>NC_090346.1:33910278-36825278 GCF_035084215.1 Heptranchias perlo | reverse complement strand
ACACACTCAGCCCAACACGCACGCGCGCACTCAGCCCAACACGCACGCACACGCACTCAGCCCAACACGCACGCACACGCACTCAGCCCAACACGCACGCACACGCACTCAGCCCAACACACACACTCACCCCAGCACACACACACACACACACACACACACCAACACACACACACACCAACACACACTCACACACCCAACACATACAAACACTGGTAGATTTTTTTCTTCATCACCTGGGCGGTAATCTGGCGGGGTTGATTGCCCATCCTTTTATAAAGCCCACCTGATTTTCATTCCATTGATTTTAATGGAATGAAAATCAGGTGGATTCTGTAAAGGGAGCACAATCCACCCTGCCAGATTACCACCCAGGCAGCAAAGACAAAAATCAGCCCCACAGTGTCTATAGAACATTTTCTAATCCAAAAAAATAATATGCAGACTGTACCTGTAGCTGGCCAAACATCTTGCTGTCTGGTCCTCTTCCTGTCAGTCAAACTCCCAAACCTCCAGGGACTACATTCCTTGCACCCCACCCTGGAGCACACTGGTCCACATGGAGAAAGGGGAGATGAGAATCTTCTTCACCTTCTCCGATTTGTTTCCTTTCCCAGCAGCACTGTTCTACGTCACAAGAAGCATAGTACCCTAAACCAAAGCCTTCAACATCCATGCAACAGCCTCCATGACCAACTATTTGATGATGGCTGATGTATTTTTGCTAACTGTATAACGTCCTTTACTTCACACAACAGTGTCAATAGCTGAACTCAGTACATAACGGTGGTTACTTAAACCACTGGAGATTGTACCATAACTGAACCACCATTGTATATCTACAGAATTCCAAATTAAAAGGTGCAAAAAAACTTTCATGATCCTAATCAAAATAGACCAGTAGCATATTTGAGAAGGAAGAATTCTTAATTATAGGCTGAGGTAATGCCATACAAAGTATATCACTCTTTATGTATGCCACTGTTTTCATGCTTAAGAGCTTCCTACCTTGGTAGAATTAATTGAAGAGCTTTGAAACAAAACTGAGGAGCCCAACCTGTCCTCAAAGAGAATGTGCTTTTATGACAGTGGATAGGAGGTCTCTCAGGAATGGTCACTTGATTTCTTTGTAGTGTAGGCCTAGTATTTAGTACAGTCTCAGGCAAACTCAGCGGGGACTTCGTTTAAAGTAAAACACCGCCTCCAATTACGCTGTAAACTGCATGACAATGAATAGCATGCAGTGAACTCAGTGTCATGAATACTTTCTATCTGGTGCTAGAAGAGCATGTCTGCTTTGAGGAAATGTTTGTTCCTGCGCTTTACAAAGGTAACAAGGCGGGTCGATAAGGGTAGTGCATGTTATGTAGTCTACATGGATTTTAGCAAGGCTGTTGACAAGGTCCCACATGGCAGACTGGTCAAAAAAGTACAAGCCCATGGGATCCAAGGGAGAGTGGCAAGTTGGATCCAAGATTAGCTCAGTGGCAGGAAGCAAAGGGGGTGTCGATGGGTGTTTTGTGACTGGAAGGCTGTTTCCAATGGGGTTCCACAGGGCTCAGTACTAGGTCCGTTGATTTTTGTGATATACATTAATGATTTGGACTTAAATGTAGGGAGCAAGATTAAGAAGTTTGCAGATGATACAAAAATTGGCTGTGTGGTTGATAGTGAGGAGGAAAGCTGTAGACTGCAGAAAGATATCAATGGACTGGTCAGGTGGGCAGAAAAGTGGCAAATGGAATTCAATCCGGAGAAGTGTGAGGTAATGCATTTGGGGAGGGCAAACAAGGCAAGGGAGTACACAATAAATGGAAGGATACTGAAAGGTGTAGAGGAAGTGAGGGACCTTGGAATGCATGTCCACAGATCTCTGAAGATAGCAGGACAGGTAGATAAGTTGGTTAAGAAGGCATATGGAATACTTTCCTTCATTAGCCGAGGCATAGAATATAAGAGCAGGGAGGTTATGCTGGAACTGTATAAGACACTGGTTAGGCCACAGCTTGAGTACTGTGTACAGTTCTGGTCACCACATTACAGGAAGGATGTAATTGCACTAGAAAGGGTACAGAGGAGATTTACGAGGATGTTGCCAGGGCTGGAGAATTTTAGCTATGAGGAAAGATTGGATAGGCTGGGGTTGTTCTCTTTGGAACAGAGAAGGCTGACGGGTGATTTAATTGAGGTGTACAAAATTATGAGGGGCCTAGATAGAGTGGATAGGAAGGACCTATTTCCCTTAGCAGAGAGGTCAATAACCCAGGGGGCATAGATTTAAAGTAATTGATAGAAGGATTAGAGGGGAGCTGAGGAAAAAAATTTTCACCCAGAGGGTGGTGGGGGTCTGGAACTCACTGCCTGAGAGGGTGGTAGAGGCAGAAACCCTTAACTCATTTAAAAAAGTACCTGGATGTGCACCTGAAGTGCCGTAACCTACAAGGCTACAGACCAAGTGCTGGAAAATGGGTTTAGGCTGGGTGGCTCATTTTCGGCCAGCGCAGACACGATGGGCCGAATGGCCTCCTTCTGTGCTGTAAATTTTCTATGATTCTATGATTTCTATGATTCCATGAGTCCTTTAACAAGCATTTATTCTGCAAAGATTGGAGCCCCACAAACATGATAGTTGTGGGATACACAAGATGTTAAGTACATCACATTGGCAGCACTTGCCTGCTATGCGACTGTCTTTCAATAATGAAGCTTTTTCCTGAAACTATTTCTTTTGTATACAAAGAAGCCAAGATAGCACATTAGTGAAATGCATTAGTTACGTGCTGTGAATGATTTTCTCTGCCAGGATGGGGAAAAACTGATTCGTCTTTGGATTCATGAAGTTTACAGAGTCTTTTATGACAGATTGATTGCGGATGATGACAGACAGACATTCTTCCGGATAATTAAACAAACCACATCAAGTTTCTTCAAGCAATCTGTTAATAAGGTAATTGCTGGTGCTATTTGTGATGTTTTTCTCCTGGATGTTTAAAATTGCTCTGGTAGTACTTGTGATACTAAACAAAGAGCAAGCAAGTGTTCATCTCCAAGCTGCTATGCATTCACCACTCCTTAAGCTCATAATAATTGCATTTTTAATGGTATAGTTTTGTGAATGCTGTACTGCCCGCTAAATCACAATGAAAAGCTGCTTGTTTGATTCATAACATCGTATTGAGCAGTTCAGCACCTCAGCATCTTCTGCTGTGCAACAATAGCAAGTAGTTTTGTGTCCACAGTTCCCCAACATGTTGAGTTCCTGATCTTGGCTTTACCATCGGGCTAAGCATTAATTACTTCCTGGACGCAGCCTCTAGAACAACATTGACAAAAGCCTAGCAGTAGGTCTTCTGCCACTTCTCTAGGCCAATTCATTCTGTGTGGTATGAGGAGATCCGAGGGGGTCCCATCGTTAGGGCAAATGATTTGTCAGAGTGCAACTTCCTGCAAAAAATCAGGCCATTCTTACCTGAAACTTTTCCTTCCAGTTTTATCCCTCACTGGCACTTTAATCAGCAGCATGTGTTTAAGTGTTGGTGTTCTGCCTCTCACAGGCCACCTAAGAGTGAAAGAAGTTTCAAGCTATTTAACGTTAGAGCCTGGATGGAAGTGGTGGTGAGTTGAGCAGCACTGTATAAGCAGTTGTTACAGTAACCAGCTGAACAGACACTCAGTTCCACCCTACTCATTGGGATTTTTAATTCAAACTCTTCATTTTAAACAGTACCAATGAGCAGAGCATATGCCCAGTTGTATGGCCAGGTGGTATAATAATCAGCTGGAAACATCCTTCACTCTTAGGTGAACTGAGAGAGGCAGAACACTAGCACTTTGAAAATGTGCTGCTGCTTACAATTAACATGTCGGTAAACGAAAAATATGACTGGGACTGCAAGAGAAGAATGCTGCGACTGTCTGTGTTTTTAGCGAATTCCGCCAAAGCTGTCTTATGCTTTTCAGTGACTTGATCTATGTATCATTTACTAAATTATTGTTTAAGTTTTAGCCTTGAAATTATGCCACGGTATACTATCCTATGAACGATTAAAGCATTCGCCCCAAATTACTCTCCACTATTTCAGTGGAGGTGTTAACCTATAACTGAGTCGTCGCCTCCGTTTAAAATATTGAAGAGGAATTTCGAACAAATGCATCAAGCGCCGTACAATGTTATCTCAATATGTAATTTCAGGTCTTAATTTTTTTTCTTGTCCTCCAATTTTCTCTCTTGACTTCTGCCCCCTTATTCTCTTTCACATAAAATCAGAGTTCCACAGGCAGCAGAGGACCCCTGGTATCCCACTTAGCCAAGACAATGAGTAGGGTCATTTGACTGTAGAACCTTCACAACTAAATCAGAACACATCCTCACCCAACATCCACACGCATGCATTTCCAGCAGGGATTCCTGGATAGTGAGCAGGAACGGTTTGATTTTTTTTTCTTGCTCTTTGTCTTGGGAATACTGAGCCCAGTTGTCATTCTACTAAATTAAGTTAATTTGGCACAAACAAGGATAAAACCCATGACTTTTCTGGGGTTATGCCTCAATGCCACACCACAAAGTACATTTATTCATTGGACCAGAAGGTGACTTTTTGTTCAACTTTCAATTGTTTTAAAAAAAAACGAAACACTCATACAATCTGTTTCCATCCATGTCCTGCAGGTTTTGAGCCATTTGACTCCATCGGGAAAAGTTACTGATGACAATATTCGCAGTCTGTTTTTCGGAGATTATCTAAAGCCAGAGGCTAACGTAAAGGCTTACGATGAGATTGTAGACTTAAAACAACTTACATCAATCATGGAATACTATCTGTCAGAGTATAACAATGTCAGTAAAGCTCCAATGTCCCTGGTCATGTTCAGGTTTGCGATAGAGCACATCTCAAGAATATGCCGCGTGCTAAAGCAGGACAATGGCCACTTGCTTCTGGTTGGTGTTGGTGGGAGTGGCAGGCAGAGTGCTACAAAACTGTCCACTTTCATGAATGAATTTAATCTCTTCCAAATTGAAATTACAAAGAACTATGGCAAGTCTGAATGGAGAGATGATGTTAAACGAATAATGATCAAGACTGGAGTTGAAAGCAAACAGACTGTCTTTATGTTCAATGATAGCCAAATTAAAGATGAGTCATTTGTGGAAGACATCAATATGTTACTGAACACAGGAGATGTACCCAATATCTTCCCAGCAGATGAGAAAGCTGAACTCCTTGAAAAGATGCAAGGTGTGGCCAGGATAGATGGAAAGAGAATTGAGTCCACCCCACTGTCGTTGTATAATTACTTTATCGAAAAAGTCAAAGCTAACCTGCATATTGTATTAGGTAAGATCTCATATTCCTACATTACAACAGTGATTACACTTTTAAATGTACTTCATTGGCTGTAAAGTACTTTGGGACATCCTTAGGTCCGTAAAAAGGCGCTATATAAATTCAAGTCTTTTTTTTTTCTTCCTTTTTCTTTTTCTTTCTTTCTATCCATTTGCTTACTGCCGATCTTGCCAACTATTAAAATAATGCTTCCAAAATATTAGAGGTGAAATATAGAGGTGAAGCCTTTGCATTATGGCTATAAATCTCAATTGGGCCTGAATTTTACATTAATTCAGTCAAGATATACGATGTGGTGTAAGTTGATAATTCAGATCAGTTCAGAATTAAAACTGCTGCTATCACAGAGAGGATTCAGTTCCAATTTGAATCTGGCTCAGATCAATCTAACATCATTTTGGCAGGTGCTGTTAATTGGAATGAATAACCCTGTCCTGCTGCATGATTGTTATCAGACCATTTCACTGTTCCTTTTGTTAGTATAGACAATAATATGCATTTGGATGAATTCTATACTTCGTACATACATTATGCTTGAAATTTGATATTATACAGTCCAGCTTCCTGATTTATTGATATCCACGTAAATGGTAGACATTTTAGACTTAATTCAGAGCAACAGAGTCCAAGCAGAATCTAGAATTAACTCAAAAAAGAGAAGTTGTATTGCCTTGAAATGGGGCTGGGCATACAAGTGTGAAATATGTTTTTATTGTTCCCAGTCTCTCCTTACTCATATAGATTTTGCTTGTTTTCAAGTTGATCATCTCTGTTCAAAAACATGAAGTAATGAGCTTACTATGATTGGGCACAGCAGCATGGTGAACTTGACATGATAAATTCTACCATGATAGCATGGATTGCGAACAGCTGAATAAATCAGCATCTAAGAATTTATGATGTTATTCTTTCAAAAAGTGATGCCACATGCAGTGACAATCAGGTCACATCTATAAGAAATAAAATCCTGGTTATTTTTTTTCCTTGAGAACATCAACTGCTGAATATAGCAAGACTTGGCATGTCTAATCATCTGCAGTAAAAGCCAAATTGCTCAGCATCTAAACCCCCAGCTGGTCTTTCAGCTCAGCGTAATGTGCAAGAGTTTCATTTCAGTAAATCAATCAAAACGGTATTTAAATGAGGCTGTGCAGTTCCTGATTTTCTTGCAGAAAATGTGTTGTGTACTCCACTTGTCCGTATAAAATGGGTGATGTAAGTCAGGTATGTTCTGGTCTTTTGAGATCTTTGAGAAAGTTAGATGTTAAAGCTTGAATCGATAGGTACATTTTTTAATGTGTCATTTATTCTTTGGATTTTTCCAGCTGGATTTTTGATTATTGGATTTTTCTGCTGCATTTTTGTTGGCAGAATCTATTTGGCTACAGTTTTGTTTGCAAAATCTTTGATTCATACAATCAAAAATCAGAATATGGGAATTGCTGTGGGTGTTCCTCTCTGTTGGAGCTTTTTGGAAGAGGAAAGTAAGCATGACAGGAAGGATGGTAGGTTCACTTGCAGCACGGGTGGATTGCCTTTATTTACCCTTCCCCATGCAGCCATGTATACAGACCTAGGCACATCTAATTGGGAATGACTGAGTACAACTGCCTTCACGTGCTCTCCTCCATTAGGGATGTGCTGTCTGCTGGATTCTGACCTACAGAGGTCGACGGGGACTACTGGTGCTAGTGGCAGTGTAGGTGAGCACATCCCTGACTTTTATGCATCAGGCACATCCCAAGCTACCACAGTGTAGTCACTGTTGTAATAGCAAAACGTGGCAGCCGACTTGTGCGCAGCAGGGTCCCACAAACAGCAAATAGATAAATGACCAGAATATCTGTTTTAGTAATGTTGGTTGAGGGATGTTGATGTTGGCCAGGACATTGTTCTTCGAATAGTACCATGGGATCTTTTACATTTACCTGAGTGGGCACTTTGGGCCTCAGTTTAATGTCTCATCTGAAAGATGGCACCTGCAACAGTGCAGCACTCCTTCAGTACTGCACTGTAATGCCAGCCTAGATTATGTGCTGAAGTCTCTGGAGTGGGCTTGAACCCATAACCCCCTGACTCATAGGCGTGTGTGCTGCCACTGAGCCAAGGCTGACACAATGAAGTTTGTGAAGCACTGCATAATGTATCTATCCAATTCCTGAGTATGCTGAAGCTAGACAAGAGAGCCTCTTGGAGGTTGGAGCCCAAGGCCTCCTTAGCAACAGTATTCACAAGAGATACCTTCACTGGGTGAAGCATCTCTGCCATTGGCAACAGTGTTGTAAATGCCTCTGGAGTTCTCAGATGGTGGACTGCATGTCAGAAAAGTGGTAATTCATGACCACACATATATGGGTAGTGGACCCCTGCACAACCGCCACCAGATCTTGCATGGTGTTTTGCATATGCTCAAATAACTACATAAAATGTTCAAGATCAGATTGCAGCCTGCCTTTAAATTCAGGCCCTGTGGTGTCTAAATTCCAGGGCTCTGCAGATAAGGAACAGTAATGATTTTTTTCCTGCAGAAAGAAATAGGCTCACCTTTAATTTGCAACTGCAGCCCTTTAAGAGCTACTGCTACGCCAGATTTCCAGCTCACCTTAGAAAGAGCTCCTAGCAGCCTACCCAATGCAGGCTTGTTATTCATGCTGAATACATAATTAGGTTGACCCTGGAAGATACACCAGGTTTTGACTGTTCCTAATAAGTGCAAAGCTTGCAGCATACCCCGGTCCCTCAACCCAGGCACCAGTACCAAAAATGTACGGCAAAATTAAAATGTAGTGTTAGATTTTAGCTGCAGTACTTTATTTAACCAAGCATCTTTCCATGAACAAATTGACTAAATAAGGAAAGTTATATATGTGTACTGGACTGCTCATCCATTTGATGGAATAAGTAGAGAACCTCTGACTCTGCAAGTTTAAAACTGACCCTTTCCCCCTCACAGTAAATCTTTTGGCTTTCAAATATGGATTTAACAATGTGGGCAAATCGGTAATCTGATTCAAAATGAGTTATTTTTGCAACATAGATGAGAGGTTATTTTTTGCAGCACAAGATCTTAGTCCAGCAGTTGTTTTTATCGTGCTTTTCCTGAAATACCTTATAGAATATTTTGTTTTACAGTCATGAGTCCAATCGGAGATGCCTTTCGGAATCGTTTGCGAATGTTCCCATCACTTATAAATTGCTGTACCATTGATTGGTTCCAAGTTTGGCCAAGAGATGCTTTAGAAATGGTGGCACACAAATTTTTGGAAGATGTAGAATTGGACTATGAAGTCAGGAAAGAGTAAGTCTGCAAGGCATGTTTAGTTTCACTGTAGCAACACATTTCTATACTGTTTACAATTGTAAAAAAAATGCTTGCAACTATACAGTGGAACCTGCTTAATCGCGGGACAACCTCGCAAATTGTGATAAAATGGGATTTTTATAAAGCGGGAAGCAACAAAAGCAACAAAAATCAAGGCTAGTCTGGTGCATAATAACCGTTACTTGCCTAAATTTCATACATCTTACAACAAGGGTGAATACAGTATAACATAAAAATTAAAGCAAGATACTCATGTTTTGTGAGTTTTTTTATGCTGCAAAAAATTCTGTGATTCTTTTTGATGGAGATCATGTCATAAACCTCGGCACTTTTCCTTCCAGTACCTAAAATTGATCAAACATTTCACTATCTTTTGACTCGATGAATTGATGCAGAACACAGTACAGAAACTACCTCTCTAACTTTGGGAATTTCCAGCTCTGGCACAAATTCATTTACATCCTCTGCAGCCTCTGTTTCCGAGTCTTTCAGAGAAGAAATGATTAAACTACCTAAGCAGCTCTTCATCAACAAGGCAATCTTACTTTCATACTTCCGTTTCCTATCCTGGTTCTCATTTTTTTCCCCCAGTCCTTCAAGACTTTTGCTTTTCTTTTCAGAATTCTAGAAACCTGAGATTCAGAAATGCCATGCTTCTGTGTGACTAGCTTTTGAATCCTCAATTCCTTCAAACTGTTCAAAATATCGACAAGTCATGGCGCCTTTTTGAGCCAACTGGAAGTTCAACTTTCATTCCTCACCCATACAACATTAACAAACAGGTGGAAACCAGGTCAAACCGGTTCTTAGGCAAGTTGACCACCAAACCCAGTCAGATTGAGAGGAGAAAGCCTCAGGTTCAAAGGTGACGAGTCTCGTCAAAAGTGGGATTCCTGCATATAAGTGGGATTTGCAATAAATGAAATTGCAATAAATTGAGCCTTTCACAGTTGGAAGTATAGAGGGAAAAATGAGACTTTAGAAATGTTTGCATTAATATGGAAATATCAATTAAGCGAGTTGCAAATAAATGGGGACAACTGTATAGACTTTATTACCAACTTTCTTTCAATCCAGACAGCATTTTGATTTATCTACTCCTTGTGGTAGCGCATTCCACATTCTTATTAATCTTTGGGTAAAGAAAATGGTGAACATTGGTTAACCAAACAACTATGTGGTAATATAGTAGCCATATAATATTGTTTGTGTGTAAAATACTTCATTAATTATAAATACATGTAATGTGAAACCGACAAAAATACTATTGTAAATGAGAATTTTGAGGTTGTCCATGTTTTTGCAGAGTTGTTGCACTGTGCAAGTATTTCCAAGAGAGTGCAAGAGTCCTTTCAACTAAATATTTCTCAACGTTGCGGAGGTATAACTATGTGACACCTACGTCCTACCTGGAGTTAATCCTGACCTTCAAAGTTCTGCTTAATAGCAAGAGGCATGAAGTTGATCTGATGAGAAACCGTTATCTTGTTGGTCTAGAGAAGCTAGACTTTGCATCTTCACAAGTGAGTTTTCTGACTACTTGGTCTTATCCTCCCATTTCTGATTATTTTATTTATACTGACCTGTGAATTATTTCCTGCAGATAAATAAGTTCTTAAGAAGAACATAAAAAAGGCAGAGAAAAGACCATTAATGCTCATCCTTCTGGTACACTAGGGGTGCGTTTATTCTGCAAGTTAAATGCCACTATGAAGTGGTTTCCACTTTGCAGCGATGAGAAAATATAACTAAGGAACCTGAATTTAACATCAAATGGTGTATAACTCCAGTGTGGTGTGAAACCTCTTAATCCCCTTGGCACTTTTTTAGATCTATGTAGGTTTGACTTGAAATGCTTTTATATTGGGGTTAGTAAGGTGCTGAGGCTATTTTTATTGGGTCTTCCAGGCCACTGGTGTCTTATCAAATTAACAAGTGGGGTTCCTGCCAGCCGCGCGAGATCAACATATTGTCCCTAACACCTCACTAAACCCAATGGGCCAGAATTGCTGCCAAATAACGGTGAGTTTAATGCGCACGCCGTTAATAATGTGTAAATCGTCTAGCAACATGGCGAGGAGGAGATACTCCGTGAATTGCGAATCACCACAAGTTGCTGGACGATTTGTGCTGCTCTGCGGTTAGCCTCGCAAAAACAGCAACTCGCCCTCAACCTCCCCGTGAGTTTCAAGAAATTGCTGCATTTGCACATTAATTGGCAATTAAACTCGCCACAGAAAGTTAGGGCTGGTACTTAACAGCGTAAGCACCTTATTAATGATGAGATCGATGTTCCTGCAATGCCACTCAACCTCTCCGGCCTAGAAAGGGAATAGTTGAAGCTGTGGAGTGTCATTCCTGCAGGTAGTAAATTGTTGTTAGAGATTTTTAAAATTTAAAATCTTTTAAATTTTTTTCTTACATTTCCTTTCTGTTTCTTTTTTTCTCTCTTTCTTAATCCGTTCTGTCTTTCCCTCTCGTTATTTCTCTTTCTGTACCTGATTTGACTCTATTTCACCCTATTTTCTTTGCCGTCATTCCTCAGTTTCATTCACCAAGGTCCCAGATGCCCCTTTGCCCTCACATTTCCAGCACAAAAAAAATTTGAGCTGAAGGCTGACGATAAAAGTCGAACTTACAGGGCACGCTCCAGCAAATTCTGGGCCATAAAAGCAAAAATGAAACAGAAACAGAAAATGCTGGAAACACATAGCACGTCAATCAGCATCCGTGTAGAGAACAAACAAGCTGATGTTCTAGGTGTAACCCTTCATCAGAACTTGAAAAACAAACAGCATTCACATAGGAACACACAAAGAAAAGGAACACACACGAGAGAGGAAGTAAGGGTAGAATGACCTGTAATGTTCTTAAAAAGTACAAGAGATGGCAAACTATGCTTTATTAATTATGCTTCAAATTTCCACCCATTTCTCATCTTTACGTGGTCCATCTCTGACTCTTCCCTTCCCTTTGTGAGCTCCTCTTTCTCTCTGTCTCCTGGGATGGGCTTTCCTTGGACATCAATTACAAGCTCACTAGCTCCCACAAACACATGGATTATACTTCCTCCGGACATAGCTCCTGTCAGGGCTTCATTCCTTTCTCCCAGCTTCTCCAACTCTTTCGCATGTGCTCTGATGACTCCACCTTCCACACCAGAGCATCTGAAATGTGTCCTCCTTTGTTTTCAACTGTTGCCTCTTCCAATTATATTCTGTAACTGGTTGCTAGTAGATGCGCAACAGCAGCCTAAAAGTCACTGGAACCTCCTCCATCGGTGGAGAAGTGGAAATAACTGGTAGCAGAAGCAGAGTTTGATAATGTGGTGGCTAATTTTAAAACTATTTAATTGTCTAGAAATTTATGACAAACAATTAAGTCACAACATTTATACAAAAGAGTATGGGGTAGAGTTTCCGCTAGATTGCACTGGTTTTATCAGCGCAATCCAACTGAACCAGCCCAAAAGATCGAGAAAAACCAAGCGTAAGTTACATCAAGCGTAAATTGAGTTTCCGCAATCTTTAACACTGGTTCAGTAATCATTGCTCCTGAAGCCAGCCCCGCCCACAAAAATGGCCACGCCCCCAGATCTAAGTGACGATGGTAGCGAGTTTCCGCCGATTGCGCCCGTTTGCGGCCGTTCGAGGAGAGTCTTCAAACTAAGCTTGTTTTCTTAGGCACGTAGGCATGTTTTAAATATATTTATATATAAAAAAATATTTAATTTACTAAGAAACTGACTAGTGTACACCAATGAAACTAAGAAATAGTCCAGTATAGTTTTATTAAGTCATTTTCAGTGATTTAAAATCAGATTACTCACAGGCGGAGGACTGGGCTCTCTTATTAAAAATGCTTATCTTTTGTGATGAACCCATTTTCAGCTGTATTAATAAAGTTGCACCAGGTTACCACTCTTAAATACATCAATTAATATTTTTTAATGCAAAGAAAAGAAAATAAACAATTACGTTCTCTTACGCTGCCCAATTGTACTGGTTCATGGAAGATTTTATGTTTGTGATAATGCAAATACATTTCTGATTATGCAAAAGCATTTTAGCGGAAACTTGAACAGTAACCTAACCAGTGAAATTTCAAGCGAAATTTGGGCCCAATTTGCCAATTGCGCCCAAAGCGGAAACTCTACCCTTATATTTTTACGGTTGGTGAACCCTATTTGATCTTGATAACCTTTCTCAGCTCTATGTAAAATCCTAACGGGTTTGAAGTTCTGTCCCATCTGTTTTCACATTTTAACACAGAACCAACACTATGGGCCCGATATTAGGAGGGAGGCGGGTTGGCAGTGGGGGGTCGACTGGGTGCGTGGGTAACGCGCCCAGTGAAAGCGGGGTGCTCCGCACGCGATCGCAGCCTAATTGAAGGTACTTACGCATGCTTCCGGGTTTCCCGTTCCGGACCTGTATGTTGCTTCACAGCACATTGTGTCATTGTTACACTTCTCATCTATGGAAAATTGTAAGGGCGGTTTCTGAGATTTGCTCATAGATTTGTTTTTAAGCAATTCATTTGGAGAATTTTGTTTTTCTTTTCTTCCAGCAGGGATGTTTTTGGCGTGGTATGGATTCACTTTTAATCTGAAAGTTGTAGATTTGGTGATGTTTCACTATGGTGTTTCAATGGTGATTATAATCGGATATCACATGATCATGTGTTGTGACATGTGATGTAATGCTCTATTGCGCACACACTGATGTTATGACAGAGAAAATAAAAACACAAGCTGTTTAATGGACTGGTAGATATGTAGATCAAATCGACATGCACAATGAAGGATACAGGCCAAGGATAAGATCTGAAATCTACAAAAATATGACAAACCTCAACATAAAATATTTCTGACGTGCCATTATATTTCTTAACTATTTCAAGAATGTGGTTCTTTCCTAAATTGAAAAGTTAAACAAAAATTATGTAGAATTGTATTTCCATACTTATAGAAAAGTGTCATTAGGTATCTTGAATTAAAGGAAGAGTGATTTTGAAGAATGGCTTTTTACCAGCTTAATATTAATTATTGTTTTGATGGGCATGATTGTAAAATTTCATTTTCATTCAAATGTCCACAAGTGTGAATTATCATTTAGTTCCAGATATAACTTAGCTGGCCTGTGCAGCAAGTAGAACATTTCAGCAGTGATGGTAAGTTTAAGATAGTGGGGGTAATTTTCACCTTCGCCACTTGCACGATAAACTGATGGAGCGGATCGCCACCTATTGTAGAACCCGCCCAATTTTCATTTCCGAATCAATGAAAATTGGGCGGCTTCTATAACAATCGGGCAATCCGCTCCATGAGTTCGCTGCGATGTGGCGACGGTGAAAATTAATTATTTTTATTCAGGAAAACAAACCTTGGAACTCTTAAGAAAGGACTGGTAAATTCTTTCCACGTCATATTGGATCACTGTTGTTTAATGTTTCGGTGTACAATTATATATGACCATATTAACATTTTACATGTTTTTTTCCAATTGTTGCCTTGTATTAACAATCAGTGTGCTCTGCCATTAGGTGTCCGTAATGCAGAGGGAGCTAACGGACCTGCAGCCAGAGCTGATTAAGACTTCTGCCGAGACTGACAAGATGATGATAAAAATTGAAGAGGAAACGGTTGAGGTTGATGCCACAAGGGAGTTGGTTGCAGCAGATGAAGCAGTGGCTAACGAGGCTGCAGCTGCTGCACAAGAAATTAAGGTACAACACTGTCATCAAGTGTTACTAAATTCTTTCACAAGGTTGATCTTAACTGGGATTTTCTAAATTATCTCCTAGGGTGTTGCTATAATAATGAAACATTAAATTAAAAGTTGGTGTAGAACCTGATTTCTGCGACTGCATAACGCTAGTTGAATTAGCGTTTAGCCTATTATATTGCACAGGATCGTCAAGATGTGTCAATTACACGAGAGATAAATTGATGGGTGCTCCACTAACTAATCAACCAATTATTAAAATAAGGTGGTAGATTATATCTTAATAATTTAACTTTGTTTTAGTGATGTTAGTTAAACATTTTGCAGACTTGATTAAAAGTGATCTGCTTAACATGTTATTGTGGTGTAGGAAGCAAATTGGGGACTGAAATTATGTTCTAAGAAATGAATTACTAATGAGAAGTACTCACTAAGGCTCGTGAGTTTGTTGTAGTGAAGTCTGTCTTTTTTTTTCTGCAACATGATAGATATTTTACACGGTGCTAGAAACGTATTCAATTGAATGTAACGTTTCATTTTATTTCTTTGGACTGTTTCCACAGGATGAATGTGAGGGAGATCTTGCAGAAGCCATGCCAGCATTAGAGGCTTCTTTAGCAGCTCTTGATACCTTGAAGCCTGCTGACATCACTGTTGTAAAGACTATGCAGAATCCACCGGGTCCCATAAAGCTGGTGATGGAAAGTATCTGTGTAATGAAAGGGATAAAACCAGAAAGAAAACCAGATCCAACCGGATCAGGTGTAGTACTTACTTATTGATAACATTACTTTAACCCTCTCATTAGTAACATAACTGTTTTACACTAAAGTAACAATAATTGCAGTCAGAGCAACCTGAGGAACCGTCTTATGGAAGATTTGATTGGAAGCACTGAACCAGTTCATAAAACCGGATAACTTTTTTAGGACTTCTAGTTACAAGAAAGGTCACTTTTTTACCTGGAATTAGTTTGCTTTGCAGATGGCTGAATGAACTGCTGCAAGCTGCAGCCTTTGAACACTAAAATTTAGCATATAGGGATGTGTAGGATGTGACCCACTTAATCCAAATTACATCTAATTCACCAAGATGAAAGAAGCAACCGTTAGAAAAATTCAGATGAACAATCCCTTCCAAGAATCTTTGTCGCCTAGAAGGACCATACGCTGGATTTACCTTTCCTTGGTGGTGTTGTGGTGGGACAGGACCCCAGTTTCTGGGCCAATTATGGTGTGGAGAGGAAGCCATTATTAGGCCCTCTCATTCTATTGAGCCTAATAGAAGGCTTGCTGCCACTCCTGGCTATAGTCAACTTTCTCCAGGTGGTCTGTAGAGTTGATGGAGACAGTGGCAGCAAGAAGGAAAATCGGCCAGGAACCTAAGCCCTGCCTCCCCGCTGGCACAGACACAGCAGGCAGTGAAGAGGTGGTGGGCAGCTTTCTCGGTAGCAGTAGGGGGAGGAAACTTCAGCTGCAGCCAAAGATGCGGCGATAGGCCTCGTCACCCGATTTTGTTTTCATTTTCCGCCACTATCCCACCCGACTTGGGGCAGGATCATGGAGGAAAATGCAGCTCTGTATATGTCTAGGAAAAATAATAGGTGTTTCAGCTTCCAGGTAAACTGATCTCGCTGTTGTCTACAGTGATGATAGCCAAACTTGGTGGTAGGTGTAGGTCTATACTTGACTACTCAGAGGTTTCTTGACTGGTACTCTGGATTAAGTGCTAAATATATTAGGCTTCCAAATCTAAAACCTAAGGGCTTTGAATGATTTGCTTGCAAAATACTGCACTAGATAATGCTTTTCCTACTTCATATGTGCTTAAAATTTCCAGGGAACAATAACAGATCATTTTGTTGTATGCTATGCCAGTTTAAGTTTACAGTATATGATATTGAAATCACCGCGTTACATCGTAACTACAGCACAGAAACAGGCCATTCGGTCCAACTGGTCTATGTCAGCGTTTATGTTCCACACGAGCCCCCTCCCTCCCTACTTCATCTAACCCAACTTCATCTAACCCAATCAGGATACCCTTCTATTCCTTTCTCCCTCATGTGTTTATCTAGCTTCCCATTAAATGCATCTATGCTAATCGCCTCAACTACTCCTTGTGGTAGCGCGTTCCACATTCTTACCACTCTTTGGGTAAAGAAGTTTCTCCTGAATAACCTATTGGATTTATTAGCGACTATTTTATAATTATGACCACTAGTTTTGGACCCCTCCACAAGTGGAAACATTTTCACGACATCTACCCTGTCATTATTTTAAAGGCCTCTATCAGGTCATCCTTCAGCCTTCTCTTTTCTAGAGAAAAGTGTCCCAGCCTGTTCAGCCTTTCCTGATAAGGATATAACGTATCATTTTGTTGTATGCTATGCCAATTTAAGCTTACAGTATTTATGATATTAAAATTACATGACTTTCAAAAGGCATCTTCTAATCTTCCAATCCTCTTTAGATATGGGAGTGGTGCCAGAGGATTGGAGGATTGCAAATGTTACACCCCTGTTCAAAAAAGGGGAGAGGGATAAACCCGGCAATTACAGGCCAGTTAGCCTAACGACAGTGGTGGGGAAGTTTTAGAGACAATAATCCGGGACAAAGTTAATTGGCTCTTGGAAAAATATGGGTTAATAAATGAAAGCCAGCACAAATTTGTTAAAGGCAAATTGTGTTTGACTAACTTAATTGAGTTATTTGATGAAGTAATGGAGAGGGTTGATGAGGGTAGTGTGACTGATGTTGTGTATATGGACTTTCAAACGGCGTTTGATAAAGTACTCCATAATAGACTTGTTAGCCAAATTAAAGCCCATGGGATTAAAAGGACAGAGGCAGCATGGATACAAAATTGGCTTGGAGACAGAAAGCAGAGAGTAGTGGTGAACGGTTATTTTTCTGACTGGAGGGAAGTATACAGTGGTGTTCCCCAGGGGTCACTATTAGGACCACTGCTCTTTTTAATATATACTAACGACCTTGACTTGGGTATACAGGGTATAATTTCAAAGTTTGCAGAACACATGAAACTCGGAAATGAAGTAAACAATGTGGAGGATAGTAACAGACTTCTTGCTTTGTATTAACTACACCTCCCCATTTGGTGTCGTCTACAAATTTTGAAATTGTACTTCCGATTCCCAAATCCAAATTGTTAATGTAAATTGTGAACAACAGTGGTCCTAGCACCGACCTCTGTGGAACACCACTTCCCACCTTTTGCCAGTCTGAGCGGCTACCCTTAAGCCCTACTCTCTTTTCTGTTTTGTAGCCAACTTGCTATCCATTCTGATACCTGTCCCCTGACTCCACATGCTCTGTCCTTAGCCATGAGTCTATAATATGGTACCTTATTAAAACAGAAATCAACAGTTTCCTAGAAGTAAAGGGAATTAGGGGTTACTGGGAGCGGGCAGGAAATTGGACATGAATTTAGATTTGAGGTTAGGATCAGATCAGCCATGATCTTATTGAATGGCGGAGCAGGCTCGAGGGGCCGATTGGCCTACTCCTGCTCCTATTTCTTATGTTCTTATGCAGGCCTTTTGAAAATCCAAATATATTACATCCACTACATTGCCCTTGTCTACTCTTTCTGTTACTTCTTCAAAGAATTCAGTACAGTTGGTCAAGCATGACTTTCTCTTCTGTAATCCATGCTGACTATTCTTTATTATATTTTCATTCTCTAGATGTCTTTCAATTACATCATTGAGTAAAGATTTCATTATCTTTCCTACCATTGACGTTAAGCTAACTGGTCTATAGTTCCCTGGACTTAGAACATAAGAACATAAGAAATAGGAGCAGGAGTAGGCCAATCGGCCCCTCGAGCCTGCTCCGCCATTCAATAAGATCATGGCTGATCTGATCCTAACCTCAAATCTAAATTCATGTCCAATTTCCTGCCCGCTCCCCGTAACCCCTAATTCCCTTTACTTCTAGGAAACTGTCTATTTCTGTTTTAAATTTATTTAATGATGTAGCTTCCACAGCTTCCTGGGGCAGCAAATTCCACAGACCTACTACCCTCTGAGTGAAGAAGTTTCTCCTCATCTCAGTTTTGAAAGAGCAGCCCCTTATTCTAAGATTATGCCCCCTCGTTCTAGTTTCACCCATCCTTGGGAACATCCTTACCGCATCCACCCGATCAAGCCCTTCACAATCTTATATGTTTCAATAAGATCGCCTCTCATTCTTCTGAACTCCAATGAGTAGAGTCCCAATCTACTCAACCTCTCCTCATATGTCCGCCCCCTCATCCCCGGGATTAACTGAGTGAACCTTCTTTGTACTGCCTTGAGAGCAAGTATGTCTTTTCTTAAGTATGGACACCAAAACTGTATGCAGTATTCCAGGTGCGGTCTCACCAATACCTTATATAACTGCAGCAATACCTCCCTGTTTTTATATTCTATCCCCCTAGCAATAAAAGCCAACATTCCGTTGGCCTTCTTGATCACCTGCTGCACCTGCATACTAACCTTTTGATTTTCTTGCACTAGGACCCCCAGATCCCTTTGTACTGCAGTACTTTCCAGTTTCTCGCCATTAAGATAATAACTTGCTCTGTGATTTTTCCTGCCAAAGTGCATAACCTCACATTTTCCAATATTGTATTGCATCTGCCAAATCTCCGCCCACTCACCTAGCCTGTCTATATCCCCTTGTAGGTTTTTATGTCCTCCTCACTCTCTACTTTCCCTCCCATCTTTGTATCATCTGCAAACTTTGATATGTTGCACTCGGTCCCCTCCTCCAAATCGTTAATATAGATTGTAAAGAGTCTTGCTCTATCTCCCTTTTTAAATATAGGAATCACAGTCTGCCAGTCCTCTGGCACTATTCCCTTTTCTAGTGAATTTTTATCTATATGTAATAGTGCCTCTGCTATCTCCTCCGTAACTTCTTTTAATATTTGCGGATGCAATCCATCCGGACCAGGGTCTTGTCCTCCCTAAACTGGATTAGTTTATCAATTATCTTCCTCCTTTCTATCTTAAATGTTTTATTATCTTTTTCGATATCTTTTAAGTAAAAACATTTAAAATAGAATTTTTAAAAAAATTGTATATGACTGTCCATTTTAGTAATTCCTAAAAAAATTCAGCTGAGCCACATCACATGCATTGCACTGTTGGGACCTGGTGAGAGATAATTGATGTCCTCCATAGAAGTGTGCAGATAACAGCAGTATTTTGCCCAAGATTATCAAGTTTGAGACTCAATTATACACACTCGTCGGCGGTCTCGGTCTAGAACACCCCTGTCGTGTTTAACTTCTACGGTGAAGTTGTGTTTACCCTAGTCTATCGCTTTATACTCTTTGGAGAAGTGATCTGTATAAGCACATCCTGATTTTAGTTGTTGAGAAAAGAGTCTGTAGATTTTCCGCTGTTTGTAAATCCCCCAATTCCTGCTCAGATTATTAATGTCAAAGAAAAACCCAACAGGAAATGACTGATGACAGATCTGAGATTGGTTTTGAATCTGTATATTATTAATTTTTCTTTATGGGAGTTTGTGTCTGGTCTGAAACGTGATCACCTTAAATTGGTTACTACATGCCTGGCAGCAGCCAGCCCATTTGGAATGCATACATTTTCAGGTCCAGGGCTCCCACCATCTGTGGCTTATACCTAAGTAAATTGCGTGACTTTGAGTTCCTGTTCTTCTCTGTTGCCTTTAGTTACATTTGAAGTAAGAATACTTGGCTGTAGACATGCTACAGGAAGTGGAGGCTTTTTCTTATTGTTAACAAGAGAATGCTGGAGCCATGGTGGACGGCAATAAATAAGCTAAGCTGTTTGATCTGACAATTAACCAATTAAGGGATAAAGGATTATCAGATAGCTGTTTGCTGTTTCTGTCCAGAAAGATGTAATGCGCCAAGAATTTCCTCAGGACATCTCCTGCTCCGCCGACATAACGTTGGCGAAAACCCCATTTCTACCAAACATACGTCAAAGTTACGTCGGCAGAAGGTGAAGCCTCGAGTAAATTCCCCTCAGGGGATTGTGTTTAAAACCTGGGAAACACAACTAATTGTTTAGAATTGCGGACCCATCAGGAGGTGTCAGTGTGTTGTGGCAGGCATTTCAATCAAGGTGCCTGATGCTGATGTTGATTGAGGTCTCCAAGCTCAAAGCCTACATGACTAAGAAATAAATACTGGAACTTTTTGCAAGCTCACCAGTTTCCTTTTCACTGTACTGCCATGCAACAAATACATCAATTTGTGTTTCTCACAATTTATCAAGGATACAAGTTATTTAAAATGCGATAGAGATACTGGAGTAAATTTTCAACTTGCTGGCTGGGTGTAAAACAGGCATTGTGGATTGGTCGCCCATTGTAGAAATGAAAAATGGGCAATTTCTATAACCAGCCGCCAATCCATAACACCAGTTTTATGCCCAAGTAATGGGTTGAAAATCCACCCCACTGTGTGTTACCTTAGGTACCATAATCGAGTGAAATCTGCTGTGTTCGCAATGATTTCTGTTTAATTTTACTTCTTGAAATCTGATTGGTAGTTGTAGCCTATACAGTGTTATTTATTCACTAGTCAGAGAGGCCAACCGTTACTGTTTCCAATGCATGCACTGATTTGATATCTGAGTTATTGTTCATCTGGGGTACACCACTTCTCATTACTTTGCATGAAGGTTGAATTTCAGTTCATGAGAAGCGTGGTCTTGTCTATGGAAGTGAGAATTTTGCATTAGACACAAGAAAAAGTATCTGGAGAATGCCCAAATCATAACAATGACTGGCTTTCTTTCTTTTAAAAATAATTTTGATGCTTTTCTTGATTGGTTCCTAGAAAATAAATAGATAATATTTTCTTTACCCATTGAGGTAAATAAATATCATAGTTGAATAAATAAATCTCGGCATTTGGTGGCGTAGCCCTTTACTGCCCAAGAAATATATAAATTGTTTGATATTTTTTCTTTACCGAGAATTATGTGCTGGGGTAAATGTTTATAAAATCACCCATTGGATCCCAATGGATCCCAATGGATACCAGCAGTCAGAATGAAAGGGCTCTGAGACTTGCTGCAGTGGCTGGCTTCCCTGGTTTGCAGGGAGCCATAGACTGCACACACATAGCCATCAATGCACCAGAAAACAGCCATCAGCATTCATAAAAGGAAAGGATTCCGTTCCATGAATTGTGCAACTGGTCAGTGATCACTGCTACAGAATCATGCAGATCTGTGCCAAGTTTCACTTTTTTCTGAGGTACCTTTCCTGAAAAAAAAGAATAATTACCATATGCAATGCATTGCTTACAGCATGTTACATGTTTGATTAAAAAAAAGAATCTTTAAATAATGCCAAATTTCAAAGTGGAAATTTTGTAATATATTCTAAAAGGTTACAGCAGTTCCCTTTCTTTTAATTGTTTATACTGAGAAGTCAACAACAATTGTTCCTAAAAGTGCACAGTTAATGTGGCGGCAGGCAGGAATCAAGCAGGCATGGGATGGTGACACACACACACACACACACACACACACACACAAAGTTTTAAAAAAAATCAACATAAACTTTACCTGAATAAACCTTTTGAAATTTCTCATCTAACTTTTCTTCAATAAATTTTGAAAAAAATAATCAAATAAATTATGCTGGAGGCTGAGAGAAGCATTTTATCATTTGGCTAGCTTAATTGTTACTGATGTGTGCACAATTTCACCGGTTACGTGTACATGCTGAGACTGCAGTACTTACCTTCAACTAACAGCTTCACAGCTCTAGGCAAAAATATCAAGTCCAAGCCCAAGCTTTTGGGTGAGGCTGAAATCTTCAAGTAAATTTTTTTCTGAAGGCATTGAAAGACCCAAACAGCAATTTATTAGATCAATCTAATCAAGCTATTATGAAATATGTAATTTTTGGAATTCTTTATTTTGTTTAAACTGTCTTTGGACATGAGAAATTTCAGTTACTGAGAAAAAAAATGGATGGAAATTTGTGGAGAAAAGATGATACAGCATCATCTAGTGGCTACAGCCCATAATTACATAGGAACACACACCAGTTGACTTAGGACTTTATTATTCCATTTTATATTTGGACAAGAATTTACAATGGCTAATGTTAACAAAAAAGTGTGACAAAAATGTGACAACAAAGTGCATGCAGATATCATATTTTTAATATATTATAGATAGACACGGTGGATCTCCCATGGCATTGTTCATAGTGAGCTGGAGGATATTTTGGGTCAGGTTATAATGAAATGTATAGTACGAATGGAATATAATATATTATAACACAGTGGAGCGGATGTGGCTCCGGGGATGAAATTGAATAGATTAAATCTTATGTGTAGGTTGTTGGTGGTAGATGGCAGTAGTGAGGATCTAGGAGAAGGTGAATAAGAAAGTCTGTGACAGTGAGAAGAATGAAAGAAAAATTTAATAGGAAGAGTGAGGTGGGGAAGAAGGAAATAAATGAAAGGCTGAGAATTAAAATAAATACATGGAACAGAACAGAAGTGGATGGAAATAAGTAAATGAAGAGAAATGGACACGGATAAAAATAAACATTTCAACAGGGCAAAGGAATGAAATTGATTGGAGGAACTGTTTGAATTGTAAATCACGGAAAAATGAAATTGGTCAGTGATACTGGAAGGAGCAAAGCAGGAAAGGGTGTTGGGAATGGCATAGTATAGCGATAGAAACTGAACAATTCTCACCCCTCTTCCAATCTTAGAGTGTTGAATGTCCTTTTCTTGTTGCTATCTTCTTATGACAAAGCAAGACATCAGAAAACTGGTAGCATAGATGTATTTATTTGGGAACAACCTCATGCTTCAAGGTAAATGGTCAACTGTCTTGACTGTGTCAAATACTGACAAGGACTGGTAGGATGTTTGGTAGGCCTTGTTTGGTATTGATTTGCATTGAAGTGAAAAAAGCCCATTTGAAGATTCTAAGCAGGCATTTCATGCTATGTGGGATATTTCCCTTGGCCTCTGGAGTTCTATGATGAATGTGAAAAGGCAGGAGCACACGGGAATATTTTGGTCTTGTTCAAGAGCACTAACAGTTTGCGTATGATACACCAGATTAGAAGGATGGAGGCTTTACAAAATGCACCACGCTGATTGCTAGTTTTCTCATTCTAGCGTTAATACTGCACCCATGTATGCACATTTACTGATGAGTGACCAGGAAGTGCAATCTGCATATATCTCCTCAGTTTCAGTTTGACCACCTAATCTGAAAAATGCTAATTGTGGAGTGGATAACTTCCAGTGGCATCTTTACCTGTACAGCATATATATTTTCTTCCATTTGTAATGTTAAAGAAAGATTCTTTTGCTAAATTGTTTTGGTAGTTGGTTTATAATGACAGTTTAACAGAAGATTTTTTTTTTAACTGTACGCATAGAGGAAAATATAGGTCCAATTTTCTCTCAGTTCTTTAGTGCTCCTATTAAACAGGACATTAAGTTAATCTTGAGGAACTGAACTGGTTTGTATAGAGAGCAAGAGCTGGACCTGTTTCTGGCTGGGGCAGAGATCACTTCTTACAAAAGGTAGGTACTGCAAGGAATTATCAGGGCCAGGGTGATCTCGATTGCCGTGGTGGGGGTGGGAAGTCAGAGAGGAATTTCCAAGATTTTTCCCCCAAATTAGCCTGGGATTTTATCTGTTTTTTTTCGCCTCTCCCAGGAGATCACATGATTTTGGGTGGGGTGGAAAATGTATACAAGGTATCACAATCGTGTGGGACAGGCTGGACCCAGAGGGCCTTTACCTGTCCATCATTGTTCGTATGTTCATTGTTCGTATGTATGTTTGTATATAGTGTCTTACTGACAAATCTATGTATTTTTGCATTTGGATATATGTGTAGTTCTGCTTAACAGGCAGCACTACACTGGGTGTAAACTGTTCCCACTGCTTATTCCCCATCCCAACCAATATAATCTGAAGTTTCAACAAAAATCAATTGTTGGTTCAAAGTACAGAATCCCTAATCTGATTAAATGACCAATATTTGACATACTACACAATTGCAGTGGTAAATATGCATTTATCTAAAAAGAATCTGCAATAGCTGGGTGATTTTATAAACATTTACCCCAGCACATAATTCTCTGACAAACTGGTAATATCAATATATTTATTTGCATAAATACAGATGAAAGTTTCGATTTTTGTAGCTAAAGGATTTCTCAGGTTGAACATACTGCAATTTTTACACCAGATGAAGATAGTCAAAAAATATTTAAAAGTATGATTTTTAGATCTTGATTATTTTTTCTTAATTCTCACACAGGTAAAATGATTGAGGATTATTGGGGTCCATCTAAGAAACTTCTTGGAGATCTTAAATTTCTTGAAAACTTGAAGGCATTTGACAAGGACAACATTCCACCTGTAGTCATGAAAAGAATCAGAGAAAAGTTTATAGACCATCCAGATTTTCAGCCATCCGTTATTAAAAATGTATCCTCTGCCTGTGAAGGTTTGTGCAAATGGGTTAGAGCCATGGAAGTGTACGAACGTGTAATAAAGGTGGTTGGTCCAAAACGTGAGCGGCTGAGGATTGCCGAAGGAGAATTTGCTGTCCAGATGGAGATGTTGACTGTTAAACGGGGAGAGCTGAAAGCTTTGGAGGACAAACTGCAGGCACTGAATGATGAGTTTGAAATTATGAATAACAAAAAGAAGGATTTAGAAGACAACATAGAGCTCTGTTCACAGAAACTTGTGCGTGCTGAAAAACTGATAGGTGGACTTGGTGGAGAGAAGGACAGATGGACTGAAGCTGCCCGACTTTTAGGAATAAAGTACAAAGATCTAACTGGCGATGTACTTCTGTCATCAGGTACTGTAGCCTATTTAGGGGCTTTCACAGTTGATTATCGTCAGGAATGCCAAAATGAGTGGCAGGTCTTATGTAAAGAGAAGATAATCCCTTGTTCAGATGACTTTTCCCTGATGACCATATTAGGAGACCCTGTAAAAATCCGTGCTTGGCAAATTGCAGGCTTGCCAGTTGATGCTTTCTCTATTGACAATGGGATAATTACATCAAACTCAAGAAGATGGCCCTTAATGATTGATCCTCAAGGTCAAGCAAATAAATGGGTCAAAAATATGGAGAAATCCAACCGACTTGGAGTAATAAAATTATCTGACTCTAACTATGTAAGAACTTTAGAAAATGCCATCCATTTTGGCACCCCACTCTTATTAGAAAATATTGGTGAAGAACTAGATCCCATGCTTGAACCGGTACTGCTGAAACAAACATATAAACAACAGGGAGTAGAGGTCATGAAGTTAGGGGAAAATATTATTGAGTATTCACATGACTTCAAATTCTATATTACCACTCGTTTGAGAAACCCACACTATCTCCCAGAAATAGCAGTAAAAGTTTGTCTTTTAAACTTCATGATTACACCACTGGGCCTTGAAGACCAATTGTTGGGAATTGTAGCTGCCAAAGAAAAGCCTGAGTTGGAAGAAAAGAAGAACCTGTTGATCTTGGAGAGTGCACAAAACAAAAAGCAACTTAAGGAGATAGAGGACAAAATTCTTGAAGTCTTGTCATCATCAGAGGGAAATATCTTAGAAGATGAAACTGCCATTAAAGTGCTATCTTCTTCTAAAGTGCTTTCAGAGGAAATATCTGAAAAACAACAAATTGCAACGGCAACAGAGAAAGAAATAGATATCACACGAATGGGTTACAAGCCTGTTGCCGTGCACTCGTCTATTGTCTTCTTTTGCATCTCTGACTTGGCTAACATTGAACCAATGTATCAATACTCACTAACTTGGTTCATTAATTTGTATGTGCAGTCAATTGCGAACAGTAAGAAGAGTGAAAATGTGGCTAAAAGAATTTTAGGTATAACAGAACACTTCACATTGAGTATCTATAACAATGTCTGTCGTTCTCTTTTTGAAAAGGACAAACTACTTTTTTCACTGCTTCTCAATGTGGGGATAATGAAAGGTAAGGGAGAAATCGATGAAGAGCTATGGCGTTTTCTGCTAACTGGAGGTGTGGCCCTTGACAATCCGTATCACAATCCAGCTCCTGAATGGCTGTCAGACAAATGCTGGTCAGAGATTGTCCGAGCATCTAACCTGACATCCCTGAATGGTTTTATGGACCATGTGAATGAAAACATAGCAAAGTGGAAAAACATTTATGATTCTGCAAAACCTCATGAAGAGATACTGCCAGATGAATGGAATTCCTTAAAAGGAATGGATCACTTGATTGTTATCAGATGCTTCAGACCTGACAAAATTATTCCAGCAGTGCAGCAATTCATTACTAATATAATGGGAAAAACATTTGTTGAACCTCCAACATTTGATCTTGCAGGCAGTTACAACGATTCCCATTGCTGTGCACCTTTAATATTTATTCTTTCACCTGGAGCTGATCCCATGGCAGGTAAACCGACTTGTTGAATTATTAATCCAATGACTTTTATATTTTTGGGGAAACGATGAAATAGGATTTGAAGAAGAAATAATTTAGTCTCTTAATCTAATCAATGTGTTATATTTTCTTTATACTGGTATGTAATAATTGAACAATGTAATAGCAAACTGTAATTTTATGCTGATGCAAAATATTGTATAGAACAAAGGCTGTAAATGTTTGCGGTAGTAACATGTTGTATATTAGCTTTCAAGTCATGAAAAGTTTCCTCTGCTTTTAAGAAAGGAGGACTTCCATTTCTTTCTCCTTGGTTTGAATTGTGACTGGCAATGGTGACTTGCATTACTGATCATTTTGGGGGTGAATTTCCTCGGAGGATTGCTTGTTTACTATAACTTCAGTCCAAGAGACGAGGAAACCCTGGAAAAACAACATAAACATTTCACGCCATTTTCTGGGGTTTCCACGACTCTTCTGCCGAAGCTGTGCCGATGAATGGGAGAACCTCTCATGGAAATTCACGCCCTTTACTTATACTGTTCTTGTTTTGTTCTTATCTGCTTATGTGCTGTACAGTTGAGAAAAAAAGTTTGTGAAAAATCTTAAATTTTCATCCTTGTGAAATGTTCATGGCAGTGTACAGTTTCTAGCTGATTATGTTTATGAATGCTTTATTCCATGCTCACAGGCTTGCTAAAGTTTGCAGATGATGTTGGCATGGGTGGAGGAAACACTCAAACAATATCACTTGGTCAGGGCCAGGGGCCTATTGCAGCAAAAATGATAGACGGTGCTCTTACAATTGGAACATGGGTCGTATTGCAGAATTGCCATCTTGCAACTAGTTGGATGCCTGCTTTGGAGAAAATCTGTGAGGAAGTAATAATACCAGAAAACACCAACAAGAGCTTCAGGTTCAAATTTTTCTAATTCTGTTGAATATTCATAATTTAATGTTGGATATTTCTTTCATAAATGTAAAGAAGTGAAACACAATCTATTTTTCTCTGTAAAGTGCCAGGCTAATCTGGTACTGAAAGGCTTTATTGCATTGGCTTTTATCTTCTTCCACAATTCTTGACCAACTGGAACACCAGATTGGATTAGAGTAGATTTTAGAAAGATGAGGAGCGAGCTGGTAGAGGTGAGATGGAAGGAGAAATTGGCATACAGGACATTAGAGCAACCGAGTGATGATTTTAAAAAGAGATTACAAAGAAAGAACTTGCATTTATGAGGCAATACAAATATGAAGAAAGTTGAAAATTGGATGTTTTTGTTAGCACAATGCAGATTACAGGGCAATATGATAGAAGTATTTAAAATTGTGAAAGGATGGGACAGGGTAAATAGAGGTAATAGAATAGACTGTTTCCAGTAGTTGAAAGGTCTATAGGTCAGAGCTCATCACAGACTTATACTACTGGTGAACCAGTGACAGGGTCTTATCATTTTGTTGGTTCAGTGTCCATTTGTTTGCTTGATCTTCCAGATCCAAGGAAGCACTTCTGTAATGTTACTTATATATAACTCTCAATTTATCTAGTTGGTATAGTTGAATTATGAACTTGCCTTAAGATATCCTTGGTATAATTTCATAGATAAGCCATGCACAGATCAGGCATGATCTAATTGAATGGTGGAACAGGCTTGAGGGGCTGAATGGCCTACTCCTGTTCCTATAAGCGTGTCCATTATTAATTGCAGTGCTATAAACTTTAGCTTGTGATTTTGGGCTTTTTTGAATGTCGTAGAGATAGAAATGCTAAAGATGCATCACAGATGTATTTTTGTTCTGTCTTTAGAGTGTGAATTATTTCAAAAGCATTTTATGATACTTTTGTACTATTGTGCCAATTAAAAAGACTTGCCTTTTCAGGTTGTGGCTGACCAGTTATCCATCAGACAAGTTTCCTGTCAGTATTCTCCAGAATGGGGTAAAGATGACGAATGAACCTCCAAAGGGCCTCAGGGCAAATATGCTACGTTCATATCTCAATGACCCAATCTCAGATTCTACCTTCTTTAACAGTTGTGACAAACAAGAAATCTGGCAAAAACTTCTCTTTGGACTTTGTTTTTTTCATGCTCTAGTACAAGAGAGGAGGAACTTTGGTCCTTTGGGTGAGCCTCCAATATTACAGAAACAGATAATTAAAAATGATTTTGTAGTTTTAAAATAATTATGACAAATATGGTTTTCCCCATGAGATAGATATATTTAATATATTCTAGATTCTAAATCATGCATTGGTAATTTTTGATCTAATTTTCAGATCAGAGGGAAAGAAGCCAATGTTTAATGTAATGCATTTGGTTTTAAGCATTTAAATCTTTAGGGCTTATTATGAATAAATTCTTTACTACTACAAGTATTTTGTTGCTTTGCAATACAATTTTTTATAGGTTGGAATATCCCTTATGAATTTAATGAGTCTGATCTGCGAATAAGTTTGAGACAGATCCAAATGTTTCTGAATGAATATGAAGATGTACCACTAGAAGCTCTAACCTACTTAACAGGTACGTGATTACATTTGATAATTCAGTTCCTTCACTGATATTAATTGAAGCATCTGTATCATTACTTAGTTGACAGTTTATTTTAAACAAACTAATAGAAGTTGGAAATGTCATTGTCATTCTGTAAAATTTGTGCATTTCTCAATTCCTAAAGGTGAATGTAACTATGGAGGTAGAGTTACAGATGACAAAGACAGACGTTTGCTTCTGTCTCTTCTATCCATTGTATATAATAAAGACCTTGTATATCAAGACCATTATAAGCTTGCACCTGGCGAGGATTATTATGTCCCATTACATGGTTCTTATCAGGTAAGCTATCCGTGGAAATTAGTTTTTATAAGAATTTTGTTCCCTACTCAAACTTGATTTTTCTTAGTTACACATCATAATTTTATAATGCAATATTCCTATCTACCTTTCCTTCCTCTGATTAATAAGTGGTACAGAGTGGCACTGTGAAATCTAAACCATTCCACAGACTTTTCCTTGTGCTACACTATAATTGAGGAGAAAAGGGTAGGCAAGAGCTACGAATTCAGGACTGCTATAGATACCTCCTTGGGATCAGAGACATCAGTCGCTCCCATAAATGATCTGAATGTCTTAATTGTATCGGAGTTGACACACTGCCCTTTATCTACTTGCACAACAGCTTAACCCAGGGATGTAAAGAAGGAAAGAACTTGCATTTATATAGCACCTTTCACGACCTCAGGACACCCAAAGCACTTTATAGCCAATGAAGTACTTTTGAAGTGTAGTCACTGTTGTAATGTAGGAAATGTAACAATAACATTTCCTTGTGATCTGAACTCGTATCTTTCACATGTGCATCTCTTCAATCTCCATGTTGTCAGCTGTGGCTAAGTGGTAGCACTGTCGCCTCTGAATCAGAAGGTCCCACTCCAGAGACTTAAGCACAAAATCTAGGTTGACACTCCAGTGCAGTACTGACGGACGAGACATTAAACCGAGGCCCTGTCTGCCTTCTCAGGTGGATGTAATAGATCCCATGGCACTATTTTGAAGAAGAGCAGGGGAGATCTCCCTGGTGTCCTGGCCAATATTTATCCCTCAACCAACATCACTAAAACAAATTATCTGGTCATTATCTCTGCTGTTTGTGGAACCTTGCTGTGTGGAAACTGGCTGCTGCGTTTCCTACATTACAACAGTGACTACACTTCAAAAGTACTTCATTGGCTGTAAAGCGCTTTGGGATGTCTTGAAGTTGTGAAAGGTGTGATATAAATGCAAGTTCTTTATTTTCTCCAAAGGAGGACCAAATTAACAACAAATGAGGTGATGTTCGGTTTGAATTGTGCCTAGACTGTCAATCTATCTTTCATTATCCCCAGGATGCCAGTTCAGATAGCTCATCTAAAAGCAAATGCACACCTGCCGGCCCTGTTGTCCTGTAAATGTAACCTCTTTAAAGCAAGCTATAACTTAAGCGCACATTTTATAATAACTAATACTTAGATCGTTACCGTGGGAAAATAGTTTTATTTGAATCCAGAGATGTGACAGCAGGTAATATTATACAATTATTATTTAGCACTATTAGCAATGTTATCCAGTTGATTATTACATTCGATACTAAAATCTACACTTAAAAGGGTTTTTTTTAAAAAAAGAACATGTCACAAGTGGAGAAGGATACAGGTTTGAGTTCCACTGTGCTCAGTTCCGATCCTAGCTGTATTTTATTTTATTCGTTCATGGGATGTGGACATCGCTGGCGAGGCCAGCATTTGTTGCCCATCCCTAATTGCCCTTGAGAAGGTGGTGGTGAGCCGCCTTCTTGAACAGCTGCAGTCCATGTGGTGAAGGTACTTCCACAGTGCTGTGGTAGGGAGTTCCAGGATTTTGGCGCAGCGATGATGAAGGAACGGCGATATATTTCCAAGTCAGGATGGTGTGTGACTTGGAGGGGAACGTGCAGGTGGTGTTGTTCCCATGTGCCTGCTGCCCTTGTCCTTCTAGATGTTAGAGATCGCGGGTTTGGGGGGTGCTGTCGAAGAAGCCTTGGCGAGTTGCTGCAGTGCATCCTGTGGATGGTACACACTGCAGCCACTGTGCGCCGGTGGTGAAGGGAGTGAATGTTTATCTTGGTGGATGGGGTGCCAATCAAGTGGGCTGCTTTGTCCTGGATGGTGTTGAGCTTCTTGAGTGTTGTTGGAGCTGCACTCATCCAGGCAAGTGGAGAGTATTCCATCACACTCCTGACTTGTGCCTTGTAGATGATGAAAGGCTTTGGGGAGGCAGGAGGTGAGTCACTCGCCACAGAATACCCAGCCTCTGACCTGCTCTTGTAGCCACAGTATTTATATGGCTGGTCCAGTTAAGTTTCTGGTCAATGGTGACACCCAGGATGTTGATGGTGGAGGATTCGGTGATGGTAATGCCGTTGAATGTCAAGGGGAGGTGGTTAGACGCTCTTGTTGGAGATAGTCATTGCCTGGCACGAATGTTACTTGCCACTTATCAGCCCAAGCCTGGATATTGTCTAGGTCTTGCTGCATGTGGGCACGGACTGCTTCATTATCCGAGGGGTTGCGAATGGAACTGAACATTGTGCAATCATCAGCGAACATCCCCATTTCTGACCTTATGATGGAGGGAAGGTCATTGATGAAGCAGCTGAAGATGGTTGGGCCTAGGACACTGCCCTGAGGAACTCCTGCAGCAATGTTCTGGGGATGAGTTGATTGGCCTCCAACAACCACTACCATCTTCCTTTATGCTAGGTATGACTCCAGCCACTGCAGAGTTTTCCCCAATTCCCATTGACTTCAATTTTACTCGGGCTCCTTGGTGCCACACTCAGTCAAATGCTGCCTTGATGTCAAGGGCAGTCACTCTCACCTCACCTCTGGAATTCAGCTCTTTTGTCCATTTTTGGACCAAGGCTGTAATGAGGTCTGGAGCCGAGTGGTTCTGGCGGAACCCAAACTGAGCATCGGTGAGTAGGTTATTGGTGAGTAAGTGCCGTTTGATAGCACTGTTGACGATACCTTCCCTCACTTTGCTGCTGATTGAGAGTAGACTGATGGGGCGGTAATTGGCCGGATTGGATTTGTCCTGCTTTTTGTGGACAGGACATACCTGGGCAATTTTCCACATTATCGGGTAGATGCCAGTGTTGTAGCTGTACTGGAGCAGTTTGGCTAGAGGCGCGGCTAGTTCTGGAGCACAAGTCTTCAGCACTACAGCCGGGATGTTGTCGGGGCCCATAGCCTTTGGCCAATCCTAGCTGTATTGAGTGGAACTGTGTTGCAGGACCCTCCCTACAGAAAATAAGAAAAATTTGAGGGGAGACTCACACCCTGCATTTTCTCTTGCTTCTGATAGTGGCTGTGGAACAGGCCATCTGTTCATGCCTTAAGTCAAGTAGACAAAGAAAAGAGGATTAAAATGCAACAAAAAAAAGGCTAAATACCCCTATAAAAGTAAAGTATAAAAACACAAGAGAAGTTTGCGAATCATGAATGTAAGAAATAAGCACAGTGCCTCTGCATGGTTCTACTCTTTGGCAGACAGGCAAGCAAGATTAGAATCATAGAATCATAGAAGTTTACAACATGGAAACGGCCCAACATGTCCATGTCGCCCAGTTTATACCACTAAGCTAGTCCCAATTGCCTGCACTTGGCCCATATCCCTCTATAGAATCATAGAAAAGAACATTAATATTAACTGTCAGTGACTTAAGTTCCTGAAGGTAACATACTAATTTGCCCACCCACTGTCTAAGGTGTTTAGATCAAGATGACCAAGGGAGAAAACTATGGAGGGGGGAGTGAATATTGCTGGGTAATATAACCTCCAAAATGTTGTTATTTCAGTTACACATGCTGTACTTAATAGAAATGTTTTTATCCTTTCATTTTAAATGATAATGTGTACCTCCACTTGAATGCATTTTAACGATTTGTTTTATTTTTGATTTTTAGTCTTACATTGATTACCTACGTAATCTACCAACTGTAGCCCATCCAGAGGTCTTTGGACTTCACGAAAATGCTGATATCACAAAAGATAACCAGGAGACGAATCAGCTTTTTGATGGGGTGCTGCTGACTCTTCCCAGACAGACTGGCGGTGGTGGTAAATCTCCTCAGGTAAGATGAACAAACGAGAAGGTGTGCAATGAAAGATTTGGTATTTTTACTCTTTAAAACCATTAGCTAGCTGCATTTTTACATCACATTGAAAAATGCTGCAACTTTAACTTTTTTTTTAAGTTTAAAAATATTTTTGAACTTCATTGTTTATATTTGAAATATATTTACTGACCAATGAATGGTTTAGCAAATAGACATTGCAGAAGTTTGAATTTAGAGATGAGCACTCTCCTTTTTTGTATAGCCATATTGAGTTGTCGATGTTATTTCATGATTTGCTCTGCAAGCCCATTAGCAATTGTTGCATGCTTAGGTGCAATTTTAGATCATGCATGTATTATGACACTCTTTTAGGAATAACTTTTGTTCATGTTCATAAAGTAGTAAAAATACGAAAAATTTATCCTGAAAGAAAATCTCTCAATGATTAGACTTCTTTGACTTAACTCATCTTCGGTGCATATAGGTTACTGGGATCTGCAGGCAAGATAGTTAGTTTGTATACATAGAGGTTACAACATGGAAACAGGCCATTCGGCCCAACCAGTCCGCGTAACGTTTACCCTTCATGTGAGAACATTTTCCGATTCGCATTTACCCTCCATGTTCCCATTTCCCTTTATCCCCATTTCCTTCATCCATGTATTCAATCTAATCTTGGATGTCGAACACTAACCCCTGGAATTGAATGCCACAGCCTCACAACACCCTTTGTAAAGAAGGTTATCTTACTCTTTAATCTAAATCTCTTGCATTTAATCTTGTATCTATAGCTCTTTGTTCTAGACCCCTCAACTACTGGAAACAATTTGCTTCCATCTACCCTGTCCCATCTTTTCATAATTTTAAACACTTCTATCATATTGCCCAATAATCTGTGTCATTCTCATGAAAAAAAACAATGTTTCAAGTCTTTGCATTTTCTCATACTGGGCAGCATCCTAGTGACTCTGTGTTGTACCCTCTCCATAGCCTCAATATCCTTCCTATAGTGTGCATCCCAATACTGCACACAATATTCTAATTGAGGTCTTATTAGGGTTTTATATAGGCTCATCATTATCTCTTGACTTTTATACCTTGTACCTCTTGTGATTAAAACCTACAATTCCATTAGCTTTTTTTTACAGCCTTATTGTCTTGCGGTGCTGCCTTTAATGTCTTGTGAATCTGTAGCCCCAAATCCCTCTGCTCTTCCACAGCATCGAGCCTGCTCCATTCAGTGGTAGTTTGGGCCTGAATATTACATCCAAGATTAACCTGAATTGTTTATACGATCTGACTACATCATTCTTAAAAAAATTATATGTCAGTTTTGAATCAATTTGTTCATTGTGGATCCTGCCTCTCAAATGGACAGTGTGACCTGGAAGTCAAAGGAAGATGGCTATGTAAAGTACTTTAAACTTAAAAAAAATAAAGATTATAGATAAAATGGGGTATATTGCATAGAAATAAAGTGAAATTAAAATGTCTACAATTTTTGTTCACATTTTTTTGACCACTTTAGGGTTAATATTACTGTAATAAGTGTACTCGTGACATTGAGTAACTTTATTACTGTGATATTAGGATTTGTTTCAGGGGCACAGTATGCAAACCAAAAGTTTGGGAGATTTGAATTTCCAAAAGATTTAATAACAAAATTAATAATCAATGCTACGGTGACTTGTTATATTATTTATATTGAAAATTGTATCAAAAAAGCATCTTCTAATGAATCTGCATGATAATTTCAGGAAGTTGTTGAAGACCTTGCTGCAGACATTATGTCTAAACTACCTGTTGACTTTAATTTGGAAGCAGTGATGAAGAAATATCCAGTGGTGTATGAGGAGTCCATGAACACAGTACTCAGACAGGAACTTATTAGATTCAACAGGTGTGCAACAAAAATGTGTTTTCTGTACAAAAATATGGCATTCAGAACCCAAGTTTTATCTGAAAACTAATGCTGCACTTAGTAAAACATTATTTCATGATGGTGATTTATTACATGAGCAAAATCTCCTCATCTGTCATTGTGCAAATTTTAAACAAGTAGAGGATCTGTGGTAAACAGATTGAATTTTGAATCAAATCCATTCTTTATTTCCTCTCTAGATAATACATTTCTCCAGGTTAAGTAGTCCAAGCGTGAGTAAATTTTACATAAACTTGCTGCCATTTACAAAATGGCAGTCCAGGTGCTTGGGGTACCGGCTGATATTCGGTGGAATTTTAACTGAGTAGGAAACCACTCCAACGAGTGAATTTCCCTCACACCAGCGGCTGCAGCAGGCCATCGGTGACTTTAACTGTCGGGTCTCATTTAAGTGCTGATCCACTTACTGCCCGAGCGTAGAGCGGGCGAGGGCCCAGAGCGGCTTTCAGCTGCTGAAGGCTGGCCAGAGGCTTGCAGGTAAGTGACGGGGAGGGCATTTCGAGGTTGTGGTGGGGGGGGGGGAGGGTTCCAGGACAGAGAAGGCAGTGACTATCCTTGTGGGGCCTAGAGGATCACTCCTGCTCAGCTGTCTGCAGAATCCTGCAGGTTAAGATCACAGGTTGCGGGAATGAGGTGAGTTCCAAATGGGTAACTAAGCTGCTAGGTTTTAACTGTCCACCGTACCGGATTCCGCCAGGTGGGTAGGGTTAAAATCGACTCCCAGATCAAGTTCATTATTGCAATGTAGGTTTAACAGAGTACTAACATATTCCTATCAGTGAACTGAGAAGACCAAATTAGCCAATTATTAGGAACAGATCTAATGAATTTAATTAATGTTGTGTATGTCAAATGTTAAAAGTGATGTACGCCACCAGCTGTACAAACCACATTCAGGTCAAGGTTTATTACCAGTGACGAGACTGAAACGAATATGCATCAATGTAGTAAACCAATTTGCACCACATTGTCTTAGTGCAGTACTCTTGGAAGCAAGTGCAACATTTATGTGGAAAAAATAATACATCTGTTATAATTGGTACAAGCCAAGTCATCCTCTATGTGAAGATAACAATACATGCAGGACTCACAGGACAAAGGAATACTACAGAACCTGAAATGTTTCACCTAGGAGCATGAACAAAGATGATGACGGGTTCAAATCTATGTAGATATTGGAATTGGAAAACAAGCATGAAAGGGGAAATGAATATATTAGAAACAACAGTGGAAAAAAAATATTTTTCAATCCTGATGGCATATTTGGTGAGCTGCTGAACTGGAGACATGACTTCCTCTGGTGATCGAAATACTGGATCATAATCATTTTGGATGGTAAAGGTGCTTTGGCCCATTTGATCTAATTCCAAGTAGCTCTGACAGTTCTGTCACTCTCAATTATGATGGCATTTCAAACTCTGTGGAGCTCCATAACATTGTGCTGAAACATAAGGGTGAAAGTGAATTTTGACATGGGAAGAAAATGAGCAGAAGTTTTCAGATCACAGAGATCTTTAGGAACTTTGTACTTAAACTTGTAAAGACATTTTGTAGAGATGAGAGGTTTGCATTCAACCTAATGCTGTTCAAATTTACAAACTGTCAGGTAAACCGTTAGCATAAGATATACAATTGTTGCTTTCCTATATAGTGATAATAGGTTTGATTTTCAAGGCTGCATGCTATTTGAATTTGCCTATAACCATTGTACCAGTTCTTAGCTGTGCTGGTTGTTAGAGTACCTTCAAGGATAGTATGCACCTGTCACCAGCGACAAGGGAAAAATTGACATTGGAGGGCCAATTTTTCTCCTGTTATCCTGGGGAATGCTGTTCCCAGGCGCAAAGGAAAGGAAAAAGGGGAGAAGATCTATCACGCATGCCTCTACCCCCTTTATTTTGCCCAGGTATTTCCTGGGGAATCCCCAAGGGGGCACAGGTGGAGCGGCTATGCTCCTAGAAGATCCAGCTGTGCTAATAACATGGGAGGGGGACAAGCATCGGCGCTTAATGCCCTCTGGCTGCTTTTAATGTACAGCAGCAGGAAGCCCCTGAAGACCTGTAGGCCTGAGATGTGAAGCAGCGGGCCTGTGCCTAGTGTGCATTGGCTCTAGGGTAATCACCTGAGCCAGCAAATACAGATGGATTAAAAACTTTAGGTGCACTTTGACTGACTACAGCCCAGGCATGGCTGTGGGGGAAAGGCAAGGAAAATCAGCCCTTGCATATCTCACACACTTAACTCCTCTTAGCAAGTTATGAAGTCAATTATGGTGGTACTGAGGAAATCTGCAACCAACAGAGTTTCTTCGGTTGATTTCAATGGTGACAAGATGTGGCATCAGAAAAGATAAGAAAATCAGAAAATTCTGTTAAGGACAAATTAAATAATAATTCTGTCATGAAGGATTTAATGAGACTACATTTGTGTTGAAATATTTTGTTGTGAAAACATTCTACACACTGCAGCATCTTCTCTTTCAGACTCACAGAAGTTGTGCGTAGCAGTCTTAGAAACATACGTAAGGCTATTAAAGGTCTTGTGGTAATGTCTGCTGAACTGGAGAATGTGTTTGACAGTATGCTGGTGGGCAAAGTTCCAACCTTGTGGGCAGCCAAATCCTACCCATCTCTGAAACCCCTTGGCAGTTATGTGGTAGACCTTATTACAAGGTTACAGTTTTTCCAGGTACTATAGATTTACTTAAAACTATAGCAAATATTGTATAATGTCTTGCTTGAGTGAAGGACCTCTATTTTCAGATTGAGATATGGTGTATTAATTGTTTTACATTGCAGGCTACCTGAAGAGATATGCTTGTCGATCTTAAATGCAAATGCGTTAAAAAAAATAAAGTTGTCTAAATATTGGGCTATTTTAATACAAATGTATGATCTACTATAAAATGTATACAGATATAGTTTGTCAAAATTGATGCCTCAAATATAATGTCAGCATTACCAGAATATAGCTTTGCATCTCAATATGGCTGCCTAGATGTACATAACGAACCCTTTATATAAAACATTCAATATTAGTGGCAAACTAAGAACCTTATCAAGAATTACAATAAGAATGTATATAAGATACACAACTAAGATATCATAACTAATTTTTACCCATTGTATTTTGTTTTATGCTAGAGGGAAAAAAAGCAAAGATCATAAACTAGCCCCTTTTCACCCTGAAATTTCATGAATTCCTCCTGTTAGTGGGAACTTAGCCACTTGTGGCAGAAAAAGATTAAAGAGGGACTCCCCTCACCAAGGCTCTTTTTAAAAATCAAATGCAGCGAAAATAATTAACAGCTCTTTGTTTTGTTTTTCTGTATATATGTTAATATTTTGAAAATTTTTGTTTGGACAGTAAATGGCAATAACAACAGGGGACCTGGGTTCGAATAGTCATTGGGATTAAATGCAAGGAGCTGAATGAACAATATATTGCTAAGGGATCCTGGGTTAATGACTGCAACTCTATTGTGTTAATGTTATTTCAATTTCGCAGAGTGCACCATTTAAAAGAAAAAAAATTATATTTTTTAAAGAAATAGGTATTGATGGTTAAGACTTTATCCTTGAGGAATTGCTTTCAAATGTACCTCAACATGCTGAACTAGTGAAATCTCAAAAGCACAGATGTGATATTTCCACCGTGCATGTAGAGTAGTAACACGTTATTTGATGGAAATGCCTTACTTCATCATTTATGATATAAATGTGGTAATAGTACCATTTTGTTGATGAAAATCTCGTTCATATATAGGATTGGATCAATAATGGACCGCCCCATGTATTTTGGTTATCTGGATTCTATTTTACTCAATCTTTCTTGACTGGTGTCTCACAGAATTATGCAAGAAAATACACCATACCCATTGACCACATTGGATTTGAATTTGAGGTAAGAAAGGCATTCTACTTGTTATTTGTTCTAGATTTCTCTCTTCCCTTTCCTGCCAAATTTTCCCTCATTCCCTCTCTCCTAAAGGCGTTGAATCCTTGCTTGGGTATGGTTCTGATGGAGCCAGTCGCTTTCCATTATAAGCCTAGTGAATATGAGCAGGATATTCAATCATAGACTGCATCATATGCAAGCGCAGGCTTAATCTCACTTCACATGCACATTTCTGGAGGGGGGCTTTGGATAGTGTTCAGGAGACCAATTATGCCCCTACCATTCCCTGCTTTGACCAGCTATCACTGCACATATTGGGGAGTGAACCAGGGACCTTCCTCGTCTGTATGACTCTGTTATCCATTGCGTTAATTAGCTGAGCCATTATTGGAGTCATTTTTTCTACATTTGTAGTTGTGATAGCATGTTTACATTTTAATACCCTGCGTACTTGTTCAAAACATGTTTTGAAATTAAAATAATCTTCGGTGAACATGTTATTCTTTGCTCTGTAAAGTTTTCCTATTATTATGTAAGACTATTTTCTTGGCATCTAGCCAAAACTACTTGTTTTTGCAGAAGCATATTACCCAAGACTTGTTTCTGTTGTATTTTCTAGGTCATGAAAGAAGAAATTGATATGGACCAAAAACCAGTTGATGGAACCTACATTAAGGGTCTATTTTTGGAAGGAGCTCGCTGGGATAGGGTAAAGATGGTTATTGGGGAGTCACTTCCCAAAATTTTGTTTGATACTATGCCCATTATCTGGTTTAAACCAGGAGACAGTGCAACATTTCTGCATCAAGATATCTATTATTGTCCAGTCTATAAAACCAGTGCTCGCAGAGGTACCTTATCCACAACTGGACACTCAACAAATTACGTTCTTTCAATAGAGCTTTCATCAGATCAACCAGAACAGCACTGGATAAATCGTGGAGTGGCAGCTCTTTGTCAGCTGGATGACTAAGAACTTTCTGATATGACTAAATGTCTTGCTAATCCAAATACATCAGAACTGATCATGAATATTCACCTAGTTGAGGCTGGGAAGTGGAAGAAAATAATTTGATGCCTTTAGTCAAATAGCATTTTTGCACATTTACTCTGAGATCTTAAAGCAATGATGAATCTGTCATCAATAACAAAATATTAAATGATTCATGTTTAACAAAAAAAGTCCTGTGAAAGCTGATAATGTATTTTTTCTCCCTTCAGTATTACACTGAGTTTCATCTATCCCTGATTTTAACATTTTGTTTTCATGCACTTTGTTCAAATGAAGAGTGTTTCACAGAAGCCATATGCATATTTTGCATGCAAGAACTAATTCAATTATTTTGCACAATCTGGTCTTTCAGGCTGAAGGCCATAAATGTTTGTTTTAATACATTCACTGAGTGGGTTATATTAGAATGAGACACAAATAAAATGTTTTCTTTCCAATTTCTGGACTACATTTTCTGAACTATAAGGTCATAGAAATTTCAGCAGAGGAGACCACTGGGCTCATTGTGCCTGTACATTAATACAGAATGAGTTTGGAAAATATATCTACAAATATCAATCACGTCTGTTTACAAGATTGAATTGAACTCTTAAGGATCACCATTCAGTTCCTATTATGGTACACTTAGCTGGCTAACTGATCGTTAATAATCTTAATTTATATCACAAAATGCATATAGTTCAACCTATGAGCCGTACCCATTAGGCAAGACCTTAGTGTTTACGTAAGCATCCTACAATACACAGAACATTAATAAGAAATACCTTTATTTTGTCCACCATGTTTGTGTGTAACACAGGAAACAATCCCTTGGTAACACCACTTAAAGCAATGGATGCACTAATGGCTGAGAGAAAGCAACCAATCAAGATAATTCCTTTAAGCACATACATCAACGCAATTACAAAGCCAATAGAACCATGCATACTACGCACCACCTGCTACAGCTCATGATGAAATAGCTCAGCATTTCCGTTCACCTCAAGTCTGATGTTTAAAACAAAACACATCTTTTTAATACAATGTGTAAGGGAGCGACTGTCAGATGATATATGATGATATCCTTTATCGCTCAAGCATTATTTTTGTCAGTTCCACTCCTTGGATAAATATGGGCAAGTCTGTATTTGCCATGTCTCTGCGGAAAACAAAGCTTATACACAAAGGCTGATTGTATAAAATGCAGGTGTGTCCCCATAATATTTTACAAGTGAATTCTGCCTTAGCTGGACTGTGAGAAGATGGAAGATCCTAGAGTTAGGAAGGTGTGGGAAGTGAATTAACCCATATTGTACTTGCGTACAGCTGCATTACAAATTTTAAGAGGCTTCTGTTCCTGAGAAAGGAGGACAGTCTGTCTGCTCAGTTATAGGCCTAAAAATTGGGCCACATAGCACTCATTTTTCAGGTGCCAAATGGCCTCCTAGTCCCAAAATGGCATCCAGAAGTACTCTGAGAAGCAAATGCAATCCACCTTTTCATAAAGAACTCTGGCATATATAATTTTGTCAATGACCTTATTCTGAAGCTGCTAAACTGTCATAACAATAAATGTCCTTTTGTAGCCAGCTCAGGACTGATAAAGAACTATTGAGGTTATCAAATATATCTGCAATATGTAAGTGATTAAAATAGAAAAATCACAAAGGAATGGTCAATTTATTTATAGACAGATTTTTCAGAATTTCATCTCAATATGTACATTGACAAGGGAAACGATGCCATAGGTAAATGCCTAAAATATATATAGAATATACACAGATCTCCAATGTAGTTCATGGTAAATAAGTTATAGATTTTATTTTTGTTCTCAGGCTGTGCGTGCAATAGCAAGGCCGCATTTATTGGCAATCCCTATTTGCCCTGAGAAGGTGGTGGAGAGCTGCCTTGAACTGCTGCAGTCCTTATGTTGATGGTGCTCCCACAACAGTGACAGGCAAGGAATTCTAGGAGTTTGACCCAACAACAATGAAGGAAGGAAGGGCTGAGTATGTCCAATATTGTGTGGTACTTTAGAGAGGCAAACTTGCAGGGCTCGATATTAGCAGGGCGGCGGGTTCACAGCGGGGGGTCGACTGGGTGCGTGGGTAACGCACCTGGTGAAATCAGTGTGCTCCGCATGCAATTACAGGATAATTGAAGCCACTTATCTTTGGTTCCGGGTTTCCCGCTGCTAAGCTGCGCGGCGGGCGGACTGCGCATGCGCAGTAAGGTCTGTCAGCTGGAGGAGCTCTATTTAAAGGGGCAGTCCACCAATGCTCCTCCTGCAGCAAACAACCAATGCTACACCATGGAGCACGCCAGAGGGAAGGCTGCCCCAGGATTTTCAGACTCCTCACTCCAGCTGCTGCTGGATGGGGTGAGGAGGAGGAGGGAAATATTTTTCCCATCTGATGGGAGGAAGTGCCCTCCCTCCACCACGAAGAAGGCATGGCAGGAGGAGGCCGAGGAGGTCAGCAGCTGTGGCAATGTGGCATGAACCTGGGTCCAGTGCTGGAAGAGATTTAATGATCTAACCAGGTTAGGCAAAGTGAGTATACTTACGCATTCTCCCACACTCCGTCTTCCACATCACCTCCACCACCACACAACCCCTGCTGCACTGTCACCACAACGCTCTCGCATCACTCCTCACATCCACACAACTATCATCCTCACCTTGCCTGCACGTACTCACCGCCCCTGTCCCCATTTGAACACTACCACGCAACCCAATCCTCATACAATATCATGGCTATGTTGCACACGCACCCTCCCATGCATCTCCCTCAAGCTCAATCCCACCCATACCAATGCATGCAGCGGCTCACCATGCAACCATCACTCAATCACACCTCTGTGTTTTGCCTTGATAGGAGAAGAGATGCCAGAACGTCCGGGAGAGGGCACGGACCGGAGGGGGCCCACCACACCAGGTGGTCCTAACGGACGCGGAGCAGCAGGCATTGGACATCAGCCGCACGCTGGAGTGCCTGTCCGTGGCGGATGCCGAGGCTGGGATTGCACAAGCGGCCGGTGACAGAAAGCTAACACTCCGCACTCGTGATAGCGAATGATCTTAGCATCACTTGGCATCTGCAGCACCTCAACATCTGTCCACATGCCTAATATTGCGTTCTGTTCTCTTGCAGGGCCATCTGCGAGTGCCGTGAACGTGGAGGGCGATTCCTCAGAGGACTTGCTTATCTCTGAGGGTCCATCGTCACATCTGAGCTATGCATCCACCAGCGCAGATGCATACACCTCGGTGGGTCCCCGTCCTCAATTAGTTGGGCTTGCACATGGTGAGTCACCACGCACATGTGAGCACGAGCAGACCCTGATGGCAGGGGCAGCCGTGGAGAGTCCGCGTTGGTGGAGCACTCTTCTCCAGGCTCTGCTCAGCTGGACCCAGATGCTGAACCCTGGGGGCCAGCAATGAAAAGGAGAGTTATCGAGGGGCAGCAGCACATTGCCGAGGTGCTGGAACAGGTGCCACGCGCACTCTCCACAATCGCGCAGAGGATGGAGGAGTCCAACTCCTGCATGAGGGGAATGGTGGCACAGGTACAGGAGGGTATCTCCGAGATAGTGTCGCAGGGACGTGAAGGCATCTCTGAGATAGTGTCGCGGGTAGGTGCGGGAATGTCTGCGGTAGAGGAAAGGCTAGCCTCCCTCGAGCGTCAAGCACGGCTCAACAATGAGTCCATTCAGGCCCTGACAACGGCCGTTCGGATTCAGGGTGAGCAACATTCTGCCGCCTTGAACAGGCTGACAGATACTTTACAGGTGGCCTTCCAAGGCCTCACACAAGTCCTCCAAACTGCCGTCCAGCAGGGTGGAAGGAGTGATGTGGGCCTGGGCCACAAGAGGGATGATGGTGAAAGGGGTCATGGAAGTGGGGACGCCACTCAAAGCGCTCCCACGTCTCACCCGTTGCCCCCCTCTCAACCAGTACCCGCAATGCTGCCCCTCTCCAGGTGGCCGAGTCTGCCCCTGCACAGGTGGAGCAGTCTTTGGAGGGGCCCTCACAGGCACCCAAACCCAGAGGGCGTCGGCTCAAAGCATCTCATCGGTCAGGGCATGGACAAGAGGAACCCGCCACTACCTCTGCTGAAGCCACAGGGGTAGCACCACGTAGGGGTTCCCAGAAACGCAAGGCGAAGGTTTTGTGAGCACAAAGGGAATGCACAAAGGGTGTCTGACAATTTGTCATGTTTTTCATTTATATTTGTTTTGTTTCACATGCACAATAAATATTATCACCACTACTGCCACGTCTTGCCCATTCTTGACTGGCTTGTGGAATAAGCCCCTTTCATGGGATTCACCATGAACACGCACACTTGATGCCACCCATTGTGTCACTGCAGAGTGGGTGTAGGTGTATTTGCAGGGCTCTTTTGTGCAGACGACTGAGAGACGCCGGCGATGTCCCCGGTGGCACCCTGGAAGGAGGAGAAGTTGTTGAGGGCAGTGGTGACTTTGACAGTGACAGGTAAGAAGATGGTGCTCGGGCCAGCCGGCAGCAGCTCGGCATGAAGGAGGCTGCAGATGTCCACGACCACATGTTGAGTGACTCTGAGCCTCCATGTGCACTGCTGCTCAGAGAGGTCTAGGAAGCTGAGCCTCTGTCTGTAGACCCTATTGCGAGGGTAGTGCCCTCTGCGGTTGCCCTCCCTCCTGCTGTGCAGGTGGATGTGTCACAGCACTGTGTTGTGGGGCTCCACGTGTCAGAGGTGGATGGCGTGGCCGGCGAGGCTGGTGATGCTGTTCGCCCTACGAGGTCATGACTGCAGCTACGGCGGCCCCCATCCGGAAGTTTGAGGGGGTCCGCAAGGTAGGTAAATGTGTCTGGACACTGGGGTAAATGTGCAAGTTTATGCATTTGATTGTTAGGAGGAGGGTGGTGGAGGCCAAACTTTGTCCAAAGTGACAGAGTGGCCTCCTGCAATGAGTCAAATGGACCTCTGCAGCTGCCACAGGCTGGTGGCTGCAACACATCCATTTCAACTGGGAGTGTTTCGCCCAGTACGGGAAACAGTCTCAGTTAATTGCAAAATCCGATCCCTCCTAAAATATCAGGTCAATCAGGTCTGTAAACAACCTAAAGTACCGGTTCAAGTACTTTAAGTGGCACTCCGTCGGCTTTAATTGCTGGCGGGAGTCCCACATGCGGGGGCTGCGCGCGCATGTGAGCGCGTCACTGGGGAACCCGGAAATGGGGCGGGTTGGAGCCGGGCTCCGGACCTGCCCCGGGAATCCTGGATTTTCGCAGCCCCCCCCCCCCCGCCACGAACGCACCCGGTTGCAGGTGCGAAAATAGAGCCCGCAGTCTGTGTGTGGCAGTGGTGGACGATATTGAATTCAGCGGCAGAGGTGCTGATCAACAGACTGCTTTGTCCTGGATGATGTCTGGATTCTTCAATGTTGTTGTGGTTACACCCATCCAGGTGAGTGGTGAGTATTCCGTCATATTCCTTGTGCCTTGTATATAGTTCAGAGGCACTGTGAGGTTAGGACATGAGCTGCTCTTATCGCCACTGTGTTGATATGGCTGGTCCAGTTAAACTTTTGGTCAACGGTGATCTCCCAGGATGTTGATGGTGGGGGTCTCGGCGAGGCTGGTGCCATTGAAAGTACAGTCCCCATTGTTTATAGCGGGCACATTCGTATGTACGCGATGGCCAGTAACGGGAAATAAATATTTGAAACATACTTTTATAAAACTTTTTTTTTTAAAAAGGACTGTGTGAAGTGTTAGAATCACCAAGCTTTGGGACATCTCATTTAAATTGTTCCCACACTGTCACGTCAGAAGAGAAACTCAAATTAAACAAACTTTAAAAGAAAGACAAGTCTGTGAATTTCCCCCAATCCTTATTCCTGGGTCATCCTTTAGGGATCAATGAGTAATTTATATAAAACTGCCACTGGGCAGTGTTTGTTCTCCTCTTACCCATTAATTCTAATCTACAATCAGTTTATAATCTCGGGACATGGTTTCAGACATCAATCTGCAGGGATCAGACGCTGACTACTGATATTCAGAGTAGAGCAGGGTCAGTGTTAATGTTTGACAGATTTTATGGCAGGTGAGCGCACTTTTAATAAAACGTTTTTGCTTGAAGGATGTTTAAGGTCTCGAGCTGGATGTTGCCACAGCTGCTAGAGCTTTCTACTTTGGCTTGAAAGCCGCTGTTAAGTGTCTGTAGCAGACAACATAATTAAAGAAGCAGCACATTCTGGGCTGATTTAGCATTGTGGTAATTATGCCAGCTACAATTTGCAGACCATGATGTAAATTAATAAAGGTTGAACTTAATTGGTGAAAGAATTGCTTTTTGCTTTTCTTGGAGGGTATCAGAATGAATTAGAAATAAATTTAGAGCAGCAAAAAAACAGCATTTCTGTTTCTGCCCGCAGTAAACACAGCATTTAAGACGCTATAACCGGCAACATTGAAATTGACATTAATGCAAATGGATAATGGTCATCACTTTTTGGCCGATATAAGTGACTGTCCATTTTAAAAATGGACGTTTTTTAAGTGGTGGAGACTGTACCAGATTATTGTTCTACATCATTTACTTTCATGATAGAAGTTACAAAGACAACTCCCAACCTTTATCATATGATACGCCCAGAGGATATTCTAATATAACTTTAACCTTATTCGAAACGCCACAATTTGCACAGTGGGTTACTATTGTATAATTTACTTCAGATGCATCTCAAAAAAGTGATGATAACAAGGTGACACCTCACAAAGCTGTACTTGACATTTTGTCCTATTACTTTTTTCCTTATTATTACAAGTATTATAAAAGCTACTGTCCGAATCAACCTGGACTAAAGAACCTTTAATGAAATAATAGCTACATTTTATTTGTGGAGAGAGATAGGACAAAATGTATTAAAGAAGGCATTGGGAAAGGTGTAGGTGCAGTCTCATGCAGACTGGTGAATCATTCACTTTTCCAAAGTATGTGCTGGGGGAAGGGGAGTGATCTACAAATTATGTTATGGGGAATGGTGCCATCATATAGCCTCAGAGCTCTTTCATTTCATCCCATGCATACTGATACTTTAGTAGGGCATATATTCAAATTGCAACTCATAGTAGAAAGTCTTGCCACACACACATCTTAGGATTTCACACATCAAACTATTGTAACATAAAAATGGTCACTTATTGACACAAAGCAGTTATTATTGATCTCTTGTACTTTAGGATATGCAACAGGGCGGTGACATGCATCATGTCGTTCAGTGGGAAAGGAGATGAAAGTGCAGGCATCAGGCACCTGTTTGATCAGTGAATAGCAGATTAGCTAATATTGCAGTGCTAGTAGTACCAGCAATGAGTGACAAACAGTTGAGGGTAAAACTATTCCTATGTTGCAATTTACGTGCAGGTCTGCTTGCTACAGATGACAAAGCTCTACAATTGGCACCCTGCTTAACCCACAGAAAGTTCAGGCAGTTATCCTCGGTCAATAACAGATAGGGGTGCTAAAACCTGAAAGTAGGATTTGGGGTCTGTTGATCTCTCTGGCATTATTATTTTGCCTTAGTACCACCTAAACTACAAAATACTATATTTAAGGCACTTCAGAAACAAACTTATCTTAAGCAGTAACAAAAAACTGGCCCACCAAAATTTTAAAAATATCAAAAATGTAAACAGTGAAAAAAATACAAAGCGTTTCCCACTTTAAAAACTCCTACACCCATGGAGTTTCTCTTGCTCACATTCCTAAACATCAATCTCCTCCACCACCCATGACCTCCACTACCTAGAAGAACAAGGGCAAGGGCAAGGGCAAGAGGTGTGTGGGAACACTATCACCCATAAGTTCCTGTCCAAGGCACACACCATTCTGAAAGTATATCGTCGTTCCTTCATCGTCGGTGGGTCCTGGAACACCCTACCCAACAGCATTGTAAGAGCACCTTCACCACACAAACTGCAGCCGTTCAAGAAGAAGGCTTACCACCACTTTCTCAAGGGCAAGTAGGGATGGGAATAAATGCCGGCCTTGCCAGCGATGCTCACATCCAAGAATAAATTTAAAAAAGCATTGAGGGAAAATAAAACAAAGTCAGGCAAATACTACATTGTGGTGCTATCTGTGCTTTTAAAATATTTTTTGCATGAAATCTGGGGCCTTAATGAGGTTGATTGAATGACGTGCAAACCCTCAGTACCATATTCACTTTCCCACTGCATTATACTTCTTGCTTTCTACAGGAGCACAGCAGGCCTTGGACTTCTGCCCCAGAAGTGATGAGGCAGAGCCCACAGTGCAGTAGTAAGCACTGTGGTGTCCCATTTTTCAAAACGTACTTGTATTAAAAGAATTCTTCAATATTCCAATAGACAAAGTTAGAAAAAATTCTGGCCCAGGATAGTCCCGCAGTCTACTTACTGCACCGACTTCCTAATTCAAAGAGTTTGCTGGAAGCTATTTATTTTTCATATCAGAAATTTTACTTCTAGAAATAAAGTACAATGTAAACCACTTAAGTAACAAATCATGTGATCAAAAAAAATAGTTTAAAAGTTGTTGACCCCAGCCACCGTTACGTCTCCTCATGTGATTGTAGATACATTGGTTTGGCAGTTTTCCTCAACCTCTCTTGCATTTTAAACTTGCGTCCCTTTTTATCAGCAAGTCCCATAGGAGGTAAATGTACCTGCAAATAAGGTGGAGCAAGATAAAGGTAAATTGAGATGATGAAACTATATTTAAAAAAATAACATTGTGATAAAATTCACAAATAACATCTTACAAGATTTCTGGAGCATGCAGCTTAATTTTTTTCAATCCAGCTTTTTGACTGATATATTCTGTACATAAGCACATAACTGCTTTGTGCTCCCTAAGGGAACCTCACTCAACAGGAGTGCAGGTCAGAGAATTGGTGCGACAGTGTTATAGCTCCATCTCTGACCTGCACTCCCTTAAATGCAGCTTCCTTTTAGGGGCATGGGATCACCAAATTTACCCAATGATATATTCCAAATTATATAGCTTCCCCCTGCAGTTTTTTAAAAATAAAATCTCCACAGTTGCTCATCAGTGCACTAGCCTGAACAGGGAGAGCTGGTTGCAGATTCCTCATAGTGTTCGATTAAAATTCTTTTGCTAATTTTCCAGCAAATGTAAGCACTTAAGACAATTTTCCTTCACAAAACAGTATGGCTGTAAAAGAACAAAACTAATAAACAGTTTCTCAGTTGGGAATTGAACCTATGACAACAAGGTGTGAAGTCACAGTAGTCATTAGGTAGGCTTTTAGGATCACATTTAGAAATTATTAGTATAAGTGATTTGTTGTGGCAAGTGATTTGTTACTGATCAGATTGGCATTCTCACTGCCTTTGGGATATTTTATGCAAATTTGTACTTGGAAAGCAAATTGTAGTACATGGGGTTAAGTGTAGAGATTTGCAGGATGTTACTTTAATTGTTGCATACTACATACACGGTAAAACACATTTGCCTCCTGCCTGTTCACTGTTTTCTTACTAATATTAAGCATGATGCCAAGTGGCTCCTAAGCAAGTGAAGAAAATTAGATTTTGTCATGATTGTTTTTAGACATAAAGACAGATTACTGAATAAACTGGAAGTTTCACCTTACTTGTTTTTCAGGCATTTGGTCTGAAAAAGTGACCAGCAATGTTTCCAAAGTTAGTAATAATTTCAAAAACCTTGTGAAACATTCTCTTAGATCTTGCTTTTGCACCCATTGCCTAACTTTCTGTTCTTTCTTTTTTTCCTCTTGTTCTGTGTTCACTTTTTTTCTTTCCCTGGAAAAAGCTTAAATGTTTTTTGTGTGTAAGGAGCGGTACAGAAACACAAGTCGTTGGATTCCATTTTTCAGAATTCAGAAGACATCAGTCTGACCTAAATTGTATTGGCTATTCTTTTACACTGCACAGTATAATCAAAAATAGAACATTCCCACAAAGTCCTACACATTTTTCTCTGTTTTGTGTGCAGCAGTAGGTGTAAAATAAATTATCCTTTTTTAAAATTGATTCAATGGAATGCTCAATCAACAGGTCTATATTGATAATAGAGTGAATCACCTACGGTGTTGCTTATGGTAATTCAGAGGTTACAGTGTTAGGTCAGTATATGTTAGGAAAATCAGAGGTGTCAAGCAGACAGGAAAGCCTCAAGAGCTTTCTTTTGGAAACTGTACAAGAATATGGTAATAAGAGGGGGTAGGGTTTCAGATAAGGGTAAATTTATAAGTTTAAAGAGAATCATAGAATCATAGAAAATAGGAGCAAGAGTAGGCCATTCGGCCCTTTGGGCCTGCACCGCCATTCAAAATGATCATGGCTGATCGTCTAACTCAGTACCCTGTTCACGCTTTGTCCCCATATCCCTTGATCCCTTTAGCATTAAGAAATATATCTATCTCCTTCTTGAATATATTTAATGACTTGGCCTCCGCTGCCTTCTGTGGTAGAGAATTCCACAGGTTCACCACCCTCTGAGTGAAGAAATTTCTCCTCATCTCGGTTCTAAATGGCATACCCCGTATCCTGAGACTGTGACCCCTGGTTATGGACTCCCCATCCATCGGGAACATCCTCCTTGCATCTAGTCTGTCCAGTCTTGTTAGAATTTTATATGTTTCGATGAGATCACCTCTCATTCTTCTAAACTCTAGTGAAAATAGGCCTAGTCGACCCAATCTCTCCTCATATGTCAGTCCTGCCATCCCAGGAATCAGTCTGGTAAAACTTCGTTGCACTCCCTCCATAGCAAGGATATCCTTCCTCAGAAAAGGAGACCAAAACTGCACACAATACTCCAGATGTGGTCTCACCATGGCCCTGTACAACTGCAGTAAGACATCCCTGTTCCTGTACTCAAATCCTTTTGCAATGAACGCCAACATATCGTTCGCTTTCCTAACTGCTTGCAGCACCTGAATGCTCGCTTTCAGCGACTGGTGTACAAGGACACCCAGGTCTCGTTCCACCTCCCCTTTTCCCAATCTATCACCATTCAGATAATAATCTGTCTTTCTGTTTTTACAACCAAAGTGGATATCCTCACATTTATCCACGTTTTACTGCATCCGCCATGTTTTTGCCCACTCACCCAACTTATCTAAATCACATTGGAGCCTCTTTGCATCCTCCTCACAGCTCACATTCCACCCCAGCTTTGTGTCGTCTGCAAACTTGGAAATGTTACATTCAGTTCCCTCATCCAAATTATTGATATATATTGTGAATAGCTGGGGTCCAAGCTGCCACCCGGAAAAAGTCCCGTTTATTCCTATTCCCTGTTTCCTGTCTGTCAACCAATTCTCAATCCATACCAGTATATTCCCCCCAATCCATGTGCTTTAATTTTGCACACTAACCTCTTGTGTGGGACCTTATCAAAGGCATTCTGAAACTCCAAGTACACAACATTCACTGGTTCTCCCCTATATTCTACTAGTTACCTCTTCAAAAAACTCCAGTAGATTTGTTGAGCATGATTTCCCTTTCATAAACCCATGCTGACTTTGTCCAATCCCATTAATGCCTTCCAAGGGTTCTGTTAGCACATCCTTTATTAGACTCTAGCATTTTCTCCACTACTGATGTTAGGCTAACTGGTCTGTAATTCCCTGTTTTTTCTCTCCCTCCTTTTTTAAATAGTGGAGTTACATTTGCCACCCTCCAATCTGTAGGAACTGTTCCAGAGTCTATAGAATTTTGGAAGATGACCACCAATGCATCCACTATTTCCAGGGCCACTTCCTTTAGTACTCTGGGATGTAGATTATCAGGCCCTGGGGATTTGTCAGCCTTTAGCCCCATTAATTTCCCTAGCACTATTTTTTTTTTTACTAATACTGGTTTCTTTCAGTTCCTCCTTCTCACTAGACCCTTGGTTCCCTAACATTTCCGGGAGGTTATTTGTGTCTTCCTTTGTGAAGACAGAAGCAAAGTATATGTTTAATTGTTCTGCCATTTCTTTGTTCCCCATTATAATTTCCCCCATTTCTGACTGTAAGGGACCTACATTTGTCTTCACTAATCTTTTTCTCTTGACATATTTATAGAAGCTTTTACAGTCAGTTTTTATGTTCCCTGCTAGTTTACTCTCATACTCTATTTTTCCCCTCTTAATCAATCTCTTTGTCAAGGCTGTAGAGCAGAGTAGCGATTTGGGTAAAAACATGCAGAGTGTGTCAGGAAGGGACAGAGGGTTTGACAAAGTTAATAGAGCATTAGTGGCTAGGGTCACATCAGGGAAAAATTGTAAAATGTTAAAATTAAAGGCGCTATATCTGAATGCACAAAGCATTCATAACAAGATAGACAAATTAATGGCACAGAGATAAATGGGTTTGATCTAGTAGCCATTACTGCGACGTGGTTGCAGAGTGACCAAGATTGGGAATAAATATTCCAGGGTACTTGACTTTTAGAAAAGATAGGCAAAATGGAAAAACAGGGGAGTGGGGGTGGCCCTGATAATAAAGGATGAGATAAAGGCAGTAATGAGAAAGGATCTTAGCTCAGAAAATCAGGATGTAGAATCAGTATGGGTGGAGCTAAGAGGGGCAGAAAACACAGGTGGGGAGTAGTTTATAGGCCCTGTAACAGTAGTGATTAGTGTTGGACAGAGTATAAATCAGGAAATTAGAGGAGCATGCAACAAGGGTGATGTAATAATCTTGGGGGACTATAATCTTCGCATTGACTGGGCAAACCAAATTGGCAAAAGTAGTTTGGAGGATGAGTTCATGGAATGCTTGCGAGACAATTTTCTAGAACAATATATCGAGGAGCCAACTAGGGAACAGGCTATTTTAGATCTAATATTGTGTAACGAGGTAGGGTTAATTAGTAATCTTATAATTAACCATCCTTTAGAGCAGAGTGATCATAATATGATAAAATTTCATATTGAGTTTGAGAGTGATGTAGTTAAGTCCAAAACAAGGGGCTTAAATTGAAACAAAGCCAATGACGTAGGTATGAGGGGCGAGTTGACTAAGGTAGATTGGGAAATTAGATTAAAAGATATGATGGTAGGTAAAAAATGGCAAACATTTAAAGAAATAATTCATAATTCTCAATGAATATACATTCCCTTGAGGAATAAAAACTCCACATGAAAAGTGTTCCAACCGTGGCTAATAAGAGAAGTTAAGGATAATATTAGCTTAAAAGAAGAGGCTTACAAAGTTGCCAAAAAGAGTAGTAAGCCTGAGGATTGGGAGGGTGTTAGAAATCAGCAAAGGATGACCAAGAAATTGATAAAGAGGGAGAAAATTCAATACGAGAGTAAACTAGCAAAAAATATAAAAACAAATTGTAAGAGTTTCTACAAGTATGTAAAAAGGAAGAGATTAGCAAAAGTAAATGTGGGTCCCTTAGAGGCAGAGACAAGAGAAAATATAATGGGGAATAAGGAAATGGCAGAGACGTTAAACAAATATTTTGCATCTGTCATCACAGTAGAAGACACAAAAAACATAATTGTGGGGAACCAAAGGTCTAATAACAGTGAGGAACTTAATGTAATTATTTTAGTAAAGAAAAAGTACTGGCGAAATTAATGGGACTAAAAGCCGACAAATCCCCTGGACCTGATGCCTACGTCCTAAGATTTTAAAAGAAGTGGCTGCAAAGATAGTGGATGCATTGGTTTTGATCTTCCAGAATTCTCTAGATTCCAGAACGGTCCCAGTGGTTTGGTAGGTAGCAAATGTAACCCTGCTATTCAAGAAAGGAGGGAGAGAGAAAACAGGCCAATTAGCCTGACATCAGTTGTTGGGAAAATGCTATAATCTATTATTAAGGACGTAGTAACAGGGCACTTAGAAAATCATAATATGTGTCAAAGCGGTTTTATGAAAGGGAAATCGTGTTTGAAAAATCTTTGAGTTTTTTGAGGGTGTGACTAGCAGGGTAGATAAGGGGGAACCAGTGGATGTAGTATATTTGGATTTTCAAAAGGCATTCAATAAGGTGCCACGCAAGAGGTTGTTACACAAGATTAGGGCTCATGGGATAGGGGGTAACATATTAGCATGAATTGAGGATTGGTTAATGGACAAAAAACAGAGGAATAAATGGGTCATTTTCGGGTTGGCAGGTTGTAACTACTGAGGTGCCACAAGGATCAGTGCTTGGGCCTCAGCTTTTTACAATATATATCAATGACTTAGATGAGGGGACCGAGTGTAACGTATCCAAGTTTGCTGACAATACAAAGCTAGGTGGGAAAGTAAACTGTGAGGAGGACACAAAGAGGCTGTAATGGGATATAGGCAGGTTAAGTGAGTGGGCGAGAAGGTGGCAGATGGAGTATAATGTGGGGAAATGTGAAATTATCCAGTTTGGTAGGAAGAATAGAAAAGCAGAGTAATTTTTAAAAAGGTGAGAGACTAAGAAATGTAGGTAGTCAGAGAGATTTGGGTGTCTTGTATATGAATCACAAAAAGTTAACATGCAGGTTCAGCAAACAATTAGGAAGGCAAATGATATGTCAGCTTTTATTGCAAGGGGTTCTAGTATAAGAGTAAGGAGGTCTTGCTGCAATTATATAGGGCTCTGGTAAGACCACACCCAAAGTACTGTGTACAGTTTTGGTATTCTTACCTATGGAAGGATATACTTGTCTTAGAGGGGGTGCAACGAAGGTTCACTAGATTGATTCCTGGGATGAGAGAGTTGTCCTATGAGGAGAGATTATGTAGAATGGGCCTATATTCTCTGGAGTTTAGAAGAATGAGAGGTGATCTCATTGAAACACCTAAAATTCTTAGAGGGCTTGACAGGGTAGATGCTGAGAGGACGTTTCCCCTGGCTGAAGAGTCCAGAACTAGGGGTCGTAGTCTCAAGATGAGGGGTCGGCCATTTAGGACCGAGATGAGGAAAAATTTCTTCACTCAGAGGGTTGTGAATCTTTGGAATTCTCTACCCAAAGGGCTGTGGATGCTGAGTCATTGAGTATATTCAAGACTGAGATCGATAGATTTTTGGACACTAAGGGAATCAAGTGATATAGGGATAGGGCGGGAAAGTGGAGTTGAGGTAGAAGATCAGCCATGATCTTATTGAATGGCGGAGCAGGCTCGAGGGGCTGTATGATCTACTCCTATTCCTATTTCTTATGTTCGTATGGTAAACACGGAGTCACTATGCAGGCTCCAAGCAGAGATTCCCGCAGTTCTGCTATAGCATAGCACTTTGTGCACAGGGAAGCTGAAACTCAGCAGCAAAGTCATGAAAGGTGCTACATAAACGCAAGTTCATTTATTCATTTTCAATATTATGAAGGGATGTGATAATGAATGGGGGAGGTGTAATTACAGGGTGAAAAGTTTACATTGGCAGTTTCCATTATGAATATACACATAGGAATTTACAATGGAAAAAGTTGACAAGCAGCGTGTGCAGATGTAAATTTTTTTAATATATTACTAGCTGACCTTCTGTTGTTTTGCACGTGGAGAGTCAAGACCAAGTGCAGTCTACAGGTGAAATGGAGTAAGAGGGCAGGTGATAATTAGACCAGGGTGTGCAGACATAATTCAGTCCCCATTTTAAAGTCATATATTGTCTTATTTTTAGATAATATCTTGATTTTGTATTATTTATGGTTAAATAGCAAAATGTACGGCAATTTGGTAAGCAGAGAACTAGAGTTGATTGGAGAATAGCAGTTTCTCTGCAGTACAGGCTAAAAAGCAGAGAGATGCGAAACTGAGGTGCTTGACTTTACAGTGTGACAAGTTTACACAAGCATTTTCCATTATAAATGTGGACACAGGAATTTATAAAGGCAAAAGTTAGCACAGTAACTGCATGCAGATGCAAGATTAATATATTAGGTAGATATGCTGAGTCATACAGTGGGCCAGTATGCTCATTTCACCTCTGCAATGTGGACTGGAATCCTGTCCCGACTGACGTTTTTGTTCCAAATTGGCCTGAAATTTCAAAGTTAAATGTAGTTCCAATTTGTGTGGTGTAAAAACTTGTCAACTAATATTTTGTTTGTATTCCAGAATTGGATTCTAATTTACACTTCTGAATTTGTGTCATACCCAGAAGACTGTACGACTGATTATTGGGGGTTGGAGGTGGAGTTAATGGTATTTGAAGCTGCAAAATGCCTGAATGTGATGTGGGTGCTGGACCAGATAGTCCTTTTCTTTCTTTTTTTTGTCTATTCGTGCAGAGTGCAAATTAAAATCTTCTCTCTAAAATGAAAAAGTGTTTTGATGCCTGGTTCCAACATCCCTCACAAAAAGATGAGTAAGTTATTTTGGCTCAACTTAGCTGATCCACCACTCCCCGCCCAATGACAATATCATTCCAGGGTTTTTGACTCCATTACCCTATTTGAAAGTCCATTCCATGTATCGATCACTCTCTGTGTAAATAACAACATCCTGACATTGGTCTGCACCCAAAATGCTAACTTGTCTCTTCTCTCCACTGATGCTGCCTGACCTGCTGAGTACTTTTAGCATTTTCTGTTTATGTTTCAATACTTTCCTTTTACTCGTTTGAACCGTTGTCCCCTTGTCTTGGTTTAGTTTGAAGTAGTGTTTCAGAATTACTTTTTCTAAATTGTTTCTAAGGTCACTACTCAGATCACTTCCTTTCAGGCTGAGGAGCCCAAATTTCTCCGGTCTTTCCTCATAACTCAGTTCCCTGGTGCTACAGTGCAGTCCCATGGTTCTCATTCAAACTACCCCTGGGGTTTGAATGTCTCCCTTGAACAGAACTGGACAAGGTGTGGTCTTATCGGAGCACTATACAGTGTGTGCATAACTTTCCTTGGCTTATACTCTACTCTTTTGGCTATGCAGTTCAACATTCTATTTGCTTTATTGATTGCTGTTCTGCAGTGATTAGACAAGTTGAGTGTTACATCTACTAAAACCCTTAATCTTCGCAGCTTTATCCCTATCTATTTCAATACCATTCATTGAATACTTGCATTGCCCATTTTCTCAAGACTAAGTGTAGTCTTCAGGTGAAGTGGGGTTACAGGGCAGGGGATAATTGGACCAAGGCACGCAGATGTAATTCAGTCTCAATTTTAAAGTCATATATTGTGTCCATATTTTTATGTTTCCATTGTAAATTCCTATGTCCATATTTATAGAGGAAACTGTCTATGTAAAACTTGTCATGCTGTCACCCGCCCATCGGTGGTGGTGCTGCAGTGTCTCCACTGTGGGGGAGGGTGTTATTACAGTGTGACAATTTTACATAGGCAGTTTCCATTATAAATGTAGAGCCAAGAATTTATAACAGAAAAAGTTGACAGGAAGTGGATGCAGATGTAAGATTTTTAATATATTATACATTTGCAGTACTTTACATTTGATTGTTCTAAATTTCTGACACTGTTCAACCCAATTACATTGTTGGCCAACTCAATTATAGATCACTTCAGTGACCACAAAAATTTAACTGAAAAAAATATATTAAAAAAAAATTCTCAAATGAAAAATTGCCATTTTTCATAGCTGAGAAGATTACAAAGGGTGTTAGATAACAAGATTATTTTAAAAAGGATCCTATAGAAAACCCAAGCAATCTGCTACCTTCCTGTCTTAGGCTAAAGAATTGAATTGATCTGGGAGTGATCTCAACTGTCCTGAGGACTGTACGTATTTAGTTCTACCATATCACGTTAGAGTAATCAGAGAGAATCAACAATGCAGCAAGGAAAAAAAAAGACATGAGGGTTTTGATTCCATCGAACAATCCCTTTAGTAGTTTCCATTGTTTTCTAGGCTGCAATTGTACTGCCACTTTTTGTAGCTAAATGAGGCAGTTTCAGGTATGCATTGGTGTTAAAATGGCAGTATAACTCAGGATTTGGGTTGCCCCAAGAGCACTAAAATGAGAGATAGAGGTTGTCTCACAATGTTCTGACTTTGCACTGGGTACAGTATAATTTCAGCCAGATGCAAATCCTCAATCTATAAGGATTGATGGGTTCTATTGGACCTTTTGGGAATTTATCAATTTACTTTTCAATATTTTTAATGATGGGAGAAAGTGCTCTCCTAACCTTGAAAAGCAGTTGCCTGGGGAGCAGAGCTCTGCACAAGTATATAAGTTTGGACATTCACCAAGCTCAGAGTGAGGTTCAGACAAAAGTATAACTTGGATTTGCAAGATGTACATCACATTATACAAATACCAATCTGAAACTAGTAGCTGTAGTATGACTGCAGGCGTTAGTAATTAAGACTGTGTGTTCCACAGATATGCCATTAATGTTCTGCAGGATTGGATTAAAATAATTTAAACTTTTTATTGGACTGCATTGTAAGGAAAATTATTTGTTATTCACGTGTTTTGGCACAACTTGGCTTAAAGTTTCAAAATGGGAAATAAAATCCCAATTTACATGACAGAAAATTATAAACCATCCTGGAAATATAGGAAAGGATTATAATTTACAGTTCTGAATTAAATAGTAATTGTTTTTACTATCTCTGTATAAATTGATCAAGTGTATAAATTGACCAACATTTATCCCTCAACCAACATATTAAAACAGATTACCTCGTCATTTATCTCATTGTATTCGTGGGACTTTGTGGCACATAAATTGGCCTCCAAAATAATAGTGACTACAATTCAGAAGTAACTCATTAGTTGTGAAGCACTTTGGATGTCCTGAGGACGTGAAAGGTGATAAATAAGTGAGAGCTCTTTATTTCTAAAGTGGGCATAATTGCAAGTTCATCAAAGGAACACTGATAATGCAAAACTATAATTTGAAGAAAACGCTCAATTATTTTGTGGCTGTTACTGAATTATTCTCAGTGCCCAGCAATGTGATAATTCACTGCATTGATTTATTTAACAAACCAGTTTCAGAACATGTTTGTAATGTAAAGATGGTAACTTACCGGTCTAGGATAAGGAATTCTATAATGTAGTCCTGCAAAAGTAATCAAGATAATTCAAAAACCAAATATTAGACTCCATAAGTTACTCATCTAAAAAATTAGCATTAAAAAATTAATGAACTCTTAAATGATGATTTTTACCCATTTCTATCCTTGCGTGGCATTCCAGTATGCAGAGTTTAATTGCTTTTACATCTGTTAACTGTAATAGAGGTTTATTAATAGGTAATGAAAAAAGGCCAAAGCATATAGTACATGCCACCATCCACCTAAACATATTAAATTAAAATTTTAAATGTTGTGATAACCTCATTTCAGGCTTAAGAAAGTGCTTGATGTTAACATGCACAGAAGAGACAATTAGTGGGATCTTTGACTTTCAGATAGAATACCTTTGATTTAGAATGTACAAGTATATATGGAAAAAGTCAAAAGTAGAAACTTTTATTCACAGATCAACCATTGTCAAGATTAATGAGATTCACAGGCAAATCAGGGAGGGTAAACTAGCCATTGATTAGGACTTAAGCTGACTGTTCATAACAATCTTATCAAAGTCACAAATGACATCCTCTGTGACTGTGATGCACTATCCCCCCACATTCTGCTCAACCACTCTGCAGCCAGTTGACACGGTGGACCACACCATCCTGCTCCACTTCCTCTCCTCCATTGTCCAGCTCAGTGGTTACACTCTTACCTATCCAATCGTAGCCAGAGTATCTTCAGCAATAGCTTCTCTTCCTGTCCCCGCACCATTACCTACGGAGCGGGGACAGGAAGAGAAGCCCACAAGGGTCTATTCTTGGCCCCTCCTCTTCCTCATTTACATGCTGCTCCTTGGAAACATTATCCGAAGACATGAGGTCAGGTTCCACATGCAAACTGACAACATCCAGCTCTAACGCTCCACCAACTTTCTCGATCCCTCCACTGCCTTTGTGTTGTCAGACTGCTTGTCCGACATCCAGTTCTGGATGAACCACAATTTCCTACAGTTAAACACTGGGAAGACCAAAGCCATCGTCTTTGGGCCCCACCACTAACTCCCTAACATTGCCTCCGATTCCATCTTAATCCCCAGCCACTGTCTCAGATTAAAATCATAGAATCATAAAATGGTTACAGCACAGGAGGCCGCCATTCGGCCCATCGAGCCAGTGTTGGCTCTTTGTAAGAGCAATCCAGTTAGTCCCATGGTCCCACTCTCGCTCTTTCCCCGTAGCCGTGCAAATTTTTTCCCTTCAAGTATTTATCCAATTCCTTTCTGAAAGTGATGATTGAATCTGCTTTCACCAGCCTTTCAGGCAGCACATTCCAGATCATAACTACTCACTGCGTAAAAAAGTTTTTCCTCATGTCGCCTTTGGTTCTTTTGCCAATCTGTGTCCTCTGGTTCTCGGCCCTTCCGCCAATGGGAACAGTGTCTCTTTATTTACTTTCTCTAAACCCTTCATGATTTTGAACACCTCTACCAAATCTCCTCTTAATCTTCCCTGCTCTAAGGAGAACAACCCCAGCTTCTCTAGTCTATCCACGTAACTGAGGTCCCTCATCCCTGGAACCATTCTAGCAAATCTTTTCTGCAACCTCGCTAAGGCCTTCACGTCCTTCTTAAAGTGTGGTGCCCAGAATTGGATACAATACTCCAGTTGCGGCCGAAGCAGTGTTTTATAAAGGTTCAACATAACTTCTTTACTTTTGTACTCCATGCCTCTATTTATAAAGCCCAGGATTCTGTATGCTTTTTTAACCGCTTTCTCAACCGGGCGTGCCACTTTCAAAGATTTGTGCACATATACCCCCAAGTCTCTGTTCCTGCACCCCGTTTAGAATTGTTTATACTGCCTTTCCCCATTCTTCCTGCCAAAATGTATCACTTCGTACTTCTCTGCGTTAAATTTCATCTGCCATGTGTCTGCCCATTCCACAAGCCTGTCTATGTCTTCTTGAAGTCTATTCCTATCCTCCTCTTTGTTTACTACACTTCCAAGTTTTGTGTCATCTGCAAATTTGGAAATTGTGCCCTGTACACCCAAGTCCAAGTCATTAATATATATCAAGAAAAGCAGTGGTCCTAGTACTGACCCCTGGGGAACACCACTGTATACCTTCCTCCAGTCTGAAAAACAATCGTTCACCACTACTCTCTGTTTCCTGTCATTTAGCCAATTTCGTATCCATGCTGCCACTGCCCCTTTTATTCAATGGGCTTCAATTTTGCTGACAAGCCTATTAAGTGGCACTTATTCAAACACCTTTAGAAAGTCCATATACTGCATCAACTGCATTGCCCTCATCAACGATCTCTGTTACCTCATCAAAAAACTTAATCAAGTTAGTTAAACACAATTTATCTTTAACAAACTCGTACTGGCTTTCCTTTATTAATCTACACTTGTCCAAGTGACTATTAATTTTGTCCCGGATTATTGTTTCTAAAAGCTTCCCCACCACTGAGGTTAAACTGACTGGTCTGTAGTTGCCGGGTTTATCCTTACTCTCTTTTTTGAACAAGGGTGTAATATTTGCGATTCTCCTCTGGTACCACCCCCATATCTAAGGAGGATTAGAAGATTATGGCCAGCACCTCTGGCACCAAGGTTGAACCAGGCTGTTCACAACCTTGGCATCCTATTTGACCCTGAGCTGAGCTTCTGACCTCATATACTCTCCATCACAAAAGCTGCCCACTTCCGCCTCCGTAACATCGCATGTTTGCTGCCCTTATGCTACTCCGCACCGTTCCACTCATCCATCACTCCAATGCATGCTGACCTACTTTGATTCCCAATCCCCACAATACCTACATTTTAAAATTCTCATCCTCATGTTTAAGTCCGTTCATGACCTCACCCCTCCCTATCTCAGTAACTTTCTCCAGCCCTACAACCCTCTGAGAACTCTGTATTCCACAAACTCTGGCTTCTTGTGCATCCCCTACTCCTCTACTCCTTTCGTCCCATCATTAGCAGCTGTGCCTACAGCCGTCTATGTCCCAAGTTTTGGAATTCCCTCCCAAAACCTCACTGCCTCTTCACCTCCTTTAAGATCTTCCTTAAAACCCATCTCTTTAACCAAGTGTTTAGTCACCCACTCCTAAAAGCTTCTTCTTTGACTCAGTGTCAATTTTTGTCTGATTACGCTTCAGTGATGTGCCTTGGGACGTTTTTCTACTTTATAGGTGCTATATAATTGCAAGTTGTTGGAAGCAAAAATTAGAACATCTTGGATGCAGGTATACATATCACAATACAATTAGACTGAACATAGAACCCCAGTATCACATCACAGGAACAACAACTTGCATTTATATAGCGCCATTAAAATAGTAAAACGTCTCAAGGCATTTCACAGGAGCGATTATCAAACAAAATTTGACACCAAGTCACAGAAGGAGATATTAGGACAGGCGACCAAAAGCTTGTTCAAAGAGGTAGGTTTTAAAGGAGCATCTTAAAGGAGGAGAGAGAGGTAGAGAGGCGGAGAGGTTTAGGGTGGGAATTCCAGAGTTTAGGGCCTAGGCAGCTGAAGCCACAGCGCCAACGGTGGAGCGAAGAAAATTGGGGATGCGCAAGAGGCCAGGATTGGAGGAGCGCAGAGATCTCGGAGGGTTGTAGGGAGATAAGGAAGGATGAGGCCATGGAGGGATATGAAAACAAGGATGAGAATTTTAAAATCGAGGTATTGCGGACCAGGAGCCAACGTAGGTCAGCGAGCACAGGGGTGCTGGGTAAACAGGACTTGGTGCGAATTGGGATATGGGCAGCAGGGTTGCAGATGAGCTCAAGTTTACGGAGAGTTCAAGGTTGGCCAGGACAGCATTGGAATAGTGGAGTCTAGAGGTTACAAAGCCATGGATGAGGGTTTCAGCAGCAGATGAGCTGAGGCAGGGGTGGAGACGGACGATGTTATGGAGGTGGAAGTAGGCGGTCTTGGTGATGGAGAGGATATGGGGTCGGAAGCACAGCTCAGGGTCAATTAGGAAAAAAAAATCAGCCAAGGCTCCTGTTCTCTATCCAGTTACCCCCTGCTGGATATGCGCATCTGTGTAGACATCTGTGAGTATGGTTGAATAGCCTCCAACACTATATTGAGGCTGACAGATGAATAATGGCCACTTGGGCGAAGTACCAAAGACCACTCAGTGCGCAGAGGTGAGGATATTAATACCCACTGAACCTGCCCTTGTGAATAGAATGTGCAGAGTTAGTATTGTTATGGAATTATCCAAATTACTTTCATTTAGACAAAAAAAAGATAAAATCTCCAAGGAGATAAAACTTTGAAATGTCTCGATGACACTACCCAATGTAAATACAGCGAACACTTGCCATATCAATCTAACATTCAATCTTCACCGATTGCATTCTACAAATGACATTCATGTAATCCCAACAGTTCTGGAGCCATCATTTGGGAACTGTCTTAAAAAGGATTATTGAGCGAGGCTAATTAGCATATAAATTTAAAATGTGAGGGTGCTTAATTAACACACACTGTTAAATGACAGACAAAAGTAACACTTTGTGTTAATGACTATCTACTGACAGGCTCAGTAACTTCTCCCAGCTAACTCCCGATTGTTGTCAGCACATATGGTTTAAACAAAAATATTCAAACAAATAAAAATACAGAATAAAACTGATTAAGCTAATACTTTTGACTTCCCCCCCCACCACAAAGAGGTACTAATGGCAACACTATCTGTTAAGTATACTTGTATCTTTAGTATATATTTTTCCCCATAAAAATCATTAAACATGCCATAAACTAAACCATTTTGACTTACATTTTTATTTTTTCTGAACAACGTTTTGGCCTCAGTGATGATGTATTGCTTTTCTTTCAGAGTGTCATCTGATAGGCCTGACAGTGACTGCCATGTTCTTGCTATCCTGAAGATTCTTCGATAAAGACCAAGCACGTCACATCTAGTTGCTGCTGCTGTCATCTATTGAAATGAAGAGAAAATCTGTAAAGTTGCAATAATAATTTAGACGGTTATGCTGATGAAGAGGGTTGAGAGGAGGCTCATGCGGAGCATGAACAGCGGCACAAACCAGTTGGGCCGAATGGCCTGTTTCTGTGCTGTGCATTCTAAGTAATTCTATTGTCAGACCACACAAATTACATTACAATCAAACAAGCATATCTCACTTTGTTAAAATTACATGTGTTTATGGGAGGAGGGATGGAGGCAAAAAAAAATATTCAAAATGACTGCTAAATGCCATTATTCATAATAGAATTGGAAGGCTAGAAGAAATTTACGAATTCCTTTGAATATAATTTTTTACCCCTCCTCCAAAGAATCTGCTTTACTCATCTACAGTATATGCTGACCTCCCCAGTGACATTGTTTGTAGGCATGGAGTCAGCTTCCATATATATGCTGATAACAACCAGTTCGCACCTCTCCACGTTGACCCATAACTGCCTCTGTGATGTCAGACTGCCAGAATTTCTTCCAATAAAACATCAGTTCCCTTTCCATTGATTCCATTCCCCCACCCCACCCATGTCTTTGTCAACTCTAGATTCAGTTTGTCCAAGGCTGTCCTTCCTGGCTTCCCAACCGCCACATTCTCCAACTCCAAATATGCCACACATATCCTGTTCTTCACAAAATCCTGCTCACCCATCAAACCCATCCTCATTACCCTAAACTGATAGTCATTTATAAACTGCTCCATGGCCTTCCCACACTATCTTTTCAGCTTTATGTCCCCTCTCATGCTGACTGGTCCTGTGACTCTATTGGGGATCAGGGGTGAAGAGTGTTGCCCGGAGCAGTAGTGTACAACAGGTTTTTAAGCACCTTCAAGCACTCCCAGGCCGCATGTGATTTTTGCGGCCTAGAGGAGTCCGCAGCCCATGTCTATATATAGTGAGAGGTTGCAGCTCCTGTATAGTTATCCAAAGGGGTTGCTCCTCAATTTTTGGTTTGACTTTAGCTCCACATTCCTAATCTTTGGCTGCCTGGTGCAGAGGGGGATAAGTTGGAGGATCTTCTCGTGGACCTGGCTAAAACAGCATTTTGTAGATCCAGGATGGACGGGGCCAATGGGGGGCGGGGGTCAATCTGGCTGTCTGCCTCTCTTCCATGGGCTTGTCCATGTCCGGGTGGCCCTGGAGATGGAGCCTGCGGAGTCCGCTGGTAGGTTTGATGCCTTCCGCTACCGGTGGGCACCGCAGGGTATAGAATGTCTTACAGACACAGATAATAACATTTTCATTTAGTTGGGAAGGTATCCCTTTGCTTTTGTTGGGACTTTGATGCCTGTTTTGGCATCTTTTAGTTTGATTGGACCATCTTATATTAATGGTGCCCTAAAATGGGCACTTGTTGTGATGATCATTGTTTGGTGGCCCTGGGGCAACCCAAGTGTCACTCTTAATGTCCGTCAAAAAAGGCCTGTGACTCTATTTTTCTTTGCATCTCCTTTTCTGTCCACTCAATGCCAGTGACAGCTTCATCAGCCATCTTGATCCTACTCTCTTGAATCTCCTCCACTTCTCTACATCTCTTTCCATCATTAAAAGCCTTTTCAAAACTCCACTCTTTGATGAAGTTTTCAGTCATCTCTAATAACTAAGACTTGATGTCCACTTATCTCTTGTTCCTAAGTGCGTTGCGATATTTTCTGCTAAAGATGCTATACAATTGCAAGTCATTGCTGCTGTTGAGCCAACAGTTGCTATATTTGCTTTTTTTTATAATTTGTGAAGTTTACTGGTTCAAATGGAACAATGAAGCCATTGTCACAGATTTTAATAATTTGCCATATAAATGGCTGCACATGGTACTGTATATCTGTTAATTCAATCTTATCGTCAGCAATGTGATATCTATTAAACAAGGCCAAAAGTTGGTAAGCCATTTACACCAATTGCATAATTTGATAGAGGACAAAATTGCCTTGATGCAAGCTTTTTAAAAATAAATAATTACTTTTGTGGCAATGCATCAGTAAAAATCAAACATGGCAGCAAGAAGGTGAATTTGTCACAATTCTTTAAATAGCAAAAATCAGGAATATTTTAAAAGCATAATCTTCATAGAACATTATCCAATTTGATAAAAAACTAAATTGCTAGCCAAACCGCAGTGAATTTACATCTTGGTTACCATCTTTGATAGTAAAAGATTTACTCATTTAATTGGCTGTCATACAGGATGTTTAAATGCTCAGTGCTTTTCTTGATGCACACATCGAGAATAATACGGGGTAGGAATGAAGCAATCCATGTCAACACTTGGACTCCCCTCTCCAACAAGAGTGTTAGATACTGCTCCCCCAAATATTGCCAGATTCCAACAAACCCCAATACTGCACTCCCCCCACTTCCCGCACCGCCGCCATGGTCCAAAACCCCCACTTAAGGCCTGCTGATCCTCAGGATCCCACTGCTCCTGACACTTCCCAGATCCTGGGACCCTCTTCTCTGTGATCACAAAACATGAGACCGCTCTCTGAGCCCAGAACCACCTCAATGATCCCAGGCCCTCAGATCTCTCTCCCTGATGTCACCGGTTACCAGCATCCCTCCCCTAGGTATTCTTGGACTTGCCCCAGAGTTCGTAGAATCCTGGGACCCACTCCCAGACCCTGGGTCCCCTCTCAGGATACTGCTGGATCCTAACAACCCATCTCAGTACTGCCAGACCCCTGAACCCTATCCCAGTGCTCACAGGGACATTCCTAATGCTGGTAAATCAATATTGCTGGAATACTACCTGGTATAACACCACCATTCGTATAAAGCGTACGGCTCACCGTGAGCAATGTCAAGGCAGATCTAATAGCGTAATTGCATAAATACCAAATTAAATTATGTATAAATGAGTTGCAAATATCTAACTTGAGACATTATAAACGGTAAATATAAATATACAATTTGATACCTCTCCTGACCTTCTTCCTCTCCCCCAAGCTATGCTCTAGGTCCATTCACTATTCACCACCCTATAGAGCACTAAGATCTCTGTACATAATGAGTGCTATAGAAATGTAAGTTGTTAGAACTGTTATTAGAAATATGGACTTGTAAATATAAATTGTTTACAGAACATACGTCAGCTGGGCATGGGGGTAGTGGGCAGGAACAAGGGTGAGGGTCAAGATCCGATTGGGCCAGATGTGCATGGGAACAGATTGTAACAAAAAATATAATTATTCATACCAGAGCTGAAAAAGATATAGTTGAAGTCAGACCAGTGATGAAAATCAAAGTTGAGCTAGAGGTTGTAAGCCAGGATGAGGGTGAGGCAGGGGCTGAACTCTAAGTAAGGACAGGTGGTGAGGAGAAGTACGGTGGAGCAGAGCAAGGATAGACAGGGATATTGAAAAATAACTTGGAAAAATAATTTTAAAATAAGATGCAAGTAGAGGGAAATTTTAAAATCTGCAAAGCACAAAAGCCGACATGACTGCCTTGTTTGTTTCTGAGGAATTATTGGGATCAGATCGGGCCACGATGACTACTTGACAAGTAAAACCAGGGACGGATTAAGGCATTGGCCCACGGGGCCTGAATCATTCAAGTGCAATATATTGTGATTTAATTTGCTTTATTATTAATAGTGTGTAAACATTCTATGGATCTATTTCCTCGTACACTTTTCTACACATTCGTGTTTTAATGGATCAGAGGTGATGTTTTGCAGGGGTGCGGAGGGGCCCTGAATGTTATTGGGGCACAGAGCCCCAAGACTTCTTAATCCGCCTCTGACATCTTGCATTTATAGTGCCTTTAACACTTCAGAGATGTAAGGAAAAAGAGAGGAGCAAACAAAGATGAGTTTTAACATGGGCCTTAAAGGAAGAGAGTAAGGTGGAGAGGCAGAGGGGTTTGGGAGGTAACTCCTGAAGGCACAGACATCAATGGTGAAATTATAGAGGCATTAGAATGGCGCGATAACTGTGCTGAAGACTGTAGAGATGTCAAGAAGTGATAACACAGAATGGTGACCGAGCATGTCATTTTTAACTTTGGTTAGGGTCATTTCAGTGCTGTAGGAGGGTTGGAAATCTGATTTGAGTTATTCAAACTGGGAGTTGCAGGACAGATGAGCACAGATCTGGGAGGCGATAACATTTTCAAGAAGAGGAGGAAAGGGAGGTTGAAGATGGGATAGTACTTAGCGAGGACAGAGGGGTCAAGGATGGATTTTTGGAGGATGGGCGATGAGAGGTTTTGAAAGGGAGGGAGACATTGCCTGAGGAGGGAACCATTTTAAATGTTAGCTATGGGAGCGAGGATGGAAAGTTTGATGGTCAGGAGTTTAATGGGAATGGAGTCAAGGGAGTAGAAGCTTGATCTTTGGATGAGATGAACTTGGAGAACTTGAGGTGAGGTGAGAGTGACTGCCCTTGACATCAAGGCAGCATTTGACTGAGTGTGGCACCAAGGAGCCCTAGTAAAATTGAAGTCAATGGGAATCAGGGGGAAAACTCTCCAGTGGCTGGAGTCATTCCTAGCACAAAGGAAGATGGTAGTGGTTGTTGGAGGCCAATCATCTCAGCCCCAGGACATTGCTGCAGGAGTTCCTCAGGGCAGTGTCCTAGGCCCAACCATCTTCAGCTGCTTCATCAAAGACCTTCCCTCCATCATAAGGTCAGAAATGGGGACGTTCGCTGATGATTGCACAGTGTTCAGTTCCATTCGCAACCCCTCAAATAATGAAGCAGTCCGAGCCTGCATGCAGCAAGACCTGGACAACATCCAGGCTTGGGCTCATAAGTGGCAAGTAACATTCGCGCCAGATAAGTGCCAGGCAATGACCATCTCCAACAAGAGAGAGTCTAACCACCTCCCCTTGACATTCAACGGCATTACCATCGCCGAATCCCCCACCATCAACATCCTGGGGGTCACCATTGACCAGAAACTTAACTGGACCAGCCATATAAATACTGTGGCTACAAGAGCAGGTCAGAGGCTGGGTATTCTGCGGCGAGTGACTCATCTCCTGACTCCCCAAAGCCTTTCCACCATCTACAAGGCACAAGTCAGGAGTGTGATGGAATACTCTCCACTTGCTTGGATGAGTGCAGCTCCAACAACACTCAAGAAGCTCGACACCATCCAGGACAAAGCAGCCCGCTTGATTGGCACCCCATCCACCACCCTAAACATTCACTCCCTTCACCACCGGTGCACAGTGGCTGCAGTGTGTACCGTCCACAGAATGCACTGCAGCAACTCGCCAAGGCTTCTTCGACAAGAGCAGCAGACACATAGGAACACCACCACCTGCACGTTCCCCTCCAAGTCACACACCATCCCGACTTGGAAATATATCGCCGTTCCTTCATCGTTGCTGGGTCAAAATCCTGGAACTCCCTTCCTAACAGTACAGTGGGAGAACCATCACCACATGGACTGCAGCGGTTCAAGAAGGCGGCTCACCACCACCTTCTCAAGGGCAATTAGGGATGGGCAATAAATGCCGGCCTCACCAGCGACGCCCACATCCCATGAACGAATAAAAAAAAAGACGTGGGGGGGGGGGGCTGGATAGAGAAGTTTACTGGGGTTTGCAGCTAGTGTAGAAAGAGTACTGGGGGTGGTGGCTTGGTAGGCATAGGGAAGGGGGAAGCAGCAAAGACAGCTGAATGGATGGTCTCTATCTTGGTGACAAAGAAATTTATGAGCATTTCACACTTGTTAGAGGTTGAGTGTGGAGGGGGGTGTAGAGGGGAGCTTTAAGGAGGAGATTACTTGACAGAAAAGGAGCCTAGAGTTATTTTTGCCCTCCAGGATGATCCTATAGTAGAGGACTGGAGATCACATGGCTAATTAAAAGCAATGCTTTTGGCACCCTATGTTTCTACAGACATAAAACTTTGTATAATGGTTTCACTTCAGTCCCATGTTGTAAACTTCTATGATTCTATAAGACAGCCTATAATGGCTTTGAGAATGACAAGATAGAATGGTTGACAAAGTGTTTCCACCATTACTTTGAGAGAGCAGAGAGCAATAGCAATAGCAGTGGTGATGGAGAGAAAGATGAAGTAACAGAAACTGGCAGGTGGTTTTCAGGCAGGGCCTTGCCGAGAGGCAGAAATTTCAGAAGTATGAAGGGGGACTCTCAGATACAAATGTAGAATCTGCAGTCTAGACTAATTATAGTTAGATGCTGTTTTCCAGTTATAAAAGTGGGTTTCATTTCCTTACCAGTATGACTAATTTGTTTTTAAATTATCAAATGATGGAGCGGATAGGGTAATACAGAGAACGGTGATGTGAAACCTAAAGATGCAGAATGTCATTATTTGTTGTAGAAATTGGGGATATGAGCCTGGACAGGAAGGGGTTACTGGGGCCTACAGTGGGGAGGGGCAGAACCAGAAACTGCAGAAGGGAGGGGGGGGGGGGGAACACCATGGGATGAATTGGAGCATAGTGGTGCCCGAATTTTGAAGTTAGAGTGGGAAGGCGCTGTAGTAGGATCTGCTGCTTGAAGATGGAACGGGGATTCAGTGAGCAAAAGATAAAGATGTTGGGGGATTGGCCTTTTTTGTAAATGCTAGCCTCTTTGTATTTGGGAACCAGGGGAGCAGCTGATTCAATGGGGTGGTTTTGTACACCTTCAGTATTATATTTAACAGGACTGACAGGCTCAGCCAACATCAGAAATGGCAGATCAACTGACTTCCCCAACTTCTGATCCCATTGCTTCTGTGCTTTAACTGCTTATGGTTAGTTAATCTCGGAATATTTTCGGCTTGGAGAAATTGGGGGAGGGGACCCTGAGAGTACTTTGAAAAGAGGATGAAGTTTGGAAGTACTCAGGCAGTCTGGGGTCCGTCAGCAAACAGGTGGTGCTGGAGCTATTGGAGGCAGGCTGGGTTTTGGGAGCAATTTCAGGGGGGCAGCATGCCCCAGAAGCTAAGATAGTGGGATAAAAATTTGTTTTGGTCTGTTTGCAAGTGCAGAATAGGCTGCATGCTGGAAGCGTGTACCAGAAGCTCGACCAAAATTAGGCACAGCAGCCACAATTTTCTGATAAATCATTTGCTGCATGCAACATCTGGTGCAGGGTCTTGAAAAATTCCACCCCTAGTACATATCCATAAACTTGAGCACATTCAAAACTCGGCTGCCCATATCCTAACTCGCACCAAGTCTCATTAACCCATCACCTCTATGCTCGCTGACCTACATTGGCTCCGAGTCCACCAACACCTCAAATTTAAAATTCTCATCCTTGTGTTCAAATCTCTCCATGGCCTCGCCCTTCCTATCTCTGTAACCTCCTCCAGTCCTAAAACACTCCAAAAACTCTGCGTGCCTCCAATTCTGTCTTCTTGTGCATACCCGACTTCCTTCGTCCCGCCATTGGCGGCCATGCCGTCAGCTGCCAAGCTCTTACTAAACTTCTCCACCTCTCTCCTCCTTTAAGAGGTTCCTTAAAACCTACCTCCTTGACCAAGCTTTTGGTCACCTGTCCTAATGTCTCCTCCTTTGACTCAGTGTCAATTTTTGTCTAATTACACTCCTGAGCAGTGCCTTGGGACGTTTTACAATCTTAAAACGCTATATAAATGCAAGTTGATGTAGAGTGAAACCATGAGAAAGCAGTGCCAGAGGTGGATTGTGGAGGAGAAACATTCAAGGAGGATGTACTAGTATTGCTTAAAATTGTCATAACTACATATTAACACAAAAGTCTGTTATACTCTTGAGGGAAAACCGAAGCGAAGAAATTATACTACCATTTAACAATTAATTTTAGAGCAATGTGAGCGAACATTGTACTGCCTCGCTATCTAGTCAGGGGAAAGCAATGTTCGTACTAATAGCTGCAATTTCTAATCTTAGATAAGCGGACAGCTCTTTTTTTAATATTAGAAACTTAAAGATCGTCCAGCGGGGTTGTTTTTAAACTTTTGTTTTTAAAAAAAATCAAGTTGCGGAATGCGAAAATCCAAGTGATGCCACTGGTACATCGCACCTGATATCCAACGCTAAACTTGGCGCTAGTGCGGCTGCGGTCACCCTCAATCAGACACCGGGTGCATCGCAAGAACTGCAGAAGCACCGCACTGCCCGGGGTTAGGCCTGGATTTGTGTCGAGAGCCAACCGACGTAACTTTCACCTGATATCCACTGGTGCAAAAGACTCGAGGAATGATCCCCTCCCTCCAAAAAAAAAATCAGCCACACGGTGACATCAGAGCAGAGGGCCCTCGCCTTTAAGGTGACGCATCTATCTCTCTTTCTGCCGGCGGTTCACTCTCCAAACATTCATCCGCTCTTCATTTCTTTCTTTTTAAATAGAAAAATAAGCCGCCGATCACACAGCAAAAGATCTGTTTATCTTCACTAAAAGGAAGAGCTCGGCTCTCGGACATTTAATGCAATTCCCCATCGGATAACTCACATTTCGCAGAGAGAGAGAGAGAGCGCGAGCGCGAGCGCGAGCCCCACCCCCCCTACCTCCTCCTCCTCCTCCTCCCGAGGATAATCGTGTAAGAAATTCAGTGCTTTTGCCAAGTAAGCTGTCGCACCACAGACAGCGAATAATAAGCGGTATATTAAACTTAAGAGTAAGCCGGAAGAATCTCTCGTTGACAAGCAGAGGATGTCAACGGACACCCTCCGGGCTGGAGGAGGCGCGAGCGCCGCGCACGCGCCCCTCTTACGTTCCGCACCGCTTTTTAAAAAAAAAAGTGACTGTTTTCACTTTCCCTTCCCCAGGACAAGCGCCGCCTACGTCTTGCGTCACTGTTGTCTGACCACAAGGTTTGATGAGGTAATGCGCAGGCGAAAAGCTGGTGCCCGGCGCAGTAGGAAGTGATGAGGGGAAGTTTCTGTCTCCTTAAATTATTCGCGGAACGGTGGGTGTTTTCGTCCATACATTTTCTCAAAATCGTAAGCGACACTGTCTGTTGATGGCTGTTTGAAAGGGATGTCTCTGAAAGGATCGGGTTTATCGACAGTGATGTCGTAAGAAGGCCTAGTGCTGTCTTTCCTCTCTCTCTCTCTCTCTGGGGCGACTAAAGTGGGCGAAGGGAAGCCCGTCGTTGTTTCTGTGCCTGCGCACAACCTCTGACTCTAACCCTGAATGCAATTAAAACTCAACAGCATCTGTGTTTTGTTCACTGTTCTGGCAAACAGGATGATGACTTGATTACGTTCATATTATTGTAAGTTTCCTGTTTTCCTTCAGATTTAATATTTGCTTGGATTATTATTATTATTATATATAGTAGGATAGCGATGACAATTTGTAACAATTAACACAAGTCTGAGTCAAAATTAGCTCCCTAAAGTCCTCAAACGTGGCACATTTTTATTTAAGGTCTGCCTGATTAGTAACTTTTCTCCTGGATTCGGTATTGAAATCCGGTTTGTATACTAACGTCTAATAGCCTTAATTTAGTGTTTGTCTGAAATCAAGGGGATGAAATTTCCCTTTTAATGAAAAAAAGAATGTTTCTCTGTTCGATTAATAGCGAATTAACGTTCACAGAAATTGCATGTTTCTAAGCTCCAGTTCTTGAAAATTCCTCAGTGGAAAATTAGAGAGTAAAGGGCGTCTCGCGTTTTTGTAAAAAGAGAACGTTCACTTCACCAGCGTGTTCAGATAGTCTTATTTCTTCCTGTCTGAATTCCAGTATTAAAGAACATAGTTCTTGTTGATTATTGGTAGGTTAATTTTCATGGCTGTAATCAATGGCCTCTATTACAGGTGTATACAGTGGTCCTGCACACAATCACTATATTCTAAAATGAAGTTACAAATTGAAAAAGAGGGAAGAGAGCAAGTAATGTTGAGCAGTTTGTTTTCAACTTGTGTAATACCTAGCCACACCTATACTTCAGCTGAGAATTTTGTGCTCCTGGGATTGCTAGTGCCTGTCCATAAATCTCATTTGTACAATAATCTAATCTGGTTTGAATCTGTGCTTTTTCCACCTGTCATTCATAATACAAATGTTATACACGTAATATGTAATCACTGAAGTAAAAGCATTTTTAGTTAGGTTTCAAAATCATTGTAATTTTAAAATGGTTAAGGTCTGCCTGCACGTGCTCATGTATATTGTGCCTGTATGCTGTAGACATTGCTGCAAATTATTTACTTCTATAAGAAAAGAAAGACTTGCATTTATATAGTGTCTTTCATGACCTCAGGGTGGCCCAAATTGCTTTACCGCCAATGATGTACTTTTGAAATGTAGTCACTGTTGTAATGTAGGAAATGCGGCAGCCAATTTGCACGCAGCAAGATACCTCAAACAGCAATGTGATAATGACCAGATAATCTGTTTTAGGGGTGTTAATTGAGGGATAAATATTGACCAGGACACCGGGAGACCTCCCCTGCTCTTCAAAATAGTGCCATGGAATCTTTCACATCCACCTGAGAGGGCAGACGGGGCCTCGGTTTATCGCCTCGTCTGAAAGACAAGCACGTCTGACCGTGCAGCACTCCCTCAAAACTGCACTGGAGTGCCGGTCTGAATAAGTGGTCAAGTCTCCATAGTGGGACAAAAACCCACAACGTTCTGACTCAGAGGCAAGTGTGCTCCCATTGAGCCATGGCTAACACTATATGGTACAATAAAATCATTTTGTAGTTGCCTTGGGATGTTAAGATGTGGTATATGTCTTAAAGTATGTAAATGTGTTACAATATTACTTTTTGCAGTAGGTTTAGATTTCAGTAAAATGTACTGAATTCTTGTGAACATTAATATATTAGGATAGATTTTGGAACTTGTGAAATATTTTAAGATTTATTAATATATACAGTGCTCCAGTAACTGCACTATTAGTGCATTCGCCTCTCAACTTCAGTAAGTCCAAGTCTCAACTGGTATTTGAACTTTGACTCCCTCTTGCGGTATGATTTCCTGCCTTTGGACAGGTCATAATGAAGGGCCCTCTTTCTTGGAGGCCTCTTTCCTACTGAGGTGATGTAGAAGAAATGGATGTGAATGCACAATTACATTCTGACAGTACCTTGTTATGAGTGGGGACTGGGTGGCACATTGTATTAGAAAACTATTTTATTTTCTGGGTTCAAATACACTGCAGACCAGTGGAATGTTAGGGTCCTAAGTAAATTGAGTTTGGTCAATCTCAATTCAACTTCTCTTGGGTTAAAGTTCACAGAACTAATTTACCCATAATTCAGTGTTGGGGACTGAATTGGCAGAGACTCCCAAGCATGGCTAATGTGGAAAATGGAGAATTCACTTTGGTGCAGTTGGAAGTTCTTTAGGTTGGGGTTAAGGGACAGAAGAGAGAGAGCTTTATTCTGACCCATCTGTCATGCTACACTTAACCTGGGAGTGTTTGACGCTGCGGCAATGACCCAAATTGAAAAGCACCGCTCCTCACTTTGAACACACATTGAGAAAGAGCATCTATTTGTAGTTGAAAAGCAAGCCAATTTCTCAGTTTATAATTCTGTATATAATTTGTAATAAATAACTTTTTTGTTTGATCAGAGACTAATAGCGGTGTATTAAATTATAACAGAAATACCAATACAAAACAATGAATTTCATTCAAGTATAGAACTTGAGCTTATGTCTTGAGTTTTCTCAGGAGTAGCATATGCATGGAAAATAAAATGCTATAAATGAGCACTGTCAATAAAGACAAACTACTGAGAATATTTGTTTCTGGTAAACTGATGATAGACTGGATGGAACTCAATGGGAGAAGGAATAAAAAATATGTTTATAATCTACACCATAGGTTAGTACTAAAACCACAAAAGTTAGCTAAACCATTTCACTGACGTGCTTCATTTTGACCATGAATCAAAGATTTTAATCCCACCCGTGAGTTATGGATGGTCATTGCTGTATGTAATGTTTTGGAGTTTTGCCTGAGTTAAATCTTTTAACTATTAATGTCTGTAATGTTAAATTCAGTATTTTGTCTCAATAGGCCAGCAGGCTGAAGTCGCCATAATAATTTAGTGTGCTAATTAGTCAGTGAAGATTAGGTTGTTATATACAGTTTAAAGCATTTCGCGCTATTGTGAAAAATTGGCTCCTTTGTGATACCTCAAGGGGTCAGGCGTCATTTCATTCCATTCGCGCAGTCAGGCTTGGCTGGGGCAGACATTTGGAAGCCTTGTGCACCCATATCAAAGGGGAGGCATTTCAATCAGAGTGGGGCCTTGATTGACAGCTTGGTGGGTGAAACCCCCATCTCAGACTTGGGGGAGTGTGTGCATTGTCCGTCCTTTTTTGCTTGCATTCTCTTTATCACTCACTCTTTTACGTGTTTGCTCGCTTGCTCTTTCTTTTGCTGTCTGGTCTCCCAATGCCGCCAATTAAAAATTCTCATCCTTGTGTTTAAGTGCCTTTTTGGTTTTGTCCCTCCCTATCTCTAACTTTCTTCAGCCCTACTAGCCATCCCCCCCCCTCCGCTCCTCCAACTGTGACTTCTTGTGCATCCACGGCCCATTTGCCCTACCCATTTACGTTTTGCAATTCCCTTCTTAAATTCCTCTGTATCTACACTTTCTTCTTGAAACCCACCTCTTCGACTAGGCTTTTAGTCATCCCTTCTTTCTTCGTCTTGACGACCGTTTTTATCTGATTGTACCTCTGTGAAGCGCCTTGGGACATTTTTCTATGTCAAAGGTGCTAAATAAAGGCAAGTTGTTTTTGTAACCAATAACCATATGAAATTTACTGTTCTCGATGTGAAAACTGCATTCTATTCATTTGGGTATTTTATGTAAAAATGAGCCAGTTTTTGGTTAAAGTTATGCCTCATTGTGCTTTTCGACCCCTCTCCCCCTCCCCCCTTCCATAAAGGAAGGAGATGTGCATGAGATATTTCAGAAGCTGCCCTAAGGGTTCTCTTGTGATTCTCGGGTCATGCTATTGTTTAACTATTGAGCAATAAAGGTGCGCTCTGGATCACAGTGCCGCAAGGACTGACAGATGTCGCTGAACCCTCGAGGATGTATAGCGCAAAATGCAAAGACTGTTACGGTGCTTCATTTTGACTGAACCAAAGATTTTAATCCCATTCATGAATTATGGATGGTCATTGCTGTATGTAATGTTTTGGAGTTTTAACTTGAGTTGAATCTCTTAACTAATAAAATAGATTGCATTATTCAACTAGCTCCTCTAACACAAACTTAACGTTTAACAGTATTGTTTGCTAACTTTTGTAGAATGTAATATGAATTCTTTAGTTGCAAGGAAACATGAAAACATCAAAAAGTAAAATATTTACCCTGATAAAATGTTTTTAGAGGCACATGTTTCCTAGTGGAAAATTAAACACGTCTTTAATTTGAGCATTCCATGTTACCGCCAGCCATTAGCTCTTGTTGAACAACTGTGAATTACAATTGTTGATTTCACGTGTGAAGTAATGCTGTGGGTGATGGAGTACCAATCACACATGGAATAGAGCTCTCTATTGAAGCCAGCACATTGAGAGAAGTTGGATACAATACAAAAGTACCATTATGGATGCCATTCAAAACATCTATTAAGTATTATTCATGAGAATCTTCTTTTATATCATTGGGATTCAATTATCTACAGCCATCTTTGTCCTTCTGCTTTAAAAGGTACAGGTTGAATCTTCCACTCCAGTTAGAGCTGGATGTGAGCTGGAGGCTGTGGTGTCCCTTTGGATGGAGGTGTGGGGGAATTAAATGGAGATGAATTTAAAATGTTGAATGTATCTCTGAAGCTGGTCAGGAAAGATAGTGGTAAAGATGATGCCTGGTCTGAGAGGAACCTAGAAATATATCTGGGAGAAAACTTAATTGGAGCGTAAGTTCCCATTTTTTAAAAATAAAAGCACATTTATTTTTCAATATCCGGTGTCTGCTGCAGTGCAGTTGCTCTCGTTACCTCAGGTGCTGGGGGTTAAAGTCAACTGTAGTAAAATGGGGGAGGGGGAAATCACTTCCGATACCCATCAAATGATCCCATTTGACTGAGGTAAAGGAAGGCTGCAAGTGCTTGTGCAATCATATACCAGCAAGAGTCAGGTGAGAAAGGGAGGAAATTGGTGGAAGAAACCAAGGAATGCTGGAAACAGAAAGTAAACAAAGATTAATAAGTTTCAGCACCTTGCCTTAAAATTCGATCAAAGTAGGGCACCAGTTGGGAGACCAGGTACACAATGGAAGCTTTATTTTTCCCCTGTAGCTGTCTTTCAGGTGAATACTGAGGGATAAGGTTCTACATGTCCTTGTCCTTGGAGTATCCCTCTCATGAGTTGGGTGAGGTAAGAAAATAAAAGGTTTAAGTTGTAAGGTGCATGCAGCAGAATAGATCCCTAAGTTTGTGTTTCAAGGTAGTAATGCACTGAGGAGTTTGGAACATAAACCACAAAATGTTACTGCATTGCTACATTTTGTGATATTTACAGCTTGCAGAATAAATTTGGATGCAGCAAAGGATATAGTTGATATGGATAATTTTTTTTGCTCATGACACAAACTAAAGTTTATGGGAATTTATTTCAGTTTTGTATCAGTCAGTCTAATGTGTACATTACACTTAACAAAGTATTGTGAGGAAGGGGTTATTCAGAGTTTGACAAGATATTGTTCAGAGTTTGACTAGACAGATTCCATTTTAATATTGCAAAATGACTAATATGTTGGTACACAAAATAGGAAATGATGACAAAGAAGGTTTGGCATTAAATAAAGTGGAGAAGGTGACTATTTTAGATATGAAGCTTCTGCAACAATGGGAATGACAACCATTGTAATGTTTGGATGTGTACATAAATGCTGCATACAGTATAAGAACAAAGAATGATCCTGACAAATTGTAAAGCATTGATAAGATTACACTTGAAAGTATTGTGATTTCATCACTGTACTTACAAACAAATATAGGGAAGGGGTCAAAAAGGGCAAAATCATTGAGCTATAAAGAGAGACAGGTTAAAATTTCAAAAATGTGCCCACTTAATGGAAGTGGGTTGGGGGGCCGGGTGATTAACCTGCTGTCCAGAGGCAGGTCCCTAATTTAAATATTTTAATGAGACTGCTTGCCTCAAGCATTAGCTGTCTTTCAGGCTTAACGCCTGCAGGCTAGGTTTCGCAGGCCTCGGGAAACCGGCAGCTGAAGGGAGGTGAGAACGGCCAAATCCAGTAAGTAAGCATCTTTCCAGCTCTGCTTGTGAGCCAGGAGGAGTAGGAGTGCATATGTCCAACGCCTCCCCCAAGCTAACCTGCTTCCATCCTTGGGATCAGACCCCCCCCCCCCCCCCCCCAACCTGAGAGGTCGCCCCTCCTGCAAACTCTCCGACCCCCGACACCTCTCTGCACGATCTTCCCCCCCCCCCCCCCGTCCTCTGCGACTGATCTCTCCGCCCTGCACCCCTCCCCCACCCCCTGTTGTACACCCCGACTCACGATTTCTTTCTTTCTTCCTCCTCTCCGCCCGACAGCCAGCCGACCTCTCAATCTGGCTGGCTGCGACCGGGAAATGGAGTCCAAAAGTGTTAATCATGTCCTGCCGTTAGATTCGGCAGAACCTCCAGGAAACCTGTATTTCCTGGCCATTAACCCTCCCCGCCTCCCCATAAATATCGGGGCCAAAGTGTCTGGCTATGTGAAATATTCGACTAGTTGGTCTTTCAAAAACAAAAAAGAAAATATGCTTCTCCATTTAACCTTTTTGAATTAGGAATTGAGTAGAAGAGGAGTTTGACCCTTTTTGCACATGCTAATTAATGTTTTGAGAATGTGGAAGTGCAGTTAGAGGTCCTTCTACTTTCACTGTAGAAATATAGTGTAAAATGTTATCGTAAATGTGACAAAGATAGCAGAAGTAAAACTAAATTTCAAGACAGCAGGATGTTTACTACTGTTCTAAATACTGTACTTCCTTTATATGAATGTGCTGTGATTATCTACCAACTCTCAGTTGGGGAATGGCTCTATTGGTTGCAGTATAGTAGTGAAGTTTGCCTGTTTTACCAATTCACAAAGTTCTAAATTAATTGAAACATTAGTTCAATTAACTTTTCATGTAAAATGACGAGAGTAGATATTTAGATACGAAAATGTAATCTGTTACATATTGGATATATTGGCCACAGTGATGGAACATCAATGTTAATTTATTTTGAAATATACGTGAAGGTGTGAATATTCAGCCACAATATGTTCTGCTATTATTTTTTAAAAACCTAACTTTTAGCGCATCCTTTTTAGTCCCTTACTGTGTTTTTGAAATTTGACCATTTAAAAAAATGGTTATAAGGGGGAAAAATGCAAAATAAGCAGGTGCTATTTAGCACATACTGGTGGGCCGCAAATTGATCGTTGCCAGTTTTCTGCATTACTGTGACAATGCTCTTGATGTCTCACTAAGAGAATATTGGTAGAGCCTGAGCAGTATATCTCTTGCCAGTTCCACCGCTGCACTTGATTCGCTTCTGGAGGAAAATTGAAGAGGAGGAAAAGAGGACAAAGGAAGAGCTTACTCAAATAGAAAATAATGTGGTGTTGTGGTGGTGCCCGTGACTCAAACAGAAACTCTTGGTACTATACTTAGTTTCCTCATTTGACACAAGCCCTCTTGTACTCTCCTAAGATTTGGAAGAATAAACACAATCAGAGCTAAGCGATTCCACAACCAACGGATCAGATCAAAGCTCTGCAGTCCTGCCACATCCAGTCGTGAATGGTGGTGGACAATTAAACAACTAACGGCAGGAGGAGGCTCTGCAAACATCCCCATTCTCAATGATGGCGGCGTCCAGCACGTGAGTGCAAAAGACAAGGCTGAAGCGTTTGCAACCATCTTCAGCCAGAAGTGCCGAGTGGATGATCCATCTCAGCCTCCTCCCGATATCCCCACCATCACGGAAGCCAGTCTTCGGCCAATTCGATTCACTCCACGTGATATCAAGAAACGGCTGAGTGCACTGGATACAGCAAAGGCTATGGGTCCGACAACATCCCAGCTGTAGTGCTGAAGACTTGTGCTCCAGAACTAGCTGCGCCTCTAGCCAAGCTGTTTCAGTACAGCTACAACGCTGGCATCTACCCAACAATGTGGAAAATTGCCCAGGTATGTCCTGTCCACAAAAAGCAGGACAAATCCAATCCGGCCAATTACTGCCCCATCAGTCTACTCTCAATCATCAGCAAAGTGATGGAAGGTGTCGTCGACAGAGCTATCAAGCGGCACTTACTCACCAATAACCTGCTCACCGATGCTCAGTTTGGGTTCCGCCAGGACCACTCTGCTCCAGACCTCATTACAGCCTTGGTCCAAACATGGACAAAAGAGCTGAATTCCAGAGGTGAGGTGAGAGTGACTGCCCTTGACATCAAGGCAGCATTTGACCGAGTGTGGCACCAAGGAGCCCTAGTAAAATTGAAGTCCATGGGAATCAGGGGGAAAACTCTCCAGTGGCTGGAGTCATACCTAGCACAAAGGAAGATGGTAGTGGTTGTTGGAGGCCAATCATCTCAGCCCCAGGGCATTGCTGCAGGAGTTCCTCAGGGCAATGTCCTAGGCCCAACCATCTTCAGCTGCTTCATCAATGACCTTCCCTCCATCATAAGGTCAGAAATGGGGATGTTCGCTGATGACTGCACAGTGTTCAGTTCCATTCGCAACCCCTCAGATAATGAAGCAGTCCGAGCCCGCATGCAGCAAGACCTGGACAACATCCAGGCTTGGGCTCATAAGTGGCAAGTAACATTCGCGCCAGATAAGTGCCAGGCAATGACCATCTCCAACAAGAGAGAGTCTAACCACCTCCCCTTGACATTCAACGGCATTACCATCGCCGAATCCCCCACCATCAACATCCTGGGGGTCACCATTGACCAGAAACTGAACTGGACCAGCTATATAAATACTGTGGCTACAAGAGCAGGTCAGAGGCTGGGTATTCTGCGGCGAGTGACTCACCTCCTGACTCCCCAAAGCCTTTCCACCATCTACAAGGCACAAGTCAGGAGTGTGATGGAATACTCTTCACTTGCTTGGATGAGTGCAGCTCCAACAACACTCAAGAAGCTCGACACCATCCAAGATAAAGCAGCCCGCTTGATTGGCACCCCATCCACCACCCTAAACATTCACTCCCTTCACCACCGGCGCACTGTGGCTGCAGTGTGCGCCATCCACAGGATGCACTGCAGCAACTCGCCAAGGCTTCTTCGACAGCACCTCCCAAACCCGCGACCTCTACCACCTAGAAGGACAAGAGCAGCAGGCGCATGGGAACAACACCACCTGCACGTTCCCCTCCAAGTCACACACCATCCCGACTTGGAAATATATCGCCGTTCCTTCATCGTCGCTGGGTCAAAATCCTGGAACTCCCTTCCTAACAGCACTGTGGGAGAACCGTCACCACACGGACTGCAGCGGTTCAAGAAGGTGGCTCACCACCACCTTCTCGAGGGCAATTAGGGATGGGCAATAAATGCTGGCCTCGTCAGCGACGCCCACATCCCATGAACGAATAAAAAAAAAATCAAGACGTGCCAGTCAAGCCATAAACTACAAATTGAGTTTGTGAATGTAAAAAGTAGACAGTAAATGTAAATCAATATAGCAAATTTCACTTGATTGCAGAACTCTTAACTTCTATTTCCTTCTCGGATATGAAAATAATAAGACTTGATGCTTTTCTAACTCATAATATCAAACTCGGACTAGAGTCTGTAACACAGGATTAATTTGTTTCCATGGCATGCCTGTATCTCAATGATGTGGAGATGCCGATGATGGACTGGGGTTGACAATTGTAAACAATTTTACAACACCAAGTTATAGTCCAGCAATTTTATTTTAAATTCACAAGCTTTCGGAGGCTACCTCCTTCCTCATATGAGGCTACCTCATTTCCACATCGTTCACCTGAGGAAGGAGGTAGCCTCCGAAAGCTTGTGAATTTAAAATAAAATTGCTGGACTATAACTTGGTGTTGTAAAATTGTTTACAATTGTATCTCAATGGTGCTTGAAGCACACTGCCTGAGAGATTCATCTTGTACCCGTTGAAGTTTAACCTGGGATACAGGAAATCAAAAAATATCTTTCACAGTTGAACAAAGCTTATCAAATTTAAGCGATGGTTTGCTGCTGGACAAATTTTCATTTGCAGGTGTTACCAAGTCCTCGACCATGAATTGGCGGCTTTCAGGATTAAAGAAACCGCCTGTGTTAAGTGGTTTCTGGTTGCTTTGAAATCAAAATGTATTTGCTTATGAATAATGCCTTGCCTCCCAATTGGGTATGAAAGGCCATGGATGTCACGTGGTGACTTCATATATTTCAGTTCAGCTACATGTTGTAGCAAACAAAATTTAAAGTAACCAGCTCCGTCTCATAACAAAATACTAAAATTATTAGAGACTTATGATTAGAATCTTCCTATCTGTCCCAGTCTCCTCTTAATGGTGTTGCCAATATGGGGGGCATATTCAGGACGGAAGGAATAGTTCATCTTTTACCTTGTGGTTTGGTCAGTCAGGCATTGGGGTGCTGAACTTGTGGATCAGTTTGCTGTGGCTGTGAGACTGATGATGGGGGGAAAAAAAAGTAAAAAGGTTTTGCACTTCTGTCAGGTAGAAATCTGATTTCTGTGCTGCCAGTAGATCAATATGATCCTGGGCTGTGGTTTGAATGCACCACTGGTTATGCCAATGCTGGCAGTTTTGAATGAAAACAGGTCAACTCAGACCATTATGCAGATCAGAACTGGCCCTTGAAACTTGTGTTGTACTTGTGCTGGATCTGCAAAATTACTTTTTAATATTCTTTTTCTAATTATGTTTTTGTGCTTGTCACAGCAATCTCTGAATTTTCATATAGTGTCATACTGCTCTGAAGCATTCCAACTATTGAGTAATGTGCTCTCAGTATATGAGAAATTGTCATTTTCAGAAGATGGGAAACTGTCATCCTGACCACAATGTAACAGTCGAGGTGTTACTGATAACATTTTTTCACCAAATGCTTTTGTGGCATGGAATTGACAAGTGTTTTATCTTTTTCGTTCCAATACTTTTATTTGGGGGGGAGGTTGGGGAACAAAGTAGGTTTGAGGTACCCAATGGTCAGCTTGTGTTTTCCAATTATTGTGTTAAAGGTAGAACTTGAGGGAGATGAAAATAACCTAGGAACTTTCAATACTACTGTAGTCATTCAGTGGTGCATTGAGACAGGAATCCTGGATGAAATGGATGTTGGTGGGCTGTACTTGTATTAGGTCTCCAGTGGAGTCTATTGATGCATTCACACTACAACTTAGTACTAGTGGGGAGTGGTTTCACTTTGCGCCATTGCTGCAGTTATAGTGTAAATGCAGATTGAAACTGGAGTCAAGGCCCAAACTGATATTGGAGCAAGTGTCACTTTAGAATCAGTTCAGGCCATGACATTCTATTTATACTACTCAATTTTAGTCTTGGTGCAAAGCAGTTTCAGTATGAATGTTACAGCAAGAATGGGGAAAGTGATAGTGAGTAAGCACTTTTTTTTGCCATCCGGCAGCTCAAACGAGGAGGAAATTTTGGACAACACTCTGGGGCTTTTTCTCAATTTTTTTTTTGTCCTGTGTCCCTAAACTTTGTTACTGTTACGGTGATGAGTGTGTAAACTTTACAATTCAGTAGGTAAGACAATTAGACCTGCTGATGCATGTAATATAGTTACCAAAATATATCTATTTTTGAAAATACTTGGTTAATCATATAGCCTGTTCTGATCCTTTTTGTCTGTTCAATAGTTAATTGTGCCTTCCCATAGGTTCTATACTGTATCTTAATTATCAATTTGATAGCAAAGGTATTTGTACATTTCAATAGGAAATTATCCTGAATGGGAGGTTTAGATTTTCCTCACCTACTTGGCTTAATCATCCACAGACATGGCAACACTTTCCACTGCTGATGACACCCAGCTCTACCTCTCCTCCACTTTTCTCAGCCCCTCCGCTGCCCCTCTGTTGTCAGCCTGCTTGTCTAACACCTAATCTTGGATGAGCTGCAATTTCATCCAGCTAAACGTGAGTAAAATCAAAGCCACTGTCTTTGGCCCTTGCCACAAGGCCTGTACCCTTGCCAATAATTCTAATATCCCTCCTTGGCCATTGCCTCAGGCTGAACCCCATCATTTGCAACCGTGGCGTCCTATTTGACCCTGAACCGAGCTACCAACCTCATATCCTCTCCATCACAAAGACCGCCTACTTCCACCTCCATAACATTGCCCTTCGCCACCCCTGCCTCAACCCATCTGTTGCTGAAACCCTCACCCATGGCTTTGTCACCTCCAGACTTGATTCTTCCAGTGCTCTCCTGGCTGGCCTCCCATCGTCCGCTCTCTGTAAACTTTACCCCATCCAAAACCCCGCTGCATGTATCCCATCCCGCATCGTCCAGCTCACCTATCACCCCAGATCTCCTAATTTATATTGGCTTCCAGTCCTCAAATTTAAAATTCTTACCCTCATGTTTAAATCCCTTCATAGCCTTGCCCTTCTCTATCTCTATCCTGCAGCCCTACAAACTCCCACAAATTCTCCATTCCTCTGACTCTGGCCTCTTGTGAATCACCCCCTCCCGTCGCCCTGCAATTGGCCGCCATGCCTTTAGCTGCCTGAGCCCCAAGCTCTGAAATCCCCTCCCTATACCTCTCCACCTCCCTCTCCTCCTTTTGATATCTTCCTTAAAACCCACTATTTGGTCAAGCTTTTGGTCACCCATCTGTTCCCTCATTGTCGCTGGGTCACCACCTTCTCAAGGGCAGTTAGGGATGGGCAATAAATGCCGGCCTTGCCAGCGATGCCCACATCCCATGAATGAATAAAAAAATCCTATTCTCTCTTGCTTGGTTCGTCATCCGTTTTTTGATTCCACCTCTGTGAAGTGCCTCGGGACATTTTCTTATGTTAAAGGCACTATAAAAATGCAAGTTGTTGGTATACTGCTTTTGCTTTGATGTGAAGCAGTTTCCTCTTTGTAAGTACAGAAGCAGCAGAATAACCCTCAGTGTCGGATTGGCAATTTGGCATCTGAGTGCAAACGGCAATGAGATACGTGATTAGATAATGTGTTTTATGATGTTGGTTGAGGGATAAATATTGGTTAGGGCACCAGGAGAACTCCCCTGCTCTTCTTTGAAATAGTGCCATGGGATCTTTTACATCCATCTGAGAGGGCAGATGGGGCCTTATTTTAACGTCTCATCCGAGAAACGGCACCTCCTTAGAGAGGGGAAAATCAGCTAAGGTTCCTGCTGAGAGCTGTTGTACTTGATGAATGGGCACTTGGGCGAAACAACAGAGGGCAGTCAGCTCCCATGAAAGCGTACCCCAAGATGTGTCATAGGGTTGCCAACGCTGGTTGGACATATTCATGGAGGTTTCATCACATGATCTCCTGCCGTCGCCGTCCCCACCCCCACGCCCTCACCATTGGTCATCTGACATGTCCATCCTCCTAGTGAGGGGCCTTCCTACGCCAATCGGAAAGTAAATAGACTCTTCATTACCCAATTGGATGATTCTTGACTGTCGGTCAAACGGCACTTTTTCATCAACTCCAATCTGTTTGTGTTTCTGAAGGACAGCGTTCCACAAGTTCTACAAAAATTGCTAGCAATTTGTGTTTCAGTTTATTGTTAGGATGCCACTAATCTTTTCAGCTCAGTTTAAGTTGGTCAACTACATGCTATGACTCATCTCAAATTAGCCACTAATTTGATTGTATTCACCTACAACAATCCCAAAACACCAGGTGGGCTAGGAAAGAAAGCAGATACTCATGACTTTCAGAAGGAAAGAGCATTTGTCTATAATGGTAGAACATTTTAATGCTGCAGTAAGATTGTGTGGAAAATGATCGGGGGAAGGTGATTAACACTAGGTGAAGATCTAGGGGAATGAAAGTGGTCCAGGAGTGAGTTTCAAAGCTGAATTTAAAAATGTGTGTATGTATATATATATATATATATATATATATATATATATATTTTATATATATATATATATATATATATATAATAAATCAAGCCTTCCAGATCATGTATCATTACATTATATTACTTCTGATACTACTTAGAAAAGACTGCGCTGGATGGCGACTATTGTTTTTAATTTACAGTTCTGAAGAAGGGCCCTCACCTGAAACGTAAACTTCTCTGTTCGCTCCACAGATGCTGCCTGACCTGCTGTCTGTTTCTAGCTTTTTCTGGCTTTATTGTTTTTATTTTACAAGCATGCTTCTAACAGTCACAATTGAGCCGAAATGTTGCATTTGTAATCTCGAAAGGTCGGATAGTCTCTTGCAGCTAAGTATTCACACAAATTTATTACTGTTAGGTTACAGACAGTAATGAGTGAAAATTACAAGTGACCATCATGCAATTTCCCCCATTTATATAGTACTGTAATGGCAGCATCCCAAAAATAGTTGGATTAAAAATTGTATTACAAGTTCAATAATGGCATTTAATTTAAGATGGTGTTAAAAAAAAATCACTGCTCACTTAAAGCTTTTTTTAAAGATTATATCCTAACTCTAATTTATGTAAAACTACTTCCACTGATTTGGAGTTGATGGGCTGGAGCTACTTTCAATAATAGCATTGCTCCTATATTTTCTAGGGGTGCGTGTGCATGTGTTATTTTACTCCTTCTAAAAGGTAAAGCATCTACGTTTTATTGCAAACTTTTATCTAGTATAGAATTTTTGTGAGAGCCAATGTTCTTTGCTGGAGGCTATCGGTAGGTCACTGGTAAATGGCACTGACGTAGTGGGGTCAGGTAGCTTTGACATTCACACAGCCATTTTGCTGGAGAGAATGTTTTTTTGTAAAATGGACTTCAAAACCAATAAACAACCAATTTCAAATGGTATCTGAACCCATATTTAGATTATTCCGCATGAAGTAGATGCCTGTGACAGAAGGAACCATGACCAATTCAAAGTTTAGTGGGTACCGAGGTCTGTTAAAAAGGAAATCATTTTAACATCTGTTGGATGATTCATTTTATTCTTGTTGAAACTGGTTCTGGTATTGAATTTTAACCAAGTAAGCAGAATATTTGAATCAGATTATAGTCGTGCATTTTTTTGTTCTAAACTGATAATTAGGTTTGAAAATCTGGATTAGGAGGGGAATTTTTTTTTTAAAACCTGGAACCATTGTGGTCTATAGCCATATTTCAGATGGTTGCACTGTATGCAAATGAGTTATAACCAAGCAATTCACGGTGTATATGAAGAATATCACAGTAGTGTTCATTCTCGAATGCAAAAGCCACCCCCCACAAAAAAAATGCCATAAATTTGAGTGAATTATGACTGACTGTAAAAGGGTTCATCAGTTAATTGTATTAGCCTAAATTTTGTCAATTTATGGAAAGCTTATGTAAAGCTGAAGATAAATATTTTAAAATTCATTGCTAGTTGATATATCATTTAAAAATAGTTATGTGGAGGTGAATGAATGAATGAATGAATTATAATTAACGAAAAAATTGTTTATAAAACATATTAAAATCACTGGAAATGCTGAGGCTGTAAAGTGATTAGGATATTGAAGTATGTTCTGTAGGTCCACTTCTGATATTTACCATAAATGGCGACAAACAGTAAATGACTTGGGGAGTGGAGAAACCGGAAAGCAGTAATCTTACTTTTGAGTAACCAGTGACCCGTTTGGGGTTTTTCCTTTCATAATTTTTCTGTCAATTTTTCTCTCCTAAAGGTATTGGCTCCTTGATGGGATAATGTACCACAAGAGCTGGTTGTATTCTGGTACCTCACCCAAATGTTAGTTTTACTTGATAGCACTCTTGCCACTCATTCAGAAGCCTGTGAGTTAAGCTCCACTGCAGGACTTCAGCACATAGCTAGGCTGACACTCCAGGACAGTTCTGGGGGAGTGCTTTATTGCCAGAGGTGCCATCATTTTGATGCGATGTAAACTCTGTTGTTGGTTCAGGTGTACGTTAAAAAATCCCATGATACTATTTGAAGAGCAGAGTTTTGTTGATGTCATAGTCAACAATTCTCCCTCAACTAACGCTATTAAAAAGCAAATTAACTGATTATTCAACACATTTCTATTTGTGGCATATTGCCATGTACAAAATAAGTTACCGAACTTCAAAGTTAAGTCATTGTATGTGAAGCACTTTGAGATATTTGAGAGATGGGATCAGACATTACATAAATGGAAATTTTTTTCACGTGTAAACCAATTTGAGTGTTAGCAAACTTTTTAACTGCTGGGTGAATCACTGCCAACCCCAGTTCTAATGACGGGAACTGCTGGATAATGATCAGGGGAGGAAACCCTAACAGTCATTCCTCCTTTTCCCTAACTCGGAAATGCCAAGGCCAATTTTAGTGCCCCAAATGTGGCTGTGGCCACGATCAACTAACTTGGAACATCTTTGGGATCAGCCCTAGGACCTTCCTTGTTTACATAGCTTGGCTACTCATTGCCTTAACCACCTCAGATATCAGGGGAGCCCTTTTCTCATTTTAAAGCATATCTGCATATTTCGTTCAAAAGAAAGTTCAAGAAAATATTTATATTTTTAAACACTCACTCGCCTCACTCAAATTGTCTTGTAAAAATGGTACAGAAACTCTCAAGCTACTGTTGTCAAATGCTAACTTTTAGTTGCAAAGAGTTTGGGAAGCCCTGAAATACTATGTACCCAGAATTTGAGGGGTCTGTAAACTTCAACACTGCCCCCATACCATATTAAACTACTCCTGAAACAGTAATTGTGTGAGTTGTTGACTGAGGTGTTAACCTTACACCCCAACAGTATTTTGAATTTTGTACTAATTGTTGAATCAAATGTTTTTTTAAAACAAATTTTAGTGTTTGAATTGATTATTCCAGCACATTTTGTGTGAAATCCCGACATCTTGTATTCTTTATAATCTTAAGTCTTCTTTGCAATATAGGTTTTCATTTCATAGTATATTTCAAAACTTAGTTTGGGCAACATAGCATGGAATGGTGTTAAATAGGTTTGTGTTTTAACATCATACAGGATCTGGGGCTTTATAGGATATGAGCTGCTTCTGATCAAATTAATGTCTGTCATAATGTAAAGTACATTGATACCGTGCATGATCCTTCCAGCAGTACTACATGCACAGAAAGGAAGTCAAGAGTTCAGTAAAAGGTGACCTGAGATTTTGGAGGCAATTTTAATAAAATATTGACATGCAAGATATCTATCACTAATCAATGTACATATGTTATCAAGTATTCGTGCGTATTTTGTAAGAACACTAATTTTTCTTAGTGATTGTATTTTTTTCAGCAGCTTGCATGATTACTGGTATTTGTGGATTGTATTGAAGTACAAACAATGATTGTTGCCTATGTCCCTTAATGTAATCTAAAACAGATCTATAATCTATAATGCTTAGAGAGCAGTTTCATCCCCCACTTCAAAAAATCATCCCTCGATCCCTCTATCCTTGCAAACTACCGCCCCATCTCCAATCTCACTTTCCTCTCAAGTCCTTGAACATGTTTTCACTTCCCAAATGTGTGCTTTTCTTTCTTGCAACTCCCTGTTTGAATCTCTTCAGTTAGGTTTCTGCCCCTGCCACAGCACTGAAATGGCTCTAACCAAAGTCTTAAATGACACTCTTTTTGACCATGGTGCAATATCTCACCTCCTCCTTCTCGATCTCTCTGCAGTCTTTGACACGGTCGACCATACAATCTTACTTCAACTCCTCTCCTCTGTTGTCCAGCCCAGTGGAACTATCCTGGCTTGGTTCCACTGTTACCTATCCGATCGTAGCCAGAATATATTTAACAATAGCTTCTCTTCCACCCCTATGTCATTACTTCTGGAGTCCTCCAAGGATCTATTCGACCCCTTCTTCCTCACGTTCATGATGCTCCTTGAGGTCATGTATGCTGTCAACACCTAGCTCTGCCTCTTCATCAGCTCTCTTGATCCCTCCACTGCCTCTGTGTTGACAGACAGCTTGTCCGACATTCAGTTTTGGATGCACTGCAATTTCCTCCAGCTAAACGTTGGTAAGAACAAAGCCATTGTCTTTTGGCCCCCACCTCAAGCTCCGTACCTTTGCCACCGATTTCATTTGCCTCCTCAGCCATCGTCTCAGGCTGGATCAGATTGTTTGCAACCTCTGAGTCCTATTTGACCTTGATTGGAGTTTCTGACCCCATAATCCTCTCCATCACAAAGACTGCCTACTTCCAGCTCCGTAACATTATCCACCTCTGTCCTTACCTCAGCCCATTTGCTGCTGACATCCCCATCCATGCCGTTGACCCCTTCAGACTGGACTATTTTGATGCACCCCTGGTCAGTCTCCCATCCTTCACCTCATCCAATACTTTGCTGCCCATATCCTATTCCACGCTAAGTTCTGTTCACCTTTTTCCTCGTTGACCTACGTTGGTTCCTGGTCCCCAACACCACAAATTTAAAATTCTCATCCTTGTGTTTAAATCCCTCCGTGCTCTCGTCTCTCCTTAACCTCCCCCAGCCCCACACCTCCTCCGCCCCCCCCCCCCCCCAAAACTATGTGGTCCTCTGACCCTAGCCGGTTGTGCAGCCCTTCTTTCCCCCCCCACCCCACCCACCCCGCCCCAGCATTGGTGGGCATGCTTTCGGTATCTAGGCTCCACACTCTGGAATTCCCTTCTGCCTCTCCTCCATCTACTTTTAAGACCCTCTCTTATAATTCACCTCATTGACCAAGCTTCTGGTCACCCTTTCTTAATATCTACTCCTTTGGCACAGAGCCCCCTATTTCCATACACCTCTGGGATTTTTTTTCTTACTTTAAAGGTGCTATATAATTGTTTGTTGTTATAATAAGTAGTATATGTAAAGTCAACCAGCCTGTTGTTTTGGAATGACAAGCTTGTGTGAAATAATTTGTGTTCAATATTGGAGCTATTGTTTTAAAATGTAGTTTAACCTTTCACGTTGCCAATTTCTTTTCCTCTCTTTCCCCTCCCCGCCCTCAACTCTCCACCCTACTGAAGATGTTGACTCCTTGCGGGGGTGTAGTTCCATGGGTATTGATCATCATCTTCTGGTATTCATCCCCCCGCCCCGTGGCTGTTCTTCATGTGTGAGCCCAGGTAGTGAGAGTCGGAAGGCTATTCAGCTGCAGGGCAATTGCAACTGAGCACGGTATTGTCTTCACCCAGTGCACTTATAGTGAGGGGTCACTGGATAGCAGTTAGGAGCAGAACCATGACTGCTTCCCTCCCGCACCCCGCCCCCCCCCCCCCCACCTCCTTTTCTTAAACTGGGAGTGCTGAGCCAATTTTAGCTCCCCACATACTGCCCAGTTGAGGTCAACTAAATCAGCATAGACAGGGAATCAAACGTGTGACTTTCCTGATCTTTAATCTCTGTTTTAACCAAACCATAGTGGGCGCTATGGTCTTTCTATAAATACCAAGGAGCGCTCACTATTTGAGCTCCTTTATAACAGTTCATGAAGTATTGACATAAACTCTCCATATACATGGATGGTTGTTTAAAACATTTCCACCAAAATGGTTCTCAATTGTTATAGCCATTAATAGTTTAAAAAAAATGCTGAAGGAATGAATAGAAAGTGGAAAACTAAGATGATATGTACATTTGTCCAAATGGTACTAGCCATTTGACTCAGAAAAAAATCTTGCAGTGGCAGTGATTCTGTAGCAGCAAAACTGAGCATGCCCAGATTTAAAACTAATGTATGTAAATGTACCTTCTCATTACCAGAATAAGGATAGGGCACATGTATTTCTTTTATATGTTGGTTTCTTGCTGAAAAGTGTTTTTTCCACTTAAATTTTACAGATTTACATGTGCCAACACTATATCGCTGTGTATACAACAAACCGATATGCTACAGAGACCACCCGTAACTCCTGCATTTATTTCCGTAAGTACAGCAGCGTGCCTTCTGTAATCTGCTTTCCAACTTGTTTCTCCTGAGGTGGTTTTAAAATGGAATTTATTGTATTCTGGTCTGCCAGTAAACTTCTGCAGAAGCTAACTGGAAATCGTAGTGGATGAAGGAACCACAAAGCTAGTTTCAGTCCCTGTTTGCCAACTCACTGATGTTATGCAGGGATCAGATTCTCCTGTCCACATGGCATTTCAACAAATTTCATCAAGTAAGTTGCATATTGAACAGTCCATTCCCCTTATGCTAATCTATCATCACACTCAACAGCCATTTTCTAAAGCCAGGATACATATCTGATGGTTTGGTATTCTTTGTACTATTTGATATGGGTTCTTGTATCATAATTTTTGAGTCATGGGCTTTTTATGTCAATATTATACAATTGGGATAAGCCAAGCCAACATTTGCGCCTCGTGCTGTAATTGCAGGCCACTAGATGGCATTGTTTTGCGAGTCTCCCAGGTCCGCCTGCCGTTTTGTATTTTACCTCCATTTTGTCCTGCCTTTTTATGCCCATTTTGATTATGGTTTAGACTTTTTTTTTAAACCTGAGCTCAGGGAAACCAGGACGCTACAGCTGCATAATTCTGTATTTAGGCAGAGAGCCAACACAAGGGAATAAATACCCTACTTGGCCTCGTCCTCACCAATCTACCTAACACAGATGCTCCTGCCCATGACAGCATTGGTACGAGTGACCACTGCAAAGTCCTATCTTCACATTGAGGATGCCCTCCATCATTTGTGTGGCACTACCACCATTAAATTAAGAACAGATCTATCAGCTCAAAACTGGGTATCCATGATAATCTGTGGGCCAGCAACAGAATTCTATATTACCACAATCTGTAACCTCATGGCCTGGTATATCCCTCACTCTTCCATCACAGTCGAGGCAGATGACCAACCCTGGTTCACTGAAGTGTGTAGAAGGGCATGCTGGGAGCAGCTCTAGACGTACCTGAAAATGAGGTGCCAACCTGGTGAAGTTACAACACTGGACTTACGTGCATGCTAAACAGTGAAAGCAGCATGCTATAGACAAAGCTAAGGGATTTCACAACCAATGGATCAGGTCAAAACTCTGCAGTCTTGCCACATCCAGATGTGAATAGTGGTGGACAATTAACTAATGGGAGGAGGAAGCTCCATGAACATTCCCTCCCTCAACGATGGTGGAGCGCAGCACAAGTACAAAAGACATCTCAACCATAAGTGCCAAAAGGATGATCCTTCTCGGCCTCCTCCTGAAATCCCCACTATCACAGATGGCAATCTTCAGCCAATTTGATTCACTCCATGTAATCAAGAAACTGCTGAGTGCACTGGACATCACAAAGGCTATGGGTCTCGACAACTTCCCGGCTGTATTGCTGAAGACATGTGCTCCAGAACTAACCGGGCCCCTAACCCAGCTGTTCCAGTACAGCTACAACACTGGCATCTACCCAACAATGTGGAAAATTGCCCAGGTATGTCCTGTCCACAAAAAGCAGGATAAATCCATCCTGGCCAATTACTGCCCTAACAGCCTACTTCCAATCATCAGCAAAGTGATAACTCCAGTCCTCATTGCAGTCTTGGTCCAAACATGGGCAGGAGCTGAATTCCAGAAGTGAGGTGAGACTGATTACTCTTGACATCAAGGCAACTCCTGACATCAAGGCAACATTTGACTGAGTGTGGCATCAGGGAGCCCTAGTAAAACTTAAGTCGATGGTGATCAGGGAGAAAACTCTCCAGTGTCTAGAGTCATACCTGGAACAAAGGAAATTTATTGTGGTTATTTGAGATCAATCATCTCATCCCAAGGATATCGTTGCAGGAGTTCCTCAGGGCAGCATCCTAGGCCCAACTATCTTCAGCTGCTTCATCAATGACCTTCCCTCCATCATTGTGTGAGGAGTGAGATTACACAATAAAATGGGAGTGTATGGTTGGAGTTTCGAAGGCTACATTAAAGCAACTTATAACTGTTCAAGTGTATTGAGTAACACCAGGTGCTACCTACACCATGTCAAACCTGATGCAATTAATGTCACTAGTGATTACTCTAGCCAGGTAGGCTGGCTGAGAAATAAGAGAATAATGCTTCTTCATTCCCCAAAGGCAAGTTCTTTGTTGCTGCCTGACAGCGCATGGATTAAATGCCAAGACTGGAGACTTGCCAATTGGAAATTGCAGGCACAGCCCCCATTTCATGCCTCCACTGATTTCATGATAAGAAAATATCCAACTTATTTTACTAATCGTCTAAAACCCAGATCAATCGGTATGTATGCAATAATGTTACTGCCATTTTAATTACGTCTTAGAAAAGGATTATGATGGTGAACATGCTTTGACCTTTAAATTTGAATAGATGAGTTTCAGAGGTTAGACTGCCTTAAACCAATGGTATGACATTAACTTGAGTAGAATTGGTTATAAACATGGAAGGCTGCAGTCTAAATGTGTTGTGAGCTGCGTTTGCTAGTTGCTGATCAGCTTTACCTGACCTGGGATAAGGAAACTATTCTTAGATATCCATGATTCCAATCTAGTTTGGTATCTGACCCAATCTACTGAAATTTGAAATGGAACACAAGTTCCATCATGTGGATGTGAGAATTTGGCTTTGTTATTATGTCAAAAGAAATAACATGATATCCACTCAATTGTTTGTGTGGTAAAATAAGGTAAACATGACTCCAAACAAATGGGTAACAGTGTAGTAGATGGTATACTGTTACCAACTAGTTGAGCAGGTAAGATCATTGATCTAAAGTTTAAACTTAAGGGAGAAATTGTCATAGTTTTACTCATTTTGATTGTTTAAGTGTTAACTTTTAGGAATTAGCTTTGCAGGAGGAAGACATGTGGCCAAGCTGTCCGTGTTAATGTGAACCCTCCATCTCCCCCTCCCTATATTCTGTGCAGATGTGACCATATAGCCTGTGCCACCTAAATGAGTCTACCATTTACTTGTAGCAGGATGCTGATGACACTTGACCATAGCAAGCCAATGATCCTTTAAAACGGCTGTTGATAAGCAACTAGTTTTTATTGTGAAATTCCTTTGTGTTTGGCCAGAGAAACATTGTTAGTGAACTTGGGGTGTTTTATTTCAATCCTGCTTTTTTTTTAAAGCTCATATCAAAATTGCTGCCAGGGTTCTAGCCAAAGTATTTGATCACTGGGGTTGAGCTTTTCCTTGCTTTAATGATGCTGTTAGTGTCTGTCTCTTTCTGGCCCTGATATTTACTCGGAGCCAGGAAGAGAGCGGGGGGGTGGGAGGTGGATGGGGAGGAGGATTTTCGGACAGGAAACCCAGAAGTAAAGGTTTCCTGCACCCACGATGATTTTGATGGTAGGACATCTTCTAAATTTTTTTCAACAGGTTTTGCGTCCGCCAGCCAGCCAGATTGACAGGGAAAGCAGCCAGGGAGCAAGTGGTGTCTTCAGGGTTTGGATTGGGGGTGAGGAGTGGGGTGGGAAGCTGTGGAGAGGTTGGGGTCTTCGGGGTTTGGATGGGGGGGCTGATTGTGGTGGGGGGGGGAGTCGGGACGAAGTTGGACATTGTTGGGGTCCAATCGCGGGGCTTGTAAAGAGGTTTGCTTGGGTGGCCAGGGGAAGCACTCCTGCTCCTCCTGGCCCACAAGCAGTGATGTAAATGCACTTATCTCATGAATCTGGCCCTTCTCGCCTCCTTTTATCTGGCAGGATTTCCACGACCCGGGAAACCCAGCCTCCATGGATTAAAAATAAAAATAAAAATTTAGGCACACAGCCTCCTTTAAAAGATTTCATTGACCGACCCGGCTCCTGATAGCAGATTGGTCGCCTGCCCCCCGAACTGCCTCCATTAAACCTGGAAGTGGGCGGGTTGGAGCCAGGTTGCAGTCGCACTTCAAATTTCTGCAATTTTTACTTCCCACCCTATTCCAACCCACCCGTTCTTGAGAGTTAAAATTTCTGTCTCTCTGTTTATGTCTGTCTGTCTGTCTGTCTTCCCCCTCTCCAAATATAGCCTACTCCTGATGAACTTGCAATACTTTTGAGGCATGGACTCTACGCAGTTGTTGGTAGTAGTTTTCACTGTCCATCTCCTCATGTTTGCCTACATAATAGTCACGTGCTTCCATTGGGAGAGAGGGTTATTTCTTGTTAAACAAAATAGAGGCTGTAGAAATAATAGAAAGTTAGCAGGAAGGTGTGTGCATTTTTATAAATATAGATACTTATTGAAGAATAAGGCAGTCTAACTGTGTGCTCATTTCACTTTTTGAGGGAAGGTTGTAGTCAGTAATTGTATAAAGGGTATTGATATGCAAGTTGTGACCTATTGAAGTGGTTCATATTTGTTTGCATGTATTTATGGCTCTATTGTAGGTATCCCATAGTTTTTAGTGGTGTAATCCTGACAGTTATGCCAACTGTCTACACTTTATAATGTTACATCTGGGTGTGTGTTTTTGGCTGCCAAATCCTTTTATGGAACTTGTGATAACCATTAATTCATGCTGCAGACCCTCACAAATGTTTGTAAAGATGCTGTACATGTAAAAACTCTCATCAAGCACACCACATTAAAAGAAGTTGCTGTCCTGCTTGAAATTTTCACTTTAATCAACAAATATACTATATTTCTTTATGCAGCATTTACCACATTTCAACTTTTAAATCTACTTATTGAGACTGGACAAGCTGTTTGGGAGTCAGTTATTTTAAAATTTGCTATTTGTGATGTATATTTATTGGGAATGAGCAAGGCAAAAAATTCTGAGTTTCTAATGGTCCAAGATTCAACTTTGAAGAACAAAGCTTGCTGAGAGAATCGTGGGTTTGGGTCTAAATCTGAAACTAAATTACAATTGCTTATACCTTTTTATATTTTTAACAATAGCACGCTCATGATACTTGTTTTAATAACTCCTACTTATGAAATTGTACTACAATATTAAAATGAGAATTGTAACTTAAAGGTAAAATAAGCAATAGTGGAATGTTATGTTCATCTTTTCAGTTTCTTTTTAAACAGCATTCCTGATGGCAAGTTGAAGTGTATGGAGCAACAGGAGCAGAGAGGGAGCGTGACTGGAAGGGGACTGCTTTAGAGCTGCAGTTAAGAAACATGGGCCAGTGTGTCACCAAGTGCAAAAACCCCCCTTCTTCTCTGGGCAGTAAAACTGGAGACAAAGAATCTGGTAGCAAATCACATGTTAAGAAAACTGCCGGCCCCGGTGAAGAATTTAACTCGATGTGTGGAAAAGCTTCTGGAGATATACTTGCCAATGGAACAAAGAAAACTGATGTTGTATTGGAATCAACCCAGCCCCAACTTGCTCATTCTGGAGACAGTAAAAAAGAAGAACCTTTTTCACATCGTGAGGAGTTCTCACTTAAGAGAGCTGAAGAATTATTTAGCAGGTATAAGGACGCACATGAGGATGCCATCTTAGAGGAGGGCATGGAGTGGTTTTGCAATGACCTTTCTGTGGATCCTACTGAGTTCATAGTGTTGTTATTAGCGTGGAAATTTCAAGCAGCTACTATGTGCAAGTTTACCAGGTAAGAATTTCCGATAAAGTTTGAAAATAATCACTGCAGAAAGTATTTTTTAAGATTGTATTCATTCCAGTGCAGACACTGTGAGTAAATGCTGTATTCATCATGATAGATGTAAACATCTATCTATCAACTACATGAAAGAGCTAAAGTAGTTCTACTCTGACTGAAAGGACTAAAAGTAAGGCTGTCTCGTGTGCCCCTTCATGCTGAAAGGATGAGACGTGCTTGGTGGTGAGTAGCACTTGCGCTACAAGTGATTTATCACAGCTTGACATCCTGTGAATTTCTACCCTTGTGTGGTGCTATTTGCTACCTAAGTACTATGATTTAAGCTTAGAAAGTCCCGAAAGCAATGAAAATACCAATATCTGCACAATGACAAATCTCTGCCACAAAAATTACTTGCCATGCCATGTGATTGTTTGTTTGCTGTGTGAATCCATTGAAATAGTACTGATGGGGTACAGTTCCTTCCACCAAACCCCTCTTCCCCAGTTCCTAGAAAATTGTAAGCAGCCTAACTGAATTACTGATATTTGTGATTCTGAATAAATTGAATGATGAAGCAGGCCAGCTTTTTAAAAGCGGTTCAGGGTCTGCATGCTGGCAGCATTTGGAAAAGGTACAACAGACACTGAGTATGTTCATCTTCAGAATGCTAACTATATTCAGTCATGAAATGGAAAGAGCCAACCCACTAGCTACATTTCCTTGAGTTTTCTGAAGACAGCAGAAAATTTGGCCCTATACAAGGATCAGAGTCTGATTGATCTCTGCACCCAAGTAAAAAATCAGTAAAATCTATCCAAGAAGGAATAATACTACAATTTTGGATTGTGAGGTGAGAGCTAAAGCTTATAGCATTATCTTGCTCAAGCTAATTTTATACTCTGGTAGAGCACCATGTTGTTTGACACAGGAAAACAATTTTGGAAGTAAAGAAAGTCTTGCAATTATATAGCGCCTTTCATGACCTCAGGACGTCTCAAAGTGCTTTATAGCCAATGAAGTACTTTTGAAGTGTAGTCACTGTTGTAATGTAGGAAACAACAATTCAGGTTTTTTTTGCAAAGAATCATAGAATAATATGGCAGAACATTTTCTGTCTTCACTATTTGTAGCAAAATTGTAAATGCATTGTAAAGAAATCTTCCCCAAAACCCCTAACAAACAGTTCTTTTCAAGTCTTTGAGTTACTGCAGCTGTCCAATAGATACATAATGGTGACCAAGTATGAGGTCAGCAGTGATTGTAACTTGGAAGATGGTGATCCTGAGCAACATTGTGGCAGTGTAGAGCTAGGGACTATCTAGGAGGAGATGAGAGGCAGACATACTAAGAATAGGAGAGTGGTTGATTTGGGGATTCTATAGCCTTTTCTACAGTTGTGACCAGGATTCCCAAATAGTATGTTGCCTCCCTGGTGCCTGGGTGAAGAACATCATAGAATGGGTTGGAAAGCTTCTGAGAAGAGAGGGGGAGTAGCCAAAAGTCATGTTGTATGTTGGAACCAGTGACATTGAAGTACGTTTGATGTCTTCCAGGGGGAGTTTAAGGTGTTAGGCACTAAACTGAAAACAACATCTTAGTCTCTGGATTGCGTCTTGTGCCATGTGTCAGGTTAAGGAGGGGAAGATTAGGACGGTCATTGCATGACTGCACTGCAGGAGGGTAGGGTTCATATTCTTGGGGTACCCGAGCAAGTCCTGGAACATGGGAAAGCTAGGTTGGATACTGGAGAGGGAGAGCAGAATTGATAAAATTGTTGTAATAGAAGTAGAAGACTTAGCTGAAATAGCAGACAAAGCATATAGAACACTACCAAGTGCCTCTCTTTTATATATAAAAAACAATAAATTGCTGGTGATCCTAATAGTTCAATCTGAATGACCCCTTTCTTGAGCTATCTGTTTCTATCAAACTTTGAGATCTGGGAGGGAATATTTCTGCTGTTACTATTGATGGGCGAGATCAGCCACTTCCTCTCTTTCTCCCTAATGGTTTACTTATAGAACTTATTTTCTGCCACTGCTACTCTTCATGCTCACACCCCCATCAGTGCAAGTCAGGGGCTCTTACATCCAGATAGTGGAATTTTCACACAAGTTAAGATGAGGCCCAGTATAGTTCTTACCTGGCTGTTCTCGTCTACCAGTTTTTGAAATTCTTTGGTGCAGTTTACAGTAAACAAAATTAATTGGTGAATTATCAAAAAAAAAGTAAGGCTTTCTCCATGGGCTTATTGGTGGCCAGATTATGGTTTATCATTTTGATGAACTGTTGTTTTCCTTTTCTCCAATTCTCTTCTGTCGTCTCCTGAAGGCAGTGAAATATGGTTACAAAGCCACGGATAGCTCTTCAGTATCTCGCCCAAGTGGTCATTCTTTTGTGCCTGAGCCTATACTGTGAACGTCAGCTGTTCAGGCAGGGTACCAAGTCCTGCATAATCCTGTCCTTGCCTGCAATCTCTACGTGTACACTTTACGACGGGTGTCATCGTATCAGGACTGGGATTTCCCAATTTCGCACTCTTTTTTGCTCCACTGCACCCTCTGTGAAAAACCATGAGACACTGGTGGCGCTGTCGCTCTCGCCTCTGCTATTTTGACCACACCAGAGAGTTTCAAAAACTGGCAGAAGAGAATTGCCAGGTTTTTACATTTTTATTCACTATGTTGTAACACAAACACATGTTTTGTGATGTGACAATGCAAGGACACTTTTTTAAAGGTGTGCCAAAAAACTTAAATTGATAATTTTAACATAAATGAGGAAACCATAGGGTGTCTGAGAGTTAAAAGGGTGGTGTAAACTATTCTCCATGTGATCCTAATCTTTACAAAATTTGGAGTTTATTTATGATGCTAATGAACTTGCATGCATGATACAGTAGACTTTCCAATGAGCTCAATCATTACACCAGCCAGAGGTGTATTCAGAACACTAAAACATGTATTCGCATTGTGTATTAATGAATTATTGTACAAATTGGGCTGATAAAGTTTTGAATGTATGTTGCACAGGTAAGGTGCTCTGATATTAGGTTAAAATCATTGTTAATTAATGTATAAAAAAGCTGATTGTCACTTGTATTAGATAAAAGTATACTGTTTCTAACTTTTTCAAAAAATAAATACATCTGAAGGATCATTTCTTTTCACCTTGAGAACATTTGCTTCATGTATTGGCTGGTTATGTGGTTCAAGACTTGTGATTTTTTTTTAATCCTTTTTTATATAGGAAAGAATTTGTGGAGGGATGTAAAGCATTAAATGCAGACAGTATTGAAGGAATCCGTGCCAGATTCCCAAGCCTTATGAATGAAGCCAAAGTTGAGGACAAGTTCAAAGATTTGTATCGGTTTACGTTTCAGTTTGGACTAGACTCTGAGGAAGGCCAGCGATCGCTACGGAGGGAAATAGCTGTTGCCCTTTGGAAACTGGTGTTCACGCAGAACGTACCATTCATTTTGGACCAGTGGCTGAGCTTCTTAACTGAGAATCCGCCTGGAATAAAGGGAATCTCTCGAGATACGTGGAACATGTTCTTAAATTTTATTCAGGTGATAGGTCCCGATCTAACAAACTACAGTGAGGATGAGGCTTGGCCAAGCCTGTTTGACACATTTGTAGAGTGGGAAATGGAAAGAAGAAGAAAAGAGGGGCTGGCTGAAGAAGCATTGCATTTAGTTACGGAGGCTGCAAATGTGGAAATGTTAGGACAAATTGCTACAGACTACCACGTAACAGATAATGAGTAGTGAGCAATAACTGAACATGACAGCCTATGTAGTTTACTGCTCCTCACCACCCTCAATTGCCTTGTTGCTAAAAGGGCTCCAAGATGCTGTAATAATTTATAGGCACTTTTTAAGCAATTGGGTAATACCTTTTTTAAAAATGCTTGTTCACAAAAGTATGCAGTAATTCACTAGTTGCCCTAATAAAAGCAGCATCAGTTTCAGCCTTTGAACACTACTAGTATGAAGTAGTTTGACATCGTTATTGCAGAGTTTTTGTCTTTGCTTATAAAATTGTGGTGTTATGGAATTCCTTGGTTTAAAAAGTTGAATAGTGCCAGAGCTCACTCCTGCAAATTGAATTAGTAAAAGGCTGCTGTGTGTGATACTGCTTGTAGCAGTGAAAATAGTATAAAATATAAGACAGTATTAAACATTTACCAGTTTACTGATCAAGAATTGGAGAAGTGTTGCTATATTCAAAATGCACGACTCCTGTCAGTTATTCAAATGGCAGTGCAGTCTTTCAGTACATCTAATTGGTAGTTGTGTTAGCACTGTACTCTAGTACACTGTGCAAGGTTCCAGGGTTTGCAGTACATGCACACACATTACACGTGTGGGCTCATCTCTGTGAAGTTTGTTTCCTTGTGTACACCCTAATAAACAGATGGGTTCTTTTGAATTCCCCTTGGTAAAGTCACAGTGATCTGGATCTCTATCTGAAAATATTGAACATGTTTCAGCTTGTTAGGTTTACAATCCATTGTTACAATTTAGATTGTGCTACTGGAGCATGCGCGTCGTGATTATATTCACCAGTACGAGTTCACTTTGGGGCACAAAATGTGCATTTATGTAGATTGCACCTGCAGGTACCATGAAAGCCCCATTGATGATTCTTGCCTCAATTACTAGTGAGTTCAAAGACCAACCCTTTGGATAAAATCAAATCTATGGCTGTCTTAGCATCTCACCTAGAGGGAACACCATTGCTACCCTGATTTGTCAAGGTGGCTTACTCACAAAGCTCATTGCACTATTTTCAGAGTCTTGGCACAGGTTTAACACCAAGAGTATTCAAGAAGCAATAGGCAGCAGGGCTTAAAGGAATGGGATCAGTCCTGCAAATACTGTTGCCTTAACTAAAATCAACTGAAATGTGATTTATTTTTTTTTCTTGAATTTATTACTGAACTACAGCTTTCTATTAATCTGATGAGGTTTGGCTTTTTTTCCTCCAGTGTCCATTCAAATTTTTGTGAAAATTCAAAAATGTCCACTTTACTGTATTTTTGTTACAAAGAATTTTATAGTTAATGAGTGACATGTGGAAAGTGTACTTGTGACCGTACATGTCATATTGCATTCTACAACCTTTGGGTGTGTTACATCTGTTGAGTGTATCTTGCTGATTTTTACGAATACATCAGATGAATGGTTTCCATCTTAAAACTAAAAAAATGACATTTTCTAATGTTTTAATTTTCCTCCTTCAAACTTACTTGAGGACTTTGGATCTTGTCTACTGTCATTTTGGATTGCAAGTTCTTCCTACCTTGGATTTTACACAGAACCAACAACACTGAATTTTCTGTAGCAGGAATACAAATTTAATTCTTAAAACTCTGATATAATCTGTGCATTTAGCTTGTGCTACATGTATATTTTATAGAATAAGTTTTGGTGCTTTCACTTCTGGGGCTGCAATTCTGTGGTCTGTGGGGTTGTTGTGAGTCTTGTTGGTTTGTTTAGTTGTGTTACCATACTTAAGATACTTGTCTCTATTTCTGAAATTTACTGTCTCACCTTGCATCACTTTTAGGTAACTTACTGAAATGAACAACTTTTTGCTAATAGTGTGTTTCTACCAATGCACTGTCTTGTTACCATCAACTGTACATTTTATGTATTCAAATATTGTATAAATAATGGATTTATTTAAAGTTGAAATGCTTTGTATGTTTTACGTACTGATTATTTTCCAATTAAAATGAGTCAATTGCATCCTTAGTAATTTCAATTATCAATAACTTCCTTTGTTTTTTTCAGTTTTAAACAAAAAAAAATCACCATTTCACAAGTGTTTTTCACTTTTTTCTGTATGCTGAAAGCAATAAATATTTTAGAATAACCATCAGCTGTGTTTGGAAGAAAAGATTCATGGTGGGATGCCAGGCAAGTTAATGAAAGACTTGCATTTATATAGATTAGGCTGCAAGAGAGGTGTTCTATGCCTACTCTCTAGCACCTACAAAACTGCAGTGGGGGATGGAGGTGAAAATACCTTGCTCTGGCAGATAATTAGTGTAGGGGGAGAACATTAGGACAGAAGACTAAGATATGGGAATGCCAGACTAATTCCATTGGAGGCATCCTGATCACAGAATTTCTCCAGTGGCACTGGAAGAAGGAAGACATGACAGTAATCAACAGCCAAGGTACCTTAGTTGACTGCAACTGTCAAGAGGCCACCACCATTTCTGCAGGTTCTTGCGCACCTGCCTGCCAATGATCTGAGGAACTGCCTTCTTGGGGGTTGGGTCATCAGAGAGGCAGATGCAGAGCTGTCCTTGCAAGGAGACCTGCAGATACTATGCAATATAAAGCTGGCATGTCCAGTGATAGTGGGCTGTGGCCTGAAACTTGGCTCAATCTTATAAATATGCTGCAATGGGGATGGTTTGGTGGAGTGGCACAGAAAGCCACACTCTCCTTGCAATCATCTCCTACAATACCTTCTTTACTCCAACTATCAATCGGGATGTGGAATGAAGGGGGCCAGTGGCTGGGCTACTCTGACACTTGCCTGCACCTTGGGGGGGGGGGTTCTTGGTTCCCTGCTCCTTCAGCCTTAGTAAAGGCTGCTTAAAGGATTGAAATGCTTTTTGAGGTTTGTCACCCTGTGTGGCACTGAGTCTGTCTAAAACTGGCCAGAAGCCATGAATGGAATGTGCCAAGAAGGTACATTACAAGGAGAATGTTGTTTACTTTCTTGCATATTTCCTTTAAAATATTCTAAGATCAATTTTGAAGCATACCATTGACGAGCGTACCTAATGTTCCCAATATTTTAATTAATAAATGACCAATTGGGGGAGTAAAACATACTTTTATAGATGGCCCTATCGCATTTCAGAAATTTGTGTCTATGCTACCATGGGAGCATCGTGTTGTAACTTATATTAGAAATGCTATTGTTATGTTAAATGTAACTTGTGAATTAAAATCAGAACAGCAGAGCTGGAAAAATGTAGATTAGGATTCAGACAAAGGCTTGGAGTTCCCTTTTAATAGAAACCACCTGTGTTGGGCTGCTATAGAGGCAGTCTGGTTAATAAAATGGGGCAGAGAGGCCCCAAACAATGGCTGCCGTGATTTCCCCTCATGTATCTGTTGTGACCCTGATCTGTCTGCCAAAAGTATGTCCTCCCACATCTGAATGAAGGAGGGGGCAAGGCCAACTACCCCATGTTCTTGTCTACTTACTGCCCCTGCAAATGACCATCACTCTGAAGAGGTGCTGAACATGTATGGAGCCCCACCTGTGGGAGGAGATTGGGAAGGTGAATGGTCACACAGGACTGGAATTCTGTAACACTTTTTTCTCGGAGTCTGCCATTACTTGGAAACTGCAGTATCTGAGTGTTTAAAGATATTGTGTGAAACATGGTGAGGATTTAAAGGGAAATGTGTATAATAAAATGATGGCTTTCCCTTTGGGATTCTATTGTTCCAGTGCTTTGTGGAGGAGGAGGAGGAAGAGGATGACCCAGAGGAGGAAAGGATGGAAGGCAGGAGTGTGCATCATCTACGCAGGCAACATTGAACGAGCAGGTATCCACGTCATAGGGTCTACAGACCACAAAGGTGTTAAGAGTTTTTCCTATAGGCAGTGCCTGAGAAGGCTAGGTTTTCCCCCTGATTTTCATCAAAGATATGCCTGCTGTTAGAACCTGAGGACGACAACACTTTTATGCATCTGGATGCTTCGAGCTGGCCACTGGTGACATTAGTCATGTCAGTCAGTTCACTGCTGCATTGGACAGATCATGGCTGCCCTGTTCAGGCATGACTAAGTTTATTCTGTTTCACATAAGCCCAGAAAAGCAAGGTTGGTTGGTTCCTAGAGTGTAGGGGGCCAGTGATGCCACCCATGTAGCTATAAAAGTCCTGTCTGAAAGCCCCATCAACTTCAACATTGAGGGTATGACATGCCCACCTCACTATGCATCTCAATGCATGCAACATAGGGAGTAGACATAGTTTATTTCTCAGGCAATCTAGGATACCCATTACAAAGGGATTGGGCCTTCCAAGCACAGAAAGTGGCGGAGACCTAGCGAGAGTGAGAGGAGATGAGCACCTACTGCCAGCAGCACATTTTATCAGGCAGGACATCAACTACTTCCAAGAAATAGGGTGCCCACCATCGACTTAACACACTCAAGCCCTTCATGAACCTTTGCCTTAGACAACCATTCATCTAATCTGTAATAGCTTTATTGGGAAAAGACAGTTACAAACATTAATCCCCATATAAGACATAATAGGAGGCCTCCCTGGGTGGGACACAAACACTGCATTGTAAGAAATCTGCATGCTTACTACCATCTTGTCACCATTGACTACTGTAGTATCACTCATCTCAAGTGAAGCCGATATCCTTGCAGGACCTGCATCTGTTGTCATGTTACTTGCATATACAATGCCTAGACCAGAACTCCATCCTGTCCTGGCAATGGGAGAGGACTGCTGTGAAAAGGAGTAAAATCTCCACCATGTCCACTAGTGCTGGGCATAGGCTAATGGCCTATATGACAGCAGGTCCAATAAACCCAATTAAGTGCTAAAAGCCCTGAGCTAGGGTGCCCTACATGGCATCTATGAAAGCAGTCGTTGCTGCCACTCTGGAGACGACAACATAGGGCCTCTTCCTAACATCATGAGGCTGCATTGGCTTCCTAGATTGCTACAGTTGTTATGCTGTTCCTCATGTCATGCCTTACCACCTGCATTGTGTTGCAGGAGGGTTGTGGGCTCATCCAAATTATCCTCTGACTGCACCACATGAGAATCTTGGGACCCTGCTCATTGCAAACCCTCCAGCTGATGCTTCTCCTCCTGCCATTGCTTTCCCGCCTGCAGTTTCAGCTCTCTCCTTGCTTCTTATTCACCTGCTGTGCTCCATTAATTGCAGCAGTTAGCCCCGATTTCCCTGTCAGCAGCAGAGACCCAGTCAGGAACAGGATTCTTGCTCGAAGTGCTTTGGACAATGGAAATTAGTTTTGGCATCCTGGTGAACATCCATGCCTTTTATCATTGGGATGATCTATTCCCTGGAGCTCAGCATGGGGTAGCTGGTTTTATTGAAAGGCTTACTGGCAAATCACTGAATGGAAAAGAAGTCAGAGGGACAGCCCACCCATTTTCCCAGAAGAAATAAAATGAAAAACCTACATTGATGGTCAGTTAGTCTAGTTAGGTCTGCAAAGCAAACCCGACCGTGTGAGGGAAAATGCAGTCATCTTAAGCTCAGGGCCAGTCAGAACATAAGGCTGACCAGGAAAAGTTGTGAGTTCACTAATGTAGGACTGTGTGGTGTGTCTTATTCACAAGGGTTTTACAGTAAGTGAGCTTGGAACTGTCACTCTCTATGTTCAGTTGCTCTCAGTAAAATAAACCAGCTTAACAAATTTGTATCTGGCCTCTGTCTCACTACAGTGTTTTCAGTCCCCCTACTAAAACACTGAAGAAGTGCAGGTGTGAAAGACATAGTATACAAGTGGGTCCTATTGTCACACCCCCAGGATACACTTTTGTGCAATTAGATATTAGGCAGTAAGGCACACTCCTGAATGTAAAATGTGGGGAGTGACCAGTGCTGCTGAACCTGAGAGAGTATCTAAGGCAGACCTGAAATTTGTTACAAGCTCCATTAAGTAAATTACACAGGAATGCAAGTCACAGGACATTAACATTTTATTGAAACACAGCAGTAATGCAAAATTGCTGAGATACATATCAGTAACTACAACACTGCCAATATTTACAAAGCTCTTGCAGATAAATGTACTACACATATAAAAATATGCATTCCATATATACAAAATGTGCAAAACATATGGTATTTGAACATGATATGGAATTTCTCATGGGTGCAAACAGTAATTACAAAGGCATCATGGTTTGATATAGAAGAAAAACACAAATTACATTCTTCCTGGACCCCCAAAGACTAATGTGAAATATCTAGTGCTAAAATGTACAAGATTTCAATTTTGGAGACTCACCAATTTTATAATAAATTGAGATGCTAAGACATAGTGTGGCTTTGAAAAACATTTTATACAAAATGCATTCTTACTATTATAAGCAATGACTAATATCTAATATACTCTACCATGGAGTTGTACTGTTATTCAGGGGTAAAAATTCATTTTTTCTCTTTGGTAACTGCTCGATTATCAAAAGCTATTTGTAGCTTAAGTTACAGGATCATAGGTAAGTCTAGTCTATGTTTTGTTTTCCCTAGCCACACAATATTTCTGAAGCCAACATACATAATCATATTGTAAAATATATATTTCAGTATGTTTACCACATGAAGATTTAACTTTCATCATTGTGATAACCAAAGTCCATAATCTGATTTCCACCTGGCAACTTGTATTTCAGCACAGTTAAACAAGAGAAGCTGCCTTATTCACAATAATCAACAATTAACAATGGGCATCTAACCAGGCTTCTATTGTTTGGATTCATAGTTGGATAGATTATGGTGTAACAGCCATTGCTGAATTGCAATCCTGCACTATTCTTTGTTTTCTCAAATAATTGAACAACTTAGCCCTTTTAAATCAAGGGATCATCTATAATAAGAATTCCTAAATAATAAATCATCTAGTATGGCCTTTTTAATGTCACTGCAATTGGGAAATTAATCCATCAACATCTAGAAAATATATTCTGGCACAAAAATAGAAAATCCCTTCATATTTCTTTCAAAAAATATCTTTTTTTGAGTCTGAGAACTGCTGTCTTTTAGTATTTAAGGGTAAATTTGTAAATTCTACATGCAGTTAAGACCACGGACCTGCTGTACCTGTTCAGATACAGCAAAGTCAACCGTACTGAAATGACACATCTATCTATCATCAGCCCTCCCTCCACTCTACCTTTATGTAATACTAGTTTACGCCATTCTTTGGCTGAAGTAGATCATACTTCTACTGAAGAAACTTCCACTAAGTGTGTGTGACAGGGAAGGTACAGTGCATCGACTAAGCACACAAATGCTTCAACCTATTATGCCTGTGGTACGATGTTAGGTTGTGTTCTGGATTGCCCATATGCCAATTCCGAATATTGGCTATGCCATTATTGCAAGGTTGCAATTGTCAGACTGGTGCTTTCTGACAAGGGCAAGAAACCTGGCAGTACCAGTTACCCTAGGCCATTATTCTATCTTCTTATAGCTGGTTAAGTGCGGCATTGGCAGATACCCAAGAGTAGGTTTCTTTTGTGAGGGTGTGTGCGTGTGTGCCTGGAATTGGGCGATCTGAGAGTGGGGTAACATTTCCAATAACAAAGGAAGACATAAGCTGCAAGCTGGACAAGAAATGTGGAAAGATTCTTCTTAGCTATGGTAGTACTTTGCTGCTGTTAGTAGGATGGGGTCTCATTTAGTAGTGGTTTATATTTCTGAAATACTGGCATTTATCACATTACTGACCTCAATTTTCAGTAGTTGTACAAAAATACATAGAAAAGCCAATCATATAATTCGTGTTACTTTGACAAGTCATTCTATGGCAATGCAACATTTGGCTTTCAATCTGCTCTGTGCTACTTGGCTTGCCTTACCCAGATTTCCATACCCAACCACAAAAGTGGACTATAAGCCATGTCCAGTTGTAAATCTAAACAATGGGCCTAATCAACAATCCCTTACAAAGATCATTTCACTGCAAATAAAATAAATGGGCTCATTGTTGGAATCCCCATAGCTAAGTACTTTATACAACAAATACATTCAAACTCCAAATACATGACTTTTTAAACTGTGGGTTGTATCACGTTTCAGAAGACTAAACAATCCCACATTCTCTAAAATTAACCATCTGAATACAAATTATTACTGATGGCACGAGTGGAACATCATGACATAAATTAACAATTCATATTCTGGTAAATGCTGAATCATTTTAAGATTTTTGAAAGGCATAATAGATTCCTGTACTGGTTACGGCAATCATTTCTTTTCTATTTATAAATTCATATTCTTCATACTACATTTATTAATTTAATTCACTTGTGAAATATAAATAATTTCATCTCCTACTCAAAACGCTTACCCCTGCTTTAATTTTAAAAATTGCAGTTTTTGTTTGATTAAAAATCTACACTTTCTATATTTCAAACCCTTTGGCTGATTAGTTAACATCACTTCCATTAAAAGGACACATTACCTTTCATAACATTACATTACATCACATCAGTAAACTATCTTCATTCATGTAGTGTTTGGCAAATCCTGTTTTTTTGGGAAGGGAGAAGAGCCATTCTGATCGGGTTGACATTGCACGCCAATAACACGATGTGTTTCAGTATCTCATGCTTGTAAACAACTGAATAAAGCTCTCCCATCACTTCAAGAAGATGGCCCTTTAAAAGTTACCAGTTCAAATACTATGCTGGCATTTTGCTAATTATGAAAGAATTTATTAAGTTAGCACTACTACATTCTCTCCTAATTGTTTTGAGTTTGGAATGGCCTTCATAAATGATTCAATGGGCTCAGTTTAATAAAAAGATAAGTCAAGAATGTAAATTTTGCCGAATCCTTTTTCCTGGGTCGACTGCAGGATTCGACCCAAATTTAACATAAAAAAAAGGAATGGGAACATGTTTGGCATTGGAATAATTTATCCTGATCACTCTTTTTGAAGTTTGGTTAAATGTTTGAGGGTCAAGTTCCTTGTCCACCTTTGTATACTGGAGAAGTTGATTAAATATGAAAAATTGACAGGTGGATTGTTAGAAAGAGAGATACTACAGGCTCATTAATCAGTACCCAAATGTACAGATTCTAAATGACAACAAAAAGTTATTTGCCTGAAATGAAACAGAAGAGCCTCTGGTTGACATATGGCACCCACAGGGTTTTGCAGAATTAACATCGACCCAAGAATTACACATAAATTCTCAAAGTGCCACCTACTGAGGTTCAGCATCCGTGGTCATTATAAACAGTGATTTTGCCCTGAACCTGGACAATTATATCTCCTTTGTGTAATAAAATGGATGAAAATATTACAGAAAAACAAAATGTACAAAGTAGGGAAAGAAGATTAAGTAGTTCAAAAACATTTCTGCATTCTAAAGAATGGAACATTTCACTCAGACTGAGAAAAATTCACTGAACCAGCCAGTGTAATAAACTCCACAATACCATGCATTTTGGCTCAGGCCACCCACAGGAAAGCTCACTTGCATGAAGAAGAAATTCTTTCCAATTTCAACCTTCATTTCAACAGAACAGTAATATTCACCACTGACACTGGAATAAAATGTTACATAAAAGTATAAAGCCTTAAAATGGCCAGACTGTCAGATTGTCAGTTTGCTCTGAATCATCACTTCTTGTCACTGCCCACTCTTCTATCTAGAGACAATAAAGTGAGCTGGACCCGAGAATCTCAACTTGGCTTGTTTTGTTACCACCTTAGAGTACTAACCATTACCCGATGATTGACACACAACACTAAGAAAAGATACTGATTTTGCTAGGGTGCCACCAAAAGCCTGGTTATATTACTCCCAATGTAGCTGAAGATCATGACCATCCAGAAAATCAGTGGAAAATACACTAGGAGCAGCACTATTAATGGGAGTGAGTCCTGTGGTGGAACCCGGCATTGTCAGATCCAGCCAGTCCATATTGTCCAAATTAGTGTCTGGGAGGTCCAAGTTCAGGCAAGAATTTTCTGCAGTGAAATGCATATCACAGGTGTCCATTGCGGAATGATGCTGATCCAGAATGCTGGACGTATTCAGTAGGTCATTCTGAAGATCCTCCATTAAAGAAAGGGACTCTGAGCCCTCTTGGCTGACTGTCATTTGAGGAATATTGGCAACAGATGACAACGTACCATCCAGAAAGGCCTCCAGTTGATTTTCTGAACCAATCGTTGGATCATTTGTTGATTCAAGGGACAATGGAGGAGGTGCCATCTGAACTCGTGGTGGTGGTCGAGATAACACTGTGTTTACAGGCAAGGAGGAGATGTTGGCTACAACAGCTCTCATCTTGGTAGCAGGCAATGGTTCTTCTTTTACAATTGGTGAAATCTCTGTTGCACAACAAAAGGTGGTAAAGTTAGTGTCATAACGACCGGATTTTTAAAAAACTATTTCTAATAATTCTACTGTTTATGGTAACTGAGAAATAGCTAAATTGGAGAATTTCACATATGTCACTATATTTAAAAAGTCAATTTTGAGTGTTCTTAGTGCATATTTTCAATAGTAATGAACCAGTTTCCTTAGTACCTTTTCCACAATTGATTGAATTTAGCAAAATAGGAAGCTGCAAAACATTAGAAAAAGAAAAAAAAATCTTTAAAAAGTAACCATTTAGAAACACAGCACAATAGCCTATTATGCTGAGGTCTTCCTCAATCTGTAAATGATTGTCCCACTCTATCTATACCAAATAATTTCTCAATATGACAAAAGGAAAATCACAAGAACATTATCCATTTAAAAGGACACCATCTTCTTGAAAGAGAGAATGGCAGACCCATAATGGCATAAATCGCATTGAAAGGCATTGTTCTTTTATGGATGACCTGATCATGGTATAAGTGATGGATCACTCTACTCCCAACTGAATAAAATGGTTTAACAAACACAATCATGTGTTTATAGATGTTTTAGACTATCATATATGTCATGCAACCGTTCCATGGCAAACAGAACTAAAGGATAGGTTCTTTCAGGTAAACTACATATGGATCCAATTATGAAACATAAATGGCAGAATTACCTATTCTCATAAATCCCAGGTCAGGATATGGGGAGGATGACAGTGTGGGTGCTCGGTATATGGTGGCATATCTATTCAAAGAATGAGGAAGACCACACTCAGGCCAGTAATCTAGCTTCTTCATCTGCTATCTTCCACATACCAAAGCTGCATTTCACTAATGTTATATTAATGTAATAGTTTAATTTACAGTGTCAATATATTTAATCCACCTTACCTCCACTCTCAATTAGGATATCAAAAAGGTCGTCCATCTGCTGACTGTGTGCATTGAACACCTATACAAAAAAACACAAAACTTCATCTTTAGTTCACAGGAATGCAATGTGCTCCACATACATCCTATTTACTCTTTGTGTGGAGAACTTCCTGATATAAGTTCTAAATTTGCCTTTTATTAGTTTGAACTCTTCACCTGCGAGCTGCCTGGGGATGCCCAGCCAGTGTCGGCAGCTCGCCGGTCTCATTTAAATGAGGCCTGAGGCTCAATATTGGATGTGCCTCGGGCCCACCCCGTTCAGGTGCAGGGAACTTTTCCTGCGTCCAGTTCATGTCAACCTTTTTAATCGACACTGTGGCTTTGTTTTTAATTTAAATTAATCAAGTATACGCAGGAGGGTGGAACAGTGTAAGCAGCATTTCAACTAGACTTAGATATGATTAGCTGTGAATCAGTTGCATTCCCTCTATATGACTTTTATTCATATTTATTCATATTGTTTCTTCTGTCCCACAAAGCACTGTATTAACTGCAGTATCTTCCCCAATACTTCAATGTTAGATCATTAGCCTAACCGCATGTAACTCATTCCCTCACCATGCTTACCTCCTGCTGTTTCAGATTGCGCGTCTGCTTGACTGCCTCCTCATATCGAGGAGGATCTTTTGCTTTCGAAGCAGGGTTACTGAAGACCGAGTGCTGGACTACAAACTGTTGCTGGGACCGAGATGGAGAAGTGGGTGGTCCAGACTGCAGAAATAGGGATAATACAATATGGGTTATTCTACTTAGAAGTTATTTAGGAGTAATTCCTTCTTGTTGGAATTTTCTCCTGTTTACTAACTAGTGAACCAAGAATGGAAATACAAAAGGTCTCATAAAAGCAACCTTAGTTAACAGAAAACAATTTACTCTCATAAGGCAGTCACTATATTTCAGGCGCAATACCAACAAAAGGTAAAATTGAAGTATACATATACTGTATATCAAACAATATTACAGGTCAGAAAGATAAATGAAACTTATTGCAACAATACTGTCCACATCCTAAGCATTTAGTACCATTTGTGTACTTGGAATATATTTTGTGTTTAGTAATAATAAGCAATTAAACTTTCAATTACTTAATTTCCTTTGGAGTTTTCAAAATATAGTGCCTATGTTTTCTATCATCTAACATCTGCAAAAAAAAATCCTGTAATTCAATAAGCAGAGGATGAGTAGTGAGAAAGTGAGACCATTTGGACCATTAAGCCTGTCCCGTCCAGACATGGTGCAGCCCTCGTATATCATTAACCTCCTAATCATACATAATGCATAGAATTACACAGAATCTACAGCACAGTAATAGACCAACTGGTCTATGTCGGGGTTTATACTCCACACAAGCCTCCTCCCACTCTAATTACCTTTTCCTACCCTGCCCCATATATCTCCATAGCAAAGAATCACATAGGTGAAGCAAAAACTGATCAACAGCCAAGACTGCTGCCCCTAATGGGAGAAAGAGAATGGAGGAAGTCTCCTTACTGAGGTTGTTCACATTAAGTTTTTAAAGGTTGATACAGTTGGGAGATTATCATGTCTGTATGTGAAAACTAATAAAGTACATTACCAAAACCAAATCCTCCCCTCCAATGATAGCAACTGATAAATGTTTAAAAGTGCAAACAAAAAGAAATAAAAGAGAAACCTGCCATTGCTTTTTCTGATGATTTGATATTAGTTCCACAATTACCTTGGTTCCATTGAGTAGAGTATTAACGCTGCTTATCCTTGGGTGATGCACGTTACCTGCTGAACTGTTTATGAAACATTGCTGTGCTGTTGCTGCCGTTTGAATGTGGTGGGGAAATGCATTGGTCGATGACGTGGATGTAAAAACCTGTGGATTTACAAGATTCAGTAAAATTCTTACATAGCCTCTGAACAATACATATTAATCCTGCTGCGTTAAAACGCGAAACATAACAAATATTGCTTCCTTCCATAAAAGAGATCTGGAATATTTAAACTTGTACTTTAACTCTACCATCTGAGATTATGAACTAAGTAAATCATAAAACAATGTTTTCATGTTGCAGCTCAGGAATCTGATGCATAATTATTAAATAATGACCAAAGAATCAGGTTTCACTATGATTGAAATGGAGAAATATTACAGGAAGCTATGCTATTCCCCATTTTGGAAATTTACAGTTTTAGCCATATAGCTAGGGGCATGTCTCAAGTAGATGTTTCTACAAAGACTGCAAGGTTAAAAAAACATAATGCTCTCACACAGCTTCTAACAACCAACTTAAGAACCAGAGACAGGGTAGAGGTTCTGGAGCAGGTTGCCTGCATGTCCTGTCAGACTTAGAAATGTACATGGGGGCACATAAAAGAGCACTGAAAATAACAAAATCAAAATATACTATAAATGGCGAGAGTTTTTTTTTAAAGCTACATCAGGAGTCAGAGGGTCATTAAAGATTGTATTGGGCCATTGAAGGTTTCCTCAGTACAGATTCGAATGGACTCCCAGGGTATGGCAGCAAACTTAAATGATTACTTTGCATCAGTCTTCATTCCTGTGAATGATGCTCAGTTACCAGTAATGCATTGCATTGCTGCTGTGAAAATTGTAAAAATCAAAGTAGATGAGGATTCCATCATTGAAAGAATTAGGAATCCCAATACACATCAGGTTGCTGGTGCTGACGACATCCACCCGAAGGTGCTTAAAGAAATAGGACTTGTGTTTTGCGAACCCCATGCTCATATATTTAACAGCTCGCTAATTTAATCAGGGATTGTTCTCTTGGACTGGAGGGAAACTCATGTAGCACGATTTTCAAAAAGGGCGCCAGGTCAGAACCAGTGAATTATAGGCCTATTGGCTTGACTTCTATCACAGGTAAGGTGCTAGAAGGGATCGTAACAGAAACTCTATATGATCACCTGGAGTCATTAGAGACATTCAACATGGCTTTTGGAAATAAAGGTCATGCCATACCAATCTGTTTGAATATTTGAAGAAGTTACTAGCTGGTGCGTGATGGTAGCCCGATAGACATGGTGTACTTGGATTTTCAGAAAGCTTTTGATAAGGTGCCACACAATAGATTGCTCTACGATAGAATCTTGCGAATTGGTGGGAGGGTGTTAGATTGGATTAAGAATTGGCTGCATTCCCATAAACAGAAAATAGTTATTAATGGCTGTGGATCTGCTTGGGAGACTGGCTACCAGTGGTGGCCTGCTGGGTTTGACGTCAGGGTTGTTGCTTTTTATGATCTTCAATAATGACCTAGGTGTAGGTGTTGGGGAAACGGTCTGCAAGTTTGCAGATGATCTGTGTGAGCGTTAGGACCGTGGATGAAAACTACTGCAAGCGGATCTTAATGCGATTGGGGGAATGGGCTCGTGTTTTCCAAGTGACATTTAAAGTAGATAAATGTAGTGTTAAGAACGTGGGCAGGGCCAATGCCAAGTACACTTAAACGCTACAGGGTATAGAACTAAAGTCTGTTGAGAAAGAAAAAAATTCTGGTTGGGTTGGTACATAATTCTCTTAAGATTCATGAGCAGTGCCGTGAAGCGATAGCCAAAGCAAATAGAGTATTAGGTTGCATTGATAAAATGGTTTAATATAAAACAAAAGACACCATATTGTCCTTGAAGAAGACCTTGGTTAGGCCTTACTTAGAATACTATGTCCAGTTTAGGTCCCCTCAAACGGTGACATTGAGGCTTTGTAAAAGGTTCAGAGGGGGGTCACTTGAATAATACCCAGTTTCAAACACCTCAGTTACCCTAATAGGCTTTAAATCCTGGGTCTATTTCCTTTAGAGAAGTGTACACCCTGTGGGTATTTGATTGAACAGTTTCAAATAATAATGGGACTGACTGTGTTAGTATAGATAATTTCAATTAGATAGGTTAGGGAGAACCAGGGGTCATGTGTATAAGTTAGGCAGGGATAGAACTAGGTTAGATGTGGGAGGTTGTTCTTCTCCCAGAGGATAGTTGACCAATGGAGCAAATTGCCTGCTCGTTTAGTGCGTGTAGATTTCCAGCATACCTTCAAAAAAGAGAGCTGGACCAATTCCTGATTAGGCTGGAAGTCATGGTGTACAAAAGGTAGGTGTGATACAAAGTAACATAAATCATGGTGAGCCCCACTTCATGGTGTTGGAGAAGAATTTTCCCATTTCTTTTTCCCCAAATTGGCCGTCAGTTTTTATCTTATTTTCTACCTCTCCCATGAGATTACATGCCTGCTGGGGATGGGGACTGTTGGGAATCATGATGCTAAAGGGATCATGGCTCTGTGGGGCAGGACCGATGGACCAGCAGGTCTTTTCCCATCCATCGTTTTTCTGTGTTTATATCAATTAAAAGTACTGCAAGGATATTCTTGCATACAGATCACAATCTAGAACTAACTCTAAGGAATCTTCAGCGAAGTAAAATAATAGCTGGGTCATTTAAGGCTTGACTACAACAATTGGATAGTTTCTCTGGAGAATGGAGACATACGATTTAAAATCTGAATATTAAAACTATGGAACAGTGATGATAGATCTTTGAAAGTTCAGCTTATTATAGCAGCACTTCATCTGGGAAAGTAAAGATCTATAATAGAAAATTTAAACTAAACCAGTCTCCACCTGTGGTTAGTTGGCTCATTACAAAGTAACATACTCCAGTGCAGCCTAAAATCAGGGCTGGCCCGACTTTATTACACAGCACAATGCAATAGCACTTTCATTTTCGTTACAAACCTTTCTCATCTGAGGGTTCTGGGTCAGACTACGTTGGGGCACAGGTTTTGGTGTGTGTGGTTGCTTCTGAGGGCCTGAAGCCTGGGCAGGAGTAGAGGCAGAGACAGGTATTGGTGTCTGCACCTGGGTTTGTGAATGAGACTGCAAAATAAAACAATAACAGATTACCAGTGCAAATAGCAGTCCTAACTTTCTGCCGCCAGTTTAATTCATACGGTGCAAATATAGCAATTTCTTGCCACTCATGGGGTGGTTGACGGCAAGATTCTGTTTTTGCGAGGTTAACGGAAGTGTGGCACAAAATGTCCTGCAATTTGTGGCAATTCACAATACACAGCATATCTCTTCCTCACCACAAATTGCAAGGTTTTTTTAAAAACGCATTAATAACTGTGTGTGCATTAAACTCACTGTTATTTCCCCAGCAAATTCTGGGCCATTGTAACAAAAGGATCAGGATACTTTAGAATTGGTACTTTCCCTACATATTGATGAAAGGAAGAGGCTCATCTGAGAATATGCAAGTAATGTGTGTTACATCCCGGAATTCTGCCATATTCGTTTCTTATGTATTGGGAGTTTGGGATTTGACCATCCCAACATATTTGGTCCTAGTGGGTCTGGAATTACACTTTTCCTATAATTGTGGCAATAATCCAGGACTTGAATTTATAAGATACTTTTCTATATGGTTAAATAAATGCTGAAAATAAATGACTCAATTTTACATTATTTGACATTGTCCTTTTAGTGTGAATTGGTTATCATTCATCATCATATGAGCTGGAAACTAATTTAGCACACTAAGCAACAAACACACACAGAATAAAGCCAAATCCAGTAAATATACCTGTAATTTAACTGTTCCTGCGTGTAAATGCTTTGAGTCGTTGCAGAGGTTTGTACTCTGTGCTTGGATGGACAATGGGAGCAAAAGCTGAGTTCCTGCCTGAGTGGTCAGTAAAGCATGAGGCTGAGCCTGTGCAATAACTGTTGTTGGTGTTTGTCTTGGTGGGCTTACATAAAACTGTGAGACTGCATTCTGTTGCTTAGCAGTTGCCAGTGGAACTTCCTGTTTCACAAGCAAAGCATTTCTCTTCATTGCATTCTGGCTGCAAGTCCCAACATCAGTGATGGTTGGAGGATCCAAGGGTTGGTTGGGAACTGTTAGGGGCTGTCTTGAAACAGGACAGTTGGAGAGAGTGTTTTCCTCTTTGACAGGTGCGTTCAAGTGCTTCTGATTCACAGTCGCAAATTGTTGATGCTGGCATCGTTTTTCAATCTCCAACTGAATCTTCAGTTCTTCAACCAACTTTTGTTCATGCTCAAGTTTTCTCTTGAGGTCTGCAATCTGCCTCTCCTTCTCCTGTAGTTTTCGATCTTTTTCAGCAGCATCAGTATCCATACTTGACAAACTGGGACCTTGAGGAGTAGCATTATTTGTTACCATGCTCACCCCTATGTTGTCTTCATTAACTGTCATATTCACAGATGAAGCATGAATTGGGAGCTGGGAAGGAGAAACCATGGTCACCAGCTCTGTAAACATATCTGTGAGATTACTGTCGTCAGTACTCACATTAGACTGCTCCGAGGGAGCTGGAGAGGTGGGAGATGGGGAGATTGCATTTTCATAGAATTGTAGGTTGTTAGACGCTGTTGTAATGGTTGCCTCTGTGGTGGTTGTGGCACTACTAAGAGCAGCAATAGGAAATGTCCCAGTTGTCTGATGCCTTGCAATAGGAGAGGTGGAGACTGTTACTACTGCTGTACCTACAGCAGTGTTGCTTAAGTCCTGGTATGATTTCAGTCTCTCTATAAGGTCCATTTTAGTACCAGACACTGGGAGTCCTCGCAACTTCAGCTCCAACTTCAGTTCTGCCACCTACACAAAATAAAACAGAGGAGCAATAGGTTAAACAATCATAAAGGATAAACATTTTTCAAGTTTGAAAAAAATACAATATCAGTTTTTGGGAGGATTTTAATTTATGTTTAAGGGAGTCCTGAGACTGCCAAGTCAATTTATAAACTTAGAAATGTACAGGACCAGAAAAGAGCATAACTAGTCCATCTGGCCAGTCCCAGTAGAAAGTTATGTCTAATGATCCTTTTGTGTTGCAGGAGTACTTTTCTACCCTGTCCAAAACATTAGAAGATTCTATTTTCTCAGAATGTATTAAGATTGGACTTCAGTTGTCATTTTCATGTCAGTGACTTGACAAGTGAGTTAACCAACTCTAAAACCTAGTGGACATATTTGTAGATCAGCACGTATCACATGCATAATATGAAAAACATGGAACACTGTCCATTAATTGAAAAGTAGTTATTTTATTTCAAATCTTATCAAGTTCATAATAAAAAAATACTTTATATACACGAGCATGGATATATTTGAATTCTGTGCAAATTTCCCACTATTTCTTTTTACTTGTTCATTGGGCAGAATTGTGTTTCTTTTCCCTAACATGTATCATTTAACAAACTTGCCTGAACTCCATCAGCTGCTCACTGGGTTGGTGCAACTACAGACTATTTATTAGAATCACACATCCATATAACTATAAATATAAGCACCAGCTTGGTGCAGGAACACTATTTCACATATTTATAGCAAAATCGCAGGAGAGTGATCAGAAAACATTTCTGACACATAAAAACCATCCATAAATCAGACACATGCCTTTAGACAGCTAAACCAGTCACACGAGGTAAGTGGGTTGATGAATCATAGAGGGAAGAATATGAAGTACACAAGCACTAGATAGTTACAGATAAGGAAGGCCATTCGGACTATCCTAGCTGATCCATCCAGCTGGTTCTTAAATGATTCCAGGGTTCAATGCCATCAATTACTGGTGGTCGGAGTGTTTTATTTTTATAGAGGCTGACTCACACTGCCTTACTTTTACTTGTACAATAGCATAACCCAGAGATGTAACAACAGCATCCCCTTGTGAACTGAACTGGATACTCATGTCTTTCACATATTATTTCTTCAATTTCTATGAGAGTGGATTCAGCTACTACTAGGTGAGGCATGACTTTATTTGAATTGTTAAGCTGCTTTGGTACACAGGTGAACATACAGAGCAACAGTTATGATCAGATTTACTTTGTTCAAATTGGGACATCTTCACACAAGATAAAAAATACTGAACCCACTATGATACCCAACATCGATGGGTTACCTTACTTAACTTATGCTGAATAACTCCTCCATATTCTATCCTACAGCCCAGGGCAGAACCTCCTCTCCCTGCAGTCTTCTGTCATCTGAACCTGCTTTTTGCTGTCTGACTGCTTGTGTAGTGTCCTGTTTTTAATCTCTCTCTTCACAGACAGAGATCAAAGGGTTTTGCAATACAATGATTGTGAAGTGTACTTTTCCAATTACCTAGATGAGCTAATAAACTGAGTATTATTTAGTCTCTGGGGCAATCAATCTCCAATTAGCATATTAACCACCTTTTATCTAGATGCCTTTTTTCTATCCTTGTGAGAATACACTTCTGCTTTAAAAAGTTAAATATTTTCACATCCTTTCTGTGGAAAAATGGTGAAAACATCCTGAAACGAGACAGTATGTTACTCTAGTCCTAGACACACATTCATTAATGCTTGGGGTTCTGGAAATGGCATATGGGGACTATGCAAATATATAAATTACTGAAATAAATGCCTTAGATAAATTCATAATTTTATTAGCAGCCTGTTGTAAAATAAAGGAGCAGTTTGTCAGGACTATGCCTGAAATAAGAAAAATACAACTTATTCTGTTTGTGGAAACCAAATTCAAAACTGTCAGGCCACAAACATCTGCAGGCTTACGGCCAAGTGGAAGTGTTAGGATACGCCTGCCAGAAACCTCTGCCCCTGACCCTGTCGAGTGTCCAGGTTCTCCAATTAACATTTTGCTAGCGGGTGGTATAGGAGGCAAAAACCATGGAAAAGTTGGATGCTGAAATGGGCGGACTTTATGGACGGATGAATTAAGATGGGCCAAATGGTCTTCCTCATCTGTAATTACCTTGTGATCTCGTGAACTGCAACAGTGTCACTACAGCATTACCGGAATCATATTTAATTTACTTCAAACTCGAGTATTCACGTTATTAACACATAGCCTAAATCCATAATTTCAAGGGGATTTGCCTTTAAAACGTATAATCAAAATGTTTAAAGATACAATGAAAGGTCTTTTTAATCATTTAAAACAAGAAGAAAACTGAACAAGAAGTAAACTACTCAGAAACTTGCTGACTAGAAGCACACAGGAGGTGGCAGTACTGCACCACTGCAGCATATATGCCAGTGGACATGAAGTAGTGGTTAAACACAATCTGCTTCCCAAAAGCCACATATTAATCATGTCGGAATGAAAGCAGCCGTTTCAAATGAAACATGCATGCTCCAAAATAGAATACTTTATGTAAAATGAAATGGGAAACAGATGTCAAAGTTAAAAGCACAGCTGACAGGACCACTTGGAGACAGATTTTATGCAGCTTCATTCACATTGAAGCAGTTAATCTTTGTACAAGTGTGCTCCTCTATCAAAACAGTGCAGAAATAACTAACATGCAAATACAGCAATTATCTAATTACACATAAATGACATCTGAGAACTCTAATCTATCCTGACAGACCACTGGTTTCGTCATTTTAGATGTCAAATGACTAAACTCAAAATAGGATAAATCGCCTTATCGCCCGTTAACCCTGACGGTGCGGCCGGTGCCATTTTGAAAGAGGCCCGTTGAGGCGCCTGACTGTTTCAGGCGGTAGGCCCCTTTTTATACGCAAATTGGGATCCTAAGCCATACGTGGGACCCTGATTGCCTGGCGATCGGCCCACCCGTTACCCGATCCAACCCCCCCGCCTCAGGGCCGCTGCAGGGAAATGGGCCCACACTAATTTCTACCCCTTCATTTCTATGTAGTGCGTTCTTTTCTGGCAGTCCTGGAATCAGAATAAGCTTCTAAGTAGGGAGAAAATCCAAACTCTAGCTTATCCAAATGAATCAGCTGTCCCTAAAGCAGTTTAAAATAATTAGAAGCGCAATTTATATACAGATACTAGCAAGAACTAAATAAACAGAGTTGTACTTCTTCTCACTAGAGCTTTTTAAAGTAGGTAACATATTTTTTGCATTCTTTTTAATGTATCTACCTTCATGTCATCCAGGTTAGAGGGGAGGGTCCCCAGCTTCCTGCACGCTGTGTTGTTGTGCCGTGTGACATATGATGACGATGACGGTGTGCAGTTAGCCAGAGTATTGGATGTGGTTATGCTGCTAGTTGTCTGCTTATCATTAGATGACCTGGGAATACAGAGGTACAATAACCGCTGTTAAATAATGCTCGTTAACTCAGAAGCCTGCTTCTGCGTCACACACTCAACATTTGTCAGACAATAATCCTGAAGCAGTTTCTTTGTCTTGCTGTGCCTTCTGTATTAAGTCAAAGCACTCGTCAATCAAATATATAACAAGTGTCTTTTTTTGTGAAAATTAAAAAAATCATGCATCTTTATGGCTACAATTTGCCTCAGCGTCCCTGGGCTGGGGGAGAACATCAGCTGGGAATCCTACTCCAGAACGCCATCCATCTGCAGGAAAGTTTGCCCATGTGGACGTCGGGCTAGAACTGGGTTGGGTTTGGCTGTTCTACCTTCCACAGTTCCACAGTTACAGAGCCTGCTGACGTTCACTCTCTATACTTGTGTATATAAAATGTAGTCACTTGAGCAAAGTACCGGAGAGTCTGTTGCAGTCCATATAACTGTGCAGTCCATGTAACTATACCCCAGCAAGAATCAGTACCTTCAGGAGAGAAAGGGTGAAAAATGGCAAAAGAGAAAAAAAAATACTTTCATACCAGGCAGCCAAGTGTCAAAAATTGCTTGCACCACTGGGTAAGTCATACCTACAGGACCTCTAAGAAGCTGTGTGAATTTATGCACCAGAGTATATCGTAATAATCATCAGTTGCAAAAGAAAAGATTCATGAAATTGCTTTCATCCTAAAATGAAATCTGATACTGCAAATTCAACTTCAGGATGAAAAGGCAGGATCTTGTTTAGTTTTGGCACAATGAGAAACATTGAGAGCCAAGTGTAATCTCCACGGTGAACAGGAAAAACCTTTGAACGTGTACCAATTAGACATTGGAGAAACAATACGAGGCTAAAGTTGTACCACACTTAGAGATGTGAAAGGGAATTGCCTGGATTGTGCTACATACTTTGGTGGTGCAGGCAGGATGGCCGGATAGTTGTAGTGTTGCTGTTGTTGACTCAGGATCTGCAGCTGGAGGAAAAGCTGCTGTTGCTGCAGGAGCCGGGAGTAGTTTGTATCCATGGGAAGTTCAATTTTCTCGTGCTTCTTGTCTGGTGGGACGTACTGATGGTACTTCAGCTGCTTCACTCTGGGTTTCGGATCCTTGCTTTTCTTGCTCCGGTTCTTTTCGTTCGCACTTTTGGGTTGGCTTTGCTGGTGTAAAATTGATGTAAAAGACTTCAATTCCAGATTAGTATCTCAGCATTCACAAACAAATCTTGATCTTAACTATAATAGATATTTATCACAATATATATTCTCCACTTGTAGTTTACTTAGTATTTAATACTAGGACATACAAGGTGAAATTCCCCTCATCGATAATTTCAGTGAAAAATTCGATGTACATGCAAAATGGGAAATCCCTTTTTATACTCTTACCATCTTTTTCATCGAAATTATCGACAAGAGAGATTTCACTCCCAAAGTGTGATAGTAGGAAAGCTGTTCATTAAAAATATTTGTTTCCATTTTTTATGACCATTCATTAAGTACACACACTCAAAAGTAGGATTCCTGCACTTAGAAAAATGTTTTGAGTTTTTTTTAACCCTCCAATTCTTAAAAAAATTCAGTTGGCCATCTGAAAATGGTTAAAGGTTTACCTTTTGAAATCATGTAACCATATGTGTGCTGCGAATTGTTGAAAACATGTACAAGTATTGTACACAATTGAGCAGGAAGTGAAGTCTGCTGCACAGTTCTGCCCTGTTGGTTTAATCCCACACCCCTGTGATCACACTGTAGGGATGAGATCATTCCTTTTCTTGTCAGGAGAGTTTTCTCTTGTATCTCTGTTATACTATCCATGTGGGGTTGGTGCCATACCATTACTAATCCTCAAAGTGCAGTATAATGCTGACAATGCCGGCCTGACCTCCAGTCTGCTAACTCTAGAGAGACCACTTCCAAGAAATGGTATTACATCAATTTTTCTTTGTGTCAGTATAACCGCAGCTGGCACAAAGCCCACTTTTAAAATTTATTTGTTAAATGTATGCTGCCTACTGTACCATTGCTCCATTTTGCTGTGATTGAAAATAATTCACTGGACTAAAGCGGGGAGGAAAGACACAACTTCCGTATATTAGGCAGGATTTGCCATACACCAAGCATGTACGGATGCATTTGATCATGCAAATGGAAGGTCTGTAATTCCTGCACAGCGCAGCTCAACTTGCATCCCAGCACAAATGAAGCTGGTGCTACACTAGCAGGGACAACAGAATAAAGGTTGGAGCATGCCAGAGACTTACCTTAATTAGGGTTGGAGTAGGTTTTGTTGAGACGGCTGTACTTATGGACAGTGTGTTACTTATTGAACGTATGCCTTGCTGATCAGGTAGAGGTGCAGGTTTGAGGAAGTCAGGCATTGGCTGTGGGTGGTACTATAAAAAATTGGGAAAAAAATCAGGACAGATTCAGCAATATGTGAAAGGAAGAAGAAAATTTGTATTATCTAAGAGCCACTGTGTACTAATTAAAAATTACTCCATGCAGTACCAAAGAAATGGGAAGTACTTTTTAAATGTAGTACCATAATTTAAAGTTGTTATGGAAAAGGAGCTTTTTTCTATCAATGCGATAATAAAATAAAGCCACCATCAATGTACATAGATTCAGCAGCTTGTTCAATGACGATGCTTTTTGTGTGAGGAAATTTGCACCGTAACATACTCATTTTTTGTATTTTGGATTGATACCCAATACAAAGCTCCAAGACGCACCCTGTCTGATCATTCTTTTGTTCTTCAAAAATAATTTATTTTTTAAACCAGCACTTTCTGTCTTATCTCCCAGGGAACAAATCTCTATAACTTATTTAATCAAATTGATTAGCTAAATTTTAAGCGTTTGTTAAATTTTTCTTACAGAAAATTTAAAAATGATTCCCCTTTCCACAGCCTTCTTGTCAAAGTAACCTTTCTCCCCAGTGAAATAGTTCTAAAAACAAACACACATGCACAATATTATGTTTTGTTTTAAATTAAAAAATTATTTTAAGTGCTACTGGCTATTTCTCCATGATCTCCCAGGACCAGTGTTCCCCAGGCTGAAAACCCACTCGTAAAACATTAGGTTTTGGAACACACATTTCTTTTCCATCTTAATTTAAATTGGATGGTTGGTGGAGGGGTGATAAATTGATCAGACAGTTTGTAAAGTCAATTTAAACCATCAATTAAATCCAATTCAATCCATCAAAAAAAGTCGTAAAGTATTCTTAAAACTAGTCACAAAGCACTCAGACTTGATGAGTGACTGTGCACTATGCTAGACCACCCAACCACCTAATTTTTTAACATTAGGGTTTGTACTTGCATTTTTATACTTGTTTTTTGATCCCTCTACCCTTTCTATAGTGTGCCTTGGCACTCCAGGCTACACACTGACTGGAGATGACAGCTCAGGCAAGCAATCGGCTCCCAAGCCTTTCCCACCACTTCTCCGAGTGAATCATTGGGAGGTGCATGAGAGCTGTCCGGGAAAAATCCGGCTTCCTATTTTCCTATCCCTGCGGGACTGCCCGAGATCAGGAACACAGCGGATTAAACAAGCATCCCACCACTTTGTGGTACTGTATGCTGGTGCTCCTTTGTAATTACAATTACTGCCCATGCACAGAACCTGCAATTTAATTTAGGCACAGTCACAGGGTATCTTACTTGAACATTCCCCATGATCGTTCATGAAATTAGGAACCTGTTTTCCATCCTTGTTAACATATAATCATGCAGGTCTATGCAATTTATCAAGATGCCTTTACCATTGTAAACCTCACTCTGAAATTAGTTTTTACATTTTGGCACTGTAGGTATAGTAGCCCTCCAACTAAGCAACTAGTAGATTGGCTTCTAAGGGAATAAAACTAGTGCATATAAATGAACAAAAAGTGCAGATCCCTAGTGCTGCTGCTGCCAACTGCGACTACCACTCCTACTGCTACTCATTTTAATGAAAGACTAAAATCATTATGCACCACCACTGACTTGGCACATGGAGAGACTAAGTTCAAATACTAATATAAAACAGATGATACTACATCAGGCGAGGTAACCACTTCTAAGATCTTGAGCTCTCCTTTAATCAAAGCTACAATTCAGAAACCTACGGTTTTACATAACTGGTCACAGAATTTCCGAGCAACACTTAATTACATGCAGAATCTAATATGTTTGTTATTTCCCAGCAGCTCTGGCAATTTTCCACTGTTTAAAGCATTTTAGTGGAAACTCTGTTTTCAATGATCATTATATCTCATTACATCAATGAGGCAATTCACAGAAATATATTCTGCAATGGAAAGACTTCTCATGTTTATAAGTTGCAGAAATTCTTCCACTGGAAACAGTTCTGCAATGAGTTAATTCTGCTGGTGCTCTGAATTTGGCCCATCTACAATATAGGGCAGATTTAGTGGCCCATCTAAAATAGAGTGCATTGGAAGCAGGGCCAGATTAAGAATTCTTGGCACCCTGTGAGCCAAGAAAATTCAGGGCCTATCCACAACCCTACACAACCTCCTGCCGCGATCCATTAAAACTCAAAACTGTAGTAATAAGCATTAAAAAATAGGCCCCTAGAATGTTTACACACTACATTAATAATAAAGCAAATCATATCACTATAAATTAAAGTGATCCAGCGGCTCTATGCAATTTTTCTACATTATGTTGAGTTGGGAGCCCCACTTTTGGCTGGGTTCCCCGAGTACAGGTCCCATAGGCTCGTGCATTAATCCGTCCCTGACTGGAAGTAACAAGTGCCCAAGCAGGATTGTACTTGCACAATTGCTCAAAAATTGGAATAATAACGTTAAGACAATAGTTGGTTTTCTCTTTTGCAATCTTGCTGAGTGAGGTGTGAAGGGTGTGAGCTTCAATAGGCCGTGGAATACACTGGTCTTACACCAGAACTAAAAGCTACCGGAGACTTCTATATCTTATAGAGTTTGAGGGCCTTTGAAGACAATGTTGTCAATCACTCACAATTAAAAAGTCATGATGTGGAGATGCCGGTGATGGACTGGGGTTGACAATTGTAAACAATTTTACAACACCAAGTTATAGTCCAGCAATTTTATTTGAAATTCACAAGCTTTCGGAGGCTTCCTCCTTCCACATTCACCTGAGGAAGGAGGAAGCCTCAGAAAGTTTGTGAATTTCAAATAAAATTGCTGGACTATAACTTGGTGTTGTAAAATTGTTTACAATTAAAAAGTCAATTACACAAAATACTCATCTGTTATATACAATCCCCACCGCTTATAGTGGGCTCGCTCGTGCGATTGCGATTTGCCCGCTATATGGGTCATTATGCTAAATGTGTCTAGGCTGGACCTCTCGTCTATCTGGCTGCTGTTCTCGAGTACCTACCTGATCGCTGAAATCATGGAGCTGGCCGGCAATGCGGCCCGTGACAACAAGACGACCAGGATCAGTGATGGGAGCACCAAGAGCAAGTAAGGTGGCCAAGAATGAATCTAATAAGCAAAGGTTCTTTCCAGAGCCACCCACTATATCAGTGAAAGGGCTGGTGACTGTCTGCAGAGAGGCTGCCATGTTTAGCTTATTGAGCAGTTTGCCTTGCAGTGTTGCTCGGGTCTCTGTCGAGATAATCGGCATGTTTCAGCTCCCTCCAATTGGCTGTGTGTTTCCCTTTTTCCGGGCCTAGTAAGTGCCCGTTAATGGGTCCTCTCTGATTCCGGGATTCTTCCCGTCACACAGACGCTACTGTGACTTTGGGTCAGGACAATTTCTAAAACCCTAACGGTACCAGCGGCTCTCACACAAGCGGATCAGGAGCAGCACTGACCGCCTCCCGCTGCATTAAACTTATTTATACCTTGATTGATTTTAATCTCGCCTTCCTTTTCGTGTTTCTGCTGTTGAAAGATCAGATCAGCCGGGGTTTCAAAACAGTTAGAAAAATCCCATCAATTTTAGCGAATGGAGCAAATTTAGGGGATTAGAATAACTAAACATTAACAAGGTGCGAACTGGTAGGCACAGCTATTTCTGCCTGCAGTAAACGGAGCACTTAAGATGCTATAACCGGCAACTGTTGAAACTGATTTCAGTGCTAATGGATAATGGTTATTGCTTTTTGGGCGATATGACAGACTGGTCATTTTAAATGCGGATGCTTTGAGCGGTGCGGACTGTGTTTAAAAACAGTTATGTGGTGGCAACAGGTATTGCATCTATAGTTGACATCATGAGCTAACGTTACGTGACATAACATTACAGGACAGGTCTCCTTAAAGGAAAAATTTGAATCCCACTCTTGGAACCATGCAGGATGGGAAAAAAAGTTTAAAAGGTTTCTGTTAAAAAAAACGAGAAATACATTTAAAAAAATACAAGAGGTTTGAACTGGTAAAAGTACATTAAAGTTAATTTTAGGAATGTTCTGAAAGCTAATGGCGGCCAACTGTTGCCTCAGAAAATACAGTAACGTGAACTATGTAAGAAATGAAGCCTTAGGAGTTTGGGGTCGATGATGAGCAAACCGCTTTGAAGTTTGTAGGATACAAGATTTATTAAATTTCTATTTAATGAAGAAATAGCACTGACAAAAGGAATTAAACTTTCTTGGCTGCTAAAGTAAAGCCATGCCACCTACCCCAGGCTCAAACTGGCAGCAGGCCCTACACCCTTTGCTGAGGCAATAACTGCCAATCATCATCAGCAGCAGCAGCAGCTCAAAGGGCATCGATCTGCCTCTCTTGACTATTTCACTCCTTCAGCAGTGAGCAAGATGAACCCAAGGGCTGATTGCAGTGGTCTCTACAGAGTTGCATGGGGACAGATGGAAATGGAGGGAGATGTGCTGACCTGTCTGGCTTGTAAGCAATCGCACATTGTCTGCATCTCAAGCATCTGCTAACATCCTGACAGTATACAATTCAATTTACATTTGGGACAAAGTCCTTTCATATTAATTAACTTGCTGTTAAATTCACCTTCTCTAGTTTGCAAAAGGAGTGTCTCATTTCCACTTTGAAACTTAAGCTGTTTTTATATTGCTAATGGTACCAGCTCCCAACAACCAGCTTGTGTAGCTGAAGGTAAACATATCAGGATTCATTAAGACCAGCAACTGCTTTAGCAGGACTTGCCTGCCTTCAGTATTAACAAATCTCGGAAATTTTACTTTTAAGTCGCATTCAAGACCCAGACATCAGGGGGTAAATTTTAACCAGGAGCTGGGGAGGTGGGGGGGAATCCTGGTGGGAAATCATAAGAACATAAGAAATAGGAGCAGGAGTAGGCCACATGGCCCCTCGAGCCTGCTCTGCCATTCAATCAGATCATGGCTGATCTTCGATGTCAATTCCACTTTCCCGCCTGATCCCCAAATCCCTTGATTCCCCCAGAGTCCAGAAATCTGTCTATCTCAGCCTTGAATATATTCAATGACTCAGCATCCACATGTTTCATCTCAGTCTTAAATGGCTGACCCCCTATCCTGCGACTAAGCCCCCTAGTTCTAGACTCTCCAGCCGTGGGAAGCAACCTCTCAGCATCTACCGTTCAAGCCTCCTCAGAATCACATATGTTTCAATTAGATCACCTCTCATTCTTCTAAACTCGAGTATAGGCTCATTCTACTTAACCTCTCCTCATAGGACAACCCTCTCATCCCAGGAATTAATCTAGTGAACCTTCGCTGCACCGCCTCTAAGATAAGGAGACCAAAACTGTACACAGTACTCCAAGTGAGGTCTCACCAAAACCCTGTACAATTGTAGTAAGACTTCCTTACTCTTGTACTCCAACCCCCTTGCAATAAAGGCCAACATTCCATTTGCTTTCCTAATTGCCTGCTGTACCTGCATACTAATTTTTCGTGTTTCTTGTACGAGGACACCCAAGTCTCTCTGAACACCAACATTTAATAGTTTCTCACCATTTAAAAAAATATTATGTTTTTCTATTCTTCCTACCAAACTGAATAACCTCACATTTCCTCACATTATACTCCATCTGCCACCTTCTTGCCCACTCACTTAACATGTCTATATCCCTTTGCAGACTCTGTTTCCTCCTCACAGCTTACTTTCCCACCTAGCTTTGTATCGTTAGCAAACTTGGATACATTATACTTGGTCCCTTTATCTAAGTCATTAATGTAGATTGTAACTAGCTGAAGCCCAAGCCCCGATCCTTGCGGCACCCCACTAGTTACAGCCTGCCAACCTGAAAATGACCCATTTATCCCTACTCTCTGTTTTCTGTCTGTTAACCAATCCTCTATCCATGCTAATATATTACCCACAACCCCATGAGCCCTTATCTTGTGTAACAACCTTTTATGTGGCACCTCATCGAATGCTTTTTGAAATTCCAAATATACGACATCCACTAGTTCCCTTTATCTACCCTGCTAGCTACATCCTCAAAAAACTCTAATAGGTTTGTCAAACACGAATCCGGAAGTGCGGGCTCCCAGACGTCCTTATGATTTTGACGTAAGTACGTCTTTTAACTAAACCGGAAGTGGGCGGGTTGGATGCGAGTTGGGGTCGGGTTTTAGTTTTTTTTTTACAATTTTTATCTTCCCACCTGCCCCCAACCCACCTGTTTGTGGGGTTAAAATTTACCCCCAGGTGCCTCTAGCAAGTGTCAAAGCACAATATAAATGTAGCTTTTGTGAAGAGAAAGCCACCTCTATTCTGACCCTAGCTATTAAAAAAAAATGAGGACAGTAATTCCCTCTTGTCACACAGTAGTCTTTTTGTTCAGACTGCCAACCTATCTTCCCAATTCTCAACTAGGTGGTAGTTCATTTTCAGAGCACTCACCTGTATAGTAGTGTTTGGTACAGGTGAGGATGAGGAGGATGATGACTCATTCGTTTTGGTTTCCCCTGGAGAAGGAGCTGAACTTTGTGACTCCTGGCTCCCTGGCTGCTCTGGAGACAAGGTATCACTGCTGTCATCATCAAATGAGAACGTGTCTAAGGTTTTGGGGTAATGGACTTGGCCAACTGCAAGGAGAAGTGCAACATCAGTACAGTGTTCATACTTTTAGAAATGGCTCTGAGGAACCAAAAATAAAACTGTATCTAGACTTATGCACTTAAAAGTAATTTTAATTTATTTCCATCACGCTTAAAAGTCACAATGATTTTCGGGAAATGCTTTTCATTTTACTAGCCGCATGGCCTTTTTTAAAAAAAACATACTAAAGTAGAATGAATAAGATATTTTTGTTTATCCACAACTATGTCAAAGCTGTCAGTCCTGCTCCAAAAACTATCATTTTTTGCCCAGCTTGTCTTTCTTCTCATTTGACTGCACCACCCCAGTACAAATCTCTCCCTAAACCACATCCAACTGGCTACTAAAAGGTGCATGTTTCAGTTAAGTTTTTCATAAACAAAATGCTATTGATAGCCTAGAGGGCAAAGACACCAAATGACCAGTACTGACCAGATCTATGGTGGGTTAAGCAATTTCAGACAAGGCAGCAATTGGGTCCCACAGGTGATTTCAGGACTCTGAGAGGTGAAACATTTGTCGGGGTTATAGAAATGTTGCACAATTTTAGTTAGTTTGGGTGCATTTTACTATCATTTTGTGTTAGAAAAATCCCAGATGCTCTTGTGGAGGCTTTGAATGGTCTTTAGTAAACAGGATATAAATTTGGACTCTGTGGTGATCTAAAAGCCAGTTCCTAAAGTCCTATTTTTTCATCTACTAGGGTGGTCAGTGTACATGGCGTTCCTACATTAAACTCATAGGTGAATACTAACCAGATTTTATCACAGCCATTTTACATGAGGTCAAGAATTTACTGTGATATCTGAATCACGTGTAAACACATTCATATTCAACTGATGTAATGACTACACACATACCTACATTTGAGCAGTTTTGCCAGCTGCCTTATAGAATGGATAGAAGTGGCTCTTCGTAACCAGTTTCAATGAGCAATGAAGCTATATTAAGTTCAAAATTAAGTCAATACATTTTGCATGTGTAACTTGTGTATTTACTCAATGGTTTCCCATTTTTAAGAGTTTCACATTGTGTTTTTTAACCACACTATTTCTGAAACTCATTATAGTCTCAACATCTCAACTGCCATAAACCTATTTATATAGGGGCAGAATTTGGATATTTTCAAAGAGTAGCAAAACAAAGGACATTTACAAAGCAGTGGGCAAAACAATTAAATACAATGACATTAGAGAGGATGGTCTCTATCACCACTGGCACAGATTTAACATTTCTGTCAAAATAATTTGAAATCCAAATAGCCACAAATACCCTGAAATGACCAGTCACCTTTTTAATGGGTTCTTATTGGAACTAATACCATTTTACTACCAACTTTACAGTTTCCATGTTAAGCAGGACATTAACATCAAGGGACAGTGTTCCAGAAACCAACACAGACTGCATGACCAATTTTTCAGCATTACAAAGTGTTCTGGCTGCATGACAAATGACAAGAAGGAACAGCCCCTCTCTGCTTTTAGGTTATTTCTGGTCAGAAGTTTCACTTTATAATTAGTAACATGACTGTAGGAAAGTTTTTCCACCAGCATGTGGCTTTATTTATACATCACAGCTGACCCACATTGACTGCTGTCACAAACCCTGTAAATTGACCATCGAAAAAAAGCATCCAATTACACAGCACTGATGGCCAACAATGCTGGCATTCTTCATAAACAATGGGTAGAGGTAACCAAAAATTATTTGGGGTCTATTTGAAATAATCAACCACTCCAGCATATGCAACCAGCATGGCCTCATTAATTCAACTGCAAGTAAATATATTAAAATCTGCCAAGAGCACCAGGCACTGATATTTTGCTTCCTTTACAGGGTGATATGAATTTTAAGAATTAAGGATGTGCACAAATCTAATTCTTAACAAGGTTACAACAAATTATAATTCACCGATATCACTTACAGAAGTTGTTGATTCTTGGTCAGAGCTGCTCATCACAAACATCTTATAACAATTACAGTCTTTTTCTCAAACTATCTACCAAAATCAAAATCCACATTCCCATGTTTTTTTTTTACTGATGAGCAAGAGGCATTTTTTGCCCAGGGCATGTTATCCTCCATTGAGGATGCACACCACTTACTCAGTTATATTTCTGCCCGGTGTGGAAGTCACTCATAAAGACGAAGAAGATTCCAGGGTTTGATCCCTGTACGTGCAGAGCTAGCCGATCTCAGTTGGGACAGCAGTCAGTGTTACAATTGGCCTCAGCAACATGGCTGATGAGGAAAATGAATGATAGCCCTGGCCCTGATCACAATCCAGTGATTTCTCCTGGAAAATGCTGAGGACAGGATGGGGCTTAGCTTTGTAGCTTTCACAGACTCACTGTCTAGGCCCACACATATGGAAAAGCTACTTAATTGAGACAGAATGTATCTGGCATCCATAGAAAGAGAATCCATAGGACTGGCCCTTTCAGGAAAAGGGGGGGAAATTGGAGGAGGGAAAAAAGGGATTCAAAAATAGCAAAGAATTTTAAGTGCACAATTAAGGTCAAATGGTGATTCCTTTACTAACCTCACCTCATAGTTTTACATTTGGTTTCAAAAACATGGGTTTTTAATCAGGCCTCTCGGCCTTCTATGACCCTCCCCTCTACAACCTTTCTGGGATCAGCATCACAGAATTATAGATCATAGCATTTGCAACACAGGAGGAGGCTATTTGACAGATCACGTATGTGCCAGTGCTACTATACTTGAACTGTCTACCCTAATCCCATTCTCCTGCTCTTTCCTGAACCCTTTTTTATTTTTTGTTTTCACAGACTTATTAATTTCCCTTTTAAAAGTTATAGTCCTCTGCCCCAATAGCCACTTGTGTTAAAGCATGGCTTGTTCCAATAACCCTCTGTACAAAAAAAATCTAAATTCCCCTACATTTTTCCATGTTAAAGGTGTTATATAAATGCAAGTGATTGTCATAATTCTCAGACTATGCCTACTTGCCAATACATCACCAACCAGTGGGAACAATCTTTCACTGTTTACTGCCTCAAAACTTTGCATATTATTGAAACCTTCATTAGATACCCATTAACCTCTGTTTTAGATCCTTCTGAAAATCCATCTATACACTATGCAATTTCCTCAAATAATGCAACTGAATTAGTCAAGCATGGCCTGTTTTTACAAATAAATGCTGAATAGCCACTCTGTAACAGAGTGAGAGAGGAATGATATGTGAGCCATAGGCTTTTGAGAATTCTGTATCTGCAATAGGGGTACAGCTTTAAGAAGTTGTATAAAATGTCAGAATGACCAAGGCAAGGCGGTACAGTTTAACAGAATCGTTGACCTTAATCAGACACGACTCCCAGCCTGGAAGGATAAAAGGCAGGGAAATAGTTCAGTTGAGGAGAAGAGGATGGAACTGAGAGTAAGAAGGTATATGCTGGAAAGTAATCCCTGATACTGTTTTGTTCATCACTGCACTTAAAGAAACAACTACTGTGGGTGAATAAACCTCACTTGTTTCAACCATTAAGCTCTGGTCTGCATGTCTAATTGACCACTGGGTCCTGGGCATGCTTCAATTTGTTACACCCTGATCACTCATGCCTTTCTAATTATTCTCTAATTTTATCCCAAATTATAGACTCTTAACAGTTTAACACAACCAAAGTAAAAGTAGCATTTTCTGGCATCTCTTTTCCTTTCTTGAACAAGGAGTGTAACATTTGCCACCCTCCATTTTTTGGGCACAATTTTTATTTCCAAAGGAAAATGATGGTTAGTGCCTCTGCTATATCTCCCGAACCTCTGCAATGGATACCTGGGCCTGGTAACTTATCTACTTTGAGTCCCATTAACTTTTTAGTTTCCTTCTGAATATTTATTTGCAGTTGTGACTCTTCCATATCCATCTCAAAAACTCCTACTGTCCCAAGAGTTACCTTCCTCTGTGAAAACAGGCGAAATACTTATCAAACATCTTAGTCATTCCTTTATACACAAGAACAAGATACACATTCTTAAAAAAAACCTCTCCCATTTTGACCACAAATGTTTGTTTTACCCCATCTACCTCAGGATCGTTAACGTTGCAAACCATTCTAAATTGCATACGAGACTCATCCTTGATTTCTTTGCCACTATTTGGTGGTCTTCAATGTACTTGCAATATGGTAACAGATCCCTGATTATTTCAACCGAGACAGTCTCTATCTGAGTGCCACTATCAATAAGAAAATTTCTTTCCATGCTGCAATCTTGCCCTTAATTAATAAGGACCATCCCTCTTCCTTTTTTTTAATTCTCTATCTCTGCTGAAAGTTTTATGTCTGGGAATTTGTCATTTCCCATCTTGTCCAAGCTGAAGGTAAGTTTCTGTCAAGTATACAACATATGGGCCCGATATTAGGAGGGAGGCGGGTTGGCAGCGGGGTCGACTGGGCGCGTGAAATCGGGGTGCCCTGCATGCGATCGCAGCCTAATCGAAGGTACTTACGCGTGCTTCCGGCTTTCCCGTTCCAGACCTGCGCAGCGGGTGCACTGCACACCCGCATCACAGGCTGTCAGCAGGAGGAGTCCTATTTAAAGGGGCAGTCCTCCGATGCGCCTCCTGCAGCAAAGAACTATTTTTGGAGCATGGAGCAGACCAGAGGCAAGGCTGCTCCAACGTTCTCTGACTCCTCACTCCAGGTGCTGCTCGATGGGGTGGGGAGTAGGAGGGAAATTTTTTTCCCATCTGATGGGAGGAGGTAGCCCCCCTCTGCCACCTAGAAGGCCTGGCTCAAGGTGGCCGAGGAGGTCAGCAGCAGCAGCAATGTGTGCCGAACCTGGGTCCAGTGCAGGAAGCGCTTTAATGACCTAACCAGGTCAGCCAAAGTGAGTATACTTACGCATTCTCCCACACTCCGTCTTCCACATCACCTCCACCACCACACAATTCCTTCTGCACTGCCACCACAATGCTCTCGCATCACTCCTCACATCCATTCAACCATCATCCTCACCTTGCCTGCACTTTACTCACCGCCCCAGTTCCCATTCGAACACTACCACGCAACCCAATCCTCATACAATCTCATGGCTATGTCTCACACGCACCCTCCAATGCATCTCCCTCACGGTCATCCCCACCCACACCAATGCATGCAGCGGGTCACTATGCAACCACCACTCAATCACGCCTCTCCGTGTTTTGCCTTGATAGGAGAAGAGATGCCAGAATGCCCGGGAAAGGGCAAGGACCGGAGGGGCCCACCTCACCAGGTGGTCTTAACGGACGCGGAGCAGCAGGCATTGGAATTAAGCCGAACGCTGGAGTGCCTGTCTGTGGCGAATGCTGAGATTGGGAGCGCACAAGCGGCTGGTGACAGAAATCTAACACTCAGCACTCATGATAGTGAATGATCTTAACATCACTTGGCATCTGCAGCACCTCAACATCTGTCCACATGCTTAATATTGCTTTCTGTTCTCTTGCAGGGCCATCTGCGCCCGCCGTGACTGCGGAGGGCAATTCTGAGGCCTGAGGTGATGTCCCCTCAAGGGGACATCCTGAGGTGATGTCCCCTTTCACCATCATCCCTCTCCTGGCCTGGGCCAGGAGAGGGATGATGGTGAAAGGGGACATGGAGGTGGGGACGCCACTCAAAGCGCTTCCACGTCTCACCCATTGCCCCCCTCTCAACCAGTACCCGCGATGCTGCCTCCTCTCCAGGTGGCCGAGTTTGCCCCTGCACAGGTGCAGGTGCATCGTCACATCTGAGCCAGCCATCCACCAGTGCAGATACACACACCTCAGTGGGTCCCCGTCCTCACTTAGTTGGGCTTGCTCATGGTGAGTCACCATGCACATGTGAGCACGAGCAGACCCTGGTGGGAGGGGCAGCCGTGCAGAGTCCGCGTCGGTGGAGCACTCTTCTCCAGGCTCTGCTCAGCTGGACCCAGATGCTGAACCCTGGGGGCCAGCCATGAAAAGGAGAGTCATCAAGGGCCAGCAGCACATTGCCGAGGTACAGGAACACTTGCCATGCGCACTCTCCACAATCGCGCAGAGGATGGAGGAATCCAACTCCTGCATGAGTGGAATACTGTCACAGAGACGTGAAGGCATCTCTGAGATAGTGTTGCGGGTAGGTGCGGGAATGTCTGCGATGGAGGAAAGGCTAGCCTCCATCGAGCTTCAAGCACGGCTCAACAATGAGTCCATTCAGGCCCTGACAACAGCCGTTCGGATTCAGGGTGAGCAACATTCTGCTGCCTTAAACAGGCTGATAGATACATTACAACTGGCCTTCCAAGGCTTCACACAAGTCCTCCAAACTGCCGTCCAGCAGGGTGGAAGAAGTGATGTGGGCCTGGGCCAGGAGAGGGATGATGGTGAAAGGGGACATGGAGGTGGGGACGCCACTCAAAGCGCTTCCACGTCTCACCCATTGCCCCCCTCTCAACCAGTACCCGCGATGCTGCCTCCTCTCCAGGTGGCCGAGTTTGCCCCTGCACAGGTGCAGATGGAGCAGTCTTTGGAGGTGCCCTCACGGGCACCGAAACCCAGAGGGCATCCGCGCAAAGCATCTCATCGGTCAGGGCATGGACAAGAGCAACCTGCCACTACCTCTGCTGAAGCCACAGGGGTAGCACCACGTAGGGGTTCCTGTAAACTTAAGGCTATGGTTTTGTGAGCACAAAGGGGATGCAGAAGCGTGTATGACAGAATGTCATGTTTTTGATATAGTTTTCTTTGTTTTGCAAAGCACGTTAAAATTTGTTATCACCACTACTGCCACGTCTTTGCAAATCTTGCCTGGTTTGTGCAATAGTTCCCTTTCCTGAGGATCACCATGAAGACCCACACCTGATGCCACCCACTGTGTCACTGCAGAGTGGGTGTAGGTGTATTTGCAGGGCTCTTTTGTGCAGACGACTGAGAGACGCCGGCAAGGTCCCCAGTGGCACCCTGAAGGATCCGGAGAAGAAGTTGTTGAGGGCAGTGGTGGTTTGACAGCAACGGGTAAGAAGATGGTGCCCGGGCCAGCCGGGAGCAGCTCGGCATGAAGGAGGCTGCAGATGCCCACGACTACATGTCGAGCGACTCTGAGCCTACGTGTGCACTGCTGCTCAGAGAGGTCCAGGAAGCTGAGCCTCGGTCTGTAGACCCTGTGGCGAGGGCAGTGCCTTCTGCGACGCAGCTCTCTCTATGGTTGCCCTCCCTCCTGCTGTGCAGGTGGATGTGTCACAGCACTGTGTTGTGAAGCTCCACGTGTCAGAGGTGGATGGCGTGGCTGGTGATGCTGTTCGTCCTCCGAGGAGGTCATGACTGCAGCAATGGTGACCCCCATCCGGAAGATACATGTTTTAGGGGGTCCGCAAGGTAGGTAAATGTGTCTGCACACTGGGATTGAGGTTCCAAGTTGGTGAATTTTTGTGTTAGGAGGAGGGTGGTGGAGGCCAAACTTTGTCCAAAATGACAGAGTGACCTCCTGCAATGAGTGAGGGTCTCCCCCCTCAACTTGTCAAATGGACCTTTGCAGCTCCCACAGGCTGATGGCTGCAACACGTCTGTTTCAACTGGGAGTGTTTCCCTCTGTATGGGAAACACGCTCAGTTGACCTGAAAATCCCACCCCTCCTAAAATGTCCTCCCAATCAGGTCCACAAATGACCTGAAGTATCAAAATAATTGCCTTAAGTGGGATCCCACCGGCTTTAATTGCCGGTGGGAGTCCCGCATGCCGGGGCTGCGCGCGCATCTAAGCGCGTCACTGGGGAACCCGGAAGTGGGCGGGTTGGAGCCAGGCTCCGGACCCGCCCCGGGAATCCCGAATTTTCGGAGCCCCCCTGCCACGAATGCAACCGCTCGGCCATCCTAAAATCGACCCCCATGTCTGTCCATTCTAACTGGTGCTTCCGATTCCCTGACTCTTTCTAAAGCTTTGCACATTTGTACACAACCGTAATCCATTCATATTCCTCAATTTACCTTTTCTCTTTTCTTATTATTTCCTTTACTGTTCAATCTCTCTCCTATCTACCCTAGAGCAGGTCATCCCAGACACCACCCCCTTGAATTTACTATTTTAGACTATTAATCCCCTTCATTATACTTATTTTTAACTCTTCCCCCACAACATCTGAGATTTGCTCCTATTTTCTCCCCCCTCACCCCCTTCCTGGTAAGCCAAAGCCAATCAAAAGGTGGAATAAATTGCTACTTGCCTTTGATTGCTTCCTTTAAAGTGGAGTCTACAGGGAGAATGTTCTTTTCCACAAGTTCCATAGGACCTGGCCTCTGAGCTATCTTTTCGTTTAGATCATCTGCCAGTCTAGCTCTCTTTAGCTTCATCTGGGTGGCCTGCAGCGAAGGCTCTGCCAAGGTCTCTGCAGATTTCATGCCAATATTTAATGGGAAGAAATGTTCAACACATGTAATTTCTAAAAATGCTCCATAGATGATGTAATTATAAACTTGACAAAATGTTTTTCTACAGAGTTCAGATAATTCCTTACCTTCTAATATGTGCATTCTGACCAGTTCAGACCTGTCCGGCCTACTTCGTATTTTGTGTTTCAGGTAGTCCTCAGTCTGAAAGAATAGAAACATGCAAGTTCTATTTTAAATTCTGGTTAGATACTGATTGTTTTTGTAATAATATTGAGAGGACACCTCCAACATGCTCACCCCCTCCTCAGCTAATATTATTCAGTAACTATCCAAGTGGTGTACTTACAGAAAGGTCAGCTCAGTGTCAGTAATTTTCTTCCCTATAACCCCCCTCCCTGCCACCACCCCCCCACCCCCCCAAGTTGGTAACAGAAGAGGTTAATATTGCCTTCCCAACAAGATATCTTGCAGGTTCAAGTCCTAGGGCTGTTACTCTCTGAAGCTCACCCAGCTCGTGGCATAGCCATAATTTTATTTTTTAGTGGGGCGCACAAGGGGAGAAACTGGTACAGCTGCCTCACTGTTAAGCACACCTATTATGAGCTGGCAGATCATGGACCAGTACTGAGATAGTACTTTCTGAAGCAGGCTGCATGGCTGCAAGGTAAGAAGCACTCATGGTAAATATAAGGCAGAAAATTGTAAGGGAGAAAAAATAAGAATAACGTGAAGCTTGATTTTTAAAAATCTATTCCTGGAATGGAAATCCAACTTTGAAAGAAACTACAATGGACATTTTGTAGAGTTTGTGCAAATATTTAAAAACTGCAATGGATTGTTTTTTTTAAAAAAATATTTTGGTTAGAATCTCAGGTAGGCCAATGCAGAGATGCTGTGCCTTTAAGGCATGTTTTCATTGACCTAATGCAGGTGTTGCCTGGTAAGGTTTGTAGATCATGGAAAGCATGAACAAGGTTCTTACCCTTGCTCGTTCCAAACTCTTCCTCTGTTCGTGGAATGCAGCTGGGCTCTTTAATGCTGTGAACAGGTGACAGGGAAGAATTTAAACCAACAGGAAATGTCTAGCAGAGGAAATGTGGTAATACTTTCACAATCAAGGGCAGTCAGGCTTCTGACAAATGGCATTTAGCGAGACACTAAAAATACACTGCCTTGGAATTACTAATCTGACTCATCAATTCTATTAAATAAACTGACGTACCCAGCGAAATACAAAGGACGTTACTCGTTGAAATACTAAATACCAAGTTCATTGTTCTTTAGCCAGAAAAGCATTTACCGTAGCAATCAACATCTTGCTTTTTAGCAAAAAATCTACCATGACATTTAGCAATTTGGAACAGCATTTGTGCCAAGTAATAAGCATGACAGCTATTAAAAAGGGCAGCTAAAAGAAATTTGTACTTCATCATAATATTTCTCATCCAATTTAAAATAACTACATTTCTTTTTAAAATATGAGTGTTCAGAGTAAATTCAACTTGGAAAAATAAGAACTTGTTAGAATTTTTCTGTGACACCATGACAGACTATCAAAGAATACAGGCAGTGACTGCTCTGCTTTATGCCAACACATTTCAGTAACCAACTAGTTTTGATCTCCTCTCATCTGTGCTTTTTCTGTTGTTTCCATCTATTTTATGCTGAGTATAACCAGAAACGTCACAGCAGTCCAACTTAAATAATTAACTGTTCGAAACTCAGTAACACTGAATTCCAAACTGTAAAGAGACTGCTGAACAAAGCTGCTACGGGACATCAGCAGGTTTATCAACTGAAGAAGGTAAAAGAAAAATCTTAATAGATTTGCTGGATTGCTCCTCCAATGATTTAGTGCACTTTCGGAATGGTTTTGAGGCACAAGCACCAGGAAGATCCCAGGTTCAATCTCTGTTCCTTCCTGAGATAGTTGATCTCAGCTAGGGAGGAGAGGGGGCTTTAAAGTTGGGGAAATTAGCTAATGTCCCTAATCATAATACCAACATCACTACAACAGATTTTCTGTTCATTATCACATTGCCGTTTGTGGAAGTTTGCTGTGTGCAAATTGGCTGCTGTGTTTCCTACATTACAACAGTGACTACACTTCAAAAGTGCTTCATTGGTTGTAAAAATGCTTTGAGACGTCCTGAGGTTGTTAAAGGCGCTGTATAAAGGAAAGTTTTTCTTTTCTTTCAGTGATCCCTGCTGGAAAGTGCATGTGCATGGACATCGATGATCAAGCTTGATTGTGATGCCCCCAGACCTACTGGCACACAAGGGTAAATTTTAAGAAAATGTGCTACCGGCGTGAAGCCCTGCACCAGGAGCACAAATTCAGAACATTACGCCTATAAATGTGTAGGTTACACATGAAAATGGGCAAGGTATCAAAACACTGCCAGCATCTAAGAAACCAGACCCAACAGCAAGTATGACAGGGAAAGGGAACAAAACTGGAAGGCAAAAAAATAAATTTGTAAGCAATAATTTTCCTTTTGCTAACGTTTCCCAAATTTTCTTTCCACCCTCTTTAAACCACCCTCGGGGTGCCTCGCACCATTTCTCAATCAGCAGTGTTCTTGCTCCCAACACTGGTGCTTGAGGCAGCCAGCAGGGGTGAGCAAGAACAGCCTAAGGCAACCTGTCTTCTGATTTTCTCTCCCTCTCTGGAGCCAGGTTTACTTCTATTACCCATATTCTACTACTTTCTGATATAGTGCACTGAACCACCAATGACATGTATTCAAAAGTCAGGGCAACTCCGATTTTCTTTAAGCTGATACGTATTTCCATTGAAAGTGGTTTATTTTCTTTAAGTGAAAACCACAATTTCCCATCTTATACTTGGTTTATACCACACATCACCTTCACCTATCACTTTAACAAGCGAACACTTCTCGGCAGTTATGGGGCATAGACGCTCATTATTTAACTGCCCATTGTCATAGTTCTAGCAGTAGCTCATAGCTGTTAAAAAGCACTACTGGAAATTGCATGCAATTTAAAGAGTGAAAATCTACAAGATAAAAACAGGATCTTGATGTAATCAGGACATCCTGGTTATCTGAAAAGATGAGCAACACACCTATAATTAAATATCCCAATCAGACAACCTACCTATCCTCCATTGGCTAATAGCTATGTTCTAAGTACAATACTGTATGAATCATCTTGTCCAAGTTGCTTGTTTATAGAAATACTTCTCTCCCAGGGTGACACCAGGATAGTCCGATAAACAGATTTCAAACATTAAAACAGGCTGCCATTTTATAAGCATACTTGTTCACATGTAACTGGATTTCTCTGAGGTTTTACTTTTCCACAGGCTGTATTTCAGTTTGCAATTCAGAAATGTTAAACATTACTTCTCTAAAGAATGGCTAACATAAAACAATTGCAATAAACTTGCCTGATCACACCCATTACTTAGCAGAATTATAAAAATACATTTAACAACATGAGGCCTTTGTTTTAACTACACAGTTTAAAATATCATACTCTGCATTTCTTGCAAACTGTAATATCTGATACAGGAGGGTCAGCCTATCTTTTTCTAGGTGCTCTTCAAACACTTCCAAACTAGAAATTCTTTATATTAATAACAAATCCCTATAATGCATTTGTATAAACTGTTGTATTACTCCACATTATTGATTTACTTACTGAGTAGGCTCGAAATACATTGCAGTAGCATACTAAGTCAGATCTCTAAGCAATGTATGTCTTCTGTTGGCCAAGAATTTAAATGACTCCCATGTCAGCCGTTGGAGCATTAGGTAATAGCGTGAAACTCAGAATACAAACCACAATCTAGTAAAACTGACATCAAGTACAGTTATTACTCAGTAGACATCACTCTGCAGAGCCTCCTCATTTCCTATTGATCTGCTGACTCCAGATCAATAGGTCTGTAGACTCACAATACTTACTTCCCACACTGCAATGGATGGGTAAACTATACAAATGACAAATTACCTGAAAAAACCTTTCAACCCATGAACAATTTAATGCTTTTCATATACATGGCTAGTTTTGATTTAAATAATAGGTATCACATTAAATGTTTTTTGAAAATAATTAAAAAAGAAAATTATGAATCAATGATTTCATCCTTTGAGAGCCACAGTACAATTGTGCAGCAAAATCAAAACTATAAGGTTAAAAATAATGCTTATTCCATAATTACTATTAAGAAGTGCTGTCTGGTGTTGTGGGATTGTCTATTTAAAAAAATAATAATATTTACCATTAGGATTACAGAAAATCATTTTTGGTAACTATCTATTGTGGTAGCTGAAAAGCATTTCAACAGAATGAAAGAGTTTTATGGTTCATATTAATGATGAGGTCACAAACAAAAAAGTTCAAGTTGGATCACTGTGTGTTTTGAGATGTGTGTCAAGTTTCACACTAATAATGATCACTGCAATCAAAATGAAAACAGCTTACGGTGCCTGGCTGAGCAAATACTAAAGTTAAATAACAGCATTTGCACAGCCTGGAATCAGCTCTTTATCTCAATGTATGTAAAATACTACTGACAAGACAAAAGCAGCAAAAATACAAGAACAAACCCAATTACAGATATCATAAGCTGCCAGAGATTTCACATTTCACTGAATACTCCCTTCAATTCTTGTATAGGCAAACAGTAGGAATAAAGTATTCACTGTTAGAATTTCTGGTTTCCAAAAAAATTGTTGATAAGGACAACAAAGATAAAACTGACATAACCAACTTCCCTTTAATATCATCACATTTGAATTCCAATGCATGGTGGGCATCAATATGTGGAACAGAAAATGCTGGAGAAGCTCAACAAGTCAGGCAGCATCTGTGGAGAAAGAAACTCTGTTTCTTTCTCCGTAGATGCTGCCTGACTAGCTGAGCTTCTCCAGCATTTTCTGTTTTTATTTCAGATTTCCAGCATCCGCAGTATTTTGCTTTTGATCAATATGTGAAAGTTCACCCATTCTGTGGGCAGACGCGTATCTCATTAAGTGGGTAGAGAAAGAATACACGTTGCATTAAATCACTTTAATGAGTTTAGAATTTTTAATTTGAAAATTGTACTCTGACTCCTGTATGTTTGAAAACCAGCACGTTTCTTTTCGACTCTGAACTTGACTTAAAGCAAGAAAACAGAAATACTTAAGAAATGCTCATAGTGCTTTTAATACAGAAAAATATCCCAAGGTGCTTCACAGAAGTGTAATTGGGCAAAAAATGACAACGAACCAAAGAAGAAGATATTAGAAGAAATGACTAAAAGCTGGGTTATTGAGTCTACAGCACAAAAAAAGGCCATTCGGCCCAACTGGTCTATGCCGGCATTTATGCTCCACACGAACATCCTCCCTCCCTACTTCATCTACCTCTATCAGCATACCTTTCTATTCCTTTCTCCATCATGTGCTTATCTAGCTACCCCTTAAATGCCTCTGTGCTATTTGCTTCAACTACTCCTTGTGGTAGCACGTGCCACATGATTACCACTCTTTGGGTGAAGAAGTTTTTCCTGAATTCCCTATTAAATTTATTAGTGACTATCTTATATTTATGACCTCTAGTTTTGGACCCCCCCAACAAGTGGAAAAATTTTCTCATGTCTACCCTATCAAACCCTTTCATTATCTTAAAGACCTCTATCAGTTCACTCCTTAGCTTTCTCTTTTCTAGAGAAAAGAGCTCCATGCCTGTTTAGTCTTTCCTGATAAGTATATCTGCTCAGTTCCGGTATCATCCTTGTGATTATTTTTGGATCTTCTCCAATGCCTCTATATCCTTTCTATAATATGGAGACCAGAACTGTACACAGTACTCCAAGTGTGGTCTAACCAAAGTTTTATATAAGTTTAACATAACTTCTCTGATTTTCAATTCTATCCATCTAGAAATGAACCCCAATGCTTGGTTCACCTTTATGGCCTTATTAACCTGCATTGCTATTTTAGTGATTTGTGTATCTGTACCCCGAGATCCCTTTGTTCCTCTATGCCATTTAGACTTTTGTTATCCAAACAATATGTGGCTTCCTTATTCTTCCTAACAAAATGCACCACCTCACACTTAACTATATTGAAATTCATTTGCCAATTACACACCCATTCTGCAAGTTTATCAATGTCTTCTTGCATTTTAATACATTCTTCCTTTGTATTAACTACAACCCCAATTTCGTGTCATCCGCAAATTTTGAAATTGTACTTCCAATTCCTGAGTCCAAATCATTGATGTAAATTATGAACAACAGTGGTCCCAGCACCGATCCCTGTGGAACACCACTTTCCACCTTTTGCCAGTCTGACTACCTACCCTTAACCCCTTCTCTGTTTTCTGTTTTGTAGCCAGCTTGCTATCCATTCCGCTACCTGTCCCCTGACTCCACATGCTCTGACCTTAGTCACGTGTCTACAATGCGTAACCTTATTGAAGGCCTTTTGAAAATCCAAATATATTACATCTACTGCATTACTCTTGTCAACTCTTTCTGTTACTTCTTCAAAGAATTTAATAAGGTTGGTCAAGCATAACTTTCCCTTCTGAAATCCATGCTGACTATTCTTTATTATATTTTCATTTTCTAGATGTTTTTCTATTACATCTTAGAGTAAAGATTCCATTATGCTCCCTACCACTGACATTAAGCTAACTGGTCTATAGTTCCCTGGACTTCTTTTAACTCCCTTTTTAAATATAGGAATAACATTAGCTGTCCACCAGTCTTCTGGCACTATTCTCTTTTTTAATGAATGTTTATATATACATAATAGTGCCTCTGCTATCTCTACCCTAACTTGTTTTAATATGTGCGGATGCAATCCATCTGGATCAGGGTTTTATCCTCCCTAAGTTTGATTAGTTTATCAATTTTCTTCTCCCCTTTCTATCTTAAATGTTTTTCTACTTTTTTGATCTCCTCTTCTAATGTCATACCCACCTTGTTAGTCTCTCTGATAAATACTGAGGCAAACCACCTTCAGCCAGAAGTGCCGAGTGGATGGTCCATCCGGTCCTCCTCCCAATATCCCCACCATCACAGAAGCCAGTCTTCAGCCAATTCGATTCTCTCCATGTGATATCAAGAAACGACTGAGTGCACTGGATACAGCAAAGGCTATGGGCCCCGACAAAATCCCAGCTGTAATGCTGAAGACTTGTGCTCCAGAACTAGCCGAGCCTCCAGCCAAACTGTTCCAGTACAGCTACAACACTTGCAGCTATCAGACAATGTGGAAAATTGCCCAGGTATGTCCTGTCCACAAAAAGCAGGACAAATCTAATCCGGCCAATTACCGCCCCATCAGTCTGCTCTCAATCATCAGCAAAGTGGTGGAAGGTGTCGTCGACAGTGCTATCAAGCGGCACTTACTCACCAATAACCTGCTCACCGATGCTCAGTTTGGGTTCCGCCAGGACCACTCTGCTCCAGACCTCATTACAGCCTTGGTCCAAACATGGACAAAAGAGCTGAATTCCAGAGATGAGGTATGAGTGACTGCCCTTGACATCAAGGCAGCATTTGACCGAGTGTGACACCAAGGAGCCCTAGTAAAATTGAAGTCAATGGGAATCAGGGGGAAAACTCTCCAGTTGCTGGAGTCATGCCTAGCACAAAGGAAGATTTTTTTTTTATTCGTTCTAGGGATGTGGGCGTCGCTGGCGAGGCCAGCATTTATTGCCCATCCCTAATTGCCCTCGAGAAGGTGGTGGTGAGCCGCCTTCTTGAACCGCTGCAGTCCGTGTGGTGACGGTTCTCCCACAGTGCTGTTAGGAAGGGAGTTCCAGGATTTTGACCCAGTGACAATGAAGGAACGGCGATATATTTCCAAGTCGGGATGGTGTGTGACTTGGAGGGGAACGTGCAGGTGGTGTTGTTCCCATGTGCCTGCTGCTCTTGTCCTTCCAGGTGGTAGAGGTCGCGGGTTTGGGAGGTGCTGTCGAAGAAGCCTTGGCGAGTTGCTGCAGTGCATCCTGTGGATGGTACACACTGCAGCCACAGTGCGCCGGTGGTGAAGGGAGTGAATGTTTAGTGTGGTGGATGGGGTGCCAATCAAGCGGGCAGCTTTATCTTGGATGGTGTCGAGCTTCTTGAGTTTTGTTGGAGCTGCACTCATCCAAGCAAGTGGAGAGTATTCCATCACACTCCTGACTTGTGCCTTGTAGATGGTGGAAAGGCTTTGGGGAGTCAGGAGGTGAGTCACTCGCCGCAGAATACCCAGCCTCTGACCTGCTCTCGTAGCCATAGTATTTATATGGCTGGTCCAGTTAAGTTTCTGGTCAATGGTGACCCCCAGGATGTTGATGGTGGGGGATTCGGTGATGGTAATGCCGTTGAATGTCAGGGGGAGGTGGTTAGACTCTCTCTTGTTAGAGATGGTCATTGCCTGGCACTTATCTGGCGCGAATGTTACTTGCCACTTATGAGCCCAAGCCTGGATGTTGTCCAGGTCTTGCTGCATGCGGGCTCGGACTGCTTCATTATTTGAGGGGTTGCGAATGGAACTGAACACTGTGCAGTCATCAGCGAACATCCCCATTTCTGACCTTATGATGGAGGGAAGGTCATTGATGAAGCAGCTGAAGATGGTTGGGCCTAGGACACTGCCCTGAGGAACTCCTGCAGCAATGTCCTCGGGCTGAGATGATTGGCCTCCAACAACCACTACCATCTTCCTTTGTGCTAGGTATGACTCCAGCCACTGGAGAGTTTTCCCCCTGGCTTCTGTGATGGTGGGGGTATCGGGGGTATCGGGAGGAGGCCGAGATGGATCATCCACTCGGCACTTCTGGCTGAAGGTGGTTGCAAATGCTTCAGCCTTGTCTTTTGCACTCACGTGCTGGACTCCACCATCATTGAGGATGGGGATGTTTGCAGAGCCTCCTCCTGCCGTTAGTTGTTTAATTGTCCACCACCATTCACGACTGGATGTGGCAGGACTGCAGAGCTTTGATCTGATCCGTTGGTTGTGGAATCGCTTAGCTCTGTCTATAGCATGTTGCTTCCGCTGTTTAGCATGCATGTAGTCCTGAGTTGTAGCTTCACCAGGTTGGCACCTCATTTTTAGGTACGCCTGGTGCTGCTCCTGGCATGCTCTTCTACACTCCTCATTGAACCAGGGTTGATCCCCTGGCTTGTTGGTAATGGTAGAGTGAGGAATATGCCGGGCCATGAGGTTACAGATTGTGGTGGAATACAATTCTGCGGCTGCTGATGGCCCACAGCGCCTCATGGATGCCCAGTTTTGAGCTGCTAGATCTGTTCTGAATCTATCCCATTTAGCACGGTGGTAGTGCCACACAACACGTTGGATGGTGTCCTCAGTGCGAAGACGGGACTTCATCTCCACAAGGACTGTGCAGTGGTCACTCCTACCAATACTGTCATGGACAGATGCATTTGTGACAGGTAGATTGGTGAGGACGAGGTCAAGTAAGTTTTTCCCTCGTGTTGGTTCGCTCACCACCTGCCGCAGGCCCAGTCTAGCAGCTATGTCCTTCAGGACTCGGCCAGCTCGGTCAGTAGTGGTGCTACCGAGCCACTCTTGGTGATGGACATTGAAGTCCCCCACCCAGAGTACATTTTGTGCCCTTGCTACCCTCAGTGCTTCCTCCAAGTGGTGCTCAACATGGAGGAGGACTGATTCATCAGTTGAGGGAGGACGGTAGGTGGTAATCAGCAGGAGGTTTCCTTGCCCATGTTTGACCTGATGCCATGAGATTTCATGGGGACCAGAGTCAATGTTGAGGACTCCCAGGGCCACTCCCTCCTGACTGTATATCACTGTACCGCCACCTCTGGTGGGTCTGTCCTGCCGGTGGGACAGGACATACCAAGGGATGGTGATGGAAGAGTCTGGGACGTTGGCTGAAAGGTATGATTCTGTGAGTATGGCTATGTCAGGCTGTTGCTTGACTAGTCTGTGGGACAGCTCTCCCAATTTTGGCACAAGTCCCCAGATGTTAGTAAGGAGGACCTTGCAGGGTCGACTGGGCTTGGTGTTTTGCCATTGTCGTGTCCGGTGCCTAGTGGTCCGATGCCGGGTGGTCCGTCGGGTTTTATTCTTATTATGACTTTTCGTAGCGAGATTTTACAACTGAGTTGCTTGCTAGGCCATTTCAGAGGGCAATTAAGAATCAACCACATTGCTGTGGGTCTGGAGTCACATTTAGGCCAGACCGGGTAAGGATGGCAGGTTTCCTTCCCTAAAGGACATTAGTGAACCAGATGGGTTTTTACGACAATCCGGTAGTTTCATGGCCATCATTACTGATACTAGTATTTTAATTCCAGATTTTTATTTTAATTAATTGAATTTAATTAATTAATTGAATTTAAATTCACCAGCTGCCGTGGTGGGATTTGAACTCATGACTCTGGATTTTAGTCCAGGCCTCTGGATTACTAGTCCAGTAACATAACCACTATGCTACCATACCCATGGTAGTGGTTGTTGGAGGCCAATCATCTCAGCCCCAGGACATTGCTGCAGGAGTTCCTCAAGGCAGTGTCCTCGGCCCAACCATCTTCAGCTGCTTCATCAATGACCTTCCCTCCATCATAAGGTCAGAAATGGGGATGTTCGCTGATGATTGCACAGTGTTCAGTTCCATTCGCAACCCCTCAGATATTGAAGCAGTCCATGTCTGAGTGCAGCAAGTTCCTCTTTGCTTTCCTAATTTTATTTGACATCCTTCCTACCCTCTTCGTATTCCCTTTTGTCATCCTCTCCGTTATTGTCTATGTACTTAGGGAATGACTTTTTTAGTTTCAGTTTTACCCTAATTTCTTTATTCATCCATGCTGTTTCATTACCGGCTCGTTTGTCTTGTTTTTAGAGGAATATATTTTTCTGAACTCCACTGATCACTCTTTTAAATATATCCCAATGCTGTTCTATCTCTTTGTCAACATGTTTTTTCCAGTTTACTTTCCCTAGTTCCATTCTCATCCTCTCAATTTTTTTCCTAATCTATTACTTTGGCCTTTGTCTTGCTCATGTTTTTCTCAATCATTACTTTAAACCTTATTATGTTATGATCACTATTGCCTAGATGTTCCCCTGCGCTTACTTCTCTTATCTGCTCCAGTTCATTTCCCATTACTAGATCCAGCAGTGATTCCTCTCTTGTTGGGCTTCTCACATACTGGGTAAGAAAGGAGTCATGTACACACTGTAAAAACTCCATTCCCCTTTCCCTACCTCTTGCCAGTTTATTTGGGGGTAGTTGAATGCTCCAATATTTATTATTCAATGTTTTTTACTCATTTCCATAGATTTGCCATCATATTTCTTCCTCCACTTCCCTTTCAGTATTAGGTGGTCTGTAGAATATACCTATTAATGTGATCGACCCCTTCTTATCCTTTGTCTCAATCACATGAATTCTGTTTCTATCTTATGTCCCTTTTCTCTATTACCGTTATATTGTCTCCAATTAGTACAGCTACTCCAACCCCTTCTTCCTTCGCTATCCTTTATAAATACTTTATATCCTGCGATATATAACTGTCAGTCTTGTTCTTTATGTAGCCATGTTTCAGTTATCCCTACTACATTTGGCTCCTCGCTACGAGTTATTGCCTCCAGTTCCCATGTTTTGTTTTGGATCCTGTGCACATTGTTGTACAAGCAATTTAATTTGTTTTTAAAAATAAAGTGAGGGGAACAATTATTAAGTCAATTTGTACTCATGTTCTATAACTGTATTTGTTCCCTGACCGTTTGTTACCCTTGTTCCATTCCTTGATCTGACCCTTACTCTCATCTCCTATTTCTTTTATCTTCAGACCTATGTTATTTTCATCAGATACCTCCCCCCGTCTTATGTTTTAAGGAACATCTTAAAGGAGGAGAGGGAGGCAGAGAGGTTTAAGGAGGGAATGCCAGAGTGTAGGCATAGACAACGGAGGCACGCCTGCCAATGGTGGGGCGAAGGGAATGGGGAATATGCAAGAGGCCAGAGTTAGAAGTACGCAGGGAGCTTGTAGGGTTGTAAAGCTGGAGGAGGTTACAGAGATAGGAATGGATGTGGCTATGAAGAAATTTGAACACGAGAATCAGAATTTTAAATTGGTGGCATTGTAGGTCAGCGAGCACAGGAGTGATGGGCAAGCAGGACTTGCTGTGGGTTAGAATACAGGCAGCAGAATTTTGAATGAGCTGAAATTTATGGTGGGTGGAGGATGAGACACCGGCTAGGAGAGCATTGGAATAGTCAAGTCTGGAGGTGACAAAGGCATGGATGAGGGTTTCGGCAGCAGATGGGCTGGGGTAGGGTCAGAGATGGTCAGTGATGTTATGGAGGTGGAAACAGGCAATCTTTGTGATGGATCGGATCTAGGGTTGGAAACTCAGCTCAGGGTCAAATAGGAAGCTGAGGTTGCAAAGAGTTGGCTTCAACCTTAGACAGTGGCTGTGGAGGGGGATGGAATCAGTGGCGAGGGTACGGAGTTCGTGGAGGGGGCTGAAGATGATGGTAATATTTTCAGAAAAGAAAATCGGGCGTGGTGCAAAACTGGCTGCCTATTCGCTGTCAATGAAAAGGAAAATCAGGAGAAGTAATTAATGGGTGGCCGAGCGGATAATGCACATTTGACACTATCGCCCAAAGTCAAAATTACTCCCATTCTTTCCCCCCCACTGTGATTCCTCTTCCCCACCAGCCACCCTTAGGACCTGATGAGCGAGACTGTTAAAGTGGGCCCAAACAGTGCCAGGTTATGGGAACATTTTATGCTATGGAGTCAAAGGCAGCAGGCAGATTTCAGGAACACTAGTCAGCCAGAGTGAGGAGGCTTTCATCCCATCACCCTTAACTTGATTCAAAACTAGCACCCAGAGGTTAAAGGACAGAAGTGCTCATTTTTTGCACCACTCATTTCCCTCAATATAAAATTTATCAAATTTTAAATGCTCATATGTTAACCTAACAGGCTTTCCAAAAGTATGTTTCAATTACCAAACTTAGATTTAGTGTAGTTATGGAAAAGGACAAAGATAGAACAGGAGTAAAAGGTTCTCAATTGGGGAAAGGCCAATTTTACTAAGCTGAGAAGTGATTTAGCAAAAGTGGACTGGAAACAGCTACTTGAAGGTAAATCAGCGGGAGGCATTCAAGGGGGAGATTCAAGGGGTTCAGAGTAAACATGTTCCCACAAAGAAAAAAAGGGTGGGACTGCCAAATCTGGAGCCCCCTGGATGACAAGGAGCATACAGGGTAAGATAAGGCAAAAAATGGAAGCTTATGTCAGACACCGAGAGCTCAATACTACAGAAAGCCTAGAGGAGTATAGAAAGTTCAGGAGTGAAATTAAAAAGGAAATTAGGAAAGCAAAGAGAGGGCATGAAAAAATACTGGCAAGTAAAATCAAGGAAAACCCAAAGATGTTTTGTAAATACATAAAGAGCAAGAGGATAGCTAAGGAAAGAGTAGGGCTATTAGAGACCAAAAAGGTAACCTATGTGTGGAGGCGGAAGATGTGGGTATGGTTCATCATGAATACTTTGCGTCTGTCTTCACAAAAGAGGGAGACGATGCAGGCATTGTAGTTAAAGAGGAGAAGGAGTGTGAAATATTGGATGGGATAAACATAGTGAGAGAGGAAGTATTAAGGGGTTTAGCATCTTTGAAAGTAGATAAACCGCCAGGCCCAGATGAAATGTATCCCAGGCTGTTAAGAGAAGGAAGGGAGGAAATAGCGGAGGCTCTGACCATCATTTTCCGATCCTCCCTGGCTACAGGTGTGGTGCCAGGGATTGGCGAACTGTTAACATTGTACCGTTGTTTAAAAAGGGAGAAAGAGATAGACCAATTAATTATAGGCCAGTCAGTCTAACCTCGATGGTGGGCAAATTATTGGAATCAATTCTGAGGGATAGCATAAATCATCATTTAGAAAGGCACAGGTTAATCAAGGACAGTCAGCATGGATTTGTTAAGGGAAGGTCGTGTCTGACTAACTTGATTACATTTTTTGAGGAGGTAACAAGGAGGGTCGATGAGGGTAACACGTTTGATGTAGTGTACATGGATTTTAGAAAGGCTTTTGACAAGGTCCCACATGGTAGACTGGTCAAAAAAGTAAAAGCCCATGGGATCCAAGGGAAAGTGGCTAGTTGGATCCAAAATTGGCTCAGTGGCAGGAAGCAAAGGGTAATGGTTGATGGGTGTTTTTGCGACTGGAAGGCATTTCCAGGGGGGCTTGATCAAGAGTTTGCAGATGATACAAAAATTAGCCGTGTGGTTGATAGTGAGGAGGAAAGCTGTAGACTGCAGGAAGATATCAACGGACTGGTCAGGTGGGCAACAAATGCCAAATGGAATTCAATCCAGAGAAGTGTGAGGTAATGCATTTGGGGAGGGCAAACAAGGCAAGGGAATACACAGTAAATGGGAGGATGCTGAGAGGTGTAGAGGAACAAAGGGACCTTGGAGTGCATGTCTACAGATCCCTGAAGGTAGCAAGACAGGTAGATAAGGTGATTAAAAAGGCATACGGGATACTTTCCTTTATTAGCCAAGGCACAGAATATAAGAGCTGGGAGGTTATGCTAGAACTGTATAAAACATTGGTTAGGCCACAGCTTGAGTACTGCATTCAGTTCTGGTCACCACGTTACAGCAAAGATGTGATTGCACTAGAGAGAGTACATAGGAGATTTACGAAGATGTTGCCAGGGCTGGAGTTGTTTTCTTTGGAACAAAGGAGGCTGAGGGGAGATTTAATTGAGGTATATAAAATTATGTCGGGACTAGATAGAGTGGATAGGGAGGACCTATTTCCCTTAGCAGAGAGGTCAGTGACCAGGGGGCATAGAGTCAAAGTAATTGGTAGAAGGATTAGGGGGGAGCTGAGGAAAATTTTTTTCACCCAGAGGGTGGTGGGGGTCTGGAACTCACCGCCTGAGGGTGGTGGAGGCAGAAACCCTCAACTCATTTAAAAAGTACTTGGATGTGCACTTGAAGTGCAGTAACTAAAGGCCTACGGACCAAGTGCTGGAAAGTGGGATTAAGCTGGGTAGCTCTTTTTCGTCCGGCACGGACACAATGGGCCGGATGGCCTCCTTCTGTGCGGTAACTTTTCTATGATTCTAACTACTGAACTGAGGTTAGGGCAGTTTTTCAGCTGTGTGTTGTCTCATTGTACTTGTTGAATACGTTTGGTGCTGTGATATTGCCATTGCAGGTACTGGTTTGACCTTTGTACCTGGTTTAAGAATATCATGAACGGGCAGAACTGAGCTGTACTTCTGGCTCCTCATCTCGCTCTAGTTCTGGAAAGTGGTGCTCTGAGCATCAATGCTTACACAATCATGCAGAGCTAACCATGTTATCAAACACAGGTTAGATTTCATGCAAAAAGCCAAAAGTACAGTCGCCTCTTTGCACACATTAGAACATTTTTAAATTTTATTTTTAATGTGCCAAAGGAGACTAATAACTTTTGAAAGTCAAAGCAGTGCCAAACCTGCTGCCAGAATTTGATGTGCTTGTGTGCCATTAAATTGATGGCTTTAGTCCTAATTTCTGCTGCAGTTTTGGCACTCTTAAGACTATGGTTGATGCAAAAACTGCAGTATGACTGCATCATTGAACTATGCAATGGGCCAGAGTGTTTGCACTTACTTGCACCAGCAGTGCACCATTTGATGCACATTGAAGAACTGGTAATGATTACACTTCAAAAGTGCTTAATTGACCCTAAAGTGCTTTGGGACGTCCTGAGGTCGTGAAAGGCGCTAGACTATTCACTGATCACTGTCTTCTTCCTTGCAAGAAAAGACAACAGGTAATATTGAGCCTTTAAAGAGGGAATGCAAGTTATTCCACATTTTAATTGCTGCTCCTTTTAAAAAGAAGTATGTACTATTCTGCAAATATGAATGCTATTTCATTTTAAAATCCTGTGGAATGAGAAAAGCGTCTGAGAAAGTTAGAAGCTGCCATGCAACCACAAGCCAACTTCCTCGACGGTTCAGTTACAACACTGATTTGAGAACCTGCAAGTTCTCGGTTCACATATTAGACAGGAAATAAATCAGACTCAAAGGTTGCTTGTATCTAATTGGAGACTTCAGCTTAAGTAGATGTGTAGTCAAACGGTATACGGGTGTTTGTTAGAGTACAAGCAGAGTTCTTAAGAGTTTGTGGGCTTTTAAAACATGGTTCCAATAAGGAACCACAGAACAAAGCGCTAAATAAATATATATATTACCCACAAAAACAATTTCCATCAAATAAACGAACAGGTGGTTATTTCTCCTGGAGTTAATATTCAGAAGGCTACAGAATCTGAAGTGTGAGATTTAATTTACAATACTTGAAAAGGAGAAATTTGCAGGACTATGGGCAATGAGCAGGGGAGTGAGAATAATTGGATAGCTCTTTGAAAGAACCGGCACAGACACGATGGGCCGAATGGCCTCCTTGAACATGCCAGAATTATGACTGTACTGTACTACTCACAAGTTATGACCTGAGTCAGTTATATAAGCTGCTTTTATATTGTTCTTCGCCCGCTGACTGCTGCAGCCAGCGACCACATGAACCTAAATTTGATTGATTCTTTTAGGCCAGCAGCGAAGACGACCCACTCTTCACTGGGTCCTCCTGGTGCTACCGATCTTACTGAGGCTGCTAAAAGTGCTGCTGACATGACATCACTGCTCTGCATATGTGCTGGCCAAAATGTGCAGCGGTCTTTCTGTAAACCAACTGCAACGTTGTGAATGCAGTGAGTGAGCAAACATTGCAGTTGGTTTACAGAAAGACCGCTGCACATTGCAAAACTAACTGTGCGAGAGCGACTCTGCCTCCCAAGACCTGAGCTACAATCTTAAAATTAGCTATAGTTAACAAGTCAGATAAATATTATATCCCAAACAATAAAAATTTGTTGAATTTTAAACATTATGAAATGTATTTTAAACCTCCCTCCACCAATAGCATTATTGTAAATTGCCATATAATGTATTGGGGACAACTCTGATATTCTTTGAGGTTGGAGTTAAGTCACATTATTTGTGGTACAGCTTTACTAAGTAGCTAGCTGTGATGTAGTGGCCTGGTAATACTGGAATTTGACATTGGGTGCCAAAAAGAGGAAAGTGTTCCATTTACCAAGCATTAATATCCTTTACCGTGATGAACACAAAAAGATTCTTCTCCCAGTTATAAATTCCTTATGGCCTGGAAATTCCTTGGCAGAAGGGAGGCATTTATGTTGTTATTTACACTATTGCAAGGGGCTGCTTCAAATTAAAAAGAATAATTTTGCACCTTGATCTTCAGGGGTCCAGAACCTGATTCCAGACTACACTCCCAGATGGACCCCACTTCCACCAGTTGTCAGGGAGGTACACCCGATAAGACCATACGTGCCTTTGCTGAGGCTACGCCAGATCACAAATGAGGGAGACCCTACTCCCCTTATGTTGATAGCCTTGCGGAGGCAGAGGCTCGAGCCCCACATAACCATCCTAGCTTCGCCCCGAAGCTGGGATACCAGCATATCCAGGTCCTGGAGGAGCTTGTGGTTGTTCTGACGAACTCTCGCCAAGTCTGCTGTAAGGGCCAAATAACTTTGAAGTTTTTGAAACAGCATTCCAATATTTTTGGCAATAGAAGGCATACAGTAGAACAGCAGGTTTAAAGACTATACATAAAACCCATTTTTTCATAAAGGCACAGGCTTACTGAGAATCCAAAAGGAATGGTTTAAAAGAAATGAAAATTGATCATGTAAGCTTATTTAAAGGACAAGGGCAGCCGGCACATGGGAACACCACTACCTGCACGTTCCCCTCCAAATCACACACCATCCCGATTTGGAAACATATCGCCGTTCCTTCATCGTCGCTGGGTCAAAATCCTGGAACTCCCTACTTAACGGCACTGTGGGAGAACCTTCACCACACGAAATGCAGCGATTCAAGAAGGCAGCTCACAACCACCTTCTCAAGGGCAATTAGGGATGGGCAATAAATGCTGGCCTTGCCAGCAACGCCCACATCCCACGAACGAATAAAAAAAAACATGGACAATTTACCCTCTCCCCTATTCTTTTGAAAATGAAAACTATGGATGGTCCATTAGACACCTCTTATAATGACTGGTATGGAAAAATAAGGTCAAGCTTTTTGAAAAAATATCCCAAACATTTCAAACTGTCTACCACCATGTGATTAACTAACACCCACTCAGACTTGCATGACTTGGAATTAACTCCTATCCGGACATTGCTAAAATGTTTGGGATGTTTGTGTACATTACTAATACTAGTTGATTTAATTTAAGCAATACTGAGCCTTATTGGGCTTCTGTTTTCTATATTGAAAATGAGCCACTGAGTGCCTGTACAGATAGAATTAAACAACGGCATGCATTTATATATTGCCTTAAACATAGAAAAAAAATCCTAAGGCAGCTTGTAAGGAGGTTCCTTGATGGGCCCTTTGGAGAATGCCAAGAGGCACAGAGGGTAGATGTGGGCTTATTCAAAGGGGATTTAAGCTGGAATGGTGGCAGGATAGTATGAAGGCAGAGGGGTAGTGATGGGTTGGGGTAGAGATGGGGGCGTGGGGGGCAAAGTACCCAAGAGGGGAGAAATAAAAGGTGGCATGACTGAGTGACAGGAAGGGGAGGAGATAGGAAAGAAGGGCCCAAAAGGGGCCAAGAGAAAAAAGAGATAGAAGTAATGGGCTCAGATCCGGAGCAGCAATCAAAACGCACACGCAAATAGACACAGAGGGAATTCGAGTTGCATAGACACAGCAGAGACTGGAAGAGGCCTGGTCCCTTATTCCAGGTGCCTTGTAACAGATGGATCAAAAATTGTTACAGTAAAATATTACAATCTCTAATTAACCAACTATCAGTCCACAGGTGCAAAGCTTCACTGGATCAACAAAGACTAAAGCACTCTGCTAAGCAAGACTCTTAAGTTCAGCAGAAGTTGTCCTTTTAAGCGAGTCTCCCTCTATGGGTTCAGTGGGTAGAGACACTGATTCCGGGTCTGACCTGATTTCCTAATGGTTCACTGGGTAAAGGCACCTCTGTGCCGAGTCGCCGATGGTTTAGTGACTAAACAGTTATGGTGCACACGCGCGTCTCTTATACTTTCCTGATGCAGATTCCATTTGCTTTGATACTTGCACACTATCTAACAGCACAATGAAACACAGTGATTCACCCTTAACAACCCAGCATCGGCCTTCCTCAGCTGCTGGTCTAAATTATAAGTGGTACATGACCTGATTATTTAATACCCTGAATTGATGTAATTTCTTTGTTGTGAGATATCCTTACCGTCTGTTGTTCAGATCCATTTAGGCTTCCTGACTTTGCTGTTGAGATGGGCAGTGACACAGCTTGCTCCCAGACTGCCACCAATGCCCCCCTGTAGGCTGTGGTCAGTAGGTGCCAGGTATGATTTACCATTCCTATTTTCCCTACCCCTTCAGAGGGAATGCAACAGCGTTTGATTGCTGGCTCCCCATTCAGATTGGGAACAGAGTGAACGGGCATCACAATCTGTGATATTCAGTGTCAGTGCCGTAATGCCCAGTATCACTGTGCTGCTCCAGATACATCTACCATACAATTTTATAATAAACCATTTTTTGGTCAGCTAGATGCCAGACATGCATGAACACCCCTCGCCAAACTTAAAAGTCTCCAAACCAAACTATTGAGAAATCTCCAAAAACGGAGGCCCCGGTATTTACGGAGCGCAGGGGAAACCCTGCGAGGCCGGGAACGCGGAGGTCCTTCCGAATTTAACAGCAGGACCTCATTATAATTTTTTCCTTCCATTTCCTGCCCAGCGGCTGGCCAAATTGACAGGCTGGCCGGCTGCCAGGCGTGAAAGAAATAGCAGGCCACCGCAGCCAGGGACCCTCGGGGAAGGTGCCTGGTAATCGTGATCTCAGGGCAGGCTGCAGAGCGAGGCTTGGAGGGGGCAGGGGTTCTGCGATCGCGGCGAGGTTGGGGGGGGGGGGAAAGAGAGAGAGAGAGAGAGAGCGCGAGAGAGAGATGCCACGATCGGCAGAAGGGAGGCCAAAGGCTTCATGGAAGGGTCGGGGGAAACACTCCTGCTCCTCCTGGCCCACAAGGACTGCTATAAACAGCACTTACCTCCCACCTCCCTTTCGCTGCCGGATTTCCTGAGCCCTGGAAAACCCGACCAGCAGCGGTTAGATTTAAATCGGGCTCACAATTGCACCGTGGGAGCCTGATTTTAAATATGTTAATAGAAGTGTTCCATCGCTCCAAGGCGGGACACTCACACGGCTCAAAACCCACCGCCTTAAAAACAGCAACAGGTGCATACGCGACGGGTTGGGGACGCGTTCCCCATTTTTTAGGGTTTAACCTCCCCATGACCTCCTCCCGCTTATTGTGGGGCGGGGGGGGTTTAAGATCGAGGCCCAAGTTTCTGTTTGACTTATATTGAGTGTACACTCTCTCAGCAGGCATATACTTCACTTGCCAAAACTTAGAGAATACAGGCACAGGTGGGGAAAAAAAGCCAATGATTAGGAAACCCAAGTGTGTATGGGATACACCCGGAGCTTAACCAGCTAAAACTGCACAGCGGAGCACTGGTAATCTTTTTGCTGCTTGTCCTGCTAGTACAAGCCTGGATTCAACATTGGATTGCATGCTTTGCCTGTTTTCATAAAACTCCCGAGTGTTTGCTTTAGCCTTAAATGATAAATAACAGTGGTGATATGGGATGGAAATTTCTAATAGAATAATCAAATGTGGGCTCTGGATAGAGTGGACTAGAGGGCCGAGCAATGTTTTCTAACTCTGGATTTTCTTAAGTTCTTAAAGTTCTTCATTCACAATTTTCCAACTACCATACTCCCAGGGACAGTGAAAACTGCAGCATCAGCTGCGCGTGTTGACAGGCAAATAAAATGTCAAAACTTTTTTGGGCCTGAAAATCGTCATTTAACTTGGGGGAAGGGGGAGTCAGTGTAACTTGTAAATTAACGTACAAGAAACATGAATCATTGATGGAAAGAGATTAAGGCCTCGATTTTCACTGGGGCAGGAAGTGTGCGCGAGAGCCCGGTAATGGGCGGCGCACCCAGACGGGTCAGGGATGTGGAGGCCCTGTCGATCTTAACAGCAAGGCCTCATTTAAATAAAACTTCCCAGAATCCTGCCCGACACCCGGCCAGATTCACCACCTGGCCTGCGAATGGGAACGGGAATTTTTCCACAGGAGGCTGCAGCCGGGGACCCGTGGGAATGGTGCCCGGCAGACAGTGGGAGGAGGGGTTCCAGGGCAATCGCGGTCAGATCGGGACAGGCTGGGGATTCCCTCGTGTTAAGCGATCGGGGAGACACCAGGACTGGGGAGGACCAGGGACTCCTTGAAGTGCGTGGGGGGAGTACTCCTGCTCCTCCTGGCCCACAAGGAGTTCAAAGAGAAGGAAATTACAGACAGTGCGGGCTCCCCCTGCCTTGGCGTTAGTATTACGTCGCGGCACTGATGACGTCATCGGGCCGCGACTTTTGCATCTTAAGTAGTCCCCTGCCTACTTTTAGCGGGAGCCTCGTCCAGGGCCTGAATCGTCACCATTAATATTACAGTGGACAGGGAATGCAGCTGGTTGGAGGCGGGATTTCGATTTTCAAGATTTTATCCCCTCGCCTGACCCTTTCCTGCCTGCCGGGGGAGGGGGTTAAAATCTTGGTTGGGAGCGGGGGTTGCGTTCCTATTAATGATAATTACAAAATTTGTGCTTCTGTTCAGTCCAGGGAGGGTTACAGAAGGTTAGTTGCTCTAATGGCCAAGGGGGTGGGGTGTGGGGAGGGGGAAGAGATTAAAAGGGTCAAAATAGAGGACTGAAGATTTTAAATACCAATTTATAGCAAAATCAGTAATACGCATATAAATTTTGTGCATTTGCACGAGTAACCCCCAGATCCCTCTCTTGTATTGTGTTGTATTCAAGATTCATATGTATGGATTTCTATCACCACATATGTAACTATTTGAAGCTGCACATATACAGTTCACAAGTCAGCTATTATGCAGCAACCGTACAGGTATGGGAAAAATCATACATTTTTACAACATGCATTCCAGTATCACATATGAAATAACATTTTTAATCATGTTAATACAGCAGCTTCCGAATAACACTATGGAATCACTCAAAATACCATTCGTTTTCAGCTTTCAATACACTAAAAAGTGCATTACTAATTGACTTAAATAGCTTCGTATCTACATAGCTGCCAGCTGTGTAAACTCATTAAACAATGAAGAATTATGGAATACCAGGTTTTTATACAATACGGAATTTTGTCACTTGAGCTTGGAAAATATTTCTCATCCATCGGCTAAAAACTGGATATTCCACCATTATCCAAAGTGTAATGATAGCACCTTTGAGAGTAAACCTTATAACAAATTACAAGATAAGCGTTAAATCCTAGAGAAATGTCACTGCTACGGTAGAATGGGGCAGGAACCTGAAATTTGATTTTAAAATTCTATAGCATCTTTTGATGAAATCATCATCTGTGCTATATCTACATGGTGAAGGGGTGTGTAGGTGAAGGGCTTGTATTTTGTAAATTTACAAGAAAGATACTTACGTGGCATGATTCCCTGGTCCACCAGCTGTTCTCTCGTCCGCCTCTGCTGTAGCCTTAATTGAAGTACTGCCATGGAAAGAAAAGAAAAAATACAAAATCAATACAGTTTAAGTGACCTGTGACAGCATATAAACAACACATCAATGGTGTTGAGTATGGTGAGTTAGACTGGAATTCTGATCACTGTCATAATGATCATTCGCTAGTGTTAGTTAATCTGACCATGCTAAACCAGTTGCTATATGTGTCGGAGTGGCTACCTTCATTTATAACCAGTGGGGTTTCTATTGTATTGATCAGATTACAGGTATGATATGTCTAACAGTCTATTGTTTCAGCATAGGAAAGAATTTCATGGCCTGTTCACCTGTAATCTGGCAAAAGATTGACAGAAAGCCCGTTTACATGTCTATCCGGGTTTCCGCCAAAGTTACGGTGGCCATTCGGGAAAACCACTGAGAAATCAGGAATCTTAACTTTATAAGTAATTCTGTAAATTGGGATGAAGTTTAGTGACAGCAAAAGCTGTTGTGCCTTTTACTAGTTACAGATCTGGATTAACAGCTATACTTCTGAAGCAGTGATGATCAAGCATGAGCCTGCTTAAATTGATCACTATAACTGAAATACAAAACACTGTTGAATCCATACAAACCTAAAGTTGCCAATGCAAATCATGTGCAATGCACAAAGGGCAGATACAGGGTAACCATTAGTTATCATATTTATCCAGCTGGCCAACCTGACTCAAATGCATAAAAGTACATTCGTGTGTTTTTGAGTCCACTGGTTCAGTAACTACTGTCTCCAATGGAATGTAGGCATATGTTGTTCATACCATGGGTGGAAGAGAAGGAAGGAAGGAAGGAGGGAAGGAAAGAAGGAACTTATTTTTTATTAGTGCCTTTCACATCCTCAGGACATCTCAAAGCACTTCACAGCCAATTAATTACTTTTGAAACATAGTCACTGCTGTAATGTAGGGAAACATGACAGACAATTTATGCACAGTAAGGTTCTACAAAGAGCAATGAGATAAATAACCAGATAACCTGTTTTCCTTAGTGATGTTGCTTGAGGGATAAAAGTTGCCAAAACTCCAGGAGAACTCCCCTGCTCTTCACTGAAGATGGAATTACTTGAGTGGATAGATGGGGCCTCGGTTTAACATATCATCTGAATGAGGGCACCTCTGACAGTGCAGCACTCCCTCAGTACTGCAATGAAGTGTCAGCCTATATTATGTGTTTAACTCTCTGAAATGGGAGTTGAACCTACAACCTTCTGACTCAGAGATGAGAGTGCTAATACAAAGCCAAAGCTTAAGTCAAAAAATAGTACTACAGATGAGGTGGATTTACTGCTGAATAAAGTGCGTTGCATATAATGATGTCATGACACCATAGAATATGCAAATTTTTTTTTTAAGAGGCAAGATAAATCATGGCTCTGTGGCTATCCTCATGGCTGTGAATATAGGGACATTTTTAATTGGTTACTTTAAGATTCTTGCTCATTGATAACTGTGTAGTTGCTAGGGGAATGTTTGCTGTGTTGTGTGTGATTTTCTGTAGTGTATAGAACACAGCTGTTAAGAGTTTGAATGGTAAGGCTGTTGTATTGTGTCCATATGTAGAGAGAAAGCACTTCTGTAGAAATTGTACCTCATGAGTATTCTCACACGCCAAACAATACGGCCTGCTATATTTAAAAAAAAACCTGACAAACTGGCTTCCCAGTGCTTAGATACTACTTGTAAACCTAAAGGTTTTCCAAACTTGAAACCTGAAGGTGCATTTTGCCACGTCTTGTGGTCCTCAGCGACTGTATATTTGCCAGTTGGTAATTTACCTCACATGTGGAAACCAGTTTCATTAAAATAAGCGATCCCACCATGAGGCAACCACTGTAAGAAGGTATTTGAAGCAAGGTGTTGTAATCCTGAAGTTGGTTTGGGCAGGTAGATAATATAAAATAGCTACCAGACTACTCCATTTCAACCCATTTCTGATCAAGTAGCAGCAGGGTTACTGATAAATAAACTGCGTTTAATGTTTATCCTTTAATTAGGATTGCTAAGTGATCCATAGTCCATTAATTTACACTGTACATAGCACAGATATACGATTTTAAAATTAGACTGCACAAATGAAGATATTGTAATTTAGTTGAAAAGATGAGAGTATCAACTACATAGTTGATGAGGGGGGAAGGGGTATGCATAAAACAGCCTCAATTTTAACTCCAGATGTGACATCAGCTGCAGGCTCGCCCCGACTTGCCGATGTGAGATCCAGGCCATTTCATCTCCCGGCCTCTATCGTACTCCAGGCCTGATCCACCTGAACCTGGCAGGAATAATGTGAAGGCCAGTGGGCGGAAGCGAGGCGAGTGCAGCAGGAGGCCACCGCCAGAGACCCGCAGGAATGACCTCCGGCAATTGGTGCGGTGAGTGGAGCGGGCCAACACAATCGCGTTTGGGGAAATAGGAGGGAAGGCTGAGGCAGGAGAGACCCAAGGTTTCCTTATGGAACCCAGTGGATCACGCCTGCTCCTACTGGCCTGCAAGGAAGCCGTAAAAAAAAAAATTAAATTTGCCTATCTTCTGGGCGTGCTGCTTCTTGGCGCCGTGCGTTCCTGGTGAGCCCGGTACTTAGCACCGAACTGGCGTTTCACTGGTGTTGGGGTCGTAATTGTGTCATCAGACTCCAACCTTTTCACTTTATAAGTAGGCCAGGGCCTCATTAGTGAGGGTCTCACATGCCTCCCAAAAACACAAAAGTTAAAATAGCGGCCGATGTGAGTGCAGCGTCAAGTCGGAGAGCAGGACACTGCCTCTGTTTTAACCCCTGCATGTCACATTCTCATCAGGCGCGGAGAGGTAAAATTTCCCCTCAGATTCCAGGCAGACCTAACAAAAACGGTCGAGAATAATTTCACAATGAGTTTACTAAAAATAAATTTTAAAAATCAATTCTATTAGGCTGCAAAATACTTAGTATGCCAAAGGTTTTATTATATCATAAGCATGCAAACAGTATTTTAATTTAGTCCCAGGCTCATCCACTTGTTGTAAATCGTTGTAACAGCCATCCTAGTGCTTTTATTATCTTCAGTCAACACACTATTGGGTAGGAAACTTGGCTGGAGATTTGCTTTTTTAAAAATATAATTTCTGTTGTATGCCAGAAATGCCACACCCAAAATTCTCATTATAAATAACTCCAAAAATAGCTGGGAATAAATATCTTGGGTTTTTCTTAGATAGATATTTTCAGCAATTGAGCAATCTTACAGCTACCTTACACTGCAACATTAATAACATCCCACATCTTGATCCCTCTTATCAGTTGGTACCAGAAACCCCACATTGTCAGAGGTCAAGCACCTAAATGCACTTTGCACACATACAAAACATTTGTGAAATACATTTGACTATATCTTAAAACGAAGTCTTGTAATGTGAAATCCCTGATACCTATAAAGAGACAAGAAAATCAAGCTCTTATTGTCAAACATCTGGGAAGTTGCTGCAGGCTGAACAGTCACCATTTTTATTTAAAATGCCCTAACACAGTCTTAACATTGGGTCTCCAACACTTCACACTCATAGCAACAAATTAAAAAAAAACCTCTTAAACACATTTTTATCCAGTGCACAGAGTACTCATAATTGTAAGCTCAGTATTCAATATTCAATACTTCAGATCAGCAAAAGTAGAATTGATCATTTCCCATGTCAACGCTCCGTATTTGGATTTGTTGTTAGTATGCTACAAGCTCCATCTAAGAGCTAATATAAATTTCGAATCAATGAAAATAAAAATCGGGAGAGGTGTAAAACGGGCTGCTGATTCACTATCACCCGTTTCACACTATCGCTCAAAGTCTAAATCTGCCCCAATGTGTGGGAAACTACATAAGAAACCTAGCATCCCATGATTTTATAAAATTGCATATGTTAACTTAAATGTAACCCTGATTTCTGAAATTGCAACGGTGAGAGATTATGATAAGAATCCAAATTCCTCTCAATTTTGACAGTACTACACAATGTGGACCGAGGCCTTATCAATAATGTAACCTTTGAACAGTTCAATCAGTTGAGTCTCCACATGAAGGTCACACTTTAAAACACTTCACAACTGACATTAATTTTGTTTATAATAGGAATTTCCAGCTTGAAAACAGAAAATTCCTGACAGCAATACGCCTCAACAGCAGTCTACTGTTAATTTAGTTATTTAGGCTAAAAAGAATTGAATTACTTGCTTAATTGCAATTCCCGTTTTAATGCAACCATTTTTATACTCCTGTCTTTTCCACTATACTTCCTATTGTGAAAAGCTATTTCATATATTGCAATTCCCTCTTATATGCAAGTGTGGCGTGCAGAAATCCCGGTTTAATGAGACTTTTCTGCTTTGAACCTGAGGCTTTCACCTTCCAATTTGACTGGGTTCGTTGGCCAACGTGCTTAAAAAATGGTTTGACCTGGTTTTCAGTCATCTCTAATGTTTGTTAGTGTTGTGTGGAAGTCAAATTGCTTTTCAAGATGGCTCAATAAAAACGTGCCATGACTAGTCGTTGTGTGAGCAAGTGGATGTTTTGAATAGTCATGATGTGGAGATGCCGGTGATGGACTGGGGTTGACAATTGTAAACAATTTTACAACACCAAGTTATAGTCCAGCAATTTTATTTTAAATTCACAAGCTTTCGGAGGCTTCCCCCTTCGTCGTTCACCTGACGAAGGAGGTAGCCTCCGAAAGCTTGTGAATTTAAAATAAAATTGCTGGACTATAACTTGGTGTTGTAAAATTGTTTACAAATGTTTTGAATAGAGTGAAGGAATTGGAGAGTCAAAAGCTAGTCGCACAGAAGCGTCGGCATTTCTGAATCTCAGGTTTCTAGAATTTGGAAAATAATTTTATGCACTGGATTGGAAAGTGCGGAGGTTGACTTCTAATCTCCACCAAAAGAGAATCACAGAATTCTTCACAGCATAAAATAAACTCACGAGATGTAAGCATTGTTCTTTAATTTTTAAGATGCTATACAATCACCTTTTTAATATGTTGTAAAGAAATTTAGGCAAATAAAGGTTGTTATGCATCAGACCAGCCTTGATTTTTGTTGCTTCCCGCTTTATAGAAATTCCCATTTTATCACAATCTGCGAGGTTGTCCCGGGCGGTTACAATTAAGCAAGTTTGTGAGTATTCATTATTTCAAATTAAGCAATTTTTAATAAACCAGCACAGGAGGGGTTTTTGCACAAGTTCAATTTAAATTAACAGTTAATTTGAATTGAGTAACTTTGAATTAACAGGAGTAGACTGTACTGCGTGATACAAATGAACGGACTGCTAGTTTTCCTTCACTACACTTGCAGCAATTAGGTGACAGTTGCCTCTCAGATTAATACCAGACCTCAACGGCCAGTGGAATGTAGAGGACAAAAATAACCTTACTGCTGACTTACGCAGTACTGGCTTGAAAATCAATGGTATGTTTAAAAAAAAATAAAGAAAACTTTCTGAAGGCTTACTTTATGTCAAGAAACTAAAATAGTACAGAAACATTCACAACAAAAGCAGCATTAAAAACAAATCATTACTGAGGCTTGAAAGTGCTGAGATAGAAAATAGTGTATTGGTGGTGGCATTTGTAGCTAAGTACTGATTACATTCAGTCCAAACATCTAGGACAGGCATACTTCACTGTGAATGTATTATTTGCAGATCTAGATGCGATGGAGTATTGGGCATGCATCTGGCAGGTGTCATTTAATATAGATAAATGTACTCTTATGCACATGTGTAGGGCCAAGGCTTTTGAGTAAGAGAAAGTGCTAGGTGTTGTAGTGCATGAATCTCAAGGTTCACAACCAGTGCCGCAAGGCTATTGCAAAAGAAAAGAGAGTGCGAGGATGTATCGTCAGGACAATTAAATATAAAACAAAATATACTACGTGGTCCTGGTACAACAACTTAGTTAGGCCTCATTTAGTATATTGTGTCCAATTTTGGTCCCCTCATGTGGTAAGTGATAGAGGCCCTGGAAAAAGTTCATAGGAGGGCAACTCGTTTGATACCTAGTTTAAAAGGTCCTTAGTTGCCACGATAGGCTTACAGAGCTGGGGCTTTTAATCTAGAAAAGCATAGGCTTTGAGGAGATTTGATTGAGGTCTTTAAAATTATGAAAGGATTAGATTCAATCCATGTGGATAGGTTATTTGAGTTAGATAGGTTAGGGAGGGCCAGGACAAAAGCATAAATTACATAAGAACAGAACTAGGTAGGAGGTTATTTCTTTTCAGAGTTATCAACCTATGAAACAAGTTGCTGGTTCATGCAGTGAGTACGGATTTGCTGAAAGCGTTGATTGTGACAAACATCACTAGGTATAGAAGGTAGGTGGGATACTGGACGATGTGTCTCCCAGTCATTGTGCTCTCCTGGACTTGCTTGCCTTTGCTCACCAAGTCAAACCTTTCCCCATACTCTCCCCTGCCTTAGCTGTGAACCAAGTCTTTTTCTAATTTCTCTTGCCTTCCATCAGCACTCTCTGAGCTCATCTTGTCCATGAGGCCTGACTCATGCTCCCTTGACCCCATTCTGATGAAACTGCCGACCACCCAGCTTCCCTTCCCAGCCCCCATGCTAGCTGACATTGTAAATGGTTCCCTCTCCTCAGGTACTGTACCCCTCCCTTTCAAAACCGTCGTCAACAGCCATTTCCTCAAAAATACCCACCCTCAATCCGTCTGTCCTTGCAAAGTACTACCCCATCTCCAACCTCCCCTTCCTCACTAACGTTACCACCTCCCAAATCTGTGCCCGTTTTTCCTGCAGCTCCATGTTTGAATCTTTCCAATTAGGTTTCCGCCCCTGCCACAGCACTGAAACAGCCGAAGAATCTCCAGCAGTGGCTTCTCTTCGCTTCCCTGTACCGTTTCATGTGGAGTCCCCCAAGGATCTATCTCACACTGAAGCCAATGGAACGGAAAATCGACCGGGTGCATAACGGGTGACTGATCCGGTACTGCCCTACTTGTGCTCCCACCAAAGTTGAATTTTACCCCATAAACTTTGGGGCTCACTGTACCAGTACGGCATTATTTGCAATGAAAAATGAGTACCCAAAAGCCAACCAAACTGCTGTGGAAAAAAAACTTGGCCAGTTTCTACATGATCCTGTGTGTTAATGCTGCTAAACTCTGAAGGAAGTTGCACAGCAGAAGGCAACCCATGATAATAAACACTTCCTTACAGAGCTGTCGTTACACTCTGATTTATAGATCTCCACTTGGCTAATCCAAAGGTGTAGACTGAGCCAAAGAGCTAATCACTGCCAAGGGTTTGTGTGCTCAGTTTAGGATATTTTCCTACCTAAAGAAAATGCAATCGGCAGACTCACATGACAAACAGTGTTACACTTTGTTAAAAATAATTCCAACAGTTATTTACAACACTGCAGATAAAGATACAGTATCTGACTAAGATTAAGAACATAATAGGAGCAGGAGTAGGCCATACGGCCCCTCGAGCCTGCTCCGCCATTCAACAAGATCATGGCTGATCTTCGACCTCAACTCCACTTTCCTGCCTGATCCCCATATCCCTTGATTCCCTTAGAATCCAAAAATCTATCGATCTCAGCCTTGAATATACTCAACCACAGAGCATCCACAGCCCTCTGGGGTAGAGAATTCCAAATATTCACGACCCTCTGAGTGAAGAAATTCTTCCTCATCTCAGTCCTAAATGTCCGACCCCTTACCCTGAGACTTCTAGACTCTCCAGCCAGGAGAAACATCCTCTCAGCATCTACCCTGTCAATCCCTCTTGGAATCTTATATGTTTCAATGAGATGACCTCTCATTCATCTAAACTCCAGAGAGTATAGGCCCATTCTACTCAATCTTTCCTCATAGGACAACCCTCTCATCCCAGAGTCAATCTAGTGAACCTTCGATGCACCGCCTGTAAGTACATCCCTCCTTAGCTAAGGAGACCAAAACTGCACACAGTACTCCAGGTGTGGTCTCACCAAAGCCCTGTACAATTGCAGCAAGACTTTCTTACTCATGTACTCCAACATTACAAATGCACTGGTGTTTGTAACGTAACTTAGACCATATAGATATTCAATATTACAAAAATAAGGGACATGATATACTTTGTCAAATATCCCAGCTGGATACGACCCACCTCAGTGACATATTTGGCAATGAAGTACTTTTGAAGTGTAATCACTGTTTTTACTTGTATTATAGCACAGCGATCACCATGCAGGATCACAAAACATGCTGATGTTTAGTTAACATAATGCTAGCCATCCAATGATAGAGCAGTTGCACTATTGGGTCTTTTCTGGTTGGAACACCCAATATTGTGATTTTTTTTTAAGTATAAAAAGTGATCAGATATGATACATTGGAATCCTGCTGGATAGAACTGGACAGGTCAGATACAAAAATGTACAAGATAGACTATCATTATTCACCACGTAAGGGGCAAAAATGAAACTTGGCATCAACCCAGATCCACCACAACATCAAGGAGGAGTTTTGCTCCATTTGTGGATTGTATTGTATTGATATTCATTATATATTATTCTGGACCAATCAAGGATGGAAATTATGTGAAGGAGAATATATTAGAAATGTACTGTTGAGTAGGGAAGTCACATTTATATATTACAACGCATGGCGCTGATCTAGTAACCATAGCAACTCAACTACTCCAAAAGCAACAAACCACACATTGGGGGGAATTTTAACCCCCCAGGACGGGTGGGATTTAAATTCTTAAAAACTTGAAACCTGACTCCAACCCGCTGTGAACAGGCCACTTCCTGTTTAACTGGGTCGGGCGAGTAACCTGCTCTCGAGAGGCGGATCAGTAATTTAAATATGTTAATGAGGCTCCTTGCCTTAGATTGTAGCAGCCGGATCCAGCAGTTAAGTGCTTTTTATAGCACTGCTTGTGGGCCAGGAGGAGTGGGAATGCTTTCCCCGGCTCCCCAAGCTAACCTGCTGCAATCGGCCTCCCTCTCCATGATCTGAACCCCCCACCCCACGCAGCCGATGCCCCTCCATGATCTCCAGGCCGACCCCCAGCCGATGCCCCACCACGATCTCCAGGTCAACCCGCGATCTTTCCACCCCATCCGCCCACTGAAGTGTGGATAAGGGCTGAATAAATGAGAGCTACACACTGTTATTTAATTCATAATTTTATAGAATTACAATCCAATATTTGAGCGGCTTTCTGGTTGGAAGTGTCAGTTTTACCTCACTGTTTATAATTGTATAATGTTATTTCATTCTGTCCAATATATCAGATTCTTCATTTTCAATTCTACTGATTTTTACAACTGGATTACCAGATTTTGAAACTATTCCTACTCATCATTTATTGAATTCCGTTAAGATTTTTTTTTGTTGCAAGCATCAGAAAATTTGATTCTGTACTCTCTTTTTTGCTACATGTGGAAATAGTGACTTGGTGTTACCTGCACCATTTTGTCCCATCTCCTCTCCAGATTACCATCAACAAATATAAAAATGTTTGTACAGCCTATCTTTTATATATTAAATTTGGTGTGTTGGGTTTGTGTTTTATTGAAAACTCATTATAAGTACCTCCAGTACCCGTTACTCCTGTAGGTAGTGCTGTGACAAGTATTTTTATTGTTAAAGGTATCACACTGTGTGATGCACAATAGCTGCTATTTTATAGTTAGGATACATTCCTGAGATTGTATAATCTGGCCTCTGGGTTCAGATAAATTGCTCAAAATGCTTTCTGAAAATTGTTTCCAGAGTTTAAACAACATTTTTTTTTTAAATCAAAAAATATATATTTCCACAATAACATGATCACATTTATTCACTGAATTGTCCTTTGTGTCTTATAATCCCTTTATTAAAGTTTTTACTTGAAAGCTTCAACCTGTGCGAAAAGCCTTTTCGGAGCTGTGACTGAACTCAATTTGCATTGTGCAGTATCCCGAAAGAATGCATTAGTACCATTCAGTCAGCTGTACTCCTGGGATATTTTACTTTACCTCCTTTTTTCAAATAAAACAAGACAATTTTCAAACGGTTTACTGAAGTAAAACTTATACTTTGCAGCTGTCTGCACTTCAACAACTTCAAACCTTAACCATAGCTCCCATTTTCTCTCTGACAGTAGATGCTGGCAAAGTAGAGTGGGTGTAGCAGTGCTTCCGGGGATGGGAGAGGGAGCAGGAGCGGTCGGGTGCTTGGGATTGGTACACCATCGGCAGGGTGGTCTGCACCCCTCCTGTTGATTTGCCTTTTGCTTCCACCAGACTCCTGGGCCACTGGGGCCAGGTTTTCATGCTCTCCCTCTCCAACTTAACTAACCTGCTTTAACTTTCCACACACTCTCGGGTCTCGTATGTGTCTTTTATTTTTCTAATTTCTGTCATCATGCCTCCTTTTGTCTCATGCTATTATCAGGTCTGTCAGTTAACCATCTCCTGTCATCCACTGAAACAGGTCATCCTTTTCTTTTGTAGCATATATGTTTTTGCCCTCCCCTTTCCTCCGATCTGTTCCTTGTTATAAGCGGTTTATCTGTGATATTTTCTGCTTCTGATGTAGGGCAATGTGCCTGAAACATTAATTCCACTTCGCTCTACAGAGGCTGTGCCTGACTTGCTGAGTGTTTCCAGCATTCTCTATTTTTGTAGAAAATTTATACTTACCTTTTTTAAAAAAAACACAAAGAGGATGGGTATGTAGGAGAGAAAAAAGTGACAGTGTTCTGATTACATACTCGCTGCAGCTTTTGTTTTGTGTTCAATAAACTTTTAAAAATGAGAAGGAGAGGGATTGATAGAGATTTGTTAATTTAATGTTACTTCAATGTTCAAAAAACACTCTTGAATTTTAAAGCCAACTAATTATCTCCACTTGTGTTTTGATGGCAGATAAGGTCAGTGCTTATTGCCTATACCAGTGAGATTAGTGGGGTAGATCTTGACTTTGTGCAATAGTGTAAAATGGGGAGTGTGAGTCGGCAGCCCATTTTACATCTTTATTGGAATCAAAAATTGGTATCGCCTGTTTTACACTATCGCACAAAGCCAAGATCTACCCCAGTGATTCTAATTTCTAACATCCATCAGGCTGTGGGGGGGAGGGGGGAGAGGAGAGAAAGAAAGGCAGACAGTTTCTTTTCCTCATTCTAATTTGATTTTTTTAAAAATAGTTCATTTCTGAAAGTAAATAAAGCTTCTTTGAGGCAATCAAATAAACATGGAGCTGAGCGTGAGGAGTGCCTCCGACCTTCTGTTACCCACCCTAGCGGAAGCGAATGGAAGTGGGGGAGTGTGGAAGGAGGGTTGGGTGAAGTGAATGACAATAGAGCAGGGGGTGGGGAAGATACAAGGCTTGAGTGAATCATTCAAAGAGAAAGAGATAGGAATAGTAACAGGAGTGGGAGGGTGGTAGCAAGGGCAGTGGGCAGCGAAGGGGTGGGGGATGCAGTGAAAGTGAGGGAGTGAGGGGGATGCACGAGTGATTGGAGGAGAGCATGGGAAGAGATCCTCTGAGGGTAGTATTCTCCCCACAACCTCCACCTCAAATGGAGTCATTAATGGCTCGTTTCCCCACTGTATCAAGCCATACCACCCACCACCTCTCATCAAAAGGAGAAAAGCAGAAGAGGACAGAGAGATTCAAAAAGAGTTAAGGGGAAGGAAGCACAAGAGAAAGAGACAGACCAAGAGAAGGAAAGACAGAGAAAATCAGCAACACAGACATCAGAAACTGATGAGTGACCATATTCTCTGACTTACTATGGGCAATGTCACAGGAGGTCGACTAATAAAAACTAAAACACTACAAAAGACTTATTAATTTTGATCATTTGTATAAGTGTGTGAAAGTTTTTGTTTTTTTTGTAATATTGAATTCCATCCCTTCCTGGTTTCACTTGGAAAATGTGACATTTGTTGTTCTCCCCCTGATTTTCAGCCAGATTTTTTGTTAAATAAAAGCTGAAAAGTTTTCAGGAAATTAAAAAAATTGAAGTATAACAGCTGAAAATTAAGCACTGCCAACTTAATACGCAGATGTCTACTCCAACATTAGCTTTCAATGAAACGCCTCCCTAAAGTTCCCACCCCCTAATCATAGAATCACAGAATGTTACAGCACAAACAGGCCATTCAGTTCATTAAGTCTGCACTGATGTTTTTCTCCACATGAGCCACCTAATCTAATCTCACTCTTCCATTCACTCCCCATACTCTTTAATATTCCTCTTTATCAAGCAACAATATAATTCCTTTTACAAAGTTATGGACTCAGCTTCCATTTTTATAGTCACCTTTTTCTCACCTTTACATCTTTGCTGGCTTTTTCTTACCTACTTCTGAACTATTCAGAAAATGAGCACGATTGCTATTTCTGCCAAAAATCTCAATGACTGATTCTCCAATTCCCAGGTAGTCTAGAAAGCCTGCAGTAGGGATCATTCACAGGAAATCCTATATCTGTTCCTTGGATCAGAATTTTTGGGGCCATAGTATTCCTCGGCCATGAGAGTGGGCAGGAAACCTGCTCATATGCTCTTGAGCCAGACACTAGGAGGTCTGTGACAGCAGCGAGGAATAAGGAATTATTGGCCCTTTCTTGACACCTCTCCTGGACTGCAACGCGGATCTAACAATAAAACCATGTAATCATTCTGTGGTACATCCAAGCACTGTGCCTCTACACCGTTAAAATAAGAAAATCTAGTCAGAGTTATAGACACAAAATCCACTGAAGCAGATAATTTGCCAATGCGGACTCGCTGTCCGCTTCTGTACCGTCACAAATCACTACCATTAATGGTGCATCTGTTAGTAATTTAGCTATTTTAGGAACTATGCCTACAAAAATGACCAGACAACAATACTCCTTTAAAACTTGTTGAAATTGAACTATATCTGTTTTACGTGCGCATGATTTACAGAGTTTCATGGCATTGTTATACTTAAGGCGTTGGTGCGAGACCTGGACCTACTTAAAATGATGTAGAAGACAGCAGTGCTGAGTTCTACTGCTGGTTCCTTGTCACTCTATTTTAGGCAGAGCTCTGCTCACCAAAATCCAAATAACAGCCAAACTTTTAATGTCAACAAAGAACCAAAGGAACAGTTGGTTCTTGGCTGATGCTAAAATACTAGGAATTAAGTTTAAGAGTTTCCCAGATGGTTTGACAAATTACTAAGAATTTTTTTGAAGTTTACTTTGCATTGGTTCAGTTATAGTGTAAACTGATATGAAGACAAAGGGGCATGAGGCTACCCTCCTTGTGGGGGGAGGGGGTGGTCTCACATCTCTTGCCATAATTTGCTGCAACATAATTTCAGCAATTTTAATCCCTAATCACACTTCAATATTTGCAACACACAAATGGTATTCGATTAATGCAAAAGCTGAAATATAAAGGCCATTACACTAGAACGATCAACATGAGAAAGAAAATAGTGAAAACGGTGAATAACATATGATATGTAGGTTAAAGCATTCCTGGCAATACTTCATTCAAATCTATAGAACTAAACATTGCTTATCAAAAGAAAATCACTGTACTAATCGGATAGCTCTTTCAAAGAGCCGGCATAGGCACGATGGGCCGAATGGCCTCCTGTGCTGTAAGATTCTATGATTCAACGATTTTTAAAATTTGTTATTTCTCTTGTTTTTTAACATTATTGTACATTATAAGCAGCACTAGTAATTTGCAGTGATAAGTTATCACTCAGAAGACCTGTTGGTCTAAATGGCCAATTTCTGTGCTGCAAGTTCTATGTAATTCTATGTAAACTGACATTTTTGCTGCTTGCAGGACTTTTGATGCAAAATTACAGTATTTGGGCAGGAAATCGTGCAACACTAGTAAGTGTAGAAATTTGCAGGACTGGTTTGATCAAACCTGTGATATTGCTGTGTTTAGACTGGCACTGGGCCATTGTTTCATACTCAGTGAGATGTTGCTCTGTAGTGCTGCACAAGTCCCAGTCTGATATCAAACCAAAACTAACTTTAAAAGTTAACGGTTTATTTCTTCTTCAAAGGAATCATCTTCAACATTTAAAAGTCTGATCAGTTACCAATGAAGTATTTGCATGTGGTCTAATGTAAGAAATAGATCAATCGGGTAATTGAATGAGACTGTCCACAATTCCCCAGCACAGTGCCTACCCTTAGATATTACTAAAGCTACTAAATTAATTAGGTCTTTCAGAAAGTGCATGAAAAAAAACAGACATACAACAAATTTTTTAAATGTACAGTGATCTTATTTTGATGTTTAGTTCTGTAGATTTTTCAGAATCTTCCCTGCTGTTTAGCATTAAAATAGAATACTTTTTGTATATTCTATACAACTAAAATTGTATACTATAATGAAATGCAAATTACATACTGTATTCAGAAACTTAGAGGCAGCAAAAGTATGTGCAGCCATTCCAGCAGTTAATTGATTTAAAGTGGGACATCTTGCATATAATACACCCCCATGTACAATACACCAACAACTCACTTTGGGCCACAAACGTTCAAAACAGAAGTACTATATCTGTATAATGCTCCACTCCCCCTTTCTAGTTTATGAATTTTTTTAACCACCATATGTCTTTGAAAGAACTGATGTACAGCAGAGAAGCTTCAGATAGTTGAGGACATTGGGTCATATGGCAATAGAATAGCTGGGTGTGAATTTGGTGAGGTTCCAGGAAAAATGGACAGCATTCCATTTCAAAAAAAATCTAAACACAGTCATCAGCTTTTCCAGAGTTGCAGAAAAGTTTGTTAAAATTGGGTTACTGAGAGGTGGCAAGAAGGAAGTAGGGTCCGCATGACTGAACTCAATTAAAGTTATATTTCTGACTAAAAGCATGGGCATGTCCTTTGAGGCATCCAGGGGCTGGAGGGAAAGATTTCTGTGGCAGCATGCATCGATTAGGCAGTGCGCTATCACCGTGCAGAAACTTCCCACTGACTTCCAAGAGGACGCAGATGATACCAACTTGCATGCTCTGGCCTGCAAATCTTGATTATTATGAATAAGGGTTTCCAAACGTTTTCCACTGTTGTGGCCATGTTTCCATTGTTTTTTTTGGGCATTACTTCTTGTAATTATACAGCTTTGATTAAATCTGTTTCACTTTAAGCAGCTTAATAACGATTGGTTCCATCCTTCCTGATTCTCCTGTAAATGGTATTCATTTTAGTGTGCACTCCCCTCACTTTAGAATTTTTACTTGGGAAAATGACATACTATTTATGCTTTACTAATTTTACAGCCTTTAACCATAGAAGGAAATGCTTTAGCTCAACTCTGCCAGAGTTGTTCTTTTTATTTTAGTTCTCTTGTTAGTTTAGACAATCCAAAATCAATGCAGGTAGCATTTATTCAAGAGAGCTGAGCAGTCTTGAGGAAATAGAATAAACCACTAGGATTCTTCACTACCCAAGTTGAATCACTGCAAAATTATAATCATTAAGGGGAATACAAAGTAGAAATTATTTTTCACTTTGATAAATTATTTTATGTAAATATTCAAGCACCTGCAAAGACAGCAGGTTTTAATACAAACTTTCTGGACTGTGGACAAGATTCAAAACAATAAAACTCCTGCAGCAATGTTCTGGAACTGAGATGATTGGCTTCCAACAACCACAACAAGCTTTTTGTGCCAGGTATGATTCCAGCCACTGGAGAGTTTTCCTCCTGATCTCCATTTACTTCAGTTTTACTAGGGCTCCTTGGTGCCGCACTCAGTTGAATACTGCCTTGATGTCAAGGGCAGTCACTCTCACATCACCTCTGGAATTCTAGACTTGTGTCCACGTTTGGTGAGTAAGTGCTGCTTGATAGCACTGTTGACGACTCCTTCCATCACTTTGCTGATGTTTGGAAGTAGGTTGAATGGGTGGCAATTGGCTGGGTTGGATTGGTCCTGCTTTTTGTAGACAGAGCATACCTGGGCAATTTTCCACATTGTCGGGTAGATACCAGTGTTGTAGCTGTACTGGAGCAGCTTGGCTAGGGCACACGGCTAGTTCTGGAGCAGAGGTCTTTATCACTACAGCCAGGATGTTATTGGGGCCCATAGCCTTTGCTGTATCCAGTGCACTCTGCCATTTCTTGATGTCACATGGAACAAATCGAATTAGCTGAAGACTGACATCTGTGATTGTGGGTACCTCAGGAAGAGGCCGAGAAGAATCATCCAGTCGGCACTTCTGGCTGAAAATGGTTGCAAACGCTTCAGCCCTGTCTTTTGCACTTGAGGATGGTGATGTCATCCTCCCATCAGTTTCTTAATTGTTCATCATTCATGACTGGATGTGGCAGGGTTGCAGAGCTTTGACCTGATCTGTTGGTTGCTTAGTTCTGTCTATAGCATATTGTTTTTGATGTTTAACATGCAGATAGTCCTGTGTTGTAGCTTCACCAAGTTCTCAACTCATTTTCAGGTATGCCTGGTGCTGCTCCAATGATGCTCTTCCACACTCCTCATTGAATCAGGGTTGGTCACTTGGCTTGATGGTGATAGAGGAGTGAGGGATATGCCGGGCCATAACGTTATAGATTGTGGTCATACAGTTCTGCTGCTGTTGATGGCCCACAGTACCTCATGGATGCCCAATTTTGAGCTGCTAGATGTGTTCTTAATCTACCCCACTGAGCATGAGGTTATTCCCACGTGTTGATTCTCTCATCACCTGACACAAGCCCAGTCTGGCAGCTATGTCCAACTGGGTCAATGACGATACTACTGAGATACTCTTGGTGATGGAGATTAAAGTCCCCACCCAGAGTACATTCTGTGCCCTTGTTACCCTCAGTGCTTCCTCAAAGTGATGTTCAACATAGAGAAATACTGATTCATCAGCTGAGAGAGGACGGTAGGTGATAATTAGCAGGATGCAATGAGGACATTAAGCAAACAGAAGAGGCCCAATGGGGGCGGAAAATTGGATAGGACCTGGAACCACTGGGTCCCCACCCAGAAGAGGAGCCAATGCCAGATTTCCAAATGGGGCCTGATTTAGGCAGAACATCCATCCACCCCATACAAGGCCCATGGCATCACAAGCAGGCGGGGCTGGTGAAACGGCTTCCTCCACTGGAATTCCACAGCTCCCGCCTCCTTTGCACTCAGTGATCTGAATGCCAAAAAGAAACTGGCATCCAGGTCTTGTGTGGGCAGAAGTAGGGCCCACTATGGTCTCCAGGCCGGGGTCATGGATAGCAATCAGGAATTAGAAATTCCAGCTGAAATATTTTCCCCTTGCTAGGCCCAGGAGAATTGAGGCCAATTGTAGAGCCCACTGCTACCTCAGCTGAGACCAGTTAACTACGCACAGACCAGGGATCAAACCTGGGAGATTTTATGTTCTGCAAGGCTTTGTGCTACACCTAGCGGTATTTTGTTCAATTATTCGCACATATTTTCTCGCAATTCTGCCTGTTTTCAGCAAACTGAATATTATGGAAACGTAAATTTTGTAGGTTCACACAGCATTATAATGCCCACTGTGAAATGAACTATTAAATGGTGTGATATTATTGGTGATGTACAGCTTTAAATAGCTCCTATTCAGACCTGTGAAAAAAAATCCCATATTTAAAACATACTTGGCATCACTAGCTTTTATTCTCCTGGGAACTTGCTCTTCTTTAACATGTTTTGTCATGTTGGGCCAGTGATTATTATCATTTAGTACTTAACAGGTCACTTCCTGACATTCAATGGTTGCAGAGCTGGGGTGAGAAGGACATACTAATACACCAGTGGCATCAGATCAAAAATAATTTGCACAAGTATGAGCCACAAAGTTGTGCATTGTATCATTATGCCAGCCAAGCCTTTCACAATACTGTTTGTGTTCTGTTGGCATAAAAATCAGCAATGGAAAATGTGTTTTGCTACAAAGGCTCTGTCAGCACTCTGACAGCCCTTCACTGAAATTATTTGGACTCTCGACACTGAAGAAATATATTTTTAAACACAAAAATGCACTACCTCTGCTTGCAGTAAGTCATAATGATATCCTCAAATCCAAACACTTTTTTCATATGAACAGTAAAGAAACCTGAAGAAACAATTATCTTGAAAATCATTTTAAAAAGATGGAATATGAAGGACTGTTGAAGTATTTCCACTGTGCGTGATATTAATTTGCCCCAGTGTATAAACCTGCATTATACCTCAAGAAATCCATTACAAAAACAGCAGACCCAATTGACACACTTAACAATATCAATAATAATCTGTACTGGCTTGCAACTCGCTTTCTCAGATAATTTCTCAGCTATTTGAAGGATTTACAGTTTCATTTTATAAAACAGATGAAAATGCCAAAGATCTCAACACAGGTTTTGATGATATGAATTTGTGGTACACAGAAGAGGCCACGTGAGTTGACAAGTGAATATGGGTAGGAGAGTTTATTTGGAGAGGGGGGTTCAGGGAGGACAGCAGGTCAGTGAAATCAGAGGAGAGCACGGAAGGGGAGCTGAGATGGAGATGGAAAATCAGAGGATGGGGAGTTGCTCAGTGCAAAGGCTGAGGGAGGAAAGGGGGAGTACATCTTGGAGAGAAATTCAGGGTGGGGTTTGGGGGGGGCGATATTGAACAAGTATATTAAAGGAGAGGGGTGAAACAAAGTGAGGTGCTCAAAGGAGTAGGGTGGAGACCCAAGGCTTAATTTGGTGATAAAGGCCACACCGCCATCGGGGCAGTTTAGGGGTGCAAGTGGTGAAAAAATATAGCCAGTGTGGGGGGGGGGGGGCTTCAGTAAGGGGCATGGTATTGCCATGTACGAGCCAAGTTTTTAATCAAAGCTATGATATCAATGCAATCATCTCCAATAAGGTCATGGATGGAAAGGGCCTTGTTTGCAAGTGAAGGGACATTTTGGAGGGAAAGGTGAAGAAAGGCAGTAATTGTTGATCCGCTGGCAGAGACCAAGGGGGCAGTGGTTAGTGGGGTGAGCATGACGGGACAGAAGTTGGAGAGATTAGCTCCCAGTGGGCATATTGGGCAGGAAGGTCGGCAAGAGAGGACAATGGGTCAGTTGGGGTTGATACTCGTAAGCAGGCAGCACTAGGTGTCTCGAGGGATGTTTTGGAGAATGCCGAGAGGCACAGAGGTTAGCCGTGGGCTTATCTAAGGGGGAATTCAAGCCTGGGATGGCGGCAAGAGAGCAGGAAGGCAAAGCGGTAGCGATGGGTTGGAGGAGCATAAATATCTGAGAGGAAAGAAATGAAAGGTGGCGAGACTGGAAGGCAGTAGAGAAGGGCCCAATAGAGGTCGAGACAAGAAAAAAAGGGAGCTAGAAGTAGGTTCAGGTCAGGAGCGGCAGCCAAAATGTGCACACAAATGGACAGAGGGAATTCAAGTTGCATAGGCATAAAATGTCAGAAGAGACATGTCTTGGTTGTAAACAGAGGATATGCAGGAGACAATATGAGAGAGTCAAGCCGCTTACAAATGGTGAGGATGAGTCAGTGGCTACAGAAACTACTCAAGCCAGCACAGGATCTCTATATTTCATTGAGGTGTTGAGTAACTGACCACAGTAGGAGCAGGGTTGCATCACTCAATGTCATTGAGCAGGATGTCCCTCCTTATTTTGGACTGGACTATTTTTTTTGGGTGGAGGGCGGTCCTGAATTTTGGCTACATTAGTACTAGACAGCAGAATATTTTTAAATCTTCAAATTGTTTTTGGGCTAATCTCCTCCCTAACTTTCCCCCAGGCACATTTCCACCTGGGTGCAGGTAGCTTCCTCAAGTAGTCATTCTTCATGTTTGAAGTTAGCCAATGATTTTTGGCAGCTATTCCAACAAGGGGGCCACCACAACCTGGCCCAATCTTATCCTCACCTGATGTCCGCACCTGAACTTTCTATTAGGATTCACTGAATAGCAATCAAGAGCAGGAAGTCTGGATAATATTTTTTTTGTCACCTTAGCCTAGGGACACTGAATCCAATTGTCGCATTTGTCCCATCTGAGATCAGCTAACTCAGCACAGGCCATAAATCAAACTGGAGACCTTCTCTCCTCTATAGCATAACGTGGCACTTGGCTTTGCCCTTGCCCCCTAGCACTCCTGGGTCAGGTATGGTACAGCCAGCTCCCTTCACTCCACCCTAAAATCAGAAGATGATTATGACAAAACTTTATTTTAAAAATCCTAACTAGACTCCAGAATAGCATCTGAAAAAAATTTCACTTCAACCAATAAAAACTAAAAGAAAAATAATGTTGAAACTGATGTTGCTGGAAGCAATCCACTTTGCATCTAACTGATGACATTTTTGATTTTGAAAATGTTCAGAGAAAGCCAATGAATTCAGAATACGGAGGTGGTTTTTAGTAATGCCCTAGGGAATAGCTTGTTCCCAGTAAACCAGATGGATTTAGTAATCTTAAATGTTTGGTGAATGTTGTTACTGTGGCCTAAATGTACAGCATTAACCTCTGACATGCCCTACTGTGACCGTGCTCATATCCCCTCAGGCTATATTGTCATCATAAATGTTTTCATTCGGCCCTGTGAACATTCCTGTCCTCTTACCCTGATCCCACAGACTGGTTTTCCATTAGGACTACAAAAATACAATCAGCAACAATTTCTCACACAAGGAAAGTTCTATAATTCACTCCATAAAACAGTCTGACTAATGTTTAATTTGAAATGATCATAAAATAAGCAAGTAAGAATACTATCAGCAGTTTAAAAAATATTCTTTATAAATTGCAATATATGTACAAAATCCAGATGGACATAAAAGTGACACAACCAAAGTTCATGTATAAACAAATCATTCCTGTACAAGTCCCAGCCTTTTTATATTTAAGACTGGTTCTAAGCAATATTACTGACTGTCCGGCGACTACTTTGAATAACATTGATCTGTCTGTGATCTATGAGCAACGTCTCTGACTATCTTAACCGTTTCAGGACAAATAAGCCAAATTTGAATTCTGCTGTTTAAACGTAATGTTACTACGCTTATTGTATTTCAGCTAGACAGGCAAACTCCCCCACCAGTCAACTTGTCACAGGGATGGTTTGCACTGTTTAATGGATAGATTCACAGGAACAAATTCACTGCCTATATATCATATTGAGTAATTAAAAGGAACATCAACCTAATGATAAGGGACGTCCATTGTACGTTTGATCACCAGATGCACTGCTTGCTACCCAATGTTTCTCGTATACCCCCTCCCCAAACAATTGATAATCTGCAGCACAATGTCAGTTAACAGTACAACACCTTCAGTCTATAGTAAATGAGCATAGTTCGTGTGCACACAATTCAAAATGATTTTTTTTCCAAACTAGAAAATTTGTCCCTAAAGTCACAGAAAAGATAAACATTCACCTGATTTAAATTTACTTCGTAACACAATGGACCTCTCTGGTTCCAGCAGAGCCATCTGCTAATGCCTTAAATCTCACAGAATCCCGATACTTTGCTTCTGATTTGTAAATTAGTTCCATTGAAGTACGTCGAAAATATGTCAGGCATTCCAGTATGCACACCAAAAGCCTGTAACAGTACTGCAGGAGCCTGCTTTTTGAGAGGCAGACCAAGACCTGGTTGTTGTGGGAGTACCAATCAGATCAGCCCCGATACAGAAAGCAGTCAGTGAGTCAGTTTCAGCCCCCTCAGGAATCCTGCCAGACACCAATTATCACAGGAACTGCTGCCTTTATACACATGATCTTGAAGGTCCTTGCGGTTTGTGATTCCAATAGAAAGATTAAGCCATTTCTTTTCCGTACTGGCACACCAGCTAGTAAAACTGCTACAAAAACGTCAGTTCTCATAAACCCATTTCACTCCAATCAGTTTCTTTCCCCCCTTCACAACGAGCTGCTAGGATATGTCAGATCCACTTTCAAGCACTGCTCCAGTATATTTTAGATAATACACTGCTCCGGATTTTCTGACGGATTGACAGGCACTGATGAAAGCTAGGCATGCCAATGTTATGAAAGAATCCACATGTTTAATGCCTGATCAATCTGGCTTCTATTATGCAATCAGTCCTTGAACTCTAACTGCATCTAAATCTCATTTTTAAACCAAATGGTTTGAGCTGAGATCGAGAAACGTGATACAGTACAAGCTGACCACTGCTTAGTCAGGAGAATTACATGTGGTTTCTGAGTAAAACTAGTTAAGCTGGACACAATCATAACTTTCTCATAGAGACTTTGACGAGTATAACAGGGAACAGGAGAGGCACCACACCCAGAAACATACTTTCTCGGAGACTTTTCACATATATTACTCAAAAAACAGCTTTTCTCAATATATTACTCTCACATCATCTTTATATCCCGTTAGTCCTACTGCAACTCTGAATTCAGCTTGTTTACATTGCAAAGTGGATTCATAAGCACTGAAACAATTGCAAATTTCCTAGTGCCTGCGATAGAGCAACACTAGCAGATGTCTGGGGTCGGGCATCTGTCCTGGTCAGGAAATGGGGGTATGATGTGGGGATCCAAGGAAGGAAAAAAAAATGTTTTAAAAAGGGCTAGAGGGATACAATTAAATATTTTTTTCATTTAAAATGTAAAATAATTCATAGAGATCTCCCACTCTGACCTCAGCCTCTTACACTGTTCCAATGAAGCTCAACGTTAGCTCGAGAAACAGCACTCAATCTTTTGTTTAGGCATTTTACAACCTTCCGGACTCAACATTGATTTCAATAACTTCAGATCATAACCAATGCTCCCATTTTTTCAGTCAGCTAGTGCTGGTAATGGTTCTGCTGCTGCCATTTACAGGTACTCCTGATCAATCTTTTGTCTCTTAACCTGTCCCATTACCACCTTCCTTGCCTTGCACCATCATCCCTTTTGTCATTTAATCACTCATGCCCTCTTCCCTTTTGTTCTTTCCTCCCTTCCCCTCCCCCCCTTTCCCTGGCTCTGTACTTGCTCAAAAACTTTAAGTCTTTTACATCTTCCAGTTCTGACAACTTCAACTTGAAACATTAACTCCGTTTCTTTCTCCACAGATGCTGCCTCACTTGCTGAGCTTCTCCAGCATGTTCTGTTTTTATTTCAGATTTCCAGCAGTATTTTGCTTTTGATCAAAGAGATTGATACCAGCTATCAAATATTTTTAAAAAGAAAAAAAAACTACACATGCTTAAAATAAAAGCAGAAAATACTAGAAATATACTGGTCAGCATCTGAAAAAAGAGACAGGTTAACGTTTCAAATGTAGACTCAAAGCTTCTGATGAAGAGTCTGCATCAAAAAACGTCTTTTCTCTTTCCAGATGCAGGTGGACCTCTAGTTCCAACATTTTAAAATCAAACACTTTACATTTCTACCATTTACTAATGTTACAAGAGGATAACAATTATCTCTAAGAGCTGCAGTGTCTCCGGGAAGAAGAATGAGCTCTTCTCACAGAAGTGAATACTCACTTCATAGTCCGTTAGTGCAGAAGAAGAATTTGCAAATCCTTCAAAAAAGTAGCCACGTACACTGACACGATAAACATGCAGATGTGCAACAGTTACCAATCAAGGACAAAATAATAATTTGTCTGTCTGGGGCAGGCACCAATGCGTCGGGACAAATACAAATTGCTCTTTCCTCCTTAACGCAACCCATTAGGCCTGCATTAAGAGAACAACGCTGCATTGTAAAGACCATTATTACAGACTGACTGGTTCTCAATTTGAGAAGGCAACAACTTTACAGAACTATCAAACTGGGCGGATGTTCAGCCGTGAGCTCTACACCTGAGGCATTGTCTTGTGCCAAGACCATAACTTGATTAAAAAAAACAAAAAATATGTTCAAATAGACTTTAGAAACACACTGCACGCCAGAAAGCCTGAATGATACATTACTTTTTCAGCTAATATGGTGGAATCCCTATAACTCATGCAAAAAAGAAAGTTTCCCACATTGTAGAATAGCACGTTTAACAGACAGGGCCTTTTCTCTGTTGTTCTGTATTGTGGCAAACAGAATCTTTTGTAGGTGTTAGATCATAATCCTCATGCAGGAGAGCGTGAAATTGTGATCTCATGTGTTAGACTCCTACCAGATGTGGGAGGTTTGAAATTAACCCATTATGAATTGTTCTGCATCTGCACAGGTGACATCAGTATTGTCTCATCTTGACAAAATGTAACTGGAAGCATTGATTAATTACCTGCAACTATCTGTCCCTGAGCAGGTGTGCTTTCCCAAACTTTTCTGTCTGTGAAATAGAAGTCATTATTAAGACTTCACACTGTACAATAGAATTAAGAAATAACTGCAACATGTAAATTACACAAATGGTGATTCCTGGCACAGGCACGATGGGGCGAATGGCCTCCTCCAGTGCTGTAACTACTACGCTCATCCAAGGCCATGATTTTTTTCTCTCTCAATGACAAGTAGTAAATTGCTAAGCTAAGTCTGTCAGTTTATACTGTTCTTTTGTGATTTCAGTCAATAATGGATACATGCCTCTGTATTGGTTATGATTGGTCAATCCAGGTTAATTATTTAAATTTTATTAATATTTTTGAGAATTTTATGTCCTTTATTCTAAAAGAAGAACAAGTTTATTGGAATTGCAAATAATGGCCGAGTGCATCACCATATTTTATCAGAGCTGTACCCTTCTGTTTCTCGATTGAAAGGCATCATATGGTTGTCCATTTCCATTTTGCTTGTGCTGCAGGCTGTTTTAGGCTCACTTTGAGTAATCCTGTCCAAAAGTCAAGTACCCAAAGGTAACCCACAGTATTACCTAGACTCTTCCTAAGTGCAACATTTAGGTGCTAGGTAGGAACAGGGAGAAATTTTCACCTTCAGTGCACATCAGTAATTCAGAAACATGCCACCATGATTCTACATGCATTAACATTTACCCTGTTTAATGCTTAGTTAACAGGCTTTGCTTGACTGACTGCCACATTTAGGTAGAAACACAGTATATTGTTTGGTATTGAAACAGGCATTCGATTCTGATTGATTCACTTAAAATCCAACATCCACGTTCCTAACTACTCAAAGTTCTCACCTGCACAGAGGTTTTCTCTCTACCTGGAGACGAGGGCAAGAAATCAACAGGAGGAGGCTGCATAAACCTGTCGTGCCGAATGGACTGTTTCTGTGCTGTAAATTCTATGTAATATATAATCATATCAACAAGCATCACTGTCCATTTATTTAGGTGCCATGAAAGGGGGGCGAGGAATGGCATTTATCAACAAGCATCACTGTCCATTTATTCATTTAAAGAATATCTACAGTGAAAAGTATCTTTACTAGAAGACTCAAATCTAATTGTATTTGATTGCATTTTTATATTTAACCTATTTTAGAACAATTTTATATGATAATTATTTTTGCTTTGATTGTCAGTTTTATAAATAAGAATGCTGAATACAGAGGTCAGCCTGTCTCGCCCCATGATCTCACCCATAGCATTTTTGAGAACATAACACATTTGTGTGCATCTCATTTCTTGGATGATTTCTCCTGAACCATGCAGGCTGGAAAAGAAACCAGGTCATTATATGAAAACAAGCAGCACTTCGAGCTGTCAACGTTGCAGAAAGATTAGGAGCGAGATTTATGAGCAAAAAATGCGAGACAGATTGTAAACACTCTTAAAAATACAGAACTGTGTTTATTTTTCAGATGTAGGAGGTATTAAAATAGGTTAATTTTTAAACCAAAGTGAATGACTTTTAGGAACTCTAACTATTCTGCTACAGATTTTCAGTTCAGTTAAGCTTGAGACAAATCTTAGTACTGGTGGCACTAAATTGCTATCATTGAGTTGCATGGCCTGTAGTCAAAGTCACAGGAACTGAAAAGCTGATCTCTATATTGAGCTTCCTAATTTTTTTAAACCAGCCGTTAGAACAAATTATTATTTTTGATCCTATTGTTTAAAAATAAGGAATTGAATTTTAATTAAATCCTACAATTTTAAAATGACGTGGGCGTTCTTTAATGTATAAATTGCAACTGTATATGCCATGGAACATCCAATTAGACTAGAGCAGTGGCAAAACAGGTAGCGTTGGTGTTGAACACAGTCTAAAAGAAAGGTTGGCAGTTGGGTTTTACAGCATTTGTAGTTATTCAACAGTGAGATACAGAACTAACTTCTTCCTCCCTAGAACATCAGCAGGAAGGTAATTCTCAAAGTCAGCAAAAGCAAATTTCACAGCTTAATTTTTATTACCGTAAATCATACTATTGCCACACCCATACCTACATCATTACTCAGTAATAAAGATTCTCCTGAATCTGGTTTAAATATTTTGACATAAATCTTACCAGACCTGTGATTGCAATGAGGCTTCTGAAAGTAGACATAGATATGGCAAGGCAGAGGGCTTTCCAGAATCCTGGGGCACAATGACCAATAGTTCAGCCATCGGTGAAGAGGTAGGGTGAGGAGTGATGCATTGAATGACCAGAGTTGGAATAGAGGAGTGCACATGCTGAGACGTAGGACTAGGGAAGGTTACAGTGGTAGTGGTAGGATGGGGTAAGGCCATGAAGTTATTTAAGACAAGGGCAAGGAGATTGAAATCAATGCATTGGAGGTTGGAAAGCCAATGGAGGTTAGCATGGACAGAGGTAATGGGTGAATAGGACTTACTGCAGGATACCTTTAAATATCCTTTTGTTTTTAGCTACTTAATTTGATTTTTGTAGACGTTTTTCCTTAAACAGCAAATACTGAGAAAATCACTGGATGAAAGCGGTTTGGAGAGTTACTCAAGCAAACAATGTGAAGGAGAGCTATTAACCTACACAGCTAAAAATGGCACGATCACAGAGGCACTCTAGTTAACCTCTGATCTTAATCCTGCTCATTTCCACAATCAGACTCAATAATCAAGCAAAACTCATGTAGAAATGGGGAGAGAGTGAAGAAAGAAATCAATTTTTAAAAATGTTAAAACGGTGATCACAATTATTTGTAACCTTTTGATTTTTAAAAAGGGTACTAATGGTGAGATTTTCTCTTAATTGTCGGAAAGAATGCACAAGGTATACCTGATAATCAACTGGATCAACAAGCTAATAGAGCACTACCAGGAAATACAGATACATTTTTAATGTTTCATAATGTGGTACATAATGGTCATTTAGTTGAACAGAAGACATTAAGGAAAATCTATATTTTCATTATTCTTACATAAAAGTTCTAATTTTCCATTTTTGCTATAATAAAGATACAATGCTACAGACTCCTTCCCCCTAAGTCTGATCTAAATTTCATTATAGTCAATGAAAGAAGGGCGCCTTCTCCAGCAGAAGAGGAAGAAAACGAAGCTAGTGCAAAACTGAGCAGGGAATGGTGTGGTGTGCAGAGGAAGGAGGCAGATTGTTACAAACTTGGGTTGGCTGTAGATACCTTCTCGGGTTCAGTGGCATCAGTCATTCCCTTAAGCGGTCTGAGTATCTTACTTTTATGGGAGTTGGTTCACACTGCCCTGCATCTACTTGAACAATAGCATAACCTGGGGATGTAACAATAGCATCTCCTTGTGTTCTGGACCAGGTACTCGTATCTGTCACTCATATATTTCTTCAATCGCCTCAACAGTGGATCGAGCTACCACTTAGAACAGCGAGCTTCGATATGAATCGTTAAGCCACTTAATTCCACAGTAAGGTGAAGATACAGAACAGTTACAATCTGTTTCACTTATTTCCATCAATACAATTAGTCATTGCATGATAATATAAAAATAATGAATGTTACACTACTCCACTACAGCGGATCATCTTGCTGGACTTAAAGCTAATCCCCAAATCCCCTCTAGTGTGTTCCATGCTCGTCGCAGCCTTTTGCTTTCTGACTATCTCTCCAGCTTTGCAGCTCTCCCTGCTTTAAAAGTCTGACCCCAACATCAGCTTTTAATCAAACTAGATGCCCCTCCCCAAGCAGAATCCACTAGACCTAACTTGGCAAAGACCTCTGCTAATTTCAAATGAATAGTTATTGCAGGAACAATGAGCACGTACGATCACTGGAATGTTAAAAGCATCTTTCATAGACTCCAGGACACTGATAAGGATGCCCCGTATGCATACCTGCCAGCCCTGCTGTCGTGTGAATTTAAACCCTTGAGAGCCAAGTTTGCTCATCAGTAGCATTTTTAAACATATATTACACCAAGATCCTCTATGGCGGCATAGTCTGAAATCCTGAAAAGTGACAGAGCGAGAAAAAATAAATCTGAAAAGTGAGCAAGTAGGCCTTCAAATGAAAGACTGATAATGCACTGCATGGTGTAGCACTGAGCCACACATATTAAAAATGTAAACGGTTCGATCCCTGGTTTATGCTGAGTTAGTCAATTTCAGCCGCAGTACCACTTGATACTACAACTGTTCTCAATGTCTCTTGGCTAAGGATGGAAAAACTGAATACATTTTCCTACTTGTATCACTATCTGGCAAGCAATGGAACTACACATGTGTACACTGGATGAAGATGAGTTGGTCTTCACTGAGAATCCTATGGTGAAATAATCCAAAACTCACTGTCCAGGTCTGCACATGGCTGTTGGATAAGTTATCATAGAAATTACAGGATGGATGGAGGCCATTTGGCTAGCTCTTCATCTAGAAATACTCTAATCCAATTGCCATGTCCTTTTTGCCTGTATCCTTTTATACTCTTGCTTTTCAAATACTTATCCAATTTCATTTTAAGTGATGTCGAAACCTTTGCCTCAATAGCCACTTGTGGTAAAATATTCCATGTTCTAATGTGTGAAAATATTTCTTCCAATTTCCCTGTTTGTTCTACTCGTGATGATCCTCAGTCTATGCTCTCTTCTTACTGATTTGCCAGAATTACATGCAATATTCCAGTCGTGCCCAATGCATGTTGGGTTTGCATGATAATTCTACCAAAGTTGACATTCAGTTGGAACGCAGAACTTTTCCAGGACTCCGAATTATCCTGGAGCTACCTTTTATTTGAGACCCAGACCAATTTGCAATCACTATATATTTGCTTACATATTCAGTGCCCCTATGTACAAAATCCAGAATCCCATTTGCCTTTTTATGGTCTTTTGTACCTGCATTATTATCTTAAAAGATTTATGGGCCCAAAATTCTAGTCTGGTCCAAGTGCAAGAAAATAGGTTGTGGTATTTGGGTGAAAAAGAAAATAAAGACTTCATTTATATAGCACCTTTCATAACCTCAAGACGTCCCAAAGCACATTACAGCCAATGAAGTACTTTTGAAGTATAGTCACTATTGTAATGTAGGTGGACCTGGAAGTCTGCAGCTTGATCAATGAACACTCAAACGTATACACTGTGATCAGTGGGCCACGGCAAAGCACACTGCTCCCCTCCAAAACTTCTAAATTAGGACTGCATAACACATAAGCGTACTGTAAGTTCTGTGCGGTCCACACTTTGGCATCACACTGGAAACCTGTCCAAAGTTTCCACTGTGACCATGGCCCCGATATTAACGCAAGGGCGGGTTCTGAGTGGGGGGGGGGGGGGGGGGGGAGGGGGTTGGAATTGTGAGCACGAAACCCGGAAGAAAATATAGTGGGTCGGAATGTCCGATTTTAACTTAATTGCCTAATTAAACATTTCGTTCCAGGTTTCACGTCTCCAAGCTGCGACAGCGGGCGTGATGCGCACCCGCATGACGCGATCTCAAATCGGTTATTTAAAGGGCCAACACAAAAAGGGAATTTAGAGGAGCTAGGAGGTTTTGGATGGAGACGGTAAGAATTAGTGAAAATGGATTTAGGACGAGCAAGGCCAGCGCACAGATTTAATGATGCTTTCCTTGACTTACTGCTGGGTGCAGTCAGGAGCAGGAGGGAAATAATGTTCCCCAGCAATGGGAGGAAGAAACCTGCTGCTCTGACCAAGGAGGTGTGGTTGGAGATGGCTGAGGAGGTGAGCAGCAGGAGCATTGTGTCCTGGTGTTGGATGCAGTGCAGGAAGCGGTTTAATGACTTAACCAGGAAAAGTGAGTACAATTGCTGATTCACCTACATTCTATGGTATACAATACCCCTCCTCTCACTCTCTCTTGCTAAGCATTCTCCATCACATCACTCCTCACACCCATTCAACAGCACCCATCGTTCAATTTCTATACACTTCCTCACCTCCCCATTTATCCATCCACCGCTGCCACTTACTCCAATCCTTATGCAATGTGATGCATCTGTTTGATAATCATCCTCACCGAATGCACTGCATCCATCGGGTGAATACATGACCATCAGTCACTCACAGGTCTGTTCTTTTGTCCCTTGTAGGAAAAGAAATCGCAAAATGCCCGGAAGTGGGAGAGGACAGGAGGTGACCTGCCACAAATTGTACAGCTCACAGATGCAGAGGAGGACGCCATGGAGATAAGTGGTACATCTGCATCCCTGTCAATCGAAGATGGAGAGATTGGGAACTCGCAGATGCCTGGTGACAGAATTAAAAATATCTTTGGCACACATGCTGACTGAACTATGAGAAGCCTGAGTATGGTGACTGTCAAGAACATTACTTTGCCAGGATTAATTCATATCCGTTTCCTTTGATTTCCAGGGCCTTCACGCGTTGAGCAACAGTCTGTGGACATGCCTGATGCCGATTACTCAGAGGACCTCATTCCTTCGGAGGGTGCATCATCACAGGATGTACAGCCATGCACCAGCGCAAATACTTACACTTCGGTGGGTCCAGTTAGACAGTTAGTTGGGTTTTCACCTGGTGATTCACAATGCACAAGTGAACACGAGCACATACTGGTGACAGGGACAGCTGTGGAGAATCCGAGTTGGGGGGCGCACTCTTCTCCAAGCTCTGCTCAGCTGGACACAGATGCTGAACCCTGGGGGCCATCATTGAGAAGGAGAATGATAGAGGCACAGCAGCAACTTTGCGATGTACTAGCAGACATGCCACGCACACTCTCCACAATAGCGGAGAAGATGGAGGAGTCCAGCTGCAACAGTAGTGGATTGGTGTCGCAGCTAATTGTGAGAATGTCTGCCATGGAGAGAGTGGCCACCTCCAAGGAGCTTCAAACACAGCTCTCAAATGAGTCTATGCAGGCCATGACCACGGCCGTGCAGGAGATGTCTGCCGCTTTAAACAGGATGACAGATACCTTATCCGTGTAAATAGCAGATGCCTTACAATGCGTCACTTACAATGCATCACATCCAAAGACTTTTTAAATTAGTTGAGGGTTTCTGCCTCTACCACCCTTCCAGGCAGTGAGTTCCAGACCCCCAACACTCTCTGGGTGAAAAGATTTCTCCTCAGCTCCCCTCTAATCCTTCTACCAATTACTTTAAATCTATGCCCCCTGGTCACTGACCCTTCTGCTAAGGGAAATAGGTCCTCCCTATCCACTCTATCTAGGCCCCTCATAATTTTATATACCTCAATTAAATCTCCCCTCAGCCTCCTTTGTTCCAAAGAAAACAACCCCAGCCTATCCAATCTTTTCTCATAGCTAAAATTCTCCAGCCCTGGCAATATCCTCGTAAATCTCCTCTGTACCCTCTCTAATGCAATCACATCTTTCCTGTAATGTGGTGACCAGAACTGTACAGGAACTGTAAGAGAAAGCTTTAGTAATTCATCAAGGGCTATGCACATGGGTGTTTGGCAAAATGTTATGTTGTTACGTTTCCTTTTTTATAACCGCACATAAAATTTAATGATTTGTACCACTACTGCCCATTGTACCTTGCCCATTATTACTTCCTGAGTGGCAACTCGCCCTTTCAGTTGCTATATGATGAATGTCAATACATGATGGGACCCATTGGGGGGTGTGCAATGGGTGCATGCTTGCTTGAAGGATTGTTTTGTGCAACTGTGGTGGGGGGGGGAGGGGGCGCAGGATGGTGATGGTGGTAATGGGGGGAGCGGGCCAGATGATTTCATTTTGTAATTTTTCCAGTGTTAGTCACGAGCTGAACCTTCAAACTATTAGGGCATCCCTGGCAGCAATATACACGGCTGGTCTGGCAATGGGTGTCCCATCTTCATGTTGCTCGTCGTCCTCGTCCTCCTCCTCCTCTTCTTCAATGTTCTTGTCATCAGGAGATGATTGATGAGCGCCTTGATCATCCTCCACCTCTAATCCTCTCTGCTGCTCAATGTTGTGCAGGATGTAGCACACCATTATGATTCTGGACACCCTCACTGGCGAGTACTGAAGGGCACCTGAAGCACATCTTCAACATGCCAATGGCTTGCTCACTGACACATCTGGTGGTCATATCGCTCAGACTGTAGTGCTCTTGCGCCTCATTGGTGGAGTTCCTCACCGGTGTCAAGAGCCAAGTTTGAAAGGGATGTCCTTTGTCTCCTACTGGCTCGTAGGAGACTGTTTCCTGGTAGGAAGATGTTTGGAACGTTGGACTGCCGCAGTATAAAAGCATCATGACAGCTCCCAGGGAAACTGGGGCACACCTGCATCAACCTCTTATTGTGGACTCACACCACCTGTGCATTGATGGAGTGAAATCCCTTGCAGTTGATAAAAACTCCTGGATCATGTCGTGGTCCTCAGATTGCCAATCGATTGCACCCTGTACCTGTGGCAAGCCAGCTAGAGACACAAATCTGACTGCCCGCTCATTCTGGCTAGTGTCGCCGCAGGGGAAGTTGACATTAAGTCGACGCTCTGGGAATCAACCCATCCGTTACCTGTCTTATACATTTACGTGCAGCCGACTGAGACCCTCGAGATGTCTCTGGTGGCACACTGGAAGGAGCCAAAGGAATTGAGCGCAGTGGTGACTGATAGCGACGGGCAATGTGTAGCCACCAGGTCCAGCAGGGAGCAACTCTTCTTGAAGGAGGCTGCAGATGTCTGCGCCCACCTGCCGGGTCAATCTGAGCCTGCAGAAGCACTGCTCTCCAGATAGGTCAAGGAAGCTGAGCCTCTGTCTGTAGACCCTCACGTGGGTAGTGCCTCCTGTGACCTCGGCCCCTCTGTTGCTCTCCTCTCTGCTGTTCTCCAAATGTGTTGTGCACCTCTCTCTTGTGCACCTACAGATCCCACCACAGTACGACGTTGCTGCCATGGATGGTGATTGTCTTCCTCGTCCCTCCCTTCAATAGTATCTCCCACTAGCATACCTTCCCTTCACCCCTCTGCAACTTGGTTCCATGAGTAAATATATTACAATAAGAAATTAAATTTTTTTTAAAAAGGCTATTACGTGATTAATGGTAAACGTCAGAGGACAGTATTCTCAGACTTTAGCTGCATACTGGATTTTGTCATTTTTAAAAATTTCAATGGAAATGAACATTAGCTTGTAAACTTTGCTTGATTAAAAATTGAACAAGCAACTGTACCCAAGTCATTTCCTTTGCTGGTTACTGTGCCATTATACAAGTTAATGAAAAGCTATAATACTGTTATGAACTGTGACTATGAAACACAAGCCATTCATTAACTTGGTTCTTTATATTAATTAAATTGGAACAGACAGACAGGTGTTTATTTGCACAAAGAATGCACATTTAATTCAGAAAGATTACAGAAAGCCCCTAAATAAAACAAATCCTCTCCACACGGAATGGCAATGTTTCTATAACATGATAGCACAAGACATTTAATCTTGTTTAATCACTTTTTAGATGTCCCTGGATACACTTCTTAAAGGAGGAAGCTTAAGTTTCAAAGGGTTCAATTCCATTAAAAGTACTTATTACTGCAGACCACATAATAAATTTGGGTCTCCACGTATTAATTGATTGATAGATAAATAAATAAGTAATATTTGTATTATACTTTTGCATTAGAGCTAGCTCTGTAAATTTATTTGCAGTAGTTCTCCAATTTTTGTCAAAACAATTTAACTACCTCCAGTCTTTTTTGCTGTTTAAAAAGAAAGCACAGCTGTATTTATTTCAACACGTTTGCAATTAATCTCAGGATTTCTATCAAAAACGTCACTGTTCCCAATGATCTGACCGTAACAAATATTTAAGTGACTGGTCATGAATCTTTTAACCATTTTTCTACAGAAATATTTCGGTAAAAGAATTACTTTAAATTCTGTGCTTTAATGCATTTTGTATTCAGGCAAGTTTAAAAAGAGTCTGAGACAATAGGTAGTTAAGGTGTCAGGGTGCTGTTCCACTGTTATTTCATAGATTGTGAGTGTCTCCCATCAAAATGACAGATGAATCTCAGGTGTTGAGGGTGTGCTGATCAGAGAAGAGCCCAATCCTTCCTGCTTTGCCCAACATCATCAAAAGAACTGAGTAAAAGGAATTCCTTTGGCCTTTGGGTGACTGGACTGTTCTTAATTTTTTTTTAAAAAGATGATTATTTCTCTCTCAGTTTAACATTTAAATACAATGCCGAAGCTGTACCCTAAGCTGTACAGACCAGGATGGTTCCAGGTTTGATCGGTGGTCTGCGATGAGTTAGCCGATCAGCTGGAATGCGACAATTGGCCTCAGCACCCCTGGGCTAATGTGGAGAAAATCAGCTGGAATTCCCACTCCTGATCCCTATCCAGTGACCCTACTAGAAAGCATGTATGTGTGGATGTCAAATGTAAACGGGATGGGGCTTAACTGCGATGTGCCCCACAGTTGATCACTCAAAGGGAGATTTCCTGCTACTGGCACGATTGAGGCTCATGTGTGTCATTGCCAGGGTAAAGCTAACCAGCAGCGCAATGAATGGACTGCCACAATTTTCTGCTGTCACCTTATTTGAATAATTATTTAGAGCTGCCCCTGGAGCTTTGGCCTTGTGCAGGAACAAGACTAATGGGGTAGATAAAAAATCTAATCAGCAAGTCTGAATTAAAGGGATGTAAATGGCTGATTTCAGGATTTGGGAAAACTGATTCAGCTTCAAAATTAATTTATGGTATTTGTCAGCCACTGCCCTTTCGGGGGCGGGGGCGCAGGGAGGAATAGGCATAAATTCAGTTAAAAGGAACCAAAATCACAACCCAGATTCTGTGGGCAAATGACAGTCGTATAGCACCTGATCCCTATTTGATGAATGGCAAAATTAATGACAGTTACATGAGGTGGGTGCAGGGGGGTTGCCATACTTGTCATTTCAGGGCACCTGCCCCAGAGGACAACAGTGCATCATTCCTGTTAGTAGCTAAACTCAACAATGTGTAGATTACCCCAGGATCTGGAAGCAGATGCAGCAGAAGGCGGCACATTTTAAGGAATCTGGCAAGGAAAGACTACCCAACAGTATCATGCATCTCGAAGACAGACAAAGATTGCGAGCCACAAAGTGTTGCCTGTCAACGTGTTCTGGTAATCCTCGCCCATGCCAAGTCCTCGGACAACCTTACAGCTCTTTCTTTGCATCTCATATAGGTCACACCTTCAAGATGCAGACTATAATTGAAAATCTTGCCACACTCACATCTTCCAGTACCATAACAACTCAATTTGTTGTAAAACAATTTGGCTGCATGATGCATGGTCATCTACCACATAAAGTTCACTGATTGATAAGGAAAGTCTCTAACAAATGTGGGGAATTCATGGATTTCATCATCGAGATAGAGACCATCTGTTCAGTCGCCTCTGCTGCTTCTCCCCTTCCCTTTGCCCACTAAACTAAACCTTTCCCGCATTCCCGTCCTACACTAGCCCTGAACTCCAATCCCTCTCTCTCTAGTTTCTCTCCCATCTGCCCGCTCCAGGCTCATCTTGTCCACGAGACCGACCTTCTACTCCCTCGATTGCATTCCCACTAAACTCTTGACCATCCAGCGTCCCTTCCTGGGTCTCATACTAGCTGATATTTGAAATAGTTCTCCCCCCTCAGGGCTTCTTCCCCTCTCTTTTAAAACTTCCGTCTTCACCCCTCTTCAAAAAACTCACCCTTGGCCCATTTCCAACATGTCTTTCCTCTCCAAGGTCCTTGAACGTGTGGTCATCTGCTAGATCCATGCCAATCTCTCCTGCAACTGTTTGAATCCCTCCAATCAGGTTTCTGCCCCTCCCACAGCACCAAAATGGTTCTAACTAAAGTCACAAACAACATTGTCTGTGACTGTAACCCTGGTACATTATCCCTTCTCATCCTCTCTGCAGCTTTAAACACGATTGATCATATTATCCTCCTCCAATGCCCCTCCTCCTTTGTTCAGCTCCATGGGACTGTTCTTATTTGGTTCCACTCTTACCGATCCAATCATAGCCAAAGCATCTCTGAGCAATGACTTTTCTTCCTACGCATGCACTGTCACCTCCAGAATCCCCAAAAGATCCACCCATGGCTTCCTCCTCATCCTCATTTATATGCTGTCCATTGGCGACATCATCCAGAAAAATGGGATCAGCTTCCACATGTACATCAATGACATCCAACTCTACTTCTCCACCATCTCTTTCGAACCCTCCACTGCCTCTGTGCTGTCTGATATCCAAGCTTGGCTGAGCTGTAACCTTGTCCAGTTAAACATTGGGAAGACCAAAACCAGTGTCTTTGGCCCTCATCACAAACTCCATACCCTTGCCACTAACTCCACCCACCTCCCTGGTCATGCTTCAGGTTGAATCAAACTGTTCCCAACTCTGCATCCCAGAGCAGAGATTCCAACCCCATATCCTCTTCATTATCTTGGAGTTTAAATCCCTACAGGGTCTCAGCACTTTCTATCTCGTTAAGGTTCTCAAGACCTAGAATCCGCCCCACCCAAACTTTCTGTTCGTCTGACTCAGACGTCTTGTGCAGCCCCTTCCTTTCACTTCACTAAAGGCAGCCGTGCCTTCAGCTGTCAAGGCCCTACTCTCTGGAATTCCCTCCCTAAACCCTTTGTCTGTCCACCTCCTTCTCTTCCTTTGGACCAATCTCTTCAACCAAGCTTTGGTCACCTCTCCTAATCTCTCCTTGGCTTGGTATCTGCTTTCCTCACACCTCTGTGAAGCATCTTGGGATGTTTTTCTACATTAAAAGGTGCTATATAAATGTAAGTTTCTGTCTACAAAATTGCCCATCTGTAAGAGGACCATTGCAGTAACGTAATTTCAAGAGCAAACATTTTTGAGCAGGGTGACTATACCTTGTGTTCATTTTGATAACTGAAATATTCCAGTTTCCACAATTTAAAATGTCAACATATTTGCAGGAAAGTTCACAAATGGTTTGTGTTTTTTTAAACATGAAGTGTTTTTGCCCAGAAATAGTCTTTCTATTTTAAGGATGCTGAAGTAAGAGAAAAATAAAAATTAAGTAACATATAAGTGCTGCAACCCACAGGGGAGGGAAAAAAATCAACACAAAGTATTAAGAATTAAACTGCAGAACTATGGTCTGAATAGGCTCTTTTTAATAATGAGAGGGACAAAATTCCAAATACCTTGCATGACGAATTTAGTGGCTACAAATGGAAGCATATGTTCAAATGGACAGTCCTGCCAGGTTCCTTCCCCCCTTGAAGCTGAATACAAGGACAGATTGAAAGACTTATTTTGCACTTGTCCCTGTATGGGAAAATATTTGAAAGTTACTTGTCACTAGGTTGTTTGTGTGTATTATCATGCCTTAATCTGCTAGTTGAAGTTTAACTAGAGGATATTAATCTTGAACAGATATAAAATATACTTCTTCTGAGTTGGTTAATGAAGTCGAAAAGAGCTGCAAAAGACCACAAAAGACCAGATGCAGGAAGAAAGCAAAGGGAAAACAAAACTAACAACTGGAGATAGTGCTGCACACAAATTATTGAGTTGCTTTGATTTTCACTCAGGTGGAAAATAACTTGCCTTCCCTACCAGGAAATTAAATTTTCCAACCCCATACTACCTGCTGCCAGGGAAACCAACACTAGGATGGCAGGTTTGGCACAGGGACAAACTGCATTTTGCAGGATTTTGCTCATCACTTTGCCTCCTGCCCCACCCCCACTGCCATTAATTTTTAAGATTTTTTAAAAACAAACAAATGCACACAGTTTATTTTTCTCCCAACTGTTAGCAGTAAAATGCCTTCATAAGCAATTCTACCATTAACATTTCTATCAAGCAGGAAAGCTCTTTTAATAAAAGTGAATAAACATTTTGCTTCAGTATATGGAAATACTTTCTTTAATAGTGATGTTTAATGATAAAAGTGAGCAAACAGTTCTTCCAGCACAAGTACTACTTGTTCAACACACAGTTACCAAATGTTGCAATGGTAATTAACTACCTTCGAAGGCTACACATGATGTTTGTCTTTTTGGGTTAAGTGTATAGTGTTATCAGAGGAGAGAGGGTATAAATCTACAGCTACAGAAGGGGAGTATGACATATCAGTTAGTCGCACTGAGATTCTTTGCAGTGTCCTGTGAAAATGTCTAGAGAAGGCACATTTCAAGCAAGGATCCCAGGAAACTCTATTTTGACTAGCATGCTTAAACATGTAAAGAAACAAAAATTGGGTTCTTCAGAAGTTACTGTCTGATGCCAAGAGAATGCGACATTAGTGGGAACCGGTAACACCAACTTAATTACAGATGTTTTCTGTGTTTTTAAAATTTGTCTTTATATTTTTTTCTCTCTATGACACATTCTTCTCCAATTGGGAACACAAAATAATCCAGGCCATGGACTTTTCATGGAGACCAATGGTGCCCAAAATCAGTTGACAGGCACAGTTCAAGCTCGGAGTGGATGATCTTTACCATTTTTTCCTCCTCTTTCATCATATGGGATGCCTTATCTCTTTATGGTCCTTGAACTAGCAGCCTTGCCAAAAAAAAAGACTTGCATTTATATAGCGCCTTTCAGAATCTCAGGACGTCCCAAAAGCTTTACAGTCAACAAACTACTTTTGAAGCATAGTCACTGATGTATTGTAGGAAACATGGCAGTCAATTTGTGCACAGCAAGGTCCCACAAACCACAATGAGATACATGGCCAGAGCATTTAAAAAAAAAGTGATGTTGGTTGAGGGATAAATATTGGCCAGGACACCAGGGAGAACTCCCCTGCTCTTCTTTGAATACTGCTATGGAATCTTTTATGTCCACCTGAGAGGGCAGACGGAGCCTCGATGTCTCATCCAAAAGACGGCATCCTCGACAGTGCAGCACTACCTCAGTACTGCACAGAAGTGCCAGCCTAGATTACGTGCTTCTCTCGAGTGTGGGCCTTCTGACCTGGAGGCAAGAGTGCAAAAACTGTTGAAACTTATCTAACTGCCAAATTATGAATTTTATGATGTGCATCCACTAGAAATAGGATTAAGACGGGTCCTTATAGCTTGCAAACAGGAATGACTTTCATCAGATTTCAGCTGCCTGGGCTAAATTCAAACCCAGGTGTCAGAAATAAAAAGGAATGCATATGAACCCATTGCACTGACCCCAGATGTAGCTCCAGTTGCCCGTGGAATATTTTTTAATAAGCAGACAACAAAGTTTGCACTCTGCTGTGATTTGAATCAATACTGTCCTCAAGGAAACCACTTTTAAATAGAATAGTTGCAATCTTCCAAGGCCCCGTGCTGCTGGCAGAGCCTCGCACACAGTGAGTAGTATATTGGAAAATCGTGGATGCACTGACTATGATTTTCCTCCCGGTCAATGGGCAGAAAATTGTGGACAAAGCACCTGTGATTCTCCAATAAGTCACCTGCCATGTGTGCTAAATGGATCAAGCCTCAGAAAGTCCACTCATAATCTCACCATCAGGACCCCTTCTAAAAAATCGAACCAAATGTTTCTGTTATTCTGTTGATACAATAGCAATTCCATTTTTGGAGTGGTGTTGACAGAGTGAATCCCATGCTAGTATATTTTTTCCACAGCCCACAGATTAGCACACATATATGGGTACCAGCATGGACTGCAGAGGTGATCATATTTACTTGTAATTCTTTTAAAACTTACTGAAATGTTCTGCAGTGCTCACAGAACACTCGAGAGACATCAGTAAGGGGTCAAGTAGGGAGCTAATATATTTGTTAGTGAGAGTATCAACTGGCTTTAGTAGTTGAAGCATTTATTGATGAAAACCTATAAAGAGTTACTAGGACTACCCAGCAAGGAATTTTGCTGTTTACATCCCATCTCCCTTTGAAGTGACATGGTTAATTATTGCTCAGGGAATAAGTAATTCACTGAAACGCTTCAAACTCACAAGGGTGATGCATTTTTGAGCAGTTTTCTGGCAATGTGACATTGGCAGCAGATGTGCATCAGTAGTGGCACAGGACCAGTTTTTTCATACCAATACCAGCCCTTGCATTGATGCCAGGTTACCATGGTTATTCTGCACATTTTACGACAGTCCGAAGTGGCCATTCAGTAAAAAGAGGGCTAATAATATGATTCAACATTCTTTTTTGGGTGGAGTTTCAGGCTGTTTCTGCAATGTTTTTGTTCCAACACTGAGTATTGAATTACATCATCACAGAAAATGACTCAGAGGACCATGTAAGAGGGGGTCAAATGAAATTACATTTGCTGATTCCCCCTAGGTTAATAAGTTCATGGACATATGTTAATTCAGCTCCTCCACACTGTCAGGTTCCAAACCAGTTTCCCCAGATGATATTGTCAGCATCCAAAGTAGAAACATTATTTATAAAACAACAAAAATAGAGTGAAGAACATGGTATTTCTTCAAGTTGGACCTGAACCATTTCTTTCCAATGTTTGTCATCTCAAAATATATATCTCACAAATTTTGTGTTTGGGAAAATAATCTAAAATGTATTATATGGTGCCTTATCACACCTCTTACAAAGACCTCAAAGAGCTTCGTATACAATTAATTACTTTGAAGTGCAGTGATGGTTGTTATGTAGGCAAATATGGTAGCCATTTTGTGCACAGCAAGATAACTCAAACAGCAATGAGATGAGTGAGCAGTTAATCTACCTTTGGTGGTATTAGTTGAGGGAGGAATGTTGACCAGGATGAAGCAAGAACTCCCAGCTGATTTTTTGAATAGTGCTATGGGATCTTTAATGGTCACCTGACCTAGCAGCCAGAGCTTTTTGTTTGATGCACCACCAGCAATGCAGTACTTCTTTAGTATTGTATTGGAATATCAGCCTAGATTATATAATCAAGTCCTGGAGTGGGATTTGAACCCTTAAACACAACCACCACCTGGGATGGTTTTGAAAGTACCGAACAACATCTGCTCTTAAAATCAAGAGTGGGACAGCAGCAGTGCTGGTCCATTAATCTTTTAGAGAAAGTTTTTGAGTCAACACAGAAGTGTTACAATGTTTCTCCTGCTCTTTGACACTTCCGTAATAACTTATAAAGTTATTATAAAAGTCAAATGTACCAGCATTGCTGCCTCTCCCACTTCCGATTCTGGGGGGCTCTGCCCTCCATTCTCAACAACGGCAGTTCTCCCTTATTCCCATACCCTGGGGACTTGAGCCCCCCCCCCCCCCCCTCCCAGGTTTCTTCTTAAGATGGTTGGCTGCCAACTGGCGGTAGTGGCTGGCTAGCAAGCTGCTGCAGGTGGTTGGCTGCAGGAGCAGCAATCGTTGACCTGCAAGTCAAACTACTATTTGCAGACACATTTCTTTTCAATGTTTGTTCTTCAAAGTCAACTATATACTACACTTGTGAACATAAACCCATTCAAAGATCCTGGATACAGATCATAGATATTAATCCCTGGGCAATAATGACATCAATGAAAAGTTAAAGAGCAGGAAGGTGAGGTGTACACTTACTCTACTATAAATCTGATGGTGGTTTGCGCGTATGCTTTAACTCACAACCTTTTGACCAAGAGGGGGCAGTGCTTCTAAGAGTCAATCCCGTTCGGGTTTGGAGCCCGGCTCCAATCTACCCACTTCTGAGTTCCCCACGGATGCACCTGTGAGCACACGAGCGTCCTGAATCCGGAAGTCCCGCCGGCAATTAAAGCTGGTGGGATGATAGTTAAAGAGCCAAATGTACCTCAGGTACTTAAGGCACTTTACTCGTGACATAGTAGGTAGTTAGAGCAATTTTTAACTTACCTGGGCGGCTTTGAAGGGCCGGTTCAAGCAAAAAGAAACAAATTACATAAAAAACCACTGCACGAAGTTAAAACACAAAATCAACCTACCTTTCCACTCTGCTCCGATGACTCCTTCTCTGATCTCCCCCTCTTCACCCCCCCGATGTCCCCCCAATCTCCCCTTCTTCACCCCCCTGATCTTCCCTTCTCCCCACCACCCCCGATCTCCCGTTCCAGCTCTGGATGACGTCTCGCTCTCTCTCTTTCTTTCTCTCTCCCCCGCCCTTGCGTTGCAGCTCCTGACGGCAGCCAGTCTGTCAATCAGGCTGGCGGCCAGGCACGAAACCCGGAGAGCACGTTAATCACCATCAATTACAATGCGATCGCATCGGAAATGGTAAGTTTTATTTATTCGGGTTTGCCACACGCACCTTCACCACCACCCCCCCCCCCCAGCTGCCAACCTATTTCAAAATTGGCCCCTTAAACTCCAGAGCAATTGTTTTCTATATGTTAATCTAACAAGACTTTTGGTACATCTTTATATTATGTCGTGCATTACTTGGGACCATGTGAGTGTTATCTCTAGAGCTTTAGTTATTGTATTTGTTGCTCTCGTTGTACACAGCTTGTTTACTCGGCAGTGTGTAGGATTGAGGCTGGCTCACAGATCATTTAATCCACCAATGCTTTGAATAAAGCTTATATCGCAAAGGAATGCTACAAGCACCACATACACTTATACAATATTTTCATTATTTTATTTAAATTGCTTCCTGAACTGCATTGGTTTCATTTACATTTCACACAGCAAATGCCACAATTTAGAAAATGTGATTAATCATAGAAAACAAAGAGGATAAACATACAGCTGACAGGTGCTGTATGTTTATCCTCTTCATTTACACATCTCCTCTAGGAGATATGCTTATCAGTATGGTTTATATTAATACAGGGCTGAAAGATAAGAAGAAAATCAGATGTAAAATTAGCCCTTTCTTAATCATTTAAACACTTGAGAACCAAATTACATTTCATTAATAGAGATTGTTTTCCAAGTTCAAAGTGATGCTCAGGTAAATTTGTGATGAAAATACATTCGGTATCATGGAGTGGGAGGACTTAAAACACCAGCCTTGGCTCACAGCCATATGCAAACATCCCACGGTTGGCTGCTGTGGATTTTCACCAATTTGTCAGTTGCAGCTCTGAGTAGAAGTGAGAGTTAGAAAGAGACAACTGTCAGGCGTTGCATTTTGAGTTGACGCTCAGTGTCCCCAAATGACTAGTCACACAGTGGAACTGACAAAGACTGTAGAGATGTTAGCAAGCACCCATCTGAACACTCAGCTGTTTGCAAGTCTGAGACCAGAACAATACAAAAACAAAATATTTTTCTTAAAAATAATACGGTCTTCCCACCTCTTTTCAGTACTGATATTCAAGCGTAGTTTGAGTTTACACTACACTGCCGTAAGTAAACTCGGATTAAAATCAAAACATTCTTTGAATCAACTTGATCTTTATTGTGGAACAAGCCAGTGATTAGCTGGCTAACAGAGCAAACTAAAATTTACAGCTACAGATTTTACACGAACAGCAAAATCGGGGACGTGCTTATCTCAGTGCCAGCAACAGGGAAGAAATTTTACGAGGCAAGCCTCTCCCCTCAATTTCAAAATGCTCCCTACACATGGCAACCAACTATCTGAAGAAGAGCCCCTAAACACAGAATAACTTTCTTTCACAAACATTGTGACTGGAGCCATTGAGACCTTGGGCACCCACTTAGACAGGTCTGTCACTGCAGGATTTGTCAGACTAGGTGATCAGTTGGAAACACCAATGACAACCCACCTGGGAGGTACCATATCAACCGCTCTGATACAGCTCACTGGTCATCCAGCTAAGATGTGGCAGGAGCAGGATCAGATGAGGTGGCTTCCACTCAGGCTATCCGCACATCTTCCCACTACACCTTAGCCCCTTTCAGGATTTAAAGTGTCAGCATGCAGGCCCTGGCTGCTACTGTGTTGTCAGATGTGGCTCCAGTAGGTGCAGGACCACATCATAGAAACATAGAAAATAGGAGCAAGAGTAGGTCATTCGGCCCTGCTTGGCCATTCAAAATGATCAGGCTGATCGTCTAACTCAGTACCCTGTTCCCGCTTTTTCCCCATATCCCTTGATCCCTTTAGCATTAAGAAATATATCTATCTGCTTCTTGAATACATCTAATGACTTGGCCTCCACTGCCTTCTGTGGTAGAGAATTCTACAGGTGGTGAAGAAATTTCTCCTCATCTCGGTTCTAAATGGTATACCCCGTATCATGACCCTGTACCCAGAAGTTCAAGGCCATCACAATCACTGCAGGGCCTTGACACCCAATAGTACGATAGAAATGAATCAACTGAGTCTTCGAGTCTTGAAAGGTCTTCGACCTGAAACGTTAACTCTGTTTCTTTCTCCACAAATGCTGCCTCACTTGCTGAGCTTTTCCAGCATTTTCTATTTTTATTTTAGATTTCCAGCATTTGCAGTATTTTGCTTTTGATACCAACTGAGAAGTTGTTGAACCTGAAGATTTTATTCTCTCTTGAAATAGTCAGCTTCAATAAATTCATGCAGTACAATAGGAACATTTGCATTCTGCAAATTTTATTAGCTGAAACTTGTAATGCAGCACCAATTGCCAAGATAGCAGGAAAATACTGCCCAACAAACTGAGGGGTTTGGCAAAAATGCAGAGTGCACATACCAATAAAGCTACGCAGGATGTTAAATGCAGTAGATAAATGCTCATTGCCAAAAAAAACCCTTGCTTTAAGGATTAAGCTAAAGCAAGCTAGGCCTGTTGAGCTATCACATACCCGTTTTATATGGGCGAGGTGCATCCTGTGGGTGGAGCTTTGCCCAAAGTCATCGAATTTGGCATGAGACCCCATTTTGATAATTATTTTATTTAAATTAGGTTTCCAGTGCTTCCTTTGGCCTACAAAAACCACGCCAGGCAAAATCTGGCTTAATACAAAATGGACGTAGGAAGGTGGATGTTTGATTTTGCAATCCACAGTGACACCATCGGCATAGCTTTGTGCCATTGGCAGAGCCGCAAAGAATTGGGGCTATTGTATAAATGGGTCATAGTCATTCAATAAAAGATTATTATCCAAAGTACAGTAAATCTAGTTTAGCTGACAGAAAAGTAACATTAGTGTTGAGTTGTTGCAAGGAAACAACTTCTTTGTCGCTGGACTATCACAGCCAAAACAATTATGACATCTATTTCCATGGGAAAGCAACCAAACACTAGGCTATGCCATCGCAATAAATAATCTGATAAAAAGAAAGTTATTGCCATTATAACTCATTTGGTCTCCTTTACAATTGAATTCTCAACCTTGCCCTTTATCCTTTCGGAGAGTTTCTCAAGGGGATGCAGTGAATCTATTTCCAGTTTCTGCCTTTACTACAAATAAACAGGCTGCCAATGTCCAAAGCAATCTATTCTAATATACAGAAAACATTCTCAACAGCTATTAGACATATCAATCATGTGAAATACCCAGCCAACGAATAACAACGAGCAGTCTGTTCTTATGGCCTTATCGTTAACATTTACACTAAGTTCAGTCACGGTTGGCTCTGCAGAGCATGTCTTGATGTGCTTCCAAATTGAACCCACACTTAATAGGACATAATTTCACAACTACAGGATGGCTCATGGGATTCAAAATTATTTTGTTACTTTTCAACAGAAAGCAGTTAATGGAACGTATTAGGACAATTTTTCAATAATATATCACCAGTGTCACATGCCAACAGGCTTGAAAACTGTGGGAAAAAAGTTTTGCAGTTAATCTAATGCTTTACTCGTCTTCAAGGGAATTGCAATTAACTTTTAGAATTCGATTTGCAAGTTGCTTTTCCCACTGATGAAGTAATACAGCAGAACTGACAACACTGGCAAAATGTCAGAATTATATTTACGATTGCGGTCTACTCCTGACAATTCAAAGTTGTTTTTGTGCTTAAAAAATGAATGATCCAGTAATTTGAATTAAGCAACATAAATAATATAGGAAAGTAGGAATTTAATGCTAAAAAAATACAATTATCAGATCATTTGAATAAGTGACTTAGAATTCAGAAAGGTACATTGTAGCAACAGTGACAGTCTGAAAATCTATTTAAACATATGGGGGTCTAAATTGGGCCGCGTAGAGCTTGTTTTGTAGGCATTACACAGACTCCTAAGGACCCAAAATGGCGTCTGCGATGCGCGCGCACACTTTCGGCATGACGTGCACAGGACGCCATATTGGTAAAGGCGTTTGCGCATGCACACTTCATAGAATCATAGAAAGGTTACGGCACGGAAGGAGCCATTCGGCCCATCGAGTCCGTGCCGCCCTAAGCAAGTCCCACTCCCCTGCCCTATCCCCGTAGCCCTGCAAATGTTTTTCCTTCAAGTACTTATCCAGTTCCCTTTTGAAGGTCATGATTGAATCTGCCTCCACCCCCGCTCCGGGCAATGCGTTCCAGATCCTAACCACTCGCTGTGTAAAAAAAGCTTTTCCGCATGTCACATTTGCTTCTTTTGCCAATCACCTTAAAACCATGTCCTCTGGTTCTTGACCCTTCTGCCAATGGGAACAGTTTCTTTCTATCTATTCTATCTAGACCCTTCATGATTTTGAATACCTCTATCAAATCTCCTCTCAACCTTCTCTGATCCAAGGAGAACAACCCCAGCTTTTCCAGTCTATGCACATAACCAAAGTCCCTCATCCCTGGAATAATTCTAGTAAATCTCTTCTGCACCCTCTCTAAGGTCTTCACATCTTTCCTAAAGTGCGGTGCCCACTCTTTAACGAAGGCTGGCAGCATGTAAAGTAGGGAGATTATGTGGTAGATCAGTGTGTAATGCTGATTTAAAGGGACAGATGCGATTTTGGAACACCAGGCTCCAGCCAACGCACTGTCTTAACCTCGTACAGCTGAACAGGTCTTAAACGGCATGGAGGATCCCCCACCAACGCTATTTGAAGGGATCATGCAGAAGTTACAGGTTAGTTGCTGGATTATTGCTTCTGGCTGCTGATGTATTTGTACCTGTTTTGCAGGTCTCCTATACTTGAGTACTAGGACGAGGGGACACAGCCTAAAAATTAGAGCCAGGACTTTCAGGAGTGAAGTTAGGAAACACTTCTATATGAAAAGAGTGGTAGAAGTTTGGAACTCTCTTCCGCAAATGGCAGTTGATGCTAGTTCAATTGTTAATTTTAAATCTGAAATTAATAAGATTTCTGTTAACCAAAGGTATCAAGGGATATGGGGCTAAGGCGAGTATACCCAGTTAGGTCACAGATCAGCCATGATCTCATTGAATGGTGGAGCAGGCTCGAGGAACTAAATGGCCTACTCCTGTTCCTATGTTCCTATAATAAAGTTTCAATATGCTACAGGGAGTGGGCTGGCTAGTTGACAGGCAACAGCAGGGGCACTAGCGCAGTGGGACACGAATGCTGTCATTCTGAGAGAGGAGAGCAGGTTCATGTTCTATGCAGCCACTGCCACTTACTGTCTCCTATAATGCGCCACCTTCTCCTGCAAGAAAGCACGGCCATGTGTTGGTGAGTGTCCTGCAAGATGTTCGAGTGATGTGGCTGTCATGGTTGAATAGCTGTCAATGTGTGTTACCTGTGAGTTGCGGGTTTGCAGCTTGCAACAGTGGTAATGTGTGAGGGTGAGATGAAGCATCTGATTGGAAGAGTTGAGTACTGTTTGAAAGAGTTTGTTGGTAGGTGGGTGGTGGTGGGGTGTAGTGCTGAGTAATATTTATTCAATATTTTGAAGGAACCCAGCAGTTTGTAAACATAAGGACGGGACCTGCAACTGTGTTTTACGTGTACGATTTCTGACCTCCGTTCAGACTCGTATCTTATATTTTGAAAACATAAAAGTCCTGCAAACTTTGAGCAGCCAAGTTGTTGCTCCTTAAAAATTCCAGAGTTTCCATCATCACCATACAGCTGAAACAAGAGTTATGGACTACATACAGCACACTATAGTTAAAGTTTGCTGATTACCTCGTTTAACCTAATGAAAGATCAATTCCAAAATTGGGGGCTCAATACAATTAAACACCTAAAATTGGCTGGAACTACTGGCAATCAAGCAAATGTTATTACTATGGAAGAATCAGCAAGTAGGATACAAAAGAAAGGTGAGAAAGCGTAGTGAAGGAATGATTTATTGGATCCAGAATTGATTATGGGATGCGGGAGTAGGAATAGGTGCTGACTAATGGGGGTCAGAAATGGTATTTGGACAGATCTGACAGCTCTCTGGAAAGAATGGGCTTCATAAGTGACACCAGGCTGGAGGTGACAAACGAGAGAGTGGAATGGAGCCGATAGAGACAGGGAGCCGCAGATATAACATGGCTGATGTATCTAATAATCTGTAAGGCAGTCAAACCACTCACACCAATTAATTATTTCACTGTTTAATCCTAGCAATGAGTCACTTACCTCTGTTGTCAGTAAGGAAACAGTGGCCCCAAGGCATTTAAAATGACGCCATTGGGACACGATCTGCAATTTTAGTTAGAGGCCTGAGCAGGGGAACAGTGACGGCTTCCCCATCAGGCCAGACCTGCCTGGAACCAGATCGTGAGCCAGAAAAGGCCAGACAGGTAAGTTTTAAAATTTTATTTTAAGTTTCCTTGTGGGCCAGAAGGTGCAGGAGTGCTCCTCTGAGCCTCACAGGGAAGGCTTGGGCCTCCCTTGCCATGGGCTTCCCCCCCACCCCCTTTCACTCACCTGACTACCGGGGACCGTTCCTGTGGGTCCCCGGCTGCGGCCTCAAGCCACCGAATTCCCGCTTCCGCCTGCTGGCTAGGCAGTGGATGTAGCTGGGTTCGACTGGGAGAAAATTTATGGAAATGAGGGAAAGGGTTCTTCAATTAATCTGGAACTTTACACAGCTTTGGGGGAAATGCAATTAATATTTCTATTAATACTAAATCAATGGTTATTCCTGAGTACTAGGAACAAGAGTAGGCCATTCAGCCACTCAAGCCTGTTCCACTATTCTATTAGATAATGGCTGACTCTGTACTTCAACTCCATTTATCGGCCTTTTCTCCATATCCTTTTCTTAACAAAAATCTATAGATTTAAGCCTTGAAAATTTGATTTAACTCAGCATCCACAGCCTTTGAGAGAGAGTTCCAGATTTCCACTGAATGCTTCATGATTTCACTTCTGACTGGCCCAGCTCTAATTTTAAGATTATGTCCCCGCCAGAAGAAATAGTTTCTCATTATCTACTCTATCGAATCACTATCATTTTTAACACCTCAATTTGATCACACCTCAACCTTCTGAACTCAAGCAAACCAAGTCTATGCAACCTATCCTCAAAGTGTAACCCTTTAAACACTGGTATCACTTTGGTGAAGCTGTGCTGCACCCTCTCCAATATATCCTTCCTGAGGTGTGTTGCCCGAAACGGAACATACTGTGGGGTCTGACTAAGGTTCTGTGCAACTAAAACATATCTTCCCCACTTTTGTATTCCAATCGCCTTGAGGGAAAGGCCAACATTCCATTAGCCTTTTTGATTGCTTTTTGTATCTGTGCATTAGCTTTTAGTGATTGGTGTACATGGACATCTAAATCCCTTTGTTCCTCCACAGCTCCTAGTCTCTCATTTCTTATTTGTCATCCACTTTGGATGCAATAAAGACATCACATTGAACTCCATCTGTCACAGTTTTGCCCACTCACTTAATCAGTCTCTGTCCCTTTGTAACTTCCTGCTCTTATTTACACAACTTATTGTGCTTCCTAACTTAATGCCTTGCAAACTTGGATATCCAACTCTTTATTCCTTCATCCATGTCATTAATTTGTATGGTGAAAAGCTGAGACCCCCAGTACAGATACGCAGGGAGCACCTCTTGACACATCCTGTCAATCAGAGAAGCTTCCCTTTATCCCTATTCTGTCTCCTACCTCCCAACTGACCCATGTCACAAGGTTACCTCTAATTTGTGCACCTTCATTTTTCACACAAGCTTTTGTGCAGAACCATACTGAATGCCTTCTGAAAGTCCATATAGACAATATCCATAGACAATCCCCTATCAACCACTGCCTCAAAAAATTCAACTAGATTAGTCAGATATGACCTACCCTTCACAAATCCATGCTGACTCTCTTTGATCAGCTCACACTTATCCAAGTGCTCAGTCACCCTCTCTCTGCTGATAGATTCCAATAAGTTCCCCACAACTGATATCAAACTGACAGATCTGTAGTTTCCTGGTTTCTCCATCTCTCCTTCTTAAATAATGGAGTGACATTTGCAATTTTCCAATACATAAGCACAATTCCTGAAAGTAGAGTGTGTTGGAAAATTACAATCAATGCATTTTCTTCCCCTATTTCATTTAACATCCTTGACATTTGTCTATCTTAAGTACCATTATTTTCTCCATTACCATTTTTTTACATCCACTGAGTTCCTCCCCTTGACTTTTTTTTAGGTTCCTGGCATGTTTTATGTACCACTGGTATTTTTTTCTCTTCATCCAATGAAGATGGATACAAAGTACTCATTTAACAAGTCTGCCATTTCTTTATTGTCAATTATAGTATCACCTGCTTCTGTCTTTAATGTGCCTACATTCCCCTTTAGCACTCTGTTTCCCTTAATATATTTACAAAATCTTTTGCTGTTAGCTTTTGCAAGGTTTTTTCATATTCATTTTTTGCATGTTTTATTGCTTTCTCTGCATCAGTTTGTTGCTTTTTATAGCTCTCCCAGTCTGCTACTTTTCCACTTTTCCTTGCATTTATGTAAGCCTTTTCTTTTAGCTTGATTCTGTCCCTAACCTTGATTGTTGACTATGATTACTTAACAACACAAGTGGAGTTTTTACTTTTTAGGGGTATGTACTTATAGGACACATTGTGTGGGGGGGGGGGGGGGGGCGGGAGTTTTGACTTTGTGTGACAGTGAATCGACAGCCCGTTTTACATCTCTCCCAATTTTTATTTCCATTTGAAGCCAGGTAACCACATCACTAAAGCACTGCACGGCAAACCTCAATTTCCAGACAAAAATTATACTGGATTGTATAGACATCGGTTGTATAATCAACACAAACTTCATAAATCCAATTTTGCCCTGATCCAACAAGGTCGAGGTCCAAAACCCAGATCAACGTAGTGAGCAATGTCTTACTCATTGTAATAAAACTAAGTTTATTACTCGAGATAACAGTGAAGCTACAATTTCCTGGGAATGGAACGGTACATTTATTCCTGACGTGCAATACTGATTTATTTATAGAAACTATTTTATAGGATAGTCTGTTATGCCTAAAAGCTTGTTTACACGGAAAAAATTAAGTTTGTGTATAATGAACGTTGGAATGAGTGACCATAACATGGTTACATTCCATATCCAATTAGAGGGTGAGAAGGTTGGTTCTCAAACAAGGGTACTGAGCTTGAATAAAGGAGACTATGATGGTATGAGAGCGGAATTGATTAAAGTGGACTGGGAAAATAGATTAAAGGGTAAGACGGTACATGAGCAGTGGTGTTCATTTGAGGAGTTATTTTACAACTTTCAAAAAATATATATTCCACTGAGGGAAAAAGGGTGTAAAAGAAATGACAGCCATCCATGGCTAAGTAAAGAAATTAAGGATAGTATCCAAATAAAAACAAGGACATATAAGGTAGCCAAACTTAGTGGGAGGATAGAAGATTGGGAAGTCTTCAAAAGACAGCAAAAAGTAACTAAGGGATTGATTAAGAAAGGGAAGATAGATTATGAAAATAAATTAGCAAAAAATATAAAAACAGATAGCAAGAGTTTCTACAGTTATATAAAAAGAAAAAGGGTGGCTATGGAAAACGTAGGTCCCTTAGAGGATGAGACCGGGAAATTAATGGTGGGAAACATGGAGATGGCAAAAATGCTGAACAAATATTTTGTTTCAGTCTTTACGATAGAGGACACTAAGAATATCCCAACACTGGGCAAACAGGGGGCTCTGGGGGGGGAGGAGCTAAATACGATTAAAATCACTAAGGAATTGGTACTCAGTAAATTAAATTAATGGGACTCAAGGCGGATAAATCCCCTGGACCTGATGGCTTACATCCTAGGGTCTTGAGGGAAGTGGCAGTCGGGATTGTGGATGCTTTGGTAATAATTTTCCAAAATTCTCTGGACTCGGCAAAGGTCCCGGCAGATTGGAAAACTGCTAATGTAACACCCTTATTTAAAAAGGGTAGTAGGCAGAAGGCTGGAAATTATAGACCAGTTAGCCTAACATCTGTGGTGGGTAAAATTTTGGAGTCTATTATTAAGGAGACAGTAGTAGAACATTTGGATAAACATAATTTAATAGGACAAAGTCAGCATGGCTTTATGAAGGGGAAGTCATGTCTGACAAATTTGCTTGAGTTCTTTGAGGACATAACGTACAGGGTGGACGTAGTGTATTTAGACTTCCAGAAGGCATTCGACAAGGTGCCACATAAAAGATTATTGCTCAAGATAAAGAATCACTGGATTGGGGGTAATATTCTGGCATGGGTGGAGGATTGGTTATCTAACAAGAAGCAGAGAGTTGGGATAAATGGTTCATTCTTGGACTGGCAACCAGTAGCCAGTGGTGTTCCGCAGGGGTCGGTGCTGGGTCCCCAACTCTTTACAGTCTATATTAACGATTTGGAGGAGGGGACCGAGTGTAACATATCAAAGTTTGCAGATGATACAAAGATGGGAGGGAAAGTGGAGAGTGAGGAGGACATAAAAAACCTACAAGGGGATATAGACAGGCTGGGTGAGTGGGCGGAGATTTGGCAGATGCAATACAATATTGGAAAATGTGAGGTTATGCACTTTGGCAGGAAAAATCAGAGAGCAAGTTATTATCTTAATGGCGAGAAACTGGAAAGTACTGCAGTACAAAGGGATCTGGGGGTCCTAGTGCAAGAAAATCAAGAAGTTAGTATGCAAGTGCAGCAGGAGATCAAGAAGGCCAATGGAATGTTGGCTTTTATTGCTGGGGGATAGAATATAAAAACAGGGAGGTATTGCTGCAGTTATATAAGGTATTGGTGAGACCACACCTGGAATACTGCATACAGTTTTGGTGTCCATACTTAAGAAAAGACATACTTGCTCTCGAGGCAGTACAAAGAAGGTTCACTCGGCTAATCCCGGGGATGAGGGGGTGGACATATGAGGAGAGGTTGAGTAGATTGGGACTCTACTCATTGGAGTTCAGAAGAATGAGAGGCGATCTTATTGAAACATATAAGATTGTGAAGGGGCTTGATCGGGTGGATGCGGTAAGGATGTTCCCAAGGATGGGTGAAACTAGAACTAGGGGGCATAATCTTAGAATAAGGGGCTGCTCTTTCAAAACTGAGATTAGGAGAAGCTTCTTCACTCAGAGGGTAGTAGGTCTGTGGAATTTGCTGCCCCAGGAAGCTGTGGAAGCTACATCATTAAATAAATTTAAAACAGAAATAGACAGTTTCCTAGAAGTAAAGGGAATTAGGGGTTACGGGGAGCGGGCAGGAAATTGGACATGAATTTAGATTTGAGGTCAGGATCAGATCAGCCATGATCTTATTGAATGGCGGAGCAGGCTCGAGGGGCCGATTGGCCTACTCCTGCTCCTATTTCTTATGTTTCTTATTAATGCTGTCACCGCACATGCCCTCTATATTGTTGTGTGCAAGAACAATTCTCAGTTTATAAAAACAAACCCGAAGCAGCACTGTGAATTAAAGAGGAATCATCTGGTTTAAATAATTAATTTCTATATTATAAGGGTCATCAGCTCCTCAGACAGTAAGGAACCACCTGTTCTGCCCAACCTCAAGGTTCCTCAGAGAGAAACAACGAAGCCTCCTATCTGCTGCAGTAGAAACTACACTGTGATAAATTCTCTTTCAAATTTATTACCTTGAGGAGATGGAATTAAGTCATCAAACGCATTGCATTTATTGCAATACAACATGATCGATCTAAACCATTTCAAAAACTTCATCATGCAAATAAATGGTGCATCAGGAAATCGTATTAAACATGTATTTGGTCTTTGGTGAATATTCCCAATTTAAATAGTAACAGTGGTTACTATTTCTTAGGTTGCAAGTGAGGTAAATCATTGCCTTTGCAATGCATTTCCTATCAGCCCTTTGTATTTGAACACTGGTGCAGGAAAGTACGATGCCTATCAGTGTGATCATCTTCACCTTAACCAAAACTTCTGCTCTTCTCCACATACATTCCTGTAAACTGACAATGCTGATTTGTCAGAAAGTTCTTATCAAAAATACAAACTTTTATTAAAAAGAGGGTGAAATTCAACTTTGTTGGGAGCGCAAAGCAGACGGTAGCAGATCATTGGCCCGTTATACACCACGCCAGATTCTCCTTTCTATCCAATCTATACTGTTCTGTATATCCAATTAACACTTTGTCTTATCTTTTAATGCTTTATGTTTAATTTTAATAAACATATTTAATCTTAAAACCTCCATTTGTCCAATAGTCTGGAGACGAGAAATACCCACTGTAATAGTAGTTGCTAAGTAACGGCGGTGGTCTGTTAAATGTCTAGTCAGATCTGCAACACATTGCTCCGATATCCACATGAAAATGATAAGATGGAGTAAAAGTTCTTCTTTAAAGCAACAATACTTTATAGGAAAACAGCTCCAACTCTTTGCATGAACAGAACATCCATGAATACTCATATAATAATTTACTCAGAATCATTTTGTGACAGAACTTTGAAAGGGCTTCTGAAACCCATGTTAAAGACTCAGCGTTTGTTTTATCAAACTATGGTCTCTGGTCAAAGTGCAGTTTGACTAGGTTTGCATTTTACAATCGCAATGAGACACGTCACTGAGTGTAAGGCTCGTCAAGGTTTGCATTTTTTTTCGCTTGTGATCATAATGCTGTAATTTTATACTGTTATTTTAATGAAGTCATGCATTCTTTGCATCTTGTTTTGCACACAGAACCACACTTTACAACTGAATTATTGACTTGGCAGCAGAAGTAATCACTAACTGTAATCAAGCTATTATTCCCAGATGTCATTCAAATTTTGGTAAAAGTGAATACAAAAGAACAAGATTTTTTTTAAAAAAAGAACCGTATCAGCTGTAACCTCTCCGAATTAGATAGATGCCAAAACAAAATTGGAAGCCTGAACCCCACTCTCCTGATCACAAATATGCAAGTGGGACAAATGCCACCTGTGCCAACATAACAACATGTTGTGTAGAACTGGGCAGTTCAGCATCAAATCACACTGTGAAGGAAATGATCTAATGAAATGCTTTTTACTTTTCCCGTGCCTGGTATAGTCCTTGTTTGCACTACATTTATGTACTGAGTCACTGGTGAAGTTACAATGGAGGAAGAGAAGCAGTTTTGGCTAACAATTTCAACTCAGTTTTCCAACTATATAAAGCCAACAATACAACTAATAGGTTTCGATCTGCTATGGTGACCAGTATAATAGCACATACACAATTCTGTAAAATTTTAAAACTTCCACCGGCCATAAACATTACCTGACAACCTCAATTAAGACTTTTGTCAGTATTATCTTCTCCCTACTGTAAGGAAGCAGGGTAGATGGTAGAACTACATTTTAGAAAGCAGCTTGGAGCAAACATGAGGGTAATAAGTTTCAGATGATACAACATTAAGCTAGAATAAGTTTCTGGAGATGGTGATGCTGGAGTGAGTTTCGGGTGTTGCAACAGTAAACTGAAACCTGTTTAATCATAGTGTGTGAGGTACTGATACAAGGACCAGTTAATCACGTTATATGGGCTACTGACCATTTGATCAAAGGAAGTAAAGGCAGATGGGTGAGATTATGATCGTTACATAATTAATATGCAAACTTGCCTTTGGATTAAGAAGGTCTGCATGCAAAGTAAAGTGAACAATACAAGAAAGATGTGATCGTGGAGTCGCTGAACCTGGACCACAGGGTGATCAAATAACACGGCAGGATGGGAGACAGGATATAAACTGGGAGAAAAATAGAACTTGTGGTAGAGAATCAAAGGAAGAACACCAGGAAGAGGCAGGGATTGTGTCTCTAACCAGAGGAGTGGATAATACCGTTTTGCTTATTCCTGTGTACTATTGCTACAGTGATTGTAAAGTCATCACACAATCAATATGGAGTCTCCTTCGAATGCTTACACCTTCAAATATGGTTACATCTAGTGACATCACTATTCCTGGCCAGAATGGAGGTGATTACGTAATTCCACCGTTAATCACGCCTGGAGACCGCACAGCTGTAAGTGATTGGGATTGATCTTACGCACATAATTTGTATTAAATAACTATCCTCCACTATATACTTTTTGATGGCGAAATCACCTTTCATCGGGAGAAGTTGCTGCAGTTTCGGTCATGAGTTCTGTTTGCTGCTGTTTGTAGAGACTTTTAAAATCGACTCTGTAAATAAACTTTGTTTGCTTTGCTGTTTGCTCAGTAAATAAACTTTGTTTGCTGTAAAATATACTTCTTTGCCGTAAGTCCCGGCCCGCCTCCAGCTCATTGGTTGATACAGTGGTGTCAATGGACACTTTGTCCAAATATAGGCACTGTAGTTAGCTGGCTCTGTACAGTACTCACCATTCTTCCTCTCGTTCAAAGGAGGTAGGCGCGGATTCGTCTGCAGCGAAAGCTCCTGGAATTCGTGGGCAACTGTTTCACTTCGAGGGCTTGGGGTTATTAAGCTCTGTAACACTGAATCTTCCATTTCAGACACTTGTATATGATCCATCACACTCAGTAAGATGATAGGAGCCGCTTGTTGATCCATTTTGACACACACTGTGCTGACGGTGCTAAGAGGGTGAGAAGAATGGATAAATTAATCTCAGGTTGAATATTGTTGATTTGAAAGAAACAGAATCAGTTGTTCAAAGTTAAAAGCTTTTTATATTGTGTGTTGGAACATTTGTTTATCAGACAGATAGATAGGTTTGGTCTCCTTCCAGTTTAACTTATGGTGCAAATGCATCTTTTATGAAGGAACAGTGAATGAGGGTAACAAGTACATAAAATAAAGCTGATTTTTTTAAAAGTCTATTCCATTGCATGCTAATGGTAATTTGTGTTGATTTTTCACAAACAATATCATTGCTATTAGCAACAGGACTCCGTTTTTAAAAATTAAAAAAATTCTTCTGGTGAAACACCTGATCATCTCTCCCAACACGTGGCTCAAATTGGATTCCAAAATGATTCAAGAATATATTGGCACTAGCTGTTTCTTTTTCCAGTTTACATTTCTGTGTAAAGATATCATGGGACATTAATGCACCACTTTGGAGCACTGGCAAAGCAGCTGGCCTAGTTTAAAAAGCAAATCTATTGCTAAACTCTTTACAAATGATATTTATCATGTTAATTACATTGCCAACAAAGGTTTGAAGCACCCACACACTTTGAGGATTGCATTGAGGAGAATTACAACTAAATTACCATTTGCCCTGAACAACCTGTACAGTCCAGCTGATGACAGCATATTATTTGTCTCACTGATATTCTACTGTGCAAACTGTAGTATTTAATCTGTCCAATATAATTCACCTGGCAAAGAATAGTTAAGCCAATTTCTTTTCTTTCCAGAGTTATCTAAACCAGTTCCCAGCAGGTCTCCATTGCTCTGCCACCAGTTTGTGAAGTGATGATACCTGGTGATGACACCTTGCCCTTACTGACACCTCCCTGCCTGGCTATACCATCCACTACCTGCCCCACCTAAACTGGCACGATAGCGGTGGGGGCCCTTATCACCAAATCACACCATGGTCTCTCCATCTCCTCTGGCACCTTCTCCTCCTTTGATCACCTCATCTTGTTCCACCCGGCTCACCTCTCCTTTAAAACCCTGGTTCTCTACCCAAGCGCCACCCTGAGTTTCTTACCGAGGTACCCTCATTTCTTTCCTCCTTCAGCCTTTGCACTGAGCGACTCCTCATCCTCAGTGATTTCAATCTTCATCTTAACTCACTTTGCCCTCTCTCCTCCGAGTTCACTGCCCTTCAGTCCTCCCATAACCTCTCCCTCCAATATAAACTCTCCTACTCAAATTCAAGGCCATCTCCTCGATCTTGCCATCTCAAGTGGCCTCTCTATTTCCATTGTCTCCATCACAGACAAAGCCAACTCTGATCACTTCATTATATCCCTCAACACTCATATCCCCCTTCCAACCCCACTTCCTTCTTGCGTCTGCCCCTCCAAGTCTTTTCCTCCAAGTCGTTTACTTTCCCTCCTCATCCTTCTCAATCCAATGCAGCTTATGATATAGTTCTCATGCCATCCTCCTCCAAGGTCTCTCCTCGTTATCCAGCCCTAGTCTGTTTCCACTCTTTCCTATCCAGTACTAGCCAGAAAATCTCCTACAATGGCTTTTCTTCCTGCCCCCGCAATGTTACCTCTGGAGCCCCCAAGAAGCTGTCTTTGGATCCTCCTATTTCTCATCCACATGCTGCTGCTTGGTGACATCATCCAAAGTCTCGATAGCAGGTTCCACATTTATGCTGACATCACCCTGCTCTACCTCACCACCATCTCTCTCCACCCTGCCATTGTCTGTGTTGTCATTGTGCATGTCCTTTGAATGGCACTGCTGCCTTTAGGCCTGAATTGCTCCTAACCTTCCCTGTCCTTGAGCCCAATAGAGTGCTTCCAGCAGCACCCAAAATGAGGGCCAGCAGGAAATAAGTACATAAGTAGGAGCAGGAGTAGGCCATACGGCCCCTCGAGCCTGCTCCGCCATTAGTAAGATCATGGCTGATCTTTGACCTCAAACTGCACTTTCCCGCCCGATCCCCATGTCCCTTGATTGCCTTAGAGTCCAAAAATCTATCGATCTCAGTATTGAATATATTTAATGACTAAGCATCAACAGCCCTCTAGGGTAGAGAATTCCAAAGATTCACAACCCTGAGTGAAGAAATTTCTCCTCACCTCAGTCCTAAATGTCCGACCCTTTATCTTGAGACTATGCCCCCTAGTTCTATTCTCCAGCCAGGGGAAACAGCTCTTAGCATCTACCCTGTCAAGCCCTCTTAGAATCTTATATGTTTCAATGAGATCACCTCTCATTCTTCTAAACTCCAGAGAATATAGGCCCATTCTACTCAATCTCTCCTCATGGGACAATCCTGTCATCCCAGGAATCAATCTAGTGAACCTTCTTTGCACCACCTCTAAGGCAAGTAGATCCTTCCTTAAGTAAAGAGACCAAAACTGTACACAATACTCCAGGTGTGGTCTCACCAAAGGCCTGTACAATTGCAGCAAAACTTCCTCACTCTGGTTCTCCAAACCCCTTGCAATAAAGGCCAACATTCCATTTGCCTTCCTAATTGCTTGCTGTACCTGCATGTTAACTTTGTGTTTCGTATGCAAGGACACCCAAATCCCTCTGAACACCAACATTTTAAAAATATTCTGTTTTTCTATTCTTCTTACCAAAGTGAATAACTTCACATTTCCCCACATTGTACTCCATCTGCCACCTTCTCACTTAATCTGTCTATATCCCTTTGCAGACTCTTTGGGCTCGATTTTCAAAGTAAAAAATGGGTGGGTTGGGGGCGGAGGGGCATTGAAAATTGCCGCCATTTCAGACCCACCCCAACCCGCCCATTTCTGGTTTTCATGGGGGCGGGAGGAGGGGCAGGTGGCCAACCCGCTCCCAGGAGACGGGTGGGTGATTAAAACCTTTCAAGGAGGCTTCAGGCCTCCATTTTTCACTGATTTCCGATTTCAATTCCCAGGGGACCGGGGTTCCCAGGCTTCTGTTTTACGCCTCGTGATAGGAGGTGAAAAGGGCTGAGACTAACAGGTAGGGAAAGGCACAGCTTGTGGGCCCGGAGCAGCCGGAGTGCTTCCCCCACGCCTAACAAGCCTACCTGCACCGACACCCACCGCCCCCCCAAATCGCAGACCCCCGACCCTCCCCCTCCGACCCCCGATCCTCCCCCTCAATAATCGTGGACGCCCACGATGACCCCCGATCCTGACCCCCCGTGACTGACCCACGATCCCATCCCCCATGCGCACGACCCCCGTGCCCCCCCCATCCATGCAAACAAAGACTTACCTGAAGACGTCCTCTCTCTGGCTGGTCTCCCATCCAACTGAGACTAGCCTGTCAATCAGCCGATCAGTCGGACAGGAAGCCGACAAAAGAAATAAAAGACGTCCTTACGTCAAAATCGTAAGGACGTTCTGGAAACCCGTGGTAATGAGTTTCCCGACCTCAAATTGACTCCCCACCCCCTTCATGGCTCCGTTTTAAAATTGAGCCTTTTGTGTCCTCCTCACAGCTTACTTTCCCACCTAGCTTTGTATCATCAGCAAACTTGGATGCATTACACTCAGTCCCTTCATCAACGTCATTAATATAGATTGTAAATAGCTGAGGCCCAAGCACTGATCCTTGCGGCACCCCACTAGTTACAGCCTGCCGACCTGAAAATAACCCGTTTATTCCTACTCTCTGTTTTCCGTCTGTTAACCAATCCTCTATCCATGCTAATATATTACCCCCAACCCCATGAGTCCTTATCTTGTGTAACAACCTTTTGTTTAGCATCTTATCAAATGCCTTTTGAAAATCCAAATATACTACATCCACTGGTTCCCCTTTATCTACCCTGCTAGTTACATCCTCAAAAAACTTTAATAGATTTGTCAAACACGATTTCACCTACATAAAACCATGTTGACTCTGCCTAATCATATTATGATTTTCTAAGTGTCCCGTTACCACGTCCTTAATAATAGATTCCAGCATTTTCCCGACTACTGGTGTCAGGCTAACTGGCCTGCAGTTCCCCGTTTGCTCTCTCCCTCCTTTTTTTGAGGAAGCCTCCGAAAGCTTGTAGATTTCAAATAAAAATCCTTTCTTGACTAGCAGTGTTACATTTGCTACCTTCCAATCCACTGGGACAGTTATGGAATCTAGGGATCTCTGCAACCACCTCTTTTAGAACCCTAGGATGTAAGCTATCAGGTCCAGGGGATTTGTCAGCTTTTAGTCCCCTTAATTTCTCCAGTACTTTTTCTTTACTAATATTAATTATTTCAAGTTCCTCACTTTCATTAGAACCTTGGTTCCCCACTATTTCTGGCATGTTTTAAGTGTCTTCTACTGTGAAGAGAGATACAAAATATTTGTTTAATGTATCTGCCATTTCCTTATTCCCTATTATAATTTTTCCTGTCTCTGCCTTTAAGGGACCCAGGTTTACTTTCGCTACTCTCTTCCTTTTTATATTCTTGTAGAAGTTCTTACAATCTGTTTTTATATTTCTTGCTAGTTTAGTCTCATTCTATTTTCACCCCCTATCAATTTTTTGGTCATACTTTGCTGGTTTCTAAAACTCTCCCAGGTGATCCAGTGCTTCGTGGGATGCAGTGCACATTCAGTGCCCTCGAACAGCACCTGCCCAGGAAAATCAGTCCCGGTGTATGATTTGATTAATTTTGCATTTTACTTTACTCTCTCCTTGTAATATTTAAACTTTTCATTTTGCTTTGGAACTCTCTTCCGCAAACGGCAATTCATACTAGCTCAATTGCTAAATTTAAATCTGAGATAGATAACTTTTTGGCAACCAAAGGTATTAAGGGATATGGGCCAAAGGCAGGAATATGGAGATCACAGATCAGCCACGATCTTATCAAATGGCCTACTCCTGTTCCTATGTTCCTATATGCTTTGATAAATAATTTTTTATTAAGCTTTTTTAAACTATATATATATCTTCATCACATTGGTATTGAGAGCTTTGTGCAGTTACTCACAACAACATGACTATATTGCACATCAGCTTTGGCTCAGTGGTAGCACTCAGGTGGTCAGGTCAAGCCCCACTCAAGACTTGAGCACCTAATCTAGGCTGACACTTCAGTACAAACAGCTGCACTGTCTTTCAGATGAGATATTAAACTGCCCCTCTCAGGTAGACATAAAAGATCCCATGGCTCCTTCACTCTGTCGCTTTCCCCCTCCTTCACTTCTAGTCATTCTCTCCTCCATCGCACTCTCGTCCTTCGCTTCCCGTCGCGCTCTTACGTTTGACTTTTCATTGTTCTTTTTATTTTCCTTTTTTCAGAACCAGCTGAATTGCTTTGCTTTTACTTTTAATATTTCTGTGCATCAAAGTTTTTTTTAGGGAATGTATTATAAATGTTTCATGCTACATCTTGAAATGGGCTGGACTGAATCAAGGTTAATTGAGTGCTTGAAATCGTAAATGCTAATGCACAAGAATGAGGAAATTAATACTGGCCTTCATCTTACATTATATTCTGCTACCAGCTTCATATGAACCATTTAACCTTTGTTTTTAAAAACCCAATAAAAATACAGTGCAGTGAAAGGCAAAGGTAATTGATGTAATCTTACAATCTTATTAACCATTGTTATTTTGATATTGATCATCCTTAAACTATATTACTAACCATTACACTTTCTATTGGAAAATTAATAGTGCTCATCCCACCTATCTGTAGCTCTGTGCAGGAAGGATCAGTTGAAAGGTGGAGCCCTATGGAAGTGGCTTGGAGGTTAGACACCCTTGCCGTATTGTTCAGTATTTACTACTGACTTGTTTATGGAGACTGGGTGTTTTCATGGATCAGCATACTTTTGTTCCTCTTCTGGATTTAAAACAGCCCAGACTGACAACACAAAAATCTTTGCTCTCTGTGAGCTATAAGTGAAATGAGTTTGGCCAACCTCACTTCTGGTAGGTAAAGTTCACAGCACAGAACCAGCCGGAATTCAGCACAGTTGGCACTAAATTAGCAATTGGAATTAGAGCATCTTTTTGGGCACAGTATGGGAACTTTACCCTGCACCCAGCCCATGTTAAACCTGATCTGGGAGTGCCCGATCCAGGCACTCAGTGCCTGAAATGGAATGTGTTCTGCTCCCAAAAATGAAAACAATATACCTAGTTAAAAGATTACATTCATCCCAAATATCAGACTTTTGCCTGCCACCTGAAGTACTAGTTTCAATCGGCACTTCAAGTGTAAATCTCACGTCAGAGCACATTTGGATGCATGCTAGTATTAACTGTTAATCCATGCCAACCACAGTCAATTGTCTCCCCCACATTACTGATTTTCTTCCCACTAACTTGCTAGAATATATATATATATATACACGCACATACACACACTTAAAATAATTAATTTACAACAATCAGTATTGTAAAACAAACACTGGTGAAAGAAGAGGGAATTTTAACAGCCAGCAGTTTATCGCCGGAAAACCGCTGGTTTCAGTTGGATTCCTGGCACCTGCGGCAGAATGAGGCCACAGAGCTTTTAACCGGCAGGCGGTATTAACATGCCTCCGCGCAAAAAGTGGGCGGGAAGCGGATGCCGACCTGAGAAAATTCGAGCGGTCCTTGGCTGCCCACCAGCACTCAGGTGTAAAGTTGCAGGGTACAAGGTAGAACTACATTTTAGAAAGCAAACATGAGGTTGATAAGTTTCGGGTGATACATTAAGCTAGAATAAGTTTTGGGTGATACTGTTGCTTCCGGTGATGCAACAGTAAACTGAATCCTGTTTGATCTTATTGTGTGAGGTAGTGATAAGAGGACTATTTTGTTTGGGCTTCTGACCATTTGATCCCAGCAGGAGGGCTATTGATCAAGGGCAAGGGAAGCCTAAACTTTCCTTGTGGGAACCTTCACTTCTGCTCCTCCTGGCCCCACAACAAAAAATAATTTTAAAAAAACTTACCTTGAATGCCCTCTTTTGCTTCTGATCCTCTTCTCCCTTAACTTTACCTGGCTGGAAAGCTGCAACAGCTTCCCTGCTCAGGTCGGAGTTAAAAACTCGGTTGGGGCCCAATGATGTCATCTGACCCCCAACCTGCATATTTAAAAAAGGATCCCACCGATTTCAGGCAGGTCACCTTTGCCACCAGCTCAGAAGAGCAGGTTAAAATTGAAGACGGCAGGATCCAGGCAGGACATTGGCAGATAAGGCACCCGGTCGACATTAACTACCTACCTTTCTGGTTTCTGTCAGATGGGTAGGGTTAAAGTCTACCCCAAGAAGTTTGAGGGACTGAGTGGACATTTTTCTCCCCCATGTCTTCTTGTTAGATATTATTTACTTGTTATGTAGGCATACGAATTCTAATATGTGCATAAAGATTTGCATATAAAGGAAGGAAAAACTGGTATGTGAGAGGGGAGAGCATGCACAGATTTGCTCCAGTAGGATGATCAGTGGACCTGCCCAGTAGTTCACCATCACCAACAACCAATTGGTTTGAGTGCCGAGTTGAGAATCAGGTCTCTGAATAAAGGCACCACCACTAAATTAGCAGCATCAATTAGCAGAACATATGTTTATAAACTGAATACTGTAGATAGAGCAGTTTCAGGCAATGTAATTTTTCTCAGGTCTCGCTGTTGGAAAGGAAGCAGAGACTTATTCCAGGTGAAGCTTGTGTAAAACACCATGATGACATTATTCCCAAGAGGCATAGGTTTCCACCTTGTCCTAAATATGGCTCCACAAACAAGGAATGAGTGTTGCAACTCATTCTCACGCTCAACAGTTTGATTTGCACAATACTGAAATTTACATACTTGTTCTGTATTGAAATGTTTATGTATCTACTGATTTATGCTTTTGCAGTCCCCACTACTTATAGCCGGCATGTTGGTGTTAGTGCGATTTGCCCACTATAAGCAGTGGATGATAAAACCACGAAGTGTCGAAGCGTTAAATAAAAACAGGTGAATAGTTAACTGTACTTTCTGTCTAAACCTTTAAGAGACATTTACTTACTGTACCTAAATCTGGTCTAGGTTTCTTGCTTTCCTGGCCCAAAGTTTAAAGGACACAGCTCTTAAGCTGTTGGACTGAAACATGCTGACCACAAAGCACTACCTCACATCCGCACTGACCACCAAAGAGACCTACTGCCAATCATTGCCACTGTGCCCATCTCAAAAGTCTCAGACAGAACAGTAATTAAACCCAGGTGTGTTCATGTAGGAATGACACAATTAAATTGTGCAGCCTGAGCAATGGCCGGTAAATACGTGTAATCCCATCACTCAGCCACTATTTCACCATGTACCCAATACAAACAGTGGCACTGCAGCAGTGAGGTGCTCAGCTCCTCAGGTGAATAGTTAACAGTATTTAAATTGCACTTTAACGAGGTGCGAAAAGCTTATTGAATTGCCCGAAATAGCCGGCGTACTTAGTGTTACAAGTAGCATCTTTGTAATTGACGCCTATGGTAATGGAAATGGTTAGCATCATTTGCCAGATATAGGCAGCTACCCGTGATAAGCATGGACAGTGTAAATGGTAGAGTCTGTACTATAAAAATTTGCTAAATTCATTCAAATCCACATTTCAATTATGCAATGTCTCCATTATTTCCAAGCAGCAATGTTAAAGAAAACAGATCTCTCGTCAGTGCATGAGCAGAGTTTTTATTAGTGGTTGCTATGCAGCATATTTTGGTTGTTATGTAGTTTCAGGAACAGAAACCAGTGCTCAGAATGACAGTGTACTAGTGTGGGTTCAGATTGTGAAAACCCTGAGAAAATTCTGCAGAACTGCAACACTTATTGTAGAAAATGCTGGCTTTCACATGAACCCATTACAATTTTGCTGTAGTCTCTTCAGCATCTGATATAGTTTCTGCCAAAGAGATCCATTCATAATGTCCTTCTCAATTAAGTTCAACATGAGATCATTGTAGGTTTTCGAAGGAGGTATGAAATAAACCATTTTTAAAAAAAAATAAAAGCTTTTTAGACATTTAGCCCAATTTCAATGTAGAACTTCCTATATTCTGGAGGAATCCCGCCCATCTTTTGCAATAATTTTATCTAATTAAACTGAAACAGCCATGGATGGTTTCTAGAGAAAAGCTATAAATTAGAGTCTATGGGCTCGACTTTTGGGTGAAGGAGTGGATGCGTTGGGGGGCTCCAAAAATCGCTGAAATCCCGAGCGAGTTCTGAGCCCGGCTCCAACCTGCCGACTTCCAGGTTCCCCAGTGACATGTCCGGGTGCACGCGCGCCTCCCAAATGCGGAAGTCCCACCGGCAATTAAAGCCGGCAGGATGATACTTTACATAGTCAGCTAGTTGAAGTACTTGAACTACTTGATTGACTCAACATTTTGGCAGGGGTGCGATTTTGAAGCATCCTCAGTGTTTCCCGTGCTGTGGGAAACACTCTCTGTTGCAACAGACGTGTTTCAGCCAGCAGCCAGTGGGAGATGCAAATGCTTATTTGACAGGTGGGGAAAAAATGTCATTTGTTGCAGCAGGGCACTCTGTCACTTCAGATGAAGTTTTGGCAGCAAGACCTTTGCATTTTCACTCAAAATTCTTACTTTCCACCCAAAACTCTGCTGTTCAAACATATTTAACTACTTTGCGGACCCCCTCAAACTCACACCGTCAGGATGGGGGGATGCTATGGCTGTATTCACCACTGCATCCGAGGACGAGCAACATCACCAGCCTCGCCAGGCACAGCATCCGCCTCCGCCATGTGGAGTTCCATAACACAGCGTTGTGCCACAAGCACCTGCACAAGAGCACAAGGGCAACAACAGAGAGCGCGACGTCGCAGGAGGCACTACCCTCGCAACAGGGTCTACAGATATTTGCAGCCTCCTTCACGCCGAACTGCTCCCGGCTGGGCCGAGCAGCATCTCCTTACCTGTCGCTGTCAAAGTCACCACTGCCCTCAACTTCTTCACCTCTGGATCATTCCAGGGACATCATCGGGGTCTCTCAGTCATCTGCATACAACTGCATAAGGCAGGTCACTGACGGCTTGTTTCGCAGGGCCTCACAGTACATCAACTTCTCCATGAACAACCTCAGCCAGACAGAGAGGGCAGTGGGATTCCATTCTGTGGCTGGCTTCCCACGGTTGCAGGGTGTAATCGATTGCACCCATATAGCAATACGAGCACCTCCAAGTGAGCCAGGACTGTTCATCAGCAGGAAGGGGTATCACTCCATCAACACTCAGCTCGTTTGCGACCATTGCAAAAGATTCCTTCATGTGTGCGCCAGATATCCTGGCAGCTGTCACGATTCCTTCATCCTCCGGGAATCCAACATCCCGCTCCTCTTCCATGCACCAAACACCCTTAAGGGCTGGCTCCTCGGGGACAAGGGATACCCTCTGCGCACATGGCTCATAACACCTCTGAGGAACCCCATCATCGAGCAACAGCGTCAATATAACGACAGCCACATTGCTACCAGGTCTACAATTGAACACGCTATAGGGCTGCTCAAGATGCGCTTCAGGTGCCTTGATCATTCTGGGGGAGTGCTTCAATATGCACCAGAGTGGGATGCATTATAGTCATGTGTTGTGCCCTGCATGACATGGCACAACAGAGAGGGGTGCCGCTTGAGGAGGCCCCATCCACATCTGCCACCCACATCAAGGAGGAGGTGGAGGAGGAGCAGGAGCAGGATCAACCCAGGGGCAGAACAGTGGCTCTCCTGGCTGATCTGTGAACGGTTCTCTTAACATCAGACAGTGTGAAGAATCCAGTCCTCACACCATCTAGATAGAGCAGCGCCAAACCAGAACCCCACCCACCTGCACAAAACAGTCCTGCAACTACACATACACCCACTGTAGAGTGACCCAATGGGTGGCATCAAGTGTCGGCGTTCATGGTGAACCTCATGAAAGGGCCTTTCAAGCTGAAGCCAGTCAAGCATGGCCAAGACATGGCAGTAGCGGTGACAATAATAATATATAATGTGAGTTTAACAAAAAGCAAATATAAATAAAAAACATGACCAATCGTCAAACACCCTTGTGCATCCCCTTCGTGCTTACAAAACCTTTGCTTTTTGCTTCCGATTATTTCTATGTGGTGCTCCCCCTGTGGCTGCAGCAGAGGTAGTGGCAGGTTGCTACTGTTCATGCCCTGACCGATTAGATGCTTTGGGCCTACGCCCTCTGGGTTTCGGTGCCCGTGAGGGCCCCTCCAAAGACTGCTCCACCTGCACCTGTCCAGGGGCAGACTCAGCCACCTGGACAGGAGGCAGCATTGCGGGTACTGGTTGAGAGGGGGGCAACGGGTGAGACATGGGAGCGCTTTGAATGGCGTCCCCACTTCCATGTCCCCTTGCATCATCATCCCTCCCCTGGGCCAGGCCTACACCACTCCTACCTCCTTGCTGGACGACAGTTTGGAGGACATGTGTGAAACTTTGTAAGGCCAGTGCTAGTGTATCTGCCTGCCTGTTTAAGGCGGCAGAATGCTGTTCACCCTGAGTCCGAACGGCCGTTGTCAGGGCCTGAATGGACTCATTTGTGAGCCGTGCTTGAAGCTCCACGGAGGCTAGCCTTCTCTCCGTCGCAGACATTCCCGCACTCACCTACGACGGTATGTCAGAGATGCCCTCACGTCCTTGTGACAGTATCTCATAACATGCCTTGCCATCTTCAGCACCTCTGTATACTCATCGCAACATGACACGTCTGTCTTCTGTTCTCTTACAGGGCCTTCAGCGACCGCTGTGCCGGCCTCTGAGGGTGCACCGTCACATCTGAGCGAGCCATCCACCAGCGCAGATACACACACCTCGGGGGGTCCCAGTCCGCAGTTAGTTGGGGTCGCACATGGTGAGTTACTACACACGTGAGCACGAGCAGACACTGGTGGCAGGGGCAGCTGTGGAGAGTCCGCGTCGGTGGCAGCACTCCTCTGGCTCTGCTCAGCTGGACACAAATGCTGAACCCTGGGGGCCATCCTTTAAAAGGAGAATGATCGAGGGGCAGCAGCACATTTGCAAGGTGCTGGAACAGGTGCCACGCGCACTCTCCACAATCACATAGAGGATGGAGGAGTCCAACTCCTGCATGAGTGGAATGGTGGCACAGGTACGGGAGGGAATCTCTGAGATACTGTTACAGGGACGTGAGGGCATCACTCACTTACGCGTCTGTACTTTCTCCCAAACGTCTAGTGACAGAACTTTAACATTCAGCACATGTGTGTGCTGAATGTTGAAGTTCTGTCACCAGACGTTTGTTGGTGCCAGTCTCGGCGTCCCCAACGGACAGGCACTCGAGGGTGCGGCTCAGCTCCAGTGCCTCCTGCTCCGCCTCTGTGAGGACGACGATCTGATGCGGCCCCCCTCCGGTCCTCGCCCTCTCCCGTGCAGTCTGGGTTCTCTTCTTCTATAAAGGGAGAAAGTACAGACGCATGAGTGAGTGATGGTGATGTGGCCAACCGCTGAATGCATTGGTTTGGGTGCAGCTGACCGTGAAAGAGATGCATCAGAAGGTGAATACGAGACTGAGCCATGACATTGTATGAGGATTGGGTTGAGTGGGAGTGGAGGGGTGACTAATGGGGAGGTGAGGAAGTGCAGGTAAGTTGAGGATGAGCTTTAAGTGGGTGCGAGGAGTGATGTGATACAGTAGTGTTGGCAGTGCAGAATGAGTTGGAGGGGTGGGGGCGGTGATGTGGCAGACAGAATAGTTCGGTCATTGAAGTGCTTCCTGCACTGGATCCAGGTGCGCGAGATGTTGCTGCTGCTGGTGACCTCCTCTGCCACCTCGAGCCAGGCCTTCGTGTTGGCAGAGGCAGGCCACTTCCTCCCATCCGCTGGTAGAAGACATCCCTCCTCCTCCTCAGCCCATCCAGTAGCACCTGGAGTGAGGCATCGCTAAATCTAGGAGCAGCCTTTCCCCTGTGCTGCTCCATTGCGCTGTGTGGGTGTTTGCTCCAGGAGCAGCCATTGGAGGACTGCTCCTTTAAATAGAGCTCCTCCAGCTGACAGCCTGTGATGCAAGTGTGCAGTCCGCCCACTGCGCAGCTTTCGGACGGCAAACCCAGAAGCCACGTTAAGTGGCCCCAAGTGACCCGTGATCACATGGGAAATGGACAGATTTTATTGGGCGGGTTATCCACGCGCCCAATCACCCACCACCCCGCCCCCCCCACCGCTGCCATCCCGCCTCCCCGCTAATATCGTGGCCTATCTATGTAGATTATTAAAATCTTGCATCATAATGCCAAAGTCCTTTTACTTCACTAATCAGATCATAGAATTATTTCCACTTCATCGTTTTCGATTGCTCAATCACAAAAATCACATTCTACCAAAATAATGTTCTGTGGTATGCAGCTGATATAGCGGTTCTTCGCCCACACCACTATGTACCCTTAAAAATAATATTTCTGCCTTCATAGAAGTATAAGCAAGGTAAAACGACCCCAATCCAGGTTCTCATGTTGTACTGTGGAAATTGATACGTAAACCTCATTTTAGTGTTATATTTTGGGAGTTTTTCCACAAAAAGGATTTAGAAAAAGTTACTTTAAATGCTGTGACTTAAAGCATAGTGTATTGACACAAATTAGAAATGTAGCTTCAATCTTGAACACTGCACATATGATCTATCAATAATAAAGATATGTTTTAAGGCCATTTAAGGATTTATAACTGGATCACACAGAATTCTTGCACTATTTAAGGCAAGGCATCCAATAAATTAAATGATCAAATTAAGGTTTGTATAACGTCACATCTGAGTCTGGATTTACAGACCTATGTGAATTTTCCAAGGTTCTGCGAGAAACTGGAATGCCTAGGAAGTAACTTTTCCAACAGCTTTGATAATGATTGAGTTCAGAATAAGTTACATCTTAACATATATCTTAATGGGCATGATTCCACAGCACAAAGGCACCCAGAGTGTCAAACTTAATTACTCTTAGCCTGGGAGGTCAGGAGTTGAGCAAGTGGGGGATGATTGTGTGACAGTGATGCAGCAGGAATTGCTTGATGTTGGTTGGAACACTATAGTCAACTTTACAAGTGATGGGTGTTGCCAACAGTGATTAAAGTGAAAAGTATTCCAATCTCCAGTATCAGCATTTCTTAATCTGATGAGCGCAAGCAGAAGAATGGAAATCGAGGAGTGATATAATAAGCTACTCAAGCTTCACTCTCTTCCTTCCTTGATTTAATTACTGTTTGATAACTACAAAGTTGCTCAGTATCTTCTATGCACTGTACCAAGTGGACAGAATAACTATTTTGAATTTATATTATTCCTTTTGGTTAGGGAGAAAATGGTTAGGAAAAATCTTTTCTTTCAACTCTTGGAACCCTGCCATATTGACTCCCAAACTTGGAAAAGGGCCAATTTATTTGACGTCAGTAACAAGTCCTGTCAGTCAGTGAGTGCTTTCATAGGCTGCAGTTATTTACAGAAATAACCCTGGATTACAGTTTGAGAAACTGCTTGTCTGGAGCAGCTCTAACTCTCTGCAACTACTTTAAAATATAAGAAAATCTCTCCAATGACTCAGTAGGTAAACTCAACATGATGTGGCACTAACCATTCGGTGGCAAGGTCCAAAGTCCAATCCTGATATCCACTGAGTTACCTGTTCTCAGCCAAGGCAGCAGCTGGGGCACTAAAATTGACCTCAGTGCCTCTAGGTTGGAAAAGGAGGGAAAAAAATCAGTCAAGGTTCCCACTTCACTGTCTCTTGCTGAAAAGTGCACATGTGGACGTTGGGTAAGAACATAGTCCACGTCAAATCGGGTGTGATACACTTATATCTGGGCTCAGATGTGAAGAATGGCCTTTTGGGCTGCTGGTATATGTGGAAGGAAATCTAGGTAAGTGTCAGCACCTTCCGAGAGGGGAGAAAACTAGGAAAGGGAGAAGAGTTTGACAAAATGTAGAAATGAGCAAGGGATTTCAGGCTATCCAATTGACAGTTCAATGTTATGAAATCTCCCCAACTTTCCCCACAACTGAGTGCAAAGTGGCTGTTATAATTTTATTGTTGCTGCATATTTCCATTTTGATTGGAAAATTGTGCAGGCCACTGTGCATAAGTGTGGCAAAATTATATCAACACAATTCAGCACACCTAGGCCCCAAGCTTCTTGGGGCCCCACCGGAAGTATACCCACCAGCTTACCCTGACACTGACCCTGTCCTCGTCCCAAATTCTGAGACTGGGCTCATGTGCATCAATCACGTGGCCATCTGTGCTATTTCCAGCATCCACCCACGGGAGTAGATGTTTCCCAATAGCATCGTGCCGTCCTGCCCGGGGGGCGGAGATGGGGGCCAACCCAGCTGAAGATATTCCAATAAAGTTTCAATTTTAAAGCTGCTGCTTTCCTAGCAGCAAATCAGTCAGTCTGTGATTGACTGCCATTAGCAAACTGGCATTTGCAACCTTTTTGGCCCCATTTCCAGCAGGATCTCATCCAGGCACAAAAATACTTAATCATTCAGGTGAACTTTACATTGGTGGAAAGGGCATGATTTCATCCTGCCAGCCCTACCTCAGTTAATGATGCCCGTGCAGAGGTAAGGGTGGTGGTGGTGGTGGTGAGGGGGGGGTGGGGGGGGGCGGGTAGCATTGAGCACAGGAAGCACCTGTCCCCACATCTTGCAGAATTTCAGGACATAGAAAAGAGGGGCAAAAATTTGGCAGAACTGAATCCCACACACGGTCATATCTTTATTTAGCTTTTAATTACATTTATTTAACCATTTTTGGTGCAGATTTCAATGCAACAAAAACAAAATCAAAGAACAGCTACTACATTCCCTCATATACCCTTCTAGCCAACCAACCTATGCTGAAATTTTTAAATATATGTTTCTCCTTCCTGACCCGAGATCATTTCATATCAATTACTGTACAGTTAACTGCCACGTGCCTAAGGGACAAGCCAAATTGCCTCTAAGTAGCCCTGAAATATTAAATTACATGCATCAAAAACACGAGGGAACGAGCTGTTTTGTTGCACCAAAAGATAATGGATCTGCAGGATACAGCTCAACTTTCCAGCCTCCAAGCCTTTTCTTTTCAAATATCACTTCCTGACAACATTTGTTCTTAAGCAACTACAACTCAGGGATCTGTCAGAGTTCCAAATGTGCAAGATATTCACAAGTAGTTCATAGGTCATTCAATAATAACAATAATTCTCCTTTGAAAGACACCATATGGGGCTGGATTTTCCTGATCTCGCCCCTACAGGGTTGGGGCAGGATTTACGCCCTGAACCGGCCCAGTTTCCTGGGTCAAGGGTGATTACATAATCATGGGAGTCTTCCAGCAGGACTCCCGCCAGAAACCCTCAGGAAGATAAAGCCAGTGCTGCAACGTGTCCAGTGTTGCAGCACCCAGAAGTAGATTTTCTTCATATTTCTTACATTTGCTTGTAAGCCCTTCATATAGCAGGTTATCCGGACGCATAGAACCACTGATGTTCCACTCAGTAAAGTTTCAGTATCACCTATGTCAGAGTTAATGCTTTCAACTTATCTTCAATAGACTGGCTAATAATTATTCAACTGTAATCTAATATGGTATACTTTAGCTCCCTTTTACACAATGCCAAATCTACACAAGAGTTCTGTTGTAATGAATCCTTTAATCCATATATGCGTAAAGCTGAAAACATTACCTCAGTTTGCTGTTACATAACACTGCTTTCAATTCATACTGTGGAATCTCAACCTACAATCCCCTTGTTATAACAAATTTTACCTCTAGTTCCGACAGAAGTTCTGTTGAGGTTAGGTGGTGATGTTCTCAAACTTTGAAGAGATGAACCCTGATAAGAGGAGCTGCTTTGTTAATGCCCATGATTTTGTATTAACAAGGTTTTACTGTATTAGCTCATTGCAGATGGTGGAGGACAGTTTCCCCATTAAAATAACCAGAACTCTATAGCTTATAACAGGTAAATAACAGGAACAAACAATAGAGTTATCATTAAGTCTCTCCACACCCATCTTTACTTACACTCAGAAAGAACCATCATGTATGTTGCATTTTGGCTTTTCCTAAAGATTGACAGAAGGGAATGGTTCGGTGCATTTTAATTGCCTTTTTAGTTAAAGTTTACTTTAGTGTTACTGCCAACTGTGCGAGACCTGTGGATTGGGAGATATATTGGCCTTACTATGTTATTAAACTAATGTAAAAGCAGCAATGAATGAGACTTCATGAAGTCCCTAAATAATCTAAAAGGCAGATTGTCGCTGTATTCCCCACTTGTATCTCTTATGAGAAAACAATTTAATTATAATGTAAATTCCATAAACATACTTTCTAAAGAGACCATTGCTGAAACATTTATGGCCCAGGTGGAGATTGCGTTTTATGTCTGAATGGAAATGAGTAGAACACAGAAAGTTAATCTCTCTATAAAGAACCTTATTCTTTATTAGAGCAGATTTTTTCCTCATAAAAAGAAAGGAAATAAACATCATGAGCAGAGTAAGGGGGCTGTGCACATTTTACGAATTGTTAAATCTCCCCAGTTAACACAGAAATAATAAAATTCATGTAAAAACTGTTCACTGAAGAACACCAAGCAATCGTCAAAAAAATGATTTAACACTAATCCATTATGGGCATCTCTTTGCTGCAGAATTCTGTTGCAATGTCAAATGCAGTAAGTATAAGCTGATGGACCCTGGAATTTTCCTTTGAAACATTATTTAAAGTATTTTTTTCTTTTGTGGAAATAATGGTAACAAAAAGCAGCTGTGGTAATTGATAGTTACAGCTAGGTAGATTTTCAGTGGAATCTGGAAACCAGAAACATTCTTCAAAAAGCTCATTAGCTTTTCCTTTTCAAGTCACATTGCCTGAGTCTCTGCTAGCTGTCAAACACATATTTCTTTATTGTACAGAAAGAAAAAGTTCTTTAGAACTTATTCAGATATGCAGTATAAATATGAATGAAAAGCATAAAATGATGATGCCATTTGATTAAAATCAACTTGTCCATATACAAATTAAAGACAATTCACAGGACTCCCTCAATGGCCTAGTAGCTAAAGGCACCATCTGGTATGGTATCAAGTCATCAAGACCAGACGATCTCAGGTTCAAGTGATCTCAGTTTGGCTAGCAGTTTGTGGGGGGGGGGGGGGGGGGAGGGGGGCTACAATTGTTTTTGGCACCCCTGGGCAAAGCAGGAGGGGGAAAAAAAAATCAGCCTGGGTTCCTGCCTCTGGTGACCCCTGTTGGAGAGAGTGTGTGTGTGCGTGCGTGCGTGCGTGCGTGCGTGTGTGCGTGTGCGTGCATGTCTGTGGATGGATTGGGCTCAGCTGTGCTGTCCTCCATGGTTGAACAGTCTGTCAACATTAACTGTCTGGGCTCACATATGAGTGAGCATCCAAAGAATCATACCCTAGTAATAGTTGGTGCCTTTTGGAGACAATGGGAGAAAAAAAATGACAATAGTAAATGCGTTTTTTCAATTTTTATCCTCTCTCTTGAAAAGTTTATTTTTAAAAAAACATTTTTCATTAGTAATTCAGGAGCAGATAAAAAATGATTTATCTGTAGCTAACACAAGTGGGTAGAATTGAGGCGGGCAGGAAACAGCTGAGCTGGTGACAAGTCTTATTTGATCATCTCAACTTTGCTTTCCATTTGTCATAATGGAAAGTGTGAAAGTGCAATGAAACACTCCAAATACTTTTTAAAAAATCAGATGAAATTTTCTTTGCAGTAGCAAAAGGGTGCAAAACCTGCCCTTTTAAAAAAAATTCATTCATCTTGTTTGCTGCTATAAGCGAGGTACTTCGGCTTTTCCTGCTACAGTTTTCTAACTTTGAAATATTGCAAAAGAGATGGAAAAAAGTTTCTTTTTGATGGAACGGACAATGATGACATTATCTTGAAGAACCAAGAGGCTTAAAATGAATGTGTACATACTTGAAATATACAAAACATGGTTAAGAATTTCCAGTTTGCTTATGTATTTATTTTGCAGACAGACAGAATGGTTGTTAGCTCTGTGAAAGCCCGGCACTTTCTTGGACTCATACGACTAAAAGGACTCAAATAATCCTGTTGTGTAACACTTTTATTTGTTTCAGAAGTTCTGACTTTTGAGAGTCAGACTTCCAGAGTCAACAAAGACCAGGGGATGAAGTGAAGAGTTGTGACTAGTACTGCGCATGGTGGATGGTACAAGGTGCAATTGAACGGGAACATCTGCTGAACTTGTACATTTCCTAGTGCAGGGAAAACAAATAATTTGCATGAAAATAGACATTATTGCTATAAATGGGGAAAATAGCAAGTTTTGGACAGTGCAGCACAGAATTATAATAGTTAGTTAGATTCCAATGTAAAAATGGTCACACATTATTTTGGGGGGGTGTTCAATTCTGAGAAAAGCTACATCAATTTTTGCTCCATCAGTGTTGCTGGTGTGGCTGATTTAACAAGAAGATTTTGCCACACGACTTTGATGGCCAAACCCCCAAGCACCAAGAGTCTGCACTGATTTTGGAGCCACTAGAGGATTTTGTTTAATGTGAAAGAAAAGGCTAGAGTTAAACAAAGCTATGATTTATAGCATCCAATACTTACAGCAAGGCTAAACGTTATCAGTTACTGACTAGAAGGCTAAACGTGATCAGTTATTGACTAGCAAAGTACTTTTTATACATATTTAAAGAGGATTTAGTTAATGGGAACAATGCACTATTCCTGTTTGGGCAACTTGTCCCAGAACAAAAAAAACACAAGCTGCTTTCCTGTAATGAACAAATCTAGCTGATCTGTGGTAGCATTGCTCACAAGCAGTCTAAGGTCTGAGCACAGTTTTGATTTTTTAGCATGATCACATTCAATGCCAGGGAGCAGAGTTATTGGGATGGGGAGGGGAGGGGGGTGATGGCGGCAGAAGTGGAGCACAACTGTTGGCGGAGTAGGGTACTAAATTTTAATATTAAAACAACTGGACCTCGAGAGAAATAGGCACTTACCCTTTTAATAGCACAGGGGACCTCTGATGGCTGCTGTTCTCAGAGAATTGTTTTCCCTTAGATCTGATATCTAATCAAGATGGCCGTATCTGGAAGAAAAAAATATTGTTTGCCCAATCAGAAAATTGGTATGCGTCTTCAAAGCACCAGAATTATTATTTCTTTTGCTAATGATAGCAAGATTGGCCAATCACAGGCCAATTCAGTGGCACAACATTCTGTTTGTAAGCCCTGCATCCACATTCAGGATCAGGCTCAGTCGCAGGTAGCAGCCTTAAGCTGCATTCTGAGAGTTGTAGTCACACAGTCATCCAAGTGACATGCACAGATGCATTCTGGCAGTGCACCTCTTGGTTGAGCCTTTTCGTTCAGGTAAGCCCTAGCTACACAACGCAAACATAAGTTCCCCAGAGATAGGGGCAGGCCAATGCAGAGAAAACATCTTGGAATCATTTCTAAGGTATAATGGCTGACTTTATGGGTAAGTTTAGCATTTTTTCAGAATTAATTTTATGTATTTATTGTGCTGACCATCATTTTCCGATCCTCCCTGGCTACAGGCATGGTGCTGGAGGACTGGAGGACTGCTAACGTTGTACCGTTGTTTAAAAAGGGATTGAGTAATTATAGGCCAGTCAGACTAACCTCGGTGGCGGGGAAATTATTGGAATCGATTCTGAGCGACAGCATAAATCGTCATTTAGAAAGGCAAGGATTAATCAAGGACAGTCAACATGGATTTGTTAAGGGAAGATCATAAGAACATAAGAAATAGGAGCAGGAGTAGGCCAATCGGCCCCTCGAGCCTGCTCCACCATTCAATAAGATCATGGCTGATCTGATCCCAACCTCAAATTTAAATTCATGTCCAATTTCCTGCCCGCTCCCCGTAACCCCTAATTCCCTTTACTTCTAGGAAACTGTCTATTTCTGTTTTAAATTTATTTAATGATGTAGCTTCCACAGCTTCCTGGGGCAGCAAATTCCACAGACCTACTACCCTCTGAGTGAAGAAGCTTCTCCTAATCTCAGTTTTGAAAGAGCAGCCCCTTATTCTAAGATTATGCCCCCTAGTTCTAGTTTCACCCATCCTTGGGAACACCCTTACCGCATCCACCCGATCAAGCCCCTTCACAATCTTATATGTTTCAATAAGATCGCCTCTCATTCTTCTGAACTCCAATGAGTAGAGTCCCAATCTACTCAACCTCTCCTCATATGTCCACCCCCTCATCCCCGGGATTAGCCGAGTGAACCTTCTTTGTACTGCCTCGAGAGCAAGTATGTCTTTTCTTAAGTATGGACACCAAAACTGTATGCAGTATTCCAGGTGTGGTCTCACCAATACCTTATATAACTGCAGCAATACCTCCCTGTTTTTATATTCTATCCCCCAGCAATAAAAGCCAACATTCCATTGGCCTTCTTGATCACCTGCTGCACCTGCATACTAACTTTTTGATTTTCTTGCACTCGGACCCCCAGATCCCTTTGTACTGCAGTACTTTCCAGTTTCTCGCCATTAAGATAATAACTTGCTCTCTGATTTTTCCTGCCAAAGTGCATAACCTCACATTTTCCAATATTGTATTGCATCTGCCAAATCTCCGCCCACTCACCCAGCCTGTCTATATCCCCTTGTAGGTTTTTTATGTCCTCCTCACTCTCTACTTTCCCTCCCATCTTTGTATCATCTGCAAACTTTGATATGTTACACTCGGTCCCCTGCTCCAAATCGTTAATATAGATTGTAAAGAGTTGGGGACCCAGCACCGACCCCTGTGGAACACCACTGGCTACTGGTTGCCAGTCTGAGAATGAACCATTTATCCCAACTCTCTGCTTCCTGTTAGATAACCAATCCTCCACCCATGCCAGAATATTACCCCCAATCCAGTGATTCTTTATCTTGAGCAATAATCTTTTATGTGGCACCTTGTCGAATGCCTTCTGGAAGTCTAAATACACTACGTCCACCGGTTCCCCTTTATCCACCCTGTACGTTATGTCCTCAAAGAACTCAAGCAAATTTGTCAGACATGACTTCCCCTTCATAAAGCCATGCTGACTTTGTCCTATTAAATTATGTTTATCCAAATGTTCTGCTACTGTCTCCTTAATAATAGACTCCAAAATTTAACCCACCACAGATGTTAGGCTAACTGGTCTATAATTTCCAGCCTTCTGCCTACTACCCTTTTTAAATAAGGGTGTTACATTAGCAGTTTAGCAGGTCGTGTCTGACTAACTTGATTGAATTTTTTGAGGTGGTAACAAGGAGGATCGATGAGGGTAACACGTTTGATGTAGTGTGCATGGATTTTAGAAAGGTCCTACTTGGCAGACTGGTCAAAAAAGTAAAAGCTCATGGGATCCAAGGGAAAGTGGCTAGCTGGATCCAAAATTAGCTCAGTGACAGGAAGGAAAGGGTAATGGTTGACGGGTGTTTTTGCGACTGGAAGGCTGTTTCCAGTGGGATTCCATAAGGCTCAGTACTGGGTCCCTTGCTTTTTGTGGTATATATTAATGATTTGGACTTGAATGTGGTGGGGCTTGATCAAGAAGTTTGCAGATGATATAAAAATTGGCCGTGTGGTTGATAGTGAGGAGGAAAGCTGTAGACTACAGGAAGATATCAATGGGCTGGTCAGGTGGGCAGAAAAGTGGCAAATGGAATTCAATCCAGAGAAATGTGAGGTAATGCATTTGGGGAGGGCAAACAAGGCAAGGGGGTACACAATAAATGGGAGGATACTGAGAGGTGTAGAGGAACAAAGGGACCTTGGAGCGCATGTCCACAGATTCCTGAAGGTAGCAGGACAGGTAGATTAGGTGTTACAAAGGCACATGGATTCTTTCCTTTATTAGCCGAGGCATAGAATGTAAGAGCAGGGGGGTTATGCTGGAACTGTATAAAACATTGGTTAGACCACAGCTTGAGTACTGCATTCAGTTCTGGTCACATTACAGGAAAGATGTGATTGCACTAGAGAGAGTACAGAGGAGATTTACAAGGATGTTGCCAGGGCTGGAGAATTTTAGCTATGAGAAAAGATTGGATAGGCTGGGGTTGTTTACTTTGGAACAAAGGAGGCTGAGGGGAGATTTAATTGAGGTATATAAAATTATGACGGGACTAGAGTGGATAGGGAGGGCCTATTTCCCTTAGCAGAGGGGTCAGTGACCAGGAGGCATAGATTTAAAGTAATTGGTAGAAGGATTAGAGGGGAGCTGAGGAGAAATTTTTTCACTAAGAGGGTGATGGTGGTCTGGAACTCACTGCCTGAAAGGGTGGTAGAGTCAGAAACTCTCAACTCATTTAAAAAGTACATGGATGTGCACTTGAAGTGCTGTAACCTACAGGACTACAGACCAAGTGCTTATTGTCATCTGCACAGAATAGGCTTTGTGAGGAAGTAAAGTAACTGCTCAAAGCAAAAGGCAATGATTTACAGTTAATCGGCAGGTGATGATAGCAACTGCGTATTGCTGTATGCTTAGTAAGCTGAACAGTAATTTATCAAAATCATTTGCACATCAATCGAACTCACAAGAAAATGAAAGGAGCACATTCTACACCTCTAACTTCTGACATTGCAGGTTTCAGATCTCAAATGGTTTCATGGGTTAGCACCTAGGAGAGCCAAAGACTGCCTCAAAGGGAGTGAGAAAAATTGGAGGGCTACTGTTCTCACTCACCTTCTAGTTCTCAGAATGAATTTAGACGAGACCTGGGAACAGGGTTAAGCCCGTCCTTTTTGTGACAGTAACTGCGTGGTGCTATAATATTTGGGATGTACAGAAACAAGATTAAAGGACCATGAACAAATACTATTGGGCAATTCATATAAATCTGGCACAAAATTCTTGCCTTTAGAATTAAATTATTTTCACCATACCAACTGCCACCACATCACTAACCTGGCAAAGACATGCATCCAGTGAGCTTGTCAATCAAACACATTACAGTTGTGGTCGGTAAACAGTTTGATGACTTGTACTACTTTTATAGTAATGGATAAAAGTTACAGTTCCCAAAGAAGACCATCTTTCAATAAAGAATATTTTTCTATTTAGTTATTGCTTATTACATTCATAAATATTTAAGATTCTGAAGTTGCACGACACTCTCTTGTTGAAATATGTTGAAACCCAAGTCTCTGCACTTCTAGTTGTAAAAGAAACTCATGGCTCAGAAATGTACATAATGTTTCCAATGAGCCTTTTCAAAGTCTATAAAGTAAATGAAAGATTTCAGCCTAAGCTTGCCAATATATTTTACTGTGTTTGAATTTACTGTCAAATGATTCTCAAGTGACTAGTATTTTCTTAATGTAACCCCAAACTATACAGCCTGGCATAAAAATCTAATTTTTTTTTAATAACCATAGCTACTTCAGAAACAATGAAATATAGCTTACAAGGTCATAACAATCTTGCAATGGGAACAAAGCCAAAGATTTTATTATTAAATAAATGGCATCAGGAGACTTTCCACAGCCAGCCCTGCTCAAAATTATTTAAAATCATCTCATTTCCATACACTGGTTTAACCACTTGTTCTTTATTGGGGAGAGTAATGTTATTTTCTTGATGCATGTTTATTATCTTTCTACAGTCAATCCAAATTTCTTGTTGATTTAAATCAGAAGTACTCCTAAAAACTAACCTGTAACTATCTTTAGAGTTTAAGGGCCACATTTTCCTCTGCGTGTTGGCTTTTACAATAAAAGTAAATGTGAGTAGACAGATAAGCAAGACCAGTAGAAAGTGGTAATGGACTTTTTAAAAATCATTTGATCACTGCTTAGTCTTTCTCCCATGTGTTTACAGAATTGAATGGTGAAAAACTGCTTTATAACATTACGGTCTAAGAAGGACATGGTGGAGATGCAGATGTTGTGATTCAGCCATTGCACTGTAAGAGGACTATGGACACTAAGGGCATACAATCTGAAAAAAATTGATTAATGTAGAATAGAATAACCATCAAAAGAATGCGTAGGGTTGGGTGATGAGTGGAGGAGGTTACTAATATGAAGAAGGAACAGAGTGGGAGAGAGGGCAAAGAAAGGCCAGAGTGCCGGGGAACACCTGAGTTAATGAAAAGAAAGGCAGAAGATTAGCCATCAACTGTAGCACAAATAGAGTAATTTGAGAGGAAGCAAGACTGCAATGGATGTAGATTTGGTGGGATGCCATTTCATGGTAATTTGTTCAGACGTGCACTGTGCCAGACCCTTAAAAAGGTCAATGGTTTTGGAGGTGTCCATGGCAATGACAGATGACTTACCAATCGGTTCAACAGCAGTTCCAAAGGTACATAGGCGCTAAGCTCACCAGTGGAATGGCCATACCAAAAAACATTCTGCCAATCATAACTTTGGCCAGAATTTTCAAGGTGATGGAAAATGTGAAATTTAACATCAACTTCCATAACTTTAGAATGTACCATTGTTAAGGGGCATTAGGACAGTAGTTAGAAGGATAAGGGGGGTTACATTCTGAAAGGATAGGTGAACATGTTTTAGCCCAACAAAGAAAGATGGGGCAAGTAGGTAATGTAAGGATAGAAGAACATCTAGGAAACCGTGACCATAACAAAATTAGGTTTAATACAAAAACTGAAAAGCAAAGGGCATCAGTCAAAGGTAAAAGTAGTTTACTGGCAATAAGACAGTGGACAAGCGACGAGAAGGTTCAAACTGGAGATGATTAACATACATTCTAAACATATTCCCTCAAGAGGTAAAGCAGGCACAGATGGAGTTCCTTGGATGAGTAGAGAAATTAAACTTAAAATTACACTTCAAAAAGAGTCATATCACAAATCCAGGGATAATAATACAAGAGAATCAGAGCATAGTAAAAATACAGAAGATGTAAAAAAGATTAGAAAAGCTAAAAAGGGACATGAAGAATGACTGGCAAAGAACATAAAGTAGATAATATTATAAGCATAAAAACTAAGAATAGTTAAAGAAATGGTAGGGTTGATTTGGAACAAAAAATAAATCTCGTGGAGGATGAAGGAATGATAAAGATACTAAATGAGTACTTTGTCTCCATTTTCACAGGAGAGTACAATAGTGACAGGAGAGTATAATAGTGAGAATAAAAAAATACAATAAGAAGTGGGATCAATGAGATAAGAGAACTATAGATATGGTTAGATATAATACTGAAAAAGTTGGTGTAACTCAGAGTGAAAAAGGCACTGGGCCTTGATGGCATGTATCCCAAAATGCTGAGGGAAGTCAGAGAGGAAATAGTAAAGGCTCCGATTACAATCTTGCAAACACACTGGGATTTGGAAGTTGTACCAATTGTACCACCTCTGTTCAAGAAGGGAGAAAAATATATAAATCAGGTATCTATAGACCAGTCAGCATAACATACTGATATTGGGTAAGCTTATAGAGGCCATAATATGGGATAAAATTAATACCAACTTAGAAATACATGGGTTAATTAAGGAGAGCCAGCACAGATTTGTAGAAGGCACCTCAGGGTCAATTTTGATCTCCCAGGGAGGAACTTGTGGGAAGTGGGTAGGGCATGGACAACGGCCACCTGAAGGAGTCAACCTGAGAACCCGCCCCTAGTTTCCAGGTTGCCACTAACTTGCATGAATGACGCAAGCTGCCACCATGAAACATGCTACCCACAGACAGCTCGTCGACTAGGAGGTGGGGAAATCGGGCGCTGCTGCAGGCTTGCCTCTGCACTGATAATCCTTCCCTTCCCTGCTTCCCATAGCAATCCATAGGGAAGAATTCACTGCACCTGCTTTCTGCTTGCACTCACACCCTCAAAAGCTGCTACTGCCCTTACAACTATGATACAAGTGTTTAAAATTATGAATGGATGGGACAGGGTGGATAGAAGCAAACTGTTTGCAGTAATTGAGGGGTCAAGATGAGGAGCCATAATATAAGACTAAATGTGAGAGCGTTAGAACAGAGGGCAGGAGAAATTTCTTCACACAGAACTGTGAGCCTGTGGAATTCACTTCCAAGGTCAGTGTTGAGGCAGAAACTATGTCAAGATTGAAGAATAGATTGAATAGGTGGATGATTGAAAGGGATGTGGGAACAGAATGGGTAAGTGTGATTAGAAGTATTTGTTTGCATGGAGGGCAAAGGCTGACATGGACTGATTATCAAATATAAAGGCCAAAATTCTGCAGGGGAGTAGGCACCTCCCAGTGAAAGGATGCACCTGCTAGGCACCTCCGTCACTGACCATGGTGGACTTTTCAGGGGTGGTGGAATGTCCCCAAATTTGCATCACACTTGTGCCAACGTCACAAGGGACACATCTGGGGCACCCGCCAGTTCCAGGCAGATGTAAGGGGAGCTGAACTCCTTGGCAATAATTTTAAAAATCTTCTGGACTCCAGGTCCCCTTATGCCATTTGGTGACGTGGCATGCCTGGTCTCTATGGCAGGTCGCTCTGAGGACTGGACACAGGGATTCCCCGTCCCTGTCCTCACCATCTCGTCTTATGCTGCTGGCCTTTTTGGGGTAGGCAGAGGTTCCACCCACAATAAGGCCTGCAGATGGGATGAGAGGGTTGTCCTATGAGGAGAGGTTGAGTAGAATGGGCCTATTCTTTCGAGTTTAGAAGAATGAGAGGTGATCTCATTGAAACATATAAGATTCTGAGGGGGCTTGACAGGGTAGATGCTGAGAGATTGTTTCCCCTGGCTAGAGAGTCTAGAACCAGGGGGCATAGTTGCAGAATAAGGGGTCAGCCATTCAAGACTGAGATGAGGAGGAATTTCTTCACGCAGAGGGTTGTGAATCTAGGGGACCTGGCAATATCCAGGTCCCAGCCTAAATTCTGGCCCTTCCACCAAACTCCTAATGGAGCTACAGCAGCAGTACACCAGAAGGTCCACAGATTTTCCGTTACTTAAAGGTGCAGACAATCGAATAGGGACGTACCTGTTATCACATTACATTTTTTAATATAAATTATTATAGCTATGAATACATATTCCCTTGAATTAAAATTATCTTCCATAGTGCAGTGGAAATCCAGCATGGCAGGACGTGTGCCTGCTAAAGGATGCCCCCCCCCAATCCGGCCAATTTTCCTGCCTGAGGGTCATTTACATAATCTCCAGCCTCTATGAAGGGGGAGAGAGAATAGAGATTGGCTGCAGATGGCCTTGGAGATCCACCACAGTGTAACACGGCCGGCAGCCACTGTGCTGTTGGTTTAAATTGTAAAACAAAAATTATTATCTTTGGGACCTCAAGAGGTTACTGCATGGAAGAAATGATCACAGCAGCAAATGTTCCCCATTTCTTATTATAAGCTTTGTTTCTTTTTCTTCTTTAATTTTTCCACATACGCAACCATCAAAATCAGTGAGCTATTCAATGGGGGCGTCACAATGGAGTCTGATCCTGTCTTTGTGTAGCAGTCACATATGTACACTTACAGCAGGAATCACTGGTTAGCAATCAGAAGCAGCACCGTGGGCTGAGTTTTGCTTTCCCTCAACTCAGAGCCACTGAGGACAACTGTAATTTCCCCATCACCGCTGCAGCTGACATCAGCTAACTCAACACAGAATGAACCTGGGATCTTCCTGTTCTGTATGACTCAATGCCACACCATGTAATGCCTTTATTCACTCATATATAGAAGGGAGAAAGCTATAAGCTTTGTTTAATCAAGATAGCATTTGCAGCATTCAATACAGAGTAAAGATTCATTAACTTGTAAAGGTGATAACATACTATTATACTGCTCAGCTATTTCCTCACCATTTTCCATTGCTTGCTTGCATCAATGTTCTAAATCCATAAACATGAACCAAAGAAAAACATAGATGCTTCATATACCTATGCACATCATTCAAAACTTCCTTAGTTTAAAAATAAGCTTACTTCAAGCAGACAGTCCACTTTGTGTTGTACGGCCACGTCTGCAGCTCAATGTTTATGTGTGGAGATATCCGCCATTGTTCAAACTTGGTGAGATCAAGCAGTTAGCTGCAAGCAGAAGACAAAAGTTCAGATTAGTTTAACCTATTCTTTTTGTGCAGAAGTTAACAAATTTTAGTTCAAATGGCCTACATCATTGAAGTTGGCTACAAACTGAATAAATCCTTACTTACATTCATAATTTATATTTCCAGGTCTATGTGGGGCCCAAAACAGTAATAATAAATTTTAAAAATACATTTTAATATGTATTCAAATGCTTGTGTAAATTTTTGTCTCATGACATATCCACTGTAAATATAAATCCATATTGATAGTGATAGTTCAGGAAAGAATTCAAGTGGGTAATGTATCTGTTACCAGCAGTCAGTGGTAACCCTACATGCTGGCACTGATAATGTTTACTGATGTTCTTGTTAATATTCTTCTCGTTGTGAGTCAGAATGGTTTACGCCCCACTCCAGAGAATTGAGAACATGATCTAGGCTGACACTTCAGTGCAGTACTGAGGGAGTGCTGCACTGTCGGAGGTGCTTCTTTCGGATGAGACATTTAACAAGGTCCTGTCTACCCTCTCAGATGGACGGAAAAAATCCCATGGCACCTTTTGAAGTAGAGGAGGGGAGTTTTCCCGGTGTCCTGGCCAATATGACCAGATAATCTGTTTTTGGTGGTGTTATCTCCCAGTCAACACCACCAAAAACAGATTATCTGGTCATATATCTCTTTGCTGTTTGTGGGATCTTTCCATGTGAAAATTGGCTGCCGCATTTCCCTACAACAGTGACAATGCGTCGAGAGTACTTCATTGGCTTTGGAACGACATGTGGGGAGGGGGGTAATCAGGGACTGAAAAATTTAATCCAACACCATGACATATTATTTAAGTAGATGGTCGTTGGGCCTGTACCTAGACACTTTTTTTAAAAAAAACATAACAAAAGGCATTTGCTTCCCCCTCTTTCTTGGGGACTCCCGCAAAACCACAATCTCCATCTGAGTGCCTGTGAGGGTACGTTCTTCCCAGCCTTCTCCCAATGGTGCTCTGAAACCAGCCATGTGAAAGTGAACAATGGTCAGTTGAAATAACTCTCCCTTCCTCCTGGAAGGTCTCCACTTGGCACCTGTCTAACGGGTACAGATCAGGATCTCTATGCATGAAGAATCTTGGAGTTAGCAGGCATTCCATCATCCCGTGGTGCAGTGCACTGCCGTGGCGGTCCAACACACTGAACAATTGCATCCAGAATTTTTCCTCATGATTTTCTTCCCTCCTCTCCTGAAGCCATTGGGGTACAATTCAAAAATGCTGGTAGTCTTTTGCCAAGTGGACTGTCCTCATGTATGAGCCTAAACAATTAATGTCCACAGTTTATTTGACCATTGCGAAGGTTGGGGGGGTTGCGCACAGAAAGGTGAAGCATCATGACTAAGTGTGATCCTGTCATTAACTGACATCTACACACAGCACACTTTCCACCAGAGTACACTAGATAGCAGTCATGAGCAAAAACCTGGATATCCTCCCCCCCTCCAACCCCGGCGGATTGAATCATCCCCACATGCTGCTTCGCTAACTCAGCAGACCATGGACTGAACCTAGGATCTTCCTGGTCCAAATGGCTCAGTTCCACACTGAATATTATTACCAATGGAGTCAGGAGAGCCTGCCTGTAATTTTTAACGTTAATATTCCATCAATGGGACCTCTGAGAAAGAAAAAATGTTCGAGAGGTGAAAACTGCTTTATTTGAACCAGTAATAGTAATAAAATTAAATTAAATAAAACTTTCTTCTATTTCACACCACATTTGTGGTACAACAGAATACTCAAAAGGTATGGAATTTACTGCAATTATAATCAGGACAAGCCCACTTAATCCTGTAAACTCTATTCTGTCCCCTTTATTTGTGGAATAAATTCTGTATACAATTCCTTGCCATTTAGTGTGCTGTACCTATACTACAAACCAAGAGAAAAGAAAAAAAAAAGTATTTCACCAAGTTCAAACAGAAATAGATGAGTAATTAAGGCTTTTGTAGAAAAACATGTGAAAGCAAGCACGGAATCCCAGCCACAGCCCAGGCAGCACTTTTTTTAAATTGGTAAATAAAAACTATGCAAACTATAAAACTAAAATATTTTAGGATTCTGCAATAATGTATATTTATAATATCAAATGATATGACTATATTACATGTACTCTTCATTCAACTACACCAACTGAGAAACTCCACAGGGAAGATTTTCCTAGAACTGCATCAGACACAATGGTCTGCATGCAGCAAATGTCAGAAAATTGGATGAGTTCCTTTAGAGCTGTGCACTCTAACCTGCCCAATTTTCTGATATTCACAGAGCACAGACCCAGGAAAATCTCTCCGTGCATTTCAGACTAGTATCGACACCAATTCAAAATCTGCAGTGAAATTTGCTATTCTTCACCCAGGCTGGTACAATTTATAAACAAGTGAAACTTGGTATTTACATCTTTTGCAATCAGGACATGTCAAACATATGCAATAACTGCTGTTTCCACCTGTTCCAGATTAAGTATTACTTTCATCCTTAAAAATAACATAAAAGTAACAATTCTGCCAATATTTCCTAACAGCTGTGAATGCAAAACAGGAATTCAAAGAGGTTTAATTACAAATTGAAAAAAAAACCTCTGGGTTTCACATCAATTCCACCGTGGAAATCACAGCACAGGAGACAGCCATTCAACCCACGGCCCCCGTGCTGGTGTCAGCTCTACAACTGGAGTTATCTACTCTAATCCCCTTTCTCTATCAACCTTTTATATTTGTTGTTTAAAATATTTATTCAACTATTCTTCAGTAAAATATTTATCCAAATCCCTCTTCAAAACAGTCATGCTTATGGTACATCATTCCTAACAACCTGAAAAAAAGGTGGTCTAACTTCCCCCTTTGATAATGCCTATGTAGTTTCGTTATCAATTCACCAAACAGTGGAAGCAATCTTTCATTATTTAGTCTCTCAAAATCTATCATAATTTTAAAAAACCTCAATTATATTCCCACCCTGTTCCAGTGAAAAAAACAGCCACAATTTCATACTTGCCAACCATACACATTTTGGGGGCTTTTTCTGCATGTGCATGTTTGTGGTTGAAAATCAGTGCAGTCCAAGCATTTGGGTGCTCCTATCAGAGTCCTGTTGCTGTTGTCAACCAAACACAGTTGCACAGTGTGGCAATTCCTGATCTCATGAGAATTCCCACCCACAGAATGCAGACATAGAATCGTAGAATGGTTACAGCATGGAAGAAGGTCATTCGGCCTGTCGAGTCCGTGCCGGCTCTCTGCAAGAGCAATCCAGCTAGTCCCACTCCCCTGCCCTATCCCCGTAGCCCTGCAAATGTTTTCCCTTCAAGTACTTACTTATCCAGTTCCCTTTTGAAAGCCACGATTGAATCTGCCTCCACCACCCCCTCAGGCAGTGCATTCCAGATCCTAACCACTTGCTGTGTAAAAAAGTTTTTCCTCATGTCACCTTTGGTTCTTTTGCCAATCACCTTAATCTATGTCCTCTGGTTCTTGACCCCTCCACCAATGGGAACAGTTTCTCTCTATCTACTCTGTCCAGACCCTTCATGATTTTGAATACCTCTATTAAATCTCCTCTCAACCTTCTCTGCTCTAAGGAGAACAACCCCAGCTTCTTCAGTCTATGCACGTAACTGAAGTCTCTCATCCCTGGAATCATTCTAGTAAATCTCTTCAGTACCATCTCTAAGGCCTACACATCCTTCCTAAAGTGCAGTGCCCAGAACTGGACACAATACTCCAGTTGTGGCCGAACCAGTGTTTTATAAAGGTTCATCATAACATCCTTGCTTTTGTACTCTATGCCTCTATTTATAAAGCCCAGGAGCCCGTACGCTTTCTTCAATCGCTTTCTCAACCTGCCCTGCCACCTTCAATGATTTGTGCACATGTACCCCCAGATCTCTCTGTTCCTTCATCTCTTTTAGAATTGTACCCTTTAGTTTATATTGCCTCTCCTCGTTCTTTCCACCAAAATGTATCACTTGACACTTTTCTGCGTTGAATTTCATCTGCCACGTGTCCGGCCTTTCCACCAGCCTGTCTATGTCCTCTTGAAGTCTATCACTATCCTCCTCACTGTTCACTACCCTTCTAAAGTTTTGTGTCATCTGCAAATTTTGAAATTGTGCCCTGCACTATCCAAGTCCAAGTCATTAATGTTATATCAAAAAAAGCAATGGTCCTGGTACCTACCCCTGGGGAACACCACTATATACCTCCTTCCAGTCTGAAAAACAACCGTTCACCACTACTCTCTGTTCCCTATTACTTAGCCAATTTCATATTCATGCTGCCACTGCCCCCTTTAGTCTATGGGCTTTAACTTTGATGACAAGGTTATTATTCTATACTTTCTCAAATGCCTTTTGGAAGTCCATATACAACTCATCAACTGCATTGCCCTCATCGACCCACTCTGTTACCTCATCAAAAAACTCAATCAAGTTAGTTAAACACGATTTGCCTTTAACAAATCCATAGCTTTCCTTTATTAATCCACACTTGTCAAGTGATTGTTAATTTTGTCCCAAATTATCGTTTCTAAAAGTTTCCCCACTACCGAGATTAAACTGACTAGACTGTAATTGCTGGATTTATCCTTACACCCTTTTTTGAACAAGGGTGTAACATTTGCAATTCTCCAGTTCTCTGGCACCACCCCTGTATCTAAGGATGATTGGAAGATTCTGGCCAGTACCTCCGCAATTTTCACCCTTGCTTCCCTCAGCAACCTAGGATGCATTCCGTCCTGACTGGGAGACTTATCTACTTTAAGTACAGATAGCCTTTCTAGTACCTCCTTTTTATCAATTTTTAGCCCATCCAGCATCTCAACTACCTCTTCACTTACTGTGATCTTGGCAGCATCTTCTTCCTTGGTAAAGACAGATGCAAAGCACTCATTTAGTACCTCAGCCATGCCCTCTGCCTCCAAGTGCAGATCTCCTTTTTAGTCCCTAATCGGTCCCATCGATCCTCTTACTACCCATTTACTGTTTATGTCTCTGTGCGAGTGTGTGAGAGCATGTATGAAATTATGGCTTAATGTTTCTGGCTCTTAGCAGCTGTAATCCTCTTATCTCTCATTTCTGCTTCTCTGTGCCTTACCCTTTATGTTTCTTCCTGTCTCGCATAGTCTGCCTCTCCGCTTTTCCTCTTTCTCACTCTGCTCACTCTCCTTTCTCATTTGTTCCTCCAGCCGTTCAGAATGAACGGCAGCCCCGCAGCACTGTCCAAGTCGGGCTGGACACTGTCGAGCTCGACCCTGACAAGGTGCACATTGCCAGTACCAAAGAGCCCAGTTCGTCATCTGTCAGCAGCCAGAGACCAGTCTCCTCCAACATCAGCAGTAGCCAGAGGACCGTCAGCCCGCCGAACAACCACCGCTTCATGGTCAGCCTGATGACTGCTGAGACCTGCACCAAGCTGGAGCCCGAGGACGGTCAGTAAGTGGTTCCTAATCTCTTCAATGCTTGCTTGTTTACTGTGTAACCACTCTAGTGATTAAACCATTAGTCCAGCTCTATAAAAATTAGCGCTGGTGTCAGTTTTTAAAAACCAGTTAAGATGTAAATTTATGTTTTACCTCCGGTTTTCTCCCTTCCACTCCCGATCTCATGCTGGAGTACGTCCTCCAGAAGCACATCAAAACTGACATTCTTCATGTGTGAACCCTAACCTCAACCTTCACACACGTTCAATCATTTTGGCTTACAAACAGCAGCAACATCAGGACTTTGGTCCAGAAGGAGAAAGTAAAACTCAAACAGAATTGAGCAGGTGGGAGAGAGGGGGAGCAGCGGAGAGTGCTGGCGTGAACTTGGAGAATTAGAGGGTAAAAAAGTACCTCTGTGAACTCTCGGCGGGGTGGGGGGGTGGGGGGGATTGAAGGAAGTAGCGTGTCTCTGAACTGGATCCAGAGGGGTAAAGTGCCTCTGTAAAATGGGGAGGAGGGTATAGTGTCTGGACTTGGGTGGGTTGGAGGGGGGTGAGTAGCCTCAAAGTGTCAAAAAAATTAACATTTTCTGGGGAAGCATGCCTCTCCTCCACCCTAGAATATAAACCTAGTGCTTTCAATACATGTCTCCTCCTTCAGGCTTTCATATACTTATGTTTTTTCTTCCTGCAATACCAGTGAAGAAATGTTGGATATACGTACAACTTAAGTTATAAGCTTGTGTCCAACTGCACTTTCGGTTTTCAAATTGTCTGCTTTGTTAGTTTTCTAGGTTAGGATATATAACATTTTGCAAGCCTTTCTTCATAGCTATAACCTTTAATTCCTGGCATTATTCTAGTGAATCTTCACTGTACCCTTTCCATGGCTCTAGTATCATTCCTATAATGGGATGCCCAGAACTACAAGCAATATTCCAACTGTAGCCTAACTAATATTTTGCACAAATTCAACATCACTTCCTTGCGTTTATATTCTACACCCATATATATGCCCCAGAATTTTACTTAAATATTTCCAGCAACTTTGATTATAGTTGTTTGAAAAATAACACTGATTTATTCTGAAATGTACAAGATTCATTGCAAAAGTTATATCCCTGAAAATCGCATTCAACCTGGTTTCATTGCAGATGCAGCAATAAAGTGGGACGGTTCCAAGTTTGTTTCCCATACACCATCAAATGCCTGAGTAAATGTTGCAGTATCTTCTTGGGGGGGAGGGGGTGGGCGCGGAGGGGAAGAGACAAAGAGTGGAGGGAAAATTATATAGGGATCAAATGACATACAGAATTGTCCGACATGAAAGGGGTACAGATGTAAACGAATATTATGCTGAAGTGACGGTAAGTAAATAAAATGACTTTATACATAGAAAGGTGACAGATTGGAAAAAGAAAAAGCAACAAGACACTGATGATGGGATGCAATTTCCCTTTGTTTTTTTCCCCCACGTGAACACTTCTGAGTGGTTGTTTCATAAGAATATTCTATATTGGTCACCTAAATGGTCTACTTTGCACCTCCTACTAACTGGCCAGAGAGGGCACTAGTACATGTTTGAGCATAAGTCACCCTCAGCAACCAAGAGGTGCGTCCAGCTCTAAAGTACAAAGACAAAGGGATAAGTTACAAAACATTGTTTCACTGGTACACCATATTACCAACTAAGGCTGCAGCCATGAAAGAGACAAAAAAGTTTATATTTAATAAAAAGTTAGGTATAACCAACTGAATTTCACGGTTAAACCATTTACCGTGTTATAGTTATGGCAAGATGCTGAACGAGAGTGAGAATTGAAGTGGTGCACAATGTGTGTCATTTATCAGGGAACAATTCTAAACATCTGTAAACATTTGTAAAAACATAAACTAACTAGGTGATCAATACAGGACGTTCTTGCAAAGCCGCCAACCACAAGTATTCAACAATAACTTGAATTTATATAGTACCTTTAATGTAGAAAAAAAATCCCAAAGTAGTTCACAGAGGTGTAATTAGACAAAAACGGACGCCAAGCCAAAGAAGGAGATATGAGGAGGGGTGAGCAAAAGCTTGGTCAAAGAGGTGGATTTTAAGGAGGGTCTTAAAGAAGGAGAGGGAGTTGGAGAGGTGGAAGGGGTAAGAAAGGGAATTCCAGAGCGTGGGGCCTAGACAGCTGAAGGCACGACCGCTAATGGTGGGGTGATAAACAAACGGCCAGAATCAAAGGAACAGAGAGTTCAGGGGGTGGGGGGGGAGGTTGTACAGCTGGAGGAGGTTATAGAGGTAGGGAGGGGTGAGGCAACGTAGGGCTTTGAACACAATGATGTGAATTTGGAGGACTGTGAGCCAATATAGATCAACAAGGATGGGTGGAGGATGGGAGGTCGGCCAGGCGAGCACTGGAATAGTTGAGTTTGGAGGCGACAAATGCATGGATGAGGGTTTACAGGCAGATGGGCTGAGGCAGACGATGTTACAAAGGCTGTCTTTGTGATGGAGAGTGTATGAGGTCAGAAGTTCAGCTAGAGTCGAATAGGACATCGAGACTGTGAACGCTCTGGTACAGCCTGAGGCAATGCCTGGGGAGCGGAATGGATTCGGTGGCAAGGGGATAAGAGTTTGAGCCAGGAGACGAAGATGATGCCTTCAGTTTTCCCATTACTTAACTGGAGGAAATTGCAGCTCAGTGTCTGAAGAACTGTACATCAGGCTCAGTCACTACAGTCAGGAGAGGAGGAAAAAAATGGAAAATAAATGTAGTCATCCTGCTCTAGATCCTTGCAACCCCCCCCCCCCCCCTGCCCAATTCAATTGAAGTAATTTTGATGCATCTATTTCTGCAGTTTTTAAAAGGAAGATTTGTACTATTGTGTACCTTTGAGATAAAAAATTGCTCAGCTGTTTATCGTGACCCTGCATTTGCCACAAAGCGGATATGTTTCATTTTGAAGAAGTACACTGCAATCCTTTAATTTGGGATTAGGCAAATAATAAACTAACCTACCTTTCATATTTTTTCCATGAAATTTTTGAATGAACCACTTTATAACAACTAGATTCAGTTGTCATATCACTGGGACATAAGTCTTCATCTGGCAATAAAAGCTCATGTCACATCTGACTGAGTCTGAAAAGACAGACGGTCACTAGGCAGAAAGCTACAAAAGTAGACCTCGTACATGCAGATAAGAGAAGCTAATTCACATTCACAGGCTCTCTGATCAAGTCATTAAAAAGAGATTAAATAATTAGCACAAAAGATTTATTTACATGTACTATAAAAATCAGGTGCATGAGTCAGATCTTCATGCTTGCTTTCTATGTCTTTAAAAGAACAGCAACTTACACAAGTTTGTTTTTAAACATGACATAACAGTAACAAAAAACAGGAGAATAATTTATATTGCAATGTGATTTATAATCCAGATTTCATCACACATATTCTGTGCCAAAACACACAGAAAGGGACTGAAAAGCCACATATACTGTAGAGCACGAAGGGCTGTGGTCATGTATTTTCATTCGTGACTATAGGCCCATGTGTGAGATAGAGTCCGATTTGTCTGGTAAAATACAGTGAAAATAAAATCATTTTTCCACCCTTCACAAAGAGATAATATAAAGCAGCTTCATCTGATTTTGAGCAACAAACACTCATTAAAACAAATCTTTGTGTCATATTGAAAAAAACACATCTTAGCTAAACATGACATATGGTAAATATCTCCACTTACAAGATAACCATAACTCAATTGTGACAATTGTCACTGGTCATGAATCACGCATTATTCCCGACCATGCTTATTTTAATTTTTGTAGGTCACTGTGGAACCCACCAAATGGAAGCACTATATTTTCTTTCATTATTACATATATACATGTAAGACACTGTGAAGGATAGTAATACCATAGCTGTGTGTGTGAGAGACACGCCACATACTTAGGAATGGTAATACTGTATCTAATTACTCTAAGTTTCTTTGAGATATGAATAGCAGTGGAATCTGGAACTGGAGCAAAGCAGCTGAGTGATTAGATGGAGATTTTAAATGGCGTGCAAAGGATAGCAATTGTTTGCATGCCATCCGATCACACATTCCGGAAAGATTTAACTATTGCTTATTCATTTATGTAGATTTAATCCAGTTCTATAATATATATGGTGCAGGCTAATTTTCCAGGTGAAAGAGGAGATTCCATTTACCAAATATAGCATCCCACCATGATGTGAAATTTGTGTGCGTAGGCTAGTAGACCACTATTTAAAGGGACAGAATCATTCTTTTGGGGAGGTGAACAACTGTCAACAGCTATCAACCATCAATCAGTCTGCCTGGAAAATTTAAATGTTGGTGTTATTCAAGTGTCTTCAGGTCGACACTTCTTCTGAATATCGCATTATTTTAAAACATTTTAAAAATACATTACAGGTAGGCCAAAAGGCATTAATTTAAAGGGACATTTAAATTTGTTGCAGGATTGATCTTTCTAGCCACCTGGGATAGTCGAAGACAGTCTGTTAATTTAAATTTCATAAAATGGCCTCAGCTACTGGACTGAAATTCCTGATTACAAACAAGTTGCCTTGAGAACAATCCCCCTAAAAAGTGGTTATTAAAAATGGAAGCAGACTGCATTACAGTGTGAAAAATGTTGCAGCATAAACACAAGGAGAAATGAGATGTGGCATTGTGCCAGATTTCCCCAGATCAGTCAGTTCCTGCTATCAGCTACATTTCAGTGGGATATTGCTGAGCAGAAACCAAGCTCCAACTCGCAACAACTTGCGCTCCTCACCTGCTGAAATGTCTGAACGCACTTTACAACTAAAGAGGGAGGAATGGGGAAATTGCACTGAGCAGGAAGGAAGATGGAGAGGTTAGGGTAGAGGGGCTGAAGGCACAGTTGAAAAGAAGGTTTTTGAGGATTCTTTTTTATGAAGGGAGGGAGGTAGCAAGGCGAGGGGGATGGGGTGGGGGGTGTTGGAGACTAGGCAGGAAGTTCCAGGAGCAGGAGTGCAGTGGTTCAACCAGCAGCCATCAATACTGGAGTGGAAGAAGTGAGGAAAGGAATAGCGTAGTGTTAGAGAAGCAGAGGATGATTGTGGAGACATAAGGCTAGAGGAGGTGAAGGGATGAAAATGCAGACCAAGTCATTTTGCCCATCCACTAAGCAGAGAGGAAAAAGAGGAGATAATAACTTTGAAAGTACAGAATATCAGAACATGATCTCTGGAGCATCACTGAAGTTGAACTGAGTTATGGGTCCAATTTACCCAAAAAGAATTAGAGTCTGAAGAAAAGAAAGTGCTTCTAAAATATGGCTCAGTATAATTAATAATCTAAATTAATATGTCCACGACGGTCTGAAAGGACTCATGGGCTATAACTGGCTTGATGCTAGTTGAATTTCAAAGCACCAAAACTAAAGCTTCATGTAAATCACATGTAAGTGAGTTTGTACAACATATCCTCCATATCAGGAAATGGTTACCTGTACATTGGCATAGAGGTAATTTCTTTCTGAATTTAAAGTCTCCCCCCTCAGGGGGAAGGGATTTATGTCAGTATACAGTTCCATTGGTGTTACCAGCCCTCTGATATTTCATCCAAATGAGCTTCTTCACATGTGAAATTAGAAAGCAAGTATTGACAATCTATTTGACCAAGGTGATGCGTCACAAAAAAGCCCTAGCCTATACTGATTCCATATTCATTACTTTAAACAGGGGTCACTGGATACCCATCAAGAGCAGGAGCCCCTGGTTGTAGGTTAATTATAGTACTCCACTCCTGTCCTGATTGAAATCAGTTCATTCAGCACAGATCAGCAATTGAACCTGGCAGCTTCCCAGTCTATACACCTCAGTGCAAAGCCACAGAGTGCATTTAGTTGATGGGCACAGTTTGAGGTGCCCATTGCAGAACTTTTTTGAGAAATCTAGCTGAAGGTCAAGGCCCAAAGATCGGGACACCACCAAGGATGAAAAGAGTAGGAGAAAGGATAAGATAAAAAGTGTTAGGTGACACCAAGATTGGTTTTAAAAGCCTGCAGAATTTAGGAAGGGAAACAGAGGCAAGGAGCTATGAGAAAGTGATTGGGGGAAAGAGTGTGACAAGTCTTAAAGCAATTCACTTTACTTCTTTCGGCGTGCTAAAAATTTGGCTGATTCAATATTTCAATTGTTCAATTGATTGTTTTAGAAAAAAAATCAGTCACAGTTTGTAATTATCCTTAAGCTGAAAATAACTTGGGATGAGGGTTTTTCAAACTCTCAGATTCCACAGGACAAAAATGCACCCTAATCATTGCTGACTTGAGCACAACCACCTCTTGTTATGGAAGCACATTTTGCCACAAACATATTGTTTGATCTTTAAAACACATGTCACATAAAAGGCTTCATTATGTTAACAAACAAAACAAATACTATTATTTGCCCTTGTAACGTGTAACTTGCGACTGCATCACATAATTGCTGTAACCAGCAGAAAAGCACATGGTTTCTGTTTAAACTTTAAAATCATTACAACCTTTCCCAATACCCCAATTTTCGTAAGTGTACATAATGCTTCACAATCAGATAGCAACATTTTTACATATACAGTACTTATAATGGGAATGTGAGGACAACAGGGAGCTATATTTAAACCATCACACCAGAGGAAGCAATGAAATAAACAAACTATTTTCCCAACACAGCAGCAGATTTACTAAATGGACGAAAGACAGGTAGAGTGGTGTGCTTTTTACTTAAACCATGTTTAGGCAAGCTCTTGTAATAAATCCAAAGATATTTAAACTGCATTTCATTAAGGATTAACACACAGGCATTTGTAGGGAAAAAAAATTAATTTGCTATTTATGGAGCCTTGCTGTGCGCAAATTGGCTGCTGTGGTTGCCTACATAACAACAGTGAGTGCATGTCAAAAAGTAATTAATTAGTTTAAAACATTTTGGGAAGTCTTGTGGATGTGAAAGGCACCATATAAATGCATGTTCTTTCTTTCTTTGAGAATTGTAGAATGCTGAAGTCTTAGAATAAAACTTCAAACAGCTAGACAGTATTCACGAGAAACTATTTGACCAAACCATAAACATAACAATGACAGGACAACGGATGAGCTGGTCCATACTCATGTGCATTCTGCCCCAAGAAAGTAGTGCAATGCTTATTGTTTCCTCAGTTGAGTCAGTGCAGCTGTTTCAACATTAGAATGTTCACCACCAAAAAGGAAATCATGTCATTTTCCTGTGGTTAGAACCAACTTATCAACTGAGCTCATGATCTGAAGTATGTCTTTAAAAATTTGGTAGACTGCTATTTTTTATTCGTTCATGGGATGTGGGCGTCGCTGGCAAGGCCAGCATTTATTGCCCATCCCTAATTGCCCCTTGAGAAGATGGTGGTGAGCCGTCTTCTTGAACCGCTGCAGTCCGTGTGGTGACGGTTCTCTCACAATGCTGTTAGGTAGGGAGTTCCAGGATTTTGACCCAGCGACGATGAAGGAACAGCGATATATTTCCAAGACGGGATGGTGTGTGACTTGGAGGGGAACGTGAAGGTGGTGTTGTTCCCATGTGCCTGCTGCCCTTGTCCTTCTAGGTGGTAGAAGTCGTGGGTTTGGGAGGTGCTGTCGAAGAAGCCTTGGCAAGTTGCTGCAGTTCATCCTGTGGATGGTACACACTGCAGCTACTGTGTACCGGTGGTGGAGGCAGTGAATGTTTAGGGTGGTGGATGGGGTGCCAATCAAGCGGGCTGCTTTGTCCTGGATGGTGTCAAGCTTCTTGAGCATTGTTGGAGCTGCATTCATCCAGGCAAGTGGAGAGTATTCCATTACACTCCTGACTTGTGCCTTGTAGATGGTGGAAAGGCTTTGGGGAGTCAGGAGGTGAGTCACTTGCTGCAGAATACCCAGCCTCTGACCTGCTCTTGTAGCCACAGTAGTTATGTGGCTGGTCCAGTTAAGTTTCTGGTCAATGGTGACCCCCAGGATGTTGATGGTGGGGAATTTGGCGATGGTAATGCCGTTGAATGTCAGGGGAGGTGGTTAGATTCTCTCCTGTTGGAGATGGTCATTATCTGGCACATGTCTGGCGCAAATGTTACTTGCCACTTATCAGCCCAAGCCTGGATGTTGTCCAGGTCTTGCTGCATGCGGGCACGGATTGCTTCATTATCTGAGGGGTTGCGAATGGAACTGAACACTGTGCAATCATCAGCGAACATCCCCATTTCTGACCTTATGATGGAGGGAATGTCATTGATGAAACAGCTGAAGATGGTTGGGCCTAGGACTGCCCTGAGGAACTCCTGCAGCAATGTCCTGGGGTTGAGATGATTGGCCTCCAACAACCACTACCATCTTCCTTTGTGCTAGGTATGGCTCCAGCCACTGGAGAGTTTTCCCCGATTCCCATTGACTTCAATTTTACTAGGGCTTCTTGGTGCCACACTCGGTCAAGGGCAGTCACTCTTCACCTCACCTCTGAAATTCAGCTCTTTTGTCCATGTTTGGACCAAGGCTGTAATGAGGTCTGGAGCCGAGTGGTCCTGGCGGAATCCAAACTGAGCATCGGTCAGCAGGTTATTGGTGAGTGCATGCCGCTTGATAGCATTGTCGACAACACCTTCTATCCCTTTGCTGATGATTGAGAGTAGACTCATGGGGCGCTAATTGGCCGGATTGGATTTGTCCTGCTTTTTGTGGACAGGACATACCTGGGCAATTTTCCACATTGTCGGGTATTTTCCACATTTGAATAATTTAGTATTTTTTCCTGCAAGTGAGCCTTGTTACAACCTTCTACTATACATACAAATATAATTAAATATGCTTAAAACTTGTGACCAAATAACTATAACACTGGGATCTATAAAGGCACTTGCACAGGATGATTAATTCACTCTGTTATCATACCAGTTTTCAGTCTTCATTACTTGGATTTATAAGTAGGCTGTCTTAGCACTTTCTGAATCTCCATGTTTTAAAATAGATTATTACTAGATACGCATTTAACAGGCCAACCTACGTGCAATGCAGCCCAAATAAAAAATACGTCATTAGGATACATGCAATCCCATCTATAATGCTGCCATAATTAAAATCCTGAATTGATTCTGGTTGGACCCCAATTGTTTCAAATACTAGCAGTATTGTTGTAACCATATGGAGAAAGTTTATGGAATCTAATGAGACTGTGCTTCAAAATAAGCAATACTTTGCTGGGTTTTGTAGACATTAACACCATCCAAAAAGATACATTTCTCTTTTGACCTTTTTTTTAAAAAAAGTTTGTACTGATGAAGAATGTTAATGTTGAGGAATTCCATTTTGGCATCCAGTATCAGCATTAAGAACTCTTTTTAACTGTGTTTCCTTCCGAGATCAAATTAGTCTCTCTTTTCTTTGGTGTCGTTACTTCATGGTCTCCATAACTCAGAAGCATGCCAAGCCATGAGCTCCACCACTACGCCATAAGGGAAATCCTGCCATTGCTGTATCTATCAACCCAGTAATCACCAGGTACTTAACTGAAGCATGTGGACAGACATGGGGCATCTAAATACAATGAAACAATACAAAAATATATTTTCTGTCAGCATTCAAATTTCTGATAGTAATAGATTAAAAGCAAGGCAAGGGAAAATCCTGTCAATGTAGTTCCACTGCTAAAATGCTGATATATATTGGAGAGGATAATGGTAAAAGGGAGAAAGAACTTGAATTTATATAATGGGCCATAATTTTCTGTAGTAGGATGACTAACGCGTCTGCCGTTAGTTAGACTTGCCTTTGCATGCTTAGGTTTTAAAATTTTTTGCATGAAGGTGCGAGCTGATAACATCGCAGCGAGGAAAACCAAGCATCTGGGACCTGAGTGAACAGGGCAACCATCAGATTGAAGGATTGTGATATTAACAGCGCAAGGACTGAAAAGAAAGTGTAAATTAGAGTGGGTGAATTCAATGTCAAATCAAGTACAGAAAGAGAAATAAAGAGAAGGAAAGAAAGATTGGATTAAGAGAGAAAAAAGAGACAGAAAGGAAGAGTCAAAAACAATTTAAAATTTAACTTTTTAAAATCTCTAACAACAATTAAAACCTGAAGGAATGAGACTCCATACTTGTAATAGTTAATTTTCAGTGCTAGAGAGGTTCTTTGGCTGCAATTAACACTTATCACGTCATTAAAAGGGTCTAAGGGTCTAAGTGGAGCGGCCCAACTTGGACAGCAACTTTTGGATATTTGAGTTTAACTGTGCATCTGCTCCTTGCCCAAGGTTGCTGGACCATTTGCGTATAAATAGCGGCGAGCACCGTTAGCCTCACTGTTATTTTGACAGGAAAATCTGGGCCCAGTTACTGGGAAAGATTTTAACTTTTAACGATAGTGTAAAACGGCTGATATCGGATCAAATCGGCTGCCCATTATACACCTCTCCCAATTTTCATTTTGGATAATCGGGAGAGGTATATAATGGGTGGCCGAAACAATATCAGTTGTTTCATACTATTGCCAAAAGTTAAAATTACCCCCACTGAGATATCTGAAAATGAAATAACCATGAAAACTAAAGACACTGGATTGTTTTCACAAAGCCAGTATCTTCAATCTTAGTGGTGAAAATATTTTAGTTAAAGGGAGTGGATTAATGGACTGTACAAAAGATAACTAATTTTGCTCAGACTCACACAACAAATACAGAAAGGCCATGAAAATTCCACTTTAGAGGAAATGAACTTCTGAGAAGTTGGGCTACTGATCTAAACATGCCTCTTCTAAAAATGAAAAGGATGAAAGCTGTCTGGGGTGGTTTCCTGCTGTTGATAACAAAGCTTGTGCTTGTTACTTATTCAGTCGATTCTCTTCTTAAAACACAAACTACATATCAAGGTACTAGACTGTGGGTTGGAGATCTGTTGTTTCATTTCATAAAAGACTATCTTCCATGTCTATCTATTTTTAACATGTTAACAGTGCGTGCTATATGCAAGATTTTAAGTGTAATTCTTAGGTCATCGTGATATTTCCATCATGCTACCTCCATTATGCCTGGCTGTCACATTTCAACTTAGCTATATTTTATACTTACCCCCCTATTGAGTGCTCCCAGTTGCATCTCCAAGATAGGTGGCACTTGTTTACCCACCTGATACAAATTCAATTTCAGCCTCTTGGCTCTTCTCGGTCCTGGCTTTAGGTTCCTGCTGTGAGCAGGAACCGGGTTTTAGTATCTTAGGGAATTTAAGCTTTTTTTAAAAAAAATTAAATATTTTTAAAACTTTAAAAGATTTTAACAAACTTAAAGTAGGAACCTGACTTTTCTGACCACCTGAAGCGGCTTTCGTGGCAATATTCGAAGACCACCAAGGGAGTTCTTCCAATGTCCTGACCAAACATTTATCCTTTAACCAATATCACTAAAATAGATTAAATGCTCATTTATCTCATTGTTGTTTGTGGGACTTTGCTGTGCAATTTGGCTGTCATGTTTCCCTCTAACAGTGACTACACTTCCAAAAAAACGTACTTCATTGGTGGTGAAGCGCTATGGAATGTCCTTAGGGTGTGAAAGGAGAAATATAAATGCAGTCATTCTTGAGGAAAAAGCACATCCTGGCTCATAATGTCACTGTAAAGTCAAAGGGCACAAAATAAAAAACAACACTAACACCACAAACGTGCTTCAGTGCAAACAGACTTGTGCTATCTAGAATGTGAGTTCTGCATTAAATTCAAAACATTTGTATATGTTTGGGATTTAGCACAAAAATGAGTTAAGCCAAAGTTACAAATCAAAAAGATGCAAATGGTAAGTTCCCAACATGATAATCTTTTTGATGGTTTCATGCATCTGATGAGTCAAAGTCATATAAGTTTGGTCAAAAATCAAATGAAGTCTCATCGTACCATAGTCAAAAGCTAGTGATTATAGACAAATATACATAATATGATGCTCGGTTTGTTTAAATAAACCGAGTCTGCAAATGAGAAACTCTTTTTCCAAGCTTAGTGAAGATCTAGTAAAATAAGATTTAAGTGATTAAAGTGACAAATTAATGTTCAAGTACAGGATCCTTACACACATGATTGAATACTTTGATGCTCTGTGGAATATCTACTTTCAAAAGAGACCCAGAAAATGATCAAAACAAATAATTTGTCCAGTCTGGTAAAACTCCAAATAGAATTTCTACTGAGTTCACACATAACTTGCAAATAGGTCATATTTTCAGAGTTATTTATTAAAGCAATTGTTCAGGTTAAAGCAAAGAATAACAACCTGCTATCCACATTCTTCTTCTAGCTCTCACACTGATTTTTGAAAGGGCACATTGAGTTACATGTGACAACCTTCCTTGAATCTACACTGTGGAATTCCCTCCTTAAACCTCTCCAACTCCCTTTCCTCCTTTAAGACATTGCTTAAAACCCACCACTTTGATCAAGTTCTTGGTCACCCCTCCTAATATCTCCTTCTTTAGGTTGGCATCTATTTTTTGATTACATCTTTGAAGCACCTTGGGACATTGTTCTGTTAAAGGCACTATATAAATGCAAGTTATTGTTGAATCTACATTTCTGCATTGTCCTCACTTAGAGTTCAAACCCAAATGAAAGTTCACTATGTAAGTATGTGCTTAGTCTCCAAATTATCCAAATAGTTGTTTATTTACCTTTTCTTGTATTATAGAGGTTTAACTTGTTTGAATCATAAACATATTGCATTTGAAAATCACCCTGCTGTTAAAACCCTTGAGATCCAGGAAAAGATGGAACTTAAAAAAAAACTGTTGCTTAGGCTGATTTGTTTAACATTGACTAATCAAAATCCTAAATTACTGTAAATCTAGAACAGAATTAAAATTATTTTCGTTACGACTGGTTGATAAAGCAAAATTTGCTGGCACAATCTGTTTTTTCTGGGTTTCTCTTGCATCTTGTTTTTACTGGCAGAACATTTCAAGAACAAATTGATAAATTTAAACCAAAGAAATATGTGACTTAATATGAATGAGTCAGGATTTCCAGAGACAACAGACCACAATTTTTATCCCCAACTTTCCCTGTTTTTGTCCCCTCCTCTTGAAGATTCTGTCCATAGATTTGGTTATAGGTTCCTGAGGTGCCCCTAGCCTTCCAGTACCTCACCCTGATGACCATTCTTCAAGTGTGTGCCTAGACAGTGAATGTTGGCAAACCAGTGAGGGGTGTGGAGGGAGGAATATCAACACATGACCAACTTCGTCTGGGATTATTAGATAGCATCAGGAACCATGACTCCCACCTCCCCACCCCAGGACAATGAGGACAATTCTGCAAGAATAATTAGCATCTAGATGTTCCACAGCGAGAACAGCTCAGCTGGATTGCATGTTAAAACTACTCCAGTAATTATCTTACTGAAACATAAGGTCATTCTGAGTTGAGGAACCAATTATCTACACATGTGTAAAGGACAGCTGACCACACCTTAGGATCCAAACAATTACTTTCGCCACAGATTCTTTTTTTTCTTTCCAAAGACAATAACTGGCTGTCTTGTTAATAAATAACTTCTGGGACAGATCTATAACTTGTTCCACAATAACTAAAAGGTTTCTATAGAACTAATGCAGGGAACAATAGGCCAGTTAGCTTAACATAGTGGTAGAAAAGATACTGTAATCATCCAGTGATGGAGAATATAACAAATTAACATGAATGGAAGGTCAAGTTTAACCAACCTTATTGAATTCTTTCAAGTAACAGAAACAATAGACAAGGGCAATGCAGTGGAATACATGGACATTCAGAAGGCCTTAAAATGGGAGGAGGCTCGTGTGGAGTAGAAACACCAACATGGACCAGTTAGGTCGAATTGCCTGTTTCTGTACTGTAGATTCGATGTAATTCTATGTAGAAAACCTCCAGGGGACCTGCAGATAACCAAATCTGACACAAGCTGCATATATGGAAAGAAGGAGGAATTAACTTTCATTGTTTTTCGTATCTTCACACTATTCCCTTGGATAATAGTGTGAAGTAGCGGAAGGATTCACAGGCTGATTAACCGTCTGACAGGCCACAGCGTGAACACTCCTTCCGCTGCCATAACCATCTTTATACCAGCCGAGAGGGTGGTTAGTCCTAAACGGCAGGAAGGTTTTATGGGCTTCCATAACCCATATGATGTGGGAGGGGGGCATCCACACCCACTGGATGCGAGTATCCTGCTTGATGTCAACCCAGAATTCAGAGCCAGAGCACTCGCCAGGACTGTCTGGAGTGGGGTTCAAACCCTGCACCACTGACTCAGAGGCGGGAATGTTATCACTAAGCCAAAGGCTCACTCCCAACTTGCATTTATATAACACCTTTCACGTCCTCAGGATGTCTCAAAGAGCTTCACAACCAACAAAGTACTTTCAAACTCTAGTCACTGCTGTAATATAGGGAAATGCAACAGCAGAGATAAATGACCAGATAATCTATTTTATTGCTGTTGGCTGTGATAAACATCAGCCAATATAAATTCCCTGCTCTTCTTTGAATAATGCTATGGGATCCTTAACGTCCACCTGAGAGGGCAGACGGAGCCTCAGTTTACCATCTCATCTAAAAGATGGCACTTCTGACTAGGGCAGCACTCCCTCAGTACTGCCCTAAAGTGTTAGCCTGGATAATGTGGTCAAGTTCCTGGAGTGGGGCTTGAACCCACAACCTTCTGACAGAATCAAGAGTGCTGCCACTGAGCCAAGGCTGACACCAATTACTATTCCTAAATTAGACATAATTAGCATCTCTGAAACATGGTTAAATCGACACAATGGTCCTGAAATTCAGTTCAAGGGATAGTGCAGGACCAAAAGCAAGCAGTGTACTTCTACATATTAAAGGGGTTTTAGTTACAACAGAGAGAGAAAGGATATTGATCAGCAGGGAGAAGCTGAAGCAATTGGTGCAGCTGGAGCAGGCAGTTGGTCCTAAATTGATTACTGGCACCAGTAATAAAACTCCAGGACAACAGGTTCAACAAGATGAGGAACTGGAAAAGCAACAGTAATAGTAATAGGGAGATTTCAATTACTGAACCATTAAATGGTTTGTTTGGGAGGGGAAGGGCAACCACATAAAGAGAAAGACAAGGCATAAATATTTGTTGATACGGTCCAAGGTTGCTTCTTTACTCAGCATGTTGGAGAAAATACTGGGGAACATCACCTATTGGACTTAGTCCTCAGCAGTGATCCTGGGCTGATATCGAATCTCCACGTGGGGATCTGACAACAGTGATCATTGAATCATCAAATTTTATTTGACTAGGCAAATTACTGCTGCACATAATGAAATATTAGTTTCTGCTGCAAGAAGGTTCAATTTTCAAGATGGTTAGATTTGGGATTGAAGCTAGATAGGATTAACTGCAATATGAAGGAGAAAAAAAAGGGTTCATTTAAATCTATCCTCATGGACAGGGAACCCATGCATGTTCCTCATATAAAAAGGAGGGCACATGGCAAAGTGAAAGCCAAATGACTAGGGAGGTTCACAGGACAATTTACTTCAAAAGAAAATTACACCAGGTATAGAGAATAAATGGGAAGAGGATAAGGAATTGGACTTTTTTTTTTAAAAGTGGAGAAACTCATGCTTGGAGGAATGATTGAGGTTCTTAAAATGATGAATAGAATAGATTCTGCTGGTTGGAGAGGTTAATTGAGCTAGATAGGAATGTGAAAACTAGAGGGCATTAGAATAAAATACATAAGCAAATAGTTAGAACAGACGCAAGAAAGTATTTCTTTTCACAAAGAGTCATTGTCATCTGGAACCAATGACTGAAGCTTGTGGTAAACAGGGATTCCCTGCAGACCTTAAAACAGTGCCTGGCAAATTCCGGAGAGAGGAGGACACTAGGATCAGTGATGTTTATGAGTTGCCGTGGTCTCCTGGAGCTTGTTTGATTGCCTTTGGGGGCCAGAGAAGAATTTCCCAGAGCTGTTCCTAAATTGGTCTCAGATTTTTTTCTGGGTTTCTTTGCCTTTCCCATGAGAGGGGGGTGTGGGGGGATGGTTATAGTATACGAGGCTGCACCATTTCAAGATGGGGTGGGCTTGATGAGCCAGATAGTCTTTTACTTTTTTCGTATATTAGCTCTGGTACAACATTCTGGAAAGAATAGGAATATTCTCAGAGTGGGATTACACCAGCCATGGATCTCTTGCCAAATATAATAATGGTGTCTGTAATCCCATCAGCTGAAACACACTTCGTTCTTCCTGGAAAGAACCTGCATTGCCATATCGAATTCGCTCAAAGAACCTTTAGAGATTTTTTTTAAACAATGTACAGGCCATGCATGTGGCTGTTCTTTAAAACTGAGATGAACAGGATTATTCCTGAAGAATATGACCATCTACAGATTTTTTTTCAATAAATGAAACCAATATTTCTAAGGGTAGAATTATTTTGTAGAATGCTTTTATTTTACAATAAAAGTTGTTTTATTTTAGAAATTGCTAGAGATTAAAGTACTTCGTTAAACTGCAATATGACTTTTGTAAGCCGATAATGAAATAGTGCAGGATCTGTATCTATTTTCCCTCCAATGTTCTCTCTTTATCCCTTCTACCCTGAGGCAGTGATTCATGATGGCATATGGTTCATAACCATTAGCAGCCCTCTAGTACTTCTTTACTTCTCACCACTATTAATGCGCCACCTAGGACAGTGAGTATCAGCAAGTGATTCACCCCTGGGAGCTATCATACTCAATCCCAATCTTATCCTTAGCCCACCATCCACACAAGTACAGGGTGGCAGTAAGTCTACTGTTGCCTAAGAAACCCTGGGTTAGGGTGATGAAAGAAAGTCAAGCAGGGTCCCTGCTCCCGACTGATAGCTGATGACCTTTGCTGGAAGCTGAGGGCAGGGTTGGATTCAGTTGTGCTTCGTCGCTCCCCTCCAACAGAATAGCCTGCCAACACTCACCATCAAGGCTCAGACATCAATAAATAATAAGCACACAGGTCAGATACCAGACAGTATCAGTGTCCATGGAATTACATCCAGCAAGGAGTCAACATCTGGGGGGGTGGTGGTGGTAAGAAGGAATAGGGAAGAAAAAATTGCAGAGAAAATTAAAAAGAAAGTGTTTCTTCGTAATTTTGTAGTAAGTGTATACAGTGATTATAACCTCAAGTAATGTGATATAGAACCTACTACTTTGGTGTCAGCTTGGCTCAGTTGGTAGCACTCTCATCTATGAGTGTGGGTTTAACCCCTACTATGGGCTTGAACACATTAGCTAGCCTGACAATTCAGTGCAGTACTGAGGAAATGCTGCGTTGTTGGGAGATGCCGTCTCTTGGTTAAAACCTTAAACACAGTCCCCATCTACCTGTTCAAGTGGACATAAAAGATCCCATGGCACTAATCAAAGAGCAAGGAATTCTCCTGGAGTCCTGGCCAACATTTGTCCCTCAGCCAACACCACCAAAAACAGATAATCTAGTCATTCATTGATTTGCAGCTTATGGGAACTTATTGGCCAAGAAATTGCTGGAAAAAATAATGGCGAGTTCACGGCACTCACCATTATTAGTTCATAAAAAATCCAGTAATTTGTGGCGAAGAAGAGATATGCCATAGAATTACAGAAATTACAGCACAGAAACAGGCCATTCAGCCAAACTGGCCAATGCTCCACATGAGCCTCCTCCCATCCTTCTTCATCTAACCTTATCAGCGTAACATTCTATTCCTTTCTCCCTCATGTACTTATCTAGCTTCCCCTTAATGCAATTCACCTCAAATACTCCAAGTTCCACATTCTAACCACTCTCTGGGTAAAGAAGTTTCTCCTGAATTCCTTATTGATTTATTGGTGACTATCTTATATTTGTGACCCCCTAGTTTTGGATTCTGCCACAAGTGGAAATATTTTCTCTACGTCTACCCTATCAAACCCATTCATAATCTTAAAGACTTCTATTAGGTCACCACTTAAACAAATAAATGTGACTGGAAGAGTTTGTTTTTAAGTAACTTATTTTCTCTTAATAGAGTTGAGAACAGGTCAGAACTGTACATGAGTTCCAATTCTCCGCAAACTGCTGGATGATTTGCGCCGTTAGACTTGACAAAACAGAAAAAAATTACCATCTCGCCGTCAGCCTCCCATTGCGTGTCATGAAATTGCTGGGTTTACGCCTTTAATACGAATTAATCTTGCTGCAGCCATTTAGGGCTGGTAATTCATATTGTAAGGACCCTGTTACTGGGGTGATTTATGGTCCTGACATGCCACTCAACCTTTGAGGCCCAGAAAGGGAACAATGAAACAATGCAGTCTCACTCCCACAGGTAGTAAATTGTTTCTAGAGGTTTTTAAAAATTTTTAATGTTTTACATTTTTTTTTAAAAACTTACTTTTCCTTTGTCTTTTTTCTTTCCCTCTTAATCCATTCCCTTTCTTTCCCTCTCTTTCTATCTCTAATTTGACTCTAATTTCCCCTATTTCCTTCTGCGTTGTTTAATCTGTTTCTTTCTCTATCCTTTTGTTTCATTGGTTAAGGAGATAGACCATTGGACTCGACGTTCATGCGATCCCAGATGTCCAGTGACCTCGCCGCACTGTTATCAATTTGCATTTCCAGCAATTTGCAAAGCAAAAATAATACGAGGTGAGGTAAAAAAATCCAATTCACAGCGCTCGCCGCGAGATATCCCATTCCAGTAATTTCTGGGCCAGCATGTGCAGAATGGCTGCTACATTTGATTTCATAACAATGACTGCACTGTCAAAAATAATTAATTGGCTGTAAAGCACTTTGTTCTGTCCTGAGGACATAAGGCACTATGGGGGTTAAATTGGATAACCACCCAGGTACCCCCCCCCCACCCCCAAAAATGGGTGCTGGGATTGCAGTGTGTAATTAACCCACGCCTGTTCGTTGCGGTGCAGGCAGCACGTAACATTCGTGCTGCCTGCTGTGTTAAATGAGTGGCTCGCTCTTCTTAAAGGCGGCCTGCACCTCTTAAAGGGGAGGTGCATTGTGGCTACAAAAAGTGGTGGGAGTCATTTGAGAAGTGATTCAATGCTCTAATACTTTGAAGAATGGCTGTGCCTGCGAGAGAGCATGCACCAAGGTTCTCTGATGATGCACTAGAGGCCTTGGTGCATGAGGTGGAGAGAAGGAGGGGCATCCTGTATCCACAGTGGGGCAAGAGGCCCTACAGACATATGCTCAAGGGCCAGTGGGAGGAATTAGCGGACGAGATAAATGCCAGGAGCATAGCGCCAAAAACCTGGATGCAGTGCAGGAAGAAGTTCAATGATTTAACACGAGTTGTCAAGGTGAGTGAGTTCAAGTTTCAAGTGGCATATCCTACCAAGTGCACCACTAGCCTCATCCACTGCTCAATGCACTACACACCCCCATCACCCACCTACCAACAATCTCTTTCAATCAGTACTCAACCGCATCACCCAAACATCTTGCAGGACACTCATTGACACACTTCCCTCTTTCTTGCAGGAGAAGGTGGCGCATAACAGGAAGCAGCAAGAAAGAACTGGAGGAGGACAAGCACGCCCACACGTCTTAACTCCCATGGAGGAGACAGCGATAGCCATCACTGGAAGGGCCATCGCTGAGGCCATGGCCGCTAGCAGTGCTGGAGGGATCGACAATGAGGGTCTCTGCACCGAATCCTATTCTTGCTTCCCACAATCTATTCTGACTCACGTGCTGCAGATGGTATAAGCATGTACGTCTTACTTTCTCCTCTCCCTGCATCACAACTCAACCCGCGTCCCTTTGTCATTTCAGACACCCAAGAACTGGAACCTGCCCAGTCAGAGGAGGCAGAGGAAGAAGACAGTGATGATGGAGACCCTGTCACTCTTACACTCGCAGCCACCAATTCAGAGACTAACACTGCGCGTACTTTAGAGGCTAGGATAGAGGAGGATCTGCACATGGTGAGACACCGGGCACAAGTGTGCAGGAGCCAGGGCGGGGGGAAAGGATACCGCAGGTGTCAGCTTGCCGGAGGGCGAGGTCGCTCACTAGTTCTGCTGCGGAGGATTCAGATGATGACTTCGATGAGCCAGGCTACAGAAGGCGGCTGATGGGCGTACACAACCAAGTGCTTGGTGCACTAGAAAGCCTGCCAGAAAGCCTGCGCACAACGTCAAGGAGCATGGAGGAGTCCAGCGCCAACTTGGCACAGGCTTTATGCAGAGCTTGGCGCCTATCCTCTCCCACTTGGAACAGGTGGTCATCATCAGTGTCTGATTACCGATGTCACAGCTTGCATTGTAGCAAACATCTGCCATCAAAGGTCTGACTGCTGCCTTGGAAGCTCAGACAGCTGCTATTGTGGCTCTGGGTACCGCTGTTGAAAGTCCAGAAATCTGTTCTCCAACAGATCACTGGGATCGCTGAGGCGCCGCCCCGGGAGAGTGGCAGTGGCGCCATGAAAGACAAACCTGGTGTCCTCTCTCAGGATGACAGCATTCCTACTCCCACCCCTGCCACTCTGCTAGTGCGCTTGCTGTTGCCTTTCAGCCAGCCAGGCCAGACTGCTGCAGCCCAGGCAGAGATGGTGCAGTCTGAAGCCGGGTCTTCTCGGCCCAGAGCTGCTCGAGGTCATCCTCCAAGGCCATCAGCTTGCTCCACCATTGCAGGTCAGCAGCCTTCCATCACCTATGCTCCAGCCACTGGGGATGCACCTCATAGAGCGCTAGGAAAGGTAAAGGCATACGAATGATAGGCACTAAGGGAATGCACAAGGGTGAATAGTCAAATTCTTTTGCATAATTTCATGTATTAATTTATAAATGTGCATTTTAATTTGCATATGGTGGTGGTTTATAGTTCTGCAATGAGCTGAGGGAGGAACCAATGTGTAATCATAAGGAGGACGATTTAATTGTCACGTGAAAGAAGAAAGGTAAGGTGTGTGGGACTGTTGGTGAATGGGGAGTGGTCATTGAGATTACTGGTATCGCTCATTAATAATCTGATCACGCAGAGCCCTGGCCGATAGGGCCTGTCTACCTTGTAGCCTCCCTGCCGCTTCCTCCACTTCCTGCTGCACTTCGTCCTCCTCCTCTTGCTTGTTCTCGCCTGATAGGGAACAGCCCTTGCCACTGCCTCATAATGGCCAGGTTGTGCAGCATGTAGCATATAACGACAAATCTTGATACCCGCTCAGCTGAGTACTGCAGGGCTCCTCCAGAGCGGCCCAGGCAGCGGAAGCGTTGCGTGAGGACGCCTATGGTGTGCTCGATGATGTTGCTTGTGGCAGCATGGCTCTCGTTCCACGCCTGCTGTGCTTGTGTGCGTGCATTCCTGACCAGAGTCATGAGCCATTTCACGAGGGGATAACCCTTGTCGCACAGTAGCCAGCCTTTGACTTGCCGTGCTGGTTGAAATATAGGTGGCACGTTGGACTGCCGCAAAAATGAAAGAATCATGACTGTTGCCAGGCTAGGGGGCATTGACCTGCGTGATGTGCTGCATGTGGTCACACACTGAGGGAGTGGAATCCCTTCCTGTTCATGAATATGGCCAAGTTCAGATGTGGAACATGCATGGCAATATGCGTGCATTCAATGGTACCCTGCACCATGGGGGTGCCTGCAATGGGAGGAAAACCTTGTGCTCTCCCATCCTGCTCGGCTCTGGCAAGAGGGAATGAGATGAATTCCTTTTCTCATTGCGTACAGAGCTTCAATGACTCCCCCCCACCTCTCCCCTTACACACCAGTGCACAACAAACTGCGAGATGTTGCTTATATCTCCAGCAGCAGCCTGAAAGGAGCCAGAGCCATAAAAATTAAGAGCCGCGGTCACCTTGACTGCCACAGGCAATGCTGTCCTTGCCCCGCTTTCAGGCTGCAGCAGTTGACAAATTTCAATCACGACCTCTTTGGTGAACCACAGATGTCTGATGCACTAGTCGTCACTGAAGTTGAGGTAATAGAATTGGTCCCTGAAGACCCTCCTTGGATATAGTCTCCTGCTGAGTGCCCTACTTCTCCTTCTCCCCCTTCTTCTAGCAGCTTGTCCTGCTCTGTTTGGCATCTCTTCATTCTCCCTGACATTTTCAATTCCCAGAGAAAGCCCTAGCAGGCCATCCATGTCTGAAAGCAACTTTTTCCAGCACTATATTTTAAATGCCACTAAAAGTACTGCAAGACCAGCCAGACCACTCTCTAAAATATTGAAACTTTAGCTAAGTATAGGAAACGTTTAAAAACATGTAAAATTGCAGCAGCCAGAATAAATATTCCGCAACTAACCTGTAAGTACTTCATGATCCCTTTAAATAGCACTGGTGGAGGGGTCCTTCATGCCATTTAAGTTCTGTTCAGCTGTGCGAGGTTAAGGCTGGAATGGAGTGGGGAGTTCTAAAATGTCACCAGTTGCTTCAAATCAGACATGCACACTGATTCCTGTCATCATCTTCATACTCTACATGCTGCCTGTGGTCATTAGATGCACGCAAACCCCTTTACCAAGATGGCGTCCTGCGCATTTCCCGTCGGAAGTGTGTGCGCGCATTTCGGATGCCATTTTTAAAATTTAGGTGTCCACGTAGTGCCTACGAAATGGACGCTAAACGGCCCAATTTCGCCCCCCATATAAATGCAAGTTATTTCTTTCCCTTGATAAATCATCTCTTTGAACTACTGTGCAACTGAAATGATGTTGGTGTAGAATAAATTTATAAACTGACAAAATGTAGGTTTTAAAAAAAAAATTCCATCCAAGTGTATTACAAATGCTTTAATACTTGGAAACAGCAAGCCATTGTAGCTAAGTGCCTTGTTGCTGGTTGTTTAGCAACGTCTGCAGTAATCAACTATGTCTCCAGATACTTCCTTTTCCTGTGTTTCACGTAAATAATAAGCTGTTGGCAGCAGATTTTAAATGGCTATCAAGAAAATTTAAACAGCAAAATTTCAATCCAAAAGTGGCACACAAAACACTACTTCAATGCCAGATTCTTCCCACTAAGGACTTGCCTTACATCCTAATTTCCCCATTTAAAGCCCTTGTATAATATTGTAGGTTGCAAAATTTTAAAAAAAATAATGGATATAGTGGGCCCCTTAAAAACTGATAATGATGATATTGTAAATGAAAATAAGGAAATGGCGGACATGTTAAATAATTACTTTGCGTCAGTATTTACAGTAAAGAGTACAGCATGCCGGACACCCCAAGAAAACTAATTTTGAAACAGGGATGTGGAATCACCATAACTAATGTATGCAAATTAACAGTAATTAGGAAAATAATGGCATTAAAGAGTGACAAATACCCAGGAGCAGATGGTTTCCATCCCAGGGTTTTAAAGGAAGCAGGTGAGAACATTGCAGATGCTCTAACTATAATCTTCCAAAGTGCTCTTGATTCAGGAACCGTTCCTTTAGATTGGAAAATTGCACGTCACTCCTCTAGTTAAGAAAGATGAGAGAGGGAAACCAGGGAATTATAGACCAGTTAGCCTAACATCTGTTGTCGGGAAATTATTAGAGTCTATAATTAAGGACAGAGTACCTGAACACCTTGAAAATTTTCAGCTGATCAGAGAGCCAGCATGGATTTGTAAAGGGTAGGTCATGCCTGACAAACCTGAATGAATTTTTTGAAGAGGTGACTAAAGTAGTGGTCAGGGGAATGTCTATGGATGTTGTTTATATGGACTTCCAGAAGGCATTCAATAAAGTCCCTCATAAGAAACTGTTAGCTAAAGTTGAAGCTCATGGAATTGAGTGCAAATTATTGACCTGGTTAGGAAATTAGCTGAACAGCGGGAGACAGTGTAGGGATAATGGGCAGGTACTCAAATTGACAGGATGTGACTAGTGATGTCCCACAGGGATCTGTGTTGGGGCCTCAACTATTCACTGTATTTATTAACGACTTAGATGACGGGATAGAGAACCATATATCCATGTTTGCCAATGACACAAAGATAGGCAGCACTGTAAGCAGTGTAGATGGAAGCATAACATTACAGAGAGCTATTAATAGATTAAGTGAATGGGCAAAACTATGGCAAATGGATTGCAATATAGGCCATTGTGAGGTCATCCACTTTGGACCTAAAAAGGATAGATCAGAGTACTTTCTAAATGGTGGAAAGCTCGAAACAGTGGAGGTCCAAAGAGACTTAGGGGGTCCATGTACACAGGTCATTAAAATGTCATGGACAGGTACAGAAAATAATCAAAAAGGCTAATGGAATGCTGGCCTTTATATCTAGAGGACTAGAATACAAGGGGGTAGAAGTAATGCTATAGTAATGCTATACAAAGCCCTAGTTAGACCACACCTGGAGTACTGTGTTCAGTTCTGGGCACCGCACCTTAGGAAGGATATATTAGCCTTGGAGGGAGTGCAGCTTAGATTTACTAGAATGATACCTGGACTCCAAGGGTTAAATTACGAGGTGAGATTACACAAACTAGGGTTGTAGTCCCTGGAATTTAGAAGATTAAGGGGTGATTTGATCGAAGTTTTCAAGATATTAAGGGGAAATGATAGGGTAGATAGAGAGAAACTATTTCCATTTGTTGGGGAGTCTAGGACTCGGGGACATAGCCTTAAAATTGGAGCCAGGACTTTCAGAAGTGAAGTTAGGAAACACTTCTACACGCAAACGTTGCTAGAAGTTTGAAACACTCTTCCGCAAACGGCAGTTGATGCTAGCTCAATTGTTCATTTTAAATCGGAGATTGATAGATTTTTGTTAAGCAAAGGTATTAAGGGATATGGGGCTATGGCGAATATATGGAGTTAGGTCACAGATCAGCCATGATCTCATTGAATGGTGGAACAGGCTCGAGAGGCTAAATGGCCTAATCCTGTTCCTATGTTCCTAACTGTTTCTGTTTACTACACACAGTAGTAACTCTTGAAAATCATAGGTGCAACATAATGGGAAAGGTAAAATAAAATAAATTCTCTCAATCCCACTATCTTCCTCCCCATTGATTTTTAATTTGCCTTTAAATTAATAGAACAAAAGCAGCCATTAACAAGGGAACCCTGGTTTTGACAGAAAGTATATGGATAGAATTTTCTTCATAGTTCCAAAACTTGAAGTTACTACAAAACAGGGTCATGCAGCACTCCAGCTCATATTAGTAATTCCCCAGTATTCAGAAATGCAGGAAACAAACAAATACTCTATCTGCCACCAGTAATCAATGGCACTTCCCCAACAATGATGACCTTCAGCACTGTAATAATACAGCTGTCATAGTTCTCTTTGGTAACAGAAATTTGTCCTGGACTTCATATTCAAATGCTGCAGTATAAACTCAGTGGAGCCCAAACTTCAGCTGAAGTAAAGGGAGTGGTCATGTAGAGTGACATAAATTAGCTTCTTTATAAATGGTGCTTTTTTTTTCACAGCCAAAGTGGAGTCACTTCACTTCCTTGTGTAGTGTTTAGGCCATCAGTTTTCAAGGTGAGGTCTGAGAGATCATCAGAATCTCTGCCTATCTGAGGCTGGTCATATTAAGCACCATGACGGTAGTGTCTCGAGAATTTTGTCTTTTTATGTATTGGCTGGCTTACTAGCACATTATATATGTTGCTATATATTAATAAAATTCATTTTTGCAGAAGGGAAATCCGGAAGTACAATTTTAACGCAAGGACATCTTTTATTATTTTTGTCACGATAGCATCAGCTAACCAAAAGAGAAATTGTACAGTTAGGGAAGAGGGTCCCCAGGTGTGTGTCAGTATTTGCAAGAGATCTCCCATACAGAAAAGTTTGAAAATAGCCTCTAATGGGTTTATGATGCAGTTCTCATCATGTTCAGCATGAACTGGATATTTTGGGATAGGATGATACATCAATTAACAGCTACCAGGTTAATGGAAATACTCATGTAAAGGAAGTGTTTCCTCTAGCACTGCCACAACAGGATCCATACACTGAAAAGTCCTGTTTGATGATGCTGCGTTGCATTCCCAAGGCAGGTGTACACCGCCTGCACGTTTCAGTCTCAAAATCAGCACAAACTGTTACATGACTTTTTACCCAGACATAGCTCTCACTGTTTCTCTCACAGGGCATGATTTTGACCCTGAGCCGGGAAGGGGGCGGGGGATCAAATTGCGGATGGGAAACCCGGAAGTACGGGTTTCCCGGACGTCCAAACGATTTTAACGTAAGGACATCTTTTATTATTTGTCAGTTTGCTGTCCGACTGGCCAGCCTGATTGACAGGCTGGTCTCAGTCAGACGGGTCGTGTTTAGGTAAGTCTTTGATTGTATGGGTGCACTGATGGGCATGGGGGCACTGGTGGGCATGGGGGGGGGGGGGAAGTCAGTCATGGGGGGGGGGGGGGTGGTGGTGGGATGTTGAGATTGGGGGTCATCGCAGGGGTCCGCAATCGATTGGGGGGGGAGTCGGAGATTGGGATGAGGGGGTCCACAATCATTTGGGGTGGGGGTTGTTGCAGGTAGGCTTGTTGGGCCTGGGGGGAATCGCTCCTGCTTGTCTGGGCCCACAGGCTGTGCCACAAAGGCATTTACCTGCAGTTTTGAGCCTTCTCACCTCCTCTCGCGAGGCGTGAAGGAGAAGGCCCAGGAATCCCAGCCCCCAGGGTTTGAAATTGTAAAACCTGCAAAAATGGAGGCCCGCAGCATCCTAGAAAGGTATTAGTGACCAATCCGCCTCCCTTGTCCTGCCCCAGTGAAAACAGGAAATGGGCAGGTTAGAGGTGGGTCTGAAATAGTTCCAATTTTGAATGCCCCCCCGCCCCCAACCCATCCATTTTTCAATGTTAAAATCGTGCCCATAGTCTCTCTCACTCTCTCATACATATAGCCCCATGATGACTAGTTTTCATGATTTCCTACTTGTACCTGCAAATTCTTGTAAAAACAGGAATTTTGACAATTATGGAAAAACTACATGGAAGTTGGATTGTGTGCAATGATGCACTATTAGAAATTTTTGTAGATAATAAATGCTCACATCTGTAGTTTGAAGGTCCAATTTGAGTGGGGTCTAAAAAGTCCAAAATGACGTTTCGGAACTGGGAATTGGTTTCTCAGCTGAAGATAGCTCTCACGATTAATTAATTTCAAACTCTGATAACAACCTTGCCCAGCTTACTGCTGCACTCAATAAGCCAAAATATTATAAATCTGTTGAGAAGCTCTATTTGAAGGATATTTCTTCTACATTTGTACAGTTTAATTTACACACAACTTCTAACAGGAAAAATAGTGCATAAAATTGCCCAAGAATCCCACTAAAAAAGCTTCAAGTCATAGGAACATAGGGAAATAGGAATTGCTAGACGGACAAAGACCAAGGTCTGTTGAATTCGCCTTCTACCATACCAGTAGTCTCATGATACAAATGAAATTATTTAAAGTGTGCACTGAAGATAATTTCTGCAGTTTCAAATCAAGACTTTTTGGAAGTCCATGTAGAAAACGCTGAAACATCAGATGAAAAAATACAGTCATGAAGGGTCAAATTTTCACAAGTTTTACACTGCTTTTGTATTGTAAGATATGTTCACCATTTTGTATCTATTTTGTCTAATGTTTCATCATTGTTTGCATGATCCAAATTTAGTGTCTGCAATTTCTTTTTTAAAAAAATGAATTTGAAGCCAATTAGAGGAAGACATCTGGAAACTTAAAATGAGTCTTTCACTTAATGATAGATGAATGGCACCATAACAAAATATCCTACTCTTCATCCAAACAAATACTTGTAGCAGAGATTGGGGTACAAAAAGATTTTAAAATCTGGCTGAAGTAAAACAGTGCAGTACTTATGCTGCAACATAGTGCAAATGAAAGTAGACATTGAAACATAAATATTTACAGCATCTTACATTACTGTTCTAATGCTAACAGATTTTTTTTTCTTTTTAGCTAGATAATTGATTATTCATCATCTACTCAAGAGCATTTCACAGAATTAGGCATTAGCAGATGAAAAGGGAACATTTTGCAGTCCCAATTCCCTGGAGGAGATGCCTGAGAGAGCTGGGCCATTCACTTGCAAATAGAGTTGCTTGGGACTTTGGGAGGCTTGAGGTATCTGCATTTATTCAAACTGATATTTCTATTACTTGAGATAGACATTAGTGTAAATAGCTGATTTTGTCTTGCACTGCTTGAACAAACATTGCAGTTCAAAGTTACCAGAACGCAGCAGGACAAAGACTGCTCCAGTTGGTGTCCATTTTTGGTGGGTCAGCAAAAAAAGCTTGCATCACCTGGCTAAAAATCACACCGAAACATCTTAAATTTGATGTAATATTACACAACTCTTCAAAGATAATGGACATCACAGTATTGGGTGTTCTTTTTCTCCCTACCTTCCTTTAGTAAACCTCCATGACATGCACCTTTATCCACCTGAAGGGTAGGTCAAGCAACTTACATTCTTCTGTAACCATTCTTTAGAAGATTCCACAAGAGCCATCAGGGTGATTTGCTTGTAGACTTTCTTAACCTCCACCTGACTGAGATTATGAACTTACTTTGCAGCACACAGTATTGCTACAGTTCATAGGATTGGTGTACCAAGTGCCTAGTATCCCACGTTTCAATTGGGTTTTGTTTCTTTGCCATGGTACCAGATGGCCTAAAGTTGCTATAAATTCAAATATCATCTCAGGATTTTTTTTTTAAAGTCTTTATTTGGAACAAACACACATCAACAACAACTCGCCTTTATATAGCACCTTTATCATATTAAAAAACTGTCCCAATGCGCTTAAAACAGGCTAGGGTTGGTAATTCCCACTCTACTATACAAAGCAGTCTCTGGCAAGTCAGTTTGAAAGAATTCACATTATTCAGGATCCCTAAACAATTACTGTCAGTCTAATAAGATACAGGTTTGTTGACCAAATTGACCAAAAATAAATTCTATTTCATTCTGAATTTTTCTCAACTTTACTAATTACTCTTCCTAATAATATTTAATTAGTAGTAATTTACACAGGAAAATGCTGAAAATTTCTTTTGTAGAAAGTTGAAGTCTCATCATCTGTAGTGTCTTTAAACAGTTTTAAAAAAAAGCTGAGAGGAACTGGTTGGCATAGTGATTTAGCACGCTGCCCTTTCACCTCTGGGACTCGGATTAAATTCAGGCCAAAACAATAAAATGACCTCTCTTTGCAGGCTGTTTAAAGAAAAATATTCAAACATATTTACAGAATAACAGCAGAAAAAGATGGTTATGTGAATCACAATTTAAAAAAAAAAATTGTATATTGTTCAAAAAGCTGAGACTTCCTCTTGAAAGTTCAAGGCCACAATATCAAAGATAGAAATAACAATTAATACTTGAGGGAATACTTTCTTTAAAAAAAAACAGTGCTCTGAATTGGAGGCACCTGTAATTGGCTTCAATCAAGCCACTAAGAATTAATCTTTCTACAATTTAGGACATTAGCTGCCTGCAGGAAGTAGCCTGAAAATTACTATTCCCATAAGCTGCTGTGGAATACATTAAAGGTGCTGTGAACATGCATGAGTAGTATTCAGCCATTGCTTAAAATACACATTGCTACATTGCTGCGCACACACACACAAATGTTGCATAAATTGAATTGGAAAGAAATGATTCATAAACATTTGAAGATTAGCTATACCAGATTTCAGGTATTATAGCATCTCCCCAAACATAATGGCAGAGGTGCCACAGAACCTGTTACCACCTTTACTCTCTAACAAGTGACAGATTGCAATAGCTTAATCTGGGCAGTAGAGAACCTTCCTCTGAATACAGATAGCCAGTCAGATTTCTATTTGACTGCATATCAGATGGCCAGGCTTTTACTCCCTACTGTGAGGTTAAGAGTACAGCACTTAAGTGGATTTATTAATTTCTAAACAATTTTATCCTTAAAACTTTGCACCAACTACTGTATACATAAAGAATTTATGTGAACAATTCTCAAGTAAACTCTGAAGCAAATCTTCAAGTACATTCTAAAACATAACGTTAAACACACTTGTATCTTAGCCAGCTAAACTAACAAACCAAGACAGTTAATTAATATAGTTGGCTCACGCAAAGTAGCTACGTTAAGTTTGCAAACATCTTTGTATGATCACATGGCAGCAGCAGCTGTCAAAAGATCAACAATCTGCTAGGTACGCATTTCTCACACCATGACCGCATGCGAGTTGGTACTTGTGGTGAGGACTCCCTACTGGAACAATATACTGGCGGAATGGTTTACACACTTGATGTCAACCTGCTTTTCTCTTCCATCAGGTTCCTGGGACACCGGAGCCTGCTCCACTTTGCCAGTTTTTCATGCTTCCCTTTGTACCTGTCTATTCCCCATCCTTTTAGCTATTCGCACACACTATGTCTCGTTTTTGTATTCTGTTTCTTTCATTTCTCTCATTTGCTTATAACACTTCTGCCATTTGATCATCTCCTGTTTTCCCATTTAAGCACTATTCAGCTCATTCTATTTCTCTTCTTGTATGTGTGTTTCCCCCTCCCCTTGTCCTGTTCCATTTTAAATGCTGTTCTTCCGTAATATCTTCCTGTTCTGACGAGTTTGCACGCTCGAAGCATTAACTTGTTTGTTCTCTCCACAGATGCTGCCTGACCTACTGACTGTTTCTAGCATTTTCTGTTTTTGTTTCAGATTTCCAGCATCTGCTGTAATGACTCATCATTGAACTACAGAAAATGTGCCTGCATGGTTCCACGGTTACCTGTATTTAGTTGTAGAACATGGGCTCCAAATCTTTTTGTTTTTCTAAAAAACATATTGGTTTGATTGAGAATCTCAAAATTTGGTTGGTTTTTCCTTAAGGCGACAATTAAATTTAGGCATAAAGCCCAGAATACATTAAGGATGATTAATGAACTGTAACATCAAGGTCGGACCAATGTTTTGGGCAAAGGTTAAAGTCTAAAGCATAATTTGAAAGTTTACAATCAAAACCCATTAATTATCAGTAGGAAACACATCTCTAGATTAGGGAATTTAAAACTGGAGACACTTTACACAGAGACCACTTTATCTTCTCACCATGCATATTTTGACTGCTTTCCTTCAGAGAACCTACAGAACCTTGTGATTTGTGCAAAACTGATTCCACCTAAGCACTGGGAAAGCCATTACGGTTTAGTACAAACTATGTTAGAGTCCCATTTGGTTAAACATTTGACTAAAAATCTTACTAGTAATGCTCCAGACTAGAGTTCTGTAAGTTTAGCAAGTCAGGGAAGGCCAACATGCATTTAATGTACATCTGCAGCTGATCTGGAGTGGACCATTACTAGTATTGTTAAATATACTAATGGCCGGTTTTTGACATTTAGACCAACCAGAGAGTTAGAAATTATTTCCAGGGCACACAACCTTCTTATAAAAGTACAAAGCCCACCTTTTTGACCAAGCTTTTGATCACCCTTTCTAACATCCTCTTTGGCTCGGCTTCTATTTTTGCCCGATTGCATCTCTGTGAAGCGCCTCGGGACGTTTTTCTATATTAAAGGCGTTCTATAAATGTACGTTGTTGTTGTTGACACCTTGTTTCATTTATCCTGATTTTCTTCCAGATACCACCAACGTCACTGATTGCTGTCCATTCCTACCACTAAGGAAAACCCCAGTCCAGTAAATGGAAGTTAGCAGAGTGAGATTGAACCAGAGCCCCAGCACTCTGATACCCAATGTTGATGCTCCAAGAAGCAGTGCCACAGCATGACCTCAGAGCTGGAAATATAACCTAACTCTATGACTACCTCCTGAATTATCTTCTATTAAAGCAGTGGCTCTCTGTTAACGGAAACAAAAAACTATTATTTATTAAGCGATGCTGTAATAGAGAGCAGGAAGTTCATATGACACAAAGGAAGAGCTATCTCATGCAAGAGTCTTATGTTTTGAATTTCTTATTCTTGAATGACTAATAATATCTATCAGCTAAGAAACTGTCGCAATTATAGCAAGATTTCCTGTCATCTACAGAAAGTGTGGACAACAGGAACTTCTTGTCCTCAGCAAGACCATAATTTCTTAACAAGTTACAATACTGGCAATAGTGGATTTATTTGAACCTCATGCAATTTACAAGACCACTATAATTAGTCAGTCAAAAAAAGGCAAACACAAAATTTAGTGGTTCTTCTGCACACACATTTAAATCTAGAATTCAAATTCAGTTAAATTTTTGAGTTCATTAGGGTGTGGAGTGTTAGAGAATAGAAGGCCCGGGGGAGGGGGGGGTGGGGTGAGATTTTAACTGCCCCTGCCTGGCGGAAACTGGGCAGCGGGTCAATTAAAATGTAGCAGGAGACTTGCACGCTGGCCTCCCGCCCAGATCCAGCTAACTGCAATTTTAAATTGCAGGCACCAAGGATAGCCTCCCGAAGCCGGCAAGATGATGTTATCGGGGCCCAACTACAACCTTAAACCCAGGCCTGCACAGGGGAGCAGTGATGGCTTCCCCACCAGGCCAAACCTGTGGGGAAGTGGATCCAGGGCCAGAAGAGACCCAGCAAGGTAAGTCATTTTTAATTTTTTGTAATTTTATAAGCTAAGCACACCATCATTATTGATCTGCTTTTCTCTCCGACTCTTAAATCTTGGTGGTGTCCTGCTTAACTATCATTATGACCTTCCTTCAGGTGTTGATACTGTTACAGATATCCCAGAAAGTGAATCATTGTATTTGCAAACTGCTTCACAAGAATAAATCATCGAACTTGGAGAAATGTGGCTGGCATTGTCTCCTGCATCTTGATACGATCCAAATTTACCACCAATAGCATTTGATGTCACATACAGTGACTTATGCAGGTTGTCTCATTGAGGAAATAGATTTGAATGAGAACTGATTCGATGTCTTAAATTGTTCCTGGTCTTAAAATAAGGTTTTATGCAGGAATTGCAGCCACATCACTTTAAGCAGTAATTGTAGTCAGTCATCATTAGGATTCTATCTAAAGACTATCATATTAGGTCAGGGTCTTTGTGTTACATACAGAATAGTATGTAGCAACGTTTCAAAATGCTTATGGAAAACTCTCAATGCAGCGTGTGCAACGTCAGGATTTGCAGCTGGTTCAACAGGATTTAATTCGGACGGTGTGCACAAGTTGGCTTTTAGGGTACACCAATCTTTCAGGTGTCCTGTTTGGTTTAAATTTATTTAGGTGGTGTTCATGTATCTCCGCTGTGGTTATGAAAAGGTGTTATTTTTCTAGGTGAGCTGTTTAGTGCAGTGAGCTGTATAGTGATACTACTGATGCTCCAGAACACTTTGGGGCAGTCAGGCTGAGGGGTTGGCTCCTCCAATTCTTGCCTCTTACGCGTTCCCAATTTTAATCACTCCACCGTTGGCGGCTGTGCCTTCAGCTGCCTAGGCCCTAGGCTCTGGAATTCCCTCCTTAAACCTCTCCGCCTTTAAGATGCTCCTTAAACCCACCTCATCTGTCCTAATACCCCCTTATGTGGCTCAGTGTGAAATTTTGTTTGATAACACTCCTGTGAAGCGCCTTGGGATGTTTTAGTATGTTAAAATCGCTATATAAATGCAAGTTGCGCTATATAAATGCAAATTGTATGAACTGTCTGGGCAGTTATATGTCATAGATACACGTACATAAATATACAGACAATGTCCAAACAGAAAGGGCCCTCAGACATCAGAATCAAAAAGCTTCCATATGTTTGAGAATAGGAATCGGTATCTCAGAAGTGAAAGGCCAACGTTCCAATTTGCAGTTCAGACAATCTGATACAACGGTCCACTTTTCAGTGAATAACAACATTTTTCTCAATAGCCATTTGCTCTCATCAATTGACAAGGCTTACTTTGTTGTCAGTACCTTTGGCACGTGCACTGTCAGACTAGACATGTCCCACTGATGTTTAACAGAACAGCTACAATAATCTTATCACACTGTATCTTTCGAAAAGCACATGTTGCATTTTGAAACTGCAAAACACATTTTACAGAACAATTAAAGCATTAAGGAAAAGCTATATGACCTCAGTTAAGGCTGCCATATCATTGGAAAGGACAATGCCAATCTTCTGCCAAAAGCAGACATCTCTAATTTTATTTTCTTAGGTCCAGTTATCACCTGGCGCTCTAAGCCCGATTGACCTCAATACTGCACTTGGTCTCGACCATGTTCAAAGCCAGGGGAGTTAAAATAAAAGTTGTACTGCTCATGACAATTGCTGCTATGAACAGAAGCACAGAAAAATAATTTAGACAAAATTAAAAAGAAAGTAACAATGGAAAAGCAAACAATATACAGAGCAAAATATATTCCGAGTATTTTCTTTTTTGGGGGAAAGGGGATGGTTATTTTAGGAAAAGAAGTACTCCTTGTATTCATGTTGATGACTATGAACAGCCTCTACTAAACGTTTCAGAACATTTATTGATCTCTGCAGCCAATTTCTTTCCAAGTAGAGGATCCAGGTGTTATCGGGTGAGGAATTCTTTAAATACTTACAGATAGAGAACACAACTGTGAAATTCAATGTTTGCAAACTGTATTGGCATGTATAAGGGCCCATTTGCAAGTTCCATGTTATCCAGTTTGTCCACATTGTTATATTTCTACGGCATTCAATATAGCAATGGATCAGCAACAAGCCCTGTACAATCGTGTACAGCCTAATTAAGGCAATTTACTTAAAGGGGAAGGAAAATCTAGTGGTAATACTCTGTTCAAAGTACTCCTCCATTTTTATGTAGGATAAATAAAAGACACTTTCTCTGACATTTTTTGTAGAAGTGTCAGTTTTCTTACTTGGAACCTCCAGTTGGGTCTCTCTCCCAACAGGCCACACTGGAGGTATTGTTGATATATAAATGCAAGTATTTTTGTCTAACGCCTTTCACAACCTCAGGATTACCAAAGTGCTCCACAACCAATGAATTACTTTTTAAAAGTGTAATCACTGTTTTTATGTGGGCAAATGCAGTAGCCAATTTGCACATAGCATGGTCCCATAAACAGCAAAGAGATGATTGAGGGATAAATATTGGCCAGGACACTAGGAAATCTCCCCTGCTCTTCCTCAAATAGTGCCACGGGAGTTTTTACATCCACCTGAACAGACAGATGCTGCCTTGGTTTAACAATTCATCTCTGGCAACACAGTACTCCTTCAGTACCACACTAAAGTGCCAGCCTATATTATATGCTCAAGTCCTGGAATGGAACTTGAACTCACAAGGGCACGAATACTACCAACAAGCCAAGCTGACACTGACAGGAAGCATACATGTTCGTCACAGTGCAGTTCCATCAGAAACATCAGGGGCTATGACTTTGGACTAGTCCAAGATCCTCTTTGGAGCCACTTGACCCTAGGAAATCACACTTTATTTCCAGCTGATAGTGAGGTTTCCCAGGGCCCGAGACTCTCATACCAGTACAAAGTCACAATCTCCACAGGAGTGAGGCATTAACACCCCGATCAATGTTAGCAGGGAGGGAGGTATCTACATGGAAAAAAAATTGATGTCTTTGAAGTTTGTATTAAGACAAATATCCTGTGTCTATTACTTTATAAAATGGAGTACTTTGAACAAAAACTCAGCTACAAATAAAAACTTAACATGTTGATTCTGCACATTTATTGTTTCTAGACATGAAGCTGTCTGTCACGGAGTTATTTTACATTTGAATTGGTCTGAAACTCACATTTAGACATTTAAGGATATGATTTGTAGTAATATTATTGTGTTATCATTCTCTCAAAAAGTGGGAATGGTCAGTGCTAAAGTCAGCTCTTTACATCCTTTTTAAAACGTTCTATAATACAGCACCTATGAATGTTTTGCAAATTATCTATCACCACACCTCAGATATTCAAAAGTTAAGAAAATTATGTTTATCAAAAATATATCTAATTGTCATCAGTTTACTCTCATTCTAGAGAGTAGTGTTCAACATTTACAACTTGCATTTCGAGAGCGTTCATTACATAAAAAGGAGAAGTCTTAGAGCACTTTACACCACAACAGATAGTGAGTGGACCCTAGGCAGGTTGAGGGAGGAAAAAAAGTAAGAGTCAGAATGGGGTTAAAAGCACAGAGAAAGTGGAGGGTCTTTAAAGAGGTTTTGAATGCGGTGAAGGATGTAGCGGGATGGAGATGCTGAGACTTATGCAATATTTACTAGATATATGAAGCTGGAAACCAAGCTAGCGAGTTTTGGGGTATAAGGTTCAGTTTAATATCTGGTATTCACAAGACGGTCTGATACTGACAATATTTTTTGTAGCTTTATTTCATGTACAATATAGTACTTTACTTACTTAAGTCTTACTTGCAAGCCAGACTTGTACTGAGAATACCTTTCTAAGGCAGATAAAAGATCAAGCCCAATACCAAGCAAAAGTAAATCTTTACATCTATCTAAACAAAAATAACCACGTGGAACCAATTAGAAAAAAACATGCCTTCCAGACTGGTAATTACAGCTTTGCACATGGGTATGCACAGTATTCTTTCCAAATTTCCACAATGTCAGCACTAATTTGAAATAAATAATGCTGAGATCACACATGTATCATACAGTATACCGAAATCAAACTACAAGAAACAATTTGCAATATGAATTATAAAATTCACGTTAAACTGAATTTCCTTGGTACCCCAGTCTTTCAAAACAGGTTTCAACCTGCATCTAAAAGAATGAGATTCTGTAAAAGTAGTAAATGAAATATCAAGAAAGAAGACAAACTGATCAAAACCAGCAATGTTCCTTAATGAACTGTTTCTTTAAGTTACAACTTTAATCTTCATTTTTTTTTAGAATTTTGGGTGAGATGTAAAATATTAGGTTCTTATCCCAACCCATGAAATAATCAGGAGAAACCTGTATAAGCAATCTAGGATCAGATATTTAAACTTTTACTCTTTATTTTAATATAGCCTTCAAAATTATTTCTTTTCAATTTTTTCTTCCATTCTACTTTATCAGCATGCTTCCTGTTCAAGATTTTGTTTGATAACACTCCTGTGAATCGTCTTGGGACGTTTTACTACGTTAAAGGCGTTATATAAATGCAAGTTGTTGTTAATTACACTGCTCAGCAACAGAATATTTTTCTTCTCTGCTCTTAATGGCAGCAGTAAGTACAGGAGTGCTTTCCTTATACTATTCTAACAGAATACCTAATCGTAACCTCATAAAATCACATTCTACAGCATTGTCACTGTTTTATTTCCCTCAGTCAGCTTGGCTCAGTTGGTAGCGCTCTTGCCTCGGAGTCAGACGGTCGTGGCCTCATGCCCCACTGCAGACTCGAGTACATAATCTAGGCCAACACCTCAATGCAGTATCGAGAGGGTGCTGCATTGTTGGAGGTGCCTTTTTTCCGATAAGATATTAAACCAAGACTGTGCTTGCTCAGATGGATGTAAAAGATCCCATGGCACTATTCAAAGGAGTTCTCCTGTTGTTCTGGCAAAGATTCCACCCTCATCCAGCACCACCAAAAACTAAATCATTCATTTCCTGTTTGTGGGACCTTGCTTTGCACAAATTGGCTGTGGTATCTACGTAAGAACAGTGACTGCACGTCAAAAGTAATCCATTGGTTGTAAAATTCTTTCGGACGTCCATAGGACATGGTAAGGCACTACAAAAATGCAAGTTATTTTTACTAACGGTGACTTGGAGCAAAAGGAGCAATTGTTGCCTTCTATATTGTGTTTTCAAGTGGATTGGTAATCAGGAGTGTGAACAAGCCAAACTCATTCAATTTGCTTTGCTTCTGTTCCAGTAATGATAGGAATATCTTCCATTTTTAATTTGACTCTGTGTTTACATAAAATCATCCCTTTTGCCTAGTGCATGCAAGAAATAAGTATATTTTCAGACTACCGAGGTGACCAGTCACTGATTCAGAGGTTTGATTCAAAAAGAGACTACAAAAAAAACCCACAAGATTCAATACTTATCTACTGGACAATAAGCTACTAAAACTAGCAAGACCAACCATGAAAAACAGCCAAGGTCAGTACGAATTTTTAACCCCTAGTTAATATCTACTTTTTGTCTATCTTATTTCCGATTGGTAAATGTTGTACAGCTACAATTCTGCCCATCATTCTTTAACCTTGGGATTGGTCTGGGGAGGGGAGGTAGGCTTAGAACTGTTATTGTGGTATCCATATTTAAACTTGCACTGGGCACAACTGTTTTCCACCAGCAAACAGCATGTGTGGCAAGGAAAAATAGGACTACCAAACATTCATTAACTTTGGTTAAAATGCAACATGCTACTAAATTGATGAGTTGATATCACTTCGTTCAGACAAACAGGGCATGTACGTGATTTTGCCAATCTCTATTTTCCAAAGTCACATCGAAGGCATATGGTGATTAAGTTGAAAAAAAGGATCAGGTGAATTTACAAAAAAATTCCCCTCTATTTTATGCATCACTTTTGAATTGCTGCAGGACACGTTACCATAGCAATCTACAGTGCAGCAGTAATATCCTGATTGCATATGTGCAAAAAAATTCTCCAACTGATACACAAATGTCAACAGCAAAGGCTTGATGCAATTTACAAATAGCATTAACAGATGGAATTCATAATAAATGAGCCACACAGTATGTGAATGGTTTAGATTAGGGAAAGAAAACTTGATTCAATTTCAATACTGAAACATTGTTTGATTTAGAGAAAATATTTTGGTTGAGTTATGTATTTTACAGATCTGGTCTTTCAGTTTCTCTTCATGAGGTACTTGTATCCATAAATAATCCTGAACATATTATGGAAACAGAGAAGTGAGGAGAGATGTAGATCAAAGTGATGAGTAATTATAGTTGTCACGGCAACAAACAGATGGGAAAATAATGGTGCTAGTATCAAGAAAAAAAGACAAGCTCTGCTCGGGTCCAATGATGTTCTTAGCCTTCCTTTTATGCTTGTACTTTGAGTCTTAAGACTGAGCAGCTAATACAACTAAAAAGGTGTTTTCTTTATCCGCTAGCCCCCTTCCATTACTATGGAAGTCATTTTTCTTTAGTGAAGAATTCAAATCATTTTTAAAAAGGAACTATCCTGAAAACATCAGCCTTGTGTTAATAAAATTGTTTAATTTATATATAGGCTATAAGGAGAAAGAATACTGGGTTAATTTTTTTGACGTATCAAGTTCAGAGAAAATAGACCAAAAATGCAAGAAGCAGGTTTGCCATCTTAAAACTGAACCAGAACAGGGAGCTGTGCGACATTTCCACTGCTCCTTTTATCCAACCCGGTTTGTTATTCTGGAGGCAAATTGTACAGGTACAGACAGACACAACAGAATCACTAACCAATTCAAAGTCTGCATAATTTTAACAATTTTATTTAAAAATATAGCTTTGTAAGTACTTACAAGAACTGATGGAAGGCTTTGTTAAATAAAGCAAACAGCATATTTAGACCATATTTCTGCAGGACACCCCACCCCCGTTAATTCCAAGTTTTGTAGTGCATATTTCCGCAGCATAACAACCCCAACTCTCACCTCAAACATCTAATATATATTATACAAGCAAAATTAATATATTAAAAACAGTATGTCTCTGTGCACAGACATTGCACTTTATTACACTGCAAAACAATTTTAAGGGTGTATTTACACTGCAGCTACCACTATTTACATTGTTGGCTCCTGCCTGGCTGGAATTTTAACTGTCCTGTTTCGGAGAGAGGTCTGCGTAGGCCTGGATACTTGCAGTGGCAGAGCAAATCCCAGCAATGCCAAAGCAGATCTGCTAATATTTATTATTTAAAGTTGCATTTAAGTTTCTAGCGGATAAAGAAATGCTCACCAGTGAATATCAGAAGTCATATGCAAATGAGATACTAAAGAATGATCCTCTACTTGTCCCTCACCTTATTAAACAGGAACTACTATGATAGATGCAAATAGTCAATTTACATAGAATTTACAGCACAGAAACAGGCCATTTCGGCCCAACTGGTCTGTGCCGGTGTTTAGGCTCTTCACGAGCCTAGTTTGAAATGGAATTATGTCAGAGCCTAGGAACGACAGCCCTGATGGTGTTTGTTCGTTCTTCTGCAGACCGCAATCACGATCCATCCCTCAACTCCTCGTCTTCTCCAGGCATCCTTCTCCCTGTGGAAGAAATGTTAAATTAATTTATGATTAACTTAGCATTTTTTCCAAAACTGGGAAAAACCTGTCCTCCACTCTGCCTCTCACCACTGGCACAACCCAGATCACAAAACCACCACATCAAGAGTCACAGTTACTAATGCAATGTGTCACCTGATTAAACAATTGTTATGTATCCCTACAACTTAGCATAATGGCCCAGAATTTGCTGTAACAATAACAGCAAGTTCACGGCGCACGCCATTATTAGTGCGCAAAAAGCACAGCAATTTGTGGCGAGGAAGAGATATGCCATGAGTTCCAATTCTCCACAAGTTGCACCTGGCAAAAGCGGGAGCTTGCCAATCCGGGAGATTGCATCAATCTCCCCAAGAGTGTCAAGAAATTACTGGATTTGCGCCGTAAATACGAAGTAAACTCGCTGCAAAAAGTTAGGGCTGCTATTTCACGGTGTAAGGACTGTGTTAATGGGGTGATTTATAGTCCTGCAATGCCACTCGACCTTGGAAGTCCAAAAAGGGAACAATTGAAACTGTGAAGTCTCACTCCTGCAGGGAGTAAATTGTCCCTAGAGGTTTTAAAAAAATTTTTGATTTTTGTTTCTTACATTTCCTTTCCATTTCTTTTTTCTCTCTCTCTTAATCCAATCTCTTTATTTCTCTATCTTTATCTAATTTGACTCTAATTCAACCTATTTCCTTCTCTGTCGTTTCTCTGTTTCTTTCTGTATCCTTAAATTTAATTGGTTAAAGAGATAGATTATTGGTTCTGTTATCAATTCGCACTTCCAGCAATTTGTGGTGCAAAAATAATTGGAGCTGAAGGTAGAGGAAAAAAAATCCAACTCACAGCGCACTTCACGAGATGCCCCGCTCCAGCAAACTTTGGGCCATTAAGAACTTTTGTTTTCCAGTGCTGCTTTTAGTCTGCACCTTTGCACTATGGTTTCAGCATGCTGATGCCTGTAAGGCAGCTGCCACCATCTACACTTGTGAACTTACTGACACCTTGTGCATACAACTGTTGCTCTTCTTGATGTACAGTGGTTGAATCATTACATCTCAAATGTTTCATGCTTCACAAAGGGACAATAACATCTAATTTCTTTCAATTCTTCAAAGGTGTCATTTATTCAAGTCTCTTCCACAAACTATCAACAGCTACCAACTTTTATTTTTCATGGCCCATCCTTAATCTTTCTTCACCTCGTGACATTCTTGGCCTCACTATATCTTTTGATCTCACATTGAAGTTTCACATCTCAACAACTTGCATTTATATAGCGCCATTAATGTAGTGAATGGTCCCAAGAAGCTTCATAGGAGGATTTTCAGACATTTGACACTGAGCCACATAAGGAGATACTAGGGCAGGTGACCAAAAGCTTGGTAAAAGAGGTAGGTTTTAAGGAGTGTCTTAAAGGAACAGAGAGTGGTAGAGAAGCGGAGAGGTTTAGGGAGGGAATCTTCCAAAGACCTCCAAGAAGCTGCTTCTTCTTTTGCACCTAACACTTTTCCCTCTCAATAACTCTTAACTGTCAACAACGTCCAAGTTTAAAACTTAAATATTGCTCGCACATCTGGAGAGCCTCTTCTAACACTTTCCTTCCAATTCTAATACAAACAAAACCTCATTGATTGATAGGCAATCCTGGTCTTTGTTGTAACTATTCTTGTCTCACTCTATTTTAAGAATATTACTATGGTCACCGCTCCTCTAATCTTTGCTCTCTTTTTCTTCCCAAGCTGCAAATATGCGGTCCTATATGCTCTTCCCCGCCCTCCATCCTCACTGACTACTGAAATTGAGACTCACTGAGCTGTTCCCTACCCTGATTGGGACCTCAAAACTATGGAACCCCTTAACTCTCAATATTCCTTTCCTCCTACAAGCTGCAGGCTTTTAAAATCCATATTTGGTTACATCTAATTTGCATACAAAACAATTCCTACATTTCAGAGTAATTGTATGAAATGTTTTGAAATCTTTTAATGTGACCACGTGCAAAAAAAAATGCAATTGTTTCTAATTAATATTTCTTCATTTATCTTGGACTTCTATTGTCTTTTTTTCAGCCTTGATTGCGTCATACACAGTGGGCCTTGGCCCTTCACCTAGGTTTCTCAATAATAAAAAAAAATCTGCATGAGTGAAATCACCTTTAACAGGTAGCCTCAGTTCACTTTGCTCTGTACCATTGCCAGTGTAACGGCCCACATTTTAACTTTTTTAAAGAAAGTTTTCAGCTACTTCAGATTGTAAAGAATTAACTTTCCCCTTGGCAGTTCTCAGTCAGAAGCTGACCTGAGTATCTTCAGCCTTGCACCACACACGTCCAATCAATCACAATCATCTTCCCGGGAAACTGCACAAAAAGTCACTGCTTCTTATTACTTCAATGTTGGTCACTCTGACCTTCCAGATATCATCCAACATTCTCCAGGCACGCTCGGGGATACATGAAGGAAACTACCCTGGAAAAGGGAGAGGTTTCTAAAATGTTTTCCTAAAATTAAAGTAGCCCTTTACTTTTAACACTTTGCACTATTCCATGCTTTAACAAATAATGTTAAATACCCTAACGTATCATTATTTTCTGACTGAAACTATCCCTAGCAATGTCAATAAATGTTTGGCAAGTCCGATAGTTTACTACAAACTGAGTGTTCAAAGCCAGTATAATTGAAAATTGATCAATAGGGAACCAAAGGTCCAATTTACCCCTTTTTAATTAACATTAAAGAACTAGCTGACTCAAAACTGTACATGACTTAGAAGCTTAACATAAACAGGAATTCTCAAATATGTAGAGCTCAAAATTACAATCTACATAAATGGATTCTTTAATTTGGATTTTCTCCCATCTGGTAAAATTAAACACAGGAACATAACCTGCACACAATTTTTATCCACTTCTTTGCTTTTTTCCCCCAAAGACAATAGCACCAAATAAATTCAACTGAACACAGGGATAAATAGGATCTATGTAGAACTACAGGAGTGAATGGCAGGAACCTCCAGATTAAAATATATGTGTACAGGTATTACCCAGCAATGTATGGAACAGATCCTGTTCAGTATTCTCCATCATCTGCAAGGAATTAGAACAGAGGGCTGCATATATTCTCTTTGCATAACATGCTAGATTTATTTTCAAGCAAATCATTACATTCACTCACAAAAGATGGTGCTTAAACAGCTCCAGCAAGTCTCATACACATGGGCGTTTTTATCATTTTAACTAGCTTATTCCTTCAAGCGAGAGCTGGACCTGTTTCTGGCTGGGGCAGAGATCACCTCATACAAAAGGTAGGTACAGCATAGAATTATCAGGGCCAGAGTGATCTCCTGGACTAGTTTTGGTAACCTGGGGCGAGGGGGGGGGGGGAAACGGAGAGGATTTTCCCAGATTCCCCCCACCCCCACAATTGGCCTGGGTTTTTAAATCTGGTTTTTCACCTCTCCCAGGAAATCATATGGTTTTGGGTAGGATGGGGCGAGAATATAATGTGATACACAAGGTATCACCATTGTATGGGACAGGCCGGATGGACCAGAGGGTCTTTTCCTGTCCGTCGTTGTTCTCAATTCCAAGATTCCCATTTGTATGGCTTCTTGTAAACAATTATTTGTTGTTGATGGTCACGCAGAAGCCATTTAACTACAGTTACCGCACAGCACGTGGAACATCGTCTGCTCAACACCTGCTGATAAGAACTAATCACGTTAAAGAAACTGGAAAGAATGTGTAGAGGTTTAATGAAGTTACATTAGTCTACATAAACAGCATTTTTTTTTAGTAACATGGACAGCTTTTTAACTGATTTGAACCAATACATGTGCTGCCACTAATAAAGTGAATCCAGAGCTCTGGCACGAGCCAGCCTTACTTTATAAAGAGAAAGGCAACAGTCCAACTTCAACAGACAAATTCTTCAATTATCATGCTTTCTTTGATCTCTTTTTTTCTTTTTCTGCACTTGTAAAGCTAATTGACTCTTCCCACATGTTGCCTTGGCAGGGGATGAGGGAAGTGCAGAAAAAGAAACAAAATTTTATGTTGCACATCCAAAGATACACAACTTGTTCAAACTCAGGGAACAGAGTGTTTGTCTCATTATACGAAGGGTGGAACAAAAGTGTTTTGCATTCAAATTCAATGTGGAGGGTATTTGGAGAAAAGCAACCACAATAAATCCAGGATTTGCAGCTCTAAAGTTAAAAGCAGAAGCTCACAGAATTAAACTTGTTACCACGGTGGGGGTGGGGGGGGGGGCGGGGAGGGAGGATGAGGGGGGGGATGAAATGACAGGTTTTCGAAATACTGCAAAAATGGACAAATATCAGGTTAAGAATGGGGGGGGGGTGGAGGTTAATTAAATGCTAGTCCATTTGTTGTGATACAAAGCCACACACACTCGGAAAATCCCATCCGGTCCCTGGTTTGTTCTGAGCAAACTGATCAGAGCTAAGGCAGGAGTTAGAGATGCTAGAATTGGCTTCAGTGCTCCTGGGCAAGGGAGGGGAAAAATAGCCAGGGTTCCAGCTCCTGATTTTAGGCCAGTGACATTTATTGGAAAATATACGTACATGGACGGAAAGTGGGGCAGGATTAGGTTTAATTGTGATGCCCCGTTTCCCAAACAATCAAATTACCTACCAATATTCACACATAAAGAATGGCCATGAAACAATACTGCAGCATGAACAGCGGGGCATACTACCAACTGCTGCTAAATACGAGATGGGTGCATGCCTTGAACACTCCTTCCGGGTGAGACAGCGATTTACTTGTACTTCTTCCAATCTAGTATACTGTATTTACTGCTCACGATGTGATCGCCTCTACATCGGGGAAACCAAATGCAGATTGGGTGATCGCTGAGCTGAACACCTCCGTTATGTCCACAAGTGCAACTTGAATTCTCTGTCCCAATCCCACTCTGTCCTCGGCCTCCTACACTGTTCCAGTGAAGCTCAATGCAAGCTTGAGAAACAGTACCTCATCTTTCTATGAGGCACTTTATGGCTCTCTGGCTTTAACAATGACTTTACCAACTTCAGACCTTAATCATAGCTCCCATTTTCCCTAGGACAGCAGGTGCTGGTAATTTGGCATGGGTATACCAGCGCTTCTGGGAATGGGGGAGGTTGTGGGTTGGTGTTGGGATTAGGAAGCCCTATTAGTACACAGCTGGCAGGGTGGTCTGCACTCCTGGTGACAATCTGCCTTTTCCTTCCCAAACAAACACTCACAGATTAGGAGCCTTCTCCACTTTGGCAGATTTTCCATGCTTCCCTTCTCCTCTGCTATTGTGCTGTAACTATTTACATATCCTCTGGGTCTTGAAACATTAATCCTACCCTCCTCTCTCCACAGATGCTGCCGGACCTGCTGAGTGTTTCCAGCATTTTCTTTGATTTCCAACATTTGCGGTATTTTGCTTTTTGAATGTAACTTTCAGGGCTTATATGCCGTTGACATGTTAGACAGGAGGAGATTGGTTTAGTGAGCTGTGCAACGGGGCAAAATTTCACACAAGGCTTTGCCTGTGGCAAATGTGGTAGACAATAGTGAATAATACAAGTTCACTATAATCCTTCTGGTTTCTCCATGAAATATTACTTTTATATTACACCTAAAAATATATTCACTCAATTTGAAAGAACAGCTGATTCTAGTTGAACCACAAGGTAATATCTGCCAACATGAATAGTACTAGCCACATTTGAGTCACCACAACCTGTATGAATTTCTGGTTCTCTATTTTTTAATGTTTCTGTCTACCAACATGATAGCTGGGGTACACTAAGTGAAAACTTTAGTTCTATAAACTAAAAAAGAGGATCTTTATTTCACTGTAATGAACCATCTTTGTACAGTACAAACACTGTAAAACATCCTCTTTCTCGGTACTACAATTTTCCTTACTTGCATATAGACCACTTGATGGTGGCAGACACTGCAAGACTGAATATAACATAAGTTAATGTGCAAACAGTGAAACACAAGGCAGTTAAACTGTGCAAAGAGGAAGCATGATTTCACAGATCATGTAATATCAAAATACTGACCCACCAAGCTACAGCTATTTTAATGTTACTAAAAATGATCAGTTTTAAGATTCCAGCTTAAGAACTACTACTACAAATAAATATGAAGTGAGACTTTCCAAAAAAAATTAAAAATCTTGATTATTACAGAAATTCCTTTTAACAGGAATTTGTTTTTCCATTGTTTTAATGGATCCAAAATTTGTACACATGTGGTGAACTGTTCTTTCAATCTTGCTTTTAGGAACAGTAACTGGTGTCAACCTTAGCTTAGTGTTGACATTCTCACCTCTAAATCAGAAGGAGGGGTTCAAGCCCCACTCCACAGACTTGAACATATAATTTCAGCTGACTCTTCAGTGCAGTACTGAGGGAGTGCCTTGGAGGAAGAAGGTAAATGGTAAATGATTGTGCTATAATTAGAACCTGTCAGAGGTGCTTCTTTCAGATGAGACATTAAACGGAGGCCTTGTCTGCCCTCTCAGGTAAAAGATTCCATGGCACTATTCGAAGAAGAGATGAGGAATTCTCCCGGTGTCCTATCTGTCTAGGTGATTTTATATTCTCCTGTTAGTGTGTAAGTGCCACCTCTCAAGTTTTAAATATTGCTGCATTCTGTGTCCCCTACAAAGGAAGGAGGAAGAATTTGCATTTATATAGCATCTTTCACAACCTCAGGTTGTCCCGAAGCACTTCACAGCCAATTAATTACTTTTGAAGTGTAGTCACTGTTGTAATGTAAGGAAACTTGGCAGCCAAATTGTGCACAGCAAGCACATAACCTGGCACTGAACATAAAAGCAAGAATTTTTTCTAATTTTGTACAACACATTGACATTACTGGATTGAACACTAACTAAAATATTTAATTTATTTTTTGAATACGTAGCCACAATATCTGTTAAACATGTTAGTTTGAGTCATGGAAATGCAGATATGGTAAACAGCAATATTATGATCAACATTTGCAATACCTGCCTTTCCTAATTTAATTAGATTAACATGTTGAATTAGGCACCAATGTGGACACAGTAACAGCAAACATTCGTATTAATATCAAAGTTTCCAATGTCTCCACTCCCAGGATCTCCAATAAAACACTTTTTCTGCTGCAATCTGCCTTTCGGCTGATTCTCAATTACTGTTAAAATGAGCATCTGCAGTATCATTGCAGTGGGGTTACAAGAAATAAAATATGGGAAATTGCAAGACTGTGCTATAATTAGAACCTATCATTTACCTATTTACCTTCTTCCTCCAAACGTGTGTGCCAACTTTCTCCTGTTACAGTTCCTGAGAATGACAACTCATACTGGCATATGGTTCCACATGTGGCGGCAGTACTGCAGTACCTTGCCAAGTAGTGATCCTTCGTACGAGAGCCTGGACAGTGAAAATTGAAAGGCTATTCAACTAATCCAATCCTGTCCTTAATCTACTTTTACACATCTTATTTATCATTATTGTGGTATTAAAAACAGAATTTGCCATTTTTCAATTTTAAATGCATTTACAATTGACAGAATTAAAGTTGGTTTGGACTTGACAAAGGTAGGATTTATCCTTTGGTCACTAACGCAGAATCCTTTTTGTCCCACGGCTGTGCACTCTGAATTGAAGGTACAACTCATCAGCAGATTAATGCTGCATTCACCTTATTGCGCTGCCACCAATGCCCACCCCAATTTCAGTAGCAGGTAAATGAGGCAGCACTACAACCTGCTGAGTCCACCTAAAGAGATGCTGATTTTCACTAAAACCCTTGAAATATAAAGATTTCAATTGGAGGCAGATGGGGAACCTGCCAGTGTAAGCCAACAGTCTCAGTACATACATTCTCCAGCCATGTGCAATTATTTTTCCACCTTATGGCATTAGGTCCCTGATGTGATGTACACACCGTTTTGTACAGTAATTCTTCCACAATACTCTAGACTGCAGTGAAACCTGATAAGTTTCACCATTGGAAGAAGATAAAATTGCCATCTATCTTAACAGCTTATCTCTCATTGTACCAATGTGGTTGGAGATCATTTTTAAAATGCTTGTACCCTCAAAAATTGATACTGACATGCAATTGCCACTACCAAATCACAGGTGCATATACAAAATTATCAATAGCTGCTGGCATAGTTGCAGGTGAATTCCCATTGATCCAAAGTGAACACAACCCCACAGCACATATTTCTAATTTTTTATCTACAGATTTGAGAATCTGCCTAAGGAGGATCCAGACTTTCGTAATGTCCACTTGATCAGGAGTGTGTGTCTATGTGTTATTAGAACCGTTAGGAATTACAGGATCAATAATAAAAGATAAGATTTTATTGGGAAATATTGTCATGTTAATATAGAAAAATGGTTAATTTATTCTATGGTGCGTCAGCCATGGCTCAGTGGTAGCACTCTCGCCTCCGAGTCAAAAGGTCATGGGTTCATGTCCCACTTCAGAGACTTGAGCACATAATCCAGGCTGACACTCCAGTGCAGTACTGAGGGAGCGCTGCACTCTCTGAGGCACTGTTTTTCCAATGAGGCATTAAACCAAGGCGCCGACTGCCCTCTCGGACAGAGGTAAAAGATCCCACTGCACGATTTCGAAGAAGTGCAGGGGAGTTCTCCCTGGTGTCCTGGCCAATATATATCCCTCTACTAACATCACTAAAAAACAGATTATCTGATCATTATCATATTACTGTTTGTGGGACTTTGCCATGCGCAAATTGGCTGCCGCATTTCCTACATTACAACAGTGACTACAATTCAAAAGTACTCCATTGGCTGTAAAGCGTTTTGGGACGTCCTAAGGTCGTGAAAGGAGCTATATAAATGCAAGTCTTTCTTTTATTGTTTCCTTCAGTATAAACCTAATCACATTCATAATAAAATCCTCACTATGTCTTGCTACTCACACAGCATCATAAAAGTGCCTAACATTACTGACAAATGCTAAAAACTTGGTAAGGACAAACAATCACAAGCCTAAACTGTATCAAAGGTTGTCTATAGATGTATTAGCTTGTATTTTATATGAATCTCTGTGATTGCTACTTCCCTTCCTCCCCCCACAAAAAGTACACAACAATCCTGTCTGGCAAGTTATTCAACATTTTCAGCAATTTGAAATGTTGAAGTAATTTGTGAAAATTCCATATAAGCAATCAGTGCCATATATTAAGAATAATGGGTTGCAGCCAGATATAATTACTGTTTTACCAGTTGTTGGAAATCAGAAACTTTAAAAAATATCAATTACTTACAGAATTTACATAGTTCAATTACATCAACTAAACAATAATGTAAAAACATTAATGTATGCATCCAAGTTGCGACTAAACTATGATGATACGATATAACCTACAGAATGAGTGCTTTCCATATTAATTGGAAGGAATTTCTATATTACTTGGTTTCTTTTCTAAAGATTTATTTTTACAATGGTAAACTTGAATATTAAATTTTGGAAGGCATTATAGTACTTCTAAATACAAGGTGTCTTCACTATTCAATTAAACAAAAGGCAGATACAGTTACAAAGACAGTCTTACATCTGATGGAAACAAAACTACCTCAAGTTACCAGCCCAGTGCATTGGATACATAAATAAGTATGAGTTTGAAATCCTGTGGAGTTCTTTTAACACCTCCCATCTACACCATTTCAGAAATCAAATTAAATCTTTGAGTCCACACTAATGATAGACAATGCATCAACTACTGGCTTGATTGTGTGCAAGTTCTACATAAAAGACTCCTTTCTTGGCAGTCTCAAGTACATACAAAACTTTAAAATATCAAAATTATGCCTGAACTCAATAATCCTGGCCCCTACCAATCTCAGGACTTGAAAGATAATAGATAACAGAAATGTCATTTGGTCCCACAGAAAGTCACTGTGCTCTTTAGAAGACAGGTTTCAGCATGCATGATGAGAGGGATGCCAAAGCCAGATTCCTGGACCAAGTCCCTGAAAACTTGGCTTTGGTCCAATGCAAGTAGGCATCAAGCATATTGCCACTGACATCCACTTTTTATTTAATAAAAACTTCTCCATTTGGACCCATATAGCAGTACATTGTAAAATCTCCTCCACTGCTGGCTACTTAGAAAATCACTTAGAACAGGAATCAATTTTTATAGTTTTTCTGCAGTTTCGGCAAGGAAATGTTTTTCCATAAAAATGTTAAGTAAAAATAACAACTATCTGTATAGCAACTTTGACACATATACATATTTTTTTTAAAAATCACAAGCCACTTCGCAGATAGGCATAAGGAAAATAAATTAATTCAAATTAGAGATAAGGATGAAACCTTGATTTTCTTAATAAATTTAAAACATTTTTGTATCAAGGACCAAAATCCCTCTTCTAGAAACAAACAAAATATGTTGGAGCAAGTAACTTAACTTTATTGCTTCCCAAGGTATATATTGTACATTGTCTGATTTTGTCACAAATGACATCCCACAAGTAATTAAGATTAGCAATTGCGATCTGAGCTGATAAAATTGTGGTTGCTTATCTATGCATCTATTTCAGTAACATGCAAACCAGCAAAATTCAATTGAGAATGTTGATCCTACATTACAACAGTGACTACACTTCAAAAGTACTTCATTGGCGATAAAGTGCTGAGGTTGTGAAAGCACTATATAAATATCTTCCCTTTTTGATCATTTTCCAGTTCTTATTGCAGGAACAGTCATGTTTTTCAAACATTTCATTTAATTAATTGGTGTGATTCTGCTATGAGTGCTCTTCACACAGTTTTAAGATTGTAAATAACCAGAAATTTAAATTATATCCAATCCTAAGAGGCATAGTAGATGTGTATTAGTTACCAACCCCTCAAATACAGGATGATATACTAATTACTGGCTTACTGGAGTACCTTCACTACTGTGAAAGGCACATAACTTACAAGCACCATTTGCTGTAGCTATGATGCTGTCACAGGAGTGGAAGAATGCCAGTGAGTCCTCATCAGCACTGTGACATTTTGTTTATTCCAGGGGCTCTAGAACATGTCTTATGGATTAGAATTGTCTTTTTGACATGGTCCTCAGTAGATTGTGCTGTATACATTGCAAAGTTTAGTGGTAACCACAGGTTTACATAAAATAGACAATTGCTGGCCCATCTATAACCAACAACATGGCAATCAAGAAAAGCCATAAGATAACAGCGATAATATTGGAAAATGTCAACTTCACATGTTGTTGAATGAAATCTTTATGTCCTGGACATAGTTCAACTAATGAAATATACCAGACCATAAAATTGTGAAAAATAAAAGGGATGGGTACTTCTCACTGCAGCAATATTCTGTTTTAACATCTGAACAAAAAAGTTATTCTCCATCCCCTGACATTGCATGGGGGCAGTGTCAGGGGATGAAAGCACTATATAAATGTCTTCCCTTTTTGATCATTTACTGGTTTGCAACATGACTCATTTAACTATAAACAAACACCATGATCCAGTCTAAGTTAGTTTACTGTGTTATCAGGTTTGTAGCATAAATATTGGTAAAACATTCTTCAAAACTGGGTTCACCCAGCAAACATAGATGCACTCCAACATGAAATGAGATTTCTTCTGCAACTCCATACAGTGATATCTATATTACACACATGTGTTATATAAATAGTAGCCAATTTCTAATTCTAATAATTGACGAAGTCCAACCAAATAAATTGATGAATTTTCATAATTGAATTGCACCATCTTCGTTATATTTCAACTGACAGGAATCTGCATTGTGTTTGCTAGAAGATAACAGGCACATGCCTCTGCACATTGCTGAATCTGAGCCAATGCCATCAGTCAGAATTCACGGTGGCTGGATGCTGAAGTGTTCGAGCAAAGTTCACTGGAGGAGGTGGGGGGGGGGGGGGGGGAAGAGAAGAAGCTGAAAAATCCCGTTACCAACACCGCGGCATCGCAGCTGGCACCAGGGACAGGAGCTGAAGTTGGGGAGAGGCGAATAATCTCAATGTGGAGCCTCAGGTCCCGGGAATGGCCCAGACCGCAGACCTAACCGTTACCCCCTCGGTATGAACTCAACCAACACCGGAGCCCCTTCAATGACATCGCATTATTCCTCCCACCGCCGGGGCTATCCTGTCACCATGGAAACGTTTACTGAACCACACACACACGCGCATCCAGCCAGCCAGCACCGCGAACCCCGGGGCACACCGAACGAACAGCGGAGTGAAACCGGCGTCAACTCACCTGGCCGCTGAGGTGCAGCTTCCCCAATCCGCATCCAGAGGCGCAGCTGTCAGCTGGCGCCCACTCCCACAAACCCCCGCGCTCACTATGCAAATGATCCCCCGCCGGCTGACGCAAGCGCGTAAGTGCCGTCACGCCTCCCCCCGCCGCGCGCGCGCGCGCGCGTGCTCGCCAATTGTTTCGCTGTGAGCGCGCGCGCGCGCGCGTTTGGGACGGTGGCGAGCGAGTGCGGTGGGTGCAATGTTGCAGGAGCGGTGAGTGCACTGCGGAATGTCCCTTCCAACCAAGCTGTTAAGTTATTTGTATACAACTTGGATTATGCTGCTGCTGCTGCTTCTGATATGCAGGATTCGCAGCTCCTAATCGCTGCTTTTGCAAACTGTTGAGAAGCATTGTTAAAATGTCAACACAATCTGAAATAGAAACAAGGCAATTGTGCTATTTTGGAAAAAAAAAATCCAGCCTGTTCCATAAATATTTATTATTCAGTTCATTTGTATTGGGGAGGTTGAAACACATTCATACCATTGCTCAATGCTCCAATGTTGCAGTGCACACATCTGCTGATAGATGGATGTTATCCTTCAGCTGAGCAAATTTCAAGCAGAGATTCTGTGCACACAGAAAATAATCTGCAATCCAGGGTATTCATCATAGGGCAAAATGTAAATTAGTAGTAGATGAAACTGGAAAACAAGCAACAGACATACAATACTCTATAAATGGTGGCATTTATATCCTTCCACATTAGTACATACCAAAACACCGGTGTTCTTGTTTCACTTTCACAGGTAGGTTTTATATATTTCCTAAGACAATCTTAATATGCTTCCAATGTTTTGAAAACATTTAGATAAGTGTATATATGAATTAAAAATAGGACTTCTCATGTCACCGAATGGTGCATGATAACTAATCTCGCTATTCTCTAAATTAAGGAACCATGTAAGAAATTCTAAGAGTTTTCTGTTTCTATCAGCAGAAAAACTCACAAAAAGGTAATCATATAAGGGGTAAGAAAGAGCAAGCTACATGTCTGTCATTCAGTTTTACAATTTTGGGGCAGAATCTCAAAAACACAGCAGTTTTGGATACCAGAAGAACCCTAAAACTTCGCTGAAGATTAATCTCTCCAGCTGTTTGTTGTTTTGTAAAATATATTAATATAATTACAGATGAGGTAGACAATTTGGTCCATCTTAGTTCAGTTATCCAGGAGTACCCTAATATTGTCATTGCAGCATGCAATTGGTTCTTAAATGATTCCAGGGTTTCTGCCGTATCTGGAAGTTCATTCTGATATTAGACCCAATTTGCCTTTTACTAATTTGAACCTGTGTCCCCTTGCCTTATTCATTCAATTTACGTGAAAGTAATTTTCTGGATTTACCTTCCTCCATACTGTTAATCTTGTATACTTCTATAAAATCACCTCTTAGACATCTCCTTTCAAGGCTGAGAAGTCCAAGTTTCTTCAATCTTTCCTCGTAACTTAAGTCATCTGACATTATGATCAGCCTTGTGGCTCTTCTTTGCAATATTTCCAATGTGGTGGTGCAGCCTATTCTACGAATACAAGGAGTTCTTCATTTGTAATCTGTTGGTAAAGGCCAACAGGATGTATTATCACAGGATACTCCCTCAGAATACTTTGAAGTTTATTTTTTGATAGTACAAAGGCTTAGGAAGCCAGATGTCTGATCCTACTGAATCTCATACCCAAACACCACTCAGTCTGTACCTTGTGAAAAAATAACATCTATTATGTAAAGCAATGGAACATGTTAAACTTTTTTTTAAAAGAACATTCAACCTGTTTATTTTCTCCCAACATCTTGCATTGCACTCTTGACCTTATCCCTATAACTCATGTGCTTTCCCAACCCATCTCTAAATCACAGCAGGCCTAGCTTCTGCATACACTCACCTTTTTTGTATGCGTGGTTCAAATTGCTGTGTTGTGTCACTAACCTATTTACCTCAAACTTAGGTCCAATCATATTTCTCTTAAAATGAATAACAACCTTTATCACTTGCCCCGTTTAAAGGTCATTCTGCACGAAGTGTGGTAATGTTATAATTGGTTATTCTATTGTGCAAATGTTGACATTGTAGCTCCTTATCATAATTAAATATGTGTTTGTGCTGAGTTTTTATCTGCTTATTTATGTGACTGCTGTATGAGCTCATTGGCTAGTGCTTGTAAGTGTGACTGAAAATGCATTATAAAATTCTGTTTATTATTAAATGGCATACAACTAATAGAGACACAGGAATTTGTGGATCCCAGTAGACAAAACAGAGTGGAAGGGAGAGCATGTATAATCACAAATCCAGCAAACATTTATACTGTACACTTCCAAACAGGTCCTGGAATAAAACCTTGCACATAAGTAGATTTATTTTATATCATGAGTGACTTGGAGCCTAGGATTCATTAAGTACAGACTGCCAGAGTTGCTATAAATGGGATATAAGATTGCTCAATGGATAACATTGTGACAGAAGAAAAATGCAATACAAGTGCTAAAAACAATTAGCTAGTTCTGAAATTTTCTGAAATATCCATGGGAATACTCCCATTCTCCCTCTGTAATTTCAGAGGGAGATCAGTGGAAACCCCAGAGAAATGGCGTAAAAGGCTGTTTATGCCATTTCTCCAGGATTTCCACTGAAGTTACAGTGGGAGATTGTGAGAACCCCATGGAAATTCTCTTCCTATATTTCTACTGCTGTAATACTTCAAAAAATATTATTGTGTATTGCTCATGGTAAGTCAGATAATACACTGTTAAATAATGACAGGAGCACTATTCCATGTAATGCACAATGTATTATTCTGCAGCTGAGGTGGAGCTGATTTTGAAATTACCTAACCCTTTAAGGTTACAAGGTATAAATGCTGTAAGTAAACATAAGACCAATTAGAGTTTAGTTGCTATTTGGTAGAGGAGTTTGCAGATTGGAAGATGCTTGTAAAGTTTCTAGCTTCTGCAGTAGCAAAGAGAGCAGGTGGGTAGGGGGAACAGTGGAGAGAGCTGGACGGCCCCAGACTGCAACTTTCAATGGGGAAGGCAGCAGGAATAGCAGGAGTCAGCAGAGGAACAAGGACCAGACGGCATATAGAGCAGCAGGCAGTGCAAAAATAAAAAAATAGCATGGGGACCTGATAGACCTGGGAGTCATGGCTAGGAGTACCTTCTCATCTGCTCATTTCCAACCAATCAAACGTAAGTCTAAGCAATACAGTACTGTCACAGTGACACCTAGCATAGAGGTTCAGCTATGAGACTGATTCAGTACTGCATTAAAATGATAGGAAAATTGAAGTGTGACAGCAATGGTGTAACAGAAATTTTGTGACAGCAGCAATGGAGATGCTACAGTTGGCCTCAAGTCACAATACAGTAACTCCTGCTACTAGTGTGGATGTATGGATGCATACCAAATGCTAAAAGGAGCAAGTTTGGCTATAATAGTGCCACTACTCACACAATACCAGCCTGCTCCAGACTCCCATATGAAGAATGGCAGGTTGGCTGACTGGAGGTCTGCCACCGTTTCCGGGACCATACCCTAATATGTACCACCACTTTCAAGAGAAGAATGGTAAGAGAGGAAAATAAGTTGGAAAAACCGAGGGAGAAAAGAAATGTTTCAGATAGACTGAACAGATATATTTTTGTACATAGTCCTATACTGGACTAGCTACGAGATTGCTTTTGCAATGTAAATATTATTCTGTGTTACATGACATTGAGGGTAACACAGTATGTTCGCTATTTGTCTCAGTACTAAATGTCCCACCCCATACTTTTCACTGGAATGCAAAATGCGTGTTTATATTTCCTGTGTCAATTTTTTGTATTGAAATGTGTTAATTCATATATAATAATGCAGCCACTACTGAAGCCATCATTCTTGAGCTTGTGCTTGGGAGTAATGAGAGACTAATACTGGGTAATCCTGTTCCCTCCCCCACCTTGAATTCTCTTTTTTTTAAAGTTTGGAAGGGGCATTTGATTTTTGCCCTATTTGGGGACAAGATTCTTTTGTTAGTTGCTTTCAGAAGATTATTAAAATAATAATCATTGTGGAAGTAACATTCTCAATACACCATGATTTTCTGTGCGGTGTCACAAAATAGAAAGTTCAACTCGTGGCACAAAATAAATCATTTGCATTGCTCTCATATATGTTAACAGATCTTATAATAATGTGGCTCCTGTTCTTACATAATAAAAGCCATGCAGAGAACTCCAGAGGCAGTCACTTCATTAAGAAAAAATAATTCACTCATTTAATTTACAGATTTAGATGGGATCATAATTTTACTTTACATCTTGAGGATTACTGTTCATTTATTCAATAATCTGATGATAATACATCAGAGTGTTTCAGATCAGGATTAGGTTTTACAACCAAACTGAAGGCTTCCCTCCCTACTCCCCCCAAAACCACCATGCTAAAGAGTCGTTGAAATGGCTTGAAAAGATGCATTTCCGTCTGGGAAATGATTTACCTCATGATTTTTTTTCGTACAAACCACTAATGAAAGCAATTTCTCTAAATGTAGGAAAGGGTACAGTATCATGCAGGCATTAGGTTTTCCCAGAGATAACAGTGTCATGTGCCTTGGGGGCTCAGATTACAAAATTGGACTGTTTAAAGACATTCCTACATGTGTTGGAAATAGAGCCGTAGGGTGAAATAGCTGGCCTTTTCATAATATTTCTGATTTCTATCCAATATGTTGCTATATTAGCCATGACACAGACTCTCAGTTTCATTTATTACAATTATGTTGAAGAATGGGACTTAAGGTCATTTTGTTGATAACTTCCTGTCCACTGCCAATTATGTAAGATAACCATCTTGAAAATTAGAGTCACCATGTTAATTCAATTTTCAAGATAGTTGATGGTGGACAGGAAGTTGTTGTTGAAAAGCTTTGATAGTATCCAAGAAATGTAGAATGTAAAGTTCTAGATGGTAGTGTGGCAAACATTGTCCTGGAGTGCTGAATTCCTCTTTGTTGCACAATACTGCCTGTCTGCATTCTTGGAATACCCAACTACTTTCAATGCAATATAACAATATAAAGTCAACTGAATATTCTGATCTCATTTACATTTACTCTTTCTACACCCCCTGCAACTGCCAGGGTCAAATTCATGACATCTGTCTTCAATACAATCACTTCCAGCTGCTGCAGCCTGTTATGTCACATAATATATAAGGGAACAAAATCATTGTGTATTCCTTTCAGTGTAAACCCATGGACTAACAAATGGTACTTTGAAAGACTCGTGGAAACAATTCTGCTGAATCTTACACGTTTCAGTAGTCTCAATGCGACATCAGGGTGTTGAATGGTTCTTCAAAGCCACAGTTCTTTTACTCACTCAATAAAAACAAAATAGTTCCTCATGACTGACAGATAACTTAGTATCAAGAACTGAGGATAGACTGCCACATAACTAGGGTAATCGACCAACTGCAAGTGAGCTGTAAATATAGGTTTGGACCAACACATGGATGTTATCATGTTTCAACAGCCTTGATACTGATTTTACAGGTCAGAGCACTGTTGCAAGCCCAATCATGTCTATTCCTTGATAACTTGCCAACTTAAAGGAAAATGATAGTTTACCTGCGACATGGATAAAAAATCTGATTGTTGTACACTGTAACAGAGTGAGAGGGGGACGATAGGTGAGCCGTAGGATGTTGAGAATTCTGTATCCGAGATAGGGATACAACTTTAAGAAGCTATATAAAAGGTGGCATAACTTTATGAAATCGTTGACCTTAATAGCCTTTAACGACTCCCAGCCTGTGAGAATAAAAGGCTGGGAAATGGTTCAATTGGGGGAGATGAGTGTGGAAGGAACTGAGAGCGATAAGAGTAAGGTGTTAAAGTAATACTCATCACTGCAAGTAAAGACCTCACATGGGTGAATAAACCTCACTTGTCTAGGATCAAGTCTGTGTGTCTAATTGACCAGTGAATCCTGGGCCTGCATCAGCTTGTTACAAGTGGTGTTCGAAGTGGGATTTTGGCACTCTGGGAAAGGCCAAGACCCACCATCATGGAGGAAATGCTGAGAGCTTTCATGCAGGCCACATTGGCACAACAGGAGCAGACTAACAAGATTCTGGAACTCCAAGAAGAAATGAATTGGATCCTGAGGCCGAAAGTGGAAGATAAGGCAGTAAAGCAAACACCTGGTAAGGTGGAAGAAAAGCAGTCGGTGAACGGCAAGATAGTCGCAGGATCCGAGATAGACAATCTCAAAATTGAAGAGGAAAACTTGGAATTTTCTGCTCCAAAGAGGACTGAGCAAAACAAGAAGAAACCAGAATCTGAGACCACGTGCCCAAGTAAAGAGGAAAATGGCAGCGACGGGTCAATCAAGGAGGTTTTGGATTGCCCAGCGAGCATTAATGGGGAAAATCTCACAAACGATAAAGAAGTTGAGGTAAATGAGAATTGCATGGTGCAGGAGAAAGTTAAAGACGAATCTGTCTCAAAAGACTTGACGGTGGAAAGTAATGGTTGTTATCCCAGGACAAGCAGGTGAACCTGGTCAAGAATCATCCAATGGATTCACCTATTGCACAACCTGAAGAACTGAAGTTGGCTAATGGCCTGGAGCTTTCAACAGAGCAGAATTCAGAAGTTCGGCAGGAATCTGATGTCAGCCCAATTTCTGAACCTAAAGCAACAAAAGTTGAAGAAAGTGTTGTAGTCTTAGCACCTTCTGAGGAGAAGGAGAAAGTTCCTTCAAAAAGTTCTGCAAACAACAAGATCCCGGACAAGGAAAAAAAAAACTCAGACAAATTTCACCAAAGGAGTGGTGGACTTAACAGACAAGATGCTGTCGAGAAGAACAAGCGCATCCCTGAGGCAACAGGCGCTGGAGAAGATTTGGAGGAAGAAGCAGAGACCGAGCCCAGTGGAGTAAGATGCTTACGGAGGTCACTGAGAATATCCAAATCCATGGTGAAAGTGACAGAGAACCAGGAGGAAAAAGCAGAGACTGTACATGAGGAGACCTTAGAAGCCAGTCCAGCAGAGGATGGGGAAAAGCCAGAGGCTACATGTGATGAGCCTGTTGAAGCTACTCAAGCAAGCGGTATGGAATAGGTTCAGACAGAATGTAAGGAAACCATGGAAGCTGCTCCTGCAGACGTTGCTGAGAAGATGGGAGCAGAGCAAGCTGCTGGATGCAGAGAGACCATCAAAATCACTTCAGCGGTGGGAGTGACTGAGGTTGTACGCAGTGAAGAGACCATCAAAGTCCATCCAGTGGAGGTGACAGTAGAAGAGAGTAAGTCTGTGCGTGAAGGCAAAGGTGATCTTGAAATTACAAAGCAGGAAGAGATTGAAAGAACTGATGAGGAGCAGAGAATGAAGGGACAAGGAGTTAAAACATCGATTGCAGCAACTGAAGAGAAACAATTGGCACCACCATAACTGAGGTTGTAAAGAAGGCGGAAACACAAATAGTTGAGGTTGTTTGCATGATTTCAAGCTTATCGTCACAATCAGTGCAGCTTGGGGAATCAAAGAAGAAACCCAAATTGAACTCAGACAAGAAACAGATGTGGCTGTACCTAAACAGTGTAAAGACACAAAGGGCTGATCAGGCACATGAGAGCATAAGAAATAGGAGCAGGAGTAGACCATAGAAAATAGGAGCAAGAGTAGGCCATTTGGCCCTTCGGGCTGCTCCGCCATTCAAAATGATCATGGCTGATCGTCTAACTCAGTACCCTGTTCATGCTTTTTCCCCATTTCCCTTGATCCCTTTAGCATTAAGAAATATATCTATCTCCTTCTTGAATACATCTAATGACTTGGCCTCCACTGCCTTCTGTCGTAGAGAATTCCATAGGTTCACCACCCTCTGAGTGAAGAAATTTCTCCTCATCTCGGTTCTAAATGGCATACCCCGTATCCTGAGACTGTGACCCCTGGTTCTGGACTCCCCAGCCATTGAGAACATCCTCCCTGCATCTAGTCTGTCTAGTCCTGTTAGAATTTTATATGTTTCGATGAGATCACCTCTCATTCTTCTAAAAACTAGTGAAAATAGGCCTAGTCGACCCAATCTCTCCTCATATGTCAGTCCTGCCATCCCAGGAATCAGTCTGGTAAACCTTTGTTGCACTTCCTCCATGACAAGGACATCCTTCCTCAGATAAGGAAACCAAAACTGCACACAATACTCCAGATGTGGTCTCACCAAGGCCCTGTACAATTGCAGTAAGACATCCCTGTTCCTGTACTCAAATCCTCTTGCAATGAATGCCAACATACCATTCGCCTTCCTAACTGTTTGCTGCACCTGAATGCTCGCTTTCAGCGACTGGTGTACAAGGACACCTCCCCTTTTCCCAATCTATCACCATTCAGATAATAATGTGTCTTTCTGTTTTTACAACCAAAGTGGATAACCTCACATTTACCCACGTTATACTGCATCTGCCATGTTCTTGCCCACTCACCCAACTTGTCTAAATCACATTGGAGCCTCTTTGCATCCTCCTCACAGCTCACATTCCACCCCAGCTTTGTGTCGTCTGCAAACCTGGAAATGTTACATTCCGTTCTCTCATCCAAATCATTGGTATATATTGTGAATAGCTGGGGCCCAAGCACTGATCCCTGCGATACCCCAATAGTCACTGCCTGCCACCCGGAAATAGACCCGTTTATTCCTACTCTCTGTTTCCTGTCTGTCAACCAATTCTCAATCCATGCCAGTATATTCCCCCCCAATTCCATGTGCTTTAATTTTGCAAACTAACCTCTTGTGTGGGACCTTATCAAAAGCCTTCTAAAAATCCAAATACACAACATTCACTGGGTCTCCCCTATCTATTCTACTGGTTACCTCCTCAAAAAACTCCAGTAGATTTGTTGAGCATGATTTCCCTTTCATAAACCCATGCTGACTTTGTCCAATCCTGATAATGCCTTCCAAGTGTTCTGTTATCACATCCTTTATTATAGACTGATGTTAGGATAACTGGTCTGTAATTCCCTGTTTTTTCTCTCCCTCTTTATTTAAATAGTGGGGTTACATTTGCCACCCTCCAATCTGTAGCAACTGTTCCAGAGTCTATAGAATTTTGGAAGATGACCACCAATGCATCCACTATTTCCAGGGCCAATTCCTTTAGTACTCTGGGATGTAGATTATCAGGCCCTAGGGATTTGTCAGCCTTTAGCTCCATTAATTTCCCTAGCACTACTTTTTTACTAATACTGATTTCCTTCAGTTCCTCCCTCTCAATAGACCCTTGGTTCCCTAACATTTCTGGGAGGTTATTTGTGTCCTCCTTTGTGAAGACAGAAGCAAAGTATGTGTTTAACTGTTCTGCCATTTCTTTGTTCCCCATTATAATTTCCCCCATTTCTGACTGTAAGGGACCTACATTTGTCTTCACTAATCTTTTTCTCTTGACATATTTATAGAAGCTTTTACAGTCAATTTTTATGTTCCCTGCTAGTTTACTCTCATACTCTATTTTTCCCCTCTAAATCAATCCCTTTGTTCTTCTTTGCTGAATTCTAAACTGTTCCCAATCCTCAGGCTTGCAGCTTTTTCTGGCAATTTTATATGTCTCCTCTTTGGATCTAATACTATCCCTAATTTCTTTTATAAGCCACGGTTGAGTCACCTTTCCTGTTTTATTTTTACGCCAGACAGGAATGAATAATTGTTGTAATTCCTGCACACGTACTTTAAATATTAGCCATTGCCCATCCACCGTCATCCCTTTTAGTAAAGTTCCCCAATCTATCCTAGCCAACTCACACCTCATACTTTCGTAATTTCCTTTATTTAGATTCAGGACCCTAGTTTCGGATTTGACTACTTCACTCTCCATCTTAATGAGGAATTCTATCCTGTTATGGTTGCTCTTCCCTAAGGGACCCCGCACAACAAGATTGTTAATTAATCCTTTCTCATTGCACAATACCCAGTCTAGGATCAGCCGTTCTCTATTTGGTTCCTCAATGTATTGGTCTAGAAAACCATCGTGTTCACAGTCCAGGAATTCCTCCCCCACAGTATTATTGCTAATTTGGTTTGACCAATCTATATGTAAATTAAAGTCACCCATGATTATAGTTGTACCCTTCTTGCATGTGTCTCTAATTTCCTGTTTAATGCCCTTCCCTACATCTCCACGACTGTTTGGGGGCCTATAGACTTCCCCCACCAACATTTTCTGCCCCTTGGTGTTTCTTAGCTCCACCCATACAGATTCCACATCGTAATTTTCGGAGCCAATATCCTTCCTCACTATTGCATTGATTTCCTCCTTTTCTAACAACGCTACCCCACCTCCTTTCCCTTTTTTCCTGTCCTTCCTAAATATTGAATACCCCTGGATATTCAGTTCCCATCCTTGGTCACCCTGCAGCCATGTCTCCGTAATCGCAACTATATCATACCCGTTAATATCTGTCTGCGCTGTTAATTCATCTACCTTGTTGCGAATGCTCTGCACATTAAGACGCAATGCCTTTAGACTTGTCTTTTTAAGATTGCTAGTCATCTTAGTATTATTTTGCACTATGGCCCTATTGTTTCTCGCCCTTGTTTTCTCTGCCTTTCACTATTGCTTCTTCCCTTTCTGTTTTTTGTTTCTATCCTTGTTTCCCCCTCCTCTGTCTCCCTGCTCAGGTTCCCATCCCCCTGCCATTCTAGTTTAAACCTTCCCCAGCAGCACTAGCAAACACGCGCGCGAGGACATTGGTCCCGGTCCTGCTCCTGCTCAGGTGTAACCCGTCCCGCTTGTACAGGTCCCACCTTCCCCAGAACCGGTCCCAATGTCCCAGGAATCTAAATCCCTCCCTCCTACACCATCCCTGCAGCCACGCATTCATCTGGTCTATTCTCCTGTTCCTATACTCACTAGCACGTGGCACTGGTAGGAATCCTGAGATCATTACCTTTGAAGTCCTGCTTTTTAATTTATCTCCTAACTCCTTAAATTCACCTTGCAGGAAAAAAGCAACGCAGCCGCTGATTATCCCACGGAGTGCAGCTGTGGAGCGGCAGCTGAAGCTGGAGCGGTTAATGAGAAACCCCGAGTAATGAAACCACTTCGCTGGTCTAATGTGGCAATGATGCCAGCCTTGCTGAGTCACGAGAGACCTGCAAGCTAGCATAAAGGACTTATCCAAAGAGAGTTTGTGGGAGGTGCAGCGAATTTTAGCAGCACTAAAGCGCAAACTACGTGAAGCAAAAAGGCTGTTACTGATAGTGTGAATGCCTCAGGAAGAACTTACCAAGACCATGGGCTCGATTTTCGGACGTCCGAGCGGGTACGTTCGTGGCGGGGGGGCTCTGAAAATTGGGGATTCCCGGGGCGGGTCTGGAGCCCGGCTCCAACCCGCCTACTTCCGGGTTCCCCAGTGATGCGCTTAGATGCGCCGCAGCCCCCGCATGCGGGACTCCCGCCGGCAATTAAAGCCAGCGAAATCCCACTTAAATCAATTAATTGGATACTTTAGTTCGTTAGGAGACCTGATTAGGAGGATATTTTAGGAGGGGTGGGATTTTCATCTAAACTGAGAGTGTTTCCCGTACTGGGGGAAACACTCCCAGTTGAAATGGACGTGTTGTAGCCACCAGCCTGTGTCAGCTGCAAAGGTCCATTTGACAGGTGGGGGTTGAGACCCTCAGTCATTGCAGGAGGCCACTCTGTCACTTTGGACAAAGTTTGGCCTGCACCATCCTCCTCCTAACACTAAAATTCACCAACTTGCAACCTCAACCCCGGTGTGCAGACACATTTACCTACCTTGCGGACCCCCTCAAACGTACATCTTCTGGATGGGGGCCGCCATAGCTGCAGTCATGACCTCCTCGGAGGATGAACAGCATCACCAGCCATGCCGTCCACCTCAGACACGTGGAGCTCCACAACACATTGCTGTGACACATCCACCTGCACAGCAGGAGGGAGGGCAACCGCAGAGAGAGATGCGTCGCAGAAGGCACTACCCTTGCCACAGGGTCTACATACCGAGGCTCAGCTTCCTGGACCTCTCTGAGCAGCAGTGCAAACGGAGGCTCAGAGTCACTCGACATGTAGTCGTACACATCTGCAGCCTCCTTGATGCCGAGCTGCTCCCGGCTGGCCCGAGCACCATCTTCTTACCTGTCGCTGTCAAAGTCACCACTGCTCTCAACAACTTCTCCTGCAGATCCTTCCAGTGTGCCACCGGGGACATCGCCAACGTCTCTCAGTCGTCTGCACAAAAGAGCCCTGCAAATACATCTACACCCACTCTGCAGTGACACAATGGGTGGCATCAGTTGTGGGTCTTCATGGTGATACTCAAGAAAGGGCATTATTGCACAAACCAGACAAAATTTGCAAAGACGTGGCAGTAGTGGTGACAATATAATATGTAATGTGAGTTGATCAAAAATCAAATAAAAGTAAAAACCATGACAAACCCTTAAACACCCTTGTGCGTCCCCTTTGTTGGCCAGGGGCTGCAGAAACTACTGAGTTTATTCCGAACTGCTGACACACAGGCAAAAGCAACTTTTGAACTGAAGTAACCTGAGTTCAGTCGCTGGCCTGAGCTGGCTGGAACAGGTTTGAATTAGCTAAGTTTTGTGAAAGACAAAGGAGATGTGATAAGACACAAGTCCTTATTTAGGAAAGGAGGTAATGCTACCAAAGTCCTTGGGACAGAGCCAATGAGGAGAAGACACAGACTAGGCGAGCAAGCCTAAAACAAAGGGAGAGAGAGACAGCACAGCTTGAAGAGATAAGATTCGGAATAAGAATGAAGAATCTGGGGCGTGGAGCCAGAGCGAAGACTCCGGAGACCAACCATCGCGGAAGTGGAAGAAACTACCTCAGCGACGTAGAGACGACGTCGAAAGAGAGAGAGAACGGAACGCCTGGCCAGCATCTGATCTCCTTTTCGGGTAATAGCCTTTATATTCTGTGACCACTCAGAGTGTCAGAGAAACCTAGTGGGAGTGCGTTTAGATCCTAGTTTGGGTATAAAACTGTATAACCTGGTACAAACTGCATGTCTGTATCTAACCAGACGTGTAGCTATATGTATATGAGAGTTAAGAGAGAATTGACTCTTCTCCTCTTTGTACGAAGCCAATAACTGTAACTGGTGACCTCCGGTCAACACCTTCATGCTCACGACACGTTTGCCTTACGCTTCCTACTACACATATGTGATGCATGCCCTGTGGCTGCTGCAGAGGTAGTGGCAGGTTGGGTGAGGCTTACTGTGAAAGAGATGCATCAGAGGGTGAGTATGAGATAGAGCCATGAGATTATATGAGGATTGGGTTGAGTGGTAGTGGTGGGATGAGTACAGGCGAGGTGAGTAAGTGCAGGTAAGATGAGGATGAGCTTTGAGTGGGTGTGAGGAGTGATGTGATAGAGTAGTGTTGGCAGTGCAGAAGGAGATGTGGGGTGGGGGCGGTGATGTGGCAGACGGAGTGTAGGGGAATGAGTAAGTGTACTCACTTTGGCTGACCTACTTAGGTCATTGAAGCGCCTCCTGCATTGTATGCAGGTGCATGGTATGTTGGTGGTGCTGGTGACCTCCTCTGCCACCTCGAACCAAGCTTTCGTGGTGGCAGAGGCAGGCCACTTCCTCCTGTCTGCCGGGTAGAAGACCTCCCCCCTCCTCCTCCTCCTCCTCACCCCATCCAGTAAGACCTGGAGTGAGGCATCATTAAACCTGGGAGCAGCCTTCCCCCTGGAATGCTCCATGCTGTAATTTTGCCTATTTTCTGCAGCATCAGTCAGTGGAGGACTGCCCCTTTAAATAGGGCTCCTCCAGCTGACAGCCTGTGATGCGGGTGTGCAGTTCGCCCGCTGCGCAGCTTTCCAGCGCGAAACTCGGAAGCACAGGTAAGTGGTTTCAATTAGGCTGCGATCGCGTGGGGACCAACCGATATTACTGAGCGGGTTACCCACGCGCCCAGTCGACCCCCCCCCCCCCCCCCAGCTGGCAACCTGCCTCCCTCCTAATATCGGGCCCCATGGTCTTGTAAGCATCCCACAGCTGCATTATATGGTCCGCTGTTGGGATTGCAACCGTAAAAGGATATTACCAGAAACTTTCTCGGACTTTTATTACCCTGACTAAGCAGACACCTTACCATCCAGAAGAAATAAGACCACTGAAGGTGGGCGAGGCAAATAGTATCGGCGCATTAAAGCTTCAGGAATTGGAGCCTTACCTCGAGATGAAGCTGCTGTTGAAGTTGCATAATGAGGATACAAGTGTCAAACTCTACCTCTGTGGAGCAGAATTTGTAAAGGTTCAACAGAAGCCACCTCGAGGCTCAGACATGAAGCCAATTGAACGCAGCTGCTCAATTGACGGTGATAGAGACAGAATTGTAAACTATTGGGCCAGAAATCACACCGAGCGGCAAGGCAACGCTCACCGCAGCACCTGCGAATTTAATTAACAAAAATACTTACTGCGGGCTCTGTGGCGTCGAAGTGCTTGAATTTGAACTTTAAACAAGATGCACGCCATCAACCCAGCCTCTGCGCAGTGCGAATTGCCGAGCGACTGGAAAAGTCTGTGAGGAGAAAACACCCCCACAAAATCTACCAGGAAGAGAAGTCACGGCCGCTGATTCGGGCTGCATTGCTCAAGCAGGCAAACAGACTTCATTCATTTCAAGTTAATATTCTGGTTGTCATTGTAAATAAAAATTTTAATTTTTTTTAATAAAAAGCCAAAGAAATAATTGAATTAAATTAAAGAGACAGAAAGGAAAAGTTTAATAAAAAGTTAAATTTTTTAATTTAAAACATTTTGATTTTTTTAATGACCAAAAACTATTAAAATAAGGAGTAAAATGAGATTCCACATTTTTAAAAGTTAATTTTTGGTGGTTTGGCAGTCATTAAGACTGTCAAAACTTAGTTTACACCTGGTATTTTTAAGCGTACCTGTTCGGTGGCATAATTAGTTACTTTCTAGCTGGGCAGATAAGCGAGATACCACTTTTTCAATGATTTGTCTGATTGCAGCGTGCGATGGCCCTTTTAATTCGAAGTTGTCATATCGCCCGCGAACCACCAGGAGCAAGTTCACAATTTCCGCGTTTTACTGTGCATGTGTAAATGCAGGAGCTTGCTTCGTCAATTCACCACTAAAAACTGAGAGCGCTATTGAGCTCCTTCGTTATTTCGGGAGCAATTTCTGGCCTGATGTATCGACGAAACCGGATGCTTCCCCCCTCTGGAGGGAGAGAAGATCGCAACTTTACTTACTACATTTCTAAAGGAGCTTCTTGCCAAGGCACATTTGGACTTGCAGATAGCAAGACTGCCTATGTAAATAGAAGCTCAACAAGCTACAACAATTGAGCACGGAGCCGGGTCGGCACATGGGATTGCAGATGCCCTCTCTCGCATGTCGTGCCTTACAACAGGAATCGCTTGAACCCCTGGCTCTTTGCTGGCCGAGGCGGGGTGGGGGGGGGGGGGTGGGGGGTATGTAACAGAGTGAGAAAGGGATGATAGGTAAGCCTTAGGATGTTAAGAGCTCTGTATCTGAGATAACGATACAACTTTAAGAAGTTATATGAAAGGTGGTATAGCTTTAAGAAGTTGTTGACCTTAATTGCCTTTAACGACTCCCACTCTGTAAGAATAAAAGGCTGGGTACTGGTTCCGTTGGGGGAGATGAGTGTGGAAAGAACTGAGAGGGATAAGAGGTAGGCTGGAAAGTAATACTGTCTTGTTCATTGTTGCAAGTAAAGAGACCCACCACCCCCCTCCCCTGATGGGTGAATAAACCTTACTTGTTCTAGGATCTAGTCTGCATGTCTAATTGATCACTGAGTCCTGGGCCTGCATCAGCTTGTTACATGGACCAATAAAGTCTGCTCATTTTGACCAAATAAAAGAAAGTCAAACCCATCACATCCGCTTGTAGCTTCTCATCACTGATTGTTATGGCCCACATCTGTGTATATATATTCTGCATATACAATAATGTTTAATGGTTAGAATGAGATTAATATGGATTACTTTGTACATTAAAAGTTTAAAATGGTACAGGACACATGGATCTAATAAACTGTGTTTATTGAACATTAAGTGCAGTGCAACATATTCGGACTGAATATATACATAGAGACACAAGCTACATTCCATACTTCCAGTTTTTAAAACATTTTCCAGAAGTATTTGCTATATAACAAGTTCAAGAATCAGGTTTCTTGGCTGCAGCTTGCTCTGGTTGATTAGTTTTCAAATAAAACAATGTTATTAAAACCCCTTACTGAATTTTGAAATATTCTTACAATGATCGGGATTGAAAACGGGCTCTGTGGTAGGAAGCAGAAAGTGGTGGTTAATGGAAAATGCTCTGTGTGGGAAGCAGCAACTTATGGAAATCTGGAAAGGTCTAGTCTGGGTCCTCAGTTGTTCACAGTATTCATGAAGATTTGAGGAGAGTAATTATATTGCAAAAGTAAGTTGTGAGGAGGACGCAAAGAGGCGACAAAGGGATATATACGGGTTAAGTGATTGGGCAAGAAGGTGGCAGATGTGGGGAAATGTAAGATTATCCACTTTGGTAGGAAGAATAGAAAAGCAGAATTTTTTTAAAAGGTGAGATGCTAGTAAATGTTATTCAGAGAGATTTGGGTGTCCTTGTACACGAAACACAGAAAGTTGCATGCAGGTACAGCAAGCAATTAGGAAAGCAAATGGTATGTTAGCCTGGCGACCATGTGTGCAGGAAGTGTGTCCAGCTGCAGCTACTGGCTAACCGTCTTTCGGAGCTGGAGCTGCGGGTGGATTCACTGTGGAGCATCCGCGATGCTGAGACTATCGTAGATAGCACGTTCAGTGAGGTGGTCACACCGCAGGTAAATATTACGCAGGCAGAAAGGAAATGGGTGACCGCCAGGCAGAGTAAAAGGACTAGGCAGGTAGAGCAGGAGTCCCCTGGGGCCATCTCCCTCTCAAACAGATATTCTGCTTTAGATACTGTTGGGGGAGATGGCTTATCAGGGGAATGCAGCAAGAGCCAGGTTCGGGGCACCACGGGTGGCTCTGCTGCACAGGAGGGGAGGAAGAAGAGTGGCAGGGCTATAGTGATAGGGGATTCAATTGTAAGGGGAACAGATAGGCGTTTCTGCGGCCGCAAACGTGACTCCAGGATGCTATGTTGCCTCCCTGGTGCTAGGGTCAAGGATGTCACGGAGCGGCTGCAGGGCATTCTGGAGGGGGAGGGTGAACAGCCAGTAGTCGTGGTCCATATCGGTACCAACGACATAGGTAAAAAAAAGGGATGAGGTCCTGCAAGGTGAATTTAAGGAGTTAGGAGATAAATTAAAAAGCAGGACTTCAAAGGTAGTGATCTCAGGATTACTACCGGTGCCACGTGCTAGTGAGTATAGGAACAGGAGAATAGACAGGATGAATGCGTGGCTGCAGGGATGGTGTAGGAGGGAGGGATTTAGATTCCTGGGGCATTGGGGAAGGTGGGACCTGTACAAGCGTGACGGGTTACACCCGAGCAGGACCGGGACCAATGTCCTTGCGGGGGTGTTTGCTAGTGCTGTTGGGGAAGGTTTAAACTAGAGTGGCAGGGGGATGGGAACCTGAGCGGGGAGTCAGAAGGGAATAAAATTGAGAGCAGCAAGAGAGGGGAAGACCCAGGGGAAATCTATAATACAAATAGTACAAACAGTTGTTCAAGAACAAGTGAGAGGGAAAAGCGTAGAGCAGCGGAAAGAAAGTGTACTTTAGGCACGACAGATAAAATAAAAACTAGAAGGCGTAAGGCGATTAACCCAGCATCAAAGCTGTGGCAGGGGGTTGGGAACCTGAGCAGGGAGACAGAGGAAAGCGTGTCAGGAAGGGACAGAAGATATGGAGTAAAAGGTAAAGTGTTAAAAAAGGAAAAAGCAGAAACTAAGTGTCACAAAACATATTTGAAAGTTCTTTATCTGAATGCACGTAGCATTCGTAACAAAATGGACGAGCTAACGGCACAAATAACTACGTATGGGTATGATCTTGTGGCCATTACAGAAACATGGCTGCAGGGTGACAACGACTGGGAATTAAATATGCCAGGGTATTTAACAATCAGGAAGGACAGGCAGGAAGGAAGGGGAGGTGGGGTGGCTATGTTAATAAAGGAAGGAATCACTGTAATACAGAGAAATGATATTGGGACAAAGGATCAGGATAATGAAACAGTTTGGGTAGAGATAAGGAATAATAAGGGGAAAAAAACACTAGTGGGCGTAGTATATAGGCCTCCTAATAGTTGCAACTCTGCTGGAAGAAGTATTAATCAGGAAATAGTCGGGGCATGTAATAAGGGAACAGCTATAATTATGGGGGATTTTAACTATCATATTAACTGGACAAATCAAATTGGGCAGGGCAGCCTTGAGGAAGAGTTTATTGAGTGTATTAGGGATGGATTTCTTGAGCAGTATGTAACTGATCCTACAAGGGGGCAAGCAACCTTGGACCTGGTCCTGTGTAATGAGCCAGGATTAATTAATAATGTCCTAGTTAAGGATCCCCTTGGGATGAGTGACCATAACATGGTTACATTCCATATCCAATTAGAGGGTGAGAAGGTTGCTTCTCAAACAAGCGTACTGAGCTTGAATAAAGGAGACTATGATGGTATGAGAGCGGAATTGATTAAAGTGGACTGGGAAAATAGATTAAAGGGTAAGACGGTACATGAGCAGTGGTGTTCATTGAAGGAGTTATTTTAGAACTTTCAAAAAAAAAGATATTCCACTGAGGAAAAAAGGGCGTAAAAGAAATGACAGCCATCCATGGCTAAGTAAAGAAATCAAGGATAGTATCCGACTAAAAACAAGGACATATAAGGTAGCCAAACTTAGTGGGAGGATAGAAGATTGGGAAGTCTTCAGAAGACAGCAAAAAGTAACTAAAGGATTGATTAAGAAAGGGAAAATAGATTATGAAAATAAATTAGCAAAAAATATAAAAACAGATAGCAAGAGTTTCTACAGTTATATGAAAAGAAAAAGGGTGGCTAAGGCAAACGTAGGTCCCCTAGAGGATGAGACCGGGAAATTAATGGTGGGAAACATGGAGATGGCAAAATTGCTGAACAAATATTTTGTTTCAGTCTTTACGGTAGAGGACGCTAAGAATATCCCAACACTGGACAAACAGGGGGCTCTGGGGGGGAGGAGCTAAATACGATTAAAATCACTAAGGAATTGGTACTCAGTAAATTAATGGGACGCAAGGCAGATAAATCCCCTGGACCTGATGGCTTACATCCTAGGGTCTTGAGGGAAGTGGCAGTAGGGATTGTGGATGCTTTGGTAATAATTTTCCAAAATTCTCTGGACTCGGCAAAGGTCCTGGCAGATTGGAAAACTGCTAATGTAACACCCTTATTTAAAAAGGGTAGTAGGCAGAAGGCTGGAAATTATAGACCAGTTAGCCTAACATCTGTGGTGGGTAAAATTTTGGAGTCTATTATTAAGGAGACAGTAGCAGAACATTTGGATAAACATAACTTAATAGGACAAAGTCAGCATGGCTTTACGAAGGGGAAGTCATGTCTGACAAATTTGTTTGAGTTCTTTGAGGACATAACGTACAGGGTGGATAAAGGGGAACCAGTGGACGTAGTGTATTTAGACTTCCAGAAGGCATTCGACAAGGTGCCACATAAAAGATTATTGCTCAAGATAAAGAATCTCTGGATTGGGGGTAATATTCTGGCATGGGTGGAGGATTGGTTATCTAACAGGAAGCAGAGAGTTGGGATAAATGGTTCATTCTCGGACTGGCAACCAGTAGCCAGTGGTGTTCCGCAGGGGTCGGTGCTGGGTCCCCAACTCTTTACAATCTATATTAATGATTTGGAGGAGGGGACCGAGTGTAATGTATCAAAGTTTGCAGATGATACAAAGATGGGAGGGAAAGTGGAGAGTGAGGAGGACATAAAAAACCTGCAGGGGGATATAGACAGGCTGGGTGAGTGGACGGAGATTTGGCAGATGCAATACAATATTGGAAAATGTGAGGTTATGCACTTTGGCAGGAAAAATCAGAGAGCAAGTTATTATCTTAATGGCGAGAAACTGGAAAGTACTGCAGTACAAAGGGATCTGGGGGTCCTAGTGCAAGAAAATCAAAAAGTTAGAATGCAGGTGCAGCAGGTGGTCAAGAAGGCCAATGGAATGTTGGCTTTTATTGCTAGGGGGATAGAATATAAAAACAGCGAGGTATTGCTGCAGTTATATAAGGTATTGGTGAGACCGCACCTGGAATACTGCATACAGTTTTGGTGTCCATACTTAAGAAAAGACATACTTGCTCTCGAGGCAGTACAAAGAAGGTTCACTCGGTTAATCCCGGGGATGAGGGGGTGGACATATGAGGAGAGGTTGAGTAGATTGGGACTCTACTCATTGGAGTTCAGAAGAATGAGAGGCGATCTTATTGAAACATATAAGATCGTGAAGGGGCTTGATCGGGTGGATGCGGTAAGGATGTTCCCAAGGATGGGTGAAACTAGAACTAGGGGGCATAATCTTAGAATAAGAGGCTGCTCTTTCAAAACTGAGATGAGGAGAAACTTCTTCACTCAGAGGGTAGTAGGTCTGTGGAATTTGCTGCCCCAGGAAGCTGTGGAAACTACATCATTGAATAAATTTAAAACAGAAATAGACAGTTTCCTCGAAGTAAAGGGAATTAGGGGTTATGGGGAGCAGGCAGGAAATTGGACATGAATTTAGATTTGAGGTTAGGATCAGATCAGCCATGATCTTATTGAATGGCGGAGCAGGCTCGAGGGGCCGATTGGCCTACTCCTGCTCCTATTTCTTATGTTCTTATGTTCTTCTTGTAAGGGGGTTGGAGTAAAAGAGTGAGGAGGTCTTGCTGCAATTATATCGAGCTCTGGTGAGACCACACGTGGAGTACTGTGTACAGTTTTGGTCTCCTTACCTAAGGATGGATATACTTGCCTTTTAGAGGGGGGGTGCGAGGAAGATTCACTAGATTGATTCCTGGGATGAGAGGGTTGTCCTATGAGGAGAGACTGAGTAGAATGGGCCTATATTTTCTGGAGTTTAGAAGAATGAGAGGTGATCTGATTGAAACGTATAAAGTTCTTAGAGGTCTTGACAGGGTAGATGCTGAGAGGCTGTTTCCCCTGACTGGAGTGTCTAGAACTGGGGGTCATTGTCTCAGAATAAGGCGTTGGCTATTTATGACTGAGCTGAGGAAAAATTTCTTCACTCAGAGGGTTGTGAATCCTTGGAATTCTCTGCCCCAGAGGGCTGTGGATGCTGAGTCATTGAGTATATTCAAGACTGAGATCGATAGATTTTTGGACACTAAGGAAATCAAGGGATATGGGGCTAGGGTGGGAAAGTGGAGTTGAGGTAAAAGATCCGCCATGATCTTATTGAATGGTGGGAGCAGGCTCAAGGGGCCATCTGGCCTACTCCTCCTATTTCTTATGATAGTTGGCCAGGTGGCAAATATTGGAAGATAAAAACCATTCAGAGAGTCCTACACTGATTAAGCAGAAGAAATGGTGGACACAGATTTTAAAGTACTATTTTTGGTCAGACCACTAATTTGGATGAAGTAATTTGTTGATGGCACTTTCCTTTTTTTTTGTGGTGGGGGGGGGGGGATCGGTGGGAGAAACAAGAGAGTGGAATTGGGTGGCAAGCAGGGTGTGTTTGGGGCTGAGTTGGCTCCAAGATGAAACGCCTGATGGTGGAACATTGGAACCAAGGTAATCCTCTGGCAGACTCAGTAATATGAGACCTGAGCCAGGCAAATCTGCAGTACTCCCAGGGCACTGTTGATGTTTGACCATCTATCCTGGCTAAGTAATTGGGCCTGGAGGGTTAGACCCATCACTGTGGGATGGGACTCTTCCCTTTTGTATTCAGATAATCCTATAAACCAATACCCTAGTGAGTAGGGTGGTGTTAGCTAGATTAAACAGTAAGAAGCTTAACCGTGCTTTGCACTGATAAGCTGTGCAGTTTTAGCTGGTTAAACTCTAGCAGTACCCCTGTGAATTTTGGAGTGCCCCTAAGACTTGAATCTTAACAACCTCATCCATGTTCTCTAGACATGTCCTTTCAGGGACATATTAGGCAAACAAGCTCTACCTGTGCAAATTTCTCGGTTTGAAGACATTTAAGTTTGGTGGTGGGTTTCTATCTATGTCAGACACCTGATACACCAATAAAAATGGCGGACAAAAATGTTGTTTATCAATGGCCAGCTGCCTGACCAGATCAGGTGCATGTTCATTCATTGGATTTTAGTAAAACAAGAGTCAACAATTCCAAGAGTGGACTCTTTTATACACCCTTTGTTAATCTTGAAAAGGCCTTTGATTCTATCACTTGGAAGGCCTTGTGCCTGCTGCTAGCTGGCCTAGATTTGCCAGTAAAAGATCTGTGAGTGAAAAGAAACAAAGACTTCATAAAATCATAGAAAGATTACAGCACGGAAGGAGGCCCTTCGGCCCATCAAGTCCGCGCTGGCTCTATGCACGAGCAATCCAGCTAGTCCCACTGTCCCGCCCTATCCCTTAGCCCTGCACATTTTTTCGTTTCAAGTACTTATCCAGTTCCCTTTTGAAGGCCATGATTGGACTTGCATTTATATAGCGCCTTTCACAACCTTAGGAAGTCCCAAAGTACTTTACAGCCAATTAAGTACTTTTGAAGTGTAGTCACTGTTGTAATGTAGGAAGCACGGCAGCCAATTTGTGGACAGCAAGATCCCACAAATGGCAATGTGATAATGACCAGATAATATGGTGATGTTGGTTCAGGGAAAAATATTGGCCAGGACATCGGGAAGCTCTCCGCTGCTCTTCTTCGAATAGTTCCATGGGATCTTTTACATCCACCTGAAAGTCAGACGGGGCCTCGGTTTAACATCTCATCCAAAAGATGGCACCTTCAACAGTGCAGCACTCCCTCAGTACTGCACTGGAGTTGTATCGTGAAACTACCAACTGCATTTGTATTGAAACCATCGCTGATTAATATGTTTTACGCTAAATCAGGTGTTTGTCAAGGATGCATTATGTCTCCAGTGCAATTATGGATAGAACCATGTCAGCAACAGTAGCTGGATAACTGGTTGGAAGACATATTATTGACACCGCCTACACACAAACTCTGAGGCATTAGTTGAATAGTTCTACTATGTGGGGGAGGGGGGTTGAAAAGCACTCTCAATATGGAGCGAAGTGCCTGATTTAAAAAAAAAATAACATTAATTTACAATATAATGTGTTACTGTAAACTGCATGAACAAACTTAGAGTCACCAGTATGTGAATTCCAGAATCAGTCTCCAAACACCCAGGATTGTTTTGTTTTTGCCAATGCTGCTAATTGAGGTGCAGATGTATAAATTTAGTGGCTCTACTTCTGAATTTCCAAAATGCAGCGTTTTCTTCATGTACAGCGGAACAGTATGACTGAGACCAGGAGCTCGCAGTGTGGAAATGTGAGTAAACTCTCGGTGCCACAGCCCTGTTGTAGCACCATCACACCAACCTAATTGTAACAGTTTCAAATACTGAGTCATGCTACAAAATTACTAAAGATAAAAAAATATTAAATACATAGTAGCACATTTCAGAAAAAAAATCCTCCAAGGTTTAGCTTGTTAAGTTGTAAAGAAGCCAGTACATATTTGATCCACTCCCTTGGTTTGAATTGTACCATATGCCTTTTAACATATCATGGCTTGTTACAGCAAAAGCCGTGAGCTACTTTACAGAACTATCCAAACAGCCAGATGTAGTACCATTCTGTCATTCAGAATTGAACAGTGCCCTCTACAGTTAGAAAATGTTAGAACAAAATGCAAATAATTAAATCCCAAATCCGTGGCTGTTTTTCTCACAACTCCCTGTTTGAATCACTTCAATCAGATTTCTGCCTCTGCCACAGCACCGAAGCGGCACTAATAAAAGTTATAGATGACTGTGGTGTATCATCTCTCCTCTCTGCAGCCTTTGACACGTTCAACCACACTATCCTCTTCCAATGCCTCCTCTGTGGTGCAGCTCAGTGGGACTGCCTTTTATTTATCTGACTGTAACATCACCCATCTTTGCCCTTACCTCAGCCCATTTGCCATCCTCATCCATGTCTTTGTCACCTGAAAACTCAACTATTCCAATGCTCTCCTGGCTGGCTTCCCATTTTACACCCTCAATAAATTTCAGCTCATCCAAAACTCTGCTGCCCATATCCTTTCCCACACCAAGTCCTGCTTGCCTACTATCCCTGTCCTTGCTGAACTACATTGGCGCCTGGTCCCCTAATGCCTCCAATTTAAAATTCTCATACTTGTGTTTAAATCCCTTCATCGCCTCGTCCCATCGTATCTGCATTGCTTCCTCTACCTCTATAACCACCCCCCCCCCCACTTTGTTTCTCTGACTTTGCCCACTTGTGCTTTCTCATCTCCCTTTGCCCCACCATTGGTGGATTTGCCTTCAACCACCTAGGCCCCTCGCTCTGGAGTTCCCTTCCCAAACATTTCCTACTCTCCACCTCCCTCTTTTCTTTTAAGGCCCTCCTTAAAACCCACCTCTTTGACCAAGCTTTTGGTCACCCTTCCTAATATCTCCTCCTTTGGTTCGACATCCATTTGTTTCTTACTCCTATGCCGTGGGATATTTTTCCTACATTAAAGGCACTAAAGGCAAGTTGCTGTTAAAAGTAACAATCTGAAATAATAAAGAAAAAATGTACAGGAGGTACGTATCTGAAATAGAAAGCTAGGTCGACGTTTCAGGTGTAACACTTCATCAGAACTCCAGCTACACCTGAAACATTAACCTATCTTTTTCTCTCAGTTGCTAGATGATCTACTTTTATTACAGAAGGAACAATATTCCTTTTGATAGCATGGAACTGGTTGACATTGAGTCCTGAACAATAGCTTGGTCACTTTAGATTTTACTAGCCTTTAATTGTTTCTTTCTTTATGCCAAGAATTTAGAACTTTTAGAGGAAGTGACCTTTTCTGCACTTATCAGCAATAAGAAACCACTTCTGAGCAGAACAGAGTTATGAATAGCTGGAACATTGGCAGAAAAGCTAGTGTAGCCACAGAAAAGGTTAACATGGGATACCAAAACATTGCGTAATTCAAATATTTCATGTTGGTCTATTAAGAATGTGTATTGTGCTCAGAGCCACAGTCATTTAACAGTTTCCCAGTAGAAATTAACACCACATTTGCATTGGAGACATTAAATATTAAAACAAAGTGACCTGGTGTTCTAGCTCATTGATATCCCAACAAGCTGAGTTGCAAGATGCAGGTTTGCACCCACAGTTCAACATCAGCTTAGCTAGTCTGTCTGGGGAAGCCATTACAGTCAATCACAGACAAAGAGATCCATTTCCAAATATTGTAAATCCAGAAATTTTGCAACATTTTGCTATATTTGCACATTTAAATTTACTGCAAATGTTTTTCAGAAAAAAAGAACTTGCATTTATATGGCACCTTATCGCATCCTCAGAATGTCCCAAAATGCTTTACAACCAGTAAGTTACTTTTGAAATGCAGTCACTCTTATTATTTAGGCATAAGTGGCAGCCAATTTGCATATAGCAAAGTCCCTCCAAGCAGCAAATAAATGAGCGAACATATCGACTGTTTTTGGTGGTTTTAGCTGAGGGATAAATGTTTTCCATGACACTGGGAGAACTACTTTTCTTCAAATAGTGTTATAAGATCTCTTACACCCACCTGAACCGGCCTTGGTTCAACATCTTATCCAAAAGACAACACCTCCAACATTGCAGCACTCCCTCAGTACTGCACTAAAGTTTCAGCCTAGATTATATACCCACATCTGTAACATGGGCTTGAAGCCACAAATATTTCCCAATATACAGCTGACAGTGGGTTGTTTGCCCATTCCCATGACTGAGTAACATGGCTGCAGGGCACTTTTTAAAGGGCTATTATCACACTTTTGGGTAGACTCAACTCGTAAAAAAGTCAGGGGTGATCAACTCAGCCATTGCTCCATCAGGTTACTGACTGCAACAGGTTTGTGATGAAGATGATCTGCCACATTTATTTTATAGGCAACCTCCCCAGGAAATTTTGATGTTTGGTGCATTTTTCACCATTTTGGAGTAGACTTTCTGGCCCTGAAATTCCATGGGGGTTCTCATGGTCTCCCCCTGTGCCTTCACTGGTGGGCTGACGGAACCCCCAGGGATTCCTGAAAGAGTTTATGCTGTTTCCCTAGGGTTTCCGTTGGTCTACCACCAAAGTTATCACGGGAGACTGGGCGAATCCTTGTGGAATTTCAGGGCCGATACATCTAACTACAGTGCACTTCCTGTCTACGAAACCTTATCTTCTGTTGTCACATTTTGTTACACTTTTGCGTCAACGTTTTTGGTTATAAATTCCTATGTTCAATTTTTAAATTTGGGAGCAGCCTATATAAAGTTGTCATGCTGTCTCCTGCCTTTGGTGACACTATAGCACTAAATGTTGCTTCTCCCCACCCCTCAGCCTGTTCTTCACAGAAATTCATATATTCTAACCAATCTCCACTTCTTTTCCCAAATAGCTGTAAATTTTGCTATTTAACTATAAAGCTATTATATTCCGTCACAAAACATTCCGTCTCAAAATAAATTGAAAACTCCTGTTGGGCTTTCTGAATGGGAAATCCATTTAAAAACTGTCAACATTTACCTGTAGTGTCTGCAATTGGCCGATTTACATGTTAAATATGTCACAGTGACATTCGTTAGAAAAACAAGAAGTTTCATCAAGAATGAACGGTTGTTAATTTTCCCGCAGTCCTGCACACTAACCAATTGCTCAGCACAACGGGTAATGTAATAAAGTATAAATACTTTCTGCCACACACTTCCCCACTTTCTCACATAATTTAGATGGACATTCAGGTAAGTGTATAAACATAACCTCATGATGCATAAACTTGCCTCTCTCCCTCCCAACATCTCATGTAGACAGTCATGAGACTGGGCGCAGTTTCTGTATTCCTAACGTGTACCAACCCTTAAGGATGGTAGTCCTGCAAGCCAATGAATGCATGAGTCTCCGATCATTGGGACAGATAGGAGTGGAAACATGATTGGAGATGGACCAGAAAATAGAGGTGGGCATGGTTAACAATGGCCAAAGTGGCAGAGAGGTCGTGGAGGATGATGAGGGGTAGAGAAATGTGGTCTGACATGCAACGATAGCCGCACCAATGGCTTCAATCATTGTGAATGCACATTTCCTAATCAAACCTATATCTGTATGTCTAAGTCAGGTCTAATTAGTATAATTAGGGTGATATTCGTATTAATGTAATGGAATGTCCTAGGTAGGTTTTTTATACACTCTGTTTTCTCCCCAATTGTTTTGGCAATGCACTACCTACAGCTGGTAAATACTCAAGTTGGCTGATCTCTGAGATTACACATTTCTAACTGTAAAGAGTGTAGTTTATCCAGCCCATGGTACTGACTAAGATGGGGGAAGGCTGTCTGGGTATATAGTGATAACTTTGTGGGAATCAATCAATCAACAGAGGTCAGAATTCATTACTAGCACACCTGCAGGCATCTGTTCAACAAAGAATATCCTCTTTAATGCCAACGTGCTATGTTCAGAAGTTAATTTCGTACCCCTCACCTGCAAAAAGTGCTGGTGAAGGTGTTTGACGCAGCTGCAAAACCCTGCTGAAAGAAGTTACTGGCTCCAAATTCACAACAGAAGCACTAAAAAATCATTACACATGGCTTTTGAAGAAATGATACAGAAGCTATTATACCTATTAAATACATAATAATGTTCGTTAATTAAGGAAACAGGTTATGTTATTGAAGAATCTCACTGCCATTGTGAATATGGACAATCCCAAATGTTGGTGTTATGTATTTTAAAGGAGTCACTGTGCAAGTGCTACCACTAGATGGCACTCAATGATGGCAGTACAAGTAAAACAAACTGGAGTCCATCTCAGGTTTAATGATAAATCTGTGTATCCATCTGTTCAACGGTGTTGCTACCTATTTGTCAGTTGCTCCATCCGATTCTGCCAAAACAAATATCTTTATTGAATCTGAGGGGTAGCTCCGGGCCTCAGTTTAAGTTAATTCTACTGCATGCTGTCTCGTTGCCATAAAACGTTACAGCATTCAGCATTCAGATGGAACAAAGTACACTTCAAATACATCTCTTGCTAGGCTGACTACAATTTGAAGGAAAGTATTTTCAGGGTGGAGTGTCCACCTTTCTTGAAATGTGAATTATGTGGAGATGCGGAAGGCTACCTGCCCAGCTAAAACACAGACTGCCTGCAGAGGTCTGGAGTGGAAACAGTCACAGAGGGAAAGATCTCCCTTCCTAAGGTTAGAGCCAATTAATCCAACAACTACTCACGTAAAAGTGAAGCTGACCTAAATTGGAGTTCAGTTTGCATATTTTGTTATTTTTCATGTTGTGAGGAGCAATAGAGATTAGATAGAATTCCACTGAAAACTGTATTCTGTTCTTTCTTCTTATGCATGTATAATAAAGCAGCTTGTTCAGTTACGATTTACCTCAACGGACTAGTGTGCTGATCAGTCTACCTGCCAGAAGATAGGAGAAATGCATGTCGGGCACATGCAAAGTCATAGTATCTGGTACGCATGAGGGGTTTCATCCCTAGATCTATTAAGGAGGAAAGGTAAACTGCTGATTGTAAGGGACGTAGGGTCCCCTTACAGGAGAGACCGCTGTCACTGAATCCAAGAGAGTATCTAGTCCAGACTCAAAACTCCATGGGGTATGGCGTGTCCATGCTGTGGTCAGTGGGGGGGGGGGGGGGGGTGGGTTGGTGACCTGCGTTCATGTACACATTTTATGGTGAGTTACATTTCTCAGCATTCCTTTTGTGAGGAGCTTCTGGTACCTGCTGACCACAAGGCAAGGGGCTAAACCGATGCTCATCAGTTGTCTAATGATCAACAAGTTGTTATCCTGCTGGGGGACAAAGGAGGTAAGTCAGCATCTTTTTGGGGTCGAAGTGGCTCTAAAATAGTGTCTGCTGAAGGATGTATGGAACCAAGTGAATCCTTTGTAGCAGAATTGGTAATCAAGGGCACTCGATGATTGATCAGCCAGCCTGGCTTACTGATGGAACCTGTCCCACTATGCTTCAAGGCTTAGTGGGTAGGATGGTCCTGATCAGACAAGCGGCAAGATGATAACCAGTGCTTTGTGGTGGTAGGCTGTGTGGCTTTTAGTGGTTACTCTGCAGTAGTACCCCTGTGCAAAATTAGAAGTCTCTGCCAAACCTGTGCCTGAACTCTGTAGACTTGGGTAAGGGGAGTGTGTCTATACAGGGAATGTATACTCTATTATCAAACAAACACAAAATACCTGTGTGGATTTCTTAGTAACTCAATTTGTAGATTTAAACATGGAAATTGGATGCCATGTATATTAGACATCCAGCAGATGGGGGGGTGGGTGCAGAAACAAATGCATTATTTGCTCAGTTACTGATCTGTAATGGAAATAGGACTGCATTCCAGTCTTGGCTAGAGTTACTGCTTCATGAACGGGATCTGTAAGCCGGCAGGTCTCTATCATTTCTATGAAAGTTGCAGAGTATTTGAGTACTTTGTTGGTAGGGTTGACTACATTTTTTGCAACTAAAGTATAGCAGTATTAATGCTGAAGCACAATTTGCACCACTTGCTAGTCTTTCTATAGCCATAGCAGTCTTGAGGAGCACTTTGGCTGCTACCAGGACCTGCTCTAGGCACCTGTGTATCTTGCGGTTGCAGCTGTATAAGTCTTCCTTAGTTGCAAAATGCATGCAGATCAGCTATTCAAGTGGATGAACAACTTACGTGCGGCACTGATAAGCTGGACGTGGGCCTGGGGAGTAGAAGAATGGCTTACAGCATACTGATCAGCTGTTTAGGGGCCCGGCAAGTAAAGTTTAACACTGATGGGGCTGTGGTGTTAGGAGAGGTCGCTGGAGGAAAAGGGCACAGTTGGGGGAATTTAGAGATCATTAAGAGTGCCAGAAAAAGCACCAGAAACAGTCAAAGAGTAGCAGAGAGGAAAGCAACAAACACAAGGGAGAGAGTAATTGATGAGGGGGAGAGACAAGAAAAAAAACACAGTAATAGAGATACTTCTATTGACCTCATAAAAACTAGGGTTGAGGTAGTGCCTGTCCGGGACTTAGTGAGATTGAGAGGAGGTTTGTAGATTTTGTTTGAATATAATTGGGAACCCCTGCCTTAAGTGTTGTGCCCCAGACACCCTAGAACAACAGTCCACTCCTTCACTGCTGTACTGCTACAGGCTAGGGTGGGCTCCACTGCAAAGCTCTTGTAAGGGGTTCCAGCAGTTTGTACCCATTCTTATAAACTGATGCAAACTGTAAAAGGCCTGATTCAGATCAACAAAAGAAAAACAGACTGAACACATTCAAATAAACTCAATTTCATTCAAAGTACTAACAATTTTTTTTTCTGGTGAGACACTGATTTAACTTCTTCGAAAATCTTTATTAGCAACCAGAAAGTTTACAAAACGGATATGTACACAGGCTATTAAAATACATAAGTACAACAGGTATTCGATCCAATATTCTAGACCTCCCACTCCTTTAACTGATCCTGCACTAATGACATTCCCCATTCACTCTGTGTTTAGTTTTTTTTAAAAAAAAGCTTTCCTGAGGAGGCTTTCTCACTTTCTATAATCACTTTCTGGCCTGAAATATTTAACCCAAAAATCAGTTTAACAAAATCAATTTTTTTTAAAAAACATTTCAAAATTGACCACCCAGGGAATGTTTTTCCATAAGGGTAATAACATTTTCTGGAGAAGATCAAAGTCCCCAGAAGCCATAAGAATAATTAATCTGCTTCATCTTATATTTAGCTTTTTTGTACCCTATAAGATTATAAAAATCCCATCCATCCATTTGAAACATCTTTCAGAGTATAAAAGGAAACAAGTCCAAGATATTTGTTTTAAGGCCTCACCCATATCATAAGAGGCTACAGAAACAAATCCTCAACCCCATCGCAAAAGTCAGTTATACTAAATCTTATGCCTTTGCTTAATGCCATTGTAGAATACACGTCTGATCGAAATTTCAGACCGTCAAGCAGACGTTGAATGGGATCGTTACTCCAGTTACCCAGGACTCCATCCCTGAAAGGGCACTGGAGTGGTCCAGCAAACTAAATAAAGCATCTGCAGAGCTTTTAAGATTAAAAAGAAACACGAAGGGGAGATTTCATGGAGTTAACCCTCAGGGAGATTCCTATTACCTTAGCTTTTTTTTGTAAAAGTTGCTAATGGCTCCATTAACAGCATGAAAAGCACAGATAGAGTGATGAATCCAACTGATAAAATACCTCTTGAAGCCAAGCCTCCTTGGGGTATAATGTAAATAAACAAAATCTACCCATCACAAGCAAAGCTGCAAAAACCTGCAGTTTATTAACACACACACATCCATGAGAAAAACACCTCACACACAAGCTTCCGACATATATTGGGTTGGTTTAGAAACTTTATACACACATAAATATACCCTTTAAAAGGCTTACTTTCTGACGAAAATAGCTTCGACAAGGTGAAAGATCAACCTCCAAGGCAATATTTAAATTCCACTGTCCTGGACAGTCCTCTTTGTTTAACATTTTTTCATCCCTTTCTAATGAATCAGACACATTTTAAAATATTAGGCACTAGTTGCAGTCAGACTTCATTACAGCAAACTAGTAAGGGCCAGCAAAGCAGCTCAAGCTGTCAAAGCTGGAGCTCGCTCTGGGCCTACTGTAAATACATAGAGATCCTGCTGATATTACCAAAAAAATTACAAACTTTTTACAACAGATTTTTTTGTAATATAGTTCTGCTATTTTTACAATTGTACAAGCTTTAATGTAATTAAATATGTTGACAACTCCTCTTTAAAACAATTGTGCTCAAGATTTCTGCATTTACTAGCTGCTGGTAACTGAAGGCACAGAAGAGTCCATTAAAATTCTTCCACTCTGAATGTCACTGCCTATCTTTTTCCTTGTGCTGCATTATCCATATATGAAGAGTGAATGAACTCCCAGAGCTGTTTGGCATTGTTGGCATTCCCTATGATTTCTGCTAATTGTTCCTGGGAGATCTTCACCAGTTCAGCAATGCTTCTCACGTGGCTCATCAGTGCCCGGCAGTTTTTAGCATTCACTCCGGGCATTTTCAGCAAAAAGTCCTGTGGACCTGGATTGTATCTGTCCGACTCGGAAATCATTTCAGAATTAGCTGTGACAGCCATGGCAGTGACTGCATCGGGCTGGGAACGGTTTTGTTTCAGCTCCTCAAACAATTCAGCAGCGACATGCGGGGAGGGGCACCAGAGAATACGCAGCTTGGGAAAGTGAAGAGTCAGCAGTGTGAGTTTGGATGTAATGTCATTAATGGAAATATCTTGGTATGCAGATCCTCTGGAATTCAGGGAAAAAGGCTTGTTGGGGTCAAATTCAATCAAAAGCACTGGCTGCTTATAGTACCGCGACATGGTGATGCACTGAGCGTACAGGCGCCCATTGTTCAAAGAGCCGATCAGATCACTCACACTCTTGCGTTCAACACAGATATCGGGAGTCAGAATGTAGTCGCCAACCTCCAAGGTGACTGGCTCAATGTCAATGCCACGCCGATGTATCAGGGAAGGAAGCTCACTGCGGAACTCCCGTATATCCACTATAATACGATGTTGCTCTTTCTTCTGTTCCTGGCCACCTACATAGAGACAAACCAAGCAAAAAGACAGAAGATGAGAGAACCCATCAATTTTGACTTCCACGGCTAATAAAAAAATCTTTAATTGTCTCTGTATATGTGCTTACATTTGCTTCTGTGTAGTTCCTTCAAATTTTATTTAATTTAAAAAAAAACAATTTCATCCTCTTATGACTCAGTATCATTTCCTCGGCTGCGCAGGTTAGCAGAAGAAATCAGGCAATGTTCTCCCAGGTTTCTGCGAGTGTAGTTCTTGTCTGGCTGATGGGTGGTACATAAAAGTGGCACAGCCCTACATTTTTCTCTCCCTCCCACTGAAGCACATGACATCTCCCTCAATAGCATGATCAAGATTAGGAATTTGCCATTTGACAACAAACCTGCCCCCTGACAACTGTATGGCACAACAAACTGGGGCACGAATGTTCTATGGCACTGGGCCATCCTAGCGCAGTAAAACTATCCCACATGGAACACAGTTCTCCATGGACTACAAAAGACCAATAAGAGGGGCAGAGTCCTATTTATGAAATAGGGTTCTAAGCATAGTGTTCGAATAACTGCTCATGGCCTGGTAAGGCACTAAACTGTCACCAAATTGTGACATTATAAAAAATGTCCAAGAGGCACATTCCATTACTGCTTATAAAAGTATGGATAATATTTTTTTAATCATTAATTCCCAGGATATGCACGTAGCTGACAAGGCTGGCATTTATTGTCGATCCCTAGGTGCCGTTGAGAAAGCGGTGGTGGATCTTCTTGAACAGCTGCAGTCTGTGATGAAGATGCTCCTACAATACTGTTAGGTAGGGAATTCCAGGATTTTGACCCAGCGATGATGAAGGATTGGCGGTGTGTCCAAGTCAGGGTGACCCCCAGGATATTGATGGAGGGGGAATTTGGTGATGGTAATGCCACTGAATGTCATGGGGAGGTGATTAGTCTCTCTCTTGTTGGAGATGGCCATTGCCTGGCACTTGCATGGTGTGAATGTTACTTGCCACTTATCAGCCCGAGCCTGGATGTTGTCCAGGTCTTGCTGCATGCGGGAACGGACTGTTCATGATCTGAGGAATTGCAAATGGAGCTGAACACTGCATTCATCAGCTTCTGACCTTATGATGGAGGGAATTATCCAGATTACTATACTTCAGATAATTCAGGTCCTGAAAAAAGGAAATAAAAATCTTGCCCAGTTTACACAAACCTGCTTTACGTGTGTCTGTAGTAGCAGTCGGTGGAGTAACATCTCGGACAAGATCTAGGTTGGAGTCATCTCTTCCCTCTCTCTCCTCAGGGATAACCATTACTGCCTTCTCCCTAAAAGTTTATAGGGTAGAAATTAGTAACAGTTAAGAATAATTCTCATTAAATAAAAAAGAGTCCTTATTCATTAATGTAAGGACATTTTAAAAATCAATTGCATTAGTCACTTAGAACCTGGACAGATTCAACAAATAGCATTTACTTGAAGTTAACAGTAGAACGGTGAAGAATCTAAGGTTCCATCGAGAGGGGCTTTAAAAAAAAATCAGCAAAAATTCTAGATATAGTAAGTGTAAATCATCGAGAAAAATAAATATGATGAAAGGAATTTCGAACAAAGATTATTTATAGTTTCCAATAAAGGCTTATGGAAAGCCTGCAAGAAAATACATTGAAGGGTTCATCTGATATATGTAGGGTGAGAGAGCGACAGGAAACCTGGAAAGCTGAGAGAGCAGCCTTATTTCTTGTTGCAGGGAGTGAAGGCACAGGGAATGGGAATAGCTTTCAGATTTTTATTAGAAAATCATGTAATGTTGCTGAATTTGACTATTCACTTTCTCCGGGAGCTGCTGGTGAGGGATGCTGATTTTTTTAACCAAATTAACTGAGTGATTTTCTCTGTCAATTTTTCATTTTCATTTGTTTTTTTTGCAATTAAATGAAATGGGCTGAATAGTTTAATGAAAGCTAGATTAGAGTCATTTGCACAAAAACAAGGGCAAATCAGTAATCGCCACTGTTTAATTAATTTAATTTTACAAAGTGTTTTGTTCAAACCATCGACTCTATTGAAGCTACATTTCTGTTCATTTACCTTATCAATTGCTCAAAGGCTGTCTTCTCTTTTCTCAGATTCGTCAGGTATCGCTGCTCTTCAGTAGAGCCTCCATATATTAGGAAATAAACCCTGAAAGAAAGAAATTAAATGGAACATCAGCCTATCATGCACCACATGTGTTTAATGATTCATGTTGAAACATGTACACAACTGCTGCTTAGGTTACGAAAAAGGCGGAATATTTAAGGTAATTTGGCTTGTAGCTCCCTTTGACTCAGCTGTGTTACTCCCATTATAAGTGCTTGGATTGCCTCATTAACTTTGTGCAAAATTGAAGTGATGATACTGATTGGAAATAAAATTGATCACCAAGCTGTTGGAAAGAAAAACATTTTCAAATTTATTCACAAGAATGAATGTGAGAGAGGCATACGTAGGAATTCTAAAAAGCTACACAATTACATAGAATTTACAGCACAGAAACAGGCCATTCAGCTCAACTGATCTATGCCAATGTTTATGCTCCATACGAGCCTCCTCCCACCCTATTTCATCTAACCCTATCTGATATCCTTCTATTCCTTTCTCCTCCATGTATTTATCTAACTTCCCCTTTAAGGCATTTATGCTATTCGCCTCAACTACTTGTGGTAGCATGTTCCACATTCTAATCACTCTCTGGGTAAAGGAATGTTCAGCATTAGGAACATAAGACTGTTCAGAAAGTACAGAACAATGAAAACTGTCCACAAAAAACACTGAACAAGATGACAACAGGTCTGAGTTAAGTGGGGGGCAGGTGCCAAATAGTTAGTTCCAAGTTAGGCTTTTTAAAAAAAAACCCTACTTCACTTTTTGCCCATGCTAGATTATTTCAGCATAAGCCATAAACCAATTAGATGAACCAGAGATATAGAAATTAAGAAATCAATCCAGATCACTAGTATCCGTAAGATTGGCGCACTTGATTAGATTCAGGTGGAGAACAGTAGGAAATAATTTTGATCTGCAGTTACAAATGATATGCAGAATCTATGGAACTCATCCTGTGGCACCGAGAAATTTATGTTCCTTATTAAACCTTTAAGTTTTCCAAGTATATTGAATGAATGCAGTGAGCTGCTACAGTAGTAATGTCCTGATTATTTATTGCTGGGGCTGAACTACCACTAGCACAATTTATCTACAAAAACCCCACATCTCAGACTCTGTGTTTTCTGACAGTTACAAATGAACACGGTACTGCTGCAGAGCAAATAATGCCCTAGCCAATCTGAAGATTCCTTATTCACTTTAACACGGCTTCCAGGCAATTTGACTCCTACATTTATTTTCCTGAAGGATAATAAATATGTTTAAGAGTTGGGCGGCAATGAAGATGATTCGAGGCGTGAGATGCTGCTCCTCATTTCTTGAGTCCCAGGTGAAAATTCATGCTAGTTATGGTGAACAGACACTGATGGTTGCTAAAGGCCATAATGAAAATGTAAAGTTTGCTACACAAAGGCAGTCTAGTGGCAGTGTCCTGATGTTCCAACATATTGCTGGATGGAACACAGGGCAGTGATTTGGCAGGGGAGGTGGAAAAAAGAATTAGAAACATAGGGGTAAATATTAACAGGGAGCCGGGAAGAGGGCAGGGAATTCCTGACAGGAGACTTGGAAATATAGCTTTCCCAGAAGTCCTTACGATTTTGATGTAAGGACGTCTTTCAATTTCTTTCTGTAGGTTTCCCACCCGACAGATTGACAGACTGGCTGTCAGTCAGATGGGAGAACAGCCAGGGAGTGGATGCCAGCAGGGGGGTCAGAGATCATTGGTGGGGGGGGGTCAGAGATCGTCGCCCACATTCTGAGAACAAATAGAAAAGATAAAACACTTGCTTAAAAAGCCTTAAGATTAGGCCTGAATTACCTAAGAGGCTTTCCAGGCCTGCTTGCCTTGTAAATCTCAAGCTGGCGAACGAACGTCAATTCTGCATCGTACAGTACAACATAACGGGGCTCGATTTCATGCAGTACACGTGTCAGACTATATGGATCACTGTAGCCCTGTAATGGATGGATGACAATGAGTGGCTCCTTCAGGATTCCGTAGCAGGCATCTGTTGGCAGATTCAGTAGCAAACCCTCAGATTCAGTTTCCTCAGTGCTGGCTTCCAGGCTAACACTTTCTTCAAAATCAACTTCTTCCTTCTTTTCCTTTATCTTCTTAGAACCGTCATCATTTTCTCTTCCTACCATTTGGGTCAATGTCAGCTCTGGTTTCTTCCTGTTTTTTGCATTTTTAACAGCCTCTGTTTTGGCTTTCTTCAGTTTGGGCCCAGTGTCAGATTTCAGTCTCGCCTTGGATTTGCCAGACTTCCTGTCTTTTATGCAGGTTGTCCACACATCCTCTGCCTTCTCATTCTTCCCAAAGGTTTTACTGTACAGCCTCATTAACAAGTCTTCCGCTCCATCGGTGATGTACTCCTTCAGCTGAGCACAGGTTCGATCATCACTGGCACAGATCAGCACATGACCTACAGGCAGCAAGAGAAAATGCTTCTGCAATCACTTATCTCATCCATTATCAAATACTTACAAACAATATCATACCAATTATGTGTGTGTATATGTGTTTACTTCAGAGGGAAGTGTTTGGAGATGGTTTGCAGTGCACTGTTCTGTGGGCAGAAGTTACTATTCCAAAGCTGTTCACCTTCAGACAACACAAACATCGTGCAAACTAGCAGTGAGATTACTGACACCTTTAAAACAACACAATTCAATTACCAGTTCAAAACTTTCCGAGTTCAAGCCCGGTGATGCAAATAATGCCTATGACTTTAGCTGTTACATATTAAGAACATTAAAAAAAGTCAAGGATGAGAAAATGCTATTTGGTCCATCAGAGTTTGCCCTTTTGTGCATTAACTTTCCCATCATGGAATCTAATCAAATGTTGAATAACCTCAATGTTTTTGCCTGTTTGCTTTCTAGATAATTCCAAATATTTACCATTCTAAGTTTTCCTGATATCTGTTCTAATTTCACATTTCATTAGTTTTCATTTGTACTCAGTCCTGCTGTTTTACTATCCTTTTGAACTACATCTGGGTTTACAATATCTAGGCTATTTAATATTTTACATACTCTTATGATGCAATATCCCCTTAACTGCCTTCATTCTAAACTGTAAAGCTTAAGCTTCTCTAAGCAGTTAAAAGATACTGAGATGGAGGGCATTGTACGTTTTAATGGAAGAATGAGGCAGATGAGCCAAATGGCCACCCTCACCTGTATTTATCTCATCTTATTTTTGTACTCTTTCCTCACAGCTCACCCCCTTTAAATTGATGATCAATCCTGTTGCTCTTCTCTACCGTTTCTAAAGCAAATATATTGTTTGGTGGCGTGGGGACCAAACTGAACACAGTATTTCAAGTGCGGCCTGAGCAGTGAAGTTTTAACAGATCTTCTGTCAACTTATACTCTACTGCTCAGGCTATATATGCTTGCATTTTATCACTTTTTTAAATTGCTTTGCCACATTATTGAGAGATTATAAATCATAGAATCATACAACACAAAAAGAGGCCATTCGGCCCATCGTGCCTGTGCCGGCTCTTTGAAAGAGCACTCTAATTAGCTCTTTCCCCATAACTCTGCAATTTTTTCCCCCTTCAAGTATTTATCCAATTCCCCTTTGAAAGTTATTATTGAATCTGCTTCCACTACTCTTTCAGACAGTGCATTCCAGATCATAATAACTTGCTGCCTAAAAAAATTTCTCCTCATCTCACCTCTGGCTCTTTTGCCAATTACCTTAAATCTGAGTCTTCTGGTTACCGACCCTTCTGCCAGTGAAAACAGTTTCTCCTTATTTACTCTATCAAAACCCTACATGATTTTGAACACCTCTATTAAATCTCCCCTTAACCTTCTCTGCTCTAAGGAGAACAATCCCAGTTTCTCTAGTCTCTCCATGTAACTGAAGTCCCTCATCCCTGGTACCATTCTAGTAAATCTCCTCTGCACCCTCTCCAAGGTTTTGACATCCTTCCTAAAGCTTTTAAACTCCTTTAAATATCTAAGCTTTACCAATCCTACTAACATGGATTGTCCAGGTTCATAATATAATGGCTTCAGTGGTCAGCTACCTAATTTGATCCAATTAGGTCCACCTCAGTGTGGGAGGATGGAGTGTGCCCGTTTATACAGCAAATATCATTGGTATTATTCATATTCCAGCAGCAGGTTCTAAAAAACTGCATGAATCTCATTTGCAATAAAGAAGTGAAATATTTTTTATATAAATTTGTACCCGACTCATAAATCATTTCATACTTTTGAACAAAACCAATTTTCGTCCAAATTTCAAGTACAATTTCTCTGCGTGTCCCAGTCCCAGCTGTCCCATAAAACCTTTAAAAAGCTGTAAAACATTTGATGCAGAAGTCTGCACCATCTGGAATTGCCATTCTCACAGGATTCCTACAATCACTGCCAATACATACATTCTGGAATTAGGAAAATGGAAAGGAAGTGTTCAATTCTTCCAGCTGTTCAGACAGCTCACCTGAGTCTGTCAGTGCTTCATCTGGCTCATTTTCCCTTTTGATCTCTGTTAGCACGTCACTCAATGCTTCCCACTTTGGGTTCTTCTCCAGGATGAGCTCCTTCATTCCCTCTAAACAAAGTAAAACACAAACATAATGGTTCACTCAAGTCATCATTCTGTCTTTTACTCTGAAGGTATTGGTTGTTTTTGGAAGATATGAAATCCCCCTTTTCTCTGACTGTTGGGCTATACACCTACAGCAGGCAAGGCAACAGGTGGGTGACCTGCTTCTGTTTTTTTTTCTTTATTCATTCATGGGATGTGGGCGTCCCTGGCGAGGCCAGCATTTATTGCCCATCCCTAATTGCCCTTGAGAAGGTGGTGGTGAGCCGCCTTCTTGAACCACTGCAGTCCGTGTGGTGAAGGTTCTCCCACAGTGCTGTTAGGAAGGGAGTTCCAGGATTTTGACCCAGCGACGATGAAGGAACGGTGATATATTTCCAAGTCGGGATGGTGTGTGATTTGGAGGGGAACGTGCAGGTGGTATTGTTCCCACGTGTCTGCTGCCCTTGTCCTTCTAGGTGGTAGAGGTCGCGGGTTTGGGAGGTGCTGTTGAAGAAGCCTTGGCGAGTTGCTGCAGTGCATCCTGTGGATGGTACACACTGCAGCCACAGTGCGCCGGTAGTGAAGGGAGTGAATGTTTAGGGTGGTGGATGGGATGCCAATCAAGCGGGCTGCTTTGTCCTGGATGGTGTCGAGCTTCTTTGACAATATTGCTCTTCAGCTGACCGCTAGGAGTCATGTAACAGTGTTCTTTTGATGGCTTGTGGTCTGATTTCCCCTCTCCCTCTGTATGGAGGTACCTGGCCTTCACTTGGCATCACCTCATTGCAGCACTGGAGGTTAGGGAAATTCAACCTGTACCTCTGTGCCCCAACTAATGTATGTTGGTACTTCCAGCACATTGCACTGCCCTCTGCCCTTTATTATTTCAAAACTGCTGAAGAAATAATCCAGGATAAAATACTACAAGGCTTGTGTCCTTGAATGCTCCTTGTAAAAATGAATCCAGTCAGGCATTTTTAAATCACTTCTTTGAAAGCGATAAAAGATTTACTTTTTTTTGTTGTGGTTTTCCTCATACTTTGAGTGAATAACACAAATAAGGGGCAATGTCCACTGGAGAAAATCAGTGGGACTCTCTTCAGACATTTTATAGGGCTGGATTCTCTTCTGCTGTCTGCCTGAAATCAGGTAGATAGTGGTACAGGATAATGGAAAGTTAGGTGGTGAGGCCTACTGTTGCCTCACCGTCTGACCTTTATTTCCCTTCCCCTGCCCACTGCATGCAAATTGTGGGTGAGTGGGAGCCGGGTCTCCAGCCACTTTCCCTCTCATCGGCCCATGTTACTGCTGCTTCCCCAGGCTGCAGCGGCCTGCCCTCCTTCCATTCTGGCCCCCACTTATCTTGTTTTTCCTATATGGAACACATACTCTCCCCACGGAGAGGCATCCCAACTACCTAATGTCCAGAGAGCTTAAGTGCAAGTTGGCAGAGCACAGGGGTACTGAAGTTTAGTCAGCTAAAAGTGCGCAGTCTATTAACACAGAGCAGTGGTTAGCTTCCCACTACTTGACCAGTCAGGTGCACCCTATCCATTGGGCACTGACTTGCCCTAATGAATAGGGTGGGCCTGACTAGACAAGGTGAACTGCAGCAGAGTGGGAAAGAATTCGAAACCCGTGACCAGTCTGTCCTTCCAGATTCTGTAAGTGAGCCTGGCTGGCGGGTCAATCATCAGACAGGTACTGCACACCTGCCTAGCTTAGGTATCAATTACCGAATCTGCTGAATGTTCATTGCCAGGTGAAGCCACCTTGACCCCAAAGGGACCCTGCTTAAACCTCTCCCTCCTCTCCAAGAGGGTAGTCACTAGTTGGTCATTAGACAATCACCAAGCACAGGTTTGAGCCTTTGCTAGATAGACTGCAGGCACAAGGAGCTCCTCACGTGCAGAATGGTGGGTGGCATGACGAACCATAAAATGTGTTTGTGCACTGCCACCACTCTCCTGACCACAGCACGATGAAGGATGTCGACAGAATACAGAATGAAGAACCCACTGGGAATCAGGATTTCTGTAACCAAAAAGTAATCCTGGAAACATACGAATGTTTTCCACAGCAAGCAGCCAAAAGAGCCTCCAATTCATTTGAGGCCTTCAAGGCAGCAGTGACGTCAATTATATACACACCTGTCTTGTCCGTTTCTTTTGGTTCAGTCTTTACATTTCTTGAGTTTTTAAGTTTCGCCTCAGGACGCTTGTAAACTCTGGCTCGAGCATTCACAAACATCGTATTACTGGCATCCAGGAACAACCATCCTGTCAGCACAAAGCAATAGAAAGTGAATATTCACAAATTACCAGAGCTTTATGGCATCAAATGGGTCAATGTTTCGTTAATCAGACAAGGACACAGTATTGAACCAGATTTAAGTCATGTGTATCTTGAGGGAACATTTTATTTTACCAAGTTCAGCTTTATGATCTCTTTTTTCACAGCTCTCGATGTTTTTATTAAATAAATTTTAAAATGCTGATGTCTACAAAACTGCCTCAAAACACTTGACAAGACTTTAAAATATAACTTAACAAAAAGCGAGATAGACGATCAGTCTGCCAGCACCATGGTAATCCCGTTATTACAGCTGCAAATTCCCATCACAACTGCGGCAGCTGGGAGGGGGAGGGGAGTATGAGGAGTTATTTCTGATCCGATTTTTCAGATATCTCCCATCATCCACCCTCCACAAACTGACTTGTCCAAAATGCATTAGTGAACCAGTTGGGTTTGTACGACAAAACAACATGGCCACTTTTACTGTTACCAGTTTTTTATTTCCAGATTTTTGTTTAAACCGAATTCAAATTCTCAAACTGCCGTAGTAGGATTTAAAACTCATATTCTGGATTACTAATCCAGGCCTATGGATTACTGGTCCAGTAACATAACTACGACACTACTGTACCAGATCCAAATTTGTTTGACAGTTAAAGCCTAAGGGCTCAATTTTGAAATGGTGGCGGGTTGGCAGCCGAGCGGTGAAGGTGCGCATGGCAAACCCGCATAAACAAAACTTACCGTTTCCGACATGATCGCATCGTAATTGATGATGATTAACGTGCTCCCCAGGTTTTGCACCCGGCAGCCAGCCTGACCGACAGACTGGCTGTCGTCAGGAGCTGCAATGCGAGGGGCGGGAGAGATAGAGAGAGGCGGTGCTGGAACGGAAGATTGGGATGGGGGGTGGGGGGTGGGGGAGATCGAGGGATGGAGAGGGAGACATAGACATCGGAGCAGGGTGGAAAGGTAGGTTGATTTTGTGTTTTAACGTTGTGCAATGGTTTTTGATGTACTTTATTTCATTCCTTTTTCCCTGATCCGGCCCTTCGTGAATCAGAAGGTGTGGGCAAGCCACTCAGGTAAGTTAAAAATCATTCTAAGTACGTAATCTGTCACAAGTGCCTTAAGTACCTCAAGTAACATAGAAACATGTACCTCAATGAGGTACATTTGGCTCTTTAACTACCACCCTGCCGGCTTTAACTGCCGGCAGGACTTCCGGATTCGGGATGCCCACGCACACACAGGTGCGTCCGTGGGGAACTCGGAAGTTGGCGGATTGGAGCCAGCTTCCGAACCCGAACGGGATTTCCCTGATTTTTGGAGCCCCCAACGCACCTTCAATTTCCCCATAAAATTGAGCCCTAAGTTTAAGTCTTGTGTAGTATTATTCTGCTGCCTTTCAAAGTCAAAGAAAACTGCACAAGGGCACACGATAAAGCTAGTAAAGTGAAACAATGTGAAGAGAGTTTCCTGTTCGTTCCTGGGCATGCTAGATATCTGGCCAAGTGAAACCACTGTTTGGTACAAATGGGGCAAAAGCATACCTACAGAAGCAGTCAATGATGCTGAACCCCTCCAAAGTATGGAGTAAAACAACTTTCATTTATATAGCTCCTTTAACATAGACAAATGTCCCAAAGTGCTTCACAGAGGTGCAATAAAAAAAAGCTTAAAAAAACCCCAAAAACATTAGTGATATCCTCAGTCTTAGGCAAGATTGGGTACTAAATATTCCTGGATACAAGGTGTTCAGGAAAGATAGGGAAGAAAGGGGGGGGGGTGGCAGTATTGCAGTGCTGGAGAGAGAGGATGTCCTGGGTGGGGTGTGGGGGGGGGTCCAAGGACAGAATCTATTTGGTTAGAGTTAAGAAACAATAGAGGTGCCATTAGACTGCTGGGTGTATTCTATAGGCCACCAACTAGTGGGGAGGAAATAGAGGATCAAATTTGCAGGGAAATTACAGAGATGTGCAAGAGCCATAGAGTAGTGATAATGGGGGAATTCCTAATATAGACTGGGATAGTAATAGTGTAAGGGGCAAAGAGGGGGAGGAATTTTTGAAGTGTGTTCAGGAGAACTTTCTTGATCAGTATGTTTCTGGCCCAACGAGGAAGGAGGCATTACTGGATCTGGTTCTGGGGAATGAGGTGGGTCAAGTGGAGCAAGTGTCAGTGGGGGAACATTTAGGGCACAGCGATCATAGTATCATAAGGTTTAGATTAACTATGGAAAAGGACGAGGACCATTCTGAAGTAAAAGTACCTAATTGGAGGAGGGCCAATTTCAGTGGGATGAGAATGGATCTGGCCCGGGTAAATTGGAATCAAAGATTGGCAGGTAAAACTGTAACTGAACAACGGGCAGCCTTTAAGGAGGAGATGCTTCAGGTACAATATACAGTACATTACCACGAGGGAGAAAGGTAGGGCAACTAAACCTAGAGCTCCCTGAATGACAAAAGAGATAGAGTCAGATGAAGCAGAAAAAAGGGGCATATGACAGATGTCAGGTTGATAATACAAATGAGAACCAGGCTGACTATTGAAAATTCAGAGGGGAAGCGAAAAAGGAAATAAGAGGGGTAAAAAGAGAGTATGAGAATAGACTGGCGGAATCTAAAAATCTTGTAAACAGTAAACCGGTAGCAAGAGGAGGGATGGGACCAATAAGGGACCAAAAAGGAGATCTACGCTTGGAGGCAGAGGGCACGGCTGAGGTACAAAATGAGTATTTTGCATCTGTCTTTACCAAGGAAGAAGATGCTGCCAAAGTCACAGTGAAAGGGAGGGAGTTGAGATCTGGAAGGGCTAAAAATTGATAAAGAGATGGTACTAAAAAGGCTAGCTGTACTTAAAGTAGATAAGTCACCTGGTCCAGAAGGGATGCATCCGAGGTTGCTGAGGGAAGTAAGGGTGGAAATTGCGGAGGTACTGCCCATAATCTTCCAATCATCCTTTGATATGTGGGTGGTGCCAGAGGACTGGAGAATTACAAATGTTACAACCTTGTTCAAAAAAGGGTGTAAGGGTAAACCCAGCAACTGTAGGCCAGTCAGTTTAACCTCGATAGTGAGGAAACTTTTAGAAACGGTAATCTGGGACAAAATTAACAGTCACTTGGACAAGTGTGGATTAATTGAGGAAAGCCAGCACGGATTTGTTAAAGGCAAATCGTGTTTAACTACCTTGATTGAATTTTTGATGCAGTAACAGAGAGGGTCGATGAGGACAATGCGGTTGATGTGATGTGTATGGACTTCCAAAAGGCGTTTGATAAAGCGCCGCATAATAGGCTTCTCATCAAAGTTGAAGCCCATGAAACAAAAGGGGCAGAAGCAGCATGGATATGAAATTGGCTAAGTAACAGGAAACAGAGGGTAGTGGTGAACGGTTGTTTATTGGACTGGAGGGAGGTATACAGTCCCCAGGGGTTGGTACTAGGACCATTGCTTTTCTTCATATATCTTAATGACTTGGACTTGGGTGTACAGGGCACAATTTCAAAATTTGCAGATGACACAAAACTTGGAAGGGTAGTGAACAGTGAGGAGGATAGTGATAGACTTCAAGATGACAGACAGGCTGGTGGACTAGGCGGTCAAATGGCAGATGAAATTTAACACAGAAAAGTGTGAAGTGACACATTTTGGTAGGAAGAACGAGGAGAGGCAACATAAACTAAAGGGTACAATTCTAAAAGGAGTGCAGGAACAGAGAGACATGGGGGTATATGTGCACAAATCATTGAAGGTGGCAGGGCAGGTTGAGAAAGCGGTTAAGAAAGCATGCGGGATCCTGGGCTTTATAAATAGAGGCATAGAGTACAAAAACAAGGAGGTTATGATGAACCTTTATAAAACACTGGTTCGGCCACAACTGGAGTATTGTGTCCAGTTCTGGGCACCGCACTTTAGGAAGGTCGTGAAGGCCTTAGAGATGGTGCTGAAGAAATTTACTAGAATGATTCCAGGGATGAGAGATTTCAGTTACATGGATAGACTGGAGAACTGGGGTTGTTCTCCTTGGAACAGAGAAGGTTGAGAGGAGATTTGATAGAGATGTTCAAAATCATGAAGGGTCTAGATAGAGTAGTTAGAAACTGTTCCCATAGGTGGGAGGGTCAAGAACCAGAGGACATAGATTTAAGGTGATTGGCAAAAGAACCAAAGGCAACATGAGGAGAAACTTTTTTTACACAGCGAGTGATTACGATCTGGAATGCACTGCTTTAGGGGGTGGTAGAGGCAGATTCAATCGTGGCTTTCAAAAGGGAATTGGCTAAGTACTTGAAGGGAAAAAATTTGCAGGGCTACGGGGATAGGGCAGCATAGTGGGACTAGCTGGATTGTTCCTGCAGAGAGCTGGCATGGACTTGATGGGCCGAATGGCCTCCTGCCGTGCTGTAACCATTCTATGATTCTACTAACTGAAACGCTATTACCCTGGGAAGATTTGTCCTGATTAACCAATTGTCCCACTTAAGGTGACGTCTGCTTACGATCTCCTCAGTCTATCAAGATTCCTGTGAGATTCCATTGTTTGTAAAATGGTGGGATGGCTGAATCTCATAGCTGACTAGAATCCCAGTCAACTGCAGGGATCACTAAGTCAAAGAAGTGCGCAAACATAACAGTTAACTGTGAAATTATAACTGCTTTTAGATTTTGAGTCAAGTCTTGGGAGATTGACCATTCTCCCACACTTGCATCCCAATAGTGCAGCCAGTGATGACATTTATTGGGCACTAAGGGCCAAAAAGTTACCTGCTGGGCCTGCCTGTTGAAATTTAAATGAAATTTAATATGATAGTCCAGTTCTGACGACAAGGTCTTCGATCTGAAACATTAACTCCTTTCTCCACATTTGCTGCCTCACATGCTGAGCTTTTCCAGCATTTTTTGCTTTTATTCCAGTTTAGTAAAGTTGCTTTTATATTATACTTGTGCTGTCAATGGTAACCATAAGCTAAATGTGTTGGATTTAAAATCAGTGGGCCAGAAACACACTGTTCCAATAGCAACAGCAAAGTCCCAGTAGTGACATCATGATACAATCAATCACTTATACACACGTGTCAGTTCCCGATAGTGGCACCGGAGCATCCCGTGCTGCTGATTGCATGATACCAGTACTTTGTCAGATTGGCCAGTGTACAGTCAGTTTGCACAAACACTGGGTAGCAGGAAGATTTTGTTTACAGGGAGACTGATTGTACTATTAGGAGTGGGAGAATGATGCACTTAAGTCGCACTCTCGAGACTTGGCCCAAAATCATTCAAGCACAGAGAGGTCAGGAGAATTTTTTTTCTATATATACGTAGAGGGTTGTTCGGATGAGGATTGCCCTATAAAAAAGTGGTGGAAGCAGAATGCATAACAGCTTTCAAAAGTGGTTAAAATTTAAAAGTGTATGGGGAAAGGGCAAGGGAATGGAACTAAGTAGAAAGCTCCTCCAGAGAGCTGGCACAAGTGAGAAGAGGCGAATGATGTCCTTTGGCGCTGTAAAATTCTACGATTCTATGATACAGAAAGCTGAGGTGCAGTCACAGCAGCTATTATGCTTCTGGCATAAACATGGAGGGCTGACATAAATGTGGACATCTGTTACGGTGCTGCCCCAGTCATAATCTTGTAGAAATTAACAGCCCATCCTATGCTACAGAAGGTGCACCCTGTCATGAGCATAGGTCCCTCCATCACACTGAAGGTAGATATACTTTGTACAGTTATCATCATTCAGAATTTTTGGACTGTTCATGGTCAGACTTGCTTGTTAGATCTGACTAGCACCTTTAGAGTGCCTGTGCCCAGTGAGTTGATCTGAATGTACAGCTCTTCCTTTGTGAGACATGAACATGAGCGTCTTCCTATCTCTTTCCTCTCTCAAATATTGGCCGTACTAGGATGTAGCCTTAGTTCATTGGCTGCCTGTTTATCTTTCAAAGATAACAGAACGGAAGAACATTTCTCTCAAAATCATGCATTAGATTGATCTAAAAACAGAAAACGCTGGAAACACTCAGCAAGTCAGGCAGCATCTGTGGAGAAACAAAAAGAGCGAACGTTTCATGTTGATGACCCTTCGTTGGAATTAGATTGATCTTATTTGTTGTTAAGCAACTAATGTTGAACTGGAAGAATGACCCTAATAATTGTAGCCCTCCTCCTGCCCCACATATTCTAGCACTAGTGACGTCTAACATACCAGGTACTAAGCAGTACTAGGCAGAATCCACCATGTGGAGGTTTCATAAGCTGGACATTTTCCTAAAACCTGCAACATACATTGTGGTTGCTAATTATGTCTTTTCTGAATAATTAACACTCTACCGCAGAATTTTCAAGACTTAATTTCACAATTACCTGAATTCTTTCCAAAAGTTTTTTCAGTGGCCCGAAGGGACTCTAATAGATTGAGGAAGGTAACACAGTCATACTGGGTCAGATACTGTAACAGGGTGCGGAGAATCTTCAAATCCTGCACCAGAGACTTGGTTTTTGCACCAAGTTGGTGCCAGACTGGATCTAAATAGTAACATATTGCCTGTAAAAGAAGAAAATAGGGGTCATTAAAGAGTAAAAACCTCATCAGTGAGGCAACATTAAGGCAATGGAAGCTGAGATTGAGAAGCTAATGATCATAGGTCTCTGAGCCCTCTTAAAGTTTGGCATGTGTTTTGTCAGTCAGTTGACATACATACAAATATTGGGGTATATGTGCAAGATCTTTCCTACTATAAACAGGTCTTCGAGGACATTTTCTTGCTTTGTTGATAATCAACATGATAGATTCAGCTGACTATTTGACTTGATACTGACTCTTCAGATTACCTACAATATCATACAGCTCATAAAAGAAAGCAAACTCAAAATTAAATAGCTATTTCCAAGGATTTGTTTTCTTCCATTTAAAAAGGTAATTAGTAGTGGACCCGCACTGTGATAAGGTACTCCCAAAAGAAAATCCTTTATGGACAGTCTGGGTGTGGAATAATGCATGTTCTTTCTACTCCATACTGCTGTTTCATTTTTATACAATACTTTTTCAATCAATATGTTGACACACATTATAGACTTTGAGGCAACTTTGATTGTCACATCATATAGTTGCTCCTCACTTGAGAACTCTCTGATGTACTATAACCTTGGGTACAGCATGGATCATACATTGCTGCTCATGATTTGGGATTCCTGAATATTTTGCCACGGAAGGCTCTTAGTATGATTGATATTAAAATGTTAGTTTAAGTTAAATTTGACTCTTAAGGGATTAAACTCTCTGAACAGAAGGGCAAAGGATGTATATTCAAGGCAGATGAACCAGTCTGTAGAATGTTGCTTCCCTCATGCCACTTTGGCTCTATACAATGGAGGACATTTAGTTCTTGTAAGCGACCAGATTCAGTATGTTGGAAAGACCATATTCATTTGAGAACAGCAAGTGACCCCTGCTGGGGGCGGGGGTGGAAGGAAGCAGCTGTAGCAAGTTTAATTGGCAGCCTTACTGGTCAAACACTGGGCAGGGAGAGGAGCAGAAATCAAGCTGCCAGCTTCCCGTCCTGCCTAGGGAACACAGGACAGAAGTACATGGTCTATAGTCAGTTCAGAAAAATTGGAAAAGGAGCCATACTTCGTTAGAGAAAACCCTCTTAGCTTAAGTTCAGAGCCAATCAGGATCAGAGGAATGACTGACCAGCAAAGTGACATTTAGTTCACTAATGGGTATGATGTAGTGTGCTTTTTTTCCTATGAGGAGCTAAATTAACGTGAAGCAATGTAAGATGTACTATAAATGTTACTCTATGTTCACTTAATAATTGTAAAATAAACCAGTTTGCTGATTTATATTTGGCTTTGTCTCACTAAAGAGTTAATCAGTCTACCTTTTGGAAAATTGGAGAAGTGTACGTGGAGGCAAGTGTAAAATTATGGTATCTGGTTCATATAACAAGAGGTTTAATTGTTATAACCCTCAGGTCACACTATCATATGACTGGGTATTGGGCAGTAGAAGTAATCTCTGGATCATAAGGGGTGTGATATCCTCTTATGGAGAGACCGATGAAGTTGAACCCGAGAAAGAGTCTAAGTTAGACTTGAAATGTGTAAGAGAAAAATTATACAAAAATCTTTCCCAAAAACACTATTACAGATAGGTTGAACGTATCCTCTGCCAAGACTGTGCCCTTACGCTTGGATTCATAAGTAGATTTTGCAAATTCACACCCCTAGCACAGAGCTTCACAAACTGGAAGTGCAATGTGAGAATTTGGGCGTTAAGGTCAGCATATCCTGCAGGGATTTTCTGCCAATTAGTTTTATTGGATGGAAAATTTCATGTCTGAATTCCCAAGATGTGCAAATTATGAAAATCTACCCTTATACATTCTTTAAATAGAAGAGGTGGTATATTCGGTCAGAACCTGGTTCACATAGTATGCAAATCTCTAACCCAAGTGTCAAAATGTTAAGTGCTGAGGCACAATGAGCCGGTCTAATTACTCAGCTTCAATCATCAGAGGCTGCTTCAAGTTGCAGAAAAAACTCGAGGCTTCTAGCAGTTAAATTTCATTCACATTTTTTTGTAGGCTCAGGTCGATTTTAGCCAGTCTTTCACCCTATACAAGCAGATTTAAAGCCTGTTTGGATTTTGTTGAATTAGGAATTCTACCATTTGAAAAGTGCCTACCAATTACTCAGGCTCAACAACAGCATCTACAGATTGAAAAATAATGGACAGTGATTCAACACATGGCAAGTTCCAGCTCTCAGTTGTGCACCCAGAGGGAACAAGGAATGAACTAAAAGGGGAAAAAGGAAAATGGAGGTAAAATCACCTCAAGCAACTCCAGATCACCCACCAGCAGTCCTGGCAACAGTCCTCTTAGTCAGACAACAGGATGCTGAGGCCCAAACAAGGAGACAAAAACACATTATTCTTTTTCCAAAAATCCGACTCGCAAACCTTTTCAAATGACTTCCCAACAGCATTCTCAAGAGACAGATCCTCAACATCCAAAGATGGGTTATAGCGTTTAAGTTCTTTCAAGCAGGCATTCATTATGTCCATTACAGCAGTCTGGATAGCCAGCATGGCAGGGGTCAGAGATACGTGCAGCTCCATTACTTCAGGTTTGTGCCGCTCTAGGAAGGAGCTGACTGCTATATGGAACCTAACAGGAGACATACATGTACAAGTGAAAGGCAGGAAGGGAAATGTAGAGCACAGCCTTCCAGAAAATAATCTGTCCTTTAGGAGAAGCAATTCTCTCAGAAAATATTTCTATTCCAATAAATAGTGTTCCAAGTTATGAATAACTTTCATTTAATATCTAACCAGGATTCAACTCATTTCAACAAGCTGCTTATCTCCTGTGTTGGAAATCTCTTTTGGTTGGAAAATGTAGCCAATTACAGCTCCAAGTGAAGCATATTCAAAACTGGCCACATGGCCAGTTAAAATGCTTAACTCTGTGACTGAATCGTGGCCTGATATTAAAATTATATTGTTTGAACACAGTTCTACATTTCGGACACCAAAAGTCAGCATGGTTTTTGGTACCAGCATTTAATGTTATTATGGCATTATTGTGGACATTTTTAAATAACAAACATACTTGAAACATTACTTTACCTCCTATTAAGTGAAATAATATGAGCTTCTGCTATTGCCAACTGCTAGAAATTGAATTTGAGCTTGAAGTGAATTCTGAAGAGTTTAAATAGTACTCTTCACTTTGGATGTTGGATCAGAATGGTGGTTAGATAGATTGTTTTTGGAAAACTTAAGGGCAAAAGCGCAGATCATTTAGACTAAGGTTTTACATGGCAATGCTCTCTAGTACACGTGCTCTTGTGAGAGGACCCAACACTCTCTTGGTTAAAAGCCTACTTTTATAATGAGTTATGTGATGGTTATTGTAGCAAGCACTTACTGCACAAAATGCATGACTCACAAGGACCTTAAAAAAATGTGCACAATATTTTCTCTCTAAACAATGGAGCTGCACATTTATAATAAAGATAAGTGAACAGCTTCAAGGACAAACTACAGACTCCAAGCATCCTATTTAGTACGCAGGACACACCTTCAATACCAAGCTTCTGGCAGCAATTCATCTTCATCATTTCAGCTGTACAAGTTTCAAAGTGGATTTTTTTTTTTTGCTAACCGAGAGCAGCTGTGGAGAGTGCCTTTTGTCACCAGATCAAGATATTAAAAGATCAAAATGTCCTTCTGACGGCTGAAATACTAAATTCTATGAGTTTGGTGTTTTATTTTCTTCTGTTCCCGGAGTGCAAGATGGAAGTGAAATATGCAGAACACACCTCTCCTGTTTAGTCACACCGAAAACTTTGACCCAATGAACTATAATTAAAAAGTTTGCCTTGACATAGCATTGTTGTGCATTTTATGTTATAAAATCACCCAGCCAGAGTGAAATAGGTTAAAGAATAGAACTTCAGATAAATCAACCGGGTTACATTAGCTTCACGCAACTTTTAAGCTTCCTTTGAAACTAAGAACACTGTGTTGCATACTATGTGTAATAGCAGTAATGGGCTTGGAAAAAACCTATATATCTGGTCCACATATACTTACCCAGTGCTGTACTGTCTACTGTTTGAGGAGGCAGACCTATGCTGTTTAGTCGATATAGGACAGTTCTGATGGCAGTGCTTTGGACCTCTGGGTATTATTTCGGTTCCAGGTGGAGCCACCATGTGCCTCCAATATTAGAACACTGCCTTGGGTGGGTTTTATGAAGTTGACACAGTTGTATTTTGCTTTGGATTCAATGGCTTCATACTGGGAATTTTGCAGCACGTTAAGTGTAGATATGGTACAAACATCCTAGCATAACATAGGCATTAGGCAGCTATATCAAGCGGTGAGAATTCAACTGTTAATCTCTTAAAACAGTAAATGGCTGCTCTCAATAGATGAACTAAAAATCCTGTTGAAACTTATTTTTCCCATTTGGATGGAATGGCCAAAATGAGTTAGTGCTGGAATTAAAGGAGAAACAGTGATCTGTGCATTAAATACGTTTTGGGAGTCCAAAGAATCCTTCAAATTGCCAAATTCACAAGTTTTAGAGGATTTTGAGAGATGAACTCCGTGTCAACTGGCGATGTAGGTTAAGATGTTTCTCCATGCTGCACTTACCTGGGCCAGAGGTACAGTTTTCGAACAAACAAGTTTCGCATCACTCGCTCCACCCGACAGAATCCAAGACTAAAGGCCACTGCATCATCTGTGAAAGCTTTGATAAAACCCTGTTTGTTCTTCTGCCGGTAAAGCCGAAGAATAAATGCTTCCTGACACGATTCAATGATTTTGTGAGCTTTGTATACCAAAATACCTGCAAAAATATAAAGTATTCCAGCACTCACTATATCACAGAAGCCATTAGTGCAACTAGGTCAGCTCCAGGCAATCTGGGAGTGGAGTGTAAATATTATGAATTTTTCTAAAACAGAGACCCAACTCTATACATCATACAGTACAGTCATCTAGAATTTAATAAAATGCTATATCAGGGATCACACAGATTTATATTCTCAATTATTAAAGCTGACACCATCCACACCTTTGGAGGAGAGTATCAGAGTATTAGTTCTCCTTCTAGTGAATGCTCATGCAGGATGATTAACCCTTTCTAAGGAGTGGCTGACAGCCATAGACTGCATCCATCCCTCCATTTACTCACCACAGGGCAGGCTAGCAGCTACCCACAGTACCAATCCCTCCATTTTACTGACCAATTTGAATAGAGAGTCTGAATATAAGAAGGCAAGTCTAGACTTATAAGAACATAAGAAATAGGAGCAGGAGCAGGCCAATAGGCCCCTCGAGCCTGCTCCGCCATTCAATAAGATCATGGCTGATCTGCTTTAAAGACCAAAAGTTTTTTTTAAAAACATAAAAGAAATTTGATAATGCAGACAGAAAGGGCAGCAACCAGCATTCCTTAAAGCTCACGAAGGTGATGTGATATTAAACTTATGAGGTAGCTTTATTGCAGGAAGAGGAGGTTGCAATACCTAAAGTTTTCTAGTGAACGCATTTTATTTCAAACCAAACTGAACACAAGTTGAAATATTTCCAATAATGATTGACTCCTAGGAAAGTTGTATTTTATTTTTATCCCCCTGGGATTCCTTAAGAAGGAAAGCAAACAAAATAGCTAACACACAAGCACCGTGTCTGACAGATGGGACTGTGATCAACAGCATTCATTTTTCTCAGTGACAAGGACTGGTAGTTTATCTCATCTTGCTGTACCTCCTAACGTCAGGGCAAATTAAGAGAAAACCATTTAAAGGATTTTCTTTTTACAACCAATGGACCACTTACCTGTAATAAGATTTGCAGGAATACGATCTGTTAAGAAGTCGACAACCAGAATCCGGCTAGTCACAAACAAGACCCCACCTTCAGTGTACACCGTATAACGCTCATTACTGAGAATTTCATTGGTAATAATACGAGGAAGATGGGATACTCCTTCAGAGCGTAACTGCTCGATAAAATATTCCTGAAACAAAGAAAAGCAATCGTTTAACATTTCACTCTTTCCTGTGCCATGTAGGTGCCAATATGTTGTGAACACTGCAAACGTCTCTCTAATTCAGCCAATGGCAGAGGTGCTGCTGGAAAAGGACCTTTCCATTTCCCATTGAAGCAGAAGTAATCCTCAAAGTGGTGACCACTGGTGTCTGAAAACTGGCAACCAAATATAAAACTAATTTTAAAAACCTACTGTCTGGATTTTTGAAAGATCAGGTTCCCCCTTGCGCTCTTGAGGTTTAAAGTAGAGAACGGATATGGGGATTGGGCAGTGAATGGGATTACAGCAGATAACTCCAGTTGAAGATCTAGCTTCTTCTCCTCCCCAGATCTCTCAACAATGCATCCACATATATTTGCATAATGCCATTGGAGTTGAACATTACCCCAGACCATAAGGCATTCAGTATCAATTCCTAGACAAAACACAATATATCTAAGGTACACTGCAAGTGTATATTTTCTTTTCAGTATAACTATGTCTTACAGAGTCTGCCGCCATGGCTTTGATGCTCTCAAAATTCTCCTATGCACAGTGGCCAGTAGGTGATTAACCAGGAAAGCAGGGTGGGGGAGGAACTGAGGTTGAAACAAAGTCGCAAGGGGTGATATTTGAGATCAAGTTGCTCCATGATTCTTCAGGTGATTCAGAACACCAAAGCTGCTGTACTTCATCCATTACACAGGCAAGGGCAATCCATCAGATATTTTAAAGAATGGGAAGTCCTGTGCAAAATTCTGAGTTATGACTCCATTATAGTCCATTACATGACAAGAGAATGCAGGCTAAGGCTCAAACATCTCCACTCACCAGCCTCCAAGTTGAATTCAAGATAATTTTTTCTTACCAAATGTTGAGCATTTTCTGTATTCACTGCAATATCAACATAATAGATCTGAGCAATACATTTATAGTTCAATCTTTGATATGGCCAGTATGTTTGAAAACAACAGATATTTCCTGTCTGGTTGCAGACTCAAAAACCAGTCCTGATGGGACAGTAGAAAGGTCAGACCATCTATGTTGGGTGTGAGGTGGGAGAGCTTGTTAGGTATTCTAAGTTGGTTCAAGTAATCAGCGCTTGGATGGTTAATTAAAGCAGTGTTATCCAATACATTAGCCACTAGTCACATGTGGCTAAATAGGAATCCAGAGGTAGCAAATTGCATTTCTAACTAATAAATAAAAAATGAGCAATAGACACCGTCATTGGGCATGCGATCTCAATACTCATTCACGTTTGTAGGTAAAATGGTAAGACAAAAAGCAGATTGTGCTTGTGTTTTTTGATCATTGTGAGTGCTTTACTTCCTTGGTTACTGAATGATGGCATATGTTTGTTAAGTAAATATACATATATGAAGTACATTTATTTGTAAGGTGTTTTCTGCTAAAATTACTGTAGCCATAACTGGGATCGTCAGCAATTTCTATTGGACAACACAGAATTAAGGGACCCGAAAGAATTTTTTTTCGAGTGTAAATTCAGAGTCATGTATAGCAAGTATAGAAATGTGAACAGGAGGAAGCTCTCCTTCTGCATTAACTTCTATGGGCCATCTTCAGTTGCCCTTCCAAGCTAAAGAAGTTGCAAATGTGTTATTCAAAAATAATTCCTGGCATACAGCCATCAATTCCACATTTCTCTTCTCCAGCTGCAGTTCACCTGACTTAGCTCATTGCTACTTACTGTCTCTTATAAAATGGGAGGACAATTCACAGTTGTCCAATATTTTACTTGGGACTTTGAGGGAGAATCATAATTCCTGGCAGAGTTTTTTCCCCCCCATCTCTAAACACACAATGTAATAACATCTGCATAATAAAGATGTCATGCTACATGCATATAATATCACTATAATAAACTGCAAAAATAACATATAGTTCTTCCCTTCCTAAATGAATACTTTAAGTGGTAGCTGTGCACAGATACAAGCAGGAAAAACATGTAAAATTACATAATATTCAAAAATATCAGGAACTCCTTTTGGGTGCAGGAAATCAATGTCATTTTCATCATAATGCCACAGGAAGATAATGTGATATGTTTGATGGAATTTATTTAACTTTGTTTTATATTACAAAAATATGTTTTCAAACACTCAGGTTGAGCAGTTGATTCTGAAGTCACAGCTCAGAAAAACAAAATTAGTCAAAAGCAATATGTGAGCGAATAGAACAATGGCAGATGAAACTTAATACGGGCAAGTGTAAATTACTTGGAAGAAAATTGGACGTCCCAAGCATTCTACGAATGGTGCTAGAACTCCAAAGTGTGAAGCTGAATTTTCCAAATTTCCAAAGGTCCCGGCAGATTGGAAAACAGCTAATGTAACACCCTTATTTAAAAAGGGTAGTAGGCAGAAGGCTGGAAATTATAGACCAGTTAGCCTAACATCTGTGGTGGGTAAAATTTTGGAGTCTATTATTAAGGAGACAGTAACGGAACATTTAGATAAACATTATTTAATAGGACAAAGTCAGCATGGCTTTATGAAGGGGAAGTCATGTCTGACAAATTTGCTTGAGTTCTTTGAGGACATAACGTACAGGGTGGATAAAGGGGAACCAGTGGACGTAGTGTATTTAGACTTCCAGAAGGCATTCGACAAGGTGCCACATAAAAGATTATTGCTCAAGATAAAGAATCACTGGATTGGGGGTAATATTCTGGCATGGGTGGAGGATTGGTTATCTAACAGGAAGCAGAGAGTTGGGATAAATGGTTCATTCTCGGACTGGCAACCAGTAGCCAGTGGTGTTCCGCAGGGGTCGGTGCTGGGTCCCCAACTCTTTACAATCTATATTAACGATTTGGAGGAGGGGATCGAGTGTAACATATCAAAGTTTGCAGATGATACAAAGATGGGAGGGAAAGTAGAGAGTGAGGAGGACATAAAAAACCTACAAGGGGATATAGACAGGCTGGGTGAGTGGGCGGAGATTTGGCAGATGCAATACAATATTGGAAAATGTGAGGTTATGCACTTTGGCAGGAAAAGTCAGAGAGCAAGTTATTATCTTAATGGCGAGAAACTGGAAAGTACTGCAGTACAAAGGGATCTGGGGGTCCGAGTGCAAGAAAATCAAAAGGTTAGTATGCAGGTGCAGCAGGTGATCAAGAAGGCCAACGGAATGTTGGCTTTTATTGCTGGGGGATAGAATATAAAAACAGGGAGGTATTGCTGCAGTTATATAAGGTATTGGTGAGACCGCACCTGGAATACTGCATACAGTTTTGGTGTCCATACTTAAGAAAAGACATACTTGCTCTCGAGGCAGTACAAAGAAGGTTTACTCGGCTAATCCCGGGGATGAGAGGGTGGACATATGAGGAGAGGTTGAGTAGATTGGGACTCTACTCATTGGAATTCAGAAGAATGAGAGGCAATCTTATTGAAACATATAAGATTGTGAAGGGGCTTGATTGGGTGGATGCGGTAAAGGTGTTCCCAAGGATGGGTGAAACTAGAACTAGGGGGCATAATCTTAGAATAAGGGGCTGCTCTTTCAAAACTGAGATGAGGAGAAACTTCTTCACTCAGAGGGTAGTAGGTCTGTGGAATTTGCTGCCCCAGGAAGCTGTGGAAGCTACATCATTGAATAAATTTAAACCAGAAATAGACAGTTTCCTAGAAGTAAAGGGAATTAGGAGTTACGGGGAGCGGGCAGGAAATTGGACATGAAGCTGAGTTCGGATCGGTCAAGGCCCTGTGGGTGGCGGAGCGGGCCCAGGGGCTGAGTGGCCGGGTCCTGCTCCTACTTCATGTGTTCTTTAGATTTGAGGTTAGGATCAGATCAGCCATGATCTTACTGAATGGCGGAGCAGGCTCAAGGGGCCGATTGGCCTACTCCTGCTCCTATTTCTTATGTTCTTATGAAAGAGATCGAGGAGTTTTTGTAGATTTGCTGCTCAACCTGTCAAATCACTGTGGAGCAGCAGTCAACAAAGCAAATTGAATGCTGAACTATTTAGTCAAAACAACAGAGTACAAGTCAGAGGAAGTCATACTCAAATAATCCTTTGGTCAGACTACACCTTGAGTACTTATCCAGTTCCAGTCATCAAGACACTAGGGGGTCATTCAGGATCTTAAGGCAGTTCAAAGAGCCATGCGGCTAATGCCTAGTATCAAAGGACTAAGTTATGAGGAGGGACTGGGCATACTTGGGCTTTGAAAAAAGAAGTCTGAGGTGACCTTATAAAGGTTGAGAAGATAAGAAATGGTTATGGAATAGGCTGGATTCAGAAAATTATTTCAAACTAAACTAAACTGGGAGTTTCAAAGACAAATCAAAGACCAGTGAATGGGAAGGACTGTAGGGTTTTTCTGGAAGAACGATGCAAGATCAGCCCAATGGCCTTTCTCATCCATATTTATCTTGTGAGGACAGTATCTCCCAACTGCAGAACTGCAAAACATAGCCAGGGCCAATCGAAACACTCTCCACCCCCTCCCTTTAATTGCCTTCAATAATAATAGGAATCACCCCGATGTAAAACGGAGGTGGGTAAATCCTCCTCCCCTTTCCCATAGTGAAACACGTCAGTGGGATGACATTACAGCTCTGTGAACACTTGAAGGTTTCTATGAAGTTATAACCGACACGCTCGCCGCCCAGTTTGACAACATCTTACAGCACAAGACGATCCCGGAATCGTCGTGCAGGTGGATCTAAAAGGCAGTAAGTAAACATCACACAGAGTGACGATCGGCACAGCGGGCCGGGCCGGGCCGGTGACAGTCGCTGCTCGAACCCTCCCCACCCCACCCCTCAATTTACCTCCTCAGCGACATTAGTGTTGAGCACAAGGACCAGGTTCCCGGGGTCACAGTACAACTTGAGGAAGTTAAAGAGAATCCTGTCAACCCCCATCCCCTTCGCCGTGATGACAAGCCCATCTTCATGGAATAAATCTAAAAAGATCTGGCTCTCGTGTTCCAGGAGAGGAGTCATAACACCATCACCTCTCCCTCCTTCCAGAAAGGTCGAGGAGTTGAATCCGGATGAATAGGGATCCCGCTGTGTGCTTCAGCCGCTGACCTCCTGCCGCAGCGCCAACTGCCGGCCGGACGCTGTATACACGCCTCCTATTCTGTTCAGGGATCACGACATACTGCAGTCAGTCTAGAGTTGCCAACCCTCCAGTCTCGCCCTGAAGTCTCCAGGATTTGAAGATTAATCTCCTGCACACTGCGAAAAATTGATTTTTGTTTTAAAAAAACGACTTTTGAAAGCCCTTTTAGAAATTTTGGGACATCCCATTCAAGACATCCCAGGAAGAAAAATCATACCGGTATTAGAAAAAAATGTTTTTTTTTTCATTTGCTTTGAACATTTTCGTTTATTAATTTTAAAAATATCAGACATGGGGAAAAAAGGCTGTTTAACTGACAGTTGAAAATCATCCAGTCATGTAAGGAAGAGTCTGTTTGTTTTCCAATCGCTGTAGGAAGGCGGTGCGTTGCGAGGATGGACATGTCGGGCGACCGATGGCGGGAGTGTGGGGGGGGGATGCAGTTGTAGGCCTGAGGTCTACCTCACCACCACCTCCCTCGACCCCCCTTCACTGTCTCTGATTTGTCACGCTTGTCCAATATCCAAGCAAAAATTTCCTCCAACTAAATATTGGTAAGACCGAAGCCATTGTCTTCAGTCCCCGCCACAAACTCCGTTCCCTAGCCCCCGATTCCATCCCTCTCCCTGGCCACTGTCTGAGCTGAATCGGACCTTGCCGTCCTATTTGACCCGGAGATGAACTTCCGACCACATATCCACTCCATCACCAAGACTGCCTACTTCCACCTCCGTAACATCTCCCGTATCCGCCCCGCCTCAGCTCATCTGCTGCTAAAACCCTCATCCATGCCTTTGTTATCTGTAGACTTTACTATTCCAATGTTCTCCTGGCCGACCTCCCATCTTCCACCCTCCATAAACTTGAGCTCATCCAAAACTCTGCTGCCTATCTCGTACCAAGATCTGTTCTCCCATCACCCCTGTGCTCGCTGACCTACATTGACTCCTGGTCCGGGAACGCCTTGAATTTAAAATTCTCATCCTTGTTTTCAAATCCCTCCATGGCTTCACCCCTCCCTATCTCTATAACCTCCTGCAGCCCTACAACGCTCCGAGATCTCTGCGCTCCTCCAATTCTCGCCTCTTGAGCATCCCTGATTTTAATCTCTCCACCATTGATGGACGTGCCTTCAGCTGCCTAGGCCCTAAGCTCTGGAATTCCCTCCCTAAAGCTCTTTGACTCTCTACCTCTCCTCCTTTAAAATGCTTCTTAAAACCTACCTCTTTGACCAAGCTTTTGGTCACCTGTCCTAATAGCTCCTTATGTGGTTCAGTGTCAAATTTAGTTTGATAATCGTTCCTGTGAAGCGCCTTCGGACATTTTACTATGTTAAAGACGCTATATAAATGCAAGTTGTTGTTGTCGTCATGTGATGAATCCTCCAGGAATATGTCCAACCAGAGTTGGCAACCCTAAGACAGACAGCCCACAGCTTTAGTGTGCTCAGGAGTTTCTTGAGTTATACTACTATTTCTAGATGGGCGCAGATCCCAAACTGCTTCACATTGACAGGAAAGTATCCCTTTGGATTGTGGATCACAGAATTTATTGATATTGAAGTTGCATATCTGCAGAACAAGGGGTGAGGTTTAATGAGGGCAAATCTATGTAACAAAACGATATGCAAAGGGCAGGGCACAGAAACCATCTACAATTTTTATGACATCACATCTAATGCAAGGGTTTGTAGCTTATTAGAATTATTGCTAGCCTGGCATGTAATGAAGTCTTCACTTGGTCGCATCTTCAAGCTCCAATAGCCGTGATTTTGCAATCAATTCAGGTTTTCATTTTCCAGTCCAAACCTGGCAGTGGACAAGGAAGGGGCAGGATCATGGGCTCAGGCGTATACTTTGCTGATAATAAAAATTCACCGAAAACCTTATTAACCTCGTTATTTAATGTCTCAATATCACAGAAATGAGTGCGAAAAATTGATTTTTGTTTTAAAAAAAAGACTTTTGAAAGCCCTTTTAGAAATTTTGGGACATCCCATTCAAAACTGCCTGGTCCAAAACTGGATGGGGGGTAATCCTGAAGCCAATTTTTATTGACTTGAGTTTCAAGACTGTACAATACTGCAGTGCTGGCTTCTCAGCTTTACTCTGCTGCTGTGTTGGATCTTGGACAGAAAACTGCTTTCCCCTGGGCTGAATTTCAACGCTGCCTTCTGGGCTTTACTATGGATCATGTTAGAGAGCTGGCTTCTTTTTTCCACGACTAACCATTTCCTTAAACCCTCCTCCCTTGCAGCTTCCACCAACTCCAAACTCCAACAACAAGTGCAAAGAGCTCATGAACTTTGTCACTAAGATTGAGGCCAACCATTCATCTGCCTCTGCTGCTTCCCCCACACCACTTGCCCACTAAGTTACAGCGAATGAGCAGGAGAACCCCTGGGTAAATTCACTCCCTTTATCTGGTAACTTATTTCATTCGCTGCGTGTAAACTGAATTATGCTTTTACCTACAAAACAAGTGACTACACCTCAAAAATAATTCATTGGTTGTGAGGTGCTTTGGGATGTCCTGAGGACTTGAAAGCATTATATAAAAAGAAGTTATCTTCCAGTTACTTTTTCTTATGCTCAGCATAGCATTCACAGGCAAGCCCACACTAACTATAAACCAAAGTATGATCTTATGCATAAAGTAACCTGGGGTGAACAGTAACCCCCTTATGCTGCTGATAAACTCATTGGAAATAGTGCAAGATCCCTTGCCACGCTTCAGAACATCACACATCCGTAGGCCAAAAATACGTGACTGGTGGTTTTTATACTTAAGTCCTCATTTCAGCCAATGAAATATCTGATTGAACTAAATGCAAATGAATTAACAACATTTTGATTTAGATAATCAGCATCAATCAGGAATGAGTAAGCAGAAGAAAACTGAGCAATCAAATTAAAAGGCAACAATCTCAATTGCCAAGCAGAAGAATATACCAATGCCTCATGGACAAGTAGCAGGAACCAATCAATCAAATCTCCAAAAAGTTTATGAAGTTGGTTTGAGCCACTATCTTGAACTTTGCCCCCCCAGTGGAAAATTAATTTGTAAAAGTAACATATGAACATATGAGCTTAAGAAACTCATAAAATATTCTGAATAAAATGCTTATTAATATTCATAGAGTTGCCTGTACGTTGTTTTAAATCCCTGGGAAACAATGTTTTGGATGTCTACTGCTGCGTTAGAGCCTGAAGCTTAATTTGGAGTATTTGCCTGGGGCTTGAATTTTTGGACTAAGCTTTGTTGACCATTTTTTTCTGCAAATGGCTTGTTTGCTCCTGACTTGCTGCCGTCATGCCAATCATGACAAGACCTCCCCTTAATTGGGAATGGGACTAACTGGACTGCTCTTACAAAGAGCCGGCATGGGCTCGATGGGCCGAATGGCCTCCTTCTGTGCTGTAATCATTCTATGATTCTGCCTCCACCCAATGCTCCTGCTGAGTTAGAATGACCCAAACTGCTCTGCACAGTCCATTCAGTGGCCTGAACCACCTAGATTCATGCCCTGTCTATCCATTACCCACCCAGAGCCCTTTGCAGTCTGACACACACTCCCAACCCTGTCTTGCTTGGAGTGCATTGCAGTCCAGCCTACGCTGCACAGTCATTTCTGGCCTGCCCTGAGTTGTTCTCAACCCACCCCAAGTGGTTGAAACCACTGTAGTCAACCGTTTGTGTTCAGAGTCGTCAGCCTGCTTTTTCAATGTCTGTCCACTCTGTCCATGTCGTGGCTGCTAAAATAGTGTTTCCAGGTCTGGCTCATTCTCCTCCCTAAAGTACGAACATACGAGCAATGACAGACAGGAAAAGACCCTCTGGTCCATCCAGCTTGTCCCACACAATTTGTGATACTCTGTGCATCACAATATATACACTCCCTACCCCACCCAAACCTAAGTGATCTTCTGGGAGAGGTGAAAAAACAGATTAAAAAACCCAGGGCAATTTATGAGAAAAAAAATCTGGGAAATTCCTCTCCGACCTCCCACCCCCCCCCCCCCCACCTTAGACGGTCGAAACTAGTATCATTATTTGCATTCTCTGTGCATGCGCCAATGTTCATGCATGCACAGAAGAGGCAAATTATGCTACTTCATGGAGCGAGACCTAGAAATGCTATTTTAGCAGCCGCTACGCAAATGGGAGTTGGCAGGTAGCAATTAAAGAGATATCAAATACACAGTGCCCTGCTGAATCAACATATTTTTATGACTTTTCTTTTGGGATAGACCAGAATATTGGTTTCCATTTAGTTCTGAATAAACAAGATCATATCTTGCCAGGAACAATGAGAAGAGAATTTTCTGATCCTCAAAGGACTCTGCTTGTGTCAGACAGGTTTTTTATTCACTTATATTAAGGTTGACTTTTCAACAAAGACTACATTTATCTTTGAAATGACACAAAGTGTTCAGAATTTTAAGCCTTGCAAATTAAAGGGATTCTAAGGGATATGGAGGACACAAACGTAAAAAATTACAGGCCTCAAACAAGGCTAGAGATTAGGAAAAATTCCCCCTCCCACGTGATGGTGGGTGTGTGGAACAAACTTTTAGAGAAGGTAGTTGATTTAAGGTGGATAATGTATCGTAATGAGCATTTGGTCCAAGATCTAAACCTTACCTCCAGAAATTTCCCGGGGCTTCTTCCAATCTCCCACCGTAACTTCGACAGAAGATTGGCAGAAATCCTGGAAAAAATAGCCTAAATGGCCATTTGTGCCATTTCTCCGGGGTTTCTGTGGATCTTCTGCCAAAGTCACAGTGGGAGATTGGTGAGCTCCTGTGGAAATTCCACCCCAATCTTAATAATAACCTAACCACCAAGACAATACTAACTTCCTCCATAAACTGTCTAGGCAACAATTTTTTTTCCCCAAAACCATCAATGCAATTCAATTTATAATACAAATCAATAGGTTATTTTATGAAATTAACAGTTTTGTAATCTAGGATGAATTTCCATAAATCCAGCTCTGTTATTTCCAGACCACAGGTGGCTTTGTACACAAAGCTTCTGTCACATGTGAACATTACATTTTTAAACTGTGTGAGGGAGTCTTGATTGAAGCATAACCTTTTGATAGTGGATGAAGGAGGCGTCTCCACTGACACTTCTCAGTCTTATAGTAATCAATTTAAATAAAAATATATCCCAAACCTGAGGAGTTTAGGCTGTAAGAGAATTGATGAATTAAGGTGACATTAACAAACCACTAGAGCATGTTACTCAAATGTTACAGACTTATGCTGTACACACAGGATTTTCTCACTATAATATTGCAGAAGGTAATGGGTCATAGTCTTTCCTTCCACAATATCTATGGAATTGTTCATCAGCTTGGCTCAATTCTTAGAGTCACTTCAGAACTTGAGTATACAATCAATGCTGACACTTCAATGCATTACTGAGGGAGTACTGTTCTATTCCAATGCTCTCCTGGCTGGCTTCCCACCCTCCAACCTCCATATACTTGAGCTCATCCAAAACTCTGCTGCTCGTATCCTAACTTGCAAAAAGTCCCATTAACCCATCACCCCAGTGCTTGCTGGCATATATTGGCTCCCGGTTCGGCAACACATCGATTTTAAAATTCTCATCCTTGTGTTCAAGTCTCTCCATTGCCTCGCCTCTCCCTATCTCTATAACTTCCTCCAGCCCTACAACCCTCTGAGATCTCTACACTCCTCCAATTCTGGCCTCTTGCGCATCCCCAATTTTCATCGTTGCACAATTGGTGGTTGTGCCTTCAGCTGCCTAGGCTCTAAGCTCTGTAATTCCCTCCCTAAACCTCTCCACCTTTCTACCTCTCTCTTCTCCTTTAAGTTGCTCCTTGAAACCTACCTCTTTGACCAAGCTTTTGGTCACCAGTTCTAATGTTTCTTTATGTGGCTTGGTGTCACATATTGCCTGATAACGCTCCTGCGAAGCGCCTTGGGACATTTTTACTATGTTAAAGGCGCTATATAAATGTTTTCGTTGTTGTTGATGAACAAGATGCCAAGACGCAGTTGGTGAGGAAGTGGCTGCTAGTTCCCCAGTGTAAGTCCCTGGGTGGTCGTTGTCATAGCCGGCCTCTTCTTGCAAGGCACCCGCTGTGATATGAAACACAGAAGGGCCTGTTTAGTTACACACAGTGTGACATTTCCTCTTGAAGAAATAGTTACTAAGTGTAAGGACAGTGCAACACTTTGAGAAAGCACATAAAGTTAAGAGTACCTATGGTGAGTATTTTCCTGTTTTTACCACCCCTCTATAGCTACGTCAACTCCAACTTTGCCCTCTCCCACAGATTCTCCTGACTGCATGCCCACAATTTGCAATATCTCCTCTTCAAGTGCACTCAGGGTTTTCATTGCTGCTGCTCCTCTCCTGGTCCTATTTCTTTGGCGCAGGTTATAGGCCATCATTTCCTTTGAAGGGAGAGAAGGCAATGTTAAGGGCATCTGTGTGACGTAGGTGTCTGCATCTCATGATGATTAGATATGGAGGTGCATTGTTTCTTTAAATGAAGTGTCCTTGAAGATTAGCTGTAGCCCTTGTTGCAGGCAATGTGACTTGCCGGAATGGTTTTAAGTATAGAAGGTGCTTGAGTGTTTGCAAAGGGCACCAGTGCCTTGACTTATCTTGGCCACCCCTGTGAAGTCACTGAACCTCTTCCTGCACTGTGTGGCAGTTCTTTGGGTAGTGGCAGGGTGCACTGACTGCCTCCACCACCTCCCCCAGAAAGCCTGCACCACTGTCGTATGGGGCTTCCTGCCCTCCGTGCCCAGCTCTCTGCCTCTTATGGCCCTCACCAGCCAGCAACAGCTGCAGAGATGCCTCTGAGAATCTGGACGATGCTGCCGCTGCTCCTGTTTCAAACATTGCTGCTGTTTGTCTTCTTCCTGGTGCTCAGAAAGTGATGCTCTCGTTTAACCGGCTGCAGCCTTTTAAAGGTTAAACCAGAACTGTATTTCCCTCCCTTCCAACAACAACAACTACTTGCATTTATATAGCGCCTTTAACGTAGTAAAACGTCTCAGGCGCTTCTCGGGAGCGTTATCAGACAAAAATTGACACCGGGCCACATAAGGAGACATTAGGACAGGGAAAGGGGTATGTTTTAAGGACCGTCTTAAAGGAGGAGAGAGTAGTGGAGAGGTTTAGGGAGGGAATTCCAGAGCTTAGAGCCTAGGCAGCTGAAGGCCGCCAATGGTGGTGTGATGGAAATTGGGGATGCGCAAGAGGCCAGAATTGGAGGAGCACAGAGGCCTCAGAGGGTTGTAGGGCTGGAGGAGACTACAGAGATCAGGAGGGGCGAGGCCATGGAGGCATTTGAAAACAAGGATGAGAATTTTAAAATTACCAGCAGTGGTAAACCTATTGGGAGTGCTGCTCTAAACCCATACTGTATAGCAAATGAGGGCCCCGGGAGGAAATCGCAGTGGGTTGACAGCGAATTGACCTTGGTGACCGGCATAGAATCATAGAATGTAATGGCACAGAAGGAGACCATTCGGCCCATTGTGTCCATGCAGGCCGAGAAAGAGCCATCCAGCTTAATCTCACTTTCCAGCACTTGGCATTCCCACTCTGCTGCTTGCTACCCTTTAATAGGAGGGAAATTCAGGCCATGGTGTCATACTTTACTACATTAATCATAAAGCAAGTGAATTTATAACAAACCAACCTGTAAGTAGAATCAAAGTATCAACAACGCTCAGCTGAACAAAACAGAACGCAATTGTGTAAACCTTCTGAACTTTTCATGAATTAATCAGAAGGAGCATCTCTAAGCTCTAATGTACGAATTACATGTTCATTAGGTGGAAAATCAGGTAAGTTGTTAGGAGCAAACCTAGCTTGACATTCTGTAATTCACAACTAATTGTAATTGTCAGCACTTTCCTTCAAAAATAATTAGGCAGTAGGCAATGGAATTAACAGCGCAATTTATTTGCTAAGATCAGTAGTTCATTCTTTTTTGCATCCTTCTGAAACATTGAAGCTAAAATGCCAAAAGTCAGGAGAGTACGTGCCTCAGACTCCTACAGGGAACAACTGGATGCTTGTGAGATGGAGTTCTGCCTCTTTTAATGCATCATCCAGTAAATGTTATCATTCTTGACAGACAGCAGTACTATACAAGACTAGTATTCTTATTGTCGTCATCTGATATGTTGCATAGTTGTATTTTCATTTATTATTTTCTGAATGAGATGAAAAAAATATTTGAGTAATGGTTGGGGTGAGTTTGAAGAATTATATTCCCAAGCCAATTGAAAAAAGAATATGGCCATTTTGAGTTAATTCAAATTGGGAGGATTTAGCTTTGAGGCCCCTCTCCTTGGAAGTAAAATAGTACATGCACAGAGACAAAGTATCCCTCTGGGTAAATATAATCTGATAAATTTGACCACACATTTCCCCCGTCATAGTTACCGGCTAGAACCAGAGCACCGCATGCACCTATTATTTCTTTCCTCAAGATTTAATTTTAGGGAGGCGAGCTTCTCTTTAATATGTAACTGGTAGGGTTAAGGGGAAGAGGAATGCAGTACCCCAACATTGCGTATGGGATGCCCAGGAATGCCATGTGGTACAGACCCATTCCCCTTCAAAGCAAATAAATTATTTCAATAAAAAATATCTAGAAATACACCTTTCCATTGCAACCAGGTAAACATGATGGGGTAAATTTTTGTTTTCATCCCATGGATGATAATCAGGCAGAGCGGATCATTCACCCGTTATAGAACTTGCCCTATTTTCATCCCATTGATGTCAATGGGTTGAAGATTGGGCATTTGCTATAATGGGTGACGATCCACTCGGCCTGATTACCACCAATACGACGAAGATGAAAATTACCCCAATATAACCATTCCAAAAGCAAACAAACAGTGTGGTTTTGTATTGCCTTTAGAAGGCACAATTGCTTGTTTCCATCTATTCTCTCTAATCATTGCTCTTTTGAAGACTGGGCTGCTGAGATCGGGATCCCCTGGCTCCTCAGTTGATGGCAGTTGTTTTCGCCTCTCTGTGGAGCAATGGCCCACTCTTTTTCTTCCACTTCCAGGTCCGCATTCTTATTAATACTTCAGCCAGTGACAATCCTTCTGACTCACAAAGTAATTCCTCACAAGTGTCTCTGTGTTGGTGCTTGCTTAGGTAAGATGTGATGATGTTGGTGACAAGTGACAGGATTGGCAACTCCAGGTTAGCAGCGGCTGTTTCTCTCGAGCTGTCCGAATGGTCATCATTGTGTCCGAGCCCTGCCTACAAGACACTGTCCCTATGACGTGAAAGATAGAGAAGCTTGTTTAGACATCACCCTTGAAGAACGAGTTGCTGAATGTAGGGACATAGCAATACTTTGTGAAAACACATGAAACTGAGATGAGTTCTAATGAGTTTTACCCTGCCTTCATCAACCTTCCACTGCCAGTTCACCTCCAACCTTACCCTCTCCTATGGGCTCTCACGTGCATCTGCACAGAATTTCGAGAGCTTCCTCCTCCAGTGGACTCAAGGGGGTGGATTGTAACTTTTGGACAGCTGACCGATGGAGCATGCTGGCTGGTCGCACATGTCGGCGGCGAAGAGGCCTGAGCCATTTCAAGGCTTCCTCCTCATTTAAATAGAGCTGGTGGGCTGCCCACCCTAAATTGGGTGCTCCAATTCAGCTCTTCGGATTCAGGCCGGTGCAACGTCGGGCGGCGGGCAGTAAGGTTAAGTTCTGGGGAGGGATTGTGATTTCGGGAGGATCGAGGAGCTTGGGGCAACAGTGGCCCAGATTATTTTTGTGGGGCAAAAATAATTTTAAAATTACCTTATTAATGCCGCTTCTTCTGTACTGCCATAGGACCCTATTTACATATTAAGAGGGCCTATCTCTTGAAACAGGTGGGTGCTTTGGGCGCCTAGCGGCAGGCCCCTTTATTAATTATTGCAGCTGGAGTGTCGCCGTTAACAGGACGGTAAATCTACCAATCCCATTTTAAGACTGTTAGTACCTTATTAACGCTGGTTTGGCCATCATGACGGTCCTCTCTGGTGGTATTTCTCTGGTGCTGGTTGTAATCCAGCTTGGAGGGAGAGAAAACAATGGGGTTGATTTTCACTCCTGGGCGGGAACACAGCAAAGCGAGCCATCTGCCCGTCCAGGAGCAGCAGCGGGGAGGCTCAGCCGATTTTAACGGTTGGGTTTCATCAGCATGGCGCTTCCCAACTTCCTACGAAAATGGCCGGAAAGTCGGCAGGAAGCAAATGCCCAGCCGTTAAAATCGTTCAGCTCAGTGGCCGCTGGGAACCTGTGGGAACGATCCACCGGCACAAGATAGGTCCATTGGAGGGGAGTCCCAGTCGGGGGAGTGAAACCTGGGACAGGGGAGGCCCAAGGTTTCCTTGTGGGGCCTGGAGGAACACTCCTGCTCCTCCTGGTCAACATGGAAACACATTTTTAATAAAAAGCAACTTACCTTGCTGGGCCTCTTCTGACCCTGACTGCTGTTCCCGGCAGGTTTGGCCTGGTGGGGAAGCCACGTGAGAGGGCATACAGGCCCAAACACATTCCTACCCCTTAACCTTATATTTTAAACTACTTCCATGGCTGTAAATGTTTTAATTACCTACCTGTTACCAGTGGGTACCTTGATCGTGAACCATTAAGGAGCCACATGATTGCTGGTCTATGCACACATACAGGTTTTGCACGTACATAGTAGTGTTTTGTCGATAATCCGGTGGTGACCTTGAGGCAGTGGTGAGGTAAAAGGAAGTTTAAATCTTCTGCTGATTTTCATCAAAAGACACTAAGAAGCAGACATTGTCCAAGAAACACCGTGTCCGTGCGAAACACTGTTGGTTGGCATCATGCCAACCGTCTGTGCTTCACAATGACACAGCATTTTGGAGAGCAAGAAACGTGCCAGGTTGAATTGAGGAGGAAGAATGAGAAAAGTGTCTGATTAAAAGGGGGAGAGGGCAGTAGAGTGCCTGGTTAAATTGAAGGGAGAAGGAGACGAGTTCCCGTATGAATGGTGGAGATTGGAGGAGGAGAGACAGTCTCTGTGAAAGGGTAGGGAAAAGGATGGGGTTGAACTGAAATGGTGGAGTTGGTTGTAGGAGACTGACATTTGAGACAACTTTTGGGGAAGTAATATTCTGGTTGTTCTGTTGAAAATTTAAATGCCATTTTGCTTTTTCTTTTCTTAAATTAAAAATCTATCAATTGTACAGTGTAAATCTGCTTAAAATTAACTAGAATACATAATTTTTAATGTAAAAATTCACAGCTTTCTGGGGAAACATGCCTCCAGACCCCTCCCCCCAGAAATGCATCACCAATGCATTTGGATGCAACATTTGGATTTCACAATTCAGGCTTTTGTTTACTTATATTTTCTATTCCCCTAAGATAAGAATGTTTTGTATACCTACAGCTTATGTTCCAAGTAGGGTTGCCAACCCTCCTGGATTGTCCTGGAATCTCCAGGAATTGAAGGTCAATCTCCAGGACACTGTCGCAAGCAATCCGGGAGAAAAATCATCAGGGCATTAAAAAAAATTGTGGTTTTTTTTTTCATTTTCTTGGAACACTTCCATATTTTAGTTATAAAAATATTGGAGATGGGAAAAAGGGTTGTTTGACTAGGCCAGGTTGTTGGAGGCAGAAAGTCATGTGATAAAACCTCCAGGAATACGTCCAGCCAGAATTGGCAACACTAGTTCCAAATCCCATGTAACTAGTGTCCACATTTCATTGGCTTAGAATCAGCAAAGTTCTTCAGCTGACAGCTTTTTGGGGGGATATCAACTTCTTTTGAAACTGTTTTTTAACATATGCTAGTTTTCCAGGTTGGCATGAATATGACAAGTAGGTACTTCCATCTTAACAAGAATTTAGTACAATACAAAAAAATACAATCCAATGTCCAACCAACAAAATCAAAGCATATGAAATATATCACAAAGCTGCAACTGATTGCTCATTTTGATGGGGTCGCCAGGCAACAAAGTACTACATTTGGCATTGAACTTTCAACTTCCTTTGAGAGGGCCAGCCTGCACGACATTCCTTTTCACTACAGTTATAAACCTTCATATGGTTTTACTTGCAATATATATTTTAATGTGGTATACCGGCTAATGGCTTTTTAATCGGCAGGGCAAGTGAGTTGATTGCTGTCATTTTAATTGTTACTGACAATACAAGATTTTGCCTTCCTCTACAAATTCTCACACAAAAGTCACCGGGGCCTCGTCTACTGAGCACCTGGAGCATTGTTTTTCAGTCAGAGCCAAGTCACTCATGCTGGCCTTTGTAAATTCTGTTGGGGGTGTTGGGCGTTTCTTGCCCGGATTCAGCTTTACTTTGTTCAGTGTGCAGCTGCTGAATGAGTGACGTGAGTGGAATGCCCTTCTGTGCGCGACCTAATCGTAATGTGGTGTTATTGAGACTTAACATCAATTTAGATTATAAATCTGCATTGGTTAGCACTAGAATTTGTAAGTGCAAATTGTACGGGAGCCATTCCACTTTCTAATTATGTGCTCAATTGGCCGTTATCCACACTGTGCTAAGATCGCTGCTTGTCTATAGCAATAAGTGTAAACTCAGATTTGTGTTAAATATTCCAGTCTTATTTACTGCCAAAAAGTGTTGTTGCTGGCATAACACCCACATAATAAATGATACCCTGAATCTGTTACATTTTGTACTTTTTCTAACTTAAAAAGAAGTACATTTTTCCCCCGGTAACTTTTTGGGTAAATACTCTGCACGTTGTGGAACTGAGCCATACAGACAGGAAAGTTTCGGGTTCAGTCTCTGGTCTACACTGAATTAGCTGATGTCAGGTGGCAAGACTATTAGACCTGGCCACACTGCTTGTGGGATAGAAAGGGACAAAAGCAGCCAGGATTCCTACACATGACTGCTGCTGGCAAATGTGTGTTTGTTGATGTCAGTCAAAGACAGGCCTCAGGTTCAGGTGCCTGGTTCTGCCAGGATTTTTTTATTCGTTTATGAGCTGTGGGCGTCGCTGGCAGCATTTATTGCCCATCCCTAATTGCCCTTGAGGAGGAGGTGGTGGTGAACCGCCTTCTTGAACCGCTGCAGTCCGTGTGGTGAAGGTTCTCCCACAGTGCTGTTAGGAAGTGAGTTCCAGGATTTTGACCCAGCGACGATGAAGGAACGGCGATATATTTCCAAGTCGGGATGGTGTGTGACTTGGAGGGGAACGTGCCGGTGGTGTTGTTCCCATGTGCCTGCTGCCCTTGTCCTTCTAGGTGGTAGAGGTCGTGGGTTTGTGAGGTGCTGTCGAAGAAGCCTTGGCGAGTTGCTGCAGTGCATCCTGTGATTCCACCCCATGTTTTCTGTCCTGCCATTTTCTGTGGGACGGGGTCCACTGGAGATTTTCTGCCTATCCCCTTAACATTAAGGGGGACATTTCTGGGGGAGATCCCTGGCTACCCCAGTAATTCCGATCTTTTTGCCCTCCATGGGCCTCAGTGACCTGAGAGCTGGCATGAGTCCCACTGAGGCCAGTAAAAAAAGGCTCCAAACCTTTACCAGGGAAAGGTAATTAATCGCAGAGCAGATGAACTGAAGATACATTTTTTCAAGGCCTCACTGGGCCGCCTCTCCACCGCTGAAGTGGCCTGGCACTGCTCTGACATTCTGCTGATGGTTTGGGGAAGACACCATGGATGCACCCTTGCAGATATGGATTTCCTGCCCCGACAAAAGCAGGTCAGAGGCTGGGTATTCTGCAGCGAGTGACTCACCTCCTGACTCCCCAAAGCCTTTCCACCATCTACAAGGCACAAGTTGGGAGTGTGATGGAATACTCTCCACTTGCCTGGATGAGTGCAGCTCCAACAACACTTGAGAAGTTCGACACCATCCAGGACAAAGCAGCCCACTTGATTGGCACCCCATCCACCACCCTAAACATTCACTCCCTTCACCACCGGCGCACAGTGGCTGCAGTGTGTACCATCCACAGGATGCACTGCAGCAACTCACCAAGGCTTCTTCGACAGCACCTCCCAAACCCGCGACCTCTACCACTTAGAAGGACGAGAGCAGCAGGTACATGGGAACAACACCGCCTGCACGTTCCCCTCCAAGTCATACACCATCCCGACTTGGAAACATATCGCCGTTCCTTCATCGTCGCTGGGTCAAAATCCTGGAACTCCCTACCTAACAGCACTGTGGGAGGACCTTCACCACACGGACTGCAGTGGTTCAAGAAGGCGGCTCACCAACACCTACTCAAGAGCAATTAGGGATGGGCAATAAATGCAGGCCTCGCCAGCGACGCCCACATCCCATGAACGAATTAAAAAAAACAACATAGTTCCTTTAACAGGGTAAAAATGTCCGAAGGTGCTTCACAGGAGCGTTACCAGATAAAATTTGACACCGAGCTACATAAAGAGATATTAGGACAGGTGACCAAAAGCTTGATCACAGAGGTAGGTTTTAAGGAACGTTTTAAAGGAGGAGAAAGAGGTAGAGAGGTTTAGGGAGAGAATTCTAGAGCTTAGGGCCTAGGCAGCTGAAGGCACGGCACCAATGGTGGAGCGATGAAAATCGAGGATGTGCTAGAGGCCAGAATTGGAGGAGCGCAGAGATCTCGACGGGTTGTAGGATTGGAGGAAGGTGTGAGGCCATGGAGGAATTTGAACACAATGATGAGAATTTGAAAACCGTGGCGTTGCCAGACCAGGAGCCAACGTAGGTCAGCGAGCACAGGGGTGATGAGTGAATGGAACTTGGTGTGAGTTAGGATATGGGCAGCAGAATTTTAGATGACCTCAAGTTTATAGAGGGTGGAAGGTTGGAGGTCGGCCAGGAGAGCATTGGAATAGTCGATCCTGGAGATACAAAGGCATGGATAAGGGTTTCTGCAGCAGACAAGCTGAGGCCGGGGGGGCGGAGATGAGCGATATTACGATGGTGGAAATAGGGGGCTTTGGTGGTGGAGAGGATGTGTGATTGGAAGCTCAGCTCAGGGTCAAATAGGATGCTGAGGTTGCAAACATGCAGGTGTCTCCGTCTCTGGGATTTGGGATGGGGTCTCCAGCCGGGGACTAGGGCTCCACTGGATCACCGCACCTCCACCAAAACCGGAAAGAGTCGGTGCCTTCCGGAAAGGAAAGAAAAATGGGAGAATTTTTTTTAAAATCTAAATTTCTGTGCAGGCCTTTCAAAATTATTGGGCCACAGGTATGGATTGAAAAAGACGACACTTTGCACTCAGCTAATCAACATGTGTCCCGTGTTCACAAATTTAGCTGAAAAAAATACCTTGCAAGATAGGTGACATTGTCATTTTGCATACCACTACTACTAAATTCCTATCTGTCAGCTCAGCAGCGACAATAGGCCCAAATGAATTTTCTCCACTGTTGTCGGTTCGGAACTAGCCTGGCTGCTTCAGTCATCTGTATACCTTTCTGTGACAAGTCACTTTTGGCATTGTCTATCCAGCGTTTCCTTGGCTTCTTGTTCCATGTACCTCTTAATGCAGGGCTACAAAAGGTATTCTAGCTGTTTCCATTCTTGAGAGGTGACCAATCCAATTCAGTCATCTTTCTTGGATCTTACCAACCTCTCTATCAGACATTACGGGGGTGATTTTAGGAGGCAAATGTGGGTGCGTTGGAGGCGGGCGGGGGGGGGTTTCTGAAAATCATGCAAATCCTGTTCGGGTTCCGAAGCCGGCTCTGACCCGCTGGCTTCCGAGTTTCCCAGGGACCCACCGGTGTATGCGCAGGCGACCCGAAACTGGAAGTCCCGCTGGCAATTAAAGTTGGCAGGATGACAGTTTAAGAGCCAAATGTACCTCATTGAGGTACTTAAGGCATTTTACCTGTGACAGATGAAATGACAAGAAAGATTTTTAACTTACCTGGGCGGCTTGCCCACTGCTTCTGATTTACCAGGTTTCACCAGGCGTGAAGGGCCGGATCAGGGGGAAAGAAACTAAATAAATTAAATAAAAAAACAGGCAATGAAGTGAAAACACTAAATGAACCTACCTTTGAAACCTGCTCTGATGTCCGATGTCCCCCTCTCCGATGTCCCGCTCTTCACCCTCCCAATGTCCCCCCAATCTCCCCCCGATTTCCCACCAATGTCCCCACGATCTCCCCCGATCTCACCCTCCCAATCCCAATCTTCCCCTCTTCCCCCCCCCCCCGATCTTCCCCTCTTCTCCCCCCGATCTTCCCCTCTTCTCCACCCCCCACCCCGGTCTTCCCCCTCCTTCCCCCGGTCTTCTCCTCTCCTCCCCTCACCCCGGTCTTCCAGTCCAGTGCCGGATGACGTCTGGCTCTCTGTCTTTCCCGCCCCCCACTCGCGTTGCAGCTCCTGATGGCAGCCAGTTTGCCAATCAGGCTAGCTGCCGGGCGCAGAACCTGGAGAGGACGTTAACCACTATCAATCAACGTGCGATCGTGTCGGAAACGGTAAGTTTGGTTCATGTGGGTTTGCCACGCACCCAATCGCCCCCCCCCCCCCACTGCCAACCCGCCTACCCACTAATATCAGGGCCCTTATGTTTAGCACCGATTTAAAAACTCTCGCTCCCACCTTGATTCCTGAACGGTGAGTACAGCCCTTGTTTATCTGTGTGACGACCGATCTGGCATGAATTGTCTTTCTCATCTTCCATAAATGTTGCGGTTTCAGAAGTCTGAAATTCACCAAGTGTTCAACCACTACACCCTGGCTGCTCTCATTAGGTTTAGCAAGCCAAACGAGGCAAGGACCCGGGCGGTGTGGCACTTGGAGCCACCAGTGGGAGCTGGGTGAATCGTCAGGACCAACTGCTGGGTGAATCGTCAGGACCAACTGCTGGGTGAATCGTCAGGACCAACTGCTGGGTGAATCGTCAGGACCAACTGCTGGGTGAATCGTCAGGACCAACTGCTGGGTGAATCATCAGAACTAATGGCTGGGTGTGGAGTCAGTACTAACTGCTAATAAAAGTGGGTGTGGTTGTTTACCATGTGACCTTTAAAGCTCATCCCATACACCCCTGTCACTTTACATGTCTCATTAATATTAAAGTGTAATATAACAAAACATGATTATATTTCTAGTATGTAAAGCACAATTTACAGAGATTTTGACATAATAAGATATATGCAAAGCAGAGTTTTCATCACAGTTACAGGAGCTCAGTCATCTTTTACACTATGGAGAATGCAGCGGCTTAAGGTCATTAATCACGCTTTGAAACTATTTACATGGATTTTTTAGTTACGGCTAGCCTAACAGAACTCATTAGCTCCCTCTGGATTTTATTAAAATTTTCTACCATTCCCTCAACCCTATAGATACTAATTATAAGCAACTGTCTAGAATTTGAGAAGCTATTTTATGAACACAGTCCTGTAGTTAATATTATCATCTTAATTAACAGTTCATTATGGTGAAGACTTAAGAGTGAATATCTCTTCTATGATCTGGTTATAACGTATCCACGCTGGAAATAATGAGTTGTTATTGAACTAAAGGAATTCCTTCTTGGCCTTGATACTAGAGAAGATTAAAAGTGGAGAATAATTATAACCCACCCAACACAAAAGAAGCAAATTGATTGAAATAATGTATTTAACAAACCTAAATTGCACAGGTAAATATAGAGCAGCCCACACACGTCAATCAGACCAAATGTGGGCTTTAAAAACCACTGGAAAAGATATGAATCACCAAAGATTACCTCTCTCCTTTAGGAAAATTGGGAACTTCATTGTTTATCATATATGTATTTAAGAGCAAGAGTATAATGTGCATTTTATACATGGGAAAAGAATAAGGATGATGATTGACCTGAAGGCCCAATATGGTTTCAGTCTGAATAAGATTGTGTGATTTGAGCCATTGCATGTATCTTAATCCTGAGCTGTCATCAAGGATAGAGTGGGATATTTGTTCCCCATTAAATTAGCCATTCAGAATAATTTATTTGCCAAAGTTTAAGTTCATCACCCATTATATAAATACAGTATAATGATGCTGGAACAATACTTTTGCTACAAGCTACGATAATGAAAACATATTTTACATTTCAAAGCATGGCCGGTAAATCTGAGTGATGAGGTCAAAGAAACCTGACAAATGTAAAACTGTATTTTAATTATGGCTTCTCTTCAAGTAAATATACACTTCCAATTTCTTATTCAATCAGTTTGCATTGTTTGTTTTATTATCTTCAAATTTGCACCTTGTTTCTGTTTGTATTAATTTTTTGTTCCTCTTTGATGTTTTCTTCTTGCAGTGTTTCTGTTTTCTCTCTATCTTTTGTTACGAGAAGCTGTGAGCTATGAAGGCAGAACTGGAGCAGCAAAATCAAGCACTTGAATATAATTAAGGTAAATGGACTGTGTGAAATTTACAGGATAGAACCACTTGGTTTAATTCATGGATACTCTAGTATTTGCCCATGTTGTTATTACAGTTATTAAAGTTCAAGTCCAATCTGCATGCTTCCTGAACTGAGCATTAATTCTGTAATCTGCACCTGGCATTAGCCCAAGTCCTAACATTAAATATCAGGCAGAAACTAAAGACCAATTGACAGTGCTTCTGCATTTTTTTAAATGTGGGAACCTACAATGACATTTGATGACATCAGGCAAACACTTAATGGAGGGTAATTTTGACTTTGGGTGATAGTGTAGAACGGGCGATATCGGATCTGCCGCCCATTATACAACTCTCCTGATTTTCATCTCTACTGACTTCAATGAAATGAAAATCGGGAGAGATGTATAACAGGCGGCTGATCCAATATCACCCATTTTACACTATCACCCAAAGTCAAAATTACCCCAAATGTGCTTTTATGGCATTCCTCTGTCCGTTATTTTAATGCTGACATAAATCTGTTTATTTTAAATTGGATAACACCTTCACTAAAATAGCAGATAGGGGAATGTCAAACAAGTGCATTGAGCATTTTATCTGCTAATATTGGCAACAATAATTTCTATCCTTTAATTTTAATGGATGCAACATCACAAGCCGCATGACTGCAATTTCCCGAGATGTGTTCCCTGTGAGTACTGGATCACTGAATCACCCCTGATATGTGAACCTAGACAGTGGGTATTGGGGACCATCACATCCAGGCATGGCCTTGTCATCAGCTAACATCCACTACTGGGTAGCAAGCAGCAGTGGGAATCTTGGCTGATTATTATCCTCTTTAGAATTGGGATGTTAAAGACAATTATAGCACCCCCCCTCAACCCGACCCAACCCCCTCACCCCCTCACCCCAATTTATAAATAACCCTTCAAGCAACAATATTATTCAACTAATAATTCCTTTTTCTCTTTACTAATCGTTTACTTCAGCTGAGGGGACGGCCATCTCCAGACTCCTCCACCCTGCCCAACTTTGATACTGATCTGTGGATTGCCCATCAGGAAATCTGCATCCATGGACAAGACAAACACAATTCCTCTCAGGCAAGGAAGCCTGGATGTTAGCCTTTCCCAGGGTCCAAATCCTGGAGCAAAACATTATTATATGGTTTTGTTCTGATGGGCAGATGACCAATTTAAGCCAACTATAATTTTATTTTAAGGTACTGAACAGCTCAGCATGGACACAAAAGAAAGACTTTAGTACAAGTCATATGATGCCATTACAATTTATTTGTTATCAGCGCAACGCAGCACCTATGAACATTCTTGTTAATGAGCAAAACAAACTCACACAAGAAAAGTCTTTTCAAACTTACTAAAAATAACAGTTGTAAATATGTAAAACAGCAGGTGACTGAGAGTGTGCTACTTGGAGAATGAAAACTCAGGGGTCAGCCAACATCACTAACTGTGAGAGGGACACATATCTTTAGGCAGCTGCTATTCTATTCAACTTGTGTGATTTTTCAACAAGGACTGAAATCCTAACACTGCGATGGTGATTTTTTTCATTTAGCACTTTACTCTAAGATGAATCAATCACATAATATTATATTAATCTTCCAGCGTATATAACAACAACTACTTGAATTGGCTTGCTATCATTCCATGGAGCACGTTATCTCACACTTTCTTTTTTATTTTTGTTTCGGTGGCTTTCAAACGTTTTGAGAAAAGTTTGGTTTGATTGCCTACTCTGGCTTGTCTTCAGTAAGTTGGCCATTTTCCAACACCTTTTATCCGTTTAACAGCCTTAGTGCCACTGAAAAAGCACATGTGTGCATTGAAATCCCCATTCCATTTACACATCAGAAAGGAAACAAAAATCCCACTGATGGAAATAAGTGGCTCTTATGCTCACAATAAGCTACAATCAATGTGTTATATTATTTGTGCATAAAAGCGCTGTCTTGCTATAATTGTTTCAGAAGACAATTTATTTTTTCAATCTGTTTTCTCTCCATCCCTTCCAGAACAGAGACATTGCTCTCCCAGTTTCTCTTTATACTTCTGTGGGTGTTATGATTCCTTTGTTAATTTAATTATTTGACTCCATGCACTAAAAGTGTTGGCAATAGATTCCGATGAATTTGGATCCAGTATTGCTCGCTAGAGGTCACTGAGAGAATAGATTTAAAGCAATTCAAGCTTGTACTGAGACACCACATTACTGTAACTCAAAGTGATGTATTGCCTTGTCAACTCTACATATGTTGAACAACATTTATATTCTCGTAAATTTATGGAAACATTTTATCACACATTTTATTAATGGTGATTTAAAAGAACAATTATTCCTTATCTGATAACATGCTGCTAACTTTCACTTCCCCTTCCTCTCTTTTTCTCTACTGCGTTTCTTTCTCAATTACTCTTCACAGCCGTTGCTATGGTTTCCTGTCTATTTAAACTACCAACACTGTGAGACTTTAAGTACACGTGATGGCCTTGCTAACAATATTGAGAATATTAATAACAAACTTAATGTATATAATTGATGTAATCTCATATTACAACCACATGGATTGAGATACAATATACTCAAAAAAGGGTAGTACCTGACTATTCAAGGTATCTTTTGCCATTAACAAGCTTATAAAATTGAAGAATATCAATTGGTTACATAAGAGAAACACTTATAGGATTGGCTGGGTTTTATTAGCATAAATTTAACTTGGTTTGTTCCTACTTTTCTTGAACCTGTTTGTGGCACAAGATTATGCAAACGTAATTTAATGATCATAGAATTAGGTTTGTTTCATTACCGGCACATCCCTAATGTTTATGTCATCACTCATGGCTAACAGTCCCTTTTCTCCAATCTGGTCCAGTTAAACATTGTCACCCTCCTTTAACCAGGATGATGACTGTTGGATTTTCCACACCTTCCAGTATCACGAATACCCCAACAATCAGCCAACAAGGCATACTTCTGTACAATCTTTTCCCAGGTGGCGTTATTTCTTATCCACATTTGTTAAACTGAATAATGATAAGCCTGCAGTAAATACAATGGGGCCTAAATTCAACATTGTTGCACCCGTTTTACAGGCGTCACTGTCGGCCCGCACTCATCCTCTCCCGATCACCTCCCCCGCGAACTAACCTGTGAGTTTCGGTGCCGGCCGAAATTGATTAGGCCCCGATAGGCAAGCTGTGTCGGGGTGCCTGATTGGCGCCCACAGTTGGCCTGAATTATGATGATGAGGCATGAGGAAAAATTTAGCTTGGTCCTCAGGCGTCTTTGTTCTAGCATGCCTTCGCTGTGCGCTGCCGGACGCTAACGAAATTAGGACCCAATGGGGTTGGAATCCCTTGCGCCCTTCTTTTAGCACACTGGCTAACGCGTTCGCACTAATTATTTTACTGAAGTCGTTGACCCATTTAAAATAAGTATTTTTATATTTTTTAGAAATATGAGAGGTGAAATTGGTCTTCAGCGGTAGCGCAAAACAGGCGATAGCGAATCAGCACACCCTTTTACACCCCGCTCAATTTTCTTTTCCTTTCAAGTCAATTCACCCCCGTGTTTTCAAATAAAAACTGGAAGAGGTTTAGCAACTTCATTAAATTAATGCATACAGGAATTTTATGTGAATGGATTAACCAGTGCCCTAAAAATAGTGCACAGAAAAATTTCAATCCAGTAGGTCAAAATGACCATGACCTCTAAGACACTTCGCCAAACAAAGGATGTAGAGGCATTGGAGAGGGTGCAAAAGAGATTCACAAGGATGATACCAGAGAGGATATCCTTATCAGGAAAGGCTGAACAGGCTGGGGCTCTTTTCTCTAGAAAAGAGAAGGCTGAGGGGTGACCTGATAGAGGTCTTTAAGATGATCGGGTTTGATAGGGTAGATGTAGAGAAAATGTTTCCACTTGTGGGGAATCCAAAACCAGAGGTCATAAATATAAAATAGTCGCTAATAAATCCAATAGGGAATTCAGGAGAATCTTCTTCACCCAAAGGGTGGTAAGAATGTGGAATGCGCTACCACAAGGAGAAGTTGAGGGCAATAGCATAGATGCATTTAAAGGGAAGCTAGATAAGCACATGAGGAAGAAAGCAATGGAAGGGTATCCTGATAGGCTTAGATGTAGTAGGGAGGGAGGAAGCTCATGTGGAGTGTAAACATCGGCATGTTGGGCCGAATGGCCTGTTTCTGTGCTGTAGTTTCGATGTAACTCGATATAACTCAATGAATCACAAGGCTTAAAGGGACAATGTCATCCTGCTGGTGATTTGGTTATAGCACTGGTTAAATTTCAGACCCTCTCACAATTTGCTTTATTTATGTTCATGGCAAATTTCTGTCTCCAAAGATGAACCCTCGTTTCTTATGAGCTGAACTTACAATTTTAGAGTGTGGTGAACAGGGTGTCTCTGAGTTAACAACACAACAACAACTTGCATTTATATAGCACCTTTAACATAGCAAAACGTCCCAAAGCACTTCACAGGAGCAATTTTCAAACTAGATTTGACACCAAGCCACATAAGGAGATATTAGGACAGGTGACCAAAAGCTTGGTCAAAGAGGTAGGTTCCAAAGAGTGTCTTAAAGGAGGAGAGAGCTGTAGAGAGGCGGAGAGGTTTAGGGAGGGAATTCCAGAGCTTAGGGCCTAGGCAGCTGAAGGGACAGCCGCCAATGGTGGAGCGATAAAAATCGGGGATGCGCAAGAGGCAAGAATTGAAGGAGTGCAGAGATCTCGGAGGGTTGTAGGGCTGGAGAGGTTGCAGAGATAGGGAGGGGCGAGGCCATGGAGGGATTTAAAAACAAGGATGAGAATTTTAAAATCAAGGTGTTCCCAGACCGGGAGCCAATGTAGGTCAGCAAGCACAGGGGTGATGGGTGACGGGGCTTGGTGCGAGTTAGGATACAGGCAGCAGAGTTTTAGATGAGCTCAAGTTTATGGAGGGTGGAAGGTGGGAGTCTGGCCAGGAGAGCATTGGAATAGTCAAGTCTACAGGTAACAAAGGCATGGATGAGGGTTTCAGCAGCAGTTGAGCTGAGGCAGAGGCAGAGATGGGCGATGTTACAGAGGTGGAAGTAGGCGGTCTTGGTGATGGAGCAGATATGTGTCTCAGAGTCAAATAGGACGCCAAAGCTGCGAATGGTTTGGTTCAGCCTCAGACAGTGGCCAGGGAGAGGGATGGAGTCAGGGGCTAGGGAACGGAGTTTGTGGCAATGGCTTCAGTCTTCGCGATATTTAGCTGGAGGACAAGCAGTGTAACAAATTAGCGACAGTGGCGGGGTCGAGGGAGTTGGTGGTGAGGTACAGTTGGGTGTCGTCAGCGTATATGTGGAACCTGACGTGCTTTTGGATGATGTCGCCGAGAGACAGCATGTAGATGAGAAATAGGAGGGGGTTAAGGATAGATCCTTGGGGGACTCCAGAGGTAATGGTGTGGGAGCGGGAAAAGAATCCATTGTAGGTGATTCTCTGGCTACGACTGGAACCAGACGAGCACAGTCCCACCCAGCTGGACGACGGAGGAGAGGTATTGGAGGAGGATGATGTGGTCAACCGTGTCAAAGGCTGCAGACAGGTAGAGAAGGATAAGGAGGGATAGTTTACCATGGTCACAGTCATATAGGATGTCATTTGTGACTTTGTTAAGGGTCGTTTCAGTACTGTGGCAGGGACGGAAATCTGATTGGAGGGATTCAAACATGGAGTTGCGGGAAAGATGGGCACAGATTTGGGAGGCAACAACACGTTCAAGGACTTTGGAGAGGAAAGGGAGGTTGGAGATGGGGTGGTAATTTGCAAGGACAGAGAGGTCAAGGGTGGGTTATTTGAAGAGGGGGATGATGACAGCAGATTTGAAGGGGAGGGGGACAGTACCTGAGGAGAGGGAAACGTTAACAATATCAACTACCACGGGGCCAGGAAGGGAAGTTGGGTGGTCAGTAGTTTGGTAAGAAAATGGTCGAGGGACCAGGATGTGCGTCTCGTGGTCAAGATGAGCTCGGAGAGGGCATGAAGGGAGATAGGAGAGAAACTAGGGAAAGATGCAAATTCAGGGCTAGGGCAGGGGGGAGCCGTAGCGGAGTTTGGCTTGGTGGGCATGGGGAAGAGAAGAAAGCGGCAGAGGCTGCTGAACGGATGGTCTCAATCTTAGTGACAAAGTAGTCCATGAGCTCCTCACACTTGTTGTTGGAGGTGAGGGTGGAGGGGGCAGGGGAGAGGGGTTTAGAAAGACAGTTCGTAGCAGTCAAGTGAAGCCGGGGGTTACCTTTGCATTCCGAGAGCAGGATCCGATAGTGCTTTATGTGGTCCAGCCAGATCTAGCAATGAATGGCTAAACCAGTTGTCTGCCATAAACATTCAAGTCTGCATCCCTTGGACTTAAGGGAGCGGAGATGAGAGCCGTACCAGGGGGAATGACCAGGGTGAGAGAGAGTAATGGTTTTAATGGGGACAAGGGCATCAAAGGTGGAGGTGAGGATGTGATTGAGCACTACCCTCGCCATAGGGTCCACAGACCGAGGCTCAGCTTCCTGGACCTCTCTGAGCAGCAGTGCACACGGAGGCTCAGAGTCACCCGACATGTAGTCGTGGGCATCTGCAGCCTCCTTGATGCCGAGCTGCTCCCGGCTGGCCCGAGTACCATCTTCTTACCTGTCGCTGTCAAAGTCACCACTTCCTTCAACAACTTCTCCTCCGCATCCTTCCAGTGTGCCACCGGGGACATCGCCAACGTCTCTCAGTCGTCTGCACAAAAGAGCCCTGCAAATACATCTTCACCCATTCTGCAGTGACACAATGGGTGGCATCAGTTGTGGGTCTTCATAGTGATCCTCAGGAAAGGGCATTATTGCACAAATCAGACAAGATTTGCAAAGACGTGACAGTAGTGGTGACAATATAATATGTAATGTGAGTTGATCAGAAATCAAATGTAAGTAAAAACCATGACAAACCCTCAAACACCCTTGTGCATCCCCTTCATGCTCACGACATGTTTGCCTTACGCTTCTTACTACACATATGTGATGCATGCCCTGTGGCTGCAGCACATGTAGTGGCAGGTTGGGTGAGGCTGACCATGAAAGAGATGCATCAGAGGGTGAGTATGAGATAGAGCCATGAGATTGTATGAGGATTGGGTTGAGTGGTAGTGGTGGGATGAGTACTGGCAAGGTGAGTAAGTGCAGGTAAGATGAGGATGAGCTTTGAGTGGGTGTGAGAAGTGATGTGATAGAGTTGTGTTGACAGTGCAGAAGGAGATGTGGGGTGGGGGCAGTGATGTGGCAGACAAAGAGTAGGGGAATGAGTAAGTGTACTCACTTTGGCTGACCTACTCAGGTCATTGAAGCGCCTCCTGCACTGTATGCAGGTGCATGGTATGTTGGTGCTGCTGGTGACCTCCTCTGCCCTCTTGAGCCAGGCCTACGTGGTGGCAGAGGCAGGCGACTTCCTCCCGTCCGCCGGGTGGAAGATCTCCCTCCTCCTCCTCCACCTCCTTACCCCATCCAGTAAGACCTGGAGTGAGGCATCATTAAACCTGGGAGCAGCCTTCCCCCTGGGCTGCTCCATGCTGTAATTTTGCCTATTTTCTGCAGCATCAGTCAGTGGAGGACTGCCCCTTTAAATAGGGCTCCTCCAGCTGACAGCCTATGATGCGGATGCGCAGTCCGCCCGCTGCACAGCTTTCCAGCGTGAGGTGAGAGTGACTGCCCTTGACATCAAGGCAGCATTTGACCGAGTGTGGCACCAAGGAGCCCTAATAAAATTGAAGTCAATGGGAATCAGGGGGAAAACTCTCCAGTGGCTGGAGTCATGCCGAGCACAAAGGAAGATGGTAGTGGTTGTTGGAGGCCAATCATCTCAGCCCCAGGGCATTGCTGCAGGAGTTCCTCAGGGCAGTGTCCTAGGCTCAACCATCTTCAGCTGCTTCATCAATGACCTTCCCTCCATCATAAGGTCAGAAATGGGGATGTTCACTGATGATTGCACAGTGTTCAGTTCCATTCGCAACCCCTCAAATAATGAAGCAGTACAAGCCCGAATGCAGCAAGACCTGGACAACATCCAGGCTAGGGCTGATAAGTGGCAAGGAACATTCGCACCAGACAAGTGCCAGGCAATGGCCATCTCCAACAAGAGAGAGTCTAACCACCTCCCCTTGACATTCAACGGCATTACCATCGCCAAATCCCCTACCATCAACATCCTGGGGGTCACCATTGACCAAAAACTTAACTGGACCAGCCATATAAATACTGTGGCTACAAGAGCAGGTCAGAGGCTGGGTATTCTGTGGCGAGTGACTCACCTCCTGACCTCCCAAAGTCTTTCCACCATCTACAAGGCACAAGTCAGGAGTGTGATGGAATACTCTCCACTTGGCTGGATGAGTGCAGCTCCAACAACACTCAAGAAGCTCGACACTATCCAGGACAAAGCAGCCCGCTTGATTGGCACCCCATCCACCACTCTAAACATTCACTCCCTTCACCACCGGCGCACTGTGGCTGTAGTGTGTACCATCCACAGGATGCACTGCAGCAACTCGCCAAGGCTTCTTCGACAGCACCTCCCAAACCCGCAACCTCTACCACCTAGAAGGACAAGAGCAGCAGGTACATGGGAACAACACCACCTGCATGTTCCCCTCCAAGTCACACACCATCCCGACTTGGAAATATATCGCCGTTCCTTCATCGTCGCTGGATCAAAATCCTGGAACTCCCTTCCTAACAGCACTGTGGGAGAACCTTCACCACACGGACTGCAGCGGTTCAAGAAGGCGGCTCACCACCACCTTCTCAAGGGCAATTAGGGATGGGCAATAAATGCAGGCCTCGCCAGCGATGCCCACATCCCATGAACGAATAAAAAATACCCGGAAGCCAAGGTAAGCGTTACCCACGCGCCCAGTCGACCCCCCGCTGCCAACCCTCCTCCCTCCTAATATCGAGCCCATAAATTTGGGGTGACCATGTGACTGTTTCATAGGTTGGGAAAAAAGTTATATTTTAAGATTTGAATAAGTAGATGACTATATTTTTAAATGGCAGAGATCTCTCGTGCTTGAATTTACCAGCTGTTTTCCCAAGAAGATTGCTAACGAGTCTGATAGCCCAATTTGCAGATTGCAGGGAAGATCATAGTTTGATTGTTCTCAGTCCTGACTGTCTGCAGGGCTAGTGAGTTCTCCCATAGCCCAACATCATCATGGTTATGAACTTTGCAAAAGTGGCATGGATGAAAGTCATCTTGAGAGAGGCTGTCCCAGAAGATTAAAACCTACAAGGCACCGTGCTGGGATGAAACCAATAAGTGAAAGAACTTCCTCAAACTGGCTTCTTCCCTTCTATTGCAGACAGGAGACAGCACAGGGCTGTTGTTCTAGCTTCAGGTGGCCATAGTTTGAATCTGACCCTCTGGCTACAGAAACCCCATATCTATGAATCTTGGCATTTCCTGACAGGTGCAAATGAACATACTACTGCTGCAGAGCAAATAATGCCTGAGTCAATCTGCCGATCACTTACTCACCTTAATACAGCTGCCATGCAACTGACATTTATTTCACCGTAAGATAACAAACATGTTGCAGGGTTGGATGGCAATGGGGATGATAGCAGATGTCTGAGGCACTGCTACTCATTTCCCAGGTCCCAGGTGGAAACCCAGCCAAGGGATGGTGAACTGTGACCGTGATTGCTAAAGCCTATAGTAAACAGGATTCTGAATGTTGCTTTTAACTCATTTACCACCTGGATTGAGTTCTCGGCACACAAATGGAATGTTGGCACAGTGCATTGTGCCAAGGCGCATGATACGGTGATAGGACACACACTGTGGTTCATTGTTCAGCTACCTCACAACCAGCATCCTACAAGGCACTTCCTTACATAGTAAAATCAAAAAAATATATAAATCGTACAAGAAATGCTCTAAAAAAGGTAATTCTCCATCATTATTTTCTCTTTAGAGCAGAACCTGGGAGAGAGGCCGGGCAGGTGATTTACTCTTGGTTCTCTGCTAATGTAACAGTTGATTGACCCTCCAATTCTTCCTCTAAATTGGAGCAGTGCAAACATTTTGTTGGACCTGGTGTATATGTCAAGAGAAAGCCAGTGTTGTCTGAATCCTTCCTTGGAGGTCTTGAGCATTGACCTCAAAGCACAGAGCAATCATAGAGAGAAGCTGAGAGCATCCCTTTGGGATACAGAGTTGTGGAGTTTTGATGGAGAAACAGTGAATGTCAGTTAGGGGAGGGGGAAGCTGAAGGTATATTTATATTGTAAGAACACTGGGTTTTGGTATCCTGCCAAATATATGCTGAGGAACCAGACGAATTCTTAACCCCCTCACTTATGTCCTCACAAAGGAAGCATCTGGGGTTTACCACCCTGCTTAGGCCTAGGAATGAATGATGCCTAAATCAGCTCACCGAACTCCCTTACATCACCCAGTTCGGATTGAACTTCAGTTTACCTTATCAACCCTCCATTAGGACCCACAAGGTACTGAATGAATGAATTAACCCTTTCTTGTCAAATCATCAAAGAAGTCAGACAACAATTCATGCACTAGCAACTATTATTGACTACGTGATTGTAATTATCACTACTTAAATTCAAACATTGAGTGTACAAACAATTAATAGATACAAACAGCTATCGACAGGGTTAGCTGCACAAAGTCCCCCAAACATACAGCACCCCTATCTCTTGCCCTCCTGTCCCCATAAAAATTAGCACCATAGGATTTTTATAAGTGCCCCTCCTGGTCCCACAAAAATCTTCCGGCCTATTGCTGGTCCCTCCATGCCCCCTCCCCTAGATTGCCTCCCCCATTTAAGTGCCAGCTTCTGGCTTGTCTCAGTGGAAGAGCTGTAGGATTTCTTGCTCCTCTGATCAGCGAGCTGCCTGTCAGCACTTGGTGAGCGTTGAAAGCTCATGGAAATTATGCAGTTTAGGCTCGACCGTGCCATTGCACAGGAGTAGCAGACGTCTCACCCACCACCTGCCCGATTTGCACTATAGTTGAAAATCGCGTCCTCTCCTTGTGTTTATATAGTGCCGTTAACATAAAAAATGTCCCAAAACACATCACAAAGATGTAACAAAAGTAATGGATGCTGAGCCAAAGAAGGAGATATTAGATGGGGTGACCAAAAGTTTGGTTAAAAAAAATGGTTTTAAGGAGGCTCTTAAAGGTGCAGAGAGAGAAGGAGGGAGAGGTGGAGAGACGATGATCTTATGGAGGTTATTCCAGAGCGTGAGGCCTAGGTGGTTGAAGGCATGGCTACAAATGGTGGGGAGGAGGGATGCGCAAGAAGCTACCACTGCTCCCCCACTCAGGCCTCAGGTTAAATTGGCAAATCGGGCCCTGATGACATCATCGGAGCCCAATCTGCATATTTAAAGAGGACTCTGCTTGCTTGGGATGGGTGTCCTTGCCACCTGCAATTTAAAATTGCAGTCGGTCAGATCGGAGCGGGAAAGAACTGGGTATGTCTTGATTTCTGCTGAGTTGGGGGAGTTAAAATCGAGGCCATTAAGTTTCAACCACTGGGTTTTTCATTTTGATTACTCATCACTGACATTTATCCATACGTCATCCTACAAATACTGTACTTAGGAAAGAAATTCCGAAGCATAAATTAATGGGAAATTATCAGTGACACAGACATTCACCCAAAAATTTCTGTCAAAATAACAGTGAGGTTAATGGCGTTCTCCATTATTTATGCGCAAATGCCACAGCAACTTCAGGCGAGGGCAGATGTGCAGTTAAACGCAGAAATTGAAAAGATGCAGTCGGAGATGCACTGCTCCGCCATTAGCTTCGCGAAAATGGCATCTCGCTGCCTGACTCACCATTGAAATGCATTGAACGGCATGACGTTCCTGTACTTGCACGGTAGATAGAAACTAAACTCACCACAGAAAGTTAGGGCTTGTCCATTTCAATCTAAATACTCTTTTTAATGGTGTGATAAGTGTTAATTACTGCCAGTCAACCTTTCTGGCCCTGAAAATTAACTATTATAAGTGTGGAGTCTCTTTCCTTCAGCTTTTAATTGTTTTACTTTTTCTTTCTGTCTTTTTTCCCCCTCTTGTAATCCAATCTTTATTTCCCTCTTTTTATTTCACTTTCTGTATCTGATTTGACATTGAATTCACCCACTCTAACTTACACTTAATTGTTCACTCCTTGCACTGGTCATTTAACAATACATGAATCTGATTGGTTAAGTAGATACACAATTGCTTGCCCTGTTCACTCAGATCCCAGATGCCCTGTAGAGGGCGCCGCGGCCTTTCCATCTCCCACTTACAGCAACTTGCAGGGCAAAATATCATCGACATTAAACAGGCAAGGGCAAGTCTAACTAACAGCGGGTGATGTTCGTTGGCCTGCCACGGCAATTTTTGGGCCAATGTGTTTCAATACCCTAGATATTATTGGTGAAAATGAATTTTCAGCTTGTCTGTTTTGTTGATTAGAATAGCAAATATCTGATTGAAATTGTAATGCTTCAGAAACCCATAGCATATTATTCATCTGGCTCATTATATTAAATTATAAAACGGTTGTCAATTTCAGTGCTCTGCATTTAAAATATATGCATGTCAGCTCAATGGCTGGAGATGGGGGGATAGAGGAGCAGTACCCAAAAGTAAAAAGAAAAGACAATTTACACATAGGCATTTTACAGTGGTGGTGCTATACTTAGAGGCAGAAATTCCCCAGTGCAATAATTTTTACAAATGGGTTAACTGGTTTGAGTGAAATTCCTTTGTTAACTACTTCAGTGAATTTCCTAACCCTTTTATTGTGATTGAAGTAACATTCTCGCCAGACAAGTGCCAGGCAGTGACCACCTTCAACAAGAGAGAGTCTAACCACCTCCCCTTGACATTCAATGTCACTACCATTACCGAATCCCCCACCATCAACATCCTGGGGGTCACCATTGACCAGAAACTTAACTGGACCAGCCACATAAATACTGTGGCTACAAGAGCAGGTCAGAAGCTGGGTATTCTGCGGTGAGTGACTCACCTCCTGACTCCCCAAAGCCTTTCCATCGTCTACAAGGCACAAGTCAGGAGTGTGATGGACTAATCTCCACTTGGCTGGATGAGTGCAGCTCCAACAACACTCAAGAAGCTCGACACCATCCAGGACAAAGCAGCCCGCTTGATTGGCACACCATCCACCACCCAAAACATTCACTCCCTTCACCACCGGCGCACCATGGCTGCAGTGTGTACCATCCACAGTATGCACTGCAGCAACTCGCCAAGGCTTCTTCGACAGCACCTCCCAAACCCAAGACCTCTACCACCTAGAAGGATAAGGGCAGCAGGCACATGGGAACAACACCACCTGCACGTTCCCCTCCAAGTCACACACCATCCCGACTTGGAAATATATCGCCGCTCCTTCATCCTCGCTGGGTCAAAATCCTGGAACTCCCTACCTAACAGCACTGTGGGAGAACCTTCACCACACGGACTGCAGCAGTTCAAGAAGGCGGCTCACCACCACCTTCTCAAGGGCAATTAGGGATGGGCAATAAATGCTGGCCTTGCCAGCGACGCCCACATCCCATGAACGAATAAAAAAAATTGTCCTTGTTAAAATATTGAACAGAGAAATTTAACTCAAATATGTTAATCAAGTCATTAAAGTAGCACATGGAGGAATATCTATCCCTCATCGCCTGTGTGGAATTGAATGAGCAAGGGTGGCCTTTTAGCCCCAAGCAGTGACTGATTTTGGCAGCATATTTTAATTGGTGCTTGGGGAGGGGATCCACACAGCCGGCAGGGAGATCTGCACCCCTGGGATGTACCTGCCCTCCTTCCGCCACATTCCCGGGCCATGGGAGCCTTCTTCTCTTTACCAGATTTTCCCATGCATTCCCCCCACCTCAGCTATTCTGCGTAATCATTTCCACCGCCTCTGGATCCATCTTTTGTTTCCATACTTGTCTCCTTATCACCTCCTTTTGCCTTGCAACATCATCACTTTTGTCATTTAAAGACTCCTACCCTCCACCCTATCCCTTTTGTTCATTTCCTGGGTGCTGTTCTTGCTTAAAAGCTGTTCATCTTTAACATCTTCCACTTCCGATGATAGTTCATTGACCTGAAACGTTAACTCTATTTCTCCCTCCACAGATGCTGCCTGACCTGCTGAGTGTTTTCCAGCATTTTCTGTTTTTATTTCAGATTTCCAGCATCTGCAGCATTTTGCTTTTATTTTAATTTAACTTTCAGACTTGCTCATGAACGTTGTGCTGTTTTATTTGGGGCCAAAATAGCGCAATGAATATTGCTCACTGATGGGAATCTTCAAAATGCCAGTCAGTCCCAGCTGGGAGGAGTAAGATGCATTAAATAGTGGGAGCATGAAAGCTTCTCCATACTTGTAATAGTTCCCATTAAAATGACATAATAATAATAATAACAAAATTATTCCATTCTTTTATTTCAAATAAAATTAGCTCCAAACTTTGTTGTACAAGCAGAATGCACAACAGTGGATGATAAAATACCTGATCGATTCATTACACTTTTAGGATCTTCTCCAGCTATAGCACCACCATCTTTAGCGTGCTCCCCAGCTGTAGCCCATGTTTTTCAAAGTGCTCCAAAGCTATAGTTTTACAACCTTTACAGTGCTTCCCAGCACTAGCCCCACCATCTTTGGAGCGCACCCGTCTATACCCCCACATTCTTCAGAGTGCTCCCCATCTATAGTCCCATATTCTTTAGAATGCTTCTCAGCTATAATTTCATTTTCTTTAAAGAGATCTCCAGTTAAAGGTTCACATTCTCGAGAGTGATCCCCAGCTCCACATATGGAAACACTGGAAACACCATTTATTTGGGTTAAGAGTCAAGCTGATGTTGTCCAACTTCAGACAATTTGCTCTTTTAAGAAGGGTCTCATGTTGTCCTACTTTATATGGCAGAAGAAATGTTATATGTACAACAATTATTGGGCTCGATTTTAAATGGGGACGAGTGGCGAGTGTGGGGCTGGCAGAGCAAGCGTTAGGCTCGGGCCTCATTTAAATGTACCAGGCCCAACTCCCGCCTGAACCTGGCATCAGTGACGTTAGACCAACGGGCAGGTATCAAGAGGTGGCGGCCGGGGACCTATGGGAATGGTCCCCGGTAGTTAGGTAAGTGATGGGGGGTGGGGTGGGTAGACGATCGTGGTCAAGGGTGGGAAGCCCTGGGCCCTAGGTTTTCTTTTGGGGCCCGGAGGAGCACGCCTTCTCTTCCTGGCCGTAAACATTAAAAAAAATAAATAACTTACCTTTTCGGCCCTCTTCTGGGCCTGCTGCTCCTCTGCAAGGCCGACACCGGGAGTCGAACACGACTGTTCATCGTTAAAATATAGATGGGGTCTGAATAACATTATCATACCCCGAATTTTTGTATTTCAATCAGGTCCTCGCCTACTTGGTGCGATGGCCTTGCCGGCTGGCCAGAACGGGCCTGTTAAAATGGCATGAGGCGCGAGGCTATCGAGGATCAGGTGAGTCGGTCACTGAACCCCCCCTGCACACCCCGTTCTCGCTGGGTGTTGGGGGGGGGGGGAGGGTTACATACGGGGCTAATCTCTTTATCTAATATCATTGTGTATCCTTCTACAAAGTTCTCATTGTTATGGCAGATTATGTAAAATTGCTTGTTGTCTGTAGGTGGTGCCACAGTACCAAAGGTGTGTGTTTTCCTTTTAATCTCATCCAGCCACTGTTGGAGGAGGTGGAGGTGGGTTGACGAGAGGTGTTGTATACCTAGTTCCTGCCAGTCCTGAGGGGAGAGTTGCACCCATATTTCCTGGGTGTCCAGTAGTGGAAGACACATCCATTTTTCTAGGCAATCGAGTAGGGCCGATGTGTCCCTCGTTCTGGGGATGTTCACAGACTGATTGGTGATCAGGGTCCTTCAGCTGATCCCTGACAGTGTAGCAATTTCTGTCCCGAATTCTTGCTGGTATTATGTTATGTGGCAATACATCCTAGTGCTATAACTGGGTGGGGGGTTGCAGGGGATGCCCATGTTTTCTAGTGCTTTAGAGCATCTTAGCACCTTCCGCTGGGAATAGCATTTGGCTTCAATTTCACATATACCAGAATTTTACAGAAGCAAGCAATGACCCTGAACATCACTGATTGCTGATTCCAATTAGCTGCAGACTAACACGGTATCAGAAGAGATTCCTTGTAGGGAGTGTTTCTTGTTGAAAAAAAAAGGTCATAGTTAAAGTATAAAGTATGAAAAATTTGTGTTCTTGATTTTCATAGTTTTATAAAATAATCCACGGAAGTGTTACTCTTTAAATGCAAAGAGGTATTTTTTAAAATTCCAGCATTAAAATGACATTAGAAGAACACACAATGCTCAGAAAGCACAGCATTTTGGAATGAAATTGGAATAAATAATTCATTAGGTGTCAGATTTTGGAGGATAAAATATGAACAAGCATTGAACCACAAGTCTGACGTCAATTTTTGTTCACATTTCAAGTGGCTTGAAATAAGATTTATCGTGGAGATATCAGTTTAAATGTCAATTAATTACCAGGCAGCACAACAGAATCTAAAGTGCAGCACCTCTTAATTCTAAATGAGCAATTTACACCAATATAATCTTTGTAACACATATAATGGGTGCAGCTTATAGGCTGGATTTTCTGAAATAACTCCAAAATGCTTTCCCAAATAGAGCATCAATCACACACAGCTTGAATTTATTCAAAATGTACTAGCATTAAAAACAATTCTCATTTTGTTTTCAACCATTAAAATAATTTTGTAGTTAAAAATGCCAAAATTTGAGAATGATAAATATGATCAAATGAAGATTATTAAGTTTATAATTTTTTTTGGTTCAAAATATTTTCTCATCACTAGGAGCTTTTATTATTATTAACTAACTATCCACTTCAATGGAGTTTCAGTAAGATGACGAGATATATCCTAATTTTTATAGATCTTACAAATGTATGAATTACAATAAGATCTATTTTTCAAATCATGTCAAACCATAATGACCTTTTAATGGTTATCTTTCTGATTTAGCTTAATAGAGTAAAAGTGTGCTGTCATTAGATGATATGTAACAGCATGAGACTGGTTTAAATCTTATTAGTTTGGCCTTTTTAAAAATTGCAGCTTAAATAAACTTTGACATTCGCAGGAAACACAATTTTCATTCTTTGCTCAGTATCTAGAACTATGAATATTTTTAATTAATTATTATTTAGGAACTTCCCAAATAGTTAAAGCAAGTAAAATATATGAAATGATGAGGCAAGCCGAGTGATGCAAATCATACAATCAAGACTGCAAAAACAAACGGGAGAATCATTGTGAACAATATATTTAAGAAATGGAACAACCAATCCATCAGATGCATGCACAGTATAGCAAGACTAAACAAGACAGAGACAGGGCTGCCAAACTACCATAGGGCAATAGAAGAGTCTATTCAAGTTGGGAAAACAAAAGAAAAGCAAAACCCTCGCAGTAAAATTTCTGCCTAGAAAGTGAGATTGTCAGTATATTTTCTTCACACTGCAGACCAGGAGGGTAGTCAAATGGTGAGCACAGCTTAAGGGCATCAACATTCCTCAAGAACAGAGGCAAAACACAGATTCCCAAAATTAGCCTGAGCTATCCCTATTCCAGGGTCCCTTGAAGGATGCCTGGGGAACTACAAAGGCTGAGTGAGTTAGCACTGAAACAATACATTGCTCACAATAATTCAGGAAGAAGGATAAAGATTTTCGAACTTGTTTTGGTTTAGATGCAGTACATTATGCTTTCTGACTTTGCTATCTTCCAGGGTATCTGAATTCAAACAGGTCAGGAAGGCAGCCCTGCAAGGTGCTACATACCCGGAGGATACTGTCAAACAATTTATAGCAGAAGGTAGAATCTATAAGGACTTCCATATGGAACTAAATACAAGAAAACAAGGTTTAATTAATTGAGTCCCTGTGATAATACAAAAACATCTGGCTGACACGACCAAGGACATGATTTGTTTTGGTAGTATGATTAAAATTTATTTTAAATAATGCATTTATTTACTCTGGAACAGAGGAGGTTGAGAGGAGATTTAATTGAAGTGTATAAAATTATGAGGGCCTAGATAGAGTGGATAGTCAGGACCTATTTCCCTTAGCAGAGAGGTCAATAACCAGAAGGCATAGATTTAAAGTGATTGGTAGAATGATTAGAGGGGAGTTGAGGAGAAGTTTTTTCACCCAGAGGGTGGTGTGTGTCTGGAACTCACTGCCTGAAAGGGTGGTAGAGGCAGAAACCCTCATCACATTTAAAGGGTACTTGGATATGCACTTGAGGTGCCGTAACCTACAAGGCTACGGACCAAGAGCTGGAAAGTGGGATTAGGCTGAATAGCTCTTTTTCAGCTGGCACAGACATGACGGGCCGAATGGCCTCCCTCTATGCCGTAAATTTCTATGATTCTATGAAATAAATCTCTGTAGAATCTCAATAAATGTAGTTTGTTATAGCCAGTTTGTTATATTGCAAGATCACAAGATACTCAGGGATGAAGAGGACCATTCAGCCCATCTTAATTCATTCATCTGGAATGGGCCTACACTCCCCCTGCCCCGCCATTGCTGCATCTAACTATTTTTTAAATGAGTCCAGGGTTTGTCTCCACCAAATTGCTTGGAAGTCCATTTCAAGTGTTGATCACTCTATGTGAAGAAGAACTTCCTAATATCAGTCCTAAAATTACCATTCATTGTTTGAACCCATGACCCCTTGCCCTATTTAAAATAATATTCCAGGTTAACTTTTTCCATTTGCTATCTGATATACCTCTATAAAGTCACCTCTCAGGCACCACCTTTCCAGGTTGAAAAGTCCAAGTCTACCCATTCTTTCCTCAAATCCCTAACACTAGTGATCAGCTTTGTGGCTCCTCTCTGCACTGCCTCCTGCATTTGAATATTTCCCTTGTTTCTCGGTGACCAGAAATGGACGCTGTACTCAAGATGTGGTCTGACCAGAGCAGAGTATAGTTTGATCATGACTTCCTCTGACTTGTATTCTACTGTTTCGGCTATACAGTTCAACATTAAGGTGGCCTTGTTGATTGCTATTCTGCATTGGTTGGATATGTTTAGCATTACTCTACCGAGACACCATGGTCTCTTTCAACTTCATCCTTAGCTATTTCAACACCAATCATGGACAATGTGTGTCATCCATTTTCCTTTTCTATGTGCAATACTTTACACTTGTCTGCATTAAATTTCATCCCTTATTGTTCAATCCACTCACATATTTTGTTTAACTCATTCTGTAATTTCTGAGCTTCCTCTTACAATTCCACAGCCCCTCCTGGTTTGGTATCATCTGCAAATTTGACCAATTTGAATTGGATTATGGCCAGCAAACCAGTTATTATGGCTTCATCAAACCCTACAATAGAGTCACAGCCTATTCTCAAGGACTGCAGGGAATAATTTATGTATAAAATGCCTGCTTACAGATCACAATGTAAATAATTAATGCAAATCCCAGTTTGCACCTTCTTTAGTTGCAAACTGTTTTCAATCTTTTGTTTTGCCTTGTTATTTGCAGGCACTGTGGTGCATGGGGGCTGTATGCATGTATGTAAATTGATTTGTGGTGTAGCAAATTCCAGTACACATACAGTTTTATATCCAATTTTGTGATACTAATTAAGTGATTATTTGCGGTGTTGGTGATGTAAAAAGGATATTAAATGCACTTACACCATGAAATGCAGGCAGGAGCCTGACATGGCTGAAGGCTTTGTTGTATGCAGACATAGTAGACTTTGATCAAAGGCATTATTCCTCACATAGGATCTTCTGGTCCTGAGAGAATGTCTCTCAACACTGTCAAAGATAAAGCAAATGGTGTACAATGTTGTAGGAGGTTTAGAGAGGAACCATGTTAAACCATAAAACTAATTAATTGCTTTAATTCTACACCAGCTAGACAAAAATGCAGGTCACCAGGGATGAATGCTAATGATGTGCTTCCATAACTTACAGGATTTTTGATCCTGTTTTGGGACAGTGGCCTCGGGGTGCGACTCTTCCCTTCTTACACTCCAGTTTAGGGAACTGGTCTCTGGAGACGCATTGAATTCTGCTGTTAATATGACATGTAGAACCCAAATGTAAGGATTGGTTCCCTGCATTTACTTTAATTGAATCAGAGGCTGCAACCTGATGGCACCTTCGTAGACCCACTTTTATGAATCTACGAGCCTTCGGTTTCCTGTAGTTGAGTTGGTTTACTTCATGGAGGTCCCACATGCCTGCAGTCGACTATTCCAGTGGTATCAAGTACCTTTTAAGAATATTCTTTATCACAGTGATTTGTAAACAAGCACTGTTGACTAATCTCTTGATGCTTATGTGTTAAAAATTAAATATGACCCAGATTTTTTCTGATAGTGATGAGATGTCACTATGATGATCACGAGTCATGACAGAGGCATCTTCTCATGAGATGCAATAGTCTCGAAACTAGTTAAGAATTAAGAAGAGATCTGTCAGGTTTATTTGAACCACTTCTTCAGTTGAGTAGTATTGTGGGACTTCTACTTCCTAACTCAAGATGTTCTGGTGTGGTTTTGTGCTTCTCATTATTTCTAGAAGATTCCTAAATACCTGCATTAAGAACCTGAAACAACAATAGGCAGTGAAGCAGGGTCAGGCTGGTAGAGGTTGGGCAGAGCCATGTGGTACCAAAGGATATCAATATATGCTCTCCAATTGTGAAGCAGTAAGGGCATATCTATTGTGTTGTTACTGTTCTTTTTCGTTATTAAATGCGCTAATACATAAGATTCATTTTTATATTAATTAAAGGTGAAGTGGTCGGCAAACGGTCTGGATCTCCGCAGTTTGGGGTCCAGGAGATTTTAACTTTCAGGCCACTTCTGCATAGGACTCACTGGTCTCCCTAGAGGCAGCTAGCTGGTACGGGATGTCAGGCTTGAGGAGGCCGCCACCAGGGACCCGCCAGGGTCCATTTTAACTTGCTGAAATCGGCATTAGCGTGGCGTTAATGGTCTCAAAATGGGACTGGTAGACTTAACACTCCCATGACGTACCTAGGACCCTTATTGCTATCATAAGTTGGAACTGTTCTAAGCATGGAGTCGAAGAAGGTTAACTTATTTTTGTGCTCCTCTGGCTCCAATAAAATAATTTGGGCTGTTGCCCAAAAATGGACCTAAAGATATTTTCACCCCATAATCTGAGGAATTACAGGCAGCAATCTTTGTTTGCCTTTCAGACTTTTACCTTATTAGCAAGATAGTCCAGGAAGGAGTCAGATGAGGACCTATTTTCTGTATGTTTAAATAGTAAATGTAAGTATTCTCAGTTTCTCCTTGTCCTGTAGAAGATAAGATCTATGTCACATAATTCCTTGCTTATAAAGTACAGGATTGTGTTTTGCTTGGTACATGTAGGGCTGGAAATATATAGACATAGTATAAATCAAGACTATCTAAATGAGCCATTATGTGGCAGAATGCTAACCTCACAATCAAATCTGCCTGTTGAACACTCCTACAATTCATGTTTTTTTTTGTCTCAGGCCTACCTGACCTCAGTGAGACGATACAGAGTGGGCCTCAAATCAACAATTATTTTTTGGAGGCACAGCACAATGTGTACATGATGTGGGAATTCCCACAAATAGAAGATAAATTATGCGCGGTTGAATATAGCCCAAACTCCACTATTGCAATACCTTTGTGCCCCAAAACCTACACTTCAGCAGACTTAATTATTACCTACTGTAAAGAAAATTATAGTAAAGGCTTTATAATGGCAATGCTATTATTTAAAAATAAAGCTTACTGAAAGGTTCTGAGTCAGCTAATGTTGACTAAGTGCCTAATGCTTACTCAGGATGAGCGAATAACCTACCATTGAACTGGGTAAGACCCCAACTGTTAAAATTATTATTCTTCCTCCCCAGATGTCAGAACAACAGCGACTCAGTACCAGTAAGATTTATTTTCCTGCCTGAAAACTTAACGATGGAGTTTATTTAAGGCTGAACGCGATAGTTCCACCAAAGCAGCGTAGTTCAGATAAACACAGTTTTCAAGCCTAGATTCCGTCTTATAGCAAGTGCAGGTTAATCAAGTAAGGTTCTCCTGCAGAAAGTGAGGTAAACTAGGAATGAACAAACTTGTTTCTGAACTGAACCAAAACAAGCATATTTAATATGGATTTCCCACAGGGAGGAACTATGTGGCTATTGATCGTAATGCGATAGATCTGAATTGAACAAGGCCAGCATAAATCACTGCATTGCGCAAAAATTCTAGAAACTGGAAAGTCTGAATTCACGCCTTGTCCACTTTAGCCTGGTTTTGGTTTCATGCAGTTCAGGGATATCCTTTAAACTGCAATTTATTTATTTTTACCCACGCGTCATGTTGCTTCAGGGGCTGGCGCGAGTGAATGCATCAAATAAAGCCTCACATTGTCAGCCATGTTAGACTAGCCACAGACAGTGATGCTGTGGTTTCCCTGGAAACTCGGAGCATCATTGCGTATGCACAAGGGTGCTCAAGTTTTGTTTCATCCTATTGTGCACTGGTTGAATCCACTTATTAGCGCAAATTTTCCATTTCTCACATGAGAGAGCTTTGTGGGTGAGTGTAATTACATTCAATATCTGCTGTGGTATGAACTTTTGCAATTTATTTGACAATTTATAATAAACATTTATAAATTTATCAGCTCAAAAATGATTGGTGATCACAAGAGGGACAAGACGTTCCTCTGAGAACTCTGTGTTCCTTCAACTCTGGCCACTTGTGCATCCCTCGCTTCCTTTGCCCCACCATTGGCGGCCGTGCCTTCAGCCGTCTAAGCCCTAAGCTCTGGAATTCTCTCCCCAAACCTCTTCGCCTCTCCACCTATCTCTACTCCTTTAAGATGTTGCTTTAAACCTACCTCTTTGAACAAGTGTTTGGTCACCGGTCCTAATGTCTCCTTCTTTGGCTCAGTGTCAATGTTCGTCGGATTACGTTCCTGTGAAGTGCTTTGGGGTGTTTTACCTAGTTAAAGGCGCTATATAAATGCAAATTGTTGTTGTTGAATGATGAAGTCCACTTGGCCTATCCTAGCTCATGTATCTAAAAACAACCTACAGGTCCACTGCCATCACAGCTTTTAACTGTTTCTAAATGATTCCAGGGTTTGTGCTCCTTTTTGCGCTATATGGAGGTTAATTCCAAGTGTTGATCACTCTTGTGAAGAGGACCGCCCTGGTATGAGTCCTAAATTTGTCTTTTGCCAATTTGAACTTGTGACTCTTCACCTCCTGCCACTCTTTAGCTTGACATAGTATTCAGGGATTATCTTTTCTAAAACAGTTAGGCCTCAAAAATATTTGGCTTTTGTGATGTATGCCTGCTGTAACCGGATGGAGCTAGCCGGAAAGGTCAGGTATAATGGGGAAATAAGGAGAACTTTCTGTACGCAGCGAGTTGTTATGATCTGGATTGCACTAGCTGAAAGGGTGGTGGAAGCAGATTCAGTAGTAACTTTCAAAAGGGAATTGGGTATATACTTGAAAAGGAAAAATTTGCAGGGCTATGAGGAAAGAGCAGAGCAGTGGGACTAATTGGATGGTTCTTTCAAAGAGCTGGCACAGACACGATGGGCTGAATGGCCTTGGTCTGTGCTATATGATTCTATGATGAGGCACAAGCAGCTGCCAGGATCTTTGTTTTCTGATTACTCCTCTGTGAAATACCTTGGGATGTTTTTCTATGATAAAGATTGGATATAAGTGCAAGTTGTTGTTGTGAGACATGCCATCAGAGTGTTAAAAGAAAGGTTCAGATGCTCGGACAGTGGGGAGGTTACATAATAGCCCCACCAAGGTATTGAAGACCATAACACCTGTCACCTATTGCACAGCTTTGCTATGGAAAGATGGACTATTATGGAATAGGTTGAAGGGGAGGCCCAACTACAACCACTGGCAGATTAGGGCACTAACACCAAGCCCGAAGACATGACTGCTGGACCCCAGTTGTAGATAGCAAGATGGGAGCTGCATTGTCATAGACCGGTCTCAAATGAAGGAAGAAAGCAGTGCTGCTGGGAGAGGGTCTTTGGGGGTGGGTGTCAGCCAACTGCGTTCCTGCGGCACAAAGTAACCATTATCATTTTAGAAACCTTAATGAGGGTATTGCATGAAAAGTGCAATCACCCTCTGCACTAAAAACACAGCCCGATCGCAGAATGGCATCAGATGAAAACAGGCCTAAAGCCTAATCGCTCGATTCTCCATTTCCCAACTTCAGCACCTATCAGCACCCAAGCTACTGCCACACATGACTATCTAATCTGCCCTGCTATTGGGGGAGGTGTGGAAATCTAAAGCATTAGAAAGCTATTGTTCTGGCCAAAGACCTTTCCCAATGCCAGGAGAAGCTCAACAATGTAAGTATTAGTCTGCCCAGAGACAGAAGTAAAATGGCATCTGTGACATCCAACGTTGGTGCAACAGTGGTTTATACTTGCCACCAGCAACATGGGGAAGAGCCACCTCTTGAGGTGGGTGTTCATGCTGCCAGATCCACTCAGCCTTCTCATTTATATTACAGTGCTGTTAGGTAACCCAATCACAATGTAAGGAACAGTGTATTTTGTATAACATTTGTGGAGCAGCTCTGGTGGTTAGTTTAATACATTTTAGTTTTCTTCATCCTCCTCAAAAATCAAGCACATTGCTTTTGTATGAAAGAATTGAGGGCAATTTTAACTCTACCCACCTGGCGGAAACCGGGCAGGTGGGCAGTTAAAATTGCCAAAATACTTACCCACTGGAAAGCTGCCAGGAACTCACCATTCCAAATTTCACCTGTTCTACTGAGCAGGCAGCAAGGACACCCATCCAATGCTGACGAGGGTCCTGCTTCCATATGTATGTCAGGTCCCAATGACATAATAGGGACCCGACTGAAATTTTAACTGGTGGCCTGAACAGGGAAGCTGCTGTGGCATTCCCGCCAGGTGAAGGCAGCGCAAAGGGGAACTGAGGCCGGAAGACACGTAAGTTATTTTTTTACTTTCCTTGTGGGGCCGGCAGAAGGAGGAATGCTCCTCCGGGCCCCACAAGTAAAGTTTAGGCCTGCCCTGATACAGACGTCCCCTCCCCTTACCGAACGCAAGAGGGTCCAGGGTCGCTTCCGCCACCTCATTGTGTCGGTGGGTGGCCTCAAGGCCGAGGGATTTTCCACTGCTTCCTGACGATTTGCCACCCAAAATGGGTGGGTAGTCGGCTGGTGGGGTTTAAATGAAGACCTGGAGTTAAAACGGCCTGGGTCTCATTTCTGGAGCAGCAGCAGATTTTCCAACTCACCTCATTACCCACCTGCCCAAAACCCACTGGGAGTTAAAATTGGGGCCTGTGTATTTATCTTTAACAGATAGGCATTTTCTCTTAGGACAGAGCAAAAAATACCTTATCACAGCTTTTACCCATTTGTCAACAAGCCATCATCTTTATAATATTGTTTGATCTTAGTATTTCTCAGGATACCCATTTCGGAATATGAAATTCAGGTGGTCATTGAGTCCTTTGAGAACCACTGGTGCAGCTAGTAAAATCTGAGCTGAAATCTGCAATGCAGCAGTTTATAAACCTGCACCACTCTCAGGAGTATGTTATGCACTTTCCAAGGCATAAAACTAAATCCATACTGAATTATGGAAAAGTGGAAAGGTACTTTGAATGTGTGCACAGTATTGGGATGTTCTGATGCTGCCCGCCCACGCAGAAGAACAAAACTAACAACGGATCCTCCATCTATCTCAGTAATTTATCCCAAAGCATCAATTATTTTACGTATAATTACAGAGGGATATTATAATCCATTAAATGTATGCATTTTTCGGTAAAACGCTATGACCTTGAAATTCCGCAGTGATTCTGCTGGTTGTCCACTGTAACTCTGGAGGGAGACCAGTAGACCCCCCCCCCCCCCAATGCTGTAAATGGCTGTTACAGTGGGAGACTGGTAGACCCCCTGTGAAATCTCAGGGCTTATTACTGTTAGCTGACACAACCTCATAACTATATTTCAGTGGCAATTAAACATCTTTTGGCATTGCCTGAAATAAGCAACCTAATCATACCGATTTGCTGAAATTTAGCTCCCGCAGAAAAGCAACCCCCTTTTCAAAGGCTGTGATTTCAATGAACGTGCTATGGGGAACAGTCAGACATAGCCGATGAGAAAAGGTGGATGATTGTAGTGGGGGATTCCATGATTAGAGGGACTGACTGGACTAATAATCCAGGGAATGTGAGTGCAAATCCCACCATGGCAGTTTGAGAATTTGAATTCAGTTTAAAAAACCTGGAACTAAAAAACTGATATCAGTAAAAGTGACCAGGAAGCTGTCAGATTGTCATAAAAACCCAACTGGTTCACTAATCTCCTTTAGGGAAGGAAACCTGCCGTCCTTACCCAATCTGGCCTATATGTGACTCCAGTCCCACACCAATGTGGCTGACTCTTAACTGCCCTCTGAAGTGACCTAGCAAGCCACTCAGTCAGGATGGGCAATAAATGCCAGTCTTACCAGTGATGCCCACATCCTGAGAATGAATAAAGAAAAATGACAGCCTGATTTGCAGCAGTGACCAGAAGTGGTGACCGGATGGAGTGTTGCTTCCTAGTGCCAGGGTAAGAGATACAGGCTTGTATTTTCCTTAAAAAAGCACCTATTTTTGGTTAGTGTAGAGCTGGTCTGGCAAGTAAAATGGGAAGGAAAAGCGCTCCACTGAATTACCACCCATAAAAATGGTTGCCGTGGTTTCTTTCCTGTGACCCACTGTGATCCTGGTTTGCCCGCCGGAAGTGTGCCCCGCCACGTTCAAATAAAGCAGGGGGCGATGGAAAAGCAGACCTCAAAATTGCCCTACATTCCTGTCCACTTATCGCCCTTTAAAGGTGGTGGTGCTGAGCTTGAACGGTTTTTATGCTTCCAGTAGGCCTCTGGTGACATTAGTCACATCAGTCAGTCAGCAGTTCATTACTGCATTAGACATGTCATGGATGCCCTGTTCAGCCATGCCTCTGAGTTCATTCAGTTTATCATGGTTCCTGCCGAGCAGGTTAGGTTAAAATTACCCCATTTGGCCTCTGGCCCTTATCTCTGCCAACATTACCTCCACTGCAGATTCTGAGAATCTTGGGACCTTGGCAGCAAATAGGGGAGAGGTTCGAAGGGTAGCACAGTCCAAGAGGTAAGTTTTGAGCAGGGGTTGGAAGGTTGATGGAGATGAGAATTGCAGGGTGCAAGGGCATGATGGCTGAAAGTTCTGCCACCGATGGTAGAGTGAAAGGACGGGGGGGGTGGGGTACCACTTGCAATGGACCTGACTCGGATGGTGACGTTTGTTGAGACAGAAGGACAGCTGCAGAAGGTGGGGAGCTGGGTCATAGACAGGTTTGAAGGAGAAGGATTTTGAGATTGATACAGTGGAGGATAGTGAGGTTGGCAAGAAGAGGGATAATGGTTAAGTGGGATTTTGGGTAGGATACAGGCTGAAGAGTTCTGGATGAGTTGGAATTTGTGGAGCTGGGAAGACTGGTTAATAGAGCATTGGGGAAAAAGACAAAAAGGTAATAAAACAATGAATGAAAAACATAAAACTCAACGTTTCACAGCTCTTACAGTTAGAAGTGACAAAAACTACTGAGGTGAGCTGTTAAATAACGGAAATGCAGGGAAGCTAAAACATCGACAGACATAATAGCCGGGAAATTCCTCGGATTGCTCCTGCTCTGCTGGCGTTACTTTAGGATTTCCACTCTACTTCTGGCGAAGTAACAGTGGTGGAGTCGGAGCAGCTCCAAGGAATTTCCCAGTCAGTGACTAGGGGCGCTAAATTGGGCCGTGTAGCGCCGTTGTTTCGGTGCAACACGGCCTCTCCGACATCCAAGATGGCCTCTTGGATGCGCACGCACATTTCCAGCGTGACGTGCGCCAGAAGCCATCTTGATATAGGAGTTAGCGCAGGCACAGATAACGAACGCTGGAATCATGTAAAGTAGGGAGAAAATGGCTTCAATCAGTGTACAACGCTGAATTAAAGTGATAGACACCATTTTGGGACTTAACGCTCAACTCAACGCAGTCTTAACCCCAAACATCTGAACGTGTCTTAGAGTGCCTGGAGAACTCCCACCGGCGCTATTTAAAGGGACCATGCAGGATTTACAGGTTAGTGGCTGGATTATTGCTACAGGCTGCTGAGACATTTGTAACTGTTTTTGGAGGTCTGCTACACTTGAATACTAGGACGCGGGGACATAGCCTAACATTTAGAGCCAGGATGTGCAGGAGTGAAGTTAGGAAATGCTTCTACACGCAAAGGGTGGGAGAAGTTTGGAATGCTCGTCCGCAAATGGCAGTTAATGCTAGCTCAATTGAGAATTCTAAATCTGAGATTGGTGGATTTCTGTGAACCAAGGGTATTAAGGGTTATGGGGCTAAGACGAGTATATGGAGTTAGGTCACAGATCCACCCTGATCTGATCGTGTGGTGGAACAGGCTCGAGGGGCAAAATGCCAACCCCACTTGTTGCCTCTTGATATGTGCCAGCTTCTCTTGCAAGAAAGCGGGACGTGTGTCTGGGTGATGTGCCTATCATGGTTGAATAGTTGCCAGTGTGTGTGGCCTGTTAGTTGTGGGTGGGCAGCTTGCAACGGTGGTAATGTGTAAGGGTGAGAGGGTTGAGTGCTGATGGAAAGAGTTTGTTGGTAAGTGGGTGATGGGGGGTGTAGTGCGTGGAGCAATGGATGCGGCTAGTGGTGTAGTTGGTAGGAGACGACACTTGACAGTTGACCTCACTCATCTTTACCACTCATGTCAAAGCATTGAACTTCTTTTTCTGCATCCATGTTCATGATGCTGTGTGCCTGGCATTGACTTCATCCCCTATTGTCTCCCACTACCTTTTGGGTGTATGTCTGGAGGGCCTCTTGCTCCCCCCATAGGATGTCCCTCCTTCTGTCCACCTCTTGCACCAAGGCCTCTGGTGCATCAGCAGAGAACCTTGGTGCATGGAGTCTCAGATTGGCAGATTGGTGAGGTCTGGCATGCAGATTGGAGGATGTGGGATTTAGTGGTGCGCAACCTTTATTCAATGTTTTAACATAACTCATCAGTATGTAAAAATAGGGATGGGACCTGCATCTGTGCTTTACATGTGCGATGTCTGATCTCTGTTCAGACTCCATGCAGACAGCAGGCTGCTATATTCAGCAAATAACAGGTACCAGCTACCTTTAAGAGATTTCTAACAGACAGCCTGCCTTTAAGAGATTGGAGCTTCCCCCTGCTGGCGGAAAGTGTGAATTGCATGGAATCCTTGTTCAACACTGATTTCCAACGCAGATTGCAGGTAAGTCCTCAGGCCTGACAAAAATCTCGTCCTGCCTGCGCAGGGATCATTGGGCGCCAGGCCCTATCCAGTTTTTCCCCCAATGAACTGGCAAAAATCCTAAGTCGTGGGATGTTTACTTCCCAGCCTGTATTGTGGTTTCCTGGGGTCAGCTGGCTCCAGAGCAGCCCTCAGGTCAGTTTGAAGCCACGCCTGTCACTGTTTCCAGCGGGGCAGGTCTGAGATGCTCTCTGTAATCGATGTCACTGGAGTGATCCATCAGGGCTTACCTGAGATCTGCACAGTGCAATAAAATCAAACAAACTTCACGTAAAGGGCGAGTAGGCTCACAAAGGAGGTATCTCAGGAATTATTTCTTCTTTAACAAACTTGGAGTTATCCCAAAATATCCATTATTACATATAGCAATTCTGAATTGTTCTGTTTTCTAATACGATGCATGATAAGAAATGTAAACAGCAATAAGAATAGACCAGAAGCCATACTTATAGTTCTGTTCTCGTGCATATTCCAATACATTGTTGTCCAATACATTAGCAACTAGCCACATGTTGCTAATTGGGAAACCAGATGTGGCTAATTGCATTTCTGATCAGTGAATAAAAAAATGAGTAATAGTCACCGTCGTGGGCATGTGACCTCAATACTCATATTCGCACGGCATGCATGTGCACTTTAACCTTTTTGTGATGTGGAGATGCCGGTGATAGACTGGGGTGGACAAATGTAAGGAGTCGCACAACACCAGGTTATAGTCCAACAGCTTTATTTGAAATCACAAGCTTTCGGAGCTTTGCTCCTTCATCAGGTGAACCTTTTTGTGCATGTGCTGGTAAAATGGTAAGATGAAAAGTGAGTGTATGAATATCTTTTGATCGCTGCGAATTCTCTATTTCCTTGGTTACTAAATGATGGTAGATGTTTGTTAAGTAAATACACATGTGAAGTACATTTCCCTGTATTGTGAGTGTATGTAACCCATTTTTCACTAAAATTAATACATGTGGCCACAACAGTATTGAAGTGGCCACATCTGTGGCTAATCAGCAGTATCTACTGGACAATACCATTCTAATGTATTTATGTAGAGAATAAAGGATGATTCAGTACATGCTGTTTATATTTATTGTCTTACCCCCACATTTTGAATGCTTATATAGCAGATTTTCACTGCCAGCAATGTTCCCTTGCTGTGCCAGTGAGTGTTGGCAGAATCATGTTGGGACTGCACTCACCATTAATTCAATAAAAAGCTAAATACAATAGCAGTGTGCAGTCAATATTTGCTGTGTACTGGAAAGTAATCCGAAACAAGTTAAAATAAAGAGGGGGGAAGTGGAGTAAGTTTACAATGCAGAGGAAACACCTAACTTTTTAACTAATATCAATGAGCCAAAGCCTTTTAGAGAAATTAATTGTTCTTAGAACATTTGCAGTCTGCTGAGAGCTGTTCTACGCTCTATTTGTTGTCACAATAAAACATTCAGCCTGGGAGAATTAGTGCCAAGACACAGAAGTGTATGTAATTAAAGTTGCTGCTTTTCAGCGTGAAAAATATAACTGTGTGTTCTTCCATTTAATTGCGTCTAGGCTTGCTTTATCTCTTTTTAAGCCTGGGTTTATCACAGTATTTCAATCTGGAAAACATGTCACTGATGCATTAGCCTCATGCCTGGTGGTTTGTGTAACCCCTTCCCATTGAAAATAAAAAAACTATCGCACAATATTTCGGAACTGGGGTGGATTTTTAACTTAGCTGCCCAGCCGTAAAAATGGGGTCGTGAGTCGGGTGCCCATCATTGTGGAAATGAAAATTGTGCAGTTTCTATAGTGGCCGGCTGATCTTTCATTTGTCCCTAAAGTGAAACAGTTTCCAGCAATCAGATAAATGACCAATTAATCTCTTTTTGATGGTGTTGGTTGAGAGATAAATATTGGCCAGGACACTGGGAGAATTCCCTTGCTCTTCATTGAATGGTGCCATGGGATCTATTATAGTCACTGGAACAGGCAGGCAAAGCCTCCATTTAACATCTCTTTTGAAAGACAGCACCTCTGACTCCCTCACTACTGCACTAAAGTGTCAGCCTAGATTGTAAGTGTTCAAGTCCTTAGAGTCGAGCTTAACTTCACAAATTTCTAACTCAGAGGCAAGAATGCTACCGCTAAACTAAGGTGACACTAGTTATTATTAGCCTTGAAACACATTTTACTCTTTTACTCACCCATTATAAGCTATTCCACTATTGAGTGACCCATTGATACCACAGGTCTCAGTACTGATTTGCTCCCAATTGATAGTAATTTTGAATTAGAAAGGATTGTCTAAACAGTAGGAATGAATTTACTTCAATGTCAGTCTGGGGGCAGAATCTCCCAGCTCCTGACACAAGTTAACAACAGGTTTTTGGAATGGTTGGATAAGAATCAGGCTGGTTTGAGGCAGATAATTCATGTTGCTGTTATTCATAGTACACACTGTAGGGATTTATTATTATCCATCACCTGTGTTGGCTGAAGGGTTTGTTGTATCTAGAGGGAAAAGTACATCAGGCTAAAATCATAACACCACTAGTCCAATGAAATTTAAGTTTGCACAAATGACTGAATGGTCAGTCGAAAAGAAGCCAGAGTATTCGCAGGCTGAATCAAGCTCGATTGTTATTGAGATTTCCTTGTTTTTTAGCAAAGATAATATTCTGCCTTAAAGATCTCCCCATTGTTGAATTGATGGCACAAGAAAACGGTTTAAGGAATTGGCAAATTTTTAAAGTTTTATTCTGATTGTTGCCATACAATCGTCTACAATCCAAGCTTTACTTTTCGCCTTTATGAGCGTATCTCACTAAATGTCATCCTTGTAGGGATGATATTACAATGATTAGTCTCAATTATGGGCCCACTGACAGATAGCTAATATTAGTCAGTGCTTTCATTTCTCTATAAAAAGTGAATAATGAGGCTTTATTGTGCATTTCACCTTTACTGATTGAAATAATGCAGCATTGTATACAAAGGCTGACATTAACTAATTTATCACTGCCACTACAGAGATATAAAGAATGGTGGAAGGGAGAGATACTTGCATTGAGTATTAGTGGTAATTTGAGGGCCCAAATGCCAAAATGCAAAGTGGTGGTGCAGATGGGATTAATGGATAAAGTAACAGAGGATCTTCACTGTATCTTTATTTCCATGGTTCTGGCAGCTTCAGCCTACTAACCTCTCAGTATGTGACTCACTGGAACCAGTCCAGCTCTGAAAATATTTTTAACCTATTCTTTCAGACGAGACATTAAATCTGTCTCCTTTCATGAAAGAAAGACTTGCATTTATATAGCGTCTTTTATGACCTCGGGATGTCCCAAAGCACTTACAGCCATTTGAGTACTTTTGAAGTGTAGTCACTGTTGTAATGTAGGAAATGTGACAGCCAATTTGCACACAGCAAGGTCCCACCTCCTTCATTGCTATGAGATAATGAGCAATGATATAATGAGCAATGAGATAATGACCAGACAGTCTGTTTTAGCGAAGTTCGTTGTGAGATAAATATTGGCTAGGATTCCCTTGCTCTTCTTCAAATAGTGCCATGGGATATTTTCGATCCACCTGAGAGGTCGGATGGGGTCTTGGTTTAACGTCTCATCCGAAAAATGAGACATTACCCTATTGCATAGCTACCCTATTGTCTCTTGGTGAACCACACTTTGCTCATGCAGAGCTCCTCACTGAGGTCTTCAAAAGCTGTACATGGGCCTGTAAATTCTTTGAGGAGTAATATCTCATAAGGCGCATGCTCCTCATACGCTGCCTCACTCTCCTTTCTTCCATTCTGTACTGCTCCTCCTCCTTCTCCATTAAAATTGCAAACAAGGGACTGCCCACTGGGAATCTTATATGTAGTACTATGAACCTTTCACTGTGGGTGGGAGCCAATACACCCAGTGGTCTCAGAGGCCCTCAGGCAGTCAGAAGCAAGTCCAGCTCTCTCCAGGTGCAAGGCAAATGTAAAACGCTTTAAATGCTCTTTTGTAACTGAAGCCAACACTTTTCAAAGTTTCTTCAGGCGGCAGGCCCCAAAGTAAAGCACTTCTACCAGTCTCAGTTGATGCTAGCAATGGGAAGGTCTCTATTAACTTGTTAGTTACCCTTAATGCAATGGGAATGCAGGTTACAGGATCTGGGCACTTCAATGCTAGTCATTCTCATTTTAATATATTATAATGAACTCCCAGTCATACCAACGAGTGCCCATATGGAAGGCCCATGAAACCACAGTGCTGCCATTATGAGGCAGAAACATGACAGAACTGGGTCTCAACCCAGAATCCACGCATAAAATTGCATGTACGTTGTTTTTATGCCCCAAAGTCAACAAAGAAGGTCGAGTAATTTGAGGGCCAATTTTATTTTACTTTTAAAAATCAAATCCAGAGTCACACAGACTAAATGAAGATAAGAAATCTTAATTCACCAGCTAGTTTATACTGCTCGTCAGTCTCTTTGTAGAATGAAGCAGGGCCTCACAGCACAGGACATGTTTTTGGAAAGTGCTGTGCAGTAAGTACGTGATCTGGGTTCACCAAAGCTTAGAACAGGAGGGGGACTTTTAATTCCTGGGCGGAAAGTGGCAGAAGGCATGGGCCGAGGTGCTGCAAGAGGCCACAGTCCATTTAAACGGCCGGGCCTCATTTAAATTCAGCAAGTGAGGAGCTTGCCCGAAAGGGGCATCGAGAGATAGCTTCCCAGGTTCTGGCCAACGTATAACAGGCCGTCTGGGGTCCCCGCCTTTACTGGGTAACGCATCTATCGCAGACACTCCGCTTAGTTGGCCGCTAAAATGGCATTTGAGTCCTACCTCAGTGTTAGGACCCCAATTTGCATATATTTATGGGGTGACCACCTGAATCAAGTAGGTGCCTCAACTGCTCAGGAAAACAACGGTGTAAAAAATGCTGTGGGACGGGTACAGAGTTACACGTGTACTGCTTTTTATTTTCATTCCCGTTCCACTCAGTTTCTGCCGGGCGGAGGAAGCTAAAATCCCACCCGAGTGTGTCCTGTACTTAAAATTAAGATACAGATACAAAGTGAATGGAAGATTGCACAGTAGCAACTCTTGGTATTGTTATGCAGGTCATGTCTGTTTAATCTATTTCTTCATCTAGGCAGTTTGATAGGATTTTCATTATTTCCTGTACTTTGAGATTTTTTTTAATTAGTCCCCGAATAATCATTTAGGCATGTTAGAAAAATAAGATTGTTTATTTTAAGTGCAATTCAATTCATTGAGGATGCTTTAGGATAAGATAATTTAGTATTCCAAAACAGTTAACCCTCAGATTGCTGGCAGATAAAGAAGAAGTAAAGAACTTGTATTTATAAAGTGCCTTTCACGTCCTCAGGACATTCCAAGATGCTTCACAGCCAATAAAGTACTTTTGAAATGTAAGGGTTGATTGTTTGATTTTAATTTGGGGTTTGTTCGGGACAGGCGGGTGTGGGGCGGGGGAGGAAGTCCCACGGAGACTTCAGCCTGAGGCTCGGGCCATTATAACTCCACAATCGGCGGGATTGATGTCCGGGCTGGCAGGCGGGAGCAGAAATTGGGATGAGGACCCAACGATGCTGGGGACAAGGGGAATGGTCCCCAGCATAAGGTTAGTGTGGGGCGGGGTGTGGTGGGGAGGGCGGGTGGTTTCCACAGGCATTGGAAGAGAGGCAAGGTTGGGGCTGGGGATGACCAAGGACTCCTGGTGGGACCCAGGCGGGTACTCTGACAACGCGTCACTCTCTCACTACTGGTCTGGAGTGGGGCTCGAGTCACACCTTCTTACCTTGAGATGAGAGTACTACCAGCTGAGTCAAGCTGTTACTAAAAGGGTCATTTTCTGACTTTGTGCTCCCAGTGGGGAGCCTTGCTGCTGGGAGTGGGTAACGAAAAATTGGGTGTGTGCTTTTGTAAGATTTTTCATCCATTAATGGCCGGCAAATCATGCGCAGCATATCAGAATTCGTATCATGTGCTGCTGGCCCTACTGGGAGCATGAGGCTGGAAAATTGCCCCTTAATTCTATGCAATTGGAATGAACACACCTTGGGCCTGAAAATTTATGGTTTTGTAGAATGTAAACCCGATGGATCTCATTGGGAGAGGGTCAGAATTTGGGACTTCGAGAGGATGCACCGATTTTACACCAACGCTAAGTTCCACCCCAACATAGGAAGGCGTAAGATAAGTCCACCCCAGCTAAGATGCAACAATGCAAACAAGTGGTTTAGGCCAGGATGACATGATGGCGGGGATGCTCTTCCCAGTGTCGGTGTTCCAGTGGGGCAGAATGTCAAGTCCAACACTGCCAGAAGCCCGACACATTTCCTGGGCCAGGGGTCTATAGGCTGCAGGGCGGGTTCCCAGCGGTATTCCCCATTGCCAAGAGAGAGCCCACCGAAGTGTGGGCGCAGCACCTGAAGAGCTGGCAGTGACGTTAAAGGGGTAGAAGCACCGCAAAGATCCGATCGGGTGTCCCACTGAAGGCCTCAGCCAAAAGCGGGGCCTTCAGCAAATAAGTGTGGGGGTGGAATGGTTGGAAAGGAGGCCACTGGAAGGCCCTATCCCTTCATGGAGGCACCTCAGAGGCTTTACTGCTGCTTCTAGAAACCTACTGTCACCTTCCCTACGGCTGCCCCAGGAAGCAGCTGCAACATAGGCGGATGGAAGGAAATATGCCAGGTACTTGGGGCCCTCTGCACTGTTGCCATTTACATGCAGTGGGAGGGGAGGGCAGGCCAGAAGTGGTCCCAGTGGGAACAGGGGAGGGAAATACAGTTTGAAGGGCATCACTGTGGAGAATCCAGCCCCATAAGTCTTAAACTCTGACATTTTCACCCTGGTATCCACCGTTCTAACTTAGCCCATTATAAATCAGGGGTAACTTAAAACAGCAGCTGATAAAGGCTGATGCTGGGATCTTAAAGCTGAATTGTTGTGCTTCATTGTGCTGTTAGATGGAGGCTCATAACTTTACTCTAGATTGGTCTTTTGTCAAACTTTTTTTTTGCTCTTTATTTTTGAGGCTCTGACCTTAATTTGGAAATTTCTCTCAAAACTGTTTTTTGTTTGGGTAATTTCTCTAAAATGAAGAGGAAGCCTGCAAAATATTTTCCCCACGGAACTCCCATCTTCATCACTTATTTGTTAGAGGAGGAAGTGGAGGAGGAACAGAAGATGACTCGGGAAGTCAGGTTTATAAGGCAACACCACAGGAGGTCCAGGCCCTCCTACAGACACCCAACCATTAGGGTATATAGCCCCAAAGATCATTCCTCAATATGTCTATGGAGTTATATGTTAGGAGGCCTCTGTGTTCTGTGGTACATGTGCAGAAGTTCCTGATACAGTCACTTGCTCCAGAATGCTCTGCATTCTCAGCTCTCTCTGATAACGCTACAAAGGATGACATTAGACTCTGCTACCATCCTTGTCATCTATCTTCAGAGAGTCTTTGAAGTGTCTTCATATGGCCTTGATGCTTTCCAAGCATTTGTCTTTTCATAGCATGACCCCTAAAATAACAGTCTGAATGTCCAACTACCAATATCTAACATCTCCTGAGCCTCCACTCAGGTACATCGTGCTGTACCTCCGATATCTCATCCTTTGGCTGCCTTGTGAGTTCTCCAATTTCTCCTCTAGACTATCTGTATCACCCGAATTAGCCTATCTGGGTTGGTGAGTACAGGTGATGGGGTTCATGATGGAGTGGGCCAATTTCTGCTGGTAATGCCAGAGGTTGACAGTCATGTCATTGGTTCCTTCTCTTTCTCTGCATCACCTTTCTTGCTTCTGTGGAGATGAGAGGAATGAGAAATGTAATGAGTTTCTTGCTGTACAGTTTCTCCTTCCCACTAGGCTCATGTAAGGATCTCCTCAGAATATGAGCTTCAAAAAAGAGAAACTATTTATTTGACCATTAGCACTTAGTCAGCACAAACAATCTATGGGTATAGGCCCTCCTATGTGTCCATCCTCTGCAGCATTAGTTCCCAGGATTTGCTTTGCCTCCTGCTCATGCTGCCTATGGCCTGTCCTTCTCTGCAACTGTGTACAATCATTTCCTGCATGACAAAAGAATGCTTGTTATCGTCAGTCACAGAGTGCTGAATTTGACAAGTATTTGAGAATTCTCATTGCTTCTCTTATGGATCACCTACTGAAGTACTGAAGCGACAACAGGCATGTTTGAATTGCAGGATGCTATATCTATTTAACCGAAGTCTTCCATGTGCAGCTGTCACTACAATCATTTAATGCACAGTGTGATATCCTTAGATTTGCGAATGCACTTTTAGGGTAAATATAGCTCTACTGTCTGAAATGTACAAAATACAAATTAAATGCAACTTACCGTTGCTGATCTTGTGAGGTAATTAAATCTCACCCTGCCATGGAGAGGGGCCCTGGCCCTGGGAGGTGCCATTCATTAGCTGTGCCATTTCCTTCTATATGGTCCTGTCTGCTGTATTGACAGGCCTTTTGCTGCCCACTCCCATTTCTCCATCCTCCACTCCCGCACCATGCCTAATTTCAGTCAGAATCATCTCTAGGTCACTCTCTGAGAATTTTCTGGCTTCATTCTTCCTGGTTTCTTTTTGATCTATGGTTTGAAATTGTTGCATGCTGGTGCTGCAGTAAGAGCAGTCTGGCTTAAGAGCAGCACTTCACCCTTCACAATGGCTTCTTCTGCCTCCCCCCACCACCCCCCCACCACAACCCCCTTGAATTTTCCAGGCCTCCTGACATAAGTAGTCAGTCGCAGGCAGTTTGTGTAGTTTTGTTCTATCCAGAGCAATATTTCAATTTGTTGACCCAGGAATTTAGGATGGGGTCAGTGTCAGGCCGGCCGGACAGGCGGAGTCTCACTCACACGTTGGTCTTAGAATTTCGGGGCCTTTGTTTCTAAAAAGAAAACTTTTAAATGCTTACATACCTTTTATCCAGTGTGACCTGGATCCCATCATCCATTTTGCAGGTGGGAGTTATGGAAAAAAATTGTTTGTGATTGGCTTGAACCCAGCTTCAAAGGCCATTTTTTAGCCATTCAAGGACTATAACTCTGAAGATTTGGCATGATTATGTTATAGATGCACCTAGGTCCACCTTTGGCATGATTGTTCAAATGTCAAATGAAGACTCCAGCATGAGCTATCTTGTCCATGGCTTTGGTAGCCCTTTAGCGTCTAGATGAGATCATTCAACCATGGCATAGGAAGAGTTAATACCAAACCTTGATATAAACATTGGGTAATCCAGTTAAAATAATGACGAGTGTCATTCAAAATATTAACTGTCTTTTTTTTTCAAATACTGGCTGACCTACTGCGTGTTTCTAGCATTTTCTATTTTAAAAGAATTGTCTAGAAGAATTGGAACAATAAAAGGAACGCAAACGTTTCATGAACTACAATCTGGGAGATCACATCGGGTCTTAATTCAGGTGCTGTTATTGGAAATGAGGCAAGTTTCAGTAGTTTTTTATCTGAGCCTGGGCAGCTCCGATTAAATCACTCAGGGCCTGGTCTAAGGATCAATACTGTAACTACCCTCAATCCTCAGTAAAATAACTTAACCTAGGATGATTGGACAACTCAAAGAACAAAGCAGCACGTATCAATAGTGTGATGTTCTATCATTTAAATGTCATTTCAAAGAGGTTATGAAATGCCACACGGTTCTGGCTTTTAAGTAGTAACTAACTTTCCTTAGAAACCTCTTTACTTTACTGCAGTTAGTCACCATCTTGCTTGTGAAGATGTCCCTGCAAGTAATCAAAAAATGAGCTTTAGTTCAAATATTTCTGTTGTTCTGGAATGCTGTGTGTTACTTAGGGAGAGAGAAAAACAAAGCACAATGAGACAGAGTAAACAGCAAAATCATTTAACACCTAAATAGCTCAGCTATTGAATGTTGTTATATTCATTTATATAAGGAATGGTATTCTCAACTAATACATCTTCCGGTATCCCAGATGCACATGTCCATACAAATGCCGGGAAAGAGAGTGGTTCCAAAAAAAATGTGTCCGAATCAAAATATAAATAATAGTGCTCCCCATAACACAAACTTTTAGAACACAACCCTCTCCCTCTTTACTCCTGGCTTCAAATCTAACCCAGTTTGATAGGATGAAATAAGTTTGGGTTGGCTCAGCCATTTTCCCACCTGGCATTGGTTTGCAACACAGTTTGGTATTAATTGGCAACCTCACCATGAGAGGCCACAAGGTATGGATTGTGTGGGAAATGGAAGTGTCACGCTGGGATAAGTATCAAGTGGTCTGCTAAGATTTGTGTTAAAGCATGTTGTAGGGGCAAGTTGAAGGAGCGTTACTTCACGTCTGGTCTACTCTAAAAATGAAAACGTGTTCCGTTTCTCAGCACTGACAAGCCTCGCCACCGTGAGCACAAAGAGTTCATTAAAAACATTTGAAGAAAATAATGTGATCAATTCATCTCCAGTGTTCATGACGTAGGTTGCTGCAGTCCATATAGTTCCTCAGAGAGGCAGGAAAGCATATCAGTCACAGGAAACCTGCCCTTCAGCAGGAGGCATCTTTTACAAACCCAATATGTAGAGTCCAGCAGTAGGTTCAGATAGTTCAAGCTCTATTGAAAAGTATTTACAGTCTGCATGCCACCATAGTAAGATTTTTCTTTGCCTCCCTGATGTGAGGAATTGGAAGTTCCTTCGAATATACAACAAAATCACACTATTTAAGTAAAAATAGCTCTGCTTCAAAATGTCAGATTTACTGTCAATGTGGTATCTTTCTACAGATTTTCTTTGGCACTCTGTGTGAGGAAGAAAAAGATTATTTAAAAATACCATGAGACTGCACTATTGCAGTAAAAATAGATTTTGTGCGGAGGTAGGTATTGGCAGAAACTATGAAATGTACTCATCTTGGAGGAGCGTTTCAGACACGGGAGAGGCGATTTTAACCCTACCTGCCCAGCAGAAACTGGGTTGGCGGGCAGTTAAAATCAGCTGGGTGACTTACCAGCTGACATCTCGCACGGCTCCTGCTGTCTTCAATTTTAACTTGCTCTTCTGAGCAGGCGGCAAGGACGCCCGCATGAAGCTGGTGAGGTCCTTCTGTAACCAGGCAGATTGGGGTCCGATGACATCATTGGGTCCTGACTGAAATTTTAACTGTGGCGTGAGTGGGGAGGCTGTTGTGATTTTCCCGCCAGAGGATCCCGGAGAAGAAGAGGCCAAAACAGGTACATTTTTTTTAACTTTGCTTGTGGGGTCAGGAGCAGCAGGGCTCCTCCGTGCCCCCAAAAGGAAAATTTAGGCTTTCTGGGCCCAGGGCTCGCACCTTCCTTCCCTCGCACGAGACCGTCCCGAAAACCCTCTCCCTGAAACTTAACTTGTTGCCAGCGACTGTTCCTTTGGCGCCAACCGACCTTCCTCCTGCCGTCTGAAATTCCACTCTCACCCACCGGCTGTTTCAGGCAGGCAGCATGTTAATGAGGCCCAGGGGTTATAATTGCGAAGACCTCATGCTGCCAAAGTTGGGGTGGGGGTTTGGCATTTGCCTCAAAACCCCCCCCCCCCCCCCTCCCTCCCAACCCTGCCCAATTCCCTTTCCCTGTTAAAATCGAGGCAAGGCACTTTTTGCCTTCTAGGTATCTTGGCAAATATTAGAGTGGGGGAGTGAGGCAGACAGTGCCGCACTACAGGTAATGCCTGTGGGCACGTAACCTGGAAACTAAAATTTTAAAAGGTTGTTAACTTTAAAAAAATAGTAGTGCAAGAAAGTGACATGATGACTTACAACACAGTTCAATAATGACATCCTTGCCACTTTAGTATTTATCATGTTATGATGTAAGTATGATTCTTAGGATAATATGGAGGGTTTCTGAATCATTCTGGCCAGAGATGATCATAGAAATTGTAATTTAAGTTTAGTAAGTGGGAGAAATATTGCAAAGTGTGTGGGAGGTGTAAGCGTGGGCAAGAAAGTGAGAGTATGATAGAGAGTGGGAGTGCTGACGTACATGTCTTGGTTACTAGTATATGCACTGCATTTTTAGAGAAAAACAGGTTGTAAACTATTTTTAGTTTTCAGTTTATAGCAGTTAGTGGGTCACACCGGGATGACCTTTGACAGTTCCATCTGGTGTTATTGTATTATTGTTATTGACTCAACCCAGCTGCTTAAAGATTGTAATCATTGTCAGCTCCAAAATTGTTGGAAGATGCACCAGAGATCAAAACAGATTAAAACTACGAACTATAATGTCAACATTTATTTCAGGGGATGGATGCTACCTTTCTTTCCAAAATGGATTCAGAATGAAATGCTGAGAGTGGTTGCTTCTCTCAGATGGAGAATTGAAGCAAAAGCAATTGGAAGATGAGTAGGAAGAAGAAGAAAGAATTTGCATTTATATAATGCCTATCGCATCCTTAGAACAACCCAAAGCGTTGAATTAGAATATTAAGATTGATCACACTATTTCCTATACATTCTTTCCCAGGATCTCAAAACAACAGAGTTCATTGTCCCCTGCAGTCTTTCCTTCCTTTACCATCTTTATTCAGGCTTTTAAACCCTAAACAGCATCACTTGATCACTGCTCCTTCATTTGTCTTGTGTTCTCTTTTACCCTTTTCAACCTCAGCCTCATCGTGTTCTATGGACCTTGGCTTCTCAACAAAAAAAGAGCTTTTCCACATTTTAAAGGGATGTTGCTACTCTTTAACCAGCATGTTACTATATTGCTTCTGTGAGGTTGCTATCAAGTTGAAATACTACTGTTATCACACAACAAACAATTTCAAAGGTGGCAGAAGGAGCTAACAGCTTGGTCATAGTAAATTACATGGGCTCCAAAATTCCTGGGCCTGCCCACCAGAAGCCAATGAAATTTTTAAAATTCATTTTGGCATTCATTGGAAAGATCGGAGAATATTGAATTTGGTTGAGCTGGAGTTGGTAGAAAGACTTAATTTTTATTTTGAGGCAAATTAACTTGCAATAGATGCCAAAAAGAGAGCACTGTTGCTTCCTACCTGATGACCTGCAACATCTACATTGATTAAGAATCTGATCGCTCCTGCCCAGCTTAAAGACAAAATTTATGAGGAGCTTTTCCAAGTGGTCAAAGAACATCTGAGCCTGAAGCCACTGGTTATTGCGGAATGGTTCATGATTAACCAGAGGGGACGAAGGGATAATGAAAATGTTTCTCAGTTTATGTCAGAACTGAGGAAAGTGTCCAAAACACATGTCTGTGGCGAGTTTCTAGACGATGCAATAAGAGATCGCTTTGTCCACGGTTTGAAGGAAACGTGGTAACAGAGGAAACTGTTGGTAGAAGACAGACTCATGTCTACTACTGCTCTTGAAATAGCATTGGGATGGAGAATGCTGCCAGGCATGTTAGCGAGTTACAGGCCACAGGGTCCAACTGCTCCAGAGTGAACAGAGTCGCTCAACCATGTTGAAAGCGTGGTAAAAATAATTATCATCCAGGTCCTTGTTTTTGTAAGAAGGTTAAATATCATAACTGCATGGAATTGGGCCGTTTAGCTAAGTGTTGTCTGAAACCAGCAGGTGCTGCTGGATTGGAGAAAGGGAGAAGAAAAGAAGGCCCCAAGCCATATCATAGCACTGTGAGGAATCAACAGAGGACAAAAATCCAGTGTCCATTAAGTCTATTCTGATGAGGAACCCGAGGAAGAAACCTCACCACAAGGTAAGATGGATGAAGAAGAGACATATTTTCCTGTATATCCCATAATAGGAAAGAGGCAATGCAAAATTGAGGCCCCGTTTGGATAGAAGCTAATAAATGTGAATTTGAATTGAACTGGGGCAGTGGTAACTATTATGTCATCAAAAGTATTTGAGAAAAAATTTCAAAAAATTGCCTTAAAAAAACTGAGATTTTACTGAAAAATTATTCTGGACGGCCATTGCCAGTCCTTGGGAAAATAAACGTCCAAATGAAATACAAAAATCAGTCAAAACAATTATCTGTAATTGTAGTTAAAGCCAAACGTCCCTCATTGATGAGCGGAGATGTTTTGTAACCTGAAGTTGAACTTGGCCAATGTTAAGAAGATCACGTGCGGACATACTCATGGAAAAGTACAAGCCCTAATTCAGTCTGAAACTTGGTACAGCAAAAAGTATCCAAGTACACCTTAATGTGAAGGAGGAGGCGAAGCCAACATTTTAAACCCCAGAGCAGTGCCCTTTGCTCTAAAGAAAAGAATATCAGTGGTATTAGATTGTATGGAGCGTGAAGGAAAAATTGAGAATCATGCCTGTGGTGAAACCTGAACAGAATGGTTTGGAGACCATTTCTGAAAGCAAAAGCACTAAGACCAGCATTTGAGAAAGCCCCAAGGACAGTATAATGTTTGGTTTCAAAGGGGAACCCTCATTGCTCAATCCAGAAGGCAAGAAGCGATATGACTGGGAAGTTCTCTTTGGTTTCCAGTTCATACCAGTCCGTATCCAGAAACCAGATGGTTTGCCAGCAATCAGTGATGCTGTTCTTGACAAGATTAACCAGACCAAAACAATGACAAGACCTTTGGACCCCTCACGAATGTTGTCCAGCAGCCCAGACATCGCTCCACTTTATGCAAATTTTGGAAGGCAGTCACAAAGTGAATGAGGAGGCGTTCCTGATGATCCTGAAATACAAAAAACACAGGAACTATTCCAAAGAGTGAGAAGCATTCTGAACAAGTTCACACCACAGATGTTTCAACAGTTAATGAAGCAGGTTCAGGAGCTGACAATTGATATTAAAGAAGTAGCCTTAGAACGCCTTGATATCCCCCCTCCCCATCTCGATCTCCTGATTGCCCTCTCTTTCCCCATCGCCCCCTGGCCCCAATCGCTTCCCCTTTAACGACCTATCTGAGGGCCGCTGCTGGAGACCCAGTGCCCCGAATTTCGAAGCCTCTTTGCCGGCGAGCTGCCCGAGGATGCCCAGCAGGTGTTCCCAGCTGGCCGGTCTCATTTAAATAAGATCTGATGTCCAATATTGGGTGCGCATTGAGCCTACCCATTCAGGTGCACGGATTGTTTCTAGGCCAGTAACTTGCAATGGGCATGACTGGTGAAAGGTAAGAGCAACTAACAGGTGTACTCCACAACATGGTTCTGTTGGTTTAAATAAAAATGCTAATACAATTATTGGATGCAGTATGGAAAGTCTGAGCTGTATATGAAGCCATTATTGTTCAAAATTTTAGTTACTGAATACATATTATTTGCAACAAAACTACTGACTTACGGACAATTTCAAACAAGGACAAAATTACATTTCAAACTATCATGTTACTGTACTGATTAGAACCTGTTATGTGGCAGCTGCGATCCTTATTATTCAATCTAACTCTAGATGTGAGGCCGTTATTAATTAGCATCTGCTGACCTCTGCTTGATCGCAGAGAGAGTTCTAATGACAGGTGGAAGCTAGGGAACTGTCATAATGACAAATGTACTTCCCATTGCCCCATCACAGTAAGGGACATAATGGTTTGCGAGAATTCTTTCCCTGGAGGAAGACTGGTCTAAGGCTTAGAGAAAATGTCCTCTGTGAAATCCATTAGGAATTCTTCAACCAGTTTTCCAAATTAACGTGTCAGCTCTAAATCACAAATGCATAAGTTGCCATTTAGAGAATTATATCAAAGCACAATAATTACCAATAAATGATTATACAAGGCCCATTAATGGCCAGAGAATTGGAAATTTAGACCACAGGATTGATATACTAAATGTTAATTAGTGAAATACAAATTATTTTGTAGCGCTGGCAAAGTTCAGTTTGCTGCGTTTCCTATATTACCACAGTGACAACACTTCAAAAGTATTTCATTGGTTGTAAAGCGCTTTGGGACATCCTGAGATCGTAAAAGTCGCTATATAAATGCAAGTACTTTCTTTAGTTCTACTTTCACAATATTGGGCTACTTGCTACCACTCATCCTGTACAGAGGATTCGTGAGTGAACTGCTCCATAACTGCTACTAAACTATTTCTGCAATCAGCTTTCAGACTGTGCCATAACAGCATCTCTCTATCAGGTGGACCCCTCACTCCACTTCATCTAATCATTCATTGGAATGCTGCTGAAAGTCTTCTGACTTCAAGTGACAGACAGCTCTGGGAATTCAACACTCCACAATGTTTAAGTATTGGTTAAACATTGTGTAATATGACATTTCATATCATGAATCTCTGGAGTACTACTTTCTGAATACAAAATTCAAAATTGTTTGACCCTTGAAAATGTTCAAAAAGAAAAGGAGTAGGTAGCATGATCCTAATGCCAAGGTTCCACCTTATGGACCACTGACCAGACCAACTTTGTTCTCCTCTATGCAAAGTGTTGACTATCACCAATTTGTTCTTCCAACCTACGCTAAGCATGGATCACCCACGATTAAACACTTTGCTTCCCTCACCTTTGACAAACACTCATCATAGCAACACTTTGTTCTCCTCCTACAGTGAGCAATGAACACAGAACCATTGTGTTCTCCCCCACAGTGAATGCTGACTATATGACTGACTTATGTTCGCCCTCCTACACTAAATGGTAATTCTACAACTTTGTCCAAGGCCAATCCTCACTCCCAATAAAAGCTATGAGAACTTTAACTTAACTCTTCATTATTGGTCTGGCTTATTTTCTTTACATAATTTCTTTAGATGCATAAATATTCTGTAAATGACTATTATTGAACTTTAATGCTGCTCCAAGGATCATAAAAATGGCTATAAATTATCATATAGGTTGACCTTAAAACATTCATAACATTATTAGTTTTAATGGCACTGAACAAATGATTGGAAAGCATATTCAACTGTGCAATTGTCACTTGTGAGATGTTTATTACTGCTGAAGATTTTTGTTGAACCAGGAACTCACTGTCACACCATGGAGACACAAGACAAATTAATTTTCCTGATGTATTTGACCTCAATGTTTGGCCAATTTCAATTCCCCACCACAACGGTACTCATTTCATACAGCTTGAATACTTGAATGATATCCAGCCCCCTAAGACTTTTCTTCTCCATAGTAAATAATCCTCACAGCTCAGAGGCCTTATACGAGGTATCAGTTTGGTTTATTTTCTCTGCACTGCCTCCTTGCTGTAGTATGAGAACCAGAATTGTACACAGGTATGGCTGTACCAGTGCCTTGCTTAGGCCTTGTGAGTAAATCATGCTTTTTTTTCAATTGTCATTATTTCAAATAGCCATTTTACACAAAAAATACACATTAATGAACTTTGACATTTATATTGGTTGAGTGGATCATAAAGGATTGTTATAGCATATGTGTTGTGATTGACTATTCGTTGGTTACCACTGACAAAATCATATTTTCAGAAATCAAATCTTTCCAAATCATACATTCCCACAGCTTTGTTAGTAGTTTGTTAATTATGATGGGAAAAAACCCACAAGAACATTGGATGCAAGATGGTACATTAACAAGGTCTCTTGCGCCAAGTTAGCAAAGGAATAAACACTAAAATATTTTTAGTCTTTCATCCAGTATGCAAGATTTTACAACTCTTGTCTCAATGGAGCTTGAAATAAGGGCAAATCTGTATTTAGTGGGAATGTTCTGGATTTATTACTTCTGTATACTGAACTTGAAAAAAGTTAGGGCTTTGCAATGTTTTAACCTTTCTGAGTATTTTACAATTGGAGCCTGCAATCACTGATGACAATTGCTACCTGTCAACTGAGCTTCAGAGTCAGTACTTTTTGAAGCTGCTCACTAATGTGGCATTCTCCTTTTAGTAGATTCATGGCAATCATTGTGTCACAGCGATCTTTGAAGTTATTGAACTGTAATTGGGATGAGATGAGATTGATTTAAGTGACGGGGGCTGTTTTATTTTGGGAAGAGGCTTTGCATGGCTACTGCTTTATAAAACACTGAACAGTCATTTTTGTCACATATCACAAAATGTACCAGTTGGCAGGCAAACGTACTGTAAATATATTAAGCAAGTCAGAAATAATTCAGCCAGAACAACAGTGCAGTTATTGCTGAGCGCCTTAGTGGATGCTTTGACCAAGGCCATAAAGCCTTGGGGGGACGGATGACATTCAGTTAGGAGGGATAATAAGTAGTGCAGACGGCCGCAAGAAGTTACAAAGGGAAAGACAGATTAAGTGAGTGGGCAAAACTATGGCAAATTGAGTTCAATGTGAGCAAGTGTGAGGTCTTCCACTTTGGACCCAAGAAAGATAAATTGGAGTACTTTTTTTAAATGGTGAGAAACTAGGAACTGTAGAAGAGCAAAGAGGTTTGGGAGTCCAAGTTCACAAATCATTAAAAGCTAGTAGTCAGGTACAAAAAGCAATCAAAAAGGCTAACGGAATGTTGCCCGTTATCTTGAGGGGGCTGGAATACAAAGGGGAGGAATTATACTTCAGTTGTATAGAGCCTTGGTCAGACTCCGTCTGGAGTACTGCGTTCAGTTTTAGACACCGAACCCCAGGAAGGATATACTGGCCTTGGAGAGGGTGCATGTAGATTCACCAGAATGATACCAAGTTAAACTTGAGGAAAAGTTGCATAAACTTGACTTGTACTCCCTTGAGTGTAGAAGATTAAGGGATGATCTGATAGAGGTGTTTAAAATGTTAAAAGAATTTGGTAGGGTAGATACTGAAAAACTATTTCCTGGTGGGGGAATCAAGAACAAGGGGACATAATCTTAAAATTAGAGCTAGTCCATTTAGCAGTGAAATTAGGAAGCACTTTTTCACACAGAGTAGTAGAAATCTGGAACTCTCTCCCCCAAAAGGCTGTGGATGCTGGGACAATTGGAGCTTTCAAGACTGAGATAGATAGATTTTTGTTAGGTAACGTTATCAAGCGAGATGGAGAAAAGGCAGTAAATGGAATTGAGGCGCAGATCAGCCATGATCTAATTGAATGGTGGAGCAGACTCGTGGGGCTGAATGGCCTACTCTTGTTCCTCTGTTCCAAGCGCTCAGTCACTTTGTCCCTAATGACAGATTCTAGTAACTTTCCAACAACTGACGTTATACTGGCAGGTGTATAGTTACCTGCTTTCTCTCTCCCACCCTTCTTAAATAATGGAGTGATATATTCAGTTTTCCAATCCAATGGGACAATTTCCGAATAAAGAAAGCTTTGGAAGATTATGACTAACGCTTCTGCAGTTTCCTTAGCTACCTCTTTTAATACCCAGAGGTGGAAATGATCAGCCACTCTCTTTTTCTTAACATATAAAAACTTTTACTGTTAGCCTTGATATCCCCTGCAAGCATTTTCTTGTATTCCCTTTTTGCAGCCCTTATTACTTTCTTTGTTGCTTTTTATAGCTCTCACAGTCTGTAGGATTTCCACTTTTCTTTGCACTTGTTTTAGTTTTATATTGTATCTTACCTCATTTGTTGACCATGGCTGCCTACCTGCACAAGAGGAGCTTTTGTCTTTCACGGTTACGTACTGGTCTACGTATTGTACCAAATACTCCTTTGACAGCAGGTCTTGTCCTCATTACCCTGTCATTTGCATAATGCACCACTTTGGGGTTGAGCAGATCTTATGCCAGCAGACAATGCAAATTTGCAACAAAAAATCTTGGCATTTCAAGCCTGTAGTGTAAATACACATTAAGATGATTAAATAGAGCAGTACACAACACTTAACCTGTGAAGTGACCCATCCACTGGTGGAAAAGATGGGCCATTTTAAAATAAATCTAGTTATTTAAAATTCAGATAGAGCTTTTTAATTCACATGTTTTCCTTCTTTCACTTATTTTTGATTTCTTTTTACTTTATCTCCTATTCTCCAGGTGGCATCACCTTGTCCTCACCTCTGTGTATTCCCCAGTATCTTTCAGTTTCACCCTGACTGCTTCTTACTTCAGCCTCCCTTTGCGTGGCATAGGGGATAGTTTCCTTGTCTCAACCCTTTAATTACAGCTTCCTGCTGAACAAAGAAAAACTAAAAGGGAAGGACAGTGTGGAAGAGCAGATTTCCCAAACTAGTACCTTGTACTTCTAATATGAGCTAGTTTCCCATTGTTCTGTGATCTTGGTGCTAAATTAAACATCCACATTGTCTTTTTAAGATAATCCCTCCTTGATTCAAGGACACATAATATTTTAGTTTGATGCCTGCGTAATTTCTGAACACAAAAATGTGAGCTGATTAATTAACTTATTTCAGAAATCAGATAGTAACCTTTCTGCAGTTCTGAATGGTTGCTTCATTTTGAATTGTTGAATTTTTTTTTCTTAAAATCATTAATTCTTTAGAAGCTGGCTGCTGAGAGTGCTTATTAAAATTATCAGATAATTACACTTATTGATAATTGTACATTTTTCTTTGACAATTTCACATTAAAATGATCAAACTTACAATGATAGGGAATATAAAGCCTCTTTCTGTCTGGGAAACATTTGAATTCCTAAATGATCAGTGCAATTACATTTAAATTTTGTAAATATTTTAGCGCAAGGTGAGCTGCAGAGACACTGGGGGTAATTTTGAATTTGGGCGATAGTGTAATACGGGCGATATCGTTTCAGCCCCCCCACCCCCCCAACCTTGTACAACTGTCCTGATTTTCAGTTAATTGAAGTCAATGGAAATGAAAATCAGGAGAGTTGTACAAGAGGCTGAATTGATATCGGCCATTTTACACTATTGCCCAAAGTCAAAATTACCCCAACATGTTCAGCGACTGTTTTTCAGAGTATATTACCCATTATTGGCTGTGCACCAAAATAGTGGCTCCCAGGCCTGTGGCGATGCTGTTCAGAGCCAGTCAGTGGAAAATGTATAAGACTGACCCTGGGAAGATTCTTCTGCCAAAAACTAAAAGGGAAGGACAGTGTGGAAGGGCAGATTTCCCAAACCAGTACCTTGTACTTCTAATATGAACTAGTTTGCCATTGTTCTGTGATCTTGGTGCTAAATTAAACATCCACATTGTCTTTTTAAGACAATCCCTCCTTGATTCAAGGATACATAATATTTTAGCTTGATGCCTGCGTAATTTCTGAACACAAAAATGTTAGCTGATTAATTAGCTTATTTCAGAAATCAGATCGTAGTGAAGTGATTCAATTTGGAAGGAAGTATGAGGAGAGGCAAAGTAAATTAAATGGTTTCAATTTTAAATGGGATGCAGGAACAGAGAGATCTAGTAGTTCGCATACAGAAATCTTTGAAGGTGGCAAGTCAAATAGATATGGCTGTTAAAAAAGCATACGGAATCCTTGGCTTTATAAATAGGTTCACCTGAGGAAGGAGGAAGCCTCCGAAAGCTTGTGAATTTAAAATAAAATTGCTGGACTATAACTTGGTGTTGTAAAATTGTTTACAATTTATAAATAGAGGCATAGAGTACAAAAGCAAGGAAGTTATGCTAAACCTTTATAAATCACTGGTTAGGCCTCAGCTGGAATATTGTGTCCAATTCTGGGCACCACATTTTAGGAAGGATGTCAAAGTCTTGAAGAGGATATTTACTAGAATGGTACCAGGGATGAGGGACTTCAGTAATGTGGAGAAACTAGAGAAGTTGTGATTGTTTTCCTTAGAGCAAAGAAGGTTAAGGCGAGATTTAATAGAGGTGTTCAAAATTATGAGGGGTTTTGATAGAGAAGATAGGGAGAAACCGTTTTCACTGGTAGGAGGGTCAGTTACCAGAGGACACAGATTTAAGATAATTGGCAAAAGAACCAGCCGGAAGATGAGGAGAAATTTCTTTATAAAGCGAGTTGTTATGACCTGGAATGCACTGTCTGAAAGGGTGGCGGCAGCAGATTCAATAGTAACTTTCAAAAGGGAATTGGATAAATACTTGAAAAGGAAAAATTTGCAGGGCGATGCGGAAAGAGCAGGGGATTGGGACCAATTGGATAACTCTTCAAAGAGCCTCCTTCAGTGCTGTATGATTCTATGATCTCCTTCCTTGTGGTCAAGTAATTGGCAGTTGGGGTTTTCTGATGGTAACACAGATGAGACTGTAGTATAGAATGTTGTGGATATGAGACTAGTATAGAAGGTTGTGGACATAAGCTTGTAGTGTAAAAGGTTGTGGACATGAGTCTGAAGCAGATAAGGTTGTAGACATTAGACTACTATAGATGGCTATGGACATGAGCCTGTAGTATAGAAGGTTATGGACATAAGACTAGTATAGAAAATTGTGGACATGAGCCTGTAGTATAGAAGGTTATAGACATGAGACCAGTATATAAGGTTATGGACATGAACCTGTGGTATGGAAGGTTACAGACATGATACTAGTATAGAAGATTATAGACATGAGCTTGTTGTAAAGAAGGTTATGGACATGAGACTAGTATAGAAGATTGTGGACATGAGCCTGTAGTATAGGTTATAGACATGGAACTAGTACAGAAGGTTGTGGACATGAGCCTGTAGTATAGAAGGTTATAGACATGGAACTAGTACAGAAGGTTGTGGACATGAGCCTGTAGTATAGAAGGTTATAGACACGAGACCAGTATATAAGGTTGTGGACATGAGCCTAGTATAGAAGGTTGTGGACATGGAACTGGTATAGAAGTTTATGGACATGGGCTACTATAGAAGATTGTAGACATTGAGTTTGAGAGTGATGTACTTAAGTCCAAAACTAGAGTCTTAAACTTAAACAGAGCCAATTATGTAGGTAAGAGGAACAAGTTGGCTAAGGTAGATTGGGAAATTATGACGGTAGATAAGCAATGGCAAACATTTAAATAAATATTTCATAGTTCTCAATGGATATACATTCCATTGAGAAATAAAAACTCCATGGGAAAGTGATCCATCTGTGGCTAACTAAAGAATTTAAGGATAGTATTAGATTAAAAGAAGAGCCTTATAATGTTGTCAAGAAGAGTAGTAAGCCTGAGGATTGGGAGAGTTTTAGAAACCAGCAAAGGATGACCAAAAAATTGATAAAGAGAAAATAGAATATGAGACTAAACTAGCAAGAAATATAAAAACACAGATTGTAAGAGCTTTTACAAGTATGTAAAAAGGAAGAGAGTAGCGAAAGTAAACGTGGATCCCTTAGAGCAAATAGCATGTTGGCCTTTATTGCAAGGGGGTTGGAGTACAAGAGTAAGGAAGTCTTACTACAGTTGTACAGGGCTTTAGTGGGACCTCACCTGGAGTACTGTGTACTGTTTTGGTCTCCTTATCTAAGGAAGGCCATGCTTGCCTTGGGGGTGGTGCAACAAAGGTTCACTAGATTAATTCTTGGGTTGAGAGGGTTGTCCTGTGAAGAGAGTTTGAGTAGAATGGGCCTGTACTCTCTGGAGTTTAGAAGAATGAGAGGTGATCTCATTGAAACATATAAGATTATGAAGGGACTTGACAGGGTAGATGCTGAGAGATTGTTTCCCCTGGCTAGAGAGTCTGGAACTAGGGGGCATAGTCGCAGGATAAGGGGGTGGAATTTCTTCACGCAGAGGGTTGTGAATCTTTGGAATTCTCTACCCCAGAGGGCTGTGGATGTTGATTCATTGAATATATTCAAGGCTTAGATGGATAGATTTTTGTATTCTAGCGAAATCAAGGGATATGGGGATCGGGCGGGAAAGTGGAGTTGAGGTCGAAGATCAGCCATGATCTTATTGAATGGCGGAGCAGGCTCAAGGGGCCGTATGGCCTACTCCTGCTACTATTTCTTATGTTCTTAGAGGCAGAGACAGGAGAAATTATAATGGGGAATAAGGAAATGGCAGAGACATTAAACAAATATTTTGTATCTGTGATATAGAAGGCTATAGACATGAGACTAGTATAGAAGGTTGTGGAAATGAGCCTAGTATAGAAGGTTATGGACATGGGCCTGTGGTATAGAAGGTTGTAGACATGGTACTAGTATAGAAGGTTATAGACATAAGCCTGTAGCTTAGAAGGTTATGGACATGAGCCTGGGGTATAGAAGATAATAGACATGGGAATAACATCGAAGGTTGTGGACGTGGGACTAGTATAGAAGATTGTGGATTTGAGACTAGTATAGAAGATAATGGACATGAGCCTGTTGTATAGAATTTTATGAACATGAGACTAGTATAGAAGGTTATGGACTAGTATGAAAGATTGTGGATATGAGCCTAGTATAGATGGTTGTGGACATGAGACTAGTATAGAAGTTTGTGGACATGAGACTAGTGTAAAAGGTTATGGATATGAGACAAGTATAGAAAATTATGGAGATGATGCTGTAGAATAAAATGTTGTGGACCTGGGACTAATATAGAAGCTTGTGGACATGAGCCTGTAGAATAGAAGGTTGTGGACATGGGACTAGTGTAGAAGTGTGTGGACATGAAACTATTATAGAATGTTATGGACATGATCCTGTAGTATAAAATATTATAGACATGAGCATGTGGTATAGAAGGTTATAGACATGAAACTAGTATAGAAGGTTGTGGAAATGAGCCTAGTAAAGCAGGTTGTGGACATGGGACAAGTATAGAATATTGTGGAATGGGACTAGTATAGAAGGTTATGGTCATGGGACTAGTATAGAAGGTTATGGTCATGGGACTAGTATAGAAGGTTATGGACATGAGGCTGTGGTATAGAAGGTTACAGACATGTGAATAGTATAGAACATTATGGACATGAGCCTGTAGTATAAAATATTATGGACCATGAGCCTTTGGTATAGAAGGATATAGGGATGAGACTAGTATAGCAGGTTGTGGACATGGGACTAGTATAGAAGATTGTGGATGTGGGACTGGTATCGAAGATTGTGGATGTGGGATTGGTATAGAAGATTGTGGACATGGGACTAGTATAGAAGATTGTAGATGTGGGACTGGTATAGAAGATTGTGGACTTGGGACTGGTATAGAAGATTGTGGATGTGGGACTGGTATAGAAGATTGTGGATGTGGGACTGGTATAGAAGATTGTGGATGTGGGACTGGTATAGAAGATTGTGGATGTGGGACTAGTATAGCAGGTTGTGGACATGGGACTAGTATAGAAGATTGTGGACGTGGGACTAGTGTAGAAGGTTGTGGACATGGGACTAGTATAGAAGATTGTGGACATGGGACTAGTATAGAAGATTGTGGACGTGGGACTAGTATAGAAGATTGTGGACATGGGACCAGTATTGAAGTTTGTGGATGTGGGACTAGTATAGAAGATTGTGGACGTGGGACTAGTATAGAAGATTGTGGACATGGGACTAGTATAGAAGATTGTGGACATGGGACTAGTATTGAAGATTGTGGACATGGGACTAGTGTAGAAGATTGTGGACATGGGACTAGTATAGAAGATTGTGGACGTGGGACTAGTATAGACGATTGTGGACATGGGACTAGTATAGAAGATTGTGGACGTGGGACTAGTATAGAAGATTGGGACATGGGACTAGTATTGAAGTTTGTGGATGTGGGACTAGTATAGAAGATTGGGACATGGGACTAGTATAGAAGATTGTGGACTTGGGACTAGTATAGAAGATTGTGGACATGGGACTAGTATTGAAGTTTGTGGATGTGGGACTAGTGTAGAAGGTTGTGGACGTGGGACTAGTATAGAAGATTGTGGACTTGGGACTGGTATAGAAGATTGTGGACTTGGGACTGGTATCGAAGGTTGTGGACTTGGGACTGGTATAGAAGATTGTGGACTTGGGACTGGTATAGAAGATTATGGACATGGGACTAGTATCGAAGATTGTGGATGTGGGACTAGTATCGAAGGTTGTGGACTTGGGACTGGTATAGAAGATTGTGGACGTGGGACTAGTATCGAAGATTGTGGACATGGGACTAGTATCGAAGATTGTGGACGTGGGACTGGTATAGAAGATTGTGGACGTGGGACTAGTATCGAAGATTGTGGATGTGGGACTGGTATAGAAGATTGTGGACGTGGGACTAGTATCGAAGATTGTGGACTTGGGACTGGTATAGAAGATTGTGGACATGGGACTAGTATCGAAGATTGTGGACGTGGGACTAGTATCGAAGATTGTGGACTTGGGACTGGTATAGAAGATTGTGGACGTGGGACTAGTATCAAAGATTGTGGACTTGGGACTGGTATAGAAGATTGTGGACATGGGACTAGTATCGAAGATTGTGGACTTGGGACTGGTATAGAAGATTGTGGACTTGGGACTAGTATCGAAGATTGTGGACTTGGGACTGGTATAGAAGATTGTGGACATGGGACTAGTATCGAAGATTGTGGACTTGGGACTGGTATAGAAGATTATGGACATGGGACTAGTATCGAAGATTGTGGACTTGGGACTAGTATAGAAGATTGTGGACTTGGGACTGGTATAGAAGGTTGTGGACTTGGGACTGGTATAGAAGATTGTGGACTTGGGACTGGTATTGAAGATTGTGGACTTGTGACTTGGGACTGGTATAGAAGATTGTGGACTTGGGACTTGGGACTGGTATAGAAGATTGTGGACTTGGGACTAGTATCGAAGGTTGTGGATCTGAACCTGTAGTATAAAAGGTTATGGACATGAGGCTGTGGGATAGAAGGTTACAGACATGAGACTAGTATAGAACGATATGGACATGGGACCTGTATAGAAGATTGTGGACATGAGACTAATATAGAAGGTTGGCTGCCATGGAAACAGACTGGTAAGTTTAAGAGGTTAGATGATTGAATCAGGGTTGGTGTAGTTGGAGCACTAACGATTGATTTGTTCAGAATTGGCATCTGTAGATGTTAAATTTGTAATTATTTTCGAATTAAATGACGATAAATCTGCAGTGGTTGGACCAACATTGTTCATCTTCAGACAACGCTGTGATGTGCCCCCATATCCGTTTATTCTTTAACTATCAGGTTACGTGAATCAAAGCACTGATTTTTTTTTAAACCACCCGATTGACCAGCCTGCACTCTGTAGAAGAATATTAAACATTGTGAAAGCTGAACCTCGAACCAGCATTTTAGTGGCGCCAATTATTGCAGCTTAAAGTCTCCCTATGCGGTGAATCCACTGTGATTAAATCTAAATAAAACAAAAGCTAAACATTACTGAGGGGCTGATAATTGATTCTACTCCTTGGAGATGTACTCCGCTAACGTGGGACAATCTTTTAACAGGAAAATAGGATGTTCTCCTATGGTCAATTTGTGTATCCCAAAAATAACTTACTCATTACAGCACATACACATCATAGGCTCCTCCATCATCGGGGGAGCATGTAATCATATAATTGTCACCATGACAGTCCCGATAGGCTAGAGCATAGTATGCTGAATTACCGCCTATTAACAAATTGGCCTTGAAATTACACTGTGCAAATATTAAATGACAAATTTCTTTATGAAATTTCTTTATCTGCAATTTTAATTAGCAGATTAGTAGCTCCCTTAAATCTAAAAACTTGCTTTTGAAGAAATGTTCTCCCCTCCTCCCTTGAAGGCTCAGACTCATACTAGGATATGGGCTGGGACACAGATCCACAGGTATTGGCAGCTCCTGAGTAATTCACATAAGTGGCCATCCTTCATGAGTGAGCCTGGATGGTGAGTGCGGACCAGGCCACGGAGGGCAGCAGGGCTGAGTGCTGAGGCACAACCCCGTGTAAGTGGTAGTTGCGCCATGGGAGAGCTACAAAGTTGTCCTCTCTCAGGATGACAGAATGCTTATTCCCCAGCTACCCCCTCAACTAGTGCCAGAAAGCCAGCTGGTCCGGACTGCCTCAGCAGTAGCTAAGATGCTGCAATTGGCACTTCCAGCCCGGCAGATTATGACGTCAAATTTGGAGGTCTGACTCTGATTTACACCAGATAAACGGGCAGCCGTGAGTTGACTTTCTCCCCCATTATATTTCTCACAGCTTTACTGTGCTGATAACATAATTTTTACTTTGTTGGGTAAGTCACAGAGCTGTGTGTGGGTTACCTTTGACTTATTGAACAGGGGTGGAAGTAACATACATACACAGAAACACTCAGGATTCTAATGCTACTCTGAAAAAGGGGGAATCCCACTGAGGCAGTTTGATTTCCTTACTATGGCACTATTACCAATGTCTCAATGTTGCAGGAAAGGATGCCCCGGAGCATGGTACATCGGCGAGACCATGCAGACACTGCGACAACGGATGAACGGACACCGCGCAACAATCGCCAGACAGGAGGGTTCCCTCCCAGTCGGGGAACACTTCAGCAGTCAAGGACATTCAGCCTCCGATCTTCGGGTTAGCGTTCTCCAAGGCGGCCTTCGAGACACACGACAACGCAAAATCGTCGAGCAGAAATTGATAGCCAAGTTCCGCACCCATGAGGACGGCCTCAACCGGGATCTTGGGTTCATGTCACGCTACATGTAACCCCACCAGCGAAAAAAAAGTTATCTGTTTTTAATACAACTGGTCATTCTATCTCTTTCTCTGCCTTTCGGGTGTCTCTGTCTCTCTCTCTCTGTCTTTGTGTTGTGACCGTTTGTGTATTCGGTAGTCTTGTATGTAATGTTTCCCTGTCTAAACACCATTCAACTCCTTTGATTGCTTTGATAACGGGCAGTTGGAAAGATTATCTGTAATCACCAGGCAATGTTCTCTGAATATATATGCTATACCTTTATGGAATCCTACACTCACCTGACGAAGGAGGAAGCCTCCGAAAGCTTGTGATTTCAAATAAAACTGTTGGACTATAACCTGGTGTTGTAAGACTCCTTACATTTGTCCACCCCAGTCCATCACCGGCATCTCCACATCATCAATATCCCTGGCACAGCATACAGGAGCCCTGAGGCAGACAAGATTTGCTACAATTGTACAGGGCTTTGGTGAGACCACATCTGGAGTACTGTGGATAGTTTTGGTCTCCTTACCTAAGGAAGGATATACTTGCCTTAGTGGCAGAGCAACGAAGGTTCTCCAGATTGGTTCCTGGGATGAGAGGGTTGTCCTGTGAGGAGAGATTGAGAAGAATAGGCCTATATTCTCTGGAGTTTAGAAGAATGAGAGGTGATCTCGTTGAAACATATAAATTTCTTAGAGGGCTTGACAGGGTGGATGCGGAGCGGCTGCTTCCCCTGGCTGGAGAGTTTAGAACTAAGGGGCATAGAATCAGGATAAGGGGTGGGTGACTTAGGACTGAGATGAGTGTTAATTGTATCCATATGATTTATATCAATTAGTGTTAATTGTATTCAGGTAATGCGTATCAATTGGGGTCTTGTATCTATTTATATGAGAGCTTATCTAGGGTGTGGAGTGGGTAATGTGGATCTCTGTGAATAAAGGCTTGGAAGCAACTGAAGACCAAGCTCTAGTATTCTATCCTTCACCAGCTGGCTATCCAATTTATTACAACGAGGAGGAATTTCTTCACTCAGAGGGTGGTGAATCTTTGGAATTCTCTACTCCAGAGGGCTATGGAAGCTCAGTTGTTGAGTGTATTCAAGACTGAGATCAATAGATTTTTAGAATCTAAGGGAATCCAGGGATATGGGGATCAGGCAGGAAAGTGGAGTTGAGGTCGAAGATCAGCCATGATCATATTAAATGGCGGAGCAGGCATGAGGGGCCGTATGACCTACTTCTGCTCCTATTTCTTATGTTCTTATTTCTAAGAAAATTCTATTAAGCACTGCGTGTGTGTGGATGTTTTGAGCTGAAGAGGAGTTTTTACCCTGCAGATGTGACAATATTACACTATATACACACACACACACGCACAAGTGGAATGCCATGTTTGAATTAGATCTGATTGCTGATACAAGATTTGCTGATACAATTTTTATGTATCAAGAACTGGGTAATTGGAGTGTGGTTGATTGACAGTTTGATGAACGCAGCGAGTTCCTCTTCAGCTGTAGGAAGCTGTCGAATGTTTGGATCTCCAACTTTTTGATGTAGTACGTGGGCACTTTCAGGTTACAGGCTGAAAATCTCTGCAAATGTTGTAAACTGGGAGTGAGGGGTGGGGTGGGCGAGGTGGTGCTTTCATGCAGTTGAACTAAACTGAACCCCTTCTTTAAAAAAATAACACCATTAAAAGGCCAACCCAGCAATGCAGTGTATGGATCTAGCATTGAGTGCTAGGATAGGGATTTGAGCATGTGCTCCCAATCTCATACATGTCATCAGCAGAAAGTGTTGATCAAAGGCAAATTCTGTGGAATTCCTACTTAAAGGAGGGAGCACTGAAGTGTCAATCACTCCAGGCTGCTTAAGCACATCTTATGGTCTCGAAATAGCTTCTAATGCACTATTTGGAGATAAACAGTGGTCTACTAAAAGCTTTTAGAAGGATTTACTCCAGCTTGCTGTCTGTAGCTGCAGGAGTAAATTGTGCACGAGAATGTGCCTCACTTATAGGCAGAGCAATTGATAAATGGTTTGAGAAGGCATGTAAACCCCTGCATTTGCACACGGTAGAGCAAGTCAGGAGTTCACTAAATCCAATAACGAAATATCAGTAAGTGCACGAAGAGTAACCAAGAGCAGTTCAGGGTGCAGTAGCATGGCCAAAACCTCCTTCATTCTGGTCCAGCAATGTGTCTCATCCCAACCCTGGGAGAGGCAGTCAATTCATTTGAGATACCAACAATCTTGATGGCCCCTCAAAGTGAAGTTGCTAATCTTCATCGTAATAGTGCTAATAGCAGTGAAGTTCAGCCCAAAACCATTACATTTAGGACTTTACAGCAAGCAAGGAGAAGACATAATTCTGGGCTTGACTGAATCATAAGAACATAAGAAATAGGAGCAGGAGTAGGCCATATGGCTGATCTTCGACCTCAACTCCACTTTCCTGTCCTATCCCCAGATCCCTTGATTCCCTTAGTGTCCAAAAATCTATCGATCTCAGTCTTGAATATACTCAACGACTGAGCATCCACAGCCCTCTGGGGTAGAGAATTCCAAAGATTCACCACCCTTTGAGTGAAGAAATTTTTCCCCATCTCAGTCCTAAATGGCCGACCTCTTATCTTGAGACTATGACCCCTAGTTCTAGACTCTCCAGCCTGGGCACAAGTGGCACAACAGCCTCTCAGCATCTACCCTGTCAAGCCCTCTAAGAAAGTAGGCCCATTCTACTCAATCTTTCCTCATAGGACAACCCTCTCATCCCAAGAATCAATTTAGTGAACCTTTGTTGCTCCGCCTCTAAGGCAAGAATATCCTTCCTTAGGTAAGGAGACCAAAACTGTACACAGTATTCCAGGTGTGGTCTCACCAGAGCCCGATATAATTGCAGCAAGACCTCCAACCCATTTGCCTTCCTAATTACTTGCTGTACCTGCGTGTTAACTTTCTGTGATTCGTGTACAAGGCCATCCAAATCCCTCTGAATACTAACATTTCTTAGTCTTTCACTTTTTAAAAAATATTCTGTTTTTCTATTCTTTCTACCAAAGTGAATAACCTCACATTTCTCCACATTATGCTCCATCTGCCACCTTCTTTGTGTCCTCCTCACAGCTTACTTTCTCACCTAGCTTTGTATCGTCAGCAAACTTGGATACATTACACTCGGTCCCCTCACCAAAGTCATTGATATAGATTGTAAACAGTTGAGGCCCAAGCACTGATCCTTGCGGCACCCCATTATTTACAACTTGCTAACCCGAAAATGGCACGTTTATTCCTACTCTCTGTTTTTTGTCCGTTAACCAATCCTCAATCCATGCTAATATATCACTCCCAATTCCATGAGCCCTAATCTTGGGTAACAACCTTATGTGTGGCACCTTATCGAATGCCTTTTGAAAATCCAAATATACTACATCCTGGTTCCCCTTTATCAACCCTGCTAGTTACACCCTCAAAAACCTTGAAAAGATTTGTCAAACACAATTTCCCCTTTATAAAATCGTGTTGACTCTGCCTAATCATATTATTACTACACCCATAATAATAGATTCTAGCATTTTCCCTACTACTGGTGTCAGGCTAACTGGCCTGTAGTTCCCTGTTTTCTCTTTCCCTCCTTTCTTGAACAGCGGTGCTACATTCCAATCCACAGGGACCGTTCTAGAATCTAGGGAATTCTGGAAGATCAAAACCAATGCATCCACAATCTCTGCAGCCACCTCTTTTAAAACCCTAGGATGTAGACCATCTGGTCCAGGGGATTTGTCGGATTTTAGTCCCATTAATTTCTCCAGTACTTTTTCTTTACTAATCTCAATTACATTAAGTTCGTCACTCTCATTAGACCCTTGGTTCCCCACTATTTCTGGTATTTTTTTGTGTCATCTACAGTGAAGACAGATAGAAAATATTTATTTAATGTCTCTGCCATTTCCTTGTTCCCCATTATAATTTCTTCTGTCTCTGCCTCTAAGGGACACACATTTACTCTTGCTAATCTCTTCCTTTTTACATACTTGTAGAAGCTCTTACAATTTGTTTTTATATTTTCTTGCTAGTTTACTCTCATATTCAATTTTCTCCCTCTTTTTCAATTTCTTGGTCATCCTTTGCTGATTTCTTGGGCTTACTACTCTTTTTGGCAACATTGTAAGCATTTTCTTTTAATCCAATACTATTCGTAACTTCTCTAGTTTAGCCATGGTTGGATCACTTTTCCCGTGGAGTTTTTATTCCTCAAGGGAATGTACATTCATAGAATCATAGAAAGTTATGGCTCAGAAGGAGACCATTCGGCCCATCGTGTCGGTGCGGCCGATAAAGAGTTATCCAGCTTAATCCCACTTTCCAGCACTTGGTCCGTAGCCCTGTAGGCACTTCAAGTACACATCCGAGAACTTTTTAAATGAGTTGAGGGTTTCTGCCTCTACCACCCTTTCAGGTAATGAGTTCCAGACCCCCACCACCCTCTGGGTGAAAAAAATTCTCCTCAGCTCCCAACTAATCCTTCTGCCAATTACTTTATATCTATGCCCCCTGGTCACTGACCCCTCTGCTAAGGGAAATAGGTCCTCCCTATCCAGTCTATCGAGTCCCGTCATAATTTTATACACCTCGATTAAATCTCCCCTCAGTCTCCCTTGTTCCAAAGAAAACAACTCCAGCCTATCAAATCTTTTCTCATAGCTAAAATTCTCCAGCCCTGGCAATATCCTCGTAAATCTCCTCTGTACCCTTTCTAGTGTAATCTAGTGTAATCACATCTGTAATGTGGTGATCAGAACTGTACGCAGCACTCAAGCTGTGGCCTAACCAATGTTTTATGCAGTTCTAGCATAACCTCCCTACTCTTACATTCTATGCCTTGGCTAATAAAGGAAAGTATCCCGTATGCCTTTTTAATCAACTTATCTACCTGTCCTGCTACCTTCAGGGATCTGTTGACATGCACTCCAAGATCCCTTTGTTCCTCTACACCTCTCACTATCTTCCCATTTATTGTGTACTCCCTTGCCTTGTTTGCCCTCCCCAAATGCATTACTTCACACTTCTCTGGATTGAATTCCATTTGCCACTTTTCTGCCCAACTAACCAGTCCATTGATATCTTCTTGCAGTCTACAGTTTTCCTCCTATCAACTACACGACCATTTTTTGTATCATCTGCAAACATCTTGATCAAGCCCCCCATAATCAAGTCCAGATCATTAATATATACCACAAAAAGCAAGAGACCTTGTACTGAGCCTTGTGGTACCCCATTGGAAACAGCCTTCCTGTCGCAAAAACACCCGTCAATCATTACCCTTTGCTTCCTGCCATTGAGCCAATTTTGGATCCAGCTAGCCACTTTCCCTTGGATCCCATGGGCATTTACTTTTTTGACCAGTCTGCCTGTGGGACCTTGTCAAAAGCCTTGCTAAAATCCATGTACGTTACACCAAATGCATTACCCTCATCGACCCTCCTAGTTAGCTGCTCAAAAAATTCAATCAATTTACTCAGACAAGACCTTTCCGTAATAAATCCATGCCGACTGTCCTTGATTAACCTGTGCCTATTCGTTGAGAATTATGAATTATTTCTTTAAATGTTCGCCATTGCTTATCGACCATCTTATCTTTTAATCTAATTTCCCAATCTACCTTAGCCATTTCGCCCCTCATACCTATGTAATTGGCTTTGTTTAAATTGAAGACCCTAGTTTCGGACTTAACTACATCACTCTCAAACTCAACATGAAATTCTATCATATTATGATCACTCTACTTCAGAGGATCCTTAACTATAAGATTACTAACTAACCCTGTCTCATTACACAATACCAGATCTAAAATAGCCTGTGACCTGGTTGGTTCCTCAACGTATTGTTCTAGAAAACTGAGAAAACTGTCTCTAATGCTTTCCGTGAACTCATCCTCCAAACTACTTTTGCCAATTTGGTTTGCCCAGTCTATATGAAGATTATAGTCCCCCAAGATTATTACATCACCCTTGTTACATGCTCCTCTAATTTCCTGATTTATACTCTGTCCAACACTAGAACTATTGTTACGGGGCCTATAAACTACTCCTACCAGTGTTTTCTGCCCCTTGTTGTTTCTTAGCTCCACCCATACTGATTCTACATCCTGATTTCCTGAGCTAAGATCCTTTCTCACTACTATCTTTATCTCATCCTTTACTATCAGGGCCACCCCCCACCTTTTCCATTTTTCCATTTTGCCTATCTTTTCTAAAAGTCAAGTACCCTGGAATATTTAGTTCATAACCTTGGTCAACCTGCAATCACGTCTCAGTAATGGCTACTAGATCAAACCCATTTATCTCTACTCGTGCCATTAATTTTTCTATCTTGTTACGAATGCTTTGTGCATTCAGATATAACGCCTTCAATTTTAACTTTTTACTATTTATCCCTGATGTGTTCATAGTCACTAATGCCCTATTACCCTTCTTAAGCTCTCTGTCCCTTCCTGACACACTCAGCTTGTTCTTTACCCAAATCGCTACTCTGCTCTACAGCCTTGTCTTTCTCTTTAGACTTATAAATTTATCCTTTCCTGAACCCTCTCCCCCTCTTATTAGTTTAAACCCCTATCTATTGTCCTGGTTATTCGATTCGTAGGACACTGGTCCCAGCCCGGTTTAAGCGGAGCTTGTCCCAACGGAACAGCTCCCTCTTTCCCCAGTACTGGTGCCAGTGCTCCATGAATTGAAACCCCTGCTTCCCCCACCACTCTTTCAGTCACGCATTTAACCATCTAATCTGATTGTCCCTTTTCCAATTTACACGTGGCTCAGGTAGTAATCCAGAGATTATTACCTTTGAGGTTCTGCTTTTTAATTTGGACCCTAGCTCCTCAAACTCCCTCAGCAGAATCTCATTCCTAGTTCCTACCTATGTTGTTGGTTCCTACATGGACCATGACAATCGGATCCTCTCCCTCTTGCTTCAAGTTCTTCTCCAGCCATGAGGCGATATCCTTATCTCTGGCACTGGGCAGGCAACACAGCCTTTGGGGCTCCCAGTCACAGCTGCAGAGAACAGTATCCATCCCCCTGACTATACTATCCCCTAGCACTACCACATTTCGTTTCACTCCCCCCACCTGAAGGGCCTCCTGTACCAATTTTCCCATCCCCCCTGCAGCCTTTGTTCTCATTCATACAGGTAGCAAGTACCTTGTGCCTGTTAGACAAGGACAAAGGCTGAGGCTCCTCCATCACTGCATCTAGGGTCCCCTTATCTGCCTGACTCGCAGTCACATCCTCCTGTCCCTGACCACTAACCAAGTTTAAACCACTACCTAAACTAAGGGTGAGGAGACTGCCTCCTGGGTCAAAGTGTCCAGGTAACTCTCACCCTCCCTGATGTATCGCAATGTCTGCACCTTGGGCTCCAGGTCAACAACTCTGAGCCGAAGACACTTACTACAGATGTGGTTGCGTGGGATCATGCTGCTCTCTTCAAACTCCCACATGCTACAGTTATGGCACACCACCTGCTCTGCCATCTCTATCTAACCTTGTTTTATTTATTTACTTAATTAAAGTTTTTATATAATGACTTCACTTGGTTTATTTTTAGTTTTTTAAAAACTAATTAATTTATCTAGCAAAGTGATTAATTTATTAAGTGTTAGCAAGTTATAGGTTCCTAGTTTAAACCACTCCCCTGCAGCTATTTACACTAACCACCAACAACACTTAGCCAATAAACTAAATACTTACACTAATTTAACACTAACCACCAACACACTTAACCAAAAAATAAAATACTTATCTGCAACTTACTCTCACTGCTCTGCCTTGTTTTGTGACATAGGAATATAGGAACAGGAGTAGGCCATTTAGCCCCTCGACCCTGTTCCGCCATTCAATGAGATCATAGCTGATATGTGATCTAACTCCATATACCCGCCATGGTCCCACATCCCTTAATACTTTGGTTAACAAAAATCTATCAATCTCAGATTTAAAATGAACAATTGAGCTAGCATCAACTGCCATTTGCGGAAGAGTGTTCCAAACTTCTACCACCCTTTGCGTGTAGAAGTGTTTCCTAACTTTACTCCTGAAAGTCCTGGCTCTAATTTTTAGGCTATGTCCCCGAGTCCTAGACTCCCCAACCAGCGGAAATAGTTTCTCTCTATCTACCCTATCATTTCCCCTTAATATCTTGAAAACTTCGATCAAATCACCCCTTAATCTTCTAAATTCCATGGAATACGTCCTTAGTTTGTGTAATCTCTCCTCGTAATATAACCCTTAGAGTCCAGGTAACATTCTAGTAAATCTACGCTGCACTCCCTCCAAGACCAATATATCCTTCCGAAGGTGCGGTGCCCAGAACTGAACACAGTACTCCAGGTGTGGTCTAACCAGTGCTTTGTATAGCTGTAGCATTAGTTCTACCCTTTTATATTCTAGTCCTCTAGATATAAAGGCCAGCATTCCATCAGTCTTTTTGATTATCTTCTGTACCTGTCCATGACATTTTAATGATCTGTGTACATAGACCCCCTAAGTCTCTTTGGACCTCCACTGTTTCGAGCTTTCCACCATTTAGAAAGTACTCTGATCTATCCTTTTTAGGTCCAAAGTGGATGACCTCGCAGTTGCCAACATTGAAATCCATTTGCCACAGTTTTGCCCATTCACTTAATCTATTAATATCTCTCTGTAATTTTATGCTTCCATCTACATTGCTTACAATGCTGCCTATCTTTGTGTCATCAGCAAACTTGGATATGTGGCTCTCTATCCCGTCGGCTAAGTCGTTAATAAATACAGTGAATAGTTGAGGCCCCAACACAGATCCCTGTGGGACACCACTAGTCACATCCTGCCAATTTGAGTACCTGCCCATTATCCCTACACTCTCTCCTGCTGCTCAGCCAATTTCCTAACCAGGTCAATAATTTGCCCTCAATTCCATGAGCTTCAACTTTAGCTAAGTCTCTTATGAGGGACTTTATCGAATGCCTTCTGGAAGTCCATATAAACAACATCCGTAGACATTCCCCTGTCCACTACTTTAGTCACCCCTTCAAAATATTCAATCAGGTTCGTCAGGCATGACCTACCCTTAACAAATCCATGCTGGCTCTCTCTGATCAGCTGAAAATTTTCAAGGTGTTCAGTCACCCTGTCCTTAATTATAGACTCTAGTAATTTCCCGATAACAGATGTTAGGCTAACTGGTCTATAATTCACTTTTTGATTTTTTTTTTTCTGTCTGTTTCAGACTCTCCGCTGCTCCTTTATACCGGGCTGCTGGGGGGATTCCCACACTCTCTCTGGGCTGTTCTCTCTCTCTCTCTCTCCCCACTGCTCCTTTATACTGGACCGCTGGGGGGGATTCCCACGCTCTCTCTGGGCTGCTCTCTCTCTCTCTTTCTCTCCGCTGCTCCTTTATACTGGACCGCTGGGGGGGATTCCCACGCTCTCTCTGGGCTGCTCTCTCTCTCTCTTTCTCTCTCCGCTGCTCCTTTATACTGGACCGCTGGGGGGGATTCCCACGCTCTCTCTGGGCTGCTCTCTCTCTCTCTCTCTCTCTCTCTCCGCTGCTCCTTTATACTGGGCTGCTGGGGGGGATTCCCACGCTCTCTCTGGGCTGCTCTCTCCTGAGGATTAAATACATGGAAAGCAAGCCATTTGGTCTAACTAGTCTGTGTCAGCGTTTACCCTCCATGCAAGCAAATAGCTCACATTTACCCAACCTGTTCCCACATCCCTCCAACCCTTTTCCTTCATCCACCTCTTCAATATAGTAGCCATGATGTGGAGATGTCGGTGATGGACTGGGGTTGACAAATGTAAGGAATCTTACAACACCAGGTTATAGTCCAACAGTTTTATTTGAAAATCACAAGCTTTCGGAGGCTTTCTCCTTCGTCAGGTGAAGTGTGGGATTCCCACACTCAACTGACGAAGGAGAAAGCCTCTGAAAGCTTGTGATTTTCAAATAAAACTGTTGGACTATAACCTGGTGTTGTAAGATTCCTTACACTCTTCAATATAGTCTTGAATGTTGACATAGTTTCTGACTCAATCACTGACCCTGGAAGTGAATTCCACAGCTTCACAACTCTGTGTAAAGAGATTTCTATTCACCTCTCTTCTAACTCTCTTACATTTAATCTTGTATCTATGGCCCCTCATTCTTGACCCCTTAATTATTGGAAACAGTTTGCTTCTATCTACCCTGTCCCATCCTTTCATAATTTTAAACACTTCTAACATATTACCCCATAATCAGTGTAATGAGAAAAGTCTGAATTTTTCAAGCCTTTCTTCAGATTTGTATTTGCTCCTACCATGGAGCAATCTGCATTGTATCCTCTCTTAAGCCTTAATATCCTTAATATAGTGTGGAGGCTAGTACTGCACACGGTACTCTAACTGAGGATTTATAGAGAAGGTTTTATATAGGCTTATCATTACCTCTTTGCTTTTATATTATATACCTTGTGATAAAAGCTCGAATTCCATTAGATTTTTTAATAGCCTTATCAATCTGAAATACTGACTTTAATGTCTTGTGAACCTGTACCCACAAATCTCTCCACTCATCCGAGCCTATCTTCATTCAGTTTATAATTACTGCTGTTATTTATTTTTACCAAAATGCATTTTTTTTTATTCGTTCATCGGATGTGGGCGTCGCTGGCAAGGCCAGAATTTATTGCCCATCCCTAATCGCCCTTGAGAAGGTGGTGGTGAGCCGCCTTCTTGAACCGCTGCAGTCCGTGTGGTGAAGGTTCTCCCACAGTGCTGTTAGGTAGGGAGTTCCAGGATTTTGACCCAGCGACGATGAAGGAACGGCGATATATTTCCAAGTCGGGATGGTGTGTGACTTGGAGGGAAAAGTGCAGGTGGTGTTGTTCCTATGTGCCTGCTGCCCTTTTCCTTCGAGGTGGTAGAGGTCGTGGGTTTGGGAGGTGCTTTCGAAGAAGCCTTGGCAAATTGCTGCAGTGCATCCTGTGGATGGTACACACTGCAGCCACAGTGCACCGGTGGTGAAGGGAGTGAATGTTTAGGGTGGTGAATGGGGTGCCAATCAAGCGGACTGCTTCACGCTGGATGGTATCGAGCTTCTTGAGTGTTGTTGGAGTTGTTCTCATCCAGGCAAGTGGAGATTATTCCATCACACTCCTGACTTGTGCCTTGTAGATGGTGGAAAGGCTTTGGGGAGTCAGGAGGTGAGTCACTCACCGCAGAATACCCAGTCTCTGACCTGCTCTTGTAGCCACAGTATTTATGTGGCTGGTCCAGTTAAGTTTCTGGTCAATGGTGACCCCTAGGATGTTGATGGTGGGGGATTCAGCAATGCCGTTGAATATCAAGGGAGGTGGTTAGATTCTCTCTTGTTGGAGATGGTCATTGTCTGGCACTTGTCTGGCGTGAAAGTTACTTCAATCACAATAAAAGGGTTAGGAAATTCATTGAAGTAGATAACAAAGGAATTTCACTCAAACCAGTTAACCCATTTGTAAAAATTATTGCACTGGGGAATTTCTGCCTCTAAGTATAGTACCACCACTTATCAGCCCAAGCCTGGATGTTGTCCAGGTCTTGCTGCATGAGGGCACGGACTCATTCATTATCCGAGGGGTTGCGAATGGAACTGAAGACTGTGCAATCATCAGCGAACATCCTAATTTCTGACCTTATGATGGAAGGAAGGTCATTGATGAAGCAGTTGAAGATGGAGCCCTGAGGAACTCCTGCAGCAATGTCCTGGGACTGAGATGATTGGCCTCCAACAACCACTACAATCTTCCTTTGTGTTAGATAGGACTCCAGCCACAGGAGAGTTTTCCCCCTGATTCCTATTGACTTCAACTTTACTAGGGCTCCTTGACCACATCAAGGCAGCATTTGACCACACTCGGTCAAATGCTGCCTTGATGTCAAGGGCAGTCACTCTCACCTCACCTCTGGAATTCAACTCTTTTGCCCACATTTGGACCAAGGCTGTAATGAGGTCAGGAGCCGAGTGGTCCTGGCGGAACCCAAACTGAGCATCGGTGAACAGGTTATTCGTGAGTAAGTGCCGCTTGATAGCACTGTCGACGACACCTTCCATCACTTTGCTGATGATTGAGAGTAGACTGATGGGGCGGTAATTGGCTGGATTGGATTTGTCCTGCTTTTTGTGGTCAGGACATACCTGGGCAATTTTCCACATTGTCGGGTGGATGCCAGTGTTGTAGCTGCACTGGAACAGCTTAGCTAGAGGTGCGGCTAGTTCACCTCATACTTACTGACATTGAATTCCAACTGCCACTTTTTAGCCCATTCCCCATCTTATCAATATCCCATTGCAGATCCCCTTGATAGTGTAAAGAATTAACTATACCCATCTGCAGATTTCGACATCACTCCCTCTTGGCCTATATCCAGATAATCGATATACACAGTGAACGGAAGTAGTCTCAGAACTTAACCCCGAGGGACACAACAACCCACTTCTAACCACTCTGAAAAATTGCTGTTAACAGTTCTGTTTTCTCCTTTCTATCTACATCACAACAGTAACTACACTTCAAAATTACTTAATTCGCTGTATTAATTGCTTTGGGATGTCCTGAGGTCGTAAAAGGCGCTATATAAATGCAAGTCTTTTTTTTGAACCAATTTTTAAACAAGTTTGCTATCTTCCCCCAATAACATACCCTTTAATCTTCTCTAGTAAAAGAACACTAGTTAACATGCAAATTAGAAAGAAAATTAAACTGTTTTGTGTTCTTCACATGTTACAGTATCCACAATCACAAGATAATATCTGAAGTGGACACCATAACTGGTAGTTTCAGCATCCTGTTGTATTTTAGGGTTTGAAGGTAATATAAGGAGTTGTGTGGTTTTTCCTTCATGTAACTCACACCAGTTTTGACTTGTATGACCGTGTGCTGGTTCTGTTAGGATGAGTTAGCATGGTAGGCTTTATTGGTTTAACATGATGAAGGGAAGCTTGGCTGTTATTAAAATGCTGACGATACAGATGGCCCAAATTATTCATAACATTGCAGCAAGTGTAGGCTATGTCTTTGCTTTAACTTGTTTGGAGTATAATGATCAATGCAACTCAAGCAGAACTGTCGGTGAAGTACAGCAAACCGCTGCATAAGAGCGGAGAATATGTTGCTAATCTCAGAGTGAAACACAGAACTATGTAACGACAGGTTACCATACCCGCACAAACAGTGAAATGCGGCATCCGGGCTAATTAGCCAGGGTGGCTCTTTCTTCTGGAATATACCGAGCCTGTGCAGGCACAGACTGGGCATTTTTACATTGCATCGTGTGCAATCCAAGACTTTCTGTCAGTCACTCCAATCATTAGCTTCTGTTAACATCTCCAATTCAAACTGCTGGTGGTAAGATGATAATGATTCATCCTTTGAACATGCACCTAAGCTGTCTTAATCTTAAATAACATCTGCAACATCAATTTGCTTTATCACCTCTCAAAAATCCACCATCAGTCACCAGGTCTATCCTTGTGATTTTTATGATAAGAGCCGCAGTGTTTCAGGAATGCAATTGATAGATGGATCTTCAATGTGCACTGAAGATTAAAGCAATCTTCACTTCGGGAGGTTTGCTCAGAGATGAACTATGTTGATGTTCATTCTATGATATCATAAAATTCCCCTAAATAAAGACTAGGGCATAAAAAATACTCCTTCAATAAAAAGACTTATTTCAGTTCCTTCAAGGCTGCATTGATTTTTAAATTACTTGCATATAATAAAGTACAATTGGATGCCATTTAGCCAAGTCAAGTGGAGTGGCTGGACATTGTGTGTACAGTTATTTCACTGTGTATTAGTTTTTGTGCTAAATTATCATTTAATGTGGTTGAATTTTAGAATCGATATGGGATCACTTACTGAATTTATTTGTCCTAACGAGGTGTTTCTCGAGCTGAATGATTTGAACAACAATGATTACTCAGCCCCTCTACTGAAAACAGTTGTCAGCTCTCATATGGGTCATCTTTTGTCATCACTTGAGTCTGCCCTAAGCCAAAGACTGCTTTTAGCTCCTCTCAAAACCTCTTGAGATTTTTATGGAGAAAATACACGGTGTCCTCCAATTCCAGAACCTTACTGATTTTTAATCATCGCCTCTCTCTGCCACGGCATACAGATGCACTGTCTCACTCAAATGTTGGCCTGATAAAGGCTGGCATCTCTGCTGCCAACTAACTGAGCAGTCTCACCAGGCCAGAAATAAAAATACAAATATTGTGCTGCATGGACAAGCTGCAACAATTAGATCTGCGCAGGTGGGTAAAGTGGTTCAGTTGGTAGCATGCTCACCGCTGAGTCAGACAGGTCGTGGGTTCAAGTCCCACTCCAGAGCACATAATCTAAGCTGATACCTCAGCACAGTACTGAGGAAGTGTTACGCTGTTGGAGGTGCAGTCTTTTGGATGATACGTTAAACCGAGGCCCCGTCTGCCCTCTCAGGTGGATGTAAAAGATTCCATGGCACTACTCAAAGAAGAGCAGGGGTGTTCTCCCCGATGTCCTGACCAATGTTTATCCCTCAACCAACATCACTAAAATAGATGATCTGGTCATTATCTCAAGGTTCCACACTGTTAGTGGGACCTTGCTGAGCACAAATTGGCTGGCGCGTCTCCTACATTACAAAGGTGACTACACTTCAAAAGTACTTAATTGGCTGTGAAGCACTTTGGGATGTTCTGAGGTCATGAACGAAGCTGTATAAATGCAAGTTCTTCCTTTTTTACCTACCAATCATTGCATGCTCAATGGTTAAAACTTGCTGCAATAGCAGTGGGTACAGGATATTCACCTAGTTTGCCTGCCTTCTCCTCTCCTGCACAAACGATCTCCTGGTCCTCACAGTGAGAATCAGGGAATGCAGCTGAGAAGTGGGGCAATCTCAGGCTCCCCTCACAATATGAGACCGCTCTCCTCACAATGGGAATTAGATGGATCCCAAAGTATGAGTGCGGCTAGCTTAGCCTCTCTCCAAAATAATATTCTTGACTCTCCCAGTGAGAGAAAAAGCAAGTAGAGATTTACAGACCAAGCTTGAACATGAGAGGACCACAGACAGGTACAAAAATATAAAAGACAAGGGGTACAGCCAGGAAGGGGGGAATGGGGATCAGTTGCTGCACTGGATGTATCAAGGACATCGGAAGGATGGAATAAGAGAAGGAAAAATTGGGAACGAATGTACAGGGCTAGATTTTCTGCCCATTGACTATGAATAGATTATAAATCTGGAATAAATTCCCAAGCATAGTTATCTTAAATTCCAGGATAAAAGGGACACAAAACAGCAGAGAAGGAAAAAGATTCAGAAAAGGAAAACTGCAAGGAGAAGCATAGCTTTCAGTTCACAATTTGCTGTTTGTTGTTCTGTTGTTTCTTAATGTTGCACACCCATGACAGCAGAAATGAAACTATTGAAGAGCTGTGCTTGCCTTACCTACTTCTCCGTTTGGGAACTCTACTGTTTGCTGATGACTGCACGAGGTTGTCAGCTTGAGTCAGCTGTCATTGCCCTCCTCTGACAGATTGCTGGCATCTGGCTCAGAGAACGCAAGAAGTATTTACTGCAACCAACCACTTGTCACTTTTTTGCCAATAAGTGCATCTGTCGTTACTGACATCAATGGTTACTAGAATGCAGTAGAACAACACAGGTGTTTCAGGTTAGAGGGAGCCAACCCAGGAGACTTCTGAAGCACCATGAGAATCTCCTCCAACATGGAAGGGGTCACAGAAAACCTTGTGCCAAATTGAAGAGACAAGGGCAAGGACCACGAACACAACCGAATTGCAGGAGATAATGAGACAATAAAATAGGACCGAATAGGAACTGCAGAATGAGGTTCCAATGCCTTAGGCATACTGGAGGGATATTTATCCATTCAGTTCACAGCCAAAGAACTCACAATCTAAATATACTTTGTATGAAACTAAACAATTGTGTTTGCTGCTTGTTTAATTAATATCAGGTGACTGCTTCTCTGGCCCCGGCCATCGCTTGTTGCCTCAGTAACAATGATGAATAATTCAAATCTGATTCATGAACAGCAAATATATATTTGCCAAGTGTAAAACACTAACAATGCATAACTTGCAGATAGATTTCCAGCTTTTTTTGTGATCTGAGCAGCATTCTCCATTCATGATGTTGCCGGAGTGGGAATTCACTGTACCATGGCCAGCTAGAACTGTACAGAATGCCTCTAAGCAGTAGGCTTTTTAAAAAAACACAACATTATAATTAACAGCAAGTAGACTGAGTACAACCAGGCCAATAACAAGGTCAGAACAAGACGATATTAAAAATGAGTTCGTTAAACTATGTGATGTACATGAACTCTATAAAAGAAGGCACGTGGTGTGTATGGTTATGAATGTATAATGAAGATAATAATTCACTAGGTTGTACAACTGAGTGGCTCTTTAACAGGAGTCACAACAGAAAAAGCACTGAACTTACATCAATTGCATGTGGACTCCCACCATTACTTACCCTGAGAAGGAAATATGCTCCACACAACTTTCAAGTGTAAGTTATAACAAGGTGCAGGATACACTGGTCATACTACACTTTTATTAGCAAGACAGCTCGTAACTACGAACGAATGAAAGTGCATTCATTTAGCGCCTATTACAACCTCAGGACGTCCCAAAGAGCTTTACAGCAAATGAAGTACTTTTGAAGTGTGGTCAATGCAACAGTCAATTTGCACTAAGCAAGATCCCACAAACAACAATGAAATAAATGATCAGATCATCTGTTTTGTGATGTTTGTTGAGGGATAAATATTGGCCCCGACACCGGGAAGAACTCATCTACTCTTCTTCGAAACAGTGCTTTGGGATCTTTTACACCCACCTGAGAGGGCAGATGGGGTGGTATATTTCAGAGCTCCATACCACTGGAATACAGAAAACCAGCACACCAGGGTCATTGCAATGTAATGTGGTCGATCCATATGTGGCATGTCTTGGAGTCATGTTTCCAGATTTGACAGCCTGCTGTTATGTATGATTCTATCAAACATTTTGAGCTGCATTTTAACTTACGTATGGATTGAGGGAAGCAACGCCACAATTCTCATTGTGTGGCGCTCTCTCACACATATTCTTTGCTTCTGCCCCACTGTAGGCCTCTGACACAGGATTGGCTTCTAATGGGCTTACAGGAGAGCAGAGGTCGAGAATAATGGAAAACGATTTTCCTTCTTCCAACTTCTTAAAACAAGTCGGAGTCACGGGTTTAGGAACAGACTCTGATTTGTCGATAGTGCGTGCCCGCACTAGAGCTGGCTCAGCAGGACTGGCAGCACAACCACGGGGATCTTTATTCTGGCGGCAGAAGCTGAGATCAATGGGAATTGCAGGTCTATGAAGCCCTGTGTATCGGTAGTCCACTGCACTCAAAAGTGCTTCATGGGTGTTCCATGCGCATGTTCCATGTTGTTTTAAGGAGGGCTAGTGCGCTAAAGTGTGTGGCACAGATTGAATTCATTCTGGGCACAGAATTTTGAGTGTACCCAGAGCATGAGAAACACAAGTGTGGATTGATTAGGGAAAGCCAGCATGGATTTGTTAAAGGCAAATTGTGTTTAACTAACTTGATTGAGTTTTTTGATGAGATAACAGAGAGGGTCGTTAAGGACAATGTGGTTGATGTGGTGTATATGGACTCTCAAAAGGCATTTGATAAAGTGCCGCATAATAGGCTTGTCATCAAGATTGAAGCCCATGGAATAAAGGGGGCAGTAACAGCATGGATACAAGTGCATATATAACCCACAAATCACCCTTTGTGACACTTAGGAGTACGAGACAATATGGTAGAATACAATCTCCATTTAAAAATATGCTGCAGCATATATCCCGAAGCAAATATCCCGAAGGACTTGACCAAGCCCAAGGCCTTCAGGAGTTGTCATGGAGGAGAGTTGAAGGGTGCGGAGGCTGCTATAAGGCCCTCCACCTGCATTTGGGGCCATTCCCGCTGCAACCCTGGGCCTACCATCATAGTTCACACAGCAGTCCTGGGGAGAGTGCGAACATGGCTGCATGGGACATGGTGGGTGGGGGGGGGATGGAAGGGGAATGTGTGGGGACCCTGGGCTCCATGCCCGCATCAGTTTTTGTTGCCAGTGGTTGTGGTGGTGGGGGAGGGAGGAAATACAGGTTGGGGTGGTAGGCTTCACTGTTCAATTTTGCCCCCTTTTTCATTGCTATGCCCCTCATTTTGGGTGGGATAATGGAGGAGAATCTACCCCATAGTTGCTTAGGGTAAATCAGAATTTTTTTTGAACAATTAGGTTTCAAATTACACTCCCTATTAAAACTGTTGTTACTTAAATATACGTTCTAGTTTAAAATTAGTACTGGTGTTTAAAATGCACTTTTGGGACCTCCAAATGCTGCACCACATAACACTATAAACATATTTATTTCTGAAATGGCCTTTCCTGTCAAGCCAGCAACTGATCAGAAAGTCATAACCTGCTCTTCCCTGCCAATTAATTTCTTTTTGGTGTCATTAATTTCCGAGGTGCAGTTGATTATTATTCATTGAAAACTGTTAAATCATGAGGGAGAAAGGTAGGGCAATTAAAGCCAGAGCTCCCTGGATGACAAAAGAGATAGAGAGTAAGATGAAGCAGAAAAAAGGGGCATATGACAGGTGTCAGGTTGATAATACAAGTGAGAACCAGGCTGAATATAGAAAGTTCAGAGTGGAAGTGAAAAAGGAAATAAGAGGGGCAAAGAGAGAGTATGAGAATAGACTGGCGGCTAACATAAAAGGGAATCCAAAAGTCTTCTAGAGGCATGTAAACAGTAAACGGATAGTAAGAGGAGCGGTGGGGCCAATCAGGGAAATCTACTCATGGAGGCAGAGGGCATGGCCGAGGTACTAAATGAATACTTTGCATCTGTCTTTACCAAGGAAGAAGATGCTGCCAGAGTTTCAGTAAAGGAAGATGTCGTTGAGATACTGGATGGGCTAATAATTGATAAAGAGGAGGTACTAGAAAGGCTATCTGTACTTAAAGTAGATAAGTCACCCGGTCTGGATGGGATGCATCTGAGGTTGCTGAGGGAAGTAAGGATGGAAATTGCGGAGGTACTGGCCATAATCTTCCAAACATCCTTAGATACGGGGGTGGTGCCAGAGGACTGGAGAATTGCAAATCTTACACCCTTGTTCAAAAAAGGGTGTTAGGATAAACCCGGCAACCACCTCGGTAGTGGGGAAACTTTTAGAAACAATAATCCGGGACAGAATTAGCAGTCACTTGGACAAGTGTGGATTGATTAGGGAAAGCCAGCATGGATTTGTTAAAGGCAAATTATGTTTAACTAACTTGATTGAGTTTTTTGATGAGATAACAGAGAGGGTCGTTAAGGACAATGTGGTTGATGTGGTGTATATGGACTTTCAAAAGGCATTTGATAAAGTGCCGCATAATAGGCTTGTCATCAAGATTGAAGCCCATGGAATAAAGGGGGCAGTAACAGCATGGATACAAGTGCATATATAACCCACAAATCACCCTTTGTGACACTTAGTAACAGGAAGCAGAGAGTAGTGGTGAACGGTTGTTTTTCGGATTGGAGGGAGGTATACAGTGGTGTTCCCCAGGGGTTGGTACTAGGACCACTTCTTTTCTGATATATATTAATGACTTGGACTTGGGTGTACAAGGCACAATTTCAAAACTTGCAGATGACACAAAACTTGGAAGTGTAGTGAACAGTGAGGAGGATAGTGATAGACTTCAAGAGGATATAGACGGGATGGTGAAATGGGTGGACACGTGGCAGATGAAATTTAGTGCAGAAAAATGGGAAGTGATACATTTCAGTAGAAAGAACGAGGAGAGGCAATATAAACTAGAGGGCACAATTCTAAAAGGGTACAGGAACAGAGAGATCTGGGGGTATTTTGCACAAATCGTTGAAAGTGGCAGGGCAGGTTGAGAAAACGGTTAAAAAAGCATACAGGATATTGGGCTTTATAAATAGAGGCACAGAGTACAAAAGCAAAGAAGTCATGATGAACCTTTATAAAACACTGGGTTCGACCACAACTGGAGTATTGTGTCCAGTTCTGGGCACCGCACTTTAGGAAAGATGTGAAGGCCTTAGAGAGGGTGCAGAAAAGATTTACTAGAATAATTCCAGGGATGAGGGTCTTTAGTTACATGGATAGACTGGAGAAACTGGGGTTGTTCTCCTTGGAACAGAGAAGGTTGAGAAGAGATTTGATAGAGGTATTTAAAATCATGAAACGTCTAGATAGAATAGATAGAGAGAAACTGTTCCCATTGGCAGAATGGTCAAGAACCAGAGGACATAGGTTTAAGATGATTGGCAAAAGAACCAAAGGTGACATGAGGAAAAACTTTTTTTTGCAGCAAGTGGTTAGGATCTGGAATGAACTGCTGGTGTGGGGGGGCGGGGGGCAGGGAGGGCTGGTGGAGGCAGATTCAATCGTGGCTTTCAAAAGAGAACTGGATAAGTACTCGAAAAGAAAAGTCTTGCAGGGCTACGGGGATAGGGCGGGGGAGTGGGACTAGCTGGATTGCTCTTGCATAGAGCCGGCATGGACTCGATGGATCGAATGGCCTCCTTCTGTACTGTAACCTTTCTATGAGTCTATGATTCTAAGTCAACAGGACTCATTCCTCACAACGACCTGTTATTCGTCTATATTTTACACCTGATAGGCAGTGCACTTGTTTACTCTGTGCAGATTTTTAACTGGGGCTCCACAATGACTATACACCAGAGTCTACAACACACAGCAAAAAAGACACCGAGCACCTCATTACAGGGTTAGTATTTATCTGCTCACATTTTAAACAGAATTTTCCTTTCCTTTGAAATACTGCGAATAAGACTTTACCAGGGAGAGCTGAAGAGCTGAGCGGGAACACACAAGACTGCATTATGTGAGCTAAAACATGTTGGCAGACTGTGAGGTTTGATGAGTATATCTTAACTGGCAACCAATGGTGGAGAGGGGAGAAGAATCTCTCTGGAAAAAAGCTGCTACACTAAATCTTCATCATATTAAAAAGACCAAGATATTCTAGAAAATGAAATGTTTCATTTGCTTTATCTCAATTCCCCTTGATATGTGTTTCACTTATGACATAAAACATCTTTGAGCTGCTGTCAGAGCAGATATAGAATTTTCAGAATTCTTCCTGTATAAAAGAACCCTTAAAAAAAGTTGAAATGGTGCAGTTCATTGCTGAATGACTTCAAGTCTTTCTCATTAGACTGCTCTTCAGAGTCTGAGACTGGCAAAAACAGCTTGCCTGGTGGTTCAGTTATCATTGCAGACAATCTCATTATCTGTGACAGCATCCTATTTCAGAGGAGATTTTCAGTTACAACTTGGCAATTTTCTTCTTCAGAGCCAGTGAAATGTATTTTTAAGTAAGTGGACTTATGAAACCATAAGCATTAATTCTGATCTTTCCTCAGTCATTTCTCTCTCTCTTATTTTGTGGTCGGGAGGTTGGAAATCGTTAAAATTAAAATTTCAATCTTTATTTCCTAATCTGGTGCAATGAAGGAAAATATTTTAAAGTGTGAACAGCTAAATTCCCCCCAGTTTAAATTCAAGAAAGCTGGCGCGGTGAATATGGTCAGGAAATTGAAACCAGCAAGTATTACAGAGTTCTTCAACACAGTGGCATAATATATAACAATAAAAGCGCTCAAAACAAGAAGGGAATCAACTTCTATTGAAATGTGTCACAATTGTGATAGCTTTGCTGAGAAATCAAAAAAGGAAAAGGCACTAAGATGCCTTTTTAGTAAACTTATGAAGGGGAAGTGTCAGTAACGGCTAACAAGATACTGATGGATATAACATCATTGGAGCTCGATCTGCAGATCTACTGAAGGACCCTGCTACCTTCCAACGGGTGTTCTTCCCGCCTGCTCAAAAGAGCGGGTTACGATTGCAACCCGTGGGAAGGCAGCGGGATCAGTGGGGAAGAGTCGATGTGGCCATTTTAACTGCCTGCCCACCAGGCTTTTGCTGGGCAGGCAGGGTTAAAATCGATCTTAAAGTTTTTATTGCGTACAACTACACTTGGCCCAGATCTGAGAACTAACAAACTTATCAAAGTCTGTGGTCCAGACAAGAATGGTCCCAAACAGAAGACTGGATATTACTGATCTCCTAGACATCAAACACATGGAGGATTTGTTCAGTTCAGCTTAACTGTTTCAATTCATCGGAACTCAAAAATATGTGATAAATATCAAAAGGGGTGTATGATGTAGGAGGACTTCCATTTCTACAATGTTTTGTTTGTCATTCTAATTTTCTCCTCTTACTCCCTCCTCTTCTGAAGGTGATGGCTCATACTAGGACTTAGAGAGGGTGCAGAAAAGATTTACTGGAATGGTTCCACGGATGAGGGACTTCAGTTACGTGGATGGACTGGAGAAACTGGGATTGTTCTCCTCAGAGCAGAGAAGGTTGAGAGGAGATTTGGTAGAATTGTTCAAAATCATGAAGAGTTTAGATAAAGTAAATAAAGAGAAACTGTTCCCATTGGCGGGAGGGTCGAGAACCAGAGGACACAAGTTTAAGGTGATTGGCAAAAGAACCAAAGGCGACATGCGAAAAACCTCTTTATGCAGCGAGTAGTTATGATCTGGAATGCGCAGCCTGAAAGAATGGTGGAAGCAAATTCAGTCGTGGCTTTCAAAATGGAATTGGATAAATACTTGAAGGGAAAAAATTTGCAGGGCTACAGGGCAAGAGCGGGGGACTGGGATTAACTGGATTGGTCTTACAAAGGGCCGGCATGGGCTCAAAAGGCCGAATGGCCTCCTTCTGTGCTGTAATGATTCTATGATTCTATGACTTAGTTTTGTGGACACACGCAGCGTTTCATTACTTTACCCAAATAATCTTTCTTCATGTGTGGGCCTAGATAGTATCAGCAAATTATTCCAGTGGAGGGCGGTATCACAGCCAAACCTGATTCTATGTTCATCGAACATGCACAAGCATACTTTTCAGCTGGGATCATTGGACAGTGTCTGCATTTTGGCCCCCCAGGTTGAAACAGCTCGTTTGATGATCAAGTTCTTTCTTGTCTTTATTGTCAGTGAAGTCTTATTAGTGCGAAAGTCAAGATCTGGTCCTGTGTAACACCTAGATACTCAGGCTGTGGGTCGCGGTCCATCCTGTGTCCATTCAGGAAGATGTGGAGATGTTTGTCGGCCTTTTAGTGGTTTAGATGGAAACAGCTGGAAACTGTCTTTTTGGCATTTGGTTTAAGTCTCCATCTTTTGCAATAGTGGACCATCTCTCTCATGTCAGCATTCAAACTTTTTCTAAGTGACTGAAATCCTGGTCCTGTACTGTCAGACAGATGTCAACACTAAGAAACTCTGGGCTTGCCTTGTGTTATTAGCAGAGTAGTGCTCCCTGGTGTGACTTAGCTCTTCTCACACAAGGACCAGTAGACATGGCTGAATGTTGCCCTCCAAGTCACACACCACCCTGACTTGGACTTATATGGCTGTTCATTTATTGTCACTAGATCAAAATTCTGGAATTCCCTGACCTGACATCATCGTGGGGGCACCATTGCCACAAATACTGTAGTAGTTCAAGAAGGCCCACCATCACCTTCTCAGTGCAAATAGGGATGGGTAATAAATGCAGCCTTTGCAAGTATTGCTCACATCCTGAGAACAAAATAAAAACATTACTAACTGCAATTGAGTACTAATTTTTTTTGCAAAATTTATTGTTATGATATATTAGCTGTCTAAGATACTGGTAGAGAGGGACAAAATTATATTGGCAAATGAGAAACCCTATTATTAATCATTTATATTGCATGCATATTGCATCTTAAACAACATCTAAGTATAAACATATTAATCAATAGCAACAAGTGAAGTGAAGGAAATAATCCACAGTGAGAACCACAGCATGTTTTATAAGCTGATATGCTCTAACTATACAAACCATTTCCAGTGTTCTCTCTTCATACTGTGCTGTGGCAAATACTGGACAGACTCAGCAGCTATCACAGCTCTGAAGTGGCTGATATCAAATTTAGACACAAGGGCAATGCAAAGGACTCATTGCAATGGGACAAATGTGTAGCCAGTGCTATCCACGCTGCTTCTTGGCTGCGCGCCTGTTTGTGGAGGTGGGAAACTGGCCATCTCTGATGTCACTTAAAGGCAATCAGCACCTCTTAAAGGGGAGGTGCACTGTGGCTCAAGACAGCAGGGAACATACAGAAAGGTGCAGAATAGCTGCAAGAGGACCAGAGGGTATCAGGGTGCAGGGTCGAAAGCTCTGGTCCAGGCTATGCGCAGGAGGAGGGAGGTCGTGTTCCGCCCCGGTGGGGGGGCAGAAAGCCCTCAAGGCAACACCCCAAAAGACGGGGAGAAGAGGTGTTTGAAGAGGTTAATACAAGGACCTTAGTTCCCAGGACATGGCTGCAATGCTGAAAAAAGTTCAATGAGTTGTCAAGGTAAGAATCCTTCCTCTCACCTCAATTACTCTCTCCTGCAGCCCCACTACTCACAACACTCCCCTCCCCACTTCCCTTCACTCTCCTAAAATCACTGCATCACACTTCACTCCTCCTCCTTCTCCTCCTACTCACACACTGTACCTCTTACTCTCAGCACAATTGCAACCACCACTTCCCCACACCTAGCATCTTGCACACAACATCTGCACTATTCAAACATGACATTCTCAAAACAGCTCACAAGGCTGCCACTAACTCACACCCTTCTTTCTTGCAGGAGAAAGTTGCGCACAACATGAGGCAGCAGTGGTGACCGGAGAAGCCCGTGGCCACCAGAACACCCTCTCCCCACTTGAGGGCGATGTGCTGGACATTTTAGGCAGGGAGGGAGTCACTGGAGGAGACGTCACTCAGTGTTTCTTCACACCTTATCCTCTTTTCCCATCTCACTTCTATCTCACCCTACACACTCCTCATGACAAACTGCAGCTACTCTTAGCAGCCAGTTCTTTCTCTCTCTCTGCTCTACCTTCACACTGAAAGCTAACCCGTGTCCCTCTCTTTCATTTCAGGTGCTGAAAATGTAGAGTCCCCTGTGCCACTTCAGAAAGAGGAGGCCAGCCTTCCTGAAGATGCTGCATCACTCGATCTGACCCTAGCAAGCACCAACTCAGAGACTGGCACCACGTGTACTTTAGAGATTCGTATGGGGACTTACTGGCCACAAGTGTGCAGAAGCTAGTGCAGGAAGATAGGACACCACAGGTGCCAGCTCGCTGAAGGACGAGATTTTATCCTAGCCCTGCTGCAGACGCCTCAGATGCTGGCGTTGAGGGCCCACGCTACCAATGAAGGCTGATGGGCATACACCAGGAAATGCTAAGAGCACTGGGCAGCCTGCCACTGAGCTTGTGCACAATGGCTGAGTGCATGAAAAAGTCCAACTTCAAATTGTGTCGGGGATTTTCGCAGAGTATGGAGATCATTCTATCAACCATGGAGCGAATGGTCAGCTCCATGAACATGGCAGTGGGGCCCACCATGATGGAGCCTCTGGTAGCAGCTCTGACAGCTTCCATGGCAGCTCTCGCGCGGAGCAGTAGGAGTACTGAGGCGCAGCCCCAGGAGAGTGGCCTTGGCTCCATGGGAGAGGCACCTGCTGTCCTCTCTCAGGATGACAGCATGCCTGCTCCTCTGCCAGCCACTCCGCCAGTGCCCGTCAGTGGGTGTCAAAGATCGTCGGGCTGCAGTGCAAAGAGGCAAATTGGGCAGAGAGGATTGTATGCCTATATCGCATGAAAGGTCAGTGATCTGAAGCGTTAACTCTGTTTCTCTCTCCATAGATGCTGCCTGACCTGCTGAGCATTTTCTGTGTTTATTGCCTATATTGGAGCTTGCTCAATTTCCCATCCATTAATTTAAATGAATGGCAATTCAGGTAAGCTCCATAACACATCCACAGTCTTTTATGTACTGTGCCCTGACAATCCTTTAGATCCAAATATAATGTTCAGACATGCAGATAGCTGAGCGAACTGAAATGCTTTTGATCCATTCACGCTAAGTTAATTGGATATTTAATTGGGGACTCGACTTCTTTAGTACTTGCCTCTCTTTAATTCCTCTTTTCCCTATTGCAGTTCTTGCCCTGATTTTTTTTTTGCTGCAGCATTCACTTGCATTAATCTTTTTTTTTCTCTCTACTGACTTTATTTCAATCTCGGTCTGACACCTATTCCTTACCGCTGCAGTCTACCCCCACTTCTTTTATTGTTCACCTTTTCCTTTCTTTGGTAGTCGGCGCTCGTCTCCTGTCTGTGTTCTCTTCTTTCATCTCATAGTCGTTGCTCTGCCGCATGGCGGCAGGTGGAGCGGGGTGTGGGCCGCCACATGCGAAAGGCGAGGAAGGACAGAGTGGTCAGAGCCCCAGCCACTGGGCAGCATAAACCTGGAGTTTTTGTAAGTGGCCATAGCTTTTGAATTCAAGTAGCCATCGTGATTCGCAGTCTCCTTTGTAACTGAGGGTAGGGATACTGCAACATTTACAAGCAAGTAAGATAAGCTTTCCTACACCATAAAATGTTGTTGGCAATTCAAGGCCGGATTGGACCCAATATGTGCCTAAGTCCGAGAGCTCCATTTACATAGACTGAATCAATATCAACTCCAGTGCTAACCTCACTGGAATTTGATGGAGGGCGTCTAATTTGTATTGGCGGCGACTACAGGCATATCTCCAATGCACACCTGCCCCATGCAGCCAGGAAATCGGGTACCAACCTGCCATTGGGAGAGAAGACAATGTTACAGGCCTGTGAGTGGCATGGAGACGTCCCCTGATGATGAGAGCTGATCCTTTTAAATGAAATGCTCTTGAAGACGAGAAGCAATGCCTTGTCTGCAGTGGTCATTGTCAGTGAGGCAACTTCAGGTCTAATGAACCTAAAATATGGTCCAATATGTGAAAATGACCATCCACCAGGTAGAATGGAGAGTGATAGAAAAGATTGCACACAGAAGGGTGGAGGAGAGAATGTGGTAGGCAGAGCAGATTGAAGGTGTGGGTGGCATTGAACTTCCTCTGAGTTGCTCCTGAAATGAAACCTTCCCCAGAGTTGATATTGATTCTGAAAATAAAATTGGAAGAAATAACTGCAATATTTGCACGAGGAATTTTAATGCAAAATAGTTGTCAAATGTAAATTTGCACCTGTGGTATAACTGCTTTGGAAAAATGGAGTTGTGTTCCAGGCTCGATGATATAAATGTTTCTTTATTCATAACATTTTATGCATTCAATCACAGTTCTAGTATTAGTTTGTAAAGAAATTGATGATGGATTAGCTAGTTAAAGTTTTTTATTCTCAATAAAGTACACAGAAAATACTATAGAAATGTTTTTAATAAGCCAATGCAGGAGGACAGTTCATATCTTGGAATCTAGCCTGACAACTGCAAAGGAGAAAATTCTTGTAAACAGGGCAAGAACTGGGATAAAAAAGGGACAGTCTTAAAATGGACATAGCTTTGAAACTGTTTCAACTTAGTATAAAAAATGGGTTAATGAATGTACCGAGAAAGAAAATTCCAGTCACAATTGCTCGTCTCTTGTCAGTTAAACCAACTGCAAAAGGAGAGGATTGTTCTTGTTAGTAATGATTAAGTCAGTGCAATTTGTATCCTGTGCTTTAATTAATTGTTAATGCAGTCATGGATTTAACAGCTTCATCTTCTTCATGTATCTACACCAAATGAAAATGATTGCACTATTTAATCTGGTGCACCATGACAAACTGTAGTAGATATTATCTCGTAACAGGGAAGACACTTTTGCCTTTAGAATTTGATCAAACTGCACATCACATTTTGACTAAGTCATTTCCAAATAGACTCCAAATTCGGCTCGCTGAGGTAGAATAGAAGTCTCCGCTCTATGATGATTGTTAAAGAGTCCTACACAAAATACGTTTGGACAGATTCAGTCAACTTCTCATTGCATAGGATTCTGCAGGAGAAAACGGTCCATTGTGATCTTAATCATTTGATCTCGCTCAAATAAGCTTACAAGATGGTGTGGGAAATGGAATTGCTGTAGTAAGGGGTCCCTCTATTGAGCTTAAGTGTAAAGGGAACTATGTCTGCCTCAAGAGTGACTGATGCTCGATGTTAGGACAATAAGGGGTAAATTTCCATTGCTTAGTACTATTATGCCTCATCTTTTCCCAAATATATATATATAATTTTAAAGACAGGCAGCTTTGATCATAAGCGCAGCTTCCTGGTCTCATGACTATGGGCAATATTTGCTGGTATTAACAGTGCCATGAAATTTCAGCAGATTCTCAGATGCTAATCTGCACTGACGTGACAAGTGTATTGTTTGCAGTTTGAGATTTTATGATGTGATGTATGTATTATACATACAGATAGATAGATATAGATAGATACATACATACAAATAGATATATGCAGATACAGACATACAGATATATACATGCAGATAGATACATACATACAGATAAATACATACAGTTGGATACATACATACAGATAGATGGATATATACAAATAGATACACACAGATACACAGATACAGATACAGATACATACATACAGATACATACAGATAGATACATACAGATAGACAGATAGATATTATACAGGGACAGAGATATAGAGCGATAGATATATAGATATATATACATACATATACACACTCACACACACACACCTGGAAGAGAACTCAAAAGTAAATAATCCTACGTAATGTTTCATTCAAAATGCCTCTTTTATCCAGCAAATAAAGAGTTAATACTATATTGGCAAATTTTGGAAAGATTGTACCATTCTTCATGTTCAGAGGAAGGTATTGAATAAAAGCTCTGAATGTAAACATTATTCAAGAAGGGCCTTTTAGCAATACAAAATGCTTTTAGAGAAACATTCACAAGAGAATAAAAAATGCAAATTTTATTTGGCCTCTCAAGCCATGCATTTTTTTCTTTTAGTTAGAAAAACCCAGATCCTAAACAGATGGGACAGTCTGCCCACATGGTTTGTAGCTGCAGATTTGGCTAGTCTCGATGGAGCCATCAGTGTGGCTGAACAAAAACAATTGTTTTAACCACACCAAGCTACCTCCTATGCACAATTGTATGTGCTTACTTAAAAAAAACAGCTGCCAAAATATAGCACAGGGTGTGCACGCGAAAGACCAAATGCAATAAGAAAGGGAAAGTGAAAGTGTTGCCCCCTCCCCCATCCCTCACATTTCATAGAATTACATCGAATTTACGGCACAGAAACAGGCCATTCGGCCCAACTGGTCCCTGCTGGTGTTTATGCTCCACACGAGCCTCCTCCCACCCTACTTCATCTAACCCTATCTGCATATCCTTCTGTTCCTTTCTCCCTTGTGTACTTATTTAGCTTCCCCTTAGAAGAATCAATGCTATTCACCTCATCTACTCCATGTGGTAGCAAGTTCCAAATTCTAACCACTCTCTGGATAAAGAAGATTTACCATCCATTCAGTTTCTTTATTTGTACAAATCAAAATGAGTCTGCAGCCAGATGAAGATGCTCCCTTCACTTATGTTTGAACTTTATTGTGTGCCTGGGAAGATCAATGAAGTGTATAACATTAAGATATTATAATATATTATACAATTCAATATTATAAGATTGCATGACAGACAATAGGCTAATTTACTCATACTTACATAACTACTGCTTACGGAGGATGAAGGAATGGAGAGATGCTAAAAAAAAACTTTGCCTCTGTTTTCACATAGAAATGTGATAGTGAGAACAAAAGGAGAGGGTGCTGCCATTAGATGGGATAACTATAGAAAAGGAAGTAATACTGAAAAAATATCATGGAATTCAAAGTGCAACAGGGCTGACAACGTCCATCCTGGAACGCTGAGGGAAGTCGCAGAGTAAACAGAATAGGCTCCAACAACAATCTTTCAAACACCCATGGATATGAAAGATGTGCCAATGAACTGCAGGGTTGTGAATGTATCACCTCTTTTAAAAAAGTGAGAAATGGATAAGCTAGGTAGCTGTGAACTAGTCAGCCTAACGTCAGTAGTGGGTAAGATTCTAGAGGCAATGATACAGGATAAAATTAATACTCACCTAGAAAGGCATGGGTTAATTAAGGACAGCCAGCACAGATTTGTAAAAGGCAAGTAGGTCAGACAAATTTAACACAGTTCTTTCGGAATTAATGGAAGGCATTCATAAAGGACATGCAGTGGATGTTTTGTATATGGATTTTCAAAAGATGTTTGACAAGGTACCATATAGAAGGGCTGTTGATAAAATTAAGACACAAGGTTTAAAGACAATGTCACAGCATGGATAGGAAATTGCTTAAAAGATAGAAATCAGAAAGTAATGGTTAATGGGTGTTTTTTGGACTGGAGGGGCGTAAGCAGTGGTGTCTGTCAGGGGTTAATGTTGCAACCGTTAATCTTCTCTCTTCTTCTATCTATAAAAAAGTTATATTTTTATATATACATACATATTATATACATGCACACATATTATTTATACACACACATAGTATATATACATACACATATAGTATATACGTACATATTATATATACATTGATGTATAGATACACACACATCATATATGTATACACACATGGTATATATAGGTACACATGTAGTATGTATACATACACACACGTATATATGTACACATACAGAATATACACACATAATATATATATATACATAATGTATATGTATATACACATTATGTATACATACACACAGTATGTATACATACACACTCATAGTATGTATACATACACACACATAGTATGTGTCTGTGCATGGATGTGCATAGAGGCACAATATCAAAGTTTGCAGGCAACACAAAGATAAAGAACTGTGAAGAGTGAATTCTGAAGGATGTAGGTTAATAGCTTGGCTCAGTCACAGTTAGAATATTGGCCCAGATGTTCCTGAAAATTTGTACCATAGTAATGGCGCATCTATGCCATACACCATTATTATGGTACAGAACTTTCAGGAAATTATGGAATGAGTGACTTATGTCGTTACTTACGCCATGCCATAATTTCCTGGGACTTTTGCTGAGACCTTTGCTGAAATAGTCAATATTAGCTCCGCCCCCATCAATATCAATAGCGATCGCAACTTTGCTGAATTAAGGATACGTTGATTGCCATTTACATTTAGACCAATACAGAATGCTACTGGTGGGTCAGAGAATGGCACTAGTGGGTCACAGAATGGCATAGGTGGATCAGAGACTGGCGCAGGTGGGTCACAGAATGGCATAGGTGGGTCAGAGAATGGCGCAGGTGGGTCACAGAATGGCATAGGTGGGTCAGAGAATGGTGCTGGCGGGTCACAGAATGGCATAGGTGGGTCAGAGAATGGTGCTGGCGGGTCACAGAATGGCATAGGTGGGTCAGAGAATGGCACGAGTGAGTCACAGAATGGCATGAGTGGGTCACAGAATGGCATGGGTGGGTCACAGAATGGCATGGGTGGGTCAGAGAATGGCATAGGTGGGTCACAGAATGGCGATGGTGGGTCACAGAATGGCAAGAGTGAGTCACAGAATGGCAAGAGTGAGTCACAGAATGGCGATGGTGGGTCACAGAATGGCATGGGTGGGTCACAGAATGGCATGAGTGAGTCACAGAATGGCGATGGTGGGTCACAGAATGGCACAAGTGAGTCACAGAATGGCAAGAGTGAGTCACAGAATGGCGATGGTGGGTCACAGAATGGCATGAGTGAGTCACAGAATGGCGATGGTGGGTCACAGAATGGCAAGAGTGAGTCACAGAATGGCATGAGTGAGTCACAGAATGGCGATGGTGGGTCACAGAATGGCAAGAGTGAGTCACAGAATGGCATGAGTGAGTCACAGAATGGCGATGGTGGGTCACAGAATGGCAAGAGTGAGTCACAGAATGGCGATGGTGGGTCACAGAATGGCATGGGTGGGTCACAGAATGGCACAAGTGAGTCACAGAATGGCAAGAGTGAGTCACAGAATGGCATGAGTGGGTCACAAAATGGCGATGGTGGGTCACAGAATGGCACGAGTGAGTCACAGAATGGCATGAGTGGGTCACAGAATGGCATGAGTGGGTCACAGAATGGCGATGGTGGGTCACAGAATGGCATGGGTGGGTCACAGAATGGCATGGGTGGGTCACAGAATGGCATGGGTGGGTCACAGAATGGCGCTATTGGTTCACAGAATCAGTAACATCATCGCTCAGCAGGTCACCTATATCTGAGGAAGGGCTTCATTGTGTAATGAACTTTAAAGCTCTCGGTGTCCATCAGTTGAGCACTTTCTGGTTAGAATTTAAGCTTTATTACGCAAGCAGATTTTATGGCATGAAATGTCACGTCGTATCAGCAAAAAGATTCTAAAACGCCCAATGGATATTAGCTTAACAATAATTTATGATGTGAAAGTCTGCTTGGAGCCACGTAAAACATTTATGGGTGAGAATGACAGCAACTCATGCATTTATACTACTGTTTCTTTTAAATTGTATAGATTGCAGTATCTGTAATAATAATATACTCTCACAGAAACGGTTCCTATCAGAGTTTGCGCTCTTTGTTATTAAAATACAATAATTTCAAAAAACGTTTAATCCCTTTCCCTTTTTTAATTTATAAAATGAACGGACTACCCGTAGGGGAAAAGTGCTGAATCCACATATTGAATTATCAAATGAAATTCCAGTAATAGTATTTTTAGCAGTAAAAGAAAAAACTAGCATTTATATAGTGCCTTTCACCACCTCAGGTCATCTCAAACACTCTTTACAGTTAATAAAGTACTTTTGAAGTGTAGTCACTGTTGTAAAGTAGGAAACATAGCAGCCAATTTGAGCACAACAAGATCCCACAAACAGCAATGAGATAATTGGCCAGTTAATCTGTTTTAGTGATATTGGTTGAGGGATAACTATTGGTCAGGACACCGGGGAGAACTCCCTTGCTCTTCTCCGAAATAGAGCCATGGGATCTTTTACGTCCACCTGAGAGAGCAGATGGAGCCTACGTTTAACATCTCATCCGAAAGCACCTCTGACAGTGCAACACTCCCTCAGTACTGCACTGGAATATTCAGAGTACATAGTAATATTTGATGTGTGTGGTTAGGGGAAAAACTTCTTAAATATTCCTTTAGGCTCCCTTCCTTAAATGAGTATTTATAAAAGTGGTCATAATCCCCGGCACCTTGGATCTCTATTGGACATTGGATGTACGACTTCTGACTCGCTGCTATGCACACTCCAGTTAATTTTGCCATAAGTTTGCCATTGAAGGATCGGGGAGCACAACGGGTCTAACATTTGGCGTTCGGGCCATTATGTCTAGTTTTGGGCACATTGCTTAATGAATGATATCAAGGATATGGAGAAGGTACAGAAGAGATTTGCTGAAACGGTACTAGGGATGAAAAGGCTATAATTATGAGGAGACACTAGAGAAACTGGGGCACTTTTCATTAGAACAAAGAAGGTTAAGAGGGGATCTCAAAAAAAAATCAAAATTCTGAGAGATTTGATAAGGTAAATGAGAAAAACTATTTCCATTGATTGGTGAACAGGTAACAGGAAGGCTTAAATCTAAGACCATCACCGAAAGAACAAATGGACACGTTAAGAGCTTTTATTATTTATTTAGAGGGTCATTAAGACATGGAGAGTGGCGAAAGCAGAATCCATCATAGTTTTTTTTAAGGAAAGTGGATAAATATTTGAAAAAGAAAAACTTAAAAGAGTTAGGATAAAAGACAGGGAATTGGACTAAGTGAATAACTCATTCAGACAGTCGGCATGGGCCAAATACCCTCCTTGTGTGCTGTAAATTTCGATGTAATTATTACTAATAGAATCATAGAATCATACAGAAGGAGGCTGTTTAGCCCATTGTGCACTATTTTTTAAATTTTGCATATTGAAATAGTCTCTGGCCTTTAGAAAGTAATTTGAAGGAATAATGCACAAGTTCTTGAATGAATTCAAGACAGTAACTTACATTTTTAAGCACATGACTCAATAATCTGACTGATGCTGATTTAGCATGGCTTTACTGGTAGTTAAGGGACCATCTAATCATAGTGGCTTAATTCAGATTTCTGTGGAAATAACATTTTTACCTTACTGTAACAGACTTTGGATTAGAAAACATGGGACTATGTTATTAAATCCTCTTATGGAGTTCAGAGAAGGGTAGCTTTTCTTATGTTCTGAAATATAACCGGACTCCAAGCTTTAGGTCAGTTAAATAGATGCTTTTAAGGGGAAGCTAGACAAGCACGTGAGGGGGAAAGGAATAGACGGGTATCCTGATAGGGTTAGATGAGGTAGGAAGGGAGGAGGTTCGTGTGGAGCATAAACGCCGGCATAGACCAGTTAGGTCAAATGGCTTGTAGACTCGATGTAACTCGATGTAACACTTCTGAAAATGCTGTAAACTTTTCTCAGATCGTGCCACAATACATTTATACCCTGTGATCTGCCAGTAACAAAATAGAACAACAGCGCCTGGTACTATTTTATTGATAACTGCAATGTACTGTTGCATAGTTAATGGCCACCAGACATTGACTGTAGCCAGACCTAACATCACAGGCAATTGGCAATATCTTCTGCTTTACTTTAGATATGTTCATCCACTATTTAAAAAGTAATTTTTTCCAGACATCCACATTTCATGGCAATACAAAACAAGATAGCCTTGCCAAGTCCGCTGTATCACATGGATCTTCCACGGAGCACTTAATGCACGTTTTCATTTTTGCTTTCCTATTCTTCAAAAGTGAAGTCAATATAATTTTTAATCCCCCTTGTGAATTTAATTATGCACATTCAATATCTATTGATTCTCTGCAGTATTGTCTTTTGCTGGTTATGGGTTCAAGTTCATCCAGGATATATAATTTGTGAGCTACCATTGGGAAACATGTCCTCTAAAAATGCAGCAAACTTAGGATTGTACAAAATCTGTGATTTTGAAAATCACTGCTATGAATAAAGCCTGCTCGGGTGTTATTTCATACTGCGTCATTCATTACATGAATATTAAAGCCCTAAGGAGGAGTAAACAGACTAGATTTCACCTGTCACATTAAAGTACAAATACTTTGCTATGATTACTTCTGATTTTTCTTTCAATTTTAAAAAAGTTAAAATGGATGCAGTAAAAATTATAGCAAAAGGAAAATAAGCCTGTGTACAAATTGGATTTTGCAGTTTGCTTTGGATTTAATTGAAATGGGATGTTACTGCATAACAAACAAACATTTCTAATCAGCTTAATTCTGTGCACCTTATAAAATATTTATAATTCTGGTAAAACAGGTTTCCTAAAAGTCACTTTTTTTTATTGAAGGTAATCATCTTTCTGTAAAATATGACACTGTATGAGCCTTAGCCTAGAGCCTTTAAATCAGCAGCTTCTAGCCAACAACCGATTGTAGACATCCTGCACCAATTACTGAATTTTATTTGCCCAGTTGAGATTGGGCTGGATTTTGCTGGAGTGGGGCATCTCACGGCGTGCCCTGTTAGTTAGACTTTTATCAGCTCGACTTTTATTTGCACCATAACTTGCTGTAAGTGTGAGCTGATAAAGGTGTCGCGAGGACAACAGGGACCTTAGTTAATGGCGGGACCAACAGTGAGATTTAAGGATTGAGAAAGAAACAGAGGAACGACACAGAAGGAGGGTGTATTACAGTGGGTGAATTAGAGTCAAATCAGGTGCAGAAAGAGAAATAAAGAGAGGGAAAGAAAGATTGGATGAAGAGAGAGAGAAAAGAGGCAGAAAGGAAAAGTAAGAAAAAAATTTAAAAATTTTAAGTTTGACATTTTTAAAATCTCTAAGAACAATTGACTACATGCAGGAATGGGATTGAACACTTCAAATTGTTTGCTTTCTGGGCCAAAGAGGTTGAATGGCATCCATTAACATATATCACGTCGTTAAAAAGGTACTTACGCTCTTAATTACCAGACTTAACTTTCTGCAGCAAGTTTAACAGGCAATTAATGTGCAAATCCAGTAAGTTGTTAAAAATAATGGGGAGGCTAAGGGTGAGATGCCGTTTGTGCGAAGCAAATGGCGGAGCAGTGTAAATCGACCAGAAAATTCTGGAGATTCGCAACTCACGGCATAGCTCTTATCCCCTGGACTCGCTGGCCGATATGCACATTAATAACAGCATGCGTTGTTAACAAGCCATTATTTTTCCAGCAAGACCTGGCCCAATGTGATGATCTGCTATTTTAAGCTCCAGTAAACACATGGACATACAAATAAGTACACAATAAACTTTTAAGCATTTGGTACCTTGCACACTGAGTCTTCATGGACTAGTGACCATATTTTCTAGTTAATTTTAGCGTAAATAGTGGTAACTACTGGTGGAAAGTGCTAACAGGTTATCCTTCGGTGTTTCTCTCTGCTCTAAGAATTCCTACCCATCCAAAAATGGATTAACATTACTGGAAAATTAAAAAATGTCAATTTTTGCTTGTAAGGTCATTAATAATGAGTCTATGCAGTAATCCACCTACTCAATTCAAAAAGTGGAGAATGTACATGCTTTCAGATATCGAGTGAATGAGTTGAAGAAATGGGAAAGAATTGTGAAATCAGCATTGCAGTGACAAAGTGAATAGTACATGAGTGTGAATTGAATGGATGTAATGGCCCATTGCCTTGGATACATCACAGTGTAGTAAGAGGGGTGGACGGCCAGAGAGTATAGAAGGCTTAAGAGGTGCACAGCTTACAGTGAATGTTATCCCAAGCAGCGGGTCTGCTGCAACAGTCAGCTACCTGAGTAGGGCACACATGCAATGCACAGAGGCTCAGCAAGGAGGCTGTGACTGAATCGTGCACCTGTTCAGCAGGGACAGTCATCCGTCTGCAATGCAATACCAGTAGCAGTCAAGATCACCACTGTGTGTAACCTGCATTCACAGGAGGAATCTCAGGGGTCAGAAAACATTGTTTGCACAAATGATGCTTGGGCCCAAAGATCCTGGGGAGGTCATTGGGCCAAAAAATAGAATTTCCACCCACTCACTGACCTTGTCCCAGACCCTGTTGGAGATCCCAGGGTCAGGCCTATTCTCATGCTCTAGGTGAGGAGGGAGGGGGGGCATTCGTGGGCCCACAGGGCTCAGACAGTGGCTCCAAATGTGTAAACATTTCCTCCTCTTCCATCCTCTACTGGTTTCAGCAAACCAATCAATCAATTGCATTATAAACATGTCTGTAGCTTTTAAAACTCCCTCCCCCCATGGCCCTAACAACACTGGATGCCAGACACTCGCAGGCATCCATGGTGTCTAGAGTATAACTGAGGGAGATACACGGTATGACACATTTCCCTCATTTACATTGGATTATAATACACCCGCCCACAAATGTCAGAATTTCCAACAAGGCCAGAAAGGGGAGGAACCCTGACAGATTCTGGTTCTGCCCCAAATCCCACCCCCTCGCAGACATTGCACCATGAAACTGCCATCCCAGGCCCCGCAGCTTTGGGGCCTTGATGCATCACCTTGGAGTAAATGCTAAACATGGCCAAATAGTCTGTTTGTGCTTTCCAGAGGTAATGTGCTACTGTGTACTTTTTGGCTAAAATTAATGAGGAAAATGTAGCCTCCAGTCCCTTATGATACACACATAATGTGCCAAATGTCTAAGGTTGTGTGAACGTTTTTTGTATGTCGATGTATTCATTTGAGTTAAAAATAACAGACCAGTGCACTGTGGCTGGATCACTATATGTTATTATGTTTGCAGGCTAGAAGTTGCTGATTTAGAGGCTTTATACAGAAACTCAATGTAAAGGCTCATGCAGTGGCATATTTTATATAAATATGATTATCTTCACAATTACAAAATCTCAGAAAAAATATTTTTAGCAGAATTATAAATACTTTATGAAAACAGAATTAGCCTGATTAGAAACATTTGCTTTTTATTCAGTACGGCCCCATTTCAATTAAATCCAGAGTAAATTGCAAAATCCAATTTGCACATAGAGAGGTTTCCTTTTCTTTTGCTTTCATTTCTGTTGGAAGTATTATCTGTTACCCTCCCCCACGAGATCCAGTCTCCCTCCCCTCCCCCCTCCAACCCTCCCCCCTCCGAGTCCCCATATCCCCCTTAACCCCTGCCCAGGCATTTTGCTGTTTGAGCAGCTTTATGCAATTCATTCCATTTGTTTGTGGAATAAGGAGCTCAGCACAAGGCACAGTTCATTGTGATCGCCAGGATGACTACACAGCTGCAGCCAGCAAACAATTTAATTTCAGATTAATCAAATATCCATTGAATGGATTTAGCAAATAGGTTTCCTGCTACTGAAATGACTTAGCAACATGAATGATTCAGGTAATCAGTTCAGGATTTACTGTATCTATATTCTTCTGTATCACACAAATCTTTATGAATTCATGATTAGTATGAATAATTTTTACCATTATTTCTGCACCTGTATGATACTGTGCAGAATTAATTTATTTGGATATTAATCCTTCCGAGACCACAATAGGATTTTTTTTTGACTCAATAAAGATGTAAGAGAGTTTTCTAGTTTATTCAGAATGATACTGGAAGTTGGTTGCAGTCAGTGGCACAGCGTCTTGGAACTCCATTTTGCTGCCCCATGGAATAATAGGATGACGGTTTACACCTTCAGTTCTCTGCATGGTGAGTTACCAATCTCAATGGCACCACACGCAGGCCAGGTGCTTCCGATAGGAAAGGCAAGAAAGTCAACTTTGCTGATGTTGTTGGTCTCCTAGAAGCCAGCCAATGATTGGCATTAGGAGAGGTCTGAAAGCAGGACTTCAGACATCTTCTTGACTGAGGGAGGTGGGCTTTGCAGGGTATATTTAAGAAGGGAAAAAAAAAGCTCAAATTTTATAATCTTCAACATTATAAAAGAAGCCTTGTAGGTCTTGATTTTGCAGGTTGCAGAAAGAATTCACTGGCAGATGTTGTGAGGCTGCAGTTTATTATAGAGAGGAATGAATTTAGTAGAGGAGCAAATCATTTGATCCATTACACCTATTTAGGATGTAGTTGCACTGGGACTTGGTTCAAGTCCTTCTGTTCTCTGTTAGCTGTAAGCTAACATGAAATGGGTCTCAGTTGTCTCATCATAATTCTGAGTGGACGTAGCTTCACAGAACAAAAGCTTTGATAGGTTAAACAGGGAAAGACTGAGGTTGATTTTAACTTGGGGTGCGTTTGGAGCAGGTGGATTACAGGGTGGGAGGGAAACTCCCATGGAGAGTTCAGCATGAGGCCCAGGCCATTTTAATTCCCAGGCTTCATTTGAATACTGCAGCACCGTCGCCCACCTGAGTGACGTCTGGTCTGTCGGGCGGGAGCGCCAATTGGGAAGGGAGCTCAAGGGAACGGTGCCCGGTGTAAAGTTAGTGGCGGTGAGAGGGAGGCTTTGATAGCAGATTGGGAAGGAGAGGAAAGGCCAGGGCTGAGAAAGCCCAAGTACTTCAGTCATTCCTGGTCCTCCTGGTCCACAACTGAAAAGTTACATTTATAAACTTACCCTGGCTTCTTCTGGCCACTCAGCTGACTCCTGCCAGGTCCTACTGTCAGGATTGGCCCCATGCAGGCCTCCTAAATATTTTAGTTAAAATGACGTTGACATCATTGGGTCATGACTTTTCAACGATAGGTAAGGCCCCGCCTGCCTGGGTCAAACGGCCCTCCCATGCCTGTTTTGAGGTGAGCTAAGATCGCGAGGTGGGGTGGGAAGGTGTCAGAAACGTAGCATCCCCTCCCCATCTTAAGCCCCCCCACTCACCCCCCGCCAACACCATTCTGGCTGGGTGGGGGGAAGGGGTTAAGATTGATCCCACTATTTCTTCTGGAAATTAACAATGTGGAGTCGTCAATTTCAAATTGTCACTGGACAGTGAAGAGAGAAGTTAGGAGAACTTTATTTATGTAGAGAGTTGTTAGACTCGCTGGAATGCTTTGTCATAGGTGTGTAATTGAGTCAGAAACCAGCGCATCTTTTAAGGGAAGAGTAGATAAACACTTGAAGCAGAATAAGTGGGCTTCGTTTTCAATTGCTCTGGCAAAGAGTCAGCACATACATGATGGGCTTAATGGCCTCATTCTGTACTGAAAACCGTTCACAATTTGGTACCATCGTTTAGAGAAAGTGCAAAATAAGTAATTTATAAAAAGAAAAAAAAGCAGAAATTCACTGTTAGTTTGAGTGAAACAGAGAAAATCTGATAGCAAACAAAAGGAGGCAAATTATAGGCAGAAAATATTATTAAAGTGTAATTGTGAGTGGGAGAATGAATGGTAAAGAATAAATCTGTGGTAGTATTGATAATTATAGGTGGCTCTTATAGCGCTAGAAGTTTAATACATAACCCAGGGGTGTCAAACTTAATTTACATGTTGGGCCTGATCTGACATCCTGGCACTTGGCATGGGCCACATTCAGCAAAAGTTATTTGGGCACACACTGGGGTAGAAATTGATATCCGATTTTTTCGTTTTGTGGGCGTAAAATGGGTGCAATGTATACCAATTTCCGGGCTTGAGGTCCTGCTCCTAATCTGCCGCCGCCATATTGGTCCTCACTGTTTTTAGGCGGATCAGGTGGTTGCCCGAAATCAGCATTGGATCAATTTAAGTATGCAAAGAGGGGCCTTGCACCTGTTTCAGGAACCCTTCTGAAAACTAAGTGTAAAATTGGTGGAGCAGGCGCTGTGCAAACTCTGACTAGTTTTTCCAGTTCTACAATGACCTAAAGGGGACTGTTGGAGGCCGCTGAAGAAGTGGTTGGGAAAGTTAATTTTGCTTCCCGTTCTATGGAGCCTGGAGGAGCAAGGGTGCTTCTCCCAGCTCGACAACACTACTGTAGGCTGCTGCTGGCCCGTACTCGGCCCTCCTGCATCTCACTCCTCCATGTATTGGTGCGTGTGATCTAAAATCAGGGTGTGCAACTCCCCGCCGCAGTGAAAATCCTCGGTCTTTGTCCCTTTGTGCCCCATTCGCCCACCAGTGGAAACAATCTTTCACTATTTACGCACAGTAAGGCCCTCAGGTTTCACCCTCCCCTTTACTGGCTGCTCCTCCATGCGTTACTCCCACTAACAATGCTGCTGCTGCTGCTCCTGGCTCTGGTTGGGGAATATTATGGTAATAAAGCTATTCCCGTCATTGGAACAGCGTTATTACTGTAGCATCATTGATTTGTCAGTAATTCAATGCGTGAGCTGATAAGTGGCTGGCCCAGGGAATCTGGAATTCTCCAGGATCTACCAGTCCGAAGGCTAAAGTTACTAATCTTCCCTGATCCTAGAGCAGCCATTTGTTGGAAGATTAGATATAATCTGATTAAACCACATTAAAAAAAAGTCTGCAGTCTACTGTCATCGAGGCTCCCCGTACTTGAAAAAACCCCAAATACTTAAGAGCTCCTGGTGACTGACCTTTAGCACAACCCTCTAATTCCCTATCAGATCTGTTGGTTTCTTTAGAGCAACATATCACAGCACAATTTCACCTGCAGAGTCGTATTCAAACTCTTTCCTCCTTCAGGCCACGTCATGCTGATTTCAGGTTGCAGAAATGTATGCAAGATAAAAGTAAGGAAAAGCAGCACAGTATCCAGTATACATTTGCAGTTTTATATAAAACGTTTGTTGTTGATTAAAATATATTGCTTCGTTTGATTGTGGTGTTTGTAGGCTGCAAGGTCTAGAGAACAAGCTGGATTTCCACAGTAATGTCACCTACCCACAGGAGTCCTGCTTTCGCGATAAATGCAAATGTTCCAAGCTGCATTTCTCAAGAACACAACAGCTTGTGACTTGGACCACCTGGGAGAGAATTCCAGCGTTCCCTTATCTGCAGGAATAGCTTTAGCTTGCAGGGGAAATTACTTGTATTTAAATGCGAGGGGGAAATGAGGAAGCTCGTAGTCTACTGGGAAAATGACAGCATGAAAGTGTGGGCAGATTTTCCTGTTATTGCACTAGACATAAAGAACCACCTGGGTGCAGCACATAGAGGAAAATCAGGTCGGGAGGATCGCACGCCTGTAATGGTGCCCGCTCAGTTTTCTATCCCTTTGCATCGTAATTGTGCAACCAAATTAGTTCTACTATGCATTGCTGGTCAAAATAGTTTTTTTGCTGGAAAATGTTCACCAGTAAAATGATGTATTTCAGCAGTTTACTCGCTAACACAAACCCAGTGCTCCTCTATTGTCTTCAGACTTTTACTCTGCCCCATACATGTTCTCTACTTTATCTGGCCTGTGCCCCACTTTCTGGCTATTGTCTGGAAGTATTGACCTGTTCAGTATTGATTTTACCATTATGTTGTTGCCTTATTTTTGTATTCAGCACTATGAAGGTGGTAGGATGTACTTTGCTTTTTTTCTCAGAAGTATTTTTTTTCTTTAAAAAGGCTTTGATTCTGCTCGTAAGAAGGCACAACTTTGAAAACTTTTTCATGTGACAGTGGTAAAACTCCTGCAGAAATATAAGCAAAAACCTCATTAAAGAAAAAAAAAGATTTTGGGAGAAGGAATGCTCCATGTGGGGGTAGCCCATATATACACGCTGGGGTCAATTTTAGGATGGCCGAGCGGTTGCGATCGTGGTGGGGGGCTTTGAAAACTCGGGATTCCCGGGGCGGGTCCGGAGCCCTGCTCCAACCCGCCCACTTCCGGGTTCCCCAATGACGCGCTTAGATGCGCCGCAGCCCCCGCATGCGGGACTCCCACCGGCAATTAAAGCCGGTGGGATCCCACTTAAGGAATTATTTTGATACTTCAGGTCGTTTGCAGACCTGATTGGGAGGACATTTTAGGAGGGGTGGGATTTTCAGGTCAAGTGAGCGTGTTTCCTGTACTGGGGGAAACACTCCCAGTTGAAACAGACATGTTGCAGCCACCAGCCTGTGGGAGCTGCAAAGGTCCATTTGACGGGGGGGGGGGGGAGACCCTCACTCATTGCAGGAGGTCACTCTGTCACTTTGGACAAAGTTTGGCCTCCACCACCCTCCTCCTAACACAAAAATTCACAAACTTGCAACCTCAACCCCGGTGTGCAGACACATTTACCTACCTTGCGGACCTCCTCAATCGTACATCTTCTGGATGGGGGCCGCCATAGCTGCAGTCCTCGGAGGACGCGCAGCATCACCAGCCTCGCCGGCCATGCCGTCCACCTCTGACACGTGGAGCTCCACAACATAGTGCTGTGACACATCCACCTGTACAGCAGGAGGGAGGGCAACCGCAGAGAGAGATGCGTCGCAGGGGGCACTACCCTCACCACAGAGTCTACAGACCGAGGCTCAGCTTCCTGGACCTCTCTGAGCAGCAGTGCACATGAGCACCATCTTCTTACCTGTCACTGTTAAAGTCACCACTGCCCTCAACAACTTCTCCTCCGGATCCTTCCAGGGTGCCACTGGGGACATCGCTGGCGTCTCTCAGTCGTCTGCACAAAAGAGCCCTGCAAATACACCTACACCCACTCTGCAGTGACACAATGGGTGGCATCAGGTGTGGGTCTTCATGGTGATTCTCAGGAAAGGGAATTATTGCACAAACCAGACAAGATTTGCAAAGACGTGGCAGTAGTGGTGATAACAAATTTTAATGTGCTTGGCAAAACAAACAAAACTAAATGAAAAACATGACATTCTGTCATACACCCTTGTGCATCCCCTTTGTGCTCACAAAACCATAGCCATACATTTACGGGAACCCCTACGTGGTGCTACCCCTGTGGCTTCAGCAGAGGTAGTGGCGGGTTGCTCTTGTCCATGCCCTGACCGATGAGATGCTTTGCGCGGAAGCCCTCTGGGTTTCGGTGCCCCTGCGGGCCCCTCCAAAGACTGCTCCACCTGCACCTGTGCAGGGGCAAACTCGGCCACCTGGAGAGGAGGCAGCATCGTGGGTACTGGTTGAGAGGGGGGCAACGGGTGAGACGTGGGAACGATTTGAGTGGCGTCCCCACTTCCATGTCCCCTTTCGCCATCATCCCTCTCCTGGGCCTTCTGGCATCTCTTCTCCTATCAAGGCAAAGCACAGAGAGGCGTGATTGAGTGATGGTTGCATAGTGACCCGCTGCATGCATTGGTGTGGGTGGGGGTGACCGTGAGGGAGATGCATTGGAGCGTGCGTGTGAGACATAGCCATGAGATTCTATGAGAATTGGGTTGCGTGGTAGTGTTCGAATGGGAACTGGGGCGGTGAGTAAGTGCAGGCAAGATGAGGATGATGGTTGAATGGATGTGAGGAGTGATGCGAGAGCATTGTGGTGGCAGTGCAGAAGGAGTTGTGTGGTGGTGGAGGTGATGTGGAAGACGGGGTGTGGGAGAGTGCGTAAGTATACTCATTTTGGCTGACCTGGTTAGGTCATTAAAGCGCTTCCTGCACTGGACCCAGGTTCGGGAGATGTTACTACTGCTGCTGCTGACCTCCTCGAGCCAGACCTTCTTGGTGGCAGAGGCAGGCCACTTCCTCCCGTCCGCTGGGAAAAACGTTTCCCTCCTCCTCCTGGCCCCATCAAGCAGCACCTGGAGTGAGGAGTCAGAGAACCTTGGAGCAGCCTTGCCTCTGGCCTGCTCCATGCTGGAGAACCATTGGAGGACTGCCCCTTTAAATAGGGCTCCTCCTGCTGACAGCTTGTGATGCGGGTGCGCAGTGCGCCCGCTGCGCAGGTCTGGAACGGGAAACCCGGAAGCACGCGTAAGTACCTTCAATTAGGCTGCGATCGCGTGCGGAGCACCCCGATTTCACTGGGCGCGTTACCCACGCGCTCAGTCGACCCCTCGCTGCCAACCCGCCTCCCTCCTAATATCGGGCCCAATGTGCAAGGAGATGAGGCTTGGCATGTTCCATTTCCAGAGGTGGTGGAGATGGTGGAGAAGACCTACAGCTAACTGATGAATGGTGATGTGCTGAATTATGTTACTGATGTGTGGACAGATTGTGAGGGGAGGGGCACAAGAAGAAAAAAAATGGTACAAAAAGGTCAGTTTGTTACACAGATCGGGTACAATCTGCTCTTTTGCTGGTTCACCCAACCCATTTAACCTCCTGAGGAAAGTTTCTCCCTATTTCCCTTAAACTTAATCAAGCAAAACTCCAGAATAGCTGTAACCTTACATCTCACACTAAACATTCTGAACCAACTACCTTTCCTGGTAAGTCATTTCTATGCTCCAAACAGATCAGGAACTATTATAATTCACACAGCATTCACTAATCTCTATCTGTTCAGTTATAATAACTGTCAATCCCAGATTCTTAACCAGATACACATTCAACTTTAAAAAAAAAGTAGTTGTTATTTATCTGTTTAACCTGGTAGTTTATGGGTGCATTTATATGACAAGATTAATGACGACAGCCTATGATCCATCTCCAATGCGGACCAGTGTGTAGTCAATCAGGTGCCAATGTTTAGAACGAGGGTGCATCCATGTAGTTTTGCATTTGTTCGGAAGCATGAAGAGTGTGTTGGTGATGGTCAGATAATGTTCTGCACACATTCTAAGGAGCAGTATTCCATTACTGTTGCACTTCTCTATCCCATGTCCACCAATGATTCCCTTCCAGGACTGGTGGTCAGCTCCTACACAAGCATTGTAGTCACCCATGATAATGAGCTTGTCCTTTCTAAGAGCCTGTGAAATGACATGCTCTAGATCATCATAGAATTCAATTTTGGTTTCATTGGAGTTTGTAATGATTGATGCATAGATACTAATAATGGTGGCATACTTCTTACAAGACAGTAAAAGTCTTGTAATCCTCAGGTAGTCACTGACTCCTTTAGGAAGATTTTCAAGCTTAGACATCATGTTAGACTTCACAGCAAAGCCAACACCAGATTCTCTATGTTCTTCTTTCGAGTGCCCTATCCAGAAGAAGGTGTATTCTGCACCAACCTCTTTCAGCTGAGTTCCTTCAGCTAACGGGTTTCACTGAGAATAGCAATGTCAATATTATACAGTCTTATTCCCCTACCGATCAGCGCACATCTCCTTTCAGGTCTACTTGTTCTGGAGTGCTCTCGCATTCCAAGCTGCTATGTTTAGGTGCTTGGCTTTCTGATTGTTTTAACCGCTTATGAGGATTCCCATCAGATGCAGTAAACTGACCAGGAGTTAGTGAAGCAGACATTGCTTTGGGCATCTTTTCTAGCCCCTTCCTCATGCTACGGAGGTGAGCAGTGTGATCCAAAATAGGACCGCTTGGTCACTCAGGGGGCTGCTGAACTCCAGTGGAGGGCGGCTCTATGCCTTGAGCCACCTGTGGGCAGGTTCACCACTACAGCTTCCAGTGAATCCGCATATGCTTCTCCGCCGCTAGCTCACCGTCACAGGACACTGGGAAGCGGTGTGATGTTGTGGGGCTAAAAATAGCACCAGTTTGTGAATTGAATTGTAGTGAGGAAGATTTGCTCAGAATCTGCCTCACTCCCTTGGCTTCCTTCACCTAGACCCAGTGGCAAGACAGAGTCGAGATGAAATCAGCTGTAGTGGATGACCTACAGTACCTGGTGCATCCTTACTGATGACCACAGCTATCCATATAGCTTTGCCTCTGAGTCCTCTCAGGTGAAGAAATTAGTATATCTGCTGGGTCTGCATGGTCCATCACAGTAGAAAGGGAGATGGGTGTCTCCCCATCAATTAAGTACATCCGCCCAAGAGCTACCCTCCACCTGGTTTAGCTTACAAGTTGACACAGTTGCTTAGGGTGTGGCTGTCACCCCGTCTCTTTCTCTCTTCCCCATCTCTCTCTCTCTCTCTACCCATATCTATATATCTATATATCTCTCTCTCTCTCTCTCCCTATTTCTCTCTCTCTCCCCGTCCCTCTGCTGTGTTAACACTGGGGTTTATTGGTTTGGTTATAGTATCGGTTTATTGCTGTGCATTTTTTGTATTTTTCTTTTTAAATACTTCGTGAAGGAAATTTCAGTATGACTTTTACAAAAGCACAATAAAACATAACTGGCAACCTACATCGACTTTTTTTGAACTTTACAAAGTACCAATGATTAACATAAAATTATATTGATAATTTCATGTTGGTTAACCTTTTTATAGGCTTCAGTGTGAAAATGTCACCAGAAGAACATATTAGCCAATATGCCAGTTATAAATTTTCCAGCTTCTGAGTTATATTTAAAGACTAGAACAGATATTAGTGTGAGAATGAAAGGGATTATTGACAGCACGATGCCAACTGTGCTGTTGAAAATTGCTTCATCAAAAGTAAAAGGTCAGCATGAATTGCAGTTTGTTGATCAGGTGCAAATGCCAGCACCTGGTGAACAGGATCAGTCACATGGCAGGAAACTCTACAGACACAAGGAGCTCGATGTTAGCAGGGCTGCGGGTTCGCGGCGGGGGGGGCTATCGGGCGCGTGGGTAACGCGCCCGGAGAAATTAGTCAGCCACCCGCGCGATCGCAGTCCAATTGGATCCACTTACCTTGTCTTCCGGGTTCCCCACTGCTGATCTGTGCGGCGGGCGGTCTGCGCATGCGCAGTAAGATGTGTCAGCTGGAGGAGCTCTATTTAAAGGGGCAGTCCTCCACTGACAGATGCTGCAACAAATAGAAAAAATTACAGCATGGAGCAGCCCAGGGGGAAGGCTGCTCCCACTTTAATGATGCCTCACTCCAGGTATCAATTGATGGGGTGAGGAGGAGGGGGAGGACAGAGATCTTCCCCCCGGCGGGCGGGAGGAAGCGGCCTGCCTCTGCCACCAGGAAGGCCTGGCTCGAGGTGGCAGAGGAGGTCACCTGCACCACCAACATATCACGCACCTGCATACAGTGCAGGAGGCGCTCCAATGACCTCAGTAGTTCAGCCAAAGTGAGTACACTTACTCGTTCCACTACACTCCATCTGCCACATCACCGCCTCCACCCCACACCTCCTTCTGCACTGCCAACACTACTCTGTCACATCACCCCTCATACCCACTCAAAGCTCATCCTCATCTTACCTGCACTTACTCACCTCGCCAGTACTCATCCTGCCACTACCACTCAACCCAATCCTCATACAATCTCATGGCTCTATCTCATACTCACCCTCTCATGCATCTCTTTCACGATCAGCCTCACTCAACCTGCCACTACCTGTGCTGCAGCCACAGGGCATGCATCACATATGTACAGTAGGAAGCGTAAGGCAATGGTGTCGTGAGCATGAAGGGGGATGCACAAGGGTGTTTGAGGGTTTGTCATGGTTTTTACTTATATTGAATTTCTGATCAACTCACATTACATATTATATTGGCACCACTACTGCCATATCTTTGCGAATCTTTTCTGGTTTGTGCAATAATGCCCTTTCCTGAGGATCACTATGAAGACCCACAACTGATGCCACCCATTGTGTCACTGCAAAGTGGGTGTAGGTGTATTTGCAGGGCTCTTTTGTGCAGACGACTGAGAGACGTCGGCGATGTCCCCAGTGGCACCCTGGAAGGATGCGGAGGAGAAGTTGTTGAGGGCAGTGGTGACTTTGACAGCGACAGGTAAGAAGATGGTGCTCGGGCCAGCCAGGAGCAGCTCGGCATGAAGGAGGCTACAGATGTCCACGACTACATGTCGAGTGACTCTGAGCCTCCGTGTGCACTGCTGCTCAGAGAGGTCCAGGAAGCTGAGCCTCGGTCTGTGGACCCTGTGGCGAGGGTAGTGCCCTCTGCGACGCATCTCTCTCTGCGGTTGCCCTCCCTCCTGCTGTGCAGGTGGATGTGTCACAGCACTCTGTTGTGGAGCTCCACGTGTCAGAGGTAGACGGCGTGGATGGCGAGGCTGGTGATGCTGGTGATGCTGTTCGCCCTCCGAGGAGGTCATGATTGCAGCTACGACGGCCCCCATCCAGAAGATGTACATCTGAGGGGGTCCGCAAGGTAGGTACATGTCTCTGGACCCCGAGGTAAGTGTGCAAGTTGGTGACTTTGATTGTCAGGAGGAGGGTGGTGGAGGCCAAACTTTGTCCCAAGTGACAGAGTGGCCTCCTGCAATGGGTGAGGGTCTCCCCCCCACACCTGTCAAATGGACCTTTGCAGCTGCCACAGGCTGACAGCTGCAACACGTCCATTTGAACTGGGAGTGTTTCCCCCAGTATGGGAAACAGTCCCAGTTTTCTATAAAATCCCACCCCTCCTCACATAATCCCTTAATCAGGTCAGTTAATGACCTGAACAAGCCAAATAAATACTTTCAAGTGGCATCCTGCTGGCTTTAATTGCCTACGGGATTCCCACCGGCTCCGGTCCCGCTCCGGGATTCTCCGATTTTCGGAGCCCTCCCGCCAGGAACGCACCCGATAGCGGGTGCTAAAATGATGCCCCAGGTTGGAAAATAAACTGAAGAATATGGGGATGGGGTTTGTGGGAATATATGGGAAAGTGGGCGATTTGGTTCCTAGTAAATTTATTTCAGTCTTTTTGTTTGTATTGATAAAATACCCAGTTGCACATGAGTTTGAAGAAAAACTGAGACTGGGATTGTCTCGATCACTGGCAAGGTCATCGCCAACCACTTCCTTGTATGCCTCACCACCCACATCTCCCTTTCCCCTTCCAACCCCACTTTCTTCTACCCCATGGAAAAAACTTTCTCCCCAAGTCACTTTCAATTGCCTTATCAAACTCCCAACCATCTAGCCTTTGGCCCTCCATTCGCCACGATACTTCTGCAGCTCTTGATCTGCTGAACCACTCTCTCACATCTACCTTTGATGTACTTTTAAAAAATTTATTCATGGGATGTGGGCGTCACTGGCAAGGCCAGCATTTATTGCCCAACCCTAATTTCCCTTGAGAAGGTGGTGGTGAGCCACCTTCTCAAGGGCAATGTTTTCAGTAAAACCCTTACTCTCTCCCAGTATGACCTCCATCTTTGCTGCCTCACAGACTTGAGCGTATCTGGTGAATAACTGGTTTCACCACCCATTGTCAGGACTGGTTGGACCACATCAAGCACTATCGGGCCTTGCTCTCTTCTGCCAAAACCATTTCGTGCTCTAGGATTAAACTGGAAAGCAAAAATAAACCCTTGCTTCTTTTCTCCACTACCAACTGTCTCCTTGAATCCCTCTTCCCTGCCCCTTCCTCCTTGCCCATCACCCCCTACTCAAAAAACCCATCCTAATCACTTCTATCCTTGCAGACTATCGCCCCGACTCTAGGTTCTCCAAAGTTGCTCTCCCATTTAATGATTTTGCAGAGGGCCTGTCAATGACACTGTCTACTATTCCTCCTTCCCCTGGGGTTGAAGATGTAAAGGAAACATCTTGTGCATTTCTCAAAATGAATAAGGGTCATCTTGGCTTAATGGGCCTAGGATAAGACAACTGGCTCTCACTGCCTCCATTTGAAGTAAGAAGTGTGACATTCCACACACTGGCCTGTCTGGCTTTAGTACACATTTTCAATTACTGCATTCTGTGACTCTTTTTTTAGCCTGTGCAAAGTCACTTTGTTTTAAAACACAGCACTTAAACATATTGCATCCCCAAATCCTTTCCATGATGAAAAAGTGATCAAAAATCCTGAGCCATGACAGTAGCAGTCATAAAAACATAGGACAGTAGGAACAGGAGTGGGCCATTCAGCCCCTTCAGCCTGTTTCACCATTCCTTGCAGAACATTGGAATAATTAGCTCAGTAGGGGGCTGAGATGAAGTTCACACCCAGGCCTGAATTTTCCCACCAGTATCCCAAATCAGCAGGAAAGCATCGGAAACAGTGAGAAAATAGGATGGTGCGGCGACCTACCACTGCCCTCAGTTTTCCCTCATCCCCTGGCCCTGCCAGGAAGGCTACCAGCTGCCCCTTCCCTGCTCGTTAAATGTTAATGCCACCAGGGAGGCGGGGCCTGGGGTGCTGCTTGTCTGAGGCCTTCAGTTAAAACGTTGCTGCAGTCGTCAGAAAGCACTTCTGCCTTCTTTAAGACTGTCTCCTGACTGTGCTACAATTAGGTGCTGTGCTACAGCACTGCCACATCTTCCTAGCACTGGACCATTGTCACTGTCGGATCGGGGCGACTGGCAGAAGCTTCATGCCAGCTCTCCTTTGATGGGAGGAAGAAAATCTAGACCCCAGTGTCAACAGAATGCTATTTGTTCATTTATCTGTTCTGCAAAAACGGTCAATTGATTGTCATATCTTAAAAGCTACTGCCTAAGTCGCACCATGGTAGAAGGTTTTATGAGAATCTGGGTAGGCTGCGACATGGTTATCAAACCAGTGCAAACCAATTCACGGGTTGTTACAGGACTACATTTTCTGGCTACCAAATTTGTGTGGGAGAGACTGAGAGAGAGAAAAGTGTTCACAAATGGCACGTTCTCTTCAGCATCACTAACTTAAAATCTGAAGAGCTTTAGCTATATATTTTTTTTCCAAATAGTTCCCTCAGTAGCAGAAGTTATACCAAAACAAATCTCTGCCGCATACCCTCACTCGAATATGCTTTTGTGTAGTTCCTGAAGGCAGCATTATAGAAGAAGGTCACTCACAGATTAATTAAATCAGCCTGTTTGCAATCACTTGAACAATAATTTAATTAAGTTAAATTTGGTATATCTTGCAAGACATTATGGGCCACATTTTCCTCTCTCCACTATTTTATCAAATTGTTCAGTGCTCATGATGTGGAGATGCCGGTGATGGACTGGGGTTGACAATTGTAAACAATTTTACAACACCAAGTTATAGTCCAACAATTTTATTTTAAAATCCACAAGCTTTCGGAGGCTTCCTCCTTCCTCAGGTGAATGTGGAACTGAAATCCTCGAACCTCTCGCATTTAAGTACGATAGGTTCGAGGATTTCAGTTCCACATTCACCTGAGGAAGGAGGAAGCCTCCGAAAGCTTGTGGATTTTAAAATAAAATTGTTGGACTATAACTTGGTGTTTTAAAATTGTTTACATGATGTTCATGTTTATTATGTTTTGTTACTTGGTCCTCATGACTTGTGAACCTCTCTGTGTTGGTTCTGGATGTGCCTTCCTACTGAGAACCTTCCGGGTGCAGGAGAAACACTGGACAGATGGATGTACAGCTGACTGGTGAGCCACAGTGGATGTAGGAGGCCTGAACCCTGTGTCTGTGAGTGACTGTGATGGGCCTGCTTCAGAGCCAGAGCTTTCCTTTACTGGTGTTTCAGTGGACTCTGTGATATCAGAGGTACCATCGATCGCCACTTATACAGGGGTGTGTAAGGGCACAGAACTGCCGCTGACCCTACACAAGTCCCTGCTGAATGGCAACTTCTCATAAGGCACAGAACCTTGGGCATCTGTTAGATCACAGTCATTCTGTTAGTGTCCATGAAATTTGAAAATGGTATCTTGGAGTTTGGGCATCAACACGTCCATAGCAGCAGTGGGAGCACCCTTGAGAAATGCTTCAGCTGTGCCTATTGCATTTGTGACAGAAGTTGCTGGTAATTGTCATGTGCTCAATGGCAGTTTGTGGTGCAGCCAACTATTGGTCCTACCCAATCATTACCAACGCTGTCTGTATGGAGGCAAGTGACCATTCAACACAGACCCCATTCTCTAAAAGCATCTGTTGTAAAGCAGGCCCATTGAGGCCTGTACTGCATATCACTCAGGAGGGGAGCCAAGCATACTAAACCACTTTCCTGTACCAGCTGGCCCCTCATTAACCCCACCACTGCAAACCCTTCATCAATAGCACTGTGTGACCCTCTCTAGGCTTCCTTTCATCACAGTGATCTTCTCCCATGGTGACTGTACCCGTGCTGATACCCACTTCAAGTGTGGTAGTTGGCAGTTGGTGCCCAAATGTGCTGTGCCCTTTGGGTGTGCTGAGCATTCCATGCTCTGTAAAGAAAGCAGTTGGACTATTATGTTGTGCCAATTATAAAATACACGATTAATATGATACATACTAGTTAGTATATCGCCAATCTCCAAATCTCAATATCTTCCAAGCTCTCCGTTCTGAATAACTCAACTTTTGCCTCCTCATATGTTGTGAGTTGTTTCTGGTCATATGTCCACCATCTGTTCCACACTGTACCCCCTGTTATGTTCCAATTTTGCTTTAAAAGCCCATTGGGGCACTAGTGATTGAGAGGATAATTTGGCCTGTGGAAATGTTTTCCTGCAGGGTATTCTCTTTCCATGCATGGCATGTATAATTCGATTTGTTTAGCCCTCCAATTTTAATTCTACCATCTTACTTGCCACATTCTTGCTAATATTTTACTGTGCCAGAATAGCATTTTAATATATTTTTAATGGTTATTTTCTTCATGTCCTGTCGTGCTACTTCACAGTTGTATTCAGGCCTTACCTTTGTGTTTCAAAGGTGTTTGCAGAGCTTTTTCTAAACCTCCTGCTGAACCCTCTGACCAGTTGACACAGAGTTTGCTCTTTGAGTGACAAATTACTGTGCTTGTTGCCTTCTTTCAGCAGAATACTTTCTGAAGTGATAAGGAAAATATGTGAAGATTATATCACTGGGGGATTTTAACCAACTAAATATAAATTGGAAATGCCCAGGTGGGCTAGAGACTGAACTGGTAAATGTATTGCATGATTGGTTCATGACCTAATGCTTCAGGGAAACCACAAGAAGCAGTTCTTAGCTTGAATTAGTCATAGTTATGACTCCAACAGCATACAAAAGTGGGAGTTGAAGCACCTCTCAATAATAGCTATGGCAACATGATTAAGTTTGATATGATTTGGGATTCAGTGCTGCTGAAGACACAATTTAACAAATTCCAACTACAAGGCTATGAAGGAAGAACTAAACCAAATTGACTGGGGGAAACTGTTCAATACCTCAACAGAGGACAAATGGCATGCCTTCAGAGGCATACTGAAGAACATGCAGGACAAATTCATACCTAAGATTAGCAAGCTTGGACTCAAAAACATGACCTTAAACTAGACAATCAGAAGGTAACTAAGAAAAAAGAATAAACCCCACAAAGCCGACAGACAAAAAGGGTAAGGTGTTCACCGAGAAGATTACAAGAAACTTTAGAAGCATGTCAAAAAATCAGAGGAGCAAAGAAGGAACAAGAAAAGAGTATAGCTGCAGATGTTAAACACAACAGCAAGCATTTCTTCCCGATTGTCTTGCTGCCAATGGGGATGAAACCGAAGATGAATAGCGAATAGTTAATACACTATTTAGCCTTGGCTCAGTGGTAGCACGTTCACTTTCTGAGTCAGAAGGTTGTGGGTTCAAATCCAGGCTGGCATCTCAGTGCGGTACTGTGTGAGCACTGCGCTATCGGACGTGTCATCTTTTGGATGAGACATTAAACCGAAGCCCCCTCTGCCCGCTTAGATGGACGTAAAAGATCCCATGGCACTAATCGAAGAAGATCAGGGGAGTTCTCCCCAGTGTCCTGGCCAATATTTATCCCTCAACCAACATTACTAGAAAATAGATTATCTGGTCTTTATCTCATTCTGTTAGTGGGACCTGTCTAGCCTCAAATTAGCTACTGCGTTTTCTACACTACAACAGTAACTATACTTAAAAAAATATTTAATTGGCTGTGAAGCACTTAGGGACATCCTGAGGATGTGAAAGGTGCTCTGTAAATGCGAGTTCTTTCTTTACTCAATGAAGCGTCTTTGAAATATTCACTAGAGAAGACTACAGAAACATACCCTGCATAAACAAAATAATCTATACAGATTCATGGCCTTTGAAATTAACATGGTGGAAGTTTCAGACAGGATTAACAGGCTCAAAAGCAACAAATCCTCTAGGGATGGATAGTATCCATCCTAAGAGAAACTAGGGATAAGATTAATGAATCTCACACTGATAGTTATGAACATATTAAAAAAAGGGGACAAATATAATCTGAACAACCCATCAGAATAACATCAAGATCTGGAGAAATAATGGATTCAATTATCACAAGGAAATTTGAGAACTACCTGTATGAGAACAATCTAATGAATAACAACCAATCTGGTTTTAAAAGGGAAGATTGTGCATCACTAATTTCCTTGACTTTTTTGAAGAATTGATATCCCAAGTAGATAGTGGAAAACCATATGATGTGGTGTATTAGATTTCCAAAGCATTTGATAAAGTTCCTCATGGAAGGCTGCTGCTAAAACTAAAAGCAATGGGAATTAGAATAGAACGTGGGTTATGGATAATTAATTGATTGATTGAAGGAAAGAAAGCAATGGGTACTTTTAGGAGAATGATATCTGCAGGGTGGAACAGGTGGAGGGGGTTAAGTACTCAACAGAATGCCCCGGGAATTGGTGCTGGGCCCCCACTATTCCTAATCTACATTAATAATGAATTTAGGAACCTAATGCAAACTGGGCAGATTTGCAGATGATACTAAACTGGGGGAGAAAGTCAAGTGGGAGGAAGCAACCAGGAACTACAAAATAGGTTAATAAAATTTGCCAATGGGCAAATAAGTGGCAAATGAAATTCCACACATTTAAATAAAAGGTATTACACACTGGTGGGAAAAATGAATGTAATATGCCAACTATGGAGTAGTGTAGAAATAGCTAAAAGTGAAGTGGAGTGTAATAGTGTATTCAGCACTTAACATGTTAAACCATTGTGGAGCAGCAATAAACAAAGCAAACAGAATGCTTATTTATATTTCTGGGTCAGTTGGAAGAAAACTGTACGGTGCCCTCGGTAGACCTCACATAAGAAATAGGAGCAGGAGTAGGCCATACGGCCCCTCGAGCCTGCTCCACCATTCAATAAGATCATGGCTCATCTTCTACCTCAACTTCACTTTCCTGCCCTATCCCTTGATCCCCTTGAGTGCTGTGTACAGTTTTGGTCACCAAGCCACAAGCCAAACATTCAAGCCATAGGGGTAGTACCCAGAAAAGCCACAAGGCTGATTACTAGTATTGAAGGACTGAGTTACAAGGAAAGGCTGTAGAAACTGCAGTGTTTTAGCCTTGAACATGTAAGAGCTGTAATTTAGAGCTCAGCTTTCCCTTCATTTAAGGTGCAGCTGAGTAAGTTTGGCCTGAACTGGAGTGAGTGGGTAAGTACTAAAATATAATTCTAGACAGCTGTTCACTATAATTGTTTTTTGCAAGCACTCACAGTGCTGGTTTGATTGACAAGCTAGCTATTAATTAGGCATGAAAGTACCAGTGGCTGCTTTCAAAGTGGAACGTGTGTTTTAATTGGCTGTTAGTTTTTGCTGATTGTGTTGTTTTGAGTGGAATTAAATAGATTGTACAATTGGGAGATGTCAATTTGCAAGAGGCCAGCAGAATGATAAAACAGCTGAATGAGTAAAGGGAGTTTCACTTAATCTGGAGTTAGGCTGGCTTTTAGTTATTTGTGATTCCAAATACTTCAAATCCATTTGTTATAGTGGAATCTGAATCATTGGGAGTTTCTGGAAACTAAGTGTAAGAGTTGTTTCCAGGTGGACTCATTTAAGCTCAAAATTACTGAGCTTGAGGAACAGTTGGAGACACTCTCCACTATAGGGGAGAAGGAAGGGTCTCAAGAGCGTACACTGCAGGAGGTGGTCACCCTGCAGCTACTGAGGCAGAAGAAGGGAGCAATGCTACTATCCTGGGAGGAAGTAGACAATGTTATAAAAAGGCAGGTGGTAGTTTTAGGGTATTTTATTATTCAAGGAATAGATAGTCTTTTCTGCAGCCAGGCTGGGAGTTCCAAATGACTTGTTGCTTCTGAGATGTTAGGATAGGGGAGAGAATGCAGCAGGTGGAGAAGATTTGAGGAAAAATATGGTGAAGTGCCTGAAGTTGTGGTTCACATTAGAACCAATGGCATAGGAAGAAAAGATAGAAGCTTTGCTTAAAAAAAAATTTGAGGAGTTAGGTGTTAACAAAGCAGGACTACCAGGGTTAACCCTAGTCACATGTGTTAGGCCAGTTAGGGAGAAGCAGATTTGATATGTCAACCAACACATGACCTGACAAGGGTATAGATGTGAGGGTTTCAGATTTCTAGGGCTTTGGGATAGGGTATGTATGTATGTATGTCTGTCCACAGGGATAACTTTTAAAATTTATTTTCAAATGACCTTTTGTTGACAACCACTGAGCAGAAGCCAAGCAGGCCCTGCAAGGGGGTCTAAAATAGGCACTAGGCCCCTCATTTGCATATGTAAGGTGCCTGTTTTAGGCATTTGCTGAGGATGCCTAAAAATGAGGTGGGAGTGGGAACTAAATATTGCTGGCTATGGAATTTTCAGGAGAAATAGGGAAATAAAAAAGGAAGGAGAAGTGGCCTTATTAATTAAGGGCAAGATTACAACTGTAGCAACAAAATTATTGATGGTGATGCTTGGACAGTCTGGGTAAATTTTTTAAAAAAAATAAGTGATCAGTTATCATGTTGGGAGTGCATTACAGTGAAGTGGGAAAGAAATCAATGAGATTTGTAGGCAATTTCGAGAAGGTTGGAGTGGTAACAAAGTAATAATGGGGGATTTTAACTATCCTAAGATAGATAAAGGGGGAGATAAGGAACGTTTCCTTAATCAGTATGTTGCATCTCCAACATAGAAGGATTTACAACACCAACTATAACTTGGTGTTGTAAAATTGTTTACAATTGTCAACCCCAGTCCATCACCGGCATCTCCACATCATAACATAGAAGGATGCAGTGCTAGATCTGATTCAAGGCAATGAAGCAGGACAAGTAAACAACCTGAAGGTGGATAGACACTTGGGAAATAGTGACCATAACCTAATTAAGTTAATAGATAAAGAAGTGAGACGTTGGACTAGAAAATGAATTCATTTCAGTGGCATGAAAGGGACCTAGTCTGAATTCATTAGTTGAAAGTAATGGCAGATCAAAGTGAGAACTGGCATTGAGATATTTAAATATGCCTTTTTTTTAATATCTGTATGGTAACATTTGAATACAGTCTGACCAGGAGTAAAGGGGGCACCTCAAAGGTAGGATTCTATTGATAAATAGAGAGCTGGAGGAAAAGTGAAATCTATAAAAAAAAACTACGGTAATTATAGGAGGAAATAACACAGGAAAAAACCCATGAGAATTATAAAAGATATAGAAAGGAAGCAAGCAGAAAGATTAAGAAGTCTAAGAGGTTATATGAAAAAAGACTGTCAGCCAAGATAAACAGCAAGAGCTTTATAAGCACATTAGAATTAAAAGGATACTCAAAGAAATGATGGGAGCACTTAAAGATAAAGGGAAGCACCTTGTACTTGAGAGAGAATGGAATAACAGATGCTTAATAAGAATTTTGTTTCAGGTTTTTATAGAGGAAGATGAAAGCAGCACTATAGGAGTTCCTGAGTTGGATGTGGACGAGTCACTACTGGACACAAGTTTCAAAAGGACACTAGATTAAAAGTAGAAATCTCATGAGGCTCTGCTGGTATGCATCCGAAAATAATGAAGAAGGCTGGGGAAGAGACGGTCGAGATATAGGAGAGTTTGGAAATCCATTTTAACAAGCCAGAAGCTGTAATTTGCATTTCAGTGATTTGCAAATTTATTCAAATGTGCAACACTTTGTGAACGTGTGCGTACTGCTGTGCTATGGTGGGTAAAGTAGTAGCATCCCGAGCAGGAGCCTGGGCCGCCCTGCAGTCGGCCTTGGAGAGAGCTGGTAAAAGGGCAACACGGTGGTGCAAACAAGTAGGTGGAGGAACAGGGAAGATAAGTGTGAGTATGAAGAATAATGGTATGGAAATAGGAAGAAGGTGTGGGTTTGAGAAGTCTTTATTTCAGGTGGCATGGAGTAGTTGTATGGGTGGGCGGGGGGGGGGGGGGGGTAGTGGGGGAGAGAATCCTTGCCCTGTGTTAGAGGATCAGTTGCTATTGGCCAGGCAAATTTCCTCAGCAGCTATCCTGGAGGCTTGTGGTTGTTTTTGGTAGTCTTGCCTCCAAATAAACCATATTGCAAAAGGTAAGGGAATGACACAGTATTTAACATGACCTCCATCACTAAGTGTAAAGGACGAACAGTATTCAAGTATAGAAACTAAAAAAATTTTATACAAAGAGACGAAAATAAAGATCTCTCTTGGCTTCACCAACCTGCCCCTTTAGATAGATACCACCTATAAACAGCAGCTCTGGAATCAGTTGCACCAGTTTTTTTTTTTTTTTTAAGTACAGTTTGCCCATGGACTGCATGCACTGCTATCAGAGGAAGTTTGAGTGCACTGCTCTGAGGTTCATTTGCTTGATATTTACAATGCGGTACTCCTTCAGGTGCTGATACCAGAAGCCAAAGAGCATGTTCACGCCCAGTGCTATTCGGGAGCAAAATCGGAGCAAAGAACCAGCATCTATTTTCCTCTTTTTTTTTTCTAGCACAAATTTCTGAGCATTGTTTAGGAGCAGCACAGAGGAAAATCAGCTCTGTAGAATCCATAGTACGTTGAATTAGTGAATAGTTATCAAGGCATTGTTCCTGATTACAAATCCATGCTGATTGTTTAAAGAGCAGGTTGTGCTTAGCTAATTTAATTGAACTTTTTGAAGATCTGAGTGTATAGAAGAAGGGATTGTGATGGACGTTGTAAATGTAGATTTTCAGAAGGTGTTTGATTCGGTGCCACAAAAGATCCTATATAAAGTTTGAGGTACATGGTATTAAAGGAAATGTAGCTACATAAAGAGGGGTGGCTGGGGGACAGTGTTTTTTTTGATTGGTAGGATGTGGGTAGTGCTTTGCCCCAAGAGATCTGTGTTTCCATTTATGTAAAAGATTTGTAGACGGGTCTAAGAAGAATGATACTGAAATGTGCTGATACCAAATTAGAGGGCACGGAAAACAGTAAGGAAGATTGCAGCCAGAAGGTTGTGGGTTCAAGCCCTACTCCAGAGTCTTTGAGTACGTAATCTAGGCTGACACTTCAATGCAGTACTGAGGGAGAGTTGTCATCTTTCAAATGAGATATTAAACCTAAGTCTCGTCTGTCCTCTCAAATAAATGTGAAAGATCCCATTGGCACTATTTGAAGAAGAGCAGGGGAGTTCTCCCGGTGTCCTCAAATATCATCACTAAAACAGTTTATCTGGTCCTTCATCACATTGCCATTTGTGGGACCTGGCTGTTCAAAAATAAGCTGCTGCATTTCCCTATGTAACAACACTGACTACACTTCATAAGTAATTCATTGACTGTGAAATGCTTTGGGACGTCCTGACGATGTGAAATGTGCGGTATGAAATGCAAGTTCTTTGTATGGTTCAGCTGCTCACTGAGCCATTGGGGTTGCCACAATAGTACTTTGAGCCTTTTTCTTCCTGCCTCTCTAACATGCCAGTAAACAGATGCCACTTGTAAAACTAAAAAGCATTAATTTGACTGATTTAAGAAGGAAATCCCTGCAACATTAACTGATGTCCAGTTTTCTGGTAATTAACCTGTTATGCACCAGTGCAACAAGCCAACTATGAATCAAGTCTTATTATCACCAGTTGACTTCAATCAATATGTCAAAAAACATTAATTTGAGAGAAATTGTAATCTAAAGTGGCTGTTCAAACTTTAACGATGCATTATGATTTATATTTTTGGATACAGCTGTGCATGGTTCAGTGTGAGTAGCGTATGAGTTTTATATTATTTTTGAATGGATGCTTAGGAAAAGTTTGAAATTGTATTTTTGTGGGGTATGTAATTCATGTTGCAACTGTCACAAGTCAAGACACCAACATAAATCAATGAAAGCAAGATCCATAGGATAAAATGGCACCACATTCCAGAAATGGTAAAAGCTACACTCAGAAGAATGAAGAGGCACAACACATATGCATATAAAATGGGAATGGACAACCGGCATGGAGGAAGAAAAATGGGCGCTGGACAAAAAAGAGGTAAAAATGCCACTTTCAAACTTTTCTGAAGAATCCATTCAAAGACACACAATTTCACAGGTGGGTCATTTCCATATGTTTAAAAGTAAAATGTAGTTAACTTCACCACTGTACTGAATTGTAAACAAGTAATATCCACAGTAAATAACACAGGGCTAAAAACCTACAACCCTTCTAGTGCAGCCCTGGAGAAAAGATCAGGAAATAGGTTGGGAGCCGGATATGTTGGGTCCCAGCCTCTGCTGGGAATTTCTGAGGGGGCCGGGGAAGAGGGTATCGGCCAGCGGGGATAAAACCCACCTGGGGGTCCGGGCCCGGAGTAAGGCTTGATTCCTCAAAGCAATTTTGTTTCTCCACATAAAGCCAGCCTCCGCCAGAATTGCCGGCCTCCCTGGTAGGGCAGACTCCTAAGATGCAGCCCAAGAAATGTGGCACTCTGCTCGCAATATTGACAATGAGGTGACCTCCCCCTGACCCCAAACACACTGGCAGGCTCAATGTGGGGTGGTCACCAGCGGCTACATCATGGCACTTACACTTGGTTGTCATGCCACCAGATATGCGGTCCCCACATTTATTTAAATGGTGTAAAATAAGCAAAGGTGATGTCGTAAACATTATGTGTTTGAAGAATTAGTGCGTTCAAAATAGTTCATCTAAAAGTGTTTGCATTATTTGTGTCCAAAATTGAAGAAAATATCTCCATGTGACCCAACAAGTGAAGGGTCCTTCATAAGGTCACATTTTACTTCAGCCAGAGCTGAACTAGATGTTGCCCCAACAATACCCACAAACTGATCTTCAGAGGACTTGAATGAGAGCATCCTAGAACTGCAAGGAAATTTTGTTGGCTTCTGACCAGTTTAGAGAGCTGAATAAGTATAAGAGACAACCTGTTAAGTCCCTGCACCCATCTAGATTGCATGATGTGATGCAATGTTCCCAATGTCACTAGGCATATGACTGAAAGCAGACAGTACATCTTTGGTACTCTTAATGGCCTAATGTATCTGCCCAATGTGTTCCTCTTGCATGTTCTGGATGTGCTATGGGTATTATAAAGGATCAGCACCTGGTTGCTATGTTTGTTTTAATAGACAGTTTTGCCCGTACGGCACTGCCCATAAATGGCTCTGTTGATCCTCCCAAAAGTACAACAACTTGCATTTATGTAACGCCTTTAACGTAGTAAAATGTCCCAAGGCCCTTGCATGTTCTGAATGTGCCATGGGTGTTATAAAAGATCAGGATGTGGAGATGCCGGTGATGGACTGGGGTGGACAAATGTAAGGAGTCTTACAACACCAGGTTATAATCCAACAGCTTTATTTGAAATAAAGCTGTTTGACTATAACCTGGTGTTGTAAGACTCCTTACATAAAAGATCAGCACTTAGCTGCTATGTCTGTTTTTAAAAGACTAAAAGTAGGAAGATTGTAGATGTTTGCAATGTGAAAGGTGGTCTGCATAAGTTAAGTTGTCATTTTACATTCTTGACTGTCAGTGTTACAACCCACATTCATTAAATTACAGCAGTAGATTTGAATTATTTCAACTTCCAATGGATGGCTCCACTGAACACTGTCAGCATCCATTTACTGTCAAAGGTGCCCTTTATGCTTGGAAGTTCAAATATAGAGCCCACTGTGATTTGTAAAGATTGGAGTTAAAGGAATATGATTATTTGGTAACTAGGAATTTATTTCCCCTGTTAAAAAAAAAAACAAATACAATTATTCCTCCTAATAACTTTTTAAGAATATCATGGATTAGATATGGCAAAATGTCAAAATCAATGGAAATCAGTCTCTTTGCTGGCTTCAGACGGGCTGACTCCTGAGAGAAATTCACTGACAGAAATATAATTCCAAATCATTTGAAAGAAAGCACTGTATATTTTTTTTTACTATTCATTTCCGTTAACCACATTAAATAGTCAGCGACTTGTTTGGAATCAAATGGGATTCAGTTCTGGATACTTCACCACAGGAAGGATATATTGGTCTTTGAGGGGGTGCAGTGCAGATTCACCAGAATGATACTGGGGCTAAAAGGGTTAAATTATGAGGATAGGTTGCAAAGACTAGGCTTGTATTCCTTTGAATATAGAAGACTAAGGGGTGATCTAATTGAGGTGTTTAAGATGATTAAAGGATTTGATAGGGTAGACAGAGAGAAACTATTTCCTCTAACAGGAGAGTCCAGAACAAGGGACCAGAACCTTAAAATTAGGGCTAGGCTGTTCAGGGGTGATGTTAGGAAGCACTTTTTCACACAAAGGGTAATGGAAATCTGGAACACTCTCCTCCCAAAAAGCTGTTGAGGTTCGATCAAGTGAAAATTTTAAAACTGCTATCGATAGATTTTTGTTAGGTAAGGGCATTAAGGGATATGGAACCAAGACGGGTAGAGTTGAGATCCAGATCCAGCCATGCTTTAATTGAATGGTGGAACATGCTCGAGGGCTTGAATGGCCTCCTCCTGTTCCCATAGCTTGATTCATTGATCTGGGTTAAGTAATTTGATTACCTGTGATGGCTGGCAGTTAACATGCTTGCTATCTAGTAATCAAGACCCTATTCGAGAACAATACCAATGAGTCTGTTTTCAGTTGACATTAGCATATTGAACACCCCTTGGTTTGATAGAAACCAAAACTTAAAATGCATATTGACTTTGGTCTGCTGGACCACAATGTGTATTCTTGTGATTTGCTGAAACAGCTAATGGAAACCACTATTAACCCTATGTGTACTGCAGTCAACAATAAATAATTGATAACACAGACAAAAATACGGCTGTGTGTATTGCCACCACTATGGTGGTGGTAGTAACATACCCTGCTATTGCCACTGACTAGATGCAGGAGGACAATACTCATCTAACCCTTTATCTGGAATGTGTAATTTGATCCAGTCTGCCGCAGACTAATTCAAGTTCCCTGGAATGTGTAATTTTATACAGTCATTGTCAGGCAGGCCGCCGAGCTCAGAGAGCACACAGCGCTGATGCCGCCGAGCTCAGATAGGAAGGTGTGAGACCATGCAGGGATTTCAACATGAGATGAGAATTTTAAAATCAAGGTGTTGGTGGACCAGGAGCCAATGTAGGTCAGCAAGCACAGGGGTGATGGGTGAACTTGCTACAAGTAAGGATATGTGCAGTAGGTGAGCTCAAGTACATTGAGGGCGGGAGATGGGAGGCTAGCCAGGAGAGCATTGGAATAGTTGAGTCTGAAGGTAACGAAGGCATGGATGAGGGTTTCAGCCGCAGATGGTCTGAGGCAGGGGTTGAGACAGGCAATGTTGTGGAGGTGGAAGTAGGTGGTCTTTGTAATGGAGAAGACATGGGGTCGGAAGCTTAGCTCAGGGTCAATTAGGATGCTGAGGTTGTGAACAGTCTGTTTCAGCCTGCGACATTGGCCAGGGCGGAGGGTGGAATCAGTAGTGAGGGAACAGATTTTGTGGTGCGGACCAAAGACAATGTCTTTGGTCTTTCCAATGTTTAATTGGAGGAATTTGCAGTTCATCCAAGATTGGATGTTGGACAAGCAGTCTGACAACACAGAGGCAGTGAAAGGTTCGAGAGAGGTGGTGATGGTGAAGTGCAACTGGGTATCATCAGTATACATGTGGAACCTGACGTCAGGTCTTTGGATGATGTTGCCAAGGGGCAGCATATAGATGAGAAATAGGATGGGGCCAAGGATAGATCCATGAGGGACTCCAGAGGTAACGGTGCGGGGGCGGAAAGAGAAGCCATTGCAGGGAATCTCTGGCTACGACTGGATAGGTAGTAATGGAACAAAGCAAGGGCAGTCCCACTCAGCTGGACAACGGAAGAGAGGCATTAGAGAAGGATGGTGTGGTTAACGTGTTTAAAAACTACTGAAATAAAGATGAGGAGGGATAGTGCACCACGGCCACAGTCACAGAGGATCTAACTGTTGACTTTGAATGGAGAGGTTCAAACATGGATTTGCAGGAAAGATGGCAGACAGGTATGGGGCCAACCGTCAGCAGCATTGCCTTCTACTTCACCGCTGCAGATAACACACTGTGTCTTTTGGAACACAGGCAATAGCTGTAGGGAATTGCAGGCAACGCAGACTGCACAGTGCCTCCTCTTCATTCCTACAGCTGCTCTGCCAGTTGAGTTATGTGTATCTATGAATGTTGCTCATCTTCGTTCCATTGCTCCTTCTCTTCTTCATTCAAGAAAAAGAGATTACTGTGGATGAGCAAGGCCATTTGGCTCACCTTAAATCAAGTGTTGATCCCTCTTTGTGTGAAGAATCATTTCTTGATATCTTTCCTACATTTGAATCTATGTTGATATCTCCTGTACTAACAATCCTCCTTGTGGCTTTTCTCTGCACTGGCCACAGCACATCAATAGCTCCTTTATGTCTCAGTGGCCAGCGCTGCACAAGGGAGTCAAGGTGGGTGGTTGCGTCTATTGCCAACACTATGCTGCCAGTAACATAATCTGCTATTGCCACCAATAGGATGTGGGAGGACAATACTCACCCAACCCTTTGTCTGGTTGTAATTTGGTCCAGTCTGCTGCAGATTAATTCAAGGTCTCTGGAATGTGTAATTTGATCCAGTCATTGTCAGGCAGGCTACAGAGTTCAGACAAGGGACAGTGCTAACACTACTGATTTCAGAGAATAGACAGCGCTAATGCTACCAAGTTCAGAGAACGCACAGCGCTAACACTACCTAGTTCAGGAAATACTTCTCCCTAAGAAAGAATGCGGTAAAGAGCCCCGAATGCCATACAGCTTAGAGAAGGCAGGTGTAAGGAACAACCCAACAGTGAAAGAACAGTACCTGTTTAGTGCCCAGAGAGAAGCTGCCAGCACCAGAGAGAAAGAGGTGCACAGCAAGACAAAGGAAGCCAGCCTGAACAGCCCTGCCAGCTCTCATCCAAGTTTGAGAAGGAAGCTGACAATTTTTAAATTAAAATAAATAAATAAATGATGGGGTAGATTTTCCTCAGTTTGGGTTTTACACTTGCAACTTTGTTATTAACATTAGTGAATGGAGGAAAAGTGTGATTATTAATGAATAAAATTATTTCTAAAACAGCCTTTGCTGTAACATTGTCTAATATTCTATAATCTCTGATTTAGTTTGCAATTGTTACAGTTACACGTGTGTACTCTAATATACTTGTACTGCTGCAGAATGGGAACAGAAATTTTGTGTAGAATTCCCCCTCCAATGATGTCACATGGTCACCTTGCTAGTGTCCTCTAAGTTAACCTACTTGAAACTAGTCCACACAGTAGCTAATGCGTGTGTACAATGGTACTTAATCTTGTCAGAAAAATCTCTCCCTGCCATCTGGCAGCAGTGAAGCCTTTCAGCCAATCAGCCATCCTGCGTTTGGTAACAGATTTACCCAGATTTGTACAGCTGATTGGGCTGCACATTATGGAATGAATGTTCCACTTTAGATTCATGTGGTGTTAGAAAGACAGGTTGTTGCATGTGGAACTGGGTTCTAAGTAAAACTGAAGAGAAACTACTTATTCTACAAGGTCAGTGTTTCCAATCTTTGATGCTTCAGTGCCACATGTTCTAACTTGAGACAACTATGAAGTGGCATGCAATGTTTTATCTACGCTAAAGGTGCTATATAAATGCCAAGTTGTTGACCGTTCCAAATGATTACAACACTTCCTCCGTGGCTTGCTCCCTCTGCTGGATATTTATGCAATTACATAACATAAGCCCCGATTTTAACCTAACCCCCTCGCCCATTTTAATACCCGGCTGATTTTATGCTCCATTGAAGTCGAGTTGGGCGGCTTAGGTTAAATTTTCTGCTTTACTCTTAATCGCTACAATAACAACTTGCATTTATATAGCGCCTTTAACATAGTAAAGCATCCCAAGGATCCCACAGGAGCGTATCAAACAATATTTGATACTGAGCCACATAAGGAGATATTAGGACAGGTGACCAAAAACTTGGTCAAAGAGGTAGGTTTAAGCAGCGTCTTATAGGAGGACAGAGAGGTAGAGAAGCGGAGAGGTTTAGGGAGGGAATTCCAGAGCTTAGGGGCCAGGCAGCTGAAGGCACGGCCACCAATGGTGGGGTAAAGGAAGTCAGGGATGCGCGAGAGGCCAGAATTGGACTACACAGATTAAACTCGGATTTCTGGGGTTTTTGTTTGTTCTATGACCAGCAATAAAATTAATCTGTCTTATTAATGGAACTGTTACTCCCCATCATACTGAATTAACACTTGGAAGATTTTATACATAGTGCCTGGTGGGAGTGAAAGTCATTCCAATCACATTGTTATTCTATAGCTGGCCACCATAGCTATCTATAGAATAACAATGTTATTTCATGCGATGAATGGTTCGATGTGTGGTCTAAATGGAATGTATCACCATTGCCGTGGAAACCCTCATTAGAAGTCATCATACTTACAATGCTAATGGATGTAACCTTCAGACTTGTGAAAGGGGTTTCAGTAATATAATCGAAACCCTTATTATACAATATCATCATCATCATATAAATAAAATACACAGCTAGAGAAAGCTGCGTTCGGGGGTCACACAGAAAATGTGCTCTTAGTAAAGCTCGTTAGCCATTTCTACTGGAAATACTCAATTTTGTTACATTATACATAAAAAGCAAGTTTAAAATTAAAATTGTGAAATATGGCCCTTATGTTGACTTTTTGGCAGCAATGTAGATTCGATTATAAATGAATAGGCAGAACAGTCATAGAATTACATAGATATTACACCGAATCAGGCCATTCAACCCAATCAGTCTGTGTTGGTGTTTATCCTCCGCATGAGCAGTAGTCCTCATCCCATGTGCCCACTTTGTTCCTATACCTTTTTATCCCCCTTTCCTTCAACCACCTATCTAACCTATTCCTGTTGACATGGTCGCTGCTTCAATCATTAACTCCAATAGTGCATTCCACAGACTCACAACTCACTGTGTGTAAAGTTTCTCCTGCCCTCTGTTCTAAATCTCTTACATTTAATCTTATATCTATGCCCCTCCCTCTAGGTCCCTCAACCACAAGAAACAATCTGTTTCTATCTACTCTGTTCCATTCCTTAACAATGTTAAACACCTCCATCAAATCACGCTTCTGTCCTAACAAAAGTAGCCCAATTTTCAAGCCTTCCTTTGTATTTGTATTACCCCAGGCAGCATCGTAGTGAATCTGTGCTGTACCCTCTCTATGGCCTTTCCTACATTACAACAGTGACTGTCCTTCAAAACTACTTCATTGACTGTAAAGTGCTTTGGGACGTCCTGAGGTCGTGAAAGGTGCAAGTTCTTTCCTTCTTCCCTTCCTTCCTTCCTACCCCAAAAACTGCACACAGTACTCTCTCTGTGATCTTACTAAATTTAACAATTGTTCCTTATCCTCCTCCTACACCAACATTCTCATTTTCACTGTCATTTGTAAAACTGATGCAAAACATTTATTTAATATCTCCACCATAGCTTCATCTCCACAATTGGATCTTGAGTGGTCCTACCCTCTGTTTTTAACTTTTACCTTTTATTTGCTGAAAAGAAAACCCTCCCCATTTCCTTTACTATTATCTGTTAGCCTTCTTCATTGTCCCTTTTAGCCCTTCTAATCTCTCTCTTCACCTGCCCACTACACTTTCTACATTCCTCATGATTCTCCTTCGTATTGCTTGCTGTAACTTTATCATTTGCCTTCCATTTAAGTATCAATTCATTTATTTACAACACTATTCTTTGATGCACCCTCTTTTTGTATTATCGGAATATGTTTATTTTGTACTCTGTCCATCTAATATTTGAAGATTACTTACTGCTGATCCATCAACTTGTTTGCTGACTCTTCTGTCTAGTTATTTTGGGCCAGATCATTTTATTTTGCTGAATTTTGTCTTTTTTCAGTTCAGCACTCTTATCTTTGAATCTTCATTGTCTTTTTCTATTCTTACATTGAACCCATGTTACACGTTATACTCACTATTTCCCAATTTTCTCCTATCCCGATGCCAATTTATTTTCCCCGCTTCATTACCCGGAACTAAATCAAGCAACGCTTCTTTCCTTATTGGACTAGATTTGTACTGATCCAGGAAACAGATCATGTATTATCTCTATTTAGGCACATTTCTGTCGTGTAGAGGTGATCATGTTTGCTTTACATGCAAAAGGTCCCTGGTTTAAAACCAGGCATTACTTCTATTGTAGTCTATCTTGGGGTAGTCATAATCACCCTATGTTGTTAGTCTACTGTTATTAGGTAGCTTTCTCACTGTCTGCAAGACTTCACCTCCAACTTGGCCCTGAGAATCAGCAATCCTTCCAGTGCGCTCCTGCTGTAACTAAGCAAGGAGTCTTGGCCTTGTGCTACAGCTTCCCCAATGGCTTTATGTGGGCAGCTGACCCCAAATAAGGCCATTGGCATAAGGGAGGTGGGGCTGGTGATGGGGACTCTCCTAGGTCATGTGTTCCTGCATTCCTGACTCTGAGGGACCCAGCGTATAGTCAGAGGTGGTATGTTTGAGACCAGGCTTATCTCACTGACAACCCGCGGACATGGGCCCACCAGTCAAGGGCTCTGTTGACCACTGCAGAGGGGAATCATCAGCTGAAGGAAAAGGAGACTATTTTAGGAGCTCTGGTGAAAGGTGGAGTGATCAGAGCAGGTGCGATGGAGACGGAGAAAGGAGTTGAGTCCTCACAGTAGCGGGTTGGGAAGAAGCATACTCCAGGTAGTGTGGGAGTTGGTGGGCTTGTTGTAGATGGCTGTGGAAAGCCTTTGGACAGGCATTAAACTAAATAAAGAGGTATTTTAATAGGGTTGAAAGAAATAAAGAGAAAAGCGGGGCGATCAACAGATACACCAATCACACAGAGGGAGTTAAGGGGTTGAATGACCTCAGACTGCTTAATAGAAAACTATTGGGTGATAATAAGCGCTCATAGTGAGGTCATAGAGAGACATAAAAAGGACAAAAAGATGTGCAAGTAGTGGGGTAAAAAATTTGGGAGAGACATTTCAATGGATAATAGTGCAACAGGTAACAACAACAGTACTTGTAATAAAATGCCCCCCCACCAGCAACCATGATCATTTGTAACCCACTAGGTAAACTCACTGCATGAATCATGAAACCAATGTAGGAAAGTATGATGAGTTGTGACTAGAGAATAAATGTAATTAAAAAAATTCTGTACTGAGAAAATAGAAATAAGAAGTATGTGTAATGTAAGTGTTTTGATATCTCTATTAGTTCTGTTTTTTTTTTCATTATTCGTTCATGAGATGTGGGCGTCGCTGGCGAGGCCTGCAATTATTGCCCATCCCTAATTGCCCTTGAGAAGGTGGTGGTGAGCCACCTTCTTGAGCCACTGCAGTCCTTGTGGTGACGGTTCTCCCACAGTGCTGTTAGGAAGAGAGTTCCAGGATTTTGACCCAGCGACGATGAAGGAACGGCGATATATTTCCAAGTCGGGATGGTGTGTGACTTGGAGGGGAACGTGCAGGTGGTGGTGTTCCCATGTGCCTGCTGCTCTTGTTCTTCTAGGTGGTAGAGGTCGCGGGTTTGGGAGGTGCTGTCGAAGAAGCCTTGGCGAGTTGCTGCAGTGCATCCTGTGGATGGTACACACTACAGCCACTGTGCGCCAGTGGTGAAGGGAGTGAATGTTTAGGGTGGTGGATGGGCTGCCAATCAAGCGGGCTGCTTTGTCCTGGATGGTGTCGAGCTTCTTGAGTGTTGTTGGAGCTGCACTCATCCAAGCAAGTGGAGAGTATTCCATCACACTCCTGACTTGTGCCTTGTAGATGGTGGAAAGGCTTTGGGGAGTCAGGAGGTGAGTCACTCGCCACAGAATACCCAGTCTCTGACCTGCTCTTGTAGCCACAGTATTTATATGGCTGGTCCAGTTAAGTTTCTGGTCAATGGTGACCCCCAGGATGTTGATGGTGGGGGATTCAGCGATGGTAATGCCGTTGAATGTCAAGGGGAGGTGGTTAGACTCTCTCTTGTTGGAGATGGTCATTGCCTGGCACTTGTCTGGCGCGAATGTTACTTGTCACTTATCAGCCCAAGCCTGGATGTTGTCCAGGTCTTGCTGCATGCGGGCACGGACTGCTTCATTATTTGAGGGGTTGCGAATGGAACTGAACACTGTGCAATCATCAGCGAACATCCCCATTTCTGACCTTATGATGGAGGGAAGGTCATTGATGAAGCAGCTGAAGATGCTTGGGCCTAGGACACTATCTGTACTGATGCTGTCTGAGGCTAAAAAATAAAACTGGCCACCACAACCCATTAAGCCATTTCTTATGAAAAAGCACATAGAGTCGACAGCACAGAAACAGGCCATTCGGCCCAACTGGTCTATGCCAGCGTTTATGCTCCACATGAGCCTCCTCCCTCCCTACTTCATCTAACCCCATCAGGATACCATTCTATTCCTTTCTCCTTCGTGCGATTATCTAGCTTCCCTTTAAATGCATCTGTGTTATTTGTCTCAACTACTCCTTGTGGTAGTGCGTTCCACATTCTTACCACTCTTTGGGTGAAGAAGTTTCTCCTGAATTCCTTATTGGATTTATTAGTGAATACCTCATATTTATGACCTCTATCTTTGGTCTCCCCCACAAGTGGAAATGTTTTATCTACGTCTACCCTTTCAAACCCATTCATTATCTTAAGACCTCTATAAGATCACCCCTCAGCCTTATCCTTTTCTAGAGGAAAAGTGTCTCAGCCTATTCAATCTTTCCTGATAGGTATAACCTCTCATTTCTAGTATCATCCTACCACTGCTGGTGGGGGGCATTTTATTACAAGTACTGTTGTTGTTACCAGTTGCACTATTATCCATTGAAATGTCTCTCCCAAATTTTTTACCCCACTACTTGCACATCTTTTTGTCCTTTTTATGTCTCTCTATGACCTCACTATGAGCTTCTATTATCACCCAACAGTTTTCTATTAATCTTTTTTGCACCTTCTCCAATGCCTCTATATCCTTTTTATAATATAGAGACAATGGCAAACCAAGCCCAGTCGACCCTGCAAGGTCCTCCTTACTAACATCTGGGGACTTGTGCCAAAATTGGGAGAGCTGTCCCACAGACTAGTCAAGCAACAGCCTGACATAGCCATACTCACAGAATCATACCTTTCAGCCAACGTCCCAGACTCTTCCATCACCATCCCTGGGTATGTCCTGTCCCACCGGCAGGACAGACCCACCAGAGGTGGCGGTACAGTGATATACAGTCAGGAGGGAGTGGCCCTGGGAGTCCTCAACATTGACTCTGGACCCCATGAAATCTCATGGCATCAGGTCAAACATGGGCAAGGAAACCTCCTGCTGATTACCACCTACCGTCCTCCCTCAGCTGATGAATCAGTCCTCCTCCATGTTGAGCACCACTTGGAGGAAGCACTGAGGGTAGCAAGGGCACAAAATGTACTCTGGGTGGGGGACTACGACTGACCGAGCTGGCCGAGTCCTGAAGGACATAGCTGCTAGACTGGGCCTGCGGCAGGTGGTGAGCGAACCAACACGAGGGAAAAACTTACTTGACCTCGTCCTCACCAATCTACCTGTCACAAATGCATCTGTCCATGACAGTATTGGTAGGAGTGACCACCGCACAGTCCTCGTGGAGATGAAGTCCCGTCTTCGCACTGAGGACACCATCCAACGTGTTGTGTGGCACTACCACCGTGCTAAATGGGATAGATTCAGAACCGATCTAGCAGCTCAAAATTGGGCATCCATGAGGTGCTGTGGGCCATCAGCAGCAGCAGAATTGTATTTCAGCACAATCTGTGACCTCATGGCCCAGCATATTCCTCACTCTACCATTACCAACAAGCCAGGGGATCAACCCTGGTTCAATGAGGAGTGTAGAAGAGCATGCCAGGAGCAGCACCAGGCGTACCTAAAAATGAGGTACCAACCTGGTGAAGCTACAACTCAGGACTACATGCATGCTAAACAGCGGAAGCAACATGCTATAGACAGAGCTAAGCGATTCCACAACCAACGGATCAGATCAAAGCTCTGCAGTCCTGCCACATCCAGTCGTGAATGGTGGTGGACAATTAAACAACTAACGGCAGGAGGAGGCTCTGCAAACATTCCCATCCTCAATGATGGCAGAGTCCAGCACGTCAGTGCAAAAGACAAGGCTGAAGCGTTTGCAACCATCCTCAGCCAGAAATGCCGAGTGGATGATCCATCTCGGCCTCCTCCCGATATCCCCACCATCACAGAAGCCAGTCTTCGGCCAATTCGATTCACTCCACGTGATATCAAGAAACTGCTGAGTGCACTGGATACAGCAAAGGCTATGGGCCCCGACAACATCCCAGCTGTAGTGCTGAAGACTTGTGCTCCAGAACTAGCTGCGCCTCTAGCCAAGCTGTTCCAGTACAACTACAACACTGGCATCTACCCGACAATGTGGAAAATTGCCCAGGTATGTCCTGTCCACAAAAAGCAGGACAAATCCAATCCGGCCAATTACCGCCCCATCAGTCTACTCTCAATCATCAGCAAAGTGATGGAAGGTGTCGTCGACAGTGCTATCAAGCGGCACTTACTCACCAATAACCTGCTCACCGATGCTCAGTTTGTGTTCCACCAAGACCACTCAGCTCCAGACCTCATTACAGCCTTGGTCCAAACATGGACAAAAGAGCTGAATTCCAGAGGTGAGGTGAGAGTGACTGCCCTTGACATCAAGGCAGCATTTGACCGAGTGTGGCACCAAGGAGCCCGAGTAAAATTGAAGTCAATGGGAATCAGGGGGAAAACTCTCCAGTGGCTGGAGTAATACCTAGCACAAAGGAAGATGGTAGTGGTTGTTGGAGGCCAATCATCTCAGCCCCAGGACATTGCTGCAGGAGTTCCTCAGGGCAGTGTCCTAGGCCCAACCATCTTCAGCTGCTTCATCAATGACCTTCCCTCCATCATAAGGTCAGAAATGGGGATGTTCACTGATGACTGCACAGTGTTCAGTTCCATTCGCAACCCCTCAAATAATGAAGCAGTCCGAGCCCGTATGCAGCAAGATCTGGACAACATCCAGGCTTGGGCTCATAAGTGGCAAGTAACATTCGCGCCAGACAAATGCCAGGCAATGACCATCTCCAACAAGAGAGAGTCTAACCACCTCCCCTTGACATTCAACGGCATTACCATCGCCGAATCCCCCACCATCAACATCCTGGGGGTCACCATTGACCAGAAACTTAACTGGACCAGCCATATAAATACTGTGGCTACGAGAGCAGGTCAGAGGCTGGGTATTCTGCGGCAAGTGACTCACCTCCTGACTCCCCAAAGCCTTTCCACCATCTGCAAGGCACAAGTCAGGAGTGTGATGGAATACTCTCCACTTGCTTGGATGATTGCAGCTCCAACAACACTCAAGAAGCTCGACACCATCCAAGATAAAGCAGCCCGCTTGATTGGCACCCCATCCACCACCCTAAACATTCACTCCCTTCACCACTGGCGCACTGTGGCTGCAGTGTGTACCATCTACAGGATGCACTGCAGCAACTCGCCAAGGCTTCTTCGACAGCACCTCCCAAACCCGCGAACTCTAGAAGGACAAGAGCAGCAGGCAGCTGGGAACAACACCACCTGCACATTCCCCTCCAAGTCACACACCATCCTGACTTGGAAACATATCGCCGTTCCTTCATTGTCACTGGGTCAAAATCCTGGAACTCCCTTCCTAACAGCACTGTGGGAGAACCGTCACCACACGGACTGCAGCGGTTCAAGAAGGCGACTCACCACCACCTTCTCAAGGGCAATTAGGGCAATAAATGCTGGCCTTGCCAGCGACGCCCACATCCCGTGAACGAATAAAACATTTTTTAAAAAACTGTCCACAGTACTCCAACCATGGTCCAACCAAGGTTCTATACAAGTTTAACATAACTTCTCTGCTTTTCAATTCTATCCCTCTAGAAATGAACCCCAGTGCTTGGTTTGACTTTTTTATGGTCTTATTAACCTATGTTGCTACTTTTAGTGGTTTGTGTATCTGTACCTCGATATCCCTTTGCTCATCTACCCCATTTAGACTCTTATTATCCAAGCAGAATGTGGCCTTCTTATTTTTCCTACCCAAATGCACCACCTCACACCTATCTATATTGAAATTCATTTGCCAATTACGCACCCATTCTGCAAGTCTTCTTGCATTTTAACACATTCTTCCTTTATATTAACTACACCCCCCAATTTTGTGTCATCCACAAATTTTGAAATTGTACTTCCGATTCCCAAGTCCAAATCGTTAATGTAAATTATGAACAACAGTGGTCTCAGCACCGATCCCTGTGGAACACCACTTTCCACCTTTTGCCAGTATGAGCAGCTACCCTTAACTCCTACTCTCTGTTTTCTGTTTTGTAGCCAGCTGGCTATCCATTCTGCTACCTGTCCCCTGACTCCACACGCTCTGACCTTAGTCGTGAGTCTACAATGTGGTACCTTATCGAAGGCCTTTTGAAAATCCAAATATATTACATTTACTACATTACCCTTGTCTACTCTTTCTGTTACTTCTTCAAAGAATTCAATACAATTGGTGAAGCATGACTTTCTCTTCTGAAATCCACGCTGACTACTCTTTATTATATTTTCATTTCCTAGATGTTTTTCTATAACATCTTTGAGTAAAGATTCCATTATCTTTCCTACCACCAACATTAATCTAACTGGTCTGTCAATAATAGACAGTCATATAAAATCATATTTCTGACTAGCAGACCTATACCATGCATCAAAACCTTTAGATAACAATCAAGGTCCAAAGTTTAAATTATTGACCTCAAAAGTTGAAAGGACACTTGAATGCCATCCAGAAGCAATAAGCACCAGTATCACCTAATCTTCCCAAAGGAGATTCTGTGGTAAGCTGGAAGCCACTTCAGCTGCTCTGTATTCATAGCATAGAATCATAGCATTTTACAGCACAGAAGGCGGCCGTTCGGCCCATCATGCCTGTGCTGTCTCTTTGAAAGAGCTATCCAATTAGTCCCACTTTATTATTCCAGCTTAAATTTTAAAAGTGTGGCAAAGTAGCTAAAAATCAGGAAAGAGGAAAGCAAAGTAGTTGAACAAGAAAGGAGAAAAAAAATAATGAAGAGGGGGCAGAACGCACATCACACCTTCTAATTTATTCAGTGTTTAAGGGCTAATTCTGTAGCATGTATCTTGAGGGTCTTGCTATGCAAATCAGACCTTTGACAACTGGGTTATTCTCCCAGTCTTAAGGCTCTAGCATCCGTTGATCCTTCAAGGATTGTTTTTATAGTTAGCGCAATATATCAACCCAAGATTTGCATTAATTTTTGATATTCTGCAAAATTCAGGCATAGCGCTGAGCAGCTCAATAACAGTGAGGTTCCTTAAAAAAAACTTGAGAGCTGCATTATTTGTTTCTCATTTCAAATGTTGTGAGGCTCGGCTGTAAAGAAAGCCTAATGTCTTTGTTCCACAATCATCCAGCCACACTCAGTCAGCCTGTGACTAGAAATGACCTTCAGGATAATGCTGTCAGCGAAAGGGCAGGTTAGAAAAAAGCAAGGTGATTGTAAAGTCAAGGATATTCGCTGTGGTTCTGGAGAGGGCTCTGCTGGCTTTTCTGAACTGCTTCCTTCTGAGCTCTCATTTATCATTCCTCTCTCCATACACGTTTGAAAAAGCTCACAGCTGATATCTTCCCCCTCTAAGAAATGCAGAGGGATCTCATGTGAACAGAGCCTGTCACTCACCGGCACAGTTTTCTGTATCATTTCCATTGCAATTCCTTCATGTCATTATTGCCTTACCAACAAAGGCAGTGAGAAACTAACAAGTAATTGGAACCAAGCAATCTTTTGAGTCCCAATTACAGCTGATTATCATCAAGCAACCTGTTAATCATAAATGTTAAAACATACTGTAAAATCGAAACACATTTCTTACATGATCTACTTCAGGTTTAACAGATCTTACAATGGGGAGGGGATGGTGGGCTGAATTTCCTCTCTGTTTCCGGCGCCGGAACAGCGTGGGAAATTTTTCCAGTGAGGAAACGTGCATGGAAGCCATTTCTTGCACTTATGGGCCTTTAAACAGCTTCCCCCAAGGTCCGCAAGGTCTACCCACCTTTCTCCGTCACGTTCCCGGGCCTGAGGAGCCTTCTCCACTTTGCCAGACTTTCCATGCTTCCCTCCCCTCTGCTATTCTGCTGTAACCATTTACACCTCTTCTGGACCCATCTTTTGTTTCTTTACTTGTCCCATTACCACCCCCTTTTGCCATGCACTATCATCCCTTTTGTCATTTAATCACTCCTGCCCTCCACCCTATCATCGATCTTTACCCTTTGTTTTTTCCTCCATCCCCTCTCCCCACTTGCTTGTGACTGCTTCCCAGATGATTGGAGAGCCAGCAGATTTTCTGATTCCCCTACACTCCTCCAACTCAATATCAAGGATACTCAGGAGGTAAAGAAGGAAAGGACATGCATTTATACAGTGTTTTTCACAACCTCAGGACATCTCAAAATGCTTGACAGTGAATGAAGTACTTCTGAAGTGTTGTCACTGTTGTAATGAGGGAATTTAGTTGATGAGGGAAACCGGTAGACATTGACTACCTAGACTTTCATAAAGCTGTTGTTAAGTTTTCGCATAAGAGGCTTCTCTGCAAGATTGAAACCTTGGGTACTAGTGGCAATCCACTGCGCTGGATTGAGAACTGGCTGAAAGTCTGTTGGCAGAATTTGGTGGTTGATGGATTTGGATCTGATTGGAGACTGATCACCAGTGGTGTCCTGCAGGGATCGAAGTTAGGGCTGTTGCTGTTTACAATTTTTCTTAATGATCTAGATGTAGGTGTGGGGGAATGATCTGCAAGTTTTCAGGTAATACTAAGATATATGCGAGCTTCAGGACTGTAGATGATGCTCTAGATGCCCTGGGGGATTGGGCTCCTGACTGGCAAATGATGTTTAACAGAAAAGTGCATGTGGGCAAGGCGAATGCTGAATATACATAAACCCTTCAGGGAAAAGAACTAAAGCTGGTGGAGAAAGAAAGAGATCTGGGCGTTCTAATGCACAGATCTCTAAAGGTTCATGAGCAATGCCGTAAAGTGATAGCTAGAGTGAATAGGGTGCTCGGGTGTATTTACAGGACAATGCACTGTAAAACAAAGCATACAATTTTGTCCTTGTACAAGAACTTGGTTACACCTCAGTTAGAATACTATGTCCAACTTTAGTCTCCTCACGTGGTGGATGATGTTGAGGCTTTGGATACGGTGCAGAGGAGAGCCACAAGATTGATACACAGTTTAAAGCATCTTAGTTACCAAGATAGGCTCAAAGAGCTGGGCCTCTACACACTTTAGAGAAGCGTAGACTTGGGGGTGATTTGATCGAGGTTTATAAGATGATGAAGGGACTAGTTTGTGTTTGTACAGATAGTTTGTTTCAACTAAATAGGTTAGGGAGGACCAGGGATCACAATCTTACGTAAAGGCGGAACTGGTTAGATGTTCGTAGGTGGTTCTTTTGGCAGTGGACCTGTGGAACAGTTTGTGTGGTGAACGCTGATTCGTTAAGTTCCTTCGAGCGAGAGCTAGACCTTTTTCTGGCTGGGATGTAGATTACCTTGTACAAGAGATAGGTACCTTGTAATGTTTATCAGGGCCAGAGTGGCCTCCTGGATGAGTTTCAATCACGTAAGGGGGTTGGAGAAGAATTTTCCAGATTTTTTTTCCACAAATTGGTAGGGTTTATATCTTTTTTTGCCTCTCCCAGGAGATTCCATGGATTCCGGGTGGGGTGGGGAGTGTATGTATTGTGATGCACAAGACATTACATTTATGTGGGACAGGCTGGATGGGTCAGTAGGTCTATTCCTGTCCATCATTTCTCGTTTGTTCGGATGCTCGTATGAAACACTGCAGCCAATTAGCACATAGCAAGGTCCCGCAAACAACAATGAGATACGTGACCAGTTAATCTCCCTTTGTGGAATACCACCTTCAGAAGTGAGTTGGACAAGTAGCCGTGTTCAGAGGGAAGTTGGACAAATACAATCCTATAAGTGGTAGTGTTCACGTACTAAGTGGTTAATATACCAATAAGAGATTTAGTTGTGGTGAATATTTTTTTTTAAAGAGATTAGGAATGGGAATCTCATATTTGTTAACATACCCTACTAAGCACAAATATTAACATTTTTCAGCTGGAAGAAATCCTTCAAAGAATGAGATTTTGGTTATTTATTTTCAGCAACACTATTATCGGTCAGCTTTTTATCTTTCCACCGTAGTGTGGTAATCAGCAGCAAAATGGAAAGTTGACACTAGATAGCAGCACTGCAAGTTCATATCCAAACCTTTTCTTTGATGATGTCCAGTGTTCATCATAAAATGAAAACCTCTAAGTGCAGATTTTAACCCCCAGCGCTTGATGAAAATGGGAAGTGTGGGGTGGGGGGGTGTGATACTCACCATGTCTGCGCTGATTTTACGCCGCTCACAATTTTAACTGCCCCATTTTGAGCAGCGTTTCAGGCCGAGGGCCTAATTGATGAGGTCAGATGATGTCATTCAGACTCTGGTGCTATTTTAACAGGTTTTCATTGAGGTGGGTGCCTGGTGCCAGCCTCGCCAGTAAGTATTGGCGCAAAGACTGAGGAGGCCAGAAGAGCCCCAAGGCTATCCTCAGCTGCAATCAAGATATATAAAGGAACCTTTGAGCCATTTAGTGATTCTGTTTGCGTTCTGGCAATAGAAAAGGGGGAACTTATAATTCAATGTCTAACATAGGATTTTAAATCTATACAGAATTAAAAGACATCGTGGATTTTTCATATTAATATTAATTAAGATTTTAAAATGATGGGACATCACTAATTTTACACCAGACATTAAATTTAACCCTTGCCGAGAAGGTTAGTGATCTTGCAGCAGACAAGACATCTCAATATTTGAACCTCCCTCAAGAATTTAGACCTGGCTCTCATAGACTAACTAGCTTCTCAACTACAGTCCAGAATGAATATATGGAGTTGCTATAATCCTCTATTCCATTGCAAGAGAAGTTATTTTTCTTTGCACTTTACTAACTGTTTTAACATGAAAGTTACTGGATTTGACCTCCTGTTAATATCCTGTATTATCAATAGATGGTTCTGTAACTTGAGTTCTGAGTGGAACTCTTATCACTGCTGTGACTTTCATCAAGCAATGCTTAAGATCCTGGCTACTGATTCTCCGCAGTATTATACACAAGATTTAGTGTTTGTGTAAAGCAATATCTATCATTTTAACCACTATGCTGTGGAACCTTCAACATCTTAAGCCTCTTGTCTGTAACAGACGTCCTGACTGTTCATTGAACGGGATAGATCCATTTATCCAACAAGGGCCGTGAAAGAATGATGGTTGTTCAGAACTGTGTTCTGAGCTAATATCAGGGTTACCCTCAGTACTACAGAGCTATGATATTTATCCCCAGAGTGCCCAGTGGCCCGTGGCTGGAAGGTGACCATGTGCACAGTCAAGAACGAGTATTCATTAGACACAGACTTGGTCCAAATGTGAGGTATAAAGTTCATAAATCCCCTTCTACTACTTTCATCAGTGAAAGCAATTTATTTTTGACAATGGGAACCATATTTTAAATAATTGGAAGTGAACAGTCATAAATTTAATTCCCTTCACAAGAATTACCACCCATTCATTTCTCACCCAAGTGTCGATCCACTGTGCTTTTTCTTAATCTAATACTTGCAGGAGGTGCATCCCTCGTGGGCAGAGCAGAGCTGGTGGAAAGCAGCTGTAGTTCTCCTCGGAACCATTCAGAGGCTTGTGGCCGGCGAGTTCTGGGTTCCCGAGCCTGTGAAGGTCTGGCTGCAGACTGCTGCATCTCAGCTGCTGCCTGGGCAGTCATGCTGCTGGCACCATTGGCGGGTACTGGTTGAGGGGATGGCGAAGGAGCAGATGTACTGACACCCTGATAGAGGAAACACGCACCACTCCCATCGTGCCACTGCCACTCCCGTGGGACTGGCGCTCTTCACTTCAACTAATCTGTGGGAAGAGCAGACTGCAGAAGATTAGTGGCTCCTTCAAGGCCCTTATCCATACAGTCCACCAATCTGTCCAAATGGGATACCATTCTGTCCAATGGAGCCCAGAGCCTTCATGGCAACTATATGAGTTACCACCAAAGCTACAAAGTGTGCAAATATAGACTCTTCCTGTGAGCTGCAGTGTCCCTCGAGCTAGCCACATTCCCAATGGTAGAGTGCTGATGCCATACGAGACGTCACACAAGTTGGAGGTGGGCTCCTCCATACTCTCAGCCATGGTGCTAAAACTCCTTGGCAGGGGATCCAATACATTATATAACTCCTTGTGTGATTCCAGCGGTTTTCGTCACAAGGCTGGGCCCCCAAACTTCGCATCTGTGTCCTCGGCAGAGCTGGGAGGCGGCCTCGCCTTCCGCAAAGCTCTCCTGGGCTGTCCCATCCACCAGTAATGTTGCTGCTCACTCATGACCGGTGTCTCCCCATGCGTACTCATCTGTCTGACTATCTAACCCACGCAGAATGCCAGGGTCTGAGCTGGTGCCTGGGAGGGATTGAACGCTTGACGGTGCATCCTCAGCAGAATGGTCCCCCTCCGAGATTTCCAGCGGAGGAATCTTTTACTGTTGTGAAGGACCTAGAGGAAAAAGAAAAGGGACAAGAGTTAGGATGGCAGACAGAGGGTGGATATTTGCATGTGACAGTCTTGAGAATGCAAGTTGAAGTATTGAAGCTTGCTGCACCTTTGCTAAGGTGAATGAAGGGTTACAAGTAACATGCCGACACGTTCAAGTAAGCTGCCAAACTCGCCTTTCCTGATACTCATAGCTCCTCGGCCAAAATTCATCCTCCAATCCTTCATGTTTCACCCAAAACGGGCGAAATGAAGCTGAATTTCTCCTCCCAAAAGATTTACATTTTCAAATCAGGGACTCACTGCCATCAACAGATAAGTTAACTACTTACTATAAAATACTAGTTATTAAGTTTCCTGCCACTTTATATTTCAGCCTTGAAACGGGGTTACCAGCCTCTAATGTACGTTGTTTGGGTATTGGCAGCAGTGGAATAATTTCTCCACTCATTCATTTCCAATCAACACCCTCAACATGTCAAAGGATCTCCTCTCTGTATTCTCAAATCAAGGCATTGCGATCAGCCAACTATTGCAGTAGGTTCAAATACCCATTCAAATAATAAAGCACAATTGTATTACATTATAGCACTGTCACGGAAGGAGCCAACAATCAGTGGCAGTGCTGCAGTGTAAGTGAGGTTATGCTGAGAATCAACTCAGGAGACGATTATTACGGTAAGTAAAAAGTTGCTGGCTGGCACCTTTTGTATTGACCGTGGGCAGGCAGAGCGATCAGCCCATTTTGTGCAGGCTGACACCTTTAGTATTGACCATAGGCAGGCAGAGCGATCAGCCCACTTTGTGCAGGCTGACACCTTTTGTATTGACCGTGGGCAGGCAGAGCGATCAGCCCATTTTGTGCAGGCTGACACCTTTTGTATTGACCGTGGGCAGGCAGAGCGATCAGCCCACTTTGTGCAAGCTGGCAACGCTGCTTCCACTCGTGTCCTACATGCACCTTGCCCAGCCATTGGGGAAGGTCCATTGGCCAGAAATTCTTGGCAATCTGAGGCTTTCCAAAAAAAACTGTGCCTGAATCTGAAAAACGGAATCTTATAGCTGCAGCACTGTTTGTTGGTACTGGAGCAGGAAAATCCACATTGCAATGTAAATTCTGCAGCACCATTCCAGTACATTGCAGAAGAAATTCTACTCGAGGCAGTTCTGTGATATGGAAGGGGCCACACATTGTTGTATCCGGCTCGGATGACTGCCAGAAAGTTTAACTTTATATCATGGGGACTCCTCGGTCACAGGCTGACTTGAGTAGACTAAGCTGTTATCTGCAACTGAGTTCACTAAGCTCACTCCTCCCCTTCTCTGTCCTTCAGCATGAAGACATGTCTCTTCAATCAATTTTGTTATCTGTGGTACCTCACATGAAGCAAGACTTTCTTGTGTTCGCTTGAGACAGGCATAATCATTCAGCCCAAGAAAATCCAATTGCCTGGTGTTATCTTAAAGCCTAAAAGCAGAACCAGATTGTGTTCAGATATTTTTTTATTTTTTTCCCCAGGAGCAACTTATCTTAATAAGAGCTTATCATGAAATAGAAAATACAAAACTGCAAAAAAAAATAGAAAATACCAATAGTGGAGTTGAAGTTGAATTAAGAGCCTTAATTGAAGTGTAATGAAAAGTTAATGATCTGTACTAAGTCTTGATTTAAGTTATGCTACCAAAATTATCTTAAAAAGAAATGAAAGACATATGGGGCTGGATTTTCCTTTGAATTAATGCCTATTTTGGGGCAGATTTGGAGCATTGAAGTGAGTTGTAAGACCTACCACCTCAAATCTGCCACTGAAAAACTGCACTCAAATTGTCTTCTGAAAACGCTGCCATTCCGTTTTAACATTTGCCCAGAGTCCCCTCTCCCACCATATTTAAATATGACCATTGCATTTCCCCCCCAACTTCCACCCTGAACCCAACCCCATATAATGCTGCCACCATTTTAGTGGCAGTTGTGAGCAGTAGAGTGGACACCGCATTAAGGCGGTCATTTTCTTTGCTGGAGCTGAAGATTGGTGTTACTTTTACCTACACATCGATTTTAGCTGTTTGTTGCTCTGGCAGTTCTGTCAACCCTTTTTCTGCCATATTCAGTCATCTCTATTGAAAGTACAGTTTTGAACTGGGACATAGATTTCCCAATGGGAATCCATCTCTTCCTATGTGTTGAAGAGGTGGAGGATGAGGATATGGACGAGGCTACATTAGAGGCGCTCAGAATGAGGCAACACAAAACATGTTTGTCCCCTTCAGATAGATACTCACTCAATAGGGTTTACGGACCAAGAAGCTCTTACTTAGATTTCTCTGAAGGTCACTCTCTTGGCGTAGCTGCTCACCTTTGTATAAAGAAGGTCACTGATGCTCTCTTTACGCTGGCTATGCAGTTGATTACCTTTGCAATGCAATTAGCTAAACAGAGAGGCAGAGAGAGCTATCCAATTCTACAGTCTGGCAGGTTCCCACAGGTGCAAGGAGCAATTGATGGAATGCATATGCCACTCAAAGCCCCATATGATAACCCCATCAATTTCATGAACAGAAAAGGCCTACATAAAATCATAGAAAGTTACGGCACAGAAGGAGGCCATTCGGCCCATCGTGTCCGTGCCGGCCGAAAAAGAGCTATCCAGCTTAATCCCACTTTCCAGCACTTGGTCCGTAGCCCTGCAGGTTAACCACCTCCCCTTGACATTCAACGGCATTACCATCGCTGAATCCCCCACCATCAACATCCTGGGGGTCACCATTGACCAGAAACTCAACTGGACCAGCCATATAAATACTGTGGCTACAAGAGCAGGTCAGAGGCTGGGTATTCTGCGGCGAGTGACTCACCTCCTGACTCCCCAAAGCCTTTCCACCATCTACAAGGCACAAGTCAGGAGTGTGATGGAATACTTTCCACTTGCCTGGATGAGTGCAGCTCCAGCAACACTCGAAGCTCGACACCATCCAGGACAAAGCAGCCCGCTTGATTGGCACCCCATCCACCACCCTAAACATTCACTCCCTTCACCACCGGCGCACGGTGGCTGCAGTGTGTACCATCCACAGGATGCACTGCAGCAACTCGCCAAGGCTTCTTCAACAGCACCTCCCAAACCCGCGACCTCTACTACCTAGAAGGACAAGAACAGCAGGCACATGGGAACAACACCACCTGCACGTTCCCCTCCAAGTCACACACCATCCCGACTTGGAAATATATCGCCGTTCCTTCATCGTCGCTGGGTCAAAATCCTGGAACTCCCTTCCTAACAGCACTGTGGGAGAACCTTCACCACACGGACTGCAGCAGTTCAAGAAGGCGGCTCACCACCACCTTCTCAAGGGCAATTAGGGATGGGCAATAAATGCAGGCCTCGCCAGCGACGCCCACATCCCATGAACGAATAAAAAAAAAGTGCACATCCAAGTACTTTTTAAATGAGTTGAGGGTTTTTGCCTCTACCACCCTTTCAGGCAGTGAGTTCCAGACCACCACCACCCTCTGGGTGAAAAAATTTCTCCTCAGCTCCCCTCTAATCCTACCAATTACTTTAAATCTATGTCCCCTGGTTATTGACCCCTCTGCTAAGGGAAATAGGTCCTCCCTATCCACTCTATCTAGTCCCGTCAAAATTTTATACACCTCAATTAAATCTCCCCTCAGCCACCTCTGTTTCAAAGAAAACAACCCCAGCCTATCCAATCTTTTCTCATAGCTAAAATTCTCCAGCCCTGGCAACATCCTCGTAAATCTCTGTACCCTCTCTTCCATTTGATTAATATGCAGCTAGTGTGCAATGCCAATCACCTTATCCTGCCCACGACCAAGCAAGCTGTCACAATGCTTTCATCATGTGCCAATCCACAATACCAGCTCTGATGAGGATCAGGATGGTTGATTGGTGATTAGGACTATTGTCTGCAATCATGACTTATGACTCCAGTAAGGCTTCTGCAGATAAAGGGGAACAACAGATATAATGATGCCCATGGAACTATAAGAAGTGTGATAGAGGAGACTATAGGCAATCTGAAGTCTTATTTTAGGTGTCTGGATAAATCTAGGGGAATCTTGCAATCTAGCCCAGCAGGAGTCTTAAGAATCATTGTAGCTTGCTGCACTTACATAATATCATAATTAAGAAAGGCTTGCTGCTTCTGTAAACTGAAAGGGATGAAGGATAAGAGGGAAGGAGCTTCTACTCATCATCGTCACAACACGAGGAGGGTACAGAGGAAGGGGAGGAATGTGGATCAGGAGAGCCAGCAGCCAGAGAAATGAGGAGACAACTTTTAGCCCAATATTTTCAGTGAATAAAGGTTTTCTCACCAAATAAAGTAACTTCACACCTGCCTGTTCTTTCATCTCTCACTCTCACAAAGTCTCTTTTACTGTCAAAGTCTTCTGCTTATTTTCTTCATAAAAAAAAGTCTACATTTCCCCTGTCATCATCCAAACGCCCAAAATTTGAAAGCATACACAGAAATCAACTCTGTGCTTAAGCCATACTTACTTTCCAGAACAATGTTCGCCAGAAGGTGCCAACAAATCCATACACCCTATCTATAATTAATTCTTATTATCTTGTCTATTGCCAGCTAACTTACTTACTCTAGCTCCTAATCTAGTACTTCTATGGGGTGCGCCCTGATTGAGATGAGGTTGAGGTGTGTGAATGGGAAGGTTCCCCTGAAACCTTTAAAGCCTAAGGTGACTCTTGTCACAATGAAGCAGAAGGACCATCTTCCGCTTAGCTTCTCTTGCAGTGTCAAGGAAGGCTGGGACCACGTCTGAAGCACCCTCATATGCAGGTATTGAAGAGGACCTTAAGGAAGGAGGCTCATTGCCACTCCTCAGAGAGACAGCAGCATCTGCGATCACTCCTTGCAGCCCAATGATGCAGGACACTGACTCTGAGGTGCTACTGGTCGGTATCATTACAGACGGAATAGACTCAATCAAGTCTCAGAAGTGTTGTGTCCAGGCTGACCTACAAAACATCTATTAGAGCAGCATTAACTGCCACTCTAGAAACCACCAATGTCTTTAGAAGCTCTTCCTGGCCCCTTGTTGCTACAGAAAACGTCTGCACTGTCACTCTAGGCTGTTCAATGAGTTATGAGGAACTTCTAATGTTTTGAAGATGTGTGTAGTGGATGCCTCACATTTCTCCATGATCTCAATTGTGGAAACTGTCTCCACTATGCGCACATGAGACCCAAATTATTGCACTTTTGAAGTCTGGACCCCTGATGTCTGGGTTCCTATGCCCCTCAGTCAAGGATAGTCATTTTTTCATCCTCTATGGAGGAACAGCACTCTTCCTGCCTTCCACTCCCAGGTCCTTGTGCTCATTGATGCTCGGCACTTCACCCAGTGAAAACCCTTTTGGTTCACTAACCACTTCCTCCTGAGTGGGTGTATCTGGATGGCTGCTGGTGTAGGTGAGATTCCAGGATGGAATTGGTGAGGCCAACAGTTGTGGATCTGAATATGGCACGAGTTGCAGATCTGGAAGCGTTCAGGTGGTCGTCAGATGCTGAATGCTGTATATTTTGAGTTTATTAGTAGTTACTTTTGTTATTGTTAATGTGTTTTTAGGACAGAGGTATGCACGAACTTTATCTTGAGGGCCACAAATCAATAAATGTGGTAATTTGTCGGCTAGCACCAGGGGGAAACTGGTTCACTAATGTCCTGCAGGTAAGGGAACTCCTACCTGTCTGATCTACAGTACGTGGTTGACCCTGAGTGCCCTCTGAAGTAGCCTACCAAGCAATTCTGTTGTAAACAGGGCAACTCAGGATGGGCAATAAATGCAGCCTTGCTCATAGCAATCGGACACACTCTGTTTCTCTGGAAGTCTCTTTCACAAATCTTCAACATAAGTCAATGAAACCCCCTGTAAAAATATTTAGAAATTGGTTTAATCATTTTATAACATTAAAATGATGAAAATATCACAGATTACCTGCATAGGCATTTTTTGCTCATTAGGTACTTTGTCCATTTAGGAACAGCAGTGATGCATTATTGTAGCATGGGGAGAATATAAAGCAGTGAACTGCTAAACACCCATTATATGCGTATTTGATGTTAATGGCATGAACAAGTTATGGGAATAGGTTTCTTGTTTGCTACTGTTCATTACCTTTTGTAGGTCTGGCGATGCTGTGTAGGATGAAAGATTCAGAGAGCGGAGGACTTGGACCCCTCTGAGGTGTGAAGCACACTGTAGAGCAGGGCGAGTGAGGGACTGTAGGCTCAGGAGTGGCGTGTAGGCCTTGGGTATCAAGGAGTGAAGGATTGAATAGGGCAGAAGCAGGACAATGTCGAGGCAATGGCTGAATTATGTTACTGAATCGGAGGCCCTGGGCAGCTGGCAAGACAGATGTTCAACAAAAGGGGGAATTCAGGAGCGAGGTCCAGGAATGAGGATGAATCTCAGTTTATTTGTCTCATTTAGATTTTGCACAAATTCACATAGAGAATTCCATGCCTTGTATGAGTATTCTCACTGATGCCAACCAATAGTCACCTCCCTTTTTCAGTAGTAGACCTATGTGGATATTGTTGGCCAAGCCATTTGAAGTATTTGTGCTGCTCTGCACTGAACTGCCATTTTATATAAGAAAGGCAAATGCTGACCATTGACCTGTGAAAGACAGAAGACTGTTCTATTGAAACAACACGTAGATTAAAAATTACATAATTCTGAAAAAAACAAATGATCTTATAAAGTTAGCCATTGTGTATTAGTAAATGCTTCCAATCAATTTCCCCTACACAGGCCTTCCCATCTCTCAGGGGCCTGGGGTTTGAGTTCTGCCTTTTTATTATTCAACTGAGTCATGGAGGTATCGCTATATTTGACAGTTTCTGAGATACATTATATGGGGTAGAATTTCCATGGGGATTCTCCTGATCTCTCGGCGGGAGACTAGCAGAGACCTCAGAGATACGACGTAAACAGTTTCTTGGGGGTTTCCAGCGCTCTTCCGCCGAAGTTATGGCGGGGGATTGGGTGATCCCCCCCCATCCGTGGCATCTCCAGATATATATACAGATAGATAGATATACATGTATGTGTGTATGAGTCAGTAAGTGAGAGGTAAGAGAGAGAAAGAGAAAGAAAGCAAGAGCAATAAGTGTTGTAGTTCTTAATCCCACTTCCATGGAACTATAATACAAAGAGTTCACCACGACAACCCATGTCACATTACAAACCAGGCAGAAAAGGAACCTTCAACTGGGCTCCTGTTAAATTCTGTGTCCAATAAAGAGAGCAACGCATCGTGGGAATTTTAGTTTTCACCCTCTCCTGTGGAACCAGAACATGCTGAGTGCACCATTTCAATCCAAGTCACATGGCAACCAGGCAGGAAATGTAAATATAAATAAATCAATAAATGAAAAGAAAGACTTGCATTTATATAGCGCATTTATACAATCACTGTTGTAATGTAAAGAAATAAAAATAGTTAACATTTATATAGATTAAACTGTTAAATAAAATTTCCGAGCTAAAGGTCTTTGAGAGGAGGTTTATTTTGTGTTACTGAGGGGACTGGTGTTTTTGCTGGAACAGGAGGGGGATGTTTACGAGGCACTTTGATGCTGAGCTTAGATGTTATGGCTGAAATTAGTCAGGCCTGGACTGTAGCAAATGGGCATCTGTTCAAAGTGCTGATCATTCATCCTGGTGCCGGTGTTAATTTTGCAATTGGAGCTCTCGCGTGGAACTTTCCACGGCCTTCTGCCGCCGGCATAGGCTTGCACACAGCCATTGTGCAATTGGAAAATTGTACGAGCATTGCCAGTGATTTCCCGGCTCTTAATAGAAAATAGTGCGTGAAACACCCGCCAATTTTCATTAAATTTCCTGCTGTGCGCGAGCTCCTGCCAGTGTCACGGGGCCCTTGGAAAATGCTGCCCATCTACACTGATACTCTGAAGAAAAGAAAATGTAAGTAATTGAGAATAAGAGGATTTTACTGTGTGTGATGAACAAAAGATCACTTGTACCTTAAATAAGTTTTATAAAGTGGTAGGTAAATATTATTACAAATATATTTGCAAAGCCTGTACCTTTCAGTATATTTTTTATTTCATATCAGTTATATGATATATTGATTCAGTAAATTTGCTGTATTGCAGTAATGGGTGAAACATTGTCATGTTTGGCCTGCTGCAGGACTGCAGTATGCATCAGAACCTGTACTACCTGCAAGCAATGCCACAGAGATTTGTTAGAAATCTGAAAATAAAAGCTCTAGCAAACGGTTCAAACAAGATTGTTTATTACAGGGAATGCTTAGAAGGAGCCAGACCTTCCTGTACTCAGCTACATCAGAAATTCACTTATCACTATGACAACAGGCTGGTTTCCAAAAAGGCATAAGTGATGTCTTGATTACAAATATTAGCAATATTGTCCATTGACCACAAACTAAAATGGATTCCAATGGTCAATGATGTTTCTAATCAATTTTACTGTACAACTTTTGTTAATTCTTGATGGTCTTATAATTATCAGAGGCCACTTTACATTTTAAGGCAAGAATTATGTACAAGTCCAATTTTGATTATTCAGCATATTTAAAATATCAGAGACTAATACAAACAAAACTTCAACAGAACATAAAAATTCTACTAATTGTAAGCTGTTTACGATTTATTCAGAAACCACAAAAGCAACATCAACATAGGATTAAAAATCTTTCATAACACATACATTTCTTGTTCACAGACCTTACTTCTTGTCACGATTTTTGGTCATGCTTTTATGTCAATGTTACCGTTGTAAATTACTATGACAACATTCCCCCATTCGGTTTTATTATATCAATAATCATGGTGGAATCACAGGCTCTGGCCACTAGGTGGCTCTGTGGAGTGAATTCCTGAAGTCTCCCAACTCTAATTATATATAAAAAACAACTTGTATTCAAGTTACTGATAGTAACACCACAGGCAATTTACTACTCTATTAAATAACTCTCCAAATAAATTGTAAACAAAATAAGAATCTTAGAAGAGGCAAGTTTAGAAGATTTCAGAGTGTAGTAGTGATGGAATTCATTGTAATAACCTAAATAATGTTTTGAAACATTTCAAGGTTGCAATTAATTTAGATCACATCAGCCAAAAATAGTTGTGAAAATTATGCAATTTCAAGCAAGCTGTTAACTGGCCTCTTGAAATTCTGTCTTGCATTTGCTTTTCAAGATGATGAAGTCTCCTTAATACAAAAACATCTGCATTTGTGAACTGGAAATAGACTCGACAGCTGACGTAAGAAACCAGAAACTCACTGCTATTTTATTTTGCCTTGAAGAGGTTTGCATGTTTGTTGAAAGTGCGATTGAATAGCACCAACAAATAAACGCAAGAACTGTCTTGCCAATTGCTTTTAAAAAAAACCTTGTTCGCAAATACTGACTTGTTTGTAGTGACAGCTCTGGAGGGAGTATCTTTTACAGCCTCTGATGGGCATGCAAGATTGGGAGGCAAATAGTTCTATGATATCTCACAAATAGAACATCTATTTTTTGATACAGAGAGGTTGGGGACGAGCACAGGTAGATGAGGTATATCTTCAGAGACATCATTCTTCACACACAAAGTCAAGCAGTATCAGCTGGTGAATTTCTGAGACCTGTTGCAGGGATCTGATTAAGCTGATATATTTTAAGATAATTGGCAAAAGAACCTGGGGGGAGATGAGGAGACTTCTTTTTTTACTCAGTGAGTTGTTATGATCTGGAATGCACTGCCCGAAAGGGTGGTGGAAGCAGATTCATTAGTAACTTCCAAAAGGAAATTGGATATATATTTGAAAAGGAAAATATTTGCAGGGCTGAGGAGAAAGGGCATGGGTGTGGGACTAATTGGATAGTTCTTTCAAAGAGCCGGCATAGGCATGATGGGCTGAATGGCCTCTTTCTGTGCTGTATCATTCTATGATATTCAGGTGTCAGACGTTAGAAAAGCAGCAGTAACCAGGGGCTGCTCATGTTCAGCATTGATTTTAGACGTTGGTGGGCTATTCTACTTGGTGACATTTTTCTGATCTGGTTTTATTATTTGAAGTGTTGGGGCCATTCACTTGTGTCAATGTAAAGCTTTGCTTTATTTTATTTACTGTGTGTTTTACTTCAACGGTTCTATATTTGGACTAATTCTTATGACTTATGTGCTAAACATATTTTGTTTCTTACCACACATAATAATTTTATTTACTCAATTAATTTCACACTTTTTCTTGTTGCACTCCCACTCCTTCATAACTGCACAATCAACCCCACAGAAGGTCATGATTATTTAAATAAAGAGCTCCAGAAACATCACCAAACTGTGTAAGAATATCATCAAATGAAAAGCTGTCTAGAGAAAATAAAGTCAATGAAGTTAAGTTCTGCACCCTGAAAATGTACAAATGCCCCAGAGTTAACTGCAAACTTTTGCGGCTGTGTTATGAATTTGACATGAAATTCAGCTTGGGAAACATTCATATTATAATACTGCCAAATTGGCATCCAACTCTGCTGCTGGACAGACCCATGGAAATACTGGTCTGATCACAGCTTCACATTTTGTCAGTTCCAGTGTAACCGCAGTCCATAAACTGACACCTATCATGTCACAAGATGCATATAAACTGGTCTATTTCCTTAATGGTGGGAATCTAATCATACCACTAGGCTGGCAGACTTATGCCAATGAAGCAAATTTAAGTGTGTGCAGCTAGGAGAAGCAGAGCACACGAATGTGCTCTCCAAATTCCCCCAAAACAGTGCTACTGTAATCATGCAGGTATGGTATGCAACAGTGCATGTGGCGTGGCATCAATATAGGCAGATATAAACTGGACAGTATAAATATGGCTCTGTTTAACATATCTCTTACATGCAGGTGCCTCTTATGCAGCTGGTACTGGTATAACAACAGACATATGTTATTATTCGACAGATACAATCAAATGCTCCATGGGACGTGATAGTTGAGCAAATGTTTGTGGAATCCAACTGGGTAGAGTTGTGAGGGATTACAGTGAAGGATAGGTACTCAGGATTTTCACCTCATTACTGTTGGGAGAGGGGGGAATCAGGGAGAAACTATTCAGAACTTTCTCTTAGGAGAATAACTGACATGGTCTGTGGAAGGAGTGGGCTTGATGGACAAAATGGCCTTTACTCATTCCATATTTTCTTTCATTCTTCTAAAATTAGACAAGCATTCTGTGTTCATTTGTGTTTTCTAACTTATTATGGTCAATTGCAAGTTAAATAACATGAAAGTGCGATAATATTTCGATTGACAGTAATCTATATATTCTAAGTCAAGCAAATTGATGCAATCTTTCAGCAATTATGCTGTTGATGTAAAAATACTCTTAGAAGACTGCATAAGAATTCTTTTAGGAACAGGAAAAGGCCGTAAGACCCAACAAACCCGCTCCTTTTTGATAACCTCCACCACCACCTTCTCACCATGTACCCCAATTCTTTCTCTCTCCAGAAACACATCTTTTGAATTAATTGAGGGAGAAATTCAAGTCATGGTCGGCCATTTTGCAGGCGTAAAATGAGTGCTAAGCCTCCGAATTTCGCGTTGCGATCTGGACGGAAGTGTGTGGAACACCATATTGGCTCGTGTGACTTTTAGTCGTCCAGGATACCCACCTAAAACCGGGATAAGTCTCCTTAAATATGCAAATCAAGGTCCTAGCTAGTTGTAGGGCTCCAAATGCAAAATTCAGGTACAAATGGGAGGAGCTTGCGCTGTGCGTGCCCCAGCTGGTTATACCAGGCGTTGAGCGGCATAACCTCAAGTCCTTATAAGGACCACTGTAGGCCACTCAAAGGATCCAAGAAATTTTCCGTTTTTATTTTTGTGGGCCCAGGAGTTTGAGGTTAACCCCTGAGTTCTCCCCCACCCCGAGACCTGACCAACCGGCCGGCTCCGTGTGGGAGATGGCTAACTTCCTGCCCTCCCCGACCGGCAAGCTGCAGCGAGGTGGCCGTTTGGTGCACGCAGCACTTAAATTGGGCCCAAAGCCAAATTTGGCTCAGGCTACAGGCCGGCACAGACAGGCTCACAGAGCAGGTGCTCTGCCGCGTTTGCGCTCGTTTTGGGCGCAAGTCGAATTTCTCCCCCATTTATACTGTCCTTAACTGACAAATACTATCACACACCTATTGTCTCTTGCCTGAAATTATTCCTTTTTAACTCCCAATATCCCTATTTTTAAACTGTTGCTCCCTGGAATTTGAATCCAAAACCGCAGTGGAAAATTTGCCTTCTCTGATTTGTTGGTCCTTTTCATAATCTTGAAAATAACAATGAGGTCAACACAAATTTTCTTATTTTAAAAAAAAAACGAATTCTTAACCTTTCCTCATAACTTAAATTCTTGAAACCTGGGATCGTTTCTGTTGCTCTGTTCTGTACCTCTCAGGGGTAATATCTTCACATTCGTTCAAAACGATGATATAAGAATGACTTTCCTACTGTTAGAGGTATTAAAACTGGCCATTAAATATGAATTATATTTACAATGCTGAATACTGTAAAAGCAAATTGGTGGAACAAAATTTTAATAACCTCAACAGCAATGTGGTTTATTTAATTAAATGTAAGTTTGGAGGAATACAGCAGCAGCTTTACAACAAAAAAATAAATATCAAGTTTAGAATTAGTTTATTCTGAGAATGACTGGTACAAAGTATAATGTAATTGTATAATGTTCAGCATTAAATATAAAATCAAAGTCTGCAAAGGATGGGCAGCAAGGTATATCTTTTTAATTGTTCTTGGGATGTGGGCGATGCTGGTAAGACTGCATTCATTGACCATTTCTACTCGCCCTGAGGTGGTGGTGGGATTTCTCCTTGAAGAGCTACAGCCCTTGGCGATGGTGCTCCCACAATGATGTTAGGTAAGGAATTCCAGGATTCTGACCTGGTGATGATGAAGGAGCAGGACGATGTGTGACTTGGAGGGAAATTTGGAGGTGATGGCGTTCCCATTGCCGCTGCTGCTGTTCTTCTTGGTGGTAGAGGTTGCAGGGGAGGGAGCTGCTGCCGAAGTTACTTTGGTGAGTTGCTGCAGTGTATCCTGCAGATTGTATATGCGGCAGCCACAGTGTGACAATGGTGGGGGGAGTGAATACTGAGTCCAGTGCCGGGGGGCACCATTCAAGTGAACTGCTCTGTCCTGGATGGTGTTGAGCTTCTTGTGGCTGTACCCATCCAGGTGAGTGGTCAGTATTTCATCACACCCCTGACTCAAGCTTTGTAGAAGGTGTAGAAGTTTTGAGGGGTCAGAAGGTGAGCCATTCTACACCTAGTTTATGCCAGTCTCTTCTAGCCATGGTGTTAATATGGCTGGTCCAGTTCAACTTCTGGTCAATGATGACTCCCAGGATGTTGATGGTGGGGAATGCAGCGATGATGGGGAATGCAATGATGGTGGTACCATTGAAGGTGAAGAAAGGACAGTTTTGGGGCTGTGATGGCTGGTCTCCCACAACCACAAACATCTTCCTTTTGAGTCAGATATGACTCCAACCATTGAATTCAATTTTGCCAGGGCTTCTTGGTGCCATAGTTGGTCAAATGCTGCCTTGATGTTGAGGGCAGTTATACTCCCTCTCCTCTGGTATTCAGGTCTTACATCCATGTCTGGATGAGGTCTGGAACTGCCTGGTTGTAGTAAATGCTGAATTGAGTGTTGGTGAGCAGGTGTTACTGGATGATTTGACATTGATCTAAAAGATCCAATGACACTATTCGAAGAAGAGCAGGGGAGTTCTCCTCTGTATCCTTGCCTATATTTATCCCTCAACCAGCATCACTGAAACAGGTTATCTGGTCATTATCACATTGCTCTTTGTGCGGCCTTGCTGTGTGCAAATTGGCTGTTTCCTACATTAGCACAGTGACTACACATAAAAAAGTACTTCGTTGGCTGTCAAATCTTTTCTAATTGCATTCTTATCTTTAAAGATCCATATATCTGCATCCTTATATATGTATGGTCATCCACTCTCTTAAAAGTCTTATCATTTAGAGTATACTTCCTTTCACCATTCTTTTTCCCAAAATATACTACTTCTCATTTTACTGCATTATACTGCCATATATCTGCCCACACCACTGACCTGTCTGTGCTCTCCTACAATGTCTTGCATTCTTCCTCACAGTTATCCATGCCCCCCTAATTTGGTATCAGAAAACGTTGATATTATTTTGAAAGACTGAACAGGCTGAGACTCTTTTCTCTAGAAAAGAGAAGGCTGAAGGACGATCGAATTGAGGTCTTTAAAATTATGAAGGGGTTTGATAGAGTAGATGTAGAGAAGATGTTTCCACTTGCAGGAGAGTCCAAAACTAGGGGTCGTAAATTTAAGATTGTATGCCTTTCTAAATTTTCACTAATTTCATTCCGTATTTTAGACTATTAGCCTAGAATATTAGTTAGACTAATTAGCCTAGAATTTCCTGGTCAATTCTGTGAATAAAGCTTAATAGGAATGTATTGCACTGAAAATCAGAAACAATTCGACATAAAGAAAAAGGAACATTTCTGTTCATAACACGTGTGGAATTATTTTTCAGAAAGTCCAACATCTGGAACTGAAGAGCAGATTTAAAATTTATCTCGCTGCCAACTATAAAAGGGAACAAACATTCAGAGGGTGATTTTAAAGGACCAGATACCTATTTCTTGCCTGAAAACGGGCGGTCAGCAATTGAAATTCTGGGGTGGGGGGGCACCCCGATAATGCTCAAGGCCAGCCTGATGCAATTTTCAGGTGAGTTTGTAAATGGAAGAGCAGCCCTGAAACAGGTGGGAGACTGCATAAATATGTGAATCGGGGTCTTAGGCTGGGCTGTAGGACTCCGATCGCAATTTTCATGTACCAATGGGTGAAGTGTGCACTGTGCACGCTCCAATCATTTGTACCAGGCATTGAGTGGCCTAACCAGAGGTTCCTAAAGGGCCCACTGAGAAAACGGTCCAGGAGGCTTTTAATTTTTTCTTCCCATGAGCTCAGGAGAAGCATTGCTGCTCGTCCTGGCCCCCTCCCCCAAAAACTCTGAATCCGCAGCCGGTCCATTCAAGGACCCCCCACAACACCTTCTTGGTACCGCCTTCCCATCCCCACTCCTCAGCGTGGGAGCTGACTGATTGCCCGCCCTCCAGGAAAAGATGAGCTGCAGTGGGGTGCTCGCTTGGTGCTGATGGCATGGTAATGTGGCCTTGGGCCTCATAATGGCTCGGGCCTCAGGCCGGCACCAATGAGCAGGCAGAGTGGCTGCTCTACTGACTTTGCATCTCTTTTGGGCGCTACTTGAAAATCGCCCCCTCTTCCTCTTAGTATTTTTTGTATCCATCCCAGCTCTGTGACTCCTTGCAGAATCGAATTGTACATTTTTTTGTAACCGAGACAGGGAAATTAATTATTTTGTTTATTTTCCATGACGGTATTCATATCTTGTTTATATCTACATTTTCCTAAATTTTATCCATATCCCTGTACCACACCTCTTGTTATTTGGGTAAAATCTCAAGTTGTTGTTTTATTAATTATTTTTCCCCCTGAACAATTCACCAAATGTAAAACCCTGGCACCTCTCTCCTGAACTCCCGCTTTCCGTGCTCCGTGGCTCTGTCTACTAGTTACTGGATATCCAAGAGGCTGTGAGACCTTCCTAAATCACTTCCCACACTAGTCCGCTTAGTTTCCTATCAGTGGTTTAATGTCCCATATGGTTCCATATCTGCCTCAAAGGTGAATTTTCACAAAATGGAGCTATTTTCGAATATAGGATGCTTTGAGAATTGCGGATTGGGGAGGGAGAAGGTTCAATTTCAGTTTCCTAATTTCTATAACGGGACCACCTACAACACAGGATCATAAAACTCAGTGAATTTAATTTTTATCTCCATTTTGCAGAAATGGGAAAATGCCTTTGGTGTTAATAAATGATTCTCAATTGAATTATTTAAAAATGAACAGAGGTAAGCTAGTTTTGAAATATGCAAGGGGTCACTCAACTCTTACGCATAAATGATTTGGAGCAGTGGTTATTCTCATGGGTTACAAGAACCAAAATCACTCATTGGTCTATTTTTCTGTCAATCACAGAAACAATTTATTTTATGTGTACCCCTAAAATCTCTATTTTTCTTAAATTCGTCTTCCTCATTTGAAAACAAAAGGATTGCACAGAGGAGACCTAATGTTGGGTATAGGACTTGTGTAATATTGTACTCAATATCAGGGCTCAGTCCAGCTTAACAACAGTACGGGAGAATGCTACAGAATGCTACAGTCAGGAACTAGCTTAAATAAAAGCTAATTAATATAGTGATTGACCAGCTCAAAGGCCAAAAATGACTAAAGGCGATTCTTTCTAGGTTTCCAATGCCATGGAGAACATAAATTACACTATTTAGTTTTGGCTGCATATAGTGACACCACAAGTCCCGGCCAGAATTGAAATGATGGGGTAATTCCCCCGTCAATCATGCCTAGACGCTGCACTGCTATAAGTGACTGGGATTGATTTTATGCACATAATTATGTAACTATCCTCCACTCACTGCATTTTGCTGGAGAAATAATCCTGCTTTTATCAGGAGACTGCTGTAGTTTCGGTCATGAGTTCTTCTTGCTGTAGTTCGTAGAGACCATGGGCATGATTTTTAATGAGAAAAACGAGGTGGGTTGAGGGCTGGGGGGGTAAACATTTTAAAAATCTAAAACCCGCCCTCAACCCGCCTCCAAACCCGCCCACTTCCGGTTTTCACAGATGAGGGGTGGGCGGCCAACCCGCTCTTAGGAGGTGGGTCGGTCAGTAAAAGCTTTCAAGGAGGTTGCGGGCCTCCATTTTGACGGGTTTTTTTGTTTTTAACTCATGGAGGCCGAGATGCCCAGGCCTTCTACTTCATGCCATGTGAGAGGAGGCGAGAAGGCCCGAAACTGCAGGCAAGTGCCTTTAGAGCACTGCTCGTGGGCCCGGAGGAGCAGGAGTGCTTCCCCCAGGCCCAACAAGCCTACCTGCAGCGACCACTCCAACGATTTCCAACCTCGCACCCTACAATCTCTGACCCCCCACACCCACGATCTACCAACCCCCCACCCACTATCTCCGACAGCCCCCCCCCACCCACTATCTCCGATCCCCCCAGGATCTCTGACCCCCATGATGACCCCCGACCCCCCAGATGACTGAGCCCCTCCCCCCGGGTGACTAAACCTCCCCCCACGATCTCTGACCCCTCGATGATCAAACCCCCCGATGACTGAGCCCCCAATGACTGAGCATCCCCACTCCCCTCCGATGACTCCCGACCCTCACCATCTAACACTTACCCGTTCACATCCTCTTCCTTCCTCTTCTCCTGTCCGACTGAGACCAGCCTGTCAATCAGGCCAACCTGTCAGGCGGGCAATTGTCAAAAAAACAATAAAAGACATCCTTACCTGTGCTTCCAGGTTTCCCATCAGGAATTCCACCCGCCCCCTCGATAAAATCATGTTTAGTTAGACTTTGCTGAGTAAATAGACTCTGTTTACTGTAATTCATAGAGACTCTGTTTAAATAGACTCTGTTTACTGTAATTCATAGAGACTCTGTTTAAATAGACTCTGTTTACTGTAATTCATAGAGACTCTGTTTAAATAGACTCTGTTTACTGTAATTCATAGAGACTCTGTTTAAATAGACTCTGTTTACTGTAATTCATAGAGACTCTGTTTAAATAGACTCTGTTTGCTGAGTAACTAGACTTTGTTTGCTGTAAAATGGACTGTTTGCTGTAAGTCCTGCCCCACCTCCAATTCATTGGTTGACACAGTGGTGTCAATACGCACTCCGTTTAGACTTTTTGTAATTGTCCAGAGGTGCTCATGGAGACTGTGGACAAGAAGTTTCTTGGCAATGGTCTTGTATAGAGAAAAACCAAACAAACATATGAAAAGAAACCCTTGCATCTGGAAGAAATGCTCTTTGTGGAAACATATTTGTACATGACAGCTGTCAGAGCACTATGTTACAGGGGAGGTCACACACCAAGGTAATGCTTGGAATAGCACATTAGACAGGTATAGCTGTGAGATGTCCACACTGAGAAAAAGCACAGTGGTCCATCATGTATCCAATCATGCAAACAATATTTTTCCATTGATGATCATTTATTAGTAGAATTTTATGTAACTTGCTTATCTACTTCATGCTGCCATGAAAAAAAGATTGTTGGTGATTTACTCCTGTAGTGCACAATGGGAAGGGTCAGTCTGTATCAGGCAAAATGTTCTGCTCCATTTATTACATCTGCTCAGTATATATCTTTCTGTAATTTGACTTCTTGAAAGTCATCAATCATTCCCTTTTTCCACTGACAGATAACTCTTCCTGTTGACTATGGCGGAATCATTGGACAGGGTTGAGGAATATTTGTAAAATAAGCTTTTTACTTTCCCCGTTGACATTTGTTTCTGTGCTGTTTCTCTACAGCAAGTGCCAAGGCAAAAAAGATAAGGATAGGAGTTAACTATGACACAGTAGGAGGTCTCTTCATTACCTCCAATCTGATATAAAATGACTATTTTTAGCATATAAGAATTCTAGCCTGGAAATAGATTTAATCCTCACAATCCAGTACAGATCTTGACAAAAGTCATTTTTTTCTAAATTCTCAAATCTATTCTTTGCAATGCACTTTCAACCCAGTGCTCACATCAAAGCAGTAAGATCCCACGGTTTGTTTTAATTTAAATATTTTAGCATAAAAATAACTAAAGAATCTCCCTTCACTTCTACTTGACTAGAGAAGAATCCTATGAAAAATTCTGAACTTCCTGTTGACCATGGAGACATGATAAAGACCACAATCTGATGTCAACTTAGATTTCAACTTTCAAATCAGACTCATGTGGTTGACTGATCACACTGAAAAGATAAAAAAACTATGTGACAGTCAATACAGGGAGTTATCCACACCAGGGTAATAACCCTGTTACTTAACTGAAGATGGGTGTTTTAGCCCAATGATTCATTGGGAAACCAGCAAGTTTGCTCTGTTTTACGAACTAAAGGCTTTGGTCTGGTCTAAGATATGAGATTCAATGGGGCACGGACTGATTCTCCCAAATTCGTATGATCAATGAATCTATTTAAAAGCAGTTATGATGGTTAATAACGTAAAAGTTAGCGCAAAAAAGTTTCCTATCAGAGGGGTCAACAATTCAATTAATTGTCATAAAATCTTGACAGTTAATGCATGGGGGACTGGTTTTATCATTCAGTAAACATATTTGGATGAGTGGATGCTACACAATTACATACAATTTAAGTAAGCTGATAATTTTGTTCCTCCTTCAGCCCTCATAGACTGGTGTAGTTATGAGTCATTATAAAGGGAATTTATCATTGTGGAGAAGACCACTGTTAATTCTGAAGGTCATTGTATAATTGTATCAGCATCATTTGGACTAGGTAAGATAATACTTGGAAAGATACATGTCCTCAGTCAAAATTAAGAAACATTCTGGAAACACTTTACTTAATTAATTAAAAAAGGGGAGGTCAGAAAGAAAGAATCAACTTAGTGAATGACCAGTGGCCTGGAGAATTGCTCCTAAATCACATATTGATGCAATTCTAGGGGTTGCTGCACACAAAATGGTCGGATACTATGTTTATTCCAAGGTACAAATGTCGTATACAGGTCTCTTTTACAGGCAAAATGAATCAAGTATTCAACAATTTCACACACTGTACCTATTTATACAACGTGTGCACACGTTTCATAGTGTCAAAGATTTACATGTTACAAATTAAGCGCTTATCTTGTGCGATGATTTTTTTGTTGCTTTTACTGCTCAGTGCAGTTGTGTGTAGGGTTTCCAGCCCTCTAGGATTGTCCTGGATTCTCCAGGAATTAAAGATTAATCTGCCAGGCACTGCTGCGAGCAACTCAGGAGAAAAATCATAGGGCCGTTAAAAAAATTGTATTTTTAAAAAAAAATTTCCACATTTCCGTTTATTAGTTTTAGAAAATATTGGAGATGGGAAAGAAAGGCTGTTTGACTGGGCAGGACAACTGGAGCAAGGAAGTCATGAGGTGAAACCTCCAAGTATACGTCCAACCAGAATTGGCAACCTTAGTTTTGTGTAGTATGATCCCATTATATTTTGGTGCAGTCCTCCTCACAGTTGCCATGTGGTTGTTTATGAGAGTGCAGTAATGGAGTCCATGCATGTACTGGTCATCAACACAGTGCCTTGGTTGGGGAAGTTTGTTTGATTCCATTTCCTTCAGGTGCTGTTTCTAAAATTTTTCGGTGGGTCAGCAGTGTCGGAATTTTTTTTTGTGCAGCTGAAGGGCAGTCACGGCAAGTGGGTTGCCATGGTTACCACTAGCCTTCTCTGATTCATGTTGAGATTGAGCAAATAGTTCCTGTGGATTCTTTTTAAACTGCCAGCAGCTTGCAGAAATATTATTATATGGAATAAATTTCAAACTGCGTGCACATTAGGTAACACGCATATATCACAAACAGGCCTGGGCACAAATGTATAGAGCATATTGCTCAGTGTTTTCAGGGGTAACTGTGATACTTGCCTGTTCTAACAGCCTCTAGTGAGAAAATACTCTTACAGTTTCCCTGCTATGAAGAGGGGATGGGATCAAAAGAAACTTTCAACACAGTAGTTTGTTCCTCTGTTAATTCGAATAATCTATTTCCACGTTTCAGTGGTCCTTTCACTCCAGTTGTGGAAATTTAAAGTGGGCTCAGGCGGGGGTTTAATCTACTGCTGCAGGTTAATGTCTGTGATGGCAGCTGATAAATTTCTGGTACTAGACACCGATGGGTCAGCAGAACCAGTCTGTGGGATGCCTTAATATTTCATTTTAATATCTTTTTCTGCTTCTTTTCCTCTCCCAGGAGATTGCATGGCTACAGGGGGGGGGAGGGGGGTGATGGTAGAAAGTGTCTAGTCATGATGCTCCAGGTTTTTAAAATGATAAACAACAGCAGGTAGGTAAATCACACTGGGGGTCATTTTAACCTAGCCTGCCCTGTAGTAAACTGATGGGATTGGATTGGCTGCTCATTTTATGCCTCTGCCTAATTTAATTTCCATTAAAGTCGATCCGATTTTAACTCCCGGATGGTCAGCCAGCAGAACATGTGGGCAGACCGTCTGGGAGGTGCAGCGGGAGGCCCAGTCCATTTTAACGCCCAGGCCTCATTCAGATGGAGCCAGCGAGCTCACGCCCGTCTGGAGGCAGCTTGCTGGATTTGGACCAGCGTTCTGTGCGGTAGGCCAAAGAAATGACCTTCAGGGTTCTAGCTAGGTAAAGGGCCCCGGCTTGGCGTAAATTCATGAGGTGCTCTCTTGAGTCAGGGGAGCACCTCAGATACCCGGCTTTAAGATTGTTGCAGGGCAGAGAAAGAGCAGTAAGTGGGCCACTCTGATTTTAACTCCCGGTTCGCCTGGTTTCTGCCAGGTGGAGAGAGTTAAATTCCCCTCAATAGAATCTGTTCTAAAACAATGAATATCTCAAACACTATGATAGATCTCGCAAGTAACATTATTAGCTTGAATCAACATCTGTGATGTGAAGTTTATACATAAAATAAAATCAGATATTCATAGAACGGTCCATTAGCTCTTTAGCTTTCTGGTGGAGCAGAGATTTACTTGAGTAACCTTGATATGAGGCCCTAATTATACCTTCCTTTACTTGGGAGTCTGAACTGGGACAAAGGAAGATGACAAAAATCATATCCTTCCCAATTAGACAACCCGGTCAGTTAAGCTCAGACGCCGCTTGACAAGGTATCCTGATATAATGATTACACCTGCGAAATAAAGCAAACCTGAACTAGTGGGCTGGCCAGCACTGATAATGGTGGTTATCTGCCATAATTGTTAAGAAATCTACCTCATTAGTGCCAGACAACTGAAATATTATAACAGATTATTCAAGACATATATTAGTCTGCCAATGCAGAGAACAGAAAGTAAAGGAGACATTTTTAATTTTTCACAATACTGCCAAACTATGAATTTCCATAGAGAAATATTAACATATATGGCCCTAATTTACCCTAAGCCTGGGTGCAGGTCAAGCAGAGAGCACCTGGAGTATGCTCTACCTGACATGAACTGAACCTGCCTAGATTTCCGGGTTGACCTCATTGACATCAGCCCAATCCTCCCCAGGTACAATCGTGTCCCTTGGTAGGGCCCTGCACCGGAATCAGGGTGGCGTTCCAACTGCAGAAATCTTCTGTCTGCTGCCCAAAGACAGCAACCATAAGTCTTCCAGCCCCAATCCGCATCCTGCTGGCCCTGTAGGAGGAACCCACATATCTTCTGGTTGGCCTTCCGCTGGCACCTGGCCTGGCTCAGATCCCTCAATCTGAGCAGGGTTGGACGTGAGGTCTATTACCTACCCCTTCTCAGTGCTCTTCTAATGGGCTCCTGTCCAGCGTGTCTGAAGATCCCATTCGTTTGCCAGGCTGCTCCTCCTATCAAGAGCTCTACCATCCACCTCAAGAATCCCCAGGAAATTCTTGGGCAATGTATAGGGGCAGGGACAAAGTGTCATGGGCCTCTGCCCCTTTTCCCTCTCCTTTGTAGTTGGAAACTGAACATTCCCTGGGTGCACAGGAGAGGGTAATCTGCCCCACAATCTTTAATGATTTGAAACAAGATAGACCTTCAAACTGTTCCCCTCCCACACCCCCTGCAACCCAAACAGAAGCTGAAACCCAGGTCCCAGAGGTGAAAATAGCCTATGCTAATCCACTATACCACTCATTTCAAGACAATGTCTTTGTTATATGCTGGACAAATATGGAATTGGCCAAAAATATACTCAATGGATGATAATGTCACATCACTGCATTCTACTGCTCGTTTATCCAACTGTCATTGTAGTTCATTTGTCATATCATAGACAAATGTATTAATGGCTTCAGACTGACCAACTACAGAACCATGAATTTAGTGGATTTATTTTTAAATACTGACTGGATGATTTCCATAAGCTGCAGTTAAAATGAAAGTTCATTTGCTCCCAAGATGAAGAGGCAAAAACCAGTGCACTAAAAGGGGAGTCCATCAAAAGACAAGGCCATCTCTCCCGAAACCTCGGTGGACAGCTAGGTCCACGGCTTGTTTAATGCTAGAGGATAACCTTTCTACTTTTACGACATCAGCGGGAAAAACATGCACAATGGTACAAGTGTTTGTACAAAACAAAAGCACACATTTGCTTTTGAGCTATGTACTAACTCGTGAGGTAATAACCATATTGCACTGAAGTAGAAGCTGAAGCTGATTCGAGCACATGGATGTGCCTTTTGCTTAAATCAGTTCTAACGTCCCTTACTGTGATATAAAACATGCTAGAACTTTCATATAAACCATAATCAAACCTTTAGAGATGAGCACATAATGCCATAGTGTGAGCTGACTCAGCATTGATAAACTAAGAATACTAAACTAAACAAACTAACCGAGGACCAAGGCTAATCCACCCAGACTAGCAAAGGCCTGTGAATATAAGTCTTCATTATCTAAACTAACCAGAGTGATGAAAAAGGGATGCTAACCCGAATACCAAAGTCTCCTAGATCACAAAAATATTTACAAGTAAAGTTATTGAAGTGCTGTTATAACTAGATCAAGTGAAGCAGGATTTTGCAGGAACGAACAAATCCCACTTGTAATGGGGTGGTGTTAGTATTCTTGCAAGATCCCGAGAGCTATACGCAGTGGAAGTGGAGGAGGTAGATTGCTGCAATTTGAAAAGGAATGGGACACCAGATTTTAATTGTGTACATCAGCGGAAATATCCTAATTAAGGAATGCAAATTTCATTTAAAGTTCCTGGGGAATTTTTATTTTTAAACCTGAACATAAATTCAACATGAATAATAGAATAACCCAAAAGTACAAAAGAAAAGCTTTGAAATTGAGCAAAAGTGTAACAAAATAATCGAACCATATTATTCGCATTATTCTGGTTAGATTTTATTTAAAATTTAGCTGACCTATCCATATTATTTGAAGGAATGACTCATATTTTATGGGTGTAAATGGTGGAGAAGGTAACAGAAGCAAACTGTTACATTTGAGCTCATTTTACAATAGATTATTTGTAATCCATGAACTGTATTTTAGGGGATACATCATACAGTTTGAGAAAGGAGTCTAAGCAGAGTTCCTTGAAAGAGGCACTGTCCTTCTGGGAATGTTTTTGGGCACACCCAGTCAGCAGCATGGTAAAATAGTCAAATGTTGGTAATGCCTAACTATGGAGAACTACGACAGATGCCGCATCTGCAATGCCATTTTAAAAAATTGATTTTGATGAACATTTGAGGAAAAAATACAAATTTGTGGTAATATTGTGATGTGTCCCAATGACACTCAAGAATGGAGGGAGAGAGAAAACGGAACTATAGGCCAGTTAGCCTGACATCAGTAACAGGGAAAATGCTAGAATCTATTATTAAGGACATAGTAACAGGGCACTTAGAAAATCATAATATGATTAGGCAGAGTCAACACGGTTTTGTGAAAGGAAAATCATGTTTGACAAACCTGTTAGAGTTTTTTGAAGGTGTAACTAGCAGGGTAGATAAGGGGGAACCAGTTGATGTAGTATATTTGAATTTTCAAAAGGCATTCAATAAGGTGCCAAACAACAGGATGTTACACAAGATTAGGGCTCATGGGATTTAGGGTGTTATATTAGCATGAATTGAGGATTGGATAATGGACAGAAAACAGAGAGTAGGATTAAGCGGGTCATTTTCAGGTTGGCAGGTTGTAACTAGTGGGGTGCCGCAAGGATCAGTGCCTGGACCTCAGCTGTTTACAATATATATCAATAACTTAGATGAGGGGACTGAGTGTAATGTATCTAAGTTTGCTGATGATACAAAGCAAGGTGGAAAAGTAAGCTGTGAGGAGGACGCAAAGAGGCTGCAAAGGGATACAGACAGGTTAAGTGAGTGGGCGTGAAGGTGGCAAATGGAGTATAATGTGGGGAAATGTGAAATTATCCACTTTGACAGGAATAGAAAAGCAGAATATTTTTTAAAAGGTGAGAGACTAAAAAATGTTGGTAGTCAAAGGGATTTGAGTGTCCTTGTACACGAATCACAAAAAGTTAGCATGCAGGTACAGTAAGCAATTAGGAAGGCAAATTGTATGTTAGCCTTTATTGCAAGGGGGTTGGAGTAGAATCATATCATAGAATCATAGAATGGTTACAGCACAGAAGGAGGCCATTCGGCCCGTCGAGTCTGTGCCGGTTCTCTGCAAGAGCAATCCAGCTAGTCCCACTCCCCTGTCCTTTCCCTGTAGCCCTGTAAATTTTTTCCCTTCAAGTACCTATCCAATTCCCTTTTGAAAGCTACGACTGAATCTGCCTCCACCACCCCCTCCGGCAGTGCATTCCAGATCATAACCACTCGCTGTGTAAAAATGTTTTTCCTCATGTCGCCTTTGGTTCTTTTACCAATCACCTTAAATCAATGGCCTCTGGTTCTTGACCCTGCTGTCAATGGGAACAGTTTCCCCCTATCTACTCTGTCTAGACCCTTCGTGATTTTGAATACCTCTATCAAATCTCCTCTCAACCTTCTCTGCTCTAAGGTGAACAACCCCAGTTTCTCCACTCTATGCACGTAACTGAAGTCTCTCATCCCTGGAATCATTCTAGTAAATCTCTTCTGCACCCTCTCCAAGGCCTTCACATCCTTCCTAAAGTGCGGTGCCCAGAACTGGACACAATACTCCAGTTGTGGTCGAACCAGTGCTTTATAAAGGTTCATCATGACTTCCTTGCTTTTGTACTCTATGCCTCTATTTATAAAGCCCAGGATCCCATTTGCTTTTTTAACCGCTTTCTCAACCTGCCCTGACACCTTCAACGATTTGTGCACATATACCCCAGATCTCTCTGTTCCTGCACCCCTTTTAGAATTGTACCCTTTAGTTTATATTGCTTCTCCTCGTTCTTTCCACCAAAATGTATCACTTCTCACTTTTCTGCATTAAATTTCATCTGCCACGTGTCCACCCATTCCACCAGCCTGTCTATATCCTCTTGAAGTCTATCACTATCCTCCTCACTGTTCACTACACTTCCACGTTTTGTGTCATCTGCAAATTTTGAAATTGTGCCCTGTATACCCACGACCAAGTCATTAATATATATTATAAAAAGCAGTGGTCCTAATACTGACCCCTGAGAAACACCACTGTATACTTCCCTCTAGCCTGAAAAACAATCGTTCACCACTACTCTCTGTTTCCTGTCACTTAGCCAGTTTTGTATCCATGCTGCCACTGCCCCTTTTATTCCATGGGCTTCAACTTTAATGACAAGCCTATTATGTGGCACTTTATCAAACGCCTTTTGGAAGTCCATATACACAACATCAACCGCATTGCCTTTATCGACCCTCTCTATTACCTCATCAAAAAACTCAATGAAGTTAGTTAAACACGATTTGCCTTTAACAAATCCAAGCTGGCTTTCTTTAATTAATCCCCACTTGTCCAAGTGACTGTTAATTTTGTCCCGGATTATCGTTTCTAAAAGATTCCTCACCACTGAGGTTAAACTGTCTGGCCTGTAGTTGCCGGGTTTATCCTTACACCCTTTTTTGAACAACAGTGTAACATTTGCAATTCTCCGGTCCTCTGGCACCACCCCCATATCCAAGGATGTTTGGAAGATTATGGCCAGTACCTCTGCAATTTCCATCCTTACTTCCCTCACAACCTAGGGTGCATCCCATCTGGACTGGGTGATTTATCTACTTTAAATACAGATAGCCTTTCTACTACCTCCTCTTTTTCAATTTTTAGTCCATCCAACATCTCAACTACTTCTTCACTTACTGTGACTTTGGCAGCATCTTCTTTCTTGGTGAAGACGGATGCAAAGTATTCATTTAGTACCTCAGCCATGCCTTCTGCCTCTATGCTTAGATCTCCTTTTTGGTCCCTAATCGGCCCACCCCTCCTCTTACTACCCACTTACTGTTTATCTGCCTATAGAAGACTTTTGGATTCCCTTTTACGTTAGTATAAGAGTAAGGCGGTCTTGCTGCAATTATATAGGGCTCTGGTGACACCACACCTGGAGTACTGTGTACAGTTTCTTCTCCTTACCTAAGGAAGGATATACTTGCTTTAGAGGGGATGCAACGAAGGTTCACTACATTGATTCCTGGGATGAGAGGGTTGTCCTATGGAGGAGAGATTGAGCAGAGTAGGCTTATATTCTGTGGAGTTTAGAAGAACGGGAGGTGATCTCATTGAAAATTCTTAGAGAGCTTGACAGGGTAGATGCTGAGAGGCTGTTTCCCCAGGCTGTAGAGTCTACAACTAGGGGTCCTAGTCTCAAGATAAGGGGTTGGCCATTTAGGACTGAGATGAGGAAACATTTCTTCACTCAAAGGGTTGTGAATCTTTGGAATTCTCTACCCCAGAAGGCTGTGGATGCTCAGTTGTTGAGTATATTCAAGACTGAGATCGATAGATTTTTGGACACTAAGGGACTCAAAGGATATGGTGATCGGGCAGGAAAGTGGAGTTGAGGTGGAAGATCAGCTATGATCTTATTGAATGGCGGAGCAGGCTCGAGGGGCCATATGGCCTACTCCTGCTCCTATTTCTTATGTTCTTATATTCAAGACTGAGATCGATAGATTTTTGGACACTAAGGGATTCAAGGGATATGGAGATAGGTCGAGAAAGTGGAGTTGAGGTAGAAGATCAGCCATGATCATTTTGCATGGCGGAGCAGGTTCGAGGAGCCGTATGGCCTACTCCTGTTCCTATTTCTTATGTCCTTAAGACATTTTCTCTAGATACGAAAGCTCTTCAGTTCCCATGGTATTGTTTATTAAAAATCACTGTAGGTACACTCATTCCACAACACTTTCCCCATAAATTGTACTTACAGGACTTTTTAAACACCTCAATTACAGACTTCAGGTTTCTCCAAGACAGAGAAGGCCATATCTGAAACAAGATTCCAGAATTGTGCAGTATCCAGGTATTAATATAAAGTCAATGCCATATTACAAGCCACAAAAAGAAAATAGCTTTAGATGAAGAACTTTGCAATTTTATCTTAAACCTTGATCCATCAGCTGTGTTTGTTTAAGAACTGACATTTGATTATGATGAAAGAGCCAAGCACTTGAGATCTGAAGTAGACTGTCAGAGTGATACATATGAATTACCATTACATCTTCAGCAGCTTTTGATGGATGTCCAAGAAAACCTCTCAAAGGCATCTAATGGAACTGGAACAAGTGTCGGCATCTTAGGGATATTTATCTGGCTATATATTTCTGATCTAGTGCACACTGATGCGAACCCCAGAGCTACTGCCAGTGTCAATATTGTTAGCGTTCTATTTATTTTCTTATCACCTTTTGTCTCTGGGCTCACAATCTCCACATAGCCTGTGGATGGATGACCTAGAATTTCCAACGTGGTAAAAAAGGATAGCATATCAGCTAACTAGTGATTAGCTAAAAAATAACAGCGTTTCATAACTTACTGTATAATTGGCAGCTTAAATATTTATGCATTCTCTATTCCTAGCAATTTGAAGTTAGCTTAGCGATGATTAATTTATACATAATATACTTATCACAAAACTAACAGGTTTGCTTTGACACAGTAAAGAATTATTAAATCGCATTTCCAATATAATTCAGCTTCAGGAGGATACAAAAACTGCAAACTCTGTAACAATCTGGTGTAATCTCTCAGTGTGCTCATAATTAAAGGCAGAGTAATGAAGTTTTCTACTTCAGAAGTAAAATGTATTTTTTCTTAGCGCAGGACACAATCCTATTGTGATAGTGGCATCAGCATTGCAAATTACTTTCTGGTGGGCCACAACAACATAAAGAGAGACTGAAATTTGGGATGCTGCATCAGACCACCCGACAATCAGATGAAGTGGAAGTCTCAGTAACAATAGAGTTGATTGCACATGGTCTGTGGACGGAGGGGCCCAATGATCTTTCCTTGCTCCACTTGTTCTTACGTTCTTAATGTAGAAAGCTTTAAGAGTTGAGGGACAAGCCACATCTGTTCGCCTCATGAGATACCAATACAGCACAATCAGAGAGCAGGCTCATTGAATAGGAGCTTTTGGATTTGCAAAAGAAGCCTTTCTTTGTCAAGGTACGAGAGAAGCTAGTTCGAATGGGAGAGCATTGTGGGCAATTTGCGTAGACTCTGTAGCAGAGACCATCACCTCATTCATTCAGCTCCTATTTCATCTATTGCACAGCTACAGGGGATACAGAAGCCATTCCCAATGGACCTTGTTCTGTGTGTGGGTCTTGCTCTCACCCTCTCATCCTGCACCTTTCTCACCAAACTCCAATTTGTCCCAAATAAAATACTGGTTCCAGAAAAATGTAGTCTGAACGGTGTTTTGACCTTGGAGTTGGACTGCGATTGTGTTCATCTCTGTCAGTCAACATTACTGACATTTAGTATGATTTAAAAAAAACACTTCAATTTAGTGCAATGCAAAATATCATTGTCAAGATCAATCCTCAGTATTATAGTCCTTGTTAGTCTCCCATCCTTCAATCATCTTTTAATCAAATCAATAAGCGAAAAGGATCTTCACGGGGTTGGGAATAGCCGTTTTATTTTTAAACCTCTGTCTCTCGAGTTCTTTCAACCAACAGTAAAACTCAACAGGACAGGTTTAAAATCAAATTATTGCTCCCAATTGTGTAGAGGATGAGAAGGCTACACAACTCAATGCCAATTAATGGGCAGAAAAACAGTGACTTGTACTCTGGAGAAAAGCCAATGAACTGGGAATAATTTTTAAATGGCAGCAGGGTAGGTTTCAACTTATTGTGAGACACTTACATGGTAAGTACTTTATAGATAAAGTTAGGCATTTACCTCAACACCGATGTTATCTTTTGTACGTTGATGTGGGCTATTATAAATTGTACTGGCATGGTATCAGTCTGGAGAACCATTTTCCAAAGTCAGAAGACATTTTAACCCATAGAGAAGTGCCTGGAATGTGGACTCTCAGAGAGTATTGTGTTTCTATGGCAACTATTACTACCTAGTAAGTATTCAGCAATGGATCTTTATTTTAACTATGACGATATTTTATAGCAACCAAAATTGTTTGCCCATTTATGACCTGTGATAACCATACGTTAAAGTATCCCCATTTGTGGTTGCTATATCCAGTGCTGAATGTAAAATTATGAAATATTTATAAACAGCACATGGAGAGGCAGGTGCTTTGCACTTCTGCTTACAACACAGGAGGGAGTCTTGACAAGGAGCTCTCAATATGAAGGGTATGTGTTTCTGTGTGGTAGCACAACTCAGGGCTATAGTTAACCATATTTACAGACACAGCTATTTACTGCAGTTAGAAAACTTAATACCCATTTTCCATAATTCATTACAATATTTACTGTAGTAACATCTAAGAATATTATTTTCTCTGTTTCCTATTTTAGCAATAAATATATGTAGGCTTAAGGAGGTGTTTTTCTCTTATGACAGAGAGGTTCTGCCTCAACCTTTTCAATATTATATTGTAAAAGCTGAGGAAGAGAATGTATGAGCATATACTAGACAGAGAGGGAGTTGCATGCAGTCTCTCATAGAGATGAAGTGCGTGATAGATGGCACCCAGACGTAGAATAAGAGAGTGAGAGCAGGACCCACGCACAGAACAAGAAAGCAAGCTGGAAAGCGTCAAAGGCAGAGGGAGAGAGTATGCACAAATGAGAGTGTTGTGTGTGGTCTCTCAAACAGAAAATGAGAGAAGGCACACAGACAAATGCGCAGAAAGTGAGAGACGCAGCCACAAAGACAGAGCATGGGAACACACACAGAGCATTGGTGAGACACACGCACACACAGAGCACATGAGAGAGACTGAATGTAAGAGCTACACAAAATGTGCAAATGAGAGAAATACCCACACAAAGCATGAGAAAGAGACTGAAGTGGAGCACAAAAGCATGAGTCATGTTTTGGGATGGATGTTTTCTAGGCACAGAGCGCTGGTCTCTGAAATTGGGCCTCGTTATGCCTGTATTACACCCGTAAAATGAGCACAATAAGGTCCAATTTCTACTCCAGAGTCACACAGACATGGAACTTTAGAGAAAAAGCACACAAGCACTAGAGACATACACAAAGCACACATATGTGCAAAAGACACAGAGCACACACACACAGAGCACAAGCACAAGAGCCCACATGGAGCGTTCAAGAGAGAGACAAACACACAGAGCATGAGAATCATACGCAGAGCAAGAGAGCAACACAAAGCACATGCGAGAGATACAGCCACATACACACAAGGCCTGAGAGACAGACACAAACACAGAGCACGAGAACGAAAACTCAAATGCCAGAGAATGACATTGACCTTATGATCACAGCCTTAATGAAATCTGTCTTTTTTCCTTTAAAAGAAAGTGACCTTTAGAAGTCCTGCTGTAATATTCTGAAAAGTTTTACTGTAACAAATTATGTTAATTTTGGGTTTATTCAGAGACAAATGAGAGTGCTATTCTATTTACATGTAGTACATAAACAGGACACAAGAGGTAGTTAGAAGGTAGTAACACAATTTAGGTGTTCACTTAGCACCATAAACTGTGAAATAGCTCAGGCAGTTTATACAAATCATCTGAACTTCAAAGCTTTGTTCCTGACATTAACTTTCCCTAGTTTGTTTATTAAAGACAAAATATACACGTAATTTCTGTACTCATTTAGCAGGATATTTTCCCGCATTTAGGTCCCCCCACCCAAACATCACGTTGTTTTTGAATTGGCCACTGGGAGATGCAAAAGAGCAACCTTCGATTTTTTTTTTCCCCTCTGCTTTCGATGGAGAATCTCCCGAAGAACGATCAGGAATTCACTGTGTGGGGAATCGCAGGAGATACCCACTATCCTTACTCCTGTGAAGCATCCTGTCAGTGGACCTGTATACTGCACCACACTGCATTTTAATGAAATAAGACTGACTGACACAGTGAGTGCAGATTACAGTACTCATTTTCCTCTTCTCATGTCCAAATGCCGAACTGTGAGCAAATGCACACTTGCTGCTTTCCCTTGTCAATGTGTGAAAGTTGCACACGTACAATTTTGCGCGCATAAGCTAGAATCAAGTTGCAAATCCCTTCAAACAACGATATAAATAAGCAGCACGGTCTGTACACGCGTGTGAAAGACTGAGAACAAAGGTATCAAATGAGAGGTTCAGAGCAGAGAGCATCTCCGATAAAGAGGTGCAATTGAAAAAGGCAGAGGCTGCAAACTGCTGTTGACAAATGTTCGCTTTCAAAACCAAAACTCTACCGGCTGTGAAGGCAACTGCTGCGTGGAAAGAGATCACAGCAGTTTGGAATGCAACCACTGAAGCGAAGCAGACCTGCAGGCACTGTAGATGCAGATATATGGACGTTAAACACCCCCAAGCCACAGATAAACTGGTAACTATGAAGTGATCACTCAGGACCACCATAGGTGCCCAAGCATCCAGGAATGTCTGATGTAAATGAAGGAAATCTTTGCCAAGTTGTTTCCACCAGACTGGCCTCAATAAGATGGAGGTTGGGTTGAACAATGCGACTTCAAAAGTAAAGCTGCTTCCAAACTAGGGTTGCCAAGTGTGGTTGGAGGTACTCCTGGAGGTTTCATCACACGACCTCCTATCTCCAACCGCCCCACCCCTATGCTCCCACCATTGGTCGCCTGACGCGTCCAGCACCACTTTCCCACACCAACAGGCTCTTGATTGCCTGATTGGATGTTGCTGGACTATCAGCCTTTTTATGCCGTCTGAAACATTTTTAAAACTAATAAATATTCAAAAGAAATGAAATAAATCACACAATATTTTTAATGTCCTTATGATATTTCTCCTGGGTTGTTCGTAGCAGTATCCTGGAGATTAATCTTTACTTCTTGGAGAGTCCAGGACAATCCTGGAGGGTTGGCAACCTCATTCCAAACATTTAAGTTTGTATAAACTATGTTCATTTCACAGTATCTTTCCAGACCTTCTGTGCTTGGCCAAAAGAGGAGTGCCTAGATTGTTATGCATACATATTAAAACAAATCACAATACTTTATCATATCAGCTGCTACATTAACTAACTAAATTCACTTGCTTTGATATTATCCCACCCATTATTTTTTAAAAATGGGGACTGTTTAAAATCTGCAGCAGGCAATTGAGCAACTGGCTCAGTGGGAAGCACTCTCACCTCTGAGTTAGAAGGTTGTGGGTTCAAGTCCCACTCTAGAAACTTAAGCACATAATCTAGGCTGACATTTCAGTGTAATATTGAGGTAGTGCTGCACTGTCGGAAGTGCCGTCTTCTCGGTGAGATGCTAAACTGAGGCCCCATCCATTCTCTTAGGTGGATGTAAAAGATCCAATGACACTATTTGAAGAAGAGCAGGGGAGTTCTCCCTGGTGTCCTAGCCAATATTTATCCCTCAACCAACATCACTAAAACAGATTATCCGGTCATTATCTCATTGCTGTTTGTGGGACCTTGCTATGCACAAATTGGCTGCCATGTTTCCTACATAAGAACAGTGACTACACTTCAGAAGTACTTAATTGGCTGTGAAGCGCTTTGGGGATGTCCTGAGGTAGTGAAAGGCGCTATAAGTCTTTTAATTTACATTGCATTTCTGATCTAGCAGATATACAATTATATTGTGCAATAACTAGTTATCCCTGTAGCTCATATCACTATGGTTCAAACATATAATGAAACAGATGCTACAGATGAGTTAAAGGTTGCAATCTTGGGAATCTGCTGATGTTTATAAACTACTTGATCTGCACCCTGTATATAGCCTCATCAAAACTGTCCAATTGAATTACAATCACATACCTCCCTCTACAACATCTATTAGTCCCTTTTGATTTTTGTTCTCCTCTGGTATTTTTATCCCAATTAATCCTCCTGATTTTTGCCCTTATAGATTTAACACTAGCTTTCCTAAAAAGTGGTACATTCACTTTATGATTTAATGACCTGGAGAATGCAAGAGTTCTCCACCTCTGAATTTTCCACCATCTCTGTGGGCTTAATACAGGCATAGTTAACATCAGGATGCATCAATCCAAATTCTGTAAATCTATTGCAGCTTGCTTGAAAAATTCAGCAATGCAAAAATCATCCAAGAAATACAAGCAAGAACTCAATTTTTGAAAACATGCGACCCAAAGATACAAATATTTAGCATGGGATCAGCAACATATAATAATATGTTTATTATGAATTAAATAAACAAAATATAATTCTAATCATTTACTATTTCATGGTATTCTTGTAATGTAATCTTTAAAAAATTAAATGTGATGGCATTTATTAATTTGGTACAGAAATAATACTGCAGGCCTCCCAGGGTTATAGGAAAGCATAGTGACATGCCTTTAGCCTGCTAAAATGTGGATGGTAAATAAAGATGGTCTTAATTCATGATGCAGTCTGTCTTTCCTCTAGGACTGTGCTAGTGGGTTTGTCGATAACAGAATAAAAACAATCCATTGGAACATTCTGAAAAAAGGGAAATGGGATTTTTTTCTAAGAATATTAATTGATCCCAGTTTCATTTTTCTCTAAATTCTAGTATCAAAATAATTATAGCACTAAATACCAGAATTCCCTTTCCTCTAATTTTTACTTCAGAACATCGGTATCAATAAATAGGGATTTCCACCAGAATGACTGACCTGCTTGAAGTAAATCTTATGGAACAATACTTCAGGAAGTACTTTTTGAAGAAAAGAGGCAGAATTCAAACAGGTAAAAGACTTTAGTCCTGCAAACAATTTACACAATGTTGCTAAAATTTGATACAAATGTTGGCCAAGAAAAAAATGCTTTAGGAAGACATTGGCATTTTTGATATCTTGAGATTCTTTGCAAATTAACTGATGTGGAAGCCTTAAGATGCAGGGGGTAACAAATTTAGATTTTTCTGTTTGGAAAAATGTGATATTGTTCAAATCAGATGGAATTTGTAATGCAACCACACACCTTTAAAGCAACCTAAGTTATCAGGTAACAATCTAAAGGAGTTAGGCAGGTGATGGCAAATCCACTCCCACAACAAGTCCATTCCTTCATGACCCTGATATTAGACCAGTTCTGATTATCTTTCCTGGTGAAAGGCTTGTTGAATAGACCCACTCACCCAGCAGATATTATTTCTACGGTCAAAGTGCAATGCTCTCCTTTGAACGATGTCACAAGATAGGTTTGGATGAAGAAGGCTTTTTTTACCCATTTGGTCTCAGCCTTACCATCTTCCCATTATGGAATTTTACAGTTTCTTATAACACATGAAGATGAGGACTTAAACTGAAAGTGTGACGAAAACAAGGAGTTAGACTGAAAGTGCAGTGGACCACTGGCTTGTCATGACATAAACTACAAATGTGCCCAACATTCCTGCACTTTCACTGCAGGAGTAAAAAAACCTAAACTATATAAAGGTGCAGTTTCTTTGAAGCAGAAGAGCTCTAGCTTAGCTTGTCATTCTTTAACGGTCATACCACCAGCACGACAGATCAGCCTTGTTTCTCTCCTGGTCATTTATGTACCTCAGGAATGGAAGGGTTGAAAACATGTGACCCAAGTACTGAAAAAAGATACAAATATTTAGCATGAGATCAGCAACATATAATAATATGTTTATTATGAATTAAATAAACATTGATCTCTGAGGCAGCCCACTTAATGCTTCCCCCAATTTTAACCTTACTCCACTTATGACTATCTTCTGGTTTCTTCCCTTTAGCCAGTTATTTATTCACATTTCCCCTTTATATGTAGAGACTTTCGTTTGAAAAGAAGTTCTTAATGAACTACTTTGGGGCAGCCTAATTTTGTTCTTGCCCCCCTTACAACTGCCTTCTATTTTCACCTCTTTGGCCAATTATTATTCCACATCCAGGCCTTATCCTCAATACACACTGACCTCAGTTTGTAAGGAAGCTGCTAATAGCGCACTTTATCAGGACATTACACCCCTCTCCCCCCGCCCCAACCTATGACTTTTCTTCCTTTAAAACTTGCTCTATCTTTCCCAAATTGAAATAAATTAAATTTGATTCTTGTATCAACAGGCTGCTGATTCAGTGGAAGCATTCAATTCCTGATGTTCTGGTGTGTAATTTCTCCTGGGTGGTATGTGACACACAAAGCATCCATGGGTCTGACAGAATTATCAGGCCAGAGGAAACAGCACCCATTCACCAGCAGTTTAGAAGTGAGTGCACTCGATTTGCACCTGCTTCGCTTGACGCTAACAGCACACTTAGAGCTGAAAATGGCGATGCAGTACTGACTGCCCTGATTGCGCCTCCGTTGGTTCCGCTGCCATTTTGATTTCTGGAAGGATCCGAGCGGTCCAGGCATCCACCAGTGTCAGGCGGCAACAGTACTTAAATATTTACAGGAAATTCGCTGCGGTGTCTACAGGATAAATCGAGGCAGCCGCTCAGTGAAGGACCTGCTCAGGAAAGTGGGTGGTCGAGGAAGTAAACCGGGGATATTTAAAGGGGCACTCACTGAACTCACAAAGTGTTAAGGAGGCTCCGGTTCAGCTGCGAGACTGTCACTGGCCTGTGTCATCTGCTGCAGCCAGACGTGGAGCCCACACTGAGAGGTGTCTATGCCTTGCCTGTGGCCATCAACGTAGGATTTCAGAAATATTCACATTCTCCATCTTCTGATGTGGAATCCCACCGAAACATACATGCTCATCCTCCTGTGATCACTACGCTATCCTATTGGCGATTTCCCCCCGCTGATGTGAATAACAAGTTTCTTTTAAACTCTAATTTGGGAAAACGGAATAGATATAAATCACCCTTTGGCGATCAATTGCGATTTTCAGTTTGGAGGCTCTTTCGCCAACATAATTTTGCTTGTTCTTTGCGATCAATAATCCGAAAGATTGTGTTTATGTAGGCCACAGGGTTTCAATTGTGTCAAATACTTGACTTTGCATGTAGTATTTACAGTGTAGACTGAGATTCTCCAGCAAAATCATTCTCCCTAAATAGGATACTATATATAGGCACAGACATTTAGGCATTTGTGTTGTATTGATAGAAGAGGAGGAAACTAATGCATGTGTCACCTTTTGGTGACAGGAAATGACACAAGGATTTTGTCAAGCTGTGACATCGTGTAATAGAGAAAGTGTGTTGCTACACAGAGATGGCTATCACCACATTGTCACAAATCTTCAGCATTGCCTTCAAACTAAGTGAGATGTGCCCTTTAAACATGCCATCTTATTTTTAACATCATCATCTCTTGTAACCTGCAGTTCAGTACTGTCTTACTTGGGCTTCCTTGCCAATCATATCATGTTACTGTAAAGCTATAATGAACTGTCAAGGAGTGCACCTTTCACTGTTCAGCTGATCTGAGGCACAAAGCTCCAGAATGTTCTCTTCCTGCATCAGGTGTTTACCACCACAGCTTCTATGGAGGGATTGATCGGTTAATGGGAGTAAAGGACAAGCAGCCTTCAAATCATGAAAGGGCTGGTGAAAAAGAAATCTCACACCAAGACATTTTATATGAAAACATTTTGAAGAGTTGTATTAGAGAAATTCATTGTTCAGTTTCCATTTCATAATTTGGAACCATTTATGGAAATTTGTGACAGGGAAAAAAAAGAACTCTGGCAGAAACTAATGAAAGCCAAGGCTAGTTGTCATGAAAAATGTTTAGGAACTCGAACTGTAATTGGTTCAAATGTAAATGAAACTGGAGGAGAGTTAATAGAATAATACAGAAGAGAATAATGCATCATTGATCAGTAAACAATCTCCAATGAATGCAAGACCTATCCAGGACAGGTGTAAAAGATCAGATGACATTTAGGTTACTTAACAGGGTTGGCAGAGGAAGTAGTATAAAGTAAAAATACAATGAGTTAAGTGACCTTTAAAAGAGTAGTAAATTATTAATGATACAAAATACATAGGAAGAAGGAAACATGGGCTCTAGTCAAAAGTATGGCTTGTCACAGCTGGTGACTCCCCTTACACGGCTTGTTAGATTCATTTTTATCTCTACTGTTGTTGGTGTCAAGGCTGCCTCCTAAAACTGGTGGCAAAGCATTGCATTTGGATTTGATACTGTGCAATTAATTTTTGTCCAACCAATTGGAACCCCCTTCCCTTGACTCAAATCCACATTGATTAAACAGAGCAATTTCCATATTGAAATAACTTTTAAAAAATGAGCTACAGCTAAGGTGTTCTACTAAATTCAGCTCATGTATGTTTTGATGCTAAACCTGGACTAGGGATTATTAAAGAATTTGCAAGTCATATAGAAATATGAACTATTATCAAAAAAAAACACTTAAAACTGATTCTTAGCTGTTGCCACGTAAAGAAACAAAGGTGGAAACAGTGGAAATTTGCAGTATCCTGGGGTGAGAGATGTGCTCCAGCCTCAGCTACAACACCTGATAAGACAGCTTCTTAGTCAGTCACTGTTAATTTATCATAACAAGTTTTGACTGGATTGCTGCAATTTACAGATATGTTGCATTACACAGCACTACTGTCTCAGAGCCTCCTTTGTCCTACAAACAGTAGTCCTAGAACAATCCATACTTAAAGCACTTTTTATAGTTTATAGAACACACAACAAAACTACATAGTCTATTCAATTCAGCAGAACTGAAACAACTCCCAACCTCTTCCAGTTCTACTTCTGTTGAAGTTAACCCTTTTATGCTCACCTGGCTGGGACAGTCTCCACCCTCTTAAAGACAAGGTTCTTAAAGGGACAATACCCTTGCTCTGGTATCAGGGCCCTCAACAGCCTGCGGCTGGAATAGCAGCCCGCAATCACCTTGGTACAGTAGGTGAAGGATGATAGCGCTGACAAATTATTTTCTCTATTCTGCAACAAGTGGCAAGAACTCTTATGTGTTAAATGCAATTCAGAGATTACCTGTATGATCTGGTTATTGCATCTAAAGAACAGTTTCAAAGGTCTGTCTTTTTAGCACCAGTCTCCAGTTCTCATTCTCTAGAGAGAGATTACTGCATTAGTGCCAATCAGTAAAGAACCAGAGGCAGCGTTGTACTGTGGACTGTGTGCACACTGAGAACAGGGTTAGTTGTGACTGCCGAAATTCATTAGACTTGAGTTTTTCACCTGGCAAAGAGGGAAGACTTTTGTCCCTTCTGTTTGGGCTGGATTGAAACTCAGGCCTCAGGGGTGAAAGGACAGTGTGTTCTAACATACTGTTAACATCTTTACCTATCCCAAAAGCACATGTTTTTAAATAAATGTATGGCAACTAACATATTTCTGTGTCCCTGATATTCTTTTCTGAATATATTAGAATATTTTCACATTATTCTGCCAATATATAGCAGCCTTTGTAGCGATGTAGGCTACATAACATCATAAAATATACATTTTGGCATGCAGTTCAAAGAGTAGTACCAGGACAACCTGGGCAGCTTGGGTTAGTTTTTATTCTGGTTGCCTGGGACCTGAGGATGGAGATAGCTGGGACGATGTCTTTAAAATGAAGAGTGAATCACCACTGAGCTCTTGCTGTACCGTGCTGGGCAGGGGTTACTGCTTACCATTTCAGCTCAGCACTTATGTGGGTGGTGGGGGAAAGAGGAAAGAAAGAGAGAAGTGTCGGTGCTGTTCAATGCCAGGAATGAAGATGAGCTCTCCCGCAATTTCTCCTGGTTGAGCCTCAATGAGTGCCGGTTATTTTTTGGACTGGGACATCTTCCACAGTTTCTCAATTCGCATTACTCTCTTGGAATGAACAATTTTGCTCCTAACTAATTCAGTCAGGTTTATTGGTACATTATACAAAGAGAAAGTATTGGCTGTATCAGGATAATAATGGGGAGTCCCAGAAGACAATGCTCTGGGTCTGGCTCGATGGGGAGTTGGGCATTTCATTTAAATCCTGCACTGTTGGATATCTGGGTTTATCGAGAAGATGTGCACGATTGTGTTATCCTCACTACAGTCTCTCCAGCATTCCTCTGAGACTCCAAAGTTGTATTTGGAAATGGGTCTGCTATGTTCAGTCTTTTCTCTTAAATTATCCATTCTCCAATTGTTTTTGTAAGTTTTTTATGGTTGATGTTTCACAGATAGATTCTCATTCATTGTGTTACATGACACCTTGGCTTAATGATGGCACTCTTGCCTTTGAGTCAGGAGGTACTGGATTCAAACCCCACTGTAGACTCAAGCACATAAGTTAGGCAGACACTTCAGTGTACTACTGAAGGGAGTGCTGCACTGTCAGAGGTGGAGTCTTTTGAATGAGAGGTTAAACCAAGGTCCTGTCTGCTCAGATGGACATAAAAGCTTCCATGGCATTATTCGAAGAAAAGGTATGGGCTCGCCCTATGTCCTGTCCAACATTCTTCCTTCAACTAATATCAGAATTGCTGATCATTCATTCATTTGCTGTTTGTGGGATCTTGTTGTGCACAAATTGGCTGCTGGGTTTGTCTACAGAGCAACAGTGACTGCTCTTCAAAAGTAATCCATTGCTGGTAATGCGCTTTGGTGGGATATCAACATTTGTCACTGATTGTGGGAAAAGACATAAGGTTGGTGTGCATTAGGGAGAAGTTGGCAGCCCTCCCGCATTCCATCAGCACCTATGGCTGATTGTCCAGAAATGTACAGGAATATATCACCTGTGAGGGATGAAAGTTAGTATTCTGTAAACACCATGTTAATTCCCATTATGTGCTGGCTTGGATTTCAATACTATCATTAATCAAGTGAAGCAGATTGATAGATTTACAGCACTTAAAGGAGACTAAAGTCTGCTTGTGCTAGTGCAACTCAGATAAAAACTACTCCAATGTGTATTCAATTTTTATTCCATTAACCTTAAGCATCACAATCAACTTGCTTTGAATCTGTTTTGTTGGTAGTGAGGAATTATTTGCCAATGTCAGTCCTGGCCACTGACAAAAAAAAACTGATGTCAGTGTAAAATGTCAAGTCCCAGCCTTAAGTGTCAGTTTTGATTCTTGATTGGATCAGATGTTGATCTTAAGGTAGATAACAGAAAAAATATATATGGTAGGAGGAAATTGGTGTACTTTGTGTTCCTTGACTGAGATAAAGATTTTCACAGAGTTTCCATTTGATCATATGTGGAATCAAAGGTTAATTAACTGGAAAAAAGCGTCTCTTTAACTAAAGGAAAGTGTCAATATGTACAGTTCTAATGGTCTGCTTTTTCACTACGAGCTTCAGATTTGAGTAAAATCTGAAGCTAGACATGGATGTGTGATGTTATCATTTCTTTTCATAAATAACTGGGTACTGTGATCTCGGGAATCATGTGGAAAACTGGAAATGGGAGATGCTACATTCCAGAACATACATATTATACTGGATTCATTGTAGACCAGTAGAAGGATTACGGACAATCTTTTGAAAATTTGATCACTATGTTCAAAACTGGATATGACAATAAAGGGAGTGAGAATGTGCATCACGAAATTGGCCGGTAACATTGGGGACATTCTGGAGTTTAAAAAAGTAATAAAACCTCGTGCAGACCAGCAATTTCTGTTCCTGAGCCAGCATTGACGAATATAATTCAGGTAATGGAATTGATGCAAAAACTAGCAAAGCTAGCCAGCTGATAGGAATGCAGCAAGATTAGAAAATCTTCACACTCTCACCCATCTGACACCATCCCTCATTATGAGAGTAAAATGGGCAAGAGTGACAATCTGTGCCAAAGACAGAAAACAATTGAAAAATATTTGTCGGAAAAATAGTACAATTGGGACAAGCTCAAAATAATTTCAGTTCAGTTCATTTGAGGAACGCTGTGGATAATTCATCGAAATATTCAGGTTTTGCTTTCAGTATAAGCCCTTCTCCTCACCCCTTACTGGATTGTATCTCCCTGGAAGCAAAATGTAAATTGTTCCTCTAGTCCTGAGGAACAGTTTGGGCTTGTATACCCTGAGCTATCTATCCCCTATGCTCAGCAATAACTTCACTGTAACTTTTGAGCAACATTAACTTCTTCTTCTGTTGACAAGGTTCTATTGATCACCAAAGCTGTGCTGGAAGCATCTAGGCAATGAAGGTTCCATCTTTTATTTATAAAGGTAACGCCCCCACATAAACATTTTTTTTGATAAAAGCATTGTTTACCATATTCAAGTGCTTCATTTTCTCCTAAGGCAGCCACCTTAGGAGAATTGTGCACTTATAAAAAAGGTCAGAAATATTTCACAAGAATATAACAGGCTACATGTCCTGACAGATGGGTTTAAATCCTGCCTTTGCTTCTTGAAGTAATGATTCGTGTAAACTTTGGTACAGCTTTCAGAAGAGAAAAAAATATCCAATCATTATTTACCGACCAAAATAATACATCTCCTGGCTACTAAGAGATTAGTTCTGCAGTAGTCTAACCATGAATTAGGTAGGCTTCATGCTTTCTCTCTCCATAAAAACAGCAACCACCACAAGTAATTGAATTGATGTCCACTGAATTGATGTCCATGTCTTATGAACAGCAAGATGATAATATTATCAGGCAATCCATCACATCTGCTGTTTTCAAATATTGAGTCAATTTGCTTGATTTTGACATTGGGACAAGGAGAATTGTGGTTCCTAGGTATATGAAATATCAGGGCGATTTTCATGTCCTCTGCCAGGCAAGAACATGAAAGGACAATCGGGCGGGGTGTATAATGGGCAACTGATATGATGCCACCATTTTTATAATCCCGCCGAAGTTGAAAGTTAACCCCACGGTGTAGCAGTTCCTGCCCCATTCCCGCTGGTGCTCCAGCTGCTGCTATTTTCAACCCGTCCTGTAAAGAATTTATTAATTTACATACATAGAATTACATAGTATTTACAGCACAGAAACAGGCCATTTGTCCCAACAAGTCAATGCCGGTGTTTATGCTCCACATGAGCCTCCTCCCACCCTACTTCATCTCACCCTATCTGCGTAACCTTCTATTCCTTTCTCCCTCATGTACTTATCCAGCTTCTCCTTAAATGCATCTATGTTATTCGCCTCAACTACTCCAAGTTCCACATTCTAACCACTTACAATATAACGTCCAACTACAATGGCTGTTTTCTATTACTTCACTCTTGCTTGGCACTGTCATGGTTGCTTAGGACTGCACCACCTCCACGCTGACATTGATGAAGCTACACAACAGTTCGATAAGAGGTTCTCACTAAGCTGGTTCTGTGACCTATTCCTCCTTAAGATGCGGTGGCAGGGATGGGGGAGGTCATGAAGTGTTCTATCCAATGGCCTAGTGAATATATAGCTAGTCACACTAGCTCAATTCTGTGATATCATAGGGATGTAACCACATGGATAAAGGTATGGCTGGGAGACATAAAGCAGAGAGGACAACAGAGATATTTATCAGCATGTAAAGTATTGTTGTCCCAAGGATCTGTGCTAGAAACTCTTTTCATTTATATAAATGATTTGGACATTGGTACTAGAGGAATGATATCAAACTTTGCTGATAATACCATATTAGGGGCAGGGCAAATTGTGATGAAGAATGCAGGAGATTGCAGGAGAGATGGATAGATTTGCAGAGTGGGCAGATAAGTGGCAGATGCAGTTCAATGCTGGGAAATGTGAAGTATTGCATTTTGTGGAAAAGAACAATGAAAGGAAGTATACCATAAATCAGGGGTGTTAAGTGAATTGCATCCGGTCCATGGAACAGTCTCATCTGGCTGGCAGTCAGAGGCACCGAGCGAGGCGGTGAGGCTTCATTCTGACTAAAGCCTGGAGCAATGAGCCCACCACCTAAGCTGGTGACCGGAGCTTTGTGAGTGACTATCATATTATCCAAATGTAAAGCGGCATAACTGTTTGATATATCCGAGCGGAAAGCAAGAAAGGAAAGATGTAGAAAAGAGAAGACTGTTGGATGACCTGATAGAAGTCTTTAAGATTATGAAAGGATTTGATACGGTAGACGTAGAGAAGATGTTTCTGTTTGAGGGGGCAGATCAGGACTAGGGACCATAAATATAAGATAGTCACTAATAAATCCAATAGGGAATTCAGGGGAAACTTCTTTACCCAGAGAGTGGTTAGAATGTGGAACTCGTTACCACAAGGAGTAGTTGAGGCGACTAGCATAGATGCATTTAAGGGGAAGCTAGATAAACACATGAGGGAGAAAGGAATAAAAGGATATGTTGATGGGGTTAGATGAAGAAGGGTGGGAGCATAAACAATGGCATGGACCTGTTGGGCAGAATGGCCTGTTTCAATGCTGTACATTCTATATAATTCTATGTGTTGAGTTAGGGTGGCAGGTTGTGAGGGAAGGTGCATGAGGTGCATATGTAGGTAGAAGGTGACACAGGTTGGGATTATTATTTGATTGTTTCAAATTATGTGAAAGGGAAAAAAAATCTGTGCATTCCCGTGCGAGATATCTTAAAGTAGAAATTAAGAACAATAGTAAATCAAAGAGCATGTCTTAAAATGTAGTCTTTCTGGAACAAACAAAGAAACAACTAATCTTCATTTTGTTGTAAAAATGGTAGTGTAGTTCTCAAAAAGTTAAAAATTGAATGTTACATTGTGACAGGCCCAGGAATTGCAACATGACATCTGGGTAATTACGTTTTCTTCACACTGGCTCACGTCAGGCCTGGGACATCGAATTACAATTGGACCAAACACAGTTACATGGAGAATAATGGATACTCAGGCACAATTACAAGACACTAATCTCATTGAGAGGCTTAGCCGACATCCAACTTCAGTGAGACACTCATAACTGTCACTTATACCCAAAGATCACTCACGTCTATTCCATTTTTAAAAAAATGTCCATATCATGGACAAAGTGTAAGTTTTTCAATTTTCACTCTTTTTTCACCAGCAATATTCTTCTCAGCAAAGGATGTAATAATGACTTGAGGTTTATATTTCTCACGAAGTATTGTTATTAAATGGAAGACAGATGTAAATAATACCTGTCAGCAATATTTGTCTAGCTGAAATTCAGCGGCATCTGCAGTATGTATAAACACCTCTCAGTTGCAATAGCTTTATTGACCTCCTTAGGCAGACTGTTCCTGTCAATTAACTTCACTGTGACTTAAAGCAGGCCTTTATATATCATTTATATAGAAATATGTTGACTTTTAATTTGACGTATTCTGCAATATTACATAGTCACAAAAGTGTGAATGATCAGTAACATGAAACTTGTATTGACACGCCACCAGCCTTTGTAAAATGATTAATGGAATGCTGTCTGTGCCTGGGCTGATCTACTGTTTATAGTCATATCACAGCATAAATCTTCCAATGTTGAAATATCATTTCTGAGTCTGGACAGTGAGCCTGCTGTGAATGTAATGTAAATGGGGAGCATCAAATCAATCAGCAGGATTCTTAGAGTTGATAAAAAAAAGTGACACCAAGCTAAGCAGTTCAAATATGGCTATAGGAAATATTGTGGGATCTAGAATCACCCTGGCAACCTGTTTTGTTAAAGAAGTGTTACAGTTCAGGCTTTCTCCCAGCATTTTTATCCTGTGTTGACATAATGATGGTTTCTGTAAGTTGACCAGGGGCTGAATTTCTATCCCATTCACTGCCCACTTTCAGGAAGTATCGAAGTGGACTGTGGAGGGGAATCGGCTCCCCGTCATCTTCCACCACGTCTGAGTTTTCCCGGAGGAAATAATAGAGGCGGAGGGCAGTGAATAAACCCACCATTATGCCATAGCAATGCCAGGGGGTAGAAATGCCACGCATTCTGGCTTCCAGCATTGCTTAGAAGACCAAGGTTTTCAAGTTCAGTGCCCCGCAAACCAAGTGCAATCGATCGCAGGGCTTGAGGCCTGCAGCAAAGACTTTCCTCCCCCTCCCGGAGGCAGGCTCCTGGGCTCTGCAGGTAATCCTGCCGGAAGCAAGCGCGACAATATTTAAGTTAGCTGACCCAGGTAAATCTGCCTGGGCCAGCATCAGGAGCGACAGACAGGTGCAAAGCCCACCCATCTACCTGCGGCATCACTGCCGGAAAGGAAAGCCCAGGCTCGGATCTCCACTAAACTGAAAACTGTAATCTTGTGGCTGGTGTGTCTGGCAAAGTATGCCCAAGATTATCGGTCATCAGAGATCATGGGAATTATCCATCACATTCTCTTGCCTTCTCCAAAAGGGAGACTAATACATGAGAGAAAATTAATAGATTTATTTAGAAATCAGATAATACTCACATGCAATAAGACACAGGAAGACTTAAAACAAGGATTGAATCAATCAACAAGGGGTTAAAATACCCATTTGTGGAATATCTTTCTTAAACAGTTTTTTAGACGCCAAAGCTTTTGGATGAAACAGACTTTGTAAACCCTCATTGTGCAATGATGCACATGATGACACAGAATTCCTGTCCACCTCACAGACCAGGGGGTCAATTTTAACCCAGGGTGGGTTTCGGGTGGGTGGAGCACTTGCTAGCCTAAATTTTAGTTGTAATGTATTTTAACTCATTTTTTATTCGTTCATGGGATGTGGGCGTTGCTGGCAAGGCCAGCATTTATTGCCCATCCCTAATTGCCCTTGAGGAGGTGGTGGTGAGCCGCCTTCTTGAACTGCTGCAGTCCGTGTGGTGAAGGTTCTCCTACAGTGCTGTTAGGTAGGGAGTTCCAGGATTTTGACCCAGCGACAATGAAGGAACGGCGATATATTTCCAAGTCGGGATGGTGTGTGACTTGGAGGGGAACAACATGGGAGGTGTTGTTCCCATGTGCCTGCTGCCCTTGTCCTTCTAAGTGGTGGAGGTCGCGGGTTTGGGAGGTGCTGCCGAAGAAGCCTTGACAAGTTGCTGCAGTGCATCTTGTGGATGGTACACACTGCAGCCACTGTGCGCCGGTGGTGGAGGGAGTGAATGTTTAGGGTGGTGAATGGGGTGCCAATCAAGTGGGCTGCTTTGTCCTGGATGGTATCGAGCTTCCTGGGTCTCTTTGAAATGTCGTCTGTCCTCTTCTTGCCTGGAACAGTTGATGGCAGATGATCAAGCAGCCCGATAGCTTGCAGGTAAGTGGTACAGAGGGAGGTTTGAGAGGGTCTCACGGGAGGGAAGGGGGGGCAGGGAAGGCTCGCTGGCCTCATCTGCCATCAAAAGCACTGATGTTAAAATTGGAAATTGGCGGGAACGGTGCAGGAAATGGAGCTGCTCCATTTTAACTGCTCCACCTGCTCAGTTCCCGCCCTGCAGGAGGGGGGCTAAAACTCCCACTCACCGCCCCCCCTCACCAGTTCAGAACTAAACCAAGCAGTTAGGGCTGCCATTTATATCACAAAGAAGTCTTCTCTATCGCAGGTATTAATGTTTGAGACATCAACTGTCGTCCTCTCAAAGATCCCCCTTGTCTATTCCTCCAGCCTGCAGAGTTGCACACAATCACATTTCAAAGAAAGTACGCAATCACTACCAAGCAATCGTTAGCCCAATTAATTTCTGAATGTAAGCAGCAGCACCAACAAAGAAGGCCAGCCAATTCTCACCGAATCTATGAATGGATCTGGTCAGTTGTGTATGTTGGCTAGCTCCTCGTCACAGAGACAAGAGGATTCCTTTAAAGATGTAGCTCACTGAAATCAACTTTAAAATCACATTTCCCTATCTAAGTGGGTTCAGTCAATGATGCCCTGCACCTGGTGGAAACCTGTGATCCTGGCAAAGCCCACAGTCCTGTCTTGCTGCTTTGCTGCCTCCAAAGGGAAAAATATGAACTAATTTGCTTTGGCGAAGAGCACATCCGTGACCTGTTTGATGCAAGTACTGGAGGATAGGTGTTCTTATTTATAATTTACACCTCAAATCAATAAGGTTCGAAACATTGAATATCAGATGACACAGATTTATTAAGAATACAGCACATGTAATAGTACGTAAACATGCATTTAAAAGGTCATATTTACAACCAGACCTAATGATGGTTGGTTGAGGATTCAAACGTATTACAGTTCTGAGCTCAGTATCTTAGGCATTTATGAATCCAAATACCCATTACAAACAGCCAATTTTTATACATTTACACCCTATGCATGAGAATCCACACAATTCTGCATTACATAATATAACTCCACATGTGGAGAAATTTAATTAGCTTGTCCCTTATCAATAATTTTAGTTTTAACGAGTTATTTTTTCGTAGACTGGTACAACTCCCCTACTTCGTTATCTTATCAATAGTTTCCCTCTTGCTACATATAATTGCTATTCCACCAAGTGAAACTTTTAATTATAAAATTATGGTTAAAAAAAACACTTTAACAAAAGATATTTGAAGGAAAAGGTTAACTGTACTCCTTTTAAACAAAGACTTTTGAAAACCTGCAAACACAGTAATGTGGTAAACCGTGTTCTCGCAAATCCTGTTTTTCCCTCACTGACACTGATAGCATTGGAGAAGTCTGAGTTTCAGGATCAAAGACCTTGTACTGCGGATAGGTATCTAGATTATTAAATAAATAAACTCGATGGATAATATTGAGTTTAAAGTGTTGTCAGGCTTTCAAAACACATATGCTTTTGGAAGCACAAGCTTTTCAACACAGCAGGGGGTAATGTAAGAAAAGGCAACAAAGACATACATCAAAGGCGTAAAACATCAAATAGTATTGCACCCAGCATATGGTATAAAGAATGGATTTGAAGCCATTGAAGTAATCAAAACTGGAGACATAAGGACCATGAAGAATGTCTGTGCGTAGAAATGTAAGGGGGCTATCTCTACATGGAAGGCCATAAACAGAGACAGTAAAGGGGCCCTTTACAACCCATTGTTTGAGCACATGGTCTTTTCTACATCAAAGGGTCCCCAGTCACATGATCAAAGCCTATACTGTCAATCAATGAAGTATGTTAATGATTCAGAAGGAACTCACACTGCAGTTGAACATCATGCAAGAAGAAGAGGACCTCGAGTACTGAAGAGCTGATCAACCTTCAGGCCTGATGAGCAAAATCCTTGGTTTAAAGGTTGTATATGTATTAATGATTTGCCTGATGTGAGTATGAATTGTTAAGTCATTACATATTAACGTTGCGGATTATTAAGTGTATAACGGGATTTTATAGAGGAAAGTCATATGTATGGTTTGCTTTTGCTTCATGAATGCTGGTATGAATGATAACATCATTAAATAATTATTTTTGATTAACGAAACTACCATGAGTGAGGGTGACTTTCTTTGCTTGACTATTCATCCATTGTCCAAGAATCACACAAAATAAGGAATTCTCTACATTAATGGCACCGCAGATGGGACACTGACATAGTCAGACAAAGAAAGTGAAAATATTGGGCTTGATTTTAAAACCGAGCCGGGAAAGGGGCGGGGGGGTCACATTGAGGACAGGAAACCCGTTAGTTCGGGTTTCCTGGGCGTCTTTATGATTTTGACGTAAGGATGTCTTTTATTTTTTTTGTCAGTTTCCCGTCCGACTGAGCGGCCTGAGTGACAGGCTGGTCTCAGTCGGATGGGAGACCAGCCAGGGAGAGGACGTGTTCAGGTACGTCTGCAGGTAAGTCTTTGATTGTATGGATGGGGGGGGGCATGGGTGGGCACAAGGGGCATGGGGGGCAAGGGGACATGGGCGGGCAGAGCATGTGGGCATGGCAGTGCATAGGCTGGCACAGGGGTCGTGAGTCATGGGGGGAAGGGATCGAGGGTCAATCACAGGGGTTGTCAGGATCGGGGTTCATCGCGGGGGTCTGTTGAGGAGGAGGATCGGAGGTCTGGGGGTAGGAAGATCGGGGTTGGGGGTCAGAGGATCGGAGTGATGGGGAGGATCGGGGTCGGGGGGGGAGGATCGGGGTCAGGGATCAGGGGTCCGCGATCAGGGGTTGGGTGTCTGTGATCGTTGGGGGTTCGGTGCAGGTAGGCTTGTTGGGCCTGGGGGAAGCACTCCTGCTCCTACGGGCCCACAAGCTGTGCGTTTCTAGGCACCTACCTGTTAGTCTCGGGTCTTCTTGCTTCCTTTCATGAGGCGTAAAACAGAAGGCCCGGGAATCCCGGGCCCCCGGGTTTGAAATCGGGAAGTCCAGAAAAATGGAGATCCAAAGCGTCCTTGAAAGTTTCTAAGGCCCGACCCGCCTCCTGGGAGCGGTTTGGTCGCCCGCCCCTCTTCCCGCCCCGGTGAAAACCGGAAATGGGCGGGTTGGGGGCAGGTCTGAAATGGTGGCAATTTTCAATGGCCCCCCCACACCCAACCCACCCGTTTTTCACAGTTAAAATTGAGCCCATTGTGTCCTAGCAAGAAGGGTGATAGTGGAGCTAACGTATGGGTGGAAGGTATAACAGAACGAGTTAAAACAATACTGGAGTTGATGTTTAGACAGAAACATAGTTTTCTGGACAGGGACAGGTGGCAGTTATTACAGAACGATACTGGAACTAATGTTTAGACAGAAACATGGTTTTCTGGGCAAGGATGGGTGGAAGGTATAATAGGAAGGTTAAAGGACATCGTTTGAGAATCAGAAACAGGTAGAGACGGGTGAAATATAATAATGGAAATGGCAATTCAAAAATACATAGCAATGGAGTTACCAAGGAAACTAACAAAACAGTCTGAAATATGACTACATATCATCAGCAAACAAAATTGATGAGAAGGAAAAGCAAGGGTTAGAAACAGAAGTAGCTAACCTAAAGAAAGATTGTAAACAATTTTACAACACCAAGTTATAGTCCAGCAATTTTATTTTAAATTCACAAGCTTTCGGAGGCTACCTCCTTCCTCAGGTCCACATCGTTCACCTGAGGAAGGAGGTAGCCTCCGAAAGCTTGTGAATTTAAAATAAAATTGCTGGACTATAACTTGGTGTTGTAAAATTGTTTACAATTGTCAACCCCAGTCCATCACCGGCATCTCCACATAAAGAAAGATTGTAAGAGGTTAAAAGATGTCTCCAAGAAGGAACAGGAGGAGAAGGGACAGTTGTTAGAGCATCTTACATTGGCTGGGGCAAATAATGTGATCTGTGCGGAGGCATTGGAAGAAAGAAGTCAAAGCTGTGAGGTATTGGAACAAAAGTGTACTGGAAGTGTTAGAGAGTACGCCATGCAATTACAGATGAGCGCCAACAAAAAAAGCTGTAGAGGGCCAGAAATCTCTCATTCCCATTGTAAACGTAGGATAGCTGAATCAGGAAAAGCTCTGCAGGTATGCACCATGTAAGCTCCCGCATGGGAAAAGGAGGGTCCTATAAAAGAGGGACCCTGAATAAACATCTATGCTGATAAGAAATGTTACAACTGTGGTAAAAAGGGACATTTTGCCAGAGACTGTGGAGCAGCCCCACAGGGAGGCAGGACCTGGGGGAGGGGAAGAACTAGCCAGGCTCTATCCCAGTTTGGCAGACATGAAAAACTGTATCAAGGATAAATTAGTCTGATGGAATAGAGAAGGAGAAAGGGGAACATCCTGTCCCTTTTCAACCATTTTACAAGCTACAGAATGTGTTCTTTTGTTTTTGGTGTACTGCTTAGTGTTTCTCTTTAAAAGCCTGTGTGGCTGTAGTGCCTCTTTAAAAAGCCTGTCCTGATTGTAAGTACTTTCTTTTCACTATTGTGGGCTTTGGCCTCTTTTAATGCTTGTTGTCTGCTTTCCACTTTTGTGTAATGTAACAAAGATTTTGTTTAGCTGTGAAAGCAGTAATTTCCAGTATTTTTCAGTTCTTTGGAAAGGCACGCCCGAAGAAGAACGAAATGAAAGACGATGTAATTTAAGCACATGCTATATTGATAATTTTATCTGTTCTGTCTTGTGTTTAATTCTGATATTGCTGAATTAAAATTGGAGTTATTGAGGTTAACTAACCTATTAAATTGTGAAAACCAGACTTTTATTGTGGCCACTTAAAATTCTGGATCTTATAAAACAATGTGAGTATCTCAAATTCCAGACATGAGATTATCATATGAAAAGTTGGCATTTTGAATTTCTTAAATGCTTTAATGATTTGAAGTTTAAGTTGTGTTGAGTATTGGTGAGCGTAAATTGATGTGTTAAAATATTGAGACATTTGAAGTGACTTTATCGCCCCAATATTAGCGGGGAGGCGGATTGGCAGCGGGGGGGGGGGGCGATTGGGTGCGTGGCAAACCCGCGTGAACCAAACTTACCGTTTCCGACACGATCATACATTGATTGAAAGTGGTTAACATCCTCTCCGGGTTTCACGCCCGGCAGCTAGTCTGATTGACAGGCAGGCTGCCATCAGGAGCTGCAACGCGAGGGGTGGGGGCTGGAAAGAGAGAGAGCCAGATGTCATCCGGCGCTGGACTGGAAGAACCGGGGTGGGGGGAGAGGGGAAGACCAGGGTGGGGGGGGGGAGAGGGGAAGACCGGGGTGGGGTGGGGGGAGAGGGGAAGATCAGGGGGGAGAGGAGAAGATCAGGGGGGACATCGGGGGAAGATCTGGAGGGGGACACCGGGGGGACATCGGGAGGGTGAAGTGGGGGACATTGGGGGGACATCGGGAGGGTGAAGAAGGGGACATTGGAACGGGAGACATCGGACATCGGAGCAGGTTTCAAAGGTAGGTTCATTTAGTGTTTTCACTTCCTTGCATGGTTTTTTATTTAATTTATTTAGTTTCTTTTTCCCTGATCATGCATGAATCAGAAGCAATGGGCAAGCCACCCAGGTAAGCTAAAAATCTTTCGAATCCCTTCATCTGTCACAGGTAAAGTGCCTTAAGTACCCCAATGAGGTACATTTGGCTCTTTAATTGCCGGCCGGACTTCCGTTTTCAGGTCGCCCGCACACACACAGGTGGGTCCCTTGGGAACTTGGATCGGCGGGTTGGAGCCGGCTTCCGAACCCGAATGGGATTTGGGCGATTTTCAGAGCCCCCCCACCAACGCACCCGCATTTGCCTCCTAAAATCACCCCCTATATGTTTAATCATCTTGGTTGTGGAATATAATAGCTGTTAGCAAACTGACCCTTTGATCTTGTGATTGATGGTGGTCATAACAAGGTGACCATGAAAGGAAAAACTAAATGGTTAAAAGATCTGGAGGAGTGGTTAGATTGCACTACAGAATTGTTTCATAGAATGTTTAAAGTTAATAGCAGGGAAAGCTATTGATTTCTGCTGTTTTTATCAGATTTTCTATTACTTCAGATGGATAAACTTGGTCAATCTTTTGTGCCTTCATGGCTCATGTTTTGAAAATTGGAAGTCAGAGACGCTGAAATGTTTTATCCAAAGTTTAATTGCATTAGGATCTTTGTGCAAGTTTTCACTGTTATAAAAGCACAAAAACTTTTTGGGAAAAGATCAATTTGAACTTCTTTAAAGCACTTGTGTTTTAAAGGGATTACAGCTAAAAAAAACTGCGATTGTGATTGACTTCCCCCACCCCACGAGCTTCCAGCATGTCCATCTGTTGGCTCATGAGTAGTTTTATTGTCCCTTAGTGAGTTCCAAGAGAGAGAAACTTTGGGAATGACAGAAAAGCTAGCTGGTCTCTCCCATGTTCCTCTGGACACATGTTTCAGTTTAAAGGGATCATTCTTTAAAATAGAACATTTAGTGCTATTGTCGTAGTGCTTTAGATAAGTGTGTAAGATTTTTAAGTTTCTTAATTTAAGTGGATATTTCCCCAAATGATAGAAGGAAATATTGAGCATTATTTTTGTGCTCCCTTTGCTGACTATTCCTCCTGGAGTGAGATAATTAGATTCATTTGCAGAAATGTGCGTGGAGTCCTCTCTCGTCCCGGGATAAAGAGTGACAGAAGAAATTTAATCAGTCATTTGTTATTTTTAACCCCTTGGGCTCTCAAGAAGAGCCACAACGGATTGCCTATTTTTCTTTTATGTAGGGTTTTCGGGACCGCAAAAATGTTGGTGCGGAAGTGATCCAGTGGCGTTAGGAATTTAAGACCTTATCTACAGATATCAAATGACACAACATGGTGACATTTCGATCAAAACTTTGTCTCTCAAAGGCTCAGTTTTAACCAATTCAGGGTTATTTGTTATTTTCCAAGACAGAGTGCTTGAGGAGGAGGAGATATAGGAATAATTAAAAGTTATTTCAAGCACTTCTGTCTTTTCTGTAAAACCACTAAGCCTGGTTATAATTTGTTTATGAAATTGAAATTAGTAAGACAATTATAATTGACATGAGTTGCTGCTCAAGCACTCGAAGGGGAAATTTACTTAAGATTTAAGGGGATGATCAAATTCATTTAAAATTAAAGGAATTTAGCCTAAATGGTTCCTGTCCAGTTTTATGTATCAGAGGGAGTATTTTGGGGAAATAAAATTGTGCATTGACAAGATCTGTCAGTCCAATAATACTGTCTCTGGAAATGGGATAATTTTGAAATGATAAAACGGATTAAAATATTTTGGGAATAAACATAGTCCAATAAGAGTTTAGAAAAAATAAACAAAAATGTGTTAAGTATAACTTGGACCAGATTGCGAATGTTTAATCCATGTTTTAAGGGTTAATGAAAATATTGTATTGGAAAGTAAAATTCCCCTAGGGATCATGCAGGGGGAGATGAAATGGTTAATGTGGCCCAGGAGAGTGAGAACTTTTAACAAGGGCACTGACACGTACTCCATAGAGAAACCGACTGATTCATGAAATAATCAGGATGGAGTTAAACACACTGGTTCCTAACAGAGGGATTGGAATTAAAATAAAGAGGGGCGTAGAAATTTGGAATTCCAAGTTCAGGGTTGGGTTCCTCTGAGTTAGCAATGAAATTGGGACCAAGGGTAGTGAGCCACCCTGCCCAATCCGAAATCCAGGACCCGGAAATGGTCTGGTGACTTTTTAAATTCATGAATGGTTATATAATGTAAGATAGTCATTATCCAGACTTGGCAAAGAGTTTGAAATGATGTCTGTTATGAGTTGGTACCGGTGTTGATATCTCTATCAGGACTATGACATCAGGCCCACAGTAAATTATATAGTGCAATGCTGCAAGAGATAATACATGACTTTCACCAACGAAATGCAGGTCGGGATTTAGACCACAACCTCATAAACCAGGCCATAAAATATATAAAAGGGGTGTAGCTGAGTAGATAGTTATTGGGGTTATTGCAGGCACTTCAGCATGGAATAGATTAGATATTGAATCAACGTGGGAAAATGACAGATCAATGCGGAAACAACCGAAGGGTATTTTACAAGGCATGAATAAGGGGGAATGAGGACCCTGAACGCCTGGTAAAAGTTATCAATAGGTGGGTGGTACCCATGTGGCCTATCAAACCCGAGGTCAGTATTGTATAACCACCTGTGACGTTACATTCAGGCATGGTACTAGTATCTATCCTATCACTTATCCTCCTTTTTTTCTCACCCCCATAGAAATTACTCAAGTTGAGGAACGCTCTGATGCCAATGTGACCACACAATGTAACAGAGAATTCATGTTAATCTCACTTCACCACCTGGTTGAAATGAAACAAGTTGATGCGTTTATAGAACGAACAGTACAAATGCTCAGAGACCATGAGTGATGGGAAACAGTGTATAATGTGGTATAGAACCCATGGGTTAGAATGATTAGTATGGTTTTGATATGTACGCAATGTATACTAGTGTTTATTGTGATTTACTTATGTGCAATGCGACATTTAATCAGAAAACATGGAAAAGAAATATTCTTTTTGCATATGTCACAGCAAACCATCCTAAACAGGAATCAATGATAAAAACCTAATAACCAAGGAAAATGCTCAGCGTATGAAGTGGATCAGTCAAAAGATTCAACACACCCACTTGAGGAGGGAATATGGGGTTCAAAACACTTTAACAAAAGATATTTGAAGGAAAGGGTTAACTGTACCCCTTTTAAACAAAGACATTTGAAAACCTGCAAACACAGTAATGTGGTAAACTGTGTTCTCGCAAATCCTGTTTTTCCCTCACTGACACTGATGGCATTGGAGAAGTCTGAGTTTCAGGATCGAAGACCTTGTACTGCGGATAGGTATCTAGATTATTAAATAAATAAACTCGATGGATAATATTGAGTTTAAAGTGTTGTCAACTTTCAAAACACATAGGCTTTTGGAAACACAAGCTTTTCAACACAGCAGGGGGTAATGTAAGAAAAGGCAACAAAGACATACATCAAAGGCATCGGATCAGGAAAGCAATGATAGGTGTGAAAAAACATGGGCCTCTCATTCCGATCGGGTAATCTGTTCAAAAGAACTGGGATTTATAAAACATCAAATAGTATTGCACCCAGCATATGGTCAAATGGTATAAGGAATGGATTTGAAGCCAATGAAACAATCAAAATTGGAGATATAAGGACCATTAAGAATGTCTGGGTGTAGAAATGTAAGGGGCTATCTCTACATGAAAGGCCATAAACAGACAATAAAGGGGCCTTTTACAACCCATCGTTCGAGCACATGGTGTTTTCTCCATCAAAGGGTCTCCAGTCACATGATCAAAGCCTAAACTGTCAATCAATGATTGAGGCATAGCGACAGGGAGCGATTGGACAAAAAGAATGACCCTCCCCAATCCTATGTCCTAGTGGTAAAAAAACAATATGAACAGACTTTGAGTGAAGAACAGGCTCTTCTCTTCACCACCTGGCAGTCACAAGGAACGCACACTGTAATTGAACATCATGCAAGAAGAAGAGGACCTCGAGAATTGAAGAGCTGATCAACCTTCAGATCCGATGAGTAAAATCCTTGGTTTAAAGGTTGTATATGTATTAATGATTTGCCTGATGTGTGTATGAATTGTTAAGTCATTACATGATAACGTTGCAAATTATTAAGTGTATAAGGGGATTTTATAGAGGAAAGTCATATGTATGGTTTGATTTTGCTTCATGAACGCTCGTATGAATGATAACATCATTAAATAATTACTTTTGATTAACGAAACTACCGCGAGTGAGGGTGACTTTCTTTGCTTGACTATTTGTCCATTGTCCAAGAATCACACAAAATAAGGAATTCCCTACCAATGTCTGTCTTTGATTCAGTACCATTTTGTACTAACCTCCTGCTTCTAAAAAGGATGATGTCTACTCAGATGTTTTTCTTTTGCTGAACTAACTTTTTCCTGCACTTGTTATCAACTAATTAAATGTCAGTATATGTTGGTATGTCTTTTAATTAGGTTTACTGAAGTGACTAAACTGACCCTTGCTTTAAGATCATTCTTAGTTCAATAGTTCAGTGTTCACTGCACCTAAATTGACTTATACTTCCCTGCCCAACAGGCAAAAGCGAAATGTTACTATTACTACAATATAAAGAGAAATCGATAGCAGTATAACATGAGCAGACTTCAGGATAGTCTGATTAACTCTTTCTTTACACAGACATGCAGTACAAATTGACTAAGGTTGCTTGTGTCACCTGCTGAGGTGTAGAAATTTGGTTTCAGAGTCACCTGCAGAGCCACAGGCAATGATGTGTGTGACCTGGTGCTGGGCTCCAGTTGGTGCTGCAAAAGGTCACATAGCTCTGTCACTGCCTCCCTCTTGAAGCAGAGCCACCGGACACACTGCACCTCACTGAATTGGATGCATGGGGCTCGATATTAGCACCCGCTATCGGGTGCGTTCCTGGCGGGGGAGGCTCCGAAAATCGGGGAATCCCAGAGTGGGTCGGGAGCCCGGCTCCAACCCGCCCACTTCCGGGTTTCCCACAGACGCGCTGATGTGCGCGCGCAGCCCCCGCATGTGGGACTCCCGCAGGCAATTAAAGCCGGCGGGGTGCCACTTAAAGTATTTATTTAGGTATTTCAGGTCGTTTAGAGACCTGATTAAGGAGATATTTTACATGGGGTGGGATTTTGCAAACAACTGGGACTGTTTCCCGTACTGGGGGAAACACTCCCAGTTCAAATGGACGTGTTGCAGCCATCAGCCTGTGGCAGCTGCAAAGGTCCATTTGACAGGTGGTGGGGGGAGACCCTCACTCATTGCAGGAGGCCACTCTGTCACTTTGGACAAAGTTTGGCCTCCACCACCCTCCTCCTAACAACAAAATTCACCAACTTGCACACTTACCTCGGAGTCCAGACACATGTACCTACCTTGCGGACCCCCTCAGATGTACATCTTCCGGATGGGGGCCGCTGTAGCTGCAGTCATGACCTCCTCGGAGGGCGAACAGCATCACCAGCCTCGCCGGCCACGCAGTCCACCTCTGACACGTGGAGATCCACAACACAGTGCTGTGACACATCCACCTGCACAGCAGGAGGGAGGGCAACCGCAGAGAGAGATGCGTCACAGAGGGCACTACCCTCGCCACAGCGTCCACAGACTGAGGCTCAGCTTCCTGGACCTCTCTGAGCAGCAGTGCACACGGAGGCTCAGAGTCACTCAACATGTAGTCGTGGACATCTGCAGCCTCCTTCATGCAGAACTGCTCCCGGCTGGCCCGAGCACCATCTTCTTACCTGTCGCTGTCAAAGTCACCACTGCCCTCAACAACTTCTCCTCCGCATCCTTCCAGGGTGCCACCGGGGACATCGCCAACGTCTCTCAGTCGTCTGCACAAAAGAGCCCTGCAAATACACCTACACCCACTCTGCAGTGACACAATGGGTGGCATCAGGTGTGGGTCTTCATTGTGATCCTCAGGAAAGGGCATTATTGCATAAATCAGACAAGATTCGCAAAGACGTGGCAGTAGTGGTGCCAATATAATATGTAATGTGAGTTGCTCAGAAATTCAATATAAGTAAAAACCATGACAAACCCTCAAACACCCTTGTGCATCCCCTTCATGCTCACGACACATTTGCCTTACGCTTCCTACTGCACATATGTGATGCATGCCCTGTGGCTGCAGCACAGGTAGTGGCAGGTTGAGTGAGGCTGACCGTGAAAGAGATACATGAGAGGGTGAGTATGAGATAGAGCCATGAGATTGTATGAGGATTGGGTTGAGTGGTAGTGGCAGGATGAGTACTGGCGAGGTGAGTAAGTGCAGGTAAGATGAGGATGAGCTTTGAGTGGGTGTTAGGGGTGATGTGACAGAGTAGTGTTGGCAATGCAGAAGGAGGTGTGGGGTGGGGGCGGTGATGTGGAAGACGGAGTGTAGGGGAATGAGTAAGTGTACTCACTTTGGCTGACCTACTTAGGTCATTGCAGCGCCTCCTGCACTGTATGCAGGTGCGCGATATGTTGGTGGTGCAGGTGACCTCCTCTGCCACCTTGAGCCAGGCCTTCTTGGTGGCAGAGGCAGGCCGCTTCCTCCCGCCCGCCGGGGGGAAGATCTCTTCTCACCCCATCCAATGATGCCTGGAGTGAGGCATCATTAACCTGGGACCAGCCTTCCCCCAGGGCTGCTCCATGCTGTAATTTTTCCTATTTCTTGCAGCATCAGTCAGTGGAGGACTGCTCCTTTAAGTAGAGCTCCTCCAGCTGACAGACCTTACTCCGCCCGATGCGCAGCTCAGCAGCGGGGAACCCGGAAGACCAGGTAAGTGGCTCCAATTAGCCTTCGATTACGCGCGGGGCAGACTGATTTCACCGGGCGCGTTACCCACGCGCCCAATAGCCCCCCTGCCGAGAACCCGCCGCCCTGGTAATATCGAGCCCATGATGTTCTTGTCCTGTAAGCTCGTATCAGGTAAGTCCTCAACAACAACAACAGCAACTTGCATTTATATAGCGCCTTTAACGTAGTAAAACGTCCCAAGGCATTTCACAGGAGCGATTATCAAACAAAATTTGACACCGAGCCACATAAGGAGATATTAGTCAAGGTGACCAAAAGCTTGGTCAAAGAGGTAGGTTTTAAGGAGTGTCTTAAAGGAGAAGAGGGAGGTAGAGAGGTGGAGAGGTTTAGAGAGGGAATTCCAGACCTTAGAGCCTAGACAGCTGAAGGCACGGCTGCCAATGGTGGAGCGATTAAAATTGGAGAATGTGCAAGAGGCCAGAATTGGAGAAGTGCAGAGATCCTGCAATCTCCCCTCCTTTGCCTTCTTTTCCCTGCAGCTGCAGATCTTGTTTGCTGTTCTTGCTCCTCCTGGTTCTCTAGCCACAAAGACAGACCAAGGACAACACCCAGGTCGCAAGAAAGGGTTTCTGCAGAAGCCCATGGGCTGAGATTATCCCCCAGCTCCAAAAATTAACTTGCCACAATTTTTGCAGTCTGCTATAGACGTCAAAACAGCCAGAAATAGGCAGAAAAGCCTACAGTTTTAAACAACGCACCAGATTTTTAACTAACTGCAGCTGAGGATCCCTTTGAATAATGCTGGTGCAACGTCCCTCCCTACCATTCTCACCCAAGATTTGAGGGTGTGTTTTAGAATGGGCAAATCCAGTGCTGAGGATGTTGAAGATGGCAATAGGGTTCTGAAACAAGTGCAGCAAATACAGAGGAAGAGGACAAAATACCAGTGGTACAAGGGAACCTAAAAATAAGTCAAGGGGAGGAACCTAGGAATTTAATATAAGTTAGAAAAATGGTATTGGAGAAAATATGGGACTTAAGATTGACAAATCTCCAGGACCTGATGGTTTCCACCCCAAAGTATTAGAAAAAATAGGTGACTAAATTACAGGTGGATTAGTCATAATTTTTCAAAGCGCTCTAAATTCAGGAATTGTGCCTTTGGATTGTAAAATTACAAATGTCATTCCATTATTTAAGAAGAGAGGGTGAGAGAAAACAGTTAACTACAGACCTGTCAGTTTAACAACGATTGAGGGGAAATTACTGAAATCTATCATCAGGGATAGAGTGATTGAACACTTGGACAAGTATGAGCTGATCAAAGAGTCAGCAAGGATTTGTGATGGGTAGGTGATGTCTGACTAATCTAGTTGAATTTCTTAATGGTGAGAGACTAGGAGCTGCGGGGGAGCAAAGTGACTTAGTGTACACAAATCACTAGAAGCTAGTGCACAGGTACAAAAAGTTATCAAAAAGGCTAATGGGATTGTTGTCTTTTATCACAAGGGGGTTGGAATACAAAAGTGAAGAAGTGATGCTTCAGTCGTACAGAGCCTTGGTCAGACCACATCTGGAGTACTGCATTCAGTTTTAGGCCCCTCATCTCAGGATGGATATATTGGACTTGGAGGAGGTACATCGCAGATTCACCAAAATGATACCAGCGCATAAAGGGTTAAATTATGAGGACCGGTTGCAGAAACTTGGTTTGTATTCCCCTGAGTTTAGAAGGTTGAGGGTTAATCTAATCAAAGCTTTTAAAATGATAAAAGGATAGATTTTTGATAGGCAAGGGTATCAAGGGATATGGAGCAAAGGCGGGTATGTGGAGTTGAGGTACAGATCAGCCATCATCTAATTGAATGGCAGAACAGGCTCGAGGGGCTGAATGACCCACTCCTGATCCTATATTCCTACCTCCTGCGCTATCTTGGCAGCTATGACATAAGTTTGGTTGAGCTACTAAAGGATTTCTGCCATGTTATAGGTTCATTACAGTCTATGATAGGAAATTAAACTTGATACTTTCACTAAAAGGAGCAAGTTAAATTCAAATCAATTATATCACAGTCAATAAATTATCCAAAAGCTCTTTGAAGGCAGTCAGTATATTTTTGTCACTGAATTCTTCCCATTGATATTTGCCACTATCTAGCAAATAGTTTGAAGGTTAATTGCTCACCAGAATATCATTAATTCTTTCTAAAGATAAAAGATGTGAGCTCTGATTAACAAGTGTATCCTTCTTTTATCAAATATCCAGACGTCCATTTTCCTACTGCTTAAATGAATGCAGAAAAGCAAAAACGTCAAGAAAGATGAGTCAACAATCCACAGAGCTTCCAGGGCACTCTGACAGAGTGTGTCGGCAGGACCATAAATTAGTGTGGGATCTGGATATGCTGGATCCCACCATTAAATTGGGAATTCTGCTGGCCTTGTAAGTGGCAGAGCCACCTCCCATCTTTTACAAGGCCAGCAGCGTTAGAGGGGTTGGGATTGCAGGGCAGGGACTCCCAACACCGAGAGTTTCAACATTTCCAGCTCTCGGCCGGATCTGGCATATTATTGAGGTAGGCCCTACCTAGAGGTCCAGGCCAGGACTTTTGTCTAGACCCCTGAAGAAAAATGAAAGAAATTTTGTTTAAATACGGTAGGTCAATGGTTTTTCAGGGGGGCGGGGGGGTGGAACGATTCCGCAACCCCCTAGCCCCTGGCCCTGGTCAGCCACACTTCCTCTGCAATTTGCGAGCGGATGTCCCAGAAGCACATTAGTGGCACAGATGTCTGCCGTTCCTATTTAAATAAAGAGACCCCCTTAAACCAGAATGTGTGCTGTAAATTCTTCAGGACAGAAAATATAAGGGTTTAAAATCATTATAATAAATATTGATCATGGGTGATATGTGTTTATTATTCTCCACTGTCAAAGATTTATTGCCCTGTCACCCTTATTGATTACAAGCACTAAGAAAGTGACCCATGAGACAACATTCAATTAAACTATTTATTAATAAACATGTAACCCATGCTGGTTATTCTCCTGTAAGATAGATAGGAGATTGTCTCCCTATTACACCATAATTGAACAAAACCCTTTGACTGGTAGCAGTTAATTGATACATGCATTTAGTTTTAACTTAAATATTTTTGTCCTGATGCACTTTCAGGGTCTGTTGGCATCTGATAGCTTTCAGTCTAGATTCAATTTCCCATCAGTTTATAGGTTAGATTTTAGACTAATATTCATTGATACTGTTCCAAAGTGTTTGCAAAAGTACCAGTTCAGTTGATAAATTATGAGGTCAAGAGGAATCAACAAGCTGGTTAGCCAGATACTTGCTGAGAAATAGTTCACACATAGTAGAGATGGGCAGCAAACCAAACTCCGAACCAAAAGTCTATCACTTTAATCTCATTTGCAAATGCTCTAATATAGCCAAACTCTTGTTGGATTTGTCTGATTAAAAAAGCACACGTGCAGAGGACCAATTGTTTGTTGCCATGGCACTGCCAAAAGGAAGAAATGTCCTTTACATGTGCAATTCTATTTTCATTATCTTGCCATTAGTTTTGTGCGATCAATGGCAATCATTTGAGGCTGTAAACACCACACCAGATGTCTAACATTTTTAAATAAGCAAATCCTTTCCTTTCAGCCGAGCGATTAGGTCTCACTTCTGGATAGTGGTGATATGCCTGGTGAGCACAAAATCAATTGTTGGCAGTCTAGCAAGTTATTCAGTACATGTGCTCTCTGGTGATTTTACAGCCGATAGCCTTGATTTTTTAAGTCATGTCCACAAAAATGTGAGGCAAAAATCAAACGGAGTACTACTCTCCAAAATGTAAAATACAGTAAGGTGTTTTAGTTTTCATCCCCTGTTTATATATATACAGTATAGTAGTTTGATATTGCTTTAATTGTAAGTCCCTCAATCCCTGTGTATATAATTAATTTTATAGCTGTTGAGCATACAACTCACTACTTCCAATGGCAAATATTATCATGGAAACTGGTCTAGAGCAATGGGGCCTCCTTCCCCATTACACAGTAAAAAATAAAGTACTGTGTATGTTACATAAACAACATTGAAACATGGGGGTTAAGGAAGCCTACCCATTTCAAAAATAATGTTCTTCACAGCACCACCTGTGCATGAACATACCAGAGTTTCATGGTGGAAGTCAACTTGTGAGAAATTGAGGTTTGTGTATTTATGTTACAGACATCTGGGCCTGGATTTTAACATCAAGACGGGAACTCAGCGTGTGGGTGGATTTACGCGTGGGAAACTCAGAAGTAAAGTGAGCATGTTTAAATCTGCGATCGCATCTCGATTGCAGTCAATTATCTTTGCTTCTGGGTTTCGCGTCTCCAAGCTGCGCAGCGGGCCCACTGCACACCCAGATGATGCGATGGGAACGGCATTATTTAAAGGGCCAGTTCAACAATGGGTTTTGAGGGAGAAAGGAGAAATGGAGTCCAGGAAAGCAAAGGCAGTGCCTAGATTTACTGATGCCTCCCTAGATGTACCACTGGCCGCAGTGAGATCTAGGAGGGAGGTTCTTTATCCAAGGGATGGCAGGAAGAAACCTGGCTCTGCCTCCAAAAAGGCTTGGCTGGAGGTAGCACAAGAGGTAACAAGCAGGAGCACGGTGCCTAGGTCTTGGTTGCAGTGCAGGTGGAGATTCAATGACCTGAGAAGGTCTGGAAAAGTGAGTACATTTGCATATTTACCCACATACTGTTGTGTACAACAACTCCCCTCCCCCTTCATCACTCAAGCCTTGGCAAGCCTACTCCATCACAATACTCCTCACACCCACTTAAGTGTCACCAGCAACCATCCTTCACTTTCTATGCACTTGGTCACCTCCTTATTTATGATCCCAACACTGTTACTCATCCCAATCCTTAAGCAATGTGGTGCATCTGTGTGACAGTTAACCTCTGATGTATCTGTATGATAGTCATCCTCATCCAATGCACTGCATCCATCAGATGAATACAGCATCTTCAGTCACTCACAGGTCTGATCTGGTGCCCCTTGTAGGAGAAGAGAGAACAAACGCAAGAGCGAGGGAGAGGACTGGAGGCGGACCTCCACAGATTGTGGAATTAACTGAAGCGGAGACATCTGCAGTCCTCTCAATTGGAGATGGAGAGGCTGGAAGCTCACATATGGCTGGTGCCAGAATATAACACATATTTAATAAAGATGCTGACTTTATTTAATTGATGCCTGAAGCATGAGAAGCCTGAGTATGGAGAGTGGCAAGATTGCGTTTAAGCCAAGACTAAGCCATTTCGCTTTCTTTTGTCTTCCAGGACCTTCACGGCTACAGGAACAGTCTGCGGATATGGATGATGTTAATTCCTCAGAGGATATCATTTCTTCTGAGGGTGCACCATCACAGGACATACAGCCATGCACCAGTGCAGATACTCGCACTTTGATGGCTCCTGTTAGACAGATAGTTGGGTTGTCACCTGGTGACTCACGAGTCACAAGTAAGCACGAGCAGACACTGGTGGCAGGGGCAGCTGTGGAGAGTCTGTGTCGGGGAGCGCACTCCTCTCCAAGCTCTGCTTAGCTGGGCATGAATGCTGAACCCCGGGGGCACTCGTTGAGAAGGAGAATAATTGAGGCACACAGTTGCACCTTTGCAAGGTACTGGAAAATGTGCCACGCACACTCTCCATAATAGCTGAGAGAATGGAGGAGTCCAACTCCAGTATTGGTGGAGTGATATCGCAAGTAAGTGCTACAATATCTGCACTGGCGAGAGTGGCCACCTCCATTGAGCTTCAAGCATGGCTTACAAATAAGTCTATGCAGGCCATGACCACGGCCTTGCAGGAGAAGTCTGCCTTCTTCAACAGGATGTTAGATACCTTTATCAGTGGCCTTACAAAGTGTCACTGATCCTCACCAAGCCGCCGTCCAACAGAGTGGTGGGAGTGATGTGGCGCTGACCCAGGAGCAGGATGATGGCGAAAGGGGACATGGAAATAGGAACTCCACTCAAAGCGCTCCCACGTCTCATCCATTGCCCTCCCCTCGACCAGTACCCGCCAGGCTGCCTCCTCTCCTGATGGTTGAATCTGCTGCTGCACAGGCGGAGCAGTCATTAGCGGGGCCCTCACAGGCTCCAAAACCCAGAGGTCATAGGCCGAAAGTATCTCAGCAGTCAGGGCAGGGATCTGAGGAACCTGCCTCTACCACTGCTGAAGCCACAGGTGATACACCACGTAGAAGCGGTAGAAAGCATATGTTTAGGCAATTGTAGTTCACCAAGGGTATGCACAAGGGTGTTTGAAGAAATGTTATGGTTTAATTTATATTTCTTTTTATGTTGGCACGTAAAATGTATTCATTATCACCACTTCCAAGTCTTCTACGTTATTGCTTCTAGATTTTCAAGTGGACCTTTCATTTGCTTCATGATCAATGCCAATACATGGCGACACCCATTCGGTGGCTGAAGGACTGTTTTGTGCTAAGGAAGGGAGAGGGTTTTGGTGGTCATGATGATGATTTTATCAGGTGGCATGAGTATGTCAAAGATCTATATTTTTGGAATGTCATAATGAGAACCTTTGAGAAATGAGGGCATCCCTGGTGTCCCAGGCAGCAATGTGCACAGCTGGTCTCGCAATGTGTGCACCATTGCCATATTCCTCCTCCTCGTGTTCCTCGTTGTCCTCCTCATCCTCTTCGTCTTCCTCAATGTTGCCGCTGACAGAGGATGATTGAGGAGCGCTTTCGTCCTCAACCATCTGTAACCTCTCTGCAGCGAAATGTTGTGCCGGACGCAGCCTGGAGACCCTCTCTGGCGAATACTGAAGGGCTCCCCCAGACCTGTCGAGGCATCTGAAGCGCATCTTTAACATGCCTATGGCTGCTCAATGACACACTTGGTGGTCATATGGCTCTGGTTGTGTCGTTGTTGTGCCTCGTTGGTGGGGTTCCTCACAGGTGTCATGGTCCACGTTTGCAGGGGGTATCCTTGTCTCTGATGAGCCAGCCCTTAAGTCTGTCTCCTGTCAGGAAGAGGTCTGGAATGTTTGACTGGCGCAAAATGAAGGCATCATGACATCTGCCAGTGAATCTGATGCACACCTGCAAAAATCTGTTATTGTGGTTGCACACCAGCTGAGCATTGATGGGATGATAGCCCTTTCGGTTAATGAATACTCTTGGTTCATGTGGTGGTCCTCGGATTGCTACGTGTGTGCTATCGACTGTGCCCTGCACCCTACGAAGCCAGCCAGAGAGGAAAAACCCAGTGTCCGCTCATTCTGGCTATTGTCCTCGCGGGGGAAGTTCACGTAATCGGACGCCCTGGCAAACAACCCATCCATCACCTGCCTTATACTTGTGTGCAGACGATTGACACATCTTGGAGATGTCACTGATGGAGCCCTGGAAGGAACCAAAGGCAAAGAAATTGAGGACTGTGGTTACTTTTACTGTGATTGGCAATGCGTGGCCACCAGGTTCAGCAGGATGCAGCTCTTCCTGAAAGAGGCTGCAGATGTCTGCGGCCACCTGCCAACTCAATCTGAGCCTGCGTAGGCACTGTTCTTCAGAGAGGTCCAGGAAGCTCAGCCTCTACCTGTAGAGCCTCTCACGTGGGTAGTGCCTCCTGCGACCTCGGCCCCTCTGTTGGTCCCCTCTTTGCTGTTCTCCAGGTCCTTGTTGCGCATCTGCAGATCCCAGAACTGTATGACATGCATTCCCTGGATGGTGATTGTCCTCTTCCTCAGATGTACTGCGGAATAGATCCATTGCGCCCCCATCCTGATCTTGTCAGTTTGAGAGGCTTCAAAATGTTGGTAAATAATTCTCAGTCTCAGCAAAGAAATATCAGTCTAAACACAAAGAATTTACAGCCAAACAATTGCCTGAGAGAACTGAGTGACCAGCTGCAATACCTGACCTTTTATTGAGATGCCTCAAACACAGGTTTAAAGGTCCTAATGAGCTTCTGGTGCATCTCGCCTCCATTTCAATGGCTTCTTTCAAAAAACACGGGAAACACGTGCAGGAGAAGTTAAATCTGTTGCAGAATCCACAAAAAATTAAGCACCTCAAGTTTTTCAATTACCTACATTATCCCTTTAACAATTGGCCTGCCTGCTTTAAGTGGGGACAAGACTTCCAGGTTTCGCCTGGGTTAAACCCGGAGTCGGGGCGTTGAAGCCGGGATGCGGTCCCGCTTCCAACTTCTGTCATTTTGGCTTCACACCCACCCCCAACCCACCCGTTCTTGGGAGTTGAAACTCCCCCCCTTCTCTTCACCCTGGGTTCCTGTCAATCACAGACCTAGAACCCAGGGGTGAAGAACAGAGGAGAATGTGTGTTTCTGAAGTTTATCTCTGTTGCAAAAACCTAAACATTTTCACAATGAAAAAAGTTGGTAAAACAAGTCTGCTCATTTACACCAAGTATGGGACACCACCGCTTTAAACTGGCTTTATAAAACGCAATGATTAAAAATGTGGCATCTGCACATGAAATAATAGAGCATGTTATACACCGAGCAATACAGTTCACTTTATTTACACACAAATGGCTCGGTACAGTATGTCTGCTCATTCATCCAGAAGACTTAGGTATGTAGAGATGCTGAGGATGGTGAGACAATACTCACCAAATATGAGCAAAATGCAAAAACATAAACATGGAAAAATGTGTTGAAATAATATTTTGCAATTGATAGTATTTCTTTTCATACCTATACTTCATTTTAAAGTTGATGCCAGGTTCTAGTACATAGCAATCTTAGTCTTTTATAATTCATGAATCATGCTTTTTTAGCTTAAAGTAGTAATTTTTTATTGTGTTCCTTCAGAAATGTCAGCCATTAAATCTAGACATTGTACCTTTTTTCCTGTTGTTGCCTATTGATTCCAAGACACAGACAAGGTGGCACCATCCTCAGGTTGCAATGGTCTTTTATTAGACAGAAGTTTTTGCATTTGTAGTTCTTGGCAGGCTGATGGGCACAAGCAGCATCCAGTTGGAATGGAGCCCACTATATTGACACTGCCAACAAATCCTAAGAGGAGCTTTCCGTTGCTTTTTCCAAACATAGGGTTGACTTTCTTTCTCACTCGATCTAAGGTTTAAATGAAATGCCATGACCTTGAATTCTAACACCCGAGATTAAAACAGATAATAAATAAATTAAAGCAGAAGCACCTTGATGAACTATTTTCAGCAGTTAGAATGGTAGAAGGCCTTCCAAAGAAGTTGGGAATGACTTTGTTTTTGTTATATGAGAGCTGGGTGATGTCAATATTGGGTTAGAAATTGGCACACAGACATCCTTACTGCGCCATGTGGAAATGTCTCAATACTGAAATGCCTCAGTAGTTGTAATGATAGCAGATAATAAAGCTGTGGATATTAGTACCAAACTATTCCACTACATTTTAAAGTCAGTTAAAGGTACTGAAGAAAACAAAATCTACATCTAGATTAGTTCCTAAACAGTGTTGGATGAGACTTAATATTGTGTAGGAACATCAATTTCCTAGCTTTGCAGATAACAATAATGCTAAATGATATTGAAGATTTAACTGCATTCACCTGTTAATCAACAGAGACAACATACTCCTTCAGGTTTAAATAAGAATGAGAAATGAGTTTAGACAAGAGTGTCTGATTTGGTTCATGTCTGCAACAAGCTATTAGAGCATGACAAATAGTTATTCTTTGATCATGGTACACTGACAGAGGCCAAAAATTGCTTCACATATATCTTGTAGTTTTGATTCATTCTGTAATACAATTCTTCACCCTTCACTGGAGAAAATAGTCACTTTTAAAGGGTAACACTGTCAATCACAGTCTTATTATCTTCTCCATGGTTCAACATGTCCAAATTAATCCTGGTGTGCCCTGTTCACCGGTAACACAGACAAATTGGTCGTTGTTGCTGCCATTAAAAACATACGTAGAAGGTATTATCCCATACCTTCTAACCTAATATATTTTCCTGTTTTTTAAAAAATGTGTCCCATATTTCCAGCAAATAAAAGATGCAAGTGATTTCAATTGACTGTTTACATGACATAAAATATTGGGATTGCCACCACAAAGTCATTGGCAACTCTTGAAAATCTTGTGACAAAAAAACCTAAAGGCCCTTGTCTATTTTAAATGTGAGGCCCATCTCTCCCTAGTTTGGTCATGTACCATTTCCTAGTTGTTAGATCAGGCAAGCGATCTGTCTCCATGCCTCTTTTAATGTCCTTGAATAGTTCGCTGTGGGTGGTGAGACCTGGATTGACTCGTTCTCCAATTTCCTTTCCCTCCACCTGGCAAAGTTCTTTGCCTCTGACCAGCTCCATATATCAAAGCTCTAGAACTTAGCATATGGGGAACTTGAAGCGTGAGTCTGCATTTATCATCCCTTCTCACAGCGTGTTAGATTAACAGCTTACACCACTGCACTGCCAGATTTAAATCTATCCCAGTTTTATAATTACATTTTTTATTATAAACTACACTGAACAAATGTATTTTTGTCAATATTTCTGGATTGGCACTCTCTGATTCCTTTCAAAAAAAACTTAATTTATAATGGATTGTTTTAAAAAGAGACATAATAGTATAACTAGAAATTTAAAAAGGCAGCAAGGTGTAATCAGAACTCCTAATTTTTTTTAAAGTTCCAGTCTTTATTATGTCCAAATAATGAGCAGAACATGAAACCTTTCCCATACTCTGATAAACTGGAATAGATAACATTGTTATGCTTTTAATTTTGAACCTTTTCAATCATATTCATTAGAGGGTTAAACACAATTCATGTTGTTCACGAAGGTGGTTGATAAAAAAGGTAAGCAGCCTACAAATTCAATCTTACCTGGGGTCATGGAAGTGGTGGTTGATCTAATATGTGTTGCTATGGCAGCCAAACTGCTGCTGCCTTTGGGAAAGTGAGAGATTGAGGGAGAAACAGGAAACCCACTGGTACATTTGCTTTCATACTGTATATATTCACTGTTTCTGCAGCTTTGTGTTTTGTGCCTTTTTTCTCCTCAGTTTTCCCCTTTTGTATTTTACTTCTGAATATTCCTCACTGTAAAACTATATCGTTTGCTGCATTAACCCTTCACTTGTCCTTAAAACAGAAGAACCACCAGGAAGCTACATTCCTATTTAAGAAGAATACTTTTCGAAGGACAGGGTATTTAATTCAAACCAGTTAGGACTTTACAAAGGCTCAGGGGTTGTACCAAAAGTGCATACTTTATCTTACATATGTCTGCTGGAAGCTACAATATTTTCTATTTTTGACTAACAAAAATTTGACTGAAAAAGTGGATCCTATTAATCTTACATGGCAATGCAGTAGACTGGGAAGCATTTATTTTCACCAACTAATTATAAAAAACCCTGTGACAGAAGATACATAAAATATTCATTCAATTTGAGGATTATGGTATCATTATTCTGCTGTGCAGAATTTATGGCACTGTCAAAATTGCTAGTTTATTCATAGTGTGCATTATCTATAAAAATATTATTCTATGCACTTCCCTTTATAACCTTTAATATAATAGACTGCCACAATAATAGTCTGATATAGAGACTGTCCCATTTTCAAGCTTTAACTCTTTCACTAGCCCAGTAGTTACTGTTAGTTCTATTGTATGGAAAGAATCTTGAAATTCATTTTTTGGCATTCCGATGCAAAATCTGTTTGGGAGGAAGGATCCAAATTTCAGGTACGTGTGAGTGATATCCAAATATCAAACCATACAATGCAACTCAAAATCCCACACTACTCACTAAATTTGCTCCAAGAGCTGTTTTTTCCCACCTTTAAAAATCAGTTATTTTCATGGCTCCAGATAAATGCTGGTTGTTAGTACATGATTTTACCTCCCGAGTGGGAAATGAAGGATTTCTACTGTAAATAAATTGAAGGCCACTGCTCTTTTCTTTCTAAGTGAGTTGCACAAGGAGAGTGAAAGCCTCTTAGCCACAGTACAACAACTAGACTGACTTTTGCAGGAGGACACATAAGTTTGATGTTTTTAATGCTCAAAGGCTGCATTAGATAAATAAGTATGGGAGATATAATAAATTAATGGGACCTTTCTATTCAGTCTTTCAGAACAGAATCCTACTGTTTGGAGGAGACTGCATATCTTGCGATTTAATCTGTTGCCTGTCTATATAACACTGAAATTACAATCTGACTGCTTTTGACCTGAATGCACTTTTCATTTTAGGTCAAAATGGCTTGTTAGAAAATCATTTTCTAGCAAAAGGTGTGAAATCTTTGATGGATGTATGAAAAAGCAGCATATATGTGTAGAGGGACATTTTGTGCCTCTTCGCATGCAGGCTCTATTAGCCTTTTTACCTCTCAGCTTGAAAGAACAATTTTTCTCCTTACAATTGCATGCACTGCCCTTAGCACAGACATCAACCCATGCACTGCATTAATCTAAAACTCATTCAGTTGAACATTACATTTCCATTAACACAGTCACTCCGACCACAGATTGTCATTAACAAAGGAAGACATTTGCTGGACTTTAAATGAAGGGCATTCTAATTCATGATTTTATAAACTCCACTGTTCTGCCTGCATGCTTGTTGAGTTAAACAGAATGGTTGGTGTTGAATAATCTAATGTTTTATTTAAAGTTTTGAGGACTAAACTAAATGGAAAAACTATTAGTTTTAGGGAATATAATAGAGAAAATGTTACAGGCTTTTTACAACAATGAACTGATAGAACATCTGAGAAAAATAATTGATAAAGATTTTATTTAAAATGTTCTATTTTCTGTAATTTTGCCTGCAACTTATCATAGTAGGTACAGCACAGCAGGAGGCCATTCGGCCCATCGTGCTCTTTGAAAGAGCTATCTAATTAGCCCCATTCCGCTGCTCTTTCCCCATAGCCCTGTAATTTTTTCCCTTCAAGTATTTATCCAATTCCCTTTTGAAAGTTATTATTGAATCTGCTTCCACCACCCTTTCAGGCAGTGTATTCCAGACCATTACAACTTGCTGCGTAAAAAAATGTTTCCTCACGTCGCCTCTGGCTCTTTTACCGATCACCTTAAACCTGTGTCCTCTGGTTAGTGACCTGTTAACCACTGGAAACAGTTTCTCCTTGTTTACTCTGTCAACACCATTCATGATTTTATCTCCCCTTAACCTTCTCTGTTCTAAGGAGAACAACCCCAACTTCTCCAGTCTCGCCACATAACTGAAGTCCCTCATCCCTGGCACCATTCTAGTAAATCTCTTCTGCACCCTCTCTAAGGCTTTGACTTCCTTCCTAAAGTGTGGTGCCCAGAATTGAACACAACGCTCCAGTTGAGGCCTAACTAGTGTTTTATGAAGGTTTAGCATAACTTCCTTGTTTTTGTACTCTATGCCTCTATTAATAAAGCCCAGGATTCCATATGCTTTTTTAACAGCCTTATCAACTTGTCCTGCCACCTTCAAAGATTTGTGTATGTGCACCCCCAGGTTTTTCTGTTCCTGCACCCACTTTAAAATTGGACCATCTAGTTTATATTGCTTCTCCTCATTCTTCCTACCAAAATGCATCACTTCACACTTCTCTGCATTAAATTTCATCTGCCATGTGTCTGCCCATTTCACCAGTCTGTCTATGTCCTCCTGAAGTCTGTTACTATCCTCCACATTGTTTTCTACATTTCTGAGATTTGTATCACCTGCAAACTTATACCCTCTATATCCAAGTCCAGATCATTAATATATATCAAAAAGAGCAGTGGTCCCAATACTGACCCTTGGGGAACACCACTGTATACTTTCCTCCAGTCTGAAAAACAACCATTCACCACTACTCTCTGCTCTCTGTCCCTTAGCCAATTTTGTTTTTATGCTGCCATTGTCCCTTTAATCCCATGGGCTTTAATTTTGCTAACAAGTCTATTATGTGGTACTTTATCAAATGCCTTTTGAAAGTCCATATACACAACATCAACTATACTACCCTCATCAACCCTCTCCGTTACTTCATCATAGAACTCAATCAAGTTAGTCAAACACGATTTTCCTTTAACAAATTTGTCTTGACTTTCATATATTCGCCCATACTTTTCCAAGTGCCAATCAATTTTGTCCTGGATTATTGTCGCTAACAGTTTCCTCACCATTGATGTTAGGCAGACTGGCTTGTAATTGTCAGGATTATCCCTATCCCCTCTTTTGAATGGGGTGTAACATTTGCAATCCTCCAGTCCTCTGGTGCCATCCCCATATCTAAGGAGGATTAGAAGATTATGGCCAGAGCTTCCGCAATTTCCACCCTTACTTCCCTCAGTAACCTAGGATGCATCCCATTTGGACTGGGTGAATTTTCTACTTTGAGTACTGCCAATATTTTAAGTACCTCCTCTTTATCTATTTTTATCCTATCCAGTATCATTACTACCTCCTCCTTTACTGCTACAACGGCAGCATCCTCTTCTCTAGTGAAGACGGATGCAAAGTATTCATTTTGTGCCTCAGCCATGCCCTCTGCCTCCACAAGAAGATCTCCTTTTTTGTCCCTAATCGGTCCCATGCTTCTTTTGACTGCCCTTTTACTATTTATATGTGTATAAAAGACTTTTGGGTTCCCTTTTATGTTAGCCGCTAATCTACTCATTCTCTCTCTTTGCCCCTCTTATTCCCTTTTACCCCCCTTTTTTAGATATCCTTTGTACTTTCTGTATTCAGCTTGGTTCTCTACTGTATTATGAACCTTACATTCATCATAAGCCTCCTTCTTCTGTTTCATTTTAATCTCAATATCTTTAGTCATCCATGAAGCTCTAGCTTTGCATGCGTTTCCTTTCCCCCTCTTAGGGATATGACTACTCTGTACCAAACTAACTCCTCCTTGAAGGCCTCCCATTGTTCAATTATTGTTTTGCCTACCAATTTTTGATTCCAATCCACCTGGGCAAGATCCCTTTTTAACTCACTAAAATTAGCCCTCCTCCAGTTAAGGATTTTCACATTTGATTATTCCTTGTTTTCCATAACTATTCTATACCTAATGATATTATGATCACTGTTCCCCAAATGTTCCCCAAATGCTCCCCCACTGAAACATGCTACACCTGCCCCACTTCTTTCATAATCTTAAAAAAAGTCATAATTGAAAGCTTAATGGACTGGTTCTAATCATTAGTCTGATGCAAAAAAAAATTGAAAAATTGATAGCATAATCTAAATAGGTTTATGATGGTGAAAGAATGACATGACCAATTATAGTTGACTGATTAAAATGGCTTAATTGTCAATATATAGTTAATATAGTCAACCATGGTTGGCTAATGTGTATCTTATTACTTTTTTTTATCAATAGCTGACTCTTTTACAGTATTGAACAATATTGTGAGAAGCATATTCTAATAGTGTGGATATGCTGCCGTGCTGCTTTTCCTATACTCTCTCTCAACATATTCTTCAAAATTGCAGCATCTGGTACTTGTCCTACGGAGGGAGCAGACCCAGATCACAGTACAGAGACCAGAAGAGGTCTCAAGAGCCAACATTCTCAGCAATGTCCACTTCTTCTCAGTCTCACATTATTACATTCAAGACATTGCAATTGGGTTATCCATTTTCAACTTTTGTCTATTTTATGTATTTATAAATGTTCTTTGTGCAGATTTTGTACCTTTCATGATTTAACTGCTCTGCTTAATATCTTTGCACTGATAAGAGTCCTGGGATGTGCAGAAACCAATTACAGCTGAATTCTGATCAATGTTAATTTGTCAAGAATCTCAATTTTTGATGTGGTTTACATCGATCCAGATTCTACAGTATCACAAATGGTGTAAAAAAGAATGTTGTCTTGTTTGGTGGCAAACTGAAGAATTGTTGTCTTGTTACCATTTAACACATCATGAACAAGGATACATTTTCTTAAATACCTCCATCTATTCTAACTCCAAACATTCATCTTAGGGCCACATCAAAAATAAGTGTAACCATTTGTACAAGAATTCAATATATTTCAATATACCCAGTGAGGGATTGGCCAGGATCTGAGGGGAATGAGTGCATCAAAGGTAGAGGTGAAATGGTTGAGGAAATGATTGACAGAAGCATTGGTGTCATTGTGGTTGGGAGGCCAGAAGAGGGGAAGAATTTGAGATGGTGCTTTTGAGTGAGGTGAGGATTATTTCTTCCAAGGGCAGAAGGTGAAGGTGGAAGGGTTGGGGCAGGCAAGGTGATGTGCAGCAGAATGGATATAAGCAAATGAATGGGGAGAGTCCTGTCAATGATAGAGGCCTCAGAGGTCTTAATGCCACATGCAATAATGAGATGGCCATGTGTGTGGATGAGGGAGTGCGCATGAAGGGTAAGGTTGAGGGAGGTGAGTAGGCTAAGGAAGTTGATATAGTAGTGGGGTAGTTCACCTGTAGATTAACATCATCGAGGATGAGGAGTAGCTCAATGCAGAGATTGAGACAGGAGGCAGGAGATTCCATTGAGGCAGTAACTTAGGAGCTGGGACATTAGACAAGGATCTCAAAGGACAGATGGGAGGGGTGGTAGAATGTGAGCTGTTTTACCTCAGGAAGGATCAAAGATTAGTGTCGTATCACCACCATAATGATTTTGACAGGGGACATGATGGAACATGAAGCCAAGAGGGCTGGCCTCAGTGAAGGGAAGGAGTCACCAGTAATAAGCCACGTTTCTGTCAAGCCCAAGTTGTCAATTTGTTCCTCCACGATAAGTTCATGTATAGGGTAGGCCTGAATACATCCAAAGACTGTCATCAAATCAATAACATCATTGCTTGGCTGTGTGACTTGTAGGATGAGAGAATCACCAAAGGCATGCATGGAATTGAATGCTGAATTGACCGCTGCGTGATATGTTACAAGCTATTACTGGCAATCCAACCGCATCATCGCACAACTGTCTTGAAGCCTTTTAGGTGCTTAAATGTGAAGTGGCTGAAGCACTCAAACAATAAACAAGAGCTGTGCAGTGCCTTCAGTGCAGAGTTTGTCTCTAGTGTCAAGATAATGTCAAGATCGAATGGAAGACACTACATGATACAGAGTACAAAGCAGCTTCCAATGCAATCAGCTTTGCCAAGTGCCAGTTTGATGAGAATGACCACTCAAACAGAACGTTGCTTGAAGACAAACAGAGGACACACAACAGCCTGCTCTTTGATCGCAACTTAGCTGCAAAGAAAGCACAAAAAACAACAGTGCTCTGGTCCAAGCTAAGTTGCAATACATGAAAAATCATTTATGGGACAGAAAAGCTGATCAACTCCAATCCTATGCAAGCTAGAAGGACTCAAAACATTCTATGATACAATAATTGGGGTATACGACCCCAAGTATACCAATGCTGCACCTTTGAAGAGTATGGATGGTGCCACCTTTACCAATGGCAAGGCTAAATTCATGCAAAGATGCACTTTTTACATAATTACATATTACATAAAGTCTACAGCACAGAAGCAGGCCATTCAGCCCAACTGGTCTATGCCGGTGTTTATGTTCCGCATGAGTGCCCTCCCACCCCTCTTCATCTAACCCTATCAGCATATCTTTCTATTACTTTCTACCTCATGTGCTTATCTAGCTTTCCCTTAAATGCATCTATGCTATTCATTTCAACTGCTCCTTGTGGTAGCGAGATGCACATTCTTACCACCTTCTGGGTAAAGAAGTTTCTCCTGAATACCCTATTGGATTTATTAGTGACTATCTTATATTTATGGCTCCTAGTCCTGGTCTGCCTCCGCAAGTGGAAACATCTTCTCTACTTCCACCCCATCAAACTCTTTCATAATCTTCAAGACCTCTATCAGGTCACCCGTCAGTCTTCTCTTTTCTATATTGAAGAAATTGTAATTATCCAGATGTCATGTTGCAATTCCTGGGCCTGTCACAATGTAACATTCAATTTTTAACTTTTTGAGAACTACACTACCATTTTTACAACAAAATGAAGATTTGTTGTTTCTTTGTTTCTTCCAGAAAGACTACAATTTAAGACATGCTCTTCGACTTACTACAGTTAATAATTTCTACTTTAAGATATCTCACACGGGAATGTACAGATCTTTTTTCCCTTTCAAATAATTTGAAATAATGAAATAATAATCCCAGCCTGTGTCACCTTCTTCCTACATATGCACCTTCCCTCACGACGTGCCACCCTGACTCAACACATAGAATTACATAGAATTATATAGAATGTACAGCACTGAAACAGGCCATTCGGCCCAACAGGTCCATGCCGGTGTTTATGCTCCCACCCTTCTTCATCTAATCCCATCAACATTTTATTCCTTTCTCCCTCATGTGTTTATCTAGCTTCCCCTTAAATGCATCTATGATAGTCGCCTCAACTACTCCTTGTGGTAACGAGTTCCACATTCTAACTACTCTCTGGGTAAAGAAGTTTCCCCTGAATTCCCTATTGGATTTATTGGTGACTATCTTATATTTATGGCCCCCCATTTTGGAAATATTTAATAGATCAGCCATCAGTATGGATGAAACCCGCGATAGAGTCACACAATGGCCACAACATAATAAAAATGATGAGAGCTTCACAATTGTTGTATCTGGTAAACCCATCAAGGCAATGAAGATTAGTAAAGCTCCAAAATCAATTGGGATTCCTCCAGAGATTTACAAGTGCGGCTGTGGGGCTCTCACTGCCCGATTACACAGACTATCTGAAGAGACATGAAGTATTGTATAGTCACTATCATCTACAAGCAGAGGGAGAATGACTGCAGTGAATTTGTGTTTTTTTTCTCCTTTTGAAAGCTGGGAAAGTTCTTCTTTGCCTGCTTCAAATTGTCATCACTCAGTCCTCCCAGAGACATAAAGTGACTTTAGAACAAATCACAATTTCACTGACATGGTTTTCATCACTTGTCAGGAATGTGTGGAGCAACATAAGGACTTTTACACAGTTTTTATGGACCAAAGCTTTTGATTTGGTCAGCTGACTTGGTCTGTGAAAACTGCTGTCCAAATTTGAATGCCCAGAGAGATTTATCCAGATTGTCAACAAAATCATGGAATGCTTGGTAGAGTGGGTGTTGATGAAGTTTCGTCCAAATCTTTTGCCATCAACAATACAGTCAAACAAGAGTGGTGCTTGTAACTAGCCTCTTTGAGATCTTCTTCATGGCTTTGCTTGATAATACAACACAAATCCCAAATGTGGATGTTCACATATGCTGTTGCATATCTGGGAAGCTCGTCAGCCTGAGTTCATTATGAGCTTTATTGCAGAGGTGATCGTTTGTAAGGCCTTGTCTGCAGATGACTGTACTTTTGAAGGGCTGGTTTACTACAGCAGTTACAGCCTTATCACAAGCCTGAAGCAAACAGATGTTATGTGTCATTCATCCCCAGGAAACTGCTACACCCACCCAACCATCGCCATTGGTAATAGTGAACTACATATCAGCTCACTTATCTGAGTAGATTGTTGTCAAATGATGCACTAATCGGCAATGAAATGTCAGCCAATCACTATTGCTTAAGATCTTAAGTAGAGCAACTCTGCTCACCAATTCCAAACCACTGTAACAAACTTCACAACAGAGAAACCACAATATTACACTTGCTTTCTGTACCTTAGAACTAAAGGTATTGCAGAGCGAGCAGAAAATCTAGATTTTGATCCCCTTGCCAGTTGGACATCAGCACCGGGTTTTGTACTGAGCCTGCACTGGGGGGAAAAGAGGGTTGCACTGCTCCATGGTGCAGGCGTCAAATTTATTTACACTGGGGGCATTCCAAGGGCATGTGCTGGAAATTGCACTACTTTGTGTCATTGACACTATGGGGTTGAACTGCCATGGTTGTTCTCCTGATCTCCCACCATCATTTCGGTAGAAGATCCGCGGAAAACCCGAAGAAATGGCATAAACACCAATTGTGCCGCTTCTCTAGGGTTTCCATGACTCTTCCACTAAAGTTACATGGAAGTTCACCCCTAATATAATTCTGGTGCAACAAAAAAAGCCAAAGCAGCATAAAGGGCAGTGCAGTTCTAAACAAGCACATTCCCCAATATCTCTTGCAATAATGTTTGCTTTATTACATCTCTTGTGTGCTGAGATCTATTTTTCCTTTCCCTGTTGCTTCCTATTGGTGACAGTAGACACTGGGGCCCTGAAATTCCATGTATTTTGCTGAGCAAACGGCAAGAAAAGCATCATTTTAAATTCAAAGTCTAAAATTATCCAGGAATTTGGAAACTTCTTTTCATTCTGTTTTCTTTGTTGCGTCTTTTATTATCACTGATCAGTTTCATTCATAAATTTGGGGTCCCCTAAACTTGGGGCCCTGTACAGTTGTACCCACTTTGCTCCCCCTCTCATCAGAGCTGCTCCTGATTAATATGACTCAATAGTCCATATTTTTCAATTGACATTATTTTTACATCTGTGGATGGCATACTGCTAACATTAAAATTACAATGATTGGCAAATTTATGCTAGAGATTCGGGGGCCGATTTTCACAGCCTCCACTGGGCGGTAGCACTCCGAAAATCATGGGCCTAAACTTACTCCCGATCTGCAGGCCACTATTTTGTTTGGGGCTGTCATATGGGCGGCCCAGGTGCCCCCATGTTTCAGGTGGGACCTTATTTGTAATACATAAACTGGGGTCTGATGACATACTTTTGAGGTACCAATGGGTGGAGCATATGCCCCACACACACACCACAATAGTACTAGGCATGGAATGACTTAACCAGTGGTCCTTAAAGTTCTACGGCAGGCCTCTCACAGAACCGACAAAGGTGAATTGTTTTTTAAGTCATTTGTTGGACCAGGAGGAGCACGAATGTTCTCTTGACCCCACAAAAATCTTCTCACCCACTGCCAGCCCCTTCGCGCACTCCTCTTGTGATTACCCCCCCTTCACCTTAAGTTATTACTTCCAGCTCAGATCCAAGTAACAGCCATGGAAAAAACCCTTTTAATTGAACATTGTTACATTTGAAGGAATGGGTTAACTTTGTCCCTTTTAAACATTACATTGGAAAAGCTTTCAGAAGTTTAAAACAGGCTTGCAAACAACAGCAACTGTAAACATCAGCAGATTCCAACAGGCCTTTAGCGTGTGAAAATAACTAATAAGAAAAGGGAAGAAATTTTTGAAGCCTTAAAATCGGAGACAACATGACTATAAACCTAGTCTTTGTATAGAGAAGAAGAGGCCACACATTCTGATCTCTGCATGAAAGAGTCTAAGCAAAGATAAGGGGGAGGGGGCGTCCTCCCACATTCCGATCGTTTGAGATCACTGCTCATGGTCTTAACAACATCAAAGAGACCTAGTAATGGATGAAGCCTAGTAATAAAGTAGTGATTGGACAAAAAGAATGACATTTCTTCCCAATTCTACATCCCATTGGTCCCAAACAATATAAAAAGAAGACTTTGCGACAAAAACAGTCTCTCTGTGCAGTCGAAGAGCTTACAGGAAGGTCCAACAACAGGAAGAAGAAAAGAATCTCAAATGCTGAAAAGCTGATCACTTCAGGCCTTGATGAGAAAACCCTTGGTTTCTAAGGTTGTATGTATTATGTGACTTGCCTGATGTTCGTATGAATTGTTGAATCATTCAATAATCACACTGTGAACTACTAAGTGTATAACAGGTAGAGTAAGGTTTTATGTAGTGTTTGATCTTGCTTCATGCATGCTCGTATGAATTATAACATCATTAAATAATTATTTTTGATTAACAAGACTTCCGTGAGTGTGACTTTCTTTGACGGACTATTGACCAGATTCAAGAATCAATGGAAAATTAGATTTTCCGACATAAATGGCACCCAAGATGGGACCTGGCATAGTCAGTCAAAGGAAGTGAAATATTGTGTCCTAGCAGAAAGGGTAAAAATGCGATGTCCAACGTCCTTGCAGGAACTTAGTTTTCTGGCAGAGGTAGGTGGAAGGTATAAGAGAAAGGGTTAGAAATACTGTGTCCAACGTCCTCGCAGAAACATAGTTTTCTGGGCTGAGGCGGGTGGAAGGTATAATTGGAAGGTTAAAGAGCAACGTTCGAGCAGAAATAGAAAGGACTGTGAGAAGAGGGTATAACTGAAAGGACTGTGTGAGAAGAGGGTATAACTGAAAGGACTGTGTGAGAAGAGGGTATAAGTGAAAGGACTGTGTGAGAAGAAGATATAACTGAAAGGACTGTGTGAGAAGAGGGTATAATTGAAAGGACTGTGTGAGAAGAGGGTATAACTGAAAGGACTGTGTGAGAAGAGGGTATAACTGAAAGGACTGTGTGAGAAGAGGGTATAATTGAAAGGACTGTGCGAGAAGAGGGTATAACTGAAACATACATAGTAAGAAGAAGGGTATAAAATGGAAGCAGTAGTTCAGGAATCCATTGCAACGGAGTTACCAAGGAGAAAGTAATGGCTACCTTTCAAAGCCTATGATGATGGATAGAAACGTATGTTTGAAGGGTGGCCGAAACTAAAGAAACAAGCTGAAGCCAAAAAGCCTACAGTAAACAAAAAGAAAGTAATGAGAAGTTAGAAACAGAGGTATCTAATCTAAAGAGGGAATTGGAAGAGGTAAAGGAACAATTGGGAAAGACGCTTGATTGGAAACAGGAGCAACAGAATAGTGTAAAGAAAATAATTTGACCCTGAATCAGGCGATTCAAAATGAGTTATTAGAACAATTAAGAAAAGTATGCAGCAGGACAACCTAATGGCAACTATTCGAGTACAGATGAGTGCCAACAAAGAAAGCTGTAGCCATCTAGAAATATCCCATTCCCATTGTAAATGTAAGATAGCTGAATTAGAAAAAGCCTTGCAAGTAAAACAAGGAATGATCTACACAATGCAAGCTCCAGCATGGAAAAAAGAAGCCCTTAAAGGTGAGGGACCCAAAATAAATCCCTGCGCCAGGACATATTGCCAGAAATTGTAAAAACTCCCTTCACTGGAACCTCACAGCCCTGCAAGGGGGGGGGGGGGGGTGGGGGTGGGGGCAGGACCCAGGGGGAGGGGAAGAACTAGCCAAGCTCTATCACAGTTTGGCAGACGTGGAAAATTGTATCAAGGACGAATTAGGCTGTGCTAGAATATAGGAGAAAGGGAGACGATTACAAGCTACAGAATGTGTTCTTTTATTTTCAGTGCACTGTCTCTTTAAAAGCCTATGTGGATGTTACTGTCTCTTTCAAAAGCCTGTGTGACCGTTTCAGTGCTGTGGCTCTGACCTTCTCTTTCAAGACTAAGAATGTTACGAAGATTTTGTTTAACTGTGAAAGCTAACTTTTCTTTCAGTTATATTCAGTATTTTTACAGTCTTTGGGAAAGGCCCCTGAAGAAAGAATGAAGCAAAAGATGATGTCATTTACTGGGTTTTAGTAAACACGTGTTATTTTGATAATTTTACCTGTTCTGTATTATGATAAGTTTAAGATATTGCTGAATGAAATTGGAGTTATTGAGGTTAACTAACCTACTAAATTGTGAAAACCAGGCTTTTATTGTGGCCATGGTGAAATTCTGGTTATGGTAATTTATGTGATAGTCTCATGTCTCATGTCCAGAATTAGAGGCGATCACATATAAAAATTGGCATTTTGAATTTCTTAAATGCTTAATGGTTGATGTGTAAGAAGTTAATGAAGTGTGAAACTGTAACTGAAGCATGATATCTTGTTATCTAAGAAGGCTAATTCAGTACAGGGCATCAATTTTGAAAATGCTGAGATAATCATCTTGGTTGTGGTATGTGATAGCTGTTAGGAAACTGGCACCCTTTGATCTGGTGATTGACTGGTCAAAACAAAGTGATGGTGAAAAAAAAGAGGACTTCACTTCCAACAACGTTCACCTGAGGAAGGAGGAAGCCTCCGAAAGCTTGTGAATTTAAAATAAAATTGCTGGACTATAACTTGGTGCTGTAAAATTGTTTACAAGTGAAAAAAAAGGAATGATTTAATGATCTCGGCTATCTTTATGATAATGGTCCAGAGACATCTTGTAGTTGGATTATATTCCAGAATTGTTTCACAGAATATTTAGAGTTAATAGTGATGTTACTATTGATTTCTGCTGATTTAACAGATTTTCAATTCCTAAGGATGGATAAAAATTGGTACATTTTTTCTGCCGACACGGCTCATGTTTTCAAAATTGGACGTCAGAGAGAAGCTGAAGTTTCTTATCCATAATTTAATTGTATTAGGATCTTTGTGTAAGTTATCATTGTTTTAACAGTGCAAAGACTTTTTGGAAAAAAAGATCAATTTGAACTTCTTCAAAGCACTTTGTTTTAATTGGATCACGGCGAAAAAAAACTGCTATTGTGACGGACTCCTCCCTCACCCTCTGAGCTTCCAGCATTTTAATCTGCTGAGTCACAAACAGTTTCATTGTCCTTTAATGAGTTCCGAGAGAGAGAGAGGACGTTGGGAGTTGGACAGTGACGCTAGGCAGTCTTTCACACTTCTTTCTGGGATTGTTTCAGTTTAAAGGGATTATTCTTTAAAATAGATCATTTAGTGCTATTGACGCAGTGCTTTAATCAAGCACATAACATTTTTTAAGTTTCTTAATTTAAGTGGATATTTCCCCACGGTGATAGAAGGAAATATTGGACATTATTTTTATGCTCCCTTTGCTGATGTTTCCTCCTGCAGTGAGGTGATTGGATCCATCCACAGAAACATGCTTGTAGCCCTCCCTGGACCCGGGATAAAGGGTGACAGAAGGAAATTAATGAATTGTTTGTTATTTTAACCCCTTGGGCTCTCAAAAAGAGCCACATTGGATTTTCTGGGTTTTTTTTACAAATGGGGACCATGGTTTTCAGGACCACAAAGGTGTTGGTGCAGGAAGCAATCCAGTGGTGTTAGGAATTTAAGACCTTATCTGCAGTCATCGCCAGATATCAAATGTTGCAGCATGGTTACATTTGGACTAGGACTTTGCCTCTCAAAGGCTCAGTTTTAACTAATTCAGGGTTGTTTGTTATTTTTCAAGACAAAGTGCTCGGTGGGGAGGGAAATATGGGATTTACCTTCAAAAGTAATTACAAGCACTTCTGCCTCTACTGCAAAACCAGCAAGCCTGGGCATCATTTGTTTATGAAATTGAAATTGATAAGATAATTGATATGAAATGCTATTCAAGCACTTGAGAAGGGAAAATTTATTTGAAATTTAAGGGGATGATCAAATTTACTTGGAACAAAGAGTCCAGTCTAAGCGGTTCCTGTCCAGTGCTATGTATCAGAGGGAGTATTTTGGGGAAATAAAATTGTACATTGACAAGCCCCATCAGTTCAACAATACTGCTTTCTAGAATTGGGATAGTTTTGAAATGATAAAATGGACTCGAGCACAATATAGCGGGATATTTTGGGAAATTAAAAGTGTTCAAAGAAGGGTTTAGTAAAATTAAACAAAAATGTGTTAAGTATAACTTGGAACAAGTTGGGAACGTTTAGTCTATTTTTTTAAGGGTTAATGTCAATATTATATTAGACAGCAAAGTTCCTCTAGAGATCTGATGAATGAGATGAAATAGTTAGTTGATAGCTTTCTCTTGGAGATGTTTGTGTCCTTGCCAATACTGAACAATGAGAAAACTGCATTTGATAGCCTGGCCACTACCCGAGACATCAGGACCATGTAGGGGGAGATGAAGTGATTAATGTAGCTCAGGAAAGTGTGAAAACCCTTTAACCAGGGCACAGACACTTGCTGCATAGAGAAACTGACTAATTAATGAAATTATCAGGACCGAGTTAAACGCACTGGTACTTATCAGAAGGATTGAAATTAAAGAGACATAGAAATTTGGATTTCCAAATTCAGGGTTAGGTTCCTTTGCGTTAAGAATTAAATTGGGACTGAGGCTGGGGAGCCACCCTGCCCAACCCTAAATCCAGGACTCGGAAACGGTCTGGTGACTTCTTAAATTCGTGAATGGTTCTATAATAATGTAAGATAGTCATTATCCAGACTCGGCCAGGAATTCGTAATGATGTCCATTATGAGTTGGTACCGGTGTTGATATCCCTATCGGAGGTAACCTATCCACACGGGCTATGTCATCAGGCCCACAGTAAATTATATAGTGTAATGCTGCGGGAGATAGTACATGACTTCCACCAATGAAATGCAGGTTGGGATTTAGACCAAGCAAGGCCCCACAACTTCACAAACCCCACGCCATAAAATACATAAAAGGGGTGAAGCCGATTGGAAAGATATTGGGGCTATTGCAGGCACTCCAGCATGGAATAGATTAGAGATTGAATCAATGTAGAAACATGATGAATCAATGCGGAAACAACTGAAGGGTATTTTACAAGGCATGAATAAGCGGGATAGAGATCTGATATATGAAACTCAACAGGGTACAGTATCGATAGTCAAAATAACAAAAGGCATGGAGCAAATAATGGCGGAGTAAATAACATAATCAATGGAAGTAATCAGGAGTATAAGGACCAGAATGTATCCAAAGGCATTACATGAAATATGTATGGGGGTTTTGTATTAAATCAGATACAACAAGGATTGAACAACATAGAGAATAACAAGATCCCAGAATGGGTTACTGTTAAACACATACTGATAAACAGGAGTGGTATAAGGCAGACTATGAACTATGTAATGCTAGAAGATATGGAACAGTATGTCTGGTCCAAAAACCATGTAATACCACAATGGGAAAAATGGTTCTTCCACTGTTGATAGCATTGCCTCAAATAAGGGACAAATCTAGGGGAATATTTAACACACAGTCAGTGGGTACGCTTGAAGGAGGTACCTTTAAAGAACTCACCACCTTCCCCAACATCTGGTAAGGGGACATGAAGGAGAATGCAACAGGGTGGACGTGGCTTGTTGTAGACTGGTGTCAGGAACCTGGATTTGTCGATGTGACATACTCCAGCGGAATATGTCTTCTTGTGGGTTCACCTTTGGGGGTGAGGACCCTGAATGCCTGGTGAAAGATATCAATAGGTAGGTAGGTACCCGCGTGGCCTATCAGTGACATTACGTTCAAGCATGGTACTGGTATCTGTCCTATCACTTATTCTCCTTTCTTTCTCACCCCCGCAGAAATTACTCAGGTTGGGGAACATACACTCATGCCAGTGTAACGGAGATTCATGTTAATCTCACCCTACAGGAGGAGGCATTACAAGCCGTAACACCCTTTAATCACCCTCTTTCTCCATTCTCATTAAGTCTTCAGTCCATACTGGAATGGTCACATGCCTCAATTCATCACCTGGTTAAAGTGAAACAAGCCAATGCTCTTATAGAACAAAACATACAAAACCTAGGAGACCACGGATAGTGGGAAACAGTGTATAATGTAGGACAACACCCTTGGATCAGATTAATTAGTATGGCTTTAATATGTACGCAATGTATACTAGTGTTTATTATGATAATTTGCTTATGTGTAATGCAGCATTTAATTAGAAAACATGAAAAGGAAATATTCTTTTTGCATATGTCACAGCAAACTCATCCAGTCTGGAGCCAATGATAAAAACCTAACAACCAAAGACAATGCTCAAGATGTAAGAAGTGGATCAGTCAGAAGATCAGAGAGACCCACTTGAGGAGGGACAGTGGGGTTAAAAACCCATTTTAATTGAACAATGTTACAATTGAAGGAAAGAGTTAACTGTGTCCCTTTTAAACATTACGTTGGAAAATCTTTCAAAAGTTTAAAACAGGCTTGCAACCAACAGCAACTGCAAACATTGAAAAAGCTGTCAGAAGATTGTAACAGGCCTTTAGCTTGTGAAAATGATTGATAAGAATAGGAAAAAAAATCTTTGAAGCATTAAAATCAGAGACAACATGACTATAAACCTGGTCTTTGTACAGAGAAAAAGGGGCCACACATTCTGATCTCTGCATGAAAGAGTCTAAACAAAGATGGGTTGGGTGGGGGGAGGACTCCCTCATTCCGATGGTTGGAGATCACTGCTCATGGTCTTAACTACATCAAAGAGACCTAGTAATGGATGAAGCCTAGTAACAAAGGGAGTAATTGGACCAAAAGAATGACATTTCTTCCCAATCCTACACCCCATTGGTCCTAAACAATATAAAAAGAAGAATTTGCAATGAAAACATTCTCTCTGTGCAGTCGAAGAGCTTACAGGAAGGTCCCACAATAGGAAGAAGAGAAGAATGTCAAATGCTGAAAAGCTGATCACTTCAGGCCTTGATGAAAATACCCTTAGTTTCTAAGATACATGATTTGCCTGATGTTCATATGAATTGTTGAATGATTAAATAATCACGTTGTGAACTACTAAGTGTATAATAGGTAGAGTAATTCATGGGTAGAGTAATATGCATCTTTGATTTTTCTTCATGCATGCTCATATGAGTTATAAAATCATTAAATAATTACTTTTTGATTGACGAAACTACCGTGAGTGTGACATTCCTTGACTGATTATTGTCCAGGTTCAAGAATAACTGGAAAATCAAGTTTTCCCCACGGCCCCCTGGAAAAGGAGCTGCCTGTGAGTGCTAGTTCAGAGTGGTCACAGCTCGCCATGCATATTGAGATGAGACCTGGCTATTAAAATGGCCTGGGCCTCTTGGTGAGGACATCGAGCGGGTGGTATGATCACACCTCCTGCCACCTGTTCAATGTCCACCCAATGTTAAAATCGGTTCCTTGGTTAAAAAGAATCAGTGGCAGCCGCACTCTTGATTAATGAGAATCAATAGCGCATACACTCTTGGTTAATGAAACCATGTAACACTTAAACACATGGATAATGAGAATCAATGGCAGCAATGGTCACGATTAATGAGAATCAATGGCATTTACATTCATGGTTAATGAAACTATGTAACACTTAGACATGTGGATAATGAGAATGCACTTGCATTTCACCTAAGGTACAATACTTACCACATTTCAACAGAAGTGAGGGCAAAGAGCCCTGTTTACATTACTATGAAGTGAAGGAAGGCAGAGTTCTGCTTACTTGCACCAAAACACCAGCATGCAGCGTTGCTTAATGAGCCCTGCCTGCAATCAATTTTTAAAGACTGAGAAAATCCTGACTGGTATATCATTTTGAATCTGCATACTTGAACAAAAGCCCCAAAAATCAGGGCCTAATTGCCAAAATCTTTTTTCTTTTACTATGCGTGGTGCTACGAATATTCATACAAAATAATAGTTTCATTTTTTGTGCTTCTATTAGTTTATCACAGTTTACAGTTTCATCAATTTGCAATACAAGTAAAAGGAGTATTAGTCTGGTATGTGCTTAATTTGTTTGTATTTCATTCTGCTCAATCAACCAGTGGGATTATCACCTAATTGGGGCAGTTTTTCTTGTACTTGCACCTGTGCCACAGCATTCCTACAGCTCTGCGTGAGAACAGAGTCCAGGAGTGATGTGATGCACTGGAAGCCCCAGTCAACAGCGGACCCCAGATCCAAGACGGCAGCAGTCAGTGGGAGCTGCCATGGAACCTGTCAGAGCTGTCACCACAGGCTCCGTCATGGTGGGCCCCACTGTCGTGCTCATGGAGCTGACCAACTGCATGGCTCCCATGCTCTGCTTGATGCTCCGACACATGTTGGAACTGGAACACAACAGATTCTGTGCTGTTGGAACAATGGAAATATCATTTTGGAAAGTAACTGTGGGCAGGGCTGAATATTGAAGGTTGTAAGGTTATACGTAATGGAGGTTGTAAAGTTATATAGATATTCTAAGGTTTCATGTAATTAACTTTGTGGGTCGGGAGTAAATTTTGCAGAACTCTCCTATGACCTAAGTAGAATTCCCAGTTGGAAGGCTGCACATAGTCTGTGCAAGGAGCAGCTTTGATGGCCTGAATGGCTCTTGATCCATTCTTGCTTATGTTCTTATTTACACTTTGAATGAGTTTAGAATGAAGGTGTTTAGCAGGAATTGATGTATACATTTGCTTTTAATTAGAAATGATTTAATGTTAATTCTTAAAACTATTTCACATATTCATTGGTGTAATCAAGGGTAATTTAGATCTTCTAAAAAAATGCAATTATTCAACTTCAGTCTAATTTTATGTTTCAAATGTTCCAATGTAAAAATCCTTTTATGGATTGAAGAAGCAGTAATAAAAGTGTCTGCTTAAACATTTCCATGTAGTCTCAGTAGGGTATTATTAAACCAAAGGCGCATTTATTCATTACAGTGTAATGTTATTTTATCCATGTCTTTTTACCAATGCAAGATTTCCAGTTAAAAAATTGCCCAATTACTGAAATTTACCGATTCATGAATTTTCTGGGTAAAATATTATTTTTATTCTCAAATGTTATAATAATGTCATTAGCTGTAATGATGAAAGCCGATGTCACCCAACCCACACAGTAAAGATACATTTCAGCTGAACACTGTAATGGAAGTTCCAGCACAATTTGCTTCAATTGCAATAAAAATGGAATAATAATTCAATAATAGTAAGCATTTGAAATTTAATGTTAAATTGATACCTTAATTAATCCATGAGACACTGTGGGTCATTTGACTGGGTCAATTTTAGTTTGACTATGCTCCTGTACATCTTGGGATGTTTTAATACCTTAAAGGCGCAATAGTATCATAGTATCATAGTAGGTGCAGCAAAGGAGGAGGCCATTCAGCTCATTGTGCCTGTGCTGGCTCTTTGAAAGAGCTATCCAATTAGTCCCATTTTCCTGCTCTTTCCCCATAGCCCTGTAATTTTTTTCCCTTCAAGTATTTATCCAATTCTCTTTTGAAAGTTATTATTGAATCTGCTTCCACCGCCCTTTCAGGCAGTGTATTCCAAATCATTACAACTTGCTGCGTAAAAAAAAAATGTTTCCTCATGTCGCCTCTGGCTCTTTTGCCGATCACCTTAAATCTGTGTCCTTTGGTTACTGATCCGTCTGCCACTGGAAACAGTTTCTCATTATTTACTCTGTCAAAACCGTTCATGATTTTGAACACCTCTATCAAATCTCTCCTTAACCTTCTCTGTTCTAAGGAGAATAACCCCAACTTCTCCAGTCTCTCCACATAACTGAAGTCCCTCATCCCTGGTACCATTCTAGTAAATCTCTTCTGCACCCTCTCTAAGACCTTGACATCCTTCCTAAGGCATGGTGCCTAGAACTGAACCTAGTACTCCAGCTGAGGCCTAACCAGTGTTTTATAAAGGTTTAGCATAACTTCCTTGCGTTTGTACTCTATGTCTCTGTTAATGAAGCCCAAAATCCCATATGCTTTTTTAACAGCCTTCTCAATTTGTCCTGCCACCGTCAAAGATTTGTGTACGTGCACCCCCAGGTCTCTTTGTTCCTGCACCCCCTTTGGAATTGTACCATTTAGTTTATATTGCCTCACCTTTCTTCCTGCCAAAATGTATCACTTCACACTTCTCTGCATTAAATTTCATCTGCCATGTGTCTGCCCATTTCACCAGTCTGTCTATGTCCTCCTGAAGTCTATTACTATCCTCCACATTGTTTACTACATTTCTGAATTTCATGTCATCTGCAAACTTTGAAATTATATCCTCTATGCCCAAGTCTAGGTCATTAATATATATCAAAAACAGCAGTGGTTCTAATATTGATCCCTGGGGAGCACCACTCTATACTTCCCTCCAGTCTGAAGAGCAACCGTTCACCACTACTCTCTGATTTCTGTCCCGCAGCCAATTTTGTATCCATGCTGGAACTGTCCCTTTAACCCCATTGGCTTTAACTCAATTATGTGGTGCTTTATCAACCTCCTCCGTTACTTCATCAAAGAATTCAATCATGTTAGTCAAACATGATGTTCCTTTTACAAATCCATGTTGACTTTCATTTATTAGCCCATACTTTTCCAAGTGCCAATTAATTTTGTCCAGGATTATTGCCTCTAAATCTTTCCCCACCACCGACATTAGACTGACTGGCCTATAATTGCCAGGTTTATCCCTCTCCTCTTTTTTGAACGGGATGTAACATTTGCAATCCTCCAGACCTCCGGCACAAACCCATATCTAAGGAGGTTTGGAAGATTGTGGCCAGAGCATCCACAATTTCCACCCTTACTTCCCTCAGAAACCTTGGATGCATCCCAACTGGACCGAGTGACTTTTCTACTTTGAGTTCTGCTAATCTTTTAAGTACCTCCTCTTAATCTATTTTTATCCTATCCAATAACGCTACTACCTCTTCCTTTACTGCTATAATGGCAGCATCCTCTTCTCTAGTGAAGACAGATGCGAAGTATTCAGTTAGTACCTCAGCCTCTGTTGAGGTGCAACCCATCCATCTTGAACAGATCCTTCCTGCCCCAGAACTGGTCCCAATCCCTCAGGAATCTGAAGCCCTCCCTCCTGCATCATTGCTCCAGCCACGCATTAGCCTGTCTTAGTCTATTATTCCTATATTCACTAACGCTTGGCACTGGGAGTAATCCAGAGATTACTACCTTTGAGGTTCTGCTTTTTAACTTCCTCCCTCGCTCCTAAAACGTTGATTGCAGAACCTCAACCCTTTACCTTCCTATGTCATTGGTTCCCACAAGGACCACGACTTTTGGCTGTTCCCCTTCCCCTCTCAAAATGTTCTGCATCCTCTCAGTGATGTCCCTTACCCTGGCACCAGGGAGGCAACACACAATGTGGGACTTACACGGAGGTTGCAGAAACGCTTGTCTATCCCCCGACTATCAAAACCCCTATAACAACTGCATTTCTCTTGCCCCCTGTGCACGGTGCCATGGATTTGCTTCTGACTGCACCCCACCAAGGTGTCAACACCCTCACTGGTATTCAACACTGAATACCGATTTGAGAGTGCCACACTCCCAGGGGACTCCTGCACTGCCTGCCTGTTCATCCTAGTCATCTGGTGGTCAGCCACTCCCTCTCCGCCTGAACTCTCTGTAGCTGTGGGGTGACCACCTCCTGAAACGTGCTATCCATGAAACTCTCAGCTTCCCGTATGCACTGTAGTGATGTCAGCTGCCCCTTAAGCTCAGTTTTATGTGAGAAGATAAATGGTGAAAAATCCTAAAATATCAACTATCAAATTATCAATTATCAATTATTATGTACATAGTGTTGGCAACACTCATGGGGCAGGACTAATGCCTGCCTACATTACACTGTCCACTAACCCGTTGCATTTTAATCCAGGGGTCCTTTGGAGCAGTAATGCTGCTCTTCATAGGTTGATCACCACATGGAGCGAGGGAAAATGCACCATTTAAAATGCTCTACCAATTTATAGGGACACAAATGTTGCAGACAACAGTGGCCAAAATGTCTGACAGTGGAACGGGGGTGTCAGCAGATGGAAGTGCCCCCAGATTCTTAGATGCGTCTGTTGACAGGCCCTCTTGACGGAAGTGAGGGCAAGAAGATAAAGACGATTGGGTACTGAAGGCAGAAAGCCCAATAACAGGATGGGTCTGGTTGTACGGGAGAAGCTGGCAGAGGTAATCAGGCCTATCTCCACTCTCCAAGAATCGCCACACAGTGTCATAAGAGGTTCAATGACCTCACAAGGACAACCAGTGTAAGTAAAGGCACTGGTGCTAATACACATCGTCTATCTTCTACCAGTCATACAGCCTTCACTCATCTGCTTACCTCTCATACTCATTTTCTCTCAGAACCTGAGTGTCAGGGAAACTCATTATTGCAAAGGGCAACCTCTGAAAACACTCAAGTACTATCTTAAATAACAACTACTCTGCCAACTCACATAGCCTGCTGCAAAGGCTTCCTGCTAGTCTTCAAGGACATTTGCTTTAAAGGGACAATGTGCCTGCTTCTCTCACCATCATGGAATGCATGTATTCATATGGAGCGTGTCTATTCAACGCGCATGCTTTTAACATTGTCTTCCATCCCTCCAAAGGAAAGTCTTGCCCTTAACCATTGCATGAACGGATCTAGCAGCTCAAAACTGGGCATCCATGAGGCGCTGTGGGCCATCAGCAGCAGCAGAATTGTATTCCACCACAATCTGTAACCTCATGGCCCGGCATATTCCTCACTCTACCATTACCAACAAGCCAGGGGATCAACCCTGGTTCAATGAGGAGTGTAGAAGAGCATGCCAGGAGCAGCACCGGGCGTACCTAAAAATGAGGTGCCAACCTGGTGAAGCTACAACTCAGGACTACATGCATGCTAAACAGCGGAAGCAACATGCTATAGACAGAGCTAAGCGATTCCACAACCAACGGATCAGATTAAAGCTCTGCAGTCCTGCCACATCCAGTCGTGAATGGTGGTGGACAATTAAACAACTAACGGGAGGAGGAGGCTCTATAAACATCCCCATCCTCAATGATGGCGGAGTCCAGCACGTGAGTGCAAAAGACAAGGCTGAAGCGTTTGCAACCATCTTCAGCCAGAAGTGCCGAGTGGATGATCCATCTCGGCCTCCTCCCGATATCCCCACCATCACAGAAGCCAGTCTTCGGCCAATTCGATTCACTCCACGTGATATCAAGAAACGGCTGAGTGCACTGGATACAGCAAAGGCTATGGGCCCCGACAACATCCCAGCTGTAGTGCTGAAGACTTGTGCTCCAGAACTAGCTGCGCCTCTAGCCAAGCTGTTCCAGTACAGCTACAACACTAGCATCTACCCGACAATGTGGAAAATTGCCCAGGTATGTCCTGTCCACAAAAAGCAGGACAAATCCAATCCGGCCAATTACCGCCCCATCAGTCTACTCTCAATCATCAGCAAAGTGATGGAAGGTGTCATCGACAATGCTATCAAGCGGCACTTACTCACCAATAACCTGCTCACCGATGCTCAGTTTGGGTTCCGCCAGGACCACTCGGCTCCAGACCTCATTACAGCCTTGGTCCAAACATGGACAAAAGAGCTGAATTCCAGAGGTGAGGTGAGAGTGACTGCCCTTGACATCAAGGCAGCATTTGACCGAGTGTGGCACCAAGGAGCCCTAGTAAAATTGAAGTCAATGGGAATCAGGGGGAAAACTCTCCAGTGGCTGGAGTCATACCTAGCACAAAGGAAGATGGTAGTGGTTGTTGGAGGCCAATCATCTCAGCCCCAGGACATTGCTGCAGGAGTTCCTCAGGGCAGTGTCCTAGGCCCAACCATCTTCAGCTGCTTCATCAATGACCTTCCCTCCATCATAAGGTCAGAAATGGGGATGTTCGCTGATGACTGCACAGTGTTCAGTTCCATTCGCAACCCCTCAAATAATGAAGCAGTCCGAGCCCGCATGCAGCAAGACCTGGACAACATCCAGGCTTGGGCTCATAAGTGGCAAGTAATATTCGCGCCAGATAAGTGCCAGGCAATGACCATCTCCAATAAGAGAGAGTCTAACCACCTCCCCCTGACATTCAACGGCATTACCATCACCGAATCCCCCACCATGAACATCCTGGGGGTCACCATTGACCAGAAACTTAACTGGACCAGCCATATAAATACTGTGGCTACGAGAGCAGGTCAGAGGCTGGGTATTCTGTGGCAAGTGACTCAACTCCTGACTCCCCAAAGCCTTTCCACCATCTACAAGACACAAGTCAGGAGTGTGATGGAATACTCTCCACTTGCTTGGATGAGTGCAGCTCCAACAACACTCAAGAAGCTCGACACCATCCAAGATAAAGCAGCCCGCTTGATTGGCACCCCATCCACCACACTAAACATTCACTCCCTTCACCACCGGCGCACTGTGGCTGCAGTGTGTACCATCCACAGGATGCACTGCAGCAACTCACCAAGGCTTCTTCGACAGCACCTCCCAAACCCGCGACCTCTACCACCTAGAAGGACAAGAGCAGCAGGCACATGGGAACAACACCACCTGCACGTTCCCCTCCAAGTCACACACCATCCCGACTTGGAAATATATCGCCGTTCCTTCATTGTCGCTGGGTCAAAATCCTGGAACTCCCTTCCTAACAGCACTGTGGGAGAACCTTCACCACACAGACTGCAGCGGTTCAAGAAGGCGGCTCACCACCACCTTCTCGAGGGCAATTAGGGATGGGCAATAAATGCTGGCCTCGCCAGCGATGCCCACATCCCGTGAACGAATAAAAAAAAAAGAAATGTAATGTGGAGAGGAACATCCTCATTGAAAACTCTGAGTTTTAGACATAATGGGCAGACTGACAGGAGAGGCTATGGGAGACAGAGATGTTGGAGGCGAAGTGGCAACAGATATTGGTAAAGGATGGGCAAGGCGCATTATACATAATCTCACTTTCATGTGCTTTCTCAAGAGGGACGTCACAGTGTACACAGTGAACAAGCTCTTCTGTATTTCACATTATAGGCTGTGCCCTGGAGGAAGAGGTCAGCCACTCAGATGACCTCCCGGACACTTCCAGAGATGCAACTCCTGCCATGTCCAGATTTACAACTTCTGCCACTTCATCACCAACTGTGTCATGGCATCTTACCTGGGCGAGCAGTGGCACAGGGACACCCACTTGGGAGAAAGTAATTGCTGAGTCAGAAGGGTTTTCACTGGGTGAAGCTCTGAGCACTAGTGACAATGAGAACCTGGGAGTGGAAGAGAAGGAAAGTGCCATTCCTCCATGGAGGGTGTAGACACGACCACCCTCAGCTGAGGAGCTTAGGGATTCAGATCTCAGGGGCACAGTTTTCAAAAGAGCTGTGATTATGAAGCATCAATCTTATGTGGAGATGGTTTCCATGCATCTGGTTGGGATGTTCAGCAAGTGAGAAAAGTCTATTACTGCATCTACAACTCATTGCAGGAAGTTTCTCATGACCTGGAACTGCGACAGGAGATCTCCGCAGCATCAAGACACGAGAAACAGCTTCTAAGGCCGCTGTTGGCTTCCCTAGGAGCAGCTAAAAGTGCTGTCATAGATGCTTAGAACATGACACTTTCACGAGGCTTCCAAAATTTGATCTGTAATAACATGGACCAGTAGCCCCTCAGAGCCTGTGCCTTGCACCAGTGGGCCGCAATAAATGGCCATGGATGTCACTGTTTCTCTGAAGAGCGACAATGAGCCTGCTTTCATTAGGTCCCCTTCAATCTCCCCTACATATGAGGGAGCTTTGGACTTGGGCCTGATCCGCTTGCCATTGCAACAGAAAGACTGCCAGGAGCTGGTTTCTCTGTGACAGCCACTTCCCTGAGATGAGAATCACCTCAGGCCTCTAAGGCCCGAGGGGAACCATCCCACCCACCCACCGCTCAATCTCATCTCACTCGGAGCACCTTGTAGGAGTGGTAGATTAGGAGCTCGAGCAAATAATTTAGTTGGGAAATTAGAGTGGATGCAATGTTAAGAAGTAGATGGTACTTTTTGGGGAATGTTATTCTGTAAGGTAAACACGGCTTATGCACGTAAGAGCTCTGAGTCCATTTCTGTGCATGCTTTCAACTTTTGGGGGTTTGAATGGTGGCAGGGGAAATGTGGGCTTCTGTTTTATTAAAAAACTTGGCCAAAGTCTTTGACAGTGAGAGACTTTGTGAGGGTTTGGGGAGAGGGCAGGCAAGTATGAAATGACTTTATTTGGCGAATCAACCTTTATTTATTGAAAACACTGGGCTATCGGTTGTGTCCTTCTTTCTCTGGCTGTTGGATGTCCTGTTCCACATCCTTTCCTTCCTATACATGCTCCCCATGCTGCAGAGAGGCAAGTTCTTTCATCCCCTCCTCATCACCATCGCCTTCAGCTTCCAGAAGCAGCCAGCCCTTCTTCGCTGCAATATTATGTAGTACAGCCTGTTTCTGTGCTGTAAACTCTATGTAATTCTATGTAATAGGATCCTGCAATGATTCTGGAGACTCTTACTGGGCTCTATTGTGATGCTCCAAACAAATCTATCCAGGCACCCAAGACAAGACTTCAGAATGCTAATAGTCTGCTTTATCACACTTCTTGTAGTAGCAAGCACCTCATTATATCTGTCGTCTCTTTCTGTCTGTGGAAACTTTACTAGCGGCATTAACCCTGATCATCAATCAACCATCCTGTTACATGGCTTTGAGCTGGTGTTACAGTGGATTGTTGCATGATCAAAGTGTTATAGCAGCTTCCTGGGTATCTGGCATTGACCTGAAGGATAAGGCGATTGACATCGCAAAGTAACTGCACATTAATAGAATGAAAGCCTTTTATGTTCATAAAATTGAGGGAGTTGTCATATAGGGTTTTGAATGCCGCATGCATTCCATCAATTACCCCTTGCACCTGTGGGGACTCTGCCAATCTAGATAGCTCTTTCTATTTGTTTCCATGGTTTCATTGGGAAGGATGTGACTAACCCTGCAGAATAGAACATCAGTGATGAGTATGAGCGACTAGTATGGCAAAGGTCACCTGCTGCTGTCTGGATGGATCCAGAAGCAAAGAAATTCAAGGCAGTGGTGACCTTGACTGATACAGACAATGTTGTTCATTTGGCAAAAGCGAGCTGCCTGTCTTCAGCCAGCAATTGACATATGTCTCCAATAGCCTCCAGGGGAAACACAGCTTGCTGAGACACTGATGTTCAGTAAAATAAGACCTTCTTGATCTGTGCACTTTGGTGAGTATGTGTGAGCAGAGAAGAGATGTCTTCTCTAATGCCATAGTCTAAGAGCCTCCTATCTAACCTCCTCCTCTTCATAACATAGGAATTGAGGCATTCCCTTTGGGAAATCCATGTTCCCAGTGCAAAGCAGTGTAGCAGAGGGCACAGAAGTCTAGAGGTTATAGTACTGGACTAGTAACCCAGAGGATTTGAGTTCAAATCCCTCCCATAAGTTGTGAAACTGAGTTCAATAAATCTGGTGATTTTTGAGCTGGCACCAGAAAAATGACCTTAAAAAACCCAACAGGTTCACTAATGTTCTTCAGGAACTGACTGACCCTATCCTATCTGCTCTATGTGGGACTCCAGTCCTTGACTATGTGGTTGAGCCCTAATGCCCTCAGAGCAACTAGGGATAAGCAATAAACAATGCTTTGCCAGTGTCATGCACATCCCAAGAACAATTTTTTTTTTTAAAAGCAGTACTTTGAGCAGACCTGACTAAAACTTTCAGTAAAAGTCCTGAATAAACACCCAAAGTATTGAACACATTGCCATGCAGGCAACATAGAACCAATCTTCGTAACAGTACACAAAATGGCCTCCTCAGTGTGATGTCTGCCTTCCTGCAGCTCATATCATGGTGGTAATGATTTGGGGCATAAATTGGGGGAAGTTAGCCATACCTCCTTGTCCATATTTACATGCAGTGGGCAGGGCTCCCAGGAGGACTGGCAATCCTTTGGGAGGAGTATTCTGGTAATGTTTGTTAGCGGTGAATTTCAGGTAATGGCCTTTAAGAACCCATTTTACTTCATGTCTACTAGCATTTACACTGATGCCAGCTATAGCTGGTAGATTTATGAATTGGAGTTATGGTCTGAAGTGAGTGTGGGAATTAAAGTTTACTTTGAAATTTGTTTGCGGAGATATAAGTGCTAATTTTATGACTCGCCTACCAGGAACACATACCACAAATGTAGGCATGCACATGCAACCATTAATGATCATAAAATCATGCACAGTGTGCACTTGCATTTCCTGTGAGCAAAACTCGTGCTGAACATGCAAACTGTAAAATAATTTAAGGTGATTGGCAAAAGAACCAAAGGTGACATGAGGTATAACTTTTTTACACAGCGAGTGGTTAGGATCTGGAACGCACTGCCAGAGGGGGTCGTGGAGGCAGATTCAATCATGGCCTTCAAAAGGGAATAAGTTGAAAGGAAAAAATTTGCAGGGCGACGGGGATAGGGCGGGGGAGCGGGACTAGCTGGATTGCTCTTGCATAGAGCCGGTGCGGACTCGATGGGCCGAATGGCCTCCTTCCATGCTGTAACCTTTCTATGATTCTATGATTCAACCCCCTTAATATCAGGATCTTCACAAAGCTAAATCTGAAAACTCAAGTCAGTTCCAATCCCAATAGTTAATATGCGAATGTTCCAAACTGTTAGGAATTCTTTGTCATAGCTGCCCATTCCCTCAGGAAAATGCTGATGAGGAAAGCAACTGAACTCACCTCCAGGAATCAGTTAGAGTCACAACTCTCAATCAATCAAGTACTGCTCTGCAGTGCCACAAAGAATAATAAACACATGATCTGCCACTTTACAGTCAAGTTTCCCCACGTACACACAGTAACTCTCCAGGGTAAGTGCACGTGATTGCAGATTTCCACCCCCAAAGGACTATTAGCAATTGATTGTCCCCCTCAGACCTATTGGCCCAGAAATTCAGGAGAGCCCATTTTTGGGCACATGGCAGGAAAGGCGTAAGTACCCTGCGCCAGAATGGTAAGGTCCGAGGCTCCCTAGATATCGAGTCTTGGACCTCATTGTAATAGAGCCGTGTAAAAATGATGTGTAAAACTGGCTGCCAATTCGCTATTGCCTGCTTTGCACTACTGCCAAAGACCAATCTCACCCTCAAAGGCTAATCAGGGACAGGATAATAGATTTGTAAAGGGCATGACATGCTTAATTAATTAAATCAAACCCTTAAAGGAAATTATCAAGTATACCGAAAGGGAATATAGCGGTTGTGATATATTTGGACTTCAAAAATCTTTTGGCAAACTGAGAGACTAAGAGACTTGTTGCAAAGATTAAAGCCCATACTATTAAAGGTAAAGTGGCAATTTGGAAAGAGAGAAGGATAGAAAGCAGTCTTCACTTCACAGCAACCTGACTTTGGAGGGGATTGATGTGATATTAGCTGGAGGAGGTAGTCGCTCATTGCTTACTGTTTTACACCACATGCAGTATAACTCCAATGCAATAGTTTCAAAAGTGCTTGTTTGAATCTTATGGACCTCCTTGGCACTTCTTAAACGTGTCCAGATCTTATTTAAATGAATTGAGAGTGTGGACTTCATACATTCTCATTTTTATTTAATGGTCAGAAACAGAACTCTGTGCATGTGTACACATAACTCTCTCCTGACTGGGAGAATTCAAATTGGAGGTAGCCAAGAGTCAGGCATATAAACAAGATACTGCCTGGCTGGAAGCTACAATATAAATAGATCCTAATGCACCTGTAATTCAATTACTAGCACGTTAAAGAGTTTGGCTTGTCTACACAGTTTTCTGAACATCATTCCAGGGCACAAAAAGCTGTCTTCCACTGAATTACATCATTACCTCCAATTTCCTCTCCAAGTCACACAGCATCCTGATTTGGACATACATTGCCATTTCTTCATTGCTGCTGGGAAAAAAATCCTGGAACTCCCTATCTGACAGCATTGTGGGAGCCCCTTCACCACACGGACTGCAGCGGTTCAAGAAGGAGGATCACCATCACCTTCTCAAGGGCAATTAGGGATGGGCAATAAATGCTGGCCTTGCCAGTGATGCCCATATCCCAAGAATGAAAAAAAATGTTAGTACGATGGTCCACAATAGGGTACTTAGGAACCAACTTCTCCACAACAAGGTCTAAGGGGGTCAAATTGGTCTTCGCCGAAAACCCAAAACGGGCGATTGCGAATCAGCAGCCTGTTTTACACCACTCCCAATTTTCTTTTCCATTGCCATTTTCCATCCTTGGTTTTCAAAGCACAGAATCATTAGCTTTCAACAAAAGTGGAAAATGATCTGTACAGATGCACTCACCGTATCACAAATGGAGACAAAGTGGACAGACGTCTCCATCTACTGCTAATCTTTGTCAAAAGCATCCCCGCCGAACGCCATTTGAACACGCAACTAGAGTCACTGACAAAATGTTGAAATCAAACTCTATTGCTACTGACATGAAAAGTAGAAAATTGTGAGTATGTAGGTGATTCCAGCAATCTATCTCTGACTGGCCTTTCAGTGACAAATCAATATCACTCACATTATTGCCAGCAGGAACTTCTTTGCCCCCCCGGGAAGCTGCAGCTGGCAGTTATAATTTATCCATTCAAAACAAATAATTGTTTTATTTGAAGTGAATCTTTGTCTTACTGTTTTTTTGATAGGGAATAGCTTCATATTATACCAACTTTACACATATCTAAATACCATTATTGGTAAGTTAGATTCCCCTTTCAGATGATCAAAAGTGCAAGGTGTCATCTTGGAAAAAGTAATTGAAAACCCTGAAATGCTGCAGAAAACCACAATTCTTCGCCAAGGCTTCTTCGACAGCACCTCCCAAACCCGCGACCTCTACCACCTAGAAGGACAAGGGCAGCGGGCATGTGGGAACAACACCACCTGCGCGTTCCCCTCCAAGTCACACACCATCCCGACTTAGAAATATATCGCCGTTCCTTCATCGTCGCTGGGTCAAAATCCAACAGCACTGTGGGAGAGCCTTCACCACATGGACTGAAATGGTTCAAGAAGGCGGCTCGCCACCACCTTCTCAAGGGCAATTAGGGATGGGCAATAAATGCTGGCCTTGCCAGCGATGCCCACATCCCATGAACGAATATAAAAAATAAAAAATTCTAGGGGAAGAATCACATTTCTCCAGAGGGGAAATGCGGCTGAGATGTCTGACAGTATTTGGACCTGCCATCTGATATCTCCTCAAACTCTTGAGATATGCTTTACAATGGGGTTAATGATCTTTGTTGGTTAGAGTATTATGTTTTTGTGAGACTGACCAGAATAGGAGCAGATGGTGGGAGCAACAGCATTTTTCCATTGATAGCCAAGAGCAGTTTGGGTTGGGTTGGCCTTGTTCCATCTTATTAATGCTCAAAGCTGTGCTGCCCATCAGTCATACTAACAGAGCAGAATGTCTTCGGTGCTCTGTTTAGAAATTACAGATATTTAAGTTGGATTCTGTAGAGTTTTCCATTCCGGAGAAGTTTGCAGTCTTTTTTGATTCTCCTTAAGAACTTGCATTTATATAAAGCCTTTCACATTCTCAGGATGTTCCAAAGCATTTTGCAGCCAATGAAGTACTTCTGAAGTGTAGTTACTGTTATAATGTAGGGAAGCAGAGCAGCCAATTTGTGCACAGCAAGGTCCCCACAAACAGCAATGAGATTAATGACCAGATAATCTGTTTTGGTGGTATTGACTGAGGGTTAACTGTTGTTCAGGACACCAGCAGCAAGGCGGCTCTGATATACTTACTTTCTCTTTAAGCAATAGTGGAGTTGATAATCCACTGCACCTTCACATTTAATTGACTAAGTAATGTGAGCTGGTTAGCCTAGTAGAAATTAAAGAGAACATATTTAAGGTTAATTTTTGATATTTTAATCTCTTGATTGTCCAATTAAGAAAGAAACTATAAAGCTGGGAATAAGAAATTAGATCAATTTTTGTAATATTCAATTTTTATGTAAAGAAGGATCCATCCATAACCAAATATTATGCACTTTTTTGGCCTTGGCTACTTCCAATGACCATGATCAATGAATCCATCATAATAACATTTTGTTAAATGTTAGAAGGTAGTGCCTGATTTCATATAACATTAAAACAGAGCGGGGACAGGATGCAGCCCTGCTGAGACATCTATCTCAAATCTTCTCACTTGGTCAAATTTTATTTCTTCATCCAAGAAGATCACCAAGGAAGCTGCCCGAGGCAAATTAGATGGTGCATCTCATTTAGCAATTCTCACACATTTTCTACTGACTTTAATAAAGCTTATCTGATCGATGTGCATCACTTTGGCTGAATGTAATTCAGTTGAATCACCAGGGTTTTGGCAAGAATCTTTAAATTAGCTTAGAGATTACATTTGCCCGCACATAGTTCAATTAAGAATGTATTTTCTGTATCTGTCAGTGACTAAGGTTTCTAGTGTCCTCCAGTGGTGAAGATTTTCACTGAGTTTACATTTATGTAAAATCTGTGGTAATTTTAATTAACAGAGCATTGCAAACACACTGGGAGGTTTTCGTGCCAGTTAAGCAATTAGAACTGCTCAGAATCTCTTCTCACAACCTGCTATGTTGGCAACCAGGTTATATTCACACTGCAGCAGATGTTGAATTAGCTGCAGTGCAAACTTTCTATGTGTTTCTTTAGTGTTAGTTTGAAATTTAAAAATTGGAGCAGCAGACAGAATTGACAGTGCAATGTACCATGAAGATATTACTAACTAGGTCATTGTGCCTCTCACTATTTTACTAACCCATTCTTTCAATTGTAAACAATTTTACAACACCAAGTTATAGTCCAACAATTTTTATTTGAAATCTACAAGCTTTCGGAGGCTTCCTCCTTCCTCAGGTAAATGTTCAGGAGCTCCTCGAAGCGTAGGCTTCGAGGAGCTCCTGAACATTTACCTGAGGAAGGAGGAAGCCTCCGAAAGCTTGTAGATTTCAAATAAAAATTGTTGGACTATAACTTGGTGTTGTAAAATTGTTTACAATTGTCAACCCCAGTCCATCACCGGCATCTCCACACCATTCTTTCAAGACAGTTTACCAGATGACAATGCCATTTAAACTCAGAATTGATATGCAGTTCAATGCAGGAGTGGTTGCTACATCAAAAAAGAAAAAAGTAAGAAAATAATGTTATTATTGTGTTTTCTGTCACTAGCCTTCAATTCTTGTGACACAATGACTATAGACCTTGCCTTGAAGTACAGATTAGATATAATTTTACTTTCTTTAAGGGACTATTACCTAAAAATCTAGATCTTGGGGACCTTTCTACAAATTAAATGCATGTGTGGAGCAAAATCACAACATGCAACTATTCAGCCTGACCTCAAGCATGTCTCACAAAACACTATTTGGTCACTGTGTATATATTTGGCTCACTAGTAGTGCTCATGCCTCTGAGTCAGATGGTCAAGGGGTCAAGCACCTGTTCTGGACTTGAGCACATAACATAGGCTGGCTCGTATACAGCTCAGAGAGAGTGCGGCATTGTTGGAGTTGCTATCTTTTGATGAAATGTTAAACCAAGTTCGCACCTGCCTATTCAGGTGGATGTAAAAGATCCTGTGGTAGTATTCAAAACAGATTTTGAATATCCGACCACCAAAACAGATTAATTGGTCATTTGTCTCATTTTCGATTCTTGGGGCCTTGCTGTGTGTAAATTGATTGCCACATTGGCTAACACAACAACAGTGTCTACATTTCAAAGGCAATTAATTGGCCATGAAGTAACTACAAGTTCTTTCTTTTGAATAACTATACTACAGTCCTACCCGCTTAGGCTGACATTTCAGGGACCGTTCCAATTTGTTCAACATAAGCGGCACCTCTTGAATTGACGTGAAACTGACCAGAGAGCTTCCTATTAGACACCGATTTGCCTGTGGTGGGAAGGATGCAATAAAAAGAACCATACATGGAAGAGAAAGCCCCGAGCAAGCAGGAGCCTGCAAAGTGTCAAGCCTTGGGAGATGACACAGGAGCCCGGATCCCAAGTGTCAGGAGAACAAGTTTCCATCAGCAGCCACCACCAGCTGAGACCTGCAGAGAAAGCTCAACCCAATGGAGCTGGCCCCGTACCCCCTCTAACCATAGTCATCATCTCTCTTGATGTTTTCCTCAGATTGAATGTTGAACGCTGCATGTGCTAGGATGGCAGGAGTCAATCAAGACTGTCCAGGTCGAGTGTCGACCATAAGCGGAAAGAGAGACAAGACTCTAATGCTATTAGGGGCTGAAAAAAAAATCTGTTGACTTAAACAGGCCCGAGTTTATGTCGACGTCAAAAGAAACACTATTTTTTTGTTGAAACGTATGGAGAAGGAACTGGGGCTTCACTTCTTTGAAGAGATAAGCAGGATGTTGATATAAATGGGTTTGAGATAAGTAGGTAGGACTTCACACGTAACCAGACAATCTATGGTGTTAGAGCAAACCTATTTTCTGTGCTATAGGGTGAGCTCATAGCACCTGCGCACCAGCAGGGAGTCACACTTGAAGAAAGCATTGCCTGGAGAATCAGAGCTACAGTGTTGTAGCTCTATCTCCGACCCATACTCCCTTCACTGGGAGTAGCGCTGAAATTACTCTTATAGATAAAGTTGCAGTTACTTTGCACTTCTGGTCTGAGACTGGTACTTGTAGAGCACAAAGTGCAGCCAGCAAGATCTGTGTTATATTGTGGGTTGGGGTTTGCTGCGACTCACACGCTACCTGCCAGAAAATATCTTTTTGTATGCTTGCTCGCACACATGTAAAAAGCTCCACTCACCGAACAGCTATTTTTTATTAGTGGTCGAGCACAGGCAGCAATGTTTGTTTTCTCATAACATTAGACAGACTCTACAAAAAGTTTACAAAGTGTTGAGAAGATCCAAATTACTGCCTGAATACTTTGTAAACCCAACTTCACACCTCAGGTGGAGTTATACACCTGGTGCTAAGCCCAAGCAGTGTGAGATGGCCTCATGGTGTGGGGGTGGCTTTAGTGTCAGATCTGTATCCAACACCAAGTTATTCTGACACTTTCATGTTTAGGTGCACCTGCAACCACTTTGCACCGATTTGAAAGTAACAGTCTAACCGCAGCCTCAGACCCAAGAGAGTTTACACTTTAACCCGGCAGAGAATTATGTAATATATAAATATGCCTCTGAATCAACTAGTCAACAGAATATGGACAGTCAAAAGCAGGTGCAGGACCATCTGCACAATGAATCATGTTCTAGAGACTCAGTGGGAAAAATTCTCACCTTATCTTTTTTAGATTAGATTCTCACCAGCTTTAACCTGCAGTCATACCTTTTAATGAGATAGTCAGTTAGGGTGGGTAATGTGCACATTTTAACCAGTCAACACAAACCTGAGCTTTTAACTCTAGAATGAAAAGTCGTATCAATCACGTTTGTCTTGCATTGTTAAAGATTAACCTTTGAAAGAATGCCAATATGGCCCCTCAACTATCTGAACAGGCACATCATCCAAGGGTGGTAAACGATGATATTACAAGGAAATTACCAATCTTTTCTTTTCAAAAGCAAAATACTGCGGATGCTGGAAATCTGAAATAAAAACATAAAGTGCTGGAAATACTCAGCAAGTCGGTCAGCATCTGTGGAGAAAGAAACAGAGTTAACGTTTCAGGTCAAAGACCTTTCTTCAGAACTGGAAGAAGTTAAAGATTAAACAGTTTTTAAGCAAGTACAGAGGCAGGGAAAGGGGGGGAGGGAGGGGGAGAGGAAAGAACAAAAGGGAAGGTCTCTGATAGGGTGGAGGATAGGAATGATCATGCCTGAATTCCTCTATCACCAGAAAGTTTAAGATAACCATATTTTGAGCATACAAGATTCGGGTCTGGTCAGTAGCTTTGATATGAATGTCTCCACTTTTATATATTGACTGGGATGTTTATGTAGTTTTACCACAAGGCAGGTTGCCCATGTGCATACAGCCAAATAATTATCTGTTCTTGTATGTACCCAACAGATGTCTAAAGCATTCTACTGTTAGAGTCCCATCAGCTGTCAGGAATTTTTCTGTAATATTTTTATATATTTTCTGAGAGGTTCTGATGATTACAGTTTGGAATATGTGCTTTCATAGCCAGATCCACAGTGGAATGGCTATCCTGCATATGGCTTTATTCATTCCAACAGACACTGTAACGTCTATTGACTTTGGAATGCAATTAAGCTGATAATGATGTGGACTGGTTAACTCAGAAAAACTGATAATATCATGCACCCATTAAAACCAGCAAATGTTTTTATTTCATAACCATTGCTTTTATTGCTGTTTGAAAAAACTGTTCCTTAACATTCGACTGCACTTGAAAGCAGTGGCATTAACTGTGAAGAGACTTATTTTGACCTGGTTTGGTCTATTTTTGTTTCCTTTCTGTACAAAACATACGTGCGCCAGGGCTGTATTTATAGACCAGTTTTGCACAGGTTTCAAGCCAAAGGCATGAATTAGTGTAAAAGCAGCAGACCTGCCTACCTCGTAGCCATTCTTCCTGCACCATTTTCAAAGTAAGAAAGATTTCCCCTCCCCCCCAGAAGTATTTTCCTCACCAATTTTTGTCCCTTTCCCCTTTCCTCCCATCCTGGAGGTGTTGGTTTCTTCCTTGGGCATGGCTCCACAGGTGCCAGATATTTTCACCCAGGTGTCTATTATTCATGTCTGAGCTTTGATAGTGAGTGCCAGCCAGCTATTTGACTACAAAAAAACATGCAGCCAAGCCTAATCCTGTCCTCAACTTGTATCTTCCTGCAAGGATCATAGACAGGAATGTGAAGGTCCATTGTAATGCCACCCCAGCTCTGATCAGCTAATTCAGCATAGATTGGACAACACACCTGGGACTTTCCTGGCCTGTGTGACTCGGCTGCTCACTGGATAAAATCACTGAGTCACTAAGGGAGCTACCTACGTTCTTTTGTTGTTGTTCATTAATGTGAGGCATATCAGTGCTGAAAATTTTTAGTTTTTGTTTAAATTCATGTATTTCTAATTGATATTCATTCAAGTGAAGATCAAATCCACTATATCATTCAATTTAAGAATAAATTAAAAAGCACTCACCAAGATCAGCTCTCCACAGGCCAGCCATCTGGATTAAGGCTCTGAAGACCTATTCTAAAAAATAAAAATGTTGTTGGTTGTTTAATAGTTGATGAGTTGATAGGTGCATATATTCCTATTTCCTCTGTAATAGTAACACTCACCGTCATCTTTTTTAAAGACATGTCTTTTTTAAAGACAAAGTTTCATGTTTTTCCTTCCCTTTTTGCTAAGAGTTTCATGTTGCTAGGTAACACTTTCCTGAGGTCTGGGCCATTTTTGCAGCTAACAAGGTTGGGAGAATGGGAATCCCTTTAGGTGGTCCGATTGTGGTGTATGAATTGGATGAAGGGACAACCTCTTCAGGTTCAGTGAAATCTCATGGCAGTACGTTCACTCTTATCAGTACCCAAAGATCCTTATCAGGAGAGGCTGAACAGGCTGGGCTCTTTTCTCTAGAAAAGAGCAGGCTGAGGGGTGATCTGATAGAGGTCTTTAAGGTAATGATAGGGTTTGATAGGGTAGACGTAGAGAAATTGTATCCACTTGTGGGAGAGTCCAAAACTAGAGGTCATCAATATAAGATAGTCACTAATATATCCAATAGGGAATTGAGGAGAAACTTCTTTACCTAAAGAGTGATAAGAATGTGAAACACACTACCACAAGGAGTAGTTGAGGCAAATAACATTGATGCATTTAAGGGGAAGCTAGATAAGCGCATGAGGAAGAAAGGAATAGAAGGATATGCTGATAGGGTTAGATGAAGTAGGGAGGGAGGAGGCTCATGTGCAGCATAAACACCAGCATAGACCAGTTGGGCCAAATGGCCTGTTTCTATGCTGTAGATGCGATGTAACTCGATGTAAGATCCATCTTTACAGACCATGCCATCATACCTGGGTATGTCAGAGAAGACTTCATTGCAGAGGCAGTGACTAAACTATGGCATCTCTTGTGGGCTGGCTTACAGACAACTTTAGGGACTAGGATTACTTTTCTTGTAAATCTGTAGTTCATATCAGCATTAAGCTTCTATGCAACAGGATCCTCCCCAGACCACCGCAGAGGACATCTGCCAGATAAGCCAGTGTGCTGTTCATACCTGTATAAGGTAAATAACTGATGCCATTCTTTGCTGGGTTGGGGGGGAGGGGTAGGTGGAAACACCTTTTTCATTTTCCCGGAGGAGACGAGACATCAACTGGAAAAGGCACCGCATTTCTATTGCATGGCAGGATTACCAAGAGGCATTATAGATGGAATCCATTTGGCCATCAGGACTCCACACATCAGCCCTAAATGCATACATGAATAAGGAGGGATGCCATTGCATCAATGTACAGGTGGTTGCTGTCCACAGGAGTGCAATTTTGTATGTTAATGCCTGTTCTTCAGGGAGTATCCCTGATGCTTTTATTATGTAGCAGTCCATGGAGCCTGCATTATACACAGAAGTTACAATATGTAAAACAGGCCATTCAGCCCAACCAGTCCGTGTCCATGTTTACCCTCCACACAAGCAAATAGTCCTAATTACATTTGCCTAAGCTGTTCCAATATCCTTTCATCTTTTCCTTCATTTATTTATCCAATCTAATCTTAAATGTTGACACCATTTCTGCCTCAACCACTGAACCTGGCAGCAAATTCTACAGTCTCACAATTCTCTGTGGAAAGAGGTTTCTCTTGCTCTCTTTTCTAACTCTCTTGCATTTAATCTTGTATCTATGCCCCCTCGCGTTCTAGACCCTTCAATTACTAGACACAATCTGCTTCTATTGACCCTGTCGCATGCTTTAGTAATTGTAAACGTTTTTATCCTATCACCTCATAATCTGCAATGTTCTAACAGAAAAAGCCTTAATTTTTCAATTCTTTCTTCGTGTTTGTATTTCCTCATACCAGGCAGCATTCAAGTCAATCCACGATGTACCCTCAAAATCCTTCCTATAGTGTGGAGCCCAATACTGCACTTAGTACTCTAACTGAGGCCTTATTAAAGTTTTATATAGGCTCATCATTACCACTTGGCTTTTGTATTCTATACCTCTTATGATAAAACATAGAATTCCATTAGCTCTCTTTTTCCACCTGAGGTGCTGCCTTTAATACCCTATGAACCTATAGCCCCAAATCTCTCTGCTCTTCCACAGCACAGAGCCTACTTCCATTCCGAGTATAATTACTGCTGTTATGTTTTTTTTACCAAAATGTGCCACCTCACACTTACTGACATTGAATTCCATCTGCCACTTTTTAGCCCGCCCCCCCCCCCTTCCCGCCTGCCACCCCATCTAATCCTTTGCAGCTTTCTTTGGTTTTCTTAAGAATTAACTGTACCACTTATTTTGCTATTAACTCCAAATTTTGACATCACTCCCTCTAGGCCTATATCCAAATCAATGATATTGACAGTGAACAGATGTGGCCCAGAACTGAATCCTGTGGAACATGACAACCCACTCCCAACTACTCTGAAAAACTGCCCTTAACTCCTATTCTCTGTTTTCTCCCTTCTAACCAATTTTTAATCCATTTTGCTATCCTCCCCCTTTCCATAAATCCCTCACATATGATTGCTGTGATATCCTCATGGCGACCGCTGCAGATTCTCGAAGAGTTGCGACACGCTGCTCGTGGCTGACTCCGAGGGTACGGTACATGCCTTCTGCTCCTGCATTAGCTCCCAGCTGAAGCCAGGCCCAGTAGTACCAGGGTCTGTGATGCCATTTCCTCTCACCGCGTCTTGGATAGAACTTGTAGGAAGAGAAAAGGAAGAAGATTCCCAATGATTCACCAAGACAATGCTTTCAAAGAGCAGTAAGATCATAAGACAAGCTGTGCAGCATGCTGCTAAATTGGGGCTTACAACCTTTTAGTGTCTTTGTGAAAACCACTTTGAACCGATGTTACAGTTGTAATGTAAACACAGCTTTAAACTCATGCACAAGGGTCAAAGGATAACTGCAAAGGGCCAAACCTTATTTTTCCTTTCTTACATTATTTAAATATATATTAAATATACATGAAACTGAAGTACCCGAGTCAAGTGGTTATTTTCAAGCATTTCATGTCAGTAGTAGCAAAATTGTGTGAAATGTGGTATGATGGATTCCTACATCAATATTCAGGATAGATAATCAGCACACCTCTGCACACCTCCACATTGCTAGGGTCGGTTACGCTGGTTATGTTATTATATTTTCTAGGTTTAGTCACACATCTGTTAAGTTAATGTTAAATCAGAACTCCCCTCAGTTCATCAATTTCAACTCCAAGTGTTTCAAGTTGCAGGATAGAAATTAGATTATCACCTCGAGCTTCGCTGAACCTAGAGTCAAGCTACCTCCATCACTACAGCGTTGAAAATACAAACAGGGGCAGCACATGAAGGCAAAATAGCATTGAATTGTAAAATTCCCTTTAACGCTGCAATTAAATATAACATCTGCAAATGCGATTACAACCTTCTGGCCTCAACATTGATTTCAATAACTTCAGATCATAACCACTGCTCCCATTTTTTTCAGACAGCAGGTTCTGTTAATGGCTCTGATGTTGCCATTTACAGCTCCTCTAGACTCTAGTGCGGTGCCACCACCAAACACGTAGAATCATAGAATCATAGAATGATTACAGCACAGAAGGAGGGCATTTGGCCCATTTGGCCCGTGCTGGCCCGTTTTAAGAGCAATCCAGTTAGTCCCATTCACCTCCACTTGCCCCATAGCCATGCAAATTTTTTCCCTTCAAGTATTTATCCAATTCCTTTTTGAAAGCCATGATTAAATTTGCTTCCACCATCCTTTCAGGCAGCGCATTCCAGATCATAACTACTCACTGCGTGAAAAAGTTTTTCCTTATTTCGCCTTTGGATTTTTTGCCAATCACCTTAAATCTGAGTCCTCTGGTTCTCGACCCTTCTGCCAATGGGAACAGTTTTGCTTTATTGACTTTATCTAAACGCTTCATGATTTTGAACACTTCTATCAAATCTCCTCTCAACCGTCTCTGCTCTAAGGAGAGCAACCCCAGCTTCTCCAGTCTATCCACGTAACTGAAGCTCCTCATCCCTGGAAACATTTTAGTAAATCTTTTCTGCACCCTCTCTAAGGCCTTCACATCCTTCCTAAAGTGTGGTGCCCAGAATTGGACACAATACTCCAGTTGTGGCCGAACCAGTGTTTTATAAAGGTTCAACATAACTTCCATGCTTTTGTGCTCTATGCCTCAGGATCCCGTATGCTTTTTTAACTGCTTTCTCAACCTGTCCTGCCATCTTCAAAGATTTGTGGACATATACCCTCAGGACTCTCTGTCCTGCAACCCCTTTAAAATTGTACCATTTAGTTTATATTGTCTCACCTCGTTCTTCCTACCAAAATGTATCACTTTGCACTTCTCTGCGTTAAATTTCATCTGCCATGTCTCCGCCCATTCCACCAGCCTGTCTATTACTTTTAAAGTCTGTTACTATCCTCCTCACTGTTTACTACACTTCCAAGTTTTGTGTCATCTGCAAATTTGGAAATTGTGCCCTGTACACCCAAGTCCAAGTCATTAATATACATCAAAAAAAGCAGCGGTCCTAGTACCGACCCCTGGGGAGCACCACTGCATACCTTCCTCCAGTCTGAGAAACAATCGTTCACCACTACTCTCTGTTTCCTGTCACTTAGCCAATTTCATATCCATGCTGCCACTGCCCCTTTTATTCCATGGGCTTCAATTTTGCTGACAAGCCTATTATGTGACACTTTATCAAACACCTTTTGAAAGTTCATATACACAACATCAACTGCATTGCCCTCATCAACCCTCTCTGTTACCTATCAAGAAACTCAATCAAGTTAGTTAAACATGATTTGCCTTTAGCAAATCCGTGCTGCTTTCCTTTATTAATCCACACTTGTCCAAGTGACTATTAATTTTGTCCTGGATTATCGTTTCTAAAAGCTTCCCCACCACCGAGGTTAAACTGACTGGCCTGTAGTTGCCGGGTTTATCCTTACACCCTTTTTTGAACAACGGTGTAACATTTGCAATTCTCCAGTACCACCCCCCTATCTAAGGAGGATTGGAAGATTATGGCCAGTACATCTGCAATTTCCACCCTTACTTCCCTCAGCAACCTAGGATGCATTCTATCCTGACCGGGTGACTTATCTACTTTAAGTACAGCCAGCCTTTCTAGTACCTCCACTTTATCAATTTTTAGCCCATCACTATCTCAACCACCTCCTCTTTTACTGTGACCTTGGCAGCATCTTCTTCCTTGGCAAAGACAGGTGCAAAGTACTCATTTAGAACCTCAGGCATGCCCTCTGCCTCCATGCTTAGATCTCCATCCGTCCTCTTACTACCCGTTTACTATTTACATGCCTATAGAACACTTTTGGATTCCCTTTTATGTTAGTCGCCATTCTATTCTCATACTCTCTCTTTGCCCCTTTTATTTCCTTTTTTACTTCTCCTCTGTACTTTCTATATTCATCTTGGTTCTCACTTGTGTTATCAACCTGACATCTGTCATATGCCCCCTTTTTCTGCTTCATCTTACTCTCTGTCTCTTTCATCATCTAGGGAGCTCTGGCTTTGGTTGCCCTTCCTTTCCCACTCGTGGGATTGTACCTAGACTGTACCCGAACCATCTTCTCTTTAAAGGCCGCCTGTTGTTCGATTACAGTTTTGCCTGCCAATTTTTGATTCCAATTTACCCGGGCCAGATCCGTTCTCAACCCACTGAAATTGGCCCTCCTCCAATTAATTATTTTTATTCTAGATTGCTCCTTGTCCTTTTCCATAACTAATCTAAACCTTATGATACTACAATCACTGTGCCCTAAATGTTCCCCCACTGACACTTGCTCCACCTCATTCCTCAAAACCAGATCCAGCAATGCCTCCTTCCTCATTGGGCTGGAAACATACTGATCAAGTAAATTCTTCTGAACACACTTCAGAAATTCCTCCTCACTTTGCTCTTTATAATGTTACTATCCCAGTTTATATTAGGATAGTTGAAGTCCCCCATTATCACTACTCTATAATTCTTGCACTTCTCTGCAATTTCCCTGCAAATTTGCTCCTCTATATCCTTCCCACTAGTTGGTGGCCTATAGAAAACACCCAGTAGTGTAATGGCACCTCGATTGTTTCTTAACTCTAACCAAATAGATTCTGTCCTTGACTCCTCTCTCTCTAGCACTGCAATATTCTCCTTAATCAATACTGAACACCTTGTATCCAGGAATATTTAGTACTCAATCCTGCCCTTGTTTGAACCAGGTCTCTGTTATCACCACAATATCATTCTCATGCGGTTATTTGCGCCTGCAGCTCACCAACCTTATTTACCATGCTTCACGCGTTTACACACATGCACTGTAAACCTATCTTAGACCTTCTCGTGTTCTCTCTTAGTCTGATCCCACCTAATATTGTACTATTTCTTACTCTAGTACTATCTGACTCTCCCAATCCTTTGTGTACCTTGTTTCTCCTTTCTAATGCTACGGTGGGCATAGTCTCAGGATAAGGGGTCGGCCTTTAAGACTGAGATGAGGAGAAATTTCTTCACTCAGAGGGTTGTGAATCTTTGAAATTCTCTACCCCAGAGGGCTGTGGATGCTCAGTCGTTGAGTAGATTCAAGGCTGAGATTGATAGATTTTTGGAATCTCAGGGAATCAAGGGATATTGGGATCGGGCGGGAAAGTGGATTTGAGGTCAAAGATCAGTCATGATCTTATTGAATGGCGGAGCAGGCTCGAGGGGCCATACAGCTTACTCCTGCTCCTATTTCTTATGTTCTTATGTTCTTATCCTGGTGCCCATCCTCCTACCAACTTACTTTATACCCTCCCCCACAGCACCAGTGAACCTTCCCGTGAAGACATTGGTCCCAGCTCTGTTGAAGTGCACGCCGTCCGTCTTGAACAGGTCCCTCCTGCCCCAGAACTGGTCCCAATGCCCCAAGAATCTGAAGTCCTCCCTCATGCACCATGTCTCTAGCCATACATTAACCTGGCTTATCTTCCTATTTCTGTACTCACTCGCACGTGGCACTGGGAATAATTCAGAGATTGCCACCTTTGAGGTCCCGCTTTTTAACTTCCTCCCTAGCTCCTGAAACGCTGACCGCAGGACCTCATCCCTTTTCTTTCCAATGTCATTGGAACCAAATGGACCAAGATTCTGGCTGTTCCCCTTCCCCCTGCTGAATGTTCTGCACCCCCTCACACCTTCTCCTCCCCTCCCCTTTCAGCATTCCGATGGGACGGCTCCCTCAGCGACACCTTGGTCCACTCTTCCATCACCCACAACAACCGCTCTCCTTTCCACAGCACCTCCCCGTGCGAGTGCAGGACATGCAGCATCTGCCCTTTCACCTCCTCTCTTCCCACCGTCCTGAAAGTGCCCCAAACACTCCTTCCAGGTGAAACAGCGATTTACTTGTACTTCTTTCAATTTAGTATACTGTATCCGCTGCTCACAATGCAGTCTCCTCTACAGTGGGGAGACCAAACGCAGATTGGGCAAATGCTTTGATGAACATCTCCCCTCAGTCCACAAGTGTGACCCTGACCTGCCGGTCGCTTGCCATTTTAATTCCCCGTTCCACTCCCACTCTGACCTCTCTGTCCTCGCTCTCTCACACTGTTCCAATGAAGCTCAACGGAAGCTCAAGAAACAGTACCTCATCTTTCGATTAGGCACTTTACAACCTTCTGGACTCAACGTTGATTTCAATAACTTCAGATCATAACCACTGCTTCCATTTTATCGCTCAGCCGGTTATGGTAATGGTTCTGATGTTGCCATTTACAGTTCCTCTAGACCCATCTTTTGTTTCTTAACTTGTCCCATTACCACCCTCCTTGCCTTGCACCCTTTTGTCATTTAATCACTCCTGCCCTCCACCCTATCAGAGACCTTCCCTTTTGTTCTTTCCCCCTCCCCCCTTTCCCTGGCTCTGTACTTGCTTAAAAACTGTTCAATCTTCAACTTCTTCCAGTTCTGATGATAGGTCATCGACCTGAAATGTTAACTCGATTTCTTTCTCCACAGATGCTGCCTGACTTGCTGAGCATTTCCAGCATTTTCTGTTTTTGTTTCAGATTTCCAGCATCCGCAGTATTTTGATTTTGATCTGTAAATGACGTATGTGCTTGTTGTCAGGAGGCACAAAATAATCTGTAGGACACAGCCTGTATTAACACAAATGATAACAACCCAGTATGCTAAGCATATAACATTTTGCCATGAAATGTAGCTGAAGCATTTAAATACTATAGGTGTTTTTAATGCCAAATTGCCAGCTAGAGCTCTGTGAATTACTGCATTACCGCCAACTCATATTACCTATGCTGTATCATGCATTAGTTTTATCAATAGTTCTGCATGCAATCTGGGCACTCCATGACAGGAGGACATAAAGGACATCACTGAGAGGGTGCAAAACATTTTAAGGTGGGAAGGCGAACAGCCAGAAGTCGTGATCCATGTGGGAACTGATGACATAGGAAGGAAAAGGATTGAGGTCCTGCAGTCAGAGTTTCAGGAGCTAGGTAGGAAGTTAAAAAGCAGGACCTCAAAGGTAGCAATCTCTGGATTACTCCCATTGCCATACGCTAGTGAGTAAGGATGAAAGCTAGTGAAGGGATGCCCCAGAGCATGGTACATTGGTGAGACCATGCAGATGCTGCGACAACGGATGAACGGACACCGCGCAACAATCGCCAGACAGGAGGGTTCCCTCCCAGTCGGGGAACACTTCAGCCACCGACCTTCGGGTAAGCATACTCCAAGGCGGCCTTCGAGACACACGACAACGCAAAATCGTCGAGCAGAAATTGATAGCCAAGTTCCGCACCCATGAGGACGGCCTCAACCGGGATCTTGGGTTCATGTCACGCTACACGTAACCCCACCAGCGAACAAAAGCTATCTGTTTTTAATATAACGGGTCATATGCTGGCTTTCTCTGCCTTCCGGATGTTTCTGCCTCTCTCTCTGTTTTTTTTTTCTGGTTTTTTTTGTTGACTGTATATTCGGGGGCTCTGTAGGTAACACCTCTCTGTCTGAACACTGTGATTGCCTTGGCAACGGGCAGTTGCAAAGACTATCTGTAATCACCATGTATTGTTCTGTGATTTATAAATACGTAGGCTTCGAGGCGTTCCTGACATTTACCTGAGGAAGGAGGAAGCCTCCGAAAGCTTGTAAATTTCAAATAAAATCGTTGGACTATAACTTGGTGTTGTAAAATTGTTTACTAGTGAGTATAGGAACAGTAGGATAAGGCAGGTTAATGCATGGCTGAAGCAATGGTGCAGGAGGGAGGGCTTCAGATTCTTGGGGCATTGGAACCTGTTCTGAGGCAGGAGGGATCTGTTCAAGATGGACGGGTTGCACCTCAACAGAGCTGGGATTAATGTCCTCGCGGGGAGGTACACAATGCTGTGGAGGAGGGTTTAAACTAATTTGGCAGGGGGACGGGCACCAGGATGAAACATTAGAGAGGAGAAACAAGGTGCACAGAGGACTGGGAGAAACAAATAGCACTAAAGAATAGGTCAGAAATAGGAGGGATCAGATAGGGAGCAAATACGAGGCAGTGTAAGATGAGTTTGGAGTGCACGTGCATAAATGCACGTAGCGTGGCAAATAAGGTTGGTGAGCTGCAGGCTCAAGTCGCCACATGGGACTATGATATAGTGAAAATAACAGAGACCTGGCTCAAAGAAGGGGAGGATTGGGAACTTGATATTCCTGGCTACAAGGTATTCAGGAAAGATAGGGAAGGAAAGAAAGTTGGGGAGGGGGTGGCAGAATTGATCAGAGAAACTATTATAGCACTGGAAAGGGATGATGTAGTTGAGGGGTCAAAGACAGAATCTATTTGGCTAGAATTAAGGAATAATAGAGGCGCTATTAGGCTACTGGGTGTATTCTATAGGCCACCAAATAGTGGGAAGGAGATAGAGGAGCAAATTTACAGGCAAATTACAGAAAGATGCAGGATATATAGAGTAGTGTAATGGGGGACTTCAATTATCCTAATATAGACTGGGATAGTAACAGTTTAAAGGGCAAGGAGGGGGAGAAATTCCTGAAATGTGTACAAGAGAACTTTCTTGATCAGTGTGTTTCCAGCCCAATGAGGAAGGAAGCAGTGCTGGATCTAGTTTTGTGGAATGAAGTGGGGCAAGTGGAGCATGTTTCAGTGGGGGAGCATTTGGGGAACAGTGATCATAATATCATTAGGTTTAGAACAGTCATAGAAAAGTTCAAGGAACAATCACGTTTAAAAATACTTAACTGGAGGAGGGCTAATTTCATTGAGTTAAAAAGGAATCTTGCTCAGGTGGATTGGAATCAAAAATTGGTGGGCAAAACAGTAATTGAACAATGGGAGGCCTTCAAGGAGGAGATGGTTTGGGTACAGAGTAACACATTCCCAATAGGGGGAAAGGAAGGGCATCCAAATCTAAAGATCCCCGGATGTCTAAAGATACAGAGATTAAAATGAAATAGAAAAAGGAGGCTTATGACAAATGTAAGGTTCATAATACAGTAGAGAACCAAGCTGAACAGAAAAAGTACAGAGGAGATCTAAAAAAGGGAATAAGGGGGGGCAAAGAAAGAGTATGAGAATAGATTAGCGGCTAATATAAAAGGGAACCCAATAGTCTTTCATAAACATATAAATAGTAAAAGAATAGTCAAAGGAAGCGTGGGGCCAATTAGGGACAAAAAGGGAGATCTTCTTGTGGAGGCAGAGGGTATGGCTGAGGTACTAAATGAATACTTGGCATCGGTCTTCACTAGAGAAGAGGATGCTACTAAGATAGCAGTAAAGGAGGAGGTAGTAGCGATATTGGAAAGGATGAAAACAGATGAAGAGGAGGCACTTTAAAGGTTGGCAGTGCTCAAAATAGAAAAGTCACCTGGTCTGGATGGGATGCATCCTAGGTTCTGAGGGAAGGATGGAAATTACAGAGGCTCTGGCCACAATGTTCCAATCCTCTTAGATATGGAAGCAGTGCCAGAGGACTGGAGGATTGCAAATGTTACATTCCTATTCAAAAAAGGGATAAATCCAACAATTACAGGCCAGTCAGCCTAACTTGGGTGGTGGAGAAACTTTTAAAGACAATAATCCGGGACAAAATTAACTGACGCTTGGAAAAGTATAGGCCAATAAATGAAAGTCAGCACGGATTTGGTAAAGGAAAATTGTGTTTGACTAAATTAATTGAGTTCTTTGATGAAGTAGCGGAGAGGGTTGGAAAAGTTCCTACAGATTGAAGGGTGGCAAATGTAACCCCACTATTTAAAAAAGGAGGGAGAGAAAAAACAGGGAATTACAGACCAGTTAGCCTAAAATCAGTAGTGGAGAAAATGCTAGAGTCTATTATAAAGGATGTGATAACAGAACACTTGGGCATTAACGGGATTGGACAAAGTCAGCATGGGTTTATGAAAGGGAAGTCATGCTTAACAAATCTACTGGAGTTTTTTGAGGATGTAACTAGTAGAATAGATAGGGGAGAACCAGTGGATGTGGTGTATTTGGATTATCAGAAGGCTTTTGATAAGGTCCCACACAAGAGGTTAGTGTGCAAAATTAAAGCACATGGAATTGGGAGGGAATATACTGGCATGGATTGAGAATTGGTTGACAGAGAGGAAACAGAGAGTAGGAATAAACGGGTCTTTTTCCGGTTGGCAGGCAGTGACTAGTGGGCTACCACAGGGATCAGTGCTTGGGCCCCAGCTATTCACAATATATATCAATTATTTGGATGAGGAAACTAAATGTAACATTTCCAAGTTTGCAGACGACACAAAGCTAGGGTGGAATGTGAGCTGTGAGGAGGATGCAAAGAGGCTCCAATGTGATTTAGACAAGTTGGGTGAGTGGGCAAGAACATGGCAGATGCAGTATAACGTGGATAAATGTGAGGTTATCCACTTTGGTTGTAAAAATAAAAAGACAGATTATTATCTGAATGGTGATAGATTGGGAAAAGAGGAGGTGCAATGAGACCTGGGTGTCCTTGTACACCAGTCGCTGAAAGCGAGCATTCAGGTGCAGCAAGCAGTTAGGAAGGCGAATGGTATATGATAAGTTGGCCTTCATTGCAAGAGGATTTGAGTACAGGAGTAGGGATGTCTTACTGCAGTTATACAGGGCCTTGGTGAGACCACATCTGGAGTATCGTGTGCAGTTTTGGTCTCCTTATCTGAGGAAGGATGTCCTTGTCATGGAGGGAGTGCAACAAAGGTTTACCAGACTGATTCCTGGGATGGCAGGACTGACGTATGAGGAAAGATTGGGTCAACTAGGCCTATATTCACTAGAGTTTAGAAGAATGAGAGGTGATCTCATCGAAACATATAAAATTCTAACAGGACTAGACAGACTAGATGCAGGGAGGATGTTCCCGATGGCTGGGGAGTCCAGAACCACGGGTCATAGTCTCAGGATACGGGGTATGCCATTTAGAACTGAGATGAGGAGAAATTTCTTCACTCAGAGGGTGGTGAACCTGTGGAATTCTCTACCATAGAAGGCAATGGAGGCCAAGTCATTAGATGGAGATAGATATATTTCTTAATGCTAAAGGGATCAAGGAATATGGGGAAAAAGCGGGAACAGGGTACTGAGTTAGACGATCAGCCATGATCATTTTGAATGGCGGAGCAGGCCCGAAGGGCCAAATGGCCTACTCTTGCTCCTATTTTCTATGTTTCTATGTTTCTAAGTTTCTATAAGGGTAGTGCAGTTGATGTTGTGTGTATGGACTTTCAAAAGGCATTTGATATAGTACCACATAATAGAGTTGTTCGCAAAATTAAAGCCCATGGGATTAAAGGGACAATGGCAGCCTAAAAACAAAATCAGCTAAGGGACAGAAAGCAGAGAGTAGTGGTGAACGGTTGCTTTTCAGACTAAAGGGAAGTATACAGTGGTATTCCCCAGCGGTCAGTATTAGGACCACTGCTCTTTTTGATATATATTAATGACCTGGACTTGGGTATACAGGGTATAATTTCGAAGTTTGCAGATGGCCCAAAACTCAGAAATGTAGTAAACAATGTGGAGAATAGTAACAGACTTCAGGAGGACATGGACAAACTGGTACAATGGGCAGACACATGGCAGATGAAATTTAATGCAGAGAAGTTTGAAGTGATACATTTTGGTAGGAAGAATGAGGAGAGGCAATATAAACTTAATGGTACAATTTTAAAGGGGGTGCAGGAACAGAGAGACATGAGGGTGTATGTGCACAAATCTTGAAGGTGGCAGGACAAGTTGATAAGGCTGTTAAAAAAGCATATGGGATCCTTGGCTTTATTAATGGAGGCATAGAGTACAAAAGCAAGGAAGTTATGCTAAACCTTTATAAAACACTGGTTAGACCTCAGCTGAAGTATTGTGTTCAATTCTGGGCACCACACTTTAGGAAGGATATGAAGGCCTTGGATAGAGTGCAGAAGAGATTTACTAAAATATTACCAGGGATGTGGGACTTCAGTTATGTGGGGAGACTGGAGGAACAGGCATTGTTCTCCTTAGTGCAGAGCAGGTTAAGAGGAGATTTGATAGAGCTGTTCAAAATCCTGAACTGTTTTGATGGAGTAAATAAGGAGAAACTGTTTCCAGTGGCAGAAGGGTCGGTAACCAGAGGACACAGTTTTAAGGTGATTGGCAAAAGAACCAGAGGTGACATGAGGAAACATTTTTTTACGCAGCAAGTTGTTATGATCTGGAATGCACTGCCTGAAATGGTGGTGGAAGCAGATTCAATAGTATCTTTCAAAAGGGAATTGGATAAACACGTGAAGGGAAAAAAATTACAGGTCTATGGGGAAAGAGCAGGGGAGTGGGACTAATTGGATAGCTCCACCAAAGAGATGGCACAGACACAATGGGCTGAATGGCCTCCTTCTGTGCTGTATCATACTATGATAATGACAATGATGCAGCAATACCATTACTGCAGTAACTAGCCTTGCACCACAGTACACCTCACACTCAATGTAAAGAAAATGAGACAGGTTTTCTGGACATACAAATCCAAATGTCAACAAATAGAATGACCTTAGAATAATAAGTGTGAGATACCATATAAATACCAATTAACCAAAGCAGTGTTAGCTGGGAAGGCAACAACTTAAACACATATCAGCAATAGACTCTGTGACATTGAATAAATAGATTTATGTAGGGTTCGAATGAGCAAAACATGCCAGTAGGAGGTAAAAACAATTGGACTAGCTGCTATTTTTTTTAACCCTAGTTTAAATAAGAAATGGATTCATTAAAGACCCAATATCCATCTGTATGAAACATTCGCCCCATTTATTTTGAATGAAATATGGAACATCAAAAAAAGCCATAAACAAACTGCTGTCTGCAGAGAGATATTTGTTGAGAAAAATCATGGTGAGGAATTGTTCGATTTCCCAAACATTGCTCCCACCGTCAGTATCAATTTTTACCCTTGTTTTATGCAAATAGACTATTTTCAAAATATCAATTCCCACTCGCGCAAATGACTTCTGCCCACATCGTGCACCTGAAAAATAAATGTAAAAATAATGTGTGTGGAGATCTGCCAAATTAGTGCATCATTCATGTAATTTAAATGTTGCTGCTGGTGTGAGAGAGATTTGGTGTGTATCTTTTTCAATGGCATTATTGAAATGGTATAAATGTGACGCACTAAAATGAACCTTTCAGTACCACAGCACTTAATGTGGGTGGCAGTTTTCTATTTTACTTATTTCCAATCAACCTGCACATGTAAATTACATTTAACTGTCATAATGTATACATGCCTTTTTTTCTAATTGCAAAACAACTAAACGTACCAAGTTTCATAAAGGTAGACCCTTTCAAAATATCAGTTTCTTAACTGACATAATTAACAATATGCAAATAGCAGAATTGGTAAAATTGGCAAAATTGAAATTGGTGCCAAAGACATGCAGGATACACAATCAAAACCCATGGGATATGATCTATATGATATAACTATCTCATAACCCATGAATCATAAACCAGTGCTTGGGGTCTGTGCTATGAGTGAGAAAGAAGCCATGTTTGACAATTGATACTGCTTATACCATACGTTTGTAATTCAAATGATGAGAATGTCAACTCTGTCCTGCCTCAGCTCATCTGCTGCTGAAACCTTCATCAGTGACTTTGTTACCTCTAGACTTGACTATTCCAATGCTCTCCTGGCCAGCCTCCCATCTTCCACCCTCCATAAACTTGAACTCATCCAAAACTGTGCTTCCCATATCCTAAATCGCAGCAAGCCCCCTTCACCCATTTCCCCAGTGCTTGCTGACCTACATTGGCACCTGGTCTGGCAACGCATCGATTTTAAAATTCTCATCCTTGTTTTCAAATCCCTCCATGGCCTTGCCCCTCCTTATCTCTCTAACTTCCTCCAGCTCTACAACCCACTGAGATCTCTGCACTCCTCCAATTTTGGCCTCTTGCTCATCCCCGATTTTAATTGTTCCACCATTGGCAGCCATGCCTTCAGCTGCCTAGGCCGTAAGCTCTGGAATTCCTCCCTAAACCTCTCCGCCTCTCCACCTCTCTCTCCTCCTTTAAGACGCACCTTAAACCCTACCTCTTCAACCAAACCTGTCCTAATATCTCCTTATGTGGCTCAGTGTCAAATTTTATTTTATAACGCTCTTATGAAGCACCTCTGGACATTTTACAATGTTAAAGACGCTACATAAATGCAAATTGTTGTTGTTGTCTCTATGTGGATTGCAGATGTCATAGTGAAATGTCACAGTGCTGCCTATTCTCAACTGTGACATCATGCCTATGACACATGCAAAACATTTAATGGACATTACATCACCATAACAATTATCATTAGTATAATTTTATTATTTTTTTAAGCTGATAAGATCTCACAAAGTGGACACCATTTTTTATTAGGACCTGGGAACATGAAGAGGAAGAAAAACAATTAGGATGCAGTGTTTAAACAAAAGATTCTTTCAGTGAAAGGGTTAAGCGTCCCAGAGTCCCAGAGACTGCTATTTAATGGATAAAAACGTGAACTTTTATTCTGCTTCATCGTTATCCTGCAGGAACATGGAGAAAAAAGTTACTGAATATTGCATGAGCTCAACTACAATTTCCATTTTCTGAAATTGCCGAATTGGGTAATGACTCTGAGGGGTAATTTTATGAAGTTGTGCTGATGGCGGGGAGCCACACCCTCCAGGGGCACGTATCGGAAATTCAGCGGGCACACTGCACGTGGCTAATCATGAGCTGTGCCCACCCGAATTTATGATATGCACCCACACAGGCCAGCGGCACCGACTTGTAAACCGATTCCCCGTCTACACACAAATAAAGCCCAGCAGCTCTGTGGTGTCCGTGCTTACAGTTCCCCACATAATCAGGTCCTCGTCTCAGCCAACACAACAGGGAGTCGGCACTTCCATGGAGCAAGGCAAAATGAGAGAATGAATCAACCTCTGATGGCCTTGCTCATCTCCCACTTATAGAGCTGCAGAAGCAGAGGCCTTGAGCAAGCTGCCGGTCCATTTTCAGTCAAGACTTTATGTAGGACACAGGGAAGGGACCTCAAGCAGGGGATGTAACTAATAATATTGGGTGGAATAAGAATAAAACAATTTTAAAAAGCAAGTGGCGCTAGTATGTGAGGTCACAGTCTCTCCTTTGGGAAAATTGTAATACAAAAATCTCATTATCAAACGGTCCTCTGCTTGACTGCAGGTGCTGAAAATATCATTCCATTTTTTTTTAAAAACAGCATAGATGTAGCTAAAGAATAAAGTTCGAATTCAGTGTACGTTCTATTTGTTTGCATGCCGTATTTTCAGCTTTTTTCTAAGAAGCTAAATTTCCTTCAGATTTCCCTTTGGGAGCAGAAGGAATAGAAACATTATTTGTGTAAATGGGGACAAATGGTGTAAAGAATAATGGATACTTGGGAGTTATTAAAAGGCAGTAATGCAATCAAGGGCTTCAAATAATTTTTATAATATGCACCCATACGGGTCAGCGGCACAGTCTTGTAAACCGATCCCTTCCCAAACACAAATAAAGCCCAGTAGCTCTGCGGTGTCCGTGCCTACAGTTCCTCACGTAATCAGGTCAGATAAAAACTCGAGCCCCTTATACCTATTACTGGAGCCCAGAGAATAAATACTGCTGTGTAATAACTCCCAAGTATCCATTTCTTGTTGCATCTGTTCCTGTAAACAATTATGTCTCCGCCCCACCCCCTCTATTCCGACCTTAGATCTACATAGAATTACATAGAAATTACAGCACAGAAACAGGCCATTCGGCCCAACTGGTCTGTGCCAGTGTTTATGCTTCACATGACCCTCCTCCCACTCTACTTCATCTAACCCTTTCAGCATATCCTTCTATTCCTTTCTCCCTCATGTACTTATCTAGCTTCCCCTTCAATGCATTTTTTCAATTCACCTCAATTACTCCATGTGACAGCAAGCTCCACATCCTAACTGCATTCTCTGGGTAAAGATGTTTCTTCTGAATTCTTTATTGGTCCTTATTTATTTTGTATATATTGGGGGTAATTTTGAGAGGCCCCTCTCACAGTGCAGAGCCTCACTAGTGATGAGTGCAGAAGTGGAGATGGAGATATAACACTGTAGCCCTGATTTTCTGCCAATGCTTGCCACAAGCGATTGGGTTTGGAGCCTCTCAGGATTTCCCTATTTTGCATGCCTTTGATTGTGAGGAGGTCTTTAGGCCTGTTGTTGTTCTCTAGTTATTAGTGCCATTGTCAATGGCTAGCACATTGTGCGTCATTGACATTCACTTTACAATTCCAATGGCAGCACCATATGTTTATCAAGAGAGAATTTACAGTTAATTGAACCATATACATTTATAGTGTTAGTCTGTGCATGAGAAAATGGTCTTCTTTAAATTGCATTGTAAATGAGCAAGGAACACAGCACAGACCAGTGTACAAAGGAGCATAGGAAAGTACAGGACTAGAATGGCTTGTCCTAAAAACTAGTTCCTTTCAATCACCCACTGCCTCACAAGCTATCCAAATGTCCCTTAAATGTTTGCAGACTATCTGCCTCCGCTGCCTTCCTGAGCAGTCTGCCCCACACATTCACCAGGCTCTGCGTAAGATAAACTGTTCACCTTCCCTGTCCTAAGCTTGAACCCAAATGAGCTCAGATTCGAGAGTTTGTAATGTACAGTAATTAGAGAATGTGGCTTTTAACAACACTACACGTTTTTCATTGGACCAATAACACTGTAACTTTAGCAATTGGAACACCAGTGCATGCTGATTATCGGTACAAATGCTCACTATTGTTGAGTTAAAATCAAATTCATGCCTCAGACCCATGCAGAGCCATTTTGGGCGTGCAGTGATGCATGATCCCACGATCCAAAGCTCCCAGTGAAGCGTGGTATCGGAAAGTGGAAAATCACAGGTTCCACGTCTGCAATTCCGAGACACACTGCTGTGAACACCACTTTCCCCCGGGAATGCCGGATCATGGAATCACCGCTAGTCCTCAGATTATTACAAGGGAGTAATCTAATCCTCAGGTGCAGATGTTGGCTTGAAAAACTGAATTGGATCAACTTTATAAGTAAGATAATATTTTCCCCACTCTATCCTGTACAAAACATGCTTATGGATTCACGTGCCTTTGTGAAGGTAATAGAGTATTGATTAGTCCCACTTGAAAGACAGTATAAAAACACTTTGTTCACCAGCAAAAAATGAGCAAATAAATCCTAATAAAGACTTTAAATAGTTGTATAAGTTTTATTGCCAAGTAAGAAATTTTTAATTTTAATTCAATAAGTACATTGCAAGATTTCTTTACAAACATTATTTTAACATTTAATAGAAACATAACCAGAAATATTTGAACCAAGACTATAGATGACATCATAAATTATGTATTTTTTTACAAGCTCATTAACAGCAGTTCACAGCAAGACAATACACATACCAAAAATAATTATGCATATACACTTAAATTATTCCAAAACTGTGTATGTCATATGTTATTTGTTACTGTTGTAAATAAATCCTTCAGACTCTTTCACTTGACAAAGGATGACACAGGTCAAAAATGTAGGTCAACAATGTTATAAAGGGAATTGGAAACCTTGGAATGGGAACACTCACCCACTCACAGTGGTCCAGGATTGAAGATCAGCTTGATATTCTTGGAAGATAGTGGTAACATTTTAGCACCAAAATAAAAGAAAAAGCTACAAAGATTCAGTGTATATAAAGATCTTTACGATTACGAACTGGTCTGTGGTCCCATACACCTGCCTAATTTTTCATATTTTTCATTGTTGCGTTCAGAATGACATTTTTCAAGACATTCACTTTTTCCTTCAGCGATCTGGCAACAGCAACCGTGCAGACTTAGCATCAAAGGAAACAGAGAATTCCAAAGAGCCGACTGCCAAGGATTTGACTCAAATCAGCGCTCAGCTCCCTTAATTTGTCGGATTTCATTCAGCCAATCAGAAAGTTAGTCTTTCTAACTGAGGCCTACCCCAGGCTTAGCTGGATGAACAGATTGCAGAACTTTACCTCAAGTTCTTAAAAACAATAGTCTGTCTACCTTTGAAATAATTTTTTTTGCTTTTTTTTTTGCACAGTTCAACGTTTGATGTATTGATCCCAAAGTGAACATTGAGGCCAATTGTTGGCTAATCCTCCCATTTGCTCCCCCTTAGTCTGTTTTTTTCTGATTTCTACACATTATTCTCATTGTGAATTTATTTTTGTAAAATTGATTAAAACACTCAGTAATTAATAAAAGCTTCTTATTATCTTCCTCTCTCTTAACAAGAGAAAATGTCATCTTGAATCAGGATTCTGAAGAAGAGCAGTGTCCTGGCCAATATTTATCCCTCAACCAACTAAAACAGACTATCTGGTCATTATGAAATTGCTGTTTGTGGGAGCTTGCTGTGCGCAAATTGGCTGCCACGTTTCCACATTCCACTGGGCACTCTGTGTAAAGCTAGAGTACATGGCTGATATGTTAATTCATGAATACTGGAGCAGTGGTCACTCACAGTACTGGTAATCCGAGGGCTACTCCCCTCCCCCCATTCATTTACAAAAGTTAATTTAAGATTTCTTAAATTATATATCTACAAATATCCTTCTGGGTTTTCTTAAATGGAAAGGCAATCGTTGTATTTTAATTATAATAAAAGTTATTCTGGGGCCTGGTTATAAGAATCCTTTGCTAAAATAATCAAATTCTAATTGACGTATCTTCTTATTGAGAACCAACTGCTTCTTTTCTCCTTTGTGACAACAGTGATTTTACCTTAGAATCAAGCTGCAGGGCTATATCTTCAGCAGACAGAAAGGGAGTGACTTTGACCCACAGGACATAGTATAGAGCTTTCATATTGTGCTCCATATTTTACTCCAAGTTAAAGGGAGTAAAAATGGCTCTAAATGAGGTTATTGTGGAGGTCCCAAAAGGATAAGCTTCCCCCACTCCCCTTCCCCCTTCCTCTCCTGAAGGTGGTGATTCATGGTGAGATGCTGTGGAATGGTTCTAGAGATATCTTCAGCCTCAATCTTAACTCAAATCTCCATTCTTCACGTATGAACGATGGCCAGCAGAATATTTTAACTGTAGAAAGTGTCACCACCGAGCCTGATTTCGTCCTTACCTGACTCCCATATGCACAATTTGCAACAGTGGCCCTGACTGAATCAATCACCTGCCTAGCATGGACAAAATGAGAAATTGCCGTTTCTTCACCGCTGTTCTGACTGAGATCAACTAATTCAATAAATCTGGGGATCAAACCTAGGGCCTGCCTGGTTCATGTGGCTCAGTATCACCACAAGCAGGGCCTTTACCCATTTTTGGATGGCTCAGCTCTTGAATTGAATTGAACACCCAGGTCAATTGCTCGTGGAAGCCTTGATAGGTAATGTCCCATTTGCCCTTTCTCACCCTGTTTTGCTGAAGCCAGGACCACCTTTTCAAAAGGTAACCCCACCATATGGAAGATACATTTTATGCTGGTATAAAACAAAATTACAGATTCATTAACTCTTAATAGGCCAGAAGGTTTATTTAAGGCAATCAAGCGCTAACTATAATTGAACACAAGACAGTGGTTCAAATATGTTAGCACACCCAACAGGCAGATTAGTATGCCAATTAGTATTGTGGAGTGGTCTGCAATTAAGATTCCCCATATGTTCAGTTCCTGCTCTCGCTCAGAGCATTGTATAGGGACAGGAAACACCCAGGGAGGGCTAAATACACCTTGAATTAGTGGGTCATAGAACTGCTTCAGTGAGAGATGGAGGTACAGTATCAGGGACCTTACAGAAAAAAAAAAGATTTGCACAAATGCACAGCAAATTTTCCGTAATATTTTACGCACATAGCAGGAGAAAGCACTCAGCGAAACTCCGTTACATCGACTGTATTGTATAAAGTATGTAGCACTACCACAAAGTTAATATCCACATTAGACTTATACTCAGCATAAAGCAGGTGCATGGAGTTGTCAATGACACTTGAATAACACTAATTACTGGGCAACGAGGTACTAAAGTGTACTGTGACAACAGATGGCTGTATTCTGCTGCTTAAGTATTTAATGTCCTCAGATTCTATGTACAGTACTCAAATTAAATTCTTATACACTAAACCAAATTGATCTTTTACAGAATTAAACAGGAGGAATTTTAACATTTACTTTTTTGTGTCTTTCAGTCTGAGCCTGCCACTTCTGTGGGGTGAATGCAGTGCCCCCTGCACATGTTTTGCATTTATATTGAGGACAGCAAACAAACAGTATTCTCCCCAGCCAGTGCTTGCTATTGCTCGGTGTTGATTCAAACTACTATACGTGAACGCATGGAAGTGGAGCTGCTTTGACACCGTGTTCGAGTCAGTGGTGCAGGAAAACTGAGTGCAAAGATAAAGGGCAAGCGCCCAAACACCTGTAACAGCTGAGCAACTTGCTTACGGACAAATAAAAATGATTTCTACTAGAACTGGTGTCTACTCTTTTCCATCGTTACTTACTAAATCCGGACTTTGTGTCAACAGTATGCCTCCCCTGATATTATTTATAACAAGCTCTTTGCAACAGCTTCAGAGGAGAACCATTGAGGACCCCTCCTCCCACCAGCCCACCTCAACTTGTACAGTACAAATACCAGCTCCGAGTGCTTCTACTACCAGCAAGGTACATACACCATCTCGACTGTGCTGCATCAAATCTCCACATGCTCCAATATTGGGTCCAAAGATATGTCAGCCATTGCATGCCCACAGTTAATACTATCCAGCCAAGCTGAAAATGCGGCCATTAAGTAAAATATACGCTTAAGAGATGTATTAAATGGAGTAAGTGATGTTTAAGTGCTCATGAGTCCCTACAGCTGTGAAATCACAACCCCCTTATTATCATCAACCCACAAGCAAAGTCGACAGTTAAGTGGGTTGTGACATTAAAATGGATCCTGAAACAAATGAAGGTTTGAATAAAGGCAGAACAAGCAAGGAGGAAAAGCAAAAGGCAGTCAAAGAAAATAGGTTGAACAGGTGTGCCGTAAAGAAAGAAGAGAAAGAGCATTGGATCAATCAGTCAATTGTGCTAACGTGAAAGCTCTAAGAGAATGGTAAAACCCTGCTTAGTGCGATCTTAGGTTTGAATACTGCTTGTTTGCTGAGAATTATTTTATTACAATTTGTGATAATGTGCATTTCACTAATAGAATGCTGCAGTAGCGGGGGAGTTGTTTGGACAGTAAAGACTGTAGTGCAAAGAGAAATATTGCTGCCATGCGGAATGTAACTCAGCTTGGTTTACTGTCCAATAGATGCTGCATTCTTCAGGTAACTCTGATCTCCACATTCAAAAGCAAATACTGCGGATACTGGAAATCTAAAATATAAACAGAAAATGCTGGAAAAGCTCAGCAAGTGAGGCAGCATCTGCGGAGAAAGAAACAGAGTTAATGTTTCAGGTCGAAGACGAAAGGTTCTGACGACAGGACTTCGACCTGAAACGTTAACTCTGTTTCTTTCTCCGCAGATGCTGCCTCACTTGCTGAGCGTTTTCAGCATTTTCTGTTTTTATTTCTGATCTCCAAATTCTTGCTCGTGCTTGAAACCTCCCTGTTTATAGTAAGAACAGTCTTATGAGCTGGCAGGTAAGGAACAAATTGCCTCCTGTTTCCTTGCTCTCCCCCATTCCCCTTTTTAAAAAATTATCTTGGGGTGTGGGTGTCACTGGCAAGGCCGGCATTCATTGCCCATCCCCAGTTGCCCTAATACGGTCACCTTCCTGTTTTGATATATTTGAGCAGTTTGCTAGGCCACTTCAGAGGGCAGTTTAGTGTTAACCATGTTGGCTGGTCTAACCTTCAATGCTGCCTATACAATTTTCCTTTACAGTTTTAACTGAGATTTCTTCAGGTGGTCCTCTATTAAAAGCAAAGGTAAGGAGAGAGAAATCATCGGGAGAGACTTTCAACTGGTGGCCGTCCATTTCTCGCCTGAAAAATGGGTGGGCGGCAGCTGAAAGGGTGGTGGGGACCTCATGTATCAAGTTTCAGGCAGGTCTTTAAATGGGTGCTCAGCACTCCTGCCCAAACCCGGTGAGAGGCTGTTCAGATATACAAATTGGAGTTTTACACTTGTTAGAGGACCCCAATCGTAACTTTCAAAGATAAATGGGCAGAGCATGCACGCGCCTGCCAGCCCCATTTCTCCAGGCAAGGACTAATTGGTGGCCTTTAAAGGTGCCCTCCGGTATCCGCACCTCCACCACCACCACCGCCCCCCCCACCCCACCCCGCCCTGCCAGGCCTTGCCTGCCAACAGCCTACATGCTGCGGTCTGCCAATTTTCCCCTGCAGGAAGCCGTCGAGCAGCTCGTCGGCAAAATGTTAAATGAAGCACCAATCTGAAAGTGGTTCGGGCCTGCTAACCGCCGAGTGTGGACGGGCACTGCGGGCACACCGCCGATGTCCCACCCGTTTGGCACCCATGTCGAAATTTTCTGCCAATTGAGTGTGAGGGAGAAGTGTTTACAAGAGAGTGTCAGCACTAACAGTTCCTCCCCAACCCTGTTGGTTCATGAAACCGGCCCCTGTATAAAAACAGTTTCTGTTGCTTTTTGCTTGCTTCTGCTTTATTTATTTTTTTGGTGAAGCTTTGCACACATCACAGTGATGGCCATCGAATCGGGGGAATGGAACACTGTACCCATATTTGCCATGTCAGTGTAGGAAGCACGTGTAAAGCTCTACCCCTCCCCCCGCCCCCCTCCCCCCTCCCCCCACCCCACAGTGGACTAACATATCATCTGAGGCAGATTCATGAGGCAGCAGAATACAGAGACTGGATTAAAAGGGGAATTATGCTCAGTCATGGCTCACTGAGTTGCTTAAGCATAGAAAATGTATTACATATATACAGTAGAATATGAAAAAATGAATTAAAATGATTTTTCTTGCTATTAAAAGCCTTTGGCCTAAAAATCATTCTATAGGGCCTACGAATATAACTGGTTATGTGCATCATAAAATGGGAAAGACAAAAGCATATACTTCATACAGAATGGGATTTTAAATTTCATGCTCAGGTATGCTATGTACGATGATAAATAACCTTAATCAATTAGTGCACAGATTTCAGAGCTGTGCAAAATGCTGTCGTAGCCCCAGTTTCTGTTTCAAATAGAAGGAAACCATAGCATCTGGTAAGCGGACAGATGCAGGAAATCCTGGTGAACCAACCTATAATACACGAGACACAAAGCTAAAACAAGTTGTTCCCAAAACTGAAGACAATCATTAGTTGTTAGCAGAAACCAAATGTGCAATCACTAATAAAAAAATACATTTGCTTCCTCCGTACACAATATAAAAACCGATGGTGGGAGTCAAACAAGTTTTATGATTTCTTTCTGAACTAGGATAAAATGTGGTGAAAATGTATTTTCCTTTCCTCGTTTTTTTTTCAACTGTTTACCCTCAGGGCCTCCTGAGTCAGCCCATCACGACAATTAATTGAGAGGAAAAGTCCACAGAGATCTACTTCACAGATGTGGGGGTGGTGCCCAACTCTAGTGTCTGATCTTATTGGCCTAATTTGACCACTTTCTTGTTGCAGAATGCAGAATGCAACTACAACATCGACAGAGATTAAAAGAGAGATGGAGAAAAAGTGGGACTACCAACCATTTCCTAAGTGAACAGCATCGTTATCCATAGTAAAGGCACAACCTACATTCTCCAGTCTTCCCAGTGACACTAAAGGCAGCTGAGAGTTACCAAGCTGATCAAATGGCGACCGGTAAGACAGGGTCTGCTTTATCCAGCCTTCCTTTTCCAAATGTCTAGAGGAACTTATAAAACTACGGAAAACGTGCTCCCTTAAACATTACACAAGTCTTAAACATTTACACAAGTAATTCCTTATCTCAATAGCCTTCAACTACTGAAAACTGAATTGTGCTACTGCAAAGTGAAATACTGGTCATCTGTTTTTTTAATAAAGAAAATCACTTTTTTTTTCTTTTTTTTTTAAACATGAACACAAAGTCCATCATTATTAAACCTCCAGTGTGTATTGCTCATTATTCAGATTTTAGTTCCACAGCCCCAACAGCATTAGCCGACAACGTGAGTCCATTTCAAAATTGTTCAATTCTCGGTCAGGTAATTCTTGGAACATCAGCTTGCTTTTTTAAAAAAAAATGATGATGATAATCACACTGTCACTTCTGTTTTGCTGTTGGTTACAAAGTACGGCTGCTGCGACAGGTAATGCTGCGGCTGAGGACTGTGTTTCTCAGCCAGTGGACCCACCGTGCAGGGCCTCTTGTTGGCGTAGGCCTGCCGTCGGATGGTTGTGTCGTTTGTGTCCCAGGTTTTGTAGTCTGAATCGAAGACCAGTGGGTGCGTGTGCATCTTGGTGATTTTGTTCTTCTGCCCAGGTAGCTTGGGCTTGTAGGTGTCCGTGCTGTGGATTGGGTCCTCGTGGTCTATCGGTATCTGCACCGGATGCAGGGGCAGGGTCCCTTTCGCTGCTAGTTCTGCAAAGTGTTGACGTTTGGCAAAGAAGTCGTCGTTCGCCTTTTCAGCTAAGAAAACATTAAATAAAAAAGCAGAAATAAACATTGGTCATGTGTTCTAACCGACTAATACTGCTCCTCGTTCATTCAAGTTGGCTCATCGTTACGGCTCTGAAACAGGAAGTAATTTCAATCAAAGTTAGAGACAACATTGTGGAGCGAAGGAAATTGGGGATGCGCACGAAACCAGAATTGGAGGGGCGCAGAGATCTCAGAGGGTTGTAGGTCTGAAGGAGGTGGCAGATAGGGAGGGGCGAGACCATGAAGGGATTTGAACAGAAGGATGAAAATTTTAAAATTGAGGCGGTGCTGGACCGGGAACCAATATAGGTATGTGAGTACAGGTGATGGGTGAACGAGACATGGTGTGAGTTAGGATACGGACCACAGAGTTTTGGATGGGCTCAAGTTTACGGAGGGTGGTAGGTGGGAGACCGGCCAGGAGAGCATTGGAATAGTCAAGTCTGACAATCAACATTGGCAATCAGCTCCAACATATCATCGAGGCCCAAAGAATAGCATTTTTTATTTAACTTGGTTGTATTTTGTACCTACATGAACCAGTTAATAGAATTATACATCGTTGCGATAATAAAAGATACTGTCCCAATTTCCAATGAGAAACTTGCCCACACGCATTACTTCCATACTTGTGACGTTTCTCATTTCAAGTTGCTTAATTTCTAAAATAAAGTTCCTCCTTTTCTCTGCCACAGCAAAGCTCCTCGCGACAAAACATCCAGAGTTTATGGGGATGGTTGAGAGCCTAACTTATATGGAGGGAAACGTAACAATCATTAAACAATTGCTAAAGGCGGCAGACGCAAAGAAAGAGAAAATTACCAACCTGTTCGTACTGTAGAAACTAACCATACTGGATCTGTACTCAAATTCATCAGTATACTACCAAATGCAGGAAAGAATAGCCAGGGAATCCAATGAACTAAACCTGAGAGGAGAACATTTTAAATGTGGCAGATGGTAAGAAGCTAAGTAACATTTGGAACAGACTATTCAAAACTTATAGAGCTAAATAATGGTGCTGACAGTCCATTGTTGGTAAAGGAATTTTTGAACTTAAATGTGTTGATGCTTCAAAAGCACATCTTGGCAGAAATGTTGCTAGGCAGCTACTTTACATATTCCCTCATACACTCCACACAAGTATAAGGCAGTTAGCACTGCTGCAGGGAGCAAGCTTCACTTGTTAATGTTTCTCCTTCTCAAAGGAGTTTGTTCTACCAAGAGGATTGAAAGTTTGTTTAAGTATTCCTCTTGGTGTTTGCGATTTCTTCAGCTGTGTTGTTTCACTGTAAAATATATCCATTGTGAGCATCATTAGAGAATTGCTGCCATAAGAGTCTAAAGCATTGCACTGTTAAACCAATTTTAAGCTTGGGGACATTTTATTTATTTATTGACGTTGTGTTCATCTAGGTGATGGATGATCGTGCTCAGGAATGAAACAATTTTCCACCTTTTATACCTAGTGACAGCATCACGCACTCCTAGGTTAAACATGGGCCGGAGGCAAAACAGAGCTCACCGACATTACCATGGTAATATTTCTCAACCTCACTTTCAGAAGAGCTTGCTTTCTCCCCGTCCCATTACACTTATGTCAAATTTTGTGTGATTTCTGGCTATTTGGCAAATTTACTCAGAGAAACTGAATTAGTCCTCAATATCTCTGGATTTGTGGGTAGATTCGCACTGTGACGCTAGTTGACTGGGAAGTGGACTAAAAGACTGCTCATATTCACCTTACATAGGACCTTATCATCAGTGAGACAATAGACCTGTAAAACCCTCCACCAATTCCAAAACAAAAGTCACAAAGACTACAGAACAAATGTTCTTCCAATACTCTGCACCACTCACTCTCCTGTTTAGGGAAACACTGGCCCTGACTTTCCTCATTGTCTTCAGCACTTACACTGTTGTTATGCCCTTACTGCGCCGATGCGATAGAAGAAATTTGCGCTTTATTGTATTATGCTGCTTAAGTACTGTTATTTCACTAAATGCAAACTTCCTCGATCTTTTAAACAATGCAAATCTTACGTCCGTCAAAGCTCTGTAATTCAAGTATGCAGAAGTTTATGCTGCACCTGCAATTGGTGTAACTTTACACTCCCCAAAAAATGTCTATCAGCTCACCCTTGCTCCTCAGACAAGTGTAGTGAGGAGTTGGTGCTCTGAAGTGGGCACCAAATTCACTGACTGATTACAGGCTTCCGAGGACCTTTCTTTAACCTGTTCCGTCACAGCTTTTAATCATTAACACCTGCACTTCATTTTCCTCTCATTCCAGAAAATCACTTTGGGACCCCTGACTTACCCACCAACCCCACCCCCTTCAAACCCACACTCAGATCAACTTTGGACTAAGGATGGCTTTCCCCATGGGCAAACCGCTCTATGCCATCGTACTGGAGGAGGGGTTGCAGCATGAGTATGTCCAGACCACAAGAATCAGGCAGCATGGCTGAGGACAGCAGCCCACAGGCACTACCTTCCCCAACACGTGTACAGGCCACACCAGTCCTACGAGGGCCTTTCCAAGGATGCCATTGGGCACCTCTGCCAACTTCATGATGAAGATTTGTTAACTTGCTCCACTGCCACAACTAGTCTATCAGTGGCAATTAAAGTGACAGCAGCCAACAACTTTTGTGGCTCTGAATTATCCCGGGCTGCCACAGGGCATCTGTGCAACATTAGCCAGCGAGCTGTCAGCGTTTTTATCGTGCGGGTGATGGACACCCTCTTTCATACGCCAGCCAATTACTTCCACTCAGGCATCACCAGCCAGCAGAGGGATAGAGCCAGGGATTTCTGCTGGATTCCCCAGGGTGCAGGGTTCCATGATGGCACGCGTATGGCACTGAAGGCACCGATCCAGCAGCCACTGGTGTACGTGAATAGGAAGGGGTCCCATTCCCAGGATATCCAGCTCGTTTGTGATGCAAACCAGGCTGTGTCCTCACTCACCCCTGCAAGGGGCATCAGAGGGCAGATTCTGCAGGACATCTTCAACGACTGATTGGCTGCAGTGGCAGTACCTCAGCCTTAGCTTCTTCTACGTGCCCTACCAGATGACACCAAAGCAGATTTCTTTGGCCCAGCAGGACCTTGCCAAGAATCATCATCTGAAGTAGTCCAAACTTACTGAATTCCTTGGCTTACTATAATGTTCATAAATAACAAATCACAACACAAGTGCTCAGTCTATTTCAAAGCAAAGATTTCCTTTATTGCAAGCTAAGGAGGTGGAAGGTTTTGTGTGTGAAGATAAGGTTGTCCAGTTAAGGAGTGTGATAATGGTGATGGGAGAGATGATGGGAGAGATGAGGATGTTAGGAGTGGAGGAAGAGGTTATGGGGTTGTACCGTTACCTCTGGAGTCCCCCAAGGATCTATCGTTGCCCCTCCCCCTCTTTCTCATCTACATGCTGCCCCTCGGCGACATCATCCAAAAACACGACGTCACATTCCACATATATGTTGACGACACCCAGCTCTACCTCCCAACCACCTCCCTCGACCCCTCCACTGTCTCTCATTTGTCACACTGCTCGTCCGATATCCAGTACTGGATGAGCAAAAATTTCCTCCAACTAAATATTGGGAAGACCGAAGCCATTGTCTTTGGTCCCCGCTGCAAACTCCGTTCCCTAGCCACCGACTCCATCCCTCTCCCTGGCCACTGTCTGAGGGTGAACCAAACCGTTTGTAACCTTGCTGTCCTATTTGATCCTGAGATGAGCTTCCGACGACATATCTGCTCCATCACCAAGACCATCTACTTCCACCTCCGTAACATCGCCAGTCTCCGCCCCGCCTCAGCTCATCTGCTGCTGAAACCCTCATCCATGCCTTTGTTACCTCCAGACTGGACTGTTCCAGTGCTCCCCTGGCCGGCCTCCCATCTTCTACCCTCCATAAACTTGAGCTCATCCAAAATTCTGCTGCCCGTACCCTAACTCGCACCAAGTCCCGTTCTCCCATCAGCCCTGTGCTCGCTGACCTATATTGGCTCCCGGTCCAGCAACACCTCGATTTTAAAATTCTCATCCTTGTTTTCAAATCCCTCCACGGCCTCATACCTCCCTATCTATGTAATCTCCTCCAGCCCTACAATCTCCAAGATCTCTGCACTCCTCCAATTCTTGCCTCTTGCGCATCCCCGATTTTCATCGCTCCACCATTGGTGGCCATGCCTTCAGCTGCCTAGGCCCTAAGCTCTGGAATTCCCTCCCTAAACCTCTCCGCCTCTCTCTCCTCCTTTAAGATGTTCCTTAAAACCTACCTCTTTGACCAAGCTTTTGGTCATCTGTCCTAATACCCCCTTATGTGGCTCAGTGTGAAATTTTGTTTGATAATGCTCCTGTGAAGCACCATGGGACATTTTACTACGTCAAAGGCGCTATATAAATGCAAGTTGTTGTTGTTAATGTGTGTTAAGGGAGTTGTAGGAACCTTTACTCAGGGAGTAGTGTGAAGGACTTGTAATGCAAGTATTGCTTTAAGAGGTTGAAGGTAGTGCCCCGGGGTGGGGAGGGAGGAAAGGCAGAGTGCGGTGACAGGCTACCCTCGCCTACCCTCGTGAAGTATTTTCACTTCTTTCTGCACTGTTGAGTAGTCCTGGATATGAGGGAGTCGGGAGAGAGAGCCACTGCCAAACATCTTCTTTGTACACAGATTTTGTATTGCTGACGGAGACAGCCTTATGCTTTTTCTCTGAAATTCTGTTCACTTAAGCGTGTTGCCACTGCTTTGGAATGCAAAGGACAAAACTCTTTCAGATTAAATTACATTCATGACATTACATTTGATGCAAGAAGGTTTGTTGCAAAGCACAATTTACATTCTAATGACATACATATCCAGGACTGATATTACGTCCCACTAATTCTAAGACAAATCAAATACATTGAGCCTCAATCGTTGGCTAGATATTGGTTTACGTAAGCAATAAATCCGTGTAAAACCAAGCAAAAAATAACGATTGAAAATGCAGTGAACAGAATTTTAAATTTAATGTTTATTTCAATTATCCAGTTGCCCACTGACTGCTGAGTAATTAATTTCCTTAATAAGCTTTGCCCATTTCAGCACAGTGAGATCATGGGAAAATGTTAGAACCAACACAGTGTATTTGTGTTACTGTTTTTATTAAAACTGCTCATGTTCAAAAATCAGGGCAACAAGTCACCATTTTGCTGAACTTTGTAACCCCAAAATGCTCAATTACTCTGTCATTATAACAGATAACAGGTGCTCCTGCATTACTTGGCTTCTGTCCTAGATCACATGCATCCTACATGAGTCACTTAGCAGAGCATCCTTCATTATAAACGTACACTTGTAGTTATAAAAATCGGGACTAGAAATTTTCGACTGTTCCCAGAAACTTCCATAAAATGTTTTAATTCCTGCCAGAATATTCTATGGCATTATAAAACTGTGGTATCTCTCATCAAATCAGCTGCAATTTTCCACAATTACCATAGCCCATAATCTACTTCAATATTTATAGCAAAATACTGCGGATGCTGGAAATCTGAAATAAAAACAGAAAATGCTGGAAATACTCAGCAAGTCAGGCAGCATCTGTGGAGAAAGAAACAGAGTTAACGTTTCAGGTCGATGACCTTTCGTCAGAACTGGAAGAAGTAAAGATTTAACAGTTTTTAAGCAAGTACAGAGCCAGGGAAAGGGGAGTTGGGGGAGGAAAGAACAAAAGGGTAGGTCCGTGATAGGGTGGAGGGCAGGAGTGATTAAATGACAAAAGGGATGATGGTGCAAGGCAAGGAGGGTGGTAATGGGACAAGTTAAGAAACAAAAGAGGGGTCTAGAGAAGCTGTAAATGGCAACAGCAGAACCATTACCAGCACCAGCTGTCCGAAAAAATGGGAGCAGTGGTTATGATCTGTGTGGGGTTCAAACCTCTTTAACAAAAGATATTTGAAGGAAAGGGTTAACTTTACTCCTTTTAAACAAAGACATTTGAAAACCTGTAATGTGGTAAACTGTGTTCTCGCAAATCCTGCTTTTCCCTCACTGACACTGATGGCATTGGAGAAGTCTGAGTTTCAGGATCAAAGACCTTGTACTGCGGATAGGTATCTAGATTATTAAATAAATAAACTCGATGGATAATATTGAGCTTAAAGTGTTGTCAGGCTTTCAAAACACATAGGCTTTTGGAAGCACAAGCTTTTCAACACAGCAGGGGGTAATGTAAGAAAAGGCAACAAAGACATACATCAAAGGCATCGGATCAGGAAAGCAATGATAGGTGTGAAAAAACATGGGCCTCTCATTCCGATCGGGTAATCTGTTCAAAAGAACTGGGATTTATAAAACATCAAATAGTATTGCACCCAGCATATGGTCAAATGGTATAAGGAATGGATTTGAAGCCAATGAAACAATCAAAATTGGAGATATAAGGACCATGAAGAATGTCTGGGTGTAGAAATGTAAGGGGCTATCTCTACATGAAAGGCCATAAACATACAGTAAAGGGGCCTTTTACAACCCATCGTTCGAGCACATGGTCTTTTCTCCATCAAAGGGTCTCCAGTCACATGATCAAAGCCTAAACTGTCAATCAATGATTGAGGCATAGCGACAGGGAGTGATTGGACAAAAAGAATGACCCTCCCCAATCCTATGTCCTAGTGGTAAAAAAAACAATATGAACAGACTTTGAGAGAAGAACAGGCTCTTCTCCTCTTCAGCACCCGACAGTCACAAGGAACGCAGACTGTAGTTGAACATCACACAAGGGGAAGAAGGCCTCGAGTACTGAGGAGCTGATCAACCTTCAGGCCCAATGAGCAAAAGCCTTGGCTTAAAGGTTGTATATGTATTAATGATTTGCCTGATGTGTGTATGAATTCTTAAGTCATTACATAATAACATCGTGAATTATTAAGTGTATAATGGGATTTTATAGAGGAAAGTCATATGTATGGTTTGATTTTGCTTCATGAATGCTGGTATGAATGATAACATCATTAAATAATTATTTTTGATCAATGAAACTATCGTGAGTGAGGGTGACTTTCTTTGCTTGACTATTCGTCCAGTGTCCAAGAATCACACAAAATAAGGAATTCCCTACATTAACGGCACCCCAGATGGGACACTGACATAGTCAGACAAAGAAAGTGAAAATTTTGTGTCCTAGCAGAAAGGGTTATACTGGAGCTAAGGGTGGAAGGTATAACAGAACGAGTTAAAACAATACTGGGGCTAACGTTTAAACGGAAACATAGTTTTCTGGGCAGGGACGGGTGGAAGGTATAATAGGAAGGTTAAAGGACAACATTTGAGAATCAGAAACAGGTAGAGACGGGTGAAATATAGTAATGGAAGCGGCAATTCAAAAATACATAGCAATGGAGTTACCAAGGAATAAGGATTGGTTCCAAGTGGAGGACCATCAGTCAGACCCCTTTGAAGTATACGACGATAGGTGGGCATATATGATAAAAGAGCGGCTGACATTTAAAAAACGGGCTAAAGCCGTATGGCTACTTGCCTTCAGTAAACAAAAAGAAAGTGATGAGAAGGCAAAGCAAGGGTTAGAAATAGAAGTATCAGATCTAAAGAGGAAATTGGAAGAGGTAAAGGAACAGTTGGGAAAGACACTTGATAATTGGAAACAGGTGGGACAGAATAGTGAAAAACATATCCATACCTTAGAGGGCCATGGCGAGTACTTTCAAACTCAGGCGGTAGTTAAAGAAAATGATTTGATCTGAAGTCAGGCAACTCAAAATGAGTTTTTAGAGTGATTTAAGGAAAGCAGAGCTGCAGCGGGATGACCTAAAAGCAGCCACATGAGTACAGATGAACGCCGACAAAGAAAGCTGTAGAGGACCAGAATTATCCCATTCCCATTGTAAACACAAGATAGCTGAATTGGAAAGAGCATTGCAAGTAAAACAAGGAATTATCTACTCCATGAAGGGAGACGATAGTGATAGTGAGTTAGATGAACAAGAGTGGGATAATTTAAACAGGGAGGCTACTGAATATGGACACCATGATGACCAACCCTCATGTGATATAGGTCCCCCTATGGCAGGAATGGAACAGATTAAATATAATGTGGATCCCGCCACACATGAAAGAACAAGCATATCAAAAAGATTTATTATTGCATATACCCCCCAACAAATACAAGATATGGCTAAAGCCATTCCAAAATTTGACGGTAAAGGCAATGTGTTTAAACAATTTGCCCAAGTTGACCAAACCGCGACAGTAAGGCGGAATGGACACGGCTGAAAAAATAAAATTATTACTATGGATGTGAGGTCCAGAGGTGGACTCACACAGGAGAGGAAATTTGGACAAGGAACTTGTATATGCCCAGCACTTATGGCAATACTATGAGAGTGTCTATGGGCCAGGATTAGACGGAGATAACCTGGGGTCTCGTCATAATGTTACCAGGTGGTTGAGGACTTTGCTTAGTCATGCACAGCCGTACATACAATCAGCATGGGGTGACTTTGACCCAGGCAATGCAGCTCAGATGGACACTGTAGTCATGAGAAGGATGGTACTTAAATGGTTGTTTTATTTAACCCAATAGAAAATTGGGTTAAATAAAACAACCAGTGTACACCATATAAGCTCCAGCATGGAAAAATGAGGGCCCTAAAGCAGAGGGACCCAGAATGAACACCTATGCTGATAAGAAATGCCACAATTGTGGTGAAATGGGACATTTTGCCAGAATGTGTAAAACCCCCCTCCCCCATGCAGGAAATCCACGGCACCGTGTGGGAAGCCAGACCCAGGGGAAGAGAACCAGCCAAGCTCTATCCCAGTTTGACAGACATGGAAAAGTGTTTAAGGATGCAATAAGAGGAATGATAGGAGCCACTGCCCCTCCTATGTGTTCGATTGAACAACTGGGAGGTTCGGAGGTCAGTTTGTCCCCCGGTCCCCAATGACAGGGACAGGCCCCAACTTAGTATTTGTGCTCGTTACAGTATGACTTACATGGACGACCGTGTGTAACTGCTGAGGTTGAGGGCCAACACAGCATATGTTTGGTTGACACGGGAGCGTCCAAAACTGTCACATCTGTGCGAGAACCGAGGGAATCTCCTTTTTCTACTGGAGAACCTTCGAGATTAAGTGGATTCACGGGAAACTCCCACACAGGTGTTGAATCCCAGCCAATCCCAATAAAAATAGAATCTAGTGAGGGAACGTGGGTATGCACACTAATGAACCTAACGCAGATGACGCAGGGAGTACAAGGAGTGGATATACTAGTGGGGAAATAGCATTCTTTGGCAGGCTGAGGAGACAGAGATAGAGGGACCGGTAGTGATCCCAGGATACGGGGAGATCTGTGTGATCACCAAGATAAAAGGCTATGACTTGGATGAAATATTCCGTAATTTATGCCGAGATATAACAGGTAGTAAAAGGGAATGAGGCAGCATTTGCCAAACATAAACATGATTGTGATAGAATGAAAGGAGTGGTAGATATGCAGGGGCCAGACCTGCCACATCCACCAAAGCAATATTGTTGCCCTTGAGAAGCAAAGGAGCACATCAGAAAAGCAATAGACTCGCTCCTCCAGCAAGATACGCCCAATAGCGACTGGAACAAAAGTGCCTATTTGGCCTGTTAAGAAACCAGATGACTCCTGGCGATTGATTATCAATTATCGACAGTTAAATAAAGCAACACCCTCATTCGTCCCTACGGTGGCACCCGAGGTATTAATAAGACCCACACCAAAATCCGCTATGTTCACAGTATTGGACGTATCGAATGGCTTTTGGTCAGTTCCCCTTAATCCGGAACACCAGTACAAGTTTACATTCCAGGACCACCGGTATACCTGGACATGTTTACCATAGGAGTTTCACAATTCCCCTTCTATTTTCCACCAACAAATAGCTAAAGGCATAAGTCAGTTTAGCCAGCCTGAATGCTTAATACAGTATGTGGATGATTTATTGTTGCATACCCCGGATATGGAAAGTCATGCAATATTGCTAAAAGAACAATTGCAATTGTTAACGAGAGAAGGGTTAAAGGTTAATCCAAAGAAGGCAGAGATAACACAGGATAAAGTAACTTTTCTGGGAGTAAACATTAGCAAAGATGGGAGGGGTATCGATGAAGTAAAAATAAAATCCATGCAAGAACTATCCTTCCCAACATCGGTTAAGGTGGTACGGTCATTCTTAGGATTGGTGGGGTACTGTCGGGATTTTACAGAAGATTTTGCCGCATTGAGTACATCCCCCTATGCTCTAGTAAAGAAGAATACTAGTTGGGAATGGACCCCTGCCTACACAGAGGCAGTTACAAAGCTAAAGGAGGCGTTGCCGAAAGCCCCTGTCCTAGCCCCAGCTGAACCAGAAAGGCCCTTCTACTTAGAAGCAGCAGCCACTGAATATTCTGTATCAGCGGTCCTATCTCAAGAGATCCATGAGAAACAGAGACCGGTCACTTATGTGTCCCGAGTCCTTAGCCCAGAAGTAGTAAATTACTCCGCATGTGAGAAACATTTGCTTGTGACCTTTTGGGCGATTAAGCATTTTACTTACAATGTGGGATTAGCACCGATACACCTATTAACTAATCACACCCCAACGGAATTGTTGTTAGATGGGCAATTAAAGGACGGTTCAGTACCTAAAGTCCGTTTGGCTCGGTGGACCCTATTATTGCAGGGCAGAGATATTAAAGTCCATCACAACCCAAACCAGCCCAGCTTGGCAGGAAACCTGATGTATCAGGGAGAGAAGCATCAGTGTAAGGTGGCCAACCAAAACCACCAAGGTGGTCCAATAAAGTCCGCAGTGTTACCAAACACTCGAGAGATATATATGTGGATGGATCCAGTAGAGTAGTGAAGGGAGAAAGGAAGACAGGATGTGGAATATATGACCCGGACAAACAAATAGAAGTATTTATTAAACTGCCTGCACAAATGTCTGCATAGGCAGTCGAATTGGCAGCTGTAGCGTATGTGGTCACACATCCAGTTGAGTTCCCAACTCCCTTTACCATACACTCAGGCTCCATGTATGTATGTAACTCTCTGATGGAGTACCTTCCGATCTGGGAAAAGAGATGCTTTATATCAGCCGATGGAAAGGCATTACCCTCCACTCCACTGAAGGTAATTTTTAACAGAGCACAGGAAGTACCCGGAGAAATAGCAATTCATTAAGTCCAGGCATTTACTGAAAATGAGCCTCTATGGGAGGGAAATCAGAAAGCAGATGAATTGGCTAAAGAAGGTGAGGAGGGAACAGATTGGGATCTGTTTCCTCCAATGGAAGCCAATCAACCCAAAAAAAAACCTGACCTAATTGATTTAAAACAACTACAAGACAGGGATCCTGAAATAAAGGCAGTCTTGGTAATGTTAGAAAAGAAAGAAAGCCCAAGGGGAGCTTATGCTAATAAGCCCAAGTTAAAGATGAAAGATGGGATCCTGCTGTACGATCAAAAGTGGGTGGTGCCACAGAATGAGAGAAATGCTTTGATGATGCATGATGCACACACCTCAGGACACCCCGGCCCACAGGGAACAATAGAAAGGCTCCAGCAAGTAGCATGGTGGCCAAGAAAGAAAGACCAGGTGAAGCATTACTGTTTAATTTGTGTACGACACAACCCAGATGCGAATACCAAGAAGGAACTGTTGCGCCACACTTGGCCAACAACTGGCCCTTGGACAGATCTACGGATTGATTATATTGGGCCCTTTCTCCAGTCCTCTCGTGGAAATCAGTGCATATTGGTGGTAGTCGACACATTCTCAAAGTGGGCAGAAGCATTTCCGACTCCCAATGCGACGGCACAGGCCACTGCTAAGACACTGGTGAATCACATATTCACCAGATGGGGACTCCCGGAGTCCATTAACTCAGACCGGGGACGTCATTTCACTGGGGGTAATGCAAGCGGTTATGCAGCTGTTAGGAATCAAAACAAGATTCCATATCTTCCATAATCCTACCTCATCAGGCATAGTGGAAAGAATGAACTGAAAATTAAAAACAATGCTAAGGAGGTTGAGTGAACATGGGACCAGTTGTTGCCCTTTGCATTAATGGCTATGAAATCTACTGAGTCACGTACCACAAAGGTTTCACCCCATGAGTTAATGACAGGGAGGGTGATGAGAACTCCTGAACATTTGATGTATCAGGATATGTCTGAGCCTCAGTATCAAGCCTTGACCCAGGAACAGTATGTTAATCAATTATGTGACCAATTGCAACAGACAATGGTCTGTGCAGCCGTTAATATTGGACAATCTAAAAAGGCCAACAAAATGTATTTTGACACCAAAGTCAAAGCAGTAGAATGGGATGTGGGACAGAAAGTGATGGTAAAAATATACCAACTGAAAGGGCCATCTGCGGCTCATTTTTCTGGACCATACCCCATTATGGATAAAGCCAGTCCATCAATGTACAAAGTAGTTCTGGGAAAGGGAAAAGAAAAATGGTTCCATGTCAATCAGTTAAGAGTAGAAGGGAGATATACTTGGTGTGATCGATCAGCTGGAGGAAACAATTCCTCAAGTTTCATCCATGATGTGGGATGAAAAGGACGACATGACATTACACCCACCTGTGGCAGGGCGGAGAAATATTGGCCCATGGTAATTAAGGCCGAGGCTGAGGCCTCGCCCACTGTGGATGGGAGATCCCTCCATTGTGTGGAGTCCGAATCAAATGAGACCAAACAAAAGATGGTCACGAAAAGTAATAAGATATTAACAAAGAGCAGACATTACCCAAATGTTTTGTTTTGACCTAGGTCCTGACTTGAGACCAATATCGGGAAAGGCAAACGTAACATCATCAAGGATGAAATTACAGTTTGTAATGATAATATGTATGTTAATATTGTGTGCAAATGGATATCAAGTAAAAAGTGAAGAAATGTAGCATAACAGCACACCAAGATAGTGAGGATAAAGGGCCGACGTGAGTGATACCACGGAATAGCAACATAATAACGAAGTACAAGATCAGAACGTGTCAAAGGCCATATTATCTGTGCCATGTATGGAGGGTTTTTATTGAATCAGGTACAACAGGGCTTGGTGGATATTGAAAATAACAGAGTACCCAACTTAGTAAGTGATAAAACCCTTAAGAATTGGTTCAAACACCATAAAATTTGAATAGTACTGACTGGTACAAAATCAGGAGATATAGGACGGAGGATCAGCTGGAGGAAACAATTCCTCAAGTTTCATCCATGATGTGGGACGAAAAGGACGACATGACATTACACCCACTTGAGGAGGGAACGTGGGGTTCAAAACACTTTAACGAAAGATATTTGAAGGAAAGGGTTAACTTTACCCCTTTTAAACAAAGACATTTGAAAACCTGCAAAATACATTTTGTTGGCCTTATTAGATTGTCCAATATTAACGGCTGCACAGACCATTGTCTGTTGCAATTGGTCACATATTATGTCCAGTGACCATGTAAAATGGATGCAGACAATAAAACAGAGTGTAGGTTCGTACTGGTGGTTATGTGGTTACCACGGTTAATAGAAAAGGATCAATGGGAAGTCTTTAAGGTAGAATCCATCGGAACTATTGATGGGGATGTGCATAAGGAATTTATAATATTCCCCAAACGGATTATGAAAAATGGAGACACACGGAAGGCCCCTAGCCTGGACTGTTGTCCCAGGTCAAGAGGATCCTGGATATGTAGGTGTGATAGCACAACCCCAGGCATACCTGCCTATGGGTTTGCCCTGGATGGCCAGTGTCCTATGTGTACAGTGCAACTGCAGACATGGGATGCCCACTAGGTGAAAAGTGTCTATCTAGGACAAGGGGAATATTGTGTGACTACCATAAAATTTACATATGAGCATGGCAATCATATGTGCCAGATAGAATCCCCAATCTTTTGTTTTGTACTGACAGAATTGACCAAGATAGGTCCTATCGTGCGGATACCCGTGGTGAGCCACGCTATCTCCACGATTCAAGTTAATATACCAATGCAGCATGAGGCTGTGGTCCAGTTTGGACATCCAATACCCCTATTATCCTCGAGTCTTAAATCCATCCTAGAACATACTAAAACTTTACAGAAGCACCTTGTAAAAATGCAGCAAGACAATGAGAATGTAGAAAAAGTGCTAAATGTGCTAGGTGCTCATGAATGGTGGGAGACAGTATATAATGTTGGACAATACCCAAAGGTTAGAATGATTAGTATGGTTTTGATATGTACGCAATGTATACTAGTGTTTATTGTGATTTACTTACGTGTAATGCGACATTTAATCAGAAAACATGGAAAAGAAATATTCTTTTTGCATATGTCACGGCAAACCATCCCAAACAGGAATCAATGATAAAAACCTAATAACCAAGGAAAATGCTCAGCGTATGAAGTGGATCAGTCAATAGATTCAACAGGCCCACTTGAGGAGGGAATATGGGGTTCAAAACACTTTAACAAAAGATATTTGAAGGAAAGGGTTAACTTTACCCCTTTTAAACAAAGACATTTGAAAACATGCAAACACAGTAATGTGGTAAACTGTGTTCTCGCAAATCCTGTTTTTCCCTCACTGACGCTGATGGCATTGGAGAAGGATCAAAGACCTTGTACTGCGGATAGGTATCTAGATTATTAAATAAATAAGCTAGATAGATAATATTGAGTTTAAAGTGTTGTCAGGCTTTCAAAACACATAGGCTTTTGGAAACACAAGCTTTTCAACACAGCAGGGGGTAATGTAAGAAAAGGCAACAAAGACATACATCAAAGGCATCGGATCAGGAAAGCAATGATAGGTGTGAAAAAACATGGGCCTCTCATTCCGATCGGGTAATCTGTTCAAAAGAACTGGGATTTATAAAACATCAAATAGTATTGCACCCAGCATATGGTCAAATGGTATAAGGAATGGATTTGAAGCCAATGAAACAATCAAAATTGGAGATGTAAGGACCATGAAGAATGTCTGGGTGTAGAAATGTAAGGGGCTATCTCTACATGAAAGGCCATAAACAGACAATAAAGGGGCCTTTTACAACCCATCGTTCGAGCACATGGTGTTTTCTCCATCAAAGGGTCTCCAGTCACATGATCAAAGCCTAAACTGTCAATCAATGATTGAGGCATAGCGACAGGGAGCGATTGGACAAAAAGAATGACCCTCCCCAATCCTATGTCCTAGTGGTAAAAAAAACAATATGAACAGACTTTGAGAGAAGAACAGGCTCTTCTCTTCACCACCTGGCAGTCACAAGGAACGCACACTGTAATTGAACATCATGCAAGAAGAGGACCTCGAGTACTGAAGAGCTGATCAACCTTCAGGCCCGATGAGTAAAATCCTTGGTTTAAAGGTTGTATATGTATTAATGATTTGCCTGGTGTGTATGAATTGTTAAGTCATTACATGATAACGTTGCGAATTATTGAGTATATAACGGGATTTTATAGAGGAAAGTCATATGTATGGTTTGATTTTGCTTCATGAATGCTCAAATGAAAGATATCATTAAATAATTACTTTTGATCAACAAAACTATCGCGAGTGAGGGTAACTTTCTTTGCTTGACTATTTGTCCAGTGTCTAAGAATCACACAAAATAAGGAATGCCCTACATCTGAAATTACTGAAATCAATCTTGTGGGTTGTAAAGAGCCTAACTGAAAGATAAGGTGCTGTTCGTTGTGCTTCCGTTGAGCTTCATTGGAACAGTGTCGGAGGCCGAGAATAGAGAGGTCAAAGTGGGAGTGGAAGGGAGAATTAAAACGGTTGCCACTTACAGCTCCACTATACCCATCTTTTGTTTCTTTACTTGTCCCATTACCACTCCCTTTGCCTTGCACCATCATCCCTTCTGTCATTTAATCACTACTGCCCTTTTGTTTTATCCTCCCCTCCCCTACCACCCCCCCCACTTTCCCTTGCTCAAAAACTGTTAAATCTTTACTTCTTCCAGTTCTGACGAAAGGTCATCGACCTGAAACGTTAACTCTGTTTCTCTCTCCACAGACGCTGCCTGACCTGCTGAGTATTTCCAGCATTTTCTGTTTTATTTACAATTGTCAACCTGATTCAGTTGGTAACACTTCGTAGCAGTTTCACCTCAGAGTCAAAAAGTCATGGGTTGAAGCCCCATGTCAGGACTTGGGCTCTTAATCGAGCCCGACAGTTCACTGTAGTGCTGAGGGAGCACTGTATTGTAAGGAGGAGGCTCAGTAAACATCCCCATCCTCAATGATGGTGGAGTCCAGCACATGAGTGCAAAAGACAAGGCTGAAGCATTTGCAACCATCTTCAGCCAGAAGTGCCAAGTGGATGATCCATCTTGGCCTCCTCCCGATATCCCCACCATCACAGAAGCCAGTCTTCAGCCAATTCGATTCACTCCACGTGATATCAAGAAACAGCTGAGTGCACTGGAAACAGCAAAGGCTATGGGCCCCGACAACATCCCAGCTGTGGTGCTGAAGACTTGTACTCCAGAACTAGCCGCACCACTAGCCAAACTGTTCCAGTACAATTACAACACTGGCATCTACCCGACAATGTGGAAAATTGCCCAGGTATGTCCTGTCCACAAAATGCAGGACAAATCCAATCCGGCCAATTACCGCCCCATCAGTCTACTCTCAATCATCAGCAAAGTGATGGAAGGTGTCGTTGACAGTGCTATCAAGCTGCACTTACTCACCAATAACCTGCTCACCGATGCTCAGTTTGGGTTCTGCCAGGACCACTCGGCTCCAGACCTCATTACAGCCTGGGTCCAAACATGGACAGAGGTGAGGTGCAAGTGACTGCCCTTGACAGCAAGGCAGCATTTCACTGAGTGTGGCACCAAGGAGCCCTAGTAAAATTGAAGTCAATGGGAATCAGGGGGAAAACTGTCCAGTGGCTGGAGTCATGCCTAGCACAAAGGAAGATGGTAGTGGTTGTTGGAGGCCAATCATCTCAGCCCCAGGACATTGCTGCAGGAGTTCCTCAGGGCAGTGTCCTAGGCACAACCATCTTCAGTTGCTTCATCAATAACCTTCCCTCCATCATAAGGTCAGAAATGGGGATGTTCGCTGATGATTACAGTGTTCAGTTCCATTCGCAACCCCTCAGATAAGGAAGCAGTCCGTGCCCGCATGCAGCAAGACCCGGTCAACATCCAGGCTTGGGCTGATATCTGGCGCGAATGTTACTTGCCAGTTAAGTGCCAGACAATGACCATCTCCAACAAGAGAGAGTCTAACCACCTCCCCTTGGCATTCAACGGCATTACTATCGCTGAATCCCCCACCATCAACATCCTGGGGGTCACCATTGACCAGAAACTTAACTGGAACAGCCACATTAATACTGTGGCTACAAGAGCAGGTCAGAGGCTGGGTATTCTGCGGAGAGTGACTCACCTCCTGATACCCCAGAGCCTTTCCACCATCTACAAGGCACAAGTCAGAAGTGTGATGGAATACTCTCCACTTGCCTGGATGAGTGCAGCTCCAACAACACTCAAGATGCTCGACACCATCCAGGACAAAGCAGCACGCTTGATTGGCACCCCATCCACCACCCTAAACATTCACTCCCTTCACCACTGGCGCATTGTGGCTGCAGTGTGTACCATCCACAGGATGCACTGCAGCAACTTGCCATGGCTTCTTCGACAGCACCTCCCAAACCCGCAACCTCTACCACCTAGAAGGACAAGGGCAGCAGGCACATGGGAACAACACCACCTGCACGTTCCCCTCCAAGTCACACACCATCCCGACTTGGAAATATATCGCCGTTCCTTCATCATCGCTGGGCCAAAATCCTGGAACTCCCTTCCTAACAGCACTATGGGAGAACCTTCACCACACGGACTGCAGCGGTTCAAGAAGGCGGCTCACCACCACCTTCTCAAAGGTAATTAGGGATGGGCAATAAATGCTGGCCTGGCCCATGAACGAATAAAAAAAAAGAGTTAACATTTCAGGTCAGTGACCCTTCGTCAGAACTGGAAAAAGTTGAAGATTAAACAGTTTTTAAGCAAGTACAGAGCCAGGGAAAGGGGTAAGGAAGGGGAGGGGAGGAAAGAAGAAAAGGGAAGATTGGTGATAGGGTGGAGGGTAGGAGTGATTAAATAATAAAAAGGATGATGGTGCAAGGCAAGGAGGCTGGTAACAGGTCAAGAAACAAAAGATGGATCTAAAGGAGCCCAGTCTGGCAGCTATGTCCTTCAGGACTCGGCCAGCTTGGTTAGTAGCGGTGCTACCAAGCCACTCTTGGTGATGGACATTGAAGTCCCCCACCCAGAGTACATTTTGTGCCCTTACTACCCTCAATGCTTCCTCCAAGAGGTGCTCAACATGGAGGAGGACTGATTCATCAGCTGAGGGAGGATGGTAGGTGGTAATCAGCAGGAGGTTTCCTTGCCCATGTTTGACCTGATGCCATGAGAGTCAATGTGAGGACTCCCAGGGCCACTCCCTCCTGACTGTATATCACTGTACCGCCACCTCTGGTCGGTCTGTCCTGCCGGTGGGACAGGACATACCCAGGGATGGTGATGGAAGAGTCTGGGACGTTGGCTGAAAGCTATGATTCTGTGAGTATGGCTATGTCAGGCTGTTGCTTGACTAGTCTGTGGGACAGCTCTCCCAATTTTGGCACAAGTCCCCAGATGTTAGTGAGGAGGACTTTGCAGGGTCGACTGGGCTTGGTTTGCCTTTGTCGTGTCCGTTGCCTAGTGGTCCGATGCCGGGTGGTCCATCCGGTTTTATTCTTATTGTGACTTTTTTTTTAAGCGAGATTGTACAACAGAGTGGCTTGCTAGGCCATTTCTGAGGGCAATTAAGAATCAACCACATTTCTTTCTCCAAAGATGCTGCTTGACCTGCTGAGTGTTTCCAGTATTTTATGTTTTTATTTCAGATTTCCAGCATCCGCAGTATTTTGGTTTTGACAGTTTTTAATTGGTTTTGAAGCACTTTAAGAACTCCTCCGAATGCAACAAGGCACTATATAACCTTTAGCTTATTCCACTTGCAGGGCATCAGCTTTCTGAAGAAACAAACAGCCAACAAAGAAAACCCATGAGCTTGTTTTGTATACTTCTCCAACAGCAAAGTCCAATTTCCTCACCGACAGTAAAACTGAGTAAAATCCAATTATGTGATTTTTTTTTGTTGATTTTGATGTCTGGGAGAAAACTTGCCCAGAAGGCATGTTACAATATTTCATGGTACATGAATTTTGTAGACTGCATTTCTACAGCCTGAAACCTGTTTCCGCAGCTGGTGAAAGGGTGGACATTCTTAAAAAAAAAAATGAAAGAAGTGGTCATTAGGCAAGCCACATTTTGCACAAGGGCCTGTTCAGATAGTCTATAATTGGTAATGCACAAAAGATGTGAGGATTTAGCTTCAATCTTCTATCAAGGGATCACTGATTAACATTTACCATATTTGCTTCCAAGTTTTGCTTGATGAACACTGACCTACATCTCTTTCTCATATGGATTAATACTGAGAAGGGGTACCTTGGAGTCTTATAGATCTTTGCACAGTGAAACCTCTCTTACAGATAGTTTGTCTGTAATGAGCATCCAACAACAATCATAATTGCATATTGACGATGCAGACTTGAATTAGCACTGAGACTACTGGTTGAAAAAGACAACCTGAAGTCAGTCCCAGTGCGGTTGTTATTGACAAGTTTCACTGTAAAGTGAAACACTTAATTTACAAAGTTCAGAAGTGGGGGAGGAGGGGAACTTAGAAATAATCTGCCTGGATAGTTGTTGCTTTTATTGGTCAAAACTAAAACAAAAATACTTAAAGTAAAAATGGTATTCTAAATCACAATTTTTTCCTATTAAGATATTTTATTATTTCCCTTTTTTTTAAGATTTCCTGACATCCACATCATTACCAAGTCAAAAGGGTGATAAGGCCTCTGCCAATACTACTGTTGATCTGGCTATAGGGGCAGAAAGCAGCCAAAATTGCTTTCTTCATTGATTAGCGGCTAGTCACCACACATTGCCTATCTCTGATAGCTTGGCGCTTACAGCCAATTAAGTAGTTTTGAAGCGTAGTCACTGCTGTAACGTAGGAAACGTAGCAGCCAATTTTTACACAGCAAGATCCCACAAACAGAAATGTGATAATGACCAGATAATCTGCTTTAGTGATATTGGTTATGGGATAAATATTGGCCAGGACACCGGGGAAAACTCCCCTGCTCTTCTTCGAAATAGTGCCATGGGATCTTCTACATCCACGAGAGGGCAGACATATGGTTTAACATCTCATCTGAAAGATGGCACCTGTGGCAGTGCAGCAGCTCCTCAGTACTGCACTGGAATATCAGCCTAGATCTTGTGCTCAAGTATTCCCCCTTACAACAGTCTACTAGGAACTATAACGATTCACCAGTAGCACATTCCTCCCTCATGATTGATTGATCAGGGCCCATTACAGATGCAAGACAACACAGAAGCATAGAAACATAGAAAATAGGAGCAAGAGTAGGCCATTCGACCCTTCGGACCTGCTCTGCCATTCAAAATGATCATGGCTGATCGTCTAACTCAGTACCCTGTTCCCGCTTTTTCCCCATATCCCTTGATCCCTTTAGCATTAAGAAATATATCTATCTGCTTCTTGAATACATCTAATGACTTGGCCTCCACTGCCTTCTGTGGTAGAGAATTCCACAGGTTCACCACCCTCAGTGAAGAAATTTCTCCTCATCTCGGTTCTAAATGGCATACCCCGTATCCTGAGACTGTGATCCCTAGTTCTGGACTCCACAGCCATCGGGAATATCCTCCCTGCATCTAGTCTGTCTAGTCCTGTTAGAATTTTATATGTTTTGATGAGATCACCTCTCATTCTTCTAAACTCTAGTGAATATAGGCCTAGTTGACCCAATCTCTCCTCATACGTCAGTCCTGCCATCCCAGGAATCAGTCTGGTAAACCTTCGTTGCACTCCCTCCATGACAAGGACATCCTTCCTCAGATAAGGAGACCAAAACGGCACACGATACTCCAGATGTGGTCTCACCAAGGCCCTGTATAACTGCAGTAAGACATCCCTACTCCTGTACTCAAATCCTCTTGCAATGAAGGCTAACATACCATTCGCCTTCCTAACTGCTTGCTGCACCTGAATGCTCGCTTTCAGCGACTGGTGTACAAGGACACCCAGGTCTCGTTGCACCTCCCCTTTCCCCAATCTATCACCATTCAGATAATAATCTGTCTTTCTGTTTTTACAACCAAAGTGGATAACCTCACATTTATCCACGTTATACTGCATCTGCCATGTTCTTGCCTACTCACCCAACTTGTCTAAATCACATTGGAGCCTCTTTGCATCCTCCTCACAGCTCACATTCCACCCCAGCTTTGTGTCATCTGCAAACTTGGAAATGATACATTTAGACTTAACATGTTTGCCTCTCACAACTCACCTACCAGGGGTTACATGGATGTACTGCAAACACATCCTTCCTCTCCATTTGTTCAGCAAGGACAGTAACACATACATCAGTGACACATTCCCCTCTCCATTTATCTAACAGGAAGTGAAGCTGTAACAGATACACCAGTAACGTATACTTCTGTCACACTGGGGGGGTTACCAGGAGAGAACAGGTCCCTGCTTTCTGTGGATCAGTTTGGGGTGTAACCTGCGGCTAAGCAAAGGAATGTCATGTTTCAGGACTTTGCCTTGGGAACATAGCTAAGATGATGAAGAGATCTGCCCGTGAGAAGTGTGTTTCTAAAAGAACTTCACTTCTATTCATCTCTTTTAGAAATTAGAAAAAAAGAATGTATTTTATGAACAAGTGCTTGATAAGACCACTGTAGGGACTTTATCCTGGAGTAATGCTTTAATTTTAAAAACAGTACCTTTATGGAGACCCATGTGGAAGCACCCTTATTGAATATAATCAGCTCTGTAAGCCTGCCAAAAAAATACTTTGAAATCATGGCAGTTTGTGAGCTATTTGTGATGTAAATGAAACTTTCAGAAGATTGCATACATATAAGATGCATTCAATGTTATTTTAAAACGATTCCTTCATAAATGTGACAGTTAAAATGCAACAAATGAGACTGCAATGAATTATTAAAATAAAATCAGCTTTTTCACCAATCAAATTTTGGGTTGAGTAATTTTAGGTTGAATCTGTGGCAGACTTCCTCTTAGGTGAAATACTCAGTGTTTCAAATATCTGAGAGGTTCTGTAAAGTGTTTTTTAAATTCCTAAGAAGTTTAACCAAAATATCATGAGTGACAAATGAATTCTCCCATTGAATTGAGGGAAAATACTACTGTGTCACTAATTAATGCATTTGCCCCTCCATTAACCAAGACTTTAAGAATCTTTCATCAGAGGACACGGAAGGTTTGCTGCGAAAACAAAATGGAGTGTGGAGATGCTGCAAGCTCCCGAAAGAGTTATTTTCACTAATCATCATCAGCCAACAGACTCATAGATATCTGAAGTGGGCCTCGTTTGTGTTTGTGTTATTGGGGGAAAAAAAAAACATTTGCAGCAAAAAAATGTGACCTTTGTCTCCCATTTCGGTTAGGAGACCAACAAGTGAGCTGGAATTAATTTTCACGATGTTTGAAACAGAAAGAATTAACATTATGCACCTAAAGCTCCGACCGACAACATGCGAAATGGCTGCCAGGGATGCTTAAGTGCACACTCCAACCATGAACATGTAAGCAACATTTCCATTTCATCTTCCCCAGTGCATGGCGATAGACTATATCACTGCATATAGACACAACTCAAGACCATTACCGAAGGTCGGCTTCAGCTTATTTTGTGCATGTGACTATGGGATAGGGAAATGAAGTCTTCATACTTTAAAATATCAGAATCTCAGTCTCTAAGGAATATTCAAAGAGGAACCCACACAATAGGGAAAAAAATGTATTTAATTTCATTTAAAACAAATAAATTCACTGCCATGCTCTTTTGGTGGATGATGGCATCCCTCACTCAACTGACTATTCTCAATGTGTGAGCCAAGACAGTGACTGTCAGCAGACTATACTTCGAGGGGGAGGCATCACAGCTGAATCTGGTCCTTCCCTCACCCAGCAGTCACACAATATTTTCCAACTAAGATCACTGGGTAGAGATTAAAAGCAGGATCCCTCATTGGTTTCTCCCTTTCCTTGCTCTGAAGCCAATCGTAGAGTTTCTACTGCCTCTCCAGGTGAAATCAGCCAACTCAGCAGAGGCCAAGGATTGGCTCTGAGATGTTCCTGATCTGTATTACAATGATTGAATTGCTGGGGGAGCATGTTAACTTCTTTTTAATAAACAGTCAGCAGAAAGGAAAATTGTTTCTGCTGTGTTTATGTTGTATAAGTTACTCTTAATTTAAGTTGCACTAAGAACACGAGAATATCAAAAAGGAATAAGAAAAAAATGTTTGGACCATCAAGACTTTCATAGACTGTGAGCAATCTATCTTATTTTGGAGTCCATCTCACCTATTTAACCTCCTTGATCTCTATAGGTAATCAAGTAAAGCCTCGGTAGCTTAGGAACATAGGAATATAGGAACAGGAGTAGACCATTCAGCCCCTCGAGCCTGCTCCGCCATTTGATAAGATCATGGCTGATCTGTGATCTAACTCCATATACCTGCCTTTGGCCCATATCCCTTAATACCTTTGGTTGCCAAAAAGCTATCTATCTCAGATTTAAATTTAACAATTGAGCTAGCATCAATTGCCGTTTGTGGAAGAGAGTTCCAAACTTCTACCATCATTTGTGTGTAGAAATGTTTTCCAATCTCACTCCTGAAAGGTCTGGCTCTAATTTTTAAGACTGTGCCCCCTACTCCTAAAATCCCCAACCAGCGGAAATAGTTTCTCTCTATCCACCCTATCTGTTCCCCTTAATATCTTATAAACTTCGATCAGATCACCCCTTAACTTTCTAAACTCTGGAGAATACAACCCCAATTTGCGTAATCTCTCCTCGTAACTTAACCCTTGAAGTCCGGGTATCATTCTAGTAAACCTACGTTGCACTCCCTCCAAGGCCAATAAGTCCTTCCGAAGGTGCGGTGCCCAGAACTGCTCACAGTACTCCAGGTGCGGTCTAACCAGGGTTTTGTATAGCTGCAGCATAACTTCTGCCTCCTTGTATTCTAGTCCTCGAGATATAAAAGCCAGCATTCCATTAGCCGTATTGATGATTTTCTGCACCTGTTCATGACACTTCAATGATCTATGTACCTGAACCCCTAAGTCCCTTTGGACATCCACTGTTTTTAAACTTTTTACCAGTGACTTATCCGCTATCCAGCAGAAGGTCGCTGAACCACAATCAACACTAGTAATCCTGCTAAATTTTCTCCTTCCTAGCCCAGGGATGCTGAGGCTGATTGTAACACCCCAAATTTCCACAGCAACCGGAATCAGCTAACTCAGTACAGACCAGGGATTCATCATGCAACTTTCCTGGTCTCTATGGTCCAGTACAATACAAGCTGGTGCATTTATCCAGTGAGCTGCTTTTTTTTTTAAAAAAAAGCACTCTGATGTCAATTTGACATGTTGCCTTTTCTTTTTTCTACGGCTGCACAGAGTGCTCTTTTGTGTTGCCAAATATTTAGTGTAATAAATATTTAACATCCACGCTAATTGCTGTAATTTAGTAGCACTCTTGCCACCCATTTCTAATTGTTTTTTTAAATGTCACGTTACTAAGGCCTTTTTGGACCCCTGACTCATGGGAGTTAGAAGCGAGGGATTTTATGTCACTCCTATGTGAATGGCCGTGTTCATGGATTACCTAAAAACAATAAAATACCACTGCCAGCACTTTAGGTACCACATGAATACAGCCTCCATGCCTTCCTTGAAAGCACACCGCAAATATGTTAGCAAATGGGGGAAGCACATCAGCTGAAACTCCAACTGTGTGGGCATTTTGAAACACAAACCAATCATTTCTGACGTAACAAATGTCATCAATATGTCTATTATATTTCACGTTTGGTCCTTCAAGTGAGGGATAGCCGCTAGCTGCCGCATGCAGGAGAAAACCCTGTTAAGGACTTGCTGCAAGCCATCATAGTCAGCGTATTGCTTTGCACAGAATCCCATCCCATTTAATTTGATCTACTGCTCTACCAAATTTTGTTCGTGTAGCGAAGATATATTGAGGCTGTCATCAGTCTCAATTGCACACATAGCCAAGGGCATGTTACTAGCAAGTCTCTGCAGACTTCATTTCAAATGGGAGACAGGTTTCCCCCAGTTATGTGCTGCAATGGTCTTAAAGGAGCACTTTTTCGTGCAATCCTGCAATTTGTTTAGGGAAAAAAAGGGATTTGTGTTATTACTTTTTCACTGTGACATTAAGCACAGGAACGCAATTATGTGATTCAGCTCAATTTGGGATATTATGTTGTGTATTTGTAAATAACCCGTGACAAAATGCTTTTTCATGCTCCTTAACCTTTACACTGTCTATCAATCACACACGTTACAGAATGGTTCCAGTTCCTAATTGTTACCATCTTGGATTACAACAAGAACTTTCATTTCTATAGCGCCTTTAACGTAGTAAAACTTCCCACGGCGCTTCACAGGAGTGTTAACAACAAAATTTGACACCAAGCCACAAAAGAAGATATTCGGACAGGTGACCAAACGCTTGGGCAAAGAGGTAGATTTTAAGGAGCACCTTAAAAGGAGAGAGAGGTAGAGAGTGGAGAGATTTAGGGAGCGAATTCCAGCGCTTACATTGGTTAGCAAAATATTGGGTATTTTCCAAACTGTGGGGCGCGGCCGTTCCAAAGGGGGGGGTGGGTGCGAAGCCGGGAAGCCCCACGGAACGGCGGCGACCAGAACGGCAGAATGCCTCCAACACACACAGCCCACTTGCCGGAGCAAGGTCACTACCATCCTGTAGGACCCCCCCCCCCCCACCCACTGCCGGCCACGCCAGCGGACCACTGCAATCCAAGGCAGCATCCCAAACTGCAGGGCGCAGGGAGCACATAAAAAGCACCCGCCCCTGGACACAACCCAACATTGTTCCCCTGAAAATACTCCATTCTTCTGACCTCCTTGCATAGGGGGGCACGGCCCACAGTCCGAGAAATGCTGCTTCAGAGTAAAGACCTGTAGGGTGGTAGCAAGTACCATTAGGAAAACTGTGGGGGAAAATAATTGGATAGGGCCTATTATTGGGCAGGGGTAGCGCGATCTGCTATTACCCCAAGCCCAATGGCCCCTGCGCAGGCAGGACGAGACTTTCGTGAGGCCTGAGGATTTACCTTCAAGCAGTGTTCCGAATCAGCGTTGACACAAGGATTCAATGCAATTTGTACTTTCCACCAGCAGGTGGAGCCCAAATCTCTTAAAGGCAGGCTGTCTCTTAAAGGTAGCTGGTATCTGTTATTTGCTGAAAATAACAGTCTGCTGTCTGCACGGAGTCTGAATGGAGATCAGATATCGCAGATGCAAAACACAGATGCAGCTCCCATCCCTATGTTTACAAGCTGATGAGTTATGTTAAAACATTGAATAAAGGTTGCGCACTACTAAATCTCAAATCCTCCAATCTGCATTGCCAGACATCACCAATCTGCCGATCTGAGTTTGTACCAGGCCTGCGAGAGAACGTGCACCAAGGTTCTCTGCTGATGCACTAGAGGCCTTGGTGCAAGAGATGGACAGTAGACGGGACATCCTATATCCGCAGGGGGCAGGGGAGCAAGAGGCCCTCCAGTCATATACCCAGAAGGCAGTGGGAGGCAGCAGGGGACAAAGTCAATGCCAGGCACACAGTATCATGAACATGGTTGCAGTGCAGGAAGAAGTTCAATGCTTTGACATGAATGGTCAAGGTGAGTGAAGTCAACTGTCAAGTGGCGTCTCCTACCAACTGCACCACTAGCCGCATCCACTGCTCCATGAACCACACCCTCCATCACCCACATACCAACTCTTTCCATCAGTACTCAACTCTTTCAATCAGATGCTTCTTCTCACCCTTACTCATTACCACTGTTGCAAACCGCACACCCACAACGCACAGACCACACACACTGGCAGCTATTCAACCATGACAGGCACATCACCCAGACACACGTCCTGCTTTCTTGTAGGAGAAGGTGGCACATATCAGGAGGCAGCAAATGGCAGTGGCATTTAGCCCCGTGAGCCTGTTCTGCCATTCAACGAGGTCATGGTGGACCTGTGACCTAACTCCATATATCCACCTTAGCCTCATATCCCTTAATACCCTTGGTTCACAGAAATCTATCAATCTCAGATTTAGAATTCACAATTGAGCTAGCATCAACTGCCGTTTGCAGAAGAGCGTTCCAAACTTCTCCCATGTAGAAGCATTTCCGAACTTCGCTCCTGAATGTCCTAGCTCTAAATGTTAGGCTATGTCCCCGCATCTTAGTATTCAAGTATAGGAGACCTCCAAAAACAGTTACAAGTGTCTCAGCAGCCAGAAGCAATAATCCAGACACTAACCTGTAAATCCTGCATGGTCCCTTTAAACAGCGCTGATGGCGGGGGGGGGGGGGGGTCCTCCAGGCACTCCAACTGACGTTCAGATGGTCGGGGTTAAGACTGTGAGTTAAGTCCCAAAATGGTGTCTATCACTTTAAATCAGCATTGCACACTGATTGCATCCATTTTCTCCCTACTTCACAAGCTTCCAGCATTCGGTATTTACGCATGCGCTAACTCCTATACCAAGATGGCGTGCGGCGCATGTCACACTGGAAATGTGCATGCGCAGCCAAGATACCGTCTTGGATGTTGGAGAGGCCACGTAGTGCCAAAACAAAAGGGCATCACATGGCCCAATTTAGTGCCCAGCACGTTTTATTTTTATCCTTGTGATTTATTGAACTTTGTTTTATGTTTTGTAAGTTATCAACAAAAATCTAATGTTTACATTTATAGAGGGGCGCGAGAGTGCTCACCTTCACTACTGTGGGGCAGGAACCAAAATAGTTTGGGAAATACTGGGTTAGACGGTGTGTGGGGTTTTGGGCATCTCATTTTGGGCGTCCTTACATAGAATTGGAATTGGAGCCTTAATTAATTACCGACAATAAAGATATTCTTTAACTTCCGTTAAAATCGTTACTGAGCAGCATCCATTTCATTCACAATATTCTACACAGGTGTGAAAGGTCATTGCTAAGAAATTGAAGCGAATAATGGAAACAGAAATGTAAGTCAAAGGCACTCAAGGGTATTTTGTTCTTTTGTAAATCTAAGATTGTGTCAGTCAAAGGTTAAAGTGAAACTGCACCATGAGCAGGTCTGCACCAGATCAAATGCAGGGCTGCTACTAGTCCCTAACAACTATGTCAACACAAATATGTCCTTAGCCTACAAACATCTTCCATTCTTTCACCACTAACAATATTATTTGTTTTCAGGTGACTTTTCTGATACAGCATTTATAAATTGCTACTGAAAGTCAGTCAGAATTATGGACTCACAAGCGAAACCAAAATATAATGCCTGTCATTCTTGCATTAACTTTATACTGGTTCAATCATCATTAAAGTGAATTGATGGGTACAGCAAGTACCCTTTAGTTCAATGATGGCGGAGTCCAGCACGTGAGTGCAAAAGACAAGGCTGAAGTGTTTGCAACCATCTTCAGCCAGAAGTGCCGAGTGGATGATCCATCTTGGCCTCCTCCCGATATCCCCACCATCACAGAAGCCAGTCTTCAGCCAATTCGATTCACTCCACGTGATAGCAAGAAATGGCAAAGGCTTATGGGCCCCGACAACATCCCGGCTGTCGTGCTGAAGACTTGTGCTCCAGAACTAGCTGCGCCTCTAGCCAAGCTGTTCCAATACAGATACAACACTGGCATCTACCTGACAATGTGGAAAATAGCCCAGGTATGTCTTGTCCACAAAAAGCAGGACAAATCCAATCCGGCCAATTACTGCCCCATCAGTCTACTCTCAATCATCAGCAAAGTGATGGAAGGTGTCATCGACAATGCTATCAAGCGGCACTTACTCACCAATAACCTGCTCACCGATGCTCAGTTTGGGTTCCGCCAGGACCACTCGGCTCCAGACCTCATTACAGCCTTGGTCCAAACATGGACAAAAGAGCTGAATTCCAGAGGTGAGGTGAGAGTGACTGCCCTTGACATCAAGGCAGCATTTGACCGAGTGTGGCACCAAGGAGCCCTAGTAAAATTGAAGTCAATGGGAATCAGGGGGAAAACTCTCCAGTGGCTGGAGTCATACCTAGCACAAAGGAAGATGGTAGTGGTTGTTGGAGGCCAATCATCTCAGCCCCAGGACATTGCTGCAGGAGTTCCTCAGGGCAGTGTCCTAGGCCCAACCATCTTCAGCTGCTTCATCAATGACCTTCCCTCCATCATAAGGTCAGAAATGGGGATGTTCGCTGATGACTGCACAGTGTTCAGTTCCATTCGCAACCCCTCAAATAATGAAGCAGTCCGAGCCCGCATGCAGCAAGACCTGGACAACATCCGGGCTTGGGCTCATAAGTGGCAAGTAACATTCGCGCCAGATAAGTGCCAGGCAATGACCATCTCCAATAAGAGAGAGTCTAACCACCTCCCCCTGACATTCAACGGCATTACCATCACCGAATCCCCCACCATGAACATCCTGGGGGTCACCATTGACCAGAAACTTAACTGGACCAGCCATATAAATACTGTGGCTACAAGAGCAGGTCAGAGGCTGGGTATTCTGCGGCAAGTGACTCACCTCCTGAATCCCCAAAGCCTTTCCACCATCTACAAGGCACAAGTCAGGAGCGTGATGGAATACTCTCCACTTGCCTGGATGAGTGCAGCTCCAACAACACTCAAGAAGCTCAACACTATCCAGGAGAAAGCAGCCTGCTTGATTGGCACACCATCCACCATCCTAAACATTCACTCCATTCATCACCGGCGCACTGTGGCTGCAGTGTGTACCATCCACCAGATGCACTGCAGCAACTCGCCAAGGCTTCTTCGACAGCACCTCCCAAACCCGCAACCTCTACCACCTAGAAGGACAAGGGCAGCAGGCGCATGGGAACAACACCACCTGCACGTTCCCCTCCAAGTCACACACCATCCCGACTTGGAAATCTATCGCCGTTCCTTCATCCTCGCTGGGTCAAAATCCTGGAACTCCCTTCTTAACAGCACTGTGGGAGAACCTTCACCAGACAGACTGCAGCGGTTCAAGAAGGCGGCTCACCACCACCTTCTCAAGGGCAATTAGGGATGGGCAATAAATGCCGGCCTCGCCAGCGACGCCCACATCCCATGAACGAATAAAAAAAAATAGGTCAACCTTAGCTCAGTTGCAGCATCCAGGGTCAGAAGATTGTGGGTTCATGTCCCACTCCACTCAGTGCAGAAGGTGCCGTCTTTTGGACGAGACGTTAAACCGAGGCCCCATCTGCCCTCTCACGTAAAAGATCCCATGGCACTACACGAGGAAGTGCAGGGTCCTGGCCAATATTTATCCCTCAACCATCATCAGTAAAACAGATCTGGTCATGTATCTCATTGCTGTTTATGGGATCTTGCTGTGCCCAATTTGGCTGCCGTATTTCCCTACATTAGAATAGTGACTGCACTTGAAAAAGTAATTCATTGGCTGTAATGCGCTTTGGGACGTCCTGAGGTCGTGAAAGGTGCTATATAAATGCAAGTCCTTACTTTTCCTTTACTTTAATAGGTTGGACAGTAACTGGGCACATTCATTGGTTGTTAAAAACAATAAAAATAAGTAACTATTGCTGCTGCATTTCAATAATATTTTGCAGCTTGTCTTGTGCTTTCTCCATCTCCAAATTAAACTCTATCCCACTTATCTGAATTTAGATGTACCAATAACAGTAAAGGTGAAGCACTGTGCTGCATAACAGAGTCTTTTAGGTCTGTCAGAGATTTGCACTGCTTTAATTTATTCATGCATAATGAACAGGCCCCTCTGGATAAGCTTTTCCAGAACTAACTTGTTAACCTATTTTTCTTTAAGTGTACTTTTTCCATAGGTCAAACTTGCTCTATTTCAGTGAATGGATTAACAGCATGTGGGGGAGTACACGTGAATCATTTGGCTACATGTGTTTCTCTCTCCATCAGTTAATTAGTCTTTAATCGAGCACTCCAACGTTCACTTGTAATATGGGTCTGTTCCATTTCATCTCCTTTGTTGCTTGTAACCTCTTTGAACTCCCAAGGAGCAGCAGAGGTTGTTCAACCACTCTCAGCAGTGCCGTTCCTTTCCAACTCACCAAATTACTGTTTAGCTGTTTCTTCTCTAAATGAATTAGTTTGGAGAAGCATTGTGTAAATTAGTACAATCCTACCTCTTGAAAAGAAGCTTCCACCCACAAATATTCCATTCTGTAAAGTAATTTAATAGCATCTCATTTAGATAATGCTGTCCCATTAGTTTCAGAACCTCGGCCTAGTTTTGCCTGCATTTCCCCCCCCCCCCCCCCCCAATTTTCTCCCCCCCCTCACTCCTTAAAGCTACTTAGTGATTGCCCACTTTCTGCTGAAAGGGAAAGCAGAAGGGTTCTGAACTTGCCACCGGCTTCTGGAATTGCCTCAGAGCTGCTCCCACTTCTGCTCCCCCTCCTCTGCCGTCGCTTCGCCGAAGGTGCAGTGAAAACCCACATAAACTGGGGTCCCCGCTTCACTCGCAGTGAAGATATGGCAGCAGAACAGGAACAAGCAGCTCCCAGGAAATTCCAGGGTTTCATTTAGTTGGAGCCCGTCGGATGCTGCGCAATCCTTCAGGAGAGACTAGTCCCACTGGGCATAGGTGCCTCACCTCTCCTCCATTGTTACTGCTTCTATTTTTTATTCTTCCCAATTAATTGAATTGTTGACCCTGTCCTCATTCAGGACTCCTCGTGCCACACTATGCCCTGAATGAAAGATGACTTTTGCCCGAGTATCCACCAGTATAATGTACAAATGGCTGTGAGAAGGATGGTAGGAGTCATATGACTGACTTGTCCTCCAGTTCCCCTCTTTCCACTGAGGTGGGAAGCATTTTGGTGAAAGCAGCTCCATGTCTCCTCCCTATAGCCCAGTCAGGAAATGGGCAGTTGATGAATCAGGGGCAGAAACATACCTTCTTAAATGGTGCAAATATTTGAAACTCTCCTTTTTAAAGATATTAATCTCCTCCTTCTTTTCCCAGATCTCCCAGCATCAAGCACCAAGTGCAGCCCAAACAGCAAGCTGACAACTTGCCTTCAGACGTCAGGCAATGCTACTCAGAAACTCAACTGGACCAGCCACATAAACGCCGTGGCTACTAGGAGGAGATCAGAGGCTGGGTATTCTGCGGCAATTGACTCAGCTCCTGATTCCCCATAGCATCTCCACCACCTACAAGGCACAAGGCAGGAGTGTGATGGAATACTCTCCACTTGCCTGGATGATGCAGTTGCAACAACACTCAAGAAGCTCAACACCATCCAGGACAAAATAGTCCACTTGATCAGCAGCCCAGCCATCACTGCGAATATCCACCCCCTCCAGGACTGGCATACTGTGGCTGCAGTGTGTACTACCTATAGGATGCAATGCAGTAACTCGCCAAGGCTTCTTCGACAGCACCTCCCAAACCCACAACCTCCAACAACCATAAGGACAAGGGCAGCAGGTGCATGGGAACACCATTACCTCCAGGTTCCCCTCCAAATCACACACCCTCCTGAATTGGACATATATCGCCATTCTATCATCGTCGCTGGGTCAAAATCTTGGAACTCCCTACCTAACAGCATTGTGAGAGTAGCTTCACCACAGAGACTGCAGCTGTTCAAGAAGGCGGCTCACCACCACCTTCTCAAGGGCAATTAGGGATCGGCAATAAATTCTGGCCTTACCAGCGATGCCCATATCTCGAGAATGAATAAAAGAAAAAGAAACTGGCCACTAGCAGGTAACTATGCTTTCTATTTTTATGATTATTGGCTAGAAAATGATTGTGCTACATTTAAACTTCTGATATAAAATAATGGAAATTTTTTTTTTGGCAAATATCACAAAGTATTCAATCTTCTTCACAGTTCTACACTTTGCCCATAGTGCATCAACACTAGCAAGGTTGAAAAAAATAAAATAAAAGATAAGAATGACTCATTGCTTGATGTAAACCTAAACAAAATAAAGAGTAGGCTGCTGTTCTTATTGGATTAAAAATGATTCCAGAGGAGACTTTGCTGAGTAGAGCATTATAGAACTTGGATGTTTTTGATGCTAGCTGGGTTTGGAAAGTTTAGGTAAAGTTTCAAAATGCAGGTCAATTATTCAGTCTCTTGTGGGATGATAATGCCATGAAACTAGCTCTGTACAATCTTTCCTCAATATGAAATAACCTTGGAGCATTTCTAAATATGTTTCTCTCCAAAAACTCAGCTCTCAAACTATCAGTAGATCCAATATTTTTTATAGGTTACAGTTGCAGCAACTAGATATACTTTGCACCCACAGAAAGAAAAAACAATTGGAAAACACTCAGCAAAAAAAAAAATCAAAAATCTGAATTCTAAGATATACAGCGGCTTCTTGTTTCATCAGCAAATGTAGCTTCTCCAACCCATTATGGAGATCAAGCATCTCAACCATGATGCTCTAATCTGATTTCCTTTTTAATTTGCCCATTCTAATTTGTCCATTAGTCCTTTCACTGATATTTTTTCTTTGCACATTCACCTTCTCTCTTTTTTTAAAGATATTGATTTCCACTCTTCTAAGTCTTACATTTGTTTCACAAGATAACGAGTGTTTGCTGCAGAGGAGTCAGTGGGAGAATTCCTCCAGGGATTGGCCATGGACGGTCCTTAATGAGCTATGTTGCACATCTAACGCTCTGCCTGGAGCGACTTATCCTCGTGAGTCAAGAACGCCGTGCACTTGGCTGCTAAATGCAGGAGTTACAGCTTGTTAAAGCCGAAATGTCTCCTGGTTTACCAATCACAGGGATCTCTACAGTTGAAGCTGAAGTTGCAGGAGGAGAATCCGAGTGAAACAACCCGATGGTTTTATTTATACTCTTGCTACAATAACAGTGTTGTCACAAATGGGGCGAGATGAAGCAATTCTGCCTCATTCACATTGGCCAGGTTACACTGGCTGTCGGTCACTAGTGCTCTGGTTTCCCTAAACCTCAAAAGACCACTATGTCTGTGCGCGCCACACAAAGAACTTGTATTTATATAGTGTCTTTCATGACCTCAGGACTTCCCAAGGCGCCTAATATGTGATATATTGCACATTCGTGCCCATGTGTGCTAATGCCACGCCCAGTTTTTCCCAGCGGGATACACTTAAATCTACCGAGAGGCTCCAGTCTACAGGGGTGAGCGGAAGGGAGTCAGAATTTCATCACAAAGTAGATAAGACTGGTTTCACAATTTGCATCATGTGATGTCTTGGTGCACGTTGCTTTCTGGGGCTGCAACTTTATGTTTGAGACCATCTTCCTGGAGGCATAGCAACTCAGTTAAAATGCAATTCAGTTGCTCTATGTAAAGTTTTTGCACTGAATTTTTGGCGGTTTAAGGGTAACTTTGGGATGCAAAGATCCTAGTATTACAAAGTCATTCAGATTTGGGTGGGAACGGGAGGAAAGGACAGCACGTTCTGGGGACAACAGAGTGGACTAAATTAATGTTGTTTTACTCGTAAAAAGTTCCAGAAAACCCTGATTTGTAAAGGAAATATATACTATTTCTGCTTAAAGCATGCTATAAATAATATTAAAAGGGACAGGGTGATGCAGTGGGTTAACTTGAGTCTGAGTCTAGCTCAGGTTAATTGGATGGAAGTCTTCTCTGCAATTGTAAGGATCCTACACAAGAGGAGTTTGGGACAACTACCCTAATATTAATTGGGACACAAACAGTGTGAAGGGTATAGGGGGTGCAAAATTCTTAAATTGCATTGAGGAGTACTTTTTTTAGCCAGTACTTAGCAAGCCCAAGAGAGGGGGCAGTTCTGGATTTAGTTTTAGGAAATGAGGCTGGGAGAACATTTTGGTGATAGTGATCATAATTCAGTTAGTTTTAGCATAGTTATGGAAAAGGACAAAGATAGAACAGGAGTTAAAGTTCTCAATTAGGGAAAGGCTAAGCTAAGAAGTGATTTTGCAAAAGTGGACTGGAAACAGCTACTTGAAGGTAAATCAATGTCACTTCAGTGGGAGGCATTCAAGGGGAAGATTCAAGTTGTGCAGAGTAAACATGTTCCCACAAAGGAAAAGGATGGGGCTGCCAAATCTAGAGCCCCCTGGATGTCAAGGAGCATACAGGGTAAGATAAGGCAAAAAAGGAAAACTTATGTCAGACACAGAGAACTAAATACTACAGAAAGCCCAGAGGAGTATAAAAAGTACAGAGGTGAAATTAAAAAGGAAATTAGAAAAGCAAAGAGAGGGCATGAAAAAATATTGGCAAGTAAAATCAAGGAAAACCCAAAGATGTTTTATAAATACATAAAGAGCAAGAGAGGATAACTAAGGAAAGAGTAGGGCTAATTGGAGACCAAAAAGGTAACTATGTGTAGAGGCAGAAGATGTCAGTATGGTTCTTAATGAATACTTTGCATCTGTCTTCAAAAACAAGAGGGATGATGCAGATATTGTAGTTAAGTAGGAGGAGTGTGAAATATTGGATGGGATAAACTTAGTGAGAGAGGAAATATTAAGGGGATTAGCATCTTTGAAAGTAGATAAATCACCAGGGCCGAATGAAATTTATCCCAGGCTGTTAGAAGCAAGGGAGAAAATAGCGTAGGCTCTGACCATCATTTTCCAATCCACACTGGATACTGGTGTGGTGCCGGAGGATTGGAGGACTGCTAATGTTGTACCATTGTTTAAAAAGGGAGCGAGGGATAGGCTGAGTTATTACAGTAATCTCGGTGGTGGGCAAATTATTGGAATCAATTCTGAGGGACAGGATAAACCATCACTTAGAAAGGCACGGAGTAATCAAGGACAGTCAACATGGATTTGTTAAGGGAAAGTCGTGTCTGACTAACTTGATTGAATTTTTTCAGGAGGCAACAAGGAGGGTCGATGAGGGTAGTACGTTTGATGTAGTCTACATGGATTTTAGCAAGGTTTTTGACAATGTCCCACATGGCAGACTGGTCAAAAAAATACAAGCCCATGGGATCCAAGGGAGAGTGGCAAGTTGGATCCAAAATTGGCTCAGTAGCAGGAAGCAAAGGGTAATGGTCGACGGGTGTTTTTGTGACTGGACTGGCTATTTCCAGTGGGGTCCCGCAGGGTTCAGTATTAGGCCCCTTGCTTTTTGTGATATATATTAATGATTGGGACTTAAATGTAAGGGGCATGATTAAGAAGTTTGCAGATGATACAAAAAATGGCCGTGTGGTTGATAGTGAGGAGGAAAGCTGTAGACTGCAAGAATATATCAATGGACTGGTCAGGTGGACAGAAAAGTGGCAAATGGAATTCAATCCGGAGAAGTGTGAGGTAATGCATTTGGGGAGGGCAAACAAAACAAGGGAGTACACATTAAATGTGAGGATACTGAAAGGTGTAGAGGAAGTGAGGGACCTTGGAATGCATGTCCACAGATTCCTGAAGGTAGCAGGACAGGTAGATAAAGTGGTTAAGAAGGCATATGGGATACTTTCCTTTATTAGCTGAGGCATAGAATATAAGAGCTGGGACACAAAGGGTGGTAGAAGTTTGGAACTCTCTTCCGCAAACGGCAATTGATACTTGCTCAATTGCTAAATTTAAATCTGAGATAGATAGCTTTTTGGCAATCAAAGGTATTAAGGGATATGGGCCAAAGGCGGGTATATGGAGTTATATCACAGATCAGCCATGATCTTATCAAATGGCGGAACAGGCACGAGGGGCTGAATGGCCTACTCCTGTTCCTATGTAATGCTGCAACTGTATAAAACACTGGTTAGGCCACAGCTTGAGTACTGTGTATAGTTCTGGTCACCACATTACAGGAAGGATGTAATTGCACTAGAGAGGATACAGAGGAGATTTACGAGGATGTTGCCAGGTCTGGAGAATTTTAGCTATGAGGAAAGATTGGATAGGCTGGGGTTGTTCTCTTTGGAACAGAGGAGGCTGAGGGGTGATTTAATTGAGGTGTACAAAATAATGAGGGGCCTAGATAGAGTGGATAGGAAGGACCTATTGCGCTTAGTAGAGAGGTCAATAACCAGGGGGCATAGATTTAAAATAATTGGTAGAAGGAGTAGAGGGGAGCTGAGGAAATTTTTTTTCACCCAGAGGGTGGTAGGGGTTTGGAACTCACTGCCTGAAAGAGTGGTAGAGGCAGAAACCCTCAACTCATTTAAAAAGTACCTGGCTGTGCACCTACAAGGCTACGGACCAAGTGCTGGAAAGTGGGATTAGGCTGGGCGGCTCATTTTCAGCCGGCGCGGACCCGATGGGCCGAATGGCCTCCTTCTGTGCCATAAATTTTCTATGATTCTCTGATTCTATGACAATCTCAACCCAGCTCGTAATGGATGGTGATTCACAACATAGAACATTCCAGAAATCAGCCGTATTGGCACTAAACTGACAATCGCATTCAGTGAGGCCAAAAAATGGCTGGTGTGCAGAATGCAATAGTCCATTAGTTTGCTAGATGGGCAAGCACTTGAGGGTGGGGCTAAAATCCAATGTTGGGGCAGAGCGGAGGAGCTTTACTCTGCATCTGCCTCTTTCAATATCTGACATGAAAGTATTCAATGTTGATGATATCCATCATCTTAATTATTCCAAAAATTTACTCAATATGTAAATACTTTTAGAAGTGAACAAATGTTCATCAGACGTTGCAAATACCCACTTTTATGCTCGAGTCCTCTCCTTTTGTTTTCTCATATCTAGCTCCTGATTTTTGGAAATTTCTTCATACTTTTCTGATTTGCTTTTCCTTTCTCTAATAAACTGGCTCATTAGAGACAGAGGGTGGGGGTAATTGGACCTCTTTGTGCCTGTTTTTCAGGCATGAAATGGGGCAAATAGGTCCAATTTTGTGGGGCTTTGTCCCGCACACCAAGGTTGATATACAGGCGTCCCTGGCAGTTGTCTTAAATAGGCATATACTGATAAAGGGGCCAATGCCTGTTTAATGACCCCCCCCCCCACTCCTGTAAATTTGTCTACATCTTCCCTTTCAGCTGCTGCAAGCCCTTAAGAATTTGTAGCAGCGGCTGATTTCCTGCCCCTTAATCAGTGAGCTGTTAATGGTAAGTGCATCTTGCGCTGGAAGCTTGCCCAACTCATGCGAATGAGAGGTGACCGGGAAATTGGGACAGGTCCCCCACCGACTCCACCGGGTACTCACTTCTTTCATTCATGCTGCCCCCCCCACCTCAGCCAAAATCAGCTCCGCGGTATCCAAAGTGGTAAAAATGTTTGCCGAGCTTTTAACTGTGCAATACCTGATACTTGATGCTAACGCTTAAGGTTAGATTTTCATCTCCACCACCTGGTGGTAATCTGGTAGAGTGCATCATTTGCCCATCTTAGAACCCACTCGATTTTCATGCCATTGAAATTAATCGACATTTTATAACGGGTGGGCAATTTGATTCCAAGGCGTTGATGAAAATCTACCCCTAAGCATCCAAAGTGGTGAAGTGTTGACTTCTCTGGGACTTTAATGTCCATAGGCACAAAAGTCATCAAAAATGTTAGGGTACCCCCAAAAAGAAACATTTTACAGTTATCCCTATAAAAAGGAAGTATGAACTAAATTATCCAACTGGGAGAAAATTATAATTCCATTATCCGAGGAAAGGATGAATATTTGACTTCTACGTGCAGCAGAGATTATCATGACTGGTACATGATGAGATAAGGGCTCGCAGCATCTTAAAGAGGAGGCATTACTGGGAAAAAATTTGCAGGGCTATGAGGAAAGAGCCGGGGAGTGGGACTAATTGGATAGCTCTTTTAAAGAGCCGGCACAGGCATGATGGGCCGAATAGCCTCCTTCTGTGCTGTATGATTCCACGAAATACAAGATTCTGGAAGAATATCCGGCTGGGAAATTGGTTTAAACCCATTTTCGGGCCTGAAATAGGTGATGCACTTGGAGCACATACCTGCAGCCAGAAGACCGAGGCGCTTCCAAAATTGGGCCTCGGGCTTAATCATATTTTCCTGAGGAGCTGCAGATGACAATTGGACATCCAAAGGTAGCCGGCCAGTTCAGAGAGGACCAATTTGGGCCGGCTGAGACACCGACAGGTAGGTCCTGAGGAAGGAACAGCTCACTGATTATGGGGCAGAAAATCGGGCTTTGCTACAGTTTCTTATGGCTCGCAGCAGCTTAAAGGGATGGTGTTTCTTGTGATCAAAGCAGGAAAGGAACATTGTAGCGCAGCAGTCCGCAGTAGGTCTGTGGAAGTGGGAAGAGCATTCCCCCCACCCTGAAATGCACGGAGGAGGGGAAGGGACTGTGAGTAGCAGGACTTTGGTGGCATCTACTTTCTGAGCTGCGGGGAGATGCAGGACTATACCTCCTGCCAGTAAGGGGGAAGAGGCTGTCCCCAGCAGCCTCGTGTCAGGAAGGAACCAGCAGTACCTGCACTGATGCTGTGCTAGGTCCGACTGAGGGCCAGGAAGCGTGGGGACTCCCGATTTAAGGAGTGCCGGGCCCAGTCCTGCCCCCTTGTAAAGGCATCCTTTTGTTTGCCCCATTCCAGCACCTGGTATAACTGGATCTCAGCCAAGCTCACAGCCATAGCAACAAACCCCTGCCAAAGTTATAGCAGAAGTCTGCTAGAACAGCTGCACATGTTCTTTATGAACCAAAATTCTGTGGAAAGCTGGTGTATTGAGTAAACCTAAAAGCAAACATATAAAGGAAAGGCTTCCAGTTATATAGCACCTTCCACGACCTCAGGCTGTCCACAATTACAGCCAATTAAGTACTTTTGAAGTGTAGTCACTGTTGTAGTGTAGGGAAACGCAGCAGCCAATTTGCGCACAGCAAGATCCCACAAACAGCAATGCGATAATGACCAGATAATCTGTTTAGTGATGTTGGCCAGTACACCAGGAGAACTCTCTGTTCTTCTTCAAAATAGTGCCGTGAGATCCTTTACCTCCACCCGAGACACAGGCGGGGCCTCGGTTTAACGTCTCAACTGAAAGACAACACCTCAGACAGTGCAGCACTCCCTCAGTATTGCACTGGAGTGTCAGCCTAGATTATGTGCTCAAGTCTCTGGAGTGGGGCTTGAAACCACGACCTTCTGACTCAGAGGCAAGAGTGCTCCCACTGAGCAAAGGCTGACACCTTTTCTTCGTATAATCCATCCGCTGTAATGTCACCATGCCCAGAAAGGGGGAGTGGTGGACCTGACCTGCAACAAACTAACAAACACTTTATTAGCACATTTGAAGGGTTATCTGACAGACAATTCTTGAACGTTACCGAAAAAAAAATCCTTTTTGTACAAAAGGTACAATGTAGCAAAGAACTTGGCAATAGTATCAACGTTTTCCAGTTGTTACAACAGCTCATGAAAACATTGAAGCACCAAGATCATTTACAAATGTGATTTTTTTGTTGATGCTGCCCGCTAGTTTCATTATTTTATTTGGAATAATTTTTAGGCTGCGAGGTAGATGGGAGTTCAAGGACGACCATTTTGGTTGCAGAGGCTTCAGCTTGTCCCAGTGAACTCTGACCTGCCCGCAGGAAGCAGTGAGTTTACTCCAGCCAACCGTGTCATGTTATTAGAGATAACACGCAGTGGGCTTATCACAAACACTCAGAGGGGCATTGAAGACAATTTGGGAAGAAGGCGTTTTGGGGAGATCGTGAAGAGGAGGATTGTGGAGCAGATTTTGACAGAGCTGTTAGCAAATCCATTCGGAAGGTCATTCATCCAGACATGCTGTGACCTGACACGTGAAAATAGAAGGTTGAACGAAAGGTGCATTTCATAAGGTATTTCACACTGCTCTCATTTACTTACCCACTGCTTTTAGCGAGGCATACTTATTCAACTCCTTGCCTGGGACCTGCTGATCAAACGAAAGTGAACCTTGCGCCAAGGTGGGATAGGAATGTGTTTGGGCCATCTGTGGAATCAGAGGATAGGTTGGGCCCACGTTATTCATCTGTGTCTGGTCTGCAAAATGTTTAAAAGAACACAATATTCATTAGTGAATACAAATGCCTGAAAAGCATTAATCACAATCTCCACCCACAGACATAAAAGAGAGATTGCCTTTACATTTTACAGATAAAGCTCATTAGTATGTCTGTACATGAAAACCACATGATAGGATGACCTAGGACTATTAATACTGCTGACAGAGCCAATGGAGATAAACCCTGCTAATGTGAGCCATGATAATATGAAATTGTTTCGTGAGAACCTTATTTTTGGTTCCCAGTGATATTTCCATTGTGATTTCAATCCAGTTGCTAAAACATTTATATGGTTTGCTAATATCATACATGATGTAACACAGCAACAACATGAACAAAATACAATGAAAAATTATTTTCAGTACACTATGTGCCTGTGGGGGTTGCCCATTTTCAATGGATAATAAAACCAACAGATAAATTAGAGATGCTGCTCCAATTTTGCTTGTTGGCAGAGGAGCTACTTTGGATGGCAAGGGGGAGGGGCAATCTCGTGGTATCAAGATAAAAAAATGAGCAGCAAAAACCTAGCAATACTAAATGTGTTCCAACAGGATAATACACAAGCCCGATCATAAGACCAACAGCGGATGTTCCACCAGGCTTATCTGCATGGCATTGTATGCATTTTATTAAAGTTTTGGGGCTTTTCACTAATTTGTGGTGATCCGCAAATTAAAATGATTCATCTATCTGACACTCCGTCTTGTGCTCTGAAATTCAGTGTGGAATTACAGCAACTTCAAAGAATTCATTCTGATCTCGGACAGTCTCAGTGCCCTGGTTGAAGTTTAGACCAACCTCAGTACAGAATAAATCAACTGACAATTCAAATATCCACAAGCATCTATTCAAGAAGATTCTATTGGATGGTAGAGGTCCTAGATGAATGCTTTTATGGTGAAACTTAGGTTATAGAAACCACTGAAAATTCCACAGTAGCATTCCCACTCCCAAATAAATACTAACCAGACTGCAATCGCTATGTCTATTCAAAGAATATTAAAGGTCATCGAACTGAAACATTAACTCTGTCTCTCGCTCCACAGATGCTGCCTGACCTGCTGAGTATTTTCTTTTTTCATTTCAAAGAATACTAAGAATTGATATTTAACATTTTAAACCCTGGTCTAATTTGACCTTATAACATTATAAACAGAAACACATTTGGTGTGTGCATTTTGAAAACTTCAGAAGGCAATTGTCACTAAAGAGGTTAGTTACTAGAAAGCACTACAGGGAGAGTTTTCACTTTAACCACCGAGCGGAATATAGGCTGTAGCAGATTGTCCACTTGTTTCACGCACTGCATGACTTTCGTTTCCATTGACTTCAATGCGTCTGTCTGCCCGGTCCGACTGGTAGAATTTGTCCAACAAAGGCTGGCGGTGGAGTACTGTAGGCCAGCTACTGTCTTTCCACACAGCTGTAAAAAAGACTACTTTTTACAAAAGCTTTTGTGAAGTTGAGTTTTGCTTTCCAGCTTTGGACAAGCAGCTGTGAAGAGATTTTCCTGGACACAGTGTGCCCTGCCAATCTTTCTACCACAAGGAACCACGAGGTTTTCTGAGCCATCAACCTCTCCAGCACATCTTGAGACATTTTGAGAAATGAGATGTCAAGAGCTTGTTGACGTCTCCAGTTTACATCCGTTGAGTATCACTGCTGAAAAATGGTTGATTTAAACATCTTCTTTTCAGTCTTTCTACGCAACAGCCAGGCCGCAAGGTGAACTAGAGCTCCTGTGTGTTGACATACAAACCTTTTTAAGTGATTAAAATAAAATTTACCAAAGGAGAAAGGCAATAGGTCAGACTTTGTTTTGGGCAGGTGATAAAGGCCAAAAAGAAGTTAATTGTGCTGCTGCAGTTATTTTCCATTGGCAACAGGAAGCTCTGTGTTTGTACATTTAATATTCTGCTGGAGGTATTCAGTCATTTAGTAAGGGGAAAAATTGGAGATTATAGTCGCAAAAAAAGAGTGGGATGTGCAACTCAGCATCAAAGTACAAGTAAGATGAAAAAAATGAAACCTTCAAACTACTTTCGGGACACATTTTTGAGCCCTTAGAAAGTAGGGGATCATAAAAGGTCATCAAATTCATTCCCTCCAAAACATTACACACAGTTTGCCTGGTTGCAGAGTTTATAGAACCAGGTAAACCTCCAAGATAAACCTCAGACTGGTTTCAGCGCTGTACTCCCTCAGCGGCAAAGAATCAGCAACCAAAAACCCCCTCGGTTTGCGCCCGGATCTCAAACAACTCCTGGGTTGCTCGGAGCACAGCTCGGGAGATCATGGAGCCCCACATTTGGCTGGGGCCTAGAATCATGGAAAGTTATGGCACAGAAGGAGGCCATTCGGCCCATTATGTCCGTGCCGGCCGAAAAAGAGCAATCCAGCTTAATCCCACTTTCCAGCACTTAGTCCATAGCCCTGTAGGTTACAGCACTTCAGTTGCACATCCAAGTACTTTTTAAATGAGTTGACGGTTTCTGCCTCTACCACCCTTTCAGGCAGTGAGTTCCAGACCCCCACCATCCTTTGGGTGAAAAAATTTCTCCTCAGCTCCCGTCTAATCCTTCTACCAATTATTTTAAATCTATGCCCCCGGTCACTGACGCCGCTGCTAAGGGAAATAGGTCCTCCCTATCCACTCTCTCTAGTCCTGTCATAATTTTATATACCTCAATTAAATCTGCCCTCAGCCTCCTTTGTTCCAAAGAAAACAACCCCAGCCTATCCAATCTTTTCTCATAGCTAACATTCTCCAGCCCTGGCAACATCCTCGTAAATCTCCTCTGTACTCTCTCTAGTGCAATCACATCTTTCCTGTAATTGCAGGCCTCTGGGCATGGGCCCTGGTAGCCCCTTGTGTTAATCTGATCCTGGAGTGGGGTTATATAAAAACACTGGCTGGTCAATATAAAAGGGGCAGCTTTGAGAACAAGTATTTTTGGAGAGGTTTTTTAATTGTTTTTTTAGATTTACAATTGTATAAAGCTCTGTTTACTGTGGGTGAGTGAGACAATAGAAAACGGGGCCAAGTACCAAACAGAAAATCATGGAACCAGGGCTTTAAATCTCTTACACTGTCTTTTTAAAAAAAAATTGGAAGGTGATCTGTCCAGTGGCTTAGTTGGAGCCCAGGGTCCATTCTAAGTTTATCTGGGGTTGGCTGATCTCAGCTAGGGCAGCATTACAATTGACCTTAGTGTCCCAGGGCTAAATAGAGAAAACATTGAACCAGGGAAGAACTACTGAGCCCAACGTCAGGGAACTGGATTAACAGCAGTACAGACACAGTCGGAATAGTTGCCAGCCACTTGCTATTCGAGGCAGCAGCCAGAGTTTGCACAACTCGTGCAGTGCTCCAAATGTTCACACACTTCCGGTCTTTAAACATTGCCCCACAACGTTCTGCAAGTCATCTCTTCTGCGCACGTGCTGAAACACCGCGCACGCGCAGAGAATGAATGTTACACTGCTTGGCCCCAATATTTACAGGGAGGCGGGGAGGGTGCGGGGAAGACCGAAAATGGCCAAAGAACCCGGCAAGGCCGGGGACGCAGAGGTTCTGCCGATTGTTAGCACCTTCCGCCCGGCAGCCGGCCGAATAGAGTGCTGAAACAGGCACTTACCTTGTAGAGCCGGCAGCTCCTGCTTCCCCTTCACTGCCGAGTTTCCCGACCCCTGGGAAATCCGCGCAGCAGCAACTATTACCGTATCATTAATTTATTAAGTGCGATTTATTGTCCTTTTTTTTAAACCCCTACCACAGTGCTGCAAATTTATGTTGTCTGACCAGTGCTTCATAAAAGGCTGTGGGGGAGGGACGACAGTCAGGCAGTTGATTATACAAATACACACTGCCTACCGCACATAATGTAGGTGGAGTGAATATTAAGGTTCCAGCAATAAGGATTTCAGCGATGCAATAAGGGGTTAAAAATCCTGATTGGAGGGTACCAGAAAAACTGATCCAACCACTGGAAGTATTCAGTCTCCCACCCCCTCCCCATGCAATATTCAGTTTGGTGTAGATTGCTTTTGACACAAAATGCACGAAAGCTGTAGGGAGGCCTGGGCTGTTTCATTATCGGAGAGGTTGTGAGTGGAGCTGAAGACTGTGAAATCAACAGTGATCAATGCTTTCCTCTCACTGCCACCCACTGAGTAAGCTCCCAGCAGTGGGCAGATTGAACACCGGGAGCTTGTATGGAATATGTTAGCGATCCAGACGTTGTGGTGGGAATGGCTGTGCCAAGCATGGGCGGGCATATAGCCTGCTGGTATCAATGATACCACCAGAGTGCCTGCATGAGGAATTCCACTCCAATATTTGCTATAGAAACGTATGAAATTCTTAGACAGCTTGACAGGGTAAATGCTGAGAGACTAGAACTAGGGGTCATAGTCTCAAGATAAGGGGTCGGCCATTTAGGACCGAGATGAGGAAAAATGTCTTCATTCAGAGGGTTGTGAATCTTTGGGAGGTTAAAATAACAGGTTTTTGGAGCAGGACTGCATCCCGGCTCCAACTTGCCCACTTCTGGGTTTAACCCAGATTGAAACACTTGAAGTACTTAATAGTTTGTGTATTGGAAAACTTAAATGACTTTAACCTTACCTGTTCGGGTTTCCCATCGCTTCCGAATCATGTCAGGTGAAAGCAGGTGGGAAGGGCCGGATCCATGAGGTGAGGGCCTTTATTGCACTGCCCGTTGACCCATAGGAGGAGGAGTACTTTATCCTGGCCCAACAAGCTCACCTGGCTGACAGGACCCAATGGTGGGCCCCCACCTACCTCTGACTCCTCACCTGACCTTCAGCAACCTCCAATCTTCTTCCCGGCCCCCGCAACTCCTCCCCGGCACCCCCACCCCAAATTCCTCCCCGGCACCCTCTCAGATCTCTTCCCCAGATGTCATGTCGGGCATGAAACCTGGAGGTAAAATTTATTGGCCTCATTAAGGTCTCGATCACAGATCGCGACCCACCCACTTACCTTCCGGGTTTCGCACCTGAAAATCTTCCCCTCCCGCTCCCTTCCCAGCTGGAAGTGAAAATTCTGCCCCATGTCTGTTAAAACTTCAAAAAAAAACGCCCACCCTGAAGCCTGGAGATTCTTGTGTCCCTGATCTGCCTGTGTAAGTGTGATGGAGCAGAAATCCCACCCACCTCACTCAAGGTGAGAGACCCTGTCCCAACATCAATGAACAGGGTCATTTGCAGGGCCGGCGTGGGTCAGTGGCGCAACAGTGACGGCAGCCCTGAACCGAGCTGATCTGTCCTCCAAAGGTGGAGCAGTGTCATCCGGAGACAAAATGGGCAGAAGAAACAGTTTTTAAAAAATTCTGAGGCTCCCACTGGAGCCACTGACCTCTCTGGGATCAATGACCTCAGTCTACTGAAGGCTTTTAAAAGGCCTCGAAAGGAAATCATGCCTGATCTCCACCACTCCACCAGCGTGTATTCTGCTGAGGCCTTTCAAGGGCATAAAGAGAGGAATTTCCTGGAGAATCCTAAAATTATCCCTCGTCCCACCCCTCATCGCCTGGCAACACACCCCCTTGACGTGGGGGATGAGAGACGCAAAAAAGATCCGCCCATGGATCCCCTGGACGAAATTTCAAGGTACAGTCAAAATGAGGCCAAGCCTGGCAGAGTCCAGTCCATTTTGAAGGCCATCTCTGAGCGCAATGGCCTCTGCAGCCCCAGGAATTTTTGGGTCTGCGCAGCTAAGCCATACAGAACAGGAAGGTCCTAACTTCAATCTCCAGTCTGTGCCAGTAGCTATGTCAAAAAAACAATTAGGAAAGCAAAAAGGAACTATTCTACAGAAATATAAATAACAAAAGAAAAATCAGGATAGGAATAGGGCCACTCAGGGATGCACACAATAAACTCGCAGGTAATGACAGTGAAATGGCAGAAATATTGAATGGTTACTTTGGCTCATTATTTATCAGGGAGACTAACAAGGCAGGCATAACATTAGAAGAAGAGATCAAAAAAGATATAAAAGCATTTAAGATAGAAAAAGGGGAGATAATTAATAAACTAATCAAACTTAGGGAGGGTAAAACACCTAGTCCGGATGGATTGCATCCAGGCATATTAAAATAAGTTAGGGAAGAGATAGCAGAGGCACTATTACATGTATATAAAAATTCACTAGAAAAGGGAATAGTGTTGGAAGACAGGCGGACAGCTAATGTTATTCCTATATTTAAAAAGGGAGATGGAACAAGTCCAGGGACCAGTTAGCTTAGCGTCGGTCGTAGGAAAGATAATGAAAACTTTCCTCGAAGATGCAATAAAAGAAACGAGAAAACTAAAATATAATAAAAAAGAGTAGTCAGCACGGATTTCAGAGGGGAAAGTCATGCTTGACCAGCCTTATTGAATTCTTTGAAGAAGTAACAGAAAGAGTAGACAAGAGTAATGTAGTAGATGTAATGTATTTGGATTTTCAAAAGGCCTTCGATAAGGTAATGCATTGTCGACTCATGACTAAGGTCAGAGCATGTGGAGTCAGGGGACAGGAAGCAGAATGGATAGCAAGCTGGCTACAAAACAGAAAAGAGAGTAGGGTTAAGGGTAGCTACTCAGACTGGCAAAAGGTGTTCCATGGGAATCAGTGCTGGGACCACTGTTGTCCACAATTTACATTAACAATTTGGACTCGGGAATCGGAAATACAATTTAAAAATTTGTGGACGACACCAAATTGATACATAGGGAAAATGCGTCAAAAGGCAAGAAGACATTATTAAATTTGCAGTGTAATTGGCAAATGAATTTCAATATAGATAAGTGCGAGGTGGTGGATTTTGGTAGGAAGAATAAGGAGGCCACATATTGTTTGGATAATAAGAGTCGAAATGGGTTAAAGGAGCAAAGAGATCTCTGGGTACAGATACACAAATCACTAAAAGTAGCGACGCAGGTTAATAAGGCTATTAAAAAGGCAAATCAAGCACTGGGATTCATTTCTAGAGGGATAGAATTGAAAAGCAGAGATGTGATGTTAAACTTGTATAAAACCTTGGTTGGGCCACACTTGGAGTATTGTGAACAGTTCTGGTCTCCATATTGTAAAAGGGATATAGAGGCATTGGAGAAGGTGCAAAAATGATTCACAAGAATACCACCAGAACTGAGAGGATGTACTTATCAGGAAAGGCTGAACAGGCTGGGGCTCTTTTCTCTAGAAAAGAGAAGGATGAAGAGTGACATGATAGAGATCTTTAAGATAATGAAAGGGTTTAATAGGGTGGACACAGAGAAAATGTTCCCACTTGTGGGGCAGTCCAAAACTAGAAGTCATCAATATAAGATGGTCACTAATAAATCCAATAGGGAATTCAGGAGAAATTTCTTTACCCAGAGTGGTAAGAATGTGGAACGCATGACCACAAGGGGTAATTGAGGCAAATAGCATAGCTGCATTTAAAGAGAAGCTAGGTAAGCACACGAGGGAGAAAGGAATAGAAGAGTATCTGATAGGGTTAGATGAAGTTGGGAGGGAGGAGGCTCGTTTGGAGCATAAATGTCGGAGTGGAGCAGTTGGGCCGAATGGCCTGTTTCTGTGCTGTAAACTCAACGTAACTTGTTGTGGTGAAAGGAGAACTAGAATTGGCTTCAATATCCCAGGCTTAGAGAGGAGAAAAATATCTGCCAGGATTCCCAATCCTGATCTGTATCCAGCAACTTCTGCGAGATGTGCATTATGTGTGGGTATCAGGTGAGGACAGGAACAGGCTGGCTGCATTGCCTCCCACAGTTAAATAGCCTGCCAACACTCACTGACTAGACTCATGGGAACAATAGGTACTTGGATGAGAGACAGAGAGGTGCCCGACGCCTGTGAAACCGACTCTGGCAATGTGTCAGAGCCTTCATGCGAGGAGCATAGGAAAGAAAATCGACACAAAAAAGGTGTGGTGGTGGGGGGGGGGGATGAAACTTTATAAATATAATTATTACAAAGACAGCGATAGACTTGCCCTTTGCAGCATTTTATATGCCCCAAAATTGGCCCTTTTAAAAGCAGATTATTTTTTAGCTTACAATTCAAAAGAAAATGTTGGCACTTTGTTTAAAACCTTGGCTGAAGAGATTAGGGTTTCATGCTTGACTGCAGTAACAGATACCCTGATTGAAACCTTCTCACTCCAAGCATTCCTGATGTATCCCCATGGGCAGTGCTCCACAGAGATACATTAGGAATGCTTCCCATTGCTTCCGCACAGGCAATGCCCCTTTAAATAGAGCTGTTTATATCCTTCTAATTAATCTTTCACCAGAATCATCACAATTTACAGGTTTTCTGAACCTCTGTACTATTCCATTCCTTAAAACCTCACATCAACACAGAATCATGCAGTTTGCTGGTGTCATGGAAACAACCAGGTGCAGCAAGGATTTATATTCCTATTAATATTTGATCAGCACAATGCATTTGTGATACTGTGTACTGATTCCAAGCTTTCAGAGAACACCAGTGATATTTCATGCACCTTTTTTTACGTATAATTGACAGTCTGCTAGTAAAATCGTGAACTCATTTTATTTCAGAGCCTTGTGTTAATCATGGTGAAAGACAAGCATTTTTCTGTTTTTTGTGTGAAAAAGGGAATCTCAGCCTCTTTATACCCAGAGATAAGTATTAAGGGCGGTGACCGAATCTCCATTTCTAAGAGATCATCTCAATAGTCATTATTTTCACAAGAATGGAAAGATTACTCAGTGGTAGAGGAGGAGGGAAGAGGTAGCATTTCATCTTAAATGCTGAATATATTAAAAAATTGAATCACTTCAACAAAACTTTTTTTTTGTTAGGAAGATAAAGCAAATCAATACCCTTTGTAATCCTGTATGGAAAGATGACATTATCGATGGCTCTTGCCTAAATTTGACGTTTTAAATATTACTGGGTCCAGTCTCACATGTAAATCTACCAGGAGTCACCACTGGTTCCCCAGATCACACCTTCATGACCAGATATAGGGGCAGATTTTCCTCTTTAGCACTTGGGTGTAAAGCATCGCCCGGGTGCAATGCACAGAGGAAAATCTGGCCGGGGAGGAAACTTGAACGTAATGGAGTCTGATCTTCCATTATTTAAATTAATGGAGAGAAAATTGTGTGGACTCCATTACAGGCAGCAATCCTCCCTGACCTCTATTTTCCTCTTTCAATTGGTCCTGGTCATGCATATTGTCCAAGCATGAAAGGGAAATCTGCCCCATAAATAAGTTAACAGATCTCCTGTGATGTTGCTCATGGTGAGTCAGAGAGTAAACTGTTTTACAACACTCAGTTGATCTCCCATGACACTGCACATAGTAAGTCAAGACCAAGTGTAGTCTGCAGGTGAAACATGTTAGAATGTGGGAGATAATTGGCCCAGGTCGTACAGACATAATTCAGTCCCCATTTTAAAGTCAAACATTCTGCCTTATTTTTATATATTAGTCGCTCTCCTATGGCATATCACATGGAGAGTCGAGGACCAAATGCAGTCTTCAGCTGAGGCAGGGTTTGAGGCCGGGGCATAATCGAACTAGGATGCCACAGACATAGTTCAGTCTCCAGTTTAAAGTCATACATTCTGTATTTACTTCTATATTTTCACTATAAATTCCTATGTCCACAATTAGAATGGAAACTGCCTACATAAGACTCTTGTGCTGTAATGATACCCTCCCACCAATGGTGGAGCTTCAGTGTCTCCACTGGGGAGGGTGTAATTACCACGTGATAAGTTTACATAGCCAATTTCCATTATAAAGTTTGACATAGGAATTTATTACAGAAAAAGTTGACTGGAAGTGCATTTGGTCGTAATTTCTAATATAAATTTGATTTTATATTATTCATAATTAAATAGCAAAACTTATGGCAGTATGGGAAGTAGAGAAGAGTTGGTTGGAGCATAGGAATTTCTCCGCATAAGACCTGGGAGATACAAAACTGAAGTGCTATAGTGCCACTACTGGTGGGAGGGTGTAATTACAGTGTGATAAGTTTACATAGGCAGTTTCCATTATAGGTGTGGACATAAGGCTTTATAATTTATAATGGAAAAAGTTGACACAAAAGTATGACAAAAATGTAACAAAAGGAAGTAAGATTTTATAAATAGGAAATGCGTTCAGAAGCAAGACTTTTAGAATATTACTAGTAGATTTCCCATGGCCTTGCACGCAGTGTGTGAGAGAATTCTCTATTCTATAACAATATCTTTTAGGGGATGACATCAAGCATAAATGACTAAATAAATTGAATTTGATTTTTACTAAATGGCATTCTTGGATTTTTACTGGTGCTTTGGGGATTTAATTTTCTCAGCAGGCCTCCTCTGGGCCTAAGGAAGGCATAATGCATGGAATTCTAGATATGTCCTGAAAGTTTCTGCTGGATGTAACAGGAGTGGGTGGAAGACTTGCCCACCTACCACCAATCAGGATTTACCGTGGGGCCTTCAATGGGGCAGAAACCCAGCGGATCTGGGATCGGCCCAAAATTCCTGCCTCACTGTGGGTGATCCACCGAATTGCACCCTCTCCGACCCTGAGAATTTTGGCCACGTTGCATTTATTTTTCCTTCAGTGGAAAAGTCAAATTGTGTCTCTCTGTAAAACAACATTTCAGGTTGTGCATTTTTGGAAATGATTTGAATAAACTGAACTATGAATTGCACTCGGCTTTCGACCGAACGTTTGAATAAAAACTCTTCATTTTTTTACATCAGACCTGGGACCACCCTTGCACAATACCATAGGACAGCTATTGGTATATGAAAATAAAGATTGACAAAGTTAGTGGCTCCTAAATCCAACAAACAGATTAGATTTTCACAATTTATACATTGCTGCCATTCTTTTCAATTTTATTTCTTTACTCTTTCTTCAGCCACTCCGCCTGCACGCTGTCCCCCAACTGAGGCACCTAAATGCCAACCTCTTTCAATCCTACTCTGTGACGGGCTGCAAGAAAATATCTCAGGAGTTTCTCTCTTCTCCCGCTGACTTTTCCCTCAGTGGTTTCATTGAGATCAGGAATGTACTGAGTATGTTATAGCAGGAATGTCAGTGCACTGCACTGCACTGCACAGCACCAACATACTGCTCCACTACACCACCTCACAGTATGCATATTTAAATAACAATTTTTAATATTTCCTTTAGAATATCACCAGTTCAGTTTTACATGGGCCAATTTAATTTGTAAACAATGAATATTTGAGAAATGTCAGTCGATGGTCTCATGTTTCTGCTCCACTATTTTTTAAAAATTCGTTCATGGGATGTGGGCGTCCCTGGCAAGGCCAGCATTTATTGCCCATCCCTAATTGCCCTTGAGAAGGTGTGGTGAATCGTCTTCTTGAACCGCTGCAGTCCATGTGGTGAAGGTTCTCCCACAGTGCTGTTAGGTAGGGAGTTCCAGGATTTTGACCCAGCGTTGTTGGAGCTGCACTTATCCAGGCAAGTGGAGAGTATTCCATCACAGTCCTGACTTGTGCCTTGTGGATGGTGGAAAGGCTTTGGGTGTCAGGAGGTGAGTCACTTGCTGCAGAAAACCCAGCCTCTGACCTGCTCTTGTAGCCACAGTATTTATGTGGCCGGTCCAGTTAAGTTTCTGGTCAATGGTGACCCCCAGGATGTTGAGGGCAGGGGTTTCGGCGATGGTAATGCCGTTGAATGTCAAGGGGAGGTGGTTAGACTCTCTCTTGTTGTCATTGCCTGGCACGAATATTACTTGCCACTTATCAGCCCAAGCCTGGATGTTGTCCAGGTCTTGCTGCATGCCGGCACGCAGTGCTTCATTATCTGAGGGGTTGCGAATGGAACTGAACACTGTGCAATCATCAGCGAACATCCTCATTTCTGACCTTATGATGGAGGGAAGGTCATTGATGAAGCAGCTGAAAATGGTTTGGCCTAGGACTCTGCCCTGAGGAACTCCTGCAGCAATGTCCTGGGGCTGAGATGATTGGCCTCCAACAACCACTACCATCTTCCTTTGTGCGAGGTATGACTCCAGCCACTGGAGAGTTTTCCCCAATTCCCAATGACTTCAATTTTACTAGGGCTCCTTGGTGCCACACTTGGTCAAATGCTGCCTTGATGTCAAGGGCAGTCACTCTCACCTCACCTCTGGAATTCAGCTCCTTTGTCCATGTTTGGACCAAGGCTGTAATGAGGTCTGGAGCCGAGTGGTCCTGGCGGAACACAAACTGAGCATCGGTGAGCAGGTTATTGGTGAGTAAGTGCCGCTTGATAGCACTGTCGATGACACATTCCATCACTTTGCTGATGATTGAGGGTAGACTGATGGGGCGGTAATTGGCCAGATTGGATTTATCCTGCTTTTTGTGGACAGGACATACCTGAGCAATTTTCCACATTGTTGGGTAGATGCCAGTGTTGTAGCTGTACTGGAATAGTTTGGCTGGTGGCACGGCTAGTTCTGGAGCACAAGTTCTCAGCACTACAGTCGGGATGTTGTCGGGGCCCATAGCCTTTGCTGTATCCAGTGCACTCAGCCGTTTCTTGATATCATGTGGAGTGAATTGAATTGGTTGAAGACTGGCTTCTGTGATGGTGGGGACATCGGGAGGAGGCCAAGATGGATCATCCACTCGGCACTTCTGGCTGAAGATGGTTGCAAATGCTTCATCCTTGTCTTTTGCACTCACGTGCTGGACTCTGCCATCATTGAGGATGGGGATGTTTACAGAGCCTCCTCCTCCTCCTGTTAGTTGTTTAATTGTCCACCACCATTCATGACTGGATGTGGCAAGACTGCAGAGCTTTGATCAGATCCATTGGTTGTGGAATCGCTTAGCTCTGAATATAGCTGTTTAGCATGCATGTAGTCATGTGTTGTAGCTTCACCAGGTTGGCACCTCATTTTTAGGTACGCCTGGTGCTGCTTCTGGCATGCTCTTCTACACTCCTCGTTGAACCAGGTTGATCCCCTGGCTTGTTGGTAATGGTAGAGTGGGGAATTTGCCAGGCTATGAGTTTACTGATTGTGCTGGAATACAATTCTGCTGCTGCTGACGGCCCACAGCGCCTCATGGATGCCCAGTTCTGAGCTGCTAGATCTATTCTGAGTCTATCCCATTTAGCACGGTGGTAGTGCCACACACGTTGGATGATGTCCTCAGTGTGAAGACGGGACTTCGTCTCCACAAGGACTGTGCAGTGGTTACTCCTACCAATACTGTCATGGACAGATATATCTGCGACAGGTAGATTGGTGACGACGAGGTCAAGTAGGTTTTTCCCTCGTGTTGGTTCGCTCACCACCTGCTGCAGGCCCAGTCTGGCAGCTATGTCCTTCAGGACTCAGCCAGCTTTATCAGTTGTGGTGCTACCGAGCCACTCTTAGTGATGGACAATGAAGTCCCCCACCTAGGGTATATTCTATGCCCTTGCTACCCTCAGTGCTTCCTCCAAGTGGTGCTCAACATGGAGGAGGACTGGTTCATCAGCTGAGGGAGGGCAGTAGGTGGTAATCAACAGGAGGTTTCCTTGCCCATGTATGACCTGATGCCATGAGATTTCATGGGGTATGGAGTCAATGTTGAGGACTCCCAAGGCCACACCCTCCTGACTGTATTCTACTGTGCTGCCACCTCTGGTGGGTCCATCCTGCCAGTGGGACAGGACATACGCAGGAATGGTGATGGAAGAGTCTGGGACATTGGCTGAAAGGTATGATTCTGTGGTATAACTATGTCAGGCTGTTGCTTGACCAGTCTGTGGGACAGCTCTCCCAATTTTGGCACAAGTCCCCAGAAGTTAGAGAGGAGGACTTTGCAGGGTCACCTGGGCTTGGTTTGTCTTTGTCATGTCCGGTGCCTAGTGGTCCGATGCCGGGTGGTCTGTCCGGTTTTATTCTTATCGTGACTTTCTGTCGCGAGATTGTACAACTGAGTTGCTTGCTAGGCCATTTCAGAGGGCGATTAAGAATCAACCACATTGCTGTGGGTTTGGAGTCACATCTAGGCCAGACCGGGTAAGGATGGCAGGTTTCCTTCCCTAAAGGACATTAGTGAACCAGATGAGTTTTTACGACAATTCGGAAGTTTCATGGCCTCCATTACTGATACTAGTTTTTTTTAAATGAAGAAGTTGTTAACATCATTTGTTCCAAGGTGCTGAATTTTCTTTCCTCAAGTTGAATGCAGCTGCAGAAATTCAATCTGCATCTACTGGAAGTATGGTGCACAGTAGGGTTTGGCCACAGTTTGAATCGTATTCAGTGTGGACAGGGTTGCATCAATGGTTAGTTTATATGTTCTGTTTTAGTAATTGATTTACAAGTCGATCTCGACACAGAATAACAGAACACTACAGCAAGCGAGAGGGGAACAGGGAAACAGAGGAGGAGAGCTGGTTGTCGGAATTTGTAAAATTGGCAAATGCTTCAAAATGACTTCAGTTTACATTTTTGTTTACAATCTTCGCTCAAATATCAAATGTGGTTTTGTAGCCCTAATAGCTGCACAAAAGTAGTAATCTGTCCTCATGATATCAGCGGGGATTTATGGTTTCTGTGCATTTGTTAGCCAGAATCTGCATAAAACATTCATTTAAATGTTTAAATGAAGGTGCCCGAAGCATTGGGCAATCAAATACAAGCTCCATGGCTGCAATCCAGTACAACATTAAAAATTAGTCCATAAGAAATAGTCTCCAGACCATCGCTTTAAACCTGTTGTAACCTATTTAATGGGTCACTAATAGCACAGGGGGAAAAAACAAATCCAATAGCTGCCTAAATTTCCATCATTTTTTTGTCATACTATTTTTCATCCAGGTGTTATTTGATTCTGTTACTTATTGATGGAGCCAGCAGAAAATAAATCAGACCACATACAGAAGTCACTTGTTCGGGGGGAGGAGGTGGGAGGGGGTTTAACTTGGACAACTGACAAAAGCCCACCAGTTGGAATAGGAATGCTGCAATTTAAGACTTTTTTTTTGCACTTAGGAGCTTCACTATAAGAGACTATTTTTTAAGTTAATGTATTTATAAATTTTCTTGAAATGTGTTTCCTAAGCAAGCAATTGCTGTTACCTACACCAGCTAATCACCATATTCTGAGTATCTGACTCACTGTCGACTCATTGCCGCTCACGTAAATATCATCACTAAAGTCAGTGGTGTGTCTAAAGCCATTTTCTGCTTTTATCCCTGATAATTCTTCCATGAATGACAAATTTGGATGTGCATACTGACAAACTTCTAAGAGATTTTATTCATGCTGCCATTAAGGCACTGGTGTTTGGCAATGCTTTTTTGTCAATTGAAAAATTACAGGATGAGAATGTAACTTTTATTTGAAGGAAACCTATAGCTGCAGTAAGTGTATGTTTTAATCTGAATTATGTATAGCAATCAATTCAATCAGTATGTTATTAGTTCTCAAAAGCAGTCTGAAAATTCTCAGGATTTGACATTTCCTTTGTGGCATATATTGCGAAAAATGTAATAAACACTTTCATTTATACAGTGGAACCTCAATTAGTTGCACTCCCATTATCATCATTCCCCTTATCTGCATTTTTGATTATCCACAAACATTTTCACAGACTTCAAGACTGGCTTGAGAGATTTACGTGACTTGCGTACAGGCCAGGAGTCCAGTGGGAGTCAGGGTTGGTGATAAAAAGATTAGTGAGAAACAAAACATTTAGTAAAAATTCTGGCCTTGAATTTCCATGGGATTGTCCTGATCTCCCACCGTAACTTTAGCAGGAGATCAGGACGACCCTCGCAGAAATTCAGGGCTTTTATTTCATCAGATCTGAATGTGAGAAAGGTTATGTAATAAAAATGCCTGGACTGACAACAGCATATGGTGCGAGCAAAATGGTATAGGTAATATAAATACTGAAGAGTGGAGCCTTAATCATCCAAAATTTCTATTACCCAAAGGCGGGGGCTGCCATTATCGCAATGATTTTGAAAATATTGGCGACTGCTCAGGGACGACTTTTCCCAGCTTCTGAAATCTGATAACCTTGCAGAACCTATGGAGCCTAGTTTGAAAAACTATAGATTAATGACAGATAATTGTATCGTCTGAAATATAAACTGTGTATTTTAAGTTGGGAAGTTCCCTTTTTGTTCACAAAACCAAAGGTTGGCATTATCGGATTTTAATTTTCAAACCTTTAGGTAATTTGTAATTTCACTGAACATTTCTGCTCAGGACTAATCTTATTGCTGGTTCTGGTGTTCTTGCTTACTCACTTGGATGATGCAACTCAACTTAGTTAGTTCTTGGCCCATTTTCCAATACAGGGTGGGCTCCCAGGAAGATTCCCAACATTAAGAGGGAGCCCAGCACTGCCAATGACGAGCACTGGGTGGTGCTGCAATGGGACCACTGCTGCACTACCTGAAGAAGTGACTCGGGACCTTAAAGGTGCAGAAGAGTCCCGAAGGTTAGTAAGTTAAGAAATTTGTGTTGAAATGGAAAAAGAGGAAGTCTCAACTAGATCTTTTCACACTATTAAAGGAATTTTGGGCCCTTACTGCCACAAATTTCTTTTGGTCATCCTGAGGGGCAATGGTAAGAGGTCAGATGGGAGGAAACTTCACTGCAAACCTGGGCCACACCTCCCTGCTGGCATTTGTAAATGGTGGGCAGGGAAGGGGCAGCCAGCAGGTGAAGGCGGGGAAAGAAAAATCCAGATTGGAGCGGGGAGGCAGCAGAAGGCCTCAACACTCCATTTTCCTGCCATTTCTGCCGAAATCCCACCCTATTTTGGGGCAGGATAATTGAGGAAAATCCAACCCCAGATGTCGAAACAAAGGTCTGTCTTTCTCTATCTCTAAGCTGGCAGGAGAGGAACTATCTAACCACTGGCCAAATTACCACACCAGAAGGACAAGAAACCTTGCTCTTTGAGGATATGTTACAACATAATTGATAATCCCTTTGTACTGCTTTTTTCATTGCGATCTCTTGGCTTGCATGTTGCACCTGCAGCTGAAGCCTTGCCCTCTGTGTTGAGGGAGATCCAGTTTGGTAGAACTGTGCAAGGTGAACCTGAGATTGGTCACAACTGGGGGTGAAATGTGAAGTTTAGCTCAGTCTTGGATTCTTGGTGTCTGTAAGCAGTGAGGGAGGGCCTTGAGGCCTGTGAGGACATGGGCCTGACAGCATGAGGTGGGGGAGGGGTGCGGGGGGCTCACGTTACTGGCAGCACTGGTTTGTGACTTTCTAAGGATTTTTGTAAATACTGAAGTTGTGACTGGTTGTTGGAGATATATCTCTTTATCTGTCTGTCTCACACTTGTAAGAAAATGTAAACAATCTAATTAATAACTAGCTACAAAACAGGATATTAATTAGAGCTTTCAAAATTCTACATATATATTTTATTGGAATAAAATAATTCAAATCAAGGTGATGAAAGACTCTCTGGGCTAAAAATTCCTCCAGGGCAGTTTCTCCACTGGAGGTAGGTTTGAGTGGGACTTCTGTCCGCCATCCCTATCCCGCTCAGATCCCAAATGTATTTTCCTAGGTTGGGCCTCATTAAAGATACAATGCAGGCCAATGGGAAAAACACAGAAGTGCTGCATTGGGACATTCGCGACAACACCAAAAAGAGGACAAGCTGAACTTAAAGAGGACTCAAGCCCTATGAAGAAGACAAACGTCTTTGCCTGAAATGGTTTGGGAAGAGCTCAACCAGAGGCTAATGGCTTGAAGATCGCTTAGGAAAAGGAGAAGTGGCCAGGAGCAGGTCTTCTCCCTCATTCTGTTCCTTCATCAATCTTCCCAGTAGTGCACCAGCAAGTACTGCCATTCCTCTTCTGGTCTTACTTGGCATCAGTGTGAAACAGGTAGGAAGGCAGGTAAATCAGCTGGTTTCCCTAACCATACCAGGGTGGTCAAGATCCCTGCTGAGGGGGTGGGAGGAGGAAACTTGCTAACATCATTTTAAGGAATGGACATGCAGTGATAGGCCTCCTGGGCCCACTTTTCCTGCTTCACCACTGCTATACTGACAATTTCAGGTGGTAGAGCAAATCCAGGGGGTGTATGTGTGTGCGCGCACACGCTTGATGGCTGTTATTAATTAGAATGTTTACATTTATTAACTATCAACAAAACACAGTTGAGAATGAGGTGATAAACTCAACTTTCTATTCGACCCCCAAGCTGAGTTTCCAATCTCATATCTTCTCCATCCCAAAGGCTGCTTACTCCCACCAGAATAACATCACCTGCCTCAGCCTTTACCATCTGCCGCTGAAACCCACATCCATGGTTTTATCACCTTATCAAACTAGACTATTCCAATGCTCTCCTGGCTGGTCTCCCAACCTCCACCATCCATAAACTTTAACTCATCCAAAACTCTGCTGCCAATATCCTATCCCACACCAAGTCCCCCTCACCCATAATCCCTGATCTCGTTGACCTGCATTGGTGCCCAATCCCCCAATCCCCCAATACCTCAAAATTTAAATTCTCATTCTTGTATTTAAATCCTTCCATGGTCTCACCCCTTCTTATCTCTGTAGCCTCCTCCAGCCCTGCAACCCTCCTGAACTCTTGGTTCCAATTACTTCAGCCTCTTGGGCACCCCCCACTCCCTGAATCCCACCACATTGGTGACTGCACCTTCAGCTGGCTAGACCCCATGCTCTGGAATTCGCTCCCTAAAGCTTTGCTGCCTCTCAAACCCTCTCTCTCTCTCCTCCTTGAAGACCCTCCTAAAAACCCACCTCTGTGACTAAGCTTTTGGTCATCCCTCCAAATATCCCCTTCTTTGGCTCAGCATCCATTTTTTTCTTTACACCTCTGTGAAGCACCTTGGGATATTTTTCTATGTTAAAGGTGCTATATAAATACAAGTTGTTACTGAATCAAAAATAATGATCTTATTCAAAAGCATAGAAAGAACACCTGTAACCAATCGCAGTTGGACACAAATGTTATATTTACCCCCCACATTTACTTATTGTTCTTAAAAAATACCGGCCTTTTCTGCTCAGCTGCACACTTTTACTAGGTTTATACTTCTGTGGGCAAATTTCAGCCAGTGCTATTTCTTGGATAAGGAACCAAGGAGGGTGAATGGAGTTAAGATACAGATCAGCCATGATCTAATTGAATGGCCTACTCCTGTTCCTATGTTCTTGAACTTTGTCCTGGTCTTCATTTTAGAATGCATGAATGACGTTCTTTAATTGCTCTGTTGGGATCAGGTTGTCCAAGGGTCACTGCTGCTGCGACTTGGAAGAGATGGGTGATTAAATAGGTGCCATTACAGGAGCCTGCGAATCCTACAAATCTTTCATGCTATTCATTCAACGTACACTTGTAACATTTGGTTTGTGGGAGCATTAAATAAAACTGTTAAGATGCAACATTTTAAATAACTCCCAATTACATATTTGTTCGGTCAAATAATAGTAAAATTATTACAAACCTGAAATGTATAATCTGCAAACAAACCTGTGATAGCTATATCCTCAATTTAAGCCTCACAGGTATTACCAGATAATGTTTGGTTGGAGCAACAAAAGACGTTTATGTTGATACTCCTAAAATGTACATTTGCCAGAACAAAAGTTTGTTTTGTTGTTAGAATCATAGAGCACAGAAGGAGGCCATTTGGCCCATTGTGCCTGTGCCGGCTCATTGAAAGAGCTGTCCAATCAGTCCTACTCGCCTGCTCTTTCCCCATAGCCCTGCAAATACTTATCTAATTCCTTTTTGAAAGTTACTATTGAATCTGCTCCGCTAACTTTTCAGGCAGTGCATTCCAGATCACAACAACTCGCAGCGTAAAAAAAAATAAAAATAAAGCAATGTGAATAATAATTGAGGATATTAAAATGCGACCTACCACCCCCTGTGCTCCTTGATAGAATGACAGTTGCCTGCCAATTGCTTTTGGCTGCACTGCTCGTTGGCCCCATCATGCAGACTGCTCAGTATTAATGGACTAGCATAGCAGCTTCATTAGGATTAATAAAAAAAAGTGAAAAATAACCTCCAAAATCAATTGCACAAGTAGTAAAGCAGCAGTGCAGCTCTTGTTTCAATTATCCTCCTAATCAGCCTACTGACTTGTATTGTATGCTACATATAAGTTAACTAGGCTTTGGAGAATCGTGCAGCACATTTGTTATATTCTTTAGTTTTTTTTATATATTCGTTCATGGGATGTGGGCGTCGCTGGCGAGGCCGGCATTTATTGCCCATCCCTAATTGCCCTTGAGAAGGTGGTGGTGAGCCGCCTTCTTGAACTGCTGCAGTCCATGTGGTGATGGTTCTCCCACTGTGCTGTTAGGAAGGGAGTTCCAGGATTTTGACCCAGCGACGATGAAGGAACGGCGATATATTTCCAAGTCAGGATGGCGTGTGACTTGGAGGGGAACGTGCAGGTGGTGTTGTTCCCATGTGCCTGCTGCTCTTGTCCTTCTAGGTGGTAGAGGTCGTGGGTTTGGGAGGTGCTGTCGAAGAAGCCTTGGCGAGTTGCTGCAGTGCATCCTGTGGATGGTACACACTGCAGCCACTGTGCGCCGGAGGTGAAGGGAGTGAATGTTTAGGGTGGTGGATGGGGTGCCAATCAAGCGGGCTGCTTTATCTTGGATGGTGTCGAGCTTCTTGAGTGTTGTTGGAGCTGCACTCAACCAAGCAAGTGAAGAGTATTCCATCACACTCCTGACTTGTGCCTTGTAGATGGTGGAAAGGCTTTGGGGAGTCAGGAGGTGAGTCACTCGCCACAGAATACCCAGCCTCTGACCTGCTCTCGTAGCCACAGTATTTATATGGCTGGTCCAGTTAAGTTTCTGGTCAATGGTGACACCCAGGATGTTGATGGTGGGGGATTCGGCGATGGTAATGCCGTTGAATGTCAAGGGGAGGTGGTTAGACTCTCTCTTGTTGGAGATGGTCATTGCCTGGCACTTATCTGGCACAAATGTTACTTGCCACTTATCAGCCCAAACGTGGATGTTGTCCAGGTCTTGCTGCATGCGGGCTCGGACTGCTTCATTATTTGAGGGGTTGCAAATGGAACTGAACACTGTGCAATCATCAGCGAACATCCCCATTTCTGACCTTATGATGGAGGGAAGGTCATTGATGAAGCAGCTGAAGATGGTTGGGCCTAGGACACTGCCCTGAGGAACTCCTGCAGCAATGCCCTGGGGCTGAGATGATTGGCCTCCAACAATCACTACCATCTTCCTTTGTGATGTGGAGATGCCGGTGATGGACTGGGGTTGACAAATGTAAAGAATCTTACAACACCAGGTTATAGTCCAACAATTTTATTTGAAAATCACAAGCTTTCGTGATTTTCAAATAAAATTGTTGGACTATAACCTGGTGTTGTAAGATTCTTTACATCTTCCTTTATGCTAGGTATGACTCCAGCCACTGGAGAGTTTTCCCCCTGATTCCCATTGACTTCAATTTTACTAGAGCTCCTTGGTGCCACACTCGGTCAAATGCTGCCTTGATGTCAAGGGCAGTCACTCTCACCTCACCTCTGGAATTCAGCTCTTTTATCCACGTTTGGACCAAGGCTGTAATGAGGTCTGGAGCCGAGTGGTCCTGGCGGAACACAAACTGAGCATCGGTGAGCAGGTTATTGGTGAGTAAGTGCCGCTTGATAGCACTGTCGACGACACCTTCCATCACTTTGCTGATGATTGAGAGTAGACTGATGGGGTGGTAATTGGCCGGATTGGATTTGTCCTACTTTTTGTGGACAGGACATACCTGGGCAATTTTCCACATTGTCGGGTAGATGCCAGTGTTGTAGCTGTACTGGAACAGCTTGGCTAGAGGGGCAGCTAGTTCTGGAGCACAAGACTTCAGCACCACAGCTGGGATGTTGTCGGGGCCCATAGCCTTTTCTGTATCCAGTGCACTCAGCCATTTCTTGATATCACGTGGAGTGAATCGAATTGGCTGAAGACTGGCTTCTGTGAAGGTGGGGATTTCGGGAGGAGGCAGAGATGGATCATCCACTCGGCACTTCTGGCTGAAGATGGTTGCAAACGCTTCAGCCTTGTCTTTTGCACTCACGTGCTGGACTCCGCCATCATTGAGGATGGGGATGTTTGCAGATCCTCCTCCTCCCGTTAGTTGTTTAATTGTCCACCACCATTCACGACTGGATGTGGCAGGACTGCAGAGCTTTGATCTGATCCGTTGGTTGTGGAAGCGCTTAGCTCTGTCTATAGCATGTTGCTTCCGCTGTTTAGCATGCATGTAGTCCTGAGTTGTAGCTTCACCAGGTTGGCACCTCATTTTTAGGTACGCCTGATGCTGCTCCTGGCATGCTCTTCTACACTCCTCATTGAACCAGGGTTGATCCCCTGGCTTGTTGGTAATGGTAGAGTGAGGAATATGCCGGGCCATGAGGTTACAGATTGTACTGGAATGCAATTCTGCTGCTGGCCCACAGCGCCTCATGGATGCCCAGTTTTGAGCTGCTAGATCTGTTCTGAATCTATCCCATTTAGCACGGTGGTAGTGCCACACAACACGTTAGATGGTGTCCTCAGTGCGAAGACGGGACTGTGCGGTGGTCACTCCTACCAATACTGTCATGGACAGATGCATTTGCGACAGGTAGATTGGTGACGACGAGGCCAAGTAGGTTTTTCCCTCGTGTTGGTTCGCTCACCACCTGCCGCAGGCCCAGTCTGGCAGCTATGTCCTTCAGGACTCAGCCGGCTTGGTTAGTAGCGGTGCTACCGAGCCACGCTTGGTGATGGACATTGAAGTCCCCCACCCAGAGTACATTTTGTGCCCATGCTACCCTCAGTGCTTCCCAACATGGAGGAGGACTGATTCATCAGCTGAGGGAGGGCGGTAGGTGGTAATCAGCAGGAGGTTTCCTTGCCCATGTTTGACCTGATGCCATGAGATTTCATGGGGTCCAGAGTCAATGTTGAGGACTCCCAGGGCCACTCCCTCCTGACTGTATCACTGTACTGCCACCTCTGGTGGGTCTGTCCTGCCAGTGGGACAGGACATACCCAGGGATGGTGATGGAAGAGTCTGGGGCGTTGGCTGAAAGGTATGATTCTGTGAGTATGGCTATGTCAGGCTGTTGCTTGACTGGTCTGTGGGACAGCTCTCCCAATTTTGGCACAGGTCCCCAGATGTTCGTGAGGAGGACTTTGCAGGGTCGACTGAGCTTGGTTTGCCGTCGTCGTGTCCGGTGCCTAGTGGTCCGTCCGGTTTTATTCTTATTATGACTTTTCGTAGCGAGATTTTACAACTGATTGGCTTGCTGGGCCATTTCAGAGGGCAATTAAGAATCAACCACATTGCTGTGGGTCTGGAGTCACATATAGGCCAGACCGGGTAAGGGCGGCAGGCTTCCTTCCCTAAAGGACATTAGTGAACCAGATGGGTTTTTACGACAATCCAGTAGTTTCAAGGCTACCATTACTGATACTAGTATTTTAATTCCAGATTTTTATTTAATTAATTGAATTTAAATTCACCAGCTGCTATGGCGGGATTTGAACTCATAACTCGGGATTTTTAGTCCAGGCCTCTGGATTACTAGTCCAGTAACATAACCACTATGCTACCGTACCCGGTTTGCTCATCACCCTTTTCTAATGTCCTTTGTTATTAATGATTCAGCTTTAAAGGTTAACAATACTGTTCGGGAAATAGCAACAGTGCTGGTAGATGGCTGCATTATGTGCACTGTGAGGATCTCTCTGCCGAATATCAACAGAGCATGGTGATTTCAGCATGACATTTTCTGCAAAATGTAGCAATTATAAGGATGAGTATGACCATAGATGGTTAAATAGTTTATGGAACACGATAGTTCCTGTACTGGGGGGATCATCATGGAATGCAACGAGTTAGGATTAAATAATATAAGTTTCAATGTTAGAATGATACAATGAGTTTTGCTAAATGATATTGAGGATCAAAGAGCAGGTTTATATTCTTAGAAACCTGCATGGTAGTCGGTACTTCTTTGAAGAGGTTAGGTAGTAAAGTCTTTGACAGGTTAAATTGTACATGGTCTGTAGAATCAATGGGTTTGATGAGCCATTATGTTACAGTCTAGCCTTTACAAGGAGGCAAGCAACCTTGGACCTGGTCCTGTGTAATGAGCCAGGATTAATTAATAATGTCCTAGTTAAGGATCCCCTTGGAATGAGTGACCATAACATGGTTACATTCCATATCCAATTAGAGGGTGAGAAGGTTGGTTCTCAAACAAGCGTACTGAGCTTGGATAAAGGAGACTATGATGGTATGAGAGCGGAATTGATTAAAGTGGACTGGGAAAATAGATTAAAGGGTAAGACGGTACATGAGCAGTGGTGTTCATTTAAGGAGTTATTTTACAACTTTCAAAAAATATATATTCCACTGAGGAAAAAAGGGTGTAAAAGAAATGACAGCCATCCGTGGCTAAGTAAAGAAATTAAGGATAGTATCCGACTAAAAACAAGGACATATATGGTAGCCAAACTTAATGGGAGGATAGAAGATTGGGAAGTCTTCAAAAGACAGCAAAAAGTAACTAAAGGATTGATTAAGAAAGGGAAGATAGATTATGAAAATAAATTAGCAAAAAATATAAAAACAGATAGCAAGAGTTTCTATTGTTATATAAAAAGAAAAAGGGTGGCTAAGGCAAACGTAGGTCCCTTAGAGGATGAGACCGGGAAAAATGCTGAACAAATATTTTGTTTCAGTCTTTACGGTAGAGGACACTAAGAATATCCCAACACTGGACAAACAGGGGGCTTTGGAGGGGGGGGGAGGAACTAAATACGATTAAAATCACTAAGGAATTGGTACTTAGTAAATTAATGGGACTCAAGGCGGATAAATCCCCTGGACCTGATGGCTTACATCCTAGGGTCTTGAGGGAAGTGGCAGTGGGGATTGTGGATGCTTTGGTAATAATTTTCCAAAATTCTCTGGACTCGGCAAAGGTCCCGGCAGATTGGAAAACTGCTAATGTAACACCCTTATTTAAAAAGAGTAGTAGACAGAAGGCTGGAAATTATAGACCAGTTAGCCTAACATCTGTGGTGGGTAAAATTTTGGAGCCTATTATTAAGGAGACAGTAGCAGAACATTTGGACAAACATAATTTAATAGGACAAAGTCAGCATGGCTTTACGAAGGGGAAGTCATGTCTGACAAATTTGCTTGAGTTCTTTGAGGACATAATGTACAGGGTGGATAAAGGGGAACCAGTGGACGTAGTGTATTTGGACTTCCAGAAGGCATTCGACAAGGTGGCACATAAAAGATTATTGCTCAAGATAAAGAATCACTGGATTGGGGGTAATATTCTGGCATGGGTGGAGGATTGGTTATCTAACAGGAAGCAGAGAGTTGGGATAAATGGTTCATTCTCGGACTGGCAACCAGTAGCCAGTGGTGTTCCGCAGGGGTCGGTGCTGGGTCCCCAACTCTTTACAATCTATATTAACGATTTGGAGGAGGGGACCGAGTGTAACATATCGAAGTTTGCAGATGATACAAAGATGGGAGGGAAAGTAGAGAGTGAGGAGGACATAAAAAACCTGCAGGGGGATATTGACAGGCTGGGTGAGTGGGCGGAGATTTGGCAGATGAAATACAATATTGGAAAATGTGAGGTGATGCACTTTGGCAGGAAAAACCAGAGAGCAAGTTATTATCTTGATGGCAAGAGACTGGAAAGTACTGCAGTACAAAGGGATCTGGGGGGTCATCGTGCAAGAAAATCAAAAAGTTAGTATGCAGGTGCAGCAGGTGATCAAGAAGGCCAATGGAATGTTGGCTTTTATTGCTGGGGGATAGAATATAAAAACAAGGAGGTATTGCTGCAGTTATATAAGGTATTGGTGAGACCATCAGGTCCAGGGGATTTATCCGCCTTGAGTCCCATTAATTTACTAAGTACCAATTCCTTAGTGATTTTAATCATATTTAGCTCCTCCCCCCCCCAGAGCCCCCTGTTTGTCCAGTGTTGGGATATTCTTAGTGTCCTAAGAATACTGCATACAGTTTTGGTGTCCATACTTAAGAAAAGACATACTTGCTCTCGAGGCAGTACAAAGAAGGTTCACTCGGCTAATCCCGGGGATGAGGGGGCGGACATATGAGGAGAGGTTGAGTAGATTGGGACTCTACTCATTGGAGTTCAGAAGAATGAGAGGCGATCTTATTGAAACATATAAGATTGTGAAGGGGCTTGATCGGGTGGATGCGGTGAGGATGTTTCCAAGGATGGGTGAAACTAGAACTAGGGGGCATAATCTTAGAATAAGGGGCTGCTCCTTCAAAACTGAGATGAGGGGAAACTTCTTCACTCAGAGGGTGGTAGGTCTGTGGAATTTGCTGCCCCAGGAAGCTGTGGAAGCTACATCATTGAATAAATTCAAAGCAGAAATAGACAGTTTCCTGAAAGTGAAGGGAATTAGGGGTTACGGGGAGCGAGCAGGAAATTGGACATGAATTTAGATTTCAGGTTAGGATCAGATCAGCCATGATCTTATTAAATAGCGGAGCAGGCTCGAAGGGCCGATTGGCCTACTCCTGCTCCTATTTCTTATGTTCTTACAACTCATCATTGTTAATAGGGTTTCAGAAAGAAACATTGGGGGTCATTTTAACTTTTGACGATGGAAAGGAAAAACGGGCAGCCGAAATCGCCCGTTTTACGCCAGCACAAAGTTGAAAGTTCCACCCATTTGTAACAGAATGGCACAGTAACGTGGCTTGTTGGGGGATAATGTGCTGTAGTGTACAATAATAAGACACAGGTTCACACTCGTGATTCCCAACACTGAGTTTCCAAGCCCAAGAACGTCATAAGGGTTAGGCAGAGAGGGGGAAACTGGAGAGTCAAGCCAGACCTACTGTCCCAGTGTGCAATACAGGAAGAAGGTTGTGGGGGGGGGGGGGGGGGGGGAAACAGAAGGAATGACAAATGCACGATTATAGTGTGGAAAGCAAAATGTGAGGGGGAAGAGCTTTACTCTGACAGGACTAAGACTTCTTAATTTTTCAGTTATTCACACATAGTAATAGATACATCTGATACAACTTTGATTCACCAACTTTTTCCTATTCTATTTCTTTGGCCCCGACATTAGAGTGGAGGGAGGATGGCAGCCGGTGGGGGGGGGGGGGGGGTGAATGAGCACACGGGTAACCCGCCCAATAAAAATATCCATTCCCCATGCGATCGCCACTCAATTGGAACCACTTAATGTGGCTTCTGGGTTTGCTGTCCGAAAGCTGCGCAGCGGGCGGACTGCACACCCGCATCACAGATTGTCAGCTGGAGGAGCTCCATCTAAAGGGGCTTTCCTCCAATGGCTTTTCCTGGAACAAACACCCACACCTCACAGTGGAGTAGCACAGGGGCAAGGCTGCTCCAAGATTCAACGATACCTCACTCCAGGTGCTACTGGGTGGGGTGAGAAGGAGGAGGAGGGATCTATTTTACCCGGTGGATGGAAGTGGCCTGCCTCTGCCACCAAAAAGGCCTGGCTCAAGGTGGCAGAGGAGGTCACCAGCAGCAGCAACATCTCCCGCACCTGGATCCAATGCAGGAAGCGCTTCAATGACCTAACTAGGTCAGCCAAAGTGAGTACACATATTGATTCTCCTACATTCTGTCTTCCACATCACTGCCCCATCCCCAACTTATTCTGCACGGCCAACACTACTCTAAATCACATCACTCCTCACACCCACTTAAGGCTCATCCTCAACTTACCTGCACTTCCTCATCTCCCCATTAGTCACCCCACCACTACCACTCAATCCAATCCTCATCCAATGTCATGGCTCTGTCTCATACTCACCCTCTGATGCATCTCTTTCATGGTCAGCCGCACCCAAAGCAATGCATTCATCGGTTGGCCACTTCACCATCACTTGCTCACGTCTGTTCTTTCTCCCCTTCTAGGAGAAGAGAGCTTGGAATGCACGGGAGAGAACGAGGACCACAACAAAGTGTCGTCCTTACAGACGTGGAGCAGGAGGCGCTGGAGCTCAGCCGAACCTTCGAGTGCCTGTCCGTCGGGGACGCCGAGACTGGCACCCGACAAACGGCTGGTGACAGAACTTTAACATTCAGCACACACAATATGCCCCACCATCTTCAGCACCTCAGTATGCTCATCACAACATGACACATCTGTGATGATGCTTAATATTGCCTTCTGTTCTCTTACAGGGCCTTCAGTGACGGCACAGGGCAATTCCTCAGAGGACCCGTCGGCCTCGGAGGGTGTACTATCACATCTTAGCGAGTCATCCACCAGCACAGATACTCACACCCTGGTGGGTCCTAGTCCTCAGTTAGTTGGGTTGGCACCTGGTGAGTTACCACACACGTGAGCATGAGCAGACACTGGTGGCAGGGGCAACTGCGGAGAGTCCACGTCGGTGGAGCACTCCTCTCCAAGCTCTGCTCAGCTGGACGCAGATGCTGAACCCTGGGGCCATCCTTTAAAAGGAGACTGATTGAGGGACAGCAGCATATTAGCAAGGTACTGGAACAAGTGCCACGTGCACTCTCCACAACAGGTACGGGAGGGAATCTCTGAGATACTGTCACAGGGACGTGAGCAACTCTCTGAGATAGTGTCACAGGTAAGTGCGGGAATGTCTGTGATGGAGAGAAAGCTAGCCTCCATTTAGCTTCAAGCACGGCTCACGAATGAGTCCATTCAGGCCCTGACAACAGCCGTTCAGACTCAGGCTGAACAACATTCTGCCGCCTTAAACAGGCAGACAGGCAGCACTGGCCTTACAAGGCATCACACACCAAACTGTCATCCAGCTGAGTGGTAGGAGTAATGTGGGCCTGGCCCAGGGGAGGGATGATGGCGAAAGGAGACATGGAAGTGGGGACGCCACTCAAAGCGCTCCCACGTCTCACCCGTTGCCTCCCTCTCAACCAGTACCCGCAATGCTGCCTCCTCTCCAGGTGGCCGAGTCTGCCCCTGCACAGGTGCAGGTGGTGCAGTCTTTGGAGGGGCTGTCACTGGATCCAAAACCCAGAGGGCATAGGCCGAAAGCATCTAAGCAGTCAGGGCATGAGCATGAGCAACCTGCCACTACATCTGCTGCAGCCACAGGGGATGCACCACGTAGAAGTAGTCGTAAGAGAAAGGCAAAGGTTTTGTGAGCGTGAAGGGTGTGCACAAGAGTGTTTGACAGACTGTCATGTTTTTCATTTATATTTAGTTTTTGTTAAAGTGACATTAAATTTTGTGATTGTCACCACTACTGTCACGTCTTGCCCATTCTTGACTGGCTTTTGTGATAGGGCCTTTTCATGAGGCTCACCATGAACGGCAACACTTGATGCCACTCATTAGGTCACTTTACAGTGGGTGGATGTGTGGTTGCAGGACTGTTTTGTGCAGGGAGGGGTGGGCAGCCTGGTGTGGGCACTGCTCTTTGCAGGGGGTGTGAGGACTGGACTGTTCACACTTTCTGATGTTATGTGAACGGTTCACATATCAGTGACGCCCTAGCCTCACAAGCAGCCAGGTGAGCCGCTGCTCTGCCCATGGGTTCCTCCTCCTCCATGTGGGTGGCAGATGTGGATGGGGCCTCCTCAAGCGGCACCCCTCTCTGATGTTGCCTTCTTTGCTCTTGTGCAGCTGCCCATGGCGCAGCACTGTGTTGTGGAGTTCCAAGTGGCGGAGGTGGACGCCGAGGCTGGTGATGTTGCTCGTCCTCAGATGTAGTGGTGAATGCAGCCATGGCACCCCCCCCATCCTGACGGTAAGAGCTTGAGGGGGTCCACTAAGTAGTTAAATGTGTGTGAACAGAAGAATTTTGAGTGGAAATTAAGAATTTTCAGTGAAAACACAAAGATCTCTCATCCATAACTTTGTCTGAAAGAACTGAGTGCCCTGCTGCAATAAGTGACCTTTTCTCCCCATCTGTCAAACAAGCATTTGAATGTGTAACTGGCTGCTGGCTGAAACACGTCTGTTGCAGTGTTTCCCACAGCACAGGAAACACGCTGAGGATGCTTCAAAATCGCACCCCTGCCTCAATGTGGAGAAAATTAAGTAGTTCAACTATTTAAACTATCTAAACAACTGTGTCAAGTATCATCCCGCCAGCTTTAATTGGCGGTGGGACTTCCGCATTCGGGAAGCTCGCATGCACCCAGGCGCGTCAGCGGGGAACCCGGAAGTCTGCGGGTTGGAGCCGGATTCCAAACCCAAACGGGATTGCCCCGATTTTCGGAGCTCCCCCGCCCCCAACGCATCCGCAATTTCCCGGGAAAATTGAGCCCTATGTGTTTACTTAAAGCTCCAATAAACCCTAATTATTCATTTAAATGCAATATATTTATTGGACACAAATCTTGATAAAAAATATAATTAGTATTGAACTTTGACAAAAGAATAGATAATTTGCCAACAAATATAAATTGAGTTTCCATTTATCTAGACTCCACTTTTTTTTAAGTTGCCCGTTACACAATACAAATATCACACAGTCACAATTATTACATTAAGATTAGGGATAACAATTGGTTTTGATTGGGATTTATTGCCAAGATAAAGGCACAATTTAAGTCAGCCTCAGAACTTTCATTGTTTGACATCACAGCTGCTGTGCAGTCAAGAGAATCACAGGCACCAAATGAAAGTCGATGAAGACCTCTTAATAAAGGAAGACATCTTACAAAATGATTCACAGAAATAATGAACACAGATAAATAAAATGTTCAGTTGTGCATTTTTTATATTTGTTGTTGGGACTTGGATGATGCTGTCAAGGCCATATTTATTACTCATCCCCAATTGCCCTGAGAAGGTGATCGCTGGCCTTTTTGCAGTACGTGTGGGGACAGTGCTCCCACAATGGCGTTAGTTAGGAATTTCCAGGATTTTGACCCAGCAACGATAAAGGAGAGGTGGTATATGTCCAAGTCACGACAGTGTGTAACGGGAGGGGGACCTTGGAAGTGATGGCGTTGCCACGACATTGCTGTTCTTATCCTTCTTGGTGGTAGAGGTTGCAGGGGAGGAAGGTGCAATCAAAGTACTTGGTGAGTTCCTACAGTGCATCATGTTGAAAGTACATATTGAATCCATAGCATGCTGGTGATGGATGGAGTGGATATTGAGTCCAGCGGCAAGGGTGCCTATCAAGCAAAACTGTTCTGTTCTGGGTGATATCGGGCATCACGGTCAAACTGGAAGGTGTATATTTATTTTGTTGCTATTTATATTGTGGTGGGCTTTTTATGCTTATAAAGGTGAAAGATAATTGTGCTGGGGAAATAGGACACTTGGCCCCTCAGTGTCAGCATCGAGTACTCTAGCCAGATGTAGATTACACTTTCTACAATGTCCGAACAATATCTCTTGAAAATACAAGGTGATATTGCAAGACAAATACAGGTAAGGGAGAACATTTGGCCCATATTGGCTTATCTAGCCAAGAAAAAAGTACTGACTGTCTCCCTCATCACATCACCTGATGGTCTCTTCAATGCATCTAAGGTTTTCACCTCCATTACGCCCCTGCAGAATTCCAAATGGTGATTACTCTTTGTCTGAAGAAGTTCTTCTTGACATAAGACCTAAATGTAACCATGCACCAGTTTTAGCCCTTGCCGCCTCGTTCTTTGTCAAGACTTACCAAAAAATGTAACCAGTTTGCATTAAGACTTTGCATCCAAATCATTGATGTAGATTAGAGACAGTAGAGGCTCAGCCACATATCCCTTGGGCCCTCCTTTTACTCCCGTGCCCCCCCCCCAATCTCCCACCCTGACATTATTCACTAACAAGTACAGCCTGCTTCCTTTCCATCAGCTAATTTCTTATCAATTTCCAATGTTGCCATTAACTCCCACTATTTTTAGCTTTTAAAGCAGCTTTCATTCCATACCTGGAATTCCGGGTATCCCATATCATAGGATTTTTCACAGTCCACTTGGGATATCATTTCCACAAAAATGTCAAGGAAATTGGTCAGGCTAGAAGCCTTGTTGGTTGTTATTTAATAGATTGAAATCCTACAGGTAATCTTCAAGTTTCCATCTGATAATTGATTATCATTTTACCATTTATTGATGCAGGACCAGCAGATCTGTAGTTTTCAGTAATGGCACTATGTTAATTTGTTTCCAATCCAGTAGACCTAGCCTGCATTCAATGACTCCCTATCAACACTTACAAATATTATCTCTAATCTCTCTTAGTACCCAGACACAAATGCTATCTGTCCCAGGAATTTATTTATTTTGACTCTTACTTTTCTTTAAGCCTGCTTAGAAACTTCATTTAATTCAAGCTAAAGTCCATAAATCTGCTTGGATTATCTTCACTAATGGAAGCATATTACTATAGTCTTCTGCAATGAATAGCTGAGGAAATATTCATTGACTGTCGTCAATGTGTTGATTTATAAGCCTTTTTTTTTGCTGTAGGCTCACGTCAGTCAGAAACTGTGCAGCCTCAACTCAAACACGTTTTACACATGAACCATACATCTGGTGGAGAAAGGAGTCTGAGGTGAGAACAAAATGACAAACTGTTTGATTGGATCCTCAAAGAGGACTTGGATGATGGCCTTTTCTCATTCCTATATTGCATATGCATTTATCTAGGTTTTAACATACCAGGACACGTATTACCCACAGTGGTCCATGGTGGCCTTGAACGGACAAGAAAAAGGGCCAGTCTCGAAGAATCTGACTTGAACAAGCAGCAATATAAAAGTGACTTAACGGAATGAACATTTAAAGTACATTGTCCCCTTTTCCAGATCTGTGGAGTTAAATAAAATTGTGGCCAGTGCTTTAACAGCCTTTATTATTATTTTCTGTGCTATTATGTACCCCTGGAGGCTGCATTATTCTAAGCCAAATAACAATGGGGACTTTTAATGTGCCAATGCTCAGACAGTCTCATTCATAATGCAATACTGATTTTGTATGGAAAGAAATGGGTTAGGTATTTGTTGACCAGATCTAACCACCTACTAACATACATCTTTATTGTGAAGCATTTGGTCCACCCTACTATACTAGACTTCATCCCATTAGTATGGGATGGATTCAAACCCAAATTCCAGAGGTGAAGAGACAATGTTCCAACTCCCTCTGCTGCTCTAACTCACTCTCCTTAGAATAATACAGCCTCCAAAAGGTTACACAATGGCACAGAAAATGATAAATGAGGCTATTAGAACGCCTGTGGGATAGTTACCTGGGGTTTACAGTACTAAATTCAGCCCTGTTATCCCAAAGGAAGAATTACAGACCCATCAAAAACTAGGTCTATGATTCCACTATTGGGATAAAGGAACAGATTTAGTGTAAATTCGGGAAGTTGGCTCCTGAATGCCCACCTCCCGAAATCCAAGCAAAATAAGTGCCAGTATAAAAGTGGCATGCAGCTCCATTAGCAAACTGGTTTTGATCATGAATTAATTAACTATGGACTTCCTCCATGTAAGTATTTCACCTGGGTCATTTTAGATGTATGATTTTTTTTTACTTCGTGATAAAAAAAACACTTAAGAACATAAAAAATAGGAGCAGGTATAGGCCATACGGCCCCTCGAGCATATTCCGCCATTCAATAAGATCATGGCTGATCTTCGACCTCAACTCCACTTTCCTGCCCGATCTAACTCAGCCTTGAATATACTTAACAACTCAACATCCACAGCCCTCTGCGGTAGAGAATTCCAAAGATTCACAACCCTCTGAGTGAAGAAATCCCTCCTCATCTCAGTCTTAAATGGCCAACCCATTATCCTGATGCTCCCTAGTTCTAGACTCTCCAGCCAGGAAAAACAACCTCTCAGCATTTACCCTGTCAAACCCCTTCAGAATCTTATATGTTTCAATGAGATCACCTCTCATTCCTCTGTTCTCAAGAGTATAGGCCCATATTACCCAATCTCTCCTCATAGAATGGGGACTATTTAGAATACTTAACAGCAATGAGCAAATTACAACTACAATAAAAAATATCATCCTACAAATCATTCCATTTATGTTTGTGATACCTTACAAAGTAAGCACACAGCCAATTTTGAGGTACCAGATTTGAGCTCGGATCAGTCTGAATTCATCAAAGTGCAATATACCGCAGATGCATCAATATGCTGCAGTTAGTGATGTAGCAAAAGAATTGTTAACACAGCTCACTGGCTGAACATTTACAAACAGATTGTAAAATATTTTAAACAATTCACACCATTAATTATAAATCTACCTTTCACATTCTGTCACATAAAACTGTTAGGAAAATTGAAGCTTGCTATAACTAACTTGGAGACTTTGAGACAGGTGCAGTCCACCAATGTTGCCATTGTTCAGTACCTTAACTATCTTTGTGTTTGTGGTCCCATTTTTGTGACAAAACAGATTTCACAAGAGATTTCAGGAAAGACTAAAACCTACATACAGCACTGAATACCAATGCCAGGTTTCACCAGCAAGACTGTCACACATACATAATAAATATCTTTGTGTTAGTCTATCTCCCACTGGTAAAAAGTAATTAGGTCTTATGATATGGATGAGTGGAATCGAGGGAGGCAGCATTAAAACTTTGATAGCAGCTAGTTGCTAGCAGCCAGCTAGTTTTAACAGAACACTTCTATCAAAATTCTCTGGTGGTCCCTTAACTCAGAAGTATTCCCTAGCTTCAAAGTCTGAAGAAAATAAGCTTTTGTCCAAAATTGTCAAATATAAATCCTACAGGAATCATGCAAAATTCTTATAGGTCACTGGGAAAAATCCTTTATGATTCTGTAGGATTTTCATGTATCTAATTGGATCCTACAAGTATTCTTTTTCACAAGATAATTACGAATGTGGAAGATCATTTGGCCCATCTGAATTCATCATCCAGAGAGATCCTAACCCTCCACCCCTCCACAGTAACACCCAAACCTGATTCCAGGTTTTTGCCTCCACTACTTTATCTGGAAGTTTATTCCAGATGTTCATCACTCTTTACGTGAAGAATCTCCTGATATCAGCCCTAAAGTTACCCTTTTCTAGCATGAACCTGTGTATCCTAGTTCTACTCCCACAGTTAATGTAGAGTAATATTCCAGCTTAACTTTTCCTACAGCCTCAACAATCTTATATATCTCTATAAGATCACCTGTCAGACACTTCAGGTGGATATTCCCCAGAGCAGAATCTAAGCGGCTGGCCGGCCGGTAATCGCACTGGGAGACCAGGTCCGCATTGAGGACCAGGCCTCATTTGCATCAGGCCATTGGGCTGTGGCCAGAAACCCGAGTGCCCCAGAGCAGGTTTTGGGCAGTCGCAATATCAGGCGGCCCGGACCAGTCTTTGCACAGGACACACTCTGCCCAGTTCAGCCCAGAAACAGCATTGGGCTCCTATTGACATTGGACCCTTGATTGAAATATTCAAGGCGGGGTCCTATGACAATCAGCTGGGCTCCTTCAGGCCGCCTATTCAGGGGACCCCAGCAAAATGGTGATGATGGCAATGGGGTGGTAAGTTCTTACACTCCAATTTCAGGTTGCAACTGTCCAGTTTCCGCCAGGTGGGAGGCTTGAAAATTCAGCTCTTCCTTTCCAGTTGAAAAGCCAAAGTTTCTCCAGTCCTTTCTTATAACTCATACCCCAGACACTGGGGATCAGCTGTGTGACTCTTCTCTGCACTGCCTCCAGCGCTTGAATGTCTCTTTTGTTTCTTGGTGACCAGAACTGAATGTTCTGAATGTTGAACCATATTCAAGAAGAAGTCTGACTAAAGCACTATAAAGTTTGATCATAATCTCCTCTGATTTATCTTCCACTATATAAGTCTATGTAGTTCAACATCATATTGGATTTGTTGATTACTGCTCTGCATTAGTTGGACATTTTTTGTGCCGTCTACTAAGATACCCAAGACTCTTTCATCCTCACCCGTAGCTATTTCAACACCATTCATGGAGTACATGTGTCATCTATGTTTATCTTCCTACGTGCCACACTTTACATTTGTCGGCCTTAAATTTCATCTCCCATTGTTCTGCCCACTTGCATACCTTGCCCATCTCATTTTGTAATTTCTGAGCTGCCTCTTCCGATTCCACTGCCCCTCCTAGTTTGGTATCATCTGCAAATTTGACCACCTTGTACAAAGTTTCTGAATCCAAGTCATTTATGTAAATTAAAAACAGTGGTGGTCCCAGCACCAAGCCCTAGAAAGAAAGACTTGCATTTATATAGCACCTTTCATGAACGCAGGACGTCCCAAAGCGCTTTATAGCCAATTAAGTACTTTTTTTGTAGCGATATCCCATTCAGTATGTCCCCCCAATCTGGCATAACTCCTCTAATGAGTACTCATTGTTTCCTATCCATTCCCAGGGTCTACCCTGAATCGCCACAGCTTTGAGTTTAATGAATAGCCTTTTGTGTGGAAATTTGTCATATGTCTTTTGGAAGTTGAGGTACACCATTGCCATAGGTTTGCCATAGGTTTACCACAGTCCACGTGAGTGTGCACTTCCTCAAAGTCATCGAGGAGGTTGGTGAGGCAGGATCTTCCCCATCTAAACCAATCAATGTTGACTGCTGTTTACTAGATTGTTATTGAACAGATGGCCCTCAAATTTATTCCTGATAATTGATTCCATTATTTTACATGGAATGGAAGAAAGACTATTGTGTCTTTAGTTGCCTGGGTCTGTTTTGTCACCCTTTTAAAACATGGGCACCACATTAGCCTGTTTCCAATTTTCTGCTACCTCCTCCAGTGTCCAATGCCTCCTTCATAATGATTGTCGGTGCTTCACAAATCTCTTCCCTACTCTCTTTCAGAACTCTGGGATAAATACCATCTATCCCTGGCAATTTATTTGTTTTGAGCCCATTTAGGCAGTCTGGGATTTCCATCTCATTTATAACAAAGTTGTTGATTTTATGTGTGATATCTTTGTTTGGAGAGGGTGCAATGCTCATGTCTTCCCTTGTGAATACTTGGAAGAAGTATTTATTCAGAATATTTATTATTTTTTGATCCTCAGTTTGTTATAGTATTCTCTTTCTCATATTTTCTTGACAACCCGAAAGCCGTTTAAATGTTATTTAGCATGATCTTTAAATGTCTGGAATTTTTTTTAAAAACGATAGGAAGTGTTATAAATAAAATATTGATCAAAGTATAGATATTTGACTTTGTCACATGATCCAAGCCCAATCAAATGTATCCCTATTAGTGAACAAAGCACAATGGATCCCCCATAAACTGCAGTGAAGAGAGGGTCCTGGACGGCTGTCAAAGAATCACAACACAGCAATCCACCCCTGGGTCAGAAAACATCACAACCAGTCACCAAGAAGTTCAAAATGTTTATGTTCTTTAGCTGAACCGTTCAGTTACGTAACTGTCTATAATTCACCGACAGCCATCAATGTCAACTATAATCTTTAGACTTGTGGATAATGAATTTTTCACATTTTTGATATAGTATTTGATGTCATGGGAGAATTCATTAAATTAGTGACTGCTAATCTCATACTGTACTATTTTCATGCTTTCAAGATAAAATTATTTCCAATGTAGATTTTTTGTGTAATTCCTCTGTACAGATCTGATGTGAGGAAAATCCTGATATAAGAGTTGCCACCAAGCCCCAATTGCCTCCTCCCAATATGCTGAATACTAGTACGGCCAGTCCTATAGATAGATCTAATTACAGATGACTTATCTATTGCAAACTATTGTGTATAGCAGCATTTGAGTGCAAATCACATTCTGGAGTGTACAGAAAAATTTATATTAGCAGAATAGGAGGATTCTAATTATCTGATTTACTCATTTCCATATCTGAAGTTTGTCTTTTATCCTTCCCATGGTCTTTAAATGCATGCATTGGGTATGTCTCCCAAACTGAAGTAAATACTGTATGGACTAGAAACCCCCAGTAAAATCGTACGGATAATTTTCTTTTATAGCTATGATATGGATAATGTCTTTTATAGCTAATCAATTAAAAGATTTCTTTATTCAAAATAATTTTAGCAGAACTTATCAGTCATCCCACTTGAAAGCATATCTTATTGAAATTTGTATTATTACATTGTTTATAAGGCAATTGTCACTCATTGTACGATCTGGACAGCAACTCATATTGTGGATCTGATTTCAGCAGCTAAGCCGTGGAGTCACTTCTTTAGCTGCTGCATTTCAGGGAATTGGTAATGGGTTTCCTGGACTCGGGGTGCAAAGGAGAAAATCATATGCAGTGTTCAAATTCCACTTTTGAAATTCTCCGTAAACACGTTTATGGAGCTAAATGTCCCTTGTAGCTCCTCAGTTATTTTGGGATCATTCTTTCATGGGGATAATGACTGTAGAACTGATGAGGAAGTGAAAGGAAGCAGGAATGACTACATTCTAAACTGAAAATAAAACTTAATATTTTTAACCACAATTCATTGGATAACAAACATTTATCAAACTGGGAGTACATATGTTTGCAGTATTTATCCCACACTGTAACCTCATCTCAATATGGTGGCGGCTTAGCATTGAATAAAGAGCCAAATGACTGAGCAGTAATTGGATACAACTCTGCCAGTGGTAGTTAGTGAGCTGTTAAGATAATTTAGAAATTAAATTGTGTTTACTAAATATTAAATGAGAACATCGTTTTTTCTGGAGGCAGAATGCAGTTTGATTTATTGCTTTTACCCCTGCGCTCACCACTGACAAGAATGAATTATTCCATCGTGTTCATTTACAAAGAAGGGGGTCGTCATTGCATATTGAATTAGTGTTTATAAATTTATGCCATGGTGTGTCAAGAAGTGATTAATGCTTACAGTACAGTGGCTGTAGGATAGCGATGATGATGTATTGGCTCACTTTTTCATGCACTCAGTGGACCTGTAGTGATGTGATGATTCAGAATGATCACTTTCTGTTAACTAGGAAAGCTGCCCATTTATCTCACGTTTGGGTCTATGAGAGGTGAATATAAATTTTAACCAGCATTTTTTCTACTGTAGAATTTTTGGAGAGAAACACAACACAGAATATACTGAACCTCACTATTAGTCTTGCACAGGGTAAAACTTTAGTGTCAGCAACATATAGTGCGGCTAATAGATGAATACAAGCCTATTATTTATGAGTCATACAAATCAGAGAGGTACTTATAGAAGAAACAGATTTTGGTGACAGCAAATGAGACTTGTTCCAGTTTATATAATATATTAATCATCAAACTGAAGAGAGTCATCTCAAAGCTGCTCCGTTAGGAGTTCCTGGACAATTCAAATGTTGTAATGCTTTGCTTGCTCATGGAGCAGCTAGTTGTGTGACATTGGAGCTTGACTGGTCTATCTGAGATTTACAGGCTTTGGATTATCCTCACAGTTCCAACTTGTGTTAATGTTAACCCTATAAAACGAACAAGGCTTTTTTTTTTGCTTTGTGTAACCTTAATGAATTTATCCTTTTGCTCTATGATATAAATTCCTAGCATGTAGAATTATGTGTTTAGAACAGAAATTCATCGATTCAATTTTCTGCTTTACATTTTGTGTAATTACACTGTAAGTTAGTGAGGCTATCAGAAATCATCCTTATTATAATAGAGTGAGTACTCTTTTAATGCAATAAAATTTTTCACTTAAGAAAATGAGAGTTATTGAGAGCCTTAGATACCTTACTGTAGAGATGAGTGGATTATTTTATGAAATCACAATGTGGGATAGTCCGATGAACGGGATTACACTGGTGTGCTATTTCAGAAATTGCATCAAATGTGTAAGAATCAGTGTTTGAAACAGAATGATTCTAAAGATTATATTTTTCATTTTAATTCATTTCTCTCCGTTTACAGCACCCATTCTGTAAGGTGATGTTTGCTTCCCATTTTGGTTCAGTGACTGTTCATCCATGATCTGTACATCAACTCCATTTACCTGCCTTTGTTCCATATCCCTTTGATAACCTTACTCAGCAAATATCTATCGGTCTCAAATTTCAATTGACCCAGCATCCACAGACTTTTGGGAGAGCGAGTTCTAGATTTCCACTACCCTTTGAGTGAAAAAGTGCTTCCTGATTTCGTTCCTAAATGCCCTAGCTCTAATTTTAAGCAAGTGGCTCTAGCAGGCTCAAGGGGCCATGTGGCCTATTTCTTATGTTCTTAGGGTGGCCAGCAAAATTACATACAGAAGGGTATATGTATTGGGAAATGTCTCCCAGTCCCTCTGGTCTCCCAAAACTTGTTTGATCACCTTCACGGGTCAGAGAGGAATTTCCCAGAGTTTTTTTTCCTAAATTGGCCTCCGGTTGTTTTTCCTGTGCTTTACCTCTCCAAAAAGATTGCATGGATGGTAGGGTGGGGGGAGGTGGATGAGGGTGATGGTGTCCAGAAGTTACACCATGACACTATAGGACAGGTTCAATGAATCAGTGGGTCTTCACCTGTCCTTTTTGTTATGTTTGTTTGACAATCTAATGGTTTTGAACTCAGGTGAATGGCAGCCTTTTCAATTCAACTACCACAAGATTGGGACAGCTTCTCCTTCCAAATTGCATTCCTAATTCAGCAATGCCACTATTTCATGGCCTAGTTATTAGAGCTGAGAACACCCATTGCAGCTGGATTGTGGATTAGAACTTGCACTGTTCAAACATTACAGTCAGCTCCAAGATTGACACTGGATTGCGCTGTAACCTCACAGAGGGGGACTTAGGCTACATTTAAACTATAGCTGTAGGATCAGTGTGAAACTCCACAGTTTTTCAGACCCTGACTCCAAATTTGCTTGACAACTTCTTAGCTTTGGTGCAAAATAGAACATTAAATGCAACAGGAATCCCATATTTCAATGGATGCAAGTCCAGCACAATTCCTTCAATAGCACTACCATCCCTCAGACACTGAAAAAATTAGGATCATTTGGATCAGAAATATAATCAATTTATGCATTAATGAATAGTATCATTAAACTTTAATTAGTACACTGATAAATTAATGCCTCACTTAAAATGTACTGCTATTTAAAAGTGTATTGATTAAACAATTACACATCATTTATTGCTATAGGCTCATGCCGACCTATGGGATTAATAGTCAACCAAATGAAAGGAAACATCATCATTGCCAATTATTCATTATTCCACTTCTACCTGCAATTACTTTAGAAGATAAATATTTGTTTAACAAACAGTCTTGTTAGAAAAAGGATTTATTTGTTTAAATAGTTTAACTTGGAGCAGGCTTGGATCTACTATTAGAAGAGTTAAATTGATGAGTTGTTACCCAGGCCAACTCCCAAACTTCTGTCCTCTAGCTATTAAAGTTTCCTTATTACATGACGTATCTGTTTGCTCTGCATGCTGATTAGTGGGAGTGAGCTTTCATTAAATATTCAACATTCAATTGAGAGGGTCCAAAACACAAATTCCTCCAAAGCAACATCAACAAATAGTACCACAAACAAGAGAACAGAGCTTCTGCTAAGCTGTCTGGTTCCTTACATATGCAGTGCCAACCTTACTTCTGAGACTTTGGCAAAGAATGACAGTCAACACTGGATGGAGGATATCAAATATTACCTCCCCACCCACACATATTCCAGGCTACCATCAATAATCAGACCACAGGTTAAGTAAAAAAAAATGGAGAAACAGAGAATGCTTACCTTTATTTCTGTGGCTGTAGCTATAGATACCAGTTGCCAACCATGCAGAAAAAGAACTTTGGGCGGGGGAGCTGGGAGGCAACAATTAGTTAGGTAGAGGAAGCCATGTGATGCTTCTGCACATGCCCAGACAGCACAAGGTTTCAGAAATGCAGAAAATGGGTTAGTAATTACAAATAAAAAGATCATACAAAGGTTGAACTTGGATGCATCCAAATTAACCTAACAGGGCCAAAGTCAGAGTTCAGAAACCAAGTAGAGATTAAGTATTCATCCCAAAAAAAAATTACACCTAGCCTATCAGATGCACCTCCCTCTTCAAAAATTTCAACTTGCATTATTTTACAACCTAATAAATTGAATGAAAACAAATCTGCTAAATTTAAGATGACTCTTAGATTAGCCAAGAATTTGCCAAAGTGTGTTTTGAAAATGCTTAATATTTTGTCCTTATTTCTGTTGTGTTGTGTACGGCCAGTCTTATCGAATCAAAAAATGTCAAATTGTATTTTTTCCCCTTCCCAGCAGCCTACTCAGCCACCCACACACAGCAATAATACGCAACAGAAACCAACATCATTCCCCTCTATATTATACTTCTAAAGTCACTTGAACACTTCATTTGAACTACCGCACACAGCAAGGGAGACCACTGCAGCAAAACATTTTTGCTATATTACTTTACAAGGAAAGTAGACAAGATCCATTGCAAACAAACCAAATATTTCTGAAGACACTTTTTTCCACTTGTCAGTCCAATACCTAAGTCTGTAGGGCACCAATAGCGACTCAACCAGTACTTCATTGGCTGTGAAGTGCTTTAGGACATTGTGAGGTCATGAAAGGTGCTATAAAAATGCCAGTTCTTTCTAACTATGGGATAAATGTTAAACTTAAAAAACAAGATGGTACTTTGAAGGCTGATTTGCACACATGCAATGAGTGTATGAATTCTTAATTAGCATTACAGAGACTCTGGCTTTAAAGTTTCTATGTCATCTGATTTCAAAACAAAGTGCCATTTCAGATCACCAAAGATAACAGAGAAACAACTTTTAAGTAGCTTCATTGCAAAGAACGCCCTTTAAAAGAATCTCCCAAGACATTTATTGCAAAAATCATAGTGCACCTCCATTTCTTCTGCCATCTTTGATTGTACTGATTAAGAACATCCCAAAATACTGTTGCCAACATCCCAGTTTCTCTGTAGGAATGACATAGACCATGATTTGATCAACTGGATCCAGGTTTGTAGGTCTCCCTTGTTATGTGGGATAGCAAAAATAACTTATTCAAATGCAGGTGACCTAGAAATACAACACCAAGGGAAAGGACAGTTTAATACCATTCCATTCAATGAGAGTTTGTAGAGCTTATGAAAATCTCTGTTAACGTTGGTAGATTCATTGTTTGTACATTTGACATGGGGTTAGGTTGGATTTTATACATTGGGTAAAATGCTTTTGCAAAACTGATCCTAAAATCATGGAATATGTCTGTTTTTGAGCCAACAATAAAACAGGCAAAATACAAACTGGCTAAACTCCCTCAGTCACCTTGAACTTGTCTTTGTGTTATAATTGCTCACTGGGAATAAACCTGAGTTTCAGTGTAGTGGGATATATATTTTTTGTACTACATGAGTTTACAGCATGAAGATGATTTTACCAAATCAAAATACCAATTTTCATTAATATTACACTTGATAGAGAATGCCATTGGATCAGGCGTATCATCTATAACAATTAACTAAAAAATATTTCTCCAATTCTTTGAAATTACAGTGTTGTCACCTTACACAATATAATGAAATAAGATCTGTACTAAACTCTCTATATTACATATGCATAGACTGTTAAACTTTAAAATGTATTAGCACGGTTTCTATGCCAACAGCATCCATGAAAAAGAAATGGGGCCAGAATTTACTGTCACTGATGAACAAATGGCACCCGCCATTCGTTAGACTTGCCCTTGCCCATTTAATTTCCATGAGCTTGTGCACAGCAAGTTTCTGTAAATGTGAGACGGAAACGGCGCAGCGCCCTCTACAGGGCATCTGAGACCTGTGTGAACAGGGCAAGCAAGTGTGTATCTCCTTAACCAACCAGATTGAAGATTTGTTAATAAACAGCGCAGGAAGTGTAATTTAAAATAGTGAATTCAATGTCAAATCAGGTCCAGAAAGAGAAATAAAGAGAGGGGAAGATTGGATTAGGAGAGAGGGAAAAAAAGAGGCAGATAGAAAAAGTTAAGAAATATAATTTTTTTTAAATCTCCAACAATTGGAATGAGACTCCACGCTAGTAATAATTAATTTTCAGTGCCAGAGAGGTTGTTTGGCAGTTATTAAGACTTGTCTCACCATTAAAATGAGTACTTTAGTCTGAAATGGACAAGCCCTAACTTTCTGTGGCGATTTTAGTTTTAAGCACGGCAACTTCACGCCGTTCAATGCATTGAATGGTGAGTCAGACAGCGAGATGCCGTTTTCCGGAAGCTTAACGGCGGAGCGGCACATCTCGGACAGCAACTTCTGGATTTTCATGTTTAACCTCGCATCTGCCCTCGACCTGAAGTTGCTGTGCGATTTGCCCATGAATAATGGTGAGCGCCGTTAACCTTACCGTTATTTCGACAGTAAATTCTGGCCCAGTGTATTTTGCAATGCTCCTCGTCACCCAGGCCTGTCAGAGTTCTGCTATTCTTTTGAGAAAGGGAAGCGAAGGGAGTGTAAAATTTGATTATTGTGCAGTAAAAGGAGTTGAATGTGGGGTTTTTTTGCACTGAAAATCTCACAGGTAATGTGAAATGGAAACAAAAAGATGTTAACATTACAATAGTGGCAGAGCAGAACAAATATTTTCCAGACAATCTCTCTTTAATGAAACCCAAAGGAGCAGCTGGGGCTCCACACTCTGTAAGAGCAATGTTCGAAATGACATAAAGCAGCAGCAACTGAGATGCTAAGCTACGAGTCCCATGGTGACAGCTCATCTAGAATTAGATTTGTCATTCTAATTCGATTAAAATGACAAAGAATATTAGGCTTGACGATTCAGTACCATAACTAATTTGTTAAAAACATAGTCCGTCAACACTGTTTATGCCATTCAACTTTTGGCTGCACGCTTTAAATAAGAAGAAATAAATTACAGTTTGCAAAAGAAAAAAACTTTTAAAAAATGAACTGGGAAAAAACAAAGAACAAATGTCTCATTTTATAGAAGCTGTGGTAGCAATATTGCCTATTAAGATGCAACAGAATATTTTGGTGTCTTCTAAACAGCTATTTGATTTTTCCAAATGTGAAACATTAGTGAATCAATGTGCAAAACACCCTGTCCATTGTGGCACAAAAGATTTATTCGCAAGCGTGATGCTTATTTTTGCATTGCTGAATTCACAGTTAATCATTCATTAGGGAAGAAATACTGCAGCAAAACAGATCATATAAAGTTGTGGCCTCAACGGGCTAAAAATGCTTAGGTTGGAGTTCAGCTGAATGCTGAAAAGAATTTTTATCTTGCAATCACCATAGTGATTGCACATCAAAGTACATTCAGTTGTGCTACTGCCTAGAATTTTCATTCTATGCAAATTGAGGATCCAAATTCTCTGCTTAGCAACAGTCAAAACTATTGGCTAAATGTTGTTTACACTTCAAGTGTTTCTACTTTTGCTGGTGTAAAGCAAAATCCTATCCATTGTAACACAAAAGCTTTGTTTGGTAATGGGCTGGGGATTTTAGGGGAGATTTCCCTGAGTCTGTGGCCATGGGCGCTGGATCCCTTAAGCACAGCGACTATCGGTAAATCAGGAGGGTTGGAGCATACTCCTGTAAAGGAACCTGCTCAATTGTTCTTCTAGTTAAATGAAGGAAAGGATAATCGGGCCCATTCATTTATAGGTGTGTGCTCACACCTGCCCAATCTCCAAATGTTCACAGCGCCCAAGCAATCCAATGCACCTGGGCACAGACCCAGGAAAATCTCCCCTGTTAGCACTACTGAAGTTTCATTAATCGTTCACTGAAATCTATTACCGGTACAGCATCTGCAGCAGGGAGGAAGTTAGCTTACAAAGCACGGGAAGGTTAAAGGTCATCTTCAAATGAACATTTCAGAGAAAAAGTGGGAAGAAAGTGAAGAAAAGTAATGACATTGATACCAAGATGGAGGCTGTGTTTCCAAGCCTGCTCCATCAGATCACATAAATTTGTTTTGATAATGGCATTTCACCTGACTCAACTTTCCCGTTAAATTTTAGCTGGCCCTTCCCAAAGGATTCAAATTCTGGAATCCAGATTAAATGACTTACTAAGGAAATGCATTGTGCCACAATACCAGCCCTATTAGCTTCTCCACAACAGCAACTGAAACTTCTCACAAATTCCTAATGCGTCGTCGTCATTTAAAAGTCACACCTAAAAGTTGTGTGGAAAGGCCAGCTATGAAAACAAAGCCCAAATTGAGTGATGTGTGAGAGTGCAGTGGTGAATGAGGCTAAGCACGATATGAAGTTGGAACCCTCATTGGTCTGCCTCACAGGTGTCCAATACATGGCCCGCAGGCTAATTCTGGCCCACGAGTGCCTTTTATCTGGCTTGAGAAGCTCCTGCTGGTTCTTTTTGTCTTTGCTCGTTTCGGCAAGCACAAGCTCAACCTTTAGACTTCCTGTGCCCGGAGGACTCTTGCATTTTATGTTTATGGAGTTCTTGCTTTATGATTTGGATGGGATCTCACATATTTTATGTGTGGCTGTCTCACATTTTTGTGTGGAGAGAGTCTCACATTTTTATGAATGGAGGTTATACTCCTTGTGTAGGAGGTCTGCCTCATTTGTGTATGGGTGGTCTTGCGTTTTTTTAGTATGGAGGTTTCACAATTCGCATATGAAGGGTTGAATTTTGGGGGTGTTTGGATTGTCTGTGAATGGGAGCTTGCATTTCTGTATAATCATGCAGTCCATTCACTGGGTTTGATATGTTGATCTGATCCCCAACTCCTAAAAGGTTGGACATCACTAATCTACCTGCTGTGCAATGACTGTTAGTGAGCAGGCTGGGGAATAAACTCTGAATTGTTGGCATTCCAGAACCAGGCCTAAGGAAGCATCCCAAAACATTTATTAAATTTGGCCTCAGCGAAACCTCTTGCAGATCAAGTGCTGCAGATCAAGTGCACCCAACATTCCTTCGAGTACAAATCAAATCACATGAACTGCCCACAGGCACCTCTCATCGAGATGCTGTACCTTCTCTTACATCAAAAATGTTAACAACAGTGAAAGAAAAGGCCCTGCTTTGATTTGGAGGTCACCTGGAATCCACTTTATCCCGAACTGTCTGTCAAAATGCTGCAATGAAGAAAGGCCTTTGCTGATGTTAAATACTAGCATTGAGAACAGAGCATGAACTATGTGATATTCTGTCCCACTTGTATTTGGGACTAGGGACTAGGAACATAGGAACAGGAGTAGGCCATTCAGCCCCTCAAGCCCGTTCCACCATTCAATTAGATCATGGCTGATCTGTATCTTAACTCCATTTACCAGCCTTGGTTCTGTAACCTTTAATACCCTTGCTTAACAAAAATCTATCAACCTCAATGACAAAGTTGTACAATTTCTTGTAATTGTACTGAATTTGGTGTTTGCTACACCTCTTCAGTAAAATTATGACCACAAATATAATTATATTTTCTCTTCACCTTGGACAAAATCTTGTCTACATAACAACTGGGCCACACTTCAAAAAGCAATATGTTAGCTATGAAGTGCTTTCAGTTGTCCTTATGACATGATTAGGTGCTATTTAAATGCAAGTTATTTCTTTTTCTCCTCAAGACCTTGTTCTCACTCCTTTATTTCCTTCATAGCTCAGGCCTGGATATCAGCTTCCCAGACACACATACTAAAGTTAAAGGATTACATAAGGAGTTCAAAATAAGCCCAATTACTGTTCATAGTTCTTTTTGGTGATCTTTCGGGTTGTGCTAGAAATACGATAAAGAGAAAGGGGAAATAAAAACAGAAAATGCAGGTCAGGCACCATCTGTGGAGAAACAGAGTTACTGTTTCAGGTCGATGACCCGTTATCAGAACAGAGAAAGGGGATTATAGCTTGCAGTAACCCTTTACTGCAGCATAGTCTGTCTCTTTTAATGACCAAAATTACACTGGGAAATATGCCTGGTATGTTCCTCAACACAAAAAGGGCTTATCACACCCTTAGCATTACAACGACAAGCCATCTAAACAGAACACAAGAATTAATCTAAAAAGGATCAAATCATCCCAGCAGCATGCAAAACATTTCCACAGGCCAGCATATTACATAGACTATAAGAAGCAGAAAAAAACCTATAGTAGTCAATGGTTCCACCTCGTACCCTGACTGAAGGCAGACCTCCACTTAAACACTTCAAAATCAATAGGTGCTTTTAGAATGTCACGCAAACAAAAAAGCTGAAAGGGAACAAAACCAAAACCAAAACCATCTTTTTTGATTCCCTACATTAGTGATGGCACTTTGGTTCCCAGTTGCCATGGGAATGAAATCATGATGGCAGCAGCAATCCCCGAATTCAACTTGTAGAAAGTAAAGAGACCAAGGAGAATAGTATTAAAACAGCAGCGTTGACAGGCACAGGTGGGGTGGATGGTTTAGTTACACTGGCTATGCAGTTCAGTTATTTACGCCGGGTATCATGGTCCCGCATACGCCAACTCCCAGCTTCTTAAGCTGGCTGTCAGCGTCTCAGCCCATGTGTCAGTGTGTTAGTGTTTCAGAGGAGAAATAAGCTTTTCCAGTGGGACTGGAGGTTGTCAGTTTCAAACAAGTAGATCAGTTAGAGAGCAGGCCCGCAGCCCGTCAGAACCAATCACATCAGTTAGAGAGCGGGACTGAAGGCTGTTAGAACCAATCAATCGGACATGGGTTTCTCCCACAGTTATGATGTGGAGATGCCGGTGATGGACTGGGGTTGACAATTGTAAACAATTTTACAACACCAAGTTATAGTCCAGCAATTTTATTTTAAATTCACAAGCTTTCGGAGGCTACCTCCTTCCTCAGGTGAACGATGTGAACAGTTAGCTGTGCACAAACATCAGGCAGAAAGTGTGAAGGTTAGTTGCTGGATTTTGAGTCGCAGTTACAGGTGTGTTTATTTAATGATCCCCCCTCCCCTCCCCTCCCAAAGAACTTATATGCAACAAATAAGCTGCTAAAATTCAACTTTAAAACCTTTTCATCCTCATCAGAAGAACTTTCTGGGATCAGCCAGGCTGTTGCTTTTAATGCGTTCCGATGATAGTTCATCGACTTGAAACAGTAACTCGGTTTGTCTCTGCACAGATGCTGCCTGACCTGCTGAGTGTTTCCAGCATTTTCTGTTTTTATTTCAGATTTCCAGCATCCGCAGTGTATTGCTTTTGTTCTGTTGCTATAGGTGATGGTTTATCGTCTTCAAGATTAGTTTCAGCTACTCTTTTGAGATAAATAGGATGTTCCAGGCGTGAATACATTCACTGAGTTTACTTTAGAATTCCTGTCGCAGCACTTGCAGAATTTCCAGGGCTCGGAAATAAAATAAGGTGTGGTGTTGGAACTGGTGTTTAATTTTACTTAATTAAAAAAATTACACCGAGATTCCCATATTTAGGATTATACTACAGTGTACTATTATGACGTGTGATGCAGGCCATTGGCCCGTGTGTGGGTGAGCTGTAGTGCCTGCTTATACTCGCTATCTTTTAAAGTTGTTTGGATGCTTGAGGTGGAGATTGCTTTGTCACCATGCAGTAACGGGGGAGAAAGCTCACACCATCTGTATTAGAGTGATCAACATCCACATGGAAATATGAGGAATGATATTAATAATCAATAAGAGCATAATAGATTGCAAACTGCAGATTGGAGGCACCTGAGAGCAGATAATTCAGTGCCCAGTGCTTGTTCCTGTGTATTATACATTATAGTCTTTTCAGATGACGCAGTATTGATTTTTATTTCCAGCACAAGAAAATAAATCTGTTCTTACAAGCTTAAAAGAGCAATATAAGCTACAAATTATTGTTGGAGATAATAACCAATGAACTCAACACAATCTTCACCGAGGCATTAACCTGTTTATTTTCAAGTTGTAAAGTCTGAACAACTACGTTATTTTCATATTTTAAAAAACTTATAACACTTTTCAGGATTAATTATTTTTGTATAATTACAGTAGGTTCCTGAATGCCCAAGTACTAAATTGTCAAAAATCTACATGTCCCCAGACCCCCATTAAAAAATAAACGTAATGCCTTTATATCTCACGTACCCTTTCAGTAATTTCAAATTCCACGACTCCTGAAATACGGTGCTTTTGTGGGGTTTTTTTGAGGCCTGAAATGTAGCAGATCCTTTCCAAGGGATCAAAATTCTATGCTGTGTCGACCCACATGCTGTGTCGGGTTAATGACTCCATCCAAAATTCCAGGTTTGAGGGCATTTTAATATTCACGGTGGGCGCTCGCGCCTATAGAGGCGCAACAGAGGCGGCACACGGAGTGCTGGCAGAAACCCAGAACAGGGCCGTGCCACCCTGAAGGGGGAATAGCTTATTGTGCCAGAAACAAAGCTCCCAGTCAGGTGGCAAAGGGGCACCTTGAAAATCCATCAGCTTTAGGCACCATTGGGCCTATCAGATGGAGAGCTGAGTGGAATGACCCAGGAACATCCACCTCCCAAACCGCTGACGGACACATCAGGGGGTTGGGCGGAAAAGTCAACCGCATCCCCGAATCAGGATTTTTGATGCAGGGAAAATGGGGCAAAAACCCAGTACATTCGGGTTCTGCAGTAAATTGCTCCCCCTGCCCCTTTAAACCCCCACAGAATCGTGCTGCATTTCCATCCTCCCTAGCGCTTGGAACTTTAGGCTGTAGGTTTTTTTTGTCTTGTAACATTACACAGATAAAGCAGAAGGACAGGAGGAGCCTGAAGAGGCTGCAGAGTAGGACCAGATGCCAGCAGCAAGAGCCATTTAGCAAGCTCTTGTTCAGGACATCTCTTAACTTGGAAAGTTGACCACAATGTTAACCGCCTGTCCCCAAATACACCTTCAGATACAATGCCTTGCATATTCCATGCAAATCACAACTTTCCCATTCATAGTACCTGATGGACAATGCTCACATATCTTTGCAAGAACACTGCACACATATTAACTTCAGTGCAACCAGATTTTTAATAATTAAACATGTCATGTGTGAGTGCCTAATATTTGCTTCTATGGTGCTTCACCATCTGCAGCACACTGCTTGCAATAGTTTCCAGAGCTTGCTCCAACACTTAATGCTCAGGAAGCCTCCTTCTTTTAAAAACTGGTCCCGTGAGGTCCAGATCCCAAGCTCCAGACAGTGGGCTCCTCCATCTCCTCTTCTGCCATCACCACCTGCTCTAGCTCACCCATGTTGTGTGGCTCACGCCTCTAGCTCAAAACCTAACCCCCCCGCCTCCCCAGGATGGATGTATCTGCATTAGTGCTTGGGAGGGAACGACTGAGTGATGGTGTGTGCCGTATAGAGCCCAACGTACTCGGGCCTGGCTCTCTTTCTTGTGCTGTACTAGAGAAAGAGAGGAAGACGGGTTAGAGTGCAGACTTCATCAGCAACCTTCACTTGTAGCTTTCAGTAGAAGGATTGGCAAGGCAAAAGGTTCAAGTATACACTTTACTGGCAGTGAGTGAATTAAAGAGTAGGATGAGGAAGCAGGACAGCAGAAGCTCATGATGAACCCTGAGCTGACAGCAAGCCTACTTCCCCATGGTCCTGTACCCCATATTGCCTCCCTTCCTCTTATAGGTTCAGAAATCAGAAGTTAGGGGCCTCTCCTACTGTAACTGCTCTCTTGCTGTTATGAGTTGTCTAAATTCTGAAAGCAAAATAAAAGTAAGAAGTTACAAGATGACATGCAGTACTGCCCAAGTATCAGCGTGCAGCCCACAGTGGGTGTGATAATGTGTGCATGTAATATTCAGCTACGTTAGATAAGAGGACTCTTTTGAACTGAAGAACACTTCCAGCTAAATGCTGAATTGAATAATGAGAATTCATAAGATTTAAAAGCACTGCAAGACAGTGTGAGAGAAGTTAATTTTAAGTGTATATTTGCTTATTGGACTGAATTAATAGAAGATCGTAGTGGGCTCTTTTATCTTGGCTGATCTGATACGGTCATTATATTTTTTTCAGCACTGCCTCCAGGTGCGGGATGTGGTGGAAATTGCATTCACACTGGTGGCCACCTCCTCCTGCTCCACCTGAACTGTTCGCCTTGGGGGCCCACAGCACTTGCATCTAAAGATGGACCCACAACCTCTGCCCCACTTCCTCTAGAAGAATCTCTATGTGAGAAACTGACATCTCCCTGGCCTCCTGCATTCCTTCCAGACATCGTTTCCTGCCACAAGCTTCTAGAATTTCAAACCTGAGAAACCAATAGGCCAGCCCCACCGATGAATAAGCTCCCAACCACAGGTGCCTTCCACACCTGGAGCTCACCCACAGTATTAAAGTTAGACTGACCCAAGAAATACACATACTATGGGCTGATTTTGACCCCGAGCCGGGAAGGTGGGGGGTAAAATTGCGGAGGAAAACCCGGAAGTACGGGTTTATGATTTTGACGTAAAGGCGTCTTTTATTTTTTTGTCAGTTTGCCGTCCGACTGACCGGTCTGATTGACAGGCTGGTCTCAGTCGGACAGGAGAGCAGCCAGGGAGAGGATGTGTTCAGGTAAGTCTTTGATTATATGGATGGGGGGGGGTTGGGGTATGGGTGCGCACGGGGGCATGGGCGGGCTCAGGGGCACGGGTAGGCATAGCTGTCACGGGGGGGGGGGGGAGTCAGTCATGTGGAAGGGATCGAGGGTCATCGCAGGGGTTTGCGATCGTTGGGGAGGGTCGGAGTTCGGGGGGGTGTCCGCGATCGTTGGTGGGGAGGGGGTGGGGGTCGCTGCAGGTAAGCTTGTTGAGCCTGGGGGAAGCACGCCTGCTCCTACAGGCCCACAAGCTGTGCCAGAAAGGCAATTACCTTTTAGTTTCAGGCCTTCTCTTTTACGCCACGTGAAAGAAGGCGAGAAGGCCCGGGAGTCCCGGCCCCCATGGGTTTAAATCAGAAACTCTGCAAAAATGGAGGCCCGCAGCCTCCTTGAAAGGTTTTTAATCACCAACCTGTCTCCTGGGAGCGGGATGGTCGCCTGCCCCTCGTCCCGCCTGCGTGTAAACTGGAAATGGGCGGGTTGGAGGCGGGTCTGAAATGGTTACAATTTTGAATGCCTCCCGCCCGCAACCCACCCGTTTTTCAATGTTAAAATAGTGCCTATAGTGTCAGGTGGGTGCGATTCTCTTGCAATCAGGCTTAAGCCTGATCAGAAAACCCACGCGCTTGTCTTCAGGTGTCATAAGGCCTATATTCAGGCCTGTCTTTGAGCTATCAATGTTTTTGAGGCTATTTCAGCTGTTTTGAAGCTGCTGGTCATCTTTTGCTAGTTTTCTAGGTTGGCACTTATATAGTCTGTTCCAGAAAAATATTTTGTTGAAGGGCACCCTCTGCATGAAATGTCTATAAACAGAGATTGGCCAAACATAAATTGCAATGATGTGGTAATGTGTTTTAATCTAATTTACATCATCTGTTCATGATGTCATGAGACAAAAAATGTCATGGCTCTTCTCTCTTCCCAAAAATCAATTGTAAACAATTTTACAACACCAAGTTATAGTCCAGCAATTTTATTTTAAATTCACAAGCTTTCGGAGGCTTCCCCCTTCGTCAGGTGAACGATGTGAAAATCAGACCAAGTACCTTTCCTCAAAGAAGCAGCCCTTATAAAGCTGATATTGGGATTTATTTTTTTAATCATCAAGCAGTTTAAACTATCTACTTTCAAATCAAGCTGAAGAGTTCATTATCAAAACTGTTCAAAGTTTTCTGCTAAGCTGAGCTACTTATTTTCAGGACAGTTACATCAAAACTGATAAGGATTGAATGGACTTGAAGGGAATTCATTGCGGAAATGGTACATCAGATTCTGTAGTCTGAGAATACTCCTTAAGCTGTAATATTTGTTTCTATGAAGTTCCTTCCAGCAGAAATAAGATCATGTCAGTTTTTAGTCATTTCAGATTAAATAAACTGTTTGGTTAAAGATGGTTAATGTCTTGCCTGTAGCGAGTAAAGCAGAATTCAGGCAACTAAACCTCCTCTTTGAATTGTCCAGCTGAGCAAACAGTTTTGATGAGCCTACGCTTTGCAGCAGGTTTCCATAAACTGACACATCCAAGGATTTGGCTATTGGATCAGATATCAACTGGCCAGTATCCATTCATAAAGCATATTTGGAATTCCATATGTACTGTCATGTTAAGAGAATACATGTCAGAAGCCATGTTGAGAGTTATTGCCCTCGATATGATTTTTCTGACCATAGAGTGGAACTACTCCAAAATTATTTTAAAATTGAACAAAAACAACATTTTTAAATTAATAAGCCTTGGACGCACAGGGTGAGTGAAATTTATCTGTTTATTCACAAAACTGTGTCGACTTTTTCAACTTCAAAACCTATCTCCAGTAAAGTCTCTGCATGTATAATCATTGCTGATTGTTATTATTCCACCGTGGAATTTGATCCATTCACTGGGAATTTCTTCGGGACTTCTCTGGTGCCATAACTTCAGCGGAAACCCCATTTACGTGGGTAAACTTGTTTCCGCTGAACCTCCGCCAAAGTTACGACAGCAGAAAAGGAGAAGTCATGAGGAAATTACCGGTGTTAAACGCTTGGATATATAATAGAGGCTCATCACATTTGTCACAAAATCAAAAAGCACTTCACATAAAATAAATTACTAGCAACTGTTACATAGACAATTGTACAGTGTCAACTGTGCCTCTGAGTCAGAAGGTTGTGGGTTCAAGACCCACTCCAGAGACTGGAGCACATAATCCAGGCTGACACTCCAGTGCAGTACTGAATGCTGCACCGTCGGAGGTAGCATCTTTTGGATGAGATGTTAAACCGAGGCCCCATCTGCCCTCTCAGGTAGACGTAAAAGATCCAACGATGCCATTCGAAGAAGAGCAGGGGAGTTTCTCCCAGTGTTCTGGCCAACATTTATCCCTCAACCAACACCTAAAACAGATGACCTGGTAATTTATTTCATTGCTGTATGTGAGAGCTTGCTGCCACATTTCCTACATTACAACAGTCACTACATTTCAAAACTACTTCATTGGTTGTAAAGTGCTTTGGGATGTCCTGAGGTTGTGAAAGGTGCCATAAAAATGCAAATCCATAAAACTGCTGCAGGAGTTCCTCAGGGCAGTGTCCTTGGCCCAACCATCTTCAGCTGCTTCATCAATGACCTTCCCTCCAGCATAAGGTCAGAAATGGGGATGTTCGCTGATGATTGCACAGTGTTCAGTTCCATTTGCAACCCCTCAGATAATGAAGCAGTCCGAGCCTGCATGCAGCAAGACCTGGACAACATCCAGGTTTGGGCTGATAAGTGGCAAGTAACATTCGCGCCAGATAAGTGCCAGGCAATGACCATCTCCAACAAGAGAGAGTCTAACCACCTCCCCTTGACATTCAATGGCATTACCATCGCAGAATCCCCCACCATTAACATCCTGGGGGTCAGAAACTTAACTGGACCAGCCATATAAATACTGTGGCTACAAGAGCAGGTCAGAGGCTGGGTATTGTGCGGCAAGTGACTCACCTCCTGACACCCCAGAGCCTTTCCACCATCTACAAGGCACAAGTCAGAGTGTGATGGAATACTCTCCACTTGCCTGGATGAGTGCAGCTCCAACAACACTCAAGAAGCTCAACACCATCCAGGACAAAGCAGCCCGCTTCATTGGCACCCCATCCACCACCCTAAACATCCACTCCCTTCACCACCGGTGCACTGTGACTGCAGTGTGTACCATCCACAGGATGCACTGCAGCAACTCGCCAAGGCTTCTTCAACAGCACCTCCCAAACCCGCGACCTCTACCACCTAGAAGGACAAGGGCAGCAGGAACATGGGAACAACAGCACCTGCACGTTCCCCTCCAAGTCACACACCAACCTGACTTGGAAATATATCGTCGTTTCTTCATCGTTGCTGGGTCAAAATCCTGCAACTCCCTTCCTAACAGCACTGTGGGAGAACCTTCACCACACGGACTGCAGCGGTTCAAGAAGGCGGCTCACCACCACCTTCTCAAGGGCAATTAGGGATGGGCAATAAATACTGGCCTCGCCAGCGATGCCCACATTCTATGAATGAATAAAAAAAGTCTTTCTTTTTAGTAACCAGTTTGTACACCACAAGATTCCACAAACAGGAATAAGATGAAAGGCTTATTAATCTGATTTTGGTGATGTTGTTTGACAAAGAAATGATTGGCTAAGACACTGCGATACTTGCTGTTTTTCTCTGAATAGTGCTATGGGATCTTTGATATTCAGCAGACGGAGTTTTGGTATGATGTTTCATCTAAAGTATGGTACCTCAGACAATGCACATTCCCTCAGCACTGCACTCCATTATCAGTCGAGTTTATGTGCTGAAATCCAGGAGTGCGACTTGAACCTTATGACTCAGAGGAATACGTGCTACCAAAGTGAATCAAGCTGACAAACGTAAGAACACAGGCCTAGAAATTGCTGTTCTTGTTATTCAGGGGTTAACTGGGAGTTACTAAAAGTTTCTTGGAGAATTAATGGCAGCTCGTTAACCTCCGATATTGCTGGTTTCATTAGTGGGAGTAAATCGTGCTGCAATGCCTACACTGCAGCCTGACCAGTGGAGCAGCAAAAGTGATAAAGGTTGAGCAGCTGTTAACTGCGTTAAGGAGGCATTTAAACTGTGCAAGGAAGAGCACTCCTTGCAAGGAAGAGCAAGCCAGGAGTGCACTCAACAATATCATTTTACAATGCAGACAGTCAGGGTTCACAAGAATTATTTCAACAACCAGGCGCTGATACAAGAAGTAAGAGACAGTACTATACGGAATTGAAGTGCACTCCCCTGAGAAGCAGGTGGCCCAGCAAGTTTCAGAACAAATAGCAGATCGTAAATGTAGTCTCCAGAACCCAGTAGATCTGGATGGATGTGAAAATTGCTGATCTCAAGAAAACAGCTGAAATTTGATATGCCAAGTACATGCCTCAAGATGGCACAGCACAAAATGTAGCCTCATAGTAAATTAGTTTGATCTGAACCATCGTAACCAGGAAGCTTACCCTGTAAAGCCTTGTCATGAATGCCTTGTATGGCCATACGATAGCATAGGAAAAATACAAACAGCAACTCTATAACTCAAACTGTGGGCACTCAAACATCTTTAGGGCCTGACACAAGAGATCCTGATCAGTCCACCTAACTGCATGAAGCATGTTCATTTAGTGCCAGACAGCATGGGTTGGAGGACGGGCAGCTGTATGGCACTGTCTATGTTGCCTAAATTTTCAAAATCTCAAGACTACTCATCTGCTTGCTGCACAAGACAACACATAATAGAAAGGAGCAAATCAGAACCTGAGGAGGTCCCAAGCTCTCCATTTCATGAGGCCACCCTGGACATCATTGAGTATTAGAGAGAGTTGGGGAGGATGAAGCCAGAGGCTTCTCCTGAGCTCAGGACTAGTACCATGCTGTACTTGTTACGTCCCTGTACTAAGTCGCTGGCACACAGGCATTTAATTAACTCCAAAAACACCACACGCTATATTGCAATACAAGCAGTGCTTGAAGGTGCTTCTTCGAGGCAGCATTTCGACAGATATTCCTCTCCTGTTTTCAGAAGAGTAGAGTGACACCTGAATACACCAGCATTTCACAAAATGCTCCGTCACTCTCCCCACCATTACAAAGCATAAATGCAGCTACACACGCCCCAGAGGATTGAGATAGTGAACTTCAGGAGGTAGGTAGCACTGGGTGACTCAGTATGCTGGTGATGAGAAGCAAGTGGTAGCGGCAACTGAAGAGAGGCATCTGCTGCCCAGAGGACCAGCATGGTTTCTGCCTCTGTTCCAGCGTCTAGAGTCTCTGATCTGACAGCGCCTGCCTTTAAAATGGATACAGCTGTTTGAGCAGCATCATCTATGTGAATGACTTGCATCTGTGCAAAATAACCTGCAAGGTCTTGAAGGGCGTATGGGGAAGTCCACACTTGCACAGTATGGATATATGGCTGTATGCACTGTAGTCTGCTATGCAGCACATAGTAACTCCTGTGGCAATTAAAGTGAAGTCCTCATGGTGCTGGTCCTAAGCACCATGAGAGTATTAATGATTACACTCCTGTGAAGCACCTTGGAATGTTTTACTATGTTAAACGCTATATATAAATGCAAGTTGTTGTTGTGAGAACCTGATTCATATGGGCGGTAGGAAGGCATTGCATGTGTGATGCATGAAAGGTTCAATTTGGAGCACTAGGCTCTTAATGAGCAATTATACCAGCAAGAACTACCACAAAATGGCTAAGAGACATCTTAAAGTGCAGTAGCGCATGACACCCAAATATCTCCACCTACAGAAATAAACAAGCACGATACCACACTTCCTATACTGCTAGTCGGTATCATATATTTCCTGCCGGCTGAAAGATTTACGCCATCAGGCGTTCCTGATAATGTAGAAAATGAATTAAAAAAACATTCAGCCCATCAAGCCATCCCCTTCCTAGCTCCCCTATTTTTCCTTGCAGATTCTCCCATTCACAATCAACCACATTCCCTTCAATTCAGGAGTTGTTTTACTCACCTTTTATCTTCCCGATGCCTTTCCAAAGCCTGATCAAGAGGACCATTATAAATTGTTCAGTACTTTCAACTTCCAGCTTTAAAAATAATTAACCTGCCTCTAATAGTTATTAACTGCTCCATTGTAATAGGGTTACTATTTTCGTGCTCTTAACCTTTACATGCTGTTACTCTCTCCCCTCCTTGCTTTAGTTTGTCCAATGGCAGGGGGGCTCCGACCTCAGTTTGATGAAGGGTCTGAGAAAAGAACTGTCTGTTGCTTTTTCGGACGTCAAATGGCCCATTGTATATTTCCAGCATTTTCTGTTTTTGTAACACATCAGGTATTATCAGCATTGCCATAGGTTCTCCCTGAAATATCTGATCTCCCAAGAGAGCTGAATAATTATAGTCTCTGGTCTAGGCTTTCCCATTATAACACCGACCAGAACCCATTCAATTTAAATGGGTTACCATCAGTGTTACGATCTGAAAATCTAGGCCACAATTTCCAAGAAGAAAAAATTCTGCGAATTTCTTCCTGGCCTTTGAGGCTAATTCAACAGAAAATGTTAAGATATCATTTTAACATTACACCTACTTTATTAAATCTTGACTAGTTGTATTCCACAAATACTACTCACATAACCTAAATAGAAGCTTTGTGTTCCATACAGTATTAGATTACCTAGGCTTATACTAATACTCATCTGCATCAAACCCTGTTCTTAACCATGTATTTGATGCATCCTTTCTACAGGAGGTATCAACAATGGCTGTTAATGCTATGAACTTTTGAGTTTGCTTCAAGAGCCTCAGATGTGGAACTTCAACAAATACCTTCTGGAATCCAATTCAGCAGCCCTCAATCTGAATTAGTTAACCACTCAAACCATTTCACTAGTGTCTAAAACTGTACTAACTATCTGCAATTGGTTCTGTGCTCTTTACATGGATACAGATAATAGCCTTTAAAATTCTTGAGTATTTTTCATACTACTGACTCAGAGCAATTCATTTAAGCCCGGATTGATGACTCAGTCCTTTTTTGAATATTGTGATTACATTGGCTATCCTATATAGTCACGTACCATCCCGACTTGTAGATATATCACAGTTCCCTCATCGTCGATGGGTCAAAATCCTGGAGCTCCCTACCTAACAGCAATGTGGGAGAACCTTCATCATATGGACTGCAGCGGTTCAAGAAGGTGGCTCGCCACCACATTCTGAAGGGCAACTAGGGAAGGACAGTAAATGTTGGCTTTGCCAGCGACGACCACATCCTGAGAATGAATATAAAAATAATCCTCAGATACAGCCCCGTTACCTACTGAGCTCCTCAAAAGCTATGCATATTTCTTCACTTATGTTATTGAAGATTCTAGGGCGTACTCCATCCAGGTCAGATGCCTTTATACCATTTAATACTTTAACTTTCTTCCACACAAATATTTTATTGACTTTTACAAAGGTTATGGATTCCTGAACCAGTTGGACTGGAACTGGGATTAATCTACAATCTTCATTTGTGTAGCCTGAAGTGAATATTGATATAAATTAAAATGAAAGATGGATCAGTACTGGATCAGTTTCATTTTGCTGCTAGCACCACTTAAGTCTTCTGCTAATACTCATATTGATTATAGTCTTAAATTGATCAGTTTTACTTCATTATTCTTGACATTCAACATGAATATGCCTATCCAGTGAAGAAACTGTTAAATTGCTAACAGGTACGATTTATTGCTAGGGAGGGGGAACATGACTGGGGAGATCACAAGAGAATTTTTTTGGTTTACTGATGTGTAGATGAGTGGATTATGATGCAAAGAATCCAAACACTTCAGCTGAAAACAGGAAAGTGGGCAGGTGGGATTATATATTTGTCTGAATGTTCTGGTGGGTTCTAAAGACTAAAATACATCAGAGGCACAAGGAGAAAGTCAACTTTTCTGTTACAAACCCTCAAGTAGGTACTACAGTCCAACAGTACAGGGAACATCATAATTAAGGGGTGTTATATCCAAGATACTTTGTTCTCATATTATTTTCCAATGACTTGAACAAAATATTTTTGATCCATTATGTTGGTGATTATTAAATCCAGTCCATAAAAAGGCTCTTCAATTAAAATAGAAAATGTTGAGTTTGTTACTCAAGTGTAATTTGATTTTAAATTGTGCTTGCCTTCAATCCTCGATCCAACATACACCAAAATTACACTGAAATTTACGTCGGTTTCTATGCCGATCTTGCCAATGGCAACTTACGCTGCAATTTCCATAGAATCTCATTAGCGTGCGCTATAACGTAAAAAAACGGCATAAACCAAGCAAAAATCAGCGTAAACAATCAGGGCCCGAGGAAAGCGCAGCTCATACACCTGCTCCCCATCTTTATCGTATTCATGTTATGAAGCCATCAAACCATCATTTATGCACATTAAGCACAGTGTTTAAGAAAATGCAATTGAAAAAGCGTTTCTCTTTTTAATGTAACAGATTCTAATGCCATAAAAAGCATTCAAAGATATAGAAAAGACAGTGCAGGTATCAGTAAGGAGAAATACCAAAAACGCTAAAAAAAGTGGCTATAAAACAACAGAAATATAGTGACCTCGCATCCTGCCGCACCAAAAATTTGGGGTGCAAATTTACGCTTGTCCAGAACTGATGTAAATGCAGGAAACTCTTGTTCTTTTGCATGTGGGCGGAGCTCTATTGATCAGCTAAGTGGGGTTTCGCCGAACGTAACTTGAGAGTGGCGCAAGTAATCAAGGAAATTCGCATTAAACCAGCGTAAGTCACTCACACGCGACTTTCCTCGGAAGCGCCCGGTGCTTACCCTGATTGCGCCGCAAATTACAAGGAAATTCCAGGCCTTCAATTCAGTTTTCAAGTCGGTATCTTAACCACAATGCCAATGCTAAGAAGATAAGCCCCTTTATATCATCTGTTAAGACACATTTGAATCAAACTATTTTGTTTTCTTTCTATGGGCCAAGAATTATTGTTTCACTCAGTTTTCCCAAATTTTGTAAAATTTCAAATAACTATTCTGACAGCGCACATTCGAAATGCACATTTTTCAATGATAACAAAAGGCTTGTGGAAAATGCTGGCAATAACAGAATTTCCATAAATACAAGTGTAATAGATCAAAGTCAATCACAGCCGATCCAATTAAACAAATGCATTTCTGAGTGTCATGGGCAGTTAATAGAAACTGCAGACAGTTACAATCACTATTTTGCATTGAACAAAGTGGATTTCAAGCCTTTCCTCAGCTCGACCTAATTAATATTGCAGGATTTTTAATGTCAAAAGCAACATTCTGTACCCAAACTCTAGATATTTCACTCAACAGTAGTTCAATAAATCAACACAGGTACATTCATTCAGGTTACACTACACATTCTGTTGGCAATGAAAAACTCCATTATTACAGATATTCAAAAAGAGTGCTCATTTTCCTCAGATCACTTTGAGGTTTCCATGCTTTGTGTACTTAGAGATGATTTGAATTAAAATGGAACAAAAGGCTTTCAGCTGTTTGACAAAACTTTTGAAACCACATTTTAATTTTATTTCATAGCATTGAAGGTGCACTCATAACATAACCCATGTTGTCTATTGAATTAATTGGTACCTTTTTTTAAAATTTACAAGTATTTCCCATCTACATACTGCCCCTCGGTTACATCATCCAAAAGCAAAGCATCAGATTCCACATGTACGCTGATGACACCTAGCTCTACCTCACCACTACCAGTGTTTTATAAAGGTTCATCATGACTTCCTTACTTTTGTACTCTATGCCTCTATTTATAAAGCCCAGGATCCCATATGCTTCTTTAATCGCTTTCTCAACCTGCCCTGCCTCCTTCAACGATTTGTGCACATATACCACCCCACCGATCTCTCTGTTCCTGTACCCCTTTTAGAATTGTGCCCTCTAGTTTATATTGCCTCTCTTCATCCTTCTTACCGAAATGTATCACTTCGCATTTTTCTGCGTTAAATTTCATCTGCCACATGTCTGCTTATGCCACCAGCCTGTCTATATCCTCGAAGTCTATCACCATCCTCCTCACTCTTCACTACCCTTCCAAGTTTTGTGTCATCTGCAAATTTGGAAATTGTGCCCTTTACACCAAAGTCCAAGAAAAGCAGTGGTCCCAGCACCGACCCCAGGGGGACACCACTGTACACCTCCCTCCAGTCCAAAAAACAACCGTTCACCACTACTCTCAGTGTCCTGTCACTTAGTAAATTCTATATCGATGTTGCTACTGCCCCCTTTATTCCATGGGCTGCAGTCTTGATGACAAGCCTACCACGCGGCACTTTATCAAATGCCTTTTGAAAATCCATGTACACCACATCAACTGCATTGCCCTCATTGACCCTCTCTGTTACCTCATCAAAAAATTCTATCAAGTTAGCAAAAGGAGGTGGTGGCTTGTAGCTTAATTAAATATTCAGGATTGCCTAAATACATGATTCCACGAAGTGACAAGTGAAAGTTACTTCATGTAATATATGGACAATGAGGTTGTAATTCTCAAATACAAAAATCACTGGTGACTTTTTAAGACAGAAGTTGGGGTGAAATCAGTCTTGCGCGGGAGCACAAAACAGGCAACAGCAAATCAGCAGCCCTTCATAACTTTGAAGTCAATGGAATAGAAAATTAGGCAAGCTGTAAAAGTGGCTTCCGACTTGCTTGCACCTGTTTTGCGCTAGCGCCTAAAACCGATTCACTCCCTTATCTCCAATTGGAAGGCTGAACTTTAATCTTCGATGCACTGTTTTGCTTATTTTATTCAAGGATGCAAGGCACAGTTTTGTGCAACCATGTTGCGTGGTAAATAGTGTTTTACAGGAGATCTCCTCAAATGTCATCATTTGTTGGATAACAGATTATTCTTGAAGGCACAGCTGCTAATGAGTCTTCAATTGGCGGTTATTTCAGCTCAGTTTCACTTTCAGTGCTATTGTCCTTATAAATAAAGCATGCTGAGAATACAGGCAAGTGCAATGTACAGGCAACAGCAAGGGTAAAATCACTGCTGTTGAAAGGTATGCATATTTATGAAGCAAATTCACAGCTGTCAGCTATAGAGCCTTATTTAAATTGGCATCAAACCAGCTCCAGCATAAGGTTGTGGGTCCATGTTAGTAATTATAAATGTTGTTGTACCCTTGTCACACAGTCTGTATCTGTACAATACCATTATCTCAGAGGATGATTTGTGCACCATCAGTGATATCTAAATTTTATTTTCACTATGCATGACAAGGCATGGTGTTATATGCAGTAGATCCATGGACAGGTTTCTTGCACTGATTGATAGATCAACATTGCATTAAAAAAAAATCAGATGACTGTTTTCTGGTGAGATTCACTGCACCTGCTCCACGAGCTGTAAACACTTTAAAATGACATCTGCAAACACTGCACTACTGTTGCATTATCTTCAGAGGGTGCAGTTGTACTTTTGCCACCATCAGAGCCTACTTTTATCAATAGACGTTGCAATGGCTTAGGAAGCCCTTAAAGTGGCCACCTATCCTGCAAGTAACCTCGGTGACATATTTCAGATAGGAAGTCAACAGTAGGCAGCAACCTTCTGACTCCGAGGCAAAATCGCTACAGTTGAAGTCGTTCTAATTCACCGTAAGGCTTAATTTGTTAAAATTCAATGAGGTGAATTCAGGTTTCAGACAAGGCTGGATTGAGCTCTTTTATTGGGAAATCTAGGCTTCTATATTTGAGTTACTGGTTAATCCTAGTAATTAATTTTGCATTTCTACAACCTAAATCAGACTTGTTTGTGAGCTGCAGTATCAAAGCCCTAATGTATGAGCTTAAACATGTCTAACCTTTTAGAATGAAACTCTATTATAATTGATTGCTAAAATAAATCTCCCTTTTATTTATTCAGCTTTTTAGTGGATTTTGATGCTAATCAAGGTGTCAGTGATGGAAAGTGGAACATTTTCCAAGTTTGAGCACAGAGTTAGCATTCGAGCACTTCTAGTTTAGGTACAGCGCAGGTGGATGCAGAGTATTGCTCTCGCTGTATTGCCCCAACAATGTAACATAACCCCATTTTCAAGAAAGCAGTCACTATGCATCAATGCAATGTTTTCCATTTCCTGTGGCTTATGGGCTTTCTGAGTTATTGTGGCAATTTGTGGCAAATGCTCGTCAGTTTTATGAAACAGGAGCATGCAATGGGTCACACTGCTCAATCTCAATTCAGATAGCCAACTGAGAGCACTGTAGCTTGTTCTGGGGCGGGGGGGGGGGGGTGGGGGGGTGGCGGTGTTGGTGGCAGGAAGGAAGAGGGGTAGCAGGGAAAAGGACCAGAGAGAAGTTTACATTTTTTAAAAAAAAACAGGGCTCCCCTTCAGAGTCTGTTCCAAACAGGTGCTGTACAACTTCAGCACAGCTCAGGCTTTCCAGTTGTTTTATGGGTAGCCCCATAATTTGCATATTTTCCACATTCCTAATGAGCCTTGTGTGCAGTTTGTGTGCAGGCTTTGTGCCGGCCAGCTGCATTGGGCAGCGCAGAGCGCACTGCCCATGTTGGAGGCCTTGTGCCTCCACACCTGATGATATGAGGAACAGTTGTCCGATGCATTTCAGCATATTGGGTGTCAGCCCTTAAATAAACAGTAGTGCTACACTCTTGAGCCTAATCTAATGAACGAATTGTACATCTTCTGGTGACCATAGCATGAGAGCAACAGAAGAGTGACCACCCACAGTACTAGGGCCAGAGGTCATTCTCTTTTCTTCTTTCCCCACGAACAGTACCAGTAGAACCAGGATTCAATCTCTCTTCTCTACTCTTCCCACCCACAGTTCTTCTCTTCTTCCCATCTATTACATTTAAATTTCTTTCTGGGGAGGAGTGGGGTGGGAGATAAAAAAAATAAGGAAAATCAGAAAATTAGTTTTGGACCAATGTCCAAGTTTAATGCTGTAAACCCAGGATTAAATTAATGTGAATATTTCTTCTGTCAAATTACAAATTTCAGAACCGTTTTTAAAAATCAAAATAGTTCAAGCAACCAAGTGTTAACCAACAATAGCACTTTTCACTATTCAGTGCCAGGCTTCAAATTACTTATTTTTTTTAAACACAAATCTTAGTTCTAGCCTTTTATTGTTGCTGTGGAAACTCCTACAGAAAGAGAAATAGTAAATAAACAACATTCACAGGAATTCACATTCCGAGGCACATGGAAGTTAAGAAATTCCCATATTTGGTTTCAAATCATCTTGTAAGCATATCTGCCATTTTCATCCAATAAATGAAACAGAGAGTATACTTTTTTTTGTTGTTTTTAATAAAGATTTTCCTTCAAGATTCAGGGCTTCAAAAATGTTGTTTTCATTAAAAACATGCAACCAAAAGTGAGGTGGGTCAGGATGTCTGGCCACCAGTCTGCTGTACCCTGGCCCTGTCCCAAATCCAAAGGGGTAGGGGAAGGGTCATTTATATAAGCAGAATAGGATCCCGAGCCATTTTCAGCATTACTGCGGCACTCACCGCAGCCAAGGGGGAGTGACACCTTGCTGCAGTGTGAGGGTGCCAACTGCTCACTTCTTAAAAAAAAAATCAAAAATTACTACTTTCCCCAATGGCGATCAGTCACTCTGTTGGGAAACTGGCACTTGAGACAGTTCTGGGCCCTACTTCTACTAGGATCTGGTCTCTGGCACGTTAGTATGCCTGCATCATGACAAATGGCATCATTCCAGCAGTCTTGCCTCTCCTGGTGGCATCTGCAAGGAGGACGAAAGAAGCACCCCCATTTCTAGTGGACTTTGGCAGCGTAAAAAAAAAATTCAGCTGGCTTGCCTCAGCCCTGACTTCAGCTTTTTGATTTCTGGGAGGATTCACATGGTTGTGTAAGCCAAATGACCCTTTGTAATTGATTCTAAGCTTTCCCACTGCTTAAAGGAAAAATAGGTTTCAGCCAGAAGCTGGGAAAACCACCAATTTGAGAAACTTAGGAATTCCGAATCTAAATTGGAGAAATCTGGATTTATATGAATTGAGATAGATTTGGATTTCTGTATTGAACAATCCCCATTTTCTTTTCTTTAAAAAAGAAACTCTGTCCCACATGGAGAGAGTCTGAACAGTTTGGCATTTTTTTCCGAGCAAGTCAACTTGGAGATAGCCACAGAAAATTGAAAGGTCAACTCTTTACAAGAGTATTTTGTGCCAAGATAGTGTATTTCTCTGTACGTTTGTTGGAGAATCTTCAGTCACAAGAAACTTATGGTGCTAGTCCATCTGCTACAGAATCTCTAGTCAATTGCATCTTATCATTCCAGTCATGTACTTCACATGTCCTTATGTTCTGTGACTTCAAAAATACATCAGTGTTGACTGTTAATACCAAGAAAGCTCCTTGCATTGTAACCTGAACATTGAGTTGCACATTTTAAACCAAAACAAGAAAGGCTGACAGACTTGGCAGACATTAACAACATAATCCAAGGTCTGCTCTCATTGAATTTTCAGTTCACTAGAATTTTGATATCCTCCATTAAATCATAAATCTGAGACATGAGACAACTCAATTGCGCATTATGGAAATGTATAATTTAACATCCTGATGTTCAAATCCAAGTGTGTTTGACAATGTACCTGTAAGTGCCATTAAAAAAGAGACCTGAAATTTCACATCATGAAAAATCAAGGAAATGCTTCATTTTCCTCTGAACTCAGCAAACTGGTATCTAAATTGTGGGAAGCTTTGAAATATGCATATCAATTTGTTAACAGGAATAAAAAAAAACAGCAGCAATTGTGACATTCCTTACCTAAGGAAGGCTATTCCTTACCCAAGGAAGGATATACTTGTCTTAGAGGCGGTACATCAAAGGTTCACTAGATTGATTCCTGGGATGAGAGGGTTGTCCTATGAGGAGAGATTTTAAGTAAAATAGGCAATGCGCTCTGGAGTTTTGAAGAATGAGAGGTGATTTCATTGAAACGTATAAAATTCTTAGAGGGCTTGACAGGGTAGATGCTGAGAGGCTGTTTCCCCTAGCTGGAGAGTCTAGGACTAGGGGACACAGTCTCAAGATAAGGGGTCGGCCATTTAGGACTGAGATGAGGAGGTATTTCTTCACTCACACGGTGGTGAAACTTTGGAATTCTCTACCCCAGAGGGCTGTGGATGCTCAGTCATTGAGTATATTCAAGGCTAAAATCGATAGCTTTTTGGACTCTAAGGGACATTGGGGTCGGGCAGGAAAGTGAAGTTGAGATCGAAGATCAGCCATGATCTTACTGAATGGCGGGGCAGGCTCGAGGGGCCATATGGCCAATCCTGCTCCTATTTCTTACGTTCTTATGATGCTTGTTGGAATATTGGCTCAGAATTTGCTGGAGTGGGGCGTCTCGTGGCGAGCGGCGTGAATTGGATTTTTTTCCTCACCCTTCAGTTTGTATTATTTTTGCGCTGCAAATTGCTGACTCATTTACTGTGTCACCTCCAGTTGCGCCCTGCAAAGCAGGGCGTGGAAACTTTTAAGGCGTCACCTCTGTGCTGCCAAATCTAATGCATTGCTTCCCATGTTGTGCACCTGCTACACCAACCATTTAACATAGTACTCCGCCATTGCATTTAAGAGAAAACTATTCACCCAACAGTTCTTCGACACATCGTCAGTCCTGCTTTGTCAATGTGATCCACATCTTGCACAACTGCTTGTGAACACCTCACATCAGTTAAAGATACGTTTTATTATGAAACAATGGCCTAAACAGTTTCATCCATCAGAATGCATCTGACCTCCAAGTTGAAACTGCCAATATTCAGCCAGACCAAAGCGATGCTGCAAAGTATGGCCTTACTCTTCATAGTTATTTACGACCTCAAATGGAAAGAATCAAGTCTATATTTTCTTTCTGTAAAGCAGTAACATGAGCGTTCTTTTTTTAATATTTGATGATGTCCTTACTATTTGCAACTGCGATTACCTCCAAACTGTAAGCTTAGGCTATTAATAGTTAGCAGTGAAGAATAAACACCACCTTCCCAAGTGAAATGGTGAGAGTGGGAGCAGCTGGAAGAGACCGTTGCATTGATCAGACAAACACCTAAAGAAGCATGTCACTGGATATCAGAATTTCTCGCTTGTCTCAACGGCATTGAAATTGGAAAAGAATGCTGATGTTTTAATTCACTTTGAAAGTTGTGTAGATTCATTCTGGCACATGAGCATGCAGGTGGTGGGGACACAGTGCAGTGTTACCAACGCAGATCTGAACTGACATGAAGCCAAGTCTCAGACTATTCATAAGCTGCAAAGTCAAAACAGCAAAATGGCTGCCTCTGGTTCATTGTCCTTTATCCTTGTACTTTGCAGCTGTCACCCAAACAGCCTCCTCACAGATAGAACAGTCGGTAAATGAACAGGCAACTGCTTTGCAGCTCCCGACAGCAGTGCTGTTCGTACATTATCTCCTTAGAAGCAAACATGAAAAGAATCAGGTTACCTGTCCATGTGACTCCTGAAAAAAGCTTCTTTTAAATAAACGGTTAGCTGCCTCAGTGATTGCTCAGTCAGCACAGTAAATCAAAAGACTTCAACTTTACAGCAATTTATTATTTTGATTTTATTCTATAAGTAAAGTAACAATCCACAAAAAATAGAGGGAAGCAGCACATCCATCCCTTCAGTTATATTCCCATTCAATCAGAAAGTGATGAATTAAGCTTGGCTTTTCTGTTACTTTCACTGACTGCAAGATCCCTGCCACATCTTCTCTCCTGACTCTTACAGCCTGTTTACTAGCAAAGGTAATTAATGTGCTACCATGGTTACAAGAAGCCAATAGTAAATTGTAAACACATTTACAACAGTTATACACAGATGTGCTGGAGGCCACTGAAGCAATGAGCATCCCCCTGGACCCAAGCCCACGCACACTCGAGTCAAGGAACACCCCCCAATCACGAGCTCCCAAAGGTCTTAGTCCTGGCAGCATGAAGATGCAATCCTCTATTGTAGAGCAATCCCCCACAACAAACATATGGGGGGTGATTTTAAACCCCGAGAACGGGTGGGTTGGGGGCGGGTGAGAGTTGAAAATAGTTGCTTTTTTGGGTCGTGGCCGCAAAATTTTTGGACTTGGCATTCCCATTGGAAAGCCGGGTTGCGGTCGCGACCCAAAAAATAACTATTTTCAACTCCCACCCGCCTCCAACCCACCCGTTCTTAGGGTTTAAAATCACCCCATGGTCTAAGTACCCTTGGAGCATCTGCCAGTCAGAGCAAGTGATGTACGGGCTGCAGGTGGAGTTGGAGTAGCAGTAGGAGATGTGGAACCCACTTCCCGCAGGCCAACCCTCCACCCACCCACTCCAACTAGGGCTACCCGCTGAGGAAACAAGCCTACACTGCACAATGCCAACAGAGGCCTGTTGCTGCAGCATCTCACTCCTCTTCCTACAAGCCCCAGCAGCCCCTGACCAGGGATATCCTCAGCCCTGGCATTGTATAAATATGTATAATCTATATGCAGAACCCTCACTAAATTTACCTGTAAGTATTGTGAAATATACACTGTAGCATGTACTCTGTGTGGAACCATATGTGAGTGCATGGAAAATTCTTATATAAAATGTTAATAAAAAAAGTTATACAATGGAAGGACGCTCGACATTCTCCCTTGTGCTTTTTTTAAGTTATACAAATATCCCCCGATAAGGAGCATTCCATTTGTTCATCACTTTATACAATATGAATGGAGTCATCAGATTGTTTGATCTTAAAGCATTCTTTAATATGCAACAAGTCAACTGCCTTTACTAACTATCCTGCCATTTTTTTTTTAAATGAGGTATTTATATTTTCTCTATTTCCCTTGTTCTGGGTCTCTGTACCATTCCTACCCAAGATGAATCTCCTTCCTATCCTTTGGGAAAAAGCTTGCCCCTGGCTCAAGAGAGTACAGGTGCTGTGAGGAAAAGACGTGCATCCCATCAATCTGTGGCGCAGAATAGTGGGCTTAAGTGAGCCTCCCCTCCTGCTTGATTCTGACTCTCTGTTTTAAATACTACCAAGAGACAGAGCTCAGAACTGCTCGTTGGATTCTACTATTCATTAAACCTGCCTGGACCTCAGATATTTAAGGTGGGAGTTTCACATGTACACTGAGCGTCTTGTATCCTATTTCCTAATATTCTTGCATATAGGATGCTCAGTGATGTTTATGCTCATGAATAATGAGAGTCCAGGGGCTAGGGAATCAGCAATGAATGTTAGTTCATTTAAAGGGCATAGTAAGTACAGTGATTCTGGAGTTTTAAGACCATGTTTTCCTTTTGTTTGGATTTCCTAATGTGAGTTCTCCCTTCTATGGTGTTTGGAAGAAGCAAAGGAGGGACAATAGAGGAATTCTAGGCAGAACAGGCTGTATGAGAGGGGCTCTGTGCTCTGTGCCCACCTACCGACATTTGCACACAGAGTGAGCATACGATGCTTTGACATAGGGAGCTGGGACAGAGCGGGAGCTGGGACAGCAGACACAAGAGCACCACCAAGATATGTGAATGCCTAACTAACTAATTTTAGATAATTCCTCGGAAGCATCCCAATCATGTCATGTTTGCAATGACACTAAATAAAAGGAGGCATGGAAGGGCAATGAACAGCCAATGTACTCCAATGTGCCACACATACCAAGATACCACCAATCATATTTGCAGGCCCTAGCAAACCTACCTGGCACAATCACGGGGAACTGTCCTCAAAGAGTTGGGTCCATTGGCAAGCCAGATGCAGAGCTATGCTATGTGCTGCAAGGGTACTTGAAGCTACCATGCAGCATAGGGCTGGTACATCCAGATATCATCAACGGTCAGCTTAAGTCTGAAACCTGGCTCCACCTCCTTATAAGCATGCTGCAATGCTGCCCTATTGGCACTGGCATTGTGGAGTGGCATGGAGGGTCACCTTCTGCCTCGTGCAGCACCACAAACAGGCTAGGCTACCCAGTCACGTGCCTGCACCTTGGACTTCCTTTCCCTTTATTTTTAGCGGTGACTTCCTAGTTTCGTCCCCCTTCAACCTTGGCAAAGGCAGCCAATGGGTTAAGGTGCCTTCTCAGTCTTTCCAAAAGGTTTTCAGAATTTTTGTCACCCTATTATGCAAACTGCACCCTTATCAGAAAACCTGGGCTCCATACACTTTGAGAAGAGATTGCAGGCTGAGCTGAAACTTAAGATCTAAATTGTCACTGACTCTAATTGTCAATTAGGACTTTTTTGGAATAGTTTTTTCCATATCTGCTTTGGCTCCAGTTGTGCATGTGAATTCATAATTTCTTCGTCCGCCACTATGAAATCACATTATTTCTTTTTCAGTCTCTGTCTTACACTTGGCAGCAAAATTACTTTTGACACACTTTTGTTCCATGCCTGTCTGAATGCTGGAGACTGATTCTTGTCCTTCAGACATTTCTTTCCAAAAAACTGGCAGTCAATTCATCTCTGATCACCTCAGGCTTCTACTCACTGGCTTTCCTACCAAGTAATTTATTCTTGGCACTCCCTTTTCGCCTAACTGTATATAATTGCATCATTACTGAGCTGCTTCATCCAAGACCACTTACGTTCAGCTCTTACCATGTCTGCAGCTTTCTTAAGGTTGGGATCTGGCCGTCTCTCTCACACACGAGTCTTTGACTCCAAAAATAATCCTATTCCAAATCAGTGACTACTTCAGTTCACCAAAATCACAAGCATCTATCAGCTTCTTCCACACTAAAGCAGCAATCAATCCGTTCCCCATCTCTTTACTTATGAGTAAGGTAACTGATTTATCATTTCCATGTAAAAGCAGAATTCGACCCCCAAAACACCAATTTTTTTTAAAAAAAAGATTTTCTGATTCTGTGCTCCACAGCCCACAGTCCATTGAAATGAATGGGTAGCAATTGAATGGCAGAACAGGCTCGAGATGCTGGAATGGTCCACTCCCATGTTCCAACAAGATCTCTTAGAAATTTCTCACCGCTTTCACTGGAGATGGTTACAAGCTGGATAGCCTGGTGGTGAAGGATAAAATACCAGAGCTTGGTCTTCAGTTGCTTCCAAGCCTTTGTTCACAGAGATTCCACATTACCCGCACCATACCCTAGATCTGCTCTCTTATAAATGGATACGAGAGTTCCCAATTGATATGCACTACCTGAATACAATTAACACTAATTGATATAAATCACATGGCTACAATTAACACTGTTCCCCAACGTGGCAATCACAATGCCTTTCCTTTACAACAGCTGACTTATGATTCATTGTAAGCAATGTCACAGGAGATCTACCAGTACTTAAAAGCTTCATGAGTCACTTTTTTTCCCCCATCAAGAATGGAAGAGCACGTGTGCCCATATATTAAAAAAAGGGAAAAAATGTTATAAACTCTGTGAACCTCTCCTGGTGTTGCCAAATGATGGCTGCATAGACCTGGCCAGAATCTTGTGTATAGGTGATATTCTGGGAGCCAATTTCATAGGCAGAAAATGGCCTCACTTCTGTGTTACAGCGTGACTGAGAAGTGTGCCCTACCTAAAAATATGTAAATACCACATTTTCATTTTGCATTGCATTGTGCACATTGAAGTACATTTTAAGTTGGCTTCTTTATTTAAAAATTGTTGCTAATTTTTGGAGGGAAAAATCCTAGAAGAGCTATGATTCACATGCTAGCTGTCTGATTCTGTATTCACAACACAATATTTTCCAGCACCAATAAAGTCATTGTACTGTAGATTTATACAGTGGCAAAATGCTTGCCAATATTTCAGGGGCAGCAATACCCAGTTATTCACAATTATTAACATAATGTTGCATAGAAAAGTGATGAGATCAGCAGAATTCTCCCTCAGTAAAAATGACATTTGAAGTTTCATTGAGCAGAATATATGGCAAATAGTTACATAGTATTAACTGGATTTCTGTGTACACAGATACTGAAAGTGGCTTCTAACAATACACATACATGCACATCACTGAGAGTGCTTGTGTTCACTTATGGTTAAGGTACAAAGAAGGAATTACTGATTTTATATAATGTTAAGGATAAAATTTACAGATCGATAGTTGTCACATCGATCGGTGAGTGACGAGTATCACTGACTCCATAGTTATCCCATTGTGAGAAGAAGCAAGATAAGAGACTGACAAATCCCAGCCAGGTTGGCGGTGAAGAGAAATACAGGAAAGGGGCAGAGAAAGACATGATAAAGAGGAAAAGAGTGGGGAAAGATTACAGCGATGTCTCTTGGTCATTCCTGCAGCCCACATGATAGGTGCATTTTGCCATGTTTATGTTTTTGGCACAACCGAATGGCTCAGGTTTTCGGCTCAAGATTGAAAATCCCACCCCTGGAATTTGTCTAATGTTGACAGTCCTGGTTTGGTAATTCTTAAATACAATTGCAAATATATTAATGGGCGCAGGTAGGGACGCTCTCTAAAGAACAAATATATATATATACGCAGATCAATTTCCTCTGGTGCTACACATGGAGAGTCAAGACCAAGCATAGAAGTGGGGTTAAAGGGTGGAGGAGAATTACATAATTCCATCCCCATTTTAAAGACATAAAGATTCTATCCTTATTTTTACATTTACATGGAGTCTACAGCAGAGAAATAGGCCATTCAGCCCAACTAGTCTGTGCAGACGTTTATGCTCCACATGAGCCTCCTTCCTCCCTACTTCATCTAACCCCATCAGCATACCCTTCTATTCCTTTCTCCCTCATGTGCTTATCTAGCTTTAAATGCATCTATGCTAGTTGCCTCAATTACTCCTTGTGGTAGCACATTCCACATTCTTACCATTCTTTGGGTAAAGAAGTTTCTCCTGAATTCCCTTTTGGATTTATTAGTGACTATCTTATATTTATGACCTCCAGTTTTGGACTCTCCACAAGTGGAAACATTCTTTCTATCCTATCAAACCCTTTCATTATCTTAAAGACCTCGAACAGGTCACTCCTCAGCCTTCTCTTTTCAGAGCCCCAGCCTGTTCAATCTTTCCTGATAAGTATATCCTCTCAGTTCTGGCATCATCCTTGGTGAATCTTTCTTGCACCTTCTCCAATACTGCAATATCCTTTTTGTAATATGGATTCTAGAACTGTTCACAGTACTCCAAGTGTGGTCTAACCAAGGTTCTATACAAGTTTAACATAACTTTCTCTGCTTTTCAATTCTATTTTATTAAATTTATTCGTTCATGGGATGTGGGCGTCGCTGGTGAGGCCGGCATTTATTGCCCATCCCTAATTGCCCGTGAGAAGGTGGTGGTGAGCCGCCTTCTTGAACCGCTGCAGTCCGTGTGGTGATGGTTCTCCCACAGTGCTGTTAGGAAGAGAGTTCCAGGATTTTGACCCAGCGACGATGAAGGAACGGCGACATATTTCCAAGTCGGGATGGTGTGTGACTTGGAGGGGAACGTGCAGGTGGTGTTGTTCCCATGTGCCTGCTGCTCTTGTCCTTCTCGGTGGTAGAGGTCGCAGGTTTGGGAGGTGTTGTCGAAGAAGCCTTGGCGAGTTGCTGCAGTGCATCCTGTGGATGGTACACACTGCAGCCACTGTGCGCCGGTGGTGAAGGGAGTGAATGTTTAGAGTGGTGGATGGGGTGCCAATCAAGCGGGCTGCTTTATCTTGGATGGTGTCGAGCTTCTTGAGTGTTGTTGGAGCTGCACTCATCCAAACAAGTGGAGAGTATTCCACCACACTCCTGACTTGTGCCTTGTAGATGGTGGAAAGGCTTTGGGGAGTCAGGAGGTGAGTAACTCGCCACAGAATACCCAGCCTCTGACCTGCTCTCGTAGCCACAGTGATTATATGGCTGGTCCAGTTAAGTATCTGGTCAATGGTGACCCCCAGGATGTTGATGGTGGGGGATTCGGCGATGGAAATGCCGTTGAATGTCAAGGGGAGGTGGTTAGACTCTTTCTTGTTGGAGATAGTCATTGCCTGGCAGTTATCTGGCGTGAATGTTACTTGCTACTTATGAGCCCAAGCCTGGATGTTGTCCAGGTCTTGCTGCATGCGGGCTCGGACTGCTTCATTATTTGAGGGGTTACGAATGGAACTGAACACTGTGCAATCATCAATTCTATTTAAGCAATATGTCCTTATTCTTCCTACCAAAATGCATCACCTCACACTTATCTATTTTGAAATTAATTTGCCAACTGCACACCCAAAATTGCCTTATAAATTCCTATGTCCACATTTATATTGGAAGCTCCCTATGTAAATTGGTCACAATGTAATTACACCCTCCTGCCAGTAGTGGTGCTGCAGCTCCTTCACTGTAGGGAGCATGTAATTGCAGAATTATATGCTTGCATAGGCAGTTTGCATTATAAATGTGGACATAGGAATTTATAATAGAAAAAGTTGACAGGAAAAATATTAAACAGATATTACACACTGGTTACAGGCATAAAATAAAAGGAAGACTTGCATTTATATAGCGTCTTTCATGATCTAAGGACACCCCAAAGCGCTTTACAGCCAATTAAGTAGTTTTGAAGCGTAGCCACTATTGTAATATAGGAAATGCGGCAGCCTATTTATGCAGAGTAAGATCCTACAAACAGCATTGAGATAATGGCCAGATAATCTGTTTTTTAATGATGTTGGTTGAGGGATAAATGTTGGCCAGGACACCAGGAGAACTCCCATGCTCTTCTTCAAATAGCGATATTAGGGCAGACAGGGCCTCAGTTTAATTTCTCACCCAAATGACATGGGTAAAATGGGTATAGAGGGATATGGGCCAAGTGCAGGCAATTGGGACTAGCTTAGTGGTATAAACTGGGCGACATGGACATGTTGGGCCAAAGGGCCTGTTTCCATGTTGTAAACTTCTATGATTCTATGATTCTATTCTACCTCCGTACTGCACTTAAGTGTCAGCCTAGATTTTGTGCTTTTATTATGAAGTCACATTTTTATTATTGCTGGTTCCTTGTTTGCTCAGGTGAATCAATAGGAGGCTGCTCTCCATTATGTATAACAATGAAGTAGCAGTCAGTTAGATTTCATGGCGCCAAAGCCATTGGAAGCCTTGTGAGATTTGAGTGTAAAGCCCAAACAGATGTCCTAGAGCCACAACGCACGCTTTTCAAACATGGAGCAGAAGGTTATGCAGTTTAAGAAAAATGGTGCAGGTTTTAGTGATTTTGTAAAATAGCCAAATTGACATCAGTTTTTTTTTTAAAAAAAGACTGGCAGATAATGAATACGGACGGAAACCTGTTTCAGAGTCTCTACGGAGAACACACATTTAATTGTGATGTTCTCGATGAATAAAACAGCTAAAATATCAGCGGCATTACTGGAACTTAAATCAACTCCAAAAAATAGATCCACGATCATGGAGCTGTTGAGAACATTTACTAGAGATCGGCACAAGTTGCAAACACTGGAGTAAATCAGGTGGTGCAGTGGGTCAGGTGCAGGGGGTGGCAGAATTGGCCCTGCATCCATATCCTACTGATTGCTCACACCCATTTCACAACTTAGCCTCATTAACACTCAAGATGAAGGGTTTGATTTTGCAATGGTGGCGGGTTGGCAGTGTGGGGGGGGGCGGGCGGGGGGGGGGGGGGGAGGGGGTGAAGGTGTGCGTGGCAAAACCACATGAACAAAACTTAGCGTTTCCGACGCGATCGCGTGGTGATTGATGATGATTAACGTCCTCTCCGGGTTTCGCGCCCGGCAGCCAGCCTGATTGACAGGCAGGCTGCCGTCAGGAGCTGCAACACGAGGGGGGCAGGGGTGGAGAGAGAACGGGAGAGAGAAAGACGTCATCCGGCGCTGGAATGGAAGACCGAGGGTGGGGGGGTGGGGGGAGAGGGTGGAAGATCGGGGGGAGAGTGGAAGATCGAGGGGGGGGAGGTGGTGAAGAGATGGAGATTGGAGAGGGAGACATCGGACATCGGAGCAGGGTGCAAAGGCAGGTTAATTTTGCGTTTTAACTTCCATCTATGGTGTTTTATGTAATTTATTTTGTTTCTTTTTCCCTGATCCAGCCCATAACATCTGGTTTCACCAGGCGTGAATCAGAAGCAGTGGGCAAGCTGCCCAGGTAAGTTAAAAATCGTTACAATTACTTCATCTGTCACAGGTAAAGTGCCTTAAATACCTCAATGAGGTACATTTGGCTCTTTAACTGTTCGATTTCCGGTTTCGGGGTTGCCCGTGCGCACACAGGTGGGTCCCTGGGAAACTCGGAAGTTGGCGGGTTGGAGCCGGTTTCCAAACCCGCTCAGGGTTTACAGCGATTTTCGGAGCCCCTCCACCCCCAACGCACTTGCTCCTTCACCCGAAAATCGAGCCCGAAGTCCCCAAGATTTGATGCTAATGAACAAGTCTGAGAGATTTGTCAGGTTGTTCTTTATTTCTCCAGTGCCTGTTTGGTATAAGAGTAAGGAAAGATCCATGAGCAAAGGAGATCTTAAATTTCTATTGGCTTTTGTATAGGGTTTTTCTTGCAACATTTACATTGCCTTTGCAGTGGTGTTTATAGCAGATGTTTTTTCCATATTTCTGAATTTTTTATTTTAACTGGTCGATTTCCTGGTGCACTGCACACAGAGATCAAATATAGTCTTCAGGCAAAGTAGGGTTAGATAGTGGGGCATAACTGCACCACAGCATGAAAACATAATTCAGGACTAAAATTAACTTTTCATTTATCCAGCCCGCCTAGCACGACTCTATAATCACGATAAATACAACTCAGGTGATAAAAAGACAGATCGAAAAAAAGGAGAAAAATTAAAGTTTCTTTGTCATAAATTTTTATCTGGAAAGAACTATTTAAAAAGCACATTAAATGTCTATGAATATATACAGGAATGAGGACATGCCAAAGCTTATTGAAACTGCACAAACTGAGAGGACTCATTTGTTCCTTATCCAGCACGACAGATCACAAGGCATAGAAACTGACACCAAAAAGGCACAATGGAATCTGCCCAGAAAGACCAAAGATGAAAGAATCTGCCCAGCAACTGCAAACACAACAAAATCTGCCCAGCAGCCATTTCACAATACAAAAACTTTAAACACAGGGGAAAAACCTGAAAAAATTGAATTTTTCTCCGCAGAAGCCTTGGACACCAAGTCCAATCTTTTAAAACATTGTAAGATTGCATGTGCAGCACCGATTCTGGGCCAGAAAATGGGCTCAGGTGAATTTCTACTGCCATATTTGCAGACCTTGGTACATCTACCTGCCAATAACCAAGGTCAATGACCTCAGCCTGTTCCAGGTCAGCAGGAAGATGGAAGCTGTAAGGTTGTGTAAAAGCTGACACAGTCGGAACAGTACTCAGAATTGCCAATCAGGACAACCCTTTCTCACACACAGCCACTGTGCCGGCCAACAGACAGGGTATTGGGTGCTGCGTTGTTGCTGCAATCTGCAACTTGCCCACGGACTCCATTTCGTGTCTCTACATTGGGTTGGCAATCTCTTGCTTTTGGATTCCTCTCCCCCCTCCCCCGAATACTGCCTTGTGGAAAAGCTGCCAAATATTTAAAAAACACTTTCAGCCTTTTTAAATACTGAATAGATGTTTTGACCCATTTTACTCACCTTTGTGTGATTGCTAGGTTGCAGCTGATATCTTGCCTATGTTCCAACTGCTGTCCCTGCATTTGAGCCAATGTGCGCAAGGGCCATATTCAAATGATTTAAATGACCTCGCCTCACAAATACAGGCGACGTCAGTTCACCATGCTATTTGTATGCTGTTCATGTGAAATGCTGTAATCCTACTTGTACAAGAAAGAAAGACTTGCATTTATATTGGGCCTTTCACAACCCCAGGACACCCCAAAGTGCTTTCTAGCCAATCAAGTAGTTTTGAAATGTAGTCACTGTTGTAGTGTAGGAAACGCGGCAGCCAATTTGCACACAGGAAGCTCCCACAAACAGCAGTGTGATAATGACCAGATAATCTGTATTTAGGTATTGGTTGAGAGATAAATATTGGCCATGACATCGGGGAGAATTCCCCTGCTCTTTTTTTACGTCTACCTGAGAGGGCAGACGGGGCCTCGGTTTAACGTCTCATCCGATAGACAGCAACTCAGACTTTGCAGCACTCCCTCAGTACTGCACTGGAGTATCAGCCTAGATTATGTGCACAAGTCCCTGGAGTGGGACCTGAGCCCACGGCCTTCTGACTCAGGTGAGCTACAAAAGCACACTATTTGTTTCTATCTTTTATGTAATTGATTCCACTTCATGAAAATATAAAACAAACCAAATTTGATTCAGATTGTAATGCTGATTATATTCTAACAGAAGCAAACTACTACCTAATACGTCATTAATGCATGTGAGTGGGCCATCATTTTTAAAAGAAAACACACAGGACCAATTTAAATCCTTTTGCAGCAGTGTCAACACTGCTATCTGTAATACTAACAGACTTAGCTGCACAAGGTCTCCATTGAATTACACTTCTTGATGCATCAAATTTAAACAACAAAATTAATGAGATGTACAAAACTTTGAATTCATTGCCAGTTTCACCATGAATTGAATCAGCTCCTAGTGCTACATATTTCCAAAGTAGGAATTTAGCAGGCGTTAGCAATACAGAGATAATGCTAACAAAATGGAATGATTTACCTGTTTGCATTATTAAATATTAACCTGCTCAACATTATTTGCTTTGATGCTATTCTATCCCTTCAGTCATTCCATTTATGGTCTTTTATAAACTGGTGTGTCGAGTTTACTGTTGTTAGAGGGGCATTTTGCACCATCAGGCAATTCATAGAATCATACAGCACAGAAGAAGGCCATTCGGCCCATTGTGCCTTTGCCGGCTCTTTGAAAGAACTATCCAATTAGTCCCACTCCCCTGCTTTTTCCCCATAGCCCTGCAAGTTTTTCCTTTTCAAGTATATAGTCAATTCTTTAGAAAGTTACTATTAAATCTGCGTCCACCACCCTTTCAGGCAGTGCATTCCAGATCATAACAACTCACTGAGTAAAAAATCACATCTCCCCCTGGTTCTTTTAGCAATTACCTTAAATCGGTGTCCTCTGGTTACCAACCCTCCTGCTGGTGAAAACAGTTTCTCCCTATCTACTCTATAAAAATCTTTCATGATTTTGAACACCTCTATGAAATCTCCCCTTGACCTTCTCTGCTCTAAAAAGAACAATCTCAACTTCTCTAGTCTCTCCAGTGTGACCAGTGCTGTAATCAATAAAAGTAATAATATTCCAGTTAGTAGTTGTTGTTCCATTTTTGGACATTTACCTCAGATACCTTGAGTGAGCCTTCACTCACTCTCTAAAAAACGAGTGTGCCTTTACAAGCCCAATATCTGGGTAATTATAGTATGCTCAGGAGTTGAACAAAACACTTATTACTGTACTTGGCTTGCTGCATATATCACATACCCGCGTGAGGGGTCGATTTTGTCTGTACCGTCTCAATGTAAGTATCGTCTGCATGGAGCTCAGAGAGGAAAACAGGGCAAGGATGATCATACATCCTTTACCACACCCTGATCAATTTTCCTTCTATTAATTTAAATGGAAGGAAAATCGAGCGGCTCCATTACGGGCATGCAATTCTTATTCACTCAATTTTCCTTTCCACTCAGGTGATGTATTACATCCAGGCAGTGCAGACAAAAATCTATCCTGGGATCTCTGACTTCTGAAGAGGGTAAAATAACCATTCTATCAGAGTGTGGCTGAAGCTATAAACTATGTAATAAATAGATTTATTAGTAGATTTAAAAAGAAAAAGAGAAAGCCTTACATTTATATAGTGCCTTTCATGACCTCAGGATGTCCCAAAGCACTTTAAAACTAATGAAGTACTTTTGAAGCGTAGTCACTGTTGTAATGTAGGAATCGTAGCTGCCAATTTCCACACAGCAAGGTCCCAGAATCAGCAGTGTGATAATGACCAAATAAAACCAAAGGCACACTCGTTTTTTAGAGAGTGAGTGAAGGCTCACTCAAGGTATCTGAGGTAAATGTCCAAAAATGGAACAACAACTACTAACTGGAATATTATCACTTTTATTGATTACAGCACTGGTCACACTGGAGAGACTAGAGAGACTAGAGAAGTTGAGATTGTTCTGTTTAGAGCAGAGAAGGTCAAGGGGAGATTTCATAGAGGTGTTCAAAATTATGAAAGATTTTTATAGAGTAGATAGGGAGAAACAGTTTTTTTTAAGTAATGTTGAGGGCGAAATATTGGCCAGGACAACGGAGAGAACTCCGCTGCTCTTCTTCAAAATAGTGCAATGGGATCTTTTACATCCACCTAGGAGGGCAGAGGGGGCCTCGGTTTATCTTGTCATCCAGAAGACGACAGCTCCGACAGTGCAGCACTCCCTCAGTACTACACTGGAATGTCAGCTTAGATTTTGTGCTCAAGTCTCTGGACTGGGACTTGAACCCACAACCTTCTGACTCAGAGGCGAGAGCGTATCACTGAGCCACCGCCAACACCACATTTACTCTATTATACAGAACTTTGTTATTTTCTATATTCTGAGGTGAAATAGCTAACAGTTGTGTCCACTACACTAGCGGTCACAACAAACTGGACATAAAACATAACTTAACATGGGGATTCACTGCCAACCTTTCATGGAATCTCTGGCCTCTCCCTCTCTTATGACTTCAGAAGTACTGCTGAATTAGGGCAGGTGTACTCAAGATATACTTTCCTACCTGTTCTGAAACTCTATGAGGAACAACGGAAATCAAATATGTATATTTCTTGATTGCATCAGGCTGCCAAACATATACAGGATGTGATAAATAACGGCTCAGCTGCCCAGAAACTGCCCCCAAGGAGAAAACTCAGGAAACTGCCCAAATTTAATCATTTGCATGAGAACAGCCAACCAGATATATTTTATATGCAAATACACTTCATCAAAAAGCAAACACTGGTGACCAGCCAGTCGAACAGTACAACTGTCACATCGTTCACAGAACGAGAACAAGCACATAAAAGGGTTTCAATTTAAAGTATTTACATACTAATGTCTCCCCAGTACCCGGGTGGAACCGTCTGACTCCCGCACCACCGACAGACTCTCACACAATGGGCAGTTTACCAAAACATGATGGGTGCGATGTCCATGATTTTCCATTCATTATCAATGGGCAAAAAATACAAAATTGCAGGGAAAAGCGCCTGTGATTTTGCACTGAGCTGCCCACTGCTGCATGCCTGCCTGCCACTGGCGAGGTGCCTGGGAAAGTTCTGCCCATAATACCCATTTCATGTGCTGTTGTGCAAACACACTGGGCTATTTATTTTAAATGAACTTGATTGTACCATGACAAGAAAGAAGGAAGCAAATAATACAATGCGGCAATGGCAAAAGTGCTTCATTTTTGTCACAGTAGTTTCCAATGATATCTATGGTTGCTCACACCACATTAAACACCGTAACATGTCCAAGCAATTAGGCATTTCAATAGGTAACTTCTCAAACAAGAATTGAGATGATGCAAATATTTATCTTCTCATGACAGAACGAAAATAGTTTTTCCATTCACGTTCAGCACTGACTTCCTATTTCTATTTCATATGCAAATTCAAGGGGCAGGGAAGGCAATAAATAACCTTAAAACAAAGGACATTTCGCAGATAATGAAATGGTAAAATTTGTTCAATCAATCGTCTGTTCCTCTACCAACACGCTTTTATTACATTTCAAGAATTTCCTGCAAAGTTCAATCGAATTCAATCATTCCAGAATTAGTGATATGTTTAACTACGCTTTGCATTATTCATCCCCATGTGATTAGACACTGCTGAAATACATCACTACTGTCTGCACAGGACGGAAGAATTTCTAAAACATGGAGATTAACTTCTCAAGCAGCTTCAAAGAAAGCAATTTAGTTCCTTATTAGTGAATTAGTATTGGATAGGGCGTAAATATAAATCATTTGAAAACTTCTTTCCTTTGTTATATAGAGAAAATATCCCTACATTGTCCACAGTTTTAAAGTTGAACACGGCTAGAAATATTGAGCAGAAAATTGCGCTGAGCGGTGAACGGATGTCGCCTGCAAGTAACTAATTCACCCAGAAACTTTTCGCAAGCTTCTGGGCGCCAACTTGCTTTAATTGAGAGCTGTAAGGGCAGTGGTTGTTCCCGGGCTTCTCTGAGCTGTGAGAGGAGGAAAGAATCGCTGTGTCCCCTCCACCAATCAGCTTGAAGCAAGCCATGCTGTGAGAACCAGGAAGTGAAGCTCATTCACAAACCGCGCAGAGTAAGAACCAGGAAGTGTCAGATAAGACTAGTAAATGTACTCTAAAACCAGATAGAGAAAGCAAAAAAAAAGAGAGCAAGATTAAAAGACTGAGATTAAAAAAAGGAGTCAGAAAGAAGTAAAAAAAATTAAAATTGGACATTTAAAAAACATTTTTTTAAACATTTTTTTAAATATCCAAAGACTATTAAAATCAGGAGTAATGAGACTCCACATTTTTAAAAGTTAATTTTCAGCGCCAGAGGGGTTGTTTGGCATTCATTAATACTTACGACACCATTAAAAGTTAGTTTTGGCCTGATATAACTCAGTGTACCTATTTTCTGGAGAGACTAGTTAGATTCCAGGTGGACAGGAGAGCAAGTTCGCGTTGGTCCATTGACTCTAGCCTATGATATCTCTAACACAAAGCTGTCAGATCGGCAGGAAATCAGGAAGAGCAAGTCGACAGAACTTGCTCTTCCGTTTGCCCTGAAATAACAGTGAGCGCTATTAGCCTCGCCGTTATTTCTTGAGCAATTTCCGAGCTAATAACATTTATAAAACATAATGCACACCAAAATTTAAGTGAAGCTGAGGCCACTAGAACAATTTATCATAGAAAACAGTATGTAATCATTAAAACTGAATTTATAGCCATTAATCACTCACTTTAATTATTAAATGTTCCAATTTTTCTTGGCAATTAAAATCCAACTAGCCTGATGAGTTTTACAACAGTAATATAATTTGCATTAGTGTATGCGGGATTGAAGTTAATTTCAATCATTTTTTTTACTTTTGTGATTTAAGAGCAATAAATTCAGGAAGTATATTTTATATGCTGCAGGCAACCAACACCAAGTTGAATTTATGAGCTGTATGTATTATAATTAAGCACATTTAAACTATTAAAGTTGATTTGCAAAGCTAGTCAAAATCAAGATTAATTGCATAAGATACATGTCAGTTTTACATCCCAGCACGAATCAACAAAGAATAATTACAATGGATTCATCTGGATTTACCAAGCATCACTGATCTCTTGCAGGAGTTAAAAGCCGTAAATGACTTTTCCTCATCAATGTTATTTTTAACATTGCCTTAATGACTTCCTTATGCATTTATTGATTGCCTTTCACAACCTCAAAACATCCCAAAGCGCTTTACAGCCAATGGAGTACTTCTGAAGTGTAGTCGCTATCGTAATGTCGGAAACGCAGCAGCCAATTTGCGCACAGCAAGGTCCCACAAACAGCACTGTGATAATGACTAGATAATCTGTTTTAGTGGTGTTGATTGAGAGATAAATATTAGCCAGGTCACGGGGGAGAGCTCTTCTGCTCTTCTTCGGCATGGGATCTTTTACGTCCACCTGAGACGGTTTTAATGTCTCATCCGAAAGACAGCACCTCCAACAGCACAGCGCTCCTTCAGTACTGCATTGAAGTGTCAGCCGAGATTTTGTGCTCAAGTCTCTGGAGTGGGACCTGAACCCACGACTTTCTTATTCAGAGGCAAGGGTGCTACCCACTGAGCCACGGCTGACATCATGTTAAATTTGTAATATTCGGAGTCACATTCTCCCACACATTTAAAATACTTAAGTAAACTTAAACTGAAAATAAACCATCAAATTCCATTTAATAGTTGAGATATTGTGATGTAAAGTTTACTGCAATGATTAAGATACATTTGCAACCGGGCATGTGGCACTGTTACTTGGGCATAGACTTAACTCAGCTTCCATAGAATCATACAGCACAGAGGGCAAACAAGGCAAGGGAATGCACAATAAATGGGAGAATACTGAGAAGTGTAGATGAACAGAGGGACCTTGGAGAGCATGTCCACAGATCCCTGAAGGTAGCAGGACAGGTAGATAATGTGGTTAAGAAGTTATACGGGATACTTCCCGTTATTAGTCGAGGCACAGGCCAATAGAGTAGGGAGGTTATGCTCGGACTGTATAAAATACTAGTTAGGCCACAGATAGAGTACTGTGTACAGTTCAGGTCACCACATTACAGGAAAGATGTGGTTGCACTAGAAAGGGTACAGAGGAGATTTACGAGGATGTTGACAGGGCCGAAGAATTTTAGCTATGACGAAAGATTGGATAGACTGGGGTTGTTTTCTTTGGAAAAGAGGAGGCTATAGGGAGATTTAATTGAGGTATATAAAATTATGAGGGGCCTAGATAGAGTGGATAGGAAGGACCTAGTTCCCTTAGCAGAGAGGTCAATAACCAGGGGGCACAGATTTAAAGGGCCTGATTTTAGCAGGCCTGCGGGTTTCCGGCGGGTTGGGTTTCGGGAGCGTGGTCAACACGCTCGGAGAAATTAGTGGGTTGCCCGCGCGATCGTAGCAGGCAACACACTAATAGGAATCAATTACCTGCTCCTCCGGGGTCCGCACCGCTGGCCTGCGCATCGGGCGGGCTGCGCATGCGCAGTACGATCTGTCAGCTGGAGGCTCTCTAGTTAAAGGGGCAGTCCTCCACTGACAGATGCTGCAACCAATGGAACAAATTGCAGCATGGAGCAGCCCAGGGGGAAGGCTGCTCCCAGTTTAATGATGCCTCACCCCAGGTATCATCAGATGGGGTGAGGAGGAGGGGGAGGACACAGATCTTCCACCCGGCGGGCGGGAGGAAGCGGCCTGCCTCTGCCACCAAGAAGGCCTGGCTCGAGGTGGCAGAGGGGGTCACCTGCGCCACCAACATATGGCCCACCTGCATACAGTGCAGGAGGCGCTGCAATGACCGCAGTAGGTCAGCCACAGTGAGAACACGAAGTCTTTCCCCTACACTCCGTCTGCCACAACACTGCCCCCACCCCACATCTCCTTCGGCACCGCCAACACTACTCTGTCACATCACCCTTCATACCCACTCAAACCCCATCCTCATCTTACCTCCACCTACTCACCTCGCCAGTACTCATCCTGCCACTAACACGCAACCCAATCCTCATACAATCTCATTGCTCCATCCCATACTCACCCTCTCGTGCATCTCCCTCACGGCCAGCCTCACTCAACCTGCCACCACCTGTGCTGCAGCCACAGGGCATGCATCACATATGTGCAGTAGGCAGCGTAAGGCAAACGTGTCGTGAGCATGAAGGGGGTGCACAAGGGTGTCTAAGGGTTTGTCATGGGTGTTACCTATATTGAATTTCAGAGCAACAAACAGCACACATTATATTGACACCACCACTGCCATGTCTCCGCGAATCCTGTCCGCTGTGTCCAATAATGCCCGCTCCTGGGTATCACTATGAGGACCCACCACTGATGCCACCCATCGTGTTACTGCAGAGTAGGTGCAGGTGTATTTGCAGGGCTCGTCCGCGCAGACGACTGAGAGACATCGGTGGTGTAGCCGGCTGCACCCTGGAAGGATGCGGAGGAGAAGGTGTGGAGGGCAGTGGTGACTTTGACAGCGACAGGTAAGCAGTTGGTGCTGGGGCCAGCCAGGAGCAGCTCGGCATGAAAGAGGCTGCAGTTCTCCACGACTACATGTCGACCGAATCTGCGCCTCCCTGTGCACTGCTGCTCGGAGAGGTCCGGCGAGCTGCGCCTCGGTCTGTGGACCCTGTGGCGAGGGTAGTGCCCTCTGCGATGCGTCTCTCTCTGCGGTAGCCCTCCCTCCTGCTGTGCAGGTGGGCGTGCAACAACACCGTGTTGGGGGACTCCACGTCTCTGCGGCGGACGGCGTGGACTGCGAGGCTGCTGGGGCTGGTCATGCTGTTCGTCCTCCGAGGGTGTCCACACACCACCCATCTGGCAGGTGTTGGTCTGAGGGGTTGTGCAGGGTAGGTGGGTGGTTCCTCGGACTGGGGCTGCGGTTTCGTGTCGGTCTGTCCTCTGGCTTGGCGGGGGGTGGTGGAGGGCAGGGGTTGCCCTATGTGACGCGGTGGCCTCCTGCGTGGGTGAGGGCTCTCCCCCGTGGAGTGCACCTTGGCACCTGCCACAGGCTGCTGGCTGCAACACGCCTGGTTGGAGAGAGACTGTTTCCCCCAGTGTGTGAAACTCACTGCCTTGAACCTAAAATCCCACACTTCCTCTTTTGACAGCTGATTCAGCTCATTAACTGACCTCAACAAGCAAGGTAAGTACTCTCAAGTGGAACCCCGCTGGCTTTAATTGCCTGCGGGATTCCCACCAGCGGGGCTTGCGCGCGCAGCCCCGCACGTCAGCGCGGTACCCGGAAATGGCCGGGATTTCGTCGCGATCCGGTCATGTGACCGGATATCGGGATTTTCGGGGCCCCCCCGCTGGAAACCCGCCGGAAACCCGACGCCAAAATCGAGCCCAAAGTGATTGGTAGAAGGATTAGAGGGGTGTTGAGGAGAATCTTTTTCACCCAGAGGGTGGTGGGGGTTTGGAATTCACTGCCTAAAAGGATGGTAGAGGCAGAAACCCTCATCACATTTAAAAAGTACTTGGATATGCACTTGAAGTACCGTAATCTACAAGGCTACGGGCCAAGAGCTGAAAAGTGGGATTAGGCTGGATAGCTTTTTTTCAGCCAGCACAGACACGATGGGCCAAATGGCCTCCTTCAGTGCCATAAATTTCTAAGATTCTATGAGAAGGAGGCCATTCGGCCCATCGTACCTGCTCTTTGAAAGAGCTACCCAATTAGTCCCACTCCCCTGCTCTTTCCCCATAGCCCTGCAAATTTTTCCCCTTCAAATATTTATCCAATTCCCTTTTGAAAGTTACTATTGAATCTGCTTCCACCGCCCTTTCAAGCAGTGCATTCCAGATCATAACAACAGCTTTGAACTCATCCCTGAAATGAGAGAATTTGACAACATCACTGCAGCTGCCATCCAAATCATACTCCACCATTGACTGACAGACCTTGATAACAACAGTGAGTACTTTCTTACAGAAAAGTTTACTTTTAAAAGAAGTTCGATCCAAGTTTTTCAGGCTAAAATTATTTTGGAGAGTTTTTTTTTAATATTAAGAAGCATCTCTGTGGGATACAGCTTGAATAAGAAAATACTTTGTGTAGTTACATTTAATTGATGCTGATCTGAGTATTAAAATGGAAATCAACACTAAAGACTCTTACTGACTGACTACCACAGAAATATGGAAAAGCCACACACAACTTGCAGAAATAGCAGTGAAGCCCAAAATCACAAATACTGCCAGAAAATTGTTGGGAATGAATTAAAGCCACAAGAGCCTAGAAAGTGATGACAAGAGCATCCCAAACCAGCATTGCACCCACCCCCCCCACCTCAGAAAAACAGGGAAATGCACAACCCAACACAACCACAACACACATTTCCACAAGTATTGGGAAAAAAGTTGCCAGTGAAAATTAGACAAGGTGAGGTGACTCAAAGAGAACTAATGCCAACCGCAGAATCTTAACTACTCAATGTGTTTGAGAGGTAAAAACTCCATAAGTAAAGGAATAAGTCAAGAAAATTCCATCAGGAAGTTCTGGAATTCCCTCCCTAAACCTCTCTGCCTCTCTAACTCTCTCTCCTCCTTTAAAATGCTCCTTAAAACCTACCTCTTTGACCACCTGTCCTAATATCCCCTTATGTGACGCAGTCAAATTTTGTTTGAAAACGCTCCTGTGAAGCGTCTTGGGATGTTTGGCTGCATTAAAGGTGATATATAAATGCAAGTTGTTGTTGTAGATAAACAAGCAGATAATGACAAATTACCAGAACTTCAAGAAAAGTCACATTGAACGTTCAGCTTCCAGACACCACAAGCAACCATCTGTTTCATAGGAAACTACCTGTACTTTGCATTCTAGGCCAGAGACCTTGGGATTACAACTAAAGCAACTTATTTGACTCCTGCATCAATAACTTGTTAAAATCATTACAAAGTCAAACTGGTCCAGCTGTCCAAGGTGAGAGAATGTTTTTTTTTAATAGCAATTGTAGAGAAACACATTATAGCACATCAAACTGAATTACACTATTGTAGTCTGAGCCAGCAATAGAAACCTTTAATAGAGGTGCAACTTACCAGTTAGTGAACATGAGGGATACGTGTATGGTCGTACTGCAACATAAGCTCTGTGCACCAACAGTGAATGGTCCACTTAATAGGAACTAACTCAGTCGTCAGCATCTGCTCTAAGTTGGGCAAGGGCCCAGCATAAGGATTATTGCAAAGGTCTCACAATTCTGTGTAGTTATGAGTCTTCTGAATACAAGAGAGATTAAATGAATTCATGCACTTTCTAGAAATTGATTTCAAAAGTCAATGGCAGAGTCCATGAAACAGGATACCCCTGCCCCTGCCCCTGCCCTCCCGGTGATGGATGGAGTGTGGTAGAAACAGAAATTTTTTTTAAAATAAGACAGAAAAAAAAACAAAAGCCCACCAGAAGAAATCATATCCAGTATCATGCTTCCCTGCCATAATTGGACAATATAAATATAACATTGCAAGCCTTTAGAAGAACCTAGGACTATAGACGTTTACAACACAGAAAGTGGCCGTTTGGCCCATTATACGTGTGCCCGATTTATACCAGAGCAATCTAAAACTAAACTAGTGTTCCCTCCTCTCCCTATTGCCTTGTATCTCCCTTCTGATTCAAATCCAGTTTTACCTTAAAAGATAGAATGGTCTGTGCCTCAACCACTCCCTGTGGTAAAGCATTCCAACTCAACAATCCACTGCAAAAATAAATTTCTTCTAACATTTCTCTTTATTTTCTTAGTGACATTTTTAAATTGATAACCCTCATCATGGACTCCCCAACCAGAGGAAATTGTCTTTCCCAATTCATTCCACCAAATCCCTTTGTAATTTTAAAAAAGTCTATAAACTGCTCCAGTGGAAATAGTCCCAGTATCTCAAGTCTTCCATCATTACTATAGTTTCTCATCCCTGGCATCATCCTGGTGAATCTACATTGTAGCACTCTACGGCTTTATTGTCCTTTCTATAATGGGGCACCCAACACTGCACACAGTGCTATAACTGGCATCTACCCGACAATGTGGAAAATTGCCCAGGTATGTCCTGTCCACAAAAAGCAGGACAAATCCAATCCGGCCAATTACCGCCCCATCAGTCTACTCTCATTCATCAGCAAAGTGATGGAAGGTGTCGTCGACAGTGCTATCAAGCGGCACTTACTCACCAATAACCTGCTCACTGATGCTCGGTTTGGGTTCCGCCAGGACCACTCGGCTCCAGACCTCATTACAGCCTTGGTCCAAACATGGACAAAAGTGCTGAATTCCAGAGGTGAGGTGAGAGTGACTGCCCTTGACATCAAGGCAGCATTTGACCGAGTGTGGCACCAAGGAGCCCCAGTAAAATTGAAGTCAATGGGAATCGGGGGAAAACTCTCCAGTGGCTGGAGTCATACCTAGCACAAAGGAAGATGGTAGTGGTTGTTGGAGGCCAATCATCTCAGCCCCAGGACATTGCTGCAGGAGTTCCTCAGGGCAGTATCCTAGGCCCAACCATCTTTAGCTGCTTCATCAATGACCTTCCCTCCATCATAAGGTCAGAAATGGGGATGTTCGCTGATGATTGCAGTGTTCAGTTCCATTCGCAACCCCTCAAATAATGAAGCAGTCCGAGCCTGCATGCAGCAAGACCTGGACAACATCCAGGCTTGGGCTCATAAGTGGCAAGTAACATTCACGCCAGATAAGTGCCAGGCAATGACCATCTCCAACAAGAGAGAGTCTAACCACCTCTCCTTGACATTCAACAGCAATACCATCGCCGAATCCCCCACCATCAACATCCTGGGGGTCACCATTGACCAGAAACTTAACTGGACCAGCCATGTAATTACTGTGGCTACAAGAGTAGGTCAGAGGCTGGGTATTCTGTGGCGAGTGACTCACCTCCTGACTCCCCATCTACAAGGAACAAGTCAGGAGTGTGATGAAATACTTGCCACTTGCCTGGATGAGTGCAGCTCCAACAACACTCAAGAAGCTCGACACCATCCAGGACAAAGCAGCCCACTTGATTGGCACCCCATCCACCAAGATAAACATTCACTCCCTTCACCACCGGCGCACTGTGGCTGCAGTGTGTACCATCCACAGGATGCACTGCAGCAACTCGCCAAGGCTTCTTCGACAGCACCTCCCAAACCCGCGACCTCTACCATCTAGAAGGACAAGGGCAGCAGGCACATAGGAACAACACCACCTGCACGTTCCCCTCCAAGTCACACACCATCCCGACTTGGAAATATATCGCCGTTCCTTCATCGTCACTGGGTCAAAATCCTGGAACTCCCTACCTAACAGCACTATGGGAGAACCTTCACCACGCGGACTGCAGCGGTTCAAGAAGGCGGCTCACCACCACCTTCTCAAGGGCAACTAGGGATGGGCAATAAATGTTGGCCTTGCCAGCAACACTCATCCCATGAATGAATTTAAAAAAACTGTGATCCAACCAATTTATTATTACTTCTTTACTCTTGCCATTTATAAAACCCAAATTGCTGTGGCCTTTATGATTTTATCTACTGCACTTGCACTTCAGGGAATCTTTAGCATTGTTAACCCTAATTTTGCTATCTGCCTCTCAAGTTTCAGTTTAGTTTTAATCTTACTATTTATACTTGCAACTCCACTCTGTCTTACAGGAATATCTTTATTTTGCACGCTATACATTTCATATTTTCTCACTGCTGATCTGTCGAGCTGTTTGCTAACTTTTTAGACTAGATCCCTTATCTTGCTGAATTTTGCAGTCCAACAATCTTATCTTTCATTCATTATTCGTCCTAATTTTTCAGCCATCTTTGATTGGATACCTGTAATTATTTGATCTAAGTCTCTGCACACCGCCTTCTACACTCTCCATGTGAGGATGGCAGATTTGAACTGGAAAATTTTATCTTTACCCCATTATGTACATACCACATGTTTCAGATCCTCCAGCCGGTTACTCCACGGTGTGTCGGACACTGATTTACCACTCTAGGAAATCCAGAATATGCCACCAAGGGCCATTCAGAACCAACACTTTCAGACAACGCAAGATTGTAGTTAAATGCTACTTGTTCCAATTGTATGGCTTCAATTTTGAAGTGTAGTGACTTAAGATAGACCACTTTTTCGAGTATTAGATTACTCATATCCTGTAAATAAGTAGTGATGCACAGGGTTCTGACGTGTTTATGTGAATCATCACTTTCCCCTTGTGAATTCTGCTAAACTGAAATTCAATCACTCTTCATCATTACAGTTCTACTAAATCTATACAAACACACTTCCTAAATAATCCAGCCCTGAAAATCATTGGGACATGAGCCCAGCAGGTACTCCTGGATCGCATCCACACCATGCTGCTCTCCTCCAGTGACACTGCTGGAGTTTATGGGGTCAGAAAGCGCACCTAATTTGCATGGGGCAAGCGGATGCAAGCACCACTGCAAGCTCATCTCCAACAACCACCTGCCCCATGCAGCCAGAAAATCTGGTGCCTGCCAACTTGTGAGGCTCCCCCCTCCCTTTCAAGCTGCTTAGACCTGGGGAGGTCTAAGGATGTCTCAAAATATTTGTAGCGACGTTAACCCTATATAGTGATAAATTTGCTACAACCTTCACCACTCTCTCAAGGCAAGATAATATGCTTCCTCAAAGTGTGTCTCCTGACAATCCAAACATGAATTGACTGAAATCTTCATAACTGTGGTTGACCAAAGAGATCAGGCAGCACTGTAATGCAACAAATTCCACAGATCAAATGTTATAAAAAGTCACTGAACCATCAGTCCGTCGAATGGTTGCAGTGAAATAAAAGCACTGGGTTGCATTAAATGACATGGAATTCGCATGAAAAGAAGGAACGTTGCTGCATAAGGTTTCCATGCCAAAGGCGGCATATTAATGTCCTTGACGAGCATACCTTAGAGCAGCCATAATGATACAAGGTTAAGGAAGTTGGGGTTGTTTTCATTGGGAAGGAGAAGACTCTGCAGTGATTTGATCAATAACATGAATGGGATTGATAAAATGGATTCAGCCGATTTTAATTTGCTATATCACTTTTTTTTCATTATAGTAAATACAGCGCAGCCATTCGGCCCATCGTGCCTGTGCCAACTCTTTGAAAGAGCTATCCAATTAATCCCATTCCCCTGCTCTTTCCCCAAAGCCCTATAATTTTTTCCCTTCAAGTATTTACCCAATTCTCTTTTAAAAGTTACTATTGAATCTGCTTCCACCACCCTTTCAGGCAGTGCATTCCAGATCATTACAACTCACTGCATAAAAAAATGTTTCCTCATATCGCCTCCGGCTATGTTCCCGATCACATTAAATCTGTGTCCTCTGGTTGCTGATCCTTCTGCCACTGGAAACAGTTTCTCCTTATTTAATCTGTCAAAACCATTCATGATTTTGAACACCTCTATCAAATCTCCCCTTAACCTTCTCTGTTCCGAGGAGAGCAACCCCAACTACTCCAGTCTCTCCACATAACTGAAGTCCTTCATCCCTGGTACCATTCTAGTAAATCTCTTCTGCACCCTCCCTAAGGCCTTGACATCCTTCCTAAAGTGTGTTGCTCATCATTGAACACAATACTCCAGCTAAGGCCTAACTTGTGTTTTATAAAGGTTTAACATAACCCCTTCCTCTCCATTCCTCCTATCTCCGTTTCAGCAAACCTTACAATCTCCTCACTAATATCATATCCTCTATCTCCTCTGCAATATTCCTAAATACGTCACCCCAGATACTGGTACCAAACTCTGTGAGCCGCCTCTCTTGTCTTATACGCACCTCCACACTATTACTAGACCTTAAGTCCACTTCCACTACTATAAATTCTGTATCCCCTCCCCAATAATTCCAAACACTATCTCCCTCCCAACAACCTCAAAGCTAACACAGCCCCCCCCCAACTACTACAGCCCAACAATTTCCCAATAAACCCCACAATCTACCACAGACCAACCAAAGCCCACATCTCCGATCTATACTTTTCCCATGTCCTACAGTCTCTCCCATCCTAACAAAACCCCTGCACTTCCCACTGCTCCAAATCCCCACAATACCCTACTATCATCACTATTAAACCACACACACCTGCTTCTAATCTGCGACATGGTACCACCATTTCCTATCTATTATATATTAAAAAATGTGTGGTCCCAACGTTCTAATGGTATTGTGCCCATAGGTAATGCTGTCAGAGTAACATTATGTGACTCATTGAGTTAGGTGACACCCCACCTGACACGTTACTGTTAATTAACCGTTTTTAAGTATTTTCTGTGACATTTTGCTGTGATTACTAACTATGACCACTGGGTGGCACTGCAAACCTTTTCTTGCAAATGGCAGACATGTTGAGCAAAGGTAAGTTCACTTGATATCATGAAGCAAAACTAAAAATTCCAAAGGGAAAAAACAAGGTACCAAAATGTACGACCGGCCAAGATAACAAAGTTTCCCCATTCAAGGATATTGAAACTCTGAATCATGGGATCCACGTGAAAAGAAATGAAAAGACTCAAAAGCATTTACACGTTTCTCAGCGAGCTTTATTGGACAATTCAAGGGGGTGAACAGCACATAGTTTAACTCTACTGAATTGAAATAAGTCTTCTGGAGTGATCAATGGGCCAACAAAAAGAGTATCTGCTGAGTCTGATCCGGCGACATGCTGTGTGTCCATTTTCTGGAAAAGAACAGTTGCGCGCCTTCATCTGCCTCCACTCCCTTATCCTTTCCCCTCCATTTTTTCCCCTCCCTCTTCCCTCCACTCTCTCCTACCCCTTTTCCCTTCTTCTTTTTCCATCTCTTCCCCACCTCCTTCCTCTGCCTCCCCAACTCTCCCCTTCCCCCTCCCATCTGCCTCCTTCCCAGTCCTACTCCTCTGTCCAATTCAATTATCATCCAACTCTTTAATCGTGCTTGACCTGAATACTGCACTTGTACTTGACTCCCCATGTGTAATTCCACGGGATATCGCCTAGTCTACCTTGTATTTAGAACATATTACAGATTCAAATTAAATCCATACCTCAAGCAACATTTAACAATTACCAAACCCGATAATTTACTCTTTTCACAGAAAAATGAACACAGTCATAGAATTCAATCCCCAAACACAGTCGAAATCCAACAATACCATCAATAAGACACAATGGGCTCAATTTTTGGACGTCCGAACCGACAAGTTCGTGGCGGGGGGGGGGGGGCGCTCCGAAAATCGGGGATTCCCGGGACGTGTCCGGAGCCCGGCTCCAACTCGCCCACCTCCTGGGTTCCCCAGTGACGCGCTTAGATGCACACGCAGCCCCCGCATGCGGGACTCCCACCAGCAATTAAAGCCGGTGGGATCCCACTTAAGGCAATTAATTACATAGCTCAGGTCGTTAGCAGACCTGATTTGTAGGATAATTTAGGAGGGGTGGGATTTTCATCTCAACTGAGCATGTTTCCCGTACTGGGGGAAACACTTCCAGTTGAAATGGGCATGTTGCAGCCACCAGCCTGTAGCAGCTGCAAAGGTCCATTTGACGGGTGGGGGTGGGGGGGGTGGACCCTCACTCATTGCAGGAGGCCACTCTGTCACTTTGGACAAAGTTTGGCCTCCACCACCCTCCTCCTAACAATAAAATTCACCAGTTTGGAACCTCAACCCCGGTTTGCAGACACATTTACCTACCTTGCGGACCCCCTGAAATGTACATCTTCCGGATGGGGGCCGCCGTAGCTGCAGTCATGACCTCCTCGGAGGGCGAACAGCATCACCAGCCTTGCCGGCTACGCCGTCCACCTCTGACACGTGGAGATCCACAACACAGTGCTGTGACACATCCACCTGTACAGTAGGAGGGAGGGCAACCGCAGAGAGAGATGTGTCGCAGGGGGCACTACCCTCGCCACAGGGTCTACAGACCAATGCTCAGCTTCCTGGACCTCTCTGAGCAGCAGTGCACACGGAGGCTCAGAGTCACTCGACATGTAGTTGTGGACATCTGCAGCCTCCTTCATGCCGAGCTGCTTCCAGCTGGCCCGAGCACCATCTTCTTACCTGTCGCTGTCAAAGTCACCACTGCCCTCAACAACTTCTCCTCCACATCCTTCCAGGGTGCCACCGGGGACATCGCCGATGTCTCTCAGTCGTCTGCACAAAAAAGCCCTGCAAATACACCTACACCCACTCTGCAGTGATACAATGGGTGGCATCAGATGTGGGTCTTCATGGTGATCCCCAGGAAAGGGCATTATTGCACAAACCAGACAAGATTTGCAAAGACGTGGCAGTAGTGGTGACAATATAATATGTAATGTGAGTTGATCAGAAATCAAATATAAGTAAAAACCATGACAAACCCGCAAACACCCTTGTGCATCCCCTTCATGCTCACAACACGTTTGCCTTACGCTGCCTACTGCACATGTGATGCATGCCCTGTGGCTGCAGCACAGGTAGTGGCAGGTTGAGTGAGGCTGACCGTGAAAGAGATGCATCAAAGGGTGAGCATGAGATAGAGCCATGAGATTGTATGAGGATTGGGTTGAGTGGTAGTGGTGGGATGAGTACTGGCGAGGTGAGTAAGTGCAGGTAAGATGAGGATGAGCTTTGAGTGGGTGTGAGGGGTGATGTGACAGAGTAGTGTTGGCAGTGCAGAAGGAGATGTGGGGTGGGGGCGGTGATGTGGCAGACGGAGTGTCGGGGAATGAGTAAGTGTACTCACTTCGGCTGACCTACTGAGGTCATTGAAGCGCCTCCTGCACTGTATGCAGATGTGTGGTATGTTGGTGGTGTTGGTGACCTCCTCTGCCACCTCAAGCCAGGCCTTCATGGTGGCAGAATCAGGCCACTTCCTCCCATCCACCGAGGAGAAGATCTCTGTCCTCCTCCTCCTCCTCACCCCATCCAGTAGGACCTGGAGTGAGGCATCATTAAACCGGGGAGCAGCCTTCCCCCTGGGCTGCTCCATGCTGTAATTTTGACTCCTTTCTGCAGCATCAGTCAGTGGAGGACTGCCCCTTTAAATAGGGCTCCTCCAGCTGACAGCCTATGATGCAGCTGCGCAGTTTTCCAGCGCGAAACCCGGAAGCCAAGGTAAGTGCCTTCAATTAGGCTGCGATCGCGTGCGGAGCACCCCGAATTCACTGGGCGTGTTACCCACGCACCCAGTCGACCCCCCCCCCCCCCGCTGCCAACCCGCCTCCCTCCTAATATTGAGCCCAATATCACTTACTCAGTCACCTCAAATCAGTGCCCCTAATAATACATTCTATATTACATGGCACAAAACCCCATTCTTATAAAACAGCACATCATCCAAGTACCCATGAAAACCCCCATTGGAAATCCACTAGTTTATACAAGTAGTTTTCCATCTAGCATATCCGTCACACTTCCAAGTGTCACGCATGCAAAAATCGGTGTTACACTTACACCTGATTAGCTGAAATAGCATATTCATAAAACAGTAACAAATCTCAACTGAATGATGCACACCCAGAATCAGTAAGCATTGACTAAACAAGCAGAACACCAATGGAAATAAAAATTTATCAAAAGCAAAAGAAAAATGCTCTCTAAGCATCTTGAAGGGAAAGTAGTGGAGGGCCACTGAAGTGAATCTAGGGAAAAGCAGCAATATGTTAAAAGGGTAATCAGAGAGGCAAGGAGGTTCCTGGGAATAAACATACCTATAGGCACAAATTACAAAAGTCAGAAAATTAAAAATAAAAATTGTATACCAGTCAGAGAGCAATTAAAAAAAGTGAGAAATATAAAAGATACAAACAGGGCTGAAATGGAGGATGAGCATAAGTTAGTTAATATACTTAATGATTGCTGCCTCCAAATATTCACTGGGGAGGATATGAGCAACATGCACTCCCTAAACAGCAATAATCCAAATAGAATTAACAGCTTCAACTTAATAAAATAAAAGTCTTAGATAAGCTAAACTGGTTCAAAATAAATAAATCCCTGGGGATGCATGATATTTATCTGCCAGCTCTAATGAAACCAGAGATGAGCTTTGTGAGGCACTGCCTGTCAGTGAACATTAGGGAGGTGCCAATAGTTTATAGACTGGACATGATGACCATTTACAAAAACAGTTACAAATAAGACCCAGGATCACAAACCCATTACATCAGTACAGTGTAAAATATTGGAATACTTGTATTATACCAACCTAGTAAATAGCAGCCAACATAAATTCAGAAGGACATGATCTTGCCTGACCAACATCCTTGCCTTTATTTTTGAGGCAGTAATATTCAAATGGACTGTGGGTAGCTCTATAACACAGCATACCAAGACTTCCGAAAGGCATTTGACAAATTTACATGTAGAAGGTTATTATTTAAGATTAAAATAAGGGGGTTCAGGATAAAATCTGTGAGAGGATAAGAAATTGGCTGAAGGGTAGGAAGCAGCAAGTATTAGTTTGACAAGTTATGCCGGGGGAACGGGAAGTGCTGAGTGGAATGCCCCAGGGATTGGTGCTGGAACCCCTATTGTTTCCAATTTTCATTAATGATTTGGATTCCAAAGCTCAATGCAAACTGGTCCAATTCCCAAACAGTATGAACCTAGGAGGAGCAGTTAAATCTGAGGAAACAGCTCAGGAGCTTTCAAAACATGTAAGTGGGCTGAACAATGGCAGATCAAATTTAATCTGGACAAATGTAAAGAACAAACGTAGGAAGAAAAATATAGGCAACATATATACTAATATCGATAAGGGACGAAGTTGGAAAAGAGCTGGGAGTTTCTAATAATCTCAATGAAGCAGCAATCAACAAAGCAAATAGATTGCTGAAGTATATAGCCAAAAGAGTAGAAATCAGAAGAAGCCACATTGAAACCGTATAATGCTCCGCTTAGATCACCTTAAGTACTGTGTCCTATTCTGGTCACTGAAACATAAGGGAGATTTCCAAGCCCTGAAGGGGTTCAGTGAAGAGGCAGAAAACTGATTGAGTTACGAGGACATACTTTAGCTTTTCAACCTTGGAAAGAGGTGACTGAGAAGTGACCTTATTAAGGTGTATAAGAAAGCAAACTGGATTTAAAAAAAGGCTGGATGCAGAATATTACTTCAAACTAAGTTATGACAGTAGAACAAAGGGACACAGGTTCAATCTCATTTCAGTCAAATTTAGGACTGCTGTCAGGAAGCTCTGCCTCATACAACGAGTGATCAACGCATGAGATAGAGAAAACCTGGAGTGATTTAAGAAACCGTTAGCTGCAGTGATGGGAGAACAGTAGGGTCTTCCTCGATGAATGAGCTAAGATTGGTCAAATAGTCTTGCTCATCTATGTTGTGAGCTAGGGACTTTCCAATGGATAAGTAGAATCTTTTTTTTAAAAAAGTAGAAAAAGAGAAAGCAACATGCCCCTAATTAACATGAGGATTAACTAATCACAGCAATTAGACTTGGCCTAAAATGGACAGGCCAGGTTAAACAGATATGCATTTTAGCAGCATAATAATGAACTGTGCTAGACACGATTTAATGTATCTGACCTTATAAAGCAGTGTACCCTCCAACTAACTGAGCAACAGCACAAGATATCCACTTGTAAGAATTGTAAAAGCCACCTAACATTAAATTGCGTAATCTCTAAATTTTTCAGTTAGTGTTCTGTTGGAAGCAGATATCACTGCTTAATACGCTGATATTTTTGTAAATTTGTGCTACATCTGCTTCACGTGTTGAATTTTAAAAATAAATATTTTGAAGTTACTTTAATTGTCTTGCAGATAAGGCCGATGAGTCAACGGTTTGTTTGCAATCAGATATAAATAAATTTATTTTTAATATGACTAATCGTACCACTTGCAACAAGAAGTATGAATCACAAAATATTACATACATTAATACAAGTTCCATAATATAATCACTCCCCACTCTTGATCCAAAAAAACATTATGTGCCATATTCTTTGATTTCCATTTGCCAATGACACAGCCTTGCCTGATTATAAACAGAAATATAAGGCAACCACCATAAAACACACACATAGTCCCAATGATTTCTAAGAAACTGGTGGCTTTTTTTGTTTTGAAATAGTGGTGACTTAAAATAAAATTAAAGCCATTCTAACTGTTAGCCCACTCAAAATTAGAATTATCTGGATAGAAAATAATCAAAAACAATTTTGTCCATAAGCTTTGCAATCATTTTGAAAGAATTATTATTCAATAGATATTTAATTATACATCTAGAAATCATCTTCCCCATTAGTTAAGTTTTGTTTCTTCTTCCTCATTGATTGAAACTCGAAGAACCACTTAGCAGAGCATTGCTGACAAGTGAGTCAGGGCCACAGTGGGGTTCCTACTTCATGGTGGGAACAGCAGTTCCACGAGGCCACATTAAACATCAGCTCTAAGCTCCAATCTACGCATGAGTGTTATCAGAACAAATTTGAGCCACATAAAGAGATATTAGGACAGGAGACCAAAAGCTTGATCAAAGAGGTAGATTTTAAGGAGCAGAGAGAGAGAGAGGTAGAGTGGTGGAAAGGTTTATGGAGGGAATTCCAGAGCTTAGGGCCTAGGCTGTTGAAGGCAAGGCCACCAATGGTGGAGCGATGAAAATTGGGGATGTGCAAGAGGCCAGAATTGGAGGAGCGCCAAGATTTTGGGAGGGTTGTAGGGCTGGAGAAGGTTACATGGATAGGGAGGGTCAATTACAGGGTCAACAGTCAGGGTTATCTACCACTCCAGCCTACCTGCCATTATTATGACTAGATTATGTTCCAAGAGTACTTGGTTAGATTGCCAAATGGGGTAGATTGCCAAATGGGGTAGTTTAATGTCCCTGTAAAGAAAACCACCAACAAAGCATACCTACTGCTGACCAGTCATGAAGCAGCCTTGATGGTAATCATGCTGGACCAACTTAATCTCTCAATAGACTGGACAATGGTTAGGAGTTGTGGGGAAAAGAGGGGGAGAGTCTGCAATTTATCACAAAAAAATTAAATATTATGCTTTGTTGCTTTTTAGTTTCTGCTTGTTTTTCTTTTCACCTGTCTCTTGCAATTTGTGTTTATTTTTCTGCTTATCTTTTCTATAGCCTACCCCCCTTTAATTATCCATTCCTCTGATCCCCATTCCCTTCACCCCACCATTGGTGGCGATATCTTCAGCCACCTAAGCTCCACGCTCCGGAATTCCCTCCCTAAACCCTCTGCCTCTCCTCCTCTCTTCCTCCTTTAAGATCTTCCTTAAAAGCTACCTCTTTGACCAAAGATTTGGCCAACCTTCCTAATATCTCCCTCTTTGGCTTGGTGTCTATTTTTTGCTTTCGCCTCTGTGAAGTGCCTTAGGATGTTTTTCTACTTTAAAAGTCACTATATAAATGCAAGTGGTTGTTATTGTTTAATTTTGGGGTTTATGGTTTTATTTCCCACTCTGCCTCTATTTTTGTGCTTTTCCTTCTGCATTTTTTGTTTCTCTCATTACCTCCTTCCTAATCTCTTCATTTTCTCTATCCAATTTCCAGGACCTCTGGTCCTTAGATAGAGTTTGTGTCCCACAACAAAATGGCTATCCTAATTCACAGACTCTCCAAAAATCTTGACTGTCATTTTTTTTAGTCTTCATGATAAGAACATAAGAACTTAAGAAAATAGGAGCAGGAGCAGGCCAATCGGCCCCTCGAGCCTGCTCCGCCATTCAATAAGACATGGCTGATCCGATCCTAACCTCAAATCTAAATTCATGTCCAATTTCCTGCTCGCTCCCCGTAACCCCTAATTCCCTTTACTTCTTGGAAACTGTCTATTTCTGTTTTAAATTTATTTAATGATGTAGCTTCCACAGCTTCCTGGGGCAGCAAATTCCACAGACCTACTACCCTCTGAGTGAAGAAGTTTCTCCTCATCTCAGTTTTGAAAGAACAGCCCCTTATTCTAAGATTATGCCCCCTAGTTCTAGTTTCACCCATCCTTGGGAACATCCTTACCGCATCCACCCGATCAAGCCCCTTCATAATCTTATATGTTTCAATAAGATCGCCTCTCATTCTTCTGAACTCCAATGAGTAGAGTCCCAATCTACTCAACCTCTCCTCATATGTCCACCCCCTCATCCCCGGGATTAACCGAGTGAACCTTCTTTGTACTGCCTCGAGAGCAAGTATGTCTTTTCTTAAGTATGGAGACCAAAACTGTATGCAGTATTCCAGGTGCGGTCTCACCAATACCTTATATAACTGCAGCAATACCTCCCTGTTTTTATATTCCATCCCCCAGCAATAAAGGCCAACATTCCATTGGCCTTCTTGATCACCTGCTGCACCTGCACACTAACTTTTTGATTTTCTTGCACTAGGACCCCCAGATCCCTTTGTACTGCAGTACTTTCCAGTTTCTTGCCATTAAGATAATAACTTGCTCTCTGATTTTTCCTGCCAAAGTGCATAATCTCACATTTTCCAATATTGTATTGCATCTGCCAAATCTCCGCCCACTCACCCAGCCTGTCTATATCCCCTTGTAGGTTTTTTATGTCCTCCTCACTCTCTACTTTCCCTCCCATCTTTGTATCATCTGCAAACTTTGATATGTTACACTCGGTCCCCTCCTCCAAATCGTTAATATAGATTGTAAAGAGTTGGGGACCCAGCACCGACCCCTGCGGAACACCACTGGCTACTGGTTGCCAGTCCGAGAATGAACCATTTATCCCAACTCTCTGCTTCTGGAGATAACCAATCCTCCACCCATGCCAGAATATTACCCCCAATCCAATGATTCTTTATCTTGAGCAATAATCTTTTATGTGGCACCTTGTCGAATGCCTTCTGGAAGTCTAAATACACTACGTCCACTGGTTCCCCTTTATCAACCCTGTACGTTATGTCCTCAAAGAACTCAAGCAAATTTGTCAGACATGACTTCCCCTTCGTAAAGCCATGCTGACTTTGTCCTATTAAATTATGTTTATCATTGTAGATCTCATATATTGGGCAATTTTTAGAATTAATTGTTCATATTTGTATTCCCACTAAGAATGTAGTAAAATTCCTCATGGGCAGGAAAACATTTTTTGTCAATTTGTGCTCAAGCTGAGAGGTCTTTGTCCTGAGGGAATGGAACACTTTCATATTTTGGGCACTGATTGGCACTAAATTCCCAATCTCAGTCAGAAAGGATATATGATGGCGGATGTGGGAAACGGTAAATTGTCACACTGATGCACTAATGCATTAGGCACTTCACGGTCAGGTGTTGCACTGTTAGATGCAGAGTAAAGCTCCCTCTGTCCTGTCCCAACAAGGAGCCTCAGCCTAGCTTCAGTGGAGCATTTCCACATTGCATCAGTGTGACAATTTTCCGTTTCCCACACCCGCCATCATATATCCTTTCTGACTGAGATTGGGAATTTAGTGCCAATCAGTGATGAACTAGAGGTACTTTTGTGTTTATTAGGTAACTGCATTAAGGCCGCCCAAACTAATTTCATATAGGTCTCTTCCTGACAGCAGACATGAAACTTTTATCCCATTATTCTAAGCTAGATCTGAACTCAGGACACATAGGTGAAAAGGCCAGTGTCCAATTTACTGCACCATTCAATCTGTGTGGGAACACTGACTTTATTGAAATAATTTCTTTTACCAGACTTCAAACAGAATAAATCAAATTTAAAATTTGTCAACCTTTTGTTAATATTGTACTTGTTCAATAATATCTCACTTCTATTAGCAGCGAAAAAAAGAGTTGGACCGTGGGATCTATTAGGTTAAGATTGATATACAATAAAGTGCAGTTGCTTTTAAAGCCACAGAACAAGTGTCTGTTCTTTCAGCGATTAAGTGCTCAGAAGGGACTTTTTCAAATAATGCCAATGAAAATCAACTTAGGTAGACTCAGTAGGATCTAGCTTGCCAAATTACTGTCAGAATTTGGTTGGGAGTCATCCATAATCCCAAACACTATCATAAGTGTATAAAAAAAGTACATTTTCTTTCCCTTTCACACACTATTTTAAAATACCGTAGATATTTTCCCCTGCACATTTTTACTGTTCCATCTCCATTTTCCCCTGTATATTTTTGCTGTTTATCTCCAATTCTCTGTTATTTATTAGTTGCTATCAGTTTTTCTTTCCTGTATTTTTTCTCTCTATTATCTCCTTGCTCTCGTTATAGTTTGACTTCTCTTGCACACTTGTGTTTTTTTCTGTATACGTACAAGTGCAGGTAATAATTCAATGTGTCGTGGTTCGGGACTCTGTGGTCATTTTTTCACAAATAGGACAAAGACAAGGTGTCTTAATATGTTTTGGGCATGAGCTTACCTGGAAGGGAGTAATTTCCCCCCACCGTGCTGGGGTGGCTATCCATAGGCAGAATTAATGACCTCACAAGTACAGCAAAGGTGAGTATAGCCACGCCTTTCTGCATCTCGTGCATTTCATCTGGTCATAATCCCTCTCCTTCAACATTCGGAGTGCTTACCACCCCTGCATCATATCCCTCAACACCAATCACAAGAGCATATTATATCACCTCTCATTCTCACCCCTAACACACACTCACCTGCTGCTTGTTGCCTTCACTGCTTCCTCGAACAGCATGCCCTTCTCAACTGGTGCCAACTGCAGAATCTGCATCTCCTCTCGTGACTCCTTCCTCAATTCACACTCAATATCTCCCCATTCTTCTAACATCTTGCTTCCTCTCCCTCTCAGATTATCCACTACAAGCAAAAGTCACTAATAGCTCTCTCCTTCTCCATGAGAAGACAGCGCACACATCAAGGGAAAAGATAAGACAGGATGAGGAGCACCGAACATCATGGCCCTCACCCAGGTGCCGCAGGAGGCACTGGAGATCAGTGGGTCAGCAAAAGGAAACAGCGTTGAAGATTGCACGCCTGGCAGCATCTCTGAGCAGGGTAACTGATGATAACTTGTACCCCTTCATGTACCACAAGCAATCTCACCTTCAGCAAACTTCAAAAGCTCAACCAGTATGGTCAAGCCTTTCATGTGCGACTGTCCAGCCTCTCATTGTCATCCTAATTCTTATCCCTTTCCTCTTTGTCCTTCTCAGAAGCAAGAAATTTATGAAGAAGACACCTTGCAAGAGGACAACCCTCCTGAGGAGGCACTCCTGCTCCCCCTGGCTCCACATTAAGTTAAAATAAACTTACCTGCAGGCTTCTTCCATGGCTTACAGGTTCACTGGTTCGGCCTCTGTAAATTCTGAAAAAGTCCAATTTTGCAAACGGAACTGGAAATAGGTGCAGGAGCCTCATTTCAATGAGAACTACGTTCATTTCAAGTAGCTGCCATTGCTGCCTAAAAAGATACACTGCCGAATTAAGCAATGGTCTGGGCGCACACACAAATCAGGCCTTTCCACTATTAAATGTCATCGTTGCGCCCGGTGCCCACAGATGTGACAGGGTCTGCTGGACAGCAATCAGAGGTTGAAACCCTGGACATCATTCCCCTCCCTAACCCAGGGGTGCTGAAGGAATGCAATATTCCTACCTGTATCCCAGCTGAGATCAGGTAACTCAGCAAAGACCAGGAATTGAACAAGAGATGCTCCTGACCGGAATGGTTCAGCCGACCACTGAGTAAACTCACTGAGCAATCACCGGAGTCTTTCGATATTTTCTTATGTAAGGCTCGCCTTATATCGGCGTAAAGTTCCCCTCGCTGCTATTATAATTACCATAACACACACTCTACCTAAAAGGGGATGTCATACTTCTCGTTACCTGTACAAGGACCAAGAATTGTCTTGTTGTTAAAAAAAAATCTGCCCCATATTTCCATCTCACACACAAAGTATATTTCCCTAGCGTACTATAACAAAGTGACTGTACTTGTATCTGAATCACCAATTGCTCAGAACATGTATTCCTATTCAACTGTTGCCTTTGCATTGTCAGGAAGTGTTGAATTATTACAATTGTGGATTAGTACAATTAGACACCAACATTATCATAATCATGGCACCACATATAAAGCATATTCAGCAATCCAACTGAATATCATCTTTTAAGATTAAAAGTTGAGTTAATTTAAGTGTCTACTGTAAAGAAATATTAACCCAGCACTACCATTTACAAAACATCTTTCACTAGGGGTTGACGCCAGTGTAAGGACATTGTCCTTCTTGCTGCCTTCACGTTGGAGGTCATTATAATTAAAATTTTAAATTTCCACAGATAAAGTGAGAAAGAGTATTGTATCTCTTTTTATGACTTGGCATCCATTGTCTTTTTTGATTATGCCTCTGTGAAGAGCTTTGGGATATTTTTCAATGTGAGAGGTGTTATATAAATCCAAGTTGCTGTTGTTGCTAAAGCACTTTACAAGATGGATGAAAAACTCCAGAAGCCAAGCAGGAAGGGAAAACAGAAACATTGGGAGGGGGAGGGGAAGATGAAGGCATGATGGAGAAGGATTTTGAGAAACCTTTTTCAAAAGCAAAGAGAGGGTAGCAAAGCAGAAGGATTTAGGGAAGGAAATTCAGAGGGTACAACATAACAAATATGACCAACGACAATAAGTGGGAAATTAACTAGTACCAAACACCTACAACATACATCCTAACTCATTTATCTGGATCCACTACTCTAGCTACATTACTCATTGTTCCACACAGTAGAATTATGCCTCCAGTGCCTCAGTACAGAGGTTGTTGTTAATTTGCTATCACTGAAATCTAGCAAAACATTCATCAGTTGGGACTGCTTAATATCAGAATGGGGGGAGAGAGGAAGTGTGGCATGGAAAACGTTGTAAAACAAATATTTATTACACAATGTCAATTCTGTACCAGAGTTAGACTGGGCATCTTTCATATCAAATTGGTAAAAGGTAATAAAATGCATTGTTGAAGTTTTGGAAACTTGAGTAGGTTATGCCACTGCTGGAACAAACCAGGCCAGAGCTCCACATAACATGTACCAGCGGCTGCCTACGCCAGCACCAACTAGTCAATCATACACCTACAATCATTTCAATCCACAATACTTTTTATCTATGTCGTGAATACAATTACAGAAACATTTTCTATTTAGGTCATAAAAAAATTGTATCATGCACTGGAGCAAAGGATGATTAAAATAAGTGTATTGGTTTCTGAAGAGCTGATGTTAATGCTCAGGACTTAAATTTGGACGCACAATCAAAGGGGAGAAATGCAAAGCAAAAATGGAATGTTTTTAAAGAAATGAGAGAGTCCAAATTAAATATATACATCATGAAGAAGTGTATGGCTAATGCCAAGCAAGACCTATGTGGTTAAATGGAGAGATTATAGGAACCATAAAGAAAAACAAAGTTTTAAATGATTAAAAAAGATTAGGAATTATAGAAAAGCAATCAAAGATAATATGAGAAAAATCAGGGAGACGAAAAAGCAATTCAGCCCATTAAAGTTCATCCCTCTAATACCCTAATTTACCCAACATAGCATCAACTCTATTTTGAACAAACCTTTAAATGTTCTCATTCTTCTATCCTGTCTGGCATATTATTCCAAGTGTTTATCAGAGTTTGGGGAATGTTTTCCTCTTATTCTCATTAATAGCTAATAATCCAAATGATGGGTGCTCCCAACATTACCAAAGCCAATTTCATGCAACACAAATTCACTAACGGGAATGACAGAAGAATGGCCAATCACAAGTCACCCATAATAACGCTCATTCCAAGCAGCTAACAAGCTGCTTAATTAGAATAAATTCAACAATTTAATTAATCCTGGTGGGTAATGAGCAAACCAGAAGTGTTAAATGGCTGCATGAAATGTTCAGAAAGTGCAGGACTTGGAGATCTTGCGAGACTGTCCATTTGAAAAATGGGTTGGCCCTTTTGACCTGGAGGAGTAGTCTATGAACATTTTGAGGAAGCATGCTGTATGGCAATACATAAGAGGCCCAGTCAAGTACTCAGGACCTGGAACAAGGTATGCAAGAAGTACTATGACTCAGAAAGTCCTTTAAAAAAGGAATTCATGATCATTTTGAACTTCAAGTAAACTACAGGAATTCTGTAATAGATCTCGTCAAGTACAAGAGATTAGATCTTCAAGTTGCTATCTATTTGTTACTTTACTATTCTGAAGAGTTTAGATAGTCCTACAATAAGCTTATTACTGTATTATATCATTTAAGATTATTTACCTGTTCATCATTCAATAAATTCACTTTATGTTTTATACGTTAAGGAAAGTTAATTGTGAGTTATTATTCCCTTTGAAGACTGAATGGAAATATTGTCACAGCAGAAGATAGTCCAGTAACTAATAGCAATTACCAAACAGGATTTGCTATTGACTAACCCAGGTACATTACGAAACCCTTTCCTGCAGTACCAGGCAAAGACAGACACACTCAAAGTTTTGAAGAGTTGAGACTCACCCATGAGAGTGGTCTGAAACATGAGAGCCGAAATAATCTAGGATAAAAAGGTTTGAGAAGACCCAAAAAGCTGACAGCTACAGAAGAGGTAGAAAAGAAGATGGAACTAGGAAAAATAGTAGGCTAATGCAAATGAGATTACACATCTTATGGTGACAAAGACTAAGTGCTGCAGGAAAGAATTTCCATGGCTGAAATCACCCTGTGTTAAGATACACTGTTGTAATGTTCATAGGCTAATTTGGCTTACAACAGGGAGGCAAGGAGTGGTAGAGATGATACAAAAAAGCTTTGGAATTACTTTCAAAAAGTCTTTACTGACCTTAGGAGGGAAGGAAGATTTGGAAACCACTGGGTGTATAGACACTGGACTGATGTGCAGACCCCTTAGTATCTACCGTATCTACCATATTAATAATTTATTATATGGTGTGCAAAATAGGTAATACAAGTGTGCCAATTTAAACCGATTGTTCTCATGTTTATTAGCTCATGAAATTAAAATACAATATGCAAACGGATAAATGTGCTTATGTAGTCATGGGGTGGGTTGGAAAACCTCACTTAGATACAGACACCTTGTGCCATTTCGATAGTGATGTAAATGAGGAAACAATGGTGGGTGCATGGCATTGGTCACTAAGAGGCAGAAGAGGTTGCCTGTTGGCAAGGGGCAAACATAAGAAGGGTTGAGTTCCAGCATGTTGTCTCACCTACTAAGCTGCCTTGGAATACAGTGGTCCTGCTTTCCAACAGACCATTTGGATTGGTTATCTGCACTGTACTCTGCCATTAATTGGGAGCACTGCAGTGATGACCGCAGTAATGTAGGCCACAAACTCAGCTGTATAGAAATAAATAACAGCTAACATCAGTTTGCGAAATGCAAGTCATGACAAACTTACCTACTGAAATTATTTGAGGGTACCACTGAGACAGTGAATAGTGTATATTGTGACTATAAGAACACATTTACTAGGGTGCCACACAAGAGACCTATAGCTAAAAGTCAAAGTTCAAAGGATCAATAAGCAAGTTGAAAATTTGGGTAAAAAGCTGGTTAAATTATAGAAAATGGGAGGGTAGTTATTAAGAGCAATAATTTCAAATGGGAAGCTAGGACATCAGCGGGCCACATTTATTAAATCACCTTGATATGGCAACTGAGAGCAAAATGTCCAATTTTGCTCATTATTGTGGAAATGAGCAGAGAAGGGTTTACAAATTAGCACCACTTAAGCAGGCTGGCCTCCTTCTCTTTGCTTGTCTAGTTCATTCTAACTCGTTCATTCTATGCGCTTCCATATAAAGGAACATTAGTGTGACTCATCAACAGATGTAGTTAATGACATCATTACACATTTCAACAATCATTACATCCCCCCATTTGTTTATTTTTTCCAGTCAGTTTCAATGAATACAACATTCAGAATAAAACATCCTTTTTTAAAAAAAACTTATACTACTTTCTAAATGATTTGCATTACACTGAGAATCTTTTAATTTATTCACACTCTGCATACACACTTCATAACTCAGAATGCTGTTATTTACAGAGGAGTGTTAAATCCATTATGCCAGTCTATCATTTTTTTTTCATTGCTTCCACAAGAATATAAAACCGTTTATGCCAGTCTAACATTTTCTCTGTATTTCTTGCTGGTCAACTTCCTGAATTGCTTCTTATTTTCTGTCAATCATTTCATCACCTTTTGTTCTCAACTTCTCTCCATTTCCTCCAAAAGATACACAAATCTCTAAAAGTAGCAATGCAGGTTAATAAGGCCATAAAAAAGGCAAATCAGGCACTAGGGTTCATTTCTAGAGGGATAGAATTGAAAAGCAAAGAAGTTATGTAAATTTGCATAGAACCTTGGTTAGACCACACTTGGAGAATTGAGCAGAGTTCTGGTCACCATATTATATAAAACAGAGGCATTGGAGAAAATGTAAAAAAGATTCACAAGGAAGATACCAGAATTGAGAGGATATACTTATCAGGAAAGGCTGAACAGGCTGGGGCCCTTTTCTCTAGAAAAGAGAAGGCTGAGGGGTGACCTGATAGACATCTTTAAGATAATGATAGGGTAGACACGGAGAAAAGATTTCCACTTGTGGGGGAGTCCAAAACAAGAGGTCATAAATATAAAATAGTCGCTAATAAATCCAATAGAGAATTCAGGAGAAATGTCTTTACCCAAAAGAGTGGTAAGAATGTGGAATGTGCTAAGACAAGGATTAGGTGAGGCAAGTAACATAGGTGCATTTAAGGGGAAGCTAGATAAGCACACGAGGGAGAGAGGAATAGAAGGGTATGTTGATAGGGTTAGATAAAGTTGGGAGGGAGGAGGCTCATGTGGAGCATAAATGCCGACATAGATCAGTTGGGCCGAATGGTCTGTTCCTGTGCTGTGGTTTTGATGTAACTCGATGTAATTTGCAGGAAGACTTATGCTACATTTATTCTGTGCCACAACTCACTTGTCATTCATTGCATCATTCAGGCATGGGCTCAGGTGTGGGTTTTTTTTGTTCATGGGATGTGGGCATCGCTGGCGAGGCCAGCATTTATTGCCCATCCCTAATTGCCCTTGAGAAGGTGGTGGTGAGCCGCCTTCTTGAACCGCTGCAGTCCGTGTGGTGAAGGTTCTCCCACTGTGCTGTTAGGAAGGGAGTTCCAAGATTTTGACCCAGCGACGATGAGGGAATGGCAATATAGCTCCAAGTCGGGATGGTGTGTGACTTGGAGGGGAACGTGCAGGTGGTGTTGTTCCCATGTACCTGCTGCTCTTGTCCTTCTTGGTGTTGAGGTCGCGGATTTTGGAGGTGCTGTCAAAAAAGCCTTGGCGAGTTGCTGCAATGCATCCTGTGGATGGTACACACTGCAGCCACTGTGCGCCGGTGGTGAATGGAGTGAATGCTTAGGGTGGTGGATGGGGTGCCAATCAAGCGGGCTGCTTTGTCCTGGATGGTGTCGAGCTTCTTGAGTGTTGTTGGAGCTGCACTCATCCAAGCAAATGGAGAGTATTCCATCACACTCCTGACTTGTGCCTTGTAGTCGGTGGAAAGGCTTTGGGGGGTTAGGAGATGAGTCACTCGCCGCAGAATACCCAGCCTCCGACCTGCTCTTGTAGCCACAGTATTTATGTGGCCGGTCCAGTTATGTTTCTGGTCAATAGTGACCCCCAGGATGTTGATTGTGGGGGATTTGGCGATAGTAATGCCATTGAATGTCAAGGGGAGGTGGTTTGACTCTCTCTTGTTGGAGATGGTCATTGCCTGGCACTTGTCTGGCACGAATGTTACTTCCCACCTATCAGCCCAAGCCTGGATGTTGTCCAGGTCTTGCAGCATGCGGGCACCGATTGCTTCATTATCTGAGGGGTTGCGAATGGAACTGAACACTGCAATCATCAACGAACATCCCCATTTCTGACCTTATGATGGAGGGAAGGTCATTGATGAAGCAGCTGAAGATGGTTGGGCCGAGGACACTGCCCTGAGGAACTCCTGCAGCAATGTCCTGGGGCTGAGATGATTGGCCTCCAACAACCACTACCATCTTCCTTTGTGCTCGGTATGACTCCAGCCACTGGAGAGTTTTCCCCCTGATTCCCATTGACTTCAATTTTACTAGGGCTCCTTGGTGCCACACTCGGTCAAATGCTGCCTTGATGTCAAGGGCAGTCACTCTCTCCTCACCTCTGGAATTCAGCTCCTCTGTCCATGTTTGGACCAAGGCTGTAATGAGGTCTGGAGCCGAGTAGTCCTGGCGGAACCCAAACTGAGCATCGGTGAGCAGGTTATTGGTGAGTAAGTGCCTCTTGATAGCACTGTCGACGACACCTTCCATCACTTTGCTGATGATTGAGAGTAGACTGATGGGGCAGTAATTGGCCGGATTGGATTTGTCCTGCTTTTTGTGGACAGGACATACCTGGGCAATTTTCCACATTGTCAGGCAGATGCCAGTGTTGTAGCTGTACTGGAACAGTTAGGCTAGAGGCGCGGCTAGTTCTGGAGCACAAGTCTTCAGGTCAATGCCTTAGGTGCAGCAGTCCTGGTTGCATTGCACCAAGGCCACATTATCAATCCTCGTGTGTATCCATGAGATACATCCATCCCCTCATTTAGATACTAACACTCACAGCTCACTAGTAAGTGCTTTACCTATGCATTCACTCGACTGTGATGCACCTGGATTGCCACAAAAACCCACTCACTGCCCTTGTCAGGTAAAATGAACAAATCAATCTTGTTTACAGACATTATTTAAAAAGTAAACCCAAGAGGATTAGTTCAGCTCACTATGATACATGATCATATTTCAACGGAATCCTTTCTGGTCTATTATTGCTATTCTGAAGGTTGACGTCCCAGTTATTACCTCTGAATTTAAAGAGTGAGGTTGTTTTTATCAGTTCATTTGACCATAGACATTAGACAGATGTATAAGGTTTACTGGTTACTATGGTGCCCGAACACATTAATTCATCCACTCCATCACACCTCCTCATGTTATTATAATGCAGGTTGCCAGTTCAATACTTGCATTGTATTAAACTTCAAGAGCTTTACAGCTCTTCCTCTGGCAATCTCTGTCTTTTGGTGTGCAAAACTATTATTGGGGGCATTCTATAGAACCCCCAGACCAGGGTGACAGCCTTAATCTGGAACTGTGGGGTGAGATAAGGAAGGCGGCTAGTCAGTGACCAGCTATAGTAGTTGGAGATTTTAACTTACCAGAATTTAACTGGGACAATAATGTCCCAATTAAGACGGAAAGAATTTCTAGAATTAATGGAAGACTGTTTTATGACTCAGTTTGTAAAAGAGCCAACACGGGGAGAAAACATCTTGTATTTGATTATGACACAAAGCTGGTGAGGCTGTAACACTAGTGATCGTAATGCGATTGCATTCGACATTACAAGGATTGGAGAGGTTATAAAAATCCAAACAAAATTGCCAAATTTTAAGAGGACCAACTTTGTGCTCTTGAGCAGTCTTGTCAGAGTGGGCCTGGCAGGTTTGAATATGTGCAAACATAAGGTAAATAAATCTTATAGGCCAGAGAAGATGCATCCAAGGATCCTTAAGGAACTAAGGGAAGAAATTGCAAGAACTCTGTCACAAATCTTTCAGAAATCATTGAATATTGGAGAGTTCCATTGAGGAATAAAAACTCAATGGGAAAAGTGATCCATCCATGGCTAACTAAAGAAGTTAAGGATAGTATTAGATTAAAAGAGGCTTATAATGTTGCCGAGAACAGTAGTAAGCCTGAGGATTGGGAGAGTTTTAGAAACCTGCAAAGGATGACCACAAAATTGATAAAGGGGGAGAAAATGGAATGAGAGTAAACTAGCAAGAAATATAAAAGAAGATTGTAAGAGCTTCTACAAGTGTGTAAAAAGGAAGAGAGTAGCGAAAATAAATGTGGCTGAGGCTGAGACAGGAGAAATTATAATGGACAATAAGGACCTGGCAAAGACGTTAAACAAATATTTTAATATACTTGTATCTGTCTTCACAGTAAAAGACTCAAAAAACATACCGTTAATAGTGGGGAACCAAGGGTCTAATGAGAGTGAGGAACTTAAAGTAATTAATATTAGTAAAGAAAAAGTACTGGAGAAATTAATGGGGCTAAAAGCCAACAAATCCCCTGGACCTGATAGCCTACATCCTAGGGTTCTAAAAGAAGTGGCTGCAGAGATAGTGGATGCATTGGTTGTGATCTTCCAAAATTCCCTAGATTCTATAGCTGTCCCAGTGGATTGGAGGGTAACAAATGTAACACCGCTATTCAAGAAAGGAGGGACAGAGAAAACAGGGAACTACAGATCAGTTAGCCTGACATCACTCGTCGGGAAAATGCTGGAATCCATTATTAAGGACGTAGTAATGGGACTCTTAGAAAATCAAAATATGATTAGGCAGAGTCAACATGGTTTTATGAAATGGTAGATAAAGGGGAACCAGCGGCTGTAGTATATTTGGATTTTCAAAAGGCATTCGAAAAGGTGCTACACAAAAGGTTGTTACACAAGATAAGGGCTCATGGGATTGGGGGTGATATATTAGCATGGATAGAGGATTGGTTATCGTACAGAAAACAGAGAGTAGGGATAAACGGGTCATTTTCAGGTTGGCAGCTGTAACCAGTGGGTTGCCGCAAGGATCAGTGCCTGGGACTCAGCTATTTACAATCTATATTAATGACTTAGATGAAGGGACAGAGTGTAACATATCCAAGTTTGCTGACGATACAAAGCTAGGTGGGAAAGTAAGCTGTGAGAAGGACACAAAGAGTCTGCAAAGGGATATAGACAGGTTAAAGTGAGTGGGCAAGAAGGTGGCAGATGGAGTACAATGTGGGGAAATGTGAGGTTATTCACTTTGGTAGGAAGAATAGAAAAACAGAATATTTTTTAAATGGTGAGAAACTATTAAATGCTGGTGTTCAGAAAGACTTGGGTGTCCTTGTACACGAAACACAGAAAGTTAGCATGCAGATTCAGCAAACAATTAGGAAGGCAAATGATATGTTGGCCTCTATTGCAAGGGGGTTGGAGTACAAGAGTAAGGAAGTCTTGCTGCAATTATACAGGGCTTTGGTGAGACCTCACCTGGAGTACTGTGTACAGTTTTGGTCTCCTTACCTAACTTACCTATATCTAACTCGCCTAATTTGCCTTACCTATACTTGCCTTAGAGACAGTGCAATGAAGGTTCACTAGATTGATTCCTGGGATGAGAGGGTTGGCCTATGAGGAGAGGTTGAGTAGAATGGGTCTATATGCTCTGGAGTTTAGAAGAATGAGAGGAGATCTCATTGAAACATATAAGGTTCTGAGTGGGCTTGACAGGGTAGATGCTGAGAGGCTGTTTCCCCTGGCTGGAGAGACTAGAACTAGGGGGCATAGTCACAGGATAAGGGGTCAGCCATTTAGGACTGAGATGAGGAGGAATTTCTTCACTCAGAGGGTTGTGAATCTTTGGAATTCTCTACCCCCGAGGGCTGTGGATGCTCAGTCGTTAAGTATATTCAAGGCTGAGATCGATAGATTTTTGGACTCTAAGAGAATCAAAGGATATTGGGATCAGGGGGGAAAGTGAAATTGAGGTTGAAGATAAGCCATGATCTTATTGAATGGCGGAGCAGGCTCGAGGGGTCACATGGTCTACTTCTGCTCCTATTTCTTATGTTCTTATGTGTCTGGGAATTGGAGAACGCAGATGTGGTCCAGGAAACTACATCCAGTGAATTTAACGTCCATTGTGGGCAAAGTTATGGAAACCCTTATTAAAGGTGAGAGCATGGAGCTTCCGAATAGAAATGAAATAATAAAATATAGCCAATATGGGTTCATGAAGGCGAGGTCTTGTCAATCGAATTTACCGGTTTTCTTTGAGGGTGTGACAATGGAGCTTGATATGGGTAAGGCAGTGGATGTGGTGTACTTGGATCTCAGTAAAGGCCTTTGATACATTTCCTCTGGAAAGGCTGGTACTGAAAATAAAGAAAGTGGAATCAGTGGAAATATTTTACAATGGATAAGTAATTGGTTGGCCGATAGAACCCAGAAGGTAGTGGTACATGGGTTGTCATCAGCCTGGGAGAAAGTTACCAGTGGGGTTCCACAAGGGTCTGTTCTGGGACCTGTTTTGTTTAATATCTTCAGAAATGATCTGGAGCTAGGAGTCACAAACACCGTGACTACATTTGCAGATTATACAAAGCTAATGGAGGTAATAGACTGCAAAGCTAAACAGGATAGGCTACAGGAGCATTTCAATATACTTGAGAATTGAGCAGACAGGTGGCAGATGAAATTCAAGGTAAAGAAATGTAAAATGTTTCACATGAGGACAAAAAAATCCAGGAAGGGACTATTACTTAAATGAAAACAAAATAATGCGTATAGAAAGAGATCGTGGGCTCCTGATTGAGAATAAGCTGAAGCTATCGTAATAATGCTTGGTGGCAGTGAGTAAAGCAAATCAGACATTGGGAAATATTAAAAGGTCAATATTGAGCCAAAATAGTGAGGTAATCCTGCCACCAACTTTATTAATCATTGATGCGCCCGCACTTAGAATACAGTGTACAGTTCTATTTGTCACAGTACAGAAAGGATATTTCATCTGTTGAGAAGATACAGAAGAGAGCAACCAAAATGATTGAGGGGATGGAGGGATTGGATTATAACAAGCAAATATGTAAATTGGGCATGTTCTCAATGGAAAAAGAGAAAGTTGAGAGGTGGTATGATTGCTGCTTTTTTTAGGATTCTAAAAAGGGACTAGATAATGTAGACCATGACAAGCTGTTTCACCTTGTCCAGAACAGTAGAGCCAAACGACACGGCCTGCACTTGAAGAGGTAAAACTAATCTGCAGAAACATCATCTTAGCTAGCAAGTGGTAAATCTATGGAACAGGCTCGCTAGGGAGGCGGTGGAAACAGATCGTGTTGATTCATTCAAATGCATATAAATAGATTTCTTTCAGAAATTAATATTTTGGGATACAGTATATGAGCAATGTGAGATATGACATATGGTAAATGTAGCATACCTTGGTTTTTTTAAAATCTAAATTTCTGCATTCCAAAAAAGTATTTCATCCAGGTCCTACTCAATAGCAATTGTATTTTTTTTTTAAGATTGACTTTAGCTGTTAAAACCTCAGTGGTGCTGCTTACGAAGAGACAAAATCCTGACTGATCATTAAATATCTATTTCAAAACAAACTTATACATTTATGTTAGTACATCAAAGCATTTGCAATCATCATACTTAGATAGTATAGCATAGTTTCCCCTCATAGTACAAGGTTCAGAAGCACAAAATCAGCCCGGCATTGGATATAAGACTTTTTTTTTCAGAAGTGCAAGTCTGATAAACAGGTTGAAAACTAGGGCCAGAATTTGCTGAAAACTCGGCATATACCATTATTATGGTGCAAGTGACTTATGCCATTACGTACACCATGCCATTACTTGCCAGGAATTATGTGCTGTTCCACAGGGACCCTCACCGAAAAAGTAATTATCATAGCTCCACCCTCCATTAAAATCAATGGTGAGATCGCGTTTGCTGAATTAACCACACTGTGCTCACCACAGCCACTTAGACCATTATAGGGTGGTGCTGGAGGGCTTCGAATCAGTAAAGTATTCAACCACTCAGCAGGTTGCCCATATCAAAAATAACTATTTCACATATCTTGATCTTAATCTTAACCAGTCATAGAAACACACCAGCTCTAGCATTACACACTGAGGAAGGACTTCCTGTTATAATAAACTTAAAGTTTAATGTTGTCCCAACCTTAAAGGAATCCTCGAGGGTAACATTTTTACTGACTTATTCTCGGAACTTCATTTTAATCCGAAACCGCAATTAATGAATGAGCGCTCTGACAGCCAGGCAATCTCCCCGACCGATGTTATCTTTACATTAATATTTGTTGAGCTCGTATGAATTGCAATCAGCAATAAAACATGGCTGGGGATTGCACACAGTTCGGGGCACAATTACTGAATACCTAACTGAAAAGGCAATAATCCTAAATAAATATTCGGAGTTAAAAACAGTTAAAGATATCGGGCCGCGACTTTTCTGTAAACGTTGGTTGAGAAATTACTCACCTCGGGACGCCGCTCCTTAATGGCGTCCTCCCTCCCCACTGGCGAATCGATAGAGTAAGTTCACGAATGTGCACTAAAACCCGGAAATCGTGAACGTGCATCCATTAGTTCGTTGGCGGTTTGACAGGTCCGAATTAAAGGGCCACGCTACACTACCATCAATAAAATCATTAAACTTTCGTAAACTTTCCCAACTGCCCACCTGGAACGAAGATACTTACGCCACCAAAAGGTACGCCGGAAAATACCAGCTCTACACTACTTTATAAAAGCACAATGACCGTTAATGACTTTGAAACAACAAAGAATTAAATTTTAAAACTGTGGAATGTCATATTACTCTTATTTTAATTTTTTTTGTAAGATTCATTAAATTAAATCATTTGCTTGGCTTTTTATAATATGTTAATTTTTTTAATTTAAATTAACATATAGAAGTTTACTTTAAATGAATGATTTCTACTTGCCTGCTTGTGGGTGTGACTTCTCTTCTTGACAGATTCTGTGGGCGAGGCTTCCATTCCCACAGTCTCTACTGGATCCGAATGAACCTGCACTGAATTCACAGCGCTGAACTTAAAAAAAAATTGAAGTGGGAGCAAGTGGACGTCGGAGACCATGAGGTAAGTTTTCTCGTAGTGTTTGTCCGCAGGATGTGCGGACGGCCTTGCCATGCTGGTCGGGGCAAGTTCTGGCCCGTTAATTTACCTCTTGTTTCTGTCGGTGTCCGGCCTCGGCACCTTGGATCTGTATCGGACATTGGCTGTGCTGAATCTGATTTGCTGCTATGCTCGCTGTGGCATAGTCTAATCAGCTCTCCAGCAAATTATGGCGTAAATTCACCACTTAAGAATCGGGGAACACAGTGGTCTAACTTATGGCATCCGACGCCAATATCGCTGTTGCAGCAAATTCCACCCAATAACAGAATATTGCTCAAGCTCTGAATTGAACACAAGATGACGTCTACAATGGACTAAACTGGATCAAACAGTTGACTTTTGCATAAAGAACATAGGAAGAATATAAGTTAGGCCTAGAAATTCGATTGCATAGCGCCCATTTCTTGAGCAAGAAACGGGCGCTGACGGGTCCAATATGGCGTGCGGCATGCGCACGCTCAATCAGCGGCGGAGGTGTGTTGCACGCCATATTTGCTAAGGCGCCCTGTAGTCGTCCCCCTCATTTTTAAAACCGCTGTCATCACCCGCCTCCACCCCTCTGTCCTTGCAAACTACTGCCCCATCTTCAACCTCTGTTTTCTCTCCAAAGTCCTTGAATGTATCGTCACCTCTCAAATCTGTACCCATCTTTCCTGCACCTCCATGTTTGAATCTCTCCAATCAGGTTTCCCCTGCCACAAAACTGAAACGGCCCTAACCAAAGTCACAAATGACATCTCTGTGACTGAACTGGATAAGAAGAAAAGTTTTGCAGGAAGATGGTGTGATTTACATGTCAAAGGCTGCAGAAAGGATGAGGAGGGAAAATGCCCCATAGTCAGGATGTTGACCATGGTGCATTCACACGCCTCGTTCTCTTTGCAGCCTTTAACACGTTAACCACATCGTCCTCCTGCAAAAACCTTTCTACTGTTGTCCAGCTTAGTGGGATTACCTCATTTGGCTCTTATCTAACCGAACACGGATAGAAATAGGTTTGGAATACAGAACGTATTCTACTCATAAACAGGACCTATGAAACCTAATGCTGCTCCTGTTTATTTGGTGTCTCATCCATAGGATAAATTCTGAATTTAATGATTTCGCAAAAAGTAGCTTCTATTTAAGACATATTCTAAATACCACAATAACATACATTCCTTTGAGTCAGTTATTAAGAGACCACATTATTTCTATAACAAGCCCTGATTAGAACACAAGCGTGTGGGTTCTACAGTTTTTTGTGTATGGCACAAGTCTACAAAATGCAAGAACCAGATAAATAAACCATTCAATACAGAAATGCAATTTAATCATCCGAAGACAGAGGTACTTTCTATATCTGCAAAGATCACTAACCATCAGAGACTGCATATAGATCACTGATACAGTTGCATTGTGTGGAGCAGAAACTGCAAAAATGATTGGTTATGCAGCTCTGTGCCTTGGAGCATATGTAAAAAACATCACTTCAGCTGGTTATGGATGAGTTACGTGATGCTTTATTCAAGTCAGTTTAGTTTGAAAGAATACTTAGTGTTGCATGCCACTATAATAAAGACAGAATGCTACTACAATGTATATGTCTTTATTCCTGAATTAGGAAGAGTATCTGAAGTCACTGAATGGTGCAGTTGGGTGTATTCCCTTGTATGATCATGTAAAGATCAATATTCTATTCATTTTTCTTTTGGTTAACTGGGTATCTGACATGTGCAGAAACCCATCACTGTTTAAGAATCTGCAGTCAAGCAATTCAAAAGGTAGAGTTTCTATTTGTTCACGGGGACATAACCTACTTGCTAGGTCCAGAGAACTTAGGCACAGGTTGGCACAATCAAAATTTAAGGACCCAGGCTTCTGGAGTTTAACCAACTAAAACTGCATAACTTACTAGCACAGAGCACTGGTAAGACGCCTGCTGCTTGTCCAATCATAACGATTAGGGCATTGGCCTTCAGGGTTATCTGAAGCCTAATGGGAAAAATCTCACCCCCACAGGACAGATCTACCCTTCCAGGTTTCTTTTATGTCCACCTGAAAGAGCAGATGGTCCTCAGTTTAATGTTTCATCCAAAGGATGGCACCTCAGACAGTGCAGCAATCCCTCAGTACAGCACTGAAGTGTCAAGTGCTCAAGTCTCTGGATAGGACTTGAACACATGACCATCTGATTCAGAGGCGAGAACGCTACCACTGAGCCAAGACTGACACCCAAGGGGATTGACTTGCTTCCGAACCTCCACTACCAGGATATCATCTTGGAGTCACTTTTGAGCTCAAAGAGGTCTCGTGCATCTCCTCCCCACCCCAAGAAGGATATTTGCTAGTTGGTCATTAGACAACTGACATGAGCAACGTTGAGCCTTCACTTGGCTTGTAGCAGCTACCAGGAGCTCTTCACTACAGCACAACTCACCATAGACTATGTGAGTGCACTACCATCATCCTCCTGACCACACGACAGATACACAGGAACAGGAGTAGGCCATTCAGCCCCTCGAGCCTGTTCAACCAATCAACTAGATCATAACTGATCTGTACCTCAACTCCATATACCAGCCTTTGCTCCATATCACTTGATATCCTTACCTAACAAAAATCTATCGCTCTCAACCTTCAAAATATCAACTGTCCCAGCATGCCCAGCCTTTTGGGGGAGAGCGTTCCAGATTTCCACTACCCTTTGTGTGGAAAAAGTGCTTCCTGATTCATTTCTAAATGGCCTAGCTCTAATTTTAAGTTTATGTCTCTTTGTTCTGGCTTCCACCGCCAACGGAAATAGTTTCTTTGTTACTATCCTATCGAATCCCTTTATCATTTGAAAGACCTTGATTAGATCACCTTTCAACCTTCTAAACTCAACCACACCCCATCAAATAGTGGTTCCAGCAGTTGAAGGTGCAGACCTTTAGAAGCAAGTGCTTGTCTCTTTGCAATTCAATCATGATAGACCCTGGAACCTAGATATATGATTATATGTTCTCATTACTGGCCTCCAGGTAACATCCCAGCAGCTGTTGAGAGCTTCCCCATCAACTACCTAGCATCGAGAAAGGATCTTATTGGGGAAAGGGCGAGAAAGTGGAGCTGAGGTAAAAATCAGATCAGCCATGATCTCATTAAATGGCGGAGCAGGCTCGAGGGGCCGAATGGCCTACTCCTGCTTCTATCTCTTATGGTCTTTATGGTCTTATGGGGCCACAATATGACATGCCAGCCACCTGATGTTTCAGACATTCAGATCTGATACCATGGACAAGGCTTACTTATCGCTAACTGGTTATCTCACATCTTCAGGCTTTGCAAAGACACCCGTCTGTCATGAGGCCAACTTTCCCTCCAGAATACTCAGTGACAGGTTAGTGTAGGCTGAACCTCCCTTTCCACTTTGTCATAAATCCAGCTCACACATTGGCCAAAGGAAGCCCTTTCATACATGCTTAAGAGTTTTGAACTATGAAGGAGAGCTATTTGGAAACACATGTCATTTGCCACAAAGTTGAACCTGTATTGAGAGCTTGATGGCATTGAGAAAGGTGAAAACAACCAAAGAGGTCTTTGCCTCTTCTGTGCCCAGGCTTAGGTTGGCATCCACCAGAACCCACAGGCAGTGAAATAAACCAAAAGTTGGGACAGATGTAACTTCCAATCAATATCCTCTTGAGCTATGAAAAGTGCATGGGAGCATCCATTACCATATCACACTGGTTAGTCCATTGTTAGAGATCATGGATAGAGTGCAATAGATTCCAAAATGATTTCTCCGACACAATATCATCTGTGAAAAGGAGCAATGCGGTGCTTTCAGAAATACCCATACATTCTCAGGCTGTCCCTTAAAATACCATCCAACACATTATCGATAAAGGCAATAAGAAAGATGGGTAATGCTTCACTCCTCTCAGGAGAGATAGGATCAGCATTTCTCTCATTTACTATCACATGGGACCCGGAGATGGATAAAATCCAAGATCTGACCATGTCTTTCCATAGTTTTCAACTGCTCCATGAGGGTCACGAGCCACTGGGTCAAAAGTCTTATGAAAATCAATGAAAGCAATGTTGTTAACCAGTAGGTTTTCCCTGAACCTTACAATACTCCATAACCTCATATGAAGCCTGCCTTACACATTCCTCATGAGAGCAAAATCCAGACTGTTTCTTTCTGATTACTCCATAGGTCTCTAAAGCCACCTGACATATGGGCTGTGACAACCTGATGCACCACCTTAACTGCCACTGATATCATCAAAATTCTTCTGTAGTTTCCAAGCTCATTAGAATCCCCCTTCTCATGGATAGAAACCACAACTGTGCTCTGGAACATCAAGGGTATACAGAATTTTATTTAGCAGTTTTAAATGGCTAACTCAAGGGCAAGTCAATGGCTCCTGGTCCTGTTGCCTAAAGCAGCATTTATGAATTTGGCATGAATAATGTCGACACCTGCTGTCCCACCACGAGCGAGGCAATTTAGTATAGAGTCAACATCTTCTAATCGAACTGGTTCATTGAGGCATTCCAAGAAGTATTGCGTTATAACGGCTTTTCCAACCTCCTCGTAGATGGGTCTTTACTATAGTTTGTTGGGTCAGTCACCAACTCAGTATAATGCTCTATCCAAACTAAGGATGCCCTCGTGGGTAGCATGAGTTGGAGAGCATCGGAGTTGTCAGGCATTGGCACTAATCTAGAGGAACCCTCTTATGACCATGATTGATGACAGACTTTAGCTAACAGAAAAACGATTTAGGATTATTTTTGTGTAATTGCACACCTTGCAGATGAATGCAACCCACTGATCCAACTTCATCTCCCTAATGACCCTTCTGGCCTCACAATACATTGATTATAGTCTAACTTTGTAGCAGCTCTTGATTGCTCAAAAGAGGCTTCAAATATCACGTTCAAGGATATCTCCTTATGCCTAGAAGCTCTCCTACCCTTTGCAGTGACCTTAACAGCATTCTTTTTAGTGAACGCATGGTTGGCAGACTCTAGCTTCAGCTTTTTTTATATATAACTTCAGCTGCAAAGGAAAGGAAATTGTATATGTCATTCATAATTAATGTAGTTACAGAATAAATTCATCTATACAGCACAACAATGTTAACAAGTGCAGAATCATTTTAGTACAGTTTTGGGTTATAATACTAAAGTTGTGTGCCTATGAATAAAATTCAATGTGGGAAATTGATAAAATAACCAACGATCATTCTCCACAGAGTGCTTGGAGGGAGGTTTATTCCAGACTTTCTTGTGCATTAAGTTTGTGATCTTAGCCACCGGGTTGAAAGCACGAATTGGAAATTGATATTTCCCTTTAGAAAGGCATTAAAAACTTGAAAACAAGTGAACCCAGGCATGTGGAAATAGTTACACATTGGCAAGGTCCTAGGAGAACACAACCCTCTTCACCAGAAAGTTGTGGAGGGCAAGAGGCAACTCAATCAAGTGAATTCTTTAAAATAATCAAGGAATTGTATTACAGTTCCAAATTTAAATGATGTAAATAGTAGACACTAAGCTTCGCCACTATAGACTCCGTTCAAAGCATAACTGGGAAAAACACAAAAAGCCAGTGGTTAAAGTAAGCTGAAATGATCCAGAGCAATGCTTGGTGGCTTTACAGCTTTTATCGACCAGAGTATTTCAGCCCATTTTAACCAGAAGGTCCACCCACTAGTAATTTTTACAATTTACTAAGCTTAGTTTGGTCTTTAGATGATATCAACATATAAGAACTGCTACTGATCCATCCTAATGATGCAAAATAGGCAAAAATATGTCACGGCTTTAATATAAGCACCCCACACCTTAATGAATTATAACAAAACAGGAGATTCCAATGATGAATTTATGCAACAGAGATTACCGCTGCAGTTATTACTCACATTGGCAATAAAAATGGTTGTTGTTTATGGTCATCTGTAAACTGATGCTAAGGAGTACAGAATATACCTGGACCTATAAAGACTGTGGGAACAGATTCAAATATTTTCATGCTACTCAAATGATTATGCAACAAGTCTTAAGATGGTTAACGCTGAAAGCATGGAGTATATAAGATGTAATGAAACATTTAAAATTACATTCTATACCCTGCATTTGATGATAGATAAAAAATGAGTTAGGATTTAAATGGGAGTGTGCATTACAATCAAAGTTTTGTTTGCCAATTTGCTTTAATGTCTGTTGAGGTCTACTTAGTGAACCCAGTTTTGGAACCTAAGCAAAAGCAGGGTAACATTGTACAGCTCTCCAAATGAATAAATGTAATCATGCAATTCGTTCTCTTGGTCGATTGCCCTTCAGTTTAATTAGATGTTTACAGTGTCGCTGGCTTCCTGAAAAGGATTACACTTTCTCTATTTTAATAGCTCCTCAGCACTAACACTATCAAGATTGGCAGGCATAGTGTCCAATTTTACATTCAAAAAGCCAGGACTTTAGAACTGTCTGATTACCTTTGAAAATAGCCTGAAGTCTTAGGTGAGATATTCTACAGAGCGATACAAATACACCCCAACATATCTAAGCATCTTCATTCTTTAGTAGATCGTTTCCTCTGACATGGCCTAGTTACACTGAAACAGAATAAAACAAAGAAAGGAACGAAACGAGGATCAGACAAACAGATTAGGAAGACAGAGATTAAAAGCACAGGGAGAACAAAAGACCAAATAAAAAGCAGAGAGCTGATAAGGAGACATAGGATGAAGTACACTGTCTGAAAAAGCAATTGATGCCAACGGACCCCACTCCTTCAAAAAGCCACTTCTGAGTACCGATGATTGCTCTTGACACAGCTTTGGAAAAAGGTTTAAAAACATAAGAAATAGGAGCAGGAGTAGGCCATACGGCCCCTCGAGCCTGCTCCACCATTCAATTAGATCACGGCTGATCTTCTACCTCAACTCCACTTTCCTGCCCTATCCCCAGATTCCCTTAGTGTCCAAATATCCATCGATCTCAGTCTTAAATATACTCAATGACTGAGCATCCACAGCCCTCGGGAGTAAAGAATTCCAAAGATTCACAACCCTCTGAGTGAAGAAATTTTTCCTCATCTCAGTCCTAAATGGCCAACTCCTTATCTTGAGACTATGACCCCTCGTTCTAGACTCTCCAGCCAGGGGAAACAGCCTCTCAGCATCTACCCTGTCAAGCCCTCTAAGAATTTTATACGTTTCAATGAGATCATCTCTCATTCTTCTAAGCTCCAGAGAATATAGGCCCATTCTACTCAATCTCTCCTCATAGGACAACCCTCTCATCCCAGGAATCAGTTTGGTGAACCTTCGTTGCACCCCCTCTAAGGCAAGTATATCCTTCCTTAGATAAGGAGACCGTAACTGTACACAGTACTCCAGGTGTGGTCTCACCAGAGCCCTACATAATTGCAGCAAGACCTCCTTAATCTTAAACTCTAACCCCCTTGCAATAAAGGCTAACATACCATTTGCCTTTCTAATTGTCTGCTGTACCTGCATGTTAATTTTCTGTAATTCATTTACAAGGACACCCAAATCCCTCTGAACACCAACATTTCTTAGTCTCTCACCTTTTAAAAAAATAATCTGCTTTTCTATTCTTCCTACCAAAGTGGATTTTGCATTTTTAGCTTTGCACTTTGTACAGGTGGCTGTAAGATTAACACAGAACAATTCTTGGAGCTTAAACTTTGACCCCATTTACTCTCTTTGTGGTCTCAGCTCCTGGTCTCCCTGGGCTACACATCTCTTGTAATCAGTCTGAGGTGCTCCCTACAACTCCTATCAGCTGCCTCTCTTGAGAAAACTGGTATGAAATTCCATTCTTACGTCTTGGTCCCCCTTCACGCCCACTGCTACCCAGTGATAAATCTTTTTCAAATTTTCACTCCCAAAATCCCTACTTGTGTATGATCAGGACCTCAGTAAAGTGATGGAATCAATCTAGCACATTGGTACATCACCACGCTCCCAATGAAAAATAGTTTCTAAGTAGTTAATGGTTTTGAATTGCAAGTCCTTCTGCGTGTGACAGGATATACCTCTTCTAAAATCTTTAAAATGCATACAATTGCTTTCTGGGATGGCGTCCTTCTACACTAATGTCGATGGAAACATTTAGCACAGTTTGAACTGAATTCAGGATCAACCTGCCAAGCCTTAACAGTGGAATCCAGTTCTAAACTTATATTGATGACTCATTAAATAAAACTTTTATTAGGGTGACTATTGACACCACTGTGTCAGCCAGTGAGTTGGAGGTGGGGCGGGACTTACAGTAAACAATGTATTTTACAGTGAAGTCTATTTACTCAGCAAACAGAGTCTGTTTAAACAGTGCACAGCAAACAGTCTACAGAGTCTCTGTAAAAAGAGTCTCTATGAACTACAACATGACCGAAACTGCAGCAATGTGTCCCGATAAAAGCAGGGTGATTTGTGAGTGGAGGATAGTTACATACACCATGTGCATAAGATCAATCTCAGTCACTTACAGCAGTGTGGACTCCAGGCGTGGTTGAAAGGGGAATTAACCAATCATTTCCATTCTGGCCGGGAATAGTGGTGTCACTATATGCAGCCAACTTTTACCTCACTCCAACAACATGTAGAAATTGACACATGTTGTGATAGCATTGTGACTGATGATACTTTCCTCTAGACGAGTGTGGATGGAATTCTGCATTGTTCTGGTCTTTTATGGTGGTGTCACCACTCCAGGGGGCTGATTGTCATTGCGACAGGATGCACAATGGGATCACTTTGTATTCAACATGTGAGATCATCTCATGTAAATAAATTGAATCTAATCCCTGTGCACCTTGGCCTGGACACAGGGAAACGACTGGTGGATGGTCAGGACATCCAGCAGGCCTTAAACTAAAAATTCTAAAGCTAAGTGACTAAATACAGGGACAAAAATTCTTTCAGCCTTTAAAAAACACTAAAAATAGTTTATAAATGTTTGTCCATTTTTCCAAAGGCTACATGAGGGGCAGAAGTAGCAAACAAAAAGCAAAGGATGACAAACCCAATAGAGGCGCGATATGGAGAGTGTGAGCAAGGAATAGGGCAACGCAGCACCCAATTTTGTCTTGGGTAGATGGCATGGTGTGTGTGCCAAAGCTTGAAGTGGGCACAAGGAAAGTTGCTCTGTTTGGCACTTCAGGCCACCCTCGTTACAAGAATACAGTGTACCATGCCTGGCACAGCATGCTTTAGCCAGACTCAACAAAGTGTACATACCTTCAGGACTTGGGAACAGATGCAGGAGCAGACAGCATATTTTAAAGAATCTGTCATGGTGAGACTATCCAACATTACTAAGTACCAAAGTGCATGCCATAAAGTGTTGCCTGGCAACTTGTTCCACATTCACTCACCTATGCCAAGCTGTCAGTTCTTTTGTAGCATCTAATGCCCACTCTTTCTTCAATGCGGCTCGCATTAAAATTGTAATTTACAACTGAAATCCTTTACATATTGACATTTTCCAAGGGCTTCACATGTTAGATCATTGTAACACAACCTAGGTGCTTGATCACTAATTGACATCAGGGACGGACAGCAGCTTTGGCATCTGTCAACTTACATCTCAACATTACTTCTCTGCTTGCACAACAGGATGGCACATAATTCAAAAAACAGATAAAAACTGGAGTAGGTCTCAGGGATCACAAGGCCGAGAAGCCCTTGCAGGGAACACTTTAGACATCCTTGCCTTTCAGAGTAAGAAGCAGCAAGGGAAATTGAAGCAACAGTCCTACCCTAAGCTCAGAGCTAATACCATTCTGCTTTCATGTCTTGTCCCATTTCACATCCACTGCTACACACAAACATCACACATAGCATCTTGCAAGCTGTTTGAAGGCATCTTTTGCACCCAACATTCTAAGACTGTTCTTTTTCTTTCGTTGTAGGCAGGCCTGGAAGGGTAGCTTGCCAGCAGTGCCAACTGCCCCGAATACAGCGCCATAAACCACCCTGCATCTCTGGCACATACGATGTCAGCCGTAGCTCAGTGGTAGCAGTCTCACCTCTGAGACAGAAGGTTGTGGGTTCAAGTCCCACTCCAGAAGCTTGATTGCATAATCCAGGCTGACAGTTCAGTACTGCACAGTCAAAGGTGCTGTCTTTCCGATGAGACGTTAAACTGAGGCCCCGCCTCGCCTCTCGGGTGGATATAAAAGATCCCATGGCACAGTTTCGAAGAAGAGCAGGGGTGTTTCTCTCCAGTGTCCTGGCCAATATTTATCCCTCAACCAACATCACAAAAAAAATTATCTGGTCATTATCTCATTGCTGTTTGTGGGACCTTGCTGTGAGCAAATTGGCTGCTGCGGTTCTTACATTACAACAGTGACCACAGTTCAAAGTACTTCATTGGCTGTAACGTGCTTTGAGAAGTCCTGAGGTTATGCAAGGTGTTATATAAATGCAAGTCTTTCTCTCTTTCCTCTTTCTTTCTCTCTCAACATTTGTAAGCACCAGCTCAGTGAATTTCAGCTGATTCACAGTACACAGGTGAGGAACAAGTGGTGGTTCCAGAGAGGAGCAGAAATCTTCTGGCTGGATCGCCACAGAGCTGCCATCAATAATTCTCAATACTTTCTCAACTGCTGATGTGCAATGAAACTGGGCATCTTGCCATGCTCCTGTTGCTCCCCAGTGACAAAGCAGATGAAAGTGCTGCCATGCTGACTGATACATCAGTCATTTGTTTGATATGCATGCCCAGCACATTAGCTGATATAGCACGACTAGCCTGAAATAAAGGGCAGCCAGGAAAATTGAGGGCAATGGTAACTTTGGCAGCCTTGCCTACGTTACAGGTTGTCAACAGGTGTTCATGCAGCAGTTGGTAAAGCTCTGCAAATGCCACCAAATGGACTTGGGGCTTCTGGATGTGGTTGTCCTCAGTGATTGGCAAGTATGTGTACCAGGGACCACAGATCTGCTTGGCAGCGGAATGGCAAATGCAGTCGGAGTGGCTCAGGTGCCTGCTGATCTCCCAGGTATCTCTTCTTTTATCTTGTTCCACTTCAACCATGAAATACTGCATTTGGGGCACATCCAGTCCGATCCCCATCGTAAGCTTTATCTTCACTTCATGCCCATCACAGGAGTCTACATCTTGTACCTCATTGCCTTCTCGCTTCCTGAGCTCCTGTAACAGTTGGTATTGGAAGGATTTCTTTTCATATGCCCTCTTTTTTCATCTGTTTCTAATTTGCTGATCCCTTATAAATGCTTCACTTACAGTCTGGATTTATGGGGACTTAGCAGGCAATAATGAACAATTATTTTTGGGACAATAGAAAACAAACTTACTATTATGAGTGACTAAAATTATTCCCAAAATATATTAATAGGTCATAAATATTGGAAACATTTGTATTAAATACACAGTACAAAATAGTACTGCAAAAATTATATAAAAATAAAAAACACCCAAAGTCTAATCCCCTATGTCAGCTCCATCACACATGGAGTCTCCATTATGCCCAATAAAATGGGCTTTGAAGGCAAAAAGCACAATCCTGGCACAAAAGTCAGGAAAATGTGCCAGGTTTTCATATAAATATTTTTACATGTAATCTGTGGTTCTAATGAGACTATGAAATAAAAGAATTGGGCCCAAAACATGCCTACTTGCCCAATTTTCTGATCTCTTTTTGCCGTACTGTACCTGCACAGATGAATACAAAGTTGGCCCCTAACTTACATACATAGAGAGCATCAAGCTGTGAAATGGAAGTCAATGAATTAAGTATTCATACAAGTATCATGAATAAATCACCCCAGAAGTATTATCTGGATCCAAAACAACTGAATCATTTCATCAATTCACCTTGCAGCTGTTGCAACTCTTTAAATAGGACTCCACCCAGTCTCTCATGTCAGTTGAATTCCAAGAGACAAAACTGAGAAAAAGTTGGAGTAATAACAATTTGCCATTGATGTCTTCAGCATGCTTATAAACATTAATGTAAAGATTTATTACATTTGTTAGCAGCATCAAGAACCAGATCATCACATTGTATTTGCATTTATTCTTAACTTATGGATAGCTTGGAACCATTCTCTAACATTTAACTGGAATGTAAAGCAATTGAAATTTGATTAAAATTAACATATATTGCCTTCAATAATATTTTTAAGTTGGTAGCTAGGTGAACCCTCAGTGCAGTAATAACCAACTTACAACATAATGGGAATATTCGACTGCCTGTCACCATAATAAAAACTCCCAATAAACTAATTCTGAGAATTAATATATTATTTTTCAACAAAATTATCTCTACACTTTACAAAAAAAAAACCAACGAGGAGCTCTGAAGTACTCTGTTTATACTAATCATAAAGGAAGACTTGTAACTCCTTTGTGTTTTTGTCCTTTGGGTTGCACTCCCTTATGGAATGAACTGATTATTCCCTGTTCACCAGTGTATACGTTCAGTATGCACATAAAGGGAAATTTTATGAGTGTGCACTGCCGGAAGCATATATTGCAAAATCGCAGGTGCGGAGTCCCCATAATTTTGCATCATTAATTTTACACATAGAGGCCAATTTCATGAATGAATAGTAGATGGAAAATTATGAGGTGCATGCCTCTGATTTCTCAATAAGCTGTCCTGATGGCAAAGTTCCCCACTGGGAGAACACATTCACAAAATCACCCTGAGAAGTCAAGACAGTCAGAAACCTCTCTTAGAACTAAACGTGCACATACTATGGGTAAGTCATCCTGGACTAAATTAGGAAGAAATCCGGACTCACCGAAGATTGTTTTTTTCAGAAGTGTGCATAAGTGGACGTGACCACAGAGACAAATGTTATGCTCCTTTCCCTTTTATTTTGTTTATTGGATGATATTTTTATTTGATGTGAACATTAAAATGGACTCTAACTGCACGCTTCTGATCAGTTTAATTATCTATTGAAATCAGGCTCAAGAGTGTGTGATAGAATGTCCTCAGCTGAGATATGAATCGTGAATAATTGAATAAGTCATCAGCAGAAGAGTTGTGATTCCATTCTGGGTAATCAATGGGGGATAAAAGGAAGGTCAAATTAGATTTCATATCCATCCAGTAATTTTAACCGCTACTAACATGATCGTTTTTTTTTGTGGTTGACAATGGTATGTCCACATTACAAATTCATATCTCTCCTAAATAAATAACACAACAGGGGAAAAAATTGGATAGGGCCTGTTTTTGGGCGGGGGTAGTGCAATCCACTATTACCCCGCACCCAGTGGCCCTTACACAGGCAGGACGAGACTTTCCTCAGGCCTGAGGACTTACCTGCAACCTGTGTTAGAAATCAATGTTGAATGAGGATTCCATGCAATTCACACTTTCCACCAGCAGGGGGAGCACCAATCTCTTAAAGGCAGGCTGTCTGTTCGAAATCTCTTAAAGGTAGCTGGTACCTGTTACTTGCTGAAAACAACAGTCTGCTGTCTGCACAGAGTCTGAACGGAGAACAAACATCGCACACATAAAACACAGATGCAGGTCCCGTCCCTATGTTTACACGCTGGTCAGTTATGTTAAAACATTGAATAAAGGTTGCACACCACTAAATCCCACATTCTCCAATCCGCATGCCAGACCTCACCAATCTGCCGATCTGGGTTTGTATCAGATCTGCGAGAGAGCATGCACCAAGGTTCTCTGCTGATGCACTAGAGGCCTTGGTGCAAGAGGTGGACAGAAGGAGGGACATCCTATATCCGCGGTGGGGGGGGCGGGGGGGGGGGGGGGGGCGGGGGGGGGGGGGGCAAGAGGCCCTCCAGACGGATACCCAAAAGGCAGTGGGAGGCAGCGGGGGATGAAGTCAATGCCAGGTGCACAGCATCATGAACATGGATGCAGTGCAGGAAGAAGTTCAACGCTTTGACACGAGTGGTCAAGGTGAGTGAGGTCAACCGTCAAGTGGTGTCTCGTACCAACTGCACCACTAGCCGCATCCACTGCTCCACACACTACACTCCCCATCACCCACATACCAACAAACTCTTTCAATCAGTACTCAACTCTTCCAATCAGATGCTTCATCTCATTCTCACACATTACCACTGTTGCAAACCGCACACCCACAACGCACAGGCCACACACACTGGCAGCTATTCAACCATGATAAGCACATCACCAAAGCACACGTCCCGCTTTCTTGCAGGAGAAGGTGGCACTTATCAGGAGGCAGCAAATGGCAGTGGCATTTAGCCCCTCAAGCCTGTTCCACCATTCAATGAGATCATGGTGTATCTGTGACCTAACTCCATATACCCGCCGTAGCCCCATATCCCTTAATACACTTGGTTTACAGAAATCTATCAATCTCAGATTTAAAATTCACAATTGAGCTAGCATCAACTGCCGTTTGCAGAAGAGCATTCTAAACTTCTCCCACCCTTTGCGTGTAGAAGCATTTCCTGACTTCACTCCTGCACGTCCTGGCTCGAAATGTCCCCACGTCTTAGTATTCAAGTATAGGAGACCTCCAAAAACAGTTACAAATGTCTCGGCAGCCAGAAGCAATAATCCAGCCACTAACCTGTAAATCCTGCATGGTCCCTTTAAATAGCGCTGATGGGGGTCCTCCAGGCACGTTCAGATGGTTGGGGTTAAGAATGTGCATGAGTTGAGCGTTAAGTCCCAAAATGGTGTCTATCACTTTAAATCAGCGTTGCACATTGATTGTATCCATTTTCTCTTTCCTTTACATGCTTCCGGCATTCATTGTCTGCGCCTGCGCTAACTCCTATACCAAGATGGCGTACAGTGCACATTACGCTGGAAACGTGCATGCGCAGCCAAGACGCCATCTTGGCTCTTCGGGAGGCCGTGTGGCGCCAAAACAACAGGCGCTACACAGCCCAATTTAGCGCCCTCCATGTTTAGACACAAAGGTGACTGGCTGGGCACATATATAATTTTAGTGACATATAATTTAGAAGTACCTGAATAAAGAAGAATTTTTATTCCTTACATTAATTTTTCATATCCCATTTAAGCGAATGTTTGAAGCAATTCAACTTTAAAAAGAAATCAAACACGGACTAAGCATGAGATGAAATTCAAGACAAAATCCTCAAGTCCCAGCATCCACACTACATTTCACAATTAGTGATACAATATCAAGCTACAAGGTGACTGGCAAAAGAACCAGAGGCAACATTTTTTTACTCAGCAAGTTATGATGATCAGGAATGCACTGCCTGAAACGGTGGTGAAAGCAGATTCAATAGTAACTTTCAAAAGGTAATTGGATAAATACTTGAAGGGAAAAAAAATACAGGGCTATCGGGAAAGAGCAGGAGAGTAAGCCTAATTGGATAGCTCTTTCAAAGAGCCGGCACAGGCACAACTGGCTGAATGGCCTCCTTCTATGCTGAATGATTCTATGGAAGCTGACTTAAGTCTATGCCCAGTTCTGGTCTCGATATTATAAAAAGGATATACAGGCAATGGAGAAGGTGCAAAAAAGATTTGCTAAGATGACACCAGAACTGAGAGGTTATACCTATCAGGAAAGATTAAACAGGCTTGAGGAAAAGAAGACTGAGGGGCGACCTGATAGAGGTCTTCAAGATTATCAAAGGGTTTGATAGGGTAGACGTAGAGAAGATGTTTCCACTTGTAAGGGAGACCAGAACTAGGGGCCATAAATACAAGATTTAATATAAATTTATAAACTTATAAATCCAATAGGAAATTCAGGAGAAACTTCTTTTCCCAGAGAGTGGTTAGAATGTGGAACTCGCTACCACATGGAGTATTTGAGGAGACTAGCATTTAAGAGGAAGCTAGATAAACATATGAGGAAGAAAGGAATAGAAGGGTATGTTGATGGGGTTAGATGAAGGAGGATGGGAAGAGGCTTGTGTGGAGCATAAACGCCGGCATGGACCTGTTGGGTCAAATGGCTTGTTTCTGGGCTGTACATTCCATGTAATGTAAATTAGAACATTAAAGTAGAATAAATAACAAAGATTTTACAACAAGATGGAACTGTAGGACATAAATTTTGAAAGCAGTAATTCTGTTATCCAACTATCTTTTATGGCAAAGTCAATAGTGTACCAGTTTTGAACTGTATGAAAGACTTTCTTCCACTTCAATACAGTGAACAAAAGTATGTTTACAATTCAAACAAGCTCAAGTCATGCAATGGCTTTCTTTAACAAAAGAGCGGAGTTCCGAAATAACTCAATGCACTCTTAAGCAGGTTTCCTCTTTGTATACAGATTGAAAGATGATTCCGGAGACATTGGAAGAAATTATCAACATTTCTAAAGGGAAAACTTTTAGCTGTTCCTTATTCTTGATGTCAATTCCAAGGAAAGCCTGGAATGTCTATCAGCTAATCTTAATGTTCTGAAACCTGTTTTGAGGTCACCTAAGATGAGAAACAAGTCCATAAGATGGCCTGCTATAATTATCTAAGTAGAAGACAATATGAATATGTCGTCGAACCCTTCATCACTGTACATCTTTCTCTTTATGGTTACCTGTTTGCTTTTGATAGCGTAAGCAAATCTATTTAATTTGTATTAAGCAGAATACGGTCACTAATGTGCTAGCCAGCTTTGACATGAAATAGTTAAATAGGTCATAAAATGAAGGTGACGTATCATTTCTGGTATCTGAACTTCTTCTAGTTTTAGGGTTTGCTACATATGGAGATCATTACAATACAATCTCAAGCTTCACCACTAGCATCACCTTATCTCAGCCTTATTGCTGAGCAATGCAGAACTAGGAAAAGATGAGTCCTTAAAATGAGCCAAATGAACAGGAAAAGCCAAGAGTATTATCACTTTTTTTTTGAACACAAAAGCCAGCAGTGATTCAACATTAAACAACCAATGCAAGAAAAATGGAACAGAGAACTGTACAAATAAGGTAAAGTGTGTCTTTTTTTTCCCAAACAAGCATATCCTGTGGCATGAAAATACATATTTATAAAGTTTTTTTAAAATCTGAATTTACAGAAAATCTAGCATTGACAAATGCCTCCAAACAGGCAACTCTTGAGACTTAGCAAATTACAAATTATTTTTAAAAACCAGATCAACAGAAACTCATGTAATATGCTAAATACTGAAACAACTAGTTATAAGCTGCTGAAGGACTTATTGAACATATTTGTACTGTGTTAAAAGTACAATTTCATGACTTTTTTTATCAAAGTATTCCACCCGCAAAAGATTTTGTTTCACTAAATAAAGGACAGGCATCATAGCCACTTCAACAAGTCTAGACATCATTCAACAGGAAGGTTGATCCTCTGCAATTCTTTATGACATGATGGTATTTAAGATGGAATAAGATTGTTGTATAATAATGTTCAAATTGTGTTTCATGTTATTTCTGCTAAGAAGGATTTCGTCAAGTGTTTTCATGCTGCCTTCGTTTACAATCTTGAAACTAGTCTCACTGAAAGTAACTAGCCATATTATTAACACTTTTGTCACTAAATTTAAAAGACAATACAAGAGACTACGTGGTTTTAAATTCTAACAGAACATGCCTATTCGAACAACAGAGGGGGCTACATTCCCTGGCATTTTTGACAATTGTTCTTCAATGTCAATCTTTTACTCATCAGCAAAGGAATTTAATAATGATGGTGGCTACTTTCATTATAAAATGAGATAAGGAAAACAAATCTAGCCTGCAATATATTATAGAAAATAATGGAAGGAAAAAGTCTATTGTTGGCTTTTGGCTTGCAAACTTCAGTTCATCAATATAGCTGCCAGTTCATGGATAGTCTCATCATTTATCCTGAATTATCCATTACTGTCTATTCTTGATCATTCAAATGTGTTTTATGTCCTAAAAAAAATTGACAATAATTTGAATTAAACAACATGAACAACACAGAAAAGTGGGCATTTAGTGCTAAAACTTTAAATTATCGGATTATTTGAATTAAACAACTATGAATTGTAAGTAGTAGACTGTATTTTGTTTCCATCAGTAAGTAAATAGCACAGCTATAAAGTCTCTAAGAACCAGCAATCCTGATCTAGAAATGTTAACTATTTCTCAGATCCACCAGAACAAGAATATGCAAAACAATGGACTTCTGCTTGACATAAAATGTAAATTATATATAACAGCTGGACATAGGTCAATATGATTTTCTGAATACGTTTATTTTCATAAATAGATCTGCATTTTCCTCTTGACATAAAGGTTACTATCCACTTTTAACTGATAGTATCAGTTACCATAACTGATGGCAATCAGTTACAGCTGAAAGGTCAGGACAGAGTAGAATTATTAACCATTCAATAAACATTCCCCATAGCACACCTAACATGTTAGCACAGATTAACCTAAAGTCTTCATCACTAATTTTAAAACAGTCCAAATTTGGATGTGCTCAAATGTTATTTGAAAGGTTCAAAGATACACCGCTTTAAGATGCTCAGCCAAAAATCAGATTTCTTGTACTTGTTGTGTCCGAACAAACACTTGAATTGGTGGGGTAATAACTAACTGCTTTTATTTCTGGAACCTCCAGAATATTCCTTCAAGGAACAACAAAGGTACACAACAGCAGTATAACTGCTACAATGTGCTTACTCCCATCAGGGGGCCATCTAGTGTTCAGTTAACAATGTTCAAGTACCATACATATCAATTGTGCACCCCCCCACCGACCTCAGAGTTACAAGGTGAAAATAATTTCTCCAAGAACGAGCCTTGGTAAAAGCTAAAAGAAACATTAAGTAAAGAAATTTAGCAACTGCATCTTACAATAATGTAATAGAAAAAAATAACCATAGCACTCTCCATAGCTGGTCTCAGTGTTTTAACTTTCAGAAACGATTAGGGCAATGCTCTGGGCTTTAAAAATGTTGGCTTCGCCCCCTCCTCCACACAAGGTGTATTTGGATACTCTTTGCTGTAACAAGTTTCAGACTGAATACGAACTTGTACTCTTCCATGAGTACATGCACAGGTCTTGAGTGGTGATCTTCTTAATACTGGCCCAGTCTAACTTCAGGCTACAAACCCAATCTCGACCCATCAATGAGGGGCCTTTGCCCTTAACTACAATTATGGACAATTGTTTTGTCTGATTCTAGTATTTTACTTGGACATTTATTTTCCCAAAGTCGCTTCCAAAGTGTACTGCAGTCTCCATCCCAAGTGCTATTTCGAGAGCTGTAGCAGACGTGAATCTGTCTTCAACCAAGAGTTTCCTCTCTATCTATGTTTCCTTCGAGAAACTTGCCACAGTCACATATTTCAGACAGTTTCCTCAGTTCTGACATAAACAGAGAAACATTTTCATCATCCCTTCGCCCCCTCTGGTCAAACATAAACCATTCCGCATTAAGGAATGGCTTCGGGCTCAGATGTTCTTTGACCACTTGGAAAAGCTCTTCATATGTTTTGTCGTTAAGCTGGGCACAAGCAATCAGAATCTTAATCAATGTGTATATTTCAGATAGTAAGCAAAACTGCTTTCTTTTTGACACCTATTGCAATTTAATTTGCTTTTAAATAAAAATTAAGTCTGTCTACATATTCACTCCAGTTCAACCAAATTCAATATTCTCTGATTTTTCCAACTCATGCTAACATGATTTTAAAAAATCCAGTGACAATGTGGACCACTAGCTAAGTAACAAAGATGTCCAATATTAAATCTTTTTAACAAAGCATTGTTCTTTATCCTCGTCACCACTGTTATGTCCAAATAAGCACTCAAATTGGCGGGGTAATAACTAACTGCCTTTATTTCCAGACCCTCTAGAATATTCTATCAAAAATAACAAAGAAATACAGGAGAAGTGTAATTGCTACAATGTGCTTACTCCCATCAGAGGGCCATCTAGTGTTCCATTAATAATGTGCAAGTACCATACATATCACCCTTCACCACCAGCATTGCTCCATTCCTGGGCTAAACACCAAGGGCTGGTCATTTCAATGTTTGAATGTGGCAGTTACAACCAATAACAGAACATAATGTGCACAAAATGTAGTAGATCTACCACTGATTGCAACTCATTACTTTTTTACCCAAAAGGAGACTCCAGGTCACACCATAGTGTTCAGTTGCCACGAGTTATATAAAGCCTTCAAAAAATCTAAATGAAATGCAAATTTTAATTATCTCTTTCTTGTAAGGTGGTATACAAGCAGCAAATTACATTGTTGCATTATGGTTGCCCTGTCTTAATATTTTCCCAGTGAATTGTGTATCGGAAAAACCACACATACCAAATCAAATTTTAAGTTACAAAAACTAAGCTCCTTCTCATCAGGTATTCTAGCACAATATTTCTACTTAAATTCTCTTCATCTTGTTACATTGATTATTATTTTCTGTTATCTGTACCTTAACAAACTGACATAACCATAACTGAGCACTACAAAGTACAATGGAAGTTCATTAGTAACTCCAGCAACCCATCTAAAAGTACGTGTGTATGGATGCCATGTGCAATGAGGCTTGATTGAGATGCTTCCTGCAGTCAAATACTCTACTAACACTTACTATCTAGGCTCGTACATGAAGAACATGCACTTGGGTGAGGTGCCCAAGGAACCTGGGATCACAGTGTAAATTTATTGATCCTGCTTTCTTAGTGGAGAGCCAAGCTCAAAGGAAGCATGGGTCAGAGAATTGGTGTTAGTGTCACAGTCCTTTCTCCAACACACCGTCCCTACAGGTCAGCTGGGAACTTGATATCAGTGAATTTAACCACACATCTCTGCAAGGAGTCAAAGCCTTCAGGAGAGGAAGGGGAGGGGAAGGGAAAAGGCAAATTAACAGGAAACGGAGGAAGAAATGTTTGAATTTATGGAAGATTCAACTATTATTCTCCCTACCCAATTTTTAAAACACTTAACAACTTGAAAAATAACTGAAGCTCTTCCTTTTTCTGACATTCAAATGCCAGTATCCCCTTTTACATTTCAAATACTTTCACTAGTCTGAGTAATAGGATTATATCTTTTATAGAACCATTTCGAAATTACTTGTTTACTTATGGAATTTTAATGCATTAGAATATGTATGAATATTTTAACTATTTTAATATTTTTCTTCTGCGAGGAAAATGGAGTTGGTAAGTCAAATCATGAACACACAATCATCAAAGAGAAATTAATCAAACAGTAGGCACCGCATGCTTTGATGTGATACATGGAAAAACAACCCCACAAGTGAATATCCTCTTAATCCACAAATATGCATTCAATTCTGTTTACTTCCCCACTTCCCCCCCCCCCCAATTTACTTGCCTTCTCTTCTGAAGACACTGAGAGTAATTTTCACCTTCACCGCCTGAGCAGTTATCCAGCAGAGTGAATCATCCGCCGTTATAGAATGAGCTTGATTTTCATCCCATTGATTTCAAACAGATGAAATCGGACAGGTTCTAAAATGGGTGGACATCCAATGTACCAGGTTACTGCTCAGGCAGGTGAAAATTACCCCACTGACTCTTATTCTGATACCTTGATCAAGTGACCATTTTTTCATGTTTGTCGACGTAGCAACGGTCACTGTATTTCATTGTGTGAAACACTTTGATTTGTTTCTACATGATAAAGGTGGTATATAAATGTGTGTGACTCACTCACTACGTTTTCATAAATGGGATGATCCTTGATCAGGCACGCCCAGTGAGGAGCAACACATGTAAAAAGCACAGGTCAGGTGATTATGGGCCCGCAGCCCGTAATTTTCTATTCACAAAGGATCCAGGATCTCCTGACCTGCACTTTCTGCGAGTTCCACTTCTCACTGGGAACTCTTGATCACCCCAATAATGTACAAAATGCTAGAGCACTAAAGTAAGAAGACATATTTACTGTTTTTTTTTCTTTTTCTCACCAATTTTCTCCCCTCCCTTCCCTTCCTTGTTGTAGAAGAGCTCCATGATTGACAGGCGCTTTCTGGTTCCTCACCCAAGTGGTCATTATTCATGAATAAGCCTCGATGGTAAGTGTCAGCAGGTTATTTGAATGTGGGGGTCATTTCTGACCATTGTGTGATAATGATTTGATTTGCCATCCATTTCTGAGTCCCATTCTGTTGTCACTCAATGTCCACACATGCATACTTCCAGTGGAGCTCACTGGACAGTGTTCAGGAGTGGGAACTCTGGCCAATTTTCCCTTCTATAACCAAGGGTGCTGACATAACTTGTGGCTACCCTTACTGACACCTGTATAACCCTGGGCTGAGATCAGGTAACTCAGCACAGAGATAGGATTGTACCTGAGAACTTGATAATCTCCATGGCTCATTTACGTAATGGAATAAATTCACTGAGCCATCCATCAGGGAAACACACATTCATTGTTTAACTATATATTACATTACTTCCTTTTGAATCATAGTCTATTTCCACAGATAATTTCTGAAACCATGGTGAAAAAATGAGGAAAGCATCAAAATAGTTCTGTCACAAGATTTGCCTATAACCAACCCTCTCTTTATCTCTCATGAGCTTGCTAAATGTTGTACAAATGCTGACCGTCTGGATCAGAAGCCCCCGATAACAACTCTGCCAATGATCTGAAGAATGACAAAAGCTCCAGGCATGCTTACAATCTGTTTGACATTATATTTTGGTCTTTGAAGATGAGAGGTCCTGATTGATCTGTTAGGCTGCAGGACCAAGGACAGTGCCACTAAAATTACCAGAGTTGACAGAACACATGTTCTGAGTATATCATCCTCTGCATTTAACTACCATCAACCAACATGTAGAGAATAATCACCAACACTTGCAGTGTAGTAAATATTTCAGATTTGATAATGGTATACTCCTGTTTAATCTGTAGAGAGGGAAAAGGCAAGATGTTGGAGTTACTGGTGTTCCTAAAATCAGATACCAAAATGTTTTCAAACGTAAACAGATGAATTAACAATCTTTTAAAAGAAATAACCAGCGTGTATTATTCGTTATTAATCAAACAATACTGGCCTAATAGTACCCAGCTTAAAACATGTGTGCTTTTTAACATAAAACCAGCTTGAGATCTCAGTGTATTTCATCAGTGACATTGTTCAATGGAGAATGAAATAAAGGCACAGAATTGTTCAAGGTACTAATGCTCATAATCAATTTTTTTTAGAGAATCAAATCTCTTTACCAATATGTTGAAATGCGAAGCTACTTCCAATTAAAAGTAGAAAATTACCCATCCAACTGTATGCAATAAAAAAGTATAATTGCCACTGCAATTATGCAGACTCCCTAATTGATGGCGGCAATAGATGCTTTTACCTGCCATTATTTTAAGCACCAGGCTGGCTAAACATTATTTTGCAAAACAGCTAAAAGGCTGAGCGACACAACTAAGGACTTTCAAATGTGTTCTTCCCTATTTATAGCAAGCTTTTAAGTACACCCTATTTCAGAAGTCAATTAGTTACAGAATTGTTTCAAATGGTAAGTACAGACGCCTTTCAGTTTGCACACAGTGATGCAACTGTTGTAATTTTCGTTCAGACGAAGTACATGTAATTATCCTAAATAAGAGACAAGTTGTCAGACATTTCTAGACTGTGAGGTACATCCGTTAATAAATGAGCTGCGAGGTGCATGTTTGAAACACTGTCTCTATTGCAATTTACTGTGATGAACATAAAAGTCCAAAATATACATAAGGGTTCTTTCTAATCCAATACACACACCTCAAATCAATGATGTGGAACTGGTACTGTGGAGTATTGCATCTCTAGTTTTATCATGACATGTAAATCACTAGTTTCTGAACCTTCTAGCAAATGTTACAAACCTGGTTCAGATGTTAATGATCATTGCTCCTGATGTTAAAAGGAAATTACTGATACAGTCACTACCTGGCTGGACCCCTCAGTGGATTCCAGCCAGACAATACTGCTTCTACTGCCTGGATCAAACTGCAATTCTCCTGCCCAGAAAACAGCTCTGTACATACGTGCTTACTTATACATATGTATAGAACTCCCCTCCCAGTGGTTAACATTTAAATGTTTTGACAGCAACATGCGGGAGTGTTTGCACTCTCTAAACATTTAAATCAGCAATGGGCATACATAAAAAGGTATTTGAGAGGGTCAAGGAACTCTGAGCACTTTGAAACCAGGTTTGACATTAAACTGGAGTTTTACTCCATGCATTGTCAATCAAAGCAGTATAAGGCTACCTCCTCTGGGTGAGGGGCTCATATTGCTTCTCTCCAGAGTCAGTTAGGGTCACTGATAGTGATACTAGCATCACACTATAATTACTTCCTTACCATTTTCCACCTGTAACTTGATGCAGCCAACAAACATTAACCAGCCTCAGGTGGGCTCCCAGTTTACTGATGAAACATTCATACTTCACAATTTTTTTTACTAGTATTATTCATATGTGTCTATGTGCTGCTTTTATGGGTGTTTGGGGTTTTATCATTTATTGAGATGTCTTAAGGTGAAGTCAGATGGGTTCTATAATGGGTGGCTGATCCCCTCCGCCAGGTTACCACCCAAACGGGCAAGGTGAAAATTACCCCACTGCCTCTATGGTTGTAGTCTAATTTTCCTTAGACAATTCACTGCGGAACCGGATACAGGGGTGGTGCCAGAGGACTGGAGAATTGTAAATGTTACACCCTTGTTCAAAAAAGGGTGTAAGGATAAACTCAGCAACTACAGACCAGTCAGTTTAACGTCGGTGGTGAGGAAACTTTTAGAAACGATAATCCGGGACAGAATTAACAGTCACTTGGACAAGTGTGGATTGATTAGGGAAAGTCAGCAGGGATTTGTTAAAGGCAAATCGTGTTTAACTAACCCGATAAGAGTTTTTTTGATGAGGTAACAGAGAGGGTCGATAAGGGCAATGCAGTTGATGTGGTGTATATGGACTTTCAAAAGGCGTTTGACGAAGTGTCGCATAATAGGCTTGTCATCAAGATTGAAGCCCATGGAATATAAAGGGCAGTAGCAGCATAGATACAGAATTGGCTAAGTAACAGGAAAGAGAGTAGTGGTGAACAGGTGTTTTTCAGACTGGAGGGAGGTGTATAGTGCTGTTCCCCAAGGGCCAGTGCCGGGACCACTGCTTTTCTTGATATCTATTAATGACTTGGACTTGGGTGTACAGGGCACAATTTCCAAATTTGCAGATGACACAAAACTTGGGTGTAGTGAATAATGAGGAGGATAGTGACGGACTTCAAGAGGATTATAGACAGGCTGGTGGCATGGGCTGACATGTGGCAAATGAAATTTAATGCAGAAAAATGTGAAGTGATACATTTTGGTCGGAAGAATGAGGAGAGGCAATATAAGCCAAAGGGCACAATTCTAAAAGGGGTACAGGAACAGAGAGATCTGGGAGCATATGTACACAAATCGCTGAAGGTGGTAGGGCAGGTTGAGAAAGCGGTTAAAAAAGCATACAGGATCCTGGGCTTTATAAATAGAGAAATAGAGTACAAAAGCAAGGAAGTCATGATGAGCCTTTATAAAACACTGGTTCGGCCACAACTGGAGTATTGTGTCCAATTCTGGGCACCACACTTTAGTAAAGATGTGAAGGCCTTAGAGAGGGTGCAGAAGAGATTTACTAGAATGATTCCAGCTTGAGGGACTTCAGTTACGTGGATAGACTGGAGAAGCTGGGGTTGTTCTCCTTGGAACAGAGAAGGTTGAGAGGAGATTTGATAGAGGTATTCAAAATCATGAAGGGTCTAGTCAGAGTTGATAGAGAGAAACTGTTCCCGTTGGTGGAAGGGTCAAGAACCAGAGGACATAGATTTAAGGTGATTGGCAAAAGAAACAAAGGTGACATGGAGAAAAACTTTTTCACACAGCAAGTGGTTAGGATCTGGAATGCGCTGCCAGAGTGGGTGGTGGAGGCAGATTCAATCATGGCTTTCAAAAGGAAACTGGATAAGTACTTGAAAGGAAAACATTTCCAGGGCTATGGGGATAGGGCAGGGGAGTGGGAATAGCTGGACTGCCCTTGCATAGAGCCGGCACAGACTCAATGGGATAAATGGCCTCCTTCCGTGCTGTAACCTTTCTATGATCCCTTGATTTGAACCAGATAAATCCACAATGCACGATTATCCTAACAACAAAAAGTAATTTCCTTAGAGTAGAGAAGGTTAAGGGGAGATTTGATAGAGGTGTTCAAAATCATGAAGGGTTTGGATAGATTAAATAAAGAGAAACTGTTTCCAGTGGCAGATGGGTCGGCAACCAGCGGACACAGATTTAAGGTAATTGGCAAAAGAACCAGAGGCGACATGAGGAAAAAAAATGTACGCAGTGACTTGTTACATTCTGGAATGCACTACCTGAAAGGGTGGTGGAAGCAGATTCAATAATAACTTTCAAAAAGGAATTGGATATATACTTGAAGTAGAAAAATTTGCAGGGATATGGGAAAAGAGCAGGGGAGTGGGACTAACTGGATAGCTCTTTCAAAGAGCTGGCACAAGCACGATGGGCCGAATGTCCTCCTTCTGTGCTGTTTCATTTTATGATTCTATTATGTTGAAAAAAAGGCAATGATGTTAAAATGAGCGTGCAGTGTAATTATTGCAGCACAAACATAAAGGGAAAACATTAAAATATAAGCTTGTCTCCCTGTAGTCCCTATATAGAAATCTACACTTAAAATAAAATGTGATGAATCACAAAAAGGCAACAATAAAGAACATTAAGACTTCACATAATAAGCTAACAAGAAAGTAGAAATCAGCTAAAAGATAAACTAGCCAAACGTGTAGTAAAGAGTAAAGTTGACCACCACAGCCACAGGGAGATCTGTCTGGGCAAATGGCCATGGCTGCAGGTCGTCATGCAACAGCTGGCACAGCTCCCCTGTTGCCTCTTTGGTAAAGTGCACTCGTCTAACACAGAGCTCCTCACTAAGATCTTCATAGGATCTGTGTGGCCTGTAATTACTTTGCGGGGGGCTATCTTGAAGGACACATCCCCATCATAAGCCGCCTGATTCGCCTTTCTTCCATCCTCTCCTGCTGCTCCTCTTCCTCCTCCATTATAACGGCAAACAAAGGAACGCCCATTGGGAATCCTATACCTTGTCCTCAGAACCTTTCACAATGGATGGGGACAAAAATTATCCTGACAGTCTCAGTCCCTCAGGCAGTCAGAGCCAACTCCTGTACTGTCTAGGTGAAAAGCCAAAACAAAATGCTCCAAAACCTCTTTCCCAGGTCCAGCAATCCATAGGCAAAGTTTCTGCACTCTTCAGGCTCAATAGTTCCTCACTTACACCTGTCTCAGCTGTTGCTAGGAATGGGTAGTCCTTATTTATCTCATTCTAAGTTACCCTGGTACATTGTGAGCATAGCTTCCAGGATTTCGGCCTGCCAATGATGTTGGTAAGCTCTATGGAGACTCGGATCGGAGTAAGGCCAAAGCAAGCATCAGGTGCGTCAGTTTTGGGATGGAAAACTGGTGGAAGTGGATATTGCCCCAATTTACAGGCCTGAACTCATTCAGTGCCACAGAAATACCAAAAACAAGTAGATTCAGGCCTTTGGGTTTATTGCCAATCAGCAGTAGCTCGAATAGCTTTCCCTCAAGAGCAGTTTATTTTCCGCCTCCCCAAAGAGCAATGCAGTATTTCCTTCAAATAACACAAATGGGAAGGCGAAAAACTCACAACAGCAATTTACGTTAAGAGAACATTTTAATGGTAATTCTAGATTGCTCTTATGGGGAACAGGCTCTATTAAAATCCACGTATGCAAACTCTTAGAGATAATAGGTGTATTCTAATGACTCAACAAATTAAATGCTTTGTATCTGTATTGATAAGAAAGCACTGCAGGTTCAGCATTTACAAGACATTAGATCAGAGTTTCCTATAAATCATACTTATCCTGCATTTTCTTGTAATTTCCCTTTATGTGTTACATGTACACATATATTATTCACACAAGGATAGGCAAGAGAACACACTGAGCAAATGTAGGGAACCAATTGAACTATCCAGACATTTTGATCCACAATAGTTTCATACAGGAAAGCCACCAAGGAATTATCAGGGAAACGTGTGTACCCTGCAAGAAAAGTTAGCCATATAAATTTAACAAAAACAAAATTATTATTTTAGAAACTATTTATCAAAGCTTACCAAATTTGCACCGTCATCCATCTGGTTGCTCTTTCCTAGTTCGATGCCTCTTTTTTCCTTCTTCATCACCTGCCTCTCCCCCCTCCCCCTCCCCCTCCTCCCAACCAAAACTGGAACGTGAGACCCGAGTCTGACTCGGAAGAGAATCATAAGTCATTCAGACTGGGAACTAATAGTGAGACTACCAAGATTCTCTGAGACTGGAGAACCTCAGTGGCCATTTGATGTGCTTATGACCTGGCTGATTCTCAGGTTTTGAAGGCAGCTATTTTAGAAATCAGAATTGGAAAACATTAGAGCAAAACCCAGTAAAATAGTAGAGTTTGCCATTTGCTTTTCTGTAGGGGCTAAAAGAACTGCATTTCCAACCAAGAGTAATCTCCATAAACATGAGAATAGTTCAAGTATTAAGGTGACATTTTTGAAGTATATCTCAGGAAAGCCATCAGCAAAAAGACGAAAGAATCATGCCATAATTCACTGAGTTCCATTGCTCCACACAAGTCTGTCAAACAGTAGAACTTACCAAAATTGTTCCTTGAGCTCGTGGCCTGCATGTTTTCATGTTGCACGTGAATTGCAACCTTCCCATCTCTTTCCACTTGATTGGTGGTACACTGACCCTGTTGTTTCATAACATCAGTCAGAGCCCTAGAAAAAGAGAAAGTTTCTAAGAAATTAAAGAAGTCCTTCATTTCCCATGCAGCGCTGTGAAAAATGCATTCTCCAATGCACATTATTAGCCTGTAACATTAAAATTGCAGTGCAAAACACATTGGGGTAATTAAAATGAAGTCTCAGACAACTGTCTAGCTGAGCTACATTGAAAAATATTATCCAGGTGTATACAATATCTGAACTATGACAAAAGATATTTCATTAGTCATTGTGTCTATGAGTGTACTGTATCTCTTCACAAATCTTTCCATTTTCTTTAAAAAATAGATTTATTAACAGAAAGATAAATGAGCCGAAAAGCTGTGGGGCTGACATCCTGACATAAATGGTAGGATGGATCTGCTGGGGCCTCTGCTCCTAACCTGCCAGTGGGGATCAAGGGAGGTCAGCCTATGTAGAGATTGCTGCAGGTGCCCATGCCATTAGGGGCACATCTTGTGTGCCCCCCTGACCAAGGAAACCAGTAATTGTGATTGAGGTTGCTGCTGCTCTGGGGAGGGAGGGGGGGGGGAGGAAGGGGGTTGGTGCCAAGTCCTTCCCCCTGCCCCAAAAATGACCATACTGATTCCCCACCTTTAAAAAGGGGGCCATGAAGTGAAACATATACTTGCAGTTCTTTATGTGTTCAACCCACAACCTAGAACCTGAGCCCTAGGTGTGCCCCAATGTGCATCCAAGTCCTGGCCTAACTGCTGGGCCTTCCGCCACATTTACAGTGGAAATGTGCTGGAAAACCTGCAGAAATTCAAGGCTGCTTATAGCAGGCACAATAGTGCTAACACAATTTGCCCGATACACGCGTTGGACAGTTTATCTTGTCCATCTGCAGCACTCATGATGTTTCGAAGAAAGAACTGAAATATGAATGCAGTAGATTTAATGTAGGCAGGTGTAGTCAGAAAGCTAAAAAATAAATGATAAGTGAAGTACAGTTATAAGGATAGGCAGTGGTGGTCGTACTACAATGGAGATGAAAGATATCTGCCGGCTATTTTGTACTTTTGAGCTTAGCGAGGTGCTATTTACTTTGTTATTGCAGTCAGTGCTGAGTAATTGTACCTTAATGAGGCGTGTATTACTGAGTGAACACCTGTTTCTGCCCAAAATACCCAGCTTAGCACACTGTAAGCAGCAACTTTTAATCTACTATGATGGAAATGGAATACGTTTAGTGCATTTTTTCCGATTTAAATGAGTGCCCAATTTAAATGCGGGTCGTTTAAGTGGTGGGGACAGTACCTAAAACAATCAGAAAAGCAGAATGATTCAGAAAGGAGGCTGCAAGTTGTGCCAGATGTTGCACAGTGACCTGCAGCAAAACTCATCCACAGGCTGGGCTATGCCAATGGCTTTGAAGGTCACAACAACCCTTAACTGCATCACCAGATCATTCCAAGGTGCCACTGGTGACATCACTCAGTCAGTCTGCAGTGCATCGATGAATAAATCAAGTTACCAAAGCTTTGTTTGGTCAAGCAAGCAATTTCATCTTGTTCCCCATGGACGTCTGGCAGCAACATGAGAAGGCTATGCAATCTTACTGAATGGCAAGATTCCCAAAGGTACAGGGACTTGTAGGTTGCACCCATGTGGCCTGTTGCTCCGTTGCACAGCCACAAGCTACATGAATCAGAAAGGATTCCAATCTCTGAATGTTCAATTCACTTGCAATTATCAACGCTGGATTTCACAAATCAATGTGAGCTTCGCAGACACCTCGTCACGATGCCTTCATTTTAAGGCAGTCCATGGTTCCACCAATACTTGATCCATGAAGGCAAGTCTCAGGGTGACTCCTGCATGATCAAGATTATTCTCTTGAACCAAGGCTCAAGTATCCCAGGAGACTGGCCGAACACCATTATAATGAGGTGCATACATCCACCAAAGGGCACCACTGACATGTAGAAGCAGTGCTTCAAATGCATCAATAGATTTGGAATACAGCCCAACCAGGATTTCAAGGATTGTGGTAGTGTGTTACATGACATACAACTTTGCCCTGCAAATAGGCATGATCATGGTGGCCTCAGAAGTGGAAAGGCCCAGATGCAAGGAGTTGCCAGAGGAGGCTGTGGAACAGAATTCGATGGTGGCTGGGAGATCTATTCAGCAAGCTCTCATACACAAGGACATCTCTTAACTGTGAAATGTGCTTAATGCATAACAGTTCTATCTGCATCTTACCATTTCCTCTGCCATATACCCTCAACTACAGTGGGACTGGACCTCCCTCTAACTGGCTGTTTAGCAGCAGGGTGGGACTTCCGCCCATCAACATGATACTGCCAATAACCCACAGCATGTTCTTGGATGGGATTTCATTGGATATTCAAGGCAGGTTTACAGCAGTACACCTGCTACGATTTCCTTCACTCCAAGTAGAAGTAAACCAATGCGATTTGACTAGAGCATTTAGAAGGCTGCAGCTGATTAAAGGGTAAGAAGCATATGAACTGGAGCAATTCAGAGAGCAGAAATCAGAACAAGGAGAGGACCAGGGGTATCTTACAGTGGCAATAGCCCAAGATTTTGTGACAAATTCTGTAGACACATCATTGGCAAAGATAATAGCAAAGAAGGATCAGCTATTTGGCACCCCTGATTGGAAGCTCATGAAAGATTGGTGCTGGCAATATGGAGGGAGATGGCATAGGCAGTCAATGCCAGCTTGACCACCCCACGAATGGCAATAAAATGCTAGAAATGGTTTAATGGCCTCACAGGGTTGCCCCTTAAGTACCCACGAGGAGGAAGCTCTTCAATTATTTGGTAGACACACTGGAGAGGCAATGGGAGATTGGTAAGTTGGATTTGAGCTGCCAGAAGCAGGTTGGTAACCTTGTGCAGGGGCATGGTTTTCAAGAGACAAATGATCAGGGAATACTGATCTCGTGCACAAAATGTAGAGACAGTTTCCTTTCATGTGGTGCAGTGTCATGTTTCAGGATTCTTTGACTAACTTCTCACAGAAAGGATTTAGAAAAAGAGTTACATTTCAGGGTTGCATCTTAAAGCAAAATGTATTCATACAAGTAAAAAAAATGGTTAAAATGTTAATGTACTAGGCTTTGAAGTTGTTTCCCCGAAGATTGTAAACAACAAGCAATTTGTTAGTTTGTCTCGGCAATCGCAAATATCTCACACCCATTGTGTTGGAAAGTCCCTCATCCTGGGCACACAGCAGGGATTGCCTGGCATAGGCCCTTCTCTCTGGCTGTGAACACAGAAAGATAAAAAAAGAGAGACAGAGGCATAGACAGTGAGTCGGGATTTTAAATAGAAAGGCAAGCTTTCACCAAACTCAGAAGGAGAACTCAGGAGGGCAGATAGGAATTATTTTGTATAAGTCAAGCAAGATGACCCACCGATATGAGGAAGCATAGCCTGTTCATTATTTTGTATTATTATGCAAAGGCAAGTTGTACTGACAGAATAAAGTGACTCCACTCAGAACTGTTGCTCTATAAGTTCAATTGCTGTGAAACAAAGTAGCTTAAAGATTCATATCTGGCCTCATCTTACAAAGCGTTTTCTCAATCCACCTTTTAAAAGATTGGAGAGGCATTTGGGAGCATATGCAAAAGACAGATCACAAGGGAGTGCAACTGTTACACCCTGAGTCATACTATCATATAGTTAGATATTGGGCATTACGGGCACACACTGAAACATAAGTTGCTCAGAATGCTTACAGGAGTGACAAGCACTAATTGAAAGTGAGAGCTGTCACATTCAAGCCTGACCTCATCCAGGAATTGCATTTGTACAGTACCTGCTGGAGTTGTAGGGTTATCGAGTTATGACAAAGTTAACATGTCTAGTGTAAAAAATGACCAGGAAAGGAAGAGATGACCGAGTATAAATAAAAGGGATCCTATGCAAACTGATCGGGATTGGTTACAGGGAAAACACAAGACATGGGAGAAAGGTGGCCCTGTAAAAGAAGCATATTCAATTGTTCTATCTTGTGTTGGAATCTATTATAATAGGATCTTAATACAACAAGGTGAGAGAAGTTTGTTGAAAGAACCATCCAGAGGTGGTGAAAAACTAAAAGACAGACCAGATGAGCTAAAGCCACAGGAAATAAAAGGCATAAGTATTAGTAAGAGTGGAATCAGAGTTTGAAAGTACAGAAAAATAGCTTTTATCCAGTTAATGCACTAGATAAATTTAATTACAGTATGCCACAAAAATGGTCAAAATAGTCAAAGCAATTTGAAAGATTTAGAATTACAAAGATGTAATAGAAAAACATCTAGAAACCAAAAAGATAATAAAGAATAGTCAGCACGGATTCCAAAAGGGAAAGTCATGCTTGACCAATCTTATTGAATTCTTTGAAAAAGTAACAGAAAAGATAGACAAGCATAATGTAGTAGATGTAATATATTTGGATTTTGAAAAGGCCTTCGATAAGGTGCCACATAGTAGACACATGGGAATTATAAAACAGTACTGGACAGATTGGAAAACATGCGGTGCACAGAAATTTGATTTTGAAAAATCTAATTCCAACCAAAGAAAGCAGGAAGACAAGGAATTGGCACATAGTTTTGTTACAGCTCTAAACCGTCGGCCTCAACACAATGATGCAGTTCTTTGCATGATGGGATAAATCATCATCAGATTATAGTAGAACTATGAGATGAGAGGCTGTCAATGGTTGCAATTAGATCTCAAATTAACCCTGGTTAAAACAATAACTCAGCAGAGACAGAGTGAAGTTAAGGATTAATGAAGGACGGGGAGCAATATTAGTCAATTGAAAATGTGGGGGAGATCACAACAGACAGGAAAAGAATCCCAAACCAAAGAATACTCCTAAACAGAGCTACAGGAACAGAGAGAGAGAAAAGAGAGAGAAGAGAGAGAAAAAGAGAGAGAAAAAAAAGAGAAAAAAAAGAAAAAGAGAGAGATCCCGAGAAACACATCTATGATATAAGTGGAGTCTTAATACATGCCAGACATTTATGCCTGGTAGAGATGCAAAGTGCCATATTGCCAGGAAAAGAGACACTTCAAAGCTATATGTCAGAAAGAAAAGGTGGCCAAGAAAACAAACATGCTTTTCTGGCCACGTTAAAAGAAGTGAATACCCACAGACAGTAAATCTGGTTGTTGGAAAGGTCCGCATTGACTTTCAAATTGACACAAGGACAGCTGTTTCTGTAGTAGCCAATTTACAATATGATGAAAAGAAAATGGGACACCTCAAAGCGCAGAATAAAATTCTACATAAACCAGGGCACGATGTCTTTGTGTGCAAAGGTGGTTTGTGGCTTCCTATCTTCAAGATAAAAAGTACAGCAAGAAGCATACGCCATTCAAGAGCTGAGAGATGCTCTGCTAAATTGTCCTGCTATACAAACCCTTGAACTTACATCTCAAGTAGATACAGTAAAAATAGGACTTTAAAGTGGAGTTTCCTAAGCTTTTTGAAGGCCTTGGTAAACTCACAGGTGAACAAGCTTAAGCTTGAGGAAAGACCTTTTCTGTATCAGTTCCTAGGCAACTTTCTATTCCACCGTGAAGAAAATTGAAACAGGAATTGATCAGGCTGGAGAAAGTGGATATATCAAGAGTGGAGGAACCTACAGACTGTTGTGTAGTAATAGTTGTAATCCCCAAGCGGGTGTGTGTGCGGGTGCGTGTGCAGGTGTGGGTCCGGACTCCAGCCTATTTGGAGAAGCAAAAACATTTTTTCCCCCCCAAAATTAAATAACAATTCCAGATTCCTCAAATCCATCTTTTGAAAGAATCTGCTCTGGTGACAACCTTTATCACACCAAATCCAGAACATTTCTAGGAGGCATACGTCAATGCTCCTGGAAGGCTGTCCAGGGATTGCATGGCAGACAGATAATATTCTAGTAAAGGGAAAGATCCAATCAGAGCATAATGTCTTGAAGAAAATGCAAGCAGGAATAACTACTTTGAATGATCAGTATAAATTTTCAAAGAACAGAATCAAATTTCTGAGACTCGTAACTGATTCTGTAGATGCTAAAGTGGCCTTCAACTATCCTCAAGATGTCTTCACCCATGAACATGACTGAGGTTTGTCCTTACTGAGAATAGTAAATAAGTCAAGTATGCTTTCTCCCAACCTTGAAGGGGCCTCCTGAGCAAAACCAAAATGGAAATATGAAGTAGTGATTGATTGAGAAAGTTTGAAGAGATAAAAAAAGAACTAAGTGCTTCACGCACACTTATATCATATGATCTTGAGAGAGAAGCCTATCTCTGTGGATGCGTTTTCATATGGACTAGGGAGCATCCTACTATAAAAGTCCCAGACTTTATTAGGAGGAGTTGGAACAGATTGAAACTTCCAGAGACAAATTCATATGTTATTTTACAAAGCATTGCAGTGACAGCAAATTGGTTACAGGCATCAAGGAACGAGCTTCATGGTGATGAAATCTGTAAGCTGATCAGGGAATCAAGTAAACAGCATTGGGTGGAAAAATCAGAGCTAGGCAACAGACGGATACTGTGGCAGGGGATCTGATAGTTCAAGGTGGATTACTATTAAAAGGCACTTTTTTGGTGATTCCTACATTAATGAACTCTGAAACATTTGATCGGTTATGTATAGGACTCCAAGGGATCCAAAAATGCAGAAAGTGGCCAGGTTTAAGCAAAGAACTTGAACAAATAATCAGGAGCTTCCCCAAGTTCACAAAGAAGCAACAAAAAACTTAATTCTACCCATGATTCATTCTGTTCTACCAGATTGCCCTTGGCAAAAAGGTCAAAAGTGATTAGTTCAAATTACAAAGTGGTACATATCTCCAGACTACCTCACACAGTGTATCGGAATCACTGTAATAACCAAAACCACAGCTCAGGCAGTGGTGACAGGGCTGAAATCTGTATTTGCTTGCAATGGGATATCTGAACAAGTAATGTTGGAAAATGGACAATTCTCATGCAAGAATTTCTTAATTTCCAGAAGGATTATGGTTTTACTCAGCTTAAAAGTAACCCTAAGTATCCACAAGGTAATGGGGCAACAGAAATGGGGTGAAAACTATAAAGGATCTGCTAAGAATATTAAAAAATACATATTTAGTTCTGCTAAATTATCATGCCATGTGATTGGCAAAGGATATAACCCTGTTGAACTGCTAATGGGGAGGTAGCTGAAAACAACTGTAACAATTTTGCCAGCAAACTCCACTCAATGGCCACAAATTATCATTTACTGGAATATCTCTTAGAATGGAAAATGTAGGGGGTTATTTAGTTATGATTATTGTGTCAGTTATGTGTAATTTAATTTTTAAAAAGTGTTGAGTGAGTGTAAATAAGAGTGGGAGACAGTGCAGACTGGTTATTGAGGGAATACACCATGTTCGAAAGATGTTAAAAACTGTAAGAGAAACCCCTTGGAATAAAGGTCGTATCCAACGGCTGAGTGCATTGTAATGATCAGGAGCCTTTTATTTTTCCCCTCCTTGGCCCGAGCACACTGAGGCCAATTGCAGTATGCCAACTTCCGTGCAGGCTGAGATCGGCCCTCAACAGATATTGGACCTTGGAGCTTCCTGGACCATACTCAGTTAAGTCATGTGGAGATGATGTTTATTATTATTGTAACATTTATATTTTTGCAGATTAGCACATAGACTCCATCTAGTGGCTGATGTGTGCGGAGTGATTTCATTTTCCTGTTTATTGATGCGATGATAGACGACATCATAAGCAGACACCTGGAAGTGCCACTATTTGCTGGATGTTGCAGTATTTGGTTTTCTTTGGAGGGGCAGAACCAGCAGCATGTGCAGAACTTGTGTAATGATCAAACTAACTTGGAAACCTGACTTGTCTGCATGTGCTGCTGTGTTGGAGGACCTTCTAATGTGTAGGACAAAGGGACACTGGTACAAACTAGTAAATAATAAATGTAATACTGCTATGAAGTTCTTCTTCATCTGGAACGAATTTCCAGATAAGAGTAGTGGAGTGAACCCCCCCCCCCCCCAAATCATTTAAGAAACAATTAGATGCTGCAATGGGGGGAAATGTAGGGTATTTCTGGATGGATGAAGTAAAATGGGTCGAATAGCCTTCCTCGTCTGTAATTGCCTCGCGTGGCCAAGTCAGCAAGTTAAGAAAAGCTTTGGACAGAGTTAGAGGTAAAATATTTCTAGCGCAGCTCTACAGTTCTGAAAATGTCCGTTTACTATTTCTCGGATGAGCGGCATCCTCATGAAGAGATTAAAAAGCTCTTGAGAAATGCAGCGCCTTCTAGCGACCTCCACTTGGATTAACCCATTACATCCCTGGGAGGTACGAGCAACAGTTAACCAGGATTTTAAGCGGCAGCTCACTGGAGCAAGCAACATTCGGGTCTTGATCTTAGAAAAGTTCAGCTAGTTGTACATGTGACAGGTGGCAAACAATTGCATATCTTCCGAAATACAAAGTTGTTTGTTTTACGCGTGTAACTCGTTAGTTCCTCCGTGTTGGTTGCAGCAAACGTACACAGCAGCATAGAGAGAGGGTTTCCAAGGACAGAAACACATCCTGTCCATACAATCATGGCCACTGGCATTCTATTTTTTTCTGCATGTATGTAACAGCGTTGTTGGAACACAACATTAGAAGTATCAGAACTGCATTGAATAAATGAACACACAAAGCAACTGGCCTCATGCTTCGTAAACCAAGCTCAATATTCGAGACACCCGCGTTAAAACAAAGTAGAAACTGTAAACTATCTGTGCCCATCTGCTATGTGGCGGCCGATGAACATCATGCACTCAGCTTGGTGTCCAGTACATTTCACAAGAGAATCAAATGGCTTTTCCACTTCATCAGATCCCTCTATTTTATTCGTGTATTACTGACTAAAAAGGAAATTTAACAGGTTTTTGCCCTCAAGACGGTGCTGTGGGAAGATTGCTTTGGTCAGAGATAACGTTTTCTTTTAGTAACAGGGTGGTTTTTTTTCGATGACAAGCGATGACACGCCAGCTTAGAGATAAATGAGGCATCAATGATCTTAGGGAGATGTGTGCGGGGACTCGGCGAACACAAATCCATGGGAATCGAGAGTGAATGTTCTCTACGGTGGTAGTGTTTGGGAGAGGGGGGGGGTGGTGATTACATATATTAGTCGCTTGTTGCTCATTTTGAACAGCTGCCATAGAATTGGATGGATTTTCATAAACTCTTTGGTGCGCACATTTAATGTTAGACGTGATTGTGATCATTTAGAAGACCACAGTACTGCGGAATGCATAAATATTCGAAATGTGGGAAATGCAGCAAAATGCTCGCCGGCTCTCACTTTTACCGTTTTATATGGGGCACATTCTCGACATAAGACCGTGCCCGTGGCTACTGGAGAGAAGGGGCTGTGTTAATGTATCGAAGCAAAGGTAGAGACGCTGTTCGTACCCAGAGCAACAGGTCTGTCCCTGTGGAGCGCGCTGTCCCTTTAGTGTGGCGATGGTGGCAAAACATCTATCGTTACAGAATTTCTAAAACGGTGATAAGATTTAGAAACAAAAACGTTAATTTAGTTCAGAGACCTCAGGCTAATTTCGGAAAACGCAAGTTTGTCATCCCGTTATTTTTCCCAAAGTGATAAGTTTAAATACAAAAGCGTGGTTGAAAATACTATGCACCGATTGATTCCATTCAAAAGGAGAGAATGTGCCCGATGTACGCGGATGTTTTAAAATGTCGTTACTTGGATACAAATAAAACGCTAATAAAGCATTCCCTTTTTTTAAACAGTCGGTAACAGACGCAGGAGATAACTGTGAACAGATGTTCCCACTATTGTGTGTTCTTGGGCCTTTGTTATTGAAACCAGTCTAGGTATATCCCCAATCCCTGCGATTATTAATGCCGTTCTTTTATTATTATGGCGTTATAATAGGCATATATTTAATCAGATTCCTCTTCATAACGGGGACGCGGGAAAAATTGTTAGTTCTTCATTCTGGATCCTTCACATTTGTAACTAGCTAAATAGATCACTGACAAATGGGACGATGTCGAATCCATGTCCACTGTTTCTGCTTTGTACAAATAATAAGGGGGCAGTATCCGGAAGGCGCCTTACCTGGAAACGTTCAGTTCTCGCTGAGGTCTCTGCGATTTCTCCAGTCCAAGTTTGGTGAAAATACCTACCAGGACCATGATAGCCACCACGCCACAAATGAAATAAACGATTAAGTTTGTTTTATCCCTGGTGTGATCAAACGTAGTATCGTCAGGTCTCTGGGGTGGTTTGCCCACGTTCGCCCAGTTCGGGGTGCCATAGTTGGAGCAAATGCTTTGGTCCAACTGGGACTCTTTGAACTGGCAACAGTACCTGTAGCCACATGTCCCACAACAGTACTGGTAGATACTCGTGTTGCAATTGAAAGCTGCGTCGAATTGGCCCATCACGTCGAAGTAGCCCCGGCACCGGTCTGGGGTTACTGGTAGATCGGGTGCTCCTGGTTCTTTAGAAGTGTTCTGGCCGGAGACCACCAGGATGCCCCCCAGCTGCTGCCCAGTTTTGCCCTGGGCCATGCAGTCCAGTATAGGGCACCACAAGCCCAACAGGTCCAGCAACAAGTAGCACATTAGACGGAGGCTCATCGTCTTCCTTACGATCTCTCTTAAGCAAAGCGGATCTGCGCTCTCAGGGTTCAGGCGTATCTCCTGGTAAAAGTAAACGGCGCATCCTAGTCTGATGCGCAAGGCAGATGGGAGGGAGGCAGAGGGGAGGGAGGCTTCTCAAGTTGCGGCTCGCCTTGGACGTCTGTGTTCCAACTTACACGTGCGAAGACACTGAGATCGGAGCTGGGAGGCTCGGGAAGTCTGGTCAGTACCTCGTCGCTTTTCTACTTCTCCTCACTTTGCTTACGGTGAAACGATGTAGCAGCCCAATAACGATGGGGTGGAATTCAGATGCCATCCGCTGCTGACAAATGTCAGACTCAGGCTGAACCTACCCAAACAATCCAGGCTCCAAGTGCGCTGTGAGGGCTGGTGCCTGCAACACATCCCAAAGCGCGTACGTCGAAGTACAGCAGATCAGTACGATTCAATGGACCTTATCGTCTTAAAGTTACAACACTCTCCCTGCCCCTTCGCCTTTTTTTTTACAGACATGGATTAGAGCCCTTTATCGTAATAGAAATACGCTCTTCTGCGTTTTAATATCATTCACGTTAAGCATCTATTGCTCATTTGGTTGAGTCTGAATTTGTACAATTAACTGAATACAAGTAACTGAAATAGGACCCTGCAGCTTTAACGCCGTGTTGGAAACAGCACTGAGTACTAACTGTGATCCTCACAGCTACATACGAGCTAATGGAGCTCTCGGGACTGAGAATTAAAGGGGCAATGTCTGTATGGAGTGGGGGGGGGGTATATTTTTTATTTATATTTAGCAGTCAGTAATAAACCAATATGTTTACACGGCGAAGGGGGTTTAGTCTTTTTTTGAAACTTTGAAATATTGCTCCTGATTTTTAGGAAAAAATACTCCAGTTGCCTCAGGCGGTGGGACCACCTATCAGCCGCCACTTTTAGAGAAGAGGGTAAACAAGCGTCCTAACGCGAACGGGATTTAAACTACAAAAAGATATTGGATCACACTTAGCTTTAATTTGAAGGTTAATAAATTCTACACGTGGAGTATACGCCTGTTGAAATGATTCCGAAAAGCCGCGGTTCCTATCTCACTATTAACATGTTTGGATCGCACTACTGACCTCAAAGTTTCCTGTGCGCCGATGGATGGGTTCACGGTCTTAGGGACGCCAGTCACAGCCCTGACCTTGATTCACACACTGCCAATAAAGCAGCTCCCCGCAAAACTCGCAGTACCTGCTGCTAGAAAGGGAGAGGGGATATGGGGGGGGGGGGGCGGTGGGATTCATCATTGGGGACATTTCCGAATTTAAGAAAAGAGTCACCGAGGTGGCTTACAGATTTATTGCCCCCATTCGAACGATCAGCAAAGATTCTGCATCAAACCATGCCTGAATTTCTGCTTCACACTGGTGATCAGAAGCTGAGTACCTGCAAAGTGAGACTACAGGCATCCCTGACTGCACCCTAGATCTCAAATATTAATCAGAATTATATTGAATAAAAGAAACATTTTAAAGTGCGTGAACAAATAAAATATGAATGTGGAACAACTAACAGTATTTTGAGATTGTTAAATCGCAAATGAAAATCCCAAAGAAAGTGGCTCTTGGATTCCTCCGGTCAGAGGGTAGGCGGTTTCATAAGCTATTTATCGTACAACGGAGACCTCGCAATATAACCTCCGATAGGTCAGTTAGGATGATCCCGGCCTGTCAAGTATTGAAATTATTATTTAAACTAAAGGATTAGAATGAAGACATCGGGGCAATTTAGCTTCACTTTGTTAGTTGCTCAGGCAACTAAAGAGATACTGGAGCCTTAATGTTTTTCAACCAAAACTCATATATAAATTTTATCCTGAATACCGAGGTTTTAAGTTTCCCAGAAATTACTCTAAATTGAGCACTGCTGAAAGATGTAATGACACTGGTGGTTAGATACGTGGTCAATGCCTTATTTACAGCACACACAGGTGCAAAGGGGACTCTGCTACCGGGGTATGTTTCAGAAACCACACTCTGAAGTAACAAAACAAAGATGGACAATTTTTCAAAAGAAAATTCCACTTGATCCGTTAAGATTGCACCAATCATTCCACCTCACTTTGTTCTATATTAGGCAGGAGGAACTTGCACAAAATATACATATTGTAGCATTTTAAAATAAAGATTGTGGGACTACTGTAGCTCTATCGGGTTCATGTTAAGATATAAAAGTTCATTACTCAGAGGATTGAACCAAAGATCAGCCCTGAAATGAAGCTTCTCTCTAATATCAAACTGCAGCAGATAAGTATTCTTTGTCTAGTAGTAACTGTTGGTGAATCTGGATGAAAATGGAATTACAAGAGGATTGAAGCCAATGGTTCTCATGGCTGATAGCTGCAATTATTTTGCTTTAGTTCATTTAAATTAATGTTTTGAAAGTTCTCACCCGTGGTTTAGAAACATTTAAAATTTACTGGCTGAGATGCAGAGCTCTGAAGAGTCGTCTAAGCACCTATGCACAGAGCTGTCTCCTGACTGAGGGGTGTGATTCAGCCTTACAGTATAAATCAGATGTTGCCAGCTGTGAACTGATTTTGCAGTGACCAGCCTTAGACTGGTGGCACAATATAACCTTAGCTGATCAAACATCGAGTCTTACTTTGAAAATCAGTGCGTTGTTAACAGAAGTTCTTATTCTCCCTATTTTCAGGGGTTTGCCTAATTACACCCTTAGACGGTGAAATCTTTACAATTCTCTTTGAATGAATTTCCTAACGCTCCCCTATATTTTCCAAAATAACTTCTGTACCTGTTGTATAACTATGGCATTCGAGCAAGTGCTGATTATAAACAGTAATCCAGTGGACTAGTTCAAATATCACAAATCTTAACAGTTTATCTTCCACCATCAAGCACTGTTTCTTCAACAAGGCAGGGAATCAGCTTCCTGGCTTCTGCTACTGCTACTGCTAGTGCCACCCTATAATTATCTGCCAGTATCCTGAGTCAGCTGGCAACTGATATTCCTTTGTTCCATGGGGCAGCACCTTGTATCAGTTCAGTGACTTTGTTTGATGACATAAGAGACTGAGAGCTCACAGGGGAATCAGTGATATAAGAAAGAAAGAACTTGCATTGATATAGCACCTTTCATGACCTCAGGACATCCCAAAGTGTTTTACAGCAACTTGCATTTATATAGCACCTTTAACGTAGAAAAATGTCCCAAGGCACTTCACAGGAGCGATTTTCAAACAGAATTTGACACCAAGCCACATAAGGAGATATTAGGACAAGTGACCAAAAGCTTGGTCAAACAGGTAGGTTTTAAGGAGCATCTTATATGAGGAGACAGGTAGAGAGGCGGAGAGGTTTAGGGAGAGCTTAGGGCCTAGGCAGCTGAAGGCACGGTCGCCAATAGTGGAGCGATTAAAATTGGGGATGCAAAAGAGGCAAGAATTGGAGGAGCGCAGAGATCTCAGAGGGTTATAGGGCTGGAGAAGGTTTCAAAGATAAGGAGGGGTGAGGTCATGGATGGATTTGAAAACAAGAATGAGAATTTTTGAGGCATGCCCAGGCCGGAAGCCGTTGTAGGTCAGCGAGCACAGGGAAGATGGGTGAACAGGACTTGGTGTGAGTTAAGATATGGTTTGCAGAGTTTTGGATGAGCTCAATTTTATGGAGGGTAGAAGTTGGGAGGCCAGCCAGGAGAGTATTGGAATAGTCAAGTCTAGAGGTAACAAAGGAATGGATGAGGGTTTCAGCAGCAGATATAGTCAAGAATATACTTTTAAAGTGCAGTCACTGTTGTAATGTAGGGAATGCAGCAGTTAATTTGTGTACAAGGTCCAACAAACATCAACGAGATAAATGACCCTATGATCTGTTTGAATTATGTTGGCTGAGGGATAAATGTTGGCCTGGACACCAGGAGAACTCCTCTGCTCTCCTGTTTTTCTTCAAATAACATCATGAAATCTTTCACATCCACCTGAGAGACCAGATGGGGCCTTGGTTTAATGTCTCATCTAAGAGACAATCCCTCAGTGCTGCACTGATGTGTCAGCTCAGGTCTCTGGAGTGGGGCTTCAACCCACAACCTTCTGACACACAGGCGAGAGTATTAAATCCCACCAATCTGTGGAACAGCACATTCATGCACCAACCCATGAAGCTACTGGGCTGCCTCTCCTATTTATTATTTGTAATAGACTGTGGGGCATTTTCGTGTCATTAAAAGTGGCATTATACCACTGAAACTGATATTTTCAGCTAGCACTGAACACATATTAGCCTGAGAATGTAAGATTCACGATAGCTGAGTGACAATGGTGACTATGCCTCACAATGGAATGTGATTCATGTGTGGCTAATTTACAATGTCAGGAGTGTCTGGGTGGCAGTATTACTTCTCGCATAACATTGAATATGTTTTAAAAATCAGAAGAAGCCCTTTGACCTACCTGGACATTTATAAAACATGGTTTTGAACAGAGCTGAAGATGAACTACACCCAATGCAAAGTCTAAGTAGTGTGAGAGTACCCACTACTGGTGATCTGACATCTCCTGGGGTTCAGTGAACTGGAGAGTCAGATTACCAACCTGAATCCTAAATTGTATGTATTGAGTCAATGCGCATCTGAAATCACTTTATATGAATGTAAAAGCAAAAAAAAACAGGAAAAGAAATCTGGAAAATTCCTCTCCGATCCCCTCAGGCAATCAAAGCCAGTTCAGGAGATTAAATCGACGCTGCTTATGTTAACTGGTAAATCATTTACCTTTTATAAGATGTGATCTCTACTCCAGCCAAGAACTGGTCCAGCTCTCTTTTGAAGGTGTGCAGAATCAGCACACATCGCATGAGCTGGCAACTTATTCCAAAGTCCGCTACTCTTTGGGAAAAGAAGAACCACCTAACATCTAGCCTATTCTTACTCTTGCATAGTTTAAATGCATGACCCCTGGTCCTCCCAAACAGTATTGTTAAATATCTCAACAACTCTCAACCCTAATTCTCATCAGACATTTATCCATTACCTTTTCAAAAGTATCAAATGACCCTGATTCAATTACCTGCTCTGGGTGTTTGTTTACATAGCCACTGTCCTGTGGAAATAAAAGTTTTCTCATCATGTTCGCGGTTTGTGAATTTTGTACTTGTGTCCTCTTGTCCTATGTTCATTGTCCGAGATAAATAGTTTGTTTACTGCAACCTATTATTATTTTGAAGATCTGTTTTATGTCTCTCCTCAATCTTTACTCCAGCAAAAATACGTTTTGTCACTTGAGCCTTCCTTCATATGTACTCCCAAAAGGCCTGGAATCATCCTGGCCTCTTCTCTGAATTTTTTTTAATGCATCTATGTCTTTTTGGAGGTATGGTGACCACCACTGCACATTATACTCCAGAATCAGCCTCATATAGATCTGTGCAGCGTCAATATAATTGGCTTTGACTTGTAGTCCGATGCCCTCCAGATGCACCTCAGTACCTGATTTACCTTTAAAAGCACTCTCGCACTAACCAGGTGCTTTCAGAATATAATCAGTGATCACTCCCAAATCACCAAGGAAATGAGTAAGCAAATGATACCATTGCCTGAGGTAAGGAAGTTGCAGACAAGTTTATGTTGGCAAAGGATTAAGGAAAACCATGTCGCAGTTCTTCTGCTGGTGGATAAAAATACTGTATTCATTTTCCCGTGCGACACCAAGAACAGGCAAAAGCCAATAGGTTTTTGTGTATGATTTTAGTTAAACAGTCTTTGATAAGCCACTTTTTAAAAGTGTTTTACTGGGTCTTTAGAGTCGTATTAAAATGGGCAACATATTTATTTACAGCAGGTCTGCACTGAAATAATCTGCGGATGGACAAAGGGAAAAGCATGTGATATATATTATAGCACAATTTTACAAATAAATACAATATTTACCCTGCAACAGCCGCCACCCTTCTGACCCAGTATGGCCACATGGTATGCTATAAAACACTGGTTCCACCAGTTAGTGGTGCAAAGCTTCAGCAGCATCTGCTTGTTCTCTGCAACCTAATCATGGTAGGTTCTAGGCTATGCATATATGAGTGTATTTCTCATACCCGGGCTCTAGGAGATGCCTTCTACAAGCAGTTGTCCCAAGTTTCAGTAGTTTTGGCATCAGCTATATGATGGCTATCTGCCTACATCTTGATGGAAGGATCTGTACAGGACAGCTTGCATTATGCCAGCCACCTTGATGTTCTAAACATCCAAGTCCAGCACTGCATACCAGGCTTACTCATCGCCAACAGTGTAATCCAGGGCCTGATGTGAGGGGCTTTGGCAAAGAGGTGCACCCTCCACAGGGCTTGGTGCCGCCAGGCGAATTGTGCTGCTCACGAGGAGCTTTGATACCTGCTGTCCACCTCGTGAAATCCACAATTGTCATTTGTATAATGACCCATTAGTGAGTATTCTCCTTTCGAGGGGGGTAGGTGAGTGGCTCCAAGATGATGAAAGTTTAGGCCTATGTCAACCCTGTGTGACAGGCTCAGTAATTCAAAACTGAACCAAGTGGGAATGTAGCACTCTAGGAAACTGTGGATAATTGACCAGTTGGCCCAACTCACTATTGGAACCTGAAGGGGTAGATCTGTCACTGGGAATAGGATTCTGCCTACTTCCAGATAACCATACAAGTAGAGTGACTCTAGTTAGACAAACAGCAGGAAGCTTACCAGTCCTGGCACCCTGCATGGTTTTAAATAGTTAAACAGTCCCCACCGCTTATAGTGGCCGCGTTGGTATCATCGCGAATTGGCCGCGATAAGCGGTGGACGGTAAAACCATAATAGGTTGTTGCAATGAAACACATCCACACCTTTGACGAGCTTAGCTTGTAATTTTGATTCTGGGCTTCTTTGAAAGCTAATAGTGCAATTGTCGCTTCTGATTTGCGGTTTATGTGGTGCACTCTGTGTGAAACGTGAACTAAACTGTCCATTTTGACCCGGAACATTCATTGCTATTGCTGTCCAAAATGAGCAGAAATAACTCAAACATTGCCTACATAGGTGATCACGGTGCTTCTGCTGATGCTCGAATGCCATCTCTTTTATCCCAAATGAGCCATTAGTAGGAATCCATCAGCGAAAGCTGGGCAGCTTAAAGTTTATACAGTGCCCACCGCTCATGAAGCCGAGGTCAGTGGCAGAACGCACCACTTACGTTTGAATATCACCGATGTAGGAAGCTTTTACTGTGATATAAAGAAAAATAGGAAGTTTGTTAATACGTCGGTAAATACAGAGGATTAACGAGATGCGAAGAACCTATTGAACCGCCTGAAATATCAGGCCTTTGTCATAGATTCCTATGGTACTGGCAAATTGTTAGTATTATTTGTCCCATATAGGCAGCTGCCCGTGATAAACTTGGACGGTGTAAGCGGTGGGGACTATACACACCTGGGAGATCTCTAAGACAAGCTGCACGGTAAGACTTGGGTAAGTTGATGATCAAAAAAAGTCTATAATGTACACAATCTAAACTGCTTAATGGTTAGTGTAAATGTGTAACATTAGAAGTTAAATAGGGGGTCTCTTGATTTAATATTGAAGGCATGGACTGACATTAAAAGAGCCCAGTCATGAAGATAAAGCTGCTAATCATGTTACATTGTTTATAAATAAAGGTGTCAGGACCCTATGACAAGGTTATAACGTCACACCACTGACTGTATCTGCTACTATTTTTTTAATAAAGAGATGTTAACCCCAAAAACAAGTACGATTAAAAAAGGAAACTGAAAAAGTTTACATTGTGACATGCACTAGCTACAGTGACCAACACAAAAGGGCAGTAGAACTTTTCATTGCAAACTATTGCATGAACCAAACCAGGCTCAACACTTTACTGATAAAGGCAAAGCTCTTAAGAAACAAACCGAGCAAATTCAGAATATAAATATCTGTTGATGACAAACCTCCTTATGCTAGATTACTGAACATGGAAAACTAAACTCTAACTATTGCTTTTGTTGAAAGTGTGTATATCTGGTAATCCAGTAACCGTTCAGTTCCAGTGCTATTGAAGGATTATGTAAATGAACTGTTGCTATAAGGCAGCTTTTTACATTATACAATTAATCTGTGCTCAAGCCAATATTCCTTAAACTGCATGTTCACATCAGCTAGTGTGAATTATGCACGTTATTTGAACCAGTAAGTGAAGTAAGCTGCATTTATAGAAAGACACTATTTCCACTCACATTTTTGAATGTCATTCTTCCGCAAGATGTGACTATGATGGGCACGTTAGCACAAGGTTGCCTCCAGCATGTCAGTTGTACTAATAGGCTTCAACATTATATCAAGCCTCCATGGCAGTGTGCTATAAATAGATGCATCCAACACCTCAACGTTAATTGTTCTGCCAATAAAAGATACAGGAAACATAGAACAGAGTATCATGGAATGTAAATTGATCTAAAAATTAATTTGCTTATGGAATCATTTGGGAAAGTAATACCAGAATTAATAGGAACAACAAAAACAGAAATACACACCGAGGCAGACTCATTCAAAAAGTGTTAGATGCCTGTTAAACAATAAAGATCAGACACCTTGTAGTCAGAACAAATAGAAGAATTTTACTGCAAACAAGAGGTTAAAAATTCCCACAAAGTCCAAAACCAATATGAATATCCCCTTCCCAAAAGAAATAATGGCAGACCACATCAAAGACAATATAAACCATGCTTTTGTTACCTGCAGATTCAACTGTTCCAATACTCTCCTGGCCGGCCTCCCATCTTCCACCCTCCATAAACTTGAGCTCATCCAAAACTCTGCTATCCATATCCTAGCTCGCACCAAGTTCCGTTCACCCATCACCCCAGTGCTCGCTGACCTACAATGGCTCCCACTCCACCAACGCCTCAATTTTAACATTTTCTTCCTCGTGTTCAAATACCTCCATGACCTCACCCTGCCCTATCTCTGTAACCTTCTCCAGCCCTACAAACCTCTGAGAACGCTATATTCCTCTAACCCTGGCCTCTTGTGCATCCCCCACTTCCTTCCCCCCACCATTGGTGGCCATGCCTTCTGCCATCTAAGTCCTAAGCTCTAGAATTCCCTCTTCACCTCTCTCTCTTCCTTTAAACTCCTTAAAACCTACCTCTTTGACCAATCTTTCCGAATGTCTCATTCTTCGTCTCAGTGTCAATTTTTGTCTGATTACGCTCCTGTGAAGCACCTTGGGATGTTCTACTATGTTAAAGGTGCTTTTTAAATGCAAGTTATTGTAATGAAATATTCTGTACTTTATTTCCAGGGTGGAGTATTCAACAAAATACTAGCAGTCTTAAGGAGGGAGCCATGGCTTGAGACAGTCAAGCTCAACAACTCTCCAGATAAAGTCCAATACCCTATATAACACAAAGGTCTTTTAGGGACCCCAGATTCTTCCTATTATCAGGGATCAAGCTTACAGAATCTGTTTCCACAAAAGCCCTGCTTCAAATGTATGGTGATTGGGAACGATAAGCTGGGTAAGGTATTAAAACTGAGCATCGTATTAGAAGGGACACATCTGAGAAACCACAGTGTAAGGAAGCAATTAACTAGCCACTCAAGTAAATCACGCAAATATCCAGCCACAAGAAAGTTCAGAAAGTGAACACCTGCTCTGCCTTCAGTAAAAAGCGAAGGAAAAAAAATCAACCACTGATGATGTATTGACTTACTCCTGCTGCAAAGTAAGGTATACTCTTACTGCAGCTATTTTCCACTGCTGAGAGAAAGGCCAATATTTAATGTTTTAATTTTTCATCAAGAGATATCTGGCCCAGCAGCAAACTGCAGACTGGGTGGAAGTTTTTAAAGATCTGCTCCCCCACAGCCATACAAACATAGTGGAAGTGCTGGACTAATGAGGACCTTTCTCCGAACGTTTCAGAGGTCATTTCAATTAAATATAAACAAAGTATTGTAGTGATAAGGTTGGGTTATTTTTGTCCTCATTATTGCTGTTTATCAAAAATTCAACATCATAAATAGATGGTAATTCCAATTTAAACCCATACAGTCTGCAAGCCATGACCATTAGTATGGGTATTGAGTTAAAAATGATTTTACTTGATGAACTTAATACAAAACTGATAGTAACTGTACTGCCAACTGGACAAAATCTCCACCAGGATTTATCCTAACTACGGACTTCTCTCACTATTCTACTCCCATTCCTATGTATTCCAAAACGTTATTGAAGAAAATTTTAAAATAAACTTTCATCTTTTATTACAACACGTACATCAAGAAAAATGGATCAGACACTGCGAAAAAAGGATTAAATATAACAAAGTTACAGTGATATTGCTCATCCATCTTTGATTTTTTTTGTTAAAACTGAAACAATAACATTAAATAAAATTGTGCTGGGGCTGAAGGACCGTTTAATATATTTAGACCCAATTGTTATCAGCCTCCCCAGCAACAGAAATCGACCAGAGTCTGCAGATTCAGATTTTTATCAAATGGTGGTGATTACCACTTTCCAAGGAGAGTACAGTCCAAAGCAATTTAGTATCTGAGACTTTCAACTGAACATATGTTTGCCACTCTGGGTTTGCCTGAATATATTAACTTGACAACTAATAAAATGTGGACAGAAGCACCTAGATTCGCATTATGCGTTTATGACAGTAAGTAATTCTTACTGTGTTTATAGTGTCTCTGAGCTTGGTCATTTATAGATGTCACATGTTGCTGTTGGACTACCTGCCATTATTATTATGCATACTCTAATCTCCACCTATGCCTCACAGCTGCCGCTGGCCAATGGTTGCTCAATTTCTTAAAAGTCACCCATAATATATCTCTAAGCCTGTTCAGCAATGTGACTTTCCCTCTTTTTCTTTCCTTTTATTCATGCTGGGGGTTTGTTTCTTTATCCAAGCTGTATTTTCCAGCGATAGCTCATAATTATTTGATAAATTATATAATAAAAGGTGTCAGCATCTGAACTATATATTCACTTAGTGTTTGAATTATAGCAATTGTTTTCTCGATGCAGTTTTATATCATTGACAAATATGATCGATTTTATTGCACTGTTTTAGCACTCTGTCATGCTTCAGCTACTGGGACTATTTCCACTGGAGAAGAGGAGGCTAAAAGGAAGTTTAATTGAAGATTTTAGAATTATGAAGGGTTTTGATAATGTGAATAGGTAGAGACTATTTGCTCTGGTTGGGGAGTCTGTGACAAGAGGTCATCAATTTAAAAATTGTCACTGAGAGTGAGGAGCAAGGTTAGGAGAATTTTTTAGAGCATGAAAAGCTTTTCCATAGGCAATGGTTGAAGCAGACACCATTGTATCTTTTAAGAGAAAAGTGAATAAATATTTGAAGCAGAGGAAGATACAGGGCTATGGGAAAGAGCAGAACAGTGGGATTATTGACTCCACTTCAAAAGTACAGTATTTAATTGGCTGTAAAGTGCTTTGAAATGCCCTGAGGTCATGAAAGGTGCTATATAAATGCAGGTTCTTTTTTTCTTTTAATTTTGAATTGTTCTAGCAAAGAGCCAGCACCAACACGGTGGACTGAATGGCTGTAAACTAATATGGTTCTATACCTGGGGAGGAAGGAGTAAAATAAAAATAACTTGCAGTGAGTAAAGCATTGCTGACTCATTTTTTAAAATCTTCAGGCAGGCTTTGGCTCAGCTGCACTAATATTTATGTTTTTATAGAAAATTAAGTCATGAAAAGCTTTGTGCCTTTTGTTTGTTTCAATAATTTGTAACAACATAGTACTCTAGGCAAATGGCTTCTGATTTTTCTTGGTGCTCAGATAGAAGCATAGTTGTGAAGGTTTGTAAGTGCATGGAATGTCTGTGTATTCTCATATTTGCAATTATAAACAATAGTGCTGCAGATGCAGCAGTAAATGACATTGCCATTTGCAGTGCACAAGTGTTAATGCTAATAGTGATTATATAATTTTACCCTCGTCTCTTTTGAAGTAAAATACACCATATTTACAGCTATTGTTCTTTACTCCAGCTATTACTGTTTTATCCAGTTATATCCATTCAAACTACTCCTAGTCAATTCCCCGACTCATCTTAAATAAAAATATTTAATCCCTTCAAAAATCTAACAGCGTAGGTAAATTAACAATAATTCATTTCAATGTTTAAAAATAGCAATGTTGAGACGACTTGTTTAAGTACAATAAATCCTCCGATCAGTAGGGTAGTGCTGTGTGTTAGCAGTATAATGTGCTGTGCGATAAAATGGTAGGACACCGATTCACATCTGTGATTCTCCTGCAGTGAGCTTTTTGATTTTGTCCATGTCAGCAGGGGAATGCAACAAACAGAGGCTAGGCACTTTGCCACAGGTAGGGAGGCTCAAGGGCAATATTGACTGAGGCCGTTGAACAGGTTGGCTGCCTTTCTCTGAGCTACGAAAATGTGTGGGAACCCCGCAGAGAAAGAGACGAAATGAACAAAAACAAAACAGACAAGCCCCCTAGCCTTAAAAAAAAACATCCGCCCCTTAAATTTTAAGGCTGATTATTCATTTTCAGAATATTTCCAAAGTTCACTTTGGAAGATCTAAAATTCAGAGCTTCACCAAGCCTAATTCAAACCAAACGTCCATCACCTTTTTAGAGTCGCATTCCACAGATGCGATGAACAAACCATTCTCTGGATGCCACCAGTTCTTTTAGCATTTCTGCAGTAAGGTCTCAGGGTTCCTGATGCTGTGGAAGGCACCCGGTTTATCTGTAGGCGATTTCTACAGCAGCCAAACAGGGAAATCAACTGCAGATGTACCAGAAAACTTCTGCTTTCAGTGGCAAGATCCTTTTTATTTATCCTGCTGTTAGGAACAGTACAGCCTCGAGAAGCATTGATGAAAAGCACCTTTTTGGTTGCCTGCCGACCCTCCAGAGGTATCAGCACTGTCTCATTTAATTTGCCACACTACTCAAAGCTCTTCATGCAGTTCTAGGATAAAGTAGTTCATTTTGTATTTGTGCGATGGTTTTTATTTTTTTAATAAAGTTCTCTCAACTGCTTGCTTCTAATAAGGAAATATAAATTGAGGGAGGTCAATTATACACTTAAATGTACTGTATGGATTTTCTGGTCTGTTCTGTGAAAAAGGGTTGCAAACAAATTGAATCGTAAGCTCAGTTGGAGTGATTGCCTTTTATTGCTTCCATCATCCTGCTAGTCACAATTGACTGCTCATGCATTTTTCAAAATATATTTGAGTCTGAATCACAAAATGATTTTGGATTCTTGTTTATACAAAGTTTAAAGGAACAAACTAAATAAAAGTTTTAATGGATTAAATTCTGAGGACAGGTTGCGCAGACTAGGCTTGTAGTCCCTTGAGTATAGAAGATTAAGGGATGATCTAACTGAAGTGTTTAAGATGATTAAAGGAGTTGATAGGATAGATAGAGAGAAACTATTTAATGTAGAGTAAGGGGGCATAACCTTAAAATTGGAGCTAGGCTTTTCAGGGGTTGTGTCAGGAATCACTTCTTCACACAAAGGGTAGTGGAAATCTAGAACTCTCTCCCCCAAAAAGCTGTTGAGGCTAGGACAACTGCAAATTTCAAAACTGAGATTGATAAATTTTTGTTAGGCAAGGGTATAATGTTTACTGAACCAAGGCGGGTAAATGGAGTTTAGATACAGATCAGCCATGATCTAATTGAATGGCGGAACAGGCTCGAGGGGCTGAATGGCCTATTCCTGTTCCTATAAAAATTAATAGTGATGACTCTACTGCTGGACTGATCTTTTTAAAAACAAAATACATTTACCTTACCTATTGGGATATACCAACTTCTTTAAGCCATAGCTTTATGCAAACAGTACTTGTAACTCCTGTCTCCTCGTCTACTTTAACCTGCTGTATGTAATACAGATAGTCTGTAGGCAAACTTCCAGCATCATTTCCTTTATCAGGCAGAACTTGTTATTCTCACTTTCATCCTGTTCCTAGGCTGCAACATCTTAGGTGATCTTGTTTTTCATTCATTCTCAGGATGTGGACATCGTTGGCAAGGCTGGCATTATTGCCCATCCCTGGTTGTCGTGAGCAGTGCTTTGACATAACTGAGTGGCTTGCTAGGCCACTTCAAAGGACAGTTAAGAGTCAACCACATTGGTGTCTGACTGGAGTTGCATATAGGCCAGACTTGGTAAGGACAGCAGGTTTCCTTCCCTATTAGGACACTAATGAACCAGTTGGGTTTTTATGACAATACGAAAGCTTCAAGGTCACTTTTACTGTTACCAGTTTTTTATTTTCAAGTTTTTAAAACATTCAGTCAAATTCTCAAACTGCCATGGTGGGATTTGAACTCACATTCTCTGGGTTATTATTTGACTGTCTCTAGGGATAAAGGTGATTCAGTAGCACCTTGTACTGGGCCTATAGTTGGCCCTTAGAAGCACCACAGGTATTGATGCAGTGGCTGCCTGGGCATGTTTGCCACATGACACATCTATGCTTATTTGAGCAGGGCTATGGGGTGTTGCCCTGAGAGACAGCTCCATTATCTGTGCAAGCTCTGACCATTCTCTTTATGCTGGTCACTCCCTCTGGATATACAGAGGGCAGCCTGCTCCCATGCAGATAGGTAGCAATGAGGTTGTTGAAGTTATGCATTAGGGCTGTCTCAATCTGATTACCCTACATGGTGAATCCAGACAGTAGATTGGAGACTACGGTTCTAAGAACTCCTGTCAAACATTCATTCTCAGAGCTATGTCCTGAGCTTAGTGCTTTGGCTATGGGGGAGCTCCACTGCAGAGGACCTTGGAGTAGCCACAGTTTCCATGTGGTCTGCAGTTCACTCAGGTAGTCACGCAGTACTGCCCAGAAATGGGTTGTGGACTCCTCTGCTGATGCTGCCAAACTGTAAGGCTGCAGGGCACACTGTCAAATGACTGCACAAACTGCTGGCACTGAGCTTTGAAACGTGTTTATCCTTGTGAGCTCTGAATTCCTGGGCTGAGCAGGTACTGGAGCCTTTGAGCTGATCCTCCAGCCTGCAGGTTGCATCTCCTGAAATTCCACCTGGACTTGCTCCTCCTCTGTCATGCTCTGTGCTTCACCCACTAGTTTCTCCAGCAACTCACTAAATTACTCTCCCACAGAGTATATATCTGAGCTGGTACTTATCAGAATCATAATTAAACTGCTTTACAATTTTTTCTAATATCTGTGACTTTTGCTTTGCTGGGAGAATGCCTATTTTTAATGGTCTATTTATTTGATAGTTGTAGTGCAGCCTGACTTGGATGAAGCCACTTCTGTGGCAAATAAAAGTTGCTGTTTTTAACCTTATTCATCTGACTTCCTTGTTTAACTAAGATTGAGAGAGTGAGAGAGAGAGAGAGATTGAGATTAAAAGTGAGAAAAAGTGAAAAGGATGGAAAGGAAGCTTCATCAAGTTCCCCTCCACTTAAAAAATACCCATTGTTCTCTGTAGCATCTCCTGTAGAAACCCCTCCAAAGCAGCATCTAGGAATGGTGCTGTTCTGCCACTGTGCTTAGCTTCTGCCATTTTTCAAATTTGCAGGCAGTTCCCTTTAACGATGACTGGTAATCTTTTAAGGATCGCTGGTGACAGATAATCCACCCCCTGACCTCTGCACATTCCCAGCGCTTTATGTGCCAGGATTGCCAAAAATCTTGTGCAAAGCTACCTAAGTGGAGTGCAGAAGCACATAGCCCCAGTGGTCTCAGCATCACCACGCCAGCACTTCATTATCGCCCTTTGCTTCACTGTCTTTGAACTGAAGTCTTCGGCAATTCTTTCACTGGAGATGTGCAACTCTCCCTCACTTCCACAACCCAGTATCACCCTCTTTCAACAGTGCAATCACGGACTCTCCATGAGCAATGCCATAGGAGGCTTACTGGTATAATTGAAAGCTTTTCATCCAGCATATGTCTGCCAAATTACATTTATATGGCATCATATTTTAAAGTGTCACATTTGAGGATGTCACATATCCATGGAGCAAAGATTAGCGACAGGCTGAAATGAGGACTTCGCTATTAAATCATCAGTCAAATATTTGATTAACTAAACATGAACGAATCAAAAGCATTCAATGCAGTTGATAACTATCAATGAGGAATGAGTAAGTAGGACAAAACTGAGCTATCAAATTGGTTATTGTTTTCCAAAAGTTGCCATTCACTAAGCAGAAGTAATACCTCAAAATGATAAAAATCTTCAAATAATTTCTTAATATAGTTTTTGTCTACCGTTTTTCTTAATCAGATGAGTATAAAGCTAGAAATACCATTTGTAACCTGACAACTGCATTAAAAATTAGACAATTCGGAAAAGAAAAATCACTAAACTAATTCATAAAATCGATTAATTAATGCCCGAAAGACGTTTGCCTTAGATAGGCTACCCTTGTGTCTGAAGCCTGGGGATTTAATTAGAAATTGCATCTATGCACATGTCATGAAATTTCCAGCTGCTGTTCAGAAATTCTGTGTGTGTTTTGCTTTGACCTATTACCAAATGGCTTTCTCAGAAACTACCAATTTAGGTACTTGTCAATTAGGAAATGCTAAGTGTTCATAGAAGCTTTTTTTAAAAACTTTGCTTCCTTTCCTACAGTTTATTTATTGAATCTAATCTGTACTGGATTTCAGCATCAATACGCAGAAATTATTGTGTTTATAAACAAATTTTAAAAATGGAGTTTTAACATCATCTTATGGGTTTTACTCTTAATTCTTCCTACTAAATTTAATATTATTTAACAGGTTGCATTTCTATGCTTGATGATGAGTGAAGGTTTATATTGGGTGCAAAATTCTGTCAGAAACATTATCCCGTTAAAGAATAATATAGATTAGTCACACCAGTAACCTATTTGGAGTAGTGGTAAGTGCAAATATAAGAACAATAACTGTGAACGTTTGTGCCATTTGACTGCTATGTTGACTGGTTTTGTATTTAATTATAGTTTATTAGCTTCTCTTTTGCATCTGTATTATAAGTATCTCTATATGACTCAAGTACAAACCTGTGCAGTTCCTTGGGTGTTCAGCTCATGGCCTATGTAACTATTTGGCACAGAAATGTCATGAAACTAAAAATATAAAATTAAAAAGGTTTATTTGAAGAATAAAGAGGGCTATTTTGAACCTACACATCATATAGGGAATTTCACTATCAGTATTGCAGTAAAAAATGAAAAACATTAAAACATAAAATTAGGATTAGCTTTGATATTCTTTGTTTAACAGCAATTACTGATGACTTGAGGAGAAATGTCTTGGAGGTGTTATTGAGCCGGACAGCATGGGGACCTGAAGTAACCAAGTTGGAATTATAGGGTAAATTCACTGATCCCACGCTCCCAGCAGAAAGCCAAGATTAAAGGGAGTGTGGGTTGGAGAATGGGGGTTACCATGTTATAGTGCTGTGTAGTTCCTATTTTCAAAAAAGAGCCAGGGAACTACAGGCCTATCAGCCTGACATCCATCATTGGGAAGATACTAGAAGGGATCATAAGAGATGCCCTTTATGATCACTGGGAAAGGGAAGGGACAATTAGAAATTCACAACACAGCTTCCGAAAAAATAGGTTGTGCCTAACAAATTTGATAGTTTTTTGAGGAAATCATTAGGGTAATACATGAGGGAAATCCAGTAGAAATTATCTACCTGGACTTTCAAAAAGCCTTTGATAAGGTCCCCCATACTAGGTTACTTCACAAGATAGAGTCTTGTGGTATTAGTAGAAATTTGAAACACTGGATTAGGAATTGGTTCCAATCCCGCAACCAAAAAGTTGTAGTTAACGGATGTGGTTCATGTTAGAGACATGTTACTAGTGATGTCCCCCAGGGATCGGTCCTGGGCCCACTACTCATCACAGTCTTTATTAATGACCTGGACAGCAGTGTTGGGAATATGGTAAGTAAGTTTGCAGATGACACCAAAATCTGTGCAAGGGTTAAGATGGTAGAGGAGTGCAATCAAATCCAAAAGGATTTAGATGTGCCAGGGGAGTGGGCCACACATTGACAAGTGGAATTTAGTTTAGATAAATGTAGTGTCATTCATGTCGGTGGAGCCATCACTGAATCATTTGCAGGTATCAATAATGGAAGAGGTTGAGAGAGAAAAAGATCTTTGTGTTCTTGTGCACAGATCACTAAAGGTTCATGACAAATGAAGAAACTGTAGCTAAAGATAACAAGATATTGGGTTGTATTGATAGAACCATTGAGTGTAAATCAAAGGACACCATTTTGATACTTTACAGGTCATTGGTCAGACCGCATCTAGAGTACTGTGCCCAGTTTTGGCCCCCCATATGGTGGGTGATATATTGGCCTTGGAAAACTCCAAAGGAGAGCTACAAGAATGATTCCTAGCTTAAAAAACCTCGGCTAATCAGATAGGCTCAAGGATTTTGGTCTACTTACGTTAGAGCAGCGTAGACTTAGAGGTGACCTGATAGAGGTCTATAAAATAATTAAAGGGCTGGATAACATCCTTATTGATAGATTATTCCAGTTTAACAGCTTGGGGAGGACCAGGGAACATGAGTTTAAATTATGTAAGAGTAGCGATAGTCTGGACGTTAGGCGATTCTTCTTTTCTCAGAGAATTGTGAGCCTCTGGAATACGTTGCCAGCAGAGATCACATCATATAGAAGATAAGTGTCTTTATGGATAACACTTGGTCATCTGATCTCCTGGACTGGTTTCAATTGCCTGAGGGTGCAGGGGGTGGGGAGGGGAGTTGGAGAGAAATTTTCCAGGGTATTTTTTTCACTTATTGGCCCTGGGCTTTTCTCTTTTTTTGCCTCTCCGAAGAGATTACATGGCTGAGGGTGTGGGTAGGAAGTGGAGGGAGAGAAGAAGTGTTTAGCCATGATGGTCCAACCATCATGGTGTGGGGCAGACTGGTCTTTTTTCTTATTCGTTCATGAGAGGTGGGCGTCGCTGGCAAGGCCAGCATTTATTGTCCATCCTGAATTGCCCCTTAAGAAGGTGGTGGTGAGCCGCCTTCTTGAACCGCTGCAGTCCGTGTGGTGAAGGTTCTCCCACAGTGCTGTTAGGTAGGGAGTTCCAGGATTTTGTCCCAGCGAGGATGAAGGAACGGCGATATATTTCCAAGTCGGGATGGTGTGTGACTTGGAGGGGAACGTGCAGGTGGTATTGTTCCCATGTTCCTGCTGCCTTTGTCCTTCTAGGTGGTAGAGGTCGTGGGTTTGGGAGGTGCTGTCGAACAAGCCATGGCGAGTTGCTCCAGTGCATCCTGTGGATGGTACACACTGCAGCCACTGTGCGCCGGTGGTGAAGTGAGTGAATGTTTAGGGTGGTGGATGGTGTGCCAATCAAGCGGGATGCTTTGTCCTGGATGGTGTCGAGCTTCTTGAGTGTTGTTGGAGCTGCACTCATCCAGGCAAGTGGAAAGTATTCCATCACACTCCTGACTTGTACCTTGTAGATGGTGGAAAGGCTTTGGGGAGTCAAAAGGTGAGTCACTTGCCGCAGAATACCCAGCCTCTGACCTGCTTTTGTAGCCACAGTATTTATATGGCTGGTCCAGTTAAGTTTCTGGTCAATGGTGACCCCCAGGATTTTGATGGTGGGGGATTCGGCGATGGTAATGCTATTGAATGTCATGGGGAGGTGGTTAGACTCTCTCTTGTTGGAGATGGTCATTGCCTGGCACTTGTCTGGCACGAATGTTACTTGTCACTTATCAGCCCAAGCCTGGATGTTGTCCAGGTCTTGCTGCATAGGGCTTGGACTGCTTCATTATCTGAGGGGTTGCGAATGGAACTGAACACTGTGCAATCATCAGCGAACATCCCAATTTCTGGCCTTATGATGGAGGGAAGGTCATTGATGAAGCAGCTGAAGATGGTTGGGCCTAGGACACTGCCCTGAGGAACTCCTGCAGCAGTGTCCTGGGGCTGAGATGATTTGCCTCCAACAACAACTACCATCTTCCTTTGTGCTAGGTATGACTCCAGCCACTGGAGAGCTTTCCCCCTGATTCCTATTGACTTCAATTTTACTAGGACCCTTTGGTGCCACACTCGGTCAAATGCTGCCTTGATGTCAAGGGCAGTCACTCTCACCTCACCTCTGGAATGCAGCTCTGGAACCCAAACTGAGCATCGGTGAGCAGGTTATTGGTGAGTAAGTGCCGCTTGATAGCACTGTAGACAACACCTTCCATCACTTTGCTGATGATTGAGAGTAGACTGATGGGGCGGTAATTGGCCGGATTGGATTTGTCCTGCTTTTTGTGGACAGGATATACCTGGGCAATTTTCCACAGTGTTGTAGCTGTACTGGAACAGTTTGGCTAGAGGCGTGGCTTGTTCTGGAGCACAAGTCTTCAGCACTACAGCCGGGATGTTGTCGGGACCCGTAGCCTTTGCTGTGTCCAGTGCACTCAGCCCTTTGTTGATATCATGTGGAGTGAATCAAATTGGCTGAAGACTGGTTTCTGTGATGGTGGGGATATCGGGAGGAGGCCGAGATGGATCATCCACTTGGCACTTCTGGCTGAAGATGGTTGCAAATGCTTCAGCCTTGTCTTTTGCACTCACGTGCTGGACTCCGCCATCATTGAGGATGGGGATGTTTACAGAGCCTCCTCCTCCCGTTAGTTGTTTAATTGTCCACCACCATTCACGACTGGATGTGGCAGGACTGCAGAGCTTTGATCTGATCCGTTGGTTGTGGAATCGCTTAGCTCTGTCTATAGCATGTTGCTTCAGTTGTTTAGCATGCATGTAGTCCTGAATTGTAGCTTCACCAGTGCCTATCAATTTCATATGTTCGTATGTATGTCCAATCTGCACTCCTTTTGGGTGTAGATCCCCATTGAGACACGTGATCAGTGAATTTACCCTCTTGTCAGCACTGAACTAACTTATGATATATAGAATTACATAGAATTTGACAGCACAGAAACAGCCATTCGGCCCAACAGGTCTATGCTGGTGTTTATGCTCCACATGAGCATCCTCCCACCTTACTATATCTCACCCTATTAACATATCCTTCCATTCCTTTTTCCCTCAAGTACCGATCTAGCTTTGCCTTAAATTCATTTATACTATTTGCCTCAAGCACTCCATGTGGTAGTGAGTTCCACATTCTCATCGCTCTTAGCAACTGCATCTCAGACAACACTAATTCAGCTTTTGCTCTGTTGGACTCAGTAACGGAGCTAAGTCAACGAGGTTGTCAGCACTTAATGTGTAATCCAAAACAAAAATGAACAGGGATAATGTTAATCATAATTATTTTGTAACGGTTATATTGATGGCAAGGTGCCAATCCTTTAACAATTGCTTCAGGTATATTAGTCATCTCATACTTTACATTTGGAAATTCTCATCTATTTCCTCCCTTGTGTTATAATAATGAAAATTATTGGGATAAGCCGTGTATGCTTATTGTGTGTATTATTGATATTAATTACTTTTCTTTATGGATCTGATATGCATGTAATTCAAAGTTATTAATAATTGAATATTTTCAAGTTGTTCAATAAATGTCACAAGATATTACTCCTCAGTTGAGCAACAGAAAGATTATTGCTGCTCATTAAATTACTAATTTATTCCATAGACTTTTCAGGGGTTTTTCAGTTCATGGAATGCAGCTGATTATTGATATGAGGTTGTTACACGAGGGGTGAAATTGGTCTTTGGTGATTATGCAAAATGGGTGATAAGAAATCGGTAGCCCGTTTTAAATCCTGCTCGATTTTCTTTTCCATTGGCTTCTGTGTTGCCACTACAGATTCATGGGCAGCTTGGTCCTGTATCCCGACTCCGATACGAGCAGTCATCTGAGCAAGCTGGCTGGAAACGTAACATGAGCTGTCGTCAGGAGAGAGGACAGCATCATGAAGGTGGATTCTGGTCGCTAATCAGCAGAAGGACAGACCTGATGGTATCAGTTAGATCCTGTAGACCCTGAGAGATGTTGCCCTGAAGGTCTTGGAAGCTGCTTTAAGTTGTTCACTCCAAATAATCCCCAAGACCTGAAGACAAATGGTCGTGGTGTCCATTTTGGATGCACTGACAGGTCTGGAGGTTTCTCTGTCAGGTTGGGGGGCAGGAGTGGGAGTGGGGGGTGTGTGGGTTGGTAGATGCTTATGGTGTCACCATCCAATCCTGGTAACACTGCATTATGTCAAATCCTTTTCGTATATTGGCACTGAGCATGACATTGGATTCTGCTGTGACCCCTGACAGACACGTATCTCGCGTTCTGCAAGATGGTCCTCAGTACCTCCAGGTGAATGTGATCCAGCATCTTTCTTTTTAGAGCAGGACCCTAGAGATGTGAGTCCGCAGATTCCGGAGCCTGCTGAAGGTTGCTGCCAGGAAAACAAAATCTTAGAAATGTGCGAAGATACTGGGCTGGAAAAGTTTCTGCAGCTACCAAAAGACAAAGAGCACAGCCGCCTGATCAATACAGAAACATTAGCCATAGGGGTATTATAGTCTAAAAGATCATTAATGCTTCCATAGCAGAAAATAGTGCTTGCGCTTCACAAAAAGCATACTCATCCATTAAAATACAAATATAAAGATTTCTGAAGGTAGTCTAAACCAATGTCTTCATTATATTTGTGTTGTACAAAAGACTGCTTTATGAACTTCCCAAAACTGTTAAAGGTCACACAATTAGGGCTAAATGTGGAAATGAAGGCAACATTTGGGTGTGAGCTGTCCAAAGGGGCATTCACACAGTAGCAATTGAAGTCAGTGAATCAATCCCAAGTTCACTCATAATGGTACCTCAAAATCTGATCTGAGTTCATTGGGACTCATTTATGTGGTGACATCATAAAGTTTGCATAATAACATCATGCTATCATGACCCAGGTGCATAAAAGTTACATTAATTTTGGAGGCATTAAAAATATTCAGGACTGTTTAATTGTTCAAGAGAAGCATTTACTTTAATTACGTGCAGAAAATTTGATCATAAGACTTAAGCGTAAGTGGAATATTTTAATCAAGTTGGTAATAAAGAACCCTAAGTAACCTTAAACAAAGTCTTAACTCCAGATTCATTCTGCAGTAAAACTCAGCACAGCTAGCAAAAGTTGAGTTAAAGTAAACCCAGATTCAGGGACATCAAAGGAATCTAATTAGCATGTTTTATTCATATACTATTATCCTTAATATCCTTTGAGTTTCATTAGGATATGGTTTGCACTGTCTGCATTAAAGTCTATTTTCTAATTAATATAATCTGATAATGTAAATTAGATAAAATTAGCATAATTCAATGCTATATTAATTCTAATAGCACACTGATTACAGGACACTGACCCAGATTCACTGTGCAGTGTGCATGAAACAATAGAATTGTAATTCTAAGTAATGCAAATGCCAAAGACATAACAATTTTAAAGAGACCCAACACAGCATGCTGTCATAAGCCTCCCATCGGTAATATAGGAGCTCCTTTTGATCATTTACATGTAGTCTATGGCCACTGTTATTCACTAAGTTTTTTCTCAAGGGTGGCAACAACTTACATTTCCATAGTGCTACTCTTGTACAGAAAGATGTTCTAAAGCACTTTGCAAGCATCGAGAGCAAGACGAAAAACACTGTATGCTAAGCAGGAGGGAAAAAGGGAAAGGAAAAGTGGGATTGGGGGTAATATATTAGCATGGATTGAGGATTGGTTAATGGACAAAAAACAGAGAGTAGGAATAAACGGCTCATTTTCAGGTTGTAACTAGTGGGGTGCCGCAAGGATCAGTGCTTGGGCCTCAGCTGTTTACAATATATATCAATGACTCAGAGGAGGGGACCAAGTGTAATGTATCCAAGTTTGCTGACAATACAAAGTTAGGTGGAAAAGTAAGCTGTGAGGAGGATGCAAAGAGGCTGCAAAGGGATATAGACAGGTTAAGTGAGTGGGCGAGAAGGTGGCAGATGAAGTATAATGTGGGGAAACGTGAAATTATCCACTTTGGTAGGAAGAATAGAAAAGCAGAATATTTTTTAAAAGGTGAGAGACTAAGAAATGTTGGTAGTCAGAGAGATTTGGGTATCCTTGTATATGAATCACAGAAAGTTAACATGCAGGTACAGCAAGCAATTAGGAAGGCAAATGGTATGTTAGTCTTTATTGTAAGGGGGTTGGAGTATAACCTTTCAGAGGTCTTACTGCAATTACATAGGGCTCTGGTGAGGCCACACCTGGAGTACAGTTTTGGTCTTTTTATCTATGGAAGGATTTATTTGCCTTTAGAGGGGGTGCAACGAAGGTTCACTAGATTGATTCCTGGGATGAGAGGAGAGATTGAGTAGAATGGGCCTATATTCCCTGGAGTTTAGAAGAATGAGAGGTGATCTCATTGAAACGTATAAAATTCTTAGAGGGTAGATGCTGAGAGGCTGTTTCCCCTGGCTGGAGGGTCTAGAACTAGGGGTCATAGTCTCAAGATAAGGGGTTGGCCATTTAGGACCGAGATGAGGAAAAATTTCTTCACTCAGAGGATTGTGAATCTTTGGAATTCTCTACCCCAGAGGCTGTGGATGCTCAATCGTTAAGTCGAGTCAAGACTGAGATCAATAGATTTTTGGACACTTGGGGAATCAAGGGATAGGGAGATAGGGTGGGAAAGTGAAGTTGAAGTATAAGATCAGCCATGTTGGGGCTCTGTTAGAGCAGCGTTCAAGCACATAACATTGGCCACCAAACACCTCTCTCTGCTTTTTATTGTCCCCGTGTGCATCTGGGCCATTTTCTAGATCCACAAGACATTTGGAGTAGTGTTAGAAACTGGCATGAAATGGATGTTCCGAAGCCGTTGGTGTTAGAGAAGCTATGCTATGTGAGATTGTGTTCGGATTCCATCTTTTATTAAGGACTCCATTTTGTGGTTAAGATAGTTACTGCAGAAACTGCTGAAACAAGCGGTACATTATCTGGAAAAAATCAATAAGCAGCTCAGATCTTCAAGTCCCCTTGCGAGGTTGGTACAGGCTAGCATCATAGAAGATCGTTTTCTGTTCTTAGTGTATTCTGACCTTCTGGTAGTCAAATCTATCTGACTTACAACTATACATTTATCCTTTTCTGTACATGTAGATGGACAGACAGCTTATGTTATGTCTTAAGCTCATCATTGATGTAGAGAAGTGACGTCCATGGAGTTTTAACCCACTGTTAGCTTAGAGACAGCATGGGGGTAATTTTAATCCCCAAGAACGGATGGGTTGGGGGTGGATAGGCAGTAAAAGTAGTGGAGTTTTGGAGCTGGACTGCATCCCAGCTCCAACGCTCCCACATCCAGGCTTGACCCAAGCGAGTTTGGATGCACGCACAACAGAAATCCGGAAGACCATCAATGCTGGACCTCCCCCCCACCCACTCCGAAGCTGGAACCCCCTTCTGATGCTGGACCCCTCCCCATGGTGGCCCTCCCCCATGGTGGAACCTCCCCCCACCTCCAACTCTTCACTCGACCTCACTTCTCCCGATCTGCGACCGACATCCGATTTCTGGAACCACTTGAAGTGACCTCTGATCTCCTCCCGGCATCAGCCTTCTTCCCCTCTGATCTCATCCCGGCATCATCCCTCTCCCCCTCCGATCTCCTCCCGGCATCATCCCTCTCCCCCTCCAATCTCCTCCCGGCATCATCCCTCTCCCCCTCCGATCTCCTCCCGGCATCATCCCTCTCCCCCTCCGATCTCCTCCCGGCATCATCCCTCTCCCCCTCCGATCTCCTCCCGGCATCAGCCCTCTCCCCCTCCGATCTCCTCCCGGCATCAGCCCTCTCCCCCTCCGATCTCCTCCCTGCATCATCCCTCTCCCCCTCCGATTTCCCCCTGGCATCAGCCCTCTCCCCCTCCGATCTCCTCCCGGCATCAGCCCTCTCCCCCTCCGATCTCCTCCCGGCATCATCCCTCTCCCCCTCCAATCTCCTCCCGGCATCATCCCTCTCCCCCTCCGATCTCCTCCCGGCATCATCCCTCTCCCCCTCCGATTTCCCCCCGGCATCAGCCCTCTCCCCCTCCGATCTCCTCCCGGCATCAGCCCTCTCCCCCTCCGATCTCCTCCCGGCATCATCCCTCTCCCCCTCCGATCTCCTCCCGGCATCATCCCTCTCCCCCTCCGATTTCCCCCCGGCATCAGCCCTCTCCCCCTCCGATCTCCTCCCGGCATCATCCCTCTCCCCCTCCGATCTCCTCCAGGCATCAGCCCTCTCCCCCTCCGATCTCCTCCAGGCATCAGCCCTCTCCCCCTCCGATCTCCTCTCGGCATCATCCCTCTCCCCCTCCGATCTCCTCCCGGCATCATCCCTCTCCCCCTCCGATCTCCTCCCGGCATCATCCCTCTTCCCCTCCGATCTCCTCCCGGCATCAGCCCTCTCCCCCTCCGATCTCCTCCCGGCATCAGCCCTCTCCCCCTCCGATCTCCTCCCAGCATCATCCCCCACCCCCACCCCCATGTCCTCCACAGTCCATGATCCCATCCTCCCAAATCTCTGATCCCATTTTCCCGCCTGATAGTCAGCCAGCCTATCAATCAGGCCAGCTGCCAGGCGCGGCCCAGAAGTAACATTTATTGAGGCCATGATCACAATGGTGATGGGTCAACGTACCTTCAGGGTTTCATGGCCAATTATCTCCCCCCACCCCCCAACCCCTTCCCGCGTCCATGTTAAAATCATGTCCATGTCTCTGGAATACTGAGCTGAGGTAAGTTGATGTAAACTTGGGACAAAGTTCACAGAATGAAAGACATGATGTAATGGTGCAGCTAAGGAATAAAAGTGAAACTCTGTAGCGCAAAGTTAGCAAGACCAGGGCCGATCACCCTGCTATTGAGTTTAGCAACTGTAATGTGAGGTTTCCCACAGCCTTTGCATCATGGCTGTGAGTATCATTTGCTCCCAATAAATTTGTAAGCGAAAGACTCTGGGATCAATTTTGAAATGGTGGCAGGTTGGCAGCCGGTGGGTGAAGGTGCACTTGGCAAACCCAAATTAAAAAAAAAACGTAACTTTTCCACGCGATCGCAATGGTGATTAAAGTTGTTTCCGGGTTTTGCGGTCGGCAGCCAGCCTGATTGACAGGCTGGCTGCCGACAGGAGCTGCAATGCTGGTGGAGGGGGAGGAGATAAAGAGCGAGACGTCATCTGGCGCTGGAACAGAGAGTGGAGGGTGCTGAAGATCGGAGGTGGGGGGGTTGGGGACAGTGGGAGATCGGAGATGGGGGGGGGGACAGTGGGAGATCGGAGGTGGGGGGGGGGGAACAGTGGGAGATCGGAGGTGGGGGGGGGACAGTGGGAGATCGGAGGTGGGGGGGGACAGTGGGAGATCGGAGGTGGGGGGGTGGACAGTGGGAGATCGGAGGTGGGGGAGGGGACAGTGGGAGATCGGAGGTGGGGGGGGGAACAGTGGGAGATCGGAGGTGGGAGGGGGACAGTGGGAGATCGGAGGTGGGGGGGGACAGTGGGAGATCGGAGGTGGGGGGGGTGGACAGTGGGAGATCGGAGGTGGGGGAGGGGACAGTGGGAGATCGGAGGTGGGGGGGGGGACAGTGGGAGATCGGAGGTGAGGGGGGAACAATGGGAGATCGGAGGTGTGGGGGGACAGTGGGAGATCGGAGGTGTGGGGGAACAGTGGGAGATCGGAGGTGGGGGGGAGACAGTGGGAGATCGGAGGTGGGGGGGGGGACAGTGGGAGATCGGAGGTGTGGGGGGACAGTGGGAGATCGGAGGTGGGGGGGGGAACAGTGGGAGATCGGAGGTGTGGGGGGACAGTGGGAGATCGGAGGTGGGGGGGGGAACAGTGGGAGATCGGAGGTGGGGGGGAGAGACAGTGGGAGATCGGAGGTGGGGGGGAGACAGTGGGAGATCAGAGGTGGTGGGGGGACAGTGGGAGATCGGAGGTGGGAGGGGGGACAGTGGGAGATCGGAGGTAGGGGTGGGGTCGGGAACAGTGGGAGATTGACGGGGGGAAGGACATCGGAGAAGGTCCACCAGGTGTGAATCAGAAGCTGTGGGAAAGCTGCCCAGGTAAATTTAAAATCGTTATACCTATCTACTTCGTCAGAAATAAAGTACCTTAAGTACCTCAATGAGGTACATTTGGTTCTTTAACTATCATCCCGCTGGCTTCCGCAATACACCCCCAGTTGTAGCCCGTAAAACACAGAGGTAATCATATGATGCCAGTTGTGTTGGTAAAGCTTATAAATAAAGGTACAGTACTTATTTCACAGACCATAAAATAGCTGTGTTTTATAATCCAAAATAAAAGTAATCTGATACCACTGTGGAGTAGTTACAGGTTTTCTTCACTCCAGCAGGACATTTTCAAAATGTCTTCTGTATGATTCAACACCAAAATGTCACTCACAATGTTGATCACATTGAATTGGCAGGAGACATGCAATTATTAATATAAAAACATAATTAACAATTGACCACGCTGAATTAATGTACAGTACACACTTGTAATAATTGCTGTGGCACTCTGGGTTAATGAGTGTATGTTAATTGTACTCCCTTGTGTTATCAGGCTCAGTCACCTGTGTCAAGCCAATTTGATTACCAATGATTTTAAAATTTTAGTAATCAGTTGTAAAAAGGAGAATATTTTTTAAAAGGATGTTAACATTACTCGTAATTCTTTGAAAAATGATTTCTGTGGTGAACTTTAAAGAATAGGATAGTATATTCTTATTCGTTGCCATGGTCCGCTCATTGGGTTCTGCTGATGTTCATAACTCAATCAGAACTCCAATTGATCAATTTGCTCCCAGATGATTAGCCCAGATTTTACATCTCTTTTTCGGCACTTACTGACGGCATAGATGTGAAGAAGAGATGGAACAATTATTTTGCTCAATTTGATAAAGGCATTTGACAAAGTACCACATAACAGACTTATTTGGACAATAGAAACACATGGTATTAAAGGGACGGTGGTAACTTGGGTACGTAATTGGCTAAGGGACAGCAGGCAGAGAGTAGTGGTGAATGGATGTTTTCCTGACTAGAGAGAAGTATGCAGTGGGGTCCCCCAGGGACCGGTATTAGGACCATTGCTTTTCTTGTTATATATAAATGACCTGGACTTGGGTATAGGGAGTACAATTTCAAAGTTTGTGGATGATACAAAACTTGGCAACGTAGTAAACAGTGAAGAGAATAGTAGCAGACTTCAGGAGGACATGGACAGATTGGTGAAATGAGCATACACATTTCAGATGCAATTTAATGCAGATAAGTGTGGAGTGATGCACTTGGGGAGGAACAACATGGAGAAGCAGTGTAATCTAAATGATACTATTTTGAGGGGGTGCTAGAGCAGAGGAACCTGGGGGTACATATTCACAAATCTTTGAAGGTGGCAGGGCAAGTTGATAAGGTGGTTAAGAAAGTGCATGGGATATTTGTAAATAGGGCATATTTACAAATCACTGGTTAGGCTTCAGCTGGAGTATTGTGTACAGTTCTGGGCACCACGCTTTAGGAAGGATGTCAAGGCCATGGAGAGGGTACAGAGGAGGTTTACCAGGATGATACCAGGGATGAGGGACTTCAGTTAAGTGGAGAAGTTGGGATAGTTCTCCTTTAGAGCAGAGAAGGTTAAGGGGCAACCTAATAGAGATATTCAAAATAATAAGGGGTTTTGATATAACAAATAGGGATAAACTGTTTTCACTGGCAAATGGGTCGGTAACCAGAGGTCATAGATTTAAAATAATTGGCAAAAGAACTAGAGGGGAAATAAGGAGAATTTTTTTTACACAGAGGGTTGTTAAGATCTGGAATGCACTACCTTAAAGGGTAATGGAAGCAGATTCCATAGGAACTTTCAAAAGGCAATTGGACATGTACTTGAAGAAGACTAATTTGCAGGGTTATGGGGAAAAAGATAGGGAGTGGGACTAAATTGGACAGCTCTTTCAAAGAGCCAGCACAGGCATGATGGGCCGAATGGTCTCCTTCTCTGCTGTAAGATTCTATGATTCTATTTCATTTTTTCTCTGGTTCTTTGTTTTTCTTATTTGCATCCTTTTTTCTAAATGGGCAGTGTTTCAGGAAAAACATTCTCCTTCAGATTTTTTTCCAGGAAAGAAATAATGATCAAACAGTAAGGAGAGAATTTTTTTTTAAAAAAAAGCTCCTGCCTGGTACGATGTATTCAGATTTTTTTTTTGCCTCTTATTTTCTTCCCTCATCTCCTGAAGGGATACGCTTCCATATTCACCAGCACTCCTTCGCCACCTCACCAAAGTAACCATCCTTCATGTGTGAGCCTAGATGGCGAGCACCAGGTACTTTTTGACCATGCAAGGTTTACAGCCTACCTGTTCTCACCTATAGAAATACAAGTTGTTGTTGCCATCCCCTTGAGAAAATAATTTAAGTAAGAAACACTGGGCTCAGATCACAGATAGAATTTGGGAGCGAATTTTGACTTCCACCCGAAATGGGCTTGAAGTCGGCAGAGCAGCTGTTCATTGGTTTTGGCATGAGGCCCGAGCTATTTTGAGACCTGAGCCTCAATAACATGCTGCCGATGAGCTGCGAGCACCAAGGGGATGCCCCACTGCAGCTCGCCGGTTGTGGGAAATTGGCCAGCTCCCACGATTTGGAGAGGGTGCAGAGGAGATTTACTAGACTGGTACCAGGGATGAGGGACTTCAGTAATGTGGAGAGACTAGAGAAGCTGAGGTTGTTCTCCTTAGAGCAGAGAAGGTTAAGGGGAGATTTACTAGAAGCGTTCAAAATCATGAAGGGTTTTGATAGAGTAAATAAGGAGAAGCTGATTCCAGTAGCAGAAGGGTCGGTAAACAAAGAACACAGATTTAAGGTAATTGGCAAAAGAGCCAGAGGTGAGATATAGGGAAATTTTTTTATGCAGCGAGTTATTATGATCTGGAATGCACTGCCTGAAACGGTGGTGGAAGTTGATTCAATAATAACTTTCAAAAGGGAATTGGATAAATACTTAAAGGGAAGAAAATTGCAGGGCTTTGGGGAAAGAGCAGGGGAGTGGGACTAATTGGATAGCTCTTTCAAAGAGCCGGCACAGGCAGGATGGGCCGAATGGCCTCCTTCTGTGCTGTAAGATTCTGTGATTCCATGAAGCCAGCAGGTTGGGTTTGAGGGAGGAGTGATCCGGGGGTGCCTTGAACAGGCTGGCAGAGGGCTGGAGTTTGTGGGCCCACCAAAAAAATGTGAAATATCCCAAGCAGTTTTGTGAGTGACCTCCAGCGGTCCCTTAAAGGAACCTTATGCACACTTTTCAGGGGGAATCACTGGGTAACAATCAACAACATTGGCTGATCTTTTTTCTGCCACTCCTTAGGCAAGGGGAACTAAGGTTACTACTTTTACGTTCAGTTTTCCCTCCTTATGGAAACATGCTACTTTCAATCTCCTCTCTCTGCTAGGAAATATCAACAACAAAGCTCGTATGCATACTTTGGAAATCCTGAAGATTGCCATCTGGACCAGGCCAGGGACCAAGTTCCCTACTTTTGGTGGTGTGACACTCTGGTAATACTGGAAGAAATTAGTGGCTGTTAGTGTGACCGCAATCAAAATTGCTGCAAAAATTATTCCCCTTGCAACTCCTGCTAAGGTAAAAAATTAGCCAATGAGTAAGTGGGTTGTTTAGCACCTCTTACTAACCCTAATAACTGACATAAAAGCAGCAATGAAGACTGGTGAGGAAAGCATCATTTAGAGACCATGTTGTTTCAGTACGGGTGGATGCAGTGCTAGATTGGCAGCAAGCCATCTTTGGGGCAACAGGTAATATGACCACAGAGGCTCACCTACTTTATTCCTCGGTGGAGGTCATCCAGAGAATCAATGCAATGTCCCCAACCAGGCTGATGCTAGAGGGCCTGGTAAGATTAAGGTCAGCGATTCGAATGCAAAAAGCACTCGGCACAGTATTACATAATAGAGGGAGATATCTGCCTTGTGTTCAGTCAATAGAGTTAGGACGATCCTGTTGCTATAGCCACAGCTGGCAAATATGATGTATCTTAAGGGAAAAAACATGGGAGTCAAGCCCCCTTGTTACCATATATTGAGAAGGGTTTGCAATTATGAATGAATGAGCACATAGACTATGAAAACCTTCTGCACAAACGATCTGAGGATTTCGTGGATATTTGGGAGTATAATGTAATTAGAAAATTGGGGAAGGGCAGTTATCCTTTTCATTCCTGCATGACTGATAGAAAATTCTAACTGCTAAAGTTGAACTGTTTGAGAAGTTGCAGGATAGCTTGTCTGAGTAGTAGACATGTAACTAAATATATGCAAAATATAATCTGTGAATTTAGATATTGAAGAGAACCTGCATGCATTTGAAAGCTGTATACACTTCCCATCATCATTTCAGGCACTACAGCAAGATAAAAGAATACCTGCTTGTGGTTGATGGCATCTTCCACCTCGGTAATATGTAGTGATCTTGCTGTCATTCTGCTTGTTGCAGGCCATGATAGTGTACCACGCCAAGGCACAAACAGGAGTGGGTGGTGACTGTTAAAATGAGGGCCTGGCATCTGAATTGATGGTTACTTTGATGTTTGTATATTAATGTATTCACTTACTGAGAACCCAATGTTTATCTAAGAAAATTGTCCACAAAAGCATGACAAGGAAGACATCATCCAGTATATTCATTTTATGAAAATGAGTTCTTGCCCCCTCCACCCCATTTTCATAAAGAGGAAGATCATTAAAATTCTAATGTTTAAAAATAGTTATGGAGGCCAAAAAATTGCAGACCTGGATTTGTTACCAATGTAGAAAAGCATTCCAGAGTCTGGAGATGAAAGCAATGTTAAGATGCTTTTAGCATCCATCTGCTAATAGGTTTTGAACGGGAGATGACTTTGAATTGACAGTCACAAAATAATCAAGGGCTGTCCTATAGTAGTGCATTCAAGAGGTTTTAGATAGGGAAGCATTTCCCTATTATGTGACTGGCTTACAAAAACACCACTTACCTAATTTTCAGTTCCCTCACAAGTTTTCCTCTGAAAATACTACCATTGTGTTGATAGAAAAGACAGACGTGGGATGGACAATCAGCTATTCATGGGACTTTATGGGTTTCAGTGTGGTTACTTGTAATTCCATCACTACCATTTTGCAGACCTCTAGGGGGGTGATTTTAAACCCCAAGAATGGGCAGGTGGGAGTCGAAAATAGTTGTTTTTTGGGTCGCAATGCAAAATGTTCAGACTTTGCATTCCCAGTGGGAAGCCTATACTTTTACACGCCGACATTAAACCCGGAAATAAAGCCGGGTTGCGGTCGTGACCCAAAAAACAACTATTTTCAACTCCCGTCCGCCCCCAACCCACCTGTTCTTGGGGTTTAAAATCACCCCCCTGGAGTGTAAAAGTCCTGAGACAAGTATAACAGTTCAGAAAAATTAACAGTATAAGAAAAGTGACCTTACAGAATGCTATGTGAAGTAACTTCTGTTTGTAAAAAGAAAACCGACTTTCAGTTATCTTACTGGTATTTCAAAATTTACAAAAAGAAAATGCTAGAAATATACATCAGTTCAATCAGCATCTGTAAAGAGAAAAGACAAGTTAACATTTCAGAAAACATTACATTGGAAACAATAACTTTCCTCTTCACAGATGTTGAACAATCTCTGGTGTATTTTTTTTTATTTGTTCATGGGATGTGGGCGTCCCTGGCGAGGCCAGCATTTATTGCCCATCCCTAATTGCCCTTGAGAAGGTGGTGGTGAGCTGCCTTCTTGAACCGCTGCAGTCCGTGTGGTGAAGATTCTCCCACAGTGCTGTGAGGAAGGGAGTTCCAGGATTTTGACCCAGCGAGGATGAAGGAACGGCGATATGTTTCCAAGTCGGGATGGTGCGTGACTTGGAGGGGAACGGTAGGTGGTGTTGTTCCCATGTGCCTGCTGCTCTTGTCCTTCTAGGTGGTAGAGGTTGCGGTTTGGGAGGTGCTGTCGAAGAAACCTTGGCGAGTTGCTGCGGTGCATCCTGTGGATGGTACACACTGCAGCCACGGTGCGCCAGTGGTGAAGGGAGTGAATGTTTAGGGTGGTGAATGGGGTGCCAATCAAGTGAGCTGCTTTGTCCTGGATGGTGTCGAGCTTTTGAGTGTTGTTGGAGCTGCACTCATCCAGGCAAGTGGAGAGTATTCCATCACACTCCTGACGTACCTTGTAGATGGTGGAAAGGCTTTGGGGAGTCAAAAGGTGAGTCACTTGCCGCAGAATACCCAGCCTCTAACCTGCTCTTGTAGCCACAGTTTTTGTGTGGCTGGTCCAGTTAGGTTTCTGGTCAATGGTGACCCACCAGCATGTTGATGGAGGGGGATTCGGCGATGATAATGCTGTTGAATGTCAAGGGAAGGTGGTTAGACTCCCTCTTGTTGGAGATGGTCGTTGCCTGGCACTTGTCTGGCACGAATGTTACTTGCCACTTATCAGCCCAAGCCTGGATGTAGTCCAGGTCTTGCTGCATAGGGCTCGGACTGCTTCATTATCTGAGGGGTTGCGAATGGAACTGAACACTGTGCAATCATCAGTGAACATCCCCATTTCTGGCCTTATGATGGAGGGAAGGTCATTGATGAAGCAGCTGAAGATGGTTGGGCCTAGGACACTGCCCTGAGGAACTCCTGCAGCAATGTCCTGGGGCTGAGATGATTGGCCTCCAACAACAACTACCATCTTCCTCTGTGCTAGGTATGACTCCAGCCACTGGAGAGCTTTCCCCCTGATTCCCATTGACTTCAATTTTACTAGGGCTCCTTGGTGCCACACTCGGTCAAATGCTGCCTTGATGTCAAGGGCAGTCACTCTCACCTCACCTCTGGAATTCAGCTCTTTTGTCCATGTTTGAACCAAGGCTGTAATGAGGTCTGGAGCCGAGTGGTCCTGGTGGAACCCAAACTGAGCATCGGTGAGCAGGTTATTGGTGAGTAAGTGCCGCTTGATAGCACTGTAGACGACACCTTCCATCACTTTGCTGATGAATGAGAGTAGACTGATGGGGCGGTAATTGGCCGGATTGGATTTGTCCTGCTTTTTGTGGACAGGATATACCTGGGTAATTTTCCACATTTTCGGGTAGATGCCAGTGTTGTAGCTGTACTGGAACAGCTTGGCTAGGGGCGCAGCTAGTTCTGAAGCACATCTTCAGCACTACAGCCGGGATGTTGTCGGGACCCATAGCCTTTGCTGTATCCAGTGCACTCAGCTGTTTCTTGATATCACGTGGAGTGAATCGAATCGGCTGAAGACTGGCTTCTGTGATGGTGGGGATATCGGGAGGAGGCTGAGATGGATCATCCACTCGGCACTTCTGGCTGAAGATGGTTGCAAAGGCTTCAGTCTTGTCTTTTGCACTCATGTGCTGGACTCTGCCATCATTGAGGATGGGGATGTTTGCAGAGCCTTCTCCTCCCGTTAGTTGTTTAATTGTCCACCACCATTCACGACTGGATGTGGCAGGACTGCAGAGCTTTGATCTGATCTGTTGGTTGTGGAATCGCTTAGCTCTGTCTATAGCATGTTGCTTCCACTGTTTAGCATGCATGTAGTCCTGAGATGTAGCTTCACCAGGTTGGCACCTCATTTTTAGGTACGCCTGGTGCTGCTCCTGCCATGCTGTTCTACACTCCTCATTGAACCGGGGTGGATCTCCTGGCTTGTTGGTAATGGTAGAGTGAGGAATATGCCGGGCCATGAGGTTACAGATTGTGCTGGAATACAATTCTGCTGCTGCTGATGGCCCACAGCACCTCATGGATGCCCAGTTTTGAGCTGCTAGATCTGTTCTGAAGCTATCCCATTTAGCACGGTGGTAGTGCCACACAACATGTTGGATGGTATCCTCAGCGCGAAGACAGGACTTCGTCTCCATGAGGACTGTGCGGTGGTCACTCCTACCAATACTGTCATGGACAGATGCATTTGCGACAGGTAGATTGGTGACGACGAGGCCAAGTAGGTTTTTCCCTCGTGTTGGTTCGCTCACCACCTGCCGCAGGCCCAGTCTGGCAGCTACGTCCTTCAGAACTCGGCCAGCTCGGTCAGTAGTGGTGCTACTGAGCCACTCTTGGTGATGGACATTGAAGTCCCCCACCCAGAGTACATTCTGTGCCCTTGCTACCCTCAATGCTTCCTCCAAGTGATGTTCAACATGGAGGAGGACTGATTCATCAGCTGAGGGAAGACGGTAGGTGGTAATCAGCAGGAGGTTTCCTTGCCTATGTTTGACCTGATGCCATGAGATTTCATGGGGTTCAGAGTCAATGTTGAGGACTCCCAGGGCCACTCCCTCCTGACTGTATATCACTGTACCGCCACCTCTGGTTGGTCTGTCCTGCCGGTAGGACAGGACATACCCAGGGATGGTGATGGAAGAGTCTGGGACGTTGGCTGAGAGATATGATTCTGTGAGTATGGCTATGTCAGGCTGTTGCTTGACTAGTCTGTGGGACAGCTCTCCCAATTTTGGCACAAGTCCCCAGATGTTAGTGAGGAGGACTTTGCAGGGTTGACTGGGCTTGGTTTGCCTTTGTCGTGTCCGGTGCCTAGTGGTCCAATGCCAGGTAATCCGTCCAGTTTTATTCTTATTATGACTTTTTTTAGCGAGATTTTACAACTGATTGGCTTGCTGGGCCATTTCAGAGGGCAATTAAGAATCAACCACATTGCTGTGGGTCTGGAGTCACATATAGGCCAGACCGGGTTAGGCCGGCAGGTTTCCTTCCCTAAAGAAGATTAGTGAACCAGATGGGTTTTTACGACAATCCGGTAGTTTCATGGCCACCATTACTGATACTAGTATTTTAATTCCAAATTATTTATTTATTTAATTAATTGAATTTAAATTCCCCAGCTGTCGTGGCGGGATTTCAACTCATGACTCCGGATTATTAGTCCAGGCCTCTGAACTAATTTCCAGTATTTTCTGTTGTTATTTCAGATTTCTACCAATTGCAGTTTTTTTTTCTTTTTTTTTCAAATTTCACCTTTGGAAACAGGTGTTTAGCTCTCCATCAAGTCCATTGGACATATAGAAATACTAGATCTATTTTGGAAGGCTGTCAATTAAAAATGGTCAATTCTTGCATTCTGTGAGATGCTTGTAACACAAACAAAACATTCGTACCTTCTAGTATAGCCAGGCATCTTTAATTCGAGCACTAGTGCCAGTTTAAGCTAGGCCTGCCAAAGTTTAAGCACAACATACTAATCAATGTGCTAGGGTGCCTTGGTAACACAGTAATAACAGGCAGAATGTCCCTTTATCATGATTTAATAATTAGGAAAGAGAAAGGTATGAAACACATAATAGGGATTCTGATTTTTTGCTAAACTAAACCAGGGAGACTAACAAGGTGGGCAGGAAATTGGAAGAAAAGATTGATAAAGATAGTAAAATATTTTAGAAAAGTGGAGATAATTGATAAACTAATCAAACTTAGGGACGATAAGACCCCTGGTCCGGATGGATTGCATCCACGAATATTAAAAGAAATTAGGGAGGAGATAGCAGAGGCACTATTTTTTATATAAAAATTCACTAGAAAAGGGAATACTGCTAGAGGACTAGGGGACAGCTAGTATTACTCCTATATTTAAAAAAGGAGCTAGAACAAGTCTAGGGAACTATAGATGAGTTAGCTTAACATCAGTGGTAGGAAAGATAATGGAATCTTTACTCAAAGATGTAATAGAAAGACATCTAAAGAACAAAAATATAACAAAGAATAGTCAGCACGGATTTCAGAAGGGAAAGTCATGCTTGACCAACCTTACTGAATTCTTTGAAGAAGTAACAGAAAGAGGAGACCAGGGTAATGTAGTAGATGTAATATATTTGGATTTTCAAAAGACCTTCGATAAGGTACCGCATTGTAGACTCATGGCTAAGGTCAGAGCACGTGGAGTCAGGCATCAGGTAGCAGAATGGATAGCAAGCTGGCTACAAAACAGAAAACAGAGAGTAGGGGTTCAGGGTAGCTACTCAGACTGGCAAAAAGTGGGTAGTGGTGTTCTACAGGGATCGATGCTGGGCCCACTGTTGTTCACAATTTACATTAATGATTTGGATTCGGGAATCGGAAGTACAATTTCAAAATTTAGGGGTGACACCAAATTGGGAGGTATAGTTAATATAAAGGAAGAATGCATCAAAATGCAAGAAGGCATTAATAAACTTGCAGAATGGGTGTGTAATCGGCAAATGAATTTCGATATAGATAATTGTGAGGTGGTGCATTTTTTTTTAGGAAGAATAAGGAGGCCACATACTGCTTGGATAATAAGTCTAAATGGGATATAGGAGCAAAGGGATCTAGGGGTGCAGATACACAAATCACTAAAAGTAGCGATGTGGGTTAATAAGGCCATAAAAAGGGCAAATCAAGCACTAGGGTTGATTTCTAGAGGGATAGAATTGAAAAGCAGAGAAGTTATGTTAAATTTGTATTGCACCTTGGTTAGACCACACTTGGAGTACTGTGCACAGTTATGGTCTCCATATTATAGAAAGGATATAGAGCCATTGGAGAGGGTGCAAAAAAGATTCACAAAGATGATACCAGAATCGTGAGGATATCCTTATCAGGAAAGGTTGAACAGGCTGGGGCTCTTTTTTCTAGAAAAGAGAAGGCTGAGGGGTGTCCTGAGAGAGGTTTTTAAGATAATGATAGGGTTTGATAGGGTAGATGTAGAGAAAATGTTTCCACTTGTGGGGGAGTCCAAAACTAGAGGTCATAAATATAAAATAGTCACTAATAAATCCAATAGGGAATTCAGAAGAAACTTCTTTACCAAAAGAGTGGTAAGAATGTGGAACGCGCTACCACAAAGAGTAGTTGAGGCAAATAACACAGATGTATTTAAGGGGGAGCTAGATAAGCACGAGGGAGAAAGGAATAGAAGGGTATCCTGATAGGCTTAGAGGAAGAAAGGAGGGAGGAGGCTCGTGTGGAGCATAAACGCTGGCATAGTCCAGTTGGGCCAAATGGCCTGTTTCTGTGCTGTAGTTTCGATGTAACTAAAATCTGGCAATCATAATCTCTGTCACAGTTCTATTTAGTTGAATGACATCTTTGAATGGATCCATTTGGTTGAATTGGTTCTTCTGGGAGATCCTTGTAATACAGACAAAGAATTCACACTATCTAATATAGCCAGGTATCCCTAATTAGCTGGGCTCGTTAAAGTCGCAGCACAATAGACTGATTAACGTGCTATGGTGAAATAATAATTGTGCACAAGATCAAAATAGAACATGTCTTTTTTAGAATGAGAGCATTTAATCTTTTCCTCCTCTCTAGTCTTTATCCTAAATGCCCTCCTTGTCAGCTTTTTTCTATAATCTAATTGAAAGGATCAATTTTATTGCTCTCTCGTTGACTTGTTACAGCTGTGAATGCTATTATCTTGGCTATAAAGCACTTTGGGGTGACCTGAGGTCATGACAGGCGCTATATTAATGTAAGTTCATTCTTTTCTTTCTTTCATTATATATTTTCATTAAAGCAAATTTTCTAGTTGCCAAATCACTCTATGGGTAAGTTTCACTGTTTGGTGTGGTATTCGGAAGTTAGGAACATATGAATAAGAGTAGGCCATTCAGGCCTTCGAGCCTGCTCTGCCATTCAATTAGATCATGGCTGATCTGCACCTCAACTCCATTTACCCATCTTAGCTCCATATGCCTTAATACCCTTACCTAAAAAATCTATTGATCTCAAGTCTTGAAAGGTCCAATTGTCCCAGCATGCACAGCCTTTTGGGGGAAGAGAATTCCAGATTTCGACTACCCTTCTTTATTCACCAGGAGAGCCGAAGGTTTGATACCTGGCAGTGCTACAATTAGCCATTATGGAGAGAGAAGGAAAGAACAGTCAGGGTTCCTACTGCCTGATCACTATACAGTGAACCCTGTTGGAGGTGTGTGGATGTTAGACCAGGACAGGATAACGCTCACAGCCGTGATCACCACAGCTGACTAACCTGGCATTGTCCAGGCTTGTACATGAACAAACAATCACCTGAGTGAGGTGCCAGAGGAATGATGGCACCTTTGCAACCATAACTGAACACGAGGCATTGTCTTCAGAAGAGGAATGGTAAGAAAATTAGGACAGTCATTTCCCATACGGTTTTATTTGCAAAAAAATAACAAAATTGAAACACCAATAACATAAAATATATCTAAAAATAGTGCACAAATACTATAGAACAGTTTTAATGATGTGAAGGGCAGTTCTATAGTTTAGAACAGTGCACCCTTTTAGTTTACAATTGCATATAACATCCATGTATAACTGTCATAAATGTTTTTTGAACAATTTCTAAACAAGTCTCTTGCCAGAGGACTGGTGGGTTGCTACTGAGATACCTCTGTTCAAAAAAGCAGAAAGGGATAAACCAGGCAACAATAGACCAATCAATCTAACATTGATACTGCATATGCTTCTAGAGGCCATAATACAAGATAAAATGAATACCGAACTAGAAATACATGCGTAAACTAAGGACAACAAACATGGATTTGTAAAAGACAAGTTATGTCTGACAAATTTAATTGTCAGTTCTTTGAGGAAATAACAAAATGTATTGATAAGGGACATGCAGTGCATGTCATATATATAGATTTTCAAAAGGGATTTCATAAGATGCTACTCTCTGTTTTCTGGCGTTTAACCAACTTCCTATCCATGCTGTCAAACGCCTTTTAATAGAGTGTACTTTAATATTATCAGCAAGCAGCCTAGGTGGCATCTTATCATATGCCAATTTAATTTGTCAACAAATCAATGTTGGTTGTCCTTAATTAACTCATGTATTTCTGGAGGGGCAGAGAAACTTAAGGGTTCAGGTACACTATATAAATGGGAGGACAAGTTGATAAAACTGTTAAAAAAAAGCATATGATCCTAGGTTTTATAAATAGCATTATAGATTACAAAAACAAAAAGATAATGCAAAACCTATCATTGGTTAGGCCACAGTTAGATATTATGTCCAGTTTGGGGCATCTTGCAGCACAGAACTTGCATTTATATAGCAACTTGCACATTCCAAAGCTCTTCGCAGCCAATGAAGTACTTTTGAAATGTTGTCACTGATGTAATGTAGTGAAGAAACAGAGAGGACAGATAAAGAAAATGCAGTGAATGTGGTTAATATGAATTTTCAAAAAGCATTTTATAAGATAAAGAAAGAACTTGCATTTATACAGCACCTTTCATGACCTTGGGACATCTTAAAGCAATTCATAGCCAATGCAGTACTTTGTGAATAACAGTCACTGTTTTTACATAGAATTTACAGCACAGAAATGGACTATTCAGCCCAACAGGTGGTGGTGTTTATGCTCCACAGGAGCTATTGTAATGTAGGAAAATACTGCAGCAAATTTGCACACAGCAAGGGCCCACAAATACCAATGAGATAAATGAGCAAATAGTTTGTTCTTTTGACAGCGTATTCCACAATGCAGCACTCCCTCAGCACTGCACTGAGGTGTCAGCCTAGATTGTATGCTCATGTCTCTGGAGTGCGCCTTGAACCTTCTGACTCAGACGTGAGTGCTACTGTCGAATCAAGGCAATGGAGAGGCTGCAGAAGAGATTCACTTTGATACCAGAGATGAGAGGCGTTAGTTATGTGGAGAGACTAGAGAAACTGGATCTCTTTTCATTTGAATGAAGAATATTAAGAGGAGTTCCGATGGTGGTGTTAAAAGTTATGAGAGGTTTCGATAATGTAAATTGGGAAAACCTATTTCTGTTGTCAGTGAGTTGGTAACTAGAGGGCATAAATTTAAGATCATCACCAAAAGAACAAATCATAGACGCGTACAGCACTGAAGGAGACATTTGACCCATCGTGCCTGTGCTGACTCTTTGAAAGAGCTATCCAATTAGATGCACTCTTTCCCCACAACCGTGCAAACTTTACCTTTTCAAGTATATATCCAATTCCTTTTGAAATTTACTGTTGAATCTGCTTCCACCACCCTTTTCCAACAGTGTATTCCAGATCATAACAACTTGCTGCGTAAAAAATACCCTCCATATCTCCCCTCTGGTTCTTTTGCCAAGTATCTTAAATCTGTGTCCTCTGGTTATCTACCCTCCTGCCTGTGGAAACAGTTTCTCCTTATTTACTCTATCAAAGCTTTTTAAAGGGAGAGGTTAGAATTTTTTTTAGCAAAGGGTTGTTAGGTTATGGAACGCCCTACCAGAAAAGGTGAAAGCAAAATCCATAATTATTTTTAAAAGAGAAGTGTTTCTCCTCAGCGCTATGTCTGTTAGTAATCAACAGTTTGACTTGGCTTCTTTCTGGAATGCTTTGAGTGTGGCCAAAGAAACATAGCTAATTTTCCAAAATGCAGTTCTGGAAACCATTTTGAGGATGGCATCTTCTCAAAACAAACTGTTTTCCAAATTACATAACACGCTGCACAGAAAAGACCTATAAATATTTTTGTCACAGACCATTTCCTGTGCACCCCCATTTCAAAACGAAGTTCCCAGAAACTCTTTTTTTTCTTCCAGGACCTTCCTTTTCACTTTAGCTCACAACAGTTATTGCGCTTCAAAAATATTTCATTAAGTATGTTGAGGTTTTGATGTAAAAGATACTATATAATTTGAAGTTTTTTTTTGAAAAAAAGAAGCAATTTTACTCACTTGCTATAGGTGGCAGTGGAATAATTGACACTGTTCTGTGAATTAAATTTTAAAATTTTCAAGCAGCTAGCATTTCTGCTACCTTGTCAAGACCCAATTTATTTTAACCTTTAGTCTGATGAAGAGTACACATACCCAAAAGCTCATAACCTGATTTTTCTCTTTACAGGTACTGATTGAACTGATAAGTATTTCCAGCATTTTCTGTTTTTATTTCCCACTCTCCCCCATGCTCGCCCTCTTATTTCCTTTCCTCACGCAAAGGAGCTGACTCTCCTTGGGAATACAGAAGACCCTATGGGCACCAGTGGATCTCCATTCAGCCAAATGTGTGTAATGTTGGCTGAAGGACTCTTTATGCACCCACATATATTTACAATGCTAGACCCTCATAAATGCATATCATGCCTGAACACAAGATAATCACAATGATGTGGAGATGCCGGTGATGGACTGGGGTTGACAATTGTAAACAATTTTACAACACCAAGTTATAGTCCAACAATTTTATTTGAAATTCACAAGCTTTCGGAGGCTTCCTCCTTCCTCAGGTGAATGTGGAGTTCACCTGAAGAATGTGGAGTTCACCTGAATGTGGACTCCACATTCACCTGAGGAAGGAGGAAGCCTCCGAAAGCTTGTGAATTTCAAATAAAATTGTTGGACTATAACTTGGTGTTGTAAAATTGTTTACAAGATAATCACAGATGAGGAAGGCCATCCAGCCCTTTAGTCTTTCCTTCGAGAGAGATCCTTACACCACCCTGCCCCCCCCCGCTCCCCAAGCCTCTCTTAGGGCTTCTAATTGTTTCTTATATGATTCCTGGGTTTTGCCTCTACTACTCTATCTGGAGGTTTGTTCCACACATTGATTACTTTTTTTGTAAATTAGAATTTCCTGATATTAAACCTAAAGTTACACTTTACTAATTTGAACATGTGTCCCCTAGTTCCATCTCCGTAGTTTATTTTCAAGTAATATTCCAGGTTAAGTTTTTCCATACCCTTAACAATCTTACATATCTCTATAAGATGAAAAACAACAACTTGCATTTATATAGTGCCTTTTAACATGGAAAAAACATCGAAAGGTGCATCACAAAGGTATAATCAGAGAAAAATGGACACTGAGCCAAAGATTGAGATATTAGGTGGGGGTGACCAAAACCTTGGTCAAAGAGATGGGTTTTAAGGAGTGTCTTAAAGGACCAGATGGTGGAGATATGGAGGGATTTAGGGAGTTTCGGATCATGGGACATAGATGGCTGCAGACACCGATGCCAATGGTGGGTGATGGGAGGGGAAGATGCCAGTCAAAGGAATGGAGAGCCAGAGTCAGAGGAATGGAGAGCTCGGTGGTGCGGGGTGGGGGAGTTGAAGGTCTGGAGGAGGTTACAGAGATAGGGAGGGGCAAGGCCACGAAGGGATTTAAACATGATAAGAATTTTAAATTGGGGGGGGGGGGGGGGGGGTGTTGGTGGTGGTAGCGGGAGTCAATGTAGGTCAGCAAGGACGGGGTGATGTATGAGTGGGGCTTGGTACTTAATAGGGTGCGGGCATCAGAGTTTTGGAGGAGCTGAAGTTTGCAAGAGTGAAGGATGGGAGGCTGGCCAGGAGAGCATTGGAGTGGTTGAGTCTGGAGGAGACAGAGATGGATCATCTCAAAAGCCCAAGTTTTCCAGCCTATCCTCATAACGCAAACCGCAATACCGGGGATCAGCCTAGTAGTTCTTCCCTGCAATGCTGGAATTCATTATTAAGGAAGTGGTAACAGGGCACTTTAGACATCATAATATGATTAGGCAGAGACAACATGGTTTTATGAAAGGGAAATAGTGTTTGACTAATTTATTAGTGTTCTTTGAGGATGTAACTAGCAGGGTGGATAAAGGGGAACCAGTGGATGTAGTATATTTGGATTTTCAAAAGGCATTCGATAAGTTGCCACATATAAAAGGTTGTTACACAAGGTAAGGGCTCATGGGGTTGGGGGTGACATATTAGCATGGATAGAGGATTGGTTAAAGGACAGAAAACAGAGTAGGCATAAACGGGTCATTTTCAGGTTGGCAGGCTGTAACTAGTGGGGTGCCGCAAGGATCGATGCTTGGGCTTCAGCTATTTACAATCTGTATTAATGACTTGGACGAAGAGACCGAGTGTAATGTATCCAAGTTTGCTGACGATATAAAATTAGGTGGGAAAGTAAGCAGTGAGGAGGACACAAAGAGTCGGCAAAGGGATATAGACAGGTTAAGTGAGTGGGCAAGAAGGTGGCAGATGGAGTATAATGTGGGGAAATGAAAGGTTATTCACTTTGGTAGGAAGAATAGAAAAACAGAATATTTTTTAAATGTTGGTGTCCAGAGAGACTTGGGTGTCCTGGTACAAGAAACAAAAAAGTTAGCATGCAGGTACAGCAGGCAATTAGGAAAGCAATTGGCATGTTGGCCTTTTTTGCAAGGGGGTTGGAGTACAAGAATAAGGAAGTCTTACTACGATTATATGGGGCTTTGGTGAGACCTTACCTGGAGTACTGAGTACAGTTTTGGTCTCCTTATCTAAGGAAGGATATACTTGGCTTAGAGGCGGTGCAGCGAAGGTTTACTAGATTAATTCCTAGGACAACCCTCTTATCCCATGAGGAGAGGTTGAGTAGAATGGGCCTGTACTCTTAGAAAAATGAGAGGTGATCTCATTGAAACATATAAGGTTCTCAGGGGGCTTGACAGGGTAGACGCTGAGAGGTTGTTTCCCCTGGCTGGAGAGTCTAGAACAAGAAGCCATAGTCGCAGGATAACCGGTCGGCCATTTAAGACTGAGATGAGGAGGAATTTCTTCACTCGGAGGGTTGTGAATCTTTGGAATTCTCTACCCAGAGGGCTGTGGATGCTGAATCGTTGAGTGTATTTAAGGATGAGATGGATAGATTTTTGGACTCTAGGGGAATCAAGGGATATGGGGATCGGGCGGGAAAGTGGAGTTGAGGTTGAAGATCAGCCATGATCTGACTGAATGGCACAGCAGGCTTGAGAGGCCGCATGGCCTACTCCTGCTCCTATTTCTTATGTTCTTATTTTGTTTTTATGCCTCCAGTTCTTGATTTTCTCTCATTTCTTAGTGACCAGAATTGGATGCATTATTCAAGCTGTGGTATGACCAGAGATCTATAAAGTTTGATCATTACCTGCACTGACATATTCTACTGTTTTGGTTACGTAGTTCAATGTCCTATTGTCTTTGTTGATTGCTGTACATTGGTTGGATATATTTAGTGTCAAATATGCTAAGACTCCTTAGCCCCTTCAGCTTCTTCCTTAGCTATTTCAACACCATTCATGAAGTACGAGTGCCATCTATCTTTCCTTCCTATGTGTAGCACTTTACACTTTTTTCCATTAAATTTCATTTGCCATTGTTCTGCCCACATACACATTTTGTCCAACTCATTCTGTAATTTCTCAGCTGCCTCCTCCAATTATATTGCCTCTCCTAGTTATAGGAACACAGAAACAGGAGTAGGCCATTCAAATCCTCAAGCCTGTTCCACCATTCAATTAGATCATGGTTGATCTGTACCTTAACCCCATTTACTGCCTTTGCTCCATCTCTTGATACCCTTATTCAACAAAAATCTATAGTTTGGTATCATCTGCAAATGCACTTAGAATTTGCAGCACAGAAACAGGCCACTCAGCCCAATTGGTCTATGCACCTGTTCTATGCTCCACATGAGCCTCCTCCCACCCTACTTCATCTAACCCTATCAACATATTCCTTTTTCCCTCCTGTACTTATCTAGCTGCCTCTTAAATGTAACATCGTTGCATTGAGTTTCTGAATCTAGGTCATTTATATATAGCGGTCCCAGCTCTGAGCCCCGAGGTACCCCACCCTACTTTCTCTGACATAAAGCTAACAAGAATTGATCGTTTCCAATCCTTCACCTCCAGTTCTTTACAAACCCACAAACTGTTCTGGCTCCAGCTTAGTTCAGTATATCGAAGCAACTCGTTAATAGAAAATGCAGAGAGATGGGACTTACAATCTACTTCATATCGCTCATATGAAGATACTTTTCCTCTATTACACAAAAGTACAAGACCTACAAGAGAACACGTGCAATATTAGAGCTGTAAAAAATCAAGGACGTGAGCTTTAGAACCTGAAACAGTGAAAGCAAGTACAAATGTATTTGAACACCATTAAGAATAAACGTTTAAAAAAGGCCATTCGTACCCATTAAAGGGAGAGCATGGATGGGCCGTTGTCAGTGTAACATATTAAGATGATGAGCGAGACTAGGCCACCGCCTGCAAACATCTCCTGGCCCGCCCCCATTAGGAGCAATTGAGAACACAATTCATCGAATCGGTTTTACTCAGGATCAGCGGAGAACACGCGACATGGCCACAGGGACCGAGACCTCCATTTTCAGCAAAGCCCACTGCCGGCGCTTCCAGGGATTCACCAAAGGTACCGCGCGCGCGGCGTCGCGTTCCGGGACACGGTTACGTGTCTCGGGGGCTCGCTCCACCGCGCGAGGCTTTCAGGCTGGGCTGGCGCGCGGAGGCGGCCTCACAGCTTGGCGCCATCCGCCTGAGGGACAGGTACCTCAGAGCCCCAGTGCTGCACCCGGGGCGGGGTGGGGGGTGATGGTGGTGGAAAGAGAGGGACCCTCGCAGGTGCGAAGCTTGTACTCCGGGGGGCTTGAGGTTCAAATGTTGCGAGTTAGTCTAACTCGAGCAGGGACTTCGCATAAACCCTTTTTAAAAAAAATATATAATATGCGGAGAAGGGGAGGACGACTCCATTTTGTGTGTTTTATTCGGTTGTTCCCATATTGGATTGTAAAATATCAGCCTGCAAGTTGTGCACGACCAAAAAGTTGTTGCCCTTCTCCGTGTCTCAGCGTCCTTTCACTGAATAGAAGATTCCTATGAAACCCCACTGCGCAGTCTCTGAGGTAGACTCCTATTTATTCCAAACAGTCAGCGCGCGGAATGCAGCCGTTGAGTTTGAAATATGTCTTGGCAAGACAAATGTTAGCGCATTAGAATGAATAGTAGGAAACGTGAGTTTTGTTTAATACAACTTCTGACATATGGGTATGGAGTAGCCAACTCTGGTTGGAGGCAGTCCTGGAGGGGTGATCACGTGACACCTGCAAATGTTATTGCATTTATCTTCTAGAATTACATAGACTGCAGGGAAACAGTCCATTCGGCTGAACAGGTCAATGCCTCTGTTCAGGCTCAACAAGAGCCTCCTCCCTACTTCATCTAACCCTATCAGCATATTCTTACAAAGGTTGGGTCCCCTGTAGTTGAGTATCTTTGCTCATGGTTTTATACCAGTAGCTGTTTTGCGAGAAGTTCTGAGAACTAGGAAATCACTTGCGGGCAGGGAAGAGGGGAAATTGAAGTCGGGGGAGAATTCGCAGGGCAGAAAGGAGAGGTGAGAGGAACTTCGATTTCACCAGTAACTAATTGAAATTGATGTGGAGATGCCGTTGATGGACCGGGGTGGGCAAATGTAAGGAGTCTTACAACACCAGGTTATAGTCCAACAGATTTATTTAATATTTATTTAAATAAATCTGTTGGACTATAACCTGGTGTTGTAAGACTCCTTATAATTGAAATTGCACCGATAACTAATAGTAATACTGGTAACATACAGATTCCCCTCGTAACCAACAATAAGATAACCACTCACTAATAGTCTATATGTAACTGGTAGTAATACATGTAGAGAGAAAGAAAGAACTTGCCTTTCATGACCTCAGGATGTCCCAAAGCACTTTTCAGCCAGTGAAGTACTTTGTTGAAGTACACAGTGTAGGCACTGTGGTAATGTAGGAAAGGCAGCAGCCAATTTGCGCACAGCAAGATCCTACGAATAGCAATGAGATAATGACTAGATAATCAGTTTTTAGTGATTTTGGTTGAGGAATAAATATTGGCCAGGAACCAGGGAGTAACTTCGCTGCTGTTCTTCGAAATAGTTCCATGGGATCTTTTACCCACTCCTGAGAGGAGGGATGGGGCCTCGGTTTAATGCCCCATCCGAAAGAGGTAGGGATGAGGGTTGTATGTATGAAGAAAGACTTTAGAAGTTAGAGCTTTTTAAACCAGAGCTGAGAAGATTAATGGGTGACCTAATAGAGGTCTTCAAGATTAATGAAGGTTATGATACGATAAATAGTGATAGATTGTTTCCACTGCTCAGTAAGACAGTAATGAGAGGGCACAAATTTAATATATAAGGTATAAAAAGAAATAAAGGGGAGACTAGAATAAAATTCTTTACATAGAATGTTTAATGTGTTCTTTAAAATGTATTTTATACAGTTTTACATTATAAATCTGTTGGCTGCAAACTGAAAAAGGTTTTATAAATCCATGTTATTCCTTTCAATTAGCTGATTTGGACAAAAAGGGGAGGAAGAAGGGACATCACTTTTTTAATATAAATTATTCAGCTAAGGAGGCATCCTCAACAGTGATCTCTGTGAGTTGTGTTTGGTATTTTTAAAGATTTGTACACTTTCTCGCCAGAAGTGCAATATTTTCTTCAATTTGATTGCCCCACTGGTCAGTTATTTGCCAAGGTTGTTGGAACGTGTTTCTCAACATTTCATCCACTCTATGTTTATGCTGTACAAGCAGTTGTCTCTAAATGGAATGTTAGAATTTATTTTTTATAATTAATGTTAAATATGTTTACATTTAACCAATTTATATGTGGGCTTTTGGCACGCTTTGATTAAAAAACAACAATTTTGTGCACAAAATGTCTGCAGTAGATATTTGTAGAACTACCCCTGTATTGTACAATTTAAATAGTTTACAGTAGTGTGAATCTCATGAGTACTAAGCTATTGTAATCTTAGGATGTGAAAATAATTCCATTTGTAGTTGCAGCAATGCCGTGCCAGGGAGTATACCATTTGATATTTCACTAACATAACACCATTGCTTATTACATAAATAGAATAAAAGGAAATGGGGAAAGGCCAGGGAAATGGGAGTAGAGTGGACAACTATTAAATAGTGGGTACTAGCACAGGTATGCCGGTCTCCTCCTGTGCTTGTATCAATTTTATGATTCTATTCCTTTAATTCACAAGCAATAGTTATGGTTGCTTGCACATCTACAAAAGTGATATATGGAAATGGATATGTCAGAGCTGAGGTTTAAGTGACTCCACAAGTGAGGCTAAGCACTGAAGTTATGAGTGAATTATGGTCAGCCTCAGGATGATATATTTGTTATTTTCCTGGAGGATCGTGATCTGTTTTTTTGTATAACAATTGTATGTTTTTGGTTAGTCTTTTTCGTACCAGTAAACTCCATGCTGATATCACATTGTTGTATCAGTGGAAATAAAAAAACTCCATTAATCATACCACAGATTTTGAAACACTTTTTAAGTGTGACAACAAAAAAAAATATTCATTGCTCAAATAAGGGTTGTGCCTTGCTGTGAGAATTCAGTTGAATCATGCATAGAATTGTGGTGTATCATTCTCATTTACTATAACTTAAATGAGGATCTGTGTTCTTGTTTTATGGAGTTGGTTAAGCTGAAAAGATTTAGCTGATATTTTGTCCTAAGTACTTATTCCTTAATAAGGGAATATTTTCACAAACTTGTTATTTGTTCTTACTGTGTTGTCAGCTTGGCTCAGTTGCTAGCACTCTCGCCTCTGAGTCAGACGATTATGGTTTCCAGCCGTACAATGGATTATAGCACGTCATTTAAGCAGTACTGAGAGTGCTGCATTGGTGCCGTTCTTTGAATAAGGCATTAAACTAAGGACTAATTTGCCTTTTCAGGTGAGTTTAACAAGTCCATTGGTGATAATAGAATAACAGGGAATTCCCCTGACATCGTGGCCAACATTCCTCCTTCAACAAACACCTCCAAAAGCAGAAGATGTGGGCATTCATTCATTTGTTGTTTGTGGGATTTCACTGTTGCAAATTGGATGTTTTGTTTGCCTAGGTAACAACAGTGACTACACTCAAAGTAATCCTTGGCTATAAAATGCTTTGGAACTAGGGTTGCCAATCCTCCTGGAGAATGGGGGTAGGGAGATTACAGCTGGGACGGGGGGAGTGAAGGAGACAGGGGAATGGGGTCAGGGAATGGGGTAAGGGTGTTTGGTAGCGAGGAAGATGGGAATGGGGGCTCTGGGGGAGAGAGAGGAAGACTGGGTAATGGGGGTCAGGGAATGGGGGCTCTGGGGGAGAAAGAAGAAGACTGGGTAATGGGGGTCAGAAGATTAGGGTTCAGGCAGGAGGAGAAAGGAAGACTGAGGAATTGAGGTTGGGAATGGGGCTCGGGGGGAGAGTGGGGTTTGGGCTGAAGAGAGAGGAAGCTGAGGAATGGGGCCGGGGGATTGAGGCTTGAGGGGAGAAAGGGAGACTGGGAAATGGGGGTCGGGGATGGGGCTCAGATGGGGGAGAGAGGGAGATTGAGGAATGGGGCTTGGGTGGTCGTGGAGACCAGCATTTCCTGCAGTGCCGGGAGCAGCAACAGCAGTAACGTGAATGGCGCTGAGAGAGGAGCAGCCAGTAAAGGGGTGAGTGAAATCTGGGAACAGTGGAAAAATTGTTTCCACTGGTGGACGAATGGGGAATTAGGAAACTAAGCATTCTCACTGGAAGGACCAAGGGGGAAGGGAGAAGGAAAGTTCTTGAACTGAGGGCTGTTCGACAATGGGATGCTTCACCACAAGTGGCTATTGAGGTAGCGATTAGAACATAATTTGAAAGGTAATGGGATAAATATTTGAAAAGGAATGTAAAAGGGGGGGAATGAAGTTACAGGAGAGTTGCACTGGCACAGACATCAGGGGCAGAATGGCCTCCTCCTGTGCTGTAATTTCTATCATTCTATGAAAACTCTCCTTTATTGAATCCGAGCTGTTATATTACTGTTGGTTACGAGGTCAATCTCTGTGTTACCAGTATTACTATTAGTTATTAATGCAATTTCAGTGAGTTACTATTAGCTACTGTTGGAATCGAAGTTTCTCCCACCTCTGTTTTCCCCTCTTCCCCTGCTTCCGGGTGGCCTCCTGGTTCTCAGAACTTCTCGCACAACAGCTGCTGTGCGAAACCACAGCCAAAGATACTCAACTACAGGGACCCAACTTTTATAAAGGTAAATGCAATAACATTTGCAGATATCACGTGGTCAGAACATCACCTATTTGGAATAAACACACACACACACACACACACACATGTTATTTTTCTTCCTGTGCTTTCTTAAGTTTGTTCCTGTTGGAAATTTTCTGTATAAGTGTAAAAAACACTGATTTTAACTGAGGTTCTGGATTAGTGTCGGTAACAACATAAATTTTTTTATAAGAAGTAATCTAACAAAATGTAATAATGAGAAATTATTTGATTAGGAATAAATCCTCTCGGTGTTTCACTAGACAAGAACTACAGCTATGCAGGCACTTAAGTAATCTTTCTAACAACATTTAAAATATTTACTGTCTGCCAATCTTAACTACTCCTTGTACATAATTCATTTCATCTATTGTACTTAATCTCAGCAAATCTATGTGGATTGCATAAAGAATGCATATTTATATTTGATTATAATCCTGCAGGATTAAGTGCACTTTCTGTTATAAATGGAGGATGAAGCAAAGGTGGAAATACTAAATGAGTACCTTGTCATGGTTTATCACAGAGGAGTGTGGTAAGGGGAATGAAATGGTACAAGAGGAAGAGGTGCAGCAGTTAGATAGTATAACTAATAGATAAGGAAGTAGTGGTGAAAAAATTGGTGGAATCTGAAGTAGAAAAGGCACTTGGGCCTGATGTATTTGCCTTCTAGAGAGGAAATAGCAAAGTTCTGATCACAATCTTTCAAACATCCTTGGATATGAAATTTGTTGTGGAGGACTGGAGAGTTGCCAATGTAAAACCTCTGCTCAAAAGGGGAGAAAGATAAACAAGGTAGCTTTAAACCAATCAGCCTAACATAAGTAGTGGGCCAGCTTCTAGAAGCCATAATAATGTGAGATAAAATTAATACTCACTTTTTTTTATTCGTTCATGGGATGTAGGCGTCGTAGGCAAGGCCAACATTTATTGCCCATCCCTAATTGCCTTCGAGAAGGTGGTGGTGAGCCGCCTTCTTGAACCGCTGTAGTCCGTGTGGTGAAGGTTCTCCCACAGTGCTGTTAGATAGGGAGTTCCAGGATTTTGACCCAGCGACGATGAAGGAACGGCGATATATTTCCAAGTCGGGATAGAGTGTGACTTGGGGAACATGCAGGTGGTGGTATTCCCATGTGCCTGCTGCCCTTGTCCTTCTACATGGTAGAGGTCGCGGGTTTGGGAGGTGCTGTCGAAGAAGCCTTGGCGAGTTGCTGCAGTGCATCCTGTGGATGGTACACACTGCACCACGGTGTGCCGGTGGTGAAGGGAGTGAATGTTTAGGGTGGTGGATGGTGCAGGTTGCTTTGTCCTGGATGGTGTCGAGCTTCTTGAGTGTTGTTGGAGCTGCACTCATCCAGGCAAGTGGAGAGTATTCCATCACACTCCTAACTTGTGCCTTGTAAATGGTGGAAAGGCTTTAGGGAGTCAGGAGGTGAGTCAATCGCCGCAGAACACCCAGCCTCTGACCTGCTCTTGTAGCCACTGTATTTATGTGGCTGGTCCAGTTAAGTTTCTGGTCAATGCTGACCCACCAGGATGTTGATGGTGGGGGATTTGGTGATGGTAATGCCGTTGAATGTCAAAGGGTGGTGGTTAGACTCTCTCTTGTTGGAGATGGTCATTGCCTGGCACTTATCTGGCGCGAATGTTACTTGCCACTTATGAGCCCAAGCCTGGATGTTGTCCAGGTCTTGCTGCATGCGGCCATGGACTGCTTCATTATCTGAGGTGTTGCGAATGGAAAGAGAATAGAAAGACATGAGTTAATTAAGGGCAACCAACATGGGTTTGTAAAAGGCAAGTCATGTCTGAGAAAGTTCTTTGAAGAAATAACTGAGCGTATTGATAAAGGAAAATCCTTGGTTGTTGTGTATATGCATTTTCAAAAGCGCTTGAGAAGATTCCATATTGGGGGCTTGTTGATAAAATTAAGGCACAAGAATGAAAGGGAATGGGGCATCATGGATAGGAAGTTGGTTAAAGGACAGAGAAATTAATGGATTTTTTTTGGACTGGAAGGATATAAACAGTGGTGTCCCTCAGGTGAATGTTGGAATTATAGTGACCAATGTGTGATACATCGCAATGCGTCTCCATTCCTCATAACATTAGATATATTGGGGGGCAATTTTAACTTTCAACGATGGGCGTAAAACAGGTGATATCAGATTGGCCACCCATTATACATCCCGCACGATTTTCCTTTCCATTGACTTTAATCGGGTGGGGTGTATAACGGGCGGCTGATCTGACATCACCCATTTGCACAACTGCCTAAAGTTAAAATCACCACCAATATTTTTGAAGTATGAGACAATCTTTAATGGCACTCTGTGATCAGTCAACAAGCAGCATACTTTTGATGTGAACAGTCATGGAACACTATTCCCTTACCGTCCCCACCACTGTCTCCTTTCAGTGCTCCCCAGTCAACTATTCCCCCTCCATTTGGCTGAGAAACAACAAACTATCTCAAAGCAAGTTTCAGGCAATGGCCATTTGCAGATTCTCAATACACAATGCTATGCTGTAACTAATAGATCTCTTGGCCCTTTCCCATTTTTACTTAATTTTTTTCTCTCCTCGCTTTTGGTTCCTTGCAGTACACCCTTTGCCCAGACAGTGACCCAGCTCCTAGATAGTGCCGTTTTGTAATCCGCCAGATGGAGGTATGTTAAAGAGGTCCAGGATGACCTTCCTCATCTCAGCTTGGTGTGTAGATTTTATCTGGAACTTGGCTTGTGAAGAATTGCAGATTTTAAGTTACACCTCTCTGGGGCTCAGTATATTGGAGCACCAAATTGCTTTGCCACTCTCCTTTTCATATTGAAACAGTTTACAAAAACAAAATTCCACTGCAGCTGTTGTGAGGGGGATTGTTCCTTAGTATTGGTACTGTCATATACAATTCTGTTTCTAATCAATTTGTTTTGTCAGCAATCTTGTTGCACAAAAAGTGATTTGATGACATTTCAGCTTTATGGCTTTCATCTCATTCCACAGTAATCGTCGATTGATTTTTCAGTATATAACTGAAGGAATTTGGTGGCTTTTATAAAACTTCTTAAGTGGCAAAAATTCAGTAGAAATGCAAATCTGACTTGGCAGCTTTCTTTTCAATGGGGATAATTTGATAAATGGGACAAGTTCATTTGCACTTAAGTGTCCCAGTTAACGGGCTTCAGAGTTGTCAGGTCTGCTTCTATGTGATGAAATAAAAATCATTGAACAAAAATAAGTGGACCTCATGTTTGATTGTGATGATTTTAAAAGGCTCAGGAAAGAGATGCTACAGTATAATCAAGAATTAACTAGGTGTCCAATTTTAACAAATTAGTTGTAGGGTGCTAGCACTGAGCATTAAGAATATTGCAGTGCTACCAATTACTTTGGACAGTAAAATATTCCACTACCTGATCTTCCATGGCATTGCTCACAGGTAGTCTGGGGTCTGGAGCAGGGTTGTGATGTTTAGCTGCTGGCCCATCCCTTTAGTGCAACTGGTCAGATACTCCCTGTGGGAATCTAGGCAGTTACAGCAGATTGTAAATCCCTAGGATGCTTTAGAGTCAGTACATTGCCTGTAACGTTCAGGCTCCAGGTCAGAACTCAGGATGAAATGCTTAGCTTTCTTCCTCTCTTATTAAGATTATTTTGCATCTAAACCCAAATGGGATATCTAGTGTGTCATGAACGCCTGCTCGGTACCAGGCATTTTTTAGATATGATAGTAGATCTCCTGCAGCATTGTTTACAGTCAGTCAGGGGATATGCTGTTTTATAACAGTAGGGGTGTTATGCTATGTAACACACATCTTATCAAGGGTACTGATTTACAGTGACTCAAAGTCAAATTTCATTTTTATTATACGGCATTCTGAGATTTTTACCAGTATTTTCCAGGATCAAATTCTCTGTATTTTTCTGTGAAAATTGTAAATCAGTGGCCTTGATTTAATATATGTTCCTTTTAACTACATACTCCATTTATACTTCTTATCTAAGCCCAGGATACACAGCATGATGGTTGGTAAGCTGTACTCAGGATGGAGTTTGTTATCTGGCTTGTAGCTGCACTGGAGAGGAGGGAGCTTGTGGGGTTTAGCACTACGGGGGGAGGAGAACTCGAAGGCTTTGGGGGATCTGGCTGTGAGTTTTGTCATCACTGTGTTGGGAATCAATAATAGTTTCTATCTGAAACATTATTGCTCAAAAGAGATTCCAAAATTCCCTTTGCTTGTTTTCCCTCACCCACAGCTTTTCATGAAATTAGAATATTTTTGATCTGAAAGTATAAAGTAAGCACATGAAAAGTTTTCACAATTCAATTTCAGTTTGCTTCTTGTTTGAAGGAAAGCTCACATTATTTTACAGCATGAGGAAAGTCAGTGCTAAAAAATATTTTATTAACAGTCATTGATTTTAAAATTTTATGTATCTGCCTATATAAAGAATTATTATTTATGAATCCTATTGAAGCTGGAATACTGCAGGGAAGGCTTTCCTGAGGTTCCAATGGACAACCTGTTTTCATTCAGTTTGTGTAGACAATTTGCAAGGACAAGGCCAGTGGGATGACTAGTGAACAGGTAACCATGCCAAGGTGATCAACAGCCAGCGTTTATTTGATTGACCTCATCCACTAACACGCCAACAACCATTCCTGCAGTTTTTGGCACACCTGCGGGGAATGACAAGGGGATCTATTTTCTCACAGTCAGGGTTCACAGACAGGTAGATGCCAAGTCATGCCATGTGCATGCACATCTGCAGTGACCTTGCAGCAGAAGGTTGGTACATGCAGTGACAATGACAGCCGTCACCTGAAACTTGGCTGTACGTCCTTGTAGGCCGGCTGAAATGCTGATCACAATGGAGTGTCACAGAAGGAAACCCGTTTTGCAATTACCTCAAACACAACTTCAGCAGCTATTAAACAGGATCAGGCGCTGAGCTGTTCCGTCGCCTTTCTGCAGACCCTTCGTTTTGGACTGCCACTTCTTAATTGTGGGCTGCTAATGGGTTGAGCTTCCTTTTTGAAGCTTTTAAAAGACTTTCAGAATTTTTGTCCCCTGTTGTGACACTCCTCTTTAATTACCCCATCCCTATTCATTTAAGTTAAATGCAGTGTTTCCCCCACTGCTCATGACCTCCTTAGACCAGTCAAGTCTGCACTTGTTGCTGTGAATATTGTGCACATTAGTTCAGACCACGGAATTTAGTGCTATTTGCACATAAATTTTTGGATTGTATCATTACTAAACCATTTGAAAACTGACTTAGACCCAAAGACGAAAGTCAGCTGCTAGGTGTTTCTTTCTTTATCTTTTTCACCCACAATGTATTGGAGATGTTGAACAGACTCCCAGAGAAGGTAGTTGAATCGGGGTCAATTTATATCTTCAAAGAGGACCTGCTATGAAGGGAAATTGAGGGTTACAGAGATATTAACAGTGGGAGAGGGAGATGGAGGCAAAAAATAAATAATTAACTTCAACTAGCACAAAGAAAGAAAGACTTACATTAATACAGCGCCTTTCAGGACATCCCAAAGCGCTTTACAGCCAATGAAGTACTTTTTTGCAGTGTAGTCGTTGTTTTAATGTAGGAAACGAAGCAGCCAATTTGCTCACAGCACGCTCCCACAAACAGCAATGTGATAATGACCAGATAATCTATTTTAGTGGTGTTGGTTGAGAGATAAATGTTGGCCAGGACATCGGGAAGAATTCCCCTGCTCTTCTTCGAAATAGTGCCATGGGATCTTTTATGTCCACCTGAGAGGGCAGACGGGGCCTCAGTTTTAAAGTCTCATCCAAACGATGGCACCTCTGACAATGTAGCACTCCCTCAGCCTGGATTTTGTGCTCAAGTCCCTGGAATGGGACTTGAACCCACAACCGTCTGACTCAAAGGCAAGCGTGCTACCCATTGAGCCATGGCTGACACCTGTCATGACGCAAAGGTCATGGAAATCTAAGTGCGAGCAGAAAAAAAAGAAAAAAATTCCCATGAAGTGCCCAGAAAGGCCTTGAAACAGTTACTTTTAACACTGGCATGCCTTTTAAAGGCTTTTCTATCTGAAGGTCCATCCCGAGGTCCCCTTCTCACCAGATTCCCTGGGTGTGCCAGAGACTTGCAAGCCTGCCGCCTGCAAAATGAAATGTCTCCCTCGTTCCGTTTTTCATCTACTGACGAAGCTCCTACCTACTTCAGGATGGGAGCATCCAGCAACCACTCCAGGTCCTACTGAAAAAATAATTGGGACATAAAATCGACAGTAATCACATGAAACCCCTGGCTGCCTCATTCCACAAACCTGTATACCTTATCTGCACACTTAATAAAGCATACTAGACACTAAAATCGGCCCCTTAATGTTTGAAATCAGTACAATGGAAAAATATTTTGTAAGTTTCTTTCCTTATGTCTCCGTGAAGTAGCTTGGGATGTTTTTCTATGCTAAAGGCACTCCATAAATGCGAGTTGTTGATGATGAAGTGTTTTCTCAGTTTGTTAACAATTACTTTTTAATTCATTATGTGGATCACTGCTTTAGGAAAGGGATTATATTAGATTTTGTATTTACAACTAGGAGGCAGGACATTGATGGATTTAGTACTTACAGTTTATTCTAATTTCTCTGAAATGAAGTAGAACGGTGTTAGCCTTTCAAAATGGGGAACTAGGATTCCGGATTACATCTGGATGTAACATGTTTAAAGGGTATCAAGGAAGAGGCCATACTCGATTAAGAACATAAGTACAGAATTCAAATCTAGGCATTTGGACCATTAAAGGTGAGTCCTTCCAACAAACTAGGTACAATTTGTCTGATCATGGATCTACCAATCTAAACTCCTAAGGGAGGTGTAAAGCATGGATAAAACTGTGAAATTTCTCTGTGATTCATCACCTTAATCAAGAAAAAGTACCAGGATGTGAATCTAACATTATAATCTATATTAGAAAATTGTGATCATTTCAAGAATGACATTTCCATGGTCCCAGCAGTGCAGTAACCATAACTGGGAAAGATTTCCGCTATTCGCTTTTTGTAGCAAGATCATAAAATGCATGAATAAAGAATACATTTAAGATGTTGCTGTCAATAACAAAGAGCAGAAATATTTCCCCGTTATTCCATAGAGTATTTGATCATCTTTATTTATACTTTTAACCTTCAAACCATTTCTTAATGTGTTCATCACATCATTTTTAAAACGGAATTAGTCAACACATACACCTATATCTTCTGTAAAAGTTTAAGATACTAAACTTTAATATGTGTTCTGAAAAATCAAATAAATTATATCCACTGGTGAACCATCACCCATTAATTTAGTTACAAACTCAAAAGAATTCCACTGCTTTCATGAGGCATGATTCTATTGCATATAAAATTGTGCTAACTACTCTCTATGGCTTCTGTGTCTTTTAGATGAACATTAATAGCATTCCATAAACGGTTTTTCCACCATTTTCTCCACAACTAGTGTAACATTAATTTACTGATTCAAGTCTAATTTTTCTTTGACTACTGGGAGTAACATTCACTATCCTGCTGTCCTCGGATGTGGCATCTATATTTTTCGAACGCCTAAAGATTGTCATCATAGCTTCATGTATTTCCCTGATCTGGACTAAGCCTTTGGTTTAGTGGTAGTATCCCCGCTTCTGAGTCAGGAGGTGAAGGGATCGAATCCTGCTCTAGACAGCCCCAGTGAGTGGAGCCCAGAGCTCTAGCTCTGAGCTCTGGGTTGACATTCAGTAGGATACTTGCATCCGATGGGTGTGGCTGCCACCCCCTCCCCCGATTGTATGAGTTGTGGGAGCCCATAGAGCCCTCTCACTGTTTAGGGCTAACCACCCTATCAGCTGGTATAAAGATGGTTATGGCCAAGGAAGGAGTGTTCCTGTTGCGGCCTGTCAGACTGTTAATCAGCCTGCGAATCATTCTGCGACTTCACTGTTCTTTAAGGAAAGAGCGCGAGGATACAAAAACTACAACAACTAGGTGGGGCTCCAGTTTAAAAAATACTGAACATTTTTATTAACAGTGGGCTAGAATGGCCAGCTGCAGGGGCAGCACTTCACTGGGTGCAGAGGCCTGAAATATCTCATATTTGTCACAAGGGAGAAGATGATGAACTTTTGATGCTAATACACTTTGTTCTGTCAGCTGTTGTTGCATGGTTACAATGTTTTAAACAAAATAATAAAAATTATATTTCCTTTCAAAAATTTTGGGAGAGAGACCTGATTTTAGCACCATTCTTCCTTTTCCAAATACATCTACAATAGTGCTTAATGTAACTAAAAGATTTTTAAAATAACACAAGTTCTGCCCGAACAAATCTGTTTAGATTCTGGAATTTTGTTGAGAACCTTCCTCTAAACTTGAGTAATGGTTTCAGCCCTTCCAGAATACCCCAGTTTTGTCTGCTGGGTGTTTTTGGGTTCTGTTTCGGGTACACATATATAATAAAATACATGACAAAATATCGAATCATGAAATGACAAAATTTTATGACTCGCATATATGTGATGGCCCAAAAAATATTGGGAGTGAATGCAAGCCGGACAAAGCAAACTCCAGGAAAGAAACAAACTCCAGCTGCATGCTCCTGAGAGAACGTGGATCTTGGGATACAAAACCTACCAAACATTTTCTAAGACTTAATTTTGTTGTGAATTATGTAATTTTTTCTTTCTTTTCTTGCTAGTTGTTTTACTGGTTCCTGTTTTTTGACCACTGATTGATATTGTCATATGTCCCTATTGGTTCTTGATTATTAATTTTCATTCCAGCTTTTGATTGGTACATTGCCTACCTTTTTCAGTTGTGTTTTTATGAATGGTTCAAATTTCAATCAGATATAAGTGTGACTCAAATTTGCATGTAACAAATATGATAGACAAAAATGAATGCTAGACAAAAAAAAGTTTAATTTTTGTATCTATATTAGAAGCTTGTGATTGTGTGCACTTTCTGCAAGTGTTACACTTACTGCTATACTTTCCTGTCATGAACATTTCCACTGTGCTTTTTCCAACATGCTGGGGTCGAGTTTCTGCTCCTTTATGCCAGTAATATCCGTGCAATCCCGGCGGAATCGGCCGAACCAGCTCAAAAGATCGGGGAATTTTAAACGTAAGTGAGTTACACCCAAAACCACTTACGTCATGTTTTCCGTGATCTTCTATGCTGGTTTAAGATTAAATTCGCCAGATTAGGCCCCCCCCACCCCACAAAACTGGCCACTCCCCCAGGTTGACACTACGAGTCTCTGCCGATTTGTGCTGGTTAGAGAAGGCTCTTCAAATTGCACTAATTTTCTTGGGAATTTTAAAATCAAGATGTTAGTGGACTGGGAGCCAATGAAAGTCAGTGAGCACAGGGATGATGGGTGAACGGGACTTGGTGTGAGTTAGGATTTTGGTAGCGTTGTTTTGAATGAGCTCAAGTTTATGGAGGGTGGAAGATGGGAGGCCGGTCAGGAGAGCATTGGAATAGTCGAATCTGGAAGTAACAAAAGCATAGTTGAGGGTTTCAGCAGCAGATGGGGTGAGGTAGGGACGGAGATGGGCGATATTGTGGAGGTGAAAGTAGGTGGTCTTTGTTATGGAGAGGATTATGGGGTTGGAAGCTCAATTCAAATAGGATGCTGAGGCTGCGAGCAGTGTGGTTCAGCCTGGGACAATGGCCATGGGTGGGGAGGAATGGAATCAGTGGCTAGGGAAGGGAGTTTGTACCAGGGGCTTCAGTCTTCCCGATTGTTTAATTGACAGAAATTTCGGATCATCCAGGACTGGATGTCAGACAAGCAATCTGACAACACAGAGGCAGTGGATGGGTATCGAGGGGTGGTGGTGAGGTAGAGCTGGGTGTCGTCAGTATACATGTGGAATCTGACATGTCTTTGGATGATGTCACCAAGAGGCAGAATGTAGATGAGAAATAGGAGGGGCCAAGGATCGATCCTTGGGGGACTCCAGAGGTAATGGTGCAGGGGTGGAAAGAGAAGCCATTACAGGAAATTCTGTAGCTACGACTGGATAGGTAGGAGTGGAAGGGTAGACGCATTCATCTGGAAAACTGAGAAGTGTTGGAGGAGGATGGTGCGGTCAACCATGACTAAGGCTGCAGACAGGTCGAAAAGGGTGAGGAGGGATAGTGCACCACGGTCACAGTCATGGAGGATGTAGTTTGTGACTGATTAGAGCCGTATCAATGCTGTGGCAGGGCAGAAACCTGATCGGAGAGGTTCAAACATGGGAGTTATGGGAAAGATGGGCATGTTCAAGGACTTTGGAGAGGAAAGGGAGGTTGGAGGTGGGGTGGTAATTTCCAAGGTCAGAGGGGTCAAGGGTGAGTTTTTTGAGGAGGGGAGTGATTACGGCAGATTTGAAAGCGAAGGGGACAGTACCTGAAGAGAGGGAACCGCTTACAATATCAGCTAGCACGGCAGCCAGGAAAGTAAGTTGGATGGTCAACAGTTTAGTGCGAATAGGGTCAAGAGAGCAGGAGCTGGATCTCATGGACACGATGAGCTCAGAGATGGCATGAGGGGAAATAGGAGAGAAACTAGAGAAAGATGCAAGTTCAGGGTTAGAGCAGCAGGGAACCTTAGGGGAAGCTTGGCTTGGTAGGCAAGGGGAAGGGAGGGATGCGGCAGAGGCAGTTGAACGGATGGTCTCAATCTTAGTGACAAAGAAGTCCATGAGCTCCTCACACTTGTTATTAGAGGTGAGGGTTTTAAGGAGATGGTTGGTAGTGGAGACAAGAAGCTGGGGGTTATCGTTCCATTCCAGGATGATCCTGGAGCAGTGAGCAGTTTTGACACAGGAGAGCAGGGCCAGATAATGCTAGATGTGGTCCAGCCAGATCTGACTCACTACATTTTGGTTCCTTGTACTTTTTAATAACAATTTAATTCCTATCCAGGTTACTTTAAACCTCCTTATTCAAAAGCTATTTTTCTCTTAGGAATATACTTCATTTGCGTATCCCTTAAAATAGTTTAAAAAATTCTTCTGTTTAATGTTCTGATTTTGTTTCCCATTTAATTATGCCTAGAACTCTTCTCATAGTCCCAAAGTTTACTCTTCGAAAGTCTTGAGCAGCTGCGTTGTTTTTTAATGTTACTCTTTATTAGAATATATAATCTAATAACCCAGCGCCCACCAGAATCCACATGTTCATCCATTTCCACTTTACTATTTGCTTCTTGTACTAAACATTAAATCTAACACCCACTAGTTTGCTTCAAATGTTGATTTACAAAGTGCAGCACAAATAAAGGATCATATTTCAAGCTAATTATATTAAATGGATGTTCAAAGGAGATGGTTCATGTAGATGTTGTTTAGTATAGTGTTTCTCTTCAAGTTTCCATGTGGTTTGCGTTATTAAGGTATTGGGTCAGAACTTGCTCTGACTGGCGTGGCAAGGCTCTCCGCACATCCCGTGGATAAAAAGTACGAATGTACTCACTGTGAGCCACAACGTCCATTTGCTGAATTTTGAAATCTTCTCTAGTGGTGCGCTCCGAGATCAGCGCAGGCCATGCAAAGACTGTGAGAATGGAAGCCCGCCCACAAGCAGGCAAAAAAAACTCCATTCATTTAAAAGACATTCCCAATATTAGTCTAAATAAAAATTTAACATCATAACATACCTTTATAAAAAGGCAAGGAAATGATTTATAATGTAATGAAACATACAGAAATTAAAAATAAAAATTAATTTTTTTAATGATCAAAAAATATTAAAACAAGAATAATTAGACATTCCACATTTTTAAAATTTAATTTTTTGTTGTTTCGCAGTCAGTATAAATCTCCATGCTTTTAAAAAGTAGTGTAGGGCTGGTATTTTCAAGCGTACCTTCTCGGGGCGCACGTTCCCCTCCAAGTCACACACCATCCCGACTTGGAAATATATCGCCGTTCCTTCATCGTCGCTGGGTCAAAATCCTGGAACTCACTTCCTAACAGCACTGTGGGAGAACCTTCACCACCGGATTGCAGCGGTTCAAGAAGGCGGCTCATCACCACCTTCTCAAGGGCAATTAGGGATGGGCAATAAATGCCAGCCTCACCAGCGACGCCCACATCCCATGAACGAATAAGAAAAAGTATCTTTGTTCCAGCTGGGCAGATGAGTAAGTTCACAGACGTTTGCTGATTGTATTGATTGTAGCATAGGTGGCCCTTTAATTTGTAACTGTCAAAATGCCGGTGAACCAATTGGAGCAAATTTGCGATTTCGGGCTTTTAATGCGCATGTGCGGATTTGCGAACTTGCTCCAATGGATTTGATGGCGGTTGGACAGGACGCCACTGAGGAACGGCGCCCGAGTTGGGTAAGTTCTGCCTCGTTGGTTTTACTGATGAAAATAAAAGAATTGGTACAGAAATATATTCCAGCAGATTTCAGTCAAGGTGTGCCAAACATAAGAACATAAGAAATAGGAGCAAGAGTAGGCCCTACGGCCCCTCGAGCCTGCTCCACCGTTCAGTAACATCATGGCTGATCTTTGACCTCAACTCCACTTTCCCACCCAATCCCCATATCCCTTGATTCCCCCAGAGTCCAAAAATCTATCACTCAGTCTCGAATATACTCAACGACTGAGCATCCACAGCCCTCTGGGGTAGAGAATTCCAAAGATTCACAACCCTCTGATTGAAGAAATTCCTCCTCATCTCAGTCCTTAATGGCCAACCCCTTATTCTACTAAATCTATTAAAGTTGTCTAAAGAATGCTGTTGATCCTGATTGTAACATCAAAAATAATGTTACATTGCAGTAGATGTCAGAGAAATTTTGAAGTCTTTTGATTGTTAAAATATTTATTAACAGCAAACTTCCCATGAGATTGCTTGCAATGCGTTGGGGGATGTGCAGCCTTGAAATGGTAGTGTGTGAATTAAGAACAGTAAGTCCATGTGCCATTCACTGCTTACTTCGGGAAAACTCACTGGCACAGACCGCTGACTTGTATCGTGATTAGGCGATTGGTTGAAGGGACAGTGTCTCTTTTACTGTGATCTGATTAGTTACAGGAATTCTACACATTAGCTCACATAGAGGCAAGACTTTTCATAATATACCAGTCAATCTCCTGCGAGAGGAGGGACAATGTTGAACTGCCTTATCTCAATGGTTGTAAAGAATGTGAAGGTGCTACTCTGTAAAGCAGATGCAATATGACATGAACACCAAAAGGAAAGTGAATAACCAGCAGTACTTTAATTGTGTTTTCTGTTTTTTTTTATTGGACGCTATACGTCAGCAGGATGCACACACTAATGCACAAAATGTATCGCTTTGGCTCACTGGCAGCACTCTTGCCTGAGTCATAAAGTTGTGCATTCAAGCTGCACTCCAGCACATAATATCGGCTGACACACCACTGCAGTACTGAGCGATCACTGCATTATCAGATGTGGCGTTTTTCGGATCACACGTTAAACTGAGACATCTGCCTTTTCAGATAGATGTTAAACATCCCATGAAGAGGAGGAGTGTGGCATTCTTCCTTAGCTGGCCAACTTCAACCATCACCACCAAAACAAATTTACCAGTAATCTCCCTGGGGTTTTCCTTATCTGTCATTTTAATGGAAGATTGGCATAAACCTCAGTAAACAGTGTAAACAGCCATTTCTCCAGCGTTTCTACTGAAGTTATGGGGAGAGATTGGCGAACCCTGGCGGAAATTCTACCCCATTAACTCGTCGTTTCTCTCATTTGCTGTTTGTGGGAGCTTGCTGTGTGCAAATTGGCTGCCACATTTGCATACGTGATAACAGTGACTAAACTGCAAAAATAATTAGTATTGGTGTGAAGCACTTTGAGAAGGCCTGCGATCGTGAAATACGGAAGATAAATGCTATTTCTGCTTTTCTTTAATATATTTGAAGGTGTCCCTCAAATAAGTGAACTGATAGTATGGATGCCTAGAAATTGTTTTGTATGGGCAGATTGGCAAAGGGAGGAAAAAAAATTGGTTTTGAGTTTAACATTCCCATTGCTGATTTGAATAGGCACAGAAAAATATTTTTAATAATCGTCTGTAGATGGCAGCTGCGCACACGCATAGAATAATGTTGTTAGCAAAATGTGTACATATGCAAAAGCGTATCTCCTGCACACGTGCGACAAGAGGAAATAATTTGAACCGGCACATGTGCTCAAAACCCAACTCCTGCAAAACTAAATAATAAGCATAAATCACAAAAGAATAAACTTTATAGTTGGCATGAAAAACATAAAACATGTTATTTTGAGTTGCTGCTAATGGATGAAAACAGAGCTAAAACAAATTATTTCTTTTTGTGGGCTAGCCATCATACATTATTTATTTATTTTCAATACAAAAACAATGAGAAAAAAGTAAAGAACTAAACAAAAATTCCACATAAAGGCTGATAACATTTTTAAAATTATTTTTTTCAACCACATGAGCTGTAGTTAAAAAGAACTGCATCCAGTTCCAGAGTAGAAAATGGCCACTGGGTGTAAAATTATTTTCTTATCTATAATTTTACAGCTTTTCTGTTTCTGTTTGACTACATAAATGAAAGAATTAGATAATGAAAAAGACTACATTTAGATTATTAACATTGTAAAAATGTGTAAAAATCTTTGGTGGTGACTAACCATGCTGGGGACTTGAACTGAATAGAGCTGGGAGTTGGAACTTCTCAGAGTAACAGCACCACCTGTGGCACGAGAACTCAAAGGTAAGAATAATGGTAAGTATAGATGATTTAACTTTATAATAGTTTATATATTTATACTGTCTCAGTATGAACTCATCAAATTAAACCCGATCTTTGCATTCATTTATATAGCGTCTTTAATGTAGTAAAACGTCCCAAGGTGCTTTACAAGAGGGTTATCAAACAAAATTTGATTCAATCCCCACATTATCAGTTCGGAACCGTTGCTTCTCATTGCGTCCCTGTTAAATGTCCTGTTCTTCTGTTCTGTTCCGTGTCCCAGTACCGTGGATGTGTATCAGGCATTGGCCATGCCGCTCTCGATCTGCCGCTATGCTCGGTGCGGAGTATTCTAATTATTTCTCCAGCAAATTGTGGCGTGAATTCACCACTGGAGGATCGGGGAGCACAATGGTCTAACTTATGGCCTTTGTCCCTAATATCGCCATTGCAGTGAATTCCGGGCCATTGTCAGGAGCATTGAAAACAAATGCAAAGATGTGATATTAATGATGAATGATACATTTTCACATTTTGAATTTTATATTCACTTTTGATCACTGGATCTCCAAAACAACATACTCCATTTATAACGGGAAATGAGAGATGAATTTAGAAACAGCCCAAATCAAGTATTGTCACATTGGCTGTAGATTAATGAAATCCATTATGTGAGGTGGCTTCAGACCTGGCACAATTTGAAGTATGATGGAGGGCAGAGTCCACTGTTGCATTACAACATGGCTACATCTGTCCTCCATCTTGTGTAGCATTCTCCCCCCCCCGCTGCCACAGGGGTCCCCCTCCCTCCCCCCCACAATGGTCCTGCTCTTTAGAATCATAAAGTTTTACAGCAAAGAAAGCCATTTGGTCTATTGCAGATCCATTGGCTCTCTGACTGAGTTATCCACTTAGTCTCATTGCTCTGCCTTTTGCCATAGCCTTTAAATGTTTATTTTTTTCAAATATTGATTGGCAAATCCTTTTTAAAAGCTATTACGAATTCTTCTTCTACCACTGTTTCTGGTAGGGCTTTCCATATCTTAACAAGTCTTAGCATAAAAAAAATTTCCCCTAACCTTTCTATTTGTATTTTTAAGATGATGACCACTAGTTACCGACCAGTGGAAAAGGTTCTTTTCTCGATTTTATCTTTTCAAATCCTCTCATACTTTTGAACATCTCGATCAGATCTCCTCTTGGCTTTCTCTGTAATAGTGAAAAAAGCCCCAGTTTCTTTAGTGTCTCCTCATAAACAAAGCCTTTCATCCCTCGTATCATCCACAGCTTTCACATTCTTCCTAAAGTAGGGCACCCAAAACTGGATACAGTTCTCAAACTGTGGCTCAACCACAGGGTGAGATGAATTAAGGTGGGAAAAGGCTTGTGTGGAGCATAAACAAATGGATAGACTTGTTGGACCGAATGGCCTGTTTCTGTGCTGTAAATTCTATGTACTCTATGCCCCTATTTATTAAACCTTATGCGTGTGTTCTTTTAAACAGCTTTGTAAACTTGCCCTCCCACTTTTAAAGATTTGTTAAAATAATTTTTTTAAAATTAAAATTGTCTTAATTTTATTTTAATTCAAGTTTAACAAACCAAAATAGAATCATCAGAGCGGGTGAGCTTGGGAAAAACAGTACCTGTGAAGGTCTGGAGAGCCTTGTTGTTTTGTAATTTGTAATTTATGAAACAGGTGCACATTAGTTTTCAGATGATCTATCAGGTGGTACATTTGAATACTGAGCCCAGATTTCAGCTTTGGCTCTCAGCATAAATCTGGTAAACAGGCATTGGCAAAATGAAGCGAGATGAGAAATTTATCTTTTTATTAACATGCAGAGTAGACAAAAGGGAGAATTGTTGTAAATTGTTTGACATCAGAAATGAGGACAACAGAATTTCTTGGCTGATTATGAATTTAGAACAAGTCTGATGCGTGCCTTTCCCTTAAATAAACTGCCACCTACTGCGGTGGACTGAGTCCCCAGTTAGACTGTGAGGGTGATAGTGACCCTGTATTTGGCTGAAATACATAAGTGTTGTTTGCCCCCACGAACTCTTAACAACTTGCAACAAACCAGAACAAAGGAAACCAGTGCAAGCTGTTGTTTTCTGTCCAGTTTTCTCAGTATCCGGTTCCAGTGCACCTGTGAGTCAATGTCAGTTGTAAATTGTGTGCCGCAGAATACATTGCGTGCCACCACAAATACATAGTTGCACTATGAAGTAGTTGTGATTCACACCTGCACAGTAAAAGTATTCGGTCCATTTAGCCAGCTTGAATTTTGTAAATCAAATCAAGTGAAACAAATCTGAAATAGACATTCTAGACTTAGGTAGATTATGGAAGACAATAGGTTCCTTAAAAGGGCAATACTGTGCATTTCTGTTGTAGGGTACTGAGGAGTGTAAACAGAAGTGTCTTATTATTTGAGGTTTGGATTTTTTACACGCATGCTAAACAGCGGAAGCAGCATGCTATAGACAGAGCTAAGCGATCCCGCAACCAACAGATCAGATCAAAGCTCTGCAGTCCTGCCACATCGTGATCAGTGATGGACAATTAAACAACTAACGGGAGGAGGAGGCTCTGAGAACATCCCCGTCCTCAAAGATGGCAGAGCTCAGCCCATGAGTGCAAAAGTTAAGGCTGAAGCATTTGCAACCATCTTCAGCTAGAAGTGCCGAGTGGATGATCCTCCTGAGATCCCTACCATCACAAAAGCCAGTCTTCAGCCAATTCGATTCACACCACGTGATATCAAGAAATGGCTGAGTGTACTGGATACAGCAAAGGCTATGGGCTCCGACAACATCCCGGCTGTAGTGCTGAAGACTTGTGCTCCAGAACTAGCTGCGCCTCTAGCCAAGCTGTTCCCGTTCAGCTACATCACTGGCATCTACCCGATTAACGTGGAAAATTGCCCAAGTATGTCCTGTCCACAAAACGCAGGACAAATCCAGTCCGGCCCCATCAGTCTACTCTCAATCATTAGCATATTGATAGCGGCACTTACTCACCAATAATCTGCTCACCGATGCTCAGTTTGGGTTCTGCCAGGACCACTCGGCTCCAGACCTCATTACAGCCTTGGACAAAAGAGCTGAATTCCAGATGTGAGGAGAGTGACTGCCCTTGACATCAAGGCAGCATTTGACCGAGTGTGGCATCAAGGAGTCCTACTAAAATTGAAGTCAATGGGAATCAGGGGGCAAGCACTCCAGTGGCTGGAGTCATACCTAGCACAAAGGAAGATGGTAGTGGTTGTTGGAGGCCAATTATCTCACCCCCTGGATATCGCTGCAGGAGTTCCTCAGGGTAGTGTCCTAAGCCCGACCATCTTCAGCTGCTTCATCAATGACCTTCCCTCCATCATAAGGTCAGAAGTGAGGATGTTCGCTGATGATTGCACCGTGTTCGGTTCCATTCGCAACCCCTCAGATAATGAAACAGTCCATGCCCACATGCTACATGGCCTGGACAATATCCAGGCCTGGGCTGATAAGTGGCAAGTAACATTCGTGCCAGGCAATGACCATCTCCAACAAGAGAGAGTCTAACCACCTCCCCTTGACATTCAACGGCATTACCATCGCTGAATCCCCCACTATCAACATCCTGGGGGTCACCATTGACCAGAAACCTAACTGGACCAGCCACATAAATACTGTGGCTACAAGAGCAGGTAAGAGGCTGGGTATTCTGCAGTGAGTGACTCACCTCCTGACTCTCCAAAGCCTTTCCATCATCAGGAGTCAGGAGTGTGATAGAATACTCTCCACTGGCCTGGATAAGTGCAGCTTCAACAACACTCTAGAAGCTCGACACCATCCAAGACAAAGCAGCCTGCTTGATTGGCACCCCATCCACCACCTTAAACATTCACTCCCTCCACCACCGGTGCACTGTGGCTGTGCACTGCAGCAACTTGCCAAGGCTTCTATGACTGCACCTCCCAAACCCATGACCTCAACCACCTAGAAGGACCAGGGCAGCAGGTGCATGGGAAAACCACTACCTGCGCGTTCCCCTCCAAGTCACACACCACCCTGACTTGGAAATATATCGCCATTCCTTAATCGTCGCTGGGTCAAAATCCTGGAACTCCCTACCTAACAGCACTGTGGGAGAACCTTCACCACACGGACTGCAGCAGTTCAAGAAGGCGGCTCACCACCACCTTCTCCAGGGCAATTAGGGATGGGTAATAAATGCTGGCGTTGCCAGCAACGCCCACATCCCATGAATGAATTTTTTTAAAATGCAATTTTTTTCACTTGAAGCTTAAATGGTATGAACTGCCACTTTAGATCAGACCATTTAATTTCACTAAACTCCATGAGAGTCTCTTTTTTTTTAAACATTAGTTCATACTTGGATATTAATCTTCTAACTTGCATCGTCACAGCATCGTGAGACATTGAACTGACAGAAATAGAGCATTGTGTCAATCTCGTTGATCCTCCATTTCTTCGTAGAACCACAGAGACTGGTGGGGAGAAAGATTAGTTTAATTTCGCTGGAAGGCTCAGTGGATTTGAATGCAGTCCAAACTGATGGAACAAAAGTCTCCTGTCTTCCAGCTGTATAGGTCCTATGTCAAATGAGCTTGAAAGGTCCAAATCCAGCAATTAATGGATGCAGGTCCTCAACACAAACTGCCCACAAATATAGCCCAGAGAGGCTGCAAGGACAATTAAGGGAATATAAATACTGCATTGGTGCAGCAGAGGGTGCTCTTCTGAAGTTTGATCTAAGGCATATTGTTGGTGCAGAGTACAAGGATTTATGTTTTGCACCCGCTACCACAACAACACAGCACTTTTAAACACAGTTAACATCTCAAGACACTTCAGAGGAGGGAGGAAAGGCTTTGGGTGGAGGGGGGGGGGGTGCTTTTTGAATGGACACTGAGCAGTGGTAGAAAGAATTGGGGAAGTGATTGTAGGCATGCTGGAAGAAATGGATTTTGAGGAGGCTTTTGAGGGCAGGAAGAGAAGTATCAAGGAGAATGGGTGTTCCAGAATGTGGGGGTGACTTGGCTAAAGGCTTTGCCACTGAGAAGGGATGAATAGTAGACCAGAGTCAGAAGAGCTAGGAAGCAAACTGGGACATAGGCCTGGAGAGGTGGGTTGAGTTGAGATTGTGGAGGGATTTGTAAACGAGGGCAAGGATTTTGTGTTCAATGTGCTGTCGGACTGGAAGCCAATGGAGGTCAGAAAGGAATGATAAGTGAGCAGCACCATAGTATGGGATATGCTGCAGGCAACAGAGATTGAACTTTGGAATTTATGTAGGGTGGCACTCGGGAGGGTGGTGAGGAGAGTGTTGTAGAAGTCCGGCCTTAAGATAACAAAGACTTGGACGAGGGGCAAGGTAAGGTTGAGGTAGGCAATAGTGAGGTGTAAATAGCCATATTGGGATGGACAGGATATATCGTTAGGATCACACAAGCTGTGGACTCGACGCAACATGAGCTAGCATCCAGGAAAGTGGATGGATTCATGGGCTAGGGTGCAGAGCTTTTTGCTAGAGTTGAACAGGATTACTTTGGTGTTGCCCGTGTAAATTTGGAGAACGTGTTGACTCATTCATGCTTCATGTTGGGCGAACAGTCAGACAGCACTGTTACTCATACAGTAGAACATAGTGGTGAAGAGGTGGAGCAAAGGTATGGAAGCTGACCCTATGCTTAATGTGTAGTACCACCAAGAAGTAGCATTGGAGAGGGGGCAAGGATGAAAACTTAAGGAACTCCTGTGTTGATTTTGCAGGCTCAGGGGGATAACCCATTTCAGGAGATGTACTGGCTAAATCAAGATAGATAGATGGGTCATAGAAGAGAGGCAAAGATGTGTTGAACAGCAACAAGTGATCGAGGAGTGCAAGGAGCATAATGCACCATGCTCACGGTCAGAAAGGATATCATTGGTGACTTTGACCGGAGTGATCTTGGTGCTTTGCACAGGGCAGAAACCAGATTAAAGGGAGGGGTGGGAGAGGCACATGGGTAACTGGGAGGAGGGGGATTACAAATTCAGAAGTACCGCAGATATCTTTGTGTGTCTGGTGTCCTTAAACGGTCTGCTGCTTATTTTTATGGAAGTTGACTCCCATTGCCCTATATTTACTAGCACAGTATTGGTACCTAGGGGTGTAACAATGAAACTTCCTTGCGATGTCAGCTAGATTTCTGTGGATTATGCTGCTAACACTATGCAAGGCGTCATTTGATTTGATTTGTAAGCTACTTTAGGGCACAGTAGGCAAAATGTACAGAACACTGAGAATGATGAGAGACATTTGGTGCAATTGGTACAATTTGTGTTTGTGTACCGTTAAGAAAATAAAGACCGTGTGAGCGCTAGACCACTCCAGTTGCTCTTTATTTAACGTAAAAAAATATTGTCTCCCTCTCTCTTACCCCTCCCCACTCTCTCTTACCCACCCCCCCCCCCCCCCCCACTCTCTCTCTTACCCACCCCCCTGTTCTGATGACCAGAGCAGAGGCTATTTCCCTTTAGCCGCCTGCTTCTACCTGACTGAACCTTTTGGGGTCTGTGTTCGGATTTTTAAAAGACTCCCTCACAGCCCCCGCAGACATGAAAAACGGTTTCCAACACCAAGGCATGAAGAGCCTCTGAATAACCAGATTTTGCTAACAAATTGTCCAATGTTTGGGCCTCTAAGAGGAATGCCTTCCTATCTTGCATTGTAATTACCATTTGTCCACCTACTGTTACACGACATGGGGCGGTCCTGAAGCACGCCTCTTTAGCTCATGTCCAAGTTCTTTCAGTGGGGAAAAAAGGCCAAAGAATCCCAAACTGTGATAAGGGGGCTGAGGTGGCGGAGCAGATAGTTTCAACTGTGGCGAAAAACAAATCAATGAGCTCTTCACACTTAATGTTACAACATCTGATTTTGGAGTGCTTGCTTCTGACAGTTGATAAAAGTAGTATAGTGTTCCATTTCCCTGCACTGATATCCCTCTCCTTGATAAGCATAAAAATAAATTCAGTGATGACTGTCATTGTTTATTTTTATGTTTTCAAGTTCAAACTTGGCTCCTTTAAGAGAAGCTGTTGGTACCGGGAAGCTGCATTTAAACTGTAGCATTTCATTCATTGGGAAAAATAATAGGCAGTGGTCTCGATTTTCCTCTCCCACCTGCTCTATCCATCTCCCTCCCAGGTCTATGCTCACCTCTACACCTTTCCCACTTGCTTCCGTCTCAGTTGAAATATAGCAGCTGGTGCAACCATAAGCAGGGAAACAACTTCTCATTATCTATATATATGTTGGCCCAGAATTTGCTGTCAAAATAACGTGAGGCTAACAGTGCAAATTGCACAGCAACTTCAGACGAGGGGCAGATGCGCGGTTAAATGGGGAAATTCAAAAGTTGCTGTCGGAGATGTGCTGCTCCGCCGCTAGCTTCGCGAAAAGGGCATCTCGCTGTCTGACTCACCATCGAAATGCATTCAATGGCGTGAAGTTCCTGTACTTGCATGGTAGATACGAACTAAACTCGCCATAGAAATTTAAGTCGTCATTTCACATCTAAGTACTCTTAACGATGTAATAAGTGTTAATTACTGCCAGTCAATCTCTCTGGCACTGAAAATTAACTGTTACAAGTGCGCAGCCTCGTTCTTTCAGGTTTTAATTATTTTTGGAGACTTTTCCATCTTCCACTTCCGGCAACCTGCGGTGCAAAATACCGTGGAGATTAAACGAGCAAGGGCAAGTCTAACTAACGGCTACAGCAAATTCTGGGCCGTTATGTCTGTACGCTGATGTCACGAGTCTGAACGCAAACCTGTTTTTATCTCTTCCCTAGAGGAAGAACGCGATTGGAAAGGACCGTTCTACTTCATTCAAGGAGCCGATCCACAATTCGGTCTTATGAAAGCATGGAAGGTAGGAGATAACGATAATGGAGGTGATGAATGGCAGGAAGAGATCCAGCTCATGGAGCAAGCAGTGCAGGCTATCAACAAGCTGACATTGAAACCCAAGTTCTTTGTACTGTGTGGAGATCTTACTCATGCAATGCCAGGTAATCAATGTCAACAAAACCTACAGCAAATGCCATAGTGCCTGACGAGCAGTATATTTACACCGCTTTGAGAAATGCATTAACATTTTCTACTTTTCTTCAAAATACACTCTACAGAGATGGACATCTTCCCTATTGATTCTTCCCGTACTCATTAATATTATTATGTTTGCAGAATACAATGCTAAAAAACTTCTCAAAGATAAGGGGGTGAATTTCCGCAGGAGTTCTCTCGCTCGCCTGCCGTAACTTCAGCGGAAGAGCTATGGAAACCCCAGAAAAACGGTGTAAAAACCGTTCGCATCATTTTTCTGGGGTTTCTGCGGCTCTTCCACCGAAGTTACGGTGGACAAGCAGACGAACCCTCTCCCACCCCCTGCCATCCGAAATTCATCCCCAAGTGCTGCAATGCTGGGTATTTGTGCTCCAATTCACCAGAATGACAGAATGTGGCTCACCCCCTACCCCCTCCCCTGCTGAGATTTTGAACCTTCCCTTCCCACCGCGGGAAATGCCAAATATTTTCCAGGCGTTTTCCCCTTCAGTGGAAAGGTAGAGGGTTAGTCAGCTGAAGCTACTCACATATCATTGCTCTGAATAAGACCAAAATCAAGCCTAACAATACAAATTCCTGAGTAAAGGAAATACTGTACTTGCTAGATTGAAATTGGACTAAAAAAAGTTTTCTTTTCTGCTTTTTCCACCAAAACCGTGTGTGCATACACCTTCACCCCAGGTACATGTGACAGATTGGTTGGCATCTGATAGGTTGGGTTCTACTTTAAGATTTAATTGGAGATGTATAATGGCGACTTGATCTTATGAAGAACGCTCATCAAAAAAAACGTGTTAACACCAAATTGCATTTATATAGCGCCTTTAACTTAGATTGAATAGATGCATAATCAGACAAAAATTGATGCCGAGCCAAAGAAAGAACTATTAGGAGGGGTTACTTAGTCAAGGAGTTGGATTTTAAGGAGGGTGTTAAAGGAGACAGAGAAATTTAAGGAGGGAATTCCAGATCTTGGAGCCTAGATGGCTGAAGACACGACCGCCAATGGTGGGACGGAATGAGCTCGGGATATACAAGAAGCCAGAATTGGAGGAAAGCAGATTTCTCGGAGGGTTGTAAGGCTGGAGAAGGTTACGGAGATAGGAATGGTTGAGGCCCAAGAAGGGATTCGATCGTGAAGATGAGAATTTCAAATTTGAGGTATTGGGGGATTGGGAGCCAACGTAGGTCAGCGAGCACAGGGTGATGGGTGAACGGGACTTGGTGCGACATAGGATATGGGCAGCAGACTTTTGGATGAGCTGAAGATTATGGAGGATGGGAGGCCGGCTAAGAAAGCATTGGCATAGTTGAGCCTGGAGGTGATAGTGTGCATGGATGAGGGTTTTGGCAGCTGATGGGTTGAGGCAGGGGCAGAGATGGGCGGTGATATGAAGGTGGAAGTAGGCCATATTTATGATGGAGAGGGATCAACCAGTGACATTCAGCTGTTTGAATGAACAACATGGAGCTGACCACAAAGGAGCAAAAACTAACTCTGCGATAACGTTAGAAAATCTTAGGTCATGTCTGCAAAGTTTAAACTTTGAGGGAAGGGGTTTGCAAGAATAATACCCACTTCTCCCTCAGTTGAGTCCATGGGCCATGTCACCTGATGACTTGAATTTGCAGGAAATCATTACCATACTATCCTCATATATTCTGTGTTTGTAAAATCAATGCAACTTTAAAGTCTCCACTCCAACTAATCTATCCATGTAATTCCTGTCACGGTTCTTTTAAACCACTTGTTGACTGGTTAAGTAATTATTTGTTTGGAAGGACATATTTTGACTTCTAGCAAACCTCCACTTTATAAGCAGTGCGAACTGACTGCTGCCTTTCAGCATGATTCACTGGGAAAGGGTTACACCATCTGAGTTGATTTTGCTGCAGCTGCACTGCAGTCATAAATGTCAGAAGAGAAACTAAATTACCAGTCTCTTGGTGCTTTAGAGAGCTGGCCCATTATCTCCCAACCTATCCTGTCAGGTTCTACATGGCATGTAAAAGATGGTGCCGGTGGTTATTATTACCTGCGCTCGAGCCATTGTTATTTTTCATCTGTTGTTAATTTGTGTTACTGCTGCACTTAGATGGCCTATAAAAATATTTTCACAGCTGTTAGATGGGGAGGGAGCTGTCTGCAGTTATACATTAGCTGTACTGATAAATCCATCTCAGAAGATGTGAGTGAGGTACTGTGGTGCAAATGACAGGAGATGTTAATCTTCTGAATACCTAGGGTGAGGCACATCCATGTGTATTGAACTAATTTTTCTCCAAAATGGAGGGAGCAACATCCACTGTGCATTTTACTCGTATATAAATAATATAACTTAAAATCTTCCTCTGTTTTTGTCAGAGCCTTTATCATATCTTTTTAATCACAATATACCGTAAACGGAGCATTTGATCATTTTCACTTAAGTCCACTCGTACTGGAATTGTAAAAGGAACAGCTGTGTGGAACAGCATTCTCGCCACCAGCGACTAGTCCTGTTGCTATGCTGTTCTTCATGGGTCTCAACCGGTGACGCAGTCGACCGTGAAACACTGTATGAGAGAGAGAGAGAGAGAACATTGCAGCATTGAACAGTAATAACGATGGGTTGTTTAGACTCGAGTGAGACTGGGACGCGTGATCAATTGTTCAACTTAAAAAGTCCTGTTCGTCAAATCAATCACACTCAACCCCATTCAATAAACATAAGCAGTCCTTACTGCAGCAACTGTATTTCATCAGTGTACAGATCATTGCTGGAATGAACTTGAATATTTATTTAACCTTGACTTGTGTATTTATAAGCATTTAACTATCTAAATAACTGCTACCCTAGTACACAATAGACAGCTGAAGGGAGTGTATAATTCACTTACACAGCATGGCTTTGCATTGCAGCTAAGTTCTGATGGATTTCATGCTTATTTTTTAAACCTGTCACTTACACCACATTACTGCTCTCTCATATTCTGAGATGAATTTCACATTGTAGCTGACATACAATCAAAGATGGTTCCCTCCCCATCTAGCAACCTTGAAAATAAAATCTGATACTTAAAATATATATCATTTTGTTCATGATAGTGATGGGGAATGGAGCACTTTTCTACTTGGGGCACTCACTGCATCAAAACATTCAGAGGTCAGGTATATCATGCTAAATACAAAGTAAACCTTCCTAAAATGTGTCTTAAGTTCAATCTCAGAAGAAAACCTCTTGGTGCATTTTGTGAAATTGTACTTTTCAACATAAAGCCAACATTAGGTTTCTCCAAATGTGATTTGCAATTAGTGCCAAACTGTGGGTATAAACACCCACTCGAACTTTGGTTGAGATTGGCCATGTAGGAACTTTACAGTTAGCCGAGAGAGGAGATATAATCCCATCAGTCTGAGCGGATGGTGAAACCAGGTCTCGAGGTAAAACAACGGTGTTGTAACATTGTACCACCCAGTCTCCCTGGTTTTTTTAATATATAAATGGGGCCAGCATATTGAAGGAGCACTTTGTGGTGCCGCATGGATTTTGCATCCACAATCCCCTTTATCTCAGTTATGTCACTGGGCATGTGATGGGTGGAGACCAGACATTTCTTCAAAAGCAAGGAAGGAAAGCTACTTCTTAATCGGTTTCAGAGTGGCATTGACAGAGGCCTGGGAGTGGTCATCTGGCTGCTAGGCTAAGGATGGTAAGTGACTAGGGAAGACTATGTTGGGGAAAAATGGAGAAATATCTGGAAAAAGGTTATCTGCACCAAAAAAATTAATTCCACAAATTGTGTGCACATTTACATGTCCAAAGAGCCAACAGTGCTGAGTGAAAAATACATATTTAGAAGTGGTAGGTGCTCTGAACCATGCTCCTTAATGTACACTTTAGAACATGGGAGGAACTTCTACCATTTGAATTTACCCACCATATTCCTTAATATAGGAGAAGTCAATCTCAATTTTTATTATTATTGAGAAATCAAGTTGAAGGGCTAAGACCCATAGTGCAGGACACCACCAACAATGAAAAGAGTAAAAAAAAAGGTAAATCAGGAAGTAATGATTAGAGATGCCAGGGTTTTAAAAGCCTGAAGATTGTAGAGGAAAGAAAGAGTGAAGGAGGTAAATAGCTCCACAGCTATAAGGTTGAGAAAGAATGAGTTAGGATAGGACACTGCAGTGAGTCTTGATTTCAATACATTGGAGATGGAGCGATGAGGAAGAAATTAAAGGACGGTGTATTTGAAGCTGAGAAAGGACAAAGGAAAAAAATTCAAAGGAGAACTAACCATAGTGATGTCGATAAAAAGACAAGAAAGGTTGTGATGGGGACAGAGAGGGAGGGAGAGAGGTTTGAGGCTGGAGGTAAGGCAGAGGTTACCCCAGAGACAATAAGCCTGTCCTGTATCCTGTCTCGGTGCAAGAGAGGTAGTAGAGGCGTTACCCCCAGATATGGGAGCAGTACTCAATTCTTGGATGCACTTGGCTTTATAGAGTTAAGAATTTTTATGGGGATCTATGATTCTATAAAAGAAGTGTGAAGCAAAAAAGGGAAACTGAGCTTCCAGTATACAGCATTAGCAGTAGAGGAGATGCAGGAGTTCCACTTGAGGTCAGATGAAATAGCAAGGCCAAGAATGATGGTAGATGGACTAAGAATGATGCCGTGAAATGTAAGAATGGTCGTTGTTGGTTATACTTGCAAAATACATAAAGAAACTAACTGCATTCTAAGGAATTGAAACAAGATCTTCATTGCCCATTGAAGTTCATGGAGGAGATCAAGATGTAGTGTTTTAGTCATTGCATGAACTAAAAGCTGTTAGCACTAATGATGTGCAATCAAAAATAAGTTGAATGTAGAATGAAATCATCTGTAAAAGAATGGATAAACTTGAATGATGAATGGAGGAGATGACTGATATAAAGAAGGAACAGAGTGGGAGAGAGGGCAGAGCCCAGTATTAAATTAATTACATAACTGGTAATATTGAGATTGGCCTGGGTAGATCATATGCAGTTTCACAGCTCAGAGCAACTCATAGCTAACCTATGCATAGCTCTAGGGTGTGCAATCTCGTCATGTCATTTTGGGTGCTTTTTGAAGGTTTTTCTCAAATGCCCTTTGGGGCTTTTAGGTTTGGGTGGAGTTTTAATGAATGATGAGGTTCTGTGTTATAACCAGGATTGACCAATTTTTTCATACTTGCTTGACCAGCCCACTTATCTCCATTTCATTTGCTTATTGCATGAAGATTGATGTTGTAGGTAGCTAATTATTTCATTATACTGCTGTACACAGATGATGACAATCTTGCTCAGCAGAGGTTAAATTTGGACTATTCAAGTGCAGCAGAGCAGAATAAATCGAAGAGTACTGAGCTATGAACTGATGCACCAGCTGGTGCATACATTAGCTTCATAACATTACAAACGGAAAGACAAAACTTAAATAGAAATGATCTGCCCAGCAATTAAGGTCATTAGGATGCATTTACTGGACAAAATACATTGTCATAATGCAGTTAGTGGTATGTATTATAGATATAGAGCTTCTCACCAAATATAAGTATATTATCTGTGGGAAAAATAATTTCCAGTATATTGCAAAAGCTTAGATTAAATAACAGAAAGGAACCGAAGAACACCTGTTGATCTAGAAACCATCTTGATTGTTATTGCGACAGAAGCTTGAACAGCATTGATTCACCATTAAGAAGCAAATAACGTACATAGTATTGTGCTTGAGCTTGAAGTATTATAGTGAATTCAGCTTAGACCATGTTTTCTGCTGTAATAAAGAATCTCACGTTCCTTCCTTTTGAGCCATTATTGAAATGATAATAATTGAAGTCGATAATTGGTGAATAACCTCTTGCTGCTGATTTGAGTGACTTCATTTTATTACTAAGATGTGTATTTATTCAAGTCGTTCTCCTGAAGAAGGAAATGGTGTTGTTATGGTGGAGCTGAAGGACTCGGGCAAGATAATATTTGTGGATGTGATTGCCACCATTTTAGTTTCTTCTAGGGGGTGCCAAAGTGTCCACACTTTGGAATGGTCTGTTTAAAAACAAATAATTGGCAATGGGGGATTTTTGGTGCACCATAATGCTTTACAGACAGTCCTTAATAAGTTAGTATACCTGATCAGACTGCAAACTGCATCAAATGTTGTGGGTATTGTAATAACTGGAAAAATGTATTGGAATAGCCAAGGGTTGGGAGTTGACAGACGGGTAAATAATATAGAAGGAAGAAAATTTTTTGGCACAATAAATCTGGGGACAGGGAGCATTATAACACTACTGGATCAGCCTTAAAGCATAAACTGAGTGTTTTTCTTTTCTGAAAAATTATATAATCAATGAGAAGCTTTATAACTGACTACTTAGAAAGCGAGCAAATCAGTATGCATATCGGGTCTGCTGCTGATGAATTAGTTGCGAAGCAGACTGTTGAACTCCATCATCAAACTATTGTGCTTTATGAAAAATGTTCATCACATTAAGGATATGTTGTTCTGCTGTTAGATTTGCTTATGTTTATTTGCTTGATAAAACTGAACACATTTAAATATTTTTATTGAAGAGCATCTGTTTCATATTCACTGAAGAAGAGACGCAGAGGGAAGCCTATTAATAGGTAACTCCATTGGTTGAGTACCTTCAGTTAGGAGATCATGAGCCTGTCTGCCCTTCAAATCCACTTGCCTCAGTTGGGTGATTTTTGTCTATTGTTAACTAGGTGTGGTGGACAGAGCACTGTGTAGCAGCAGGTGTTCTTTCTGGATTATGCCTCCCGTGGTCAACCAGTGATATTCAGGGTATCATTTGTGAAGAAGCCCGAGGTTCAGAAAGCAGGACGGGTTGTAGTGGAAAGCAGCTCCTACTTTTTGGGGATAAGAAAGGAAAACACTGCAAAATAAGAACTCATTTTAAAAAAAATGTTTCAAGATTCAAAAGTATGATGGAGCCACAAAGATAACACAGTAATACTGCAAACCAAAAAGCTGATTTACATTTAGTCCTGATCTACATTGTTAGGTTTGCGCATTCATGATCGCTTACAGATCTGACATTCATTCCCTGACCTATTGTTTTTCTTCATCTCCATTCACCTGCTTCATGTTGAGGGTATGTGTGAGGAGGCTGTTTGTAATGTGAAGACAATGATCATGTGATGCTAGAGGTGAATATAATTTTGGAAAATATGAATGCCCTGATACAACACCCAGATTACAGAATAATAGATGGCTGCAAGTTTGTTCCAAGAATGAATGCCAGTCAAGTGGGTTCCTATTCCACATTTGTGTAAGCTGGGTGTGTTACATACCCTTTTAGTAATAATTAAAAAAATCATAATTTTGCCTTCATTTTTGAGTGAACCTGATATTATTAGTGCAGTCATTGGTATGTGTTGCAGTAAGTATTGTTTCTTTAAATCGCGTGGTGAGGTTCAGTTGTATTTGCTAAAAATCACATTTCTGAGGTCCTTATGGTGTTTCGTTTTAATCAACAACTGCAGTAACAATAGTGACGGGAATTTCCTTTACAGTAAGATGATAGGCAGTCAGTCTTGGATAATTGGTAGCACTCTTGCCTCTGAGTCAGAAGGTCATGAGTTAAAGCCCCACTCCAGAGTTATGAGCACATCATGTAGGCTGAAACTGGTTGACCGTCAAAGGCTGTAGAGAGGTCGAGAAGGATGAGGAGGGGTAACATCGCATCACATCACCGTGTGACTTTGGGTAGGGCTGTTTCGGTGCAATTCAAGAACTTTGGAGAGGAAAGGGAGGTTGGAAATGGTGCGTTGGTTTGCAAGCTGCCGGTCAAGGATTTTTTTTTAAGGAGGCGGATGATTACAGCAGTTTTGAAATTGAGGGCTTGATAGATTGCTTTGGAGGATCCCAATAAAGTTCTGTCTTTAACTATTTTCGGGCAGATAGCATGATCCCTTATTAAATTTTCAATATTCTAAATATCAGTCAACGAGGCCATTGTGTTTCCAGTCCTCCGAGGTTCTCATTTTTAAAGGGTCACAGTAATCTTAGAAATTGTTTAGCAGCCTCCATTTTGTTTGGGGAGGGAGAAGAGCCCTATGTAATTTTTGTCATGATGTCATGGATAAAGTGATGGGATGATGCATTTTAAGTCAAATGAATAAAAAAGCCAAATACTTTTTCACAAAGGTGGTGTTCCTTTAAGGCGGTTGAAGAATGAGCACTGTATTATGGCCCCCAAGCAGAATGCATCAATGTGGGAGAGGCAAAGATTCACTTAATAAAAATTCAGAAGATGACAAATTAATTATACCTGTTGATATCTTTTCATACTTATATTGAGCTGTGTCTGTGCCTCTTAAAACACTGATTTGTACGATGTAGTTACTTTATTTTCCTCTCCCAATTGTAGCACTTGGTGGCTTTGTGTAAATTTAAATGGGACTACTGTGTTGAGCTGCACCAAATTAGTAGGTACAACATCTATAAATACCTAGTATAATAAATCTGCCATTATTGTTAAAAATTTTAATAGGATCTTCAACAAATACAAAGTAGATTTCATAATAATGCTACAAAATGTACATAGATAAAAGAAACAGTGCTAGCTAAAATTTGCCAACAGACCGTACACCAGCTGAATATAAATTTTACTCCAGCAATATTGCTATATATTTTATCCCCACTTTCTCTGCATTCACAGCCTTTGCGATGATAAACATCTCCACAGCTTACACTAACACCACTCCATGATCAGTCGACCGTAAGTTAAAAGATTTAAACTCATGCTAATTTTTCTTTTCCCAGCTATCTTACCTCTGTACTAGGTCTGATGAGACACTTAGCAACTATGAGAAAACAAAGTACTAATATCAGGCCAGGTTCACTGTGCAGTGCAGTATGATAACCAAAGTGTGTTTTGCTTACAATTTGAGCATCTTTCAATTGAGATGATGTTTAGCATTTCTCTTACAACAATAACCTTGCATTTATATAATTTCTTTCACAGGAGTGTTATCAAACAAAATTTGACCATCTTGGTAGACAGATGAAATTAAATCTTGGATAAATAATTTGTATTCGTGGCTTTCAGTATTTTGACTCGCCTATTGAGTCATTCAAGTGAAACTTCACCAACATTGCATAATAGTCATCCTCCCCCCACCCCCCCCTCAAAAAAGGATTCTGCTCTACAGCATAATATTCAACCATCACTATATTTAGAACATGTCAAAAGCTGGTGGCGGTGTTGGTCAAGGACATGGCACCGATGGGTGTCTAGTTGCACTGTACACCAGATTGGGAGTAGAATACCTTCAAAGACATTTGCACAGAAGTAATCTTAAAGTTAGGAAATACCCTTTTGGCTGCAGTTTGCAATCCACCATCTGCTGTGAATTCCATTTCCACTTCTCAAGTACCAATAACTAGAGATCAATTATCTACTCCTGTTTATTTATCCAAAACGTCAACTGTCATCATTAAGATTAGTTAGCAAGCATCAAAATGAAAAAGTCATGAAACATGGCTATTATATGCTTTGCAGTTGCTAATGACCTTACCCAGCAGGTTCCTTCTCCAACTTGAGAGAATGTCTATTTAGATCTACTCAGAATGACTCCCATGAACACTTTGACTGCACAGCACCAGTTAACATGATTTATATCACTTGGTCTGAATAAATGCAAGTCTTTTCTTTTCAATGACATTTTCTTGGTCTTAGAAAGAATATGAAACACAAAGTTTGGTCGTATGACTGCATCAATTGGAATGGTTTTAAGCAAGAAGTTGTTATCCTATATACGATTCAAAAGATCCAGGGCTTTAGCTATGGGCAGGTGAATGCAAATGAAATTTAACTGAGGGAATTACAGCCTCTGCCATTTATCCACTTTGAACGCTGGATGCATGGGTAGGGGACCGGACTTGTTGAAAGAGGGGTCTGTGCAAGTGCTGTCAGAGCATGCCCATGCACAGGCTTCATAAGTGCAAGTAAAAACTTTCCACAAAAAGAAAATTTCCTGCAGGCAATTTGGTGGCTGCCTTCTCCTCCCACAGGGGGAGGCCCTCGAGAACTGCTGCAGCAAGTCTTCGTACCCTGTCTGGTACGACGTCCTGGGGGACGTCTGCCTGCTGCATGCTAATTACCTCAGAGGCAGAAATGCGGCTGGAGTCAAGGGGAATCTCAATGGAGGGGGAAATCCCACTTGCCAAAGATGCCCCCAGTCAGAAAATCCAGTCCCTAGACTGCATCTGGGTCCAGATCAAGAACATCATATTTAAGCAACTAAACATTACTCACAGGTTTAGCGAAAGATGTGCACAAATATTTTTTTAGATGGGCAAGTTCAAGTAACCAAGGGACAAGGAAGCAATATCTAAAACTAAAATACATTTCAGGCCTCTCCTTTGGCTCAGTAGTTAAATTAGTAAGTAAGTGAGCCACTCAGACCAGGATGATCCCATATTTGTGCTAGGTTAATTGATCTCAGTCACAGCAGCAGCAAGGGTGATAAAATTGGCCTCAGGAAAGTGAACCAGGACTTCTGCTCCTGCTTGCTATCCAGCTGACTAGATGGAAGTGTGTCAACACTGGGAGAAGACAGGTTTAGGCTCAGCCGTGATTTCCCCCATCCTCAAATAACCTGCTCATATTCGCTGTCTATACTTGCATGTGAAGAATGACAAGGTAATGGAGGCCCGTCCAGTGCCAATGTAACCATAACCTAGGAGTTAGTGTCTTTGTGGGGAGGGGAGACATTTGGTCGAACAAGGAGGAAGTTTAAAACAAAATTATCATCTGCTGACCATAGGTACAAATTCAAGATCATCTCCAGACCACACAGTTGACAGACCGGCTCCAAGGATGTGTGGAAGACAGTCAAATTAGTTTTGTTACTTGAGTCCAAACCTTTCTGAAGATCTGAGTCCAATGTCACAGCTCTGAACATTTCAGCAACTCTGTCTTATTAGCAAAATCCAAGATCAGGTACCAAAGATTCCAGCAAAGTATAGCAACCCAATCAGCCAAATCAAAATAAAGCACAAGATGGTTTAGCATTTCCTTCAAAAAAACTTGTTCCAGAAAAGCTACTGACCCAAATAGCATAATTGTTTGGGATTTGACAGCTTAATGAGGAACTAGCTCATCTGTTTCCAGTGTTCCTGCTAACTGACTGTCAGTGTAGAAAGCAGTAACCATCGTGCTTATCCAAAAGGACAGATCAAAGTCAGACCATAACTGCAAAAAGATTTCTCCACTGCCAATTGTATCAAATCTCACGGAAACCATAATGAACAAAAAGCTGGTCATTAATTTGGCTTCAGAGAAATTGATGAACTTGTGAATCATGGGGTACAGCGTGGAAGGAGGCCTTTCGGCCCATCGAGCCTGTGTTGGCTCTATGCAAGAGCAATCCAGCTAGTCCCACTCCCCCGTCCTTTCCCCATAGCCCTGCAAATTTTTTCCTTTCAAGTACTTATCCGGTTCCCTTTTGAAGGCTATGATTGAATCTGCCTCCACCACTCCCTCGGGCAGCGCATTCCAGATCCTAACCACCTGCTGTGTAAAAAGTTTTTCCTCGTGTCACCCTAGTTTCTTTTGCCAATCACCTTAAATCTCTGTCCTCTGGTCCTTGACCCTTCCGCCAATGAGAACAGTTTCTCTCTATCTACTCTGTCTAGACCCTTCATGATTTTGAACACCTCTATCAAATCTCCTTGCAACAGTCTCTGTTCCAAGGACAACAACCCCAGCTTCTCCAGTCTATCCACGTAACTAAAGCTTTCAAACTGAGCTTAAGAAATGGAGAAATTCTCTTGATGCCCATCAAAAGTTGGGAGCAGTAACATGCCTACAAAACAACAGTGACTGCACTACAGAAGTAATTCATTGGCTTTAAAACATTTTGGGATATCCTAAGGACATAAAAGGTGCTATATAACTGCAAGTTCTTTCTTTAACCTCTGATATTTTGAAACCTAAATAGAGAAGGTCATCCTGGACTCTGGTTGCATGCATGAAGAGCTGCTGAAGTTAATATGCAACTTTCTGACTGGGTGGAAATTCTGCTTTAAGATAAATGCTTATTTTTTAAAACTTATTTTAGCATCCATAGTGGCTCATTCAGTGTAGTACATTTGGCATCACTTTGTCACATTCATCTGTGACCTGGTGAACATCATTAATTAAAATTGACATTTTCTTTGCTGATGTACATCAGAATATTGGTGCAGACAAATCTAGATAAAACTGACATTGGATGAGTAAGTGTTGTCAGGCCGGGTAGCTGTGGCCCACCTCCTCCTCATTGCTGCCAGACCTGGCCAATAATTCTTTTGAGAAGGATTGATTTTGATGCCCCCACCCAATTCTGCTCGAGAGTTGCAAACTTTCTTCAGCAACAAACAATTAGCCCTTTGGATTGATAATCATATCCACTCTGTGATTAGCCAAACAAGTAGTAAGATGGCTGGCAAAGTTAGTAGAAGAATGGCAATTCTCCAAAATGCTACCTGGTGCTGTTGGCACTTATAATATTCCAGAAAGCCTACATCTGTACAGTAATAGAATACATGCAAACCAGTGAAGTCTGGGATTATGATTTAAGCAAGCCAGATCTTTGACCGGTAAATGAAAGTTAGCAAGTATACCAGGTGGTGTTATTTATAGAGATTGTCCAGAGTAACTGGAAACCAGCCAAGAGGGGTGATGAATTGAATCCTGATTAGCTAATTCAGGAAGTAATCAAACATTGTGAGCAGAATTAGCACCACTTCACAACTATTAACTGTGCCTGTAAAGAAGACAAGTAATCAGTGATCATACTCTGCTTTTGGTTACTGATTTCAGAAGTATCCTTAATTGATTAGAAAACCAGCCCTTGGCTCAAAGGGATAAATACTGATTGAAGGAATTTAAATCATTGCCTAGCTAATAAATTACAATAAATACTAGGCATTACTTTAGACCAAGTCAAACATCAGACATTCATTGCAAGAAAATACTTTTTTAAGGAAATATCTTACAGCACTAAAGGAGAACAGATATTTTTGGCAATGTAAAAGCCATTCTCTAATAATGAGCCGATCTTCTGTGGTATTGCTCGTGGCAAATCAATGGAATTTTTTTTTTATTCGTTCACAGGATGTGGGCGTCGCTGGCAAGGCCAGCATTTATTGCCCATCCCTAATTGCCCTCGAGAAGGTGGTGGTGAGCCGCCTTCTTGAACCTCTGCAGTCCGTGTGGTGACGGTTCTCCCACAGTGCTGTTAGGAAGGGAGTTCCAGGATTTTGACCCAGCGACAATGAAGGAACGGCGATATATTTCCAAGTCGGGATGGTGTGTGACTTGGAGGGGAACGTGCAGGTGGTGTTGTTCCCATGCGCCTGCTGCTCTTGTCCTTCTAGGTGGTAGAGGTTGCGGGTTTGGGAGGTGCTGTCGAAGAAGCCATGGCGAGTTGCTGCAGTGCATCCTGTGGATGGTACACACTGCAGCCACAGTGCGCCGGTGGTGAAGGGAGTGAATGTTTAGGGTGGTGGATGGGATGCCAATCAAGCGGGCTGCTTTATCTTGGATGGTGTCGAGCTTCTTGAGTGTTGTTGGAGCTGCACTCATCCAAGCAAGTGGAGAGTATTCCATCACACTCCTGACTTGTGCCTTGTAGATGGTGGAAAGGCTTTAGGGAGTCAGGAGGTGAGTCACTCACCGCAGAATACCCAGCCTCTGACCTGCTCTCGTAGCCACAGTATTTATATGGCTGGTCCAGTTAAGTTTCTGGTCAATGGTGACCCCCAGGATGTTGATGGTGGGGGATTCGGTGATGGTATTGCCGTTGAATGTCAAGGGGAGGTGGTTTGACTCTCTCTTGTTGGGGATGGTCATTGCCTGGCACTTATCTGGTGCGAATGTTACTTGCCACTTATGAGCCCAAGCCTGGATGTTGTCCAGGTCTTGCTGCATGCGGGCTCGGACTGCTTCATTATTTGAGGGGTTGCAAATGGAACTGAACACTGTGCAGTCATCAGCGAACATCCCCATTTCTGACCTTATGATGGAGGGAAGGTCATTGATGAAGCAGCTGAAGATGGTTGGGCCTAGGACACTGCCCTGAGGAACTCCTGCAGCAATGTCCTGGGGCTGAGATGATTGGCCTCCAACAACCACTACCATCTTCCTTTGTGCTAGGTATGACTCCAGCCACTGGAGAGTTTTCCCCCTGATTCCCATTGACTTCAATTTTACTAGAGCTCCTTGGTGCCACACTCGGTCAAATGCTGCCTTGATGTCAAGGGCAGTCACTCTCACCTCACCTCTGGAATTCAGCTCTTTTGTCCATATTTGGACCAAGGCTGTAATGAGGTCTGGAGCCGAGTGGTCCTGGCGGAACCCAAACTGAGCATCGGTGAGCAGGTTGTTGGTGAGTAAGTGCCGCTTGATAGCACTGTCGACGACACCTTCCATCACTTTGCTGATGATTGAGAGTAGACTGATGGGGCGGTAATTGGCCGGATTGGATTTGTCCTGCTTTTTGTGGACAGGACATACCTGGGCAATTTTCCACATTGTCTGGTAGATGCTAGTGTTGTAGCTGTACTGGAACAGCTTGGCTAGAGGCGCAGCTAGTTCTGGAGCACAAGTCTTCAGCACTACAGCTGGGATGTTGTCGGGGCCCATAGCCTTTGCTGTATCCAGTGCACTCAGCAGTTTCTTGATATCACGTGGAGTGAATCGAATTGGCCGAAGACTGGCTTCCGTGATGGTGGGGATATCGGGAGGAGGCCGAGATGGATCATCCACTCGGCACTTCTGGCTGAAGATGGTTGCAAACGCTTCAGCCTTGTCTTTTGCACTCACGTGCTGGACTCCGCCGTCATTGAGGATGGGGATATTTGCAGAGCCTCCTCCTCCCGTTAGTTGTTTAATTGTCCATCACCATTCACGACTGGATGTGGCAGGACTGCAGAGCTTTGATCTGATCCGTTGGTTGTGGAATCGCTTAGCTTTGTCCATAGCATGTTGCTTCCGCTGTTTAGCATGCATGTAGTCCTGAGTTGTAGCTTCACCAGGTTGGCACCTCATTTTTAGGTACGCCTGGTGCTGCTCCTGGCATGCTCTTCTACACTCCTCATTGAACCAGGGTTGATCCCCTGGCTTCTTGGTAATGGTAGAGTGAGGAATATGCCGGGCCATGAGGTTACAGATTGTGCTGGAATACAATTCTGCTGCTGCTGATGGCCCACAGCGCCTCATGGATGCCCAGTTTTGAGCTGCTAGATCTGTTCTGAATCTATCCCATTTAGCACGGTGGTAGTGCCACACAACACGTTGGATGGTGTCCTCAGTGCGCAGACTGGACTTCGTCTCCACAAGGACTGTGCGGTGGTCACTCCTACCAATACTGTCATGGACAGATGCATTTGCGACAGGTAGATTGGTGAGGACGAGGTCAAGTAAGTTTTTCCCTTGTGTTGGTTCGCTCACCACCTGCCGCAGGCCCAGTCTAGTAGCTATGTCCTTCAGGACTCAGCCAGCTCGGTCAGTAGTGGTGCTACCGAGCCACTCTTGGTGATGGACATTGAAGTCCCCCACCCAGAGTACATTTTGTGCCCTGTTTTATTAATATACGAATGTTACATAAGAAACTAGCAATGAATTATTAGGGAAACTTTTTTACGGTAACTGAATCAGTCACATTTTATTGCATGGGATTCTGGGATTATTACCGGAATTTTGGCAACAAATTCTGCAAGTATGTCCCTTTTTCCATGGAAATCATAAATGAGTGGCCTTTATTATTATATGTTCCTTTGCCCCTGTATTTAGTTTTTGTTTTACCTTTTTAAAGCTCAGGATACACAATAAAGCAGACAACACATAGATTGGAGGGAGGTATTTTTTTTTATTCGTTCATGGGATGTGGGCGTCGCTGGCGAGGCCAGCATTTATTGCCCATCCCTAATTGCCCTTGAGAAGGTGGTGGTGAGCCACCTTCTTGAACCGCTGCAGTCCGTGTGGTGAAGGTTCTCCCACAGTGCTGTTAGGAAGGGAGTTCCAGGATTTTGCCCCAGCGACGATGAAGGAACGGCGATATATTTCCAAGTCGGGATGGTGTTTGACTTGGAGGGGAACGTGCAGGTGGTTTGGTAATACTGGCCAGTGCAATGTGAAGTTTAGTAGCAACTTTGGAGTGAGAAAGCTAAGGTAGCTTTGGGGATTGGTTTTGGTTTATGGCAACAACAACAACTTGCATTTATATGGCACCTTTTAATGTAGTAAAACACCTCGAGGTGCTTCACAGGAGCATAATCAGACAAAAATTGACACTGAGCCAAGGAAGGAGATATTAGATGACTAAAAGCTTGGTGAAAGAGGTAGATTTTAAGGAGCATCTTAGAGGCGGAGATGTTTTAGGGAGGGAATTCCAGAGCTTAGGGCCTAGGCAGCTGAAGGCACTGCCGCCAGTTGTGAAGCAAAGGAAGAGGGGATGCACAAGAGGTCAGAATTGGAGGGGTGTGGAGGTCTCGGAAGGTTCTAGGGCTGGAGGAGGTTACAGAGAAACGATGGGGCGAAGCCATGGTGGGATTTGAAAACACGGATAAGAATTTCAAAATCGAGGCTTTGACGGACCTGGATCCAATGTAGGTCAACAAGGACAGGGGTGATGGTTGAACGCGACTTGATGTGAGTTAGGATATGGGCAGCAGAGTTTTGGATGAACTCGAGTTTATGGAGGGTGAAAGGGAAGGTTGGCCAGGAGAACATTGGAATAGTCGAGTCTGTAGGTAACAAAAGCATGGATGAGGGTTTCAGCAGCAGATGGGCTGAGGCAGGGGCATAGACGGGTGATATTACGGAGGTGGATGTAGGCGGTCTTTGTGATGGAAGGGGATATGTGGTCGGAAGCTCACCTCCGGGTCAAATAGGATGCTGAGGTTGCGAATAGTCTGGTCAACTTGAGACAGTGACCAGGGAGGGGGATGGAATTGGTGGCTAGGGAACGAAGTTGGTGGCCAGAGCTGAAGACAATCATAGAGTGGTTACAGCACAGAAGGAGGCAATTCAGCCCGTCGAGCCTTTCCTGGCTTTCTGCAAGAGCAATCCAGCTAGTCCCACTCCCCCGCCCTTTCCCTGTAGCCCTGCAGTTTTTTTTCCTTCAAGTACTTATCCAATTCCCTTTTGAAAGCCACGATTGAATCCACCTCCACCATACTTTCAGGCAGTGCATTCCAGATCATAACCATTTGCTGCGTAAAAAGTTTTTCCTCCTGTCGCCAATGGTTCTTTTGCCAATTACCTTAAATCTGTGTTCTATGGTTCTTCACCCTTCTGCCAATAGGAACAGCTTCTCCCTATCTACTCTGTCTAGACCTCTCATGATTTTGAACACCTCTACCAAATCTCCTCTCAACCTTCTCTGCTCTAAGGAGAATAACCCCAGCTTCTCTAGTCTATCCACGTAACTGAAGTCCCTCATCCCTGGAACCAATCTAGTAAATCTTTTCTGCACCCTCTATAAGGCCTTCACGTCTTTCCTAAAGTGCGGTGCCCAGAATTGAACACAATACTACTGTTGTGGACGAACCAGTGTTTTATAAAGGTTCATCATAACTTCCTTGCTTTTGTACTCTATGCCTCTATTTATAAAGCCCAGGATCACGTATACTTTTTTAACTGCTTTCTCAACCTGCCCTGCCACCTTCAACGATTTGTGCACATATACCCCCAGGTCTCTCTGTTCCTGCACCGCCATAGAATTGTACCTTTTTGTTTATATTGCCTCTCCTTGTTCTTCCTACCAAAATGTATCACTTCGCACTTCCCTGCATTAAATTTCCTCTGCCACATGTCCATCCATTCTGTGTCCTCTTGAAGTCTATCACTATCACTCTTACTGTTCACTACACTTCCGAGTTTTGTGTCATCTGCAGATTTTGAAATTGTTCCCTGTACACCCAAATCCAAGTCATTAATATATATCAAGAAAAGCAGTGGTCCTAGTACCGACCCCTGGGGAACACCACTGTATACCTTCCTCCAGTCCGAAAAACAACCGTTCACCACTACTCTCTCTTTCCTGTCATTTAGCCAATTTCGTATCCATGCTGCCACTGCCCCTTTTATTCCATGGGCTTCAACTTTGCTGACAAGCGTATTATGTGGCACTTTATCAAATGGCTTTTGAAAGTCCATATACACCACATCAACCGCATTGCCCTTCAGCCCTCTCTGTTACCTCATCAAAAAATTCTATCAAGTTAGTTAAACATGATTTGCCTTTAACAAATCCATGCTGGCTTTTCTTAATTAATTATCCAAGTGACTGTTAATTTTGTCCCAGATGATCATTTCTATAAGTTTCCCCAGCACCGAAGTTAAACTGACTGGCCTGTAGATGCAGGATTTATTCTTACAGCCTTTTTTCAACAAGGGTATAACATTTGCAATTCTCCAGTCCTCTGGCATCACCCCCATATCTAAGGATGATTGGAAGATTATGTCCGCAATTTCCACCCTTCCCTCAACAACCTAGGATGCATGATGGTGATTTATCTACTTTAAGTACAGCCAGCCTTTCTAGTACCTCCTCTTTATCAATTTTTAGCCCATCCAGTATCTCAACTACCTCCTCTTTTACTGTGACATTGGCAGCATCTTCTTCCTTGGTAAAGACAGATGCAAAATATTCATTTAGTACCTCAGCCGTGCCCTCTGCCTCCATGCGCAGGTCTCTTTTTTGAGGGGTGGGGCTGATTAGACCTGTTCCCTAATCAGCCCCACCCCTCCTCTTACTACCCGTTTACTATTTATATGCCTATAGAAGGCTTTTGGATTCCCTTTTATGTTAGTTGCCAGTCTATTCTCATATTCTCTCTTTGCCCCTCTTATTTCCTTTTTCACTTCCCCTCTGAACTTTCTATGTTCAGCCTGGTTCTCACTTTTTTTATCAACCTGACATCTGTCATTTGCTCCCTTTTCCTGTTTCATTTTACTCTCTATCTCTTTCGTTATCTACAGAGCTCTAGCTTTGGTTGCCCTACCTTTCCCCCTTGTGGGAATGTACCTAGACTGTACCCGAATCATCTCCTCCTTAAAGGCTGCCCGCTGTTCAATTACAGTTATGCCCGCCAATCTTTGATTCCAATTTACCCAGGCCAGATCCGTTCTCAACCTCTGAAATTGGCCCTCCTCCAGTTAAGTATTTTTACTCTAGATTGCTGCTTGTCCTTTTCCATAGCTAATCTAAACCTCATGATACTATGATCACTGTTCCCTATATGATCCCCTACCAACACTTGACCCACCTCATTCCCCAGAACCAGATCCAGCAATGCCTCATTTCTCGTTGGGCTGGAAATGTACTGATCAAGAAAGTTCTCCTGAACACATTTCAGAAATTCTTCCCCTCTCTGCCTTTTACACTGTTACTATCCCAGTCTATATTAGGATAATTGAAGTCTCCCATTATCACTGCTCTATGGCTCTTGCACCTCTCTGTAATTTCCTTGCAAATTTGCTCCTTTATATCCTTCCCACTACTTGGTGGCCTATAGAATACACCCAGTAGTGTAATGGTACCTCTATTGTTTCTTAACTCTAACCAAATAGATTCTATTCTTGACCCCTCCAGGACACCCTCTCTCTCCAGCACTGCAAAATTCCCCTTAATCAATACTGCCACCCCCTCCTTTCTTCCCTTCCCTATCTTTCCTGAACACCTTGTATCCAGGAATATTTAGTACCCTATCCTGCCCTTTTTTGAGCCAGGGATAGGGCGGGAAAGTGGAGTTGAGGTAGAAGAACCATATCCCGTGAAATGTTCAAGTCCTATTCAATCCAGATTGAGCTTCAACCCCCATGTCGGATCCATCACCAAAGACTGCTTTCTTCCATCTCCACAGTATTGCTTGCCCCTACCTCAGCTACACCACCACTGAGTTTCTTATCCATGCTTTTGTCACCTCCTAAACCCAGTTTCTCCAATAGTGTATTCTCCATATTCCTGCCTGCTCTAAGTTGTACTCAGCCATCAGCCCCGTGCTCTCTTACTTACATTTGGTCCCTGTCCCCAACAAATTGAATTTAAAATTGCTGTTGTCGTTGTCATATCCCTCCATGGCCTCACCCCAGCCCATCACTGCAGCCTAATATCCCCTCCCTCATCCTTCTATTCTTCAACTCTGGCCTTTTGTGCACCCCCCCTCCCCTCTTTGTCCAACCATTTGCACCAGAATGTTTCTGCCTCCACCCGACTTTTGAACCCTACCTTTCTACTGCTCCACTTCTGAAATCCCATCTTTATGACCAGGCTTTCAGTCACACACCCTAACTCTCCCACCATGATGTGGCATTCATTCCTTTATCTATTTCTTTTTTCTCCCCTCTCTGTAAAACCCTCTGGAATATTTACAACATTAACGATGATGCATGAATGCAAGTTGTTGTAAAGTATAATTTTAAGTTAACTACTGTGTTACTGTTGATCAGCTTATTTATCTTGCTTCTATTTAAATTTCTCTTGTAATAAATTTGATTTGTCGCTTTAGCCTGAACCACACGGTTTGTCAACAGGGTATTTCTTTACCACTCAAAACGATTAGAAGGGTATGTTGGGCATCCTGTGTGTCTTCCAGTGCAAGATAATTCAGTAAAAGGGTGATGGTTAATCTTGTGGCATGCTAACCCATTCATTTAATGCACAAGGTTTATAAATTGCAGTGTTCCTGCTTCTGGAAAGTGCTTTGTTGCTGTGAGCACAGAGTATTATGAGAACGCCTGAATTGTAACAGATGTTTTTTTCCATCTACAATTCAATATTGTGCTTCATTAAGCCGGTGGTGATGGGTATTAATATGTGTTTTTGTAAACTTTGATAGGGTAGACATAGAAATTTGATTTAACAGGATTTTACCCAGTAGAAATGACAATAACAGGTGGTGAAAATATATAACAGATACTAATTAGGGTGACCATTCTGCTCAGCATAGTTCATTCATTCAGAAATATCCCATGGTTCTCCTGTCACAGCATCAATCCTAAATTTGATTTTTATCCGTTTGAACCTGTGTCCCTTGTGCCACCTCTCAGTCACCCCCTTTCAAGGCTGAACAGTCCAAGTTTCTCCATTTTTGTTTTTCTTGTAACTCAGTTACCTAACAGTAATGATCAACTTGTGACATTTGTGAGAAACAACATTTATTCCAAAGGTAAGGAAGACTTGAACTTCCAAAGCTATTTGCAAAGTTTTTAAAGCCGCCTTCTTTCATTGAATAAATTTTGCCTTAAGTAACTCTGTCTATGATAAAAAGAAGAAAGGAAAAGAACAGACAGTCCTTTCCAATTTATCTCCACCGAGAAATATTAAATGAGCAGCGGGTGTCTTTCTCTGTTCCTTGAATAACCCTCTGGTGAAAATAATGGGTGCCACTTGAATCGTTTAACAAATCTATTTAATTCATTTTAGATGTGCCAAATTCTCTTAGTGGGAAGAGTTTGGTCTAACTTGTGGCAGAATGGGGCTGAGAGAGAGTTTTAGTTAACTCTGTGACTTAATATCAAGCAAATATAGAACTATATTTTTAAAAAGAGTTCAGGTACCATTAAACTTTCCGTTCTGCCTTTGATTCCTCACAACAGGCAAATGCAGTTTTAATTTTTTTTTCTGTTTTGAACCGTTATGAGGCTAAAACCTCTTTAGTTTAGAGATTTCCCAAGCTGCTGTGGCTCCAGATGACGAGCCTGTAGGAGCTGCAGTTGTACTACTTTTCAGGTTGAAATTTTTAAATTTAAGTGATCCCTTTCCGCTTTTGCTTTGTAGCCTGACATGTTATTCTCTTCCTCACCATGACATACTGTCCATGCCACTTTAAATCTACCACTGACTAATCTTTAGGTTTTTTTTGTTTTATTTTGGATTTTCTGCTTCTTCTCAGTGGGAGAGTGTCTTGTTTCCACTTGCACCTCGCCCTGTCCAAAACTGAACTCACTGTAGAAAATCATGGGCTGAACACGTTTTGCCATTGATCCCTGGCGGTGTACATTGGTACAAAAGTAATCTACACCATAAAATCAGCCGTCGTTTTAAAAGAAAGAATTTGCAATTATGTAGTACCTTGTACATCTTCAGGACATCCCAAAGCGCTTTATAGCCAATGAATTACTTTTGTTGTTATGTAGGCAAATGTGGCAGCCAATTTGAGATATCAAGGTCCCACAAACAGCAATGAGATAAATGATCAGTTAATTTTTTTTTTGGGTGGTGTTGGTTGAAGGATAAGTGTTGGTTAGCACACCAGAGAATCCCTTGCTCTTGTTCAAACAGTGCCTTGGGATCTTTTACGGTCACCTGCACAGACAGGGCCTCGGTTTAACATCTCATCTGAAAGACGGCACCTCTGACAATGCAGCACTCCCTCACTACTGCACTGAAGTGTGGACCTAGAGTGAGGCTTGAACCCACAACCTTCTGACTCTAAGGCAAGAGTGTTACCACTGAACCCAGCTGACACTCGATTTTGAGAGGTAGTCATCATCAGAATTATTATAGTATGAGTGCAGCTTGACACTAACAATTGGGCCTCATCAGACCTGCTTGTTGAGGACTTTGGAAGGGAGAGAATGAAATCCTTGCTTGACCATTGAGGAGTCCTATTATTAACCAGATTCACTTTTGCAGTAGTCTTATTATGAAGACTGTTCTTGAACTTTTTTTTTGTTTCAAGCTTCTTTCTTGTAACGGGAAGTAACTTATTTGTAATAGCAACAAGGTTCTCAAAAATACCAATTAGCACTATCATAAAAATGTTCCAGGGATGGATAGCTTAAGTCTTGGAAAATGATCACAAAGTAACTACAGAAAATATTCTCCTGTTCCAGGGCAAGTATTCCAGAATGTATCTCCAAGACATTGATAGAATAGAATCACAGAATGCTACAGCACAGAATTAGGCCATTTGGCCAGTCAATTCTGCACTAGTGTTTTTCTCCAGATGAGCCACTTGGCCTAGTCCAACTCCTCTGTTCACTCCTCATACCCTTTTTCAAGCAACTATCTTAATTCCCTTTGAAAAGGACTTATGGACTCTGCTTCAGCAACAGTTTGTGGCAGAGAATCGCACTTTTTAACCACCCTTTGCTGTAAAGAACCTCCCTCTCATCAGCATTGCCGACCAATGGAAATAATCTATCACTATTTACCATATCATAATCTTTCATAATTTTGATGGCCTTTATCACCCTTCAATCTTCTCAGTGCTAGTGAAGAAAGTCCTAACTTCTCATTTCTGTTCGTAACTGTAATTATAGCAATTCTAAGAACCAAGCTAACTTTTTGTACATAACTAATATTACACAATGTTTGTTTTCTTAAATTTCTTATCACTGTAGGAACCTGTATTAATCTAAACTAGCTGCCTCTGGGGTTGCAAAATGACTGGTTTCTTCTCTCAGATTCTCCGATTCAAACAGAACAGGTCTTTCTTTATATCCTGGAAGAATTACTGGGACTTCCTGAATTTTGAATAATTAACTACTCAGATTTAAAAAGGAACCCTCAGTCATATACAATCCAAACCACAAAGTTTGGTACAGGAATCTAAATTTGAATTGTTTTTTTAAACTGCTTATGTTCAATGACAGGATTTAAGGGAAATCAGCAAACCAAAACTAGACAGAAATATTTCATTTTTGTCACAGTATTTTATCAAAAACACATTGACTCCCGTTTCCTTTATCTCTCTTCTCTTCTCTGTTATTTCTTCAAAGAAAGATTAGTCAAGCATGACCTGCCCTTTGAAAATCCATGTTGCCTGACTCTGATTAATTCACGTTTCTCCAAGTGCTCAGTAATTTCATCCCATGTTATAGACTTTAGCGCATGGAATTTCCGCAGTGGTTCTCCTTATCTCCCGCTGTAACTATGGTGGGATGTGGGTGGAAACTCTGAAGAAACAGTGGAAAGGGCCATTTATGTTATTTTTCCGGGGTTTCTGCTGACCTTCCCCCAAAGTTACGGCAGGAGATTGAGAGAACTCTGCAGAAATTCTGCAACAGCTGGAGCAAGACTGATTGTGCTGTGATTTCCTGGCTTATCCTTTTTTGAAGAAGTTTGTCACATTTGCCATGCTCCAGTTTTCTGGTGCAACCTTTCTTTTCACAGAATTTTTAAAAATTATAGTCTGACACTGTGCTATATGTTTCCTAGCTCCATTCCAGATCCTCAGATATAAACCATCAGTTTCCTGTGATTTCTCCACCTTAAGTTTGAGTAACTTCTTAATGCCATTGAATAATAACTTTCACTACCTGTTCTATATCCACATCTGATAGGTCTATAATATCTCCCTTCCCTGTGAATACGGAGGCAAAGTACTTATTTATTATCTCTCTTAGTCTCTTGCTGTCCACTACATGTATAACTTCTTTAGCTCTTTCAAGTGCTGCCCCTAACTTGAATATCCTCTTACTACTTGTAGAAAGACTGTCATTGCCCTTTGTTTATTTACTATGATTGCAATGGATTGTGATCCATTGCTCTGGCACTCTATATGTATGTAAATGATTAAAGAAACAAAACCGATTGTGATGAGAGCAAATAAAATCACGATGAGATATAATGGTGAAAAACCCAACACAAAGGGCATTTTTCCGTGATCAGTAATAAATTGCAAAAATCTAAATCCTGTTATAGTTAAAATAGAGCAGACACATGAATATTCAAGGTTTAAAACTGCACTCCTTGTATTTAAAAGCTCTCCACTCAGATGATGCATGTTTGTGCATTGTGTCTAATATTCTGCTCTACAAAGGGTATTCCTGTCACTGGGAAGGAAGCACTGAACAGAGGACAGCCACTTCCCGGGAAATCTGAGGGTACACATTACCTGGATATTCTCTTGGCCAGAGTATATTATGTGATATCAAAAAAAAAAGAAAAGGCTTCAAAGTAGTGCAGAGCAGAAACGCCACACACAACACTCACCAAGCAGTAAGTTACCCTTGACGAATGATGGTGAAATTCAGTGTTTCCAGTGAAGATGCTCAGCCATATGTTACATCTAAGCTTGGCTGTCAGTCAGACACATTGTGGAGTTGTCATTGCTCTTGCCATTACACACATAATGGATTGATGATGTTGCTATCCAGGATGAACAGCTGGCTCTATGGCCCCAATGTAAACAAATGCTGTATTTTTATACTCGAAAAATGTTGAAACTAATTCTAACTCTCAAACATGTGTTTACATTTAGATTGTAATTCCTGCACTAAACTTTAACACTAAAAATTGTTGGGAAATGCAGCTTTAATTTTTTATTATTTTGCTTGTGCTTTGTTGGTAATTCTGACCTGGATGTTTACTGAGCAAAATAATTTATTGTGGAGGAGGGGGAGGGAGGGGGAGGGAATGGGGATGGGGATGGGGATGGGGGTTAAGGGTAGCACTTTCAACAACTATGTACTTTGTTACCCAATGATACATGTATGCGCTCCGGTGGTAGAAATGGTTTGCCTTTTCCTTGAATGTAAACACTGCAGTATGAAGTGTGTCCTGGGGACTAGACACCCCGCACCCTTCCCCTAGTTTATCACACGTAGGTTATTGGTCTCCACAGTGTCGTCTTCATTAGGTGGGCTACAGGCTTTTCTATGACCAGTACCAGTATTTCTTTTCCTCGCTTCAGAGATTGAAAAAGCTTGAGAGACAGTCTGCTCAATATTCCCAGCCAGACCAGTGACCAGCATCCTTATGACTCAGGCTCAGGAACATCTGGATTGTGAACCAGTGTTACTGCTGAACCATAGTTTACACTGGTAGCTTATCCAACTGGGAACCCGGCATAGATTCAACTTCCAATGGAACTGATGCTGTAAATGTTCGATTGTGCAAGATGTACTTCTACAGAACGAGTTGCATTTCACATTAGTGAGACTGTAGAAAAACTGCAGTGTAAAGTGTCTCATGGTGTCAATTTGAAATCTCTATCCTGGTCGGGCTTGCTATTGCCTAGCAACATAGATGTAGCAAGACAGTGTTGCTCAGCTGTCACCCTTCTGGCATCTGTCTGGAAATCAGTGCTGGACCATGGTGTTTGTGGTATCGACAGGACACGTTGCATCGATGATATCTGAAATATAGCGTAAACTGCACTCGGTTTGCTCCGAGTCTGGCTCAGATAGCAGTCGCCCACTCAATTTTTGTGAACCAAATTCTTTTGTTGAACCTTTTCAGTGTTAAATAATATATTTTTCATCAACAAATATCTGCAAAACAATTGTGTAAATTTGCTTCATGTTATGGAAACAGCATTATAAAACTGAGACCCACTAAGCATTTCTTAATTCACAGCATTTGTCTATTTTTTTAATAACGTTGCCTTTGCAGAAATGATACCACCCGGCTGACAGTTTAGTACAGAAACTCCTCCTATTAGCACTTAATTTTCCTATTTATCACGGCTGAAAGAAAGCTACTTGTATACTCGTCATTTGCAGTAATTAAATACCAGCTTTTAATTTCTACAATTCTGAAGGTCACAGTCCAAACCAAAGGAGCACATTGTTTGAAATTTCCGTTTAGAGGTAATTGGTGTCTTGTTACATTTGTATCATCTTTATTTTAATTAGAGAGTTCTGTTTTGTAGCAGTGAACATTTAATTTAGTTACTGTAAAATTTATGAGGACCAGTAAAATAGTTCTGGTTTCCAGCAAGTTCTTTGTATCAAGATTTCAATTATAAGGAGCTGCGGCTCGGAACAGGGGGAGAAAATGCATTACATTGAGAGGCTGTTTTAGGCTTAAAGAAGAAGAAAGAACTTACATTTGTGTAGCATCTTTCACGACCCCAGGATGTCCCAAAGCGCGTTACAGCCAATGAAGTACTTTTGAAGTGTAGTCACTGCTTAGGGCATTAATAGTGAGTGACTTTAGTTATTCAAAGATAAACTGGGGTAAAAGTAATGTAAGTGGCAAAAAAGGGGAGGTGTTTCTGCAGAGTGTCCAGGATTGCTTTCTGCAGAGTGTCCAGGATTGCTTTCTACATCCATTTTTTTCAGTCCAGAAAGGAAGGAGGCAGTTCTGGATTTAGTTGTAGAAAATGAAGTGGGGTAAGGGTCGAGGAACATCTAGGAAAGAGTGATCATAAAATAATTAGGTTCAATAAGAAAACTGAAAACGAGAGGGAAAAGTCAAGGATAAAGCTAATTTCACCAAGATAAAAAGAGAACTAACCAAAATAAATTGGGAGAGAAAAATTGGCAGATGAGACACTGAACAGAAAAGTGTTCAAACAAGAGATGTTTAGGGTACAAACTAGATGTATTCCCACAAGAAGTAAAGGAGGTCCAGCATAACAATAACTTTCATTTATATAGCGCCTTTAACATAGTGAAACATCACAAGGTGCTTCACTGGAGCGATTATCAAACAAAATTTGACACCGAGACACATGAGCTATTAGGATAGTGACCAAAAGCTTGGTCAAAGAGGTAGGTTTTACGGAGTGACTTGAAGGAGGAAAGAGAGACGGAGATGTTTAGGGAGGGAATTCCAGAACTTGGGGCTGGAGTTCTTTGGCTGAGCAGAAAAATTTAAACTGAAAATGAGACATAAGAAAAATTTAAGGCTAATGACACAAAAGAAAATCAAGTGGGATATAGAAAACATAGAGGAGAAGCAAAAAAGATTAGAACAGCTAAGAAGGAGGTGTAAAGATAGATCGGCAGGTAACAAGAGGGAAATAGTAAAGGATTTTATAAACGCATGAAAAGTAAAAGAATAGTTAAGGAATGAGCACAGCCAATTAAAGATTGAAAGGGAAATCTTATGGATGGTAAAGGGACAGCTGAGATATTAAATGAGTAGTTTGCCTCGGTTTTCACAGAAGGGTGTGATAATGGGAATGGAAGAGGAGGAAATGGAGCAACTAGAGCAATGGAGCAGTACTGAAATAGTACTGAAAAAATTGGTGGAACTCCAAGTGGAAAAGGCACTGGACCTTGATAGCAGGCATCCTATAATGCTGAGGGAAGTTAGAGAGGAAATAGCAGAGGGCTTTGACCACAATCTCTAAAACGTCCTTGGATATGGAGTTGCTGTTGCACTAGAGGGTTACCAGGTTTCGAATGTGATACCTCTGTTCAGATTTTAAAAAGGCGAGTCATATATGACAAATTTAATAAAGTTCTTTAAGGAAACAAGGGAGTTTACTGATGAAGGAAAAGCAGTGGATGTTCGGCATATGAATTTTCAAAAGGCATTTCTAAGGTGTCGCATAGGCAGCATGTTTAAAAATGAAGACATTAGGGGGTGAATTTCTGCTAGGGTTCTTCTGCTCAGTTGTCATATCTTCGGGGAAAGAACCATGGAAACCCTAGAAATATGGCATAAGTGGTGTTTATGCCACTTTTCCGGGGTTTTCGTGGCTCTTATGCCAAAGTTAAGGTCCAGGGAAATTCATCCCCGTGATATTATAGAGAATGTGACAGTGTAGTTAAAGAACAGGAAACAGGGAATAATTGTTAATGGATTTTTTTGGATGAGGAGTGTAAACAGTGGTATCCCAAGAAGTCAGTATTAAAACCATTGCTCTTCTCATTTAACAAATGATCTGGACTGGAGTACAGGGGGCACAATGTCAGAATTTGCAGACAACACAAAAATAAGGAGCGTGGTTAACTGAAGAGGACTGCATACAACTTCAGGAGGACATAGACAAATTAGTAAATTGGGCAGATAGATATCAGGTGAAACTTAATGCAAAATAATTTCTTATTTTTCTTCAGAAAAGTTGACGTATACTAAGTGGCAAAACTTTAAGAAGATAGTGAAAATTTTAAAAGTGAGAGGATAAGTTGACTATGCTTAAGAATGGAAACAGGATATCAGATTTATAAATAGGGGCACCAAGTACAAAAGCAAAGAGGTAATGCTAAAGCTGTATAAATCATTAATTAGGCTGCAGTTAGATTTTATGTCCAATTTTGGGCATCCCACTTTAAGAAGGATGCAAAACCATAGCTGGGCACAGAAAAGATTCAGTAGGATGTCACCTTGGATGAGAATCTTTAGTTATGAGGAAACACTAGAGAAATTGGGGTTCTTTTCACTAGAGCAGAGAATTGTTACGAGGAGGTCTGATAGAGGGGTTCAAATGTATGAGGGACTTTGATAACATAAATTGGGAAAAACTATTTGCACTGGTTAGTGATTCGGTAACTAAAGAGCTTAAATTTAAGATTGACACCAAAACAACAAAGGGGGGGTTAGGAGAATTTTTTTATGAGAAACTTTGGTGGAAGCGGAATCCATAATGGCTTTTAAAAGGTAAATGGATAAATATTTGAGAGAAAAATTTGAAAGGGAGGGAATGAAGCTGGCACAGATGCGATGGGCTGAATGGCCTCATTTCGTGATGTAAAATTCTATATACATTAAACAGAGCTACCCTGTAGTCAACTGCTGAATACTTCATAAACTTTTGTAGCAATGAGGCCACAAACACTTTTTATGTCCTTTTTGCACATCATTCAGTGTTACTTTATGCTGTAAAACTATATGATTTATAGGACTATGGTGGTGCAAAGCAGTTTAATTGCCAAGACGTTGCAGTGTAAATCTGGTCAAGGTTTCCCTTTAGCCAAGGACCATAATTCCAAGCAATAACTTGCTCAAGGGATGCTCTAATGACAAACCGAAGATAAATTTTACTTTTAACAGTGCAACCATATGTTTCTGCTTCTCCTTTCTTCCCCAAACATGGCCATAGACTTCTCCTTGTCACCTGCTTTATTAAAAATCAATAACAACCACCTCAGTTTTGATTTTGTGTGTAGTAGTATTGCAGTGTATCAATGTTGCACTGTTTCAGGGAATCAGACTGGGAATTAAACTCTTCATCCCCATGGAGCACAGACATGGATGGAATTGCGCTCCTGGGGCATCACCATATGTAAGACTTCACATCAGGCAGAATACATCGCAGACTAGTACAAAAGATGCAAAGGGATTAACTGACTAAACTTCTAATTAACAGCAATCAAGTCAACTGCATAGGACCAAAAGACACGAGAAAGTAGTTTTTAACTTTCACCGCCGGATGGGAAAACTGGTGGTAGTAGATCGACCGCCCATATACACCGTGGCCTGATTTTCCTTTCCAATGAAGTCTTCTCCTTCACTATTATAACTCAAGTGCCAACCACATCTCCAATGATACTCAATACTTTTCTTACCAATACTCAATAATCCAGTAGCTCACTTGCCCAACCCACTTAATTGCTCTCAAACCCATCTCAAACAAAATTAATGAGTTGTTCCCACACGCAACATTGTCTCACCTACTATAACCAGTGCCACAACAGATCCATTTGCTTATGAAAGACACATAATCATCAGAGCAATGCCATGGGAGATCCACTAGTATAATATAAACATCTACGGGCCTGAATTTGCTGGAATGGCCTGTTTGGAGGCACACATCGTTATTTGGAATTTTCAGCTCCCCTGGGCGGGCTGGGTTAAAATCGTACCTAAAATATATAAAATTGACATGCGGATGGCGCAAAAAATGTTAACGTCATTCATAATTTTTTGTATGACAGTTTGATTTTTGAAAGGTATCCTGATTTTGAAAGCAACTCTTTAAATATTTCACACTAAAGCCAGTACTGTGAAGCAACACGAGATGGAAAATAATACAGGCTGATGTTCAGTAAGCAGTCCTGAAGTGCATTTTGCTTAAAATCGGGTCTCCGTTATATGTAGTCATGTTTAAGAGTGAGGGGACAGAGATAATAAAAAGGAAGGGAAAGAAGAGAGGAAGGGCAGGAGGATAGAGAGCAAGTGAATGCTCACGCGAGTACAGAGAAACAGGATGACAGGACCTGAGACTACTGACCTGTAAGAAATAAAGAATAAAATAAAGGTTGCAAAATCTAATTAATATTGACAGCAAAGAAAAATATTATTTCTACCCTTCCTTCTCCCAAAAGGAATGAGAGAGACTGGCACATGAAAGGAGTTAGTTTTATAGTCAGCTTGCTTTGAAAGTGCTGTCCTTTACAGCACACAGGCTAGCACAGCTCTCACTGCTAGATGCGAGAAACCCCACCCCCGCGGAAAAAATTGTGGCTGAAGCATCTCTGGATGTATCCCAATGCAAATTAGTTGTGTTCAGCCTCTGCCTGGTACTTGGGAAATATCACACTGTCTGGAACCTGTTCATAGAGGCCTACTTGACACAACCTCCCCAGCGCCCAAGCCACTTCAAGATATAAAAGCAGATTAGCACAGAAGGGGACATATGCCACCAACAGTAACCAAACCATGTAAAGATTAGGGCAGCAACTAACAGGACCTCTTTATGTCAAACTTTATACTGTTGCCTGGAGGTCCACGGTAGAACACATCCACTGGGTCACCATGTACAAGTCCACAGACGAAGTTGGGGAAGAACGTCCCCAGTGCCGCTCTGATCCTGATGGCCACCTTTGTGTGTGGCTGCCTCAGGATGTGTGTGGAGCCGCAGTACGCAAACACCAAGTGTCACTGTGCTGACTTTCTACCTGTCCAACACCAAGAAGGCTGGGTCTGGCTACGCTGGCTGAGCAGACAGAGCTGGACCATACCCCCGGACCTGTCCCAGGTGGAGAAGTTCCTGAAGAGGAACCCCTTCGAGCACAAGGCCGTCAGATAGTGGTTGACACTGAATGTTCTGGGAGTCCTGCAAGGAAAGGAGAGGGTGGATCAGGCAGTTCTCCAACCAGATGGTCGATGCCATTTGGCAGAAGGTCTCATCGCCAGAACTGACCAACAAGCATCAGGAAGCAGCCTGGATGGTGGTGAGATGGGCCCTCCCAGTGCGGTCCTTCCAACACACACGGAATCTCAGTGCCACTGCGAGCTGCCCTCCAGGCTGCGGCCAGGAGGAGACTGTCATCCACCTCCTGATGGACTGCCTTTTTACGCAGAAGATGTGGAGAGATATGCGTTGGTATCTGTCCTGGTTCATCCCAAACAGTTCGGTAACACAGGACGCTGTGCTCTACAGGCTGTTCCCCGGGACGCACACTGAGACAGATATCAACTGCGGCTGGAAGACCATCAAATCGGTGAAGGAGATCCTTTGGTCCGCCTGAAACCTGCTGGTCTTCCAGCCGAAGGAGCTGTCCACAACAGAGTGTTGCCGACTGGCACACTCCAAGGTCCAGGAGTACGTGTTATGGGACGCACTGAAGCGAGGTGCAACCTACGCAAAAGCTCTATGCAGTAAGGCCACCCCACCTTGTATTGTACACCATATATTAGAAGATATGTACTGTGTTTTAAAATTGTAATAATGAGATCATAGTGTATACGATCTGCGCTGTATTGCTTTGAACTGCCTTGCTTGAAATTGTGTCTTTTTACTTGTATCTTTAAATTTTGTGAAATCAAGTATATTTTGAAATTAAAAACAAAACATGTAATCACCTCGGTGAAGGAGGCCCGTTGGTCCACCCAAAACCTGTTGGTCTTCCAGCTGAAGGAGCTGTTCACGACTGAGTGTTGCTGACTGGCACGCTCCAAGGTGCGGGAGTATGTGCTGCGGGACGTACTGAAGCGAGGTGCGACCTATGCCCCAGGCTGTTTGGGGAAAGGCCACTGTGTAAGGCCATCCCACCTTGTATTGTAGAGCATGTATTCAAGACATGTACTGTGTTTTCAATTGTAATATTGGAATCGTATTGTGTACGATCCGTGTTGTATTGTTTTGAATAGTATCTCCTTTCAATTGTGGTATCTTTAAATTTTATGAAATAAAGTATATTTTGAAATTTTTTAAAAAGTACCATGTAATAAGAACATATCTTACTAAAAATCTTGGCCTAGAGATTCGACGGAGTTTCAACTGTTTTATAGGTGTATATTGGTAAAGGCTCCTCCGCAGGCATCCAGAGTGTGTGCCTGAAGCAGGCGTTAGGCCATTGGCGTTTATAAATAGAGGGCCGTGGTCAGTTTCTTCAGGCACTCAGCAGCCAAACCAGCGGTGGAGACTGCGGTAAGCTTTAACTTTTTTTTAAACTTACCTTATTATGGAGCACTTCTGCTCCTCCTGACTCCACATTAAACCCGTGGGCCATTGCCGGTCACCGCTCGCTCCCCACCACCGGCCCAACGACCTTTTCTGCCCCTCAGGACTGACGAGCTGTCTCTGGGGCCGCGACCGACTCCTGCAACTTGCAGATAATAAGCAAATGAAGCCGGTGGACCAATTTGCCGCGGTCCTGCCGCCGGCCTCATTAGACGCATGCAGCACTGGGATCACTCCCCACTACAGGTGCAATACAATTTCTAGGTCTTTGCCTTTGCACACACTTCCTATCAGAACACCATGACACCCTGTTGTCTCGTTTTTGCCACACTTTCTGCATGAACTTTTTCCCCATTATAATTTCCTAGGCCTACATTTATAATGGCAACTGTCTGTGTAAAGTATGCTCTAATTACACCCTCATGCCACTGGTAGCACCCCAGTGCCTCAGTTTTGAGTCTTTCAACTCCTCAGCTGGCATTTGAGAGAAACTGAGGATTTAAGAAACACAACTTTATCTGTTTCCCAAATTGTATACGTTTTGATATATGATTATAACTAGTAATATAAAATCAAAGGGTAATGTAAAAATAAGGACAGATTGTATGTCTTTAAAATGGGGACTGGATCACATTTTCCTGTCCTGGTCCAATTCATGCCCCACCCTCTAACTCCACTTCACCTGAAGATTACACGTAGTCTTCTCACCCGTGTGCAGCACCATGGGACATGTTGATGGTGGGGGATTGGGTGATGGTAATGCCATTGGATGTCAAGGGGAGGTGGTTAGACTCTTTCTTGTTGGAGATGGTCATTGACTGGCACTTGTGTGACGCAGATGTTACTTGCCACTTATCAGCCCAAGCCTGGATGTTGTCCAAGTCTTACTGTGTGCGGGCACGGACTGCTTCATTATTCTGAAGAGTTACGAATGGAGCTGAACACTGCGTGTGTGCGTGCTTGTGTTTATTCAGACATTTTAAGCATCTTCGTTTGAAAAGAGAAAGAGGGTCATGTTTAGGGAATTGATGTTGTTGCATTTTAAGTTTGTGACTTGTGTAGAGAGCAGGAAACCTGGGTTTGAGACAGATACTCAGCCCATCGTAGGAGATAAAAGTTACTGCAGCAGTGGCTCATGAGCTACAAAAGCTCATGTGGAGAACTATTGAAACCAGCACATATTTAGTGTTTTGAAATATATAAATGGAGTTATTTTGCAGTCCTGCAGTGTAGTCATGATTCTCTGTTCCTGTGCTGCTGCTTTGCAAGTTGAATATTAAATCTGTATGCAGTTACAGTACAGTAGCATCTTATGTAGTTGCACACTTTTAGTTCATATCTGTATGTAGTATTCTGTTTTAATGAGCTCTCGAGAGAATTGTGTGAAACAGAAGTATTAAAGTGAATAGGCAGCATTCCTTGACTATTGCAGAAAGCACTTTCACCTGATTTAAACGTTTCATGATTTCAAATTATAGTTTAATAGGCTGGGATACTTTCCGGTTGCATGTAAGACTCGAGCCTCCACTCATAACCTTCTCAATTGATCTTTAACACAGAATAATGTAAATCACTGAGGGTCAACTTTGTAATAAATTTGAATTACCATAACTGTACCACCAATTTTGCATTTCAGTTGGCAGTTATGTTTTATTAAAAAAACAATTAAAGTGCTATTCCAGGATGAAGGCCTCCAGTGGTTGACCTTTTTAATCAGAATTTCCATTTGTGCAGCATTAGGGGCAGGGAGGTGAAACATGAGGTTCTAATCACTTTGCTTCAGCTGCCCATCACTACCAACTGCCCCACTGTATGCAGTTAATACCTAGTTTCAGAAACTGGACTTGGGACCATCAGGAGAACAGCTACACCAAATGGTGAGTTTTTTGGTTGAGAAATATTCAAGGATAGTGCAGTAATATAATTAGCAGCCTACAGCTTGCTGACACCCAACCTACTGAACACTACATGACTGGGGAGATTGCAGAGGCAGCACGCGGCTGAACCAGGAGGCCCAAGGATCACCAGGAATCGTTCCTCGCATCTCGTCTACATATTCAGGGTGAACTGCCAGTGCCAGTCGCATTTTCACTGGCAGTTTGCCCGACAAGACAAATCAATTTAAGGCCATCTGCCCTCAGGTAAGTCCCAGGAGGGGGGGCAATGGGGGTGGGGGGGGATCACGAGGACTGTGGAGATGAGGGGAGCACTCCTGCTTCTCCTAGCTCTGAAGAAAGGTGTTTTTTTTTTAAATAACTTACTTTTAGTTGGCAGCCGCTGGGGCCTCTGAAGAATCCTGAGTGGGGCTAGCCCGATGCCTGCCCCGCTTATCGACAACAAATTTTGTGGAGGGTTCCTTCAACAGGGCCCACATTAACATATTCAAGGGTCCTTATGCCTGTTGTGGGCGGCCACCTGGAACGGCTAAAAAATGCACCCGACAAATTTATTCAAGGGGCCTAACGCCTGTTTTAGGCGGCCACCTGGAACGGCTAAAAAATGCGCCCAATGACTATGCAGATTGGGCGCAGGCTGTCTCACTGCTAAATTGGTAAGCTTTGCACATGTTTTACACTGAAAAATGGGTGCAACGCATACCAACTTCGAGCTTTTTAAAAAACATGTTAGATAAAGAATTAATGCTTCCCAATTACATAAGTGATTTTGTTTAAATATGGAAACAAAACTCCTTTTCTCTCACCCCAATTTATTTTTTTCTTTGCCTTGTGTTGAATTGTGTTTTTCACTCAAAATACCCAGGCCTATTCTAAAATAATCTTCTCACGTTATAAGCAGAAGTTGTATTAATGTAGCACATTTTACGTCTCCAGGATTTGCTAAAGGGCTTCACAGCCAACTAATTACTTTTTCTTTTGAAGTGTAGCCACTGTTATGATGCAGCCAAACCGGTAGCCAATTCAGGCATATCAATGTCCCACAGGCAGCAAATAAGATAAATGGCCAGGTAATTGGTTTTAGAGCTTTTGATTGAGGGCTGAAGATCGGCTAGGACACCGGGAGAATTCCCAGAACTTCTATTAATAGTAGAACCATAGAAAAGATACAGCACAGAAGGGGGCCATTTGGCCCATTGTGTCTGCGCCGGCTCAAAGAACAACCAGGTTGCCCATTCTAATCCCACCTTCCAGCACCCGGCCCATAGTGCAATGGAATCTTTTACGTCCACCTGAACAGGTAGACAGCACTTTGGTTTAACATCTCATCCGGAAGACAATGCAGTTGTTCTCTTTGTCTGCAAAATAGTGGGTCAGAAGAGGCAGCGCAGTCGTGAGCTTGTGAAACAGCAGGGAAGGAGAAAGTCAGAATGGGCCACAAGCAGGAAAGGCCCAATACTCAAGTAAAAGAATGCTAGTGGAGCAAACCTAAATGGAAGGAATATAATGATTATTGATCATAATATGAAATGTAAACAAAAACAATTGTTGAATTTAAAAGCAGAAACCACACGACCAATTTTAACCCTGGCTGCACGGCAATTAAAATCACCTGGGAGACTCGCCCACCAACATACTGCAGTCTTCAATTTTAACCTGCTTTTCTGAGCAGGCGGCAAGGACGTTCACCGGAAACTGCTGGGGTCCTTCTTTAGATATGTTTCTGGCTCAGTTGACGTCATCGGGGCCTGACTGCCATTTTAACCAATGGCCTGAGCGGGGAAGCTAGTGGGATGATGAGTCGGAGCCAGAAGAGGCCCAAAGAGGTAAGTTTTTAAACTTTTTTTTACTTTCCTGGGAAAGTTGAGGCGTCCTCTGCCGTAGGCTCCCCCTGCTTCCCATTTGGGAGGCTTTCCCAAAACGCCCTCCCCGAGACTTCACAGTGTGCCGGGGACCGTTCCTTCACTGTGTCCTGCCGCACGACATTCTGCTCCCTTCCCCCCAGCCCGATGCCGCCTTTGGTTGGTTTTGGGTGGGCAACTGACTAGGGGCATGCCAGATGAAGCCCAGGAATTAAAATCTCCTGGGCCTCATGCTGCCGAGATCAGGGGAGTTTGATGCACTCTGAGGCTCCTACCTGCTTGATTCCAGCCCCGAGTGAAAATCGGGGCTTGTGTTTAAAATAAAATCAAGATGGTGGAGACTGAAGTAATCCCACAGCAATATGATTGCACAATAATTGTGCCAAGTTTACACAGACAATTCCCATTATAAATATGGACATAAGAATTTATAATGGGAAAAAGTTGACACAAAAAGTCATTAAAAATGTGGCAAGTGGTGCAGACAGGAAGTGTGTGCAGATGTAAGAGTTTTAATATATAGATATGTAGATGTTCAATATAAATTTGGCATGTTGCTTTATTATCTTGACATTGATAAAGGAAAAAAAGCTTTTTAATTTGCACAATATGAGAACCTGTACATTTTCTTGTAGTTTTGTACCTCCGACATTCACTGACAATTGTAACATTTCATCATGTAAAATGACCAGTATTATTCATCACTAACTGGCCCATCACATTTCCATTAACGCAGCTATGAACACTCAACGTTCATCCTAACACAATGGCATCTGATCTGCACAAAGGGAGCCAGGAAGAGAGGGAATTTATGTACAATTTATGTCAGGATGACCAAGAAGGGCATGATTTTAAATCATAAAAACGGGTGGGTTGGGGCCGGGCGGTGGGCAGTAATTTTTAAAATCTAAAACCCGCCTCTAACTCGCCCATTTCCGGTTTTAAAGGAGGCGGGATGAGCGGCAGGCAAACAACTCGCTCTTAGGAGGCGGGTCGTCCACTGAAAGCTTTCGAGGAGGCTGTGGGCCTACATTTTAACAGATTTTTTGTTTTTAATCCCTGGGAGCCAGGATTCCCGCCGCGATCTCCGACCCCCCCCCCCGCCGCGATCTCCGCCCCCCCCCCCCGCCGCGATCTCCGACCCCCCCCCCCCCCCGCCGCGATCTCCGACACCCCCCCGCCGCGATCTCCGACCCCCCCCCCCCCCGCCGCGATCTCCGACCCCCCCCCCCCCCGCCGCGATCTCCGACCCCCCCCCCCCCCCGCCGCGATCTCCGACCCCCCCCCCCCCCCGCCGCGATCTCCGACCACCCCCCCCCCCCCCCGCCGCGATCTCCGACCACCCCCCCCCCGCCGCGATCTCCGACCACCCCCCCCCGCCGCGATCTCCGACCACCCCCCCCCCGCCGCGATCTCCGACCACCCCCCCCCGCCGCGATCTCCGACCACCCCCCCCCGCCGCGATCTCCGACCACCCCCCCCCGCCGCGATCTCCGACCCCCCCCCCCCCCGCCGCAATCTCCGACTTCCCCCCCCCCCCCCCCCCAACCGCGATCTCCGGACACCCCCCCCCCCCCCCCCCCCCCCGCGATCTCTGATGACTCCTGGTGACTGAACCCCCCGATCTCCTCTTCAGGCCGGCCTGTTGGGTGGGAAATGGTCAAAAAAAGAAAGTCGTCCTTCCGTCAAAATTGTAAGGATGTCCAGGAAACCCGTACTCCCAGGTTTCCTTTCAGGAATTCTCCGCCGTCTTCCTGGCTTGGAGTTAAAATTTTGCCCTATGTGTTTGAAACCAGTAGGTAAGTGAATGACACAGCCCAAAGCACTTGGGACCCATTATCCTTTAATTTATCTGATTACCCATGAGTAGTATCCACAATACTGGAAAAGCATTTTTGTATTATGCAGAGGATATGTGATAGCCAGCAGTGAGATTAATCAGCGGAACTTTCAACTTAGCCAGGGTGTAAAACAGGCAGTATCGGATCAGGTACAGGGTTAATGCATCGGGGCAGGGTGTATAATGGGTGACCAATCCCGTAAGTCCTGTTTTACATTCCCACCGAACTAGAATGTTCTGCCCAAGTCTCTGTAAGCAAACTGACTACATAACTCACAAGTGAGTTTTGGTCTGTCTCGCATACAGTGAAGACTTTGTATCTGAAATGTAATATTTATTCTGTGAGTGAAGCAGGCTAACACCCAAGTGACAATGTCACTCATAAGTTATGCATGTTTCTGGGCATAAAAAAAACAATAAAGTCATAAGTGGTATTGATAGAAGTTACACATGTGCATTCTGTGTGTTATAGTGATGTCTCAGGTGATTAATACAACAAGAAACTCAGCCATTCTGTCCAGGAAGGTCTCAGTTTTGTTCCCTGTTCTATTCTGAGAGAGGAGGTATATGTGCTAGTTGTTAGAATGTGAGTTCGGCTGCAGCTTTTGATGGGTTCTGTGGTATTTCAGTGATATCTATAAAAGTTTGTTGGGGACTGTATCAGGTATGACATTGCTGAGCTTTGTTGCACCAGTGTGGTCTTGTTTTTTGGGCTGCGAATGCAAAAGTTGCCACGGTTACACGGCCTTTGCTGACAGTGAGAGCAAACACACCACTACTTAATTTGAAGTCAGAGTAACCAATGGGAAAGTGGTTGGGTCGTTATCTGATATATTTGGAAAAGAAAATTTGTAAGGAAAGAAGGACATGCATAGTGGCTAATCATGTTGAAATGCCTCAAAGCCGCTCACAAAATAGATTACTTTGTGAATGTAGACCAACACGTTCTGCAGTAACAAACAGCAATGCGATGAATAACCAGTTATTTAATCGGGTTTTTTTTGTGTCATTGGTTGAGGGAAGAATGTTGGCCAGGGCATCAGGAGAACTCTGCTCTTCTTTAAAGCTCACCTGATCAGGCACATAGGAGCTCTGTTTAATGTGTCTTCTAAAGGCATGCACCTCCAACACAACTACATTCCATACATGTTGCGCTGCAGCGACAGCCTGGATTATTCATTTGTGGGTTTCAAAGGCACAACTGTCTGACCCAAACTACTAACTGAGCCAAGCTGACACAAGCATGGAACATGCATGAAATTCTGAGCATATCTCACAGTTAAATCTCAAGTGTTGTACAAATTTAACATATTTCACTTCTAGAAGTGGAACATTCTGTTTATGCCCACTTTTAAAATCCAAGCAAGTCAATGTGAAAACCAGATGAAGATTGAAGCAGAGAAGTGTCTAAGGGCTGTGCTCTCTGTGATTTTTTTTTAAAATGCAGGGTTTGTGGCAAGAAAGATGTAATTTATATAGCTCCTTTCACATGTTCAGGGTGTCCCAAAGAGTTTCACAGACAATGGAAGTACTTTTGAAGAGTAGTCACTGTTGTTATGTAAATAAACATTGCTGAGAGATCCTCTCTCTGTATTCCAGTGGTTCAAATTGATTTCTTGTTGATCCCGATACAAACTCATCTTTACGTTGTTAAGAAATGGAAGATTATGCAAGCAACAGCTTTTTGCTCACTTTTTTAATTCATACTCCTGCTCCTGTAGTTCAGACTACAGATTCAAAATTGAACTTTAATTACCATGGACATTTCCAATATAAAAGCAGGCAACTTTTGATCTTGTTATGTAGCCTTAAATCATTATTACCATGGTTAATATAAATAAAGTATCAAAGTACTCTCTGATACAACAGTTACTATTGGAACTGCTTATTCAAAGTAGCCTCTGTCATGTACTGTGCAACATTGTTATTACTGTCAATAGTTAATGATGGTATTTTATGTGACGAGCATGGTTGGAATGCAAATGAAAGTCAAGTTTTTTTTGTACATTTACATAAATATTGAAACCTATTCTTAAAGATAAATAATTTTATCAGGACGCACTTGTTCAGTGCTGTGAGTATGTATGTGAGAGAGAGAGAGACAGGATAGTTAGCACTGACAACAGCTGCAGGGGCTGATTAACATGGTTGGGATTTGGTGAGCAATACAAGTTTAAAAAAAAGAGCCATTCTTTAGTTTCAGATTATCCTGACTTTGAGAACCATTAAAGTGTTACATTTTGTGATGTTTTGTCAGACTTATAGTGATAACCGACCATCAGATGCAGGACAACAGCAGTAGCAAATTTAAAGATTCATCCATTAAGCCATTGTTACCTCAAAGAGAAAATAGCCTCCAGTGACATAAAACTGATTAACAGGCAATGTTATGACTTGTTCAGCTGACCCAACTATACAGGCCATACCATAGTTCGCATTGTATTAACTTGCTTAGGGAAAAACGAAAGAAGAGAAAGAAGTTGCATTTATACAGTCCCTTACCACAATTGTCCCAAATTGCTTCACATACAATAACTTACTCTGAAGTGCAGCCACTGTTGTTATGTAGGCAAACACTGCAGTCATTCTTCACACAGCAAGGTCCCATAAAAAGCAATGAAATGAATGACAAATTAGTCTAGTTTTGAGTTGTTAGTTGATGGAAGAATGTTGGCTAAAATACACCTGCAGAATTCCTCGTTCCTCCTCTTATAGTGCCATGGGATCTTTTACTTCCATCTAAATGGGGCTTTGGTGTATCATCTGAAGTACAGAACCTCTTGCAACGCAGCACTCCCTCAGAACTGCAATCAAGTATCAGCCTGGATTATGTGCTCAAGTCGTGGAGTGGGGCTTGAACCCACAATCTTTTGTTTAAGAGGCAACAATACTACCAACTGAGCCAAACAATCAGGTGTGTATTTGACAGTGGTTAAAGAGTCAAGTGTCTCTACTGGGTTTTAGATGAGTCTCTGCCCACTAGTGCATTAAATTCAAAATCATTGTCCTCATCTATAAATCTCTCCATAGGTTTATCCCTGCACCCCCCCCCCCCCCACCAATCTCTGCAATCTGCTCCAGCCCAATGTCTCTTCCAGAATGCTCTGTTTCTCTGACTAGCCTCCTATGCCTCCGCCCCATCCTTCACCCCATCATTGGTGGCAGGCCTTACGCTTCCTTGGTCCTACCCCTCTGGAACTCCCTCTTTAAACCTCACTGACCTTTTTAAAAACCCCTTCAGGACCAAGCTTTCCTTTCTGGCTCAGCATCCATTTTCCTTGCAACTATTTGTGAGGCATATTGGGATGTTTCTTCATGTTAAAGGAGCTATATAAATGCAAGTTCTTGTTTAAAAATTGGACGCTAGTTTTACTAAAACTACATTGGGTTCATTATGTTTGGCTGGGGGTTGGTTTTAAACTTGTCTGCATTGAATTTGCACACTCTGTAGGCTCTTCCTGACGGAAGGAAAATGGAATTATTCTACAGCATTAAGGAATCTCAATAACATATTTCAAAGGGTCACAGAAATTACTGCACAGAAGGATTTCATTTGGCTCTTCAACTGGAACTATCTACTCTGATCCCATTTCCCTGCCCATTCCCCATAATCTTTTATGTTCTTCCTTTTCAAATATTTATCCTGTTTTATAAAAAGTTATGGTTTTATTTGCTATATTCATTGGAAATAATTGAAAAGTTTTGAACCAGAAACCATATTTCAGTCTCCATGAGAGAAATGTCCAAGAAAAATTTACAAAGATCATTTTCATTAAAACTTTCTTTTCTCCTAAAGTTTCATATACGGCTGTAAGTGGGACCAATTATAGAGAACGAAACTCAAGAGTTTGTTCCATTAATAGTCCAGGAAATGTTGTTTATCAACATAATTGTGACCCTAAGTACAATCTGCACGCACTCTGTAAAATCTGTGCATTTCCGTTTGCCTGTCATGTAAATTACGGTTTTTTATTTTTCCAACAGCTGTGCCAGCCTCCCAATCTGTGCCACCATCTTCCTCTGATTTTCAGAGCGTTCAAATAGGATGTGGGATGATGCATCAGTGCTTAAGCACCAAGTCGCTGCACCTGGTCCTCCCTTGCATCTAAATATGATGTTGAGCTGTGCTGCCCTCTCAGACTAGAGAAGGAAAATGAAGCCGGTTCTCGGCAGGAGGGCAGCATGTGATTAGAATGAGATGCTATTGTGAGGAAGGAGGAGGTGCAGTTTTGAAGTGAGTGGAGCAGAAAATCAGTACTTATAGTAAGGAATGCGTGCTCGTTCTGCTTAGGGTCTTTTTTTTTAATAGAGTTACCTTTGTTTTAAATCACCAATGTAATGGTAATTTGCAGGCTGCACAGAAAATAAGTCATTGGAAAGTTTGCTGAATTAAAATTGAATTGAATACATTTTCTTTTATCAAAATATGATCTTTTCTTGGTGAAAACTGGTAACTTGAATTATGTTGGGAAATGTAGTTTTAATCTTGACTAACGACAAGCTACAATTGCCAGAAATAAAGACAACTTTTACTATGATTTTTCAACTAACCTAATTATTTTGGAAAACAAATGCATCAGACTTGATTAGAGATGCATTTGAGAAACTTGGCCTGTTTTTTCTCATATATGCTAATTGTCAGCATTTCTCGCTGACAGTCAGTGATTCCCCAATCCACGTGTCACTGTTTTCTGATCAGAATCAGCACTTCCTAATAAAGATGAAAGTGAATCCCATGAAAACTGTATGCTGTTCATTCACATGCTACATGTAAAATAAATCAGCTTGTTGGTTTACAGTTGGCCTTGTCCCAACAGAGTGTTGATCGGTTGCCTTCCAGAAGATTGGAGAAATTCACTTGATGGCACGTGCGAGATTATATTATCCAGTACATACAATGAGGGGTTTTATTGTTATATTCCTCAGATCACGCTATCATGTGACGAGAGGTTGGAAAGTTAAAGTGTGAATGTCTCCAGAATGTATTAATAAACCTCAGTCTCAAACTGATATTGTATGCGAGCAACATTATTCTATCAGACACTTTAGTCCTGATTTTAACTTGGGGCAGGAATCAGGAGTGCGGGGACCAAAGCGGCCGATGAACCGTCTGGCCCCACGCAGCGTGAAGCCTGAGATACTTTAACTCCCATGCCTCGTTTGCATGCCTCGAAACTGACTCATGTCCAAAACTAGCGGGAATTACGTCACCACAGGCCGATGGGAGTCAAAATTCATATGGGGTGGGGGGCAGCGTAGTGGTTAGGACATTGCTGGAAACCCACGGAAATGGTCCCCGCCAAGGTAAGCAAGAAATTGATTCGGGGGGGGGGGGGTGGAAAATCAGAAAGTCCACGACCAGGAGATGGGGAGTTGGGGGAGCAGGCTGGGGAAGGGGAAAAGCGCTCCTCCTGGCCTATAACGAACCTATACAAATTATAAAAAAAATAACACCTGGCTTTTCTGTGGCCAGGATTCTGGCTGCCATCAGCTTTTGCTGGCGGGTTGGAGAACATGCGGGCCTTAGTCGGGTAAATGGTTAAAATGGCGTGCTTGTCCCGATGATGTCATTGGGCCATTTAAATTAGGCCCCCACTCCTCTGAGGGGGGCTGTTTACTAAGCCCGATTTCAGGCTAGCTAAAATGGTGTGGGTGCGAGAATTTAATGTTATGGTAGGGAAGAGAGTTTTATTCCCCTAATTATGAATGTATGACAGTAAATAGTCATATGAAATGTAAGGAATGGAAAATGAATTTAAAAAAGAATTAGCCAAAATGCAAACTCTTTGTCATGCTGAGATACAAGTTGACTTCCATCTTCTAAAAGCTATGAATCATTCACCTAGTTTTGCATGCAGCTCCCAGGAAGCGCTGCTTAAAATGGAGATGGTTTGGAGGAATTTCACTTGTTCAATCATGGACATCTATATCTGAGCAGCTCCATGAGCTATCTATGCCATTTAAAGACATTGTAATTCCTAACTTGACTAGCCTGATCGGCTCAGAATTTGGTTTCAATAAGCTTATCACACTGTCACCCAACCTGATGTGTGATCAGAAATCTATACCCTGAGGTGCAAAGTGTCTCAGAGTGCATCGGATGTTATGAAAGAGCTTGTATTTATATGGTGCTTTTCACATTCTCAAGATGCCTCAAAGTGCTTTATAGTGAATTGCTTTTGAAATGTAATCACGGTTGTTTTGTAGGCAAATGTGGCAGCCAATTTGCACACAGCAAGGTCCCACAAATAGCAATGAGGTAAATGACCAGCTAATCTGTTTCTGGTGGTGTTGGTTGGGGGATAAATGTCAGCTAGGACACCAGAGAAGTCCCCTGCACTACTTCAAATAGCGTCATGGGATGTTTTACATCCATCTGAGCAGAGAGACGGGGCCTCGGTTTAACGTCTCAAAAGAAATAATCTCCGACAATGCAGCACTCCCTCAGTACTGCATTGAAGTGTCTGATTATGTACTTAAGTTCTGGAGTGGGACTTGAAGCCACAACCTTCTGACTCTGAGTGCTGTCACCGAGCCAAGGCTGACACCCAAGTAAAAATTAGTCGAACACAATTATGGCAAGTTCACTGAGCAGTAGTTAGTCTTTTCTTGCTCCTTAATACCTACCAGACAAAACTAATCTGCACAAGTTGACATCAACAGAACCTTGGGTCTCCAGGGGCAATACTTGGATGTGTCCTGCAAAGTTGGAATTTTAAAGGGAAAAAATTGGTGGCCAATTTTATTTTACGTATGGAGAGGAAGAATATCCTTGTGCCACCTCATCCAGTTTCTCTAATCAAAGAAAAGATTATCCAATTTTTTTTTTGTCTTGCTGGCTTTGTGCCTGCACTGCCTAATAAAGCTTTTAAATAGGTAAAATCAGACATCTGACATATATAATCTGTACCCTGATTTTGTTAGTTGATTCTCGAACTATTATTCTCCTACATTATTTATATAAAACGGGGTATTCTTTTAAGGTAGCTCATAATTGTGCCAGTAGGAGATGTGCAAGTATGGAGAAGATTCTCCCTCCCCCATTTCCCTTCTTTGTGGGGAGATACCTGCTCACCCCTTGGCCCCTGGCCCCTGCCCCCCCACCGGGGCATAGTGAGATCAACTGCCCAAAAGGCGGTGGGGGGGGAACAAACATGTCCCACCACTGCATGTCACTATGTTGGTTCTCCATCACACTGAGCCACTCAAGAAACAGTACCTTTTTTTAATACAAGCCATTCATTTATCAAATCACGTTCTAAAGGCAACATGAGTTACCTTGGTTTGTACTTGAATTAATTTTTAGGTAAGAATTTCTGATATTTCTGACTTCACCTGGTTCAGATCAAATTTGAACTTTGGATGAACTCACCTTCCATTTGGTTCTGTTTTTTTCCTGAGAAAATACTCATCTAAACTAGTCGACCCTCTATAATGTATCACCGTGGGAACAGAAAGACTAGATTGTGCTGTTAAGTGGCAATCTATACCTTGTAACAGTCGGAAGTTTCTTGAGTGCACATGCATAAAATGTGTAACTGAAAATAAGATTCTGTGTAAGTCCATTAGATCACCAGTGTTATGTTTTGGGGTCTTTTTAAATCTTACTTTAGATTATTTCAGTGCTCATACCATCAATTAGTCTCTTGGGTAAATTCCAACTTCCCATACATTCAGAAGTGTCCATCATTGCCTTGAGTTACAGATAAGGTTTTGGTAAAATGCCTGAATAACCAAACAACAAATAATGTTTGGCAAGTACTGTCAGTACTGGACTATATTATGTTTTCATAAAATCTCATTCCAGTCTTTGAAAATGGTACAACATTGAATTAGAATTTAAACTGTGATGCAAATTTGTTGCATAAATAATGAGCAAGCAAATAAACTAACAGAAGAATGCCTTTTATCTAACCCCTCGAGTGGACAAAATAATAAAACATTCCAATTCTATGAAATAACCTAGTCCTTTTCAAATAATTTTTAAATATGCAGTATTTTTCCCATCTTTCAGAAATATCAGCCTGCCTCTTATGAGATTTTCAAACAGTCTTTTTGTTTCTAAGATTTCAAAATGACTGTTCGCCTCATCGCCTTCTCCAACTGCTGACTAGAATCACTGTTTTGTATATCCTGGAAAAGAGTTACCAGGACTTAATGAATTTTGAATAACTAGCCAACCAAATTCAAAAAGAAATCATCAGTCAAATACAAACTGAACCAATCACAAACTCTGTATATAGTTGAAAGTTGTGTTTAGGGCTGCATCTCAAGCCTGTTACCAAGATGACTATAACAATAAAATTTGTAACATTATATCAGGATAGGCTTAGTACAAGATTTTGGCTGAAAAGAGAGAAAAAGTTGCATTTATATCGTGCCTTTCATGATCTCAGGACGTATCAAAACACTTTACAGCCAATGAAGTACTTTTGAAGTGTAATCACTGTTGTAATATAGGAAACGTGGCAGCCAATTTGTGCACAGCAAGATCCCACAAACAGCAATGTGATAATAACCAGATAATCTGTTTCTTAGTGACGTTGGTTGAGGGATAAATGTTGGCCAGAACACCGGGGCAAACACCCCAGCACTTCTGTGAAATAGTGCCATGGGATCTTTTACGAGATGAGAGTGCTACCATTGAGCCACAGCTCACAGTAATTGGCTGTTAAACTCCCTAAACACACTGCCAGAGTTTTAAACAAACAGCCAGCAAATTAAACCATAGACAAAAATACATAATTGCCTTTTCTAATCCTAAATTATGGGCAATAGCAAAAGATTAGAAGAGGCCTGCAATTTCTGAGGTGAAAGTAGCATCATATTACTGCAGTTGTGACTATTCTGTCTTCAGGATTATGGTAAACGGCTTTAAAAGCGGATTTCAAGTTTAAAAAAATAAATAAATCTGAAGTGTTTCGGAAAGCAGGTAGCTTTTGGGTCATCTTGTAGTAACTTAATTTACCTGTATATACAGGCACTATAAGTGAAGATGGCTGAGGTAGATGCATTAGCCGTAGTCACATCAGCATACATCAACGGGGAAAGCATATTGAGGTTTAATAATCCTTTCACAGAAGCAAAGAGCTGTCACTGCAGGGTGTTATTTAATTATTTTGCTCTATATTGTATTCTTGCCACGGATGACAGGATGAGTGTGTGACAGCAACTGTACCGCTGTGACCTCCCACAGCTTTCCGTCAGTCCGTAGTGTAATAGGATGTAGCCATTACAATTCTCAAATGAGATCATTCTTGTCTAATAATCTGAGTAATCAGGAAATCTGTGGAATTTATATTGAGCTTGATCCGTTAGTGGTCTGATAATGAAACAACGAGCAGGTAAATGGCTTCTCCTACATGGTCCCTTTTAACATCTGTAATTACAGCCAAATTGTGCTGGTGCAAAACCAATGGTGCTAAATTAGCGCTCTGGTAACGTAATTATTGTAGCCATTTTGTGAGTGTAAGACAGATCGTCCCAGCATCAAGACAGATGTTCTCTTGAAAATATAATTGTATTCCAAAAATTAAGCAAGGCAATTGTTGGTTTTTTGAAGGGCACTGCAGTACAGTTTTACAGGGTAACGGGAACAGCTTTTATTGTAGTAAATGGTAATTTTGCATGCCACTTCTCATTACATCACAGTGCAGAGTTTGATTTGCAATTATGACCAGCTCCTTCTTCAAGCGTAAAGAGCATTTCTAGAATCCAAAGTTGTTTGAGCTGGTTTAACCCTCAAAACTATCAAACTTTCTCTGTCAAGTTATGGAGTTAAATGAGCGTTAGTGATTGTATCCAGAATAATGATTTTGTTGAAATCTGGGGTTGATTTCGGTAATATTGCAATATGAGGTGTGCACTCCACCGCCCGAAGGCGTCAACATGGGCCTGAGCCGTTTTCATGGTTGGGCCTCATTTTACATTAATTCGGAGAGCCAGCAGCACAAAACTCGCTCTTTATGGGCAGCTCCCGGATCTGAGGAAATCTGGTGGAGCAGCCGATTTTGAAGGTCCTGCAGCAGCACCTTAAAGGGGAGGAGTGGAAGTGTCGGGAGTGAAATGGAGCAGCAGTTCCGAGCATTAGGCAAAATCTTTTGCGTCACCTACAGCAGCAAGGAGATTAAATATGGCAGCTACGAGGGAGTGCAGTAAGATGAGTGCCAAACCTGCTTCCGGTTCTCCTTGACCGCAACAAAGAATCCCTTTTAATATTCGTTCAAAATAGCTGTCTCCTACCGCCCATATTTGGAGGGAGGGATCAGGAACTGGCAGCAGTAACGCGAGCAGAGACGAAAATGTTGTCGGGGGTGGGGGTGGTCCCAAGTACATTGCCTGACCTTGATTTGCATTTTCCCTCAGGCCCCTGCCTGTTTCTGGTGGGAGCTCTGGTCCTCTAAATCAAGCTCTGCCCAAAATTCGGAATGGGTAGATAACAAACCGTAAGTCGACATTTCTGTTCCACTCACGACTTTGATGCTGCTACCATCCCATTTTTAGATGCAAGTGAGGTGATAGGGACTCAAAAATCGGCTCTGTGCTGCTTAGAAAAAAACTTCAAGAACCAGCCAACGCTGTACAATTTTAAAATTTAGTCCAAGAAACAATTTCACGTCTTCAGGAGAGGATCTGTCCCCAATGAGCATTTTGCCTGTCTAAAATTGGCCATACTGGGAATCCTGGGATCCTGTCTGCTCAAGTAGGTTCTTAAAGGGAGATTGTTGTTGAGTTGTTAAAAGTGTTTGTATGTTTGCAATTAGATCAGATTCCGTGGATGAGTTGGTTTTGCAGTGTAGGCTCTCATTTTTACAATTTTTGTTTATTTCCCTCATACTTTTCCATCATTCTTCTTCATTGTTGTTGCCATTTTACTGGCACCGAAGATGAGTTCTTGACGGGTCAACAACCACAGGCATATCAGCACCTGAGGCATTTTGTCTGCATCTGTCACTATCCTAAGAACTATGCTTAAAGACATCTCCACACATACCTGGATATGTCAGAGGAGACATGTCTTTACTGCCACAAGACAGGCTGTGTTATAAATTTAGGTCTGCTGTAGTTATCATCTTGGGCTCAGTGCCATCAGTCGCTTCCATAAGCAGATCCCATGCCCCTTATATTCTGGCAGCAAGGTAAGTCCTGGGGGAGGGAAGGGAGGGTGGTTCCTGATCGTGGAATGGGGGGCAGCGGCCCAGATTATTTTTGCGAGGACTGGAGGAGCATTCCTGCTCACATGGCCCCACAAAAAGAATTTTTTCACCTGCCATTGAGAGCCTCCGCTTCTTGGCCGATGGTTGCTCTATCCAGTAGTCCATAAAAATGGCTTTGGGGTCTTATCTATGTAATAGGACCCCGATTTAAATGTATTCATGCGACTCCCGCCTGACTCAGGCTGACTCCTCAGCCGCCTATTAAAGCAGCAGCGAGAAGATGGTGGCGGGACAGAAAACCAGCGATACATCTACCACTTTGATTCTAACTCCCATATTGTCTGGTTTCTGCCCCTAAAATAACTTAATGTTTCGTTCTGGTCTTGTCTCACTAAAGTATAAACATTCTACCTAATGAAACATAGAGAAGCACACATGAGGGCACGTGTGAAAGACACCATATTCGGTTTGTATGACAAGGGAGACGCATTGTTCATCCCCTGGGTTATGTTCTCATTACTTTACGCCGTAAAACGGGAGCAAAGAGAGCCAATTTCGAGGACCAATGTCACGTGCCCAAAGGAAGCTTGAAAGACATTTGACCCACTATTAGGTCGGGCTATGTTTCAGGCGTCCCTGGTGACCACCTAAAACGGGCCCTTACATTTGTAAATGAGGAGCCTAATACCTGTTTAAGGCCCCCTGGCAGAAATTGTTTGAAGTCAATGGAAGAGAAAATCGAGCGGGGTGTAAAATGGGCTGCCGATTCACGAAAGCCCGTACTGTCCAAAACCAATTTCACCCCCTAATCTTCCAATCATTGGTCCATCCTGGGGCATCACGATCAAACCACCTTGATGGAGTATTTCATTTTCATTTCTCCTTTAATGCCGACTAAAATATGATTATTAAGTGTAAGATAGGAGTGTACTATTGCAAAAAGAAAAGCAGTTCACTTTACCAAATGTTTTTTTTAAAAGTGATTTGAATGGTATAATAAGCTATCACAATCTCACTTTCTTTCTCTGTGCCTTCTCTATTGTGGATCAGTTGCCGACCAGTGCACTCCATGCTCTCCTGTCTCTTTCCATTGCCCCTGATGTTACATCCATTCTGTCACTCGTCTAATCATATTCATCTTTGTCTCCCTCATCAATTTTTCCAGTCAATGACAATACCAACTGCCTTCGAAGCAGTGGTCCACAGTTTGTCATTTTTCTCATCATAATCAACCTCATCTCTGCTCTTGTGCTAGTTCAAGGACTCAATTATTCTTCTTGTCCAACAAATTTTCAGCATGTCCGTAGGACCATTACTCAAATGTCTCCAGTTTTAAGTAAGCAATCAAGGTCCTGTTTTCAAATCCTTATAATGCTGTCATCCACACATGGTGCTACTTCTTATCATCAGCTTGATTTTCCGATTGCACAGAAATTCTTTCATTAATTATTTCTTTTGCAATTGATATTCTTTGTTTAACTTCTTTATTACCTCAGCCATCTGATGTATTCAGACTATCCAGGTCAACAATTTTAATCCATTTGCTCAATTCCCATGTCATTAACTCCAAGGTCAATTTTAGGAGGTCTTGTTTCAATGTGATTACCATTGACTTCTTAGTATTTCTTCAAAGCTATCATGATAGAAGATTACAAGATGCTAATTATTTACACATTCGTGTTTTACAGACATGAGAAATTCTCAGCATTATTGTGTTCCACTTAATATTTGCCTTCAGGGACTCCAGCCTTCGAGCCATTAATTCTCCCATGCTGAGAAGTCAAGGCAGTAGAAATGACACTAGCTGACATCAAAACTATTTCCAGATTGAGGAAAAGAAGATAGTAAATGAAAAAATTCTACTAAATCTGTCAATATTAAACAAAACAGCCCGACCTGGGAGAGTTTAGTAATAGCCTGTGATCTTTAAATGTCTGGTATTCAAAATTGAGATGAGAACTTTAAAAAATATCCTGAAGCAAACTTCAGAATGGCCATTTATGCACAGCCTATTTTCTTATGCTAAATTTGATTTAGGGTTTTCAAAATGTCATTGTTGTCATCCTAGAATGCCTCCTTTCTAAATACACTATAATGAGTAATATATGCTTCAGAAATTCCACTAGAACATAAATGCTGGCTTGTCACCAATTTTTGAAGTAATGCATTGATAATTAGTTGATCAATACATTTCTGTTAAAAATTACACACACACATATAGGTGAACTATTAGTACACTCATGCCATATTAAGGGCTGTTTACTTTTACCTTGGCTTCACCCATTTGTCACATCACACACACCTCCGGGGTATCCCACAGAACAGGGGAGAACTTCCACCTGAAATAGGCTGGAGCATTTAAATAAAATGTTAATGACGTGGGAGTGCCGTTGGAATGCCTCCAATGTCATTTTTCTGTTTTTTTTTTAACCTGATGGAGGCCCAAACATTGTTGCACCCATTGATAATTAGCCTTGATGGTGACACCCAACCACTCTGGTGGATCTGAAAATGGGCAACCAGAAAACTTTCTCACACCTCCAAACGGCTAAGTGCTTCTCTTTCGGGGCCAGACAGGAGGATTAACAGGACTTGAGGTCTTCTGATGTTTTTGGACAGCAGCCAGAAGGTCCCATGGCTGGCATCCATTAGTCTGCAATATCAGTTCATTTTTCTCCTATGGTTTTAGATGCAGTCGTCCCCCCCCCCCCCGCCCTCACTTTTGGTTGTTCACTCATTCTAAGGGGTGTTCCTGTGCCAGGGGATGCTGGGGCCATATGGGTGGGTTCAGGTCCATTAAGGCAGAGCCATCTGACGTGCTCGGGCAGGGGTGGAGGTTAGCAAAATCGGCCCCAATGACTTTCAATCAGTTTACCTTTGTGGAATATCTTCACAGAAAAACTTCGGATAGAAAGGAAAACTCACTCTGACACATGTGCCTCCTGAAGACTTCATTACAGGAATGATTTGGGATGGTTGTTGATGAGCATAGTTTGACTTAGAACACCATACCAGGGTCAAAAGTGAATAAAGCCATCAACAAAATAGTAGGAATACAATGTGCAGTAATGGTGCAAGCCAATGGATGAAAGAGAGAAAGTCTTGTATGTTTCCATTGTACTTACAGAGTCTGCAGCACTGTTCCTAATTCATAGCAAAACCAATATCAGCATTTATATTAAAAAGTATATTGTGTAAAATACATAGGATGTAAAAAAAATCATGAACAATGTCAGCTGTGGCTCAGCGGTAGTACTCTTGCCTCTAAGTCACACGGTCATGGGTTCAAGCCCTACCTCAGGGACTTGAGCACAAGATCTAGGCTGACACTCCAGTGCAATACTGAGGCAGTACTTTGCCCCATGATTCAGACTAAACTTGGGTCCTGTTGCAACATCTATATGCTTTTCTATAAAATATGCTTTTCATACAGAATGTAAATTTGTTTATATTTGTCACTTTTAACTACATACACTGACTTTAGAATCAAAAATAAAATGTGAGTTCATCAGTACAATTATTTTAGTGCAAATAAATCTGCCGTAATGCAAATCCCTTCAGACAAGTTTTGCTTATAAAGGGCTAATTTACCAATTTTAGTTTTTTGCACAGAAATAGACCCATTATTACATATATACAAATTAGTCTGTAAATGAAAGTTACCTCATACAGTAACAGTTGCTGTATAATTATGTCTGATGTCTTGCCGAAAGCTAATATTCTGCCCTACACAGTTTGTTAAGGTAGGACACTGCTGAGGTGATGGGGAGATGCTGGGTTGAAAAGTGCTTAGATGCATCACAATTATTATTATCACTGTTGAAGACTGAGGAGGAAAGTGTTGTGATGGATGGGTAAATGGACACCTGTGTAGTTTGCATGGAGAAACTGGGAAAAAGTCGCACAGACAAGCAAGTGCACTGAAGTAATTGGAACTAGTGAATAGCTTAATGTTGCTGTGAAAGCTATTTTATATTCCCCTGTAGTGCTAAACAAGTGACAAGATTACTTGCTGGCATGCATAGTGGGGAAGGAGTGGAGAGGTCAATCGGTCTTACTTTTTCAAAAGAGATCTGTCCTCTTCCAAAAAGTGGAACCTGAAAAACTTTGTGCATTTGGGAGTCCAAATGCTTTTTTTCTTAAAAAAAAAATGAGCCTGAAACTTTGAGCTGCATTCTGCATGGTGCTGGGATTATTCTTGTTTACAATTCTGAAAGGGCGTAAAATATGGGGATAGGTTTTTCAGTTGAAGCAACAACAGTTAGTTTTGATAGGGTTTCTAACCTCAGTTCAGTTTTCTAAATTGAGTCCTCCTTAGACATAATTAGTCCATTCATAATGTTCAGACCATAGCCTCAGCACAACAGGATGGAGATTTGCACCCATAAATTCCCACCCAGATAGTTTCACACTTTCAACCTTGCTGTCAGAGGGAAATACAGAGCATTATGGAGCTTCCCAAAGTGAGGAGCTGAATCTGCAGCCTAGGCTGCTCCCACTCATCTTTGATTGGGTACTATATCCACACTCTCAACTGGACAAAGGTGGCTGGAGTGGGAAACATGAGGACCAAAAAGGAGCAGAAAAGAATAAAAAGGGCGTTTTATTTTTTAAATAACTTTAGCATACTTGAGACATCATTCTACTTTTTAAGAACCTTTGATGCTCTTTGATACAGCCTTTCCAGAAGAAACATCAATTAGGAGAAGACAGCTACTTGAGGTTAAAGCTGCATTGTGATCAGAAACACCTGGTGTGCAGATAACCAAGACTGGTTTCATCCTTTCAGAGATAGATCTTTTGCGTTTAAATAAACCAACAGCAGATTTCCATTCTTCAGGCTAAAGTTATCAAACCACCAGAATTTACAGCAGAATGCAAGCACATAATAATTGAATACAATCTCAAATTGATCTACATTTCACCTTTAGATGTCTGAATCAACAGAATATTTGATAACGGTGATTGATGGGAATTGCACTTTACATGGATACAACATAATTCTTTAAACCTTTCAAAACTGTCGAAATTATGAAGCAGGCTCCTTTAACTGTGAATATATTGTACTCATCACAGGTGTTCAGATAGGTCATTCTTCAATCTTTAAATTGATAGGTTCTTTGGAAATATTTTATTTGGCTTAAAATAATAGATTTTAAAAACAGTCCAAGGAGATAGTGATCAAGGAAGAATCTGGTACACAGCATGACGCACCCAGAGGCTGAACTGCTGAGATCTTGCATTTTAATTTTGACTTTCAATTGTAGAGTGCGCTAGAGAATTCTTCTAGATGCATCACATGCCTCAGCAAGGTTAAATGTGAGTGTTACAGTTGGGGCTCTGTTCCCAACTCTCTTTTCCTGTTCACAGTCTAAAACTTGCAACATTATCCATGACATGAAAAGAATAGGAGGCCTCAGGACTAACAATTACCCTTTATTTGGGTATTTTGCATTGGAGATTGTGTGGGTTGCCCAATATGATTTGCAGAATATACCAGACTGCCAGATTGTATTGTGGCTAAAACCATTAATCAAGTTATAATTCTTGTAAATAAATTACTCAAAAGCAAAAGAATACAGCAAATAGTTAGTAATATAATGGCTTGACTTGCACGATACTTTAAACTGTCATGAAAATAATAAAACTTAAGTCCAAGCTCACGGTGTCCTTTTCAGAATCACTGATGGATGTCTTCGCCTCTGCCTCAGCCCATCTGCTGCTGAAACCCTCGTCATTCTTTTATTATCTCCAGAATCGACTACTGCAATGCTGTCATGGCCGGCTTCCCATCTTCCATCCTCCATAAACTTGAGTTTATCCAAAACTCTGTGGCCCATATGTACACCCACACCAAGTCCCTTTGACCCATCACCCCTGTGCTCGCTGACCCACGTTGGCTCCCAGTCCACCAATGCCTCGATTTTAAAATTCTTATCCTTATGTTCAAATCCCTCCATGGCCTTGCCCCTCCCTATCTCTGTAACTTTCTCCAGCCCTACAACCCTCCAAGAACTCTGCGTTCCTCCAACTCTGGCCTCATGTGCATATCCGACTTCCTTCTCTCCACTGTCAGAATTGGATAGCCAGACAGTGAAGGACTGACTACTTTTAGTTGCTTATAAACTTTATTTGCTGGGATTCACATTACATCCAATGCATCCCTCACACAAGCCCACACTCTCTCCCCAAGCCTACTCCCTTGTATATGGGAACCAGAGTTCCTAATTGTGCATGCACTTGAATATAATCCTTCATCACTTGATTCAATTCATTTATATACAATTAACACCCACCGTTGGCGGCTGTACCTTCAGCTGTCTAGGCCCTAAGCTCTGGAATTCCCACCCTAAACCTCTCCGCCTCTCTACTGCTCTCTCCTTTTAAGACGCTTCTTAAAACCTACCTCTTTGATCAAGGTTTTTAGTCATCCATCCTAATAACTCCTTCTTTGGCTTGGTGTCAATATTTGTCTGATTACGCTTCTGTCAATCGCCTTGGGATGTTTTACTGTGTTAGGGTGCTATATCATAGAATCATAGAAAATTTACGGCACAGAAGGAGGCCATTCAGCCCATCGTGCCTGTGCCGGCCGTAAGTGAGCCACCCATTTTCCAGCACTTGGTCCGTAGCCTTGTAGGTCACAGTACTTCAGGTGCACGTTTTAAATGAGTTGAGGGTGTCTGCCTCTACCACCCTTTTCAGGCAGTGAGTTCCAGACTTTTTCAATTTTTCCTCCGCTCCCCTCCAGTTCTTCTACCAATCACTTTAAATCTATGCCCCCTAGACCTCTCTGCTAAGGGAAATAGGTCCTTCCTATCCACTCTATCTAAGCCCCTCATAATTTTGTACACCTCAATTAAATCACCCCTCAGCCTCCTCTGTTCCAAAGAGAACAACCCCAGCCTTTCCAGTCTTTCCTCATAGCTAAAATTCTCCAGTCCTGGCAACATCCTCGTAAATCTCTCTGTATCCTCTCTAGTGCAATTACATCCTTCCTGTAATGTGACCAGAACAGTACACAGTACTCAAGCTGTGGCCTAACCAGTGTTTTATAAAGTTCCAGCATAACCTTATGCTGGAATTGTATAATAAAGGAAAGTATTCCATATGCCTTCTTAACCACTTTATCTACCTGTCCTGCTACCTTCAGGGATCTGTGGACATGCACTCCAAGGTCCCTCACTTCCTCTACACCTTTCAGTATCCTCCCATTTATTGTGTACTCCCTTGCCTTGTTTGCCCTCCCCAAATGCATTACCTCACACTTCTCCGGATTGAATTCCATTTGCCACTTTTCAGCCCACCTGACCAGTCCATTGACATCTTTCTGCAGTTTACAGCTTTCCTCCTCACTATCAACCACACGGCCAATTTTTGTATCATCTGCAAACTTCTTAATCATGCCCCCTACATTTAAGTCCAAATCATTAATACATCACAAAAAACAAGGGACCTAGTACTGACGCTCCCTGTTACCTCCTGAAAAAAATCAATCAAGTTAGTCAGACACGACTTTCCCTTAACAAATCCATGTTGACTGTCCTTGATTACTCCGTGCTTTTCTAATTGACGGCTTATCCTATTCCTCAGAATTGATTCCAATAATTTGCCCACCACAGAGATTACTGTAATTACTCGGTCTATCCCTTGTTCCCTTTTTAAACAATGGTACAACATTAGCAGTCCTCCAGCACCACGCCTGTATCCAGTGAGGATTGGAAAATGATGGTCAGAGCCTCCACTATTTCCTCCCTTACTTCTTCTAACAGCCTGGGATACATTTCATCTGGCCCTGGTGATTTATCTACTTTCAAAGATGCTAAACCCCTTAATACTTCCTATCTCACTATGTTTATCCCATCCAATATTTCACACTCCTCCTCCTTAACTACAATGTCTGCATCGTCCCTCTCTTTTGTGAAGACAGACGCAAAGTATTCATTAAGAACCATACTGACATCTTCCGCCTCCACACATAGGTTACCTTTTTGGTCTCTAATAGGCCCTACTCTTTCCTTAGTTATCCTCTTGCTCTTAATGTATTTATAAAACATCTTTGGGTTTTCCTTGATTTTACTTGCCAATATTTTTTCATGCCCTCTCTTTGCTTTCCTAATTTCCTTTTTAATTTCACCTCTGCACTTTTTATACTCCTCTGGGCTTTCTGTAGTATTTAGTTCTTGGCGTCTGACATAAGCTTTCCTTTTCTGCCTTATCTTACCCTGCATGCTCTTTGACATCCAGGGGGCTCTAGATTTGGCAGCCCCATCCTTTTTCTTTGTGGGAACATGTTTATACTGCACCACTTGAATCTTCCCCTTGAATGCCTCCCACTGCAGTGACATTGATTTACCTTCAAGTAGCTGTTTCCAGTCCACTTTTGCTAAATCACTTCTTAGCTTAGTAAAATTGGCCTTTCCCCAATTGAGAACTTTAACTTCTATTTTATCTTTGTCCTTTCCATAACTATGCTAAAACTAACTGAATTATCATCACTACCACCAAAATGTTCTCCCACTGATGCTCTTTCCACCTGCCCAGCTTCATTTCCTAAAACTAAATCCAGAACTGCCCCTTCTCTTGGGCTTGCTACATACTGGCTAAAAAAGTTCTCCTGAATGCAATTTAAAAGAATTTTGCACCCTCTGTACCCTTCACACTGTTTGTGTCCCAGTTAATATTAATATAAATGCAGGTTGTTGTTGTTGAATGTAACATGAGTGTTATAGCACGTGGAACCCTTCTCACTGCCGCAATGTGGGTGCAGACAGGCGAATAGGAAAATTAAAAATTCTAAGCCTGCCAAGATATACCTGTTGTTTTCTTTGAAGTGGAGGCCGGCTTCTTTGAAGAACAGTCTAGATCAAAGCAGTCCTTTCCCACTGAGCTTGAGTACAGATGTTGGTAAAGACAGAAAGTGAACTTCTAACGCAGTGAATTGCTGACAGAGTGTGGACTTTCAACTGGGAATTTGGTGAGTCTGGAATTAGGTACAGGGGGGGGAAGTGATTTAAACCAAGGAACTATAAACTAATCTATTAACTTTTAAAGCTTAAATTAAAAAAAATACATAACATTTTAAAAATAAGACAATGACTGAGCAGAGCAAAAAAGGGAGACTCGTGAGGAATCAAGAAAAAGTCAAAAAGTAATATCACAGGACAAGGAGGAGTGCCAAGGGTAAGTATTTAGTTCATTGGTTAGTGTTTTTAGTGGTTGTTGTTGTTAGTGATTAGTATCTTTACTGGTTGGTTAGTGTTTTAGTGTTAGATAAACAGTAAATTGTCGTAAAGCTAAGCAAACAGTTTAAATAACTGTAGCTAACATGGCAGGACAGCTGGGGCCCATCGCATGCATATCCTGTGCCATGTGGGAACTCCAGAACACTTTTTGTGTCCGAAAACCACACGTGCAGGAAATGCCGCCAACTGCTCAAGCTCAGAGTATCTGAGCTTGAGAGGCAGCTGGCATCACTACAGTGCAAATGGGAAGCTGAGAATTTCGTGGATAGCACGTTTCAGGAGTTGGTCACCCTGCAGCTACAGAGAATAGAGGTGGAAAGGGAGTGGGTGACCACCAGACAGACGAGTAGGAGCAGGCAGGCAGTGCAGGAGTCCCCTGGGAGTTTGGCATTCTCAAACCAGTATTATACCAGTGAGGGTGTTGACACCCAGGAAGAGTGCAGTCAAGAGCAAATCCACGACACCATGGGAGACTCAGCTGCACAGGGGGACAAAAGCAATGCAGTTGTTATAGAGAATTCGATAGGAGGATAGACAGGCATTTCTGCATCCACTGACTTGAGTCCGCATTATGTGTTGCCTCCCTGGTGCCAGGGTAAAGGACATCACTGAGAGGGTGCAGAACATTTTGAGGGGGGAAGGGAGAACAGCCAGAAGTCATGGTCCATGTGGGAACCAATGACATAGGAAGGAAAAGGATCGAGGTCCTTCAGTCAGAGTTTCAGGAGCTACGGAGGATGTTAAAAAGCAGGACCTCAAAGGTAGTAATCTCTGGATTACTCACATTGCCATGCGCTAGTGAGTATAGGAATAGTAGGATAAGACAGGTTAATGCGTGGCTGGAGCAATGGTGCAGGATGGAGGGCTTCAGATTCCTGGGGCATTGGAACCTGTTCTGGGGCGGGAGGGATCTGTTCAAGATGGACGGGTTGCACCTCAACAGAGCTGGGATTAATGTCCTCGAGGGGAGGTTAACTAGTGCTGTGGAGGAGAGTTTAAACTAATTTGGCAGGAGGATGGGCACCAGGATGAAACATTAGAGAGGAGAAATAGAAATAGAAAATGCTGGAGAAGCTCAGCAAGTCAGGCAGCATCTGTGGTGAAAGAAACAGAGTTAACGTTTCAGGTCGAAGACCTTTCGTCAGAACTGGAAGATGTTAAAAGAGTTAAAGTTTTTGAGCAAGTACAGAGCCAGGGAAAGGGGGGGGGGGAGGGAGGCGAGGGGAGAAAACAACAAATTAGAGAGGAGAAACAAGGTGCACAGAGGACTGGGAGAGACATAGCACTTGACTAAAGAATAGTTCAGAAATAGGAGGGATCAGACATGGGGCAAATACGAGGCAGTCTAAGATGGGTTTCGAGTGCCTGTGCGTAAATGCACGTAAAGTAGTGAATAAGGTTGGTGAGCTGCAGGCTAAAGTTGCCACATGGAACTATGATATAGTGGCAATAACAGAGACCTGGCTCAAAGAAGGGGAGGATTGGGGACTTAATATTCCTGGCTACAAGGTATTCAGGGAAGATAGGGAAGGAAAGAAAGGAGTGGGGGGGTGGTGGTGGATGGCAGTATTGTTCAAAGAAACTGTTACAGCATTGGAAGGGGATGATGTAGTTGAGGGGTCAAAGACAGAATCTATTTGATTAGAATTAAGAAACAATAGAGGAGATATTATACTACTGGGTGTATACCATAGGCCACCAAATAGTAGGAAGGAGATAGAGGCACAAATTTGCAGGCAAATTACAGAAAGATGCAAGAACTATAGAGTAGTAATAATGGGGTCTTCAATTATCCCAATATAGACTGGGATAGGAACAGTGTAAAGGACAAAGAGACGGAGGAATTCCTAGAATGTATTCGAGAACTTTCTGGAACAGTGTGTTTCCAGCACAAGCAAGAAGGAAACAGTGCTGGATCTAGTTCTGGGAAATGAAATAGGGCAGGTGGAGCATGTTTCAGTGGGGGAGCTTTTGGGGAACAGCGATCATAACATCATTAGGTTTAGAATAGTTATGGAAAAGGACAAGGAACAATCAAATGTGAAAATGCTTAGCTGGAGGAGGGCTAATTTCACTGAGTTAAAAAGAGATCTTGGCCAGGTGGATTGGAATCAAAAATTAGTAGACAAAACGGTAACTGAACAATGGGAGACCTTCAAGGAGGATTTGGTTCAGAAGACGTATTCCCACGAGGGGGAAAGGAAGGGCATCCAAAGCTAGAGCTCCCTGGATGACTAAAGATATAGAGATTAAAATGAAACAAATAAAGGACGCCTATGATGAATGTACGGTTCATAATACAGTAGAGAACCAAGCTGAATACAGAAAGTACAAAGGAGATCTAAAAAAGGGAATAAGAGGGGCAAAGAGAGAGTATGAGAATAGATTAGCGGCTAACATAAAAGGGAACCGAAAAGTCTTTTCTAAACATAAAAATAGTAAAAGGGTGGGACCAATTAGGGAGAAAAACGGAGATCTTCTTGTGGAGACAGAGGACATGGCTGAGGTTCTAAATGAATACTTCGCATCGGTCTTCACTAGAGAAGAGGATGCTGCTGTTGTAGCAGTAAAGGAAGAGGTAGTAAGCGATATTGGATAGGATAAAAACAAATAAAGAGGAGGTACTTAAAAGATTGGCAGTACTCAAAGTAGAAAAGTGACCTGGTCCGGATGGGATGCATCCTCGGTTACTGAGGAAAGTAAGAGTGAAGATTGGGGAGGCTCTGGCTACAATCTTCCAGTCCTCCTTAGATATGGGGATGGTGCCGGAGGACTGAAGGATTGAAAATGTGACACCCCTGTTCCAAAAATGAGAGAGGGATAAATCCAGCAATTACAGGCCAGTCAGCCTAAAGTCAGTGTTGTGGAAACTTTTACAGACAGTAATCCGGGACAAAATTAATTGGTACTTGGAAAAGTATGGGCGAATAAATGAAAGTCAGCAGAGATTTGTTAAAGGAAAATCGTGTTTGACTAAACTTGATTGAGTTCTTTGATGAAGTGACAGAAAGGGTTGATGAGGGTAGTCCGGTTGATGTTGCGTATATGGACTTTCAAAAGGCATTTGATAAAGTACCACATAATAGACTTATTACTAAATTAAAGCCCGTGGGATTAAAGGGACAGTGGCTGCGTGGATGCAAAATTGGCTAAGGGACAGAAAGCAGAGAATAGTGGTGAATTGTTGTTTTTCAGACTGGAGGGAAGTATACAGTGGAATTCCTTAGGGGTCAGTATTAGGACCGCTGCTCCTTTTAATATATATTAATGTGTATAGAGGGTATAATTTCAAAGTTTGCAGATGACACGAAACTCGGAAATGCAGTAAACAATATGGAGGATAATAACAGATTTCAGGAGGACGAAGACAGACTGGTGAAATGGGCGGACACATGGCAGATGAAATTTAACGCTGTGAAGTGATACGTTTTGGCAGGAAGAGTGAGGAGAGGCAATATAAACTAAATGGTACAATTTTAAAGGGGTTGCAGGAACAGAGCGGCCTGGGGGTACACATACACAAATCTTTGAAGGTGGCAGGAAAGGTTGAGAAGGCTGTTTAAAAAAGCATATGGGATCCTGGGCTTTATTAATAAAGGCATAGAGTACAAAAGCAAGGAAATTATGCTAAACCTTTGTAAAACACTAGTTAGGCCTCAGCTGGAGTATTGTGTTCAATTCTGAGCTCCACACTTTAGGAAAGATGTCAAGGCCCAGGGAGGGTGCAGAAGAGATTTACTAGAATGGTACCAGGGTTGAGGGACTTCAGTTATGTGGAGAGAATGGCGAAGTTGGAGTTGTTCTCCTTAGAACAGAGAAGGTTAAGAGGAGATTTAATAAAGGTGTTCAAAATCATGAACAGTTTTGACAGAGTAAATAAGTAGGATCTGTTTCTGGTGGCAGAAGGGTCGGTAACCGAAGGACACAGATTTAAGGTGATCAGCAAAAGAGCCAGAGGCAACATGAGGAAACATTTTTTTACGCAGCAAATTATAATGATCAGGAATTCGCTGCCTGAAAGGGTGGTGGAAGTAGATTCAATAGTAACTTTCAAAAGGGAATTAGATAAATACTTGAAGAGAAAAAATTTATTGGGCTTTGGGGAAAGGGCAGAGGAATGGGACTAATTGGATAGCTCTTTCAAAGAGCCGGCTTAGGCACAATGGGCCGAATGGCCTCCTGTGCTGCACCTACTATGATAGTAGGCATGCAATCACCTTTCCCATCCAGGTAGATAGTGAATAACAGCCCTTTGGCTGTAAACTGGTTTAATCTTTTTACTAACTTAAGCAGCTTGATTTCAAGAACAGCCCTAGAGTGTTCAACTGCAAATTTTGCATGCATTTAGCATTTCAAAGGTATGAGGGAATTTCTGATTCAATTGACTTGCAATGACTTTCCTCCAGGAAACCAACTGGCTACCTCCCATGAAACAAAAGCTGTCTCTAGACAGACTTATGTATTCTCTTACTTCCCACCCCCACCTCCTCCCTCAGACAAAGGAACTTTAATATAGAGAACTCTACAGAAAATTCAAAATATATTAACCCATCTAAACTTAACATAGAAAAGATATAATAGAGACTTTAAAGTATGAATCTCTGCTTTTGTCACAATGAGATGTGCATGCTTGGTTCAAAGTTCATCTGTAACATTCCGCTTCTTCTCTTGCTTAAAATGATCTATTCTGTGATTTTAAAAATTAGGATAACTTTTGGGAGTAGTTGTTAAAAGGAAATCCCCATGTCTTCTGCCCTCCAATTTCCTCTCCTCCCATCCCATCCCGATGGTGTTGCTGGGGTCTGGCTGCATGGATTATACTCACTCCCCAGTACCTCCCCCAAGTGAAAATCTTTCATGTGTGAACATAGACAGTCTGGACAGAACTTTCCTCTGATATTCCACCCAAAATTGGGCCAATAAGCGACAGAATGGAAGCAAAATCAGGCGGTGAGGCCTGCCACGTCGTTGCTGCCCTAATCTCAATTTCCCCTCCTCGCCTCCTGCGGGACCACCGCTGGCCGTTTCTTCTCTGCATACCCTCTGCAAATAACAGCATGGAGGCAATGCTTGGCAAGTCTCCCCATTTCCCTGCTTATTGCCACCATCCCTGCCAACCCCAGATGCCGTCAGGGGAAAGATGGCGGTAGTCCCTTGGATACTGGCGGCAAGTACCCAAGATGCAGGATGGAAGGAGAAGGCCTAAAAGTGGCCTCCTCTTCTTCCATACGGGCCCAAAACATTTACGTTTTAATGCCTTGGCCTCAGCCGAGACCTAAAAGAAAACCTGCCTTTCCTCTTAGGGACTCGTCACTCCGCCCCCATTAAACTCTCGCCACTTCTTCGGGTGCTGCAGGGACAGTCCCGCTGCAGCATTGCCAAAATTGTGCGGCCTTGCAGCAGCAGGCTTCCGCTTGGTGGCCAAGAGCCTGCCTTGCATAACACATGACCCTGGCCCAGGAAAACGGGTCGGGTTACGGCAGGGTCACAGCAATGGGCAGAAATCCCACCCTGTCAACAAGATGAGAACCCAGCCCTCAGTGTGAGCAGGCTGTTCAATCCTGGGGTGGGAGGGTTGTCACAATCAAACCCAATTCTGCTCTCACCTGAATATATATATATTTATATAATATTGTTTTTGGCATATTATATGTGGAGAAGAAACTGTGGTTGATTGTTATACTCCTTAGCCTAGGGTAACAACCCAAATGTATTAAATGTTCTACTTGCATTCTTTCAATATTCTCCATGGCTTCATAATTATTCATTTTCTGTTATATATTTGCACACTGTTATGATAAAATATTTTAACGTGGGACTCAAAAATCCATTTTTATTGTAGTCTGCGGTGCACTTAGTCCTTGTCTCGGGAACGTCCTTTGAATGAGAATGAGTTGATTTGTGTTTTTGAAAGTGGTTAATTGTGTAATCAAATACACGCACCTGAAAAAGTATCCTATTTTAATTACTGCAGTGCCATCTTCATGAAAAGTATTAAGTAAACCCTTCATCATCTGGGAAGAGCGAAGTGTCATTTTCATTATGGCAACATCATGCCAAAACAATTTAAATCCTTGTATGATGTGTTTGAAAATAAACGCACAAAGGTTCACCCAGCAATTTTTTCATGAAGATACTGGCCATTTAATGCAAGTCTTTTCATGGACCAAGTGCAGCATCCACTTAACAAAAATCAGCATTAAATGCGGTCTGGGAATCAAGTGGCCATAAACATCTGTGACCTGAATGTGATTGTCTTAGAATATGCAGCTACTAATGTTGTTCAGCCATTCAACCCCAGTATCAGACAACCCTGCTGTAAATTATCCACTCTTGTCGATCAGCTAATTAGTGTACATTTCCTGGAGTCAAAAAGATGGGTAAATGGAGATGCAGTAACATTAGGATCATAAGAAAGATTCTTTGTTGATTGAAGGTTTACTTTGCAGAATAGGTTATTGACAGAGATATGATTCATTTTGTACCTGCAGCAATGGATGGTATTGCAGAAGCTGTGTAGTACTAATGGAACCAGGAGAACAAAAGAGAATAATATAGATTGAAGTGCAGTTGCTCTTAGAAGCCACATATTGTTTGCCCAATTACTGAGCGGCATCCTACAATACTGCCTCAATCTCAAAGCCATGAACCATTGAATACAGGAATTTAATGTACCCAGCTTCCTTTTGTAGGACTTTGCCACTTAGATGGATGGATGTTTTAAAAACAACATTTCTCATGGGAAGTCTTATCCTCGCCCCTCCCTATCTCTTCCAGTCCTACAACCCTATGGGAACTCTGTGTTCCTCCCAACTTTGGCTTCTTGTGCTTCCCCCAATTCCTTCGCCCCACCATTGGCAGCCGTGTCTTCAGCTGTCTAGGCCCTAAACTCTGGAATTCTCTCCCCAAACCTTCATCGCTCCATGCCTTGGGATGTTTTACTGTGTTAAAGGTGCTATATAAATGCAAGTTGTTGTTGCATTATTGTTTATTTCGTTTTTCACACTCTGACACAAGAGCCATGGAAATGTTTCCATTTAAAAACAATGAACATTACCACATGTACAGAAGCCATCATAACTGAGTTTTGTTGAATGTGTCACATCGGATGGAATAAGTTGTTATACTGGAACACCTGGAAACCAGTTAGTGGTTTATGCTATTCCATGCAGAGCAACAACAACAACAACTTGCATGTATATAGCACCTTTAACGTAGAAAAACAACCCAAGGTGCTTCACAGGAGTATTATCAAACAAAATTTGACACCAAACCACATAAGGAGACATTAGCATAGGGTCAAAGAGGTAGGTTTTAAGGAGCGGTTTAAAGGAGGAGTGAGAAGCGGAAAGGTCTAGAGAGGGAATTGCAGAGCTTAGGGCCTAGGCAGCTGAAGGCACAGCCGCCAATAGTGGAGCAATTAAAATCGGGGATGCGCAAGAGGCCAGAGTTGGAGGAGTGCAGAGATGTTGGAGGGTTGTAAGGTTGGAGGGGCGAGGCCATGGAGCGATTTGAAAATACGGATGAGAATTTTAAAATCGAGGCGTTGCCAGACCAGGAACCGATGTAGGTCAGTGAGCACAGGGGTGATGGGTGAATGGGACTTGGTGCGAGTTAGGATACGGGCAGCAGAGTTTTGGATGAACTCAATTTTATGGAGAGTGAAAGATGGGAAGCCGGCCAGAAAAGCATTGGAAAAGTCAAGTCTAGAAGTAATAAAGGTATTGATGAGGGTTTCAGCAGCAGATGAGATGAAGTAGGTGGTCTTGGTGATGGACCAGATGTGTGGTCAGAAGCTCATCTCAGGGTCAAATAGGATGCCAAGGTTGTGAACGGTCTGATTCAGCATTATTCAGTGGCCAGGGAGAGGGATGGAGTCGGTGGCTAAGGAACTGAGTTTGTGGCGGGGACCGAAGACAATGGCTTCAGTCTTCCCTATATTTAGTTGGAGACAGTATTGGCATTTTTTAAATACTCAACGGTACCCCTTTAAAGAAAAATCTTAAATGAAGAATTTTAATCAGCTTTAGAATCACTTTTTGGGGGGATGAGCAAGTACTTTTATTTCAATCAGGCCAATAGAATTAAGAAGATTGTCCAGTATATATTCAACTCGAGGTAACAGAGGGTGGCGGGTGCAGGTCTGACCCCCCAGACCACTGAGAGGAAGCTGAGTGCCTCTCCACAGGGAGGGTAATAAAGGGAGAAGAATTAGCCCTGGCCTGTTACAGTTTTTCAAAGGAACTTGGAGAATTAGAAAAGTACCTTACTAAAAAATGACTTGATGGCCGAGTACTTCCAGAATAAGTCAAATATCAAACTTTCAGTTCTATTTTTTATTTACTTTGCCTAAAAATACTGGCTTAGTCCTCCATGCATTTAAATAAAACACACATAACATGATCATTATGATAGGTAATTGGTAAGTGTAATTAAGGAACGATGATGGAGATGAAAAGAGCTAAATAAAACAGGCTGTCAATTTTATGTTCCTGCCTGTCAGAATTTTTTTTATTCATTCATGGGATGTGGGTGTTGCTGGCAAGGCCAGCATTTATTGCCCATCCCTAATTGCCCTTGAGCTGGTGGTGGTGAGCCACCTTCTTGAACTGAATGGCTTGCTAAACCATTTCAAAGGGCAGCTAAGAATCAACCACATTGCTGTGGGTAAGGACGGCAGGTTTCCTTCCCCAAAGGACATTAGTGAACCAGGTGGGTTTTTACGACAATCCAGTAGTTTCATGGTCACCATTACTGATACTGGCTTTTTATTCCAGATTTTATTTAGTTAACTAAATTTAAATTCCCCAGCTCATATCTCCGGATTATTAGGCCAGGCCTCTGGATTACTAGTCCAGTAACATAACCACTAGGGTACCGTACCCTTGTGATGATGATTGTGTTTTTGCTCACAGCACACAGCATTTCAAGAGGCTGGAGTATGTTCGTAGGGATATAGCCAGCTTCAATTCTGAACTAGCTAAAAGAAGATGGAGGCAGCTATTAGCAGTCACCTGCGTCTACATTTTCAGAAGCAATTATATATCATTTTAAACTTTCTTCATTATGAAGTATGGCTTTTAAAATAAAACAGATGTGTTTGTTCTTTGGTATTCATAGAAAGTTACGGCACAGAAGGAGGCCATTCGGCCCGTCGTGTCCATGCTGGCCGAAAAAGAGCTATCCAGTTTAATCTCATTTTCCAGCACTTGGTCCGTAACCGTGCAAGTTATGGCACTTCAAGTGCACATCCAAATACTTTTTAAATGAGTTGATGGTTTCTGCCTCTACCACCCTTTTAGGCAGTGAGTTCCAGACCCCCACCACCCTCTAGTTGAAAAAATTTCTCCTCAGCTCCCCTCTAATCTTTCTACCAAATACTTTGAATCTATGCCGCCTGGTCACTGACACCTCTGCTAAGGGAAATAGGTCCTCCCTATCCATTCTATCTAGTCCCATCATAATTTTATACACCTCGATTAAATCTCCCCTCAACTCCTTTGTTCCAAAGAAAACAACCCCAGCCTGTCCAATCTTTTCTCATAACTAAAATTCTCCAGCCTGACAACATCCTCGTAAATCTCCTCTATACCCTCTCTAGTGCAGTCACATCTTTCCTGTAATGTGTTGACCAGAACTGTATGCAGTACTCAAGCTGTGGCCTAACCAATGTTTTATACAGTTCTAGCATAACCTCCCTGCTCTTATATTTTATGCCTCGGTTAATAAATCCCTCAGGGCAGTGTCCTAGGCCCAACCATCTTCAGCTGCTTCATCAATGACCTTCCCGCCATCATAAGGTCAGAAATGGGGATGTTCGCTGATGATTGCACAGTGTTCAGTTCCATTCGCAACCCCTCAGATAATGAAGCAGTCCGTGCCCGCATGCAGCAAGACCTGGACAACATCCAGGCTTTGGGCTGATAAGTGGCAAGTAACATTCACGCCTGACAAGTGCCAGGCAATGACCATCTCCAACAAGAGAGAGTCTAACCATTCAACGGCATTACCATCGCCGAATCCCCCATCATCAACATCCTGGGGGTCACCATTGACCAGAAACTTAACTGGACCAGCCATATAAATACTGTGGCTACAAGAGCAGGTCAGAGGCTGGGTATTCTGCGGCGAGTGACTCACCTTCTGACTCCCCAAAGCCTTTCCACCATCTACAAGGCACAAGTCAGGAGTGTGATGGAATACTCTCCACTTGCCTGGATGAGTGCAGCTCCAACAACACGCAAGAAGCTTGACACCATCCAGGACAAAGCAGCCCGCTTGATTGGCACCCCATCCACCACCCTAAACATTCAATCCCTTCACCACTGGCACATTGTGGCTGCAGTCTGTACCGTCCACAGGATGCACTGGAGCAACTCGCCAAGGCTTCTTCGACAGCACCTCCCAAACCCGTGACCTCTGCCACCTAGAAAAACAAGGGCAGCAGGCACATGGGAACAACACCAGCTGCACGTTCCCCTCCAAGTCACACACCATCCCGACTAGGAAATATATCGCCGTTCCTTCAAGGTTGCTGGGTCAAAATCCTGGAACTCCCTTCCTAACAGCACTGTGAGAGAACCTTCACCACACAGACTGCAGCGGTTCAAGAAGGTGGCTCACCACCACCTTCTCAAGGGCAATTAGGGATGGGCAATAAATGCTGGCCTTGCCAGTGACGCCCACATCCCATGAACGAATATATTAAAAAAAAATAAAGGAAAGTATCCCATATGCCTTTTTAACCTTATCCACCTGTCCTGCTGCCTTCAGGAATCTGTGGCCATGCAGTCCAAGGTCCCTTTGTTGCTCTACACCTCTCTGTATCCTCCCATTTATTGTGTACTCCTTTGCTCTGTTCGCCCTCCCCAAATGCATTACCTCACACTTCTATGGATTGAATTCCATTTGCCACTTTTCTGCCCACCTGACCAGTCCATTGATAGATTCGTGCAGTCTACAGCTTTCTTCCTCACTATCAACCACACGGCCAATTTTTGTATCATCTGCAAATTTCTTGATCAAGCCCCCCACATTCAAGTCCAAATCATTAATATGTACCACAAAAAGCAAGGGACCTAGGACTGAGCCTTGCAGAACCCCACTGGAAACAGCCTTCCTGTTGCAAAAACACCCTTCGACCTTTACCCTTTGCTTCCCGCCACTGAGCCAATTTTGGATCCAACTAGCCACTTTCCCTTGGATCCCATGGACTTTTACTTTATTGACCAGTCTGCCATGTGGGACCTTATCAAAAGCCTTTCTAAAATCCATGTACACTTGATCAAATGCATTACCCTCATCGACCCTCCTTGTTACCTCCTCAAAAATTCAATCAAGTTAGTCAGACACGACCTTCCCTTAACAAATCCATGTTGACTGTACTTGATTAATCCGTGCCTTTCTAAATGACGATTTATGCTGTCCCTCAGAATCGATTCCAATAATTTGCCCGCCACCGAGGTTAGACTGACTGACCTGTAATCACTAGGTCAATCCTTTTCTCCCTTTTTAAACAACGGTACTACGTTAGTAGTCCTCCAATCCCCCGGTATTAGTTGTGATGAGGGACATCACTGAGCTTCCTGTAATTTGGGGAACTAGGGAAGGCGTATCAGAAAAACCACCAGATGAGCAAAGGTTGAAGAATGCTTATTTTTGAAATGCAGCTGAGTGTGGGTGGCAACACAAGGACTGATATTTTCTACTTAACCCTTTCCAGCTAAAGTCATCTTTACAATTTAGAATTAATACCTCCGCCCTATTAACCCTAAATGAGTTTTGACTTCATGAAAAAATGTAAACAAAAAAATAAGATTGTCAAACACCGGATGCTGGAATAGAGGTTACATCAAAGAACCTTGCACATGATGCCAGTATGAAAATGTCACCCTGCTTTTCCAGCTGTTTCATGGAGACAATGAGGGTCAAATTTTACTTCAGCAGTGGCGCAAAACGAGCGGTACCAGATTTCGAGAATCGGGCGGGGTATATAACATGTGACCGATCCGCAAGCACTCATTTTGCACCCCCTCCAAAGTTGAATTTCACTCCCATTGTCTCTTTAAAATATGACACATGATATGCCTATGTATATTTTTCATATGTATAGGTGCTCATGATAATGCAACACTTTGAAATGTGACTTGCAAATGTCTTCACCAAAAGACCATTTTTACTATGCCTTTGTGATATTTCTACTGCTTTAGTAGCAACTGATACAAAAGTACAAGGTAGACTCACTAAGAACCAGATTCTTTCCACTTCATATAGCCCATTGAGTTTTTGTGGCCTCAAGGACATTAAACGTAATCCTTTTGAATAAAGAACAATATTTCTGAGCCAGATTGCAGCTTTTGTCTAATTTAATTTTCAGCAACAACTGGCAATTATATGGTGCCTTCACAGAAGTGTGTTTTTGGCGGGGGGGGTGTGTGGACATGGCAGAGGAGAAAAAAATACGAATAGATAAGAGAACGGACACTAAGCTGTGGATGGAGAAATTAGAGGGGTGACTGAAAGCTTGGCCGAAAAGATGGGTTTTAAGAAGATTCTTAAAGGTGGAGAGGGATTGACACGTGAATAAAAGGTGAGTTTTTGCAGCAGGGCAATCAGTTCTCTCAGACAAACCTTTGGCTGGGAGTTCTTTGTTCACATTCAGAATTCTTGTGGTCATACATATTTACCTACATTTTGGACCCCCTCAAACTGACACCATCAGGATGGGGGGGCGCAATGGATGTATTCAGCCGTACGTCTGAGGAGGAGGCACAACAGCATCAGCAGCAGGCACGGCGTGTAATTCTGAGAGTTGCAGCTCCACAAGACAGGTGCGCCACAAGGACCTGCAGAAGAGCAGAGAGGGGACCAACGGAGGAGCTGACATCACATGAGGCACTACCCTCGTGAGAGGGTCGACAGGCAGAGGGTGAGCTTCCTGGACACCTGAGGAGCAGTGTCTACGAAGGCTCAGATTGAGTTGCCAGGTGGTCGCAGACATCTGCAGGCACCTTCATGCAGAGCTGCTCCCGGCTGAGCCTGGTGGGCACTCATTGCCCGCCACTGTAAAGTCACCACTGCCCTCAATTTCTTCGCCTCCAGATCCTTCCAGGGCGCCACCGGTGACATCACCAGGATCTTTCCGTCAACTGCACATAAGTGTAAATGACAGGTCATGAATGGCCTGTTTGCCAGGGCATCCGACTACATCAACTCCCACTGTGACAACATCAGCCACAGTGAGAGGGCAGTGGGTTTCCACTCTCTGGTTGACTTTCCACGGGTACAGGGTACAATTGATTGCACACACGTAGCAATCCGAGGACCCCCACATGAGCCAGAACTGTTCATCAACCAAAACGGTTATCACTCCATCAATGCGCAACTGGTTTGCGACCATGGGAAGAGGTTTTTGCAGGTGCGTGCCAAATTCCTGGCAGCTGCCATGATTCCTTCATTCTGCGCGAATCCAACACCCCAGCCCCCTTCTACACACAAGACAGACTTACGGGCTGGGTCCTGGGAGACAAGTGACCCCCCCCCCACCCCTGCAGATGTGGCTCATGACACCTGAGAAACCCCACCAATGAGGCACTGCAGTGGTACAATGACAGTCACATCACCACCAGGTCTGTCATTGAACAAGACATAGGACTGCTCAAGATGCGCTTCAGGTACCTGGATCGATCTGGGGGAGCCCTTCAGTACGCACCATAGTCATGTGTTGCGTCCTGCACAACATCGCTCAACAAAGAGGGTTACTGGTGGATGAGGACCCATGCGCTCATGAAGCAGTCGCACCTGTTGTCAGACTTGAAGAGGAGGAGGAGGAGGATGATGGGTAAACCATTGGCAGAGCAGTGGCTCACCTGGCTGCTTGTGATGCCAGGAAGTCGCTCATGTTTGATAGAATCTCATAAGGAGATCTGCAAAGTGACGACAGTCAAGTACTCAGGCCACCTGGAACGACCACCAACACCAGCCCCCCCCCCCCCCCCCCCCAACACCAGCCCCCCCCTCCCCCCCCCCCCCCAGGTTGCACTAAACATGCCTACAACCACATATACACTCTTTGTAAACGCACCCAATGAGTGGCATCAGATCTCGCCGTTCATGATGAAGCACATGAAAGGGCGCTTTCACAAAACGGACTCAAAAATGGGCAAGACGTGGCAGTAGTGGTGAGAATCGTAACATTTAATGTGCATTTAACCAAAAACAAATATAAATGAAAAACATGACATTCTGCCGGACACCCTTGTGCATACCCTTGGTGATTACAAAATCTTCGACTTCCTTTTCCTACAGCTTCTACGTGGTGCATCACCTGTGGCTGCAGCAGAGGTAGTGGCAGGTTGCTCAGATTCATACCCGGACTGCTTAGATGCTCTCTGCCTACAACCTCTGGGTTTTGGAGCCTGTGAGGGCTCCGCCAAAGACTGCTCCACCTGCACCTGTGCAGGGGCAATCTCGGCCATCTGGAGAGGAGGCAGCATTGCGGGTACCGGTTGCGAAGGTGGGGGATGGGAGCACTTTGAGTGGAGTCCCCACTTCCATGTCCCCTTTCGCCATCATCGCTCTGCTGGGCCAGGACCACATCACTCCTACCACTCTGCTGGACAACAGCTTGGAGGACATGTGTGATGCCTTGCAAGGCCAGTGCTAATGTTTCTGTCTGCCTGTTTAAGGCGGCGACATGTTGTTCACTCTGAGTCCGCACGGCCGTTGCTAGGGCCTGAATGGACACATTTGTGAGCCATGCATGAAACGCAATGTAGGCTGCCATTCCCTCCGTCGTAGACATTCCCGCACTTCTCTGTGCCACTGGTCCACTAATACAGGAGGTGGATTCCTCCATCCTCTGCGTTAATGTGGAGTCTGAGCTTGGCATGTCTTCCAGTACGTCGCAAAAGTGCGTCTGTACCTCGATCATTCTCCTTTTTGAGGATGGCCCCCTGGGTTCAGCATCTGTGTCCAGATGAGCAGAGCTTGGAGAGCCCATTGATGCAGACTCTCCACTGCTGCCCCTGCCACCTGTTCTGCTCATGTTCACTTCTGTGTGGTGAATCACCAAGTGACAACCCAACTACCTCTCTGATAGGTGTGAGTATCTGCACTGGTGCATGGCTCACTAAGATGTGACGGTGCGCCCTCACAGGCAGGGAGCTCCTCTGAGGAATCGCCCTCGTCCACTTCTTCAGTCCGTGATGGCCCTGGAAGAGAACATATAGCAATATTAAGAATCACTGCAGAAGTAATGTTGCGATTAGCATACTGAGGTGTGCAACAGGTCAATCATTGATAATGTCAATCCATGTTGTGTGTGAGGGATGTTAAAGTTCTGTCACCAGATGTTTGCGGGTTGCCAGTTTTGGCATCCCCGACGGCCAGGCACTCCACCATCCAGCTAATGTCCAAGGCCTCCTCCTCCGCCTCAGTAAGGGCCACGATTTGTGGAGGCCCCCTTCCAGTCCGACTCCTCTCCCTTATATTTTGCGCTGTCTTCTCCTGCAAGGGGAGAAAGTACAGACATCTGAGTGAGTGAGGGTGACGGGGTCACCCGATGGATGCATTGCTCTGGGTCAGACTGACAATGAATGAGATGCATCTGAGGGTGCCTATCAGACGGATTGATCACATTGCATTAGGATTGGGGTGAGTGGGAGAGGTGGTGCGCAAATGCGGGGTGAAGAAGTGCACAGAAAGTGATGGTAACCTGACACTGAGCCTTAAGTGGGTGTGAGGAGTGATATGACAGAGTAGGCTTTGAGGGGCAGCATGAGAGGGGTAATATTCACCACAGGTGAATCAGTAACTGTACTCATTTTTCCTGACCTGGTTAGGTCATTAAATCGCTGCCTGCACTGCACCCAAGACCGGGGCACCGTGCTCCTGCTGCTGACCTGTTCTGACACCTCCAGCCATGCCTTCTTGGTGGCAGAACCAGCTTTCCTCCTCCCTGCCATCTGGGTATAACACCTCCCTCCTGCTTCTCACAGCAGCCAGTAATATCTCCAGGGCGGCATCCAAGAATCTGGTTGCTGCCTTTCCTATATGTCCTTCCATTCTGCTTTTCACTCCTTTCTCCTTCAAAATCCATTGTTGCATTGGCCCTTTAAATAGTGAGCTTTAAATTGCGTCATGCGGGTGCACAGTACGCCCGCTGCGCAGCTTGAGGACACAAAACCTGGAAGTTGAATTAAGTGCCTTCAATTGAGTCGCGATTGCTCGGGAACAAGCACAAAATTTTTTTCCGCCGCTGATTGACCTTCTGCTGAGATCCTGCCCTAGAGTCTAAGGATCATACAGATCAATTTTGTCAGCAAACATAAATAAACTTTTATCATGATGTGGAGATGCCGGTGATGGACTGGGGTGGACAAATGTAAGGAATCTTACAACACCAGGTTATAGTCCAACAATTTTATTTTAAAATCACAAGCTTTCGGAGATTATCCCCTTCGAAGGGGATAATCTCCGAAAGCTTGTGATTTTAAAATAAAATTGTTGGACTATAACCTGGTGTTGTAAGATTCCTAAACTTTTATCAGGCACAGTAATCTATGTACTGAGTTTAGTTTTTACTTTTACAATTTTTAGATGTTCTGTAGTGGAAATATAAAATACACTTGTGCCCCAAATATTTTATGATACAGCTTGATAAATTTATTTGTAATTCTTCATGATTAGACATATTCACTATTTCTGAGTGCAATATTCCAGTTTATGTGCATTTTAAAACTATTCAGTGAGTATGTTATATTGCATTTTAAAGCTATAAAAATATATAGTGTGCCATATAATTTTCTAACTGCTACACTGGTTCCATATCGCGCAGATTATATAGAATATTAAACAAAATATTCTGTAAAGCAGCACAGTGGCATAGCTTGGTGGTGCTCTAGAGTGCCGCCGCAACACTGGTTCTCTGCTGCATTACCACTTACGAGTTCAGGGTGTTGGTCACACCATCAGAAGAAATGACGCAGTGGATGTCACACATAGTGGGGTAGATTTTGACTTTGTGCGATAGTTTTAAAACGGGTGATAGCGATTTGGCAGCCAGTGGGGGAAAAAAAAATTGGGAGAGATGTAAAACAGGCTGTCAACTCGCTATCTCCCACTGTCGCACAAAGTCAAGACCTGTGAGAGAGGAGATCTCGCAGCAGAATTACTCAAACTTCTCTCCCTCATTTATAGGTTCACAATGTATAATTGAATTAGAGGAAAAGTGAGCTCACATTATCCTAGTTTTTCTTTAATTTTCAGGTACCCCTTGGCAAGAGGAGCAAACATTTGACCTCAAGCGTGTCCTGAAGGGCATTGACCCTAACATTCCATTGGTATTCGTCAGTGGCAACCATGATATAGGAAACGCCCCAACCCCAGACACTATTGCGGAATATTGCAAGAGCTGGGGGGATGACTACTTCAGTTACTGGGTTGGGGGAGTGATGTTCCTTGTGCTGAACTCTCAGTTTTTTCATGATGCTTCCAATTGCCCTGAACTGAAGCAGGCCCATGACCACTGGTTGGATACGAAACTTGCTGCAGCCCAAAAGCAGAAAAACAAACATGTAATTGTGTTCCAGCACATCCCTCTCTTTCTCCAGAGCCCTGAAGAAGAGAATGGCTATTTTAATCTGGAAAAGTCAAAGCGGCTGGATCTTCTGCAGAAATTTGAGAAAGCAGGTATTGTGTTTTTTTTTCCTCCTATATGAAGTATCTATCAAGTTCAGTCAGTAACAAGCTAGGAAAGACTTCAGAGCTTAAAAATTTGAGGGTAGATTTTCCTCTTTGGGTGCTTGCTGGGTGCACGACCGGTGCAGCATACCTGAAGCGCACGGCACCTTTTAAGAGGAGGGGAATGCTCAAATTTCCTGTGCTGGCGATTTGCTTGAACCAGGTGCATACATGGGACCTGGCCACCCCTGGCAGGGCCTTGCGCTGGAGGCGGAAACAGAGGCATCTACTGCCAGGTGCAGCAAAGAGGAAAAAGGGGAGGGAGAGGAAAATTCACTCTCCACTCTTTGTTACTCAACCATTTTAACTAACTACATTCAGCTGCCAATCATAGAAACACCTCCAGGTCAGAGGGAGTCTTCCTATCTTCAGTATTCACCATATAGGACCTTGTACTCACTTGCTGTAACACTTGTGCTGGCATTATGTTGGCTAAATGCTGACAATTTCTCCTTCTCTAAGATCTTTGAAATCTTTATTATAGAAAGGGAACTGTTTAGGTTTCCTAAGATATCGATTCCTTTTTACATTACTTGCTAGCCTTGGTGTCAGAAATTATCTTGCTTATAGGGAGGAGTTTCCTGGTTCATCAGGCAAATGGTCTTTGAGCAGTTGAGCTGTCCAGTATCTCATTTGGTGTATTGTCCCAGTCAAGATGAGCTGGATTCATGTGCTTTTTCTGGGAGTGCCTTTGCAATTTTATTAGCATTTGCTGCCTTGCCATTTGCCTGTGGTACCTTGGTGAGCTGGGACAAGACAAGACTGAACTGATATTTTGTGCAATCTGTTGGAATTCTCTTGAGTTAAATGGTGGTGCATTGTCTGGTATGACCTCATTTGGAATCCCATGGCATGCAAAATGTGCTTTTATCTTAGCTATGACGTCTTTCTCCTTTTTAAAAAATCAGCCAATCTATTTCAAAGAAATCAAAGTAATAGTCAGACCACAGGAAATACTTTCTTCCATCCGTTTTTAACAGATCACCTCCAGGAGCTTTCTGGTATTTGGTTCTGATAAATGGTTCCTTTTGCTGTTTGGCTTGAAACTGATTGATTGTATTTACTGCCTAAATATGTATATAAAAAACTTAAGGAAGACATAGACAGGTTAGTGGAATGGGCAGACAGGTGGGAATGCAATTTAATGTGGATAAGTGTGAGGCAATACATTTAGGGAGAAAAGAATGAGAGTATGCACTTCATGGAAAAACACTGAAGATTGTGGATGAATGAAGAGTCCTAGGGGTTCATATATACTGAAAGTGCGAGTGCAGGAAGATAAAGCCAAAAATGCTAATAGAATTTTGGGTTTATAAATAGAGGCATTAAGTACAAGAGTAAAGAAGTCGTGATGAATTCATACAAAATGTTGGATAAGTCACAATTAAAGTACTGTGTGCAGATTTGGGCACCCCACTATAGAAAGGACATTAAAGCCATAGAGAGCGTCCAGTGTTAAATACATTTTTTTTAAAAATCATTTATTGCCCATTCCTAGTTGCCCAGGTTTGATACAACTGAGTGGCTTGCTAGGCCACTTCAGGGAGCAGTTAAGAGTAAACCACGTTGACTCATTAGGATGGTGCCAGGTACGGGAAACTATAGTTATGAGGAGAGATTTGAGATACTAAGATTATTTCCATTGGATCAGTGAAGGCAAAGACTATTTCCTCAGGTCGGGGAGTCAGTGACGAAAGGGCATCAATTTAAAATTATCAAGCAAGTAAGGAGAGAGGCTAATGGAAATCTATTACTGCAGAGGGTTTTTGGAGCGTGGAATACTTTGCCAGAGGGTGTGGTTGAGGCAGAGAACATTGCATCTTTTAAGGGAAAATTGAACAAATATTTGAAGTATAGGAAGATACCAGACTATGGGGATAATGTAGGCAGTAGGTAGTTTTGGATTGCTCTCGCAAAGAGCTAGCACAGACGTGATGAGCCAAATTGCTGTCCTTGCACTGTAAACCTCTGTGGATTCTAGAAATTCAAGTAGCGCCAGAAAACGCCGTGGAATAGGCGGCACGCCTGATCACATGAAGGAGAGGCATGAGCGAAATTGGTGTTCACGCTTCATTTGATTAAGATTGGTGAGCTACCAGCACTACCCACACCGTTTATTGGCAGCTTGCTGAATGGAGGGCAGGAAATCAGGTGCAAGTGATGTCATTTAAAGGCAGCAGAACTGAATTACAGTTGAACAGTGGAAATGTCAAAAAGGAGGAGGTGCAAAAGGGGCCATCGATGAACGCCCGAAGGATAGCACTCAGGATCTGGCTGCAATGCCGAAAAAAGTTTAATGATCTGACCATAACTGCTAAGGTAAGGTGCCTACTCACATCTCTCTTACACTCTGGTTAGCCCTGCACTGCCTGTAGCCCCAGCAGGCTCAAGCCTTCCATCGCTGAATTCAGGGTGTTCACACTCAGAAGTTTCTTCAAGCTTACTTGCGTCCATTGAGCTTGAGATACAGATTCCTTTCAATATTGAAAACTGCTGCAGTTTACTTCTGTCCCTCTTTTTTTCTAACGTGGCAAAAAGTTTTCTAATTGTCCAATCTTTCAGCCTCAATAGGTATCCAAGGACTGGTTGACGAACTGTTACATGAGAGTACACCGAGATCTCCCAATCATAGCAGCACATTTCGGAGGTTATAATTTTCTCACTTGCATTTTGTTTCCATGCGCCTGCCCAAATGTGGCCAGACATACTCTGTCCTGCCGGGCCTGTGCAGTGGGAGGGATACAGAGCGAGGTGGTGATGCATTGGATTGCATCCTCAAGCAACTTCCTGCAGATCTGGCGAACAATAGGCAGAAAGGGACAAAGGGGAAATCCTGGCCATGGAATTTAACACTGATAAATATAAAATACTGGCCACAGGTTAAAAATATGTGAGTCATAAATATATAATGAATAGAACTGAATTCATACAGGGACTTGTAAAGGGGTCTGAGAGTAACAATAGACTGAGTGGCTACTTTCAGTGCCCAAACAATGTGCCAAAGCAATTTAAAAAAGTAAAAGAATAGTGGGATATATGACTATAAAAATAGAATAGAAGTTGACAGAAGTTACACACAGGTCAGCATACAGAGAGCACCTTGTACTCTCACCACACCACACAAACAAAATATACATACATTAGAACAGGCAGACAAAAGGAGGTGCAAGACTAATCCCAAGTGCAAACGGGATGACATTGAGGAATGTTTAGAGATACTTGAACCTTACAGTCTGGAAGGAAGATGGTTAAGAGAGAGCTCAAAGTATATAAAATAATAAATGGTGTAGATAAAGTAAAGCCCTATTATTAAATCACATTTAACCAGTAAACTGAGACCAGAAGATATAGGCCGAGGATTTCCTCAGAGCTGCTCCTGCTTTACATGTGTAAGTGAGGTTTCTGTTGCACTTCTGGTGAAGTTACAGTAGCAGAGTGGGAGCAGCTCCGAGGAAATTCCCAACCATAAATGGAAACCAGTATCAAGAAGGATTTCTTTATTGAAAAAGAGTGAAAAATGTTTGGAACATTCTGCTGAGTGGGACCTAGAGGTGAAAGTAACATTGCAGCTCTTCAACATGCAGTTGGATGCTCTCATGAGAGAATCAGGACAATAATTGGATCTGCTTCACTGTTCTTTTTGGGCCTGGATTTTTATGCTCTTATGTTATATATGCGTGACATCACAGGACATAGACTGAAACAGGAGGAAAGTTGATTCTGGAGGATGTTTGGGGCTTTGTGAAAAGAAATCACTTTTCAGTACAATCCTGCACATTCAATATCCAAGAATGATTTGTACTTTCCACAGAAATAATTTAAATTGAAAGAACTACTATGAACAAAAAAAGTAACGATGTGGCCAAGTACTGATATTTCAAATTGGAAAAAAAAATCCTTGAGAACTGGGGATTTTTTTTGGCAGCAATTTATGAAAAACAGATCAATGAGGAGAGCACATTGGGTCAGACCAGAGACAACAAAGGAAACCTCGAAGAACCAATTAGTAGTAAGTGGTTAAAATGCACACAGAGATACACTGCCAAAGCTTCTAGGTTTGTACAAAGTAACAGCGAGCTTTTGACAGTTTTATTAATTTAAAGTTAAAGAAAAGGAAGATGAATCTGAATGAAGATTCATGAATTATGGGCAAATTCTTCAATGTACTCGGGTCCATTGGGAACTAGAGTAACTTTAAAGCCAATGTCAATTTAATAAAGTTGATGCCAGCACAAGCTGTAAAAGCCATTGTGTAGATGGTATCAGCCCCTTCAGCTGAGGAAACAGTGGGGGGCCAGAGCAAACTGTTGGTAATAAAGATTTCCCCCAACTGTGCAGTATATTGATTTTTGTAGACCAGACTACCTTCGCTAGAATCCATTTTACTTGCAGCTCTTAAGATTTATTAGAGGGAGTATTTGATTACTGTTCCCAAGATGACTACTTTCATCTTTTACAACATCCAGTAGCCATTCTGACAACATCGACATACTCAGTTGTGAACCATGATAGGATTTTATTAACTACTCAGCCTTTTGCAAGTTCTGAAGCAAAGCAGGTAAACAACAATGTGACACTGTGAGATCCTTCACGAATTGAAGCCTAGAGTAAACATACCCACTATCCACCGAGCAACATGAATTTATACAGGGTGCACATCAAAGGCTCTACGTTAACAGCTGAAACAGAGTTTGAATTCTTTATTTTTCGTATTTAAAAAATCAGATGGTGTAGGTTCTAAAGATTGAAATGGTTTGTTCCTTGGATTTAATGGGCAGCATTGGTCCCTTTTTGATTGGAACAAATTCATTCTTTCAAATCACATTTAACGCAGATTATGCAAAGCGTTCATACCTTCGAGATATTCGCTATTGTATTTGGAACATCTGTCCTCATTATTCATTGTGTACATGTATGTAGTAATGTTAAGCATATCTGGAAACCTCTACTTCAAAGCGCTGACAGAATTGTTGGTTTTGACACTCGAGGTGAAAAGGAGTTTGAAACAGCTTGTGTGTACGTACTTATGAAATAGCTGCATGATCAGAACAAAAGGTAGTCTCATTCTTTTTATGAGAAGCCAAAACGAAGGTTTGCGTGAAAACAAAACTGATAGATTTCGACAAATCTATAGAGACTGTTGTCAATTCAATGTCATTCTTATAAAAAGATAATTAACACATTATGGAGTTGTGTTCTTGGGTTTACTCAGATATTTCTCTGTGTATTTAATTTATTAGATATGGCATTAACACTCCCATGACTTCCTAGATTTTGGAAAATGGTAGAGTAGACATTCTATCAGACTGTGCTACAAATTATGTAACAGTTTGTTAAAGTAACATAAGTAGTAGCAATAGAACATGTGGCATATTATAGTACTTTATATAACTTTACCTACATCATCTCAATACATAAAAACCAAACAACACAACTCTTCACTATATGGATCAGAGTCCATAAAGTCTCTAGCCCTATCTTCAGAAGAATTGGGACAAGACTGTGTTATTCTCTCTGTCCTCTTTGAAATTGAACTAGAAACAAAGGAAATCAAATATGTATATATCACAATTGCATTAGGTTGTTAAACATCTACAGGATTTTAAACACAGAGATGTTACCGGGCTGGAGATGTACCTCTTGTACCTTTTTGAAATTAAAATTGGAGATATTGAAAAAGAAAAAGATGACAACCCAGTGACTTGCCCAATTAAAATGTCTGATAATTGTGTTAACAGGAAATATTCAAAAACCCAAAATGGACTGCAGGCCACCTAACGGCTGCTGGATCCAAGTCCATTTGTCACTTAAAATCCCCTTTGACTCAATAGACAACCATGAATAAAGCAAACAGGTAAAGAAAGCTACAATTAAGATATTAACATTAAAACATTAGAATATTAATGCCTGCAACAACAACAACTACTTGCATTTATATAATGCCTTTAACATAGTAAAATGTCCCAAGGCGCTTCACAGAAGTGTTACCAAACAAAAGTTGACACCGAGCCACATAAGGAGATATTAGCAGCTCATCAAAAGCAAAATGTTGCGATGCTGGAAATCTGAAATAAAAACAAAAAATTGTGGAAATACTCAGCAAGTCAGGCAGCATCTGTGGAGAAAGAAACAGAGTTAACTCTGTTTTTCCAGCATTTTCTATTGTTTTCATTAAGGAGATATTAGGACAGGGCTTGGTCAAAGAGGTAGGTTTTAAGGAGGGCCTAAAAGGGAGAGAGATGGAGAGGTTTAGGGAGGGAATTCTAGAGCTGAGGGCCTAGGCAGCTGAAGGCACAGCCGCCAATGATGGAGCAATGAAAATCGGGGATGTCCAAGAGGCCAGAATTGGAGGAGCGCAGTGTTCTTGGAGGGTTGTAGGGCTGGAGGAGGTTACAGAGATAGGGAGGGGCGAGGCCATGGAGGGATTTGAAAACAAGGATGAGAATTTTGAAACTGAGGCGTTGCCGGACCGGGAGCCAACGTAGCTAAGCGAGCACAGGGTTGATGGGTGAACGGGACTTGGTGCAAGTTAGAATATGGGCAGCAGAATTTTGAATGAGCATAAGTTTACGGAGGATGCAAGGTGGGAGGCTGGCCAGGAGAGCATTGGAATAATCGAGTCTGGAGGTAACCAAGGCATGGATGAGGGTTTCAGCAGCAGACGAGCTGACCTATCTTGCAGTTTTTCTTCTTGAAAGTTTACTGGTGCTGATGCTTATTTGTATTCAGCAAAATTTAAAAATGGACTATCAGAGATAGTTATAAAAATATGGAGACTCCCTTATAATCTTGTTATGAAACTCCCTATTCACAACAAATTTTCTCACTATGTATGTTTATATGTATTGCAATTCAGTATTTGCCATTTTTTGTGTTTCATGTTACTATTTATTTAATTGCAAATAAAAATATTAGTTGCTTTAATCTTTAAACCTCTATACTGTAGAGTAGTAGCCACCATTTCAAAGAAAATTTGATAACAGCACATGACAACGTTAAATTTAGTAAGCAGATTGCTCAAGTGGGGTTATTATTATCCCAAGTTTGCACCTCTGAGGCCTGAGCATAGAAAATGTAGAGTTTCCAGATCATGGAGACAAACTCCACTTGCAGAAATTGCTGGTGGCTCATTGAGAGAAAGTGATAGTAAGAAGTCTCCAAAACTGCAAACAACGGCTAAGAGGAAAATAAATTCTGCAGGATAGCCTGGGGAACTTTCCAAGCTCATTCAGCCCTGATCAGTTTAATTTGTAAGGAATCTTACAACACCAGGTTATAGTCCAACAAATTTATTTTAAAATCACAAGCTTTCGGAGATTATCCCCTTCGTCAGATTATCCCCTTCACCTGACGAAGGGGATAATCTCCAAAAGCTTGTGATTTTAAAATAAATTTGTTGGACTATAACCTGGTGTTGTAAGATTCCTTACATTTGTCCACCCCAGTCCATCACCGGCATCTCCACATCAGTTTAATTTGAACTTTGAGATTTAAAGGAATAAGGAGAATAGAAATTATACCAAATAAAATTTCCCTCCTTCTCTCTTCCCAACAAGCAACTTGTGTCCACCCTGGTTAGTTAGTTGTTTCACCTTGGCTGGTATATGATGCTCAAAATGGCTCTCTGACACTGGCATTAAATTGAAGTATTCTTCAGGTACTAAAGTTTGTTTATGGTGTCTTGAAAAAGTACACTCCGCTACATATCAAAAACTGGACTGTTGTGAAGGAGATTGCACCATTTTAACAGAGTCTAGTTAAATAGGTATTGTTTTCATTTGTATTATTACCATTCAACACTTTGATTAAAGATTGTCCTTGGTGCAAGTATTCATTAATTTATGGGCAGCATGTATTCCTATATCTTGGCTTTTTGGAATTGCACCAAGTAGTAGCCACCATTTTCAACTATACAACCGTCTAAGAACAATTGTGCAAAGCTGACTGTTCCTCACAATGAGTTTAGAGTCATAGCCCCTGAAATTTATGAAGTTCCACTGTGGCAGTGAAAATGCAGCAGAGCAGCACTCCTGACTGTCCATGGACCTGGCTGCAGACGCGGTATCAAATCCCAGGGACAGGGTCATTAACATAATTGGGATGCGTGATCCACACCTGTATGGGTGCTCTAGAGCTGCCTTCTCCATTCTGCTGGCGGAGTTCAGAGCAGCACTTCATTGCTCCGATAGTCGGGGGGGTGGTGGGGGGGGGGGCTGACAGGAAGGGCTAAAGATGATTGCTGCTTTTTTTTTCAGCTCCTAAAAGAGCTTATAGCCATGAATTTAAAGGCAATCGATTCCCTCTCGGATTGATCGTCTTTGTTTCGTTAACTGTTGAGGCTAACTAGTTCTCAGCTGGCATGATTTTCGTTGGGCCTTGTGAGGGCATAATGGGTGGAATTAAAAGGATAGCCCATGAACTGCACCAGACTCACCCCCTAAGCATAGGGCTGGAGGTGAAAGATCCGCTTTTTCCCCTGACTGGAATTTCGCACACAGAGCCGGGTTTTGGCCCAAATTCCAGCCCCCCAACCGACAATCCTTCTGACTTCCAGCCTGGCACCCCATTGGAATTTCGGGGCCAGAGGAGAGCTCTGCACATGTGTGCTTGGATACATGTGCAGAATTCCACTCCACAGCTATTTGTTTTTAACAATGTAGCATTGTGGGAGGGAGTATCTGCTCCTCCAAACATCGTAAAAGTTGAAAATTACCCTTATAAAATACAAATGCAGCTTTGTGCTGGGCTGGAGTTATACTGCCACTGGTGCAACCTCCAAGCAGTGTGACACTACTTATTCCAAGTGGTTTTATATCCCTCTCTAGTGCATTTGAGAGTCAGATTGCCAAGCCTGACTTGCTAGTTGTCCTGCCACATTTACATGGATGTGTACCTGAAGTCACTTTACATCGATGCAAAAGTGGCAATATAAGGATTTTAATAACATCATTTGGAGATTAGTGTGTGCTAAATTACCAATATTTCTTCAGAAGTGCTGGCAACTGATTTTTATGTGGTTTGGGGCTGAATCATTTGCAGCAGGAAATGGTGTACGCTAGTGACTTTGTAAAGGTTTTACATTTGCAGGGATAAATTAATTTTCATCTTCATTAGAAGTTGTATTATAAAACCTTATTAGCTAGATTGGAAGATTATGCCAACATTCACCTAATGACTGGTGATATATTTTTGTTTGCTAATAGTTGAAAAAGTATGTCAGCACATCACAGATTAGCATATTGAAAATTGGACAGTGGCCAACTCAGTCCCTGTTTACATAGTTAGTGAATTGTGTAGCAGTGACAATGCATTAATCACAATTTCCGCTTAAAGGTCAAAAATTAATATTCTTGGAGCAATTTTTCAATAAAATAGTGTTGCTTTTGGGATAGTATAGTGTTCAGGTGTGCATGCTCCCTGAAATCCTACCCAGGTTCAACTCTTTGACAGCATGTCCAGGGACATTCCAGTCTCCCCGTACAAACATATTTTTCAGTTCACGCTGTGACCCTAAAGTAAAAACCAATGCTTCGGTAATGAAGCTAGTTGAAGCTTCAGTATTAAAACTACTCATAATTAAAGAGTTTGTTTCTGCTTGCCCATTTTATTTCTTCATACTCTCTCCTCCCCATTCTTAGAATCATTGAATTTTACAGCACAGAAGGAGGCCATTCGGCCCATTGCGCCTGCACCAGCACTCTGATGGAGCGCTCTATTTAGTCCCATTCGCCTGCTCTTTCCTCATATCTTTTTTTAATTTCTCTATTTCAAATATATATTCACTCCCTTATTAAAAGTGATTTATTGATTCTAATTCCATCACTGCCCTAACAATCCTCTGCACAAAAAAAATCCTAATCATCTCCTTCATTCTTTTGGTTATAATCCTAAATTTATGCCTTGAATTACCGACTCACCGAACAGTGGAAACAATTTTTCCTCTATTTATTTTGTCAAAACCACAATCTTGAACACCTTTATTAGATCTCCACTTAACCTTCTCTCTTCTAGTAAAAGAAGCCCCAATTTCTCTCGTCTGTGCATAACTTTTTTTTTATTCGTTCACGGGATGTGGGCGTCGCTGGCAAGGCCGGCATTTATTGCCCATCCCTAATTGCCCTTGAGAAGGTGGTGGTGAGCCGCCTTCTTGAACCGCTGCAGTCCGTGTGGTGAAGGTTCTCCTACAGTGCTGTTAGGAAGGGAGTTCCAGGATTTTGACCCAGCGACAATGAAGGAACGGCGATATATTTCCAAGTCGGGATGGTGTGTGACTTGGAGGGGAACGTGCAGGTGGTGTTGTTCCCATGCGCCTGCTGCCCTTGTCCTTCTAGGTGGTAGAGGTCGCGGGTTTGGGAGGTGCTGTCGAAGAAGCCTTGGCGAGTTGCTGCAGTGCATCCTGTGGATGGTGCACACTGCAGCCACAGTGCGCCGGTGGTGAAGGGAGTGAATGTTTAGGGTGATGGATGGGGTGCCAATCAAGCGGGCTGCTTTATCTTGGATGGTGTCGAGCTTCTTGAGTGTTGTTGGAGCTGCACTCATCCAGGCAAGTGGAGAGTATTCCATCACACTCCTGACTTGTGCCTTGTAGATGGTGGAAAGGCTTTGGGGAGTCAGGAGGTGAGTCACTCGCCGCAGAATACCCAGCCTCTGACCTGCTCTCGTAGCCACAGTATTTATATGGCTGGTCCAGTTAAGTTTCTGGTCAATGGTGACCCCCAGGATGTTGATGGTGGGGGATTCGGCGATGGTAATGCCGTTGAATGGTTAGACTCTCTCTTGTTGGAGATGGTCATTGCCTGGCACTTATCTGGCGCGAATGTTACTTGCCACTTATGAGCCCAAGCCTGGATGTTGTCCAGGTCTTGCTGCATGCAGGCTCGGACTGCTTCATTATCTGAGGGGTTGCGAATGGAACTGAACACTGTGCAGTCATCAGCGAACATCCCCATTTCTGACCTTATGATGGAGGGAAGGTCATTGATGAAGCAGCTGAAGATGGTTGGGCCTAGGACACTGCCCTGAGGAACTCCTGCAGCAATGCCCTGGGGCTGAGATGATTGGCCTCCAACAACCACTACCATCTTCCTTTGTGCTAGGTATGACACCAGCCACTGGAGAGTTTTCCCCCTGATTCCCATTGACTTCAATTTTACTAGGGCTCCTTGGTGCCACACTCGGTCAAATGCTGCCTTGATGTCAAGGGCAGTCACTCTCACCTCACCTCTGGAATTCAGCTCTTTTGTCCATGTTTGGACCAAGGCTGTAATGAGGTCTGGAGCCGAGTGGTCCTGGCGGAACCCAAACTGAGCATCGGTGAGCAGGTTATTGGTGAGTAAGTGCCGCTTGATAGCACTGTCGACGACACCTTCCATCACTTTGCTGATGATTGAGAGTAGACTGATGGGGCGGTAATTGGCCGGATTGGATTTGTCCTGCTTTTTGTGGACAGGACATACCTGGGCAATTTTCCACATTGTCGGGTGGATGCCAGTGTTGTAGCTGTACTAGCTCCTGTCATCCTAATATCATCTAATTAATTCTCTTCTGTATGCTTTCATGGCCTTGATAGCCTCCCCATAGTAGGGTGTCCAAAACTGAACAGAATATTCTAACTGCAGCCTAACCAATAATTTGTATAAGTTTAGCATTATCTTTTGGCTTTTATACTCAATACCGATTGTTTATAAAGCCTAGGATCATGATTTTTTTTCTTTATAGCTTTAAAACTTATCGTCCCACTTTCAAAAATTTGTGTATCTGAACCCTCAAGTCTTTCTGCTCTTCAGTTCCTTTTATGGTTTTACCATTTAGTGTATATTTCCTCTCATTCTTCCTCCCAAAATGTTAACACCTCATGTTTCTCCACATTAATCATTTGAAGTCTATCTACCACCAAATCTATATATCTTAAAATAACTTACAGTCCTCTTCTCAGTTCATTTGCAAATTTAGATATTGTGCCCCCTATAAATAGAGAGAGAGAGAGAGAACAATGGTTCCAACACTGATCCCTGGTGGACATCCCATCAGTCTGAAAATATCCATTCCCCTTGATGTTAATGCCAAAGGCCCAATATCGGGGGCTCCGTGGACCTCACCATTCAGGTGTCCTGCGTGCCCATAAATGGGCGCAAGCGAATTTCTAGGCAAGTTAATAGATCATGAAAAATATTTATTTTCTATCATTCTCCTGGTTATACATAGAATTTATTCAAATTTACAAAGTGCACTTAGAATTTGGACAAATATTTGCAATAAATGCAACCAACAATTTTAATTTAAATTTGTGGGGGTTAATATTCCAGTCTGTGGATATTAAGGCTATTTAGATTGTTACGTGGAGCTAAATGTGGCAGTTAGAATTGTTTAAATCTACTGCCTCAACATATGCAAATGTATGCAACATTATAAACTATTGGCAGTAAAGACACATCATTTAGCTGAGGAGACAGATGACCACATTTTAGAGAGTTTGAATCACTTATTTAACTAAACACTTCATGAAATATAAAGATTTTTTTTTGGGATCTAATTACTGCTGTGCACTCCAAAGGTCCAAAGCTGACAAAGCTGAGCAGAATATCATTATTGTGAAAAAACCAAAGGTGTCCAAAATTTGAACGTCACAAGATTACAGGAAACATATTGGTCTTGAAATGAACCCCCCCCCCCCCCCCCACCCCAACACGATGGCCTGCCGCTATTTTCACGGCAGTGGGTTTCATGGCGTGAGTGTCCCGCCATTTAATGGAGGTAACTACAGATAATCAGATTTTTATACCCAATACTGGCATTTTATTTACATGCAACATTTTTCTAATAGTTGATGACAGACATATTTATCCTCCTCACTTTTCCCTTTTGATAACAGCCGTAACAGCCTTTTGATCCTATATGTAGATCCTTCAGTATGTTGCCTGGTTACCTTCTATCCTGGCTGCTCTTGCATCAATTAATGAAGTTTAATTACATGTGTACTTCTTCTTCCAAAAGTACTGCACACATCAATATATTCATATCCAGGGTGTCTTGACTTCTGGAGAACCAGCGGGTTGGTACTTCGGGCAGGGACCTTCCTTCGGAACACAGTGCTGGCTGCACCCTTGGTGTGGACCTGCTATTTTCTTCTATCAGGTTCCTGAGCCGCTGGGGCCTGGTCCACTTTGCCAGTTTTTCATGCTTCCCCTTCTACCTGTCTATCCCCTTCCTCTTTAACCTATTCACACACACTCTGTGTCTTGTATTTGTCTTTCAATTCTTTGATTTCTCTCATTATGCCTCCTGTTGTCTCATGCTTACATCACTTCTGAAATTTAACCATCTCATGTTCTCCACTTTACAGGTCATTCTATTTATTTTTCTGTATGTGTATTTGTATGTTTATCGCTCCCCCTTCCCCTCGTTCTCTTCCTTTTTAAATGCCGTTCATCACGTATCTTCCACTTCTGATGAAAGGTCTGTGCCGGAAACGTTGACTGTTTCTCTACAGATGCTGCCCGGCTTGCATCAAAAACTAATCAACTAAAGTAATCAGCAGAGATTTCTGTCTGTTTCAGCAGCTTGCCTGGATCAGCAGATGTTAACCATGCCAGATGCAAGCACTGCTGCATATACTTGCAAACTGCCTCAATTCTACCAGGATTTTCATAATACATTATCACAGCTCTCCACCAGTACTTGGACTTCTGCATCAAAACTTATTTTTTAAATTGCTTTTAAATTACATGAACATTTTACTTGCATCCCAGCATTTCTGTATTGTTTCATCATTGCTTCAGGTTATTAATAGTTTCCATGTTGAACATACAGCAGTTTATCCCCAGCAAATATGCAGCCAGGAAGAAAGACCTGCATTTATACAGTACCTTTCACAACCTCATGACGTTCCAAAACGCTTTACAGCCAATGAAGTACTTTTAAAGTGTAGTCACTGTTGTTATGTAGGAATCCCGGCAGCCAACATGTACACAGCAAGGTCCCACAAACATCAATGTGGTAATGACTAGATAATGGACTATAAATTGGACCGCGTAGCACCCGTTTTATAGGCGCTATATGGCCTCCTAAGGATCCAAGGTGGCGTCCGGAATGCACGCATACACTTCTAGGGTGACGTGCGCTGGACGACATCTTGGTAAAAGCGTTTCTGCACACGCAGATAATGATCACCGACAGCATGTAAAGTAAGGAGAATATGCGCTAAATCAGTGTGCAGTGCTGATTTAAAGGGACAGGTACGATTTTGGAACTCCACGCACCAACCAACACACTGTCTTAACCTCGCACAGCTGAACAGGTCGTAAACAGCATAGAGGAGCCCCCACCAGCGCTATTTAAAGGAATCATGCAAGATTTACAGGTTAGTTGCTAGATTATTGCTTCTGGTTGCTGATGCGTTGCTACCTGCTTTTGGAGGTCTCCTATTCTTGAACACTGGGTCTAGGGGACATAGCCTAAAATTAGAGCCAGGACTTGGAGGAGTGAAGTTAGGAAACATTTCTACACGCTTCTACAAAGGGTGGTAGAAGTTTGGAACGCTCTTCTGCATAAGGCAGTTGATGCTAGCTCAATTGTTAATTTTAAATCTGAGATTGCTAGGTTTTTGTTAGCCCATATCCCTTAATACCTTTGGTTAAGGCAAGTATAAGGAGTTAGGTCATAGATCAACCATGATCTCATTGAATGGCGGAACAGGCTCGTGGGGCTAAATGCCCTACTCCTGTTCCTATCTTCCTATGTTCCTATAATAAAATTTCAATACTGAACAGGGAGTGGGCTGGCTAGCTGATAGGTAACAGCAAGGGCACTGGCAGAGTGGCAGGGGTGGGACAGGAATGCTGTCATCCTGAGAGAGGACAGCAGGTTCATGGTCCATGGAGCCACTGCCATTTACTGCCTCCTGTTATCTGTCACCTTCTCCTGCAAGAAAACGGGACGTGTGTCGGTGAGTGTCCTGCAGGATGTTTGGATGATGTGCCTGTCATGGTGGAATAGCTGCCAGCCTGTGTGACCTGTGAGTTGGAGGTGTGCGGCTTGCAACAGTGGTAATGTGTGAGAGGAAGCATCTGATTGGAGGAGTTGCGTACTGATTGGAAGAGTTTGTTGGTAGGTGGGTGATGGGGGGTGTAGTGTGGAGCAGTGGATGCGCCTAGTGGTGAAGTTGATAGGAGATGCCACTTGACCGTTGACCTCACTCACCTTGACCACTCGTGTGAAAGCATTGAACTTCTTCCTGCACTGCATCCATATTCGTGGTGCTATGTTCCTGGCATTGACTTTGCCCCCTAATGCTTCCCACTGTCTCTTGAGCCTATGTCTGGAGGGTCTCTTGCACCCCCCCCCCCACACCCCTTGCGGATATAGGATGCAGGTCCTTCTGTCCACCTCTTGCACCAAGGCCTCTAGTGCATCATCAGGGAACCTTGGTGCACGCTGTCTCGCTGGCCACCGACAAACTCAGATCGGCAGATTGGTGAGGTCTGGCATGCAGATTGGAGGGTGTGGGATTTAGTAGTGCGCAACCTTTATTCACTGTTTTAACATAAGGCAACAGTTTGTAAACATAGGGATGGAATCTGCATCTGTGTTTTACGTGTGCGATGTCTGATCTCCGTGCGGACCCGTATCTTATATTTTGCAAATAAGAGGTCCAGGCTGCCTTTACGTCGTGCAGGCTGCCTTTAAGAGATGCTAGCCACTTGTGTGATGCTTGGACCCCCCCTGCTAGTGAGCAGCCACTCAACAGCGCAGCTAGGCCTAACTGCTCACAGATATCAGGTAAATGACCAAGCGGCACAAATGTTACGTGCTGCCTGCATCTCTAACCCGCGCCCGGTTGTTATCACGCACTATGACTTCCAAGCCCGGATTCGGGGCTTATCGAATTTAATCCCCAATCTGTTTGTGATGTTGGTTAAGGGATAAATATTGGCCAGGACACCAGAGAGAACTCCGCTGCTCTTCTTCGAAATAGTGCCATGGGATCTTTTACATCCACCATAGTGGGACTACCCAATCTATCTTACTCAAATTCTCTGCCACCGTTGCAAATTTAGAATATCCCAGGACAATGTAGTGGGGAGATAGATACCTGACATAACAGGTCTCTGTCTTTTTTTCCCTCTTTGCCGTGTGTCTGGGTACACTGATTTCCCAGGCACGGAAAGTGGAAATCCAGATCAAAAGAGTTAATTCCTGCTTTGGTTGTGTAAAATGCAGAATTTTGCTGCAGCAGGCTATACTGATGGTGTGCTTAAAGAAATGAGCAGGAACAATTCCTACCGAGGTGAAAAAACGGTCAAGCATTTTGCTGATGTTTAGCAGATAGCTAAAAGATGTGCTGTCTGCTCGATTAGACATGTTACAGAATCTTCACGATGGCATACAGGCTGTTATATCTGGAAAAGGCTAAAATTGCCCTCACGTAAAAGTTAATCATCTCATCCTGTTGTAGATATGAAATGTATCCCAGCTGTGATTAAATTTCAACTGTTAAGCTGTAGAAAGCGTGTGGGAGGACAGTTGCATCAGGCGTGAGAAACTTGTGAAGATTTTGACAAAGTCTGTCCTCCCGAATTTAGTGAACATAACAAAGGCTGTCTTTCTGTCTTTGCTTTCTTCCATTTTATTTTATCTGATGATTGAGATCTCAATCTTTAACCACTCCATTCTCCCAGGTCATAACCCTGATAACAAATGTTCATGCATTTAGGTAGCGTCTTTCACAATCTCAGGATGTCCCAAAGTGCTTCATGGCCAATGAAGTACCTTTGAAATGTAGTCGTTGTAATATAGGCGAACGCGGCAGCCAATTTGTACTCAGCAAGGTCCCACAAATGGCAATGGGATAAATGACCAGCTAATTTTTTTTGGTGGTAGTGATTAGGGATAAATGTTGGCCAGGACACTGGGAAAGCTTCCTAATCCCATGGAATCCACTTGTCAGGGCAGACGGGCCTTGCTTTAACATCTCATCTGAAAGACAGTACCTGCAACTCCCTCAGTGCTCGAGTCTCCGGTGTGGGGCATGAACCTTTTGACTCAGAGGTGAGACTGTTACCACAGAACAAAGTCTATTTTCCTAAAAGCAAGGGTACATCACATGCATATACAAGTTGTCCAGAAGCCCCTAAGAGAAGTCTGCCACCAGCAGTAGCATAGTTCTCTCTCTGTCCATAGTTCAGATTAGGGGTACTTTGCAGCAACCTTAGTTCTGGGAAATGTTATAAAGTATGATGAAGCCCATCTTCCAAGTTGCAAAGAAAGTGGTTACAATACCTAGCAGCGATTTTGAAGCTTTTAAAAAAAGGATTATTGTATAATTTATTTGTATTTCTCTGCTAATTATTCAGATGGCAGATTCAACGGCCAATATTCAAGATTACATATTGGAAATCTCATACTTAAATTTGGAGGATTAATAATTCAAAGTTCTTCCTAAATTCTGTCGCACTACTGACAAACTATCTGAATCGATTCATCAACTAAGAGAAATGGAATGTGCTGATGAATGACTAAAACCCAGGGATTTGCAGATCATGTGTGAATATGGACTACACAATTTTAATGGATAATTTTCTCTACTGCTATGTTTCTGTACCATTCTTTTTCCTACTCCCAGCAGGAGAAGGCAGGAAAATACCATTATGCCTAGGTTTATGGGCACAGTGAAGGTGTGAGGGCCTGATTCTGAGGCAGACACTGTGACTTTGAGCTTGAGGCAGAGTTTTGGGTTTGCTCGCTGTTAGATAATTCCATTCAAATACCTTGGCCCCAAATTACTCACAGGCCCTCTCGAGTCAAGTCTTCCATCTGCTCACTATGCACAATCTTTGCAACGGCTGATTTCATTAATGCAAATTAAAGAGAAAGCTGTATGGGATAGAGACTAATGGAGAAAGAGTGGAGCATTGCACTCTTGAGGAACAAGGGAAACCTCACAACTCAAATCACCTGTTTGCCACTGACAAATTAGGGAGGGCTCCTTCTTTTGGAATATCCTGCATTTTAAGTGCACACATGCTGAGATTTGCTTTTCTACGATTTCAGAGTAGTGCTTGCAAGCAGCACTGTTGCTTCCTGCTTGTAGTGCCGTCAAATTAATATTGGTGTAAAACTCTACCAGACACTTCTCAGATCCTGGAGTTAAATTGAGAAGTTTTATTGATTCCTATAATTGCTGGATTCTGGCTCATGCATAGAATAGTGCGCATTGCTACTTTTAGCTGGAAGTAAAATGTACTCACATAGAGCATGCTTAACTTCAAATAAATTTCATTAAATTTCCAGTTCGTCTTGCAAATTATCGAAGCATTCAGATTAATATTAAATGTCACTTTGATTTAGTGGTCATTAGTTGGAGCAATTGCAGTAAGTTTGGATGAGTCTACTTCATCCATCTACATTAAAGGGAGACTATCTAACACAGAGGTTTGTGCTGACATTCAAGTTATCGTATTGCCATATAAGTTTGAAGGGCTTTATGCCGAGTATGGAAACTGTATTTTGAATACAATGGTCAATTTTACCAAGACCACATTTTTTGGTGAGATAGCTCAATACAAGCTGAGCAGGGTTGATCGTTTCTATGGAAACATAGCCTTAAATTTTCAGATGCAGTCCCCATAGTCTTGTTTCTCCTGTACTCGACTTGTCAAAATTGCACAATAGGGAATTATCATCATGGTTGGGCTGAAATACAGATGCACAGTGGCACCAATTATTTTTGCTTTTGTATTGGTGGCTGGGGGAAAATAAACTTTGGCATGGTCATGATTGGGGACATTTTATATATGGGAGAGAATGCTCCATAAGTAGAAAACTAGGAAAACCCAGCCTTTGGAGGGCAATTATCTAGATCAGCAATACAATTTGTTTTGCTCCGTTCAATGTGCAGACTCAAAACCTTTAGAAAATTATGCATTGAAAACCATGCTATCATTTCTGTACGGGTAAAGGTGAAACAACTAATGATTTCCTTACAAACCACCTCCTGTCATAAAGCACATGAACAGCTAAGTCATGAGTATATTATTTCAGTCAGATCACGCGTTGTAAAATGTAATAATACTATGCGAATGTAATACTATTTATAATACTGTGGGCCTGTAATACTATTTATAATACTTTGTGCCTATAATACTGTAGGCTTATAATACTATTTATATTCCTCTGCGCCTATAATGCTGTTTATAATACTATGTGCCGATAATATCATAATATCATAGTAGGTACAGCACAGGAGAAGGCCACTCGGCCCATCGTGCCTGTGCCGGCTCTTTGAAAAAGCTGTCCGATTAGTCCCATTCCCCTGCTCTTTCCCCATAGCCCTGTAAATTTCATTTTAATCATAAATATTGTGAGCCTCTAATACTATTTATAATAATGTGGGCCTATAATGCTAAGATCGTTACATTTTATATTCACATCCATCATTTCTCCATTTACAATCTAGGTTAAGTAATCTATTGGATTTGCATTATCCTTTCATGTTATTTAGAATGTAGTTACGCAGCAAACCAGCTTCTGCTTAGACTCCACCTGGAGTACTGTGCACTCTATTGACCACTATACCATAGAAGGATATTCCTACTTGGGGCGCTGGTGTAAAGAGGGCAATATTGAATTGGCCATCCGATATACAACACCTCCGATTTTCCTTTCCATTGCAGTAAATAAGTGGTGTATAACGGGCGGCCAGTTCAATGTCACTGGTTTTACACCAAAGTCAAAATTACCCAGCAGTCCTAAGGTCTCTGAAGCACTTATGCTGCAGCTACCAGTCTGAGGCCAATACCTGCTGCTGTATTCGAACAAAGCAGAACCGTGTTTCCATTGCTTGGGTTCTGCTGCCTGGAACTCTAGAGCCCGGATTTTAACTTGAGGTGAGAGGCGTGCATGAGGCCGGCTAAGCAAGAGTTGACGAGCGTAGGTCCCGGACCATTTTAACTCCTGGGCCTCATTACCATAGTTTAGACCCGGCTCCCTGCCCGAACCCGACAAGAATGACGTGGAGCTGGCAGGTGGGAATTTTTTTTTTATTCATTCATGGGATCACTGGCGAGGCCGGCATTTATTGCCCATCCCTAATTGCCCTTGAGAAGGTGGTGGTGAGCCGCCTTCTTGAACCGCTGCAGTCCATGTGGTGAAGGTTCTCCCACAGTGCTGTTAGGAAGGGAGTTCCAGGATTTTGACCCAGCGCGAATGAAGGAACGGCGATATATTTCCAAATCAGGATGGCGTGTGTCTTGGAGGGGAGCGTGCAGGTGATGGTGTTCCCATGTGCCTGCTGCCCTTGTCCTTCTAGGTGGTAGAGGTCGCGGGTTTGGGAGTTGCTGTTGAAGAAGCATTGACGAGTTGCTGCAGTGCATCCTGTGGATGGTATACACTGCAGCCACTGTGCACCAGTGGTGGAGGGAGTGAATGTTTAGGGTGGTGGATGGGGTGCCAATCAAGCGGGCTGCTTTGTCCTGGATGGTGTTGAACTTCTCAAGTGTTGTTGGAGCTGCACTCATCCAGGCAAGTGGAGAGTATTCCATCACACTCCTGACTTGTGCCGTGTAGACGGTGGAAAGGCTTTGGGGAGTCAGGAGGTGAGTCATTCGCTGCAGAATACCCAGCCTCTGACCTGCTCTTGTAGCCACAGAATGGTGCTAGCACGGTGGGAGGCCGCTACCGGGGAATCACGTGAACGGTCGCCAGCAGTCAGGTAAGTGGTGGGAGTGAGAGGAAGGCAATCATTGTCGGTGGAGTGGGGGAAAGCAGCCATATCATGTAAGCTTAGTGTTGGTGTGAAATGGAAATTGTTTGCACCGGCTCTAAGCTTGCAGTGTTATACACTAAGTTATGAAGAAAAATGAATAAAGTTGGGCTTGTTCTCATTGGAAGAGGGGACTTTGAGGTAACCCAGTGGGGTTCCAAAATTATGAAGAGGATTCATAAAGTCGATGTAGATAAATTGTTTATTCTGAACTGGAATTGAATTTGAAAATTAATTAAAGCAGACCTATTTTTTCCCCTTTTTATTTCAAGTTTCTCACCCTTCGCTCCTGAAGGTGTCAACTCCTTGCAGTTCCACAAATGCTGATACTTTGCTCAGTGGCCGCTTTTCATGTGTGAGTCTAGGCAGGAAGTATTGGCAGGCGATTTAAACATGGAGGGTATGTTGAGGGGTGGGTGGGGGGGGGGTGCAGGCGGTGTGTATCACAGCCAAGCCCGATCTTATCCTCACCCAACATCCACAAGCGCACGTTTCCAGCAGGGATCATTGGCCAGCAATCAAGAGAAAGGACATTGGTCGAAATTCCACATCCTAGCCCAGGAGTGTGCAGACCAGTTGCAGCACCATTACAGCCACCTTAACTGAGATCAGCTAACTCAATGGATAGCAGCATTTGAACTTGGGGCCTTCCTGGTGTGTATGCCTTAACTACTCACTGCCTTAACCAGCTAAGCCAACAAAGGAGACCGAGGCAGAACAATTCCACATTAAGGGTAATGGAATAAATTATTATTTTCTGAAGGTCATTGAAGCAAATAGTATAAATAGATTCAAAAGGCAACCAGATATGTTTCTGAGGAAAGAGGATTGAGGGAAATGGTGAGATGGGAAGAAGGATCAGCCAAAAAGGGGCAGTAAGCTTCTTGGGCCAAGTGATATTTGCATAAAAATTCCTATGTTCCTAACAAAAAACAAACTTGTTACAAATTATAATTAAATTCCATTGATATTAATTCCAGCATTTGATTAGCCTTGTTAGTTATAGCGTCTGATTGACAGGATATTCTTAGTGAAGGATGAGCATTCACATAAACGGATACCCTGCATGCATACCCATGTTTCACAACTTTTGTTCTAATATCTATTACCATATATTTTCCATATGAAATTCCATCTTTTTTAAGCCATTCCTTTGAATATTGTCTCCCTTATACTTGTCATTTGACCATAAAACTTGGTATCATCAGCAAATGTTATGATACAAATGATACCTCAACTATATTGTTTGTGGATAGTGCAAATTGGTAACCCAAAACAGACCTTGGAATAGCTTGTTGAAGGATACAACTCACAACTTTAACTTAAGTATATTTTATGTTCTTAGGAAGAATTTTTACAATGATTACAAATACTTGAAATCATTGACCAATCATGTTATTGGCCAATGATAATAAACACCAAAACATGAGAAAATTGTATAGAATAAAAAAATTAAGGAAGTGATTTTAGATTAAAAATTGCAGCGCAAGTGAAGGAACTGAAACGTATTTTGGTACCAGCATAATTGCAGATCCCATCCTGAGTTTCACATGAAAAGTTGAAAATGCTGTTAAAACTTTTCTTGTTTCATATGTACGTACCTCAATATATTCCATTAAAATACTGCTATACAAACCCATCCATTAAATAAAGTACATATTCCATTAACTAAAGTACTGCTAACCTACATGCACTTATATATGGATGTTACTATTTCTACAATCTGAACTCCAGTTGTGGTTGGACACATTATCAGAGTCTTACACAAGATGTAATAAATGTTGCAGCCTACGTTTTCAATCAGACCAATATTCAACTTCAAAATCTTGACTATTGATACGACAGCAAAGAGCCCAGATTTAGGAGAGAGGGGAAAGAGGATTATGTAAGGTCAAGTAATGACAGGAACACAGAGAAACTCATTTACAAACAGCAGTCAAATATTATTAGTTTAATAGGAAACTGACACCTCCTTTCATTTAAAGATGTAATTTTAATAATGATTTTTTGATGAAAATCTAGATTTCATTAAATAACCAATTAAACCTGAGTTTTTATGACCATTGTTACATGATTAATGGAAGAAAATGTCATACCAAAAAACACAGATTAATGTCAAAAATGACCTGTGACCAAAATACATGTAGGACTAAGCAGTTCAATTAGAGCAATATTCAAATTCATCTGCCACCTGATTATGACTGAATTTTTAATGATTATAATCCACAAAATGTATGAGGAGATAAGCAATGAGGTGATCAATTTCATTAAATTGGATTTGAAAAGCTTTGGCTTATTGTCGTGGTACAAAGCTATCCTGTTGTGCTATATTACCAGGAATGAATAGCATCATTTAGTTGACGATAATTCTCATTAGAAATTTTTATTATACGCTGTGACGACAAATAACATGTAAATCCCCAATTAAAATTCAGCAAACTGATGTTAAAACCTGCATTTCCTACAATTCATGTCCATGTGTTGTATCTGGTTATTTGGAACATTGCATGGTTATAGGTGTTACTGGAGGTTACAACCCCATTTATTGTGTGGTTTTGAGGTTCTCTTCTACACTGCAGAACTGCAGCCCAGGAGATTGCGTAAACAAGGCAATAGGATCTCCCCGAAGCACTTGAACAACTTTTGTCGGACTTAAAAACTTTTGTCGGACTCATTGAAACATATAAAATTCTGACAGGGCGAGACAGAATGTGGATACAGGGAGGATGTTTCCCCTGGCTGGGGGGTCCAGAACGAGGGATCACAGTCTCAGGATACAGGGTAGGACATTTAGGACTGAGATGAGGAGAAATTTCTTCACTCAGAGGGTGGTGAACCTGTGGAATTCTCTACCACAGAAGGCTGTGGATGACAAGTCACTAAATATATTTAAGAAGGAGCTATATAGATTTCTAGACACAAAAGGCATCAAGGGGTATGGGGAGACAGCGGGAATATGGTATTGAGATAGAGGATCAGCCATGATCATATTGAATGGCGGAGCAGGCTTGAAGGGCCGAATGGCCTACTCCTGCTCCTATTTTCTATGTTTCTATGTTAAACTGACTTACTTTTTTTCATTGCACCTCCAGATTTTAAAATTCTGTCCTTTAAAAATCTACAAGTTTGAAGGTCAGATAAATAACTTGTACCTGTGATATTATAGGCAGAGAGTGAAGGGGGACAGTGAAGAATGAACTAGAAAACAAAAATGCAAAATCCTCCCCATTTAATGATTAAGCGAAGCCAGTGTTACTGATTTTCTTTGTGATTCCAATGGATACTTTTCAAGTTCAACCTGCCTACATCTTACAAATGAAATGTGCCTACTACCTAGCTACCGGTGCGTTGAGGAATTTATGAAGTTCACTAAAACCAGTACAGGTATTTAGAAGTTAAAAGGTAATCCGTCACCAGTAGAGTAATTAGAATTAAATTAGTGGAACTCCTGCGGTGTTGCTTATGAAGCCTAGGATCTGCTCATCTGACACGATTTTTGGGAGGAAGGAAGGAGAACCCACCTGGGCTGGGATTGGAGCCAGAGCACTGGAGGTGGACTTGTCTGGGGAAGAGAGGTGGAGTTGCTGCTGGGAGGAAGGGATTGAGGTGGCGGTGAGTGTGAGAGCAAAGGTGGGATGAGTTCTAGATGGAAGTGTGCATCACTTGATTCCAATAGCCGCAAAGACTTGCTAAAGCAAACATGAATTGAACAGATGGTCAGAGACGATCTAAACTCATCAACGTTTTTAATGAGAGATAGAGAGAAGTATACAAACACACTTCCTCATACAGAGCCTTCTTTAGGCACCCTTTAAACCTACAACTTCAACTCCCTGACCTACCAGCTTGAATGGGATTTAGGAAAAGGAAAGAATCCCATTCACTTGCCCCAGAGCTCGCCATCACTTCTAGGTCCATGTATGCCACTTTCTCTGAGTTGGATACCAGGAAAATTCAATGCTGCGCTTCAACAGTCAGATTTCATTTTATTTACTCCTCCATTTTGCACAATTAAACAGCTGTTACTGAATGAGAATTGCCCAATTTGGTTAACAGCCCAGGAGGCCACAAAGTAGACAACCATGGAGATAAAACACATGAATTAAAAAAACATAAATGTGATCTTAAGAAATATTTGTTTCTTAAGCTCAAAGTAATGGGGTAGAATTTCTGTGGAGGTCCCCAATCTCCCACTGTAACTTTGGTTTGAAGATCAGCGGAAATCCTGGAGAAACAGTGTATTTACACCATTTGTCGGGGTTTCTGGTGAGGTTACGGCAGGAGTTCGGGAGAACCGCCACATGGAAATTATTGGCGAATATAAATAGCCGGGTCTAGATTCTCCACCTTTGCTGATTGTTGGTAGAACTGGAATGGATAGGGGCAGGAAAGGGGTCGGTCCTTGCCCATTTTTACAGCTGTTTGATTTCTCACTGGAAGCGACAGGGAACATAGAATATGTCCACCCATATATGGTAAGTAAAATAAACAAAATAGGTCATCCAACATATTTTCTGTTAATTGTGACATTGAGTGCAAAGGACATCTGTTTTGTCTCTGTCATCCATCATTGCTGTGTGGGGTGAATGGGGTGTTATCGACTGCATGTGTTATGGTGCCTCTTCTGATTTTTTTTTAAACTTTTAGAGGTAGCACTGAAGCCACCAACCACACTACTCGTGCCAGGTCTCTGAGGCCTGCTACGGCCATTCCCCAAACCCCGATTAGCTACATCATTAAATAAATTTAAAACAGAAATAGACAGTTTCCTAGAAGTAAAGGGAATTAGGGGTTACGGGGAGCGGGCAGGAAATTGGACATGAATTTAGATTCTTATGTTCTTATGTTCTCCCCCTGGAGGAGGCCAGAGTGCCTACCAAAATTATTAAAATGACCCTGACCCAGGGTCAGGGGTCCTAGCGTTGTAGCAGGCAGAAGTCCCGCTGTACCGCTGGTGTTATGGTCAAGCGGAAGATCCAGGCTAATATATATTGCTTGGTGGTGGAATGTATTAGTACGGAGGGATAAGAAAACCCAGATAGTGAAACAGAAAGAGGCAGGCTGGGTATGGCGGGGAGGGGGCAAAAACTTCTATGGCCGTCTCCATCTCCATACAGTTTGCAGTAAGATTCTCACATTCACCTCACCAGCAGTCAGAGAATTCTGGTTAAATCTGACTGAAGTTAAGTTGCTTTATTCTATATTTGCCATATGTTAAGTTTGAAGAGTTATCTGGGCTCTGTCGTTACTCTATTTTGATTACAAAAAATATGAGGCTGTCGTGTAAGCTGATAGCAGATGTCTAAAATGTTACAGCTAATGGGTGGGGGAGGCAGGAGGTAGGAAAGAATTTAAATCTCTCCAGTGTGCTTGTAAGTATTTAAAAATTCCAATCAGCTGCATTTAGTTCTTTGTACGTCTGAATTGAGGAATACTAATGGTAGAAAGGGAGAAGGTATGTCCAGCCCAATGGTAGACTTCAGCCTGGGTGCTGTTTTTATAGTCCTACTTTTCTGAGGACGAGATGTTAATTGTTTCAAAGGGGATAGTTTTGATTGACGGGGGTATTACCCAATCATCTCCATTCAGGCTGGAAATAGTGCTGTCACTATATGCAACCTCAGCAGTATTTAGCTTAGTCCCGCTCCGTCTCCAACTCATTGGCTGACACAGTGGTGGTCAATAGTCACAGCACCAAATCCCTATCCGCTCACTCCTGTAAGATCTCCTCTTACAATAAATACCAGTGTTGATTGATTAACATCGATGTAATGATTTAGAAATATGTATTTAATAAGAATTTGTCAACAAATGGTACAATGGATTAAAGAGCACCTTTTCACATCTGGAACTCAATTTGAATTTCAAATGGTGGTGGCAGTAATCTGGTCTCCAATTAAGGGGATTTCATCCCATGTAGAATGCCAAACTTTTGGGTCATTGAATATTGAAATAACAAGCTAGCATTCAGTGAAACATCTGGGTCACATCAAAGTTCCATTTCATAAGTAAAAGTCGCTTACTATTGATTTGTGTATTACATGGAATCATGTTTCAGGAAATTCAGTTGTGACCTATCGTTCTGATTGCATTTTGTAAATACCACTTCTAATTCAATATATATTACAGACAGGGGAAATGTCTTGGTGGGAACTAATTGCATCCCAGTCTCCTTAAGCACTTAAGTGAAATGCAGTGCTTCCAATCTTAGTCAGACTTTTCCCCCGCATTGTACTTCAGCTAATCTATCAAGAAATTGGAAAATTGAAAAGAATCCATACCTTTCTTTTAACTAATCCAGTCAACTATCACAACCGGAATCAGGCATTGGGCCAGCCAGTAAGGAAAAACAGAGGTGATGGAATAGAAGGTACATAATTCTGATGGAAAGTCTTATGGATCTTAGGAACATAGGAACAGGAGTAGGCCATTCAGTCCGTCGAGCCTGTTCCACCATTCAGTGAGATCATGGCTGATCTGTATCCTAACTCCATTTGCCCACCTTGGATCCATAATCCCTTAATACACTTGGCTAGCAAAAATCTATCGATCTCAGATTTAAAATTATTAACTGAGCTAGCATCTACTATGGCAATTGATACTAGCTCAATTGCTAAATTTAAATCTGAGATAGATAGCTTTTTGGCAACCAAAGGTATTAAGGGATATGGGCCAAAGGCAGGTATATGGAGTTAGATCACAGATCAGCCATGATCTTATCAAATGGCAGAGCAGGCATGAGGGGCTGAATGGCCTACTCCTGTTCCTATGTTCCTACTGCTTTTTGTGAGAGAGAGTTCCACATTTCTACCATCCTTTGCATGAAGAAGTGTTTCCTAACTTCTCCTGAATGGCCTGACTCTGATTTTAAGGTTATGTCCCCTTGTCCTAGACTCCCCCACCAGCAGAAAAAGTTTCTCTCTATCTACCCTATGAATTCCTTTCAAAATCCTAAAAACCTCAATCAAAGTCACCCTGTAACCATCTATATACCAGGGAATACAAGCCTGGTTTATGTAATCGCTCATCATAACTTAACCTTTGGAGCACTGGTAACATTCCGGTGAATCCGCGCTGAACTCCTTCCAACGCCAATATATCCTTTCTAAGGTGCAGTGCCCACAATTATATACCGTACTCCAGATGTGGTCTAACCAGGGCTTTCTATAGCTGTAGCAAAACTTCCTCCGCTTTATATTCTATAGTCCTTTAGATGTAAAGGCCAACATTCCATTAGCCTTTTTAATAATTTTTTGTACCTGACCACTACATTTTAGTGATCCATGGACCCCTAAATCTCTTTGGACCTCCACTGTTCCTAGCTTTTCACCATTTAAAAAATATCAGATCTATCCTTTTTTGGTCCAAAATGGATGACCTCACACTTAGCTGCGTTGAAATTCATCTGCCATAGTTTTGCCCACTCACTTAATCTATCAATGTCTCTTTGTAATTTTATGCTCCCGTCTACACTACTTACTATGCCACCAATCTTTGTGTCATCGGCAAACTTGGACATATGGCTCTCTATTGTGTTATCTAAGTCATTAATAAATATAGTGAATAGTTGAAGACACAACACAAACCCTTGTGGGACACCACTAGTCACTTCCTTCCAAGTCGAATACCTATCCATTATCCCAACTCTCTGTCTGTACCACCTAACCAATCTCCTAACCAGGTCAATAATTTGCCTTCAATCCCATGAGCTTTAATTTTAGCCAACAATCTTTTATGTGGCTGTTCCTAGTACAATTGATATGTATCCGTCATGGAAGAATTTTAACTTCCTTTCTCATGGGATTGTTGACCGGAGGTCACCGGTTACGGTTACTGGCTTAGTACACAGAGGAGAAGAGTTAATTCTCTCTTAACTCTCAATTCACTTTATTCATGCCGTTAGATCATATACATATAGCTTATACATCTGGTTAGATATAGGCATGCAGTTTGCACCAGGTTATACAGTATTATACCCAAACTAAGATCTAAACGCACACCCACTAGGTTTCTCTGACACTCCCTGAGTGGTCACAGAACATAAAGGATAATACCCGAAAAGGAGAGCTGACGCTGGCCAGGCGTTCCGTTCTCTCTCTCTTTCGACGTCGTCTCTACATCCCTGACGTAGGGTTTTCCACTTCTGCCATGGTTGGTCTCCGGAGTCTTCACTCTGGCTCCACGCCCCAGATCCTTCATTCTTATTCCAAATCTTATCTCTTCAAGCTGTGCTGTCTCTCTATTTTGTTGGTTTAGGCTTTCTGGCTTTTGCCTGGGTCTTCTCCTCATTGGCTCTGTCCCAAGGACTTAGGTAGCATTACCTCATTACTCCTTTTCTAAATAAGGACTTGTGTCTTATCACATTTCCTTTGTCTTTCACAAAACTTGGTTAATTCAAACCGGTTCCAGCCAGCCAAGGCCAGGACTGAACTCAGGTTACCTTTGTTCAAAAGTCATTCCTGCCTGTGTGTATCAGCAGCTGACGTCTCAGGTTACTGCAGCCCCTAGCCAACAGGATATTGTAGGGCCACCAAATGGAGGAAACCATACATCTTCACCAAATATTACTATTTGAACTTGGCAGCAGACACGTGATGTTATTTGACAGAGCTTGGCCGTTGTTTGAACTCCAACTCATATTCCTTCCTGCTCTTTAATGTGCTACTTTAAAAGAGCAAAATGTAGGTTACTCACCATAGTAGTCCCCATTTCTAAAATAAATTCTCCCCCTCCTCTCCTTTGTACTCACGCCAAGACTGAGAAGTACCCTCAGTGATAGGAAAGTTGTTTAGAAATATATAAAGCAAGTTAAGTATTTGGTCATTCCAATCAGAAGCTGGCTACATTTTTCTACAACTACAAAAAAAGTTTGATTTTTTTTTAAAAAGAGCACCACACCAAAAACCTCAGAAATAGATGTTAATCTGTTTAGTACAAAAAAATAGAAGAACAGGGGAGGAAGAGAAGGAACTGTGTACTTGTAAATCAAATTAAAACTTGCGAAATTACTATTTCTGTTGATTTTCGACCAATTGTCACAGGTGTAAGAGCTTCAGCAGTTCCAAGAGAGCGCTTTAACGACATTAGAGAGCAGCCTGTTAAGTCATTATTAGTTTAGCAGTAGGAACTGGCCTATTGGGATCTCTTCAGATTAGCAGCAGATTTACTGGTGGTTGGTTCAATATATGTTCTAAATGGTTCAAGATACTGGTGGGTAACAGCGAGATGTGGCATATCTGCTTCACGGAATGCCAATGAAAGGGGCTCATGTTGCTCCCATCTCAGTTTACACTCCGATAGTAAAAATTCTTCATACCATTAAAAATGATTTTTACCTTGTGGAGCTAGAGTATGATAGGGAGAACTGGACCTTTGTTATCACATAAATAAACCACACTCAGTTCAGTTTTTAAATGGAACTGGAATTGCTACCAACTGGATTGAGGACTGCTTGTAATCTCAAGAACCAGCCTGGAATCGGACCATTTTTAAAGGTCGTATAAAACCCATAAATAACATGTTAATCAAACACTAATGGGTCATCGTAAGTTTTTATACCTTCAGAAGAAGATTCACTTTGGCAGATGGTTTTATAATTCATTCCACATCATAAATAATGAACTCAATTTTCCCCACATTAGGGAGCAGTTAGTGGGAGACATGTTGAACATTGTTGCACCTGTTTTATGGGCGAAAAAAATCAACGTTGTGGGGATGAATGTCAGGTCTCAATCTCCCGCACCCGATCTCCAACAGAAGTGCGCTGGCTGTTAAATTGGAAGCCAGTGACTTCCAGGTGTGCAGGGCTCCTCCCTGAAACAGGCGTTGGGTGCCTTGCATATGCAAATCGGGGTCTTAATGCCGGTTGTTGGTCATCAAATGGGCGGAGGTCGTGCCGGTTCTCAGTGACCTAACCAGAGGCCCTAAAAGCAGCCACTGGAGGCCGCCCACAAAAAGGTAAGAAAACGTTTTTTTTATAGTGGAGCCTTAAGGAGCGGGAATATATTAATCAGGGCCCCAATGCCTGCTTCAGGACCATAATGCCAAATTCGGCAAAAACTGGGCGGTTTACGCGTTGCAGGTTTCTCCAGTTCAACAGCGACCTAACCAAGTGGCCCTTAAAGGGACTACTGGAGGCTGTCGAAGAAGAGGTAAGTTTTTCTTTTTTCCCTTTAGCTCAATATGGAGACAGCAGGAGCAGGCGTGCTCCTCCTAGCTTTATAGTAATCCTGTGGGCTGTGGCCGGTCTGTTCTCGCCCCCTCCCATTCGCTTCCCCCATCCCTGACCCCAGACTTGCATGTGGGCTGGCAAGGTGTCCGAGCTAGCATATTTTGGGAAGGACCCGAGCTGCATCGGGATGTCCGATTGGGAATCCACAGCTCGCCGGTACACGAACATATGAAATTGATGGGCAGGAAAAGACTAGCTGGTCCATCAAGCCTGCCCCACACCATGATGGCCAGACCTTCATGGTTAAACACTTCTTCCTTCCCCCAACCTCCATTTCTCCTCCCTCACACCCACCCACGCAATCATGTAATCTCCTGGGAGAGGTCAAAAACCCCAGAAAAACCCAGGGCCAACAAGGGAAAAAAATACTCTGTGTAAAATTCCTCTCTGCCCCCCTCAGGTGATTGAAACCAGTCCAGGAGCTCACGGACCAAGTGTTATCTATAGACACTTACCTTCTATATGCTGCAATCTCTGCCCCAGTCAGGAACCGGTCCAGCTCCCCTTTGAAGGCAGAGAGTCAGCACTCACCACACCAGCCGGCAGTGTATTCCAGAGGCTCACGATTCTCTGAGAAAAGAAGAACTGCCTAACATCCAGTCTATTCCTACTCTTACATAATTTAAAGTCAATTCCCCTGGTCCTCTCCAATCTGTTAAACTGGAATATTCTACCAATAGGGCTGCTATCCAGCCCTTCTAATTATTTTATAGTCCTCTATCAGGTCACCTCTAAGTCTACGCTGCTCTACAGTAAATAGACTAAGGTCCTTGAACCTATCTGAGTAACTGAGGTTCTTTAAACTAGGAATCATTCTTGCAGCTCTCCTGGATTTTTTCCAAGGCCACTAATTACCCACCATATCGGGAGACCAAAACTGGGCACAGTACTCTAGATATGATCTGACCAGCGACCTGTATAATGTCAATATGGTGTCCTTTGATTTATACTGTGGTTCTAGTAATACAACCCAATACCTTGTTAGCTTTAGCTACAGTTTCTCGATATTGGTTATGAACTTTCTGTGATCTGTGCAGAGATCTCTATCTCTCTCAACCTCTTTCAGTAGTGTTCCCTGCAAATAATACTTGTATTCTGTGATGGCCCTACCAACATGAATGACACCACATTTATCTAAATTAACCGCCATTTGCCAATGTGTGGCCCACTCCCCGTAGCACAGCTAAATCTTTTTGGATTTGATTGCGCTCCTCTACCGTCTTAACCTTTGCATGGATTTTGGTGTCATCTGCAAACTTACTTACCATTCTAACACCACTGTCCACGTCAGTAATAAAGACCGTGAAAAGTAGTGGGCCCTGGACCGATCCCTGGGGACACCACTAGTAACATGTCTCCAAGCTGAACCACAACTTCTTGGCTGCGGGATTGGAACCAATTCCTAATGCAGCTTTTCAAATTTCTACTGAAACCACAAGATTCTATCTTGTGCAGTAACCTCGTATGAGGTACCTTATCAAAGGCTTTCTGAAAGTCCAGGTAGACAATGTCTCCGGATTACCCTCGTCCACTACGCTAGTGACTTCCTCAAAAAACTCTATCAAATTTGTTGGACACGACCTACGTTTTCGGAAGCTGTGTTGTAAATTTCTAATGGCCTCTTGCCTTTCCTGGTGATCATAAAGGGCATCTCTTACGATCCCTTCTAGCATCTTCCCAATAATTGATGTCAGGCTGATAGCCCGTTGTTCCTCAGCTCTGATTTGTCCCATTTTTGAAAATCGGAACTACATGAGCTAACTTCCAGTCTAGGGGATCTATCCCTGATTCTATTGAATTATTAAAGGTACGGGCAAGAGGCTCACACTGCACCTGTCCCATCTCTTTAATCACCTTTGGCTGGATATTAACCGGACCTGAAGCCCTATCAATTTTGAGCTTTCTTAATCTATCCAAGATGACATTACTATCTATTTTAATATTAATAATGCTATTCAATGCTAAGCACCCCTCATGTGGAACATAAGCATCATCTACAGGAGTATAGACTGATGCAAAATAATCATTTAGCAGCTGTGCCATAATCTGAGAATCAGTTTGAATCTGCCCTACAGGACCCTTTAGTGGCCCTATACGGTCCTTTATGGTCTTCTGACTACTGACAAAAAGCTTTTGCTATTACTGCCACAATTGCGCACCATCTTCTTTTCCAGAGACCACTTGGCTAATCTTACGGTTGTTTTTGTCTTCCTTAGTTGTGTGTGATACTTTTTCCTGTTTTCCTGCGAGTTAAATGCTTTAAGTGTGTAGAATGCTTTCTGTTTCAATCGAATTTGCCTCTATACATTCCTCGCCAACCATAATGGTTTTGTTTTACCATGTGCCCTTTTAACCATTGGGACATATGGCTTCATTCTGTTTGAGAGTGGTTTTAAATAGAACCCATTTGTCCTCAGTACTTAATTGTCTATCTAGTAGGGTTGCCCAGTCAACTTTTGCCAGATCTTCAGCCATTTTTGTAAAGTTAGCCCTCTTAAGGTCTGGGACCAGCATTAGATTGGCTGCAGCCTTGGATTGGCCAATAAGATTAAACCTAATTATATTTTGATCAGAACTGGCCAGGTGTACCCCACATGGAGGTGCGATATAGCACTAGGGTCACTGCTAAAAAACAGATCCAGAATTTATTTATCTCTGGTTGCCTCACCAATATGCTGTGTAAGGAAACAATCGTTGATGGTGTCTACAAAAGTCTCAGCTACTCTCCCCACTACACTAGATGGTTCACCATCAAACCATTTAATACAAGGAAAGTTGAAGACTCCCATAAAGCAAATTGGGCCCTGGCTAGAAGCTTTCGCAATTTGTGAACAAAGTTCCTCATCTGCGAGGAATGCCTGTCCTGGAGGTCTACAACAGGTGCCAATCATAAACTTGGGGCCATTGGCTTAGACTAATTGAATCCAAACAGCTTCAGCTACTGCTGCTGTGCTAATATCTCTTGCCACAACAAGCAGATTGTTCCTGACAAATAAGGGTATACCACCTCCCTTCTGACCTATTCTATCTATCCTAAAACAGTTATTTGTACCCTGCGATATGGCATCGTTTAAGTCTAACCATGCATCAGTAACACCTATAAGGGAGATTATTATGGAGATGAGGAGGCCTAAGGCCCAATTTGGAGCGAGCCTCGTGCCTCTGTCTTCAGGTCCGCGTTCTAGACGCGTCACCAATTTGGTGCTGGTTCCCAGCAATAACCAAATTTCTCGGCCATTGACTGCAATTGAAGCAATTTAACAAAATAATATATTTTCTCAATAATTTTAATCCAATTCCACAAAAACACATTTTCACGATGTTCTGATTTAAAATCATAGTTGAAGTATAAATTTACTGTGTTTTATGGAATAAAGATTTTTAAATCAGTATGTTGGAAACAAAGTTTGGCACTCAGAGCTCGATGATAATTAAAAGATAAGCTGCACTAAGAGACTCTTTAAAAAAAAAATCTATGGATTTAGATAGGGATTCTGAAGGATTCATCTTTTTATCTCAATGGTTGTAACTTAAAATAAGATATAGACTACAGGAATATTCTGAATAGTAAAATAGAATTTATATTTGGAATCTTAAGCAACTGTTTAAAAAAAAATAAGCAACAGCAAATAGGATTTTTTTTTATTGCTGTGTTTAAACAATTAGAATTTAACAGTCTGCAAAAATGTGAATGTTGACAGATGGTAGTTTTCCATCTCGTACTTTTCTTCAACTAAAGGGCTCAGTTATTTGAAGGCAGTTCCAGAATTTCCACAAATCTTCCTGTGACTGCACTGCTAGCTCGTTTCAAAGACTGGAAGGCTGGCGCCTTCTGTTTCATTTATACACATAAGCCAGTGAAGATGAAAGTGAAGGAAAGTTCCAATTCAGCAGGATTCAGATTGTCATTTTACTCTACCGTATCATGGCCTCATAAATAATTTTCACACTCTTAAAAATTGCACATTTTAGGGAGAATATTTGAGGAAGGTCAAACGATACAGGATCATTTCAAGATTGTTAACAAATTATTCTTTAAGTGGGAAATTAAGTCCCTCAGCCCTGAATTCTTGAACATTGGCAGCATCCACAACATGTGATTGAATTTTTATGTTTAGAGGAATTATTATAAATTGTAATCTTGGCTACTTAAGCCTAAATTTTCTTATTAATGGGCACCTGGTTAATGGGAACTCACAATATGAAGGGATTGTTTGGTTAGGGATTAGTTAATTTCCTGTAGATCCAACAGTGTTTGCTTAATAGGAATTATTATTAGATAAGGGAACATTTTGTTCACTACAGGGGGTTTACTCATTAAGAGACGACTGCTACTGTATTGCTTTAATTACATTTGTTTGTAAAGTTGTTCATAATTCATTCATAATAGTCCAGGACTGATTCCAAGTTGAAGTATTTTGTGGTACGCATGATTTAACTTGTAACGAAAAAGTAGAAATTAGATCAGCGTTTGCTCAGTTTAAAAAGATTCACATCTACTCCACATTTTAAGGAGTTAACAGTCAATAAATTAATTCCAATTTTTTTTTTAAAAAATGGTATTTGTTGAAAAACCTGAAAGATATCCATCTTGTTAGCTTTTGTGGCCAGATTGTAAGAATCAGAGCATCAACTCTTTTGTAGAACAGTTGAAGTCTGCAGAGATGGTAAATCACTCTCCAGTGACACAAAACAGGCCAGAACTCCCCAAGTCCATGCATTGTACTTGAGCAGCTCTTTTCATCATTAAGTGCAGTGCGCACTGTAATGTGGAGTCTGGTAGAAAAAATTATAGCAAAGATATTTGTTTTGTCGGCTAATTTTATGATTTTCACATGATGTTACGATTCGGCTTCCCACCATGCAGCACAGAAGGAGGCCATTCGGCCCATCGTGCTGTGTCGGCTCTTTGAAAAAGCTATCCAATTAGTCCCACTCCCCTACTCTTTCCCCATAGCTTGGCAAATTTTTCCTTTGCAAGTATATATCCTATTAGTGTTTGAAAGTTACTATTGAATCTGCTTCCACCACCCTTTCAGGCAGTGCATTCCAGATCCTTTTTCTCATGCCAAGTGCAAAAAGCCCTCTCCCACGCTCCCATAAGCAAACCTTCCCTTCCTGTGAACTGAGGCGTGACCTTGTACAATGGTAATGTATGCTCAGGGTGAATGATATACCCTTTAAGTTGCTGATAAGCCCACTGGAAAAACAGCATGAAGCATCTCTGTAACTGATGAACCCTTAATGTCGTGCTGTACACTACAAATCAAGTTTATTTTAAGAAATAAAATTAGCAGAAGGAAAAGTTAAGCAGCAACAGATTGATACAGCAGAGTGGCTCACTTAACTTGGAATATCTGTCTGTGAGGACAAGCTTATATCTGAAATCAGACAGTGTTGCCGTTCGAACCAGCTCATCGACTGCATGCGAAGCAGAAATTCACTAAAAATATAGGAACCCAGTTATACCACTTTTGTCAGAATCAGACTTCAAAGCAACAAAACGGGATACTTTTGTAATAGACAAATCTGTCAATCAAAGAAGAGTTCAAAGGCAATAGTAAACACTGACCATTTCTCCTGGTAAAATTTCTCACACTGCAAGACAAACCAACTCTCACACAGAGCGAGGTTAGATTTCTCCCCAGTGGGCTACAACCACAGACTCTTTCTTGTGGCCAGATCATTAATTTTTTTAAATTTCAAAATATACTTTATTCATAAAATTTGTAAAGGTACATACAATACAATTCAAGTCATGCTTCAAACAATACAATATAGGTCATTCAATCTGCAACGGTACAAATAGTACAATTCAACGGTCCCGGTACAGTCAATACAGTTACGCATCATACGTTGTACATACAGTTCATGATGTACAATACAAGGTGGGGTGGCCTTTCCCCATAGAGCCTTTGCATAGGTCGCTTCTCCCCTCAGCGTTTCCCGCAGCACGTGCTCCAGCAGCTTGGAGTGTGCTAGTTGGCAACCCTCGGTCGCAGACAGCTCCTTCAGCTGGAAGACCAGCATGTTTTAGGCAGACCAAAAGGCCTCCTTCACCAAATTGATGGTCTTCCAGCCGCAGGTGATAATCTGTCTTGGTGTGCGACCCGGAGAATAGCCCGTAGAGCACAGCGTCCTGTGTTACCGAACTGTTTGGGCTGAACCAGGACAGGCCATCTCTCTCCACACCCTCTGCGCAAAGGGGCAGCCCATCAGGAGGTGGAAGACGGTCTCCTCCCCACCACAGCCTCGAGGGCAGCTCGCGGTGGCGCTGAGGACTGCAGTGGGGAGGGCCTTTCTCACCACCATCCAGGCTACATCCTGGTGCCTTCATTAATATTAAGTGTTTCTGTCACCTATGTAAACTTGGCAACTAACATTCATTAGGCGGTCCATCTAGACTGAGGTAACTCACCTGTCCTTCAAAGTGACATTGACACAGAATACAAATAAAGTGTATTTCAGGTGCACACACACACACGCAAACACACGCAAACACACACACACACGCAAACACACACAGTCTGTTTTAAGCAAAGGTAAACAAATGAAAGTGGGTATCAGTTGGCCAGTTATCAAAATTCTATAGGGGTATTTATGCTGCGAAACAACACAGATCTCTGATCTGTCACACAGTGTTGTTACTCAGGCAGATATATAGGACAGGAAGCGATTGTTCCTATGCGTGAGATGTAATAATTCAAATTTTCTCCTGTTGGGAGAATAACTGCCTGAACTGATACCCCTTGACAATGCGAAAGAAATCTTATCCACCAACAAAAAAGTATAATTCAATTCCAAAGTCTAACTCTGCAGGGTTTAAAAAACCAATCTATAGTCTCAACATGTTGAACAAGTGAAAACTTTCATTTTGGAAAATGACCACCATAAAATCAAGTGTATATGTCACACTATGGATTTTTCTGCACGCTTTACAGTGTTATCACTTGGAATTTGAGCAAAGTATAAATGATAGGTGTGTAACATTGTCATACTGTGGCTAACAGAAGGATACAATTGTAGTTTTGTTATTCCAACCTTCGATTGTGTGTGGAGAGAACATTTTGAGCTGTAGAACACTGGATGAAGTACTGGTGATTACAGATTTACCACTGATGGTGGCTGTGCTGAGAGTTATTTGAGATAAAGAATTAAGAGCATCACACAAGAAGCGTATCACACAACATCAAGAGGGTGTCAGCTTGGCTTAGTTTGTGGCATTGTTACCTCTTGCCAGAATGTTGTGGATTCAAGCCTCACTCCAGGACTTTAGTGTAGTACTGAGAGAGCACTGCATTGGTGGAGGTACCATTTTTCAGAGATGTTCGACCATCTAAATGTTCAGATGGATGTTAAAGATCCCATGATACTTCTTGAAGAAGAGCATGGAGTTCTTCTGATGTCTTGGCCAACATTCTTCCCTCAACCAATACCAAAAAAAGCCCAGATTATCTGATCATTCATTTCATTGTGTTTGTGGAATCTTGCTGTGCTTATATTAACTGTCATGTTTGCCTACATAACTACAGCCACTGTATTTCAAAAAATAAATCATGCAAAGTGCTTTGAGATATTCCTCAAAGGTGTGATTAGGCACTAAATAAATGTGAGCCGTTCTTTCTTCCATGTTGGCTTAAGAGCACTTTAAAGTAAACATGGTGACAAGACCAAGTCCCATTGATGTAAAATTGCTAGCATAGAATTCATTCCCTGATATAGGCATGAAATATTCAGATAAATCATAGAATCATAGAAGTTACAACATGGAAACAGGCCCTTCGGCCCAACATGTCCATGTCGACCAGTTTATACCACTAAGCTAGTCCCAATTGCCTGCACTTGGCCCATATCCCTCTATACCCATCTTACCCATGTAACTGTCCAAATGCTTTTTAAAAGACAAAATTGTACCCGCCTCTACTACTGCCTCTGGCAGCTCGTTCCAGACACTCACCACCCTTTGAGTGAAAAAGTTGCCCCTCTGGACCCTTTTGTATCTCTCCCCTCTCACCTTAAATCTATGCCCCCTCATTATAGACTCCCCTACCTTTGGGAAAAGATTTTGACTATCTACCTTATCTATGCCCCTCATTATTTTATAGACTTCTATAAGATCACCCCTTAACCTCCTACTCTCCAGGTAAAAAAGTCCCAGTCTATCTAACCTCTCCCTATAAGTCAAACCATCAAGTCCCGGTAGCATCCTGGTAAATCTTTTCTGCACTCTTTCTAGTTTAATAATATCCTTTCTATAATAGGGTGACCAGAACTGTACACAGTATTCCAAGTGTGGCCTTACTAATGTCTTGTACAACTTCAACAAGACATCCCAACTCCTGTATTCAATGTTCTGACCAATGAAACCAAGCATGCTGAATGCCTTCTTCACCACCCTATCCACCTGTGACTCCACTTTCAAGGAGCTATGAATCTGTACTCCTAGATCTCTTTGTTCTATAACTCTCCCCAACGCCCTACCATTAACGGAGTAGGTCCTGGCCCGATTCGATCTACCAAAATGCATCACCTCACATTTATCTAAATTAAACTCCATCTGCCATTCATCGGCCCACTGGCCCAATTGATCAAGATCCCGTTGCAATCCTAGATAACCTTCTTCACTGTCCACAATGCCACCAATCTTGGTGTCATCTGCAAACTTACTAACCATGCCTCCTAAATTCTCATCCAAATCATTAATATAAATAACAAATAACAGCGGACCCAGCACCGATCCCTGAGGCACACCACTGGACACAGTAAATGTACCACTTTCACAGTAAATATATAGAAACTCGTATTCTAAGGAGTCCAGTATTGCAGTTAAATCAGAGTGGAGCCGATCTAGTGTAGAAATGAGCTGGATTAATGAAAAAGATCTGAATTTACCTTCCATGTTAGGCAACAGCTCCATGAAGTATGTTCATTTTGAAGTATAAAACAAAGCACCACTTTCATCCAAAATGTGATCAACGCACTTTTTGTATCATGGAAAAATCAATTTCAGTTAATCAGAATTAACTCATTTAAAATGCTGGTATAAATTCAGTTTAACAGCTTTGCTGCTATTTGGTTCAGTTTGCAGTTGTAAAAAGACAAATCCCCAGGTGTAATGATCTTAGCTTTTACATCAGCTAATACCCAGATTTTCTCAGTAGGATTTAAGTTCAGAAAAGCTTGAACTCTAAGAGCTAACAACCTTTTCTTCTTCACAAAATCCCTCACACACCCGTGGGATACTTTTGCCCCCACCCACATTGAGAAGTTCTCAGGACCAGCTGCAGCATTCCCAATGGGAATACCTTGTTTTGCCATTCTAATGGAGAAAGAGGAGAAACAGTAGGACAGGATGGAGGAAATGAGAGTGAGGCAGCATTTGAGGGGGTCATTCTTGTCAAGATATTACCCCCTCCTCCTCCTCAAAGAAGATACAGGCAACAAATGTCCTATAAAGACCTCAGTGAGGAACCTTGAGGCAATAGGGGAGTTGTGCCACTTACAATATGGTGACCTGTAGACATGGTCTTCTGTCCACATTGTCTGTACCATTGTCCTACAAAAACTCAGTACCCACGGACCAGTTGAACCAGGAACACTTCTCACCACGATGGACGTCTCGGCACTCTACACCAGTATCCCCCACGATGACGGCATCGCTGCGACAGCATCAATACTCAACACCAACAACAGCCAATCTCCAGACGCCATCCTACAACTCATCCGCTTCATCCTGGATCACAATGTCTTCACCTTTGATAACCAGTTCTTTACCCAAACACACTGAACAGCCATGGGACCAAATTCGCACCCCAATACGCCAACATTTTCATGCACAAGTTCGAGCAGGACTTCTTCACTGCACAGGACCTCCAACCAACACTATACACCAGATACATCGACAACATTTTCTTTCTATGGACCCACGGCGAGGAATCACTAAAGAGACTACACGATAACATCAACAAGTTCCATCCCACCATCAAGCTCACCATGGACTACTCCTCAGAATCAGTTTCTTTCTTGGACACACGAATCTCCATCAAAGACGGGCACCTCAGCACCTCACTCTACCGCAAGCCCACGGACAACCTCACGATGCTCCACTTTTCCAGCTTCCACCCTAACCACGTCAAAGAGGCCATCCCCTATGGACAGGCCCTGCGAATACACAGGGTCTGCTCAGACGAGGAGGAACGCGATGGACGCCTACAGACGCTGAAAGACGCCCTAGTAAGAACGGGATATGACGCTCGACTCATCGATCGACAGTTCCGACGGGCCACAGCGAAAAATCGCATAGACCTCCTCAGGAGACTAACACGGGACGCAACCAACAGAGTACCCTTTGTCGTCCAGTACTTCCCCGGAGCGGAGAAACTACGCCATGTTCTCCGCAGCCTTCAACTTGTCATCAATGACGACGAACACCTCGCTATGGCCATCCCCACACTTCCACTACTCGCCTTTAAACAGCCACCCAACCTCAAACAGACCATCGTTCGCAGCAAATTACCTAGCTTTCAAGAGAACAGCGTCCATGACACCACACAACCCTGCCACGGTAACCTCTGCAAGACATGCCAGATCATCGACACAGATACCACCATCACACGAGAGGACACCACCCACCAGGTGCATGGTTCATACTCCTGTGACTCGGCCAACGTTGTCTACCTCATACGTTGCAGGAAAGGATGCCCCAGAGCATGGTACATTGGCGAGACCATGCAGACGCTGCGACAACGGATGAACGGACACCGCGCAACAATCACCAAACAGGAGGGTTCCCTCCCAGTCGGGGAACACTTCAGCAGTCAAGGACATTCAGCCACCGACCTTCTGGTAAGCGTACTCCAAGGCGGCCTTCGAGACACACGACAACGCAAAATCGTCGAGCAGAAATTGATAGCCAAGTTCCGCACCCATGAGGACGGCCTCAACCGGGATCTTGGGTTCATGTCATGCTACACGTTACCCCACCAGCGAACAAATGTTATCTGTTTTTAATATAACGGGTCAGTTGCTGTCTTTTCTATGTTTCTACCTCTCTATCTCTTTTTTTTTGGTGATTTGTATATTCGGAGAACTTGCAGGTAACACCTGTCTGTCTGCACACTGATTGCCTTGGCAACGGGCAGTTGAAAACACTGTCTGTAATCACCAAGCATTGTTCTGTGATTTATAAATGCGATTTCATTTCGAGGATTTCATTTCCAACAACGTTCACCTGAGGAAGGAGGAAGCCTCCGAAAGCTTGTGAATTTAAAATAAAATTGCTGGACTATAACTTGGTGTTGTAAAATTGTTTACAATTGTCAACCCCAGTCCATCACCGGCATCTCCACATCATGTACCATGAAGGTCATGACTGCACTCAACTTTTATGCCGCCGCGTCATTTCAAGTAGCCACAGGGGATCTGTGCAATAACAGCCAGAGTGCTGTCCAGGATAGTGTATTCCTCAATAGTAAGCTGTTCTTTTCTGCTTCCATGCAACGCCCTTGTCCCCTCTTTGATTGCCTCTAATAGAAGTCATTCTTTAGAAATGGCACAAAATCAGACATGAACCATCTAGGGCAACTACTTGACTATCAACTCATTGAGACGAGGACTTCCCTACCTACCTGCTGCTCCCTAGTCTGATGCTGCACGTTTCAGTCAGCCTTGACTCTTTAAACATTAGTGTCCAAATCCCCCCAGCACAGTATGCCCATTTTACATGGGATCTGCACTATAGAACTGCCAATGGATATTTAATTGAGCTGACCCTGCAAATCATCAGCAGGTGCAAACTCCGGCTCGGGGCGCAAAAAACGGCGTAATTGGGCCTGGTGGAATTTTGGGACCTCGTCTTTAGCGAAAAAAAGTCTTCACTTTAGCCATGTAAGAGAGACAGTAGGCCCCCTGTCATCAGCCGACCTTGCACGCTGCAGAGGATCTATCGCTGGTGACGTTCTGCCCAGTGGATTTAAGAATTGAAAAGGTCTTTACTTTGTGGTTCCTATGAGTTGGAGAGTGAACTCCTGTGGACAGTTTAAAGTTACAGATACTGATTCTTCAGAATGAAATGGGACAGTTATGCAGTTTGAAATGATACAACTGTCTTTCACCTCTGCATGCTGTAGATTGTTCAATAAGCACTTAAATTAATTCTATTAAATATAGATTCAACAGTGAATGGATGAGCCATCGGCAAGAGGTTGTTTAGTATGTTATTGTTACTGGATGTATTGATGTCATCTGGAAAAAAAATTCCATTCACTCTCAAGTTTAAAAAGTGACCAAAGTTCATAAAAACTCCGTACAGTTTCAGAAGTCATTCGAAAAGTAATGCAAATATAAGAGAAGCACACAATCAGAGCATCTGTAGAAGTGGAAGACACATTTACTGCCTCAGCACTTTAAATGCTGATATGAGAAAATAAGTTTTACTGCTTTGAAAATAAAAACGACTTTTAAAAGAAAAAGGAAAGTGAAGGAAACCTGCAGTGATTTAACTGCATCAGCTGCAGGCTGAGCTGGCAGATTAATGATTGTGTTTCTCGACCGGTGTACAGAAAGTGCAGCTTTTTAAGAATCCAAGTGTGATAAAAATCCAAGCTTTTTAAAAATATATGTTCACCCTTTGTCTTCAGCAGAGGATGTTTATTTATTAACTTTTGTTTTCTGCTCTAAATTTGCTTTTAGCTTCCTTCTTTCGTCTCCTGTGCTTCACTCATTTTGTTTCCTTTTTATTAATCTGTTTATCTTTTATTTGCATTCTCTGATTTTATTTTCTGCTATTTCAACCCATTTGTTGTCTCTCTCCCTCATTTCCTTGACTTTCTGTATTTTTGTCTAAAGCGTTGCTGTTTTATTTTTCCTGCTTTTCAATTCCTTTGTTCCTCCTCTGACATAATTGGGGTAAATTTTCATCTGTGTAAAGTGTAAAGTATTGCTTGGTTGAAGCATTGGGCAGGGAGGATCACACACCCACTCATTTCTCCTCTCTGCTCTCCACTTAGGTAATACTTTATGCTCAGGCAGTACAACTGAAAATCTACCCCAATGTCTTAGATTTCTACGGATGTTGGACTGAGGAAGCTGTGCCAGAAGGAACCAGGTTTAAAATTAGAGCTCATATCAATAAAATGACTGGACCTCATTAAGGTACAAGCACAGTTCAGTTCAACATCCAAACTTACAGCAAATACAATGCATACAATTTCATAGAAGGCGCCATCCATTCCTGAAAGGGGAAGATGTTATGACTGAGATTTAAAGAGACCTTCTTCACGAATGGATTCAAACCTGTTTCACATGACAAAACAAAACATATTCTGATGTACTGCACCATTAAGGAAACTAAGCTGTGAGATGAAAGTGCTAGGCTGCCTGCTTTCGTAACATTTATGCATGCATGCACTTCACCACGGAGTGAAAATGCTGGTTTTCCCCTGTGATTCTCCATATGATGCCTTCTGTAACTCAGCTGCGTCTTCAGGACTTACTAAAAGAAAGATACTTCCCCAGAAGGAGGAATCTAAGGGTTAACAAATTTAACCCATTTAAATGTCACATATCTCCTAATGGTTTGGCTAAGTGTCACTGACAGACAAATGAAAAGAGGTAGTAACCTGTCTGTTCTCTCAACTGAGTGACGCATACTGTAGGGAGAAGTCCAAGAAAGGACAGAAAATAATTGACATACACTAGAGTGGAAGATTGAGAAATATATTCCTGAAGAAATATTAATATTCATTTACTTGAACCATATGAACTATTTGTGTAGAAAAGGTTTAATAATAGTATAATCTGCATTTTTTTTAACTTCAGTGATTTTGATATAACCAGGTATGGCACAAGATTATTCTGTGTCACTCAAAATTGAATTGCAGCTAAATTTCATTCCCAAAGCATGGGGGAAATTAAGCTAATTAAGTTTGAGCTGAAAGCAATGACCTTTCAGCTTCTTATTAATTTTACATTTTTGATTTATTGAGGCAACTATAAATCCAGTCTCATAGCACGCAGGGATTTAAAAAGCTGTAGTTTTGTTAGAGAAACAATGCAGAGCTGAACAGACTTCAAATTTGCTCCTGCAATGTAATTATTATTATTATTAATACAAAGCCTCCTTTGTATGAATTTACTTTGAAAAAGCGACCACATGTAAGAAACTAGAAACCACCCCTCCTGAGTAAGGTTACATAACTTCTGGTAAAGTCATTTTAGTTTGAAATATGCTCGCATAAACATTGTTTGCATTCAATATCTGAGGCTAAAACAGGACAATTAAACAATTAAGGGGAAATTAAGCTAATTAAGTTTGAGCTGAAAGCAATGACCTTTCAGCTTCTTATTAATTTTACATTTTTGATTTATTGAGGCAACTATAAATCCAGTCTCATAGCACGCAGGGATTTAAAAAGCTGTAGTTTTGTTAGAGAAACAATGCAGAGCTGAACAGACTTCAAATTTGCTCCTGCAATGTAATTATTATTATTAATACAAAGCCTCCTTTGTATGAATTTACTTTGAAAAAGCGACCACATGTAAGAAACTAGAAACCACCCCTCCTGAGTAAGGTTACATAACTTCTGGTAAAGTCATTTTAGTTTGAAATATGCTCGCATAAACATTGTTTGCATTCAATATCTGAGGCTAAAACAGGACAATTAAGCAGCTAGAGCCTACAAACTTTAAAAAGATAACTGCCCTCATAACATGTCCTTGGCCGCCAAGAATTGTGTGTTACAATGATTGTTTATTTGGCAAATGTGCCCTAGCACAAAATGTCAAAATGAGAAGCTAGCTGAGAGCCAAGCTGAAATGGCAGTGATAGCACTGTAACGGAACATCAGAATGAGGGAGGCACACAAGTCAAATAGCCTGCTTGGATTGATACTATCCACGCATCGCATTACTTTAAAGACCTGGATTATGTCTGCTTTCAATCTTTTTTTGCATTGAAAACAAAATTACTTCTGTTGGTAAAAAGTCCCAAAACAATCTTGAGAAAGTTTCCATGAATAGTGAATAATCACACACAGATCCTTTGCAAACGGACACCCATTTATTGTGTACCCATGCTTTCTATTTCAATATTTATTATCTACCATGAAAGACATCTGCAATTCCCTTGTACAAGTTGTCTATCTCCTTCCTAAAGCTATTAATCTCCCTGACACCAGTAATGTTTGGCACCTTAGGCAAACTTCCTACTACTAGAAGTACCCTGCTCCCTGTCATTCATGAAAAGCAACCAAGAGTTGGGAATGGAAGAAAGTAAACTAATAAAGTACTTAGAATCATTTACTGCATTTTAGGTTTGACTACATTCTCATAATTTTCAAGTTTCTGTCTTCCTATGTTACACGTAGAGGCAAACAAGGCTACTTACTAATCGTCATCCCTAGAATATAGATTGTTTTGTGGTCTGTAGATACCTCAGGCCTCAACCTTAGCTGCATTTCTGCTGGAGCTGTTGAAACTTTTTTTGCATTTCTAAACTGAACTGGGTAACTGAGGCTTAATGTAAAAGTTTAATTCGCTTGCTTCTGAGTGCATACTGAGTGACTCCTTAAACCACTTTGCTAGAAAGGTTAAGGAAGACCTTAATCATAGAATGGTTACAGCACAGAAGGAGGCCATTCAGCCCATCGAGCCCATGCTGGCTCTTTGTAAGAGCAAACCAGATAGGCCCTTTCCCCGAAGCGCTGCAAATTTTTCCCTTTCGAGTATTTATCCAATTCCTTTTTAAAAGTCACGATTGAATCTGCTTCCACCACCCTTTCAGGCAGCGCATTCCAGATCATAACTACTCGCTACATAAAAAAAGTTTTTCCTCATGTCGCCTTTGGTTCTTTTGTCAATCACCATAAATCTGTCCACTGATTCCCGACCCTTCCGCCAATGGGAACAGTTTCTATTTATTTACTTTATATAAACTCTTCATGATTTTGAATACATCTATCAAATCTCCTCTCAATCTTCTCTGCTCTAAAGGAGAACAACCCTAGCTTCTCCAGTCTATCCACGTAACTGAAGTCCCTCATCCCTGGAACCATTCTAGTAAATCTTTTCTGCACTCTCTCTAAGGCCTTCACATCCTTCCTAAAGCGTAGTGCCCGGAATTGGACACAATACTCCAGTTGTGGCCGAGCCAGTGTTTTATAAAGGTTCAACATAACTTCCTTGCTTTTGTACTCTATGCCTCTATTTATAAAGCCCAGGATCCCATATGCTTTTTAACTGCTTTCTCAACCTGTCCTGCCACCTTCAAAGATTTGTGCACATATAACCCCAGGTGTCTCTGTTCCTGTACCCCCTTTAGAATTGTACCATTTAGTTTGTATTGCCTCTCCTCATTCTTCCTGCCAAAATGTATCACTTCGCACTTCTCTGCATTAAATTTCATCTGCCATGTGTCCACCCATTCCACCAGCCAGTCTGTTACTATCCACCTCACTGTTTAATACACTTCCAAGTTTTGTGTCACCTGCAAATTTGGAAATTGTGCCCTGTGCACCAAAGTCCAAGTCATTAATATATATCAAAAAAAGCAGCGGTCCTAGTACCGACCCCTGGGGAACACCACTGTATACCTTCCTCCAGTCTGAGAAACAATCGTTCACCATTACTCTCTGTTTCCTGTCACTTAGCCAATTTCATATCCATGCTGCCACTGCCCCTTTTATTCCATGGGCTTCAATTTTGCTGACAAGTCTATTATGTGGCATTTTATCAAATGCCTTTTGAAAGTCCATATACACAACATCAACCAGATTGCCCTTATCAACCCTCTCTGTTACCTCATCAAAAAACTTAATCAAGGCAGTTAAACACGATTTGCCTTTAACAAATCCCTGCTGGCTTCCCTTTATTAATCTACACTTGCCCAAGTGACTATTAATTTTGTCCCAGATTATTATTTCTAAAAGCTTCCCCACCACCGAGGTTAAACTGACTGGCCTGTAGTTGCCGGGTTTATCCTTACACCCTTTTTAAACAACAGTGCAACATTTGCAATTCTCCAGTCCTCTGGCACCACCCCCGTATCTAAGGAGGATTGGAAGATTATGGCCAGCATCTCTGCAATTTCCACCGTTACTTCCCTCAGCAACCTAGGATGCATCCCATCCGGACCGGGTGACTTATCTACTTTAAGTACAGCCAAACTTTCTAGTTCCTCCTCTTTATCAATTTTTAGCCCATCCAGTATCTCAACTATCTCTTTTACTGTGACTTTGGCAGCATCTTCTTCCTCAGTAAAGACAGATGCAAAGTACTCATTTAGTACCTCAGTCATGCCCTCTGCCTCCATGAGTAGATCTCCTTTTTGGTCCCTAATTGGTCCCACCCTTTCTCTTACTACCTGCTTACTATTTATGTGTCTATAGAAGACTTTTGGATTCCCTTTTATGTTAGCTGCCAGTCTATTCTCATACTCTTTCTTTGCCCCTCTTATTTCCTTTTTCACTTCTCCTCTGTACTTTCTATATTCAGCCTGGTTCTCACTTGTATTATCAACCTGACATCTGTCATACGCCTCCTTTTTCTGCTTCATCTTACTGTCTATCTCTTTCGTCATCCAGGGAGCTCTGACTTTGGTTGCCCTTCCTTTCCCACTCGTGGGAATGTACCTAGACTATACCCGAACCATCTTCTCTTTAAAGACCGCCCGTTGTTCCATTACAGTTTTGCCTGCCAATTTTTGATTCCAATTTACCCGGGCCAGATCCATTCTCAACCCACTGAAATTGGCCCTCCTCCAATTAAATATTTTTACTCTAGATTGCTCCTTGTCCTTTTCCATAACTAATCTAAACCTTATGATACTACGATCAGTGTTCCCTAAATGTTCCCCCACTGACACTTGCTCCACTTGACCCACCTCATTCCCCAGAACCAGATCCAGCAATGCCTCCTTCCTCGGGCCGAAAACATACTGATCAAGTAAATTCTCCTGAACACACTTCAGAAATTCCTCCCCCTCTTTGCTCTTTACACTATTACTGTTCCAGTCTATTTTAGGATAGTTGAAGTCCCCCATTATCACTACTCCATAGTTCTTGCACCTCTCTGTAATTTCCATGCAAAGTTGCACCTCTATATCCTTCCCACTAGTTGGTGGCCTATCGAATACACCCAGTAGTGCAATGGCACCTCTATTGTTTCTTAACTCTAACCAAATAGATTCTGTCCTTGACCCCTCAAGAACATCCTCTCTCTCCACCACTGCAATATTCCCCTTAATCAATATTGCTATCCCCCTCCCCTCCTTTTTTTCCTTCCCTATCTTTCCTGAACACTTTGTCTCCTGGAATATTAAGACCCAATCCTGCCCTTTTTTGAGCCAGGTCTCCATTATCGCCACAACATCATATTCTCATGTGGTTATTTGCGCCTGCAGCTCACCAACCTTATTTACCATGCTTTGTGCGTTTACACACATGCACTGTAAACCAATCTAAGACCTTCTCGTATTCTCTCTTAGTCTGATCCCACCTAATACTGCACTATTTCTTGCTCTAGTGCTATCTCTCTCGCAATCCTTTGTACATCTTGTTTCTCCTTTCTAATGCTACATCCTGGTGTCCAGCCCCCTGCAAACTAATCAGTTTAGTTGCCGGCATCTTGCCTTACAAAGGGCTGTTTCCTCAAAGGGTCACTGTCTTTATGTAAAGGTGCTTGAGAGATCTTTTTAAAATTTCCTTGTATATGTATGATCCAATAACAGACATCTTGCCCAAAAAGAATTATTATCGTACCTTATGACGATGAGAATGACATGGCTTTTCTACCTCCCTTAACAAGAAAAGGTTTTTCATGAAGATAGTGTCCCTTTAACAGATTAACAATAAAACACCATCAAAAAAGTAGGGATACATTGTAATTGTTGTGTTGTTTTGCTAAATAAAACACTGTCTGTAAATGTTTCATAAGTAGTTATTTATTATTCAGTTAATTTGCATTAGGGGCATAACACCTTATTAAAACATATAATCAGTCTACAACACTATACAAAAGCAATAACATCGATAACAATAGAAAATCTATTACTAAGAACTGAAACTTAATCATTTTTAGTGCGTAAAACAACGTCCCAAGGCACTTCACAGGCGTGTAATCAAACAAAATTTGACACTTATACTGTGCACGTTTGTTTGTACCCAACTGTGAGACACAGAGAAGAATGTTTGTAACATCTGTACAGTTTATCTCAAAAGTAAAGTCTTGTGTTTGGATTTTTATAGTTGTTATAAAAAAAAATCATTATTATAAACCTGTCGTAATAAACCTTTTACCTCCTGTTGAACCTTAGTAGGATGGTATAGACAAAACTGCTGGTCTTACCCTCCCATTTCCTGTGAAAAGACTGTCATGGACAGCAACACTTAAAAACTCAGGAGAAATGAGGTCATATAACGTTAGCTTTTTATCTGGCTCTGCTTTTTTTTAATGATTGTCATAATTTTATACAAAAATAAGTTGTGATGATCGTGCAGCCTGAGGTACCAGTGAAAGATGAAGTGTCCTGTCGTCGTTATGTCATCCTGACTTCCCACTTTTTTCCGTAACAAAAATTGAATTTTGGAAGTGTGGGACAGCGTTCGCAATCCAGTTGATGGCTGCTGATTCCTGCTCCTTACAGTTGTGACAACATTGCTGAAGTGGGAAGATGTATATAAATTGGTGCTTTTGTATAGTGTTGTAGACTGATTATATGTTTTAATAAAGTGTTATGCATCTAATGCAAATTAACTGAATAATAAATAACTACTTATGAAACATTTACAGACAGTGTTTTATTTAGCAAAACAACACAACAGTTACAATGTATCCCTACTTTTTCGATGGTGTTTGTCTTTTGACAGTTCACAGCTGTATACCTGGGAAACTAGTCAATAACGTATAAAGTAGCTCACCATGGCACTGAAATCATAGCAAGGTCTGTTTTTGACCAATGATTGATACTACAGCTATGTTGTGAATCAAGTTTTTGATATATAAAAGGATGGTTTGTATAAAAGTAAACCAGCTGGCTTTAGCACGCCTGTCAGTATAAATGCAAAGTGGCTTACTATCCAAGGTGGTGGTTTGTTCTGGCCACGAGCAAGCTGAGCAGCTGAAATATCCATGTCGATGCCCTACAAAACCAGCAGCTTGGCTTAGAGTTGTGAATTTCTGAATTAAATTGCAGGGAAGTAGAATTTGTGGAGCATTTTCCAAAGGAAATGCACAGGTGCCTGTTTAGGAAAGCAGTGTATAGGCTTGATGCTGGAGCAAGAAGGAGCGATGAAATGGTGTCCACTAATGAAGAAAGGAAAGTCTACTTAATGGTGAATTGATGCCTGTGACCCCAGGGACACCATACTTTAAGGAATTAATTCTTCAATAGAAAGATCGCATGGGGCAAAGGACATTGTGAACTTGTGGGAAAGTTTGTCCACACAATTCACTGTAAGTGGGCGAAGTGGAAGAAATTAGCACAAAGTACTTACCTATATATATTATGAAGCCCTTTGGGATAATTATCTCATAAATGGACTAAATTGATATAAATTATATCCTCTAGGTCTTCAGAATGTATTCTATTTATTGCATACATTAAAAATTAATCTGGTAAAGGATTAAAGTTAGTTAAGGAGGTAACAAGATGTGTTTAACGATAGATTGTATTCCTCAGTGGTTCGGTACAAGTGCTAATTAGTTAGGATGGGATTAGAATGCGTTTTGAATATTCTTTTGAAAGGAAAAATAATCCCAGTAATTACAGTGTGATGTGAAGTCACCTCCATAAACATGGAAAAATATTTTGTGGAAGTTCATCGAGTTACATCGAAATTACAGCACAAAAACAGGCCATTCGGCCCAAGTGGTCTATGCCAGCGTTTATGCTCCACACGAACCTCCTCCCTCCCTACTTCATCTAACCCTATCAGGATACCCTTCTTTCCTTTCTCCCTCACATGCATATCTAGGTCCCCTTAAATGCATCTGTGCCAATTGCCTCAACAACTCCTTGCGGTAGCGCACTCCACATTCTTACTACTCTTTCAGTAAAGAAGTTTTTCCTGAATTCCCTACGGCGACTGTTTTATATTTGTGACCCCTAGTTTTGGACTCCCCACAAGTGGAAACATTTTCTCCACGTCTACCCTATCATTATCTTAAAGACCTCTGTCAGGTCATCCCTCAGCCTTCTCTTTTCTAGAGAAAAGAGCTCCATGCCTGTTTAGCCTTTCCTGATAAGGATATCCTCTCAGTTCTGGTATCATCTTTGTGAATTTTTCTTGCACCCCCTCTGATACCTCTATATCCTTTCTATAACATGGAGACCAGAACTGTGCATAATATTCCAAGTGTGGTCTAACCAAGGTTCTGTACAAGTTTAAAATAACTTCTTTGCTTTTCAATTCTATCCCTCTAGAAGTAGCGACACTGCTTTTAGTGATATCTGTACTCCTAGATCCCTTTGCTCCTCTATCTCGTTTAAACCCTTATTATCCAAGCAGTAGGTGGCCTCCTTATTCTTCCGACTAAAATGCACCACCTCACACTTATCTATATTGAAATTCATTTGCCAATTACACGCCCATTCTGCAAGTTTATTAATGTCCTCTTGCATTTTGATGTATTCTTCCTTTGTATTAACTACACCTCCCAATTTGGTGTCGTCCACAAATTTTGAAAGTGTACTTCCGATTCCCGAGTCCAAATCATGAATGTAAATGATGAACAACATTGGTCCCAGCATCGATCCCTGTGGAACACCACTTCCCACCTTTTACCAGTCTGAGTAACCTTTAACCCCTACTCTCTTTTCTGTTTTGTAGCCAGTTTGCTATCCATTCTGCTACCTGTCCTCTGACCCCACCTGCTCTGATCTTAGCCATGAGTCTACAATGTGGTGTATATATATATATACGTATATATCCAAATATATTACATCTACTGCATTACCCATGTCTACTCTTTCTATTACTTCTTAAAAGAATTCAGTAAGGTTAGTCAAGCATGACTTTCCCTTCTGAAATCCGTGCTGACTATTCTTTATTATATTTTTGTACTCTGGATGTCCATCTATTACATCTTTGAGTAAAGGTTCCATTATGTTTCCTACCACTGACGTTAACTGGTTAACTGGTCTGTAGTTTCCTGGACATGTTCTATCTCCGTTTTTAAATATAGGAATAACATTAGCTGTCCGCCAGACCTTTGGCACTATTCCCTTTTCTAATGAATTTTTATATATATATACACATATATAATATTGCTTCTGCTATCTCCTCCCTAACTTCTTTTAATATTCACGGATGCAATTCATCTGGACCAAGGGGTCTTATCCTCCCTAAGTTTGATTAGTTTATCAATTATCTCCCCTCTTTCTATCTTAAATGTTTTAATATCTTTATTGATTTTTTCTAATGTCCTGCCCACCTTGTTAGTCTCCCTGGTAAGTACGGAGGCAAAGTAACTATTCAATATTTTTGCCGTTTTGTTGTCACTACCTGTGAGTTTATCATGTGGCCCTATCCTTATTCTGATTATGTCATGACATACAATATAAAAATATATTTAACAGGAAATATTAGTAAAGGAAAAATGAGAAAAAAAATACTATATGTTAGGAAGGTAGGGAACAGGGGAAGAGGACTCTTGGTGGTACATTTTTGTCTTCACCATCTGGGCAGTAATATGACAGAGTAGATTGCCCACCTGTTGCAGAACCCATCCAATTTTCATCCCATTGATTTCCGATTACTGCCCATGCAGTAAAGACAAAAATTTACCCTGTAGAGTTGCTGGGCCGAGGTTAGGAAGATGGCTTCACCAGGCTAAGGAAGACAGATTGTTTTGTTCTCTCTTCTTGCCAATTTTCTCTCCAGTCTCTTCTGAAGGTGTTGACTCCTGGCTGGAGTTTTGTTCACAGATGCTAGTCATCCTCTGACTCTTCACCCATGTTGCAATTATTTAAGTGAGCCTTGACAGTGACGGTTAGCAGGTTATTCAACCGTGGGGGTCCTAATTGAGTCAGATCCTCTCCTCAACTGATGCCTGCACATGTGAACTCCAAGCAGGGATCACTGGATAGTGATCAGGAGTGAAAACCCTGGCTGATTTTCCCCTCGCTAACCCTGGGGTGCTGAGGCCAATTGTAGTAACCCTGCTATGACCCCAGCTGAGATTAGTTAACTTTGCACAGAGCAGAGACCATTCGTAGGATCTTCCTGATCTGTGTGGTTCAGCGACTCATTGTGCCTTTGGGGGCCAGGAAGAGGGTCTTTGACAAGACATTTTCTTTTTCAAATTATCATAGTCTTTTATTTGGACACCTATTTGAAATGCTCTTTGTCAGTTAGTGACCTTTTTATCTTTCCATTCTAAATGATATTGGTGTGCATATGGTTTCTCAGTGCCCGTGTGCATTGCCAGTGTGTCCAGGTTATTTAGATCAATAGTGAGAGTGGCTACTTGGAATGCCAAGTGATTGAATAAGCCAACTAAACACCATAAAATGTTATCAAGCTGAATAAATTGAAATGTCAAGTGGCATTACCACAGAGCTGACTTGAGTGACACTGAATTGCAGAAGGACCCAAAATCCAAATTGCTCAGTGAAGTTCTGTTAAAATTTTCATTCTAGATTGGTTCTTTTATTTAATTCAAACGATCAAGAATTTTTTGATCAATGACTCTCGCTATAAACTAGCCTTCAGACTGGAGATTTGGATATTCTTATTATACAGATCTTGAATATTTAATAGGTAAACTGTTTTACTGTATAAACTCTTTGAAATATTTTGGTAAAATTATGCTACACAGTACCTCAGAAGAAGGAGAATTCAAATAAATTATAAGATTAATAATCGATGCTGGACTCTTTTTTTTGAAGGAAAAGAAACTTTGGAGTTAGGAAAATATATTTCATTCTTTTGTTTATCTGAGAGAAATTATCTATAGTGCTCTTAGATGGAATTGTGTAGAACATGATTGTTGTTGATAGCCCGAATATGGGAATGAAAATACTGTCAAACTGCCATTGGCTTCAGTGACTTCAGCACTGACCTCCAGGTTTTGTATCTCCCCCATTTACCATATGCCTCTCACTTCCTTAGCTAATGACACGTCCGTTCCTTTCATGTCTTAATGCTTCAATTGCTTGACTGAGATGATTTAATACATCATTCTCCTCTCTGTGGTTGTCTTTTTTATTTAAAAATATATTTATTGCCCTTTATCTGATTGTATTTATATGCTTGTTCACCTCTTATTTTTCAATTTTGAAGAAGGGCACACAACCAAAAAGTCAATTGTCTGTCCTCTCCACAGATACTGATTGGCCTGTTGTGTGTTTCCATCATTTCCTCATTGCTGCTACATGAGTTTCCGATGATATCCACTCATAACTAACAAAACCTTAAAAGATTTTTTTTATATAAAGCTGTTTGACTCAAAAGGTGGACCATTCCCCCTCTACCGCCCCATTTCTCAAGAAAGGCTAGAAGCTTTGCAGAAATCTGTCAACCAACACACTCATCCCCACACTGGGTTAAGTTAAATACCTCACCACATGACTGATGAGAAAACAGCATTTAAAACAGTGGTGCCTGATGAAGTTAGAGGTGAATGGATTGTCACATTACTTTTTACAGTTGTTTTAAAAGCATACCTTCTCTATTCCTCACAGCAACTTAAGCAAATTGCTGAGGGGAGTAACTATGCCAGTTCCCATTAGTGTTTCCAAAGAAGAATTAACAGAACAACTTACTGGGAGGCTGGGAGTACAATTCCTTTGGCCATTGTGGGTGGCAAAATCGGAAACACGTTCTTTTGAATGCATTTACGTTGTGCCTGCACATTATGACCAGAGAAATTCTACCCCCGTGGTATAGTAACTATCAGCTTATACTTCCACATACAAGGCATGGAGATGTTGCTTCCTGGTTTGATGTTGATGAATACCGGATTGGCTTTTTGAATGATACCACATTTTGTGTGTGACCTCATTGAAGTGATGTTGGAGTAAGCTTATCACTCTTGCACTGGGCACTGATAAAACTGTTGTTAGTGTAGAACACGGCTACCTCTGGGAAAATCCATGGGGATGAATTTCAATCTTTGCCACCTGGACGATAATGTGGTGGAGCGGATCACATGCCCGTTATAGAACGTGTCCCATTATAACCAGCGGGCACTCTGTTCCGCCACATTGCCACCCAGGCGGCAAAGTTGAAAATTGACCCTTGAATTTTGGTTTACCCCCTGGGAAAAACCAGAGGAAAGGTTTTCCCAAACCAGCCCTGCTCCTCTTTGCACTTAAATAGCCATGATGTGGAGATGCCGGTGATGGACTGGGGTTGACAATTGTAAACAATTTTACAACACCAAGTTATAGTCCAACAAATTTATTTTTAATTCCACAAGCTTTCGGAGGCTTCCTCCTTCGTCACCTGACGAAGGAGGAAGCCTCCGAAAGCTTGTGGAATTAAAAATAAATTTGTTGGACTATAACTTGGTGTTGTAAAATTGTTCACACTTAAATAGCAGCATTGGAGGAAGCTGGAGAACAGTCCATCTCTGTACTCTCTTTTACGTTCGCTGTCAAAGAGAGAAGGTAAACATTAAACAAATACTGAGGGCTTTTTGTTGCAGTTGGTCTGTAATATCACAACATAGCTCCTGTGTGTAGCAGCTGGCAGAAACAACTGTGGCAGTATTTGGGACTTTCTATCAATACAGTGAGGCTTTCCCCAAGGTCCCAGCATACACTGACTTATCAGCTCCGAGACTTGGCTCACTCCTTTTAAAAATCAGGGGAAAACAGGGTTGTGGAAATGAATGCACCAATTCAGCGTGCCAGTAGAAGCCTCGCAAATTAAACTCCCTGCATACAAAAGAATTCTCCAGCAATTCCTCCGAGTGCTCTAAACTGCACAACATTGATTACACTCACTGAAATCCAATGGGGCACAGTGGTAACCAATCATAATTTCAAACATGTATTTAATACATTTTACAGTCATTCTCAGAATTCAAAAAGTAAAATTCCTTGCATGGCTGATGTAGAAATTGAACATTCTAGAGAATTTTAGCACCAGTTTCACTGGCAAAGGAAGCTGAATTGAGAAGTGAAATGCATCATTATGTTGTTATGCTGACTGATCATTTTGATTTGTTCCAGGTGTAAAAGCGGTCTTCGCTGGCCACTACCATCGGAACGCCGGTGGCATGTTTAACAGTCTGGATATGGTGGTGACTTCAGCTATAGGCTGCCAGCTGGGGGAGGACAAACATGGTGTGCGGGTAGTGGCAGTGACAGAGGAGAAGATCTACCACAAGTACGTCACTCTGGATGAACTAAACGATCTTACAGTTAATGAGATAATTTCAGACCTTTTTGAGGTAAATGTTCCGAACGACTGCCTCTAGTGCAAAGTGGTGAAAAGATGGTGTTTTATGAGTGCACACATGGAGCAACAAAAGATGAGTCGCATCAAATTTGCATTTCTGCTGAAGTCAACTATATAACCACACGATGAATTGGCCAGAAAGATTTATCTTGCAGTACTAAAGTGGGAGCTCCAATATGTTTACTCTACCAAATCAACCATACACTTTTCCATATATTTAGGTAGATTGCAGTTGGACACATAATTTTGAAACTTTTTAGGGCACTATTTTTGCTACCATGTGTGCCACCGTTCTACCAGCTGTCATCACTTTAATCCATGATCTGTACTCAATCTCTACACAAGCTGTACACTTTGAAATATCTCAAATAATAAAGGAAATGCAAACAAGAACACCAAAAGTACTTTTCTTAATTAGGAAAAATGGAAATAAGGATTATGTTTTTGAAATGTTCATTACTGAGCTAATTAACAACTATAGCAACAGTTTTTCTGTGTACGGCACAGTTTGCAGGATTCCACCTATGGCGAATTTTAATTAACACTTCAAAAGCCAAACGGCCAAACCTCAGACAGACACTTTGTGGTGTGTCCGACCGGGGCATTAATTAGGTGTCACTGTTGTAGTAAGACAGCTTGGGCACATCACCAATTTAATTTCATACCTGCCATAAATGTAAGGATCTGACATTCTGGAGAACTGAGTAACCTGCAAACCATCCTATTTGTTGGAAATTAGTGGTTATCCAGGATTAAGATCAACACAATTTTCAGAATCTAAATGCCATTAATGTCATCTCTTCAATATAAACATAATTTTTGCCTTAAGAGCACTGAATGCAAAATTCACAACATATCTAAATGCTAATTCTTCATAACCGATTCGGTCTTTAGTTCAATTAAATTATACTACCTAAGTCAACACACATTTAAATTTGATTTAATGGAGGATTATCATGTTGCAATCTTACTATTGCTTATTCATTAGTTACTTCCTATCCAATAGGGAATTCAGGAGAAACTTTACCCAGAGAGTGGTTAGAACGACTAGCATAGATGCATTTAAGGGGAAGCTAGATAAACACATGAGGGAGGAAAGGAATAGAAGGATATGCTGACAGGGTTAGATGAAGAAGGGAGGGAGGTGGCTCGTGTGGAGCATAAACACCAGCATGGACCTGTTGGGCCGAATGGCCTGTTTCTGTGCTGTACATCCTGTGTAATTCTATGTAACGTGATCTTCCAGCACATACTAACCAGCCTCTGCTTGATCTAAACAACCATTACAATATACGTAGAGAACAGAGGTACCTTGTTTCCGATCATTTATTCTGATAAATGGAGCAGAAATCACTCTAATGGAGAAACCAGATTATTGTAATGCTTTAACATGGAAACTGAAGGCTTAACACATATTATTCTATTTATGGCGAATAAAGTTTGCGAAGTAATATTGTAAATGGGAGCACATGACTTTTGTTGAAACTAACCTGGTGCAACAGCCCAAGACTGAATTTTACATGCTTTCTTAAGCTCAGCATTAGCTGTCAGTAGAAGTGGATTCAGGTTTTAAGCTTGAATATTATATAAATCTTACTTGGATTCCCATTTTCGGAGACATTAACTGACATTCGTGCTTTATCCACTCAAGATAGCTTTTACCTCTGAGCTTTTCAGTGTTTGATTTGCAGTTGACAGGAGTCTCACTTATGCGCATGTTACAAAACAGTGTCCAACAAGAGAAGGATTCACATCTCCAGTGTCATCCCCACCTCTGCTAACAAGTATTTCAGCCCCAACAGCCAGTTTTGTTTCATTATCTGCACCGAGTATTTGGTGCTCGCTGTGATGGAGACTCCAACTGAGCAGTCACCAACATTCCAATAGTATCAAGTCACAGGATTTTCACGTTTATATGAAAACTAACATAGCAGGAACATTATTACAAAGAGAGAGAGTACTGTCATAAGAGCTTTTTGGCACTCATTATTATACTTGTGTTAATTTAGTAATTGTAATTCACAGCGCCATAACATGTTACATGATTTTTGTCAGGAAATGTTACTTTCCTCGCCTTACTCTTCCCTCTCCTGAAGGCAGTATGATATATGCTGGCATCCAGATCCCAGGGCACTGGCAACTGTTGTAATGTGCAATTTGCGTATATCAAGGTCCCATAAACAGCAATGAGATAAATGGCCAGCTGATATGCTTTTTGGCTGGTGAGAGTCGAGGGATAAATGTTGACAACCTTTCAACTCATAGTCAAGAGAGCCAAGGCTGACACCGATAAATAGATTTGAAATAGAAATACTCAAAAGGGTGTGGGAAATGGGCAGGATAATGGGACTAGAATCATAGAAAGGTTACAGCACGGAAGGAGGCCATTCGGCCCATTGAGTCCATGCCAGCTCTATGCAAGAGCAATCCAGCTAATCCCACTCCCCTGCCCTTTCCCCGTAGCCCTGCAATTTTTTTCCTTTCGAGTACTTATCCCTTTTGAAGGCCATGATTGAATCTGCCTCCACCACCCCCTCTGGCAGCGCATTCCAGATCCTAACCACTCGCTGTGCAAAAAAGTTTTACCCTCATGTCACCTTTGTTTCTTTTGCCAATCACCTTAAATCTATGTCCTCTGGTTCTTGACCCTTCCGCCAATGGGAACAGTTTCTCTCCATCTATCCTGTCTAGACCCTTCATGATTTTGAATACCTCTATCAAATCTCCTCGCAACCGACTCTGTTCCAAGGAGAACAATCCCAGCTTCTCCTGTCTATCCATGTAATTTAAGTCCCTCATCCCTGGAATCATTCTAGTAAATCTCTTCTGCACCCTTTCTAAGGCCTTCACATCATTCCTAAAGTGCGATACCCAGAACTGGACACAATACCCCAGTTGTGGCCAAACCAGTGTTTTATAAAGATTCATCATGACGCCCATACTTTTGTACTCTATGCCTCTATTTATAAAGCCCAGGATCCCGTATGCTTTTTTAATCGCTTTCTCAACCTGCCCTGCCACCTTCAACGATTTGTGCACATATACCCCCAGATCTCCCTGTTCCTGTACCCCTTTTAGAGTTGTGCCTGCTAGTTTATATTACCACTCCTTGTTCTTCCTATCGAAATGTAACACTTCACATTTTTCTGCGTTAAATTTCATCTGCCACGTGTCTGCCCATGCCACCAGCCCGTCTATATCCTCTTGAAGACTATCACTATCCCCCTCACTGTTTACTACCCTTCCAAGTTTTGTGTCATCTGCAAATTTTGAAATTGTGCCCTGTACACCCAAGTCCAAGTCATTAATAGATATCAAGAAAAGCAGTGGTCCCAGCACTGACCCCTGGGGAATACCACTGTATACCTCCCTCCAGTTGGAAAAACAACCGTTCACCAATACCTCTGTTTCCTGTCCCTTAGTCAATTCTGTATCCATGTTGCTACTGCACCCTTTATTCCATGAGCTACAATCTTAATGATAAGCCTACTGTGCGGCACTTTATCAACGCCTTTTGAAAGTCCATATACACATCAACTGCATTGCCCTCACCGACCCTCTCTGTTACCTCATCAAAAAACTCTATCAGATTAATTAAACACAATTTGCCTTTAACAAATCCATGCTGGTTTTCCCTAATCAATTCACGCTTGTCCAAGTCACTGTTAATTCTGTCCCGGATTATCATTTCTAAAAGTTTCCCCACCACTAAGGTAAAACTGACTGGCTGGGTTTATCCTTACACCCTTTTTTGAACAAGGGTGTAACATTTGCAGTTCTCCAGTTCTCTGACACCACCCCCATATCTACGGATGTTTGGAAGATTATGGCCTGTACCTCCACCCACAATTTCCACCTTTCCTTAGCAACCTAGGATGCATCCCATTCGGACCGGGTGACTTTACAACTAGCCTTTCAAGTACCTCTTCTTTATCAATTTTTAGCCCATCCAGTATCTCAACTATATCTTCCTTTACTGAAACTCTGGCAGCATCTTCTTCCTTGGTAAAGACTGATGCAAAGTATTCATTTAGTACCTCGGTCATCCCCTCTGCCACCATTAATAGATCTCCTTTATGGTCCCCAATCGGCCCCACCCCTCCTCTTACTACCCGTCTACTAATAACATGTCTTTAGAAGACTTTTTCATTTCCTTTTATGTTTGCCGCCAGTCTATTCTCATATTCTCTCTTTGCCCCTCTTACTTTCTTTTTCACTTCCCCTCTGAACGTTCTATATTCTGCCTGGCTTTCACTTGTGTTATCAACCTGTTATTCGTCATATGCCCCTTTTTTTCCGTTTCATCTTACTCACTATCTCTTTTGTCATCCAGGGAGCTCTGGCTTTGGTTGCCCTACCTTTCTGCCTTGTGGCAATGTGCCTAGACTGTACCCGAACCATCTCCTCCTTATAGGCCGCCCACTCAATTACAGTTTTGCCTGCCAATCTTTGATTCCAATTTACCCGGGCCAGATCTGTTCTCATCCCATTAAAACTGGCCCTCCTCCAATTGAGTATTTTTACTTTAGAGTGGTCTGTGTCCTTTTCCATAGCTATTCTAAACTTTATGATAGTATGATCGCTGCTCCCTAAATGCTCCCCCACTGACACTTGCTCCACTTGGCCCGCCTCATTCCCTAGAACGGATGGTGCTATATTCTGCAACTTTCTGATTTGTCTAAATGGATAGCTCTTTCAAATAGCTGAGACAGGCTCAATGGGCTGAATGGCCACCTTCTCTGCTAAAAAAAATTCCTTGATTCTATGTACACTGGACAGAGCTTCCCTGAAATCAACTGCAAAATATTTCTTTGCAAACTTGGCAGCATTGAGGCCCAGTACACTTGTTATACCCTTTGTGCATGTCATTCAGTGTTACCTTTTACTGTCATCTTCGGCATAGAAACCCACCCGAGATTTGCAAAAACAAAACAGCACTGCATAACAACAATGGAGATTCTCAAATTTAAAGACAAATCAGAAAGTTGCAGAATGTAGCACCGATGTCGGAAAGTGATTCTAAGACTATCATTTAGCCCCGGCAATCAGAGGACAGCCACAACAATAAAAACACGCATTTATGTAGCGCCATTAACCTAGAAAAACATCCCAAGGCATTTGAGAGGCGTCAGGGAAAAAAAACAATGCGCCTCAGCTCCACTTTTATTATCTGGGACATGATCCGATTAATTAGATTACAGCTGTATAATCTCTCCCACCTACCCACGTACAGGCTGTTCTATATTTACTTTAAGATCTGAGTAAAATTCTGTGGGACCAATGAAACGTGACATCAACTCATAAAACAATAAACAGTGATATTAATTTAAAACTGAAATTAAAATAACTTTGAACCTGAATTTGAGATATTCATGTAGGAATATAGCGGCAATGCATAAATTTACCCAAATAAGGCAACAGCCAAAAAAAATGTAACTTTTTTTCCTCCTAAACTCAATTTCATTGTGTTTAATCCTTATTTTTAAAAATTAATTCTCAAGATGTGGGCACGTCGCTGGCAAGGCCGGCATTTATGGCCCATCTCCAGATGCTTTGATTTACTATCAAAAATAAATCATAAAGCATCGAAGAGTAAAGTAAAGGAACGCCAATGATTTTAAATGTATATTTCATATATTTTTAATGTTTCTTTCCCCTAGACTTTCTGAATGAGTTGGCTCTCTTCCTGGCTCTTCTCTGAACAGAGTTGTCAAATTAATCATCATCTACTCTGTGATACACTCGAGCCCCAGTGGCTCATGTTACTTCTCTGGCTCAGTTCCTCTACGTACTGGGTATTAACTGGGTAAACTGTATGGTCACCATGTACTCACATAGAGCAGGTTAAGAAAGAGAAAAGAAAGACTGACTTGCATTTATATAGCACCTTTCACAACCTCAGGACAACCCAAAGCACTTTACAACCAATGAAGTACTTTTGAAGTGTAGTCACTGTTGTACTGTAGGAAACACGACAGCCAATTTGTGCACAGCAAGGTCCCACAAATAGTAATAAAATAAATGACCAGAGCCTGAAAGGGTGGTGGAAGCAGATTCAATAGTAACTTTCAAAAGGGAATTGGATAAATACTTGAAGGCAAAAAATTTACAGGGCTCTGGGGAAAGAGCAGAGGAATGGGACTAGATGGATAGCTCTTTCAAAGAGCTGGCACAGACACAAAGGGCCGAATAATGCCCCCCCCCCCCCCACCATGTGCTGGACCTACAATGATACTATGATCACGGTTTTAGGTGTTGGTTGAGGGATAAATGTTGGCCAGGACACGGGGCGAACTCCCCTACTCTTCTTCGATTAGTGCCATGGGATCTTTTATGTCCACTCCTCAGTACTGCACTGGAGTGTCAGCATAGATTATGTGCTCAAGTCTCTGGAGTAGGACTTGAACCTGTAGCCTTCTGACTGAGAGAGTACTACCACTGAGCCACAGCTGACAAGGATTAATGTGTCTTGTGTTTCATGGGTATACTATGTCCCTCAGGTACAAATGACTTGCATACAAATGTGTCAGCTTTCACATGGAATTGTTAGTGGAGTGCATCACTGCTGGACTCTTTAGAAGAATACACTGGTCTCCTATATATTCAGATGCTAAGATATGTAAGGGAACGTTGTTTATGTTCCTTTACTCTTTCTGGAGTATAGAGCTTAAGGTGATCTTTCTTTATAGCTTAAGCTCTTTACTCATGAGATCATTGTTGCTACTCTTTGCATCATCTCCGATACATTTATGTCCCTTTTTGAAATTTGTATACCGTACATGAAGTATGTTCTCACCAATCGACTACAAAACGTCACCACGACTAGTAGATTCTCCACTGTTCTGGCTACATATCCCAATCAACATTCTCTTTGTTTTTTAAATGCTTATCCACATTCTCAAAATTGAAAGTGACAAGCCTACTCCCAGATCTCTTTCAAAGTCTCCTGTGCTAATTCTATCCCTTCATTGGATACCTATTCAGCTACATTTTTCTCCCATATGCAATAATTTGTATATGCTGATATGAAATTTCATTTGTCTGCTCAATTGATTATAGATCTAAATCCTTCTGTAAAATATTAACTAGATCATGTCCCTTTTCCCCCTCCCTATTTTGGTGTCATCCATGTTATGCATGTAGGTAAGAAGCATGTAGGTAAGAAGCAAATGTTCTGACTATATGCAGCATTTTGCAGCATATGAATTAGGTTATTAATTGCATATGATATTCAAATGAAAGTGACTATGAATGACCATGAAGATTTGTGACTGCATGTACTTTTTCTGTCTCCCTTTATTTTGCGCTCAGTTTTTACAGATGCAACTGCCTTTTTAAGGCTTCATTTTTTGACCAGATTTTTTAAACTGTTAAAGTTTTAGTCAAACACAACTGTGACTCGTTCCTGGCGGCCTTTAACATTTTTATGTCTGGGGCTGCCATTTTGGATCCTGGGTCATTGTTGTAAATCAAAATGTTTGCAACCATTGGTGTGGATTTATGGATTAGAATCTGGACTGAAATAACAACATTCGAGCTGCTGTACATAGTTTTGCACTTTTTAATTTGCACCATGGTAGGTAGAGGTTTTTATTCACCATTCTCACTGATTATGTGTTTTGAGGCCTTTATTATTACATATTATAGACATGAATTTGTATGGATCCAATTCTATCAGCTTGTTCTTCATACCAACAGTTAGGATAGCAAACCACTCCTAATAATTAATGAAGCATTAGGGAATGTAGTTAAAAGCTCTGATGATTCAGGGATTGTAGCCCATTAATGTTCTGATTGCATACAATTTATATTTTAAATTTATGAAATAAAACTGCTAAAGTCAATGTATAGACATGGTCACCCTAGCCTTGGCATCGTAAAATGTCCTGTGTGAAAATATAATTAGAAAAACAGAATATAACCCCCAGTGCCTCAATTGGTAATTATACTGTGTAATACAGAGCCGTGCTGGCCTGAAAGATCCCTAGTTCGATTTGTGGTCTCTGGTGTATTAGCTGATCTCAGGTGGCAGTGGAGTGCTACAATTGACCTTGTCTCAGGTTAGGGAGGAGAAACATGAATTAACTAGTGACCCTTGCTGGAGGTGTGTAAGGACCAGGACTTCTAGAAGTAAAGGGAATTAGGGGTTACGGGGTGCGGGCAGGAAATTGGACATGAATTTAGATTTGAGGTTAGGATCAGATCAGCCATGATCTTATTGAATGGCGGAGCAGGCTCGAGGGGCCGATTGGCCTACTCCTGCTCCTATTTCTTATGACCGGACTCTGTTGTGATGGCCCTCTGACACAATAGCCCATTAAAATTCACTAAGCAGGCACATACATCACAAATGGCTGGTTGGGCAAAGGGGTTTACTGCTACTGGTAGTAGTAGAAGATTCATCAGATTCATGAAAAAGGCAGTTCAGGAGGGGGGAGATTTAAAAAGCACAAATAATACAATTTCTAAAGATAATTTGGAAAGCTGACATAAAATCAACACAGATGGCTAAAAAATAAATAGGACTTCTGTTATCAAGCGTTCTTGCCAAATCTTTTGGAAATTGTAAGTTATCTCATTCAGATTTCTGACACTGATTCTATTTTTTCGGATCCATTGTTCACACAACCTTTTTTACAGAGCCAAGTCTATACTTAGATTTTGGTTGTTCTGTTATAATGTCTTTATTGTTTTATACAACTATTAAGAGATTTATACTGGAACTGGAGAAGAATGCAGAAGGAGCTTTGTTCAGTTTTCTGAATTGTATCATGAGGGAACTGCTTTGTACATTTAAAGGGTCACCATTTGTGTTTGTAAAATTGTATGTGCAACTACATTACTGGCCACACAATGCTCTAATTGCATCATCACTCATAACACAGTATTCATTTTGAACAATATAATTAAATTGTGAATAATTCTTATGAAAACAACAAGGGAAAAGTTCTTAGACCAGTCAGTCAGATTTCAGACAGTCCCTCAACATAAATTAATCCAGCTTTACGACACAGGTATTTTCAAAAGTACAGCCTCAGTGGAAGTTTCCCCAAGTGACAAAACAACTTTTAAATCAATATTTTCTCATTAAGATTCACCTTGTTAGCAATAAGTAGCTATGTAGGTTGTGTTTTTCTGTAGATGCAATGAGAGCTCCATACTGCGAAACTCAAACCAAATTAAAACATTGCAACACCACTGTGTGGAAAAAAAACAAAGAACAGATGCAACAATCAGGCCACCTCATTCAAATTGAGCAACAAGCCCCAAGGTCTGACAAAATATTCATAAAATGTACACATTGCAAAAATCAAAATAGATTGAACAGATCTAAATTTCTATGACACCAAAATTTGTATATCAAAAGATTCCTTGATGCTTATTTTAAAGTTCACATTTTTCAGTGATTTCTTGTTCTCATTAGATGAGAATGGAATAATTTCCTAGACTGCCAATTTGTTTTTTAAAATTTTATTCATTCTCAGGATGTGGGCATTGCTGGGATTTGAACTCACGTTCTGTGGATTATTAGTCCAGGCCTCTGGATTACTGGATTTCAAGCCATGGAAGGTCAGGGATCAGGCCACATTCCCTTGGATCTGGGTCACCCCATAATAATGTCTGAGGTTTGAGAGGTAAAGTCCCCTTTCTTGTTTTGGTAGCTGTAGATGCTTCATGCAGATATGAAGCCTATTGTATGCCCAGAGGAACTTGGAGATATGAGAGTCCAGAATTGTTGGGCTTGGACCATTGCTGTTAGCAGCTGGAATAGGTAAAACAGCACAGTAGGATATTTATCTTTTTTCGTATTTACCCAATGTAGAAGTGGTATCGGTAAATTATTCCACTCCACTCCATCAAATGTCTTTTCTACATCTAGGGTAGATTACCAGGGCAGCAATGATGGTGCTACTGTGGTAATGGGTCACATTGAATTGCTGACAGAAGCCCTCAAATGGGTTAAAAGTGTGGTGATGGAGTCCCTACGTTCCAGGGTGCAACAGCATCAATGGAGTAGGTAGAGTCCTGGGTTTTGTTACTGATTTCTGATCCTGGTCCATTATGTGCGATAGCCAGCCTGGTAGTGTTAGCGTTGTCTTCATCTTGAGAGGCATCACCGGGGGGGAGGGGGATGGGGCTGTGTCATCTCGTGGTGGTCGTCAGGGTTTCTGCCGCAGCAGGATTTGTATTCAGAGGATCTGCTTTCCATGTGCACAGAGTGATTTAGCACTCACCTCTTCTTTTTCTATTAACGGATAGCTGGAGAGACTGGAGCAGATATTCGGGCAAAATAATTGTGTATTAACAATTACTTGTCGAAACTACTGAAATTGGATGCTTATTTTGTGTAGAAGTTGCTGTAACAAAAATGTGAAAGAATGTGTCACAGTTGAAAATAACGTGTAGGTTGGAAAAAGACAGAATGTTCTGACCGTGCATGAGGTAATGTCTGGATCTTGATCTAAAAAACTCTCGGAACTGGGAAGTAACATACAGCATCCCCCTGAATAAGCAGAAGTTGAGGAAAAGTCTGCATGAAGAACTGCTTAAGTCAGGAAAACTACCCTTCCTGAGATGTAAACAAGTGGGTTATAAAAGTTCAAAGAGGGATAAAATTACTCTCATTGGGCAAGAGGAGCCAGCGGCTGGCCAGGAACGCCAAGACCCAGTTAATCTGGGCAAGGGATAGAAGGGCAGATGGATCGTCCGGGAAGAATGGCCCAGACTCTCACAGAGAAAAGCAAACAGGTCATTTATATGATGCTGAAATATTAAATGATTAAAAATAAACTTAGAAGTAACAGAAACTAGAATCTCTACCTCCCTTCTGTTCCTGAGTGACACTGAAACCTAAATAAACACTGAGGCAGGTTAAGCTGGATGACTAGGAGGTAAATGTCAAGACTGGGAATCCTAGACATCAGGGCTGACCTTCTCATGGTCCACAAGTCAACGATGCAGGAGGGAAAGGGAGTGGCTCTTTCTGGGTTGCAATTTGATTCTTTTATACCATGTTGAAGTTCATTTTGTGGCTCTCCTCACTTTGTATAATGCAGAAGTGGCTGATTTTTTGCCCCCTCTCTTCCCCCCACCCCCCAATTCTATGGGGAAATAAATTTGCAGAGTTCAACACTGGAGTCCCGAGCTTCCTGTTTGGGCTGCTGGCAAAGCTTATAACATCACTGAAAGCCTGAAAATATTTTGGGTGAATTTTTGAGCTCATCAAAGCAAAAGATGTCAGTGCTAGGGTACAAACACTTTACATTCCAGGCAGCATCTAGCATTCCCAGGTCAGATAAAGTACAGCCAACTACAGAACAAATCTCTCTACCTTCTCTGCCACAGCAATATGCTAGTGCAAATTTTTGCATCGCCCACACCATTCATTCTTGGGACTTCTCTGACCATGATTGGACTCCAATGTGAAATTAAGGGCAGTTTTATGCTTTGGCTGCACAGGTCAAGACTGTTCAAACACGACCTTTACAGCTGGCAGAAATTGAAGCTGCTTTCATAATGCACATCGCTCCACATCGTCAAAACAAGAACTTAACAGCTGCCAAAATGGAGAACACGGACGTGACATTCTGCTGTTTGCTCATAGGAAAACACATTAAAATGTAATTAAGGTTTAGTGAATTTTTCAGGTTCTACACTTCATTATGTTTTTCATTTAAATGATTAAGCAGCAATTCCTAAAACTCTGCTGTCAGAATCTTATTAAAAATGAACGAGTACAAATGAAGTACGTGTAACACAGCTACCCAGAACCACTTTGCACTATATTATAATCTCAACATCAATGGTCAAATGTCTAATGACCCCAATACATTGCTCCTTAATAAAATTGTTTGCAATGGTTCAGTTTGAGCAGTATGAGGTCTCTCATTTCCAAGTTGTAACTCATCACTGCTGATATTTCACCACAGGATATTGCCCTGCTTGTTTTATTTTGTATTTCATCAAATAAAGTATACACATAGATATTCCAAACTACCTCATCAGCTGTACAGACTGCAGCCTGCCAAAGTCTTTGTACTTCAACCTCAACATACAAACAAGGAGGTAGTCATCAAACTACAGTGAGACCCAAGTTCTTTTATTAATCGTGTGGTTTTCTCCTTCACCCACCTTGCGGCACACATAGATCTTATTCTGCAATCGCACCTCAGTTTAGCAGCAGAAGAGATTGAGTTATAAGGAAGTTAACACGCAACAAAACAAAAACAGCAAGTCAGAACGAGAACAAAGGCATGGAGGGAACTTTAGAAGTAGAACTGAATTATGTGCAAGGACATTTATACCTACAATAGGCAATCAAGACAATGATGTTTAATATTAAAAAAATCTCTACACTGTATGTAGCTGCCTTTTTCTATTGGCCCATGTGCCTACGTCATGCATGAATGACCCTTAACTATTTTTATGTAATTTAAGATGGCTGAAGAATAAGATGCATTCTGATACCTATTTTGTTGAACATAATTTATGAATGAGCTTGCATTTATAGAGCGCCTTTCACTACCTCACATGATACAGATCTTCAGAATAATCCAAGGGATAGAAGAGATGGAAGTAAACAAGCTATTTATCTTGGATAACAACCAGGACTAATGGACAGTTGTACAAAATTCACAATTCTTGAGCTAAAAAGACCTCCACCCCCACCCCCCACCCCCCCAGGGGACAGTGGAGATGTGAAAGAAACTCCCAGAGAAGGTAGATGAATTGAGGTAAATTGACACTTTTGGAAACAAGCTGGATTAATATCTGTCGAGAAGTGTGATTGAGGTTTAGAGAGATATTTAACAACACTGTGCAATTTTCTTTTTCAGGAAAGGTTGCTGAAGAACATTTAATTCTCTCCCACAGCACCTGTTGATCACTAAAGTAGTTTATCAACAGTTGGTGTGTGAGGGAATTCTAGGATAATCATTGATAGACTGAATGGAGCAGGTTTGGTTGACAGACACATTTTGACACCATCATTTTCTGAGATAAGTTCAACTCAAGATACAACTTTGCTGGTTTTTGGATGTGGTTTTATGACTTGATTTTCTGTGTGCAATGTCAGAGTTTGACTAATTTTATTTTACACTCTAACCAATAGGGTGCCAAATTTAAATGGACTGAATTTCAATTGTTTTTGTATTGAGATGATGGTCTATTCATTTACACATGGAGGTTGAATGAATGAGGAAGACTTACATAATTATTAAGTCTTTTAACTATCATTACTGAATTATCTCAAGTCTAGTAATGGAACAGATAGCTAACAAATCAAAGTAATACATAAAATATCAGCCTTATGACACTTAGACATTTCCAGAATAACATTAAGTATAGTTTTCTAATAAAGTAATCTACAAAAATGATTTCTTTGACTTTGATTATAGTACTCAACCCACCTTACCTATTAGAATCTGTATTTAAATAAAGTAAGTTAAACTGGTTACAAGGTCCATTTCATCTGGTGCCACTCACTGAGAAACATGAAAATAAAACCTTGGTTTCCTTCAAGGATATTAAGTGTCTCCAGTAAAGTCGTTCCTGACAGGTTTAATGATACCTAGTAGACATGTTGACAGTTAAAAAATCTACTTTAACTTGGCATTTAACTCTAGCATATCGAGCTGTTCTCTGCTACATGAACTGTAACGCTGATAATTCACATAGCATCCCTATGGAAGGGCTGCTCAGATCATACTCGACTTAAGATCGCAAGGCAGTGCAGCACACCAGGAATAATTTATGGGTGAATGTAGGCACAGTGTGAGCAGCCTTTATCACATTGTTGTCCAATACATTAGCCACCAGCCAAATGTGGCTAATTGAGAATCCAGATGTGGCTAATTGCAGTTTTGATTAGTAAGTAAAGAACGAGCAATAGACACAGTCGTTGGGCATGTGATCTCAATGTTCATATTTGCATGGCGTACACACATGCACTTTGACCTTTTTGTGCAGTTCGTAAAACAACAAGCAGTGAGTGTGTGTGTGTTTTTTGACCGTTGTGTGTACTTTACTTCCTTGGTTACTGTTTATTGGTCATCTACTAAATGGTCTGTAACACGGGTGAAAATGCTGAACATATGTAGCATTGTATGGACAGCGGAGCTGTCACCATGCTCAGCTTGACCAATCGGAATAACTGCTCAAGGCCAGCAGAACCAAGCATGGCCAACCAATGACTAGCAACTCCAATAGGGCACGTCATGACACAGGGCAAGCGGCATCCAACCACGTACTGGGTGAAGAGCAGAGGCGGGTCTGGTGTATCTCATTGTGCGGGTCAACATTCTCAGCCACTACTCTGAAGAAGTCAAAGAACTGCTCGCAACTGCTGGATAAAAACCTAGAAGCTGCACCAAGATGTGCTGCGTCTGATAAATTCATACCAAAATTACAAAGTTTGGTGAAAGAGAAAGACTGCGAAGTTTCGTACTGAACGGTGGTAGATGTTTGTTAAGTAAATATTTACCTGTATTGTGTGTAAAGTGTTTTCTACTAAAATTAGCGCATGTGGTTAAAATGGTGTTGCCGTAGTCATATCTATGGCTAGTCAGTGATTTCTGTCGTAAAACACCACTTTATCAGGTGACCCAATATATTTAAATAGAACACAGCATGTCATGCACAATCATTTCATAGACTCCTTACAATAACAGTCCCAATATGCTTAGATGTGTTGAAGAGTTACTGGTATCATTACTGGAAGTGTGCATAATGGCAAATTGCACCACATGTAATTCTGCCTTCCGAGGATAATGTAGGATAGGTCAGTATCATCCTAGAAATGTTATATATCCAAACTGATGCAGCCCAGTACCATCACTAATTGTGAAATGGGGAACTGTCTTTTCTCCATTATGAGCACAAATACAAAAGAATTTAAACCAAAGTAAAAAGTTTGCTTCACACAAACTGAAATTTGAAATGAAAATAGTTTACTTTCCATTAAATCATACGAATGAAAGATGATATGTAAAAATCAACATAATTAGAGAAGTTACATCATATTATTGCACAGTATGCATCATGCAAACAAATACAACACAGAACGGCAAAGTAAAGCAGATTCCCACAGGACTGAAGATAAAAAAACACAGAAGACAATGGTTCTAAGCTGAATATGTAGGTTTCCTTAAAATACATGTAATGATTGCATGAAATAATTACATATTTGTACTGAAAGGCATTTAAATTGCATTTATAAAAGTGAAGTATTTCAAGCCCAGGTGAACATTATTTTCACTAAGGTCGGTACACTCATGTTCAATTATTTGGCTCCTCCTCAAATCTGGAGAAACAAGAACATCATTGTGTTCCTCAATCAGTTGCAGTAAAATGTAAAATTAATTTGGTCCAAAATGGAAACTTGTCACATCAAGCTTCCTTTTACTCAGTTTTTTTTAAGGAAAACAAAGTAATGAAGTAGTGAGGAAGTCCAGTTAATAAAACAGTTTTAGTGTACACATCATCTAAACAACACAGATGTACAGCATTTTCATCACACTTTGAAAACACTTAAAAAAATCAAATAAGGCAATGATAGAATAACTCTTCCATGGAACAACCTTGAGCTTTCTTTGTGAAGTAAGTAACCAAAATCTTCAACAGAATTCTGTTGCTTAATCTTTTTGAAATAGGGGGAAAAAGGCAAAAGTTTAAATAATGTATAAAAGTATCTATAAAAACTCCCCAACTGAAGTGCAACCACACAACACTGCATAGGGGGATTCCCTAGGGGCATTTTCAGACAGAATTTTTCTTAAAACCTGCAAATGCTGGAATAAAAGCAAATAAATGCCGGAAATACACAGCTTGTCAGTCAGCATCTGTAAAAAGAAAGTTAAAGTTTCAAGAACACTTCTGCAAAAAAAAGATATTCACCTGAAATGTTAACCCATCTTTTCTTATTACAGATGCCATCTGACCTGCTGTCAATTTCTAATTAGTCTCATTCTTTTATTGACTTTACAAGACGAGAAGTGTTTTTCTCTGTATTTGCATAAGAGCAATAATCTTCTATTTAAAAGAGGTTAAAGAAAAAAATTTGTCTCCTCTTTAAATTCTAGCACCATTTGACTCCTTGGTGGGGTGAAACTGGTGTTCACTAGTGCTCACACCAAAATCGGCAGCCCGTCTTACACTGCTCTCGGTTTTCTTTTCCTTTGGTTGCCAATTGGCTCATAGCTTCACGCTGCTGGCTAAAACCAATTTCACCCTCCATTTTTCCCCAAACTGTTTGACTGCTTATAAAACTAACTAAAGGGGTTAAAAATGGAAAATAAAAAACACAATAAAAGTAGATGCACTGTAATTAAAGATGTCTGCACGCTGCTTTCCTCATCAAGAGATTTTTCTAATGCATGTGTATTTGTTAATTAATAAATGAAATTAAATTCCATTTTTACATTATGGCACAGTAACATTTTCATTTTAGCATCATGGCCTGAGATTCAGAATAAATCTGCACCAGTATCAACACAGCAGGAGTCTGCTCGTTCATTTATATCCTCGGAAAAGGAACAATTGCAAAATATTGCGGCACAGCAGTATTTTGTGTTCAATTAAATTAGCAGCTGAGATGGCTACCAAATGGCCAAAGGGAAAAAAACTCTCCCTATTTGTTAAATACTGTAGTCAATTAGGTATGAAATTTTAACAGGAAAAGACTGGATCACATTGATAAGAATGACTTTTTTTTAAAAAAAGGACAATTTGACAAAGTGGCAGAAAATGGCCCAACACACCTCCATACAGCCAACCCTCCATATTTCAGTGCAAACAAATTAACCTTAAAAAAGTTTGAAGAAAAAGAAAAATGCCAAACATAAACTTCAATGATGAGGTCCGGCCTTTGGCAATAAATACTCAAGGGGGAATGTTAACTCTCCCTACCTGGCTGGAAAGAAAGGGGGGATAGGAGCAGTTAAAATGGAACAGCTACATTTCCTGCTCTTTTCCTGTTGATTCTCTATTTAAACGCTGTTGATTTTTAATCGGCAGATTCGGCTCCCATTGGACTCCGGCAAGAACCTCATTAATAAATACAAATCCAGGTCCCAGGACATACATATGGCCCCGGTAGCATTTTAACCCACACCGGAGTATGCCTACCCTCGCCAAGTAAATCTGTCGGGAAGCCAGAGAGGTAGGTTAAAAAACTTTCCTTATTGGGGCTAGGAGGAGCAGTATTCCTCTGGGCTGCATAAGGGAAGTCTGGGCCTCTGTTGCACCCCCCTCCAGCCCCCATCTGCAAGACCCTCACAATGTCCCCCACCTCCTGGAGTTACCGTCTCTGTGCCGGTGGCTGCCTGATCTTCGTTGTCCCTCCTTCCCCCTCCCCTCCCCCGCCAGCTGCCACTTTCCCTGCCGGCATTCAAATAGGGCCCAGCAGTTAAAATCTGCTGGGCCTGCGGTGAAGACTCCTGCATGGGATTGCCACCTGCTCTCATCAGGAGTTAAAATCGGCCCTTTAGTGCCCGGCAGATTTTTACAATGTAAAGGCCGCTGTGGTTAACTTTACAAGCTACTTCTTCACTATTAAGCTTTTGACACTTCAAAATGATCCACTGATGAATATTTGTGCACTTAGCTAGGGAAAAAATCTCTCAGAATGTTCTCAGTTTATTTTAATTTAATTTCCCTGTTTAGACATCAGGCGATCGTTTGCCATCCACTATGCTAAATGTCTTAAAACCACTGACATTTATTCTAAAAAATAAACAAATATAAGACAATACGGGATTAAAAGCAGCTTCGAGCATCAAGCTGCCCCAATTCAGGGTCTGATTTCAAATTTCTTCCCAACAGCTTTGTTAGTCAATAGCTCAATTTTATTCAGAAACTACAGGCACCAAACTTAAAGATGACATAAAAATTTAGGTTAAACTAAAAGCTGGCCTTTATATGTGAAGTCAAATATGTTCCAACTCCCAAGAGGCAAATAAGAAATATGTGTGGCATCAAAGTTGGTTTCCTGAATGCAAAATTATTGCTGCCAGAGATCAGAACGTGCAATTAGACATGAACATTTGATTTATTTTAAACCTAACACCCATTGTGAGAGTGGTTGTAAATCATCATTAGTAATTGAAAGCTGTGCACAGATTAAAAGATCCGATTAAATGTTAACAATATTTTTTTTTAAAACAAACCCTTCATTCAAAGTAGGCCCATGACCAAATTTATGCCACCCCTTGTGGATTGCCAATAAATTCATCAATGTGCCATAGCAATAGCTACCTCAGACTACATCACTAGACATTGTCAGTTATCACTCTGCCTTTGTACAGTATTCATAGTAAATGCATACTTTAAGCTGAACATGATGATGAAGAGTTACTTAACATTTCTTAAAATTGACTTATATAAATAGTATTCTCTGTGGGTGCCAGCATGATCCCACACTGATACAACTTATGGACCTGACTGGATAAAATCTACTGATGACATCATTCCTTGTATGTTATGCAGTCAGTTCCATTCATTGTATAAATAGTGTTCGACAACATTAACCAAGGGGCTTCTTGTTTTTGGAAGGTGAAATCATCAGCAGATACTAAACACAGACAAAACTAGCCTGCATGTCAATGAGGTGACTCAGGAATTTTCAGTCACAAAATGTCACACTCAGTGAAGTGGTTAGTTTATATATTGCAGAGACAAACTAAAGCTTTTCATCCTTTTGCTCTGAAAACTTCCTTTCCAGTCAGTGACTCGTGGCTTTTGCTGATCTGATCTTGTATCAGTTTACGCTGATTTTCCCAGCTTATTATAAAGCCATTTAGAGCAAATAAACTTTCCAATGCAGATGAAGCTTACAAGTCTAATAGGGGAGTACTTTGTGCTCAAAATATTCCTTTTAACTTGGCCTTAAAAGATATAGCAATAAATATATAGGTCACCTCTCATAAAATATCATTGACTCTGCTGTCTGATGTCGATCCACCATTCTGGATCTTCTCCCCTCCTCAGCCACTCCATTGACATATGTTACAGGGAAGAGCTGGATGCATCTTGGAATGGGTCCAATCACTTCATTAGGGGCCAGAACTTTGAACTAACCTGAGAGCCAATTTGCAATGGCCTGGCTCTGGGAATCTTTCTAACCTTTGAGTCTGCAGCAGTACCCAGCCAATGGAATGTTTTCTTGTGATTGAGTGTCTCTGGATTAGGTCCCAGGTTGATCATTACTTTCACTGAAGTGACTGTTCGAGATCTGGAACGTACAGGGTTCCTGCTTGTAATTGAATTGACCACAGCAGCCGAGTAAGGAAGGCAACCCAAAATGTCTATCTCTGTGATTGTATGAAAAATGACATGTATTTATTACTCTCTATTTTTTTTAAGACAGGGCTGGAGAGAATACTTGAAACAGAAAGTCCACCCCTTAGGCTTTCCTCACTCTTTAATGATGTTATAGGCAGTGTTAAATTTTAACATGGCAAATCCGTGCATACAACTTCACAAGCCAACCAATTAGAGATTCTCCAACAGTTTCAGTACTGCAAAAAGGTCACTTTATAAAGATGAAATACTGAAAATATAACAAAATGTTCAGCACCTTACACTTAATTATGATCATGCATATTTATTAATTATTCTTAAGTTTGATTTTGTGGTCACATGGGCAAAAAAAAACTTTTAACAGGACATCTCAGATTTTTGACACAACTATTGCTTAACCCTGAACTGAGTGTCCTGAATGTATACACTTCTGCTGTTAAGAAAATTGCATTGTATTTTTCCCCAAAACACATTTTGGTCCATGTAGCATTTGTTTCATCTTATAAATGACCAAGTCAGAAGGCAGTTGTAATAAAATACTTCTCCCAATGCATTTCTAATAATAAATAAATAAAATAACAGCAGTGCTAAACACAAATTGAATGCTTCATTCTCCACACACTGACAGGACAGAGATTAATCTGTTTAATATCATGTCTAATCTGCTTCATGTACAACTGAACAGATGCTAACACGGGAGCCAATGGCTTCAACTTCTTCCTAAGCAATTAATCACCAAAAGAGTATGTAGAAAATGTCAGCACTGTTCATTGTTTGCTCTGTCTCCATTTCTCTGTCACTGGACTTAAGCTTGTTTTCACCAAGACTGCATTCAATTGAATGGGTAAGCAAGTTCACAAACGTGTTGGATGATAAATGTAAAATGTGAGGGAAGATGATAGTCAGGTTTTAGTGAAAATAGATAAGAGAAGCATGGACTGTTAAAATGTTAGGAAAATGGATTGGTGAGGTGCCATTGCTGAAGTGGGCTATGAGTAAGAGTGAAGCAGATTGATAGCACAGAGCTGAATGTAGAACAGAAAGGCCCTGCTAACAGTATTGATAATGACACTTTTAACCATGGTTTGGTTTAGAAACTCGAGGAATTTGGGAGCTGGAGGAAGAGAGGAAATAGAGTAAAAGCTTATTGTGGTCTGATGCTATTCCCAGAAATTCTTAATTGGTAATTCTGGCAAGTGTGTTATCTAAGATAAATTGTGACTGACATTGCAATTCATGCTATTCACATTTACAGTGTAAACTTTCAGAGAAACAGTCACAACAACCAAAGTATATTTTGGTAGAATTTGTATACGCACAATGATGAGGAAAATCTCCTCAGACTCCAGCATTTGCTTGTAAGTGGGAGAGTTATAATGAACTTTATATACTTTAAATTTTTAAAAAACTCAAGAATAAAATTGTAAACCTGAAAATATCAAGAAAAAGATGGATCTAATAATCTGATATCCCATTATCAGAAATAACCACTAATGTACAGTATTATTTTCAGAAAACAGGCATTAATTTATTACTTTCAAAAAATGGTATTGGCAGATTTAAATTTTTGAGCTGTTCTTGAAGAATGGGTTTATTTGCTCCCAATATTAAGTTTAAGGCTACTCTGTTTAATTGTGGAAAAACACTACTGTTTGTTAATGGCCCTAGATCAAAAAAACTAGACATTACATTGGCAGATATTAAAGTGTATCAAACTGTGATGCCTAAATCACGCCTTCAACAACTTGCAATGGTGACTGGAGCACTGAGTGCCAGTGGTAGCTCAGTGTAACAGTTGATGATGTGACACCTATACTCTGCTTTTTCCTCCCTACTCTAAATTGTAAAAATGTAAAGCCAATATTATCTTCCTAAAAATTTTACAAAGAATTAAGATGTCAAGGTTAATATCTCCGTGTCTGGGTTATTTATTATTTGCGTGTAGAACCATTTTTACTGTTCTGCTCTCTACCAGGCTCTCAGAAGAATCAGTGTCAACTGACAAGACTTTTACTGATGTTCTAATACGATTTGGCTACAAGTTTCAAACTGCAGTTGGTTCACAGCCTATGACAATGCAAATTTGCAATAGCAAATGAAAACTGGTTTAAGGAACTGATTTGGGAATTGAACTGTGTGACAAGGATCAGGTAGTTATATTGCATTTCAGAGTTTGAAAATTGTGCGTATTATACATAAAAAGCTGAATCTGAAGTCTATGGGTTTCCAATTCTTATTGATCTCTTTGTCATTACAAAAATAAAACTTCTTTTCAAACCTTTTTTAGGTGGGGGAAGAGAGAAACAGCACCTAGCACCTCTCGTTGTCAAGAAATTATATTTGACTTGAAACTCTTTCTGTTTTATGTTCACCGATCGAGTCTCTGGCATCTAATGGTGTGAAATGTGCTAACAGTGTCTTTGTAATCTGGTACAGGAATCCTTTTTCCCCCACAGATATTGTCTAGAGATAAAGGAGTGACCTTTATAATGCTCGACAAATGAACACTAAGTAGCTGACATGGTTCTGATGACTGAGAAAGGGCATTAGGAATTAATGGCAAAAAAACAAACAAATCTTTAAATTGTGCCACCATAATAAATAATCAATACAGACTGTAAACATTTCAAACTGTGCAAGTGAAAGGGAATCTTATTTTATATTAATGGTTCTTTAAAGCGAATAATGCATTCCAAGTTACCAACAATGCAAGACACATGAGACTGTGTCAGTCTTCCAGATCATTTCCCATGAAGTAACACTGCAGCTCTATCTTCCTTTGCTTAACTCAGCTGTGTATTGAAAGGTGAACTGACGTTTCAAATAAAGGGCAGCTGTGAAGTATGCTGGAATCTTTAGTCAGTTCGCAGGTCATAAGTCACCACTCTGAGGCTCTGGATTCCGTGTCTCCCTGTGGTGAGTCCTGCTCAATCTAGAAAATTTAGAGACGACCTTTGACCTTGTCTTACTCACAGGTTCCCCAGTTGGCTGTACATCACTGCGGAGATAAAAACAACAAATTACTAGTTCGCTGGAAAATACCAAAGTTTTAATAATCTAAGCACGTGGTAAGTCACAGTTAACAGTGACTGCGTGGCAACCACAAAAAAAGACATTTCTCTTTTTCTAAGGAATTGTTCACAACTTTCAATTCAGAACACTGACATTTTGAAGATACTACTGCCAAAATAGTTCAGCGAGAATTACTAATTAAAAATGTTTTCATCAGAGTTTTCTGTAGCCACGTTTGCACACTACAAGAGACCAGTTATATGGCAAGTGTGCATCCACTTGACATGGTCTACATGTTGCTTTGTCACAGAATCTGAAATATAACTAGTTTGGCAGTGCATCTCAGTACAATTCCGTTTGTCAGATATGGCGTGAAACTACCTCGGGTAGCTGGTCTTGCATTGTTTTGAATCAAATGTAGTATGACTCCAACTGATGTGCAATGAAATTTTTTAACTTTAACAAACTTCACCTGACATCAGCTGAACATGGAGGGGGGTCGAGTTTCCACTCGTTTACGCCAGTAATATCGGCGTAATCTGCCGAACCAGCGCAAAAGACTGGGGAATTTTAAACGTGAGTTACGCCCAAAACCACTTGCTTTCGGGTTTTCCATGATCTTCTACGCTGGTTTAAGATTAATTTCGTCCGGATCAGGCCCAACGTTCCCTCTAATTTTTTTTGGCCATTTGCGGCATGAACTTGGGTTTGTGCACTGATATAAAGACTGTGAGCGCCACCATAAAAAAAAAAATCACAAGATTGAATGGAACATCTTTTTAGAAAACATTATTCAGGGTATATAACAAACAGAACAAATGTACAAAATAATGGATAATTTTAACAATTTATTGTCATATTGGCTGATAAATTTATATAATTTACGAAATGGGTTTCTTAAGTTGCACTAGGATTGAACAGACCAGTCTCATTATATTTTATAAAAAAATCTGATGGGAACGATTCCAATCAGCTTTTTGTTGAATCAGCTTAATGATTCTGATTCAAACAGAAATAAATCGTGTGCAATCAGAATTTTTAATTTGAGTCAGAAATACAAAACAGCTGTCAAATCAGTCAGTGTGAATTTGGGGATAGGGAACAGTTTAATTAAAGCTCTCTCTCCCCCCCTCCCCCACCCCCGCCCTCCATTGAATCCTCAGCAGAGTTTTAAAAATTATTGCATTACAATTGTACATCTTGCAGGTCTCATTAGTTTGGCTGCCTCTGTGTAAGGCAGGGTGCAGTTCGGTCATGCACACTGTTTCCCCATTTGTTTCCAAAGGTTTAAGTTATATATTTAAGAAAAGGTAAGGACTTGTATTTCTATAGCGCCTTTCATGACCTCTAGACGTCCCAAAGTGCTTTACAATCAATGAAGTACTTTTGAAGTATAGTCACTGTTGTAATGTAGGAAAGGTGGCAGCCAATTTGCGCACAGCAAGCTCCCACAAACAGCAATGAGATAATGACCGGATAATCTGTTTTAGTGATGTTGGTTGAAGGATAAATATTGACTAGGACACCTGGGAGAACTCCTCTGCTCTTCAAAAAGTGCCATGGGATTTTTTTACATCCACCCAAGAGAACAGATGGAGCCTCAGTTTAATGACTCATCCAAAAGAGAGCAGTTCCCACAATGTAGCACTCCCTCAGTACTGCACTGGAGTGTCAGCCTGGATTATATACTCAAGTTGCTGGAGTGGGACTTGAACCCACAACCTTCTGACTCAAAGCAAGAGAGTGCTACCCACTGAGCCACAGCTGCCATGAATGCTATACAGAACCGTGGGGCCTGTACAGACCAACAATGACCACTGCCTGTAACAATCCCTGACCAGAGGCAGCATCATCATTTATTACCAGTCAGACATTCAGATTTGACTTTATGTATTGGAAATGTCCTATTAATGGCCAGGATTGTTTTAAATGTCTAGTTTAGAGTCTCCCCGCTTGGAGTTCTGTGAATTAAAGGTATCTCACAGGCAGGAAGGGAGTAATTCCATTTTCCCCTGTGTCACTCACTGAAGATTCACACCAAACATCTGATGGACACTAAGGGCACTGACCCTTTAAGAAGCCTGCGATTCCCTGTGCAAATATATGAGCGCTGCCAAGTCCTGAGTGATGGGTTAACGGAGCAGTGCTGATACTGGGAAACAGCTGGCTTGTGTCACATAGGATCACACTCAGCTATTCAAACAATGACATGTAACCAAATACCTTTACATTCCTCCCACAGCCAGCCAGACTGACCCAGGACGACTGACCTCTCGCTGTTTACTGTTAAACCTCATTACAGAGCAGCCTGCGAGACTTCCAAACGTGCCTGGGCCGACTCTCCTTTTGCCCGTGTGAGTTTCTCTCTCCCTCTTCTGAAAGTATCGACATTCACCGGCCGATAGTGTCACAGAAAACCCTCCAGTGCTTCACCCACCAGCCATTATCTACAGGTTCACCCAGGCAGTGAACATCAGCAAGGCGTCTGACCACTGAGGACAGACATATCCAATCTTATATCACCCAACGTCTGGCCGGCCAGCTGTCCGTCCACAGCATACAGTCGGGATCATTCGATAATGATCACAAGGAGAAACCCTTGCCCCGCGACAGGCAGTGCTCCCACCGCTGATATCAGCTAACTCAACACAGACCAGAGAGCACTGGTTTGGTGCGCGGAGGGAATGTTTAAGTGCGCGGCACACAACAGATTGTTTTGCGCACGCGCGCAGCTTAGAGGGAACGGTGATCGGGCCCCGCCCACAAAACTGGCCAAGCCCCCAGGTCAACATTGTGAGATTCCACCGATTGCGCTGGTTTGGAAAGGCTCTTCAAATTGCACTCATTTTCTTAGGTGCACAGGCACGTTTTAAAAGTTTATTCATATCAAAGAATGTTTAATTTACTAAGAAACTGACTAGTGTACACCAATGAAACTATTCAATGTAGATTAAAGTTATTTTCAGTAATTTTAAATCAGGTTACTCACAGGTGGTGGACTGGACATTTATTAAAAATACTTTTTTTGTTGATAAACCCATTTTCAGTTGTATTAATAAAAATGTACCAGGTTACCACTCTTAAATACATCAAGGAATACTTTTTAATGGAAAGAGAAAAAAAATGATTACATTCTTTTTTTTAAATTCGTTCATGGGATGTGGGCGTTGCTGGCGAGGCCGGCATTTATTGCTCGAGAAGGTGGTGGTGAGCCGCCTTCTTAAACCGCTGCAGTCCGTGTGGTGAAGGTTCTCCCACAGTGCAGTTAGGAAGGGAGTTACACAGCCTAATTGTGCTGGTTTATGTTTGTGATTAAGTAAATGCATTTTATCGGAAACTTGAACTGTAACCTAACCAGCCCAATTTCGAGTGCATTTTGGGCGCAATTTCCCGATTGTGCCCAAAGTGGAAACTACCCCTCAGGATCCTTAGACCTTGTATCCATTGAGCCTCTAGTCTTGCTACAGTGTTATTATTTAATAGTTGCTAAGATGACACTGACCAATCCAGCATTTTAGCAATGAGTGTTTATATCGATATACTATGTACTTCTGGCACGAAGAAAATATACTTTTTTCATGAACTAGACCATATTGGAGAATGGTAGTAGTACACTAAAGATCAAGTCACAATATTAGGTAGGAGTAAGTGCACTTGATTTTGATCTTACATACAGACGGGGCTATACTTCTTCCACTGAGGTGTAACCATTGTTGGGTAGAAGTTAGAGAAAATTAATTGCCTTGGTTTCAGAACACCCTATATTTACATCGTAGCATTTCCACTTGCTGATTTATTTAAATGTTTGGCCATGTCTACTTGTTGAATATTTAAGAAAAAGAAAAATTAGAGAGATTAGAGAAAGAAAAGATTCTGAATGCGGAATAGAAAGTAGGGCCAAATCCTCCCTTTACCACAAATTTATACTTATTAATAGCAGTTAACCATGATAATGTAACAGCTGCAATTTTATAATAAAATACAGACTATTTGAAATTTAAAATATGAAGACAAAAGAGGTACTTCACTCTCAAACCATAATCTTGAATATAAATTATGTGATTATGACCAAGATTTCAGCAATTTTCCATAATAAAATGGTTTTCTACCTTGTTGCTGCTAAGCAATAGGCATGTATTAATGAAACTAGCACAAGGACATGTGCTCTGTGAACAATTCCAAAACAATGATATAATTAGGACTATAAAACTCAAATTTTATTTTCCATTAAAACCCCAATTTCCAATATGTGGCTACATTCTCTGCATTCATTATGATAAAATATGGAAAAAGTACAGATTATTTAGCCCAGCAAGCCCATTCATTCGACACATCATGCGCAACTTGCCTCATCCAAGTATTCAATCTCCTAAGAGAGAATGACTAATCACATGTAAAATACCAAAGCAAATCTTCATTTCTCCAATTTGAGTTTACAATAATTCCCACTAAAATTGAACACTATAAGACACATCAATTATAAATAATATAAAGTAAAATTAATACCATAAATAGATTATGCAATGAGCTTATCTGGATTTAGTTGTGGAGGGGCTCACTCTAAAAGGAATGTCAGTTAACTGGGTATTTTAGTAGGACTTATACTACTGATTTATACCTGTACTAATCTATACCCATATAAAATAATGTCTTTATTGCTGCACTGCAGAAAAAATGGCATTATATTTATTCTTCTTCGCCTGAAGATTATGACCCAAGCTCTTTTATGATCCCACAAATGCCAGTAGCCTTGCCAGATTGGCCATTCTTCCTATGAGAGGCAAGACTAAGTGCTGGCAGGCTATTTGAGCATAACACACATTACAGCAAATCCTATCGGCACCCAACATCCACATACGCGCAGGCTATCCAGCAAGGGTCACTGAATGACATTAAGAGGCAGAAATCCAATCTGATTTTCCCCCCGTCATTGAGACCAATTGTAGCACTCCAATCACTGTCTCAACTGAGATTCACTAACGGAGCACAGAATGGGGATTGAACCTTAGGCTCTCCTGGACTGTGTGGCTCAGTATCACACCATTTGGTGCACCTACCCATTAAGCTTTGAGGGGTGCTTCAAGTATTACACTGTTATCATTGTGTGTCTTTGCATTTTTTAATCCATCTCAAGTACATGCTCAGTGTGAAAGCATTGTGATCTTGATCTAGAGGACTTGGCATTAACACTGATTCTTGGCTTAATTATGTTTATAAATTGGCAGTGAGTCTGGATCAAGTTCACTTTGTACCAATATAAAAACAATGGACCAGAAAGACCAGACGAGTAAATTATAAAACCAGTTTATTTCTACCAATGATAAATTGCAACTATTCTGTCCATTATACTTGTTCAGTAAGTTTAACAAAGGCAAATATGAATTTGAAATCATAAACATCAATCACATCTGTGTTTTTGATATGCAAAATAAAGGAGTGACTTTGATGTATTACCTTCCCTCATATGGGACATGGATTTAATTATGTAACTGTCAATTTTAAACAAAAGCAGTTCTAACTGCAGCATTTCCTAGATTCACAGCTCCCCAATCTCATTATAAACAATCTCATTGTTTGTCTCTGTTGCTCAAATCAGGTTGCTGCTTATAAATGTATCCAGGACACATGGAATGGCCAACTGTCTATTGAAATTGGATTATGAGGAAAGTTCTAACAGTTCAGAGCAGCAGATTGGAATAAAATTTGAAGGGAGTGAAAGACGTTAGTGTGTTACACCACCACTGAAGACATGCAAACATCAAAAATTGTAATCACAGCTTCTTTAACTATCGGTAATATTGTCCGTACCACTTTTCCCAATAACTAGCTATACCATGCAGTGGTTTTCGTTTTCAAGCAGAGTCCATACTGCAGGTGCTCTATACCTTTCATATTCATACCTTTGTACACTTCAAACTCAAAGCAAGTAAAGTAAATTTACAGCTCAGTCCCAGGCTAATTTAGGTCAACCTGGAGGAACAGGTTGCTCGATGCCAGGGTTAAGGACATCTCCTCGCAGATCAAAAAGAACTTGGAGCATGAGGGGGAGGATCCAGTTGTCGTGGTCCATGTAGGAGCCAACGGCATAGGTAGAACTAAGAATGGGGTTCTGCTGAGACAGTTTGAGGAGCTAGGGTCTAAATTAATAAGCAGAACCTCAAAGGTAATAATCTCTGGATTACCACCTGAGCCACGTGCAAATTGGCAGGAGGAACAAACAGATCAGAGAGTTAAATGCGTGGCTCAAAGAGTGGCGTGGGAGGAACGGGTTTCGATTCATGGGGCACTGGCACCAATACTGGGGAAAGAGGGAGCTGTTCCGTTGGGATGGGCGCCACTTAAATCAGGCTGGAACCAGCATCCTGGCGAATCAAATAACTAGGGCTGTAGATCGGGCTTTAAACTAAAAAGGGGGGGGGGGAAGAGGGGTCAGGTGAGGGGAAATTTAAAAATCTAATGAGAAAAGTCAAAGCAATAGAGCAGTGTAGTGATTTGGGTGCTAAGCAGAGTGTGGCAGGAAGGGACAGAGAGTTTACCAATAATAGAGCATCAACAAGTAAGGTCAAAGCAGAAAAAATGGTAAAGAGTCAAAATTAAAGGCTCTGTATCTGAACGCACAGGGCATTCGTAACAAGATAGATGAATTAGTTGCGCAAATGGGAATTAAATATTCCAGGGTACATGACGTTTAGAAAAGGCAGGCAGAATGGAAAAGGAGGGGGTGTAGCCCTAATAATAAAGGATGACACAAGGACAGTGGTGAGAAAGGACTGGCTCGGAAGATCGGGAAATAGAATCACTATGGGTGGAAATAAGAAATAACAAGAGGCTGAAAACACTGGTGGAAGTAGTTTATAGACCATCTAATAATAGCTATACCGTAGGATAGAGTATTAATCATGAAATAATAGGAGCTTGTCACAAAGGTAATGCAATCATCATGGGGGACTTTAATCTTCATATAGACTGGGCAAATTGGCAGAGGTAAGTTGGAGGATGGGTTCATGGAATGTATTCGAGATGGTTTCCTAGAGCAAAACATCATGGAACCGACCAGGGAAGGCTATTTTAGATCTTGTATTGTGTAATGAGACAGGGTTAATTAGTAATCTCACAGTAAAGGATCTTCTGGGGAAGAGTGATCATAATATCATAGAATGTCACATTGAGTTTGAGAGTGATGTACTTAAGTTTGAAACTAGAGTCTTAAACTTAAATAAAGCCAATTACATAGGTACGAGGGGCGAGTTGGCTAAGGTAGATTGGGAAATTAAATTAAAGGGTATGACGGTTGAGAAGCAATGGCAAACATTTAAATAAATATTTCAATATTCTCAACAAATATACATTCCATTGAGAAATAAAACCTCCATGGGAAAAGTGATCCATCCATGGCTTACTAAAGAAGTTAAGGATAGTATTAAATTAAAAGATGAGGCCATTAATGTTGCCAGGAAGAGTAGTAAGCCTGAGGACTGGGAGAGTTTTAGAAACCAGCAAAGGATGACCAAAAAATTGATAAAAAGGGAGAAAATAGAATATGAAAGTAAACTAGCAAGAAATATAAAAACAGATTGTAAGAGCTTCTACAAGTGTGTAAAAAGGAAGAGAGTAGCAAAAGTAAACGTTAGTCCCCTAGAGGCTGAGACAGAAGAATTTATAATGGGGAATCAAGAAATAGCAGATGCATTAAACAAATATTTTGTATCTGTCTTCACAGTAGAAGACATAAAAAGCATACCAGAAATAATGGGGAACCAAAGGGCAATTGAGAGTGAGGAACTTAATGTAATTATCAGAAGAGAAAAAGTACTTGAGAAACTAATGGGACCAAAAGCCGATAAATCCCCTGGACCTGATGGTCTACATCAGAGGGTTCTAAAAAAGGTGGCTGCAGAGATAGTGGATGCATTGGTTATGATCTTCCAAAATTACTTGGATTCTAGAACAGTCGCAGCGGATTGGAGGGTAGCAAATGTAATCCCACTATTCAAGAAAGGAGGGAGAGAGAAAACAGGGAACTGCAGGCCAGTTGGCCTGACATCACTTGTTGGGAAAATGCTGGAATCCATTGTTAAGGAAGTGGTAACAGGGCACTTAAAACATCATAATATGATTAAGCGGAGTCAACATGGCTTTATGAAAGCGAAATCGTGTTTGACAAATTTATTAGAGATTTTTGAGGATATAACAAGCAGGGTAGATAAAGGGGAACCAATGGATGTAGTATATTTGGATTTTCAAAAGGCATTTGATAAGGTGCCACATAAAAGGGTGTTACACAAGGTAAGGGCTCATTGGGTTGGGGGTAACATATTAGCATGGATAGAGGATTGGTTAATGGACAGAAAACAGAGAGTAGGGATAAACGGGTCATTTTTAGGTTGGCAGGTTGTAGCTAGGGGGTACCACAAGGATCAGTGCCTGGGCCTCAGCTATTTACAATCAATATTACTGACGATACAAAGCTAGGTGGGAAAGTAAGTAGTAAGGAGGAGACAAAGAGTCGGCAAAAGGGTATAGACAGGTTAAGTGAGTGGGCAAGAAGGTGGCAGATGGAGTATAATGTGGGGAAATGTGAGGTTATTCACTTTGGTAGGAAGAATAGAAAAACATAATATTTTTTAAATGGTGAGCAACTATTAAATGTTGGTGTCCAGAGAGACTTGGGTGTCCTGGTACAAGAAACACAAAAAGTTAGCATGCAGGTACAGCAGGCAATTAGGAAGGCAAATGGCATGTTGGCCTTTATTGCAAGGGGGTTGGACTACGAGAGTAAGGAAATCTTACTACACTTGTATTAACTGTACAGGGCTTTGGTGAGACCTCACCTGGAGTACTGCGTACAGTTTTTCTCTCCTTATCTAAGGAAGGATATACTTGCCTTAGAGGTGGTGCAACGAAGGTTCACTAGATTAATTCCTGGGATGAAAGGGTTGTCCTATGAGGAGAGGTTGAGTAGAATGTGCCTACACTCTCTGAAATTTAGATGAGAGGCAATCTCATTGAAACATATAAGATTCTGAGGGGGCTTGACAGGGTAGATGCTGAGAGGTTGTTTCCCCTGGCTAGAGAGTCTAGAACTGGGCATAGTCACAGGTTAAGAGGTCGGCCATTTAAGACTGAGATGAGGAGGAATATCTTCACTCAGAGGGTTGTGAATCTTTGGAATTTTTTACCCCAGAAGCCTATGGATGCTCAGTCGTTGAGAATATTCAAGGCTGAGATAGATAGATTTTTGGATTCTAGCGGAATCAAGGGATATGGAGATCGGGCGGGAAAGTGGAGTTGAGGTTGAAGATCAGCCATGGCCTGATTGAATGGCAGAGCAAGTTCGAGGGGCCGTATGGCCTACTCCTGCTCCTATTTCTTTATGTTCTTATGTTCTAATACAGGGCAGGAAACAGTGCATCAATATTTTTATTGTTTCAACAATCTCAAAAAGTTGCTTAGCTTATAGCGCATTTCAGCGGAACAACAACAACAACAACTTGCATTTATATAGTGCCTTTAATGTAGTAAAACGTCCCAAGGCGCTTCACAGGCGCGATTATCAAACAAAATTTGACACCGAGCCACATAAGGAGATATTAGGATAGGTGACCAAAAGCTGTCAAATAGGCAGGTTTTAAGGAGCGTCTTAAAGGAGAGAGAGGCGGAGACTGCCAAACAGTTATGAAAGAGCCACTGTCAATACTGAAGAGTATCTGACAATGTTTTTCACTGGTGTTCATATGCAGGTGATGAAATGATGAGTTGCTGGGAAAAAGTAAGCAATCTGCATATAGCAGATTGCAAACGACTGCACCACAGCAAGACCTTTTCTGGAAGTCTAGATGGTACCTCCAAAGCATAGCTTTTAGAGCTGGCCAATTCAGGAACTGAGACTATCAAACTCCTCAAAAATGCAACGCTGACCTTTTAAACGCCAAAGTGAATTTGCCTTCACTTGCCCTACTTTAAAATAACACCCAAAGTAAACAGCATGTGACATCCTTCCTGGAGTTTCGGTCACCTTATTTCAATTGAAAGGGCACAAGAGAGTCCACGTGACCACCCCCCACAATAGAGAGTTCACCCAGAGTCTTCTTTACTTAAAAAAGAGTATCAGATGAAATGGCAATAACAATGTGAAAAGTCACAGGAGTTCCCATAACTATTTGGTGGTTTTGACTTAGTGAGCAGAAGTTGAGGTACGTTGTGTATCTCTTTTATGGTGGATAATAATGCATAAAATTTGAGAATGGAATGGCGATAAATCTTGCAATGGCAGGGAGAGTGGAGCGTATTCAAAATTAGATTTTCTGTCAGAATTCAGTAACACAGTCAGCCTGTCAATTCTAATTAGTGCTTCCATATATGTTGACAGTTCTTGTTAATGAAGGGGATTGGAAGAAAAATACAAAACCCATATCTGAAACAATGGCGCTGGTGAGATGAGTGTTGTAGTGTGCACGGGTTCTGTGATGAGCAGCGTGACTCACTGAAGGAAATCAGGCTTTGCATGTTGGTCTGCTTTTTTTTTTGTTAGTCTCATTCTTATCATTTTTTTCTGTTTTCTTGGGATGGGTATTAATGCTAGGAAGGCTGTATTTATTACCCATCCCTGGTTGCACTGAAAAGATGAAAGTGGGACTTCTTGAACCACTGCAATCCTTGTGGGGATGATGTTTCAGTCTCAAGAAAGACGAGTGTCGAGGATGAAATTATCTGAGTGTCTCTACCAATGAAATTTCTTTCTGAAAGAGGAGAGTTAGTGATAGTTCTGAAAATAAAACAGTACAGCCAGATTTTGCTTTGAACGGTGCCCGCCGTTTGTTAGACTTGCATTTGCCCATAGACTTTCTATGGGGTTTTGCACAGCAAGTTGCTGTCAGCCAAATGTCCAAACAGGGCATCTGAGTCCTGCGTGAACAGGGCAAGCAACTGTGTGTCTCCTTAATCAATCAGACTGAAGAATTGTTAATGAGCAGTGCAGAGTCTGATCCAGGAAGTGTAAGTTAGAATAGTGAATTCAATGTCAAATCAGGTACAGAAAGCGAAATAAAGAGAGGGTAAGAAAGACTGGGTTAGGAGAGGGAGATAAAAGAGACAGAAAGAAAAAAAGTTTTTAAAAAATTAATTTTTTTTTAAAAAGCCTCCAACATTAAAAGCTGAAGGAATGGGACTCCACACATGTAAGAGTTAATTTTCAGTGCCAGAGAGGTTGTTTGGCAGTAATTAAGACTTATCATGCTGGTAAAAGGATACTTAGACTGGAATAGACAAGCCCTAACTTTTTATGGCACGTTTAGTCCGTATCTACGATATCAGTGCAGGAACTTCACACCGTTCAATACATTTGAATAGGGAGCCAGATAGCGAGATGCCGTTTTTGCGCAGCTTACGGAGGGGCAGCGCATCTGGGACTGCAGCTTCCACATTTTCACGTTTAACTTGCGCATGTCCGCTCACCGGATGTTGCTGTTCGATTTGTGCATAAATAACAGTGATCACTGTTAGCCTCACCATTACTTTCACAGCAAAATCCGGCCAATATGTTTCAGAGGGGAAAAGTGGTTATTTTATCATCTGAGTATGATGAAAGTCCCATTTCAGTTGGTCATTTTCAAACATATTTCAAAGAATATAATAAATAAATATTTCCTCATTCTCTTTATTTTCTGTATTACAATGTTATCAAATCTATTTTTCTCGTAGCTAATGAGAAAAGCAAATTGAATACTCAAAGTACCCAAGAATGGGTTGTGTTTGTGTATTGAAATCTCCGGGGTAATTGCTGATAGCTTTTGGACTAGTAATTAAAAAGAGCAGAGATTAATGAAAAAAGAAACACTAAGTTTGAAAGATGCATAATAAATATGTAGTGGAGAATTGTATACTAGCTTTAGATGGTGAAAAATAGTAATGAGTTACAAAAGAGAATGGCTGAGGGTACTTCAAGTACTGACAATGAATTTTAAGACCCAATTTAAAATAACATTTACAGAAGTTATAACTCCAGTCCTCCCTGATTAGATGCTCTAATGGCACATTCAATGACTCAGAACTAGCAATGCATTTTCTAGAAGCATGGGAGATAAGTGCAAATAGTATCACGGATCATGAGGCTAGATTCCCAACCTCAAAAAATGGAAATTCTTATTCTGCTATATTCAGATGTCAACAGAACTTACCATGGGAATTGTACGGCATTAAACTCGTGCTTTATAAATGTGGTACATCTTTATAGAACCTAATGGTAAAGCATTCCTTTAAGATCAACCTAATATTACAAAGAATTTTAAAAAGAAATCGCCTAGTTTTAGTCATTCTCTATTCCTACTTTATAATATTCAGCAATAGAAATTTTCCAAAAATATGCCTTAAAATTTAAAGGAATACTTAGTTCCCCTCTGGATATTGAGAGTATTAAACACAAGATTGAAGATGTGTAAAAGTCAGACAGTATTTAGGTATTGAACTATTTGCATCTATCTGATTAGGACTGACATTTAATTGTGAAGTTTAAATAATCAACCGATGGAAGGGAGGTCACGCCTGACGAATTTATTGGACTGCTTGAAAAAAAAACTTCAATCAGAGGAAACGAAGGAAAGCTGTAGATGGAGCTTAATTGGCAATGATGGTGGTGCTAGTGGGGTACCTCAGGGATCAGTGTTTGGGTCATTGTTTGCAATATGTATATGAACAATTTGGAAGAGAGGACAGGAACAAGGCTCTTCAAGTTTGCTGATAAACTGGGGCAGTTGCAAATAACATGGCTCAAGTTAATTAAATACAAAGGGATTTGGGTGGATTAGGAAGCTAGGATGACAAGGAGCAGACATTGTTTAATGTGGACAAATTCAAAGACTGGGAAAGGTGAATAAGCAATGATAATATAAGCTAAATAGTATTAATTTGCAAGAAATAGTAGAGGAGAGAGATGTGGGGAACTTGTAGATATCTTGCTGAAACCATTGCACATGTGTCTGGCAGAAATAAAGAAAGCAAAGATCATCTTGGGAGTGCAGCCAGAGAGATAGAGCATAAATCCCAGGAAGTGATAATGAGATTATACAAAGCACTGGTCCAGCCCCACCTCGAATAATGTGTACAATTCTGATCATCTTGCTACAGTGGAGACATCCTGGCACTGGAGAGGGTATTGTGAAAACTAACTAAATTGATACTTTGGATTGGGCACTTGAGCATTGAGGAGATGCCACAGTTACTGGGAATGTTTACACTGGAGAAAACATGGCTTGGGGAAACTTACTGAGATATTCAAGATTCTAAGGAGCATAGATGAATTGAACCCTAATAATATGTTTAATATAATCACAAACTCTACAACAAGGGCACATGGACTCAAGCTCAGAGGAGGGAAAGTGAGTAAACAACAAAAAATTTAATAATGTTACACAGCGGGCGGTGAATATATGGAACAGACCACCTGGGTAGACAGTAGAGGGGAATAGTATCAGCAAATTGAAGAGGGAGCTGGGTAGATATTTAGCAGAGGAAGAGATTGAAGGGTCCAAGAAAGTGGGTAGTGCAAGGTATCTTCAGACTCTTATTCATACACACATAACCATAATGTGAAATCCACGCATTGCTTGCTCCGACCTACATTCAGCAATAATTTCACTTCCTTGTATGGTACAGAATTTCATCTTATGCGTAAATTAACTCATGCAAACGTGTTTGCAGCAAGGCTCCTTTCCTCCCTCAATGTAGAAAAAACATTTCCAGTATTAGTGAATCAAGAGAATAAAATCTCCCACTGGCTTATATATTTAATAGCTCTTTGAGGTCATCTGGAGTCTTCCATAGATCCTCCGTATCTCTGTAACCTCCTGCAGCCCAACAACCCTCCAAGATCTCTGCGCTCCTCCAATTCTTGCCTCTTGCACATCCCTGATTTTAATCGCTTCACCATTGGCGGCCATGCTTCGAGCTGCCCAGGCCCTAAGCTCTCGAATTCTCTCCCTAAACCTCTCCGCCTCCCTACTTCCCTCTCCTCCTTTAAAGCGCCTTAAAACCTGCCTCTTTGAGCAAGCTTTTGGTCACCTGTCCTAATATCTCCTTATGTAGCTCTGTGTCAAATTTTGTTTGGTAACACTCCTGTGAAGCACCTTGGGACATTTTACTACGTTAAAGGCGCTATATAAATGCAAATTGTTGTTGTTGTTGGACTGAGCAACTTGCACAGGTTATCCCAACAGTGGCACCGAGCTGTTCACAAGTCACCAGCTTCCACAGCCTGGGTGCAGAGCCCAGACATGCTGATACCACCGGCTCCAAGCACAGCACCAGCTCTATGCATCATCGAACCTCCACAATAGGAAGGAAAACAGGTAAAGAAAAAGTTGGACAAGGCCCCCCATCCCTGTCCCCTCCCCCATCGACGGTCTCCAGAGCCTCCCCCCTCCCCCCAATATCCTCTACAACCTCCCCATCTCCAATATCCTCTACAACCTCCCCATCTCCAATGTCCTCCACGGCATGTACCTCCCCCACCCACACCCCCACCCCCGATATCCTCCTCGGCCTCCCCTCCCCCCTCGTCCTCCACGACCTGGACCTCCTCACCCTCTACCTGATGTCCTCCACGGCCCAGCCCTCCCTCCCGCCTCCCCCCCCCCCCCCACTCCCCCACAGCCCATGATTTCTACCTCCCTCCTTTCTGATCCCTGGCTGCCTCTCAATCTGGATGCTGGGCTCGAGACCCCAGAAGTAAAATTTTTATCCTTCAATTAAGGTGCGATCACACATTCCGACCCACTCACTTCACTTCCGGCTTAGAGTCTGAAAAACATCCCTGCTCCCGCAACCCCCCTGCCCGGTCTCTTCCTGGCTCCATGTTAAAATCCAGGCAATGGAGTTATGGTTATTTTCCAATGTGTTATAAGAAAATATCTTATATATTAGATCAAGATGAAACTCAAAATGAGACTAACAGGTTTCTGCCTGTGCTTTCCTTCACTTTTCTGTTTTCTTTATCTCCCTCTGCCAAACTCCCTCTCATTTTTCTCCCTCTAGTAGGTTGGTGTGTCCACCATCTGCTTCTCACAACATAGGAACATTCCTCCCTCTTTTCTCCTGAACCTAAATAAAATGACAGCACACGGGGCAAGCAAACAAGCAGGCTGTCAATGTAGACCTTCCACGAAATGCAAAGTTTTCCTGCCCCTGCTCCCTCTCCGGCCAAGGCTGAGGGGTACGAGTCTTTCCTCATGAGCCAGAAGTCGCTTAGGATCAAATTTTCAGATTTAAGAGGCCGAGTTGAATGTTTTGCAGTTGAATGTTCAGTTGTCACAGGGGAAAACACTGCCAAGAACTAGCTGACCTCCAACACACTAAATTCAAAATATTACAAATCCCTCCACAGCCTTGTTCCAGCCTAGATCTGCAATTATCTCCAGCCCAAGATCCAGCCCATGCCTTCTGGTCTTTGTATTCTGATCTCCTTTGCATTTCCCAACCTTCTGCTGAACTACTGGCTGCAAAACCTCCAGCCATCTTACATACGAACAATGACCAACAGGAAAAGACCTACTGGTCCACCCAGTCTTGGCCCTATTCTCTGGGCTCTTCCCTCCTTGCTTCCTCTTTTCCCACCTTGAAAAGCCTCCTCAAAATCTCTCTTTTTCTTCAATACTTTTAGTCATGTGCCCAATTCTTCTATACCTGCTTAGTATTCCTTTCTCCTTTGTGAAGCATCTTGCAATGCTTACTACGTCAAAGGTATTATTGTCATCACTGAAAGATGTCAAGCTTCTCTAGTTCTCTCCTTACATTATCAGCTGAGCGAACAAGCTTTTCTAGGAATATGTGGAGCCCAGGCTCAAAGTACGCATAGTTACTATTCCAGAACCCTGAGTAGAACTGGCTCTGTATGTACACTGCAACATCTGTCTGCAATCGTACTGAATGGTTGATTAATTGCTGATTCAGTCCTTTAACACATGTACCCCTGGGCTGGCCGATTAGTAGCTTCACTGCAACAAGAATAATAGAATCACACAGTACAGGAGACGACAATTCGGTCCATCGAGCCTGATGAAAGAGCTATTCATTTAGTCCTACTCCCCTGCTCTTTCCCACTAGCCCTGCAAATTTTTCCTTTTCAAGTATATATCCAATTCCCTTTTGAAAGTTACTGTTGAATCTGCTTCCATCACCTTTTCAGACACAGCATTCCAGATCATGACAATTCGCTGCGTAAAAAAATTCTCCTCATCTCCTCTCTGGTTCTTTTGCCAATTATCTTAAATCTGTGTCCTCTGGTTACCGACCCTCCTGCCAGTTGAAACAGTTTCTCCTTATTCACTATCAAAACCCTTCATGATTTTGAACACCTCTATTAAATCTCCCCTTAACCTTCTCTACTCTTAGGAGAACAACCTCAGTTTCTCGCATCTCCGCAGGTAAGTGAAGTCCTGCATTCCTGGTACCATTCAAGTAAATCTCCTCTGCACCCTCTCTCAGGCCTTGACATCCTTCCTGAAGTTATTTACTCTTTCAAAACCCCCTCATAATTTTGAACACCTCTATTAAATTAACCTTAACCTTCTCTGCTCGAAGGAGAACAGTCCCAGCTTCTTTATTCTCTCCAAATAACTTAAGTTCCTCATCCCTGGGACGAAGCGGGTGAACAAATATGCAGATGTGGGTCTGCCTGCCTGTGCTGGTGAAAACAGAGCAGACACATGTCATTTCAACATTCTTTTTAAATCTACCTTGAATTATCCCCTACATCCTAAAAAAGTAACTTCTAGAATGACCTAGCTTTTTAAAGACACATTCTGGATGCACCAAGTGTTCTAAATATGACATCTTTTGCAGAAGGGTAACTAGTTACAGCTTTGCTGGGCTTAGCACCTAAGTCCTGGTGAAAGTGAAGATGGCTGAGACATTCTTTAGGTGCGAGAATGTCGTGAGAGAATTGGACTCTCACAGCTGAGCCTCTGCATGCTTAAACTAGCAGGGGACTTAAGACTGAGCCACATATATAAGAATGATAGAACATAAGACTGAGGGAAAAGTTGAAATGAGGCATTTTTTTTTAAAGAGGTCGTTCCTCCTCTTAAGTGTCAGCCGTGGCTTAGTGAGTAGCACTCTTGCCTCCAAGTCAGAATGTTGTGAGTTCAAGCCCCACCCCAGAGACTTGAGTACATATTCGAGGCTGACATTTCAGTGCAGTACTAATAGACTGCTGCACTGTCGGAGGTGCTGTCTTTCAGATGAGACGTTAAACCGAGACTCCATCTGCCCTCTCTGGTGGACATAAAAGATCTCATGGCACTTTCCAAAAAAGAGTAGGGGAGTTCTCCACAATGTCCCGACCAATATTTATCTCTCAATCAACATAACCAAAAAAGTGAACCAGATTATCTAGTCATAATCTCATTGTTGCTTATGGGACTTCACTGTGGGCAAACTGGCTGCCACATTTTCCTACGTTACAACAGTAACTTCACTTCAAAAGGTACTCCATTGGCTGTGAAGTGCTTTGGGACATCCTGAGGTTGTGAAAGGTGCTACATAAATGCAAATTCTTTTTTTTCGTTCTCTTGCCAATTTTCTCCTCTTTTCTCTCGAATGATGGGCACCCTCTAGTACCTCACCTGAATGACCATTATTTGTGTGCAAGTCCTGACAGTGTCAGCAGGCTGTTCAACCAGAGGGAATATCACAAATGGGCCCAATCTTGGCCTCCCCCATTATCCAGACATGCTCACTTCCAGCAAGGATCCCTGCATAGCAATTATGAGTTGAAACCTTGGCTGATTTGCCCCTTCCTAACCAAAAGTGCTGAGGGGCACTGTCGTCCCCTACCACCAGCCTGGCTGAAACCAACCAACTCAGTCAGGAATTGCACGAGGACCTCCTTGATATTATTGGTTCAGCCACTTACTGGACAAACGCGCTGAGCCATTGGGGAGCTGTGGGAGACTAATTTTTGTGAAATAATATACAAACCTCAATTTCATATGCAACACATAAGTACAAATAAATTCAAATGTTATAACAGTATGCAAATTGGGAACAAGTTAATTTCACATCGCAAATGTGAATGCAGAATCACAGTCATTGCGATAATGGCTTCAATTCATAAGTAGCAATGCAAGACGATTATAAATATAAGCAGTGCTGCTTTATGAAAATACACGTGCAAGAAATGCAAGGGGTATTTTGCGAATGGATCAAAATCAAATGTCGGCAACCAGTTCATTATTGGGATAAATTGTCAGGAGAGATCCCCAATCAAAAGCAAAAGCACTTTGTGCCACAGAAGAAGGATTTTGTATAATCGAACACTACGTTGCCTACGAAAGATACTGACGCCATAAGTTTACTGGAGTCCAATCCCCCCAATACATTGCTCAATGGAATTTTGGCCCTTACATGAGCTGCACTTATGTATAAATATTAATAATTTAAATATTTTGATGCTGAGCTATGCTATATGATATATCCAAGATGAATAATTAAACATGGATCATAGAATCTGTTTAAAGCTGTCAGACTTGTATACACTCAGAAGCATCCTCCATAAGAACTAATGTCTTAGTTAACCCTTTAGGGACTCCAGCAGCATTTTAGCAGCAAAATCTAGCATACGATATCTTCATTTTTTTAAAAAAGTTGATTTTATGAACCACAAAAATTAATAAAGGTTCTTAGGTTCGATACATTTCCAATCATAGTTTATAATACTTGTACTAATAAATGTACAGAAAATTTATGTTTATAGAAGTTATATGAAAAATGAAAATATGCAAATTTTAAAACTTTGAAATACATTTCAGCAAAGGGAAAGAGGTTCCTTTTCAGAATTAAAATTCTAAAATATAACTTATTTTGCTATAGAAATTAGTACGGTAATGTTCAATTTTAAAGCAACAGGCTACACTAACCCAGCAAACAGAGAAAAAGTTAACCCCTTAGATCGCAGTAATCAAAGTTAAAAAAAAATCTCTCAAATCCCACATCTTGTGGTTAAAGTCCCCAAGATTTGCTCATTTCTCTGAACTGCATGTCAAATTCCATATATTAATATTCTGAATTAGTAGGATACTGAGAGTTATGAGATCTTGCAAGAAAGTACAAGAATTAGAATTCTATGCATTCACAGGCTGTCTACACTCTTATAAGCTGTAAACTCACAGGTACTTCAAGATCTGTAGGGTTAATAGCCAATAAATAAGAAAAAAATCTTCTATATGCACCAGCTTAAAGAGGATCAAAACCTGCTGTGCAGCTATTCTGTACAGTTCTGTTTTAAGGAGCCTCACCTATAATTCTAAGAGCTCTTGCCTGCAGTTTACTGTGACATTGTGTGGAATTTAGAACTGTGACTAATTTCTACCTTCTGACGTTAAAATACTATTATTTTTACTACAAGAAATAGGGGCTGAAACAGTGAGTTTAGAAGGCGCATTCGGATATCTGTATTTAGTAAGTTGTTAAAAGAGGGCTTAAACGTCACGAGCCTTAAAAACTAGTCTTTTTAATCCTTCTTGAAGTTGGCACACACTGCTGATTACATATAGCACTATCAGACTCATACAACTGTTGTCAAATTGCAGCTGAAACATTAGCATGAATGTTAAATATGGTCATCACTTTTTTCCTCTCCATGAACTGCACCGACTGGAAGACTACAGGGTTGATGAAAACTGAGTAACAAAACATTAAATTCAACTAATCATCCCATTATACTGTATATTCTACATAGCTCTATCTATCATATACAAACAGCACATCGGGCATGCATTTTCTACCCATCAAACTTCAAGTGCAATGGTCAAAATTTCTGTACCATGCTTTGAAAGAAAGAATAAACAAAGCAGTGATTTGAAAAGTACAATTCCACAGCAATTGAATGTACCTTAATTGACACAGCGGGAAGAATATCTGTAACCTCTGAGTGACCTTACCAATCACACTTTAAAAAGACTAACAAAACCAGGGTTGTGATCTGAAGCCTGAACAACAATTAAGCTCCGAATGATCTCATCCAGTGTTTACCTAACAGCTTTTAGACTGTCTTTAAAGGGACAAGGCTTAATTTTAACAGCAGAAAAATGTTATGCATTTATATATCATTATACCATGTGCATTACACATTGGCAGCCCAATGTAAAGTCTATGGTAGGAATTGCTTGCAGCTGCAAACTAGTGGCAGCAGGAATGTTGCTTTGAGAGGTGTGCACCAAAAGAAGTACTGAATTGAAGGAAAACAGCAGCAAACAGCAGGCAAAAAAAAACAAAGTTCAGTCAGTCAAATCAAAAACAAGTCAGAATGCAAGTCTCACCAATAATGTCTGGAGCACTGCTTCACAACAAGCCAGTGAGAACAGGATAAGAGGCATAGGCTCAAACTGGTAAAAGACTAATTTAGGATTTATGTCACCACAAGATCACAAGATGAGGAAGGCCTATCAGCCCATCTTAATTCATCCATCCAGGGAGATCCTAACATTCCCCCAATGTCGCACAAATGGTTTCTTAAATGATTCCATGGTTTTTGCCTCCACTTCTTCATCTGGAAGTTTATTCCACACATTGAAGAATTTCCTCATATAAGTAGAATAGAGCTTTGCGTAGAGTAGTAGAAACAAAAAGCGTAGTCATTCAAGAGTCAGTTGGATGCTGTGATGGAAGGACTGTAGGTTTTCTTCTGGACAGGTGAACTGAATGACCATCCTTGTCTGTATTTACACTATGATCTTGTGTGACTATATACTGGAAGTACGACTGCACATTTGATGACTATTGATTAGATATCAATTACCGATTCAATGGGGATTAAAAAGGCTCTGGTAGTCAGAGCTTTTCATTTTCAAGATACAATTTTTGCAGACAACTAATCCACTGAACAGTTCAAATTTTAGGTAGATGGCCTTCAAAAAAATGGACCGCTCTTCAATTTTATAATTACCTCCATACAAAGGGAATGGTATTCTTGCAATTAGCATCTCTTATCTGTCTGCAAAAGTGATACCTTAAGAAATCTTTGGGAGATTCAAGATAAAATAGGATCAAGCAGGCAATGCTTGAAACAAGTTAGATACCGAGGCAAATATAACGAGGTCATAACATTTAGTGATGGATTTTTATGATGCCATTTTCAGTATTTTATTATGTCCCTTTATTTTAAGCAATTTTATTGTACTTTTTTCTTTCGGTAGTAAGCTCTACACACACAGCTACAAAAAACAGTGTTCAGGTAAACCTAATGTACTATTAGACCTGAAAGTAAGACTCTGAATAACAATGGAAAGTTCTCCACTACTGTTTGTGCTCAAAATTGCAAAGACTAGGAAAACAACATAGTTGTTCAAACAGCAACTGGAACAGTGATCAGTGATACTGGATACCTGCCTGTATTTAAGGCTCTCTCTGCCTTCCGGATGTTTCTGCCTCTCTCTGTGTTTTTTTTCTCTGTTTTTTTTCCCTGTTTGTTTTTTTGTTGAATGTGTATTCGGGGGTTCTGCAGATGACACCTCTCTGTCTGAACACGGTGATTGCCTTGGCAACGGGCAGTTGCAGGGGCAGTCTGTAAACACCATGTATTATTCAATATGTATAAATGCGTAGGCTTCAAGGAGATCTTGAAACATTTACCTGAGGAAGGAGAAAATCTCCGAAAGCTTGTGAATTTAAAATAAAATTGCTGGACTATAACTTGGTGTTGTAAAATTGTTTACAATTGTCAACCCCAGTCCATCACCGGCATCTCCACATCATGTATTTAAGGGAATTAAGGACAGCAGATATTATCAGACTGACCTACTTATCCTCAGTTGACCAGTTTATCACCTCTTAAACACATAATTAATAAGAGATGGGACAATAATTAGTTTAACATGTGGATAACAAGAAAAAAACAATACAAATCTAATTTGTGAAGTAATCTACAACAACTTGCATTTCTATGGTGCTCCTCACATTCAGAATACATTTCAGATTGCTTGAAAAGGGAAAGGCTGTAACTGAGGTAGTGTGGGGCAAGGTGATGGAGCAATTTGAAATTAATTTAGTGAGGTTTGGTGACTGGATCTGGGCAAGGGCAGGGTTAACGGGAGTGCGGCTGAGGATACAAACCATAGAGATGCAGCTTGTTGAGCGAGGTGGCTAACAAGGAAAACATTAGAGAAATAGAGCCTCAAGGCAATAGAATTGTGGATGTATCAAACAAAAAGGACAAAGCTAACCACAGCGAGGGGGGGAAACACAAATAAATGGGTCAGATTATGGGATTATGAGATCAATACAGAAACACGTTGAAAGATCTGTCACTAATGCCCGACTATGTGGAAATACAGCAATTTGGGTTTAGTGGAGGCAGCGTTGGCCAGCTCTAACCCAGAGAATGACTGAAAGCTGTGGATTAGCTTAATTTCTATCCTGTTGTTTCAACGCAAGAGCTCAGTGACTCACCACTTGCAATATTACTTGAGTCTACGGCTCCATTCAACCTGAAATGTTACTGTTTTGTGGGTGTGACACATCAGTGTTAATGATTTTTCCTAAAAGTGGGAGGATTTTTGCTAAACTATCTAGTTGAAGCATAAAACAGGAACTGAAAATACTGAAATTGAATTTAAACATGAGGATCAGAAATTTTAATTTAAGGGATAGTGGGGACAAGGTGCCAATATAAGTGAGCGAGGATGGGATGATGGATGAGTGGGACTTGGTGCTGGATAGGAAACCAGCTGCAGAGTTTTGGATGAGCTGTGGGTGGAGGATGGGGGGTCGGCTAGCAGAGCATTAGAATAGTCGAGTATGGAGGTGACAAAAGTAGAGATGAGGATCTCAGCATTAAATGGGCTGAAGCAGGGACGGTGACAGGTGATATTACAGAGATGGAAGTAGGCGGTCTTTGTGATGGAAATGATATGGGTTCGGAAGCTCTGTTCGGTGCTGAACAGGATGCTGAGGCTGTGAACAGTCTGGTGCAGTCTAAGACAGTGGCCAGATATGGAGGTGGAATCAATGGCAAAGGTACAGGGTTTGAGGCAGGGCCGAAGATAATGGCATTGTTTCTTCCCAATGTTTAGTGGAGGGAACTGAACTCATCCTAGATTGGATGTCGGACAAGCAAACTGACAACACAGAAGCAGTGGAGAGATGGAGAGAGGTGGTGGAGAAGTAGAGTTGGGTGTCATCAACCTACATGTGGATGCTGACCCCCGATGTCTGAGGATGATGTTTCCAAGGGGCAGCGTGTAGATAAGAAAGAGGAGGGGCCCAAGGATAGATTCTTAGGGTACTGTAGAGGTAATGTTGCAGGGACGGGAAGAGAAGCCATTGCTGGAGATGCTCTAGCTACGATTGGTTAGAATGGAACCAAGTGAGGGTAGTCACGCACAGCTAGACAACGGAGGAGAGGTGTTAGAGCAGGATGGTGTGATTGACCATGTCAAAGGCTGCAGAAGAGGCATAATTCACCATAATCACAGGCAGAGAGGATGTCATTTCTGACTTTGGTTAGGGCTATTTCAGTGCTGTGGTAGGGGCAGAATCCTAATTGGAGAGATTCAAACAGGGAGTTATGGGAAAGATAGGCACAGAGAGGTGATAACATGTTCAAGGACATTGGAGAGGAAAGGGAGATTGGAGATGAGGTGGTAGTTTCTAAGGACAGAGAGGATGAGAATGCATACTTTTGTGGAGAAGGGCGATGATAGTGGTTTTTGAAAGTGACGAGGACAGTACCTGAGGAGAGGGAACCACTTACAATGTTAGCTAACATGTGGCCCGGGAAACGACAGACATGTGTATACCAGAAGTACCCATATTTGTTTCCTTGGAAGCAAAACTGGGAGTAAGGTGGGGTGTGGGGTGGGGAGTGGTGGATCCATTATATATGACATGATATATGTCCAAGTCAGGATCGTGTGTGACTTGGAGGGGAATTTAGAGGCGACAGCATTCCCCTGATACTTCTCCTTTTGTCCTTCTTGGTGGTAGAGGTCAAAGGGCTGTGAGGTGTTGGCAAAATAAGCTTGGTCAGATGCAGCAGTGTATCTGATAGATACTACTGACAGATTGTTTCCCCTGACTGGAGAGTCTAGAACACAGGGCATAGTCACAGGATAAGGAGTCAGCCAGTTAGAACTGAGATGAGGAGGAATTTCTTCACTTAGAGGGTTGTGAATCTTTGGAATTCTTTACGCCAGAGGGCTGTGGATGCTGAGTCATTGAATATATTCATAGCTGAGATAGATAGATTTTTGGACTCTTGGGGAATCAAGGGATATGGGGATCAGGCGGGAAAGTGGAGTTGAGGTCGAAGATCAACCATGATCTTATTAAATGGCGGCACAGGCTCGAGGGGCCGTATGGCCTACTCCTGCTCCTATTTCTTATATTAGCACATGCTGCAGCCACTGGATGACGGTGGTGGAGTGGGTTGCTATTGAGTTCAGTGGCAGGGGCACCGATTGTGCACAGTGCTTTGTTCCTGAGTTGTGTTGAGTTTCACGAGTGTTGTTGCTATCCAACCAGGTAAGCATCCTTACTTGAGCTTTGTAGTCAGTAGAGAGGTTTTGAGGGGTCAGAAGGTGAGACAGAACAGCCAGTTTCTGCCTTGCTCTTGTAACCATGTTGTTAAGATGACTAGACTGGTTAAGCAAATGATACTCTCATCTCTCCTCTGGCATTCAGCTTTTGTGTCCCTATCTGCATCAAGTATGTGTTGAGGTTTGGAGCTAAGCAATTCTGGCCAAATCAAAATTGAGCGGCAGCGAGCAGATTATTGATGAGTAGGCTTTGCTTGATAGTACTGTTGATGACTTCAACCATCACTTTTCTGATGATTGGGAGGAGAATGATAGGGCAGTAATACCAGGTTAGATTTGTCCTGCTTTTAGTGGATAGGACATACCTGGGCAATTTTCTACTTTACTGAGTAGATGCTAGTGTCATAGCTACACTGGAACAGCTTGGTTCGTGCAATAGATCGTTCTGGTGCATAAGTTATCAGGGTGTTGTCAGGGTCATTAGGCTTCACTGTGTCCAGTGCCCTTAGCCACTTCTTAATGTAAGGAGTCATACAACACCAGGTTATAGTCCAACAGCTTTCTTTGAAATCACAAGCTTTCGGAGCTTTGCTCCTTCGTCAGGTGACTCACCTGACGAAGGAGCAAAGCTCCGCAAGCTTGCGATTTCAAATAAAGCTGTTGGACTATAACCTGGTGTTGTACGACTCCTTACATTTGTCCACCCCAGTCCATCACCAGCATCTCCACATCATGACTTCTTAATTTCACATTGAATGAAACAAATTGGCTGGACACTGGCATCCATGATGGTGGGGACTTGGAAGGGGGCTGAATTGGATCGCCCACTTGGCACTTTTGGTTGTAGATGTTTGTGAAAACTTGAGCCTTGTCTCTTGAATTCATGTGCTGGGCTCCATCATAGTTGAGGATGGTAACATTCGTGGAGCCTTTTCCTTGCATTAGTTACCTATGGCAATATAAAATATTAAGCAGCTAAGCCGCTTTACTTATTCAGTATATTTAAAAAAAAGACATCTACATATTTTGCCTCTGGTGTATAGAATTCTCTGCATATTTGAGGACCGAGTTAGCTTTTAATTTGGGCATATTTTTCTCAAGAGGTATGCTGTAAACATAGGTTTCAACCAGCATTATCAAACATCGCACAGTAAATCTCATTAGTTTGCTGTAGCATTCTGTTCCTGTATCTTGCTCTCTGACCTATCTACAATCTTTGAGCCAAAACTCCCTGGGCAACCAGATCACTAATTAACAAATTCATGCTTCACCTATTAAAAGGATATGAAAGGAATTCTTGATAAAAACACAAACAACAGGGCACTTACCAGAATAAAGATAAGCCAGGTGATAAGCAGTGACGCAGCATGAAAGAGCACCAATAATTGGAGTACTGGGGGACAGATTTCATTATGCACTCTGCTGCGTTCCTGTCTGCAGAGTGGGGGGTGGCGGGGAACAATCATTCCTGGACTACTTTTGTGTATCTCCTGGCCGGAAGTGTACAGCAGCACTGGTGAGGTCCTTGAGTGCGCCAGTGGCTCAGCCAGACAAGAGGAAGCAACAGCTTCTGTTGCTTAAAAATGACACAACAGGAAAGCAAGAATAATGATTTCATCAGAGTTGTTTCAAATCAAGACCATGGCATTACTAGTGATCTGCTTTATGGAGGACAGCAGCATTTTTGTAACAATGTTTAAAGAGAACACAGTAAAATTACACATTTTGCTTTTGGTTCATATAGAACATGCAGAGAATAAAATTGTGTACATTTTTAGCAATCCATTCTATTACTTTCAGAATTAAAATTGCAACCATTTATGTCATTGGCATATGATAGAATACATACTTTATTTTAAAAGTTAAAGGTAATTAATATGCAATGGGTACATGCATTTAAAGATTAAATTCAAGTTCTTGTTGGTGCAGCACACTATTGTAATGGTGGGTTGTTAAATGTCATGGTAAGGTGACATTTGAACTACCATTATCTGAATTTAGCACATCTAAGGGAGAACAGAGAATATTTCGGTAAAGTGGAGGAGGGAATTTCAGAAGGCAGTCAACCCATGTAGCATCTATACGCCTCCTAGTGGCTGATTCAAGAGTGATTTTGGCAGGGACATGGTACTGTAGGAAGCAAGGCACAAGCCTTTTGCCTTTGGGATTGGAATTAAAATCCATTCTGGAATGATGGGAAGTAGCCTTCCTCTCTGCTGGTTTAGTGGAATAAATTGGAGTAGTCTCAATCCAGTTCCTTTTGGACACAACCTAATTAACAGTACTGTAACTGGAAATGGCACACTAGTTTAATGGAGCCAGCAACAACACATTGCATTTATTTAGCATCTTTAATGTAGAGAAATATCAGATGGTGCTTCACAGAGGTGTAATCAGACAAAAAATTGACACCCAACTAAAGAAGGAGATATTAGGAGGGGTGACTAAAAGCTTGGTCAAAGAGGTAGGTTTTAAGGAGGGTCTCAAAGGAGGAGAGAGTGAGAGGTGGAGAGATTTAGGGAGGGAATTCCAGAGATTAGGGCCTAGGTGGCTGAAGCATGACCATTAATGGTGGGGCAAAGAGAGTGGGGGATGCATAAGAGTCTAGAGTTGGAGGAATACAGAGTTCTCTGAGGGTTGTGGGATGGGAGGGATGAGGCCATGAAGGGATTTCAACACGAGGATAAGAATTTTAAATTGGAGGTGTTGGGAGATCAGGAGCCAGTATAGGTGAGCGAGCACAGAGGTAATGGGTGAGTGGGACTTGGGTGCAGTTTAGGATATGAGTAGCAGAGTTTTGGATGAGTTGAAGTTTATCGAGGGTGGAGGATGCCAGGATGATCAGGAGAGCATTGGAATAGTCAAATCTGGAGGTGACAAAGGCATGGCTGATGGTTTCGGCAGCAGATGGGCTGAGGCAAGGACGGAGACGGGTGATGTTACAGAGGTTGAAGTAGGTGGCCTTTATGACGGAGAGGATATAGGTTCAGAAGCTCAGCTTGGGGTCAAATAGGAGGCCAAAGTTGCAAACAATTGATTTCAACTTAAGGCAGAGGGGAGGGGGTTGGAATCGGTGGCAATCGAATGGAGTTTGTGGCAGGGACCAAAGACGATGGCTTTGGTGTTCCCAATGTTTAACTGGAGGAAATCGCTGCTCATCCAGGACTGGATGTCAGACAAGCAGGCTGACAACACAGAGGTAGTGGAGGGGTCAAGAGAGAGGATGGAGAGGTAGAACTAGGTGTTGTCAGTGTACATGTGGAACCTGAAGCTATGTCTTTAGAAGATGTCGGCGAGGGACAGCACAAAGATGAGAAAGCGGAGTGGGCCAAGAATAGATCCTTGGGGGACTTCAGAGGTAATGGTGCAGAGATGGGAAGAGAAGCTAATGCTGGAGTTACTCTGGCTATGATTGGAAAGGTAAGAGTAGAAGCAAACGAGTGTAGTCCCACTCAGCTGGACAATGGAGGTGAGGCGTTGGAGGAGGATGGCGTGGTCAGCCATGTTATAGGCTGCAGATAGGTTGAGCAGGACGAGGAGGGATAGTGCACCATGGTCACAGTCACAGAGGAAGCCATTTGTGACTTTATTTAGAGCCATTTCAGCTGCTCTTTCTTTGCAGTTTAAAGAATTGCTGGAGCAAAGTAGAGAAAACTTTAGCTTACAAAGTGCACTATCCTTGACAGATTGGCTAATAAAAAATTCCATTCCCTCGCACTAGCATTTTTCCCCCGATGATCACAAAAATATAAAAAGTAACAGGCTGCCTCACTTGAGGAAAAGTTAAGATCTAAAAGAATGGGGGGAACAATTTCCAAAAATTAAGTGAATGTAAGAAATATGTTAAGACGACCAGCGGACTACCCCCCACGCACGGTGACATTGCTCGAGGTAAACTGTCTTATGAGGGTAGGAGTGTTATATTATTTTAAACAAAATGTATTATTCTGCTGCTATAGTGAAGCTATGTGTAAACTGGTTGCCCCCTTAAGGCTACAAGGTATAACCGCTCTAAATAGGCACAGCCACATGTCAACTGGAGCCTATCATTTTCTCTGTAGATTGGCAGCTATTTGTAAATCTTTAACAGCTCCCCAAGGCCAGAAAACCAAACAGTAAATGAATGGTTTTCCTTTTTTGTTTTTATACTTCTGACACTGTGTAATATCATATCTGAAATGTGGTGAATGTCTCTAGACTTTTATATATGTAGAAGACAGATTAGCCAAAAAGCTCATCAGTGCCGGAACACACAAAAGTAGAGACTTGCATCCTAATGACTCCTTTAGAAAGAGCTGCATAAATAGCCAGTTCTGAAAAGCATTAAAATTTATAAAGGTACATATGGACAGAGATGATCAAACACTCCATGGAATACACTCACTCCTGTGCTGCTGGGGCCATGGAAGCATCATCTGTGGAAGGTGACTGCTCAGGGTTCAACAGTGTAGGCTGTAAGATAAGACTGATAATCCGGTGCTTCATACAATTAGCTTTGGGACAGAGAGAAATTTCTGTGAATTTTTCCCGAGGAGATAACATCAATTAGGTACAGTTCCTAACTGGGCTGCCTGCAACAACAGAACTTAGTGGAAAATTATAAAAAAGAGCCTTAGGAAAACTCAGAGGTTGATTTTCACGTGGCAGGTAAATAGGGCGTGCGGCGGGAGGGGCATCCCCTCCGCCCACCCGATGCAGTTGGCAGGAAGCCAATGCCATTTTTGTGGTCGGATCTCATCATCATATAATCGGTGAGCTGCCAACACTAATAGGCTGCTCGCTGATTGGGAGGGTTAAATTACTGGCAGCATGCCTGTCACTTACAGGTAGCCTGCAGAGCCTTAAAGGGGAAGTGTACTTTTAAATGATGGTTAGTGGAAAGCAAATTTCCTGAAGCAGCAGGCAACGAGACATCATTCAGGGTCCCAAGATTCTCTGATGCAGCAATGGAGGTCCTCATAGAGCAAGTGAACAGTAGGAAGGAAGTCCTTTTTCATTCTGATGGTTGACTGATGCCCAGACAAATGAGTAGGCAGCAATGGAGAGAGGTAGCAGAGCAAGTCAACGCCAGCACCATTGTTCCCCGTATCTGGCTGCATTGCAGGGAGAAATTTAATGACCTCACCAAGACTGCCAAAGTAAGACTCCCCTTAAGATCCCTCTCACTCTCTGCACATCCTTGCACCACACCTCTTTAGCCCTAGCACTATCAATCCATCCCTCCCCCTCTTCCTACAGTTCTCCTCCAATCAGAACGGACACTTCACGACAACTCCTTCTGCTTGCACTCACACCCTCAAGACCTGCTACTGCCCATCACAACTACTTCTCCTTCTGACCACAATTGCTGCTTCTTCCTGTCATCATGCACACTCTGCTAAGCTGCCTCAGACATCCTCAAAGTCCTTCCAAAGGGTACATACAAACCCACTTCCACTCTTCTTGCATGAGAAGCTGGCATACAACAGGAGTACCAGAACAGGAGGAGGTCCTGACTCTAAACACATCCAATGGAGGAGGCGACCATCAAAATCATAGGCAGAGGCAGGGCACGCAGCACTGGAGATGACCAGGGAGGGGTCCATGCAAAACAGGGTATTTGGGCCTCTTCCCTTCCATTTCCCTTTCTTCTTAACTCTCACTCACACACTCAGCATGATAACTTGGCGGTGCATTGCGCTGCCACTCATCTGCTACTACTTACCACTGCAACTATGTGCCAATCCTTGCCACTATGTGCTAACCCTTGTCCCTCTCCCCTTTTTCTAGGCCCATAAGCTGTCTCAGGCCTTGCAGGAGCACAGACTGAGAGGGAGAACCCTCCCGAAGATATATCATCATTCGCTCTCACCCTTCCAAGCGTCAGCATAGAAATCAGCACCCTATGTAAGTTAGAGGGGTCTACACTTGATGATTCACTGAACACAAGTGAGCAGAAACAAGTGCAGGTGGAAATGACAGCCCAGGAAACAGCTCACTAGATGGCAAATTCGCATCCTAGCTCTGTTGAAGAGAGACGCAGACTTCAGAGGCTCGGTCTTCAAAAGAAAGATGCTTGCTATGCACCACCATTGCTCAATGTATTGGACTGCCTGCCAGGGAGCTTTCAAAGCATGCCAGAGAATATAGAGCAGCCCAATACCAATTTATGTAGGGTTCTGGCATTGACACTCTGCAGGCAACCACGGACGTTAAGTCACTGGACGCTGCAGTTGGGGCTTCCTTGCAGGAATCTGTAGTCTCTTAGGGATGCTCACACTGCAACGATACAGGCTCTGGGCTCAACCATCTCCTCCATCTTGCATAGGCTAGGAGAACAAATGGATCACATTCTGCTCTCCCGCAGATCAGTGGGAGTGTTGAGCCACAACCCGATGGCAAGGGCAGTCCTGTAATGGGAAGGAAACATGTTGCCATCTCTCAGGAGGACAGCACAACCACACTCTTGCCAACCTCTCATCAAATACCTGCTTCCGCACTCGTAAACCAGCTAGACCAGACCACCCCAGCCAGCTGCCAAGTTGCTGCAGCCTACAGTCAGGCGCGAGCTCCTAGAGGTCACCGACCACAAGCATTTCATAAGCCTTTGACTAAGCCTCAGCAGCCTTCCAGCTCCCATGCTACATCAGCTGGGAAAGCAATGGAGTAGGTAAGAGAGCACTTAAGCCAGGCACTAGGGGCTCACACCTGGGTGATATATAGTGTTATATATTTGTAAAATGATTATCCTTTTCATTTGTATGCAGAAGTGTTCCTGCAGGATTTGTGCTCCTTTTCATTCCTGGTACATTCCCCGATTCATGGTCTGTGCTTCTGCTTCTCAGCTCCCAACTGCACAAACACCATCATTTGAAAATGTTGCCAAGTTTGGGAAATGTGACAAAAAATAAAAACCTAATTTTTTACTTCAACCACCTCCAATATTTGGTGTTCTGTTTTAGTTATATCAGAAAATGTATTTACCTTTATCAGTTTAATTAATATTATTCTAATAATCTCAGTGTCTGTGTAAAACAACTGGACATTCAGCAAAGAATGAGCAAATCCAGGAAATAGCATCTAAATTCAACTGAGTGATACATTGTGCACGAATAACACAATTCTATTGAGCACAATTATCATCATAGTACACGCGTATTCGTTGTAGAGTTTACAAGGTTCAGTGCTTTTACTGACATAACACAAAATGTTACAGTCTTGGTCAATGGTCTGTGTCTATCCATTATGGATGATGAGATGCTCAATGTGCAAAGCAGAATGACTATAGATCTGGCTTTGTAAACATTTAGAAGTCACACTGCTTTCATATTCATTAAAAAGAAAATATCAGTGATCATGAAATCTCGCAAACAACCCTTCTAAAATAATTTTGAGCAGACACATGTTCCACTTCAGATCACCATATGTGGATGCTCAAGTTTGGGATGTTTTCTGGTTAGAAGGCCATGGAAAAATACTTAGAATTCTGCTCATTACAAATGACATTTCAAGGCTGCAAACCATTGGAAGGATTCTGATGTCACACAAACTGAGAGTTTCCGAACATCAGCTAAATTCTAAGAGGAATAGCAGCCATTACGCATTACACACAATACTTATTACTTTTTTAAAAAAATCATTACATTTGTGTTACTGTAAGAGTTTCCATGTTTTCAGGCTGCATAGTCACTTCGTTGCCAGTTTAAGCCCGACTGAAGTTTTCAAAACTATCCTGGTTACATTAGGAATAGCATGTGTATGATGAAGACATAACATTTAGCCATTGTGGTAGTGATAAGATAGCAACGGCAATAGTAAATGCGCCAAAAAGGTAAAAAGCTATAAAAAGAAACAATACTGAGAAATAATTTTAAGGTTGTTACACACTCAGTGTTCAGATGACTGTGTAAGATGGTCAACAATATCTGAACCCTGGAGTGTTTACAGCCTTGTGGCAAACTCCAGATCATTATTTAGCTGGGCATTCTGCAAAGAATAGGAACACATTTACTGAAGAGCAAATATTATGCTTGGTTACAACCAACGATTATTGGTTGTTAGTCCCAGCTGTAAATAATACAATTGCAGCCTGCTCAATCTAAAGCAATGATACCATAATCATAGTGTATGAATAACAAGTTTGTTTTCAACTCAAGTTCAGGTGGTGAGCCTGCAATTGATTTTAATGTGTCAGGCAAACCACGTAAAATTGTCATGTGCTCAAGCTGATTAAAATCAAATTTGTTATCCCTGATGCCAAGCATCATTGACTTCATGTTGTAGAGTACGGCTCTGCTGCACATTAGCCAATTTTGGGACAAACTAGGTCTGTATTTTAAAATGTTATCACAACAGGCAGGCATATGGGAACAACACCACCTGCACGTTCCCCTCCAAGTCACACACCATCCCGACTTGAAATATATCGCCGTTCCTTCATTGTCGCTGGGTCAAAATCCTGGAACTCCCTTCCTAACAGCACTGTGGGAGAACCGTCACCACACGGACTGCAGCGGTTCAAGGCGGCGGCTCACCACCACCTTCTCAAGGGCAATTAGGGATGGGCAATAAATGCTGGCCTCGTCGGCGATGCCCACATTCATGAATGAATAAAAAAAACAATCTGGTAAATTTTTACCTTACCTAAATATCCTTTAATAAATAAATAAGCGGTCACCTTACTCCACATTTGAACAATCATCTAATTTCTACTGAATTTCTCAAAACAAATCCAGTCATAAACTAGACAGAAACTTTTGCTATTGAATGAAAATAAGAACTCACAATTGAACAGCAACTTTCATGTACTCAGGATGTCCCAAATTGTTTCACAGCCAGTGAATTACTTGCGAAGTGTAGTCACTGTTGTTTTGTGGGTAGATGTGGCAGCCAAATTGCATGCAGCAAGGTCCCACAAACAGCAATAAAAGAATGAACAGTTAATTTGTTGTAGTGCTGTTGATGAGGGAAAATGTTGGCCAGCACCGCAGGAGAACTCCTGCTCTTCTTTAATAAAGCACCACAGATTCTTTTATGTGCACCTCAACTGTCACAAAGAGCCTTGGTTTAGTGTCTGAAAGTGCAGCACTCCCTCAATACTGCACTATGAAACAACAAGCACCAATGAAATATCTGATACAAACAAAAAGCAAAATACTGCTGAAATCTGAAACAAAAACACACTCAGGTCAGTAAGCATCTGTGGAGAGTTTCTGTTTTTGTTTCAGAGCAAGTGTGACCTTGAATGCCCTTGCTTGCCACTTTAATTTCCCATGTCACACCCATTCTGCCTTCTCTGTTTTTTGGCTTACTATATTGTTTTAGTGGACCTCAATGCAAGCTTGTGGAATAGCACCTTAACTTTCTGTTAGGCACTTTGGAGCCCTCTGGCCTTAATATTGACTTTAATAACTTCAGACCTTAACTTTAGCTCCCATTTCCTTCATGGCATGGGTTACTGGTGACGTGGGATGGATGTGTCTGTGTTTTGTGCGGGGGGGGGGGGGGGGGGGGAGATGGGTTGGCGCTTGGGGTGAACATCCTCCATTGGAACACCAGGCTAGTGAGGCAGGCTGCACTCTTGGTATCAGCCTACTTTTTTCTTCTTGTAGGCTGCTGAATTCTGTTCCATTTTATCACTTTTCATGGTTACATTTCAGAACATGCCATACCCCCCACCACCAACGTAGCTTTTCACACATTCTCTGTGTCTCTTGAATGTCTTTATTTCATTATGCTTTGCCCTTTTGTCTCATGTTAATATCACTTCAGTCATTAACCATCTCATGTTTTCCATTTAAGCACTTCACAGGTCATTTTACTTGCTTTTTTCCCCTCTCCCTTCCCTTTGAACTGTTCCGTTTTAAATGTAGTTCATCTATAATCTTCCTCAGTTCTAATGAAGAGTTACACCTGATATGTTAATTTGCCTGCTCTCTGCACAGATGTTGACTGACCAACTGAACATTTCCAGCATTTTCTGTTTTTGTTTAAATATTTGATATTAACAGAATATAGAGTAATATTTTTAATATTTATCCCTCTTAAATATAAACATATAAATGGGTTATCTAAGGATTCCCAATTCATCTATGGGATTCTATATGATATAGTCTCTCTCATATGCACCCTCTCTTTAACATGTTTGAATGTTCTTTGGTATGGCCATTGCATTTCATTGTCAGTTGCTACAAACAGCTTAAGGGGAGTTAAGGCAGTTTTGCTTTAGTATAGTGTGGTGTTTCGCACTGTCCTGACACAAGACCAGCAGTATAACTCTGCTGATAAACAATCACAGTGGCACTTCCGATCCTGCTTGCAAAAGACCATCCCTTGACATTAGTGATGCACACTGGGCGAGGTATAACTGCAGCTGTAACTGAACAGGAGGTGGAGAAAGATCTAGCCTAGGCCTCAGCCTCATCTACATATTGCTCCTTGGTGACTCAGCCACAGTAAACATGCTGATGGCACTCAGCTCTATTGCTTTATCATTTCCCTCGGCTCCACAATCACCTCCCAGCTGACAGGCTGCTAGTCCAAAATCAAGTCATGGATGAGTCAAAACTTCTTCCAGCTGAACATCAAAGCCATCCTTTTTGACCTCCACCAGAAGCTCCACTCCCTTGTTACCCACTCCATCACTCTCCTGGGCCAATGACTCAGGCTGAACCAGACTGTGCACGATCTTGGCATCCTATTCAACCCAGAATCAAGCTTTAAACCCCACATCCTATCCATCACCGAGAGCATTTATATCCTTCTACGCAACATTGCCCACCTCTACCCCCACCTGGTCCCTTTTGCATGCTTTTGTCATCTTTAAACTCGTTTTCTCCAATGTCCTTTTCAATCGCCATCTGTGTCCCTTCACAAATTTCAACTTATCCAAAACTCAGATGCTCGTATTTATATGGGCTTCGTGCAGACAGAATATAAGTTGTTGTTGTAGCTGTGCTTTCTCAACCTTAAGTTTTCAAATTTAAGAAAACCTCAAGATACCGATTGGCACTGTGTTTCTATTTCTGATGATGAAAAGAGCCAATTGTCTGATTGGTTCTATCATCCAAAACGTAACTGGCAGTTAGAAGTCAGTGAGGTCCATATGCGTTGATATGTATACAAGTAGCTTTGCTTTTCTCTAGCAAACAAAAAAGTTGATGGGGAATGACTATATGACTGTAATTGCAACTGGCTGTTCACAACTCTGTTGAACACTCACTTAATGCTGCCTTACTTGGTGCCCTGTTGCTATAATGTTATAAACAGAGTGCATGACCATAAGGCAGCAGCCTCGAAAGCTGCTGTTAAGAAAGAACTTGAATTTATAAAGTGCCTTTCACGATCTCAGGATGTCGCAAAGCTCTTTACAGCCAATGATATACATTTTTCGAAGCGTAGTTGCTGTTGTGATGTAGGGAAACATGGCAGCCAACTTGTACACAGCATGAAACAATGAGCAATTAATCTGTTTTAGTGACGTTAGTTGAGGGATAAACATTGGCCAGGATACCTGGGAGAATCTCCTGCTCTTCTTCAAATAGTGTCATTGGATCTTTTACATCCACCTGAGAAGGTGGACAGGGCCTCGGTTTAACATCTCATCCGAAAGACAGCACTTCCGACAGTGTAGCACTCCCTCAGTACTGCACTGAAGTGTTAGCCTGGGTTTTGTGCTCATGTCCCCGGAGTGGGGTTTGAACCCGCAACCTTCTGACTCAGAGGCAAGAGTGCTACCCACTGAGCCACAGCCGAGTTATAGTAAAGAGATTTTAGATTTACCAACAGGAAAGGAGATAATCGTCTGCCCAAGATGAGCAAATTAGATTGGACAGCAGCAATGCTACATAACGATGTGACCTGAGGTAAATTTGGTGTGTAATTTGTTGAGATAAAATCCAAGGGCATGATTCATTTCCCCTTCCTGTCATGTGTATGAAGTAAATCAAAACTGCTCAGGCCTACAAATGAACCTTACAACATGGTGATTCTCAAAACAAAAGAAGATCCACCTGAACACGTCACGTAGAAATGCTAATGTTCTGACAAAGCAGGTAGATTTGTAAACAGCACCTGAGCACTGGCTGTGTCAGTTATGCAATAACCTTCTTTCCTTACAATTGACCAAAATTATTTAATTTACTGAATTTACTTTTAACTGTAGTGATTTTTTTTCCTAAATAATGTTTATCATCTTTTTAGCCCTTAGTCTGCCAGCATCGCCATAGTACTTCATATCTCCGGAGAATGGATGTCCTTTGCAAAATTTTCACTATAATTGCATTAGTTTGTTACAGTAAGGCTTAATATTGACCCCACACAATGTACATGGTTTTAAAAAGTCTGTAATGAGATGATACATGTGATATTCTTTGTTCTAATTCCACTAGAGATTAAATATAAACAGATGTTTTTGGGGGAAAAAAAGGATAAATTGCAAAAAATTACAGATCAATTGTACATCATGAAAATAATCAATAAACTGAAGTTGTAATTAGCATGAAACTTGGAAAGACAACCTGTCATATAGCCTCATATACCATCAGGGATACAGTTACTCACTCGCCAACTAATGTTTATTACATTTTTCCTACCCGGTACTTCAACTTTACTTATCACCTCTTCAGCTATATGACCGTGAACACCTCTTCACTATCACAATCAGTAAAAATAACGATTTGACTTCATAGCTCATCAGAACAGCTCCTTTGCTGCAACTCTGCCATGCACCATATTTCTCAGGGGAAAGGCAATTCACATCAAATTGGGCTTCTTGCTGATGGAAACTAGTTTAAAATATAGTTGCTCAGCCAAATAGAAAAGGATTTGTTGAAGTTTGACCTGATTGCATTGTAAAAGCAACAGCTAAAAATCTTAGGCATTTTGGGGCATCAGAAACAGATAAAAGATTGCAGAACAAAATTAGTTAAGCAGCCTAAGTAAGATCTCGTTTACATAGTTCTCTTGGAAGGTTAACTACATGTGGTTTATATTACATTTCATTTGCTACCAACATAACTTGCTATCTTTCCACATATTACACCAAAGGTTCTCTCAAAATTATAATGATTGTGATAAAATAAGAATTAAGTACACATTTTATATCTTTCTAATAAACTGAGTTCTTGCTATTCACTTTTTTTCAAATATGAAGAATACTATAATAATGCTGGAACAGTCACAACATGTTGCGGATTGATACTGTTGAGAAGGGGTTTGAGGGGTGTATTAATAGCATTCCACGATTTTATTTTCAGGGGAGGTAGATGAAAGAATGTAGTGCCTCGTGAAGTAGGGGCTTCAACGGGTGGTGGTTTTGGGGAGGGATTGAGGGGGGTGTAGAATCCACAATAGACTCTAGATGGAGCAGACCTTTAGGAGAATGGCTTTTTTTCACTCTGTACTTGCTCCCATTCTTCATAAGGAATTTGAAATGTATCCTAAATTGGCTGCTTTACAAAAGGAACTGAAGATCGTTATATAAAAATCTGTAATTATCAGCTTTGTAATGTGCACTGTTAAGGGACCAGGATTCATTCTTCTGCAGTAATCAAATGAGCATGATTGGGAAACAATACTGAAAAAAATTAAGCATCGCTGTAGTTTTATCCTTCCTAATCATGTGAGAAACTGAATTCTCACAAAGAAAGCAAATTAACTAATTTAGCAGTGTAGTCATCGTTGTTATGTAGGCAAATGTGATAGCCAATTTGTGCACAAGGTCCCACAAACAGCAATGTGATGTATCATAGAATCATAGAAAGGTTACAGCACGGAAGGAGGCCATTCGGCCCATCGAGTCTGTGCCGGCTCTATGCAAGAGCAATCCAGCTTTGTTCGACTCCCCCGCCCTTTCCCTGTAGCCCTGCAAATTTTTTCCTTTCAAGTACTTACCCAGTTCCATTTTGAAAGCCACAACTGAATCCACCTCCACCACCACCGCCCCCTTGCAATGCATTCCAGATCCTAACCATTCGCTGTGTAAAAAAGTTTTTCCTCATGTCACCTTTGGTTCTTTTGCCAATCACCTTAGATATATGTCCTCTGGTTCTTGACCCTTCTGCCAATGGGAACAGTTTCTCTCTACTCTGTTTAGATCCTTCATGATTTTAAATACCTCTATCAAATCTCCTCTGTTCCAAGGAGAACAACCCCAGTTTCTCCAGTCTATCCACGTAACTGAAGTCCCTCATCCCTGGAATCATTCCAGTAAATCCTTTCTGCACCCTCTCTAAGGCCTTCACATCTTTCCTAAGGTGCGGTGCCCAGAACTGGACACAATACTTCAGTTGTGGTCAAACCAGTATTTTATAAAGGTTCATCATGACTTCCTTACTTTTGTACTCTATGCCTCTATTTATTAAGCCCAGGATCCCGTATGCTTTTTTAACCGCTTTCTCAACCTGCCCTGCCACCTTCAACGATTTGTGCACATATACCCCCCGATCTCTCGGTTTCTGTACCCCTTTTAGAATTGTGCCCTCTAGTTTATATAGCCTCTCCTCATTCTTCCTACCGAAATGTATCACTTCGCATTTTTCTACGTTAAATTTCATCTGCCACGTGTCTGCCCATTTCACTGGACTATCTACATCCTCTTGAAGTCTATCACTATCCTCCTCACTGTTCACTACACTATGACCAGTTAATTTCTTTTTGTTGGTGTGGGCTGAAGCACAGCAAGTGAGCTCCCTTGCTCTTCTTCGAATAGTGACATGGAATCTATTTCGTTCACATGAACAGGCAGGCAGGACCTCGGTTTAACGTCTCACCTGAAAGATGGTACCTCCGACAATGCAGCACTCTGTTGGTACTGCACTAAAATATCAGCTTAGATGATGTGCTCAACTCCTGGAGTGGGGCTTCAACCCATGACCTTCTGACTCACAGGTATGCAGATTACCAGCGCTGAGCCAATCTGACACTTACCAATCCAGACATTTCTTTTTAATGGTACAACAAGTTGCCCATAGACTTACTGGTTACAAATATCAACGCCATAAGCTTTGTTATTACTAATAAATGCTTCCGAATCACAAACAAAAAAAAAATGCAATTTTGTGAACTGCAGTTACAACAATGTTTAAATGACAAGACTTCTTCATGATTCCTTCTACTCAGAAGCTTTGGTGTGTGTTTAAAAGTCACTTTACATTAAGGATTCCTCTTTGTACTACAGTATAGCTTATGTAATTCCACTGCATGAATACTTGACTTATTTTGTATATGAGCCTTTACACAAGTAATTTAAGTTATATGTATGGTTTACATTGAACCAGCAACACATGCATTTATTAAACCATTGGGCAGGAAAATTTTAGATCCATTCCCTCCAAACAAGTGTCCTATTTATTGAAAATATTTGTTGTTTTAAAAAAAGTTTTTAAAAATGATTTGATTAATAAAGTACTCACCACCAGTAAGTTATGTGGCTGCATCATTCAATGATTTATTTTACAAAAACTACCAGTCTCCAATATGTAGCCTCTATTAATTTAATGGACTGGTAATGTTACAGTATCGCTGGATCCCTCCACAACCAAAGTATTTGGTATCAAGTAGAGGGCTGAAAATCAGAGTAAAGTAACCATTTATTGGCTTGGTCAGTGTAAAAATCATGGGTGAAATAATTATACTGGGACAACCAACATGTTGGATTTTATGGTAGAAATAAAAACTCAGTAGAGTTAAAAACAAAACATGTAACCTGAGAGACTGAGACAGTGGACATTACTTGAACATTAAATGTCATATTCCTTAAGCATCATTATTTACCAACGATAATGAATATTTCAGCCCACTTATTTCTGCCTTGTGCTTTAATCAGCTCTCAGTCCCCGAATCCAACAATAAAGATGCTTCAGCATTCATTATTACCACTAGTTTAAAATGTATAAACTGCAGTTGTCAACTGCAGTTTTATTTCAATTTTATTTATTACTTTAGAAACAAATTGTACAATACATGCAGCAAATTGGGACATTAGTAGGAACAGGCATTAATGGTAAAAACTTCAATTATGAGTTTTAGGTGATAACATATAATAAATGAGAAGATGCAATGTGCAATGTATCACTGCAGATGAGAAATGCAGGGAAAGGAAAGTACTTTCTGCTGCAGATGAATCCAAATTAGCATAACTGCTGTACTCCTTTAATTGGTTCCTTTGAACTGACAGAATGACTCTAGTCATGTGAATAAATGGCAAATGGGATAAAATCTTACACTTTCAATGAAAGAAACAGATACAATATAACTGCCACTGGGGAGGACAACTGAAATTATCTATATATTCCAAACAAATACCCACACTGTAAATTATGTGTACATATGTTCTGTTAAAACAAAAGCTACATACTTACATACAAAATGGCAGCAGGTGCATAAGGGTCTCTTTTTTAGGATTGGATGTAAACTCTGGAAGTGCTTGTATAATTTTGTTCATTATGTTCCTCAGGTACTCCTGGAGTTGTTTGCGGCGTTCCTCCACAAACTTTGCATCCTTAAAAACACATAAAAACAAAAATAATATTCCCGACAATGTCGTCTGTATCTCAACACAGCAATTCGACAAGGCTGGAATTAAGCTTTTTTTAAAAATTCGTTCATCGGATGTGGGCGTCGCTGGCAAGGCCAGCATTTATTGCCCATCCCTAATTGGCCTTGAGAAGGAGGTGGTGAGCTGCCTTCTTGAACCGCTGCAGTCCGCGTGGTGAAGGTTCTCCCACAGTGCTGTTAGGTAGGGAGTTCCAGGATTTTGACCCTGCGACGATGAAGGAACGGCGATATATTTCCAAGTCGGGATGGTGTGTGACTTGGAGGGGAACGTGCAGGTGGTGTTGTTCCCATGTGCCTGCTACCCTTGTCCTTCTAGGTGGTAGAGGTCGCAGGTTTGGGAGGTGCTGCAGTGCATCCTGTGGACGGTACACACTGCAGCCACGGTGCGCCTGTGGTGAAGGGAGTGAGTGTTTAGGGTGGTGGATGGGGTGCCAACCAAGCGGGCTGCTTTGTCCTGGATGGTGTCGAGCTTCTTGAGTGTTGTTGGAGCTGCACTCATCCAGGCAAGTGGAGAGTATTCCAACACACTCCTGACTTGTGCCTTGTAGATGGTGGAAAGGCTTTGGGGAGTCAGGAGGTGAGTCACTCGCCGCAGAATACCCACCTCTGACCTGCTCTTGTAGCCACAGTATTTATGTGGCTGGTCCAGTTAAGTTTCTGGTCAATGGTGACCCCCAGGATGTTGATGGTGGGGGATTCGGCGATGGTAATGCCGTTGAATGTCAAGGGGAGGTGGTTAGACTCTGTCTTGTTGGAGATGGTCATTGCCTGGCACTTGTCTGGCGCGAATGTTACTTGCCACTTATCAGCCCAAGCCTGGATGTTGTCCAGGTCGTGCTGCATGCGGGCTCGGACTGCTTCATTATCTGAGGGGTTGCGAATGGAACTGAACACTGTGCAATCATCAGCGAACATCCCCATTTCCGATCTTATGATGGAGGGAAGGTCATTGATGGAGGGAAGGTCATTGATGAAAATGGTTGGGCCTAGGACACTGCCCTGAGGAACTCCTGCAGCAATGATTCTTTGCAGCACAGTACATCTCAGCAGCACAGACTAGCAGCCATTATTGTACTTTGTTCCTCTCACTATTAACCTGCATTAGCACCTCAATGACTGTATTGAGATGTGAAAGTATTCTTTTATATTTTCCTCAGTTTATCACTATTTCTCCACGTCAAAAAAGATCTCTTAGCAACATCTAAGTGTTTGCAGAATAGCTGTAGAAATAATTTGATATAGGACTGAAATACTGAGACTCACAAAGAAAAAGCAGATGCTGCCTCCTATTGCAGCAAATTTGAAGGATTCAAGATTAGAAATAGAACACATGCTGAAATTAACTAAACTCCACTTAAGAAATGAGATTGACTGTCCAGATCTACAATGTTTCCACTTATTGTTGAAAAAGTAGCTAGTTGTTGCTGGCATAAAAAAAATTGTATTAAATTACTCTATGAAAAGCTCATATTATCATCCAACTGTACTTTTATATTTATTGTTTTCATTGTGATATACAATCTACACCTGATAATTCATAGCTTTTTTTGCAATAAAAAAATGGAATTATCCAAACATTTGAATTAAACAACTTTGAACTAAGAGGAGTAGATTGTGCACCAAAATGGCCTTGTTTGTATTTTCTGTGATTTAAAACACACATGTGTGTGTACGTGTGTGTGTGTGTGTGTGTGTGTGTGTGTTTGTTTGTTTGTTTGAAATTTTATTACAGGCACAGGCCTGGCTCGGCTCCTTGGAGCAAAGCACTCTTTGAAGTAATGGAATTCTCCCGGCATTCTGCCCAACATTTATCCCTCAATTAACAACACCAAAGCAGATTAAATAGTAATTTTTCTCATTGTTGTTTGAGGAACCTTGCTGTGTGCAAACTTGATGCTACATTTGCCTACATAATACGTGACTCCATTTGAAAAGTAATTAATTCTAGTGATGTAGTTTGGGATATCTTGACAACATGAAAAGCACTATATAAATGCAGGCTCTCTTTCTTTTAAGGTCAGGAAAATTGATTCCATATAATTTTAGTGTCCAGCCTGTTAGATCAGATACAAATGTGTTAGTATGCTAATAATAACTTGTCTACCTGTTTGTTTTTGTTCAGGTAAATAGTGAAGTCAAATGGGTTTTGTAACTAGATGATAAAAGGATTTTGGCCTGATGCTTATTTAGATGGAAACTGCAGAATCCTTTGTGTTTTTAAGTGTCTGAATGATTGGCAGCTTTATTTGTTCGTTAAAGATAGATTTTTGATTTTCTCTGTTGCTGGTTGAACTTCAAAGGGTACAAGGATATAGCTCTCTAAGCATTCACCCAGCTGACCAGTTTTCTACTTAATGCATCAAGACGACAGCTGGAAGCTGATGTGTCTGACAAAATGCCACTTAAAATTCTTGTAAGGGACCCTGTCTCAAGTCCAATTTATTTTGAGTTTTTGTACAAGGACATTTTTATTATTGACATACATAGGACATGTATTATTTTCCATATTTAAGGAGCAATATGTCACTGTAAACATGTTGCCTTTGCTATTGCTTACTTACTATATAACCATGAGGTCCTGCAAAGTGAATTTAAGGAGTTAGGAGATAAATTAAAAAGCAGGACCTCAAAGGTAGTGATCTCAGGATTACTACCAGTGCCACGTGCTAGTGAGTAAAGGAATAGGAGAATAGATTGGATGACTGCGTGGCTGCAGGGATGGTGTAGGAGGGAGGGATTTAGATTACTGGGACATTGGGACTGGGGAAGGTGGGACCTGTACAAGCGGGATGGGTTACATCCGAGTAGGACCGGGACCAAAGTCCTTGCGGGGATGTTTGCTAGTGCTGTTGGGGAAGGTTTAAACTTGATTGGCAGGGGGATGGGAACCTGAACGGGGAGTCAGAAGGGAGTGAAGTTGAGAGCAGCAAGAGAGGGGAAGACCCAGGGGAAATTTACAATACAAATAATACCAACAGTTGTTCAAGAACAAGTGAAAGGGAAAAGCGTACAGCAGCAGAAAGAAAGTGTACTTTAGGCACTACAGATAAAGTGAAAACTAGAAGGTGTAAGGCGATTAACCCAGCATTAAAGCTGAAGGTCAGACTAGGGTGTTTGGCCCAACTAAGAGTTCTATATACAAATGCATGGAGCATAAGGAATAAATTAAATGGACTAGAGGTACAAATTCAAATTGGAGGGTATGACATGATAGCTATTACGGAGACATGGATGCAGTATGGTCAGGATTGGGAACTAGATATACCGGGTTATAAGGTCTACAGGAGAGATAGGGAAAATGGAAGAGGGGGAGGAGTAGCCTTAGTGATTTGAGATGAAATCACTTCAATGATAAAGGAGGATATAACGAGAGGTAAGCAGCCAACAGAGGCCTTATGGGTTGAATTGAGAAAAAGGAAAGGATCTAAGACTATAGTGGGAGTTGTGTATAGGACCCCTGGCAGCAGCTCTGAAGTGCTAGATTGTATAAATGCAGAGATTAGACAAGCGTGTAACAAAGGCATAATGGTCTTAATGGGGGACTTTAACTTTCACATAGATTGGGAAAAGCAGACAAGCAACTGTCAGAAAGGTAATGAATCTCTTGAGTGTGTCCGGGATAGTTTTCTACAGCAGTATGTCCTAGAGGCAAAAGGGGGCAAGCCATACTAGATTTAGTAATGAGTAATGAACCAGATTTAGTTAGCAGCTTAACTGTGCGTGAACATCTATCCAATAGCGATCATAACATGATCGAGTTCAATGTAGTGTTTGAAAGGGAAAAAAGTGAATCAATTGCTAAGATTCTAGACTTGGGTAAGGCTGACTTCAATGGGATGAGACAGAGACTGTCCACAGTAAACTGGGCAAATCTGTTAATGGGTAAAACGACTGATGATCAGTGGGAAATGTTTAAAGAAACATTTAATGTGATACAGAATCGGTTTATACCCCTGAGGGGCAAGAACTCTACTTGCCAAAAAAAACAGCCATGGACAACTAAAGAGGTAAAGGACAGTATAAGACATAAGGAAAGGGCATACAAAAAGGCAAAAAATGGCACAGATCCTGGGGAATGGGAAAGATACAAAGATCAACAAAGGGTCACAAAACAGTAAGAGCTACCAAAAAGAGAGTATGAAAAGAAACTTGCAAGGGATATCAAAACCAATACGAAGAACTTTTATAGTTATATTAGGAAAAAGAGGGTGATCAGGAACAGTGTTGGCCTCTTAAAAACTGAAAGTGGGGATATTATCATTGACAATGGGGAAATGGCAGACATTTTGAACAATTACTTTGCTTCGGTATTTACAGTAGAAAAAGAGGATAGTATGCCAGAAATCCCAAGAAAAGTAATACTGAATCGGGGACAGGGACTCAATAAAATTAACATAAGTAAAGCAACAGTAATGAAGAAAATAATAGCAGTAAAGAGTGACAAATCCCCAGGACCAGATGGTTTCCATCCCAGGGTTTTAAAGGAAGTAGGTGAGCACATTGCAGATGCTCTAACTATAATCTTTCAAAGTTCTCTAGATTCAGGAACTGTCCCTCTAGTTTGGAAAATTGCACATGTCACTCCGCTTTTTAAGAAAGGAGAGAGAGGGAAACCGAGGAATTATAGACCAGTTAGCCTAACATCTGTTGTGGGGAAAATGCTGGAGTCTATAATTAAGGATAGGGTGACTGAACACCTTGAGAATTTTCAGTTAATCAGAGAGAGCCAGCATGGATTTGTGAAAGGTAGGTCGTGCCTGACAAACCTGATTGAATTTTTTGAAGAGGTGACTAAAGTAGTGGACAGGGGAATGTCAGTGGATGTTATTTATATGGACTTCCAGAAGGCATTTGATAAGGTCCCACATAAGAGACTGTTAGCTAAGATAGAAGCCCATGATATTGAGGAAAAAGTACGGATTTGGTTAGGAAGTTGGCTAAGCGAAAGGTGACAGAGAGTAGGGATAATGGGTAGATACTCACATTGGCAGGATGTGACTAGTGGAGTCCTGCAGGAATCTGTCTTGGGGCCTCAATTATTCACAATATTTATTAACAACTTAGATGAAGGCATAGAAAGTCTCATATCGAAGTTTGCCGATGACACAAAGATTGGTGACATTGTAAGCAGTGGAGATGAAAACATAAAATTACAAAGGGATATTGATAGATTAGGTGAATGGGCAAAACTGTGGCAAATGGAATTCAATGTAGACAAATGTGAGGTCATCCACTTTGGATCAAAAAAGGATAGAACAGGGTACTTTCTAAATGGTAAAAAGTTAAAAACAGTGGATGTTCAAAAGAGACTTAGGGGTTCAGGTACATAGATCATTGAAGTGTCATGAATAGGTGCAGAAAATCATCAATAAGGCTAATGGAATGCTGGCCTTTATATCTAGAGGACTAGAGTACAAGGAGGCAGAAGTTAGGCTGCAGCTATACAAAACCCTGGTTAGACCGCACCTGGAGTACTGTGAGCAGTTCTGGGCACCACACCTTCGGAAGGACATATTGGCCTTGGAGGGAGTGCAGCGTAGGTTTACTAGAATGATACCCGGACTTCAAGGTTAAGTTACGAGGAGAGATTACACAAATTGGGGTTGTATTCTCTGGAGTTTCGAAGGTTAAGGGGTGATCTGATTGAAGTTTATAAGATATTAAGGGGAACAAATAGGGTGGATAGAGAGAAACTATTTCCGCTGTTTGGGGATTCTAGGAGTAGGGGGAACATTAGAGCCAGACCTTTCAGGAGTGAGATTAGAAAACATTTCTGCACACAAAGGGTGGTAGAAGTTTGGAACTCTCTTCCGCAAATGGCAATTGATACTAACTCAATTGCTAAATTTAAATGTGAGATAGATAGCTTTTTGGCAACCAAAGGTATTAAGGGATATGGGCCAAAGGCGGGTATATGGAGTTAGATCACAGATCAGCCATGATCTTATCAAATGGCAGAGCAGGCACGAGGGGCTGAATGGCCTACTCCTGTTCCTATGTTCCATAGAGATTTACAGCACAGAAGGAAGGCATTCGCTCGGCACATCTGCGCTGCATCTTTAATACAGCAATCGAAAACTAATCGCACTGCTGTACGCTCTCTCCGTGGCAAATGTATCTACCTCTGCTTCAAATATTTATCCACTTTTCCCTTAAAAGGTGCAATAGTCTCTATCTTAATTACTCCCTGTGTATAATTCCATTTTAAACAACTCTGCATAAATAAATTTCTCCCCACTTTTTTAATGACAGTATTAAATTGATGACCGATCGTCACTGACTCTCCAACCAGAGGAAATAGTCTTTCCTATTCACCTTATCAAAAACTTTCATAATTTTAAATAATCTCTAGTAAATCTCTCTTAGCCTTCTCTGCTCCAATAGAAGCATTTCCGGTATCTCAAGTCTCCTCTCATAACTATAGTTTCTCAACTCTGGTATCATCTTGGTTAATCTATATTCTACACTCTCTATGGCTTTCTATAATGGGGCACCCAAAACTGTACACAGTACTCTAACCGTGGCCTAACCGTTGCCTTCTACAAATTCATCATTATTGCTTTACTCGTACTCTGTGCCCCTATTTTATAAAACCCAAAATGATATTGGACTGTGTTACGGCTTGATGTACCTGCACTCCCACTCTGAAAGAATTATATATTTAATTCTATGTCCTCCTCATGTCTTGTATAATCCTTGTTGTTTACCATCTATTAGTTTATAGCCTAAGCCATAGTCTGAGAGAGTGTTTATTCTACTGCTTTCCAAAGTCTAGAAGATCACAAGAGGGCTTCTGATATATCCAGCAAGCTGAAGATAGTAATAAGGGACGGTAATAAACCCTGGGTATGCTGTATCAGCAGATATTGTGCATTTAAAGTCACACACCGGCTCTAAGGGAGCACCTAGCTTATGAGAATGGTCTTTGATGCTGAGCGTGAGGAAAATATCCGAGCAAGAACCCAAGAACATAACACAAGTATAACAAAAACAGAATGGAGAGTAAAGCTCTCCCAGCTCTCTCTCAACAATACGCCTTAAACTAAACTTCACAAGAACACTCTCAACTGAACCAGTGTGAATTATTCCATTTGCAAAATGCAACTTAGGTGTTGAATTAGGAGCCATTCTTTGCTGTGGACTTAAACCTATTAAGTACTAGCTTGTGGCTGCCCACAATCATTTCACACAGGGCTCTTATAGGCAACAGACAAAGAATACTTCCATCTCATTAGTCTGAACTGGATTTGAACCCACTGTGTCAAATTGTCCCCTGACTGATGTATAGCTATTGTACCATTTTTTATTTGTGTTATTCAAAATATGTTACAGTTTACACATTAGCCATTGCTAAAAATTGTTTTTTTTCCAATAAATATCCCAGTTGATGTTGTTCTCAGTATGAAAATTTAACATACCAAGCAGAAATAACCCACATGTTTTTAGAATAAATTGCAAATGTCATATAGACGTTATTTCAATATGAATGCTTGGATGCACAGCAGGTTTCTATCACATTTCAAACTTAAGTGAAGTGTAAATCTACAAAGTTGAAAAGGCACAAAATTCATAATTAGCATCTTTAACAGCTCAGAAAATAATTCATATACACTACACTTCATTTTATAATATTTCAGATGCTAATATTCTATTTTAATTTGCTATATATATATATATATATAGAAATTAATGCTTTACTGGTATTATGTTTCATCTAAAGCATAGAACACATTACCTTATAAGTACAAAGCTACAATTTAAACATGGAAATGGTTTAGAGGTGACACATGTTAATTTATCACACCAATGACAAGATCCATCTAGAAATTGCACATCATTAAGGTAATATTGCAGGCTTCCATCAAAAGACAGTTAATTAAGCTAATTGAGATGAGCTGTTCTGAAACAAATTAGAAGGTTACATTTCTTATTATTACCAAGGAAGACAAGACCATTTGAGAGTTGGCCAGCCATCTGTAAGATAGGCTTTTATCACACTATACATAGAAACTACAAAGATAGCTATGACCCCCATATTCAATGATTAATTTACAAATTGGTTTTATAAATGTATCCTTGAATAGGCTTTCACAATGCACAATGAAAAGAGCTCTTAGAGTAAGGTTGATGTATTTGATCATGTTTCAAATTATTCCAACTACTATGACAAAAACTGGTAATCAGGTGTAAATGTTTCCGCTCATGATGTTCCAAGAATGATGATGTTCTAAGAATGATGATGTTCTACTTATTCCCATCCAACAAAGAATGAGAGGGTTTTAGAAATCAGCAAAGGATAACCAAGAAATTGATAAAGAGGGAGAAAATTGAATATGAGAGTAAACTAGCAAGAAATATAAAGATAGATTGTAAGAGCTTCTACAAGTATATAAAAAGGAAGACATTAGCTAAAGTAAACGTGGGTCCCCTAGAGGCAGAGACAGAAGCAATAATAATGTGGAATAAGGAAATGGCAGAGACATTAATCAAATATTTTATATCTGTCTTCACAGTAGAAGACACAAAAAACATATCGGAAATAGTGGGGAATCAAGGGTGTAACGAGAGGGCAGACCTTAAGGTAATTAAGATTAGTAAAGAAAAGGTTTTAGGAAAACTAATGGGACTAAAATCAGACAAATCCCCTGGACCTGATGGCCTACATCCTAGGGTTTTAAAAGAGGTGGCTGCAGAGATAGTGGATGCATTGGTTTTGATCTTCCAGAATTCCCTAAATTCTAGAATGGTCCCCGTGGATTGGAAGGTAGCAAATGTAACCCCGCTATTCAAGAAAGGAGGGAGAGAGAAAACAGGGAACTATAGGCCAGTTAGCCTGACATCAGTAGTAGGGAAAATGCTAGAATCTATTATTAAGAATGTAGTAACAGGGCACTTAGAAAATCATAATATAATTGGGCAGAGTCGACACAGTTTTATTAAGGGGAAAAAGTGTTTGACAAATCTATTAGAGTTTTTTGAGGGTGTAATTAACAGGGTAGATAAAGGGGAACCAGTGGATGTAGTATATTAGGATTTTCAAAAGGCATTCGATAAGGTGCCACACAAGAGGTTGTTACACAAGATTAGGGCTCATGGGATTGGGGGTAATATATTAGCATGGATTGAGGAATGGTTAACGGACAGAAAACAGAAAGTAGGAATAAACGGGTAATTTTCGGGCTGGCAGGTTGTAACTAGTGGGATGCCACAGGGATTGATGCTTGGGCCTCAGCTATTTACAATCTATATTAATGACTTAGACAAAGGGACCGAGTGTAATGTATCCAAGTTCGCTGACGGTACAAAACTAGGTGGAAAAGCTGTGAGGAGGACGCAAAGAGTCTGCAAAGGCATATCAACAGGTTAAGTGAGTGGGCAAGGTGGTGCAGATGGAATACAATGTGGGGAAATATGAGGTTATTCATTTTGATGGGAAAAATAGAAAAACAGAATATTTTTTGAATGGTGAGAAACTATTAAATGTTGGTGTTCAGAGGGATTTGGGTGTCCTTGTACATGAATCACAGAAAGTTAACATGCAGGTACAGCAAGCAATTAGTAAGGCAAACGGTATGTTGGCCTTTATCGCAAGGGGGTTGGAGTACAAGAGTAAGGAAGTCTTGCTGCAATTGTACAGGGATTTGGTGAGACCACAATTGGAGTCCTGTGAGCAGTTTTGATCTCTTTACCCAAGGATATACTTGCCTTAGAGGCAGTGCAATGAAGGTTCACTAGATTGATTCCTGGGATGAGAGGGTTGTCCTATGAGGAGATATTGAGTAGAATGGGTCTATATTCTCTGGAGTTTAGAAAAATGAGAGGAGATCTCATTGAAACATATAAGATTCTAAGAGGGCGTGACAGGGTAGATGCTGAGAGGATGTTTTCCCTTGCTGGAGAGTCTAGAACTAGGGGACATAGTGTCAGGATAAGGGGTTGGACGTTTAGGATCGAGACGAAGAGGAATTTCTTCACTCAGAGGGTCATGATTATTTGGAATTCTCTACCCAGAGGGCTGTGGATGCTCAGTCATTGAGTATATTCAAGACTGAGATCGATAGATTTTTGGACACTAAGGGAATCTAGGGATATGGGGATCAGGCAGGAATTTGGAGTTGAGGTCAAAGCTATGATCTCATTGAATGGCGGAGCAGGTTTGAGGGACCAAATGGCCCACTCCAGCTCCTTTTTCTTATGTTCTTAATGCAATGGAGTTCGCAGACACAATTAAGAACACAGCAATATCTGCACTGAATATTGGAAAGTTATATAATTGAAGTGATGTTTCAGGGTCAGCAATTAATAGGCCAAACTTCAAAAAAATATATTATTGATTTGCTTCCATGAGCTTTAGGCAAAGCGACATTTAGGGATAAAAAGGCTCTTCCCTTTAGTAGGGGACATTTTGCCTGCTTAGTATTGACTGGTACTGTGACAAGAGGTTTGGATTTGGAAATGAAGTTCCTTATTCTGAAGCTTCATATAATGTTTTTGCTTCCTTATAGAGAGTGTGTAGCACTGGAAGGTGACTACAACACTAGCTCCTCAGCTAAGTGTTGCCCTGAGTTTGTTTCATCCTTTTTTTTAATCTTAAGCATGATACATAAATCACATGAATGGAGGGAACCCTGCCCCCTCTCAATTCAAGCTGGCGAGCAAATTGTCTGCCCTCTTGGGCATGCCCAAACTAAAAAAAGAGCCAATAACAAAAAACCAATGTACCTTTAAATTGTTTAAATGTTTTTTCTAAATTAATAATATCCAATTATGGTTGTTAAGGTTTATTTCAATATTTAATGGCAGTCAGCAAAATAATTGTAGAATTATGTAACTTTAATAGAATTCCTGAAACTAATAATTCAAAGTACGGATCTTCTGCATACGTGATGGATCTTTGAAGCGAAGAAGTAGAATAAAAACTGTTTGATCTGATGAAATACTTTGCAGAGCTGTTTGCCATGATTTACTTCCTGGGCTTGTACCCAAATTTCTAACTGTTTCGACTGTGAGAGGTTCTCAATTATATTTTAATAATTTTAAAACATTATGCGAATTTTGAAAGCATGCTACATATGCAGTTATGTTTTAAACTGGATAAGTATATATTAATAGAAATATAAAACACTCTTAATAATATTTAAACAGGGCCAAATCAGGGAACAGTAATTATATGGGTCATCCAAAGTAAACTTGAAGTAATGCTCCACTTTAAGCAGCCCCAAGCCTGTCTGTGAAAGAAAACATCTACACATAGTCACACGGTCTACTTGACCTGAGGTTCATTTATGCTGAGTTCCAGGCTACACAGGTAGATTGATTGGAGCTGCCCAACTTATAGTGCTAGGCAACTTTATGATTACTCCTTATAATTTACATCAACGATTTGGACTCTGGAATTGGAAGTACAATATCAAAATTTGTAGATGACACCAAATTGGGGGATATAATTAATACAGAGGAAGACTGCGACAAAATACAAGAAGACAAGTGTGAAGTGATGCATTTTGATAGGAAGAATGAGGAGAGGCAATATAAACTAAATGGTACAATTTTAACGGGGATGCAGGAACAGAGACACCTGGGGGTGCACATCTTTGAAGGTGGCAGTACAAGTTGAGAAGGCTGTTAAAAATGCATATCGGATCCTGGGCTTTATTAACAGAAGCATAGAGTACAAAAGCAAGCAAGTTATGCTAAACCTTTATAAAACACTGGTTAGGCCTCAGCTGGAGTATTGTGTGCAATTCTGGGCACCACACTTTAGGAAGGATATCAAGGGTACAGAAGAGATTTACTAGACTGGTGCCAGGAATGAGGGACTTCAGTTATGTGGAGAGACTGGAGAAGCTAGGATTGTTCTCCTTGGAACAGAGAAGGTTAAGGGGAGATTTGATAGAGGTGTTCGAAATCATGAACGGTTATGATGGAGTAAATAAGGAGAAACTGTTTCCAGTGGCAGTAGCGTCGGTAACCAAAGGACACAGATTTAATGTGATCGGCAAAAGAGCCAGAGGCGACATGAGGAAACATTTTTTTTACACAGCGAGTTGTAATGATTTGGAATGCACTGCCTGAAAGGGTGGTGGAAGCAGATTCAATGGTGACTTTCAAAAGGGAATTGGATAAATACTTGAAGGGAAAAAATTTACAGGGCTTTGGGGAAAGGGCAGGGAAATGGGACTTCAAAGAGCCGGCACAGGCATGATGGGCTGAGTGGCCTCCTCCTGTGCTGTACCTACTATGATATGTTAACAATCTTGCAGAATGGATGTGTAAATGGCAAATGAATTTCAATATCGATAAGTGTGAGGCGGTGCATTTTGGTAGGAGGAATAAGGAGGCTGTCGAGTCCTTGGAAAATAAGTCTCAGTGGGGTAGAGGCACAAAGGGATCTAGGAGTACAGATTCACAAATTCTTAAAAGCAGCAACACAGGTTAACAAAGCCAAAAAAAGTAAAAACAAAGCACTGGGGTTCAATTCTAGAGGAATAAAATTCAAAAGCAGAGAAGTTATGTTAAACTTATACAGAACTATGCATAGTTCTGGTCTCCATATTGCCTTAGAGGCGATGCAACGAAGGTTCACTAGATTGATTCCTGGGATGAGAGGATTGTCTTATGAGAAGAGATTGAGTAGAATGGGCCTATACTCTCTGGAGTTTAGAGGAATTGTAGGTGATCTCATTGAAAGATACAAGATTCTGAGAGGGCTTGACAGGTAGATGCTGAGAGGCTGTTTCCCTTGGCTGGAGAGTCTAGAAAAAGGGGGCATAATCTCAGGTTAAGGGGTCAGACATTTAAGAATGAGATGAGGAGGAATTTCTTCACCCAGAGGGTTGTGAATCTTTGGAATTCTCTACCCCAGAGGGTAGAGATCAAGACTGAGATCAATAGATTTTTGGATTCTAGGGGAAACAAGGGATATGGGGATCGGGCGGGAAAGTGGAGTTGAGATCAAAGATCAACCAGGATCTTATTGAATGGCGGAGCAGGCTCGAGGGGCCATTTGGCCTATTCCTGCTCTTATTTCTTATGTTCTTATTACAAAAAGGATGTAGAAGCACTGGGGAAAGTGCAAAACAGATTTACATGAATGATACCAGAACTGAGTGGGTACAACTATCAGGAAAGACTGAACAGGCTGGAGCTCTTTTCTCTGTAAAAGAGAAGTCTGAGAGGTGACCTGTTAGAGGTCTTTAAAGTTATGAAGGGATTCGATAAGGTAGACGTGGAGAAGATGTTTGCACTTGTGGGGGAGTCCAAAGCTTGAGGCCCTGTATATAAGATAATCACTAATAAATCCAATAAGGAATTCAGGAGAAACTTCTTTACTTCAAGAGTGGTGAGAATGTGGAACTCGCTACCGCACAGAGTGGTTGAGACGAATAGCATACTTGCATTTAAGGGGAAGCTAGATAAGTACATGAAGGAGGAAGGGATAGAAGGATATGTTGATAGGGTGAGATAAAATAAGGTGGGAGGAGACTCGTGTGGAGCATAGACACCAGCATAGACCTGTTTGGCCGAATGGCCTGTTTCTGTGCTATAAAATTCTATGCAATTCTATGTAAAACAATTTTTTTTTGCAAGAGTCTGACTTTTTGGAGCAGGTTACAAAACAATACTCAACAGTTAAGATGCAACACTTTTGAATAAAGATGGTCTACTAGTATAAAGTATTGTAGTGTTTTGGTGATATCTTAAAATAAAATTGTGGCATTAGGAAGATACAAAGGCATCAAGAACAAAACAAATACTTCAGGTCAACCTAGATTAGGCAACTGTGATTGTTTTTATTGATAACACACATTGATAGGCACTGGCTCCAGTCCCAGCAAATTTAGAATGATTAGCATCACCATACACATGCAAACATTATTCTAATTATGCTACCAATTGTTACAATCCCAAGTGAAAATATTGAGAAATAATTGTTTTAGCTGCTTCAGTAGTGTGTTAGAGGCAAGAAAGAAGTGACCTTTAATATATATATTTTCCAATAATATGTTTTGCTCAATGCAATCGAAACTTTTCCACTTTTGAACCTAGTGTTAGCATCAAACACTCCGAGGTCAGGTACAACACAGGCTCACATATTAAGAATACTCACATGGGACAGACACAAGAGAGATAGGAACATAGGAACAGGAGTAGACCATTCAGCCCCTCCAGCCTGTTCTGCCATTCAATTAGATCATGGCTGATCTGTTACATCAGATACCAGGTTATGATGAACTGAGCATGAGTGATTGTCTTCAGGACAACAAGGGTAAGGGGAGAAAATTGGAAGGGGGTAGAAGGAAGGAATATACATCAGAGAGTTGCTGCAAGATTATTTTTTCTGACTTAACAATTGTTTCATCAGTCACAATGTCTGAATCAGGAACAAAGAATTTATGTGTTTTGTCTCCAAATATTCAGAACGTGAACAAAGATTAGAATGGTGGTGATAAATTAATGGCATTGCGGGCTGTGCTGAGCATTTCTTATTTGGTATGCATCACTGACATTCCCAGTCAATTCAAGTCTGTTGTTCCTCAATAAAAATGACTGCAGTCTGACATTTAAATCCACTAACGATTCCAAAGTCTCTCTGTGCTCTCATAAACCTGCAATTAAGTCACCTCATCCTGGTCTTGGTTTTTCTGTAAAAAATAAACTTGCGTTTTAAAACGCTTCATTTGACTAAGCAAATCCAACTGCTTTACAAAAGCTGTGATACACACATGGAACAGCAACACTTCGCAAGCTTGTTTCAGTTAATATTTGAACTTCAAATCACAGGAAGTATATTCTACCAAAAGAATTAAGCTAAATAATAACAAAAATTCAAATATTATCCATACTAAACAACAATCTAATGGTATAGTATATTACGCATAGAATGCCAATACCTAGAGAACTGAAGGCATGGCCACCAATGTTGGGGTGAAGGGAATGAGAGATGAAGAGGCCAGCAATGGATGAATGGAGAATTTTGGGGACATTGTAGGGTTGGAGGAGGTGACAGAGATAGGGAAGGGCAAAGCCATGAAGGAATTTCAACATGAGGATGAGAGTTTAAAATGGATGCTTTGGGGAACCAGGAGCCAATGTAGGACAGGAATGATTGTTGATTGACCAAGTCTTGGTGCAGGAAAGAATACGGACAGCAGATTCTTGAATGAAATCAAGCATACAGAAAGTGGAGGATGAGAGTCTGACCAGAAGAGCATTGGAATAGTCAAGCTTTGAGGTGACAAATCACCAATAAGCTGGGCGATCAACCCTGGTTCAATGTAAAAAGGAGTGCCAGGAGCAGCACCAGACATATCTTAGAATGAGGCACCAACCTTATGATGCTACAACACAAGACTATCTGCATACTAAGAACCAAAAGCAGCATGCTAGAGCCAGAACTAAGGGTCCCACAACTAACGGATCAGAGAAAAGCTCTGTAATCCAACCACATCTAGTCGGGAATGGTGGCGGACAATCAGGCAACTACCAGGAAGAAGACACTCCATGAACATCTCCATCCTCAACTATGGCACTGGCCAGCATGCAATTATATTAGACAATGCTGGAGTGTTTGCAAACATCTTCAGTCAGAAGTGTCAAGTGGACAATCCCATTCGACCTCCTCCCGAGATCCCCAGTAACGCAGATGCCAGTATCCTGCCAATTTAGTTCAATTCACATAACATTCAGAATCGATTGAGTGCACTGGACACAGCAAAGGCCACGGGCTCTGACAACATCCCGGCTGTAGTGTTGAAGACCTAAGTACTGGAATTATCCACCCATTCCCAACCAAGCTATTCCAGTGCAGCTACCCGACAAAGTAGAAAATTGCCCAGGTATGTGCTAGCCATAAAAATCAGGAGAAATCAAACTGACCATTAACACCCTCAGTCTTATTTCTCCCAGTCAGCAGCAAAGTGATGGAAGGAGTTGTCAATACCTACTCATCAATAAGCTACTCACCAACGTTCAGTGATTCTGCTAGAATCACTTAGCTCCAGACCTTGTCATGTTCTTGATCCAAGCACAGGCACAAGAGCTGATTGCCAAAGGAGAGGTGAGAGTAACTGCGCTTGACATCAAGGCAGCATTCAGCCAAGTATGACACCAAGAAGCCCTAGCAAAACTGAGGTCAATCGTGGTCAAGGTGAAAACAGTCCAGCTGCTGGAGTTAGACCTGACAGAGAAGAAGTTGGTCGGGGTTGTTGCAGGCCAATCATTTCTGTTCCAAGTCATCGCTGCAGGAGTTCCTGAAGGCAGTGTCCCTCACCCAACCACCTTCAGCTGCTTCCTCAATTGTTTTCTCTCCATCATGTTAGAAATAGGGCTGTTCACTGATAAGTCTACACTATTCAGCTCCATTCACAGCTCCTGCAATAATGAAGCAGCCCAAGTTAGCCTACAGCAGGACCTAAACAGCATCCAGGCTGGGGCTGTCATGTAGCAAGTAACATTCGTGCCACAAGAGTCAGGCAATGACCATTTCTAACAAGAAAAGGCCCAACCACCATCACAGAGTCCCCTCCCATCATCATCCTGGGTTTCCCCTGTGACCAGAAGCTTAACTAGCCCAGCCGTATCAACAATGTCACGACAAGAGCAGGGCAGAAGCTGGGTAGTCTACAGCAGGTGGTTCGTCTCCTGACTCTTAAAACCTTTGCACGATCTACAAGGATCAAGTGTGTAAGCCGTAACAACAGTCAAGAAGCTCAACACCAGCTTCTGCCATTGCAAGTCAGTATTCATTCCCTCCGTTACTGGTGCACTGTGGCTGCAGTATGTACTATCTACCGAATGTATTACAGCATTTACTTCGACTTCCCTCCCCGCAACCTTTACCTCCAAGAAGAGCAGCTGCACAATTATGTGATCATCACCACCTCCAAGTTACCCTCCAAATCACACACCCTTCTGACTTGGATATTTATTGTTGCTAAATCAAAATATTGGAATTCTCTACCTAACACCACTGTGGAAGCACGGTCAGCACAAGGACTACAGCGATTGAAGGAGAAGGCCCACCACCACTTTCTCAGGTTGCCTTGGATCAACAATAAACGTGGCATTGCCTGTGTCACCCTCATCCCAAGAAACAAATCAGCATGCTGATGCCTACTCAAATTATTTTACAACACTATTAAGATCTTCAAATGATTTTTATGACACAGGTCATCACCAGAATGTTTGTTGATTTAAAAGTCAAGATTTATTCTATAGGGGAATGGAACAGCCTGGATTGTATTTGGAAAGCAGACCAAAAAAATTATACACCTGATATGCTCGCCAACTCTCCTGTTTGTAATTATTTTTGTCAATGTAGCAAAGATGTTTCTTTTATGCTAAGAGGAGCAAATTTATGGGGATAAAACCATTAACCCTCTTGGAGCAGGGAAGCATTGCTTTACCTGCGCAGCTCCCCAAAGATTTTGCGCTAGACCCACGGTACCCATATTTTTGCACTTTTGGCCATCAGAAATCTGGGTTAGAATAAACCCTGAAAGCAGCATTCACATTTTTACAAAAGGTACTCCAACAAAAGTAAATCTTGAATACAGGCATTAAAGCAAGTGATTTAGTGTAATTACAGTATCAGTGGACTGGGTGGTACATTCCCTTTTGACCTCTAGGCTCTGAGTTTAAATACAGCCCAAACCAATGAGATTAAAATCTCATTCTGACAGATATAGAAGTCCTATGTGAAATGAGCGGGTGAATTCTGTAGGAGAAATGCCCTAAGATTTGCCTCAAATATGCCCTTGAAATTAAGCCAGTAGTCAGACTGAATGCTAGGAAAGGAAAAGGCTAATACTAATTAAACAATGGAGGCTCATACAAACAAAACATTGCTTACCAGGGATAGAACAAAAGCCATCAAGACCACAAGCCCAGAGACAGCTCGTTAAGGGGCACTTATCTGGACCTGTGTCCGATCCGTTTGTTAGTAAAAACCTAATAAGGCAGAGAGTAAACGAGCAACCTGGCATGTCTGGATGCCAGCGCTTCATTGATTTGGAGGTTAGCGGGGGTACCAACAGGCCAGTGTGAGGGACTCGTCGGACCTTAATTTAGTTTGAGTTCTTTTAGTATTTCATGTAGCAGTCTTTGCAACAGAAAGTGCCGGAGTTCTTTGTCTAATATACGCAGAAGAGTGTCTCTGTAAAATCATAAAGTGCATCTCTGACAGAGACAGGAAGGTTACAGAAGTTAAGATTGTATGGCTATACCAGCCAGATACAGGCTGATATAAGGGTGTCACTTAGATGTACAAGTTTTCCTGAGATCAAGGGAGGTGAGATTTAAGTCAGCTAGTCCAGATACAGTGGCCAACACAGGTGAATTTACCCAGGAACAAATGTTCCAGGAGGAACAAATAGCACCTCTACAGACGGAAGTTCATAACTCTGATGTCTCAGAAGGCTAACAACGTCCGTCCAGAGGAAGGCGAGGCAGCCAGTTCATCCACACCAGCTCATAAGGAAGAGGTTGTATAAGTTCTGGAAACATTGCAAACTACAAGCATATAGACTTGCCCACAAATACTGTTAACTTGTCGGCTATCTAAGTCGTCTAATCCTAAATTAATTTCACCAATTACCTAAATTAATTTCACCAATCAATCTCAGACACTGATAGCTGCAAATTTATAATCAGCAAGCAATTGCAGCTAAATCATTACTGACATAACTGAATTGCCTTTGTAACCTCTTATTTATTTCATCAATTAACCCCATCTACTATTTATTTGCATACTCAAGGGCGGAATTTCCTGTGGGGACATAATCGGGGCATTACACCTGAAATTATGCACATTCGTGCATCCATTTTGCCAATGTCTATTTAGACTCAAATTTCCTGCCAATCTTATTAGTATATGCTGGAGCGTAAAAATGGACGCAAATAAGTGGAAATCAGTGTAAACAATTGGGGCCCGAGGAAAACGCTGAACTCACACCGTATATTCTTTCTTTAAGTATGAAAATTAAAGTTTCAAGCCAACTAACCATTACTCATGCACAAATGACACAGCATGATTAAGAACATGCAATTGTGGAAGCTTTTCAATTTTTAAATGTGACTTATACCGATGCCACAAAAATGCATTCAAAAGGAACAGTGCAGGTCTCAGTGAAGATAATTAAAAAATCATTGCTCAAAAATTTGCAATACAACACTTGAAAAATGACTGTTTCCTGCTGCTCCTAAATTTCTACATTTATTTTTACACCTGTTTTGAAGCACAGCAATTGCAGAAAATTCACATGTATCAACCTTTAGCCTTGGGGATGGAGCTATTATAATGAGCCCGAGATGCATTCAAACACAGGGACATGTGTAAAGCACTTGCGTCTGAGCTTCCTCAATCTTTTATGCTGGGCATTTTCTTTACTCCCTGATTACACGTGCCTCTAGGTGCAAATACACAGGAAATACCACCCCTCAAAGTTTAAGTGCTGTTATCTATGATTGTCAGGTTAATAAACAAGCGTTAGTTCTTGGTTTGTTGCCTGAATTCTTCTTTGATAATTGGCAAGAAAGGGTTAATTAATTCACTCAGTAGCTTACGTGGATCCTGATGGGAGTTTGGTGGTGTAAATGCTAATATAACTCGAACTGCTTCATGTAAGATAGTTCAGCTAACCAAATTTGGGCATCATGAACTCCTAGGCATAGACTGGGTGGTAAACCCTAAACAGTTCCTTGATGAGGAATTAAGGTGAAGGGGATAAGGATAGAGTATCGTTTCCAATATTCTTACAACTGTCAGCCAGGGAGGCACAGAACTAAACTGGGATTAAATTAGCAATCTCAGTCAGAAATGGCTAGTGCAGGAAATAGAAAAATTCATACTGGTGCGTTTGGTGTGGGCTGCAGAGGTAGCCTTTAAGACATATTAATGAAGCAGAATAATAGGAATTTCACTCTGCATCTGCTGAATTATGTCCAATCTGGGAACTTTTGATGCTTGATATTGAGCGTCCAAAGTGGAAACATACTTGCTTGCCCAGTGCTAACATCTCTCATGCAAAAATATGTAAGAAAATTAAAGTACTAACAGAATATTAACTTACATGTGTGGAAAAAACAAAATAAGTATTTTGTACTGCATTCATCTTCTGTAAATGAAAGAAGCAGAAGACTAGGCAAAGATCCATTGTGTTTAGAAATTATTTTTCTCCACTATTACTGAATTTGAGACCCAGTAACTTGCAGGACAAACCCCTTGTCTCTTGTAATAAAAACAGAAAATGCTGGAAATACTCAGGTCAGGCAGAATAGAATCATTGAATAGCTACAGCACAGAAGGAGGCCATTCAGCCCATCAAGTTTGTGCCTTTTGTCAGAGTTCTAACAAGGTCATCAACCTGAAACGTTAACTCTGTTTCTTTCTCCACAGATGCTGCCTGACCTGCTGAGTGTTTGCAGCATTTTCTGTTTTTATTTCAGATTTCCAGCATCTGCAGTATTTTGCTTTTGTTCCCATGTCTCTTGTGCTTGGTTATGTATCTTATAGCTATCTATATTTTGATACCTGAATGACTTTTCTTTCCATACAGATTCAAGGGTTAAGTTACGAGGAGAGATTACACAAATTGGGGTTGTATTCTCTAGAGTTTCGAAGGTTAAGGGGTGATCTGATCGAAGTTTATAAGATATTAAGGGAAACAGATAGGGTGGACAGAGAGAAACTATTTCCGCTGGTTGAGGATTTTAGGAGTAGGGGGCACAATTGCTAAATTTAAATCTGAGATAGATAGCTTTTTGCCAACCAAAGGTATTAAGGGATATGGGCCAAAGGCAGGTATATGGAGCTAGATCACAGATCAGCCATGATCTTATCAAATGATGGAGCAGGCACGAGGGGCTGAATGGCCTACTCCCATTCCTATGTTCCTATGTAAGTCGATCACTCAAAGAAATCTTTTAAGCGGTTTCTTTTTTTGGATCAATCTGTATTAATATGTTATATATTCTGCAGAGAATATGAAACAATAAACTCCTGTAGAAAATGGAAGGATTACATTGCAGTACTTGGCTAATAACCATGATTATCCTTCAGGGTGACCGTCATCACACTGATTAAACCCTGCGCCATACGTCGATGAGTGCGACTGCTTCCCATCACTTCTGGCAAATTTCTAATATCAAAAAAAACTGCTGGAGAATGTCTAACTAAATTTGAATACTAAATATTCCCAACAGTATATATTATGTAAAATATAATTATATAAAATACCCAAGAGGGATGGAAGGCTGGAATGCAATCTCTGGCGTTCTGATGTCTGTTGAAAAAAAAATTCACGAATGACAGATTGGGGTATAAATTATTTTATGCAATGCTGCTTTGATTCAATCACAGCCTTAGAAATGCTCATATTCAAAACAGTTCTTTATTTCGGCTCTAACCTCTTTGAAGTCCTAGTATAAGTTTTCTGATAGTATGCTGCTCACAGAAACTTGTCTATCCATGATCCCATTTGGTGACTGCAGATATTCAGTGTGCCGAGTGACTGAATTGCATTTCTCTCCTCTCTGCAGCCGCTAACAAGACAATTTCTCGGAATTCAATAAACCTTAGAGACCCACTATCTGAATGTGCAGCTTTTTCAGATTAACCTATCCAATCACACACACACCAAGGCAGCTTTTAAAAAAAAACCCGATCTCAACTCTATTTCATCAATTTTGTTGCTGATATAAACCTTTGGCATTTTATCAGTTTTTAAAGTCACACTTGTTAACAGTAATTTCACTCGAGGGTAAAAGGTAGCATTTGAACGAAACCAAAACCAAATCTAATTTTACTTTATCTCTGCCCAGAATACAACAGTCAACAATTTCAAGTGAGAAAGGGACTTGGAGCTTTGTCATGGTCATTCATCCACTATAGAAGTCAGCAATTTTGCAATGTTCTTGAAAGTACTGCATAAACCAAGTGGCTTGCAATAGCAAAAAACGCTTTTTCTTTACCTGACTGTTATCAAGCCTTTAATTGAGATTTAAGATTAACATTATCCTCCATTCAGTATTAGTGTTGCAAGAGCACTTTAGGGCAGGATAGAACTATAACCACACATTGAGACTAATATCAATATCACACACCAAAATCCAGCTTATTTCTTTAGAAATTCCCTTCTTTTTAGTTCCTTTGCCGACAAATTTCAGCATTTGGCAAAGTGAATGATGGCCATGCTGAGAAGCAGAGTATTTCATCTCTCTGTGCAAGCATTCTCTGGCCAAGTCGTTTGGAGGTTAAAGTTCAGAAGGCGAATGGACTCACTCAGGAATCTCTAACACCAAGCTCAGGACTGCAGCTGTGTCAGATTTTTTATCAAATTGATAATGTCATGTTTGTGCCAACACTGCAGAAGCAGAAAAAACTTGGAGGGGTGGGTAACTCGACCATCCTCTCTTATTAATCCATTCTTCCCTTCTGTCAGTAAATCGGTATTACTATTATTAAAGCTGTTAAGAAAATGGATTTAATGTACAGTTTCTATCATATTAACTGCTCATTACTTCCACCAACAAAATTTATGACAACAGATCACAATCGCTTTGGGGGGGAAATTAGGCCCCATCGCGCCCGATTCCAGAGCAAAAGATAGTAGTTGGGGTCCAATTTACGGGTGCAATCTCCAGTGCCCGATTCCATCCCCCCCCCCCCCCCCGCAATTTGACAGCCGGCGATTTTCGAGCATTCCCGTGCACCTGCTGGAAACAGGCGACGGGTCCCTTGCATATGCTAATCAGAGGCCTAAGGCCTGTTTTAGTACTCTTATGCTAAGTTTAGCAAAAACCGGGCGGAGCATGCACCGTGTGTGTTTTGCTGAGTATTTCCGGGTCTACAGCGGCCCAACCAAGCGGTACAGTAGTCTAAATGGTTATGGTACTGAACTACCAACCCAGACGTCACAAGCTCTCCTCCTGGGTCCACATCAATACTGCGGGCCGCTGCAGGCTCGCGCTTGACCTCCCTCATCGCATGACTTTACCTGCAGGTCGGCTCCGCGTTGGAGCTGGCTGATTTTTTTTAGGGCCCTAAACGACGAGCTACATCTGGATGTCCAATGTGCATCCACAGCTTACCGGTATAATGCAGATGAGGCTCAAGGCCCAAATTCCAGCGACCCTTGGGGCTTAACTTCAGATGCGCGTTGGAGGTGCAAGGGCCACTTTGCGAAGGTTTTCGGTGCAGGACCAATTTCCCGGCCTTTGCTTTTTTAAAAATTTGTTCTTGGGATGCCGACACTGGCAAAGCACCATGTCTTGCCCATTCCTAGTTGCCCTGAGGGCATTAAGTGACTACCACATAGTATGGAACTAGAATCCTGTTCAGGCTAGACTGCATGGGTGGCAGATTCCCTTTCATGAGGGACATAAGTGAACTAGTTAAGTTTTTACGTCAATCCAGAAGCTTTCATGGTCATTTTCCTGGTGCCAGTCCACAAATTAGCAAATTTATTGAATTCAATTTCACAACTTGCCATCGTGGGAGTTGAACTTATGACACCTGGGTTTCTAATTCAGTACCGTAACCATTTAGATTACTGCACCCATGTGAAATAACAAATTTGAGGAGCTTTAATTTCTTACACAATGGGCATTCTTGCAATAAAGATATTTTAAACTACTTCTGTATTTTTGAAAAAGCTTTTCCCTTTAACGTTTTACTTGTACAGCTTTCTGAAAATGCAACAATTCAGCTCCTACAGGTCTGGAGCAAGTACTCTAATTTATCTTTTTAACAGCAATCTACGTAGCATATTGATGATGATGACCAGCAGTAGCAAACATTCCTTCAACCTGCCCTCACCACAGAATTTAAAACACAATGTGGACGTTAATTGGGAGATTGCTAGCATTACTTAGAGGTTAGAAAGAAGACTAACTGCTCCGCTGGAATGTTAATCTACTGGAAGAAGGAACTAACCAAGAAATTGTAGCAGTGGGTTGAATAATGTTACCTTTGAGTACTGACTGAGCTATATACAAATAATGGTGGGCACTTTAAAGGGTTTGTTTGGAAACAACAGTGAGTCCTTTCAATGATAAATAATTTTGCAAGGGAAGTTTTTGTTATCAGATCTGACATGGCTTCCACTTCAATAAATATACACACACACGTACACATGCATACTAGTGGATCTCCTGTGGCGTTGCTCATGGGAAATCAGATAATATGCCATTTTATAAGGACAGACGCATTATGCCATGTGATGCATTATGCATTATTTTGCTGCTAAGCTGAATCAGTGTCTATTTAAGTCCACAAAGTCTAATTGATAAGAACACATGGATGAAGTCAGTGAAGATTAACTGCTATTCAGGCTGGAGATCAAAATGCTGTCTTTATTTGTGGGAAGTTTAATTACGAGTCCGTACACATTGTGCTTCCAGAATGCTCTGATTCTGGACAGTTTCACAAATATTCCAATGCCTGCCTTTATTTCTTCGTATTTTTTTTTGCAGACAGTATGTGACATCAGAAGTGTGACAGACAGGAGGTGCACATGTACGTGAAGTTTTTACAATATAATTAGAAAATCTCCTGGTTTAGCCAGGAATCACCCTACTAAAAATAGCATTGCTATATTATTAAGCTTTTTCTTTACACATTCAGCTTTCAAGTTATGTGAAAAGACTTTTTTTTTACAAATTAAGGTATTTTCCTTACAAAAAGGCTGTGAATCCTCAGTCTCCACCCCCACCCCCCACTCTCCCATTTTCCATCCTTTCCATGGTCCATTCAGGCTACATGTCTCTGCCACTGAGAGGGTAGGTCAGGCATCTTTTGCAGACCACTGCCAATATCACTCGTTGGTCAACTATTAGCTGATAAGTGACAGAAGCCCATTGAGGAGCCCATATTGCCCCAAAAGCTCCTAGCTGGCACTTAGGGTCTCCTTGCGCAGCGTGCCTTTGAGCAAAGTGGGGATCAGATCTAGGATCATGGAATTTTACAGCACAGGAGGGGGCCATTTGGCCTATCGTGCCTATGCTGGCACTCTAAAAGGGCTATCCCAATTGGTCTCATTTCCCTGCCCTCCCTTTCCCCATACCCTTTGTATCCTCCTACTCCATGGAAACGTGCATTCAAATACATGCTGCTACCCTCGCATAGGCTTTATCAGGGTCTGTTTCAACAGCATCTGAAATTTTTAGTAATTTGTAACAATGAAGCAAATGTGTAGAAAGCAGAGCTGTGGGAGTTAATTAAGACAATGCTACACGTTCTTAAGCAGTTTCACAAGTTGATCATCAAAGTGTGATAACGATTTATCTCATTTTTTACTATCCATCTGTACCTCCAGATTGCTTACCACAGGAATAATAATATCTTAGCTGTGTTATGGGACAAATCAACAGACTATGTTTTAATTTTTCCATTCAGCCTACAGTGAGTCATTACTTTGTCCCTTTATACAACGCTTATATCTACACAAATGATTTTCCACCAATTTTATTCTGGCATTATAAAAAGTGTCATTGCAAAGGACATTGTCACCATAGAAATATTGCTCATGTTTCCTTCAACTATATTGGTGAACATACAACACTATCACTCCATCAGCATCATGAAAATATCACAGCGTGTCATGTGTATTACATCACTGTGATGAAAATGACCCTCAATGTCTTTCAGACTCTGTTCTCTTCCTTCACCCTTCAAAATGACAATAATCCCCTTTGAACTGTAGTAACAGTGGCTGGTAGTAAAATATTACATTAGAACAACCTCTGGAAAGAAAATCAGTTTAATTGTAATTGGATCAGCTATTAATTCTGTTTAATAATGGAAGTATATTCAATGAGTACAAAAAAAACAACACATTTTACCAAAACAGAATTCAAAACCAGTACAAAAATTAGTTTTATAGCAGGCAAATATCTCCCTATTTCTTTTTTAAAAAGCTACTTTCATTTCCACATAGGTTTGCTGCACCCTTGAGTTTAATATATCAGTTTATCTATAATGGGAAAATTACACTGAAAACACCAGTACGTGAACTGATACTTTAATGATAGCTCAAATGGAAGATCAGCAATGTTTCATTTTTTAAAATGGTAAAATGTGCGTGTTTCTACAAAATCTATAAGGTACCTTGTTTCCAATGGCTTTTTTAGGTGGGAAATAAAAGGTGTTCACTAAAGGGAACTTGGTCCGTAGCCTGTTGTGTAGTGCTCTGAACTCAGTGTATCTCCTGTACACATTCCATTCGTCATCTTTGATTCGGATGTAAACCTGCCATTACACAAAAAAAATGGTTAATACTCATGTCGATGTTTACAGAGAAAGTAACAAGACCATTTTCTGCTACCCAACTACAAATGGTTTGGAAAAACATGAAGCGCTCATCTTCAATCATGAAGAACCCAAGCACAAGGAAATCACAGATAATTTATCACTTTACTATGCACGCACCACCAAGCTGTTATCAAGGACAACAGTTGACACTCTCTATAATGACTTACAATCTTATTCAAGATAAAGAAAATCGACACCCAGTGTAGAAGAAAGTTTTAAAGGTTTTCCACCATCTTACGCTCAACACTTAAAGATTATGACACATACATTAAAAAAAACAGGAATTGTTGCAAGTTTAACACTTTTAACTAGGTATTTTTCAATTTCATGAAATTACCAAATGACACGGCATTTCAAAATCATTACAGCTCAGCTTCTTACAGTAAAATGAGTTATAGCTGCATTCTTGTGAACATTCTATGTAACAGTAGAACAGTGTTAAATTAAAGATAATAGATTTTAAAGCTCCAAATATGGTCTGCATCCATTACTAAGCAAAACATCAACTCTTCCATTTGTGATTATTTACAATGAATCTTATGGCATTGACAGATGGCTGTTGCGAAATTGTTTAAATTGCAATTTGTTACTGAATGTAGCTTGTTCTGCTCCAACATGAAGAATTCTGCAACAGCAGGCCGTCTGGCTTCACCAATTCCAAAACTTACCAAAGTACAGCTGTTGCCAAAACAACAACTGCTTTTCAGACCTCTGCCACTTACAATAATATCACATTTTGATCTTAAAATGCTACTGCTCCTTGCTGACTTAATTTGACTGCAAAGGCAATTCTGAACCAAATTGCTGTTTTCAGAGTCCATTGTTCTGAAATTGTTTCTAGTCAGCTACGTGCAGCAAAATGTTCACTCAACTAGGTCTGTGTTCGTAAACCTCAATAAGCCTAAAAACAGCTGACTGGTGTAGTTGGGGTTTTACCTCTAAAGGTTACTTCAATATTTCAGCCCAGTGAAGACATTTTTTCTGTAATTGTCTTTGATAAATGTAGCAACTTATAAGGACAAGTAGGAAATGGGGGAGAAAGTGGTCCTCGTTGTGCCTGTTTGTCGGGTGGAAAATGGGGCAAAAAAGATCAATTTTGAGGTGCAACGTCCCATGCCCGATCTGCATCTGCATTAGGGGCACTGTCATATAGGTAAAGGTGGCTTTCTAGGCGTCCCTGCTGCCTGCCTGAAACAGGTGTTAGGTCCCTTACAAATGCCTGTTTGAGCACCCCTGTTTGAGCACCCCTGCCGGGAATTATTCTGCCCAGAGTGGAGCAGGCACCGGGCCTGTTAAACTCAGAATTACCAGTTCCACATGCGGCCTAACCAGCGGTCCTTAAAGGGACCGCATCAGGGCACAACAAAAATATAAGTAATTTTTCATACTTACCTTCATGTGGAGCCAGAAGGAGCAGAAGTGCTCCTCCCAGCTCCACAGCAATACTGCGGGCCACTGCCGGTCACGCTAGCCCGCTCCCATTCCTCTCCTCCCCCCGCCCCAAGGATTTACCTGAGGGCTACTGCCGGTGAGGCGGGGGGCCCAAATTGTTCCCGAGGCAAATGACTAGCAGTCTCTGGAGGTGAGACAGGCGCTGGCAGCTCACTGCAATTATTAAAATGAGGCACGAGGGTCAATTTCGGACAAGCCTCGGGCCTCCAGCTTCTGGTGCGCCGACTGTTCTTCGTGTGAAGACAGGCCGAGACCAATTTCTACCCCTGTCTATTATGAAGCTTCAGGCGAATGAACTTGAAGCCATAATTTCTGGTATCACATGATACCTGGAGTCTCTTTGACAGGTATTTTACAAGTAGTTTTTACACTGATTTTCAAATTATTCTCACATCTCTTTTTAAGCACTCTAACCTCTGACAATGTAGTTCTTAAATTATCAAATAAAAGGAGAGCTGGCATGAGTGAGCTACCTATTCCAGCAGACTCTGAGTGCCTCTCCTAATAACCTGGTCAAGATCAGGAAGTCATGTCACCTTTAGAAATACTTATTCTCAGAATGTTCACTTCTGCTGTTCAGTAAACCAATTCTCTGGTATGTGGAAGACAATAAACATTGGTACAAAATGTTACAGCAGAGTGAATGATTATTGTAGACATACAGCAAAGTTAATTTATATCAGCTATTTTGTTACTGGATCAGTTGTAATTAAGAAAGCCCAGTGAAAGTTTAAGTATTCAGTTTGATTTCATTCGATGTGCCTACAATTTATGGCCTTGTTTCAATGAGAATCTTTCTAACCCAGGATTGGGGGGGGGGGGTGGGGCAGAGATGAGAGAAGCAGCAGAGTTGTGAGCAGAACACGTATTAGAAGCAGAGCAGCCGAAGGATTGCTCTCTCCTGATGAGCTGTGTAAAACTCAGAATCAGCTTGTGAAATTGAGCAATCCAGAAACGCAGACCACAGCATTTAGTCACAGGATAAATACAGAGTAGGACAGCCAGACGGCCCATCTTAGCTCAGCTTATCTCTCCAGGAAGGAAAAGCTACAACACTCCAATCAAAGCATATAACTGGCTCTTAACTGACTGTAAGGTTTTTATTTTCTTTACTCTATCCAGAAGAAATTCTTCTCGGTATCGGACCTAAATTTTCTTTTTATTAGCTGAACCTATACAACTGAATATCTTATATATTTCTAAAACGTACACTCTCAGTTGCCTTGTTTCAAGGTTTCAGCAGATTTTATATTACAGTTAATGTCACTGGCTGAGCACACGTTTCTTGTACAGCTAGCGACAACACCAAAATAAATTTGTGTCTTTGCCAACGTTGATCGGTGGGAGGTGCTGGTAAAAATGTGTCTTTTCACCCGCCAGCCTCAGCAAAGCCTGTTAGTTTGTTATGCCATCAAGGTTTTCCCTTGAATTCCCACTGCTTTAATCTTATGAGCAGCCTTTCTTGGAGAACTTCATCAAAGGCTTTCTAGAAATCCAGGTACTTGACATCAAAAGGCTTCCCATAGTCTACTTTGGCTGTCACTCCTCAAAAAAGTCAACGAGGTTGGTCAGGTAGTATCCTCCCCTTCTGAAGCCACATTAGCTATTTTTTTTTAAAACTCAGTTATCATACAGATAACAAGTTTGTTCCCAATGATTGATTCTATTACATTACTTGTTATTAACATAAAGCTAATGAGTCAATAGTTTCCTGAATTCATTTCATCCAAAACTCTGCTACTCGTATTCTGACTTGCACCAAGTCCCATTCACTCATCTCCCCTATGCTCCCCTAAATTGGCACCTAGTCCAGCAACGCCTCGAATGTAAAATTCTCATCCTTGTGTTCAAATCCCTCCATGACCTTGCCCCTCCCTAGCTCTTTAACCTCCTTCAGCCCTACAACCCTTCGAGATCTCTGCACTCCTCCAATTCTGGCCTCTTGCGCATCCTCGATTTTAATCACTCCACCATTGGTGGCCGTACATTCAGCTGCCTAAGACCTATGCTCTGGAATTCCCTCCCTTGATCCCCCCAAGCCCGATCTCTGACCTCTCCGTGCTGTTATAAACTGGATAGCTAGATGGTGAAGGATAGAATACTAGAACCTAGTCTTCAATTGCTTCCAAGCCTTTATTCACAGAGCTCCACATTATACCCACAGCACACCCTAAATCAGCTCTCTTATAAATGGATACGAGAGTTGCCAATTGATATGTACCACCTGAATACAATTAACATTAATTGATATAAATCACGGATACAATTAACACGTGCTGCAATCGTGGCTGACCTATCACCACCCCCAAGCCCCGAGTGCCGACCTTTCCCCCTCCTGATTGCCGGGGACCGTCCCCAAGGGTCCCTGGCTGCAGCCTCCTGCCGCTGGTTGTCTCGCCCAGCAGCCAGCCAGGCTGCCAATTTGGCCGGCTGCTGGGCAGGAAACTGAAGAATAAAATGATAATGAGGTCCAGCAATTAAATTTGGTAGGACATTCGCATCCTCAGCCTTGCCGGGTTCTTCGCGTGTTTTTGGCCTCCCTCGCACCTTCTCCACCTCCCTGTAAATATCGGGGCCAAAGTATTTATTATCTCTGCTATTCTCTTACTTTCCACTACCAGCTTGCTGCCTTCACCTCTTGGCAGACCCTAACCCCACCTTGCCTATTCTCTTACTATTAATGTGTCTACCAACTGCCTTATGTTTTTTGCTCATTCTCTCTCATACTCCCGCTTAGTCTTTCTTATCATTTTTGTAGCTTTCCTAGATATTCTTCATACTTACCCTAGCTCTAGTGTTTTGGAAATACCCTACCTCTTCGTTACTGGAATATACTTGGTTTGTATCTTTTCCATTTCCTGTTTAAATAATTTCCATTGCTGATTTACAATCTTATTTGCCATTTTCTTCCCTTTCATTTAATCTTGATGTGGAGATGCCGGTGATGGACTGGGGTTGACAATTGTAAACAATTTTACAACACCAAGTTATAGTCCAGCAATTTTATTTTAAATTCACAAGCTTTCGGAGATTTCCTCCTTCCTCAGGCAAATGTTTGCCTGAGGAAGGAGGAAATCTCCGAAAGCTTGTGAATTTAAAATAAAATTGCTGGACTATAACTTGGTGTTGTAAAATTGTTTACAATTCATTTAATCTGGCACGGACCCTTTTTATCTTGCGATTACTTGTTTTTTTTCCCCAGTCAAGCACCCTTGTTCACGATTTCCCTTTCCAATTCTTACACGAAACCCAATTATATTTTGTTCTCACTGCTTCCTAAATGTTCCCCTACTTTTAGGTCACTAGTTCATTACCCAGACTTATTGGAGTAGCAACATATTGACTGAGAAAATAATCTTAAATACACTGCCAGAATCCTCTCCTTTCTCCCATTTTCCATGTCCATTAATAAATTGCCACAATGCTAACTCTATTGTTAATATACACCTCTTTAATTTATCTATGAACTTCTTCCTCAATTTCCTTTCCATCATTCGGCAGCCTATAATATACTGCTAGTACTGATCCCTTGCTATTTCTCAGCTCAATCCAAAGAGATTCTGTTTGGACCACTTCTCTATTTAACTCCTTATGCTCCAGTGGTTATAATACTGTTGTAATTAATACTGCAACCCCTCCTTTCTTTCACCCATATAATTGGAGCTATGAAGAGGGGCATTTAGAAAGAATCATAGAAAGTTACGGCACAGAAGAGGCCATTTGGCCCATCGTGTCCGTGCCAGCCGAAGAAGAGCTATCCAGCTTAATCCCACTTTCCAGCACTTAGTCCGTAGCCCTTTAGGTTATGGCACTTCAAGTGCACATCCAAGTACTTTTTAAATTAGTTGATGGTTTCTGCCTCTATCACCCTTTCAGGCAGTGAGTTTCAGACCCCTACCACTCTCTGGGTGAAAACATTTCTCCTCAGCTCCCCTCTAATTCTTCTACCAATCTTTTAGAAGAATCTATGCCCCCTGTTCAAGGTACCCCTCTGCTAAGGGATATAGGTCCTCCCTATCCACTCTATCTAGTCCCATCATAATTTTATATACCTCAATTAAATCTCCCCTCAGCCTCCTTTGTTCCAAAGAAAACAACCCCAGCCTATCCAATCTTTTCTCATATCTAACATTCTCCAGCCCTGGCAACATCCTTGTAAATCTCCTCTGTACCATCTCTAGTGCAATCACACCTTTCCTGTAATGTGGTGACCAGAACTGTACGCAGTACTCAAGCTGTGGCCTATGTTTTATACAGTTCTAGCATAACCTCCCTGCTCTAATATTCTATGCTTCGGCTAATAAAGGAAAGTATCCTGAATGCCTTTTTAACCACCTAATCGACCTGTCCTGCTACCTTCATGGATTTGTGGACATGCACTCCAAGGTCCCTTTGTTCCTCTACACCTCTCAGTATCCTCCCATTTATTGTGTATTCCCTTGCCTTGTTTGCCCTCCCCAAATGCATTACCTCACACTTCTCTGGACTGAATTCCATTTGCCACTTTTCTGCCCAACTGTCCAGTCCATTGATATCTTCCTGCAGTCTACAGCTTTCCTCCTCTATGAGGGAAGGTTGGGAAGGAAAGAGAGAAAGAGAGGACCCCACTAACTTTCGTGGGGCAGCCACTTAAATACTTGATGACTTCTGAGAGGGTTGAATGTGCTTCTTTAATTGTTTTGGAAACGGGTTGGAGACTGTTAGCAAATGACTGCCTTATTAATATACTCTGATCTTATTTTCATGGTCAGTGCTCACTTGTTTGATGCATAGCATCAAGTTGTATTGAACACTTGTGTAACTTTTTAAAAATCTAATTAAGACAGTAATTTTTCTTATATCTAGTTAAGGAAATAAAACCTGATTCTACCCTGTGATTTACTCCAGCAACATGTAACTATTTTGGTCTGAGGTGGCATAGTGAACATAATTATTAATCCTTTTCAAGGTGATATTCAATGTAGCAGGCACTCACTTCTGAGGAGAGCTGTAGGGCACCTCACATGACTAAATTAGAACTAGCCACCCTTGGTGCTTGCAATGAGTCTCTGAAAAGCTAAGTCAAAAAAAAAGTAAATTAACCATGTTTTAAGATGTTCTGTACATACAGATTTTTTTTTTTAAAAGTTTGTCTCTTATTAATTTTTTTTTTACTTCCTTGCCACACTATTTCCTATCATTTACCCGTCCTCTCTCGAAGGCTGGGGTACCATCCTATGGACATCAGCTGTCCAAGTGGCCATTCCCCCTGTGTGAACTGGGCAATGAGTGTCAGCAGGATAACCCACCAATGGGAGACATCATAGCCAAGCCCAATCTTGCCTGCACCTGATGTCCACATATGTGAACTTCCCAGCAGGGCTCAATGGAAAGTGATGAACACGAGGAAACCTGCCTGATTATTTTTTTCGCCCTTGGCTGGAGACACTGAGTCCAATTTTGGTGCCCCACTTAAGGTTAGTGATTTGGACTTGGGTGTACAGGGCACAATTTCAAAATATGCAGATGACACGAAACTTGGAAGTGTAGTAAACAATGAGGAGGACAGAAATAGACTTCAAGAGGACATAGACAGGTTGGTGGAATGGGCGGACACATGGCAGATTAAATTTAACGCAGAGAAGTGCGAAGTGATATATTTTGGTAGGAAGAACTAGGAGGGGCAATATAAACTAAATGGTACAGGCAGAACTTTCTCAGGCCCCAACGTGGCCTTGCACGTAGCAGGCGACATCGCAAAATCGCAGGTCTGTGATTTTCTGTTCATTGGCATTAATGACCAGAAAATCATGGGCAACATGCAAGGCCTCAACACTACTTTTTATTTTAAAATGTGGAAACTGTAAACGCTGAACATTTTAAGCATTTTATGAGGTCATTTTTGTTAGCTTATGGAAATTTATGTTTACTAAAGACTGCTTAAGTTGGTAAACACACTAATAATACACGAAGCACTTTAAAGTAGGAACTTTTGGAAAATGGTTGACAGCATGGAAAGCAGTAGGGGTGCTGATGACCTAAAATGGGCCACAGACAGGTTCGGGGAGGACGCTAACAGCTGGGTGCAAGGTGATGAAATATCACTTGATAGTCCCAAAACACACCTCACAAACCCATAGACCGGCCTCCCAAACGTAAGGACCATCCCCAATACTCCTAGACCCTGGAACAGCCCGCCCCCCAAATCGTCGTGCTTCCTAATCCTAGGAATGCCTCAGAGCTTCCAGATCCCAAAAATCCTGTCAAAGTACTGCTAGATCCAGAGACCTCCATCCCAGCAATGCCAGACCCTGGGTGCCCTTGCCAGCACTCCCAAATCCCAGGACTGTCCCACTGCTGATAAATCAGCGTCCTTATAAAACCAATGACTCACCATGCAGCAATGCGTATATATAAGTTGTGTCTGGTGCATTTTGTTTGTGACACTTGCAAATTTATGTGTCACTTTTAACTGATTTGTTACTATTGAGCCAATCACAATTGAGCAATTAGGGAACGTACCAATCAGCAAGTTAAAAAGAAAATAAAAAATGGAAAGTCAGCAAAGTTACCAATAAAAAAGACAAACCAATCAAATTGTTCAAAAGATATTTTAATCTTTTTGGCTGACATCTGGCATTTTATAATAAGATGAACATTTACTACTGGAAATACAGTTTTGTTACAAAACAAATTACAAAAATTTGAAGATGATTAAACTTACCTGTACAATACCATTTTCTGTGTTTGAAATGCATGTAACAATGTTTTCTGTTGAAGGCTTATGCCTATGTGAGAACACCAAGCTAAGTATGGCTTCCAGCATCTGCCTATGCATACACTTTCTAAAATTTTATATAATTGACAACAAGACTGGCTATTCAAAGAGTGTGCCAGGTCTTGCTGTTAACAGGTCCTGCTCCTTCCTTCCTCCCTCTGGTATATCAATGGAAAACTATTGAGAATGAAATCACCACAGGATAATGAAAGAAAATGGACTTTGTTCTCTTTAAAACATAAAAAGCAAGGTAAAGCATGAACTCTTCAAAATTTTCTGGCACAATTTTCCTGAAGAAACTACATCGGCTACTATAGTCAAGGGTTCTCTATAGCATGTTACATGTATGACAAATGAAACTTTAAACAATGCTAAATTTCAATATGGAATCTTTATATTTTGTAATTTATTTTAAATGCTTACACCATTTCTTTTATTTACTCAAAAGCAATGATTATTCATATAAATAGATAGCAAGTTCCGGAGGACCGTGCTATTATTTAAGTTTGGAGAGAGGTTCTGAATAAAAGTCCAGAATTTAAAATGCTTCACCAAAAAGGTTCTGATTAAATGTATTAAGAAATGTTGTAGAGATATTTAGTAAAGAAGGAAAGGTGTAAAGGAGAGATGTAAAAATGAAAACATTGAACTCAAGTTTTATATATTTCTTGGTCTTCACTGTAAAAAGCCACACCCCTAAAAAGGTGGACAATAAAAGGCAGAGACTATTTATGTAAGTAGAATGTAAGGGTAGGGAAGAAATCGAAATCAATATCAATGGGATGAGAATCAGGTGGGTTTTACAATGAGTGGGCAGTCCACTCTGCTCCAGCAGATCACCACCCAGGCAGTGAAGATGAAAATCGACCCCATTTTGTTTATTTTCCAGGAATCAAAAAATGCTTACTTCACTGGATCTAGGAAGATCTTATGTGACTTTGGCAATCTTCAAGAATTGATTTAAGATATACGTGTTAATGAAAAATGTTACCTTTTCCTTAATTGTTGAATTGTCTGCTTGGTTAGAAAGACTACCATCTGTTTATCTACTTAAAAAAAGTTACAAGTTTTATAATATTTCCAAGTTCTTCCAAAAGACATGTGCAACCGTTCCCTCTACAACAGCATAATGTCTGGATTCACTGTAAGCAATGCCACAAGAAATCCGCTAGTAACATTGAAAAAACAAGATGCAGCCTTGCAAATTATCTTCTCTTTTGTTACTACCATCTACTTTTTCCTATCATATCTATCACTGACAGTATTTATATAACAAACGCCTTGCACTATAATATCTATATATAAACGCGAACAAATCATTCATCGCACCATACCCCCAAAAAAGATAATGCTGGAATTTTACTTCACTCCTTTCTCCCTTTCTTTTGTGTTCCCTAAATGTCAACTGTGTACACAAAGTCCTAATGAACCCAAGTAAAACTAAGATAAAACATAAAAATATCAAAGCATTCTCCTTTATGATTTCATTTTTAAGCATCCATACAAGTTTATCAGGAGGTTGAAAGTAATAAACAGCTCCTATGCCTTTATTAAGCACCTCAGTCTGTGATCTTGGCACTTAAATAAGCACAGCTGTTGTTTAGTACATTTGTGACTAATGGTAACCATTGTGTAATCCTAAATGTTGTATCAAAACCCTTCCTTGCTTGGTGGGGAGCAGAAGAGAGAGAGGGGACTTTGTAATCTGTGCGCTTTATTACTTGTTTCTTCTTGTTTTTTAATGGTAAAGGAGAGTTTTCAAAACCAAAGGCAATACTATATTCCTCTTACATGGTGACCATACATATATGCAGTTCATATTAAAAGTTTTACACTTTCATGTCATTCTGCTGACTTCAAAGCAACAGATCAAGAGTGAATCCAGACTTCTATGATAGGGTTTAGAACAACTTACAGTCAATCAGAATTTTTCTTTTTGCCCAAACAGCCCAAACTATATTCCTTACTGTAGCATGATATTCTGCTGCATAAAGCCAAGCTGGGAGAGGGTCCCTGCGCCTCAAGGTGAATACAAATTAAAAATGTCCACATGCCTCCTGAAGGATTAAGATCAGGTGTCGTTCCAAATACATGGCACAGCTAAACTGCATCATGCCAAGAATTAAGAATTTCAAATGAATTGCATCCTCCTGATAACCCACTGCATTTATTATTAACTGAAGAAGATCAGTATGAATTCTAGTTTAAATAAATGTTAGCACTAAATCTAATATATTTTCTAGAAATAAGGATAACAGAGAAAATCATATTATGTAAACTGTACAAAATATTATAAAACTTGTAACTTTTTTTAAGTAGATAAACAGATGGTTGTCTTTCTAACCAAGCAGACAATTCAACAATTAAGGAAAAGGTAACATTTTTCATTAACACTTATATCTTAAATCAATTCTTGAAGACTGCCAAAGTCACAAATGGCTTTCAAATGAATATATCTCAGTGGCTAAGTTTTAATAGGTTGAAGTAGTAATGCTGCAATCTGAACTACAATTACAAACAAACTGTCAGACACAATTACGAATCTGTTAACTTGTGATAACTCACTGTTGCATAAATAGGGTTACATCACTAAGCTTCATTGAATTCTTAATACATCAAAATCTCTCTGGTTGGATTTGTTATTCCAATTCTTCGCAGATCTTTCATTTTATGAAGACTTAAAACAGTGTGCTTTTCTTTAGACTAAACATGTTTTCAGCACTGTAAGCCAACATTTTAAATTTTAATGGGCTTTTTGCCATTAATGTACTTCAAAATCTGACACTTATTATCTCTGACCAAAATATGGCTGTTTCAACACAGACAATTGTAAGCTATTGCCTCTCTCCCTCAAGGGTTCACATGCAAACCCATTCCTGTTAGGCAATGATGATCCTTGGTCCCTGGTAAAGGTCATGATAAATTGAGCTGCCAGCAAATTTTGCCAATCTCAGCGGATAATGAGAGTAGCACTAAAGCATCTTGGTATTTCTCAGCAAGGAGTGGAAACATTTTGAAAAAGTGCACTTATTTGTGACAGATACTAGAAAGTAAATAGTTGTCCCAATTAAATTCTACCCATCCCAGATATAGCTGAGATAATGCAAGATACACAGACAGAAAATTATTTACAGAAGATCAAAGCAGTGATCTCGATTGCCTAACTCCCGTAAGACAGGACTGATTTCAGTATGCGCTCTATGTTTTGAAGTTGAAGAAACTCAAACTTAAGATACTTGTCCCAGGGATATATAATAATAAGTCTGTACTTGTCCAGGCACATTTTTGTTTAACTAAGATTGACAGATGAATAACTATTTCTGTCCATGCAGCATGGAGATAACCTGGTTGAATAAATGTAGAAGAAAAACAATGTGAAATGTTGGAAGGGAATGTACTTTTTAGAATCTGGGTATTGGGCTGAACTGTCACTTCAATGGCAAAGATGCCGAATGCTGATACTGCACTCAGTGGAAAAAGAGAAATGTACCACTGTAGAGATGAAAGATGATCATAGTTCCAGCTTTCAAAACCTGCAATAACTGTACAAAAGCATGATCTGAATTTTTTTCCTACGAATGCCAAATTCTTGATTGAAGTATCAACGAGCTATATAACACAGATGATTATAGATCTGGACTGAATAAGTAAGTAAATGCAAATTTGCTTACTCCAATAGTTCCATTGGTTTGACAGTGCCAAAATGTAATGCAAAAATGATAAGCTTCATAGAGAGAGATTACTGTCAAAGCTCCGTTGCCCAAAAAGCCAATGTACTATTACGCCCAAACCTCAACAGATATTGTCCACAATCATGTCTAGATAGAGTTATTCTCAAAAATTCAACCTATTAAGCACCAGTTGATGATTAGTACTAGAGGTAATTATCTGTCTCAACATTAATGACTGTGCAGCAATCTTCCTTCTTGTCCTTGGAAAATATAGAGTGAAAGCCAATCTCTGAAGAGTTTCCTTCATAAGACTTAGCCATCAATGACAGAGGTGGTGCTGTAGAAATTAAGTAATCAATAACAATTCTTACAGTATCCTTTTGACTCTCCCCTTGAATCTGAAGCAGAAATCATAGGCAGTTGTGTTGTGACAATCAGTGGTAAGAAATGCCTGTCTACACTGGAAAGATATTTTGAGCCCTAGACTGGGCATACAATTCTGGTGCTGGTTAAAGCAGAATACACATAAAATACTATCTTGTTACCAACTCACAGCATTTGCCATCACATTGGACAACATTCTTTGTACTTGATCAGGATTAGAGGGAAGGCACTGAGAACTACCTTTGCAAAGACTGACCAAGGGTCTGGGACTTCTACTCCTGGAATACAACCATGTAACTGGATAGAATGCCATATGATGCCAACAATGGAAACACTGGAAAATGGACGGTACGATAGCCATTGAACAAAAGTGGCTTGCAGTCTAACTGAAAAGTCTCAAAGCGTTAGGCATCCTTTGGGATTACCTTCCACATAGTAGTGGGAGCAATGGCAGCAGAATGTGCATTTGCAACTGGGTGTGATTTTTAAAAAATGAAATATGCTGCTGGAATTTTTACTCAAACTTTTGCTATCTTTTACTTTTAGAAGATTAAATCAAACACAGCTTGGAGAAAGTGTAAAGAAAAGATCTGAGTGAGTCATAGAAAAGCAAAAACAAATTGCATGAGTTCAATGACTTTTTTCCTCAAATACTCAACAGCATGTGGTGCAAGAGGTTTGAGGTTTAAGAATTCCTCAGGTTTAAGAATTCCTTAAATAAAATAAATTTAAACTAGGCTAATTCAGGAGGAGATGAACTCTGGTAGTAAGAGGTTAAAAGTTTAATGAAATGGAAAGATATTAGTCTTTCTAAGCCTTCTGACCTTCAGGGCACTTTGAACTAAATCATGCAGCTGAATAGACAGGAAGGCTGTAAACCTTGGAAGGGGGTCATCTTTTAATTTAGTGACTTTTGTCGTGCTCCTGTGCACATTGGGGTGTATTCACAGGATATAGGAACTGACACATTATTAATTCACCGTTTGTGAGACATTTGTTAAACAGTACCAGAGTGGCACATCTTTTCAGGTAGTCCTAAAATATAAGAGACTGTCTTTTAGCCAGCAGAAATACAGTCGGAGGAGGAACCGATAGTCAGACACATCCAGCGGATCGATGCTGGCCTTTGGCCTAACGATGTGTAACTATTGGGAAGATCACCATCAATGAGCCAGGTGTGCCGATTGTCCAATCGCAAGAGGCGAGTAATATGAATCTATTATTGCACTGTTAAAGCGATTGTTAGTTACTGCTAACGGACTGCAATAATATAGTCTGAACTACCGTACACAATAAAGTCTGAACAACCTCTATAACCAATATGCCGTCAAGTCGAATCATTGAATAGCGGGAGAGACAAATATCCCTGCTCCAGAAATTATTACAGTGGGCAAAGGCTAATACTGAATGTAATTTGCTTTTAATTTTATTGCTTTTTTCCCTCCATTCTGAAATACTGTATGCTGAAGAAAAGAAATGCAGAGACTTAAAAACAGCATTTTACTGTATTCCTTTCAATGCTACATATGGTGAAAGTTGTATAAATAGCCTTCATGACTGAGGAAAGCCTTCTTCAGCAGGCAACTATTACCAAACATGTGATGGACTGTGAGTCAAATTAATTTTTAAAACCTCACATGTTGGTGTCATTAACTAAACTCTACATCTCATTTTTGGAAACCAGACAAAAGAAAAGTATTTGGCATTTATTTTCTAATAAAAGAATCCAATGTCAAAGTCAAAATCTAGATAGAGTTGTAACTTGCTAGGATGTGTTGACCGGAGGTCACTGGTTACGGTTACTGGCTTAGTACAAAGAGGAGAAGAGTCAATTCTCTCTTAACTCTCAATTCGCTTTATTCACGCCGTTAGATCATATACATATAGCTTATACGTCTGGTTAGATATAGACATGCAGTTTGCACCAGGTACGGAGAGATTTATTCTCGTGCCCACCCAAGGACGCCAAATATAGCTGGGGAATCTCAGGTTACTTTCTGCAGCCCCTAGCCAACAGATGACAAGTCAATCTGATCAAAAATCCTCCACAATTCCAGCACACTCCCACTGCAAGTTTGGTCAGAGTGCGGAACAAGAGTCGGAAATTAGACCAGGACCTGTGCATTCCGGGTCCCAACATTGCCCAGGAATACCCTGTGGCCTTTGGGATGGTTACTACTGCTGTGGGGGAGGGTTTAAATTAATTTGGCAGGGGGATGGGCACCAGGATGAAACATTAGAGATGAGAAACAAGGTGCACAGAGGACTGGGTGAGACATATAAAACTAGAGTAAAGAATAGCTCAGAAATAGTAGGGATCAAAAGGCAGTGTGAGATGAGTTGGGAGTGCACGTAGCGTGGTAAATAAGGTTGGGAGCTGCAGACTCAAGTCGCCACATGGGACTACAATATAGTGGTAATAACAGAGAGCTGGCTCAAAGAAGAGGAGGATTGGGTATATCAGTGAGTTATATCGATATAGTGGCAATAGCAGAGACCTGGCTCAAGAAGGGGAGGATTAGGTACTCAATATTCTTGGCTATAAGGTGTTCAGGAAAGATAGGAAAGGAAAGGACAGGCGGGAGGGAACAGTGTTGATCAAAGAAACTATTATAGCACTGGAAAGGGATGATGTAGTTGAGGGGTCAAAGACAGAATCTACTTGATTAGAATTAAGGAACAATAGAGGAGCTATTACGCTACTGGGTGTATACTATAAGCCAGCAAATAGTGGGAAGGAGATAGAGGAGCAAATTTGCAGGCAAATTAAAGAACTATAGAGTAGTGATAATGGGGGACTTCAATTATCCAAATATAGATTGGGATATTAACAGTGTGAAGGGCAAAGAGGGGGAGGAATTCCTGAAATGTGTACAAAAGAACTTTCTGGAACAGTGTATTTCCAGTCCAATGAGGAGGGAAGCAGTGCTGGATCTAGCTCTGGAGAATGAAATGGGGCAAGTGGAGCATGTCTCAGTGGAGAAACATTTGGGGAACAGTGATCATAATATTATGGAAAGGATATGGAACAATCAAATGTGAAAATACTTAATTGGAGGTGGGCTAATTTCAGTGAGTTAAAAAGGGATCTTGCCTAGGTGGATTGGAATCAAAAATTGGTAGACAAAACAGTAAATGAACAATGGGAGACCTTCAAGGAGGAAATGGTTCGAGTACAGAGTAGACACATTCCCAATCAGGAGAAAGGAAGGGCAGCCAAAGCTAGAGCTCCCTGGATGACTAAAGATAAAGAGATAAAACGAAACGGAAAAAGGGAGCTCACGATAGATGTAAGGTTCATAATACAGTGGAGAACCAAGCTGAATACAGAAAGTACAGAAGAGATCTAAAAAAGGAAATAAGAGCGGCAAAGAGAGAGTATGAGACTAGATTAGCAGCTGACATAAAAGGGAACCCAAAGGTCTTTTCTAAACATATAAATAGTAAAAGGGTAGTCAAAGGAAGGGTGGGACCAATTGGAGACAAAAAAAAGAGATCTTCTGATGGAGGCAGTGGGCATGGCTGAGGTACTAAATGAATACTTCGCATTGGTCTTCACTAGAGAAGAGGATGCTGCCATTGTGGAAGTAAAGGAAGAAGTAGTAGCGATACTGGATAGGATAAAAACAGATAAAGAGGAGGTACCTAAATGATTGGCAGTACTCAAAGTAGAAAAGTCACCCGGTCCAGATGGGATGCATCCTAGGTTACTGAGGGAAGTAAGGGTGGAAATTGTGGAGGTTCTGGCGACAATCTTCCAATTCTCCTTAGATATGGGGACGATGCCAGAGGACTGGAGGATTGCAAATGTTACATCCCTGTTCAAAAAAAGGGAGGGGGATAAACCCGGCAATTACAGGCCAGTCAATCTAATGTCGGTGGTGGGGAAACTTTTACAGACAATAATCCGGGACAAAATTAATTGGCACTTGGAAAAGTATGGACGAATAAATGAAAGTCAGCACGGATTTGTTAAAGGCAAATAGTGTTTGACTAACTTAATTGAGTTCTTTGATGAAGTGATGGAGAGGGTTGATGAGGGTAGCACGGTTGATGTTGTGTATATAGACTTTCATTGGCATTAAGTACCACATAATAGAGATGTTGCCAAAATTAAAGCCCATGAGATTAAAGGGATGGGGCAGCATCGATACAAAATTGGCTAAGGGTCAGAAAGCAGAGAGTAGTGGTTAACGGTTGTTTTTCAGGCTAGAGGGAAGTATACAGTGGTATTCCCCAGGGGTCAGTATTCAGACCACTGCTCTTTTTGCTATATATTAATGACCTGGACTTGGGTATACAGGGTATAATTTCGAAGTTTGCAGATGACACAAAACTCAGAAAGTTAGTAAACAATGTGGATGATTGTAACAGACTTCAGGAGGACATAGACAGACTGGTGAAATGGGCAGACACATGGCAGATGAAATTTAGTGCTGAGAAGTGTGAAGTGATACATTTTGGTAGGAAGAATGAGGAGAGGCAATATAAACTTAATGGTACAATTTTAAAGGGAGTGCAGGAACAGAAAGAACTGGGGGTGTATTTTCACAAATCTTTGAAGGTGTCAGGACAAGTTGAGAAGGCTGTTAAAAAAGCATATGGGATCCTGGGCTTTAATAATAGAGGCATAGAGTACAAAAGCAAGTTATGCTAAACCTTTATAAATCACTGGTTAGCCCGCATCTGGAGTATCGTGTTTAATTCTGAGCTCCACACTTTAGGAAAGATGTCAAGGCCTTAGAGAGGGTGCATAAGAGATTTACTAGAATGGTACCAGGGATGAGGGACTTCAGTTATGTGGGGAGATTGGAGAAGCTGGGGTTGTTCTCCTTAGTACAGAGAAGGATAAGGGGAGATTTGATTGAGGTGTTCAAAAACATGAACGGTTTTGACAGAGTAAATAAGGAGAAACTATTTCCAGTGGCAGAAGGGTCGGTAACCAGAAGACACAGATTAAAGGTGATTGGCAAAAGAACCAGAGGTGACATGAGGAAACATTTTTTTTTACACAGCGAGTTTTAATGATCTGGAATGCACCACCTGAAAGAATGGTGGTCGTCGAGTCAATAGTAACTTTCAAAAGGGAATTAGATAAATATTTCAAGGGAAAAAAATACAGGGCTATAGGAAAAGAGCAGGGGTATGGGACTAACTGGACAGGCCTTTCAAAGAGCCGGCACAGGCACGATGGGCCAAATGGCCTCCTTCTGTGCTGTACCTACTATGATACATGCAAAATATTTAAAGAGGAAAACAAATCAAAATACTTGCTTGGAAGAGGATGTGATTTTCTCCTTAAATTGTAATCGCTTTGATTAGAAAATTTAATGGCAGACAAGTGGAAGAACAAATGCTAGAATTCCATAGTGGAAGGTGAATTAATATCGGTAATCTATTGGCTTCCTTTCCTTCTGTGTGAACTCACTTTATGCTGGACTGTTTCCCATTTGTGTCAGTGGAATGCACAAATGAATCATTTTATTACTGCATTGAGCCACCCATCCATCATCACTTTCAATTTGCTGGAGAGAGAACGTCAGTCACAATTAAATCCTACAGTAACAAAGGTTTGGACACTCTAGTGTACCCGACAGTATCTTTATCCCCTAATGTCAGGCAAAATGTGTGTCAACAGCACAAGATACTAAAACAGTTGTCTAACATTTTCCTATCCATCTTTGTAACTATTCAAAACTATACCATGAGAAAAAAGTTTAAAGTTTTTATTTCTTGCTAAAATATAGAAACTGCACAGGTAACTTCGGAAAGCGTATTTTCTGTTTATTTATCATTGTCAACGAAATCATATTACCGCTCAGTGTGTGGCTTCTAAAATTGTATAAACTACGAGCAGAAATGAGCACAAACAGAATTCCATCAATACCAAAATTGTTTTGTCTTCCTATGTGTATATATTCCATTCAAAAATAAAGTGATCACTTGCTATCCAACTTCTAGAACAATACTTCTTCAATGCTCTACTTCTAAATATTATGCGCTTGTTTTTAAACACAATTTAGAAATGTATTGGTTGTAAGAAAATATTGCTATAAACATTAACTGCACTCTACTATGCAGTAAGGATGGATAGTAACATGAAATCTCATTCAAAACTATTGCTTTTCACACCAGTGCAAAAAGATTTAATCCCCATTACAACAAAGGTATAATGGTGTCTTTTTTTTGTTTCACCACAGAACAATTCCAGTTTTCTCTGCTTTCATTTTCTGATAAGATTTAAGATTATTTTCCTACAGTATAATAATTACAGACATTCAATGGCAACATGCCAATGTTCGGATTTTCATTTAAAAAAAGCAGTATTCAGAAAGGACTAGAAAATGAAATCTATGAAAGCACAGCCAATACAGACGGTCTAATGATAAAAGGCTGTTGCAGTTTACAATCAATGTTCCCTTTTTGATGGGTCCAATAAATACACCAGCTCTTTATTCTCACTTATACACTGCATTGTTATCAATCACAACTCGGGGACAATTGCAATCTTTGTTATTGCCTGGCCTGCTAGATTACATTCAGTGTTGCATTTAAACCACTGCCAGCTGTTTTTATATTAGACCAGACAGCCGGCCTTGTACCACGCAGCAGTGACTAAAATATTTTATTTCGAAGGGCTTAGCGGCCTCATTCCACAAAAATTAACTTGGAATACAGAGAAATCTTTGGATAACATTTCAAATTGATAGGCTGGTTCTCAGCTGGTAATAGAGGGCTCCTTAATTTGTATGAACTGTTTGTGCATAAAAAATGAACACGTGGAACATTTTAATTGAAACCTGTATAGCTTCAGTTATGCTGCATGAATACGTAGAATCTATTGGAACAGGAAACCAAAGCAGTTTGCACAGATATCTGTTGAACAAAATTGAACTCATGCAAAAAGAAGTTGGAATTAAAGATGCACAATTGTCTGTTTGAATGAAAAATCTTCCTTTGTAGATCATAACCTTTCGTTAGACTTTCAGGAAAGAAACAAATGTGTACGCTTCAGAATTATTAAAGCATTAACAAAACATGAACAGCATAGATGCATTTAAGGGGAAGCTAATTAAGTACATGAGGGAGAAAGGAACAGAAGGTTATGCTGATGGGGTTAGATGAAGTCGTGTGGGAGGAGGCTCGTGTTAATTGTATCCATGTGATTTATATCAATTAGTGTTAATTGTATTCAGGCGGTGCGTATCAATTGGGGACTCTCTTGTATCCATTTATATGAGAGCTTATCTAGGGTATGGAGCTTGTGATGTAGATCTCTGTGAATAAAGGCTTGGAAGCAACTGAAGACCAGGCTCTAATATTCCATCCTTCACCACCAGGCTATCCAATTTATAACAGCTCGTGTGGAGCATAAACACGTGCATAAACCAGTGAGGCCGAATGGCCTGTTTCTGTGCTGTTCTTAAATCAGTGATTTACTAAAAAGCATTTTTCACTTGTGAAGTTGAGCATTAATGTTTAAAACACTGTCTGGAAATATTACTGGTGTAAAAATGGCCTTGAATTTCATGCTAGTATCATGGTAGCAGTTTACAGGAACCCTGTCGATCACCTGAGTCAGGCTTGTGATCCACCTATGGGTGTGCGATTGCTTTATTAACTGAACATGGTTACACAAAAGGCTACGGTGGTACCAACTTTTATAGCAACCACTGACCCCAATCGTTGCAAATGTGTAGCAAAATTATAAAGTTGTTACACTGTTCATTATTACAACATACATAATGACATGCCGTGACACTGGCTGATAATACTGTTTCTTCATTTTACAGTGTGTTATTTTGGCCCACCAGCCTGCACATAGGATTGCTATTGCTTTTGTGTTGAACTCATCTCTTATGACAGTTTCAGTCAGCAACCTTCACTTATGAAGCATGAACATTCTCTGCAATTGTTGCCATTACTCTTAGGAGGAAAAAATGTAATTGAAACATAGGAGGCACAAAAAAAGTGCAGAATACTCTGCCTAAAGCAGCGTTGTCCAATACGACAGCCACTGACCACACGGCTATTTGGGAATCCAGATGTGGCTAATTGCATTTGTGATCAGTAAATAAAAAGTAAGTAATAGGCACCGTCATTGGGCATGCGATCTCAACACTTACATTCGCACGGTGAATGCATGTAAACTTTAAATTTTGTGCGTTTATTGGTAAAATGGTAGTACAAAAAGCAGAGTATGCGAGTGTTTTTTGATCGTTGTGAGTGTTTTACTTCTTTGGATACTGAATGGTGGTACATGTTGAAGTAAATATACATTTGTGAAGTGCATTTACCTGTATTTTGTGAGTGTACGTAACGCATTTTCTACTAAAATTAGTGCATGTGGCTAAAACAGCGTCACCATAGCCAGACCTGTGACTAGTCAGCAATTTTTATTGGGCAATGGACTAAAGGAACAAGCAACTATAAAAAGAAAGTCTTGCATTTATATAACACTATCAAATCTCTGAGAAACATCACAAAGTCCCTCATATACAATTAATTATTTTTGAAATGCAGTCACTGTTGTTATTTAGGCAAACACAGCAACCATTTCTGCATTGCAAGATCCCACAAACAGCAATGAGATGAATGACCAGTCTGTTTTTGCTGTTATTGGTTGAGGGAATAATATTAGCCACAATAATAGAACTCCCTGCTGAGCTTTGAATGGTGCCATGAGATCTTTAATGTCCACCTAAAGCAGTGCAAGATGTGGATGGAGCTTCAGTTTAACATCTCATTAAAAAAAAGCACCTTCAACAGTGCAGCACTCCCACGGTACTGCACTAAAGTGTCAACCTAGATTATATGCTCAAGGGCTGGAAACCACAACTTTCAGAATCAAAAGTAAGAGTGCTGCCAAATGAGACATGGATCACAATAACTAAACAATGTAAAGAATAACTGGAATTAATTTTGAAACAAATATTATGGGAAAAGTCATAGTATATGTTAACATCTCAGAGGTCCTCTGTTAGAACTGGCATCTCTTTAAGCAGCGTTGATCAAACAACAATGTCATACAATCAACATTGTAATATCTGAAAGGTTTGCAGATGTAAATTCGTACTCACATATTAGAGAATATCACTGAACCAGACACTTCAATAGGACAACTTCATGATCCAGCCTCAAATATCATTTTAAATCTCTTCAATTCTGATTGTATGAACCTCTCTTAAATGTGTCTATGTCATTGTTTTGAAGTTGCACAGGCATCATTATGCCCACCCTCACCCAATGTTAGCGGGCTGATGCTTGACAAGGATAAAAGAACACTTTACCGACAGATTGATCAATAAAAGTCATTTTGTAACAAACAGAAATACACTGTACTTCTACTTTGTGTTCACTGACGTGAAAAGAATAATTCTTCCAGATGCAACAGGATCCGGTTTTGTCTGTGGAAGGAATCTATTTTATTGTACCTACATGACAGCAAATAATAGCCTAAGTGAAACCATTGATTGTTTCTCCAAAAGATCAATACATTTTTGGCTTTTGAACATATTGGAAAAGAGTTTTGTTAATTAAGTGGAATAGGCTCATTAAAAAATATAAAATGAAGGGGAACGGGAAGCTTTAATTTATATTTAAAGCTCGTTAATGACGATTACATTTTTGTTTTTTTTCACTCTAGAATTTTTTTTGGAAGGGATGGGTCAGAGTGTGAAACCTCTCCATGTCCTAGAGAGTGTTTTAACTTGCCCAGAGTTTTAGGTAAGTTTGTAGCACGCACAGGGATTAAACAGAGAACCCTCTACGCTTTTTTCAGCTATTAGTTTTATCAAGTGCCCGCGTATGTTTTTCCTTATCTGTGGCAAGCAGAAGAACAACACTAAACTAGACTATGACTTAGGCAATAATTACCAAACTAATGTATTAAACAGTAAAAGAATAAGTGAACAGTAGCAGTGGCATACACTAGACTTCAGAGTAATTTTTAACCATTCTCCTATAACTAGAAAATAACAGTTAACAAACTAAATTATAATGTTTGCTTACATTCTTTTTCTTACTCAAGATCTGTGGAATCTATCTGTTCTATCTCTCTTTGAAGACCTCAGACAGACTCTCTTCCTTGAACAAACCAAGGGGAGAAATAATTTCCAGAAAATGAACAGGAGCAAACAAAATTTAAATAATTGTCTTAAATTTTTAACAAGCTGTCAATTAAACACATATTTGAACAAATACTACAAGATGTTTCTATTTGTATTGAATGGCTTGGTCTCTCCCTCTGACACCTGGCTGAGGTAAAATGATTAAAATCTGTAATATTTGTATCAAAATAAGCTAAGGTATGTTTAATTACCAGTGAAACTAGTTTTTTAAACTCATTATGAACCATGACACAAAGAAAGAGTAATACCATGCTAAATCTGAGACAAAAATGTGTCATTTTTGTCACAATTATCTTAGGATCAACTTGGGAAAATAATGCAAAGGAGGAAATGAAAAAGTTTGATTGAGGAAAGTCTTACTACTATGCAAACTATTTTACTTGGCATATGGAATTCAGTATTTTGACACATAAGGTACAAGTAACAATCCTGTCATAAATATAGCAGAACATGAGACTGAGCAGCACTTTGTGGCATACCAGGAACAGGTTTATTTTTTCCTCTGCATATGCAATTTGGCTCAGGGCAGTGTCAATCAATTTGTCATTGCTACTGAAAGTAAGAGGTTATTAAACTAATGGAAAATCTCTGTTTCCGAAATGTTTTGCCTTAAGCAGGTGGGGGCCTTGAAATTACACCATGGGATATTTGTGTGCAAATGCTCAATGTGTTTACCGGAAACTCTTCTCTCCATTACTTTAGCAGAGACGTTAACCCATTCAAAATAAATGAGCTAATGGCTACAACTAAAATAGCGAGGGAGAAATTCCAGGCAAATGTATTGAGCATTTTTACGCTAATATCCCACAATGGAATTTCAAAGGTGTGGGGTTAAAATAATGAATTACATTTCTATTCAGAGAACAGTACATCAGTAAAGGTTTTTTAAAAAAGAATTTTAAATCCATATTTGTAGTTTGTGTTAAAGCTTGTAAAAAGATTCAGCATTCAGTGGGCTGCTGCAAAGAGCATGCGGGATGAATAAAACATAATAAAAAATCTACAGATATTCAATTTACAATGCACTGAGGTTTCTGTCCAAGATTGAAACACAGTCTGTTCATTTATTGCTGTACGGGAAGGAAAATAACAGCACCATGGTTGCACTGAGTGCTGATCCATTTGCCCACATTCTGCAAGCTTGTTGTTACTTGTTTTTTGCGTTGTCCGGAGCACATCATAAAAAAAAGTTATCTATGCGGTAAAAATTGATCTATAAATCTTATGTGAAATACTGTTCATCCATTTTTATCAATGATGTATTACTGTACATTAGCATAAAACAAACTTCTATGTTTTCAAGCTAGGAGAGCATAATTCAACTGCTAATGTTGGCAAAGCTTGACATCTGAATAGCTGGAAACACATTTTCTTTTGCATATTGTCAGTTTGTCATTGCAGTGCAGAGGGAAAATCTATCATGTGCAATGTACAATGGTACTTTGAGCCATTTTTTGCTATTGTCTTAAATTTCATAGTTTTTCCACTTCACAGCATCATGCTTCAGGTTAGTTGCATCAGTTCATATTATTCTGTGCTCATTCCATTTGCTTTTTGTCAAGGAATGGGAGTGGTTTATTTGCATTTTGGAACTGCATTATTTGTGTTCAGCATTACATTTAATTGCACCATGTCAAATTAACATCAAATTCTTAGCAAAGTACTCTGTTGACCAAAAAACTCTTCTATTCACCACTAATCACAATGTAAAGTTCCTCCAATTTGTTAGCTATTTCGTAGTACCAAAGACAGTGAGCTTTGCACTGATGGCTGAAACTTAAATAAAATCTGCTACATCTCCATCTCAATCTTCAGCAGCTTCGTACAATGTAATTTAAAAAAAAATTGTATTATTGCTTTCAGTGCTAGTTATCAATATTATTCTGAGGGTATCTCCCCGCACAAGTGGCCTACCAAGACTACTATCTAGACGCACACATGAAGAATTACCACTTGGGAGAGATAATGGTTTGTTACCAGCACCCATGGGACAGCACCCCAGTAATAGCCATCAACTGTAGCAGAGGCAGCGAGAAGGCTGAGAAGAAATAGCCTTGATATTACAGGAGTTGTAAGAGGTGGCCTGGTGGTACAGTCTATTGATGTAGTAATGGTTACTCCATGGGGTGGCAAATTGTGTATTGACAACTGTGATTCCTTATCCATGAGTTTCTAATCTCTACTAGATTGCGTGGAGGAAGTAGTGAATCAAACGGAAGCACTCCTATACAAAAAGGAAGGCAAGAGAAGAATTGACACAGCCAACTCTTATGCACCTCTAGGTTTCTAGATACAGAACAACTTTGGAAGAGGCTTGAAAGGAAATCTGCCCGGTTTCCTGGTCAGGATGGTAATTACCATTGGTGATGGGGAGAAAAGAAGAAAGAAACAAAAGGCTTTTTCAAAAAAAAATAGGACGGTAACAAATAAAGAATAGTGCATTACAGCAGTGATTGGAAGATACCAATAAGAGTAAAATTAGGTTAATTAAGTTAGTCAGAGAAGGTAGGCATCAGAAAAAAATCTTCTCTTCTGTAACAAGCAACCTGGAGATGGATAAGGGGTGCCCATGGCCTTCCCCACCTCCACTTCATCCCTGAATTTTATAGTAATACCAAATGTTATAGTAATCAAGTCCACTAAACCCATCAAGATTTCATCTATGCCATTTACAAATGGCCTTCCCCACTTTAGAAGTCAACATGCTGAAAACATAATCCTTTGTTTCAGTATTTGTGTTGCAGTATTTGTTCAGTCCGATACTGGATTAATGCAGAGGTTTCTTTGATTCACTGAATGCAAAGCCCTTACTTGGCATTCTTCAGTATGACCTAAAGATGAACTTTTATAGCTTGTCTGATATATATATATATATATATATAAATATATTTAGATTGTGCGCAGATTTGAGTGTGTGATCTATGAAGTGATTTTCAAGCCTCAAAATGCCACCTCAGTGAGCTGCAATAACTCTAAATCACTTGAGACAAGGTCACTGTGAGCTGCAGGACACAGATAAGAACCCAGACATCTGCAGGAAATGGATAGCATTAACTTTTGCCACTGCGCTCTGCAACTTGGAAGCTAAGGTTTAGCACCTTATAGAAAGACAATTATTTTGTTGCAGATTCAGGATCATAAACAACAAGATACTTACAGTGGGGAAGTATTTTTGTAAGCAACTATTAAAAAGTAAAAACCTATGAAATATTTTACAAATATAAAATATACATGAAAGAACAATGTGAATTTAAAAGGCCAAAGAAAAATGACCATTTTGTATGATTTCACATATTTGTGACTTTTTACAGCTTGACATAAAATGAACATATATTCAAACGTAAATAAACATTTACTGGGAATACATACAATAAAATCCTGAAATTTTCTCTTAATCAGCTTTTTTAATTATCTAGTTTTATCACATTAACCATTAATATGTCCATTTTTGGATAAAGTGTCAAAATGTTGCACATGACCAAGAAATGTCAACGTGCCTCAACAAAAACAGTACATTTTGTTTTACTGACCTTTTTTGTTGTTATTGGCTTGAATTTTTAAACGTAAGTAAAGAAAACAGCTCTATCGATATAGCCAGTTCAGTTCAGCTACTTTATTAAGGGGTGTTGGCAAGCATTCCATTCGTATTAAAAAGTGCGATACAACTTCTAAATACATTATCCCTTCAGGCTGGAGCTCCCATCTGTTTCTAACTGATATCATTCTTAGTAAAATAGCTTAGGCTACATTTTCCTTTTGACCATTACTCTATGGAATGGGATTTATTTAATATTATTCTTATGTAAGTCCATGAAGGGGTTTACGTCAAATCAGGTAAGTCATTATTTGTCTATAAAAATCACATATACCTTTCATTTTAGAAAACTGGCTTTGATAATCTTTTAGTCTCCAATCCATGATCCAAATTTTCAATATAACCTATAACACAACATCTGATTGCCAAAGTGACAATCAATGACCCCTATGAGCAGTCTTTTGTGCTTGAATGTAAGTAACATTTTCTTAATTGCACACACTACCTCATTGTAAAGCTTTTCAAAAATACTGGGAAATTTAAAACAGTTCCTTTTTTTGCGGGGGGAGTGGGGGGGAAGAGGCGTCCCTTAAATATTGCTACATAAATAATTAAATTAGATGTTTGTGGCTTAAAGTGGACATTTGTTCTTTTCACACAAAAGGATATTGAGAAGAAAAGTTCAAACACATTTCTTAAAAGTAATTATTAGTCATTCAAAAATGCACAAATGTCAGTCTTGGTCACTTACTGCGCTAAATACACATATGATCGGAGAAGGTTAAAGGGAGACTTAATAGAGGTGTTCAAAATTATGAGGGGTTTTTATAGAGTAGATAGGAAGAAACTGCTTCCACTGGCAGGAGAGTCAGGAGCTAGAGGGCACAGATTTAAGATAATTGGCAAAAAATCCAGGGGGAAATGAGGAGAATTTTTTTTACGCAGCGAATTGTTATGATCTGGAATGCACTGCCTGAAAGGATGGCGGAAGCAGATTCAATAGTAACTTTCAAAAGAGAATTGGATAAATACTATGGGGAAAAAGCAGGGGAGTGGGACTAATTGGATAGCTCTTTCAAAGAGCCGGCACAGACACGATGGGCCAAATAGACTCCTTCTGTGCTGTGTGATTGTATGATTGTATGATTCATCAATTTTTCTGTTTGTGCAGCACTGTTAGCTCTATCTCCATGTTATAGGAATCTTGCCAGAGGAACAGCATAACAGATATTCTGCGGTGTCCATTGAAGTATCCTTCATTTGAATATTTTGACTATTCAGTGCAGAATGCAAATTTTAAAAACTGAACTATTTGCATTCAGAGAAAGGTATTGGTACTATATTTATCTTTTTGCCTCTGTACTCCCTTTACATTATTTTGAAACAATTCTTGAGTTGCACATTATATGATCACCTTTGCTGCACTGTATTTTGGTAAGACAAATAGTTTCACCACCCAGCTGTATTCAAACAGGTTTTGTGAAGTTTTCCATCACTGTGTTAATATGATTGCACTGTATTGTATTGCTCCTTTGAATTTCTTTCAAATGTTGATTAATATCTGGTACAAGAAGGATGTGGAATTGAATGCCAACAGTATTCCAAAGTGAAGAGGCTAGGAAGCCAGCAAACACTAAGCAACATTTTTCAACTCATTGTGTTGACTGTGAATATTGTTTATATTTAGCTTTCCCTTTTAATCAACATATATTAGGTTATTTATTCTCAATTCAAAAGAGTTTAACATATATCCTTAAAACATATTGCTATAGGCAAAATCAAAGTGCTACATCAAGCCTGGCATAACTATTACAGAAGGTCACATGACAGCCGGTGGAAGCAGATTGATTCATTCAAATGCAAATTAGGTACATTTCTTTCAGAAAATAATAATTTGGGATACAGTATATGAGTAATTTGAGACATGACATATGGTAAGTGTAGCACCCTTGGGAGGAACAGATGACTTTGGACCTATGGTTCCCAAAGCTTTCCACCGCTGGGCATTTCTTCGCCTCATGTCTGGGTCTGTTGTCGGCTAATTGATAGAGATTGATTGCGATGATTAATCAACAACTCCATTATCGTATCATGTGACTACCAGAATGGTAGATGAACTAGATGGACCTTGGTCCTTTTTTGTCTAGCAATTTGTATGTTCAGAGGTAAGATTTGTTTTTTATTAAATAAAAAGGCTGTTAAGTTTTAATTTCTTCTGAGGTAATTAGAGAAAACTGCTGGCAGTTTAACTGTGGATTTCATGGCTATTTTATAGATGCTGTATTTTAAACTGTAATGCCAATTATCACAAACATTGATAAGTTTGTTATGATGGTATTCATTCTGAAATGGATTACAGCAAGTGTGGGCAACAAGTAAAACAGGATGAACTACCTAATTAGGCCTGGAAGATAGGTTAACATTTTAAGTGTGACTGTTTTTCAGTTATGATGAAGAATCATACCAGAACTGTTAACCTATATTTTTTTTTATTCGTTCATGGGATGTGGGCGTCGCTGGCAAGGCCGGCATTTATTCCCCATCTCTAATTACCCTTGAGAAGGTGGTGGCGAGCTGCCTTCTTGAACCACTGCAGTCCGTGTGGTGAAGATCTCCCACAATGCTGTTAGGAAGGAAGTTCCAGGATTTTGACCCAGCAATGATGAAGGAACAGCGATATATTTCCAAGTTGGGATGGTGTGTGACTTGGAGGGGAACGTGCAGGTGGTGTTGTTCCCATGTGCATGCTGTCTTTGTCCTTCTAGATGGTAGAGATCGCAGGTTTGGGAGGTGCTGTCGAAGAAGCTTTGGCGAGTTGCTGCAGTGCATCCTGTGGATGGTACACACTGCAGCCACGGTGTGCTAGTGGTGAAGGGTGTCAATGTTTAGGTTGGTGGATGGGGTGCCAATCAAGTGTGCTGCTTTGTCCTGGACGGTGTCGAGCTTCTTGAGTGTTGATGGAGCTGCACTCATCCAGGCAAGTGGAGAGTATTCCATCACACTTCTGACTTGTGCCTTGTAGATGGTGGAAAGGCTTTGGGGAGTCAGGAGGTGAGTCACTCGTCGCAGAATACCCAGCCTCTGACCTGCTCTTGTAGCCAGAGTATTTATGTGGCTGGTCCAGTTAAGTTTCTGGTCAATGGTGACCCCCAGGATGTTGATGGTGGTGGATTCAGCGATGGTAATGCTGTTGAATGTCATGGGGAGGTGGTTAGACTCTCTCTTGTTGGAGATGGTCATTGCCTGGCACTTGTCTGGTGGGAATGTTACTTGCCACTTATCAGCCCAAGCCTGGATGTTGTCCAGGTCTTGCTGCATGCGGGCACGGAGTGCTTCATTATCTGAGGCGGTGCGAATCGAACTATACAATGTACAATCATCAACGAACATCCCCATTTCTGACCTTATGATGGAGGGAAGGTCATTGATGAAGCAGCTGAAGATGGTTGGGCCAAGGACACTGCCCTGAGGAACTCCTGCAGCAATGTCCTGGGGCTGAGATGATTGGCCTCCAACAACCACTACCATCTTCCTTTGTGCTAGGTATGACCCCAACCACTGGCGAGTTTTCCCCCTGACTCCCATTGACTTCAATTTTACGAGGGCTTCTTGGTGCTACACTTGGTCAAATGCTGCCTTGATGTCAAGGGCAGTCACTCTCACTTCACCTTTGGAATTCAACTCTTTTGTCCATGTTTGGACCAAGGCTGTAAATGAGGTCTGGAGCCAAGTGGTCCTGGCGGAACCCAAACTGAGCATCGGCGAGCACATTATTGGTGAGTAAGTGCCACTTGTTAGCACTGTCGACGACACCTTCCATCACTTTGCTGATGATTGAGAGTAGTCTGATGGGGCGGTAATTGGCCGGATTCGATTTGTCCTGCTTTTGTGGACAGGACATACCTGGGCAATTTTCTACATTGTCGGTATTTTGCTTTCAGATGCTGCCATGGCCTACTATGTATTTCAAGCAAGTTTTTTATTTTTGTTTCAGATTTCCAGAATTCATGGTTTTCTTTCTCTCATTTTATAATTGAGACCAATTATTTTTTCCTTTGTAAAAAAAACTCCAGAATAAAACTTAGAATGAAGATACTGTCTATCAGTACTGGAACATTCAGACTGATACCAACATATGCCATTGGTGGTGGGATTGGGACTATTTTTCCTTAAAACACCTTTTGCTTCCACCATTTCCTAAGGGAGCTTGTTTCATAGCTTTACCACTTGCTCACTGAAATATTGGCCCCAATATTTCCAGGGAGGCAGGGAGGGAGCAGGGGCACATGTCTGCAGCTGGAAAACCCGGATATGCCGCCAACATGGAGGTCCTGCCGAATTTAACGGCAGGACCTCATTATAATTTTTTTACTCCGTTTCCCGCCTGGCAGTCAGCCAGATTGAGATGCCAGCCGGGAAAGCCTGCGGTACAAGGCCGCAGCCGGGGACCTTTGGGATTGGTCCCCAGCAATCGAAAAAGATCAGGGCGTGTTGGGAGGGCTCTGAACACGGCAGTGAAGGAAAGATCAAGGCTTGGTGGTCGGGGTAGGCAGAACGCCGGTGGGGGGAGGGCAGGAGTCAGAAGATCGGGGGGGAAGGGTCGGAGGATCGTGCCAGAAGATTTGCTTGGGGGGCCAGAGGGAAGCACTCATGCTCCTCCTGGCTCATAATGCAGGAAAAGCACTTACCTGCTGGAGAAGACTGTTCCCACCTTCCTTTAGTTGCCAAGTTTCCCGAGCCCTGGGAAACCCAGCCCGCAACCGTTTAAGTCAAATGGCTCTCAAAATCTGAGGAACAGAGCCTCATTTACATACTATAAAGGCAGACCCACCTCGCCAGAGGGGGTTACTCAGATGCCCCCAAACCTGCTGCCGGTAAACCAGAAGTAGGCGCATTCTTGTCAGGTTGGGGTCGGGTTTCACATATTTACCGATTTAACCCCTCCCCCTTTGTGGAGGTGTTAAAATTACTCCCATTGTTCCTGCAGATTAGTATTGAATTTACCCACTTTCAAGTTGCAGGTCGTATCCTCTGGTTCTACTGTTCTGGACCAAATGAAACAGCTTGCCATGATTGACATTATCTAGTCCCTGTAGAAACCTAACAACAACAATCATATCATCTCTGAGCCTTCTCTTTTCCAGTGAGACCATGTCCAATTTACATAATTGCTCCTCATGATCCAATCCCTCCATTCCCTTAATCATTCTGGTTGCTCTCTTCCATATTCTTTCAATAGCTGCAATATGTTTTTTGTACTGCGGTGACCAGAACTATACACAGTATTCTAAGAACGGTACACAGTAGTATTCTAAATGCAGCTGCATCAATGATTTATAAAATGAACAATAATACTTTATAATTTCTAAAATGTTTAAACCATTGCAGCATCTCATTGACTTTAAGAATATACCGAGTATACTCAAAAGAATACTGCTCAGTATCAGCCTTATCCTCAAGAGTTGCATTCCCTTTAAAGGTTCTATTCATACCAACTACATTTGATCTATAAAATGTTATGCATTTTATTTTTATTTAGATTTGAAGAGTTGTACTATTTAGTATGGAGAACGAACCGTGTATGTCGGTGCTGCTAGGAAGGTCATTTAGGGAAAGGTGTATGGAATTATGGCTATTCTCAGAAAAATGTTGGTGGGTGCAGCTGGAAGGGTTGTCAGGAGACTGAACAACATCTGCATGCAGCTGTGTTTGAGGAATTGCATTTCAGACAATGTCAAGGAAATAATGTGGAATTTGACACTCGGGTTGTGGTTTTCCTGCCTGAAAGACAACCAAGTCTGAAGATGCTAGAATTTCAGCTCTGGGCGCTGCATTGCTGAAAATCTTTTTCTTTTCAAAATGAAGTATGGACTTTGGTAATTGGCCATTAAAATGGGTGGTAATAGTATTAGTGAGCTCAGTTAGCTTTAGTATTTTGCACATTATTGACTGCAGAAAATGTAGGACTGCTGTACTTATTTAATTGAAGATCTTCTGGTTTGATATTATTTTAAATGAATTATTTTATAATGTAGTGTTACAGTTAATACTATTAGTGTGTTAGACTAACTATAGTAATTTTTGAATGGCTATTTGTTACAATGCTGCTTTGTTGTGTAATATTTTAATACAACATTTAAGAATTATGCAGTGGAAGTTTCTCTTTTAAAAAAATCATATTAATCTGAATCACCACATAATCCTTAATTCGTATAAAAGGGAAAACAAACTGTATACATGCTGACATCTCTCAGTCTTCCTTTGTTCCAGTATTTTATGCTTCAGGTCCACATCCATCTTGTTGGATATAAATTTGACAAGACAGATTGCTGGACTAATTCAGGCCATTATTGGAGATCATGCAGGGGCTGATGTGGGCATTGTGTGATTGACTGTGCTATTAAGAATCACATGGGGATCTAGAACCAAGTCAGCAAGTTATCCCATAAAAATTATTTAATATTTCTGCAATTTTTTTTGTGTGGTGGGGGGGGGTAGATCAACATTATAACATAGAAGGTACTTTACACCACTTGACTTACCTTTCATTCTAAGCCACTAGTTTATATGAGCACTATTATATACAAATAGTGGTGTAATGTATATTAAAATCTGTTTAAAGGAGCACAGTTTTCACAGAAAGACTGTGCGATCACAGTGCATGACATTAAATGGCACATTTCTATTCTGACTCTTCTCCTTTCCCAATTGAGCTTGCCAAGCACTTTTTGTGAAGATTGTGCCCTTTCAAAAACAGCCTGTGAAGGCAAATGCAAAACTGTGCTCCAGATCACAACTCAACACTTTGCCAAGTTAGGATATAGACATCATAAAACTCAAGACAATTCATTTTATTATTTGAAGTACTGTAGCCGTGTATGTTCACTACAATAATAAATTTAAGTGTAGAAGTTGTCAGTAACAATTGTGCAACACGGGCCAGCAATTTTGGGGATTTCCGAAGTTCATGTCATTCTCGCCTGCGAATGCCCATCTTAAAACTGCTGCAGGGCTTTTGAGCTGGAGTGCATGGTTAGGCTTGTTCTGTGTGCAAGCAGAATTATTGGTTGTTAAGGGTAGGGATACCACAAAATCACATAAAATGGGTGTTGCTGCTCAGGCAGGATTTCATATGTAAAGATTCAGAATGCAACTGCACTAATGTCAATTAGTTTTTGCAGTCAAAGTTAAGAGTAATGGAATTTGTTTTAGTGAAGGATGATGAACAGGAGCAGAGAAAGGTTGCCAGAGATGTCAAATTACACTGGAGACATACTGTTCACACCTGCCTTTATGCCATTCATCATATATATCAGCTCAGGCATAGGTACTTGGTAATGATTGCGCCGCACAGCTTCCGGAGGTTGAGGTTTGGCAGGGAGGCAGTTACAGTGCTTTGTCATCTGCTTCAGGAAAACCTGAAGACAACCTTGAATGTAGAGATGGCAGTGCCAGCGGCCTTCAATGTGTATGCCTCTGGTTCTTTCCAGCCTCGTGCAGGTGACATCAATGGTATCATCCATTTTGATGACCAACAACAACTTACATTTAAAGCGCCTTTAATGTATTAAGAAGTCCCAAGGCACTTCACAGGAGCGATTATTAAACAAAATTTGACACCGAGCCACATAAGGAGATATTAGGACAGGTGATCAAAAGCTTGGCCAAAGAGGTAGGTTTTAAGGAACATCTTAAAGGAGGAGAAAGAGATGGAGAGGCAGAGAGGTGGAAAAGTTTAGAGAGGGAATTCCATAGGTTAGGGCCACCAATTGTAGAGCAAAGAAAATCGGAGAGGCCAGAATTGGAGGAGCGCAGAGATCTCGAAGGGTTGTAGGGCTGGAGGAGGTTACAGAGATAGGGAGGGGTGAGGCCATGGAGAGATTTGAAAATATGGATGAGAATCAATGCATCAAACTGGTAACTGATACTTTATTCAGTAATCCCAACACCTTCACCTCCTTTCCCACTGACTCACAACAGCAGCATGACAGGGCTGCCCAATTTCAAAATTGGAATTCCGAAAGTGCAGGAGGTGATTGATAGTACTCATGAGGCCATCTGGCCGCAAACATTATACGTGAACAGAAACTCCCTTTGACGTGCCACTGGTCAGTGATAACCAGCACCATATCTTGCAGGTTAATGTGTGCTTGTCAGGCAGCAGCCACGATGTGTCAATCATTTGTTCCAGATGAAAGGAGACCAGAAGGACGGCTCCTGGGAGATCGTAAGGAGGGTCCCTGAGGAGACCAGGGCTACCATTATCAGCCAGACTTGTGGCAGCCACTGACAGAACCTCAACACAATTGCCATGAGGCCCATGCAACCACTAGGATCAATACTGAGCACATTATTACATCTAAACACTGCAGTTCACATATCTGAATAGATGGAGCACTTTACAGTGCAAACCCTGCACTCCACCCCTTGCAACAAACTCCAAAATTGTCGTCTTCGGCTGCATACTTTGCTATACAAAAAAGTCCAAGCACGGAGGAAGTATATAATTCAGAAACAAGGCTAGAGCAGGATGCAGCCATGATGATATAGCTCCAGAAACTCCAAAGCAGGCAGGAAGACTGGTGCTCCAGGGAGTCATCCAAGCTGCCCTTTTAAAGAACATTCCAGTCCACTAATAAAATGAGTCAAAGTGCATGTTACAATCTGAGTGCTCTCCAGACATCTTTTTCTTGTGCCCAGAGCAAAAGATGCTTCTACGGGAAAACCCACATTTCATATGAACCAAATTGTGATCTTATGTGTAAAATAATCTAGAAGGTAGCATGCCTCAGGTGAACAATAAACCTGGTTACCTTCAATATGCACACTCAAAACAGCAACTCTTCAATTGATAGACAATACTCTGACAGACTATTCCCTCTCAGACCTCTCCCATGCGGTTCCAATGAAGCTCAAAGCATGTTTGAGGAACAGTATATCTTATCTCTGCTTGCAGTCCTCTGGCATGAACATTGATTTCAGTAACTTCAAACCATAGTTACACCTTCCATTTTCTTCACAGCAGTGGATATTTGTGACATGGGGCGAGTCTGTCAGGGTGCAATGGGGAGGTGGTTGACATTCGAACACGGTGTAGGCAGCAATCTAAGCTCATGGTGTAGGTCTGTTCTTTTTCACTTAACATGATTAGCACATCCACTATAAGCCAGAAATTGCTCCTGAAATAACGGGGGAGCTCAACAGCACTCTCTGTTTTTATGGAGAATTGAAGAAGCAAGTTCCTGCGTTTGCACATGCGCACTAAAATGCGGCGATTTGACAGCTTCGAATTAAAGGGCCATTGCACACTGCAATCATTGAAATCACTGAAAAATTGTAAACTTGCTCATCTGCCCGGCTAGAAAGTAACTAATTACATCAGCAAAAGGTACACTTAAAAAAGCCAGGTCTAAACTAAGTTTTAAAAGCACGGTTAGTCTTAATGACTGCCAAAGAACTATAAGTTACATTAAAAAATGTGGAGTCTCATATTACTCCTTATTTTAATAGTTTTTCATCATTAAAAAAAAATTAAAAATTAAATATTTTTTTTAAACTTTTCCCTTCTGTCTCTTTAATTATTCAATTATTTCTTTGGCTTTTTATTAAAAAAATGTTAAATTTTTATTTAAAATGACTTCCAGAATAGTAACTTTAAATGAATGAAGTCTACTCGTGGGCGTGACTTCTCTTCCTGACAGATTTTGTGGGCGTGTCTTCTATTCTCACAGACTGTTCCATGTGCATCAACTTACGCTTCTCAGAGGCTGAGTTAATAGTGCACAATTTTTCAAAAGTTCAAAATCAAGCAAGTCGACGCTGCAGAGCCCGCAGGAAGTACATTCATTAATTTAATTCGCAGGAGCTGCGGCGAGCGTTGCCACGCTGCTCTGCGTAAGTTCTGCCCTTTGTTTCACTTGTGTTTTTTGTTTTAGTGCCAGGCAATGACCATCTCCAACAAGAGAGAGTCTAACCACCTCCCCTTGATATTCAATGGCATTACCATTGCCGAATCCTCCACCATCAACATCCTGGGGGTCACCATTGACCAGAAACTTAACTGGACCAGCCATATAAATACTGTGGCTACAAGAGCAGGTCAGAGGCGGGTATTCTGCGGCGAGTGGCTTACCTCCTGACTCCCCAAAGCCTTTCCACCATCTACAAGGCATAAGTCAGGAGCGTGATGGAATACTCTCCACTTGCCTGGATGAGTGCAGCTCCAACAACACTTAAGAAGCTTGACACCATCCAGGGCAAAGCAGCCCGCTTGATTGGCACCCCATCCGCCACCCAAAACATTCACTCCCTTCACCACCGCCGCACCGTGGCTGCAGTGTGTACCATCCACAGGATGCACTGCATCAACTCGCCAAGGCTTCTTTGACAGCCCCTCCCAAACCCCCGACCTCTATCACCTAGAAGGACAAGGGCAGCAGGCACACGGGAACAACACCACCTGCATGTTCCCCTCCAAGTCACAGACCATCCCGACTTGGAAATATATCGCCGTTCCTTCATCGTCGCTGGGTCAAAATCCTGGAACTCCCTTCCTAACAGCATTGTGGGAGAACCTTCACCACACGGACTGCAGCGGTTCAAGAAGGCGGCTCACCACCAGCTTCTCAACGGCAATTAGGGATGGGCAATAAATGCTGGCCTTGCCAGCGACGCCCACATCCCATGAACGAATAAAAAAGTTTCATATCTGCTGTATTTGCAGTTTATCTGTACATGAATATCCCCGTGTCTTTTTAGCCCACTCCATTATCTGCATTTTTTTTGTTTTTTTTCATAAGTCTGCATGATCTACCAGATGATCTTTTTATATCACCAAACTGTTTTCTATTGAGCAGTTTGTAGATCATTTAACACATTTACTCAATGGTTGGTGCATCTGGTGGCTCTCTCCCCTTTTCCCCTCCTCCTTCTATTTTACCAATCTTACTAAAATGCCTGTTAATCTCTCAGCCTTCAGTTCTGCTGAAGGCTGCACCGCCCAAAATGTCATAACCTGCCTTTTCTCTTTACAGATGCTAACTGGCCTGCTGTGTATTTACAGTTTTTTCTGTTTTTATTGCTGATTTCCAGTATTTGTAGCTGTTCCTTTTTATTTCACTCTGGTAGGCCGTATATCTCAGGCCACAAACTACAAAATCAAGTTCATTAAGAAGTTAAATTAAACAGAACAAAGATCAAAGAAAACATCAGCTTTGAGTTAAAAAATACCTGATTTCTCACCAGTACTTTAACCAGTAATGTTGCAAAATACTAAATATGTCAAAACGTCAACACTTGTAACTTGGAATATACATCGATGAGGAAAAGCTTAAGTATGAAATCAAATATTCACCGTTTCCACCAGCTCAGGTTGCTTAACTGCCTAAGTATTGGGCAACAGTTTTTACATAAAATTGCATGGAATTTTACAGCACAGAAACAGACCATTTGACCCAGCTGGTCTATGCCGTGTTTGTGCTCCAAACGAGCCTCCTCCCACCTTACTTCATTTCACCCTATCAACATATCCTTCTATTCCTTTCTTCCTCTTGTACTTGTCCAGCTTCCCTGTAAATGCATCGATGTTATTCGCCTCAACCACCCGATGTGGTAGCGAGTTCTACATTCTCACTCCTGAGCAAAGAAATTTCTCCTGAATTCCTATTGGATTCCTTATTGTTACTTTGTAAAGATATATTTAATAACACTAATTAAAACATGAGGACATTATTTTTATCAGGCTTTTTAGTCGAGAAAGTTCCCTGCTTGCAATCAGTTTCTAGATTTTTAAAAGCTATTATTGGATATAACTTGCCAGGAGTTGCCCATCTCCCTGTTATAGCTAAGCTTTGTTTTGAAGTCCAAATTGAGGCAAACGAATATCAATAGATATCATTCAAGATTCCTCAGGGCAGTGTCCTAGGCCCAACCATCTTCTGCTGCTTCATCAATGACCTTCCCTCCATCATAAGGTCAGAAATGGGGATGTTCGCTGATGACTGCACAGTGTTCAGTTCCATTCGCAACCCCTCAAATAATGAAGCAGTCCGAGCCCGCATGCAGCAAGACCTGGACAACATCCAGGCTTGGGCTGATAAGTGGCAAGTAACATTCGCGCCAGATAAGTGCCAGGCAATGACCATCTCCAACAAGAGAGAGTCTAACCACCTCCCCCTGACATTCAACGGCATTACCATCACCGAATCCCCCACCATCAACATTCTGGGGGTCACCATTGACCAGAAACTTAACTGGACCAGCCATATAAATACTGTGGCTACGAGAGCAGGTCAGAGGCTGGGTATTCTGTGGCGAGTGACTCACCTCCTGACTCCCCAAAGCCTTTCCACCATCTACAAGGCACAAGTCAGGAGTGTGATGGAATACTCTCCACTTGCTTGGATGAGTGCAGCTCCAACAACACTCAAGAAGCTCGACACCATCCAAGATAAAGCAGCCCGCTTGATTGGCACCCCATCCACCACACTAAACATTCACTCCCTTCACCACCGGCGCACTGTGGCTGCAGTGTGTACCATCCACAGGATGCACTGCAGCAACTCGCCAAGGCTTCTTCGACAGCACCTCCCAAACCCGCGACCTCTACCATCTAGAAGGACAAGAGCAGCAGGCACATGGGAACAACACCACCTGCACGTTCCCCTCCAAGTCACACACCATCCCGACTTGGAAATATATCGCCGTTCCTTCATTGTCGCTGGGTCAAAATCCTGGAACTCCCTTCCCAACAGCACTGTGGGAGAACCGTCACCACACGGACTGCAGCGATTCAAGAAGGCGGCTCAGCACCACCTTCTCGAGGGCAATTAGGGATGGGCAATAAATGCTGGCCTCGCCAGCGACGCCCACATCCCGTGAACGAATAAAAAAAAAGATTAGTCAACAACTGTAACAAAAGAATGCAGACAGATATTGCTCAGAATTAATCAACACTAATCCACTTTAAAACACTTCTTGCAGCAACAGACCTGTTAATCAAAATATGTTTCATAGGTAATAAGGAACTGGATCAGGTAGCAGCCCAGGCCATTCACCACCTTTAGGCAGAGCAGAGCACTTGGTAAGCAGGACTCCTCTCCCAGTTTGGGACAATCACAGTTAATGGCACTTAGAAGGCCGAGTACCATAGTACATGAACGAGACTGTAAATCTAGGCAGATCACAGTCTGCTGATCGATAATAATTATTTCTGTCACCTGGGTGGGCAGGGAGACAACCTAAATGGAAATTAGTTATCTGCATTAGAAATGTCGGTCTACATAGCAGCCGGTAACATGTATTTCCACCAAGAAAGAAAATCAAGTCAGCAGAGAATTCCCAGGGAAAGGGTTCTGAAAAAATCATTAGGACTAAAAGCTGACAAGTCCCCAGGTCCTGATGGACTTCATCCTAGAGTCTTAAAAGAAGTGGCTGCAGAGATAGTAGATGCATTGATAGTAATTCCCCAAAATTCCCTAGATTCTGGAAGGGTCCCATCAGATTGGAAAATAGCAAATGTAACTCCTCTATTCAAGAAAGGAGGGAGACAGAAAGCAGGAAACTACAGGCCAGTTAGCTTAACATCTGTCATAGGGAAAATGCTAGAATCTATTATTAAGGAGGTTATAGCAGGGTACTTAGAAAATCTCAATGCTATCAGGCTGAGTCAACATGGCTTTGTGAAAGGGAATTCGTGTTTGACTAATTTATTAGAGTTCTTTGAGAAAGTAACAAGCAACTTGGGTAAAGGGGATCCTGTGGATGTGGTGTACTTGGATTTCCAGAAGGCTTTTGACAAGGTGCCACATCAAAGGCTACTACACAAAATAAGAGCTCATGGTGTAGGGGGTGACATATTAGCATGAATAAAGGTTTGGTTAGCTAACAGGAAACAGAGTAGGCATAAATGGGTCATTTTCAGGTTGGCAAGATGTAACGAGTGGAGTGCCAAAGGGATCATTGCTTGGGCCTCAATTATTTACAATCTATAATCAATGACTTGGATGAAGGGACCAAATGTATGGTTGCTAAATTTGCTGATGACACAAAGGTAGGTAGGAAAGTAAGTTGTGAAGAGGACATAAGAAGTCTGCAAAGGGATATAGATAGGTTAATGAGTGGGCAAAAATTTGGCAGATGTGGGAAAATGTGAACTTGTCCACTTTGGTAGGAGGAATAGAAAAGCAGTATATTATTTAAATGGAGAGAGATTGCAGAACTCTGAGGTACAGAGGGATCTGGGTGTCCTAGTGCATGAATCACAAAAAGTTAGTATGCAGGTACAGCAAGTGATTAGGAAGGCAAACGCAATGTTGTCATTTATTGCAAGGGGAATGGAATATAAAAGTAGAGATGTTTTGCTACAGTTGTACAGGGCATTGACGAGACCACATCTAGAATACTGTGTGCAGTTTTGGTCTCCTTATTTAAGAAAGGACATAATTGCTTTAGAGGTGGTTCAGAGAAGGTTCACTCGACTGTTTCCTGGGATGAGGGGGTTATCTTATGAGGAAAGGTTGGACAAGTTGGGCCCGTATACATTGGAGTTTAGAAGAATGAGAGGTGATCTTATAGTCCTGAGTGGACTTGAAGGGGTAGATGTTGAGAGGATGTTTCCCCTTGTGGGAGAGACTAGAACTAGGGGCCACAGTTTAAAAATACGGGGTCTCCCATTTAAGACAGAGATAAGGAGAAATTTTTTCTCTCAGAGGGTCTGTGGAACTCCCTTCCACAGGGTCACTGAATATTTTTAAGGTTGAGTTAGATAGATTCCTGATTAACAAGGCGGGGGCAAAGGTTATAGTAGGTAGACGGGAAAGTAGGGTTGAGGTCACAATCAGGTCAGCCATGATCTTATCAAATGGCGGACCAGGCCCGAGGGGCCGAATGGCCTACTCCTGCTCTTAATTCGTATGTACGTATGTTCGTATATAATCTTTTTCGCACCTTCTCCAATGACTCTATATCCTTTTTAAAATATGGAGAGCAGAAGTGTGTACAGTATTCCAAGTGTAGTCTAACCAAGGTTCTATTCAAGTTTAACATAACTTCTCTGCTTTTCAATTCTATCCCTCTGGAAATGAACCCCAGTGCTTGATTAGTCTTTTTTATGGCCTTTATTAACCTACATCGTTACTTTTAGTGGTTTGTGGATCTGTACCCAGAGATCCCTTTGCTCCTCTATCCCATTTAGACTCTTATTATCCAAGCAATACGTGGCCTCCTTATTCTTCCTACCAAAATGCACCACCTCACACTTACCTGTATTGAAATTCATTTGCCAATTACACACCCATTCTGCAAGTTTATTAATGTCTTCTTGCATTTTAACGCATTCTTCCTTTGTACTAACTACACCCCCCAATTTCATGTCGTCTGCAAATTTTGAAATTGTACTTCTGATTCTCGAGTCCAAATTGTTGATGTAAATTATGAACAACAGTGGCCCCTGCACCGATCCCTGTGGAACACCATTTCTCACCTTTTGCCAGTCTGAGTAACTACCCTTAGTCTCGTGAATTTTCTGAACTAACAGCAATGCCCATCATTCGCTGTGCTGATACCTTATTCTACGCAATCAAAGACAAACTCTCTAAAGTTCAAATATAGTGCAACCAATTTTTTATCTTGCTTTATGTCTTTTGGAGTGAAGTCAGTGAGTTTTATCATGGTGCTCTCCCTAGTGTTGGTGCGTGTCTGACCTTTAACTTGTTCTGTGATTCTCCTCTGGAAGCAGTAAACATGCTGAGTGGTTGCAGGGTTTCAGTTTGCATTCAGGTAGCCCTCTACCTCCTTTTACCCCATAAACAGGGATGCTGGATGTTTCATCATCATCACATCAGCCTCATCCAGACCTACTCCAGGGCAAGCCACAGCCACAGGGGACTCGCTTATCAAGTTCACTGATCTGCATGGGAGCAGACCTGTGCGATGAGATCTGTGAATCCCTGCCTCAACCTTCTCTCAATCCAATCTTCCAATATGTTGAAGCCAAACAAAACAGCCTCTTGTATTTGTATCACAGCAATCTTTTTATTCATTCTCAGGATGTGGACAAAGCTGGCAAGGCCAACATTTATTGCCCATCCCTAGTTGCCCTGAGAAGGTGGTGGTGAGCCTTCTGAGCATTCAAAACAGATTCCGTGATTGGGCTTCGGAGCTGTGCCACTGAAAGCTCCACTACAGATACACCCGGAGTAACATAGGAACAGGAGTAGGCCTTTCAGCCCCTCAAGCCTGTTCCGCCATTCAGTGAGATCATGACTGGTCTGTATCCTAACTTCATTTACTTGCCTTGGCTCCATAGCCCTAATACCTAGAGCTAGCAAAAATCTAGCGATCTCAGATTTAAAATTATTAATTGAGCTAGCATCTACTACTTTTTGTGGGAGTTCCACACTTCTACCACCCATTGTGTGAAGAAGTGTTTCCTAACTTGTCTCCTGAATGGCCTGGCTCTGATTTTAAGGTTATGTCCCATTGTCCTAGACTCCCCAACCAGCGGAAAAAGTTTCTTTCTATCTACCTTATCAATCCCTTTCAAAATCCTAAAAATCTCAATCAAATCACCCCTTAACCTTCTATATTCCAGGGAATACAAGCCTAGTTTATGTAATCTCTCCTCATATTTTAACTCTTGGAGCCCTGATAACATTCTGGTGAATCTGCACTGTACTCCTTTCAACGCCAATATATCCTTTCGAAGGTGCGGTGCCCATAACTGTGCACAGTATTCCAGATGTGGTCTAACCAGAGCTTTCTATAGCTGTAGCAAAACTTCCTCTATATTCTAACCCTCTAGATATAAAGGCTAACATTCCATTAACCTTTTTGATTATTTTCTGTATCTGACCACTACATTTTAGTGATCTGTGTACATAGACACCTAAATCTCTTTGGACCTCCACAGTTCCTAGCTTTTCACCATTTAATAAATATCCTTTTTTGGTCCAAAATGGATGACCTCACACTTACCTGCATTGAAATCCATCTGCCACAGTTTTGCCCACTCACTTAATCTATCAATGTCTCTTTGTAATTTTATGCTTCGGTCCACACTACTTACTATGCCATCTATCTTTGTCATCAGCAAACTTGGGTATATTGCTCTCTACTGTACTAAGTCATTAATAAATATTGTAAACAATTTTACAACACCAAGTTATAGTCCAGCAATTTTAAAATTGCTGGACTATAACTTGGTGTTGTAAAATTGTTTACAATTGTCAACCCCAGTCCATCACCGGCATCTCCACATCATTAATAAATATAGTGAATGATTGAGGACCCAGCACAGATCCTTGTGGGACACCACTAGTCACTTCCTTCCAATTCGAGGACATACCCATTATTCCTACTCTCTTTCTTTTACCACATAACCAATCTAACCAGGTCAATAATTTGTTTTCAATTACATGAGCTTTAATTTTAGCTGACAGTCTCTTATATGAAATCTTATCGAAAGGCCTCTGGAAGTCCATATAAATTACATCCATAGACCTTCCCCTGTCTACTACTTCAGTTGCTTCCTCAAAAAAATTCAATTAGGTTCATTAGACGTAACCTACCTGTTACAAATCCATCTCTCTAATCAGATCAAATTTCTCTAAGTGCTCAGTCACTTAATTATAGATTCCAATAACTTCCCCTCAACAGATGTTAGACTAACAGGTCTATAATTTCCTGGTTTCTCTCACCTTTCTTAAATAATGGAGTTACATTTGCAATTTACCAATCTAAAAGGGACAATTTCTGAATCAAGAGTGCTTTGGAAGATTACGGCTAAAGCATCTGCAATTTCCTCAACTCCTTCCTTTAAAACCCTGGGGTGGAAACCATCAGGTCCTGGGGATTTGTCGGTCTTTAGTGCCATTATTTTTTCTAATACTGTTTTTCTTGCTTATTTTAACTTTAGCTAGTTCCAGTCCTTTATTCATTATTAATTTCCCTGGGTTCGTCGGGTATATTATCCTCTTCCTCTACTGTGAAGACTGACACAAAATAGTTATTCAACAAGCCTGCTATTTCCTTATTTTCATTTGCGATATTAACCGCATCTGTTTTTAAAGGGCACATATTACCCTTGACTACCCTTTTCTAATATATTTGGAAACACTTTTTGTGTTAATCTTGATATCCTTTGCAAGCTTCTTTTCGTAGTCCCTCTTTGCAGCTCTTACTATCTTTTTTGTCTTCCTTTGCTGTTCTTTATATCTCTCCCAATCCCCTGGATCTACATTATTCTTCACACTTTTGTATGCTCTTTCCTTTAGTTTTATGTTATCTCTCACCTCTTTTGTCGACCATGGCTATTTTATTTGGTTAGTAAAGCTGTTCCCCCTAAGGGGTATAGAATGGTCCTGTATTAAGCTCAATTCTTTTTTGAAAACCTCCCACTGTTCATCTATAGTTTTACCTAATAACAGTTTTGACCTGTTTGGTGTCGTCAGTCTCTGTCTCATCCCGTTAAAGATAGCCGTACCAAAATCTAGAATCTTAGTAACTGTGTTAAGTTTCTCCTTTTCAAACACAATTGAATTCAATGTTAGGTTATGATCATTGTTGGATAAATGTTCCCTGACTGTTAGATTATTAACTAAGTCTGGCTCATTGTTCATTACTAAATCTATTATGGCCTGCCCTCTTGCTGGTTCTAGAACATACTGCTCCAGAAAACTATCTTGAATGCACTCAAGAAATTCACTCCCTTTCTGACTTGAGCTACTCTGCTTTTCCCAATCTGTATGAAAATTAAAGTCTCCCATTAAAACAACTCTGCTTTTGCTACAAGCCTCTCTAATCTCCAAATTAATACATTCTGCCACTTCATTGCTGCTATTAGGAGACCTGTAGACAACTCCCATTACAGTTTTAAGTCCTCTCCTATTCCTCAATTCTAACCAGAGTCTCTGCTGATTGTTTCCCCTGCCTATATCCTCTCTTACTAATGTTGTAATTAGTAGCCACATGCTTTATTGTAGACCGCAGCACAGACAACCCTTCACACACCACTGCACAGATGTGGCTCGTGGACTCCTCCATACTTAAACCCAGACCTTCTATGGCATTTTGCATAGATTCAAGTGAGGTTAATGTAATAGCAGTGACTGCACTTCCAAGGTAATCCACTGGTTGTAAAGCGCTTTGGGATAACCTAAGGACACAAGAAGGTACTAGACAAATGCAAGCTTTTTCTTTTCTGTTAACAATACTGCTCAGACAGAAATTTGCTTTTACAGTCTCACAGTTCCTTCCTCAGTTGCAGTTCTTAGTGATTGTGACCTCACAGGACCTTGGACTAAATGAACATGCATCATGCAGCAGGTTTGTCTTACAAGGATTTACAGCGTCAAGCCCCTTTAAGATTTATCTGATAATGGTTTGCGCTTGTGACTTGGTACAGTATGGCCATGCATGGTCAGCATTCAATGAGCATTTCTCTCCTGCCAGGTTGTACAGTTTAAGCTTGTATGAATGTTCAGATGGAACAACATAAAATGAATGACAGGTCGATGCAGGGTCTTGACATAAAAAGTTATTCTTTTACCTTACCGTAGCTTTCTTCAAGTCAATCATGTTCTTGACCCATAGCAGGACTTGTAAACAGCATTGACTCAGTCTGCAATCTTTTCCTAAGTCTTCTGCCATGAAAGGCAGCCCTCCTTTCAGCGCATTTAGTGAATTAGGAGCTCATCAAAGCAAGTGCTTCTCGCATAGGGAGCCGATATCAACCAGTGTCAGTAGCCCTAGCCTGCTCTAATGGCTGCTTAAGCCATTTAATTGCTGATTAGCTGCCTAATTGGTTCCAGGAAGGTCACACAATTTGCCCAAATCAACAATATCTGACATTAACGAGCAGGCGAGCAGGCGAGATTTCACCCAAAAGTCTTGAGCTGATTCCCTAATAGTAAAGCAACAGCAATTTCCAGGTTTTAGTGTTTATTAAACAAATATTATTTGCAAACAGTATCCATGAATTAGATTAAAGGAGGTAGAAGAAACAAGTATGATTAAAGTAATAGTTATATCTAAGATCGGGCAAAGCATGTGTCCTTGGAAGACAGACAAAAATTTGTAATTTTTGTTTTCTTGTCTTGTTTTTTTTCTACCGCCTGAAAATTGGCTGCAATTCAACTAAAAGTAAAAGCTAATTTATTCCAAGTGTGTAACTCTGCACCCTTTACTGTGACTGAAGCATGGTGTCAGCTGCAGATTTATTCGGCTTTCTTGAACTTGCAGTTCCCTGAGGCAAGAATGACATCTTTCAGGGTACTTGCCGCATGCCCTAGCAGATGGCTTGGAGTGCCACCTAAGAATTCAACATTGACGGTAACATGTACAAGTTCACATGCCTTCAGTATACCTATTAACTAAAACTAAGTTTTAGGTCATCAGTAACTACTGCAAACAGATTGCTGATTGAGAGTTACATTCCAGTCACATCATGTATGTAAAGCTGAAAACAAACTGAATGTATCTGAACTGTCATCAATGAAAACTATGCAACAGCAATAAGCCTATATTTATGATTTACAATGAAAATTGTGAGCATTTTAATATAATAGAACTTCTGTAACGTGCAGTTTATAAATCCCTTGCTCCACAAGAGAAGTCTGAACCCAAATATAAAGCTCTCACACAACCACACATACTAGAAAAGCACAAAAATCACATCTCTACACATTTAGAATTCAGAACAGCAACAACTAATATTACAGTTGCTTTCTATCCACAGAATAGGCCCATTTAATAGCTAACACTGGGTCTGCAGCACATTAAAAGTAGCAGGGTTTTGCAGGACTAATTTTTTCCCTACAGTTTTCGCTCCTCCTCTCCTAACCGCTTGATGGGAGCATGGCTCCTTTTGCGTTGGCCTCCACCCTGCGACCATTTTTCACATGCGAGCTTAGAAAGTGTGTTGGAGGGTAATTTTTTTCCATGGGGAGCATCACAGTTCAGTCCAATCCTGTCTCCACCTGGCACCCATTCACATGCATTTTCCAGAAAGGGTCCATTTTTTGGCGATCAGCAGTAGGAACTCCAGGTGATTTTCTTCATTACCTAGTTCAAAGGCACTGAGCCCAACTGTAGCCCTCATCACTGCCTCAGCTAAGATCAGCTAACTCGGCATAAACCAGGAATTGAACATAGGAATTTCTTAACCTGTACAGCCTCTCTCTAGCCCCTGCCACGATCGATGACCCCCCCCCCCCACCACCCCGCCAAGTCCGCAGCTTGCCCCGTGATAACAGCCTCACCCCCCCACCAATCTGCAACCCCACCATCACGGCCGACTCGTGAAGGTACGGGGTTGGGACTTGCTCATGAGAGTGTTAATAAGGTACAAGAGTCAAAATAATCTAGAGTAAGGTGAGCAGAAAAAAAATCCCAAAAATGTAACAGTGACCCAGTGAAGTCTGGCAAAACAGGAATTTTTGTCTTTTGAGTTTTTTTAATAGTGTAAAATAGCTGGGCTTTAAGACTGAGACTATTTCTTAACTAAAATGGAAGACATGAGGCACTTCACCTGCGTGAATCAGGCATAGATATTTATCAAAAAGCTAGTTAAGATAATAGTGTTTTGTTCTAGATGTAAGCTGAATTGACTACTGTAGAGGGCTTCAGTATGTTTTTGAGACCTATATGATGTGTGTTTAACTTTTTATTAGCATTCCATGTACTCGTGTTCACAGCATTGTGCCTTTGATCATGAATGATTGCAGTACTGCCTTCAAAGGGATTAAGCTGTTAAAGATAGGAGACTCTGGAACCAATGTATTCTACATGTAACATCTTATCTTGATACCTCTCCTACTATCATTTCGCTTAATTGCTCTCTCAATACTGCATTAATCAATGCTTTCCAACGCTGTCGCTTCTCCTGATACAACCCCACCTCCACTCCCTCAAATCAGGGTCTCAAGCTCAAGCATGCGTAGCACACAACTGGCCCATTCATCAATTGCCAGTTTTGGCTCAACCATATCAAATTTTACCATGCTTAGATCTCCTCAGCCAAAACCACCTACTATTCTGGGGTCATCTGGAGGGCAAGGACAACCTTAGGCCCTTTTTTTCCCACTATTAACCATCTCCTTAAACATTTACCTCCCAGTCGCCACTCACCTCCCCATAAATACAAGTACAAAGGGCTCATGGATTTCTCTATTGCTAAGATCAAGATTATCTGTTTGGATGCCTCTGTCACCCATTCCTCCCCTTGCCCTCAGCCCCAACTTCTCCTGCCACCTACCCATTCTAACTTAGCACTTCTGTCTTTTTACAGTTCTTCCCCACTCTCTCCAAGCTGATGTCTTCCATGAGACCTACATCTTGCTCTATTGATCCCTTTCCACTCAACGCTTGATCTTGCTATGGGATAGGATATAGGTAGCAGGGTTTTACCTTACTCCCTCTGCTGCTGAAATCTTTTTAAGTGCCTTTGTCATTTTCAGACTCAATTATTCCAGCACCCTTGGCTAGCATCCCATCTTCCTCCCTCCATAAACTCCAAATGTCCAAAATTCTGTGCCTAGTATCTTGTCTAACACAACTTTCTGCTTGCCCATCATCCCTATTCTCACCCCTTCATTGGCTCCCCACCACCAACTCATTAAATTTTAAATCCCCATCTCTAAGACCCTCCACAGCCTTGCCCTACCCAAGCTCCTTCAGCTCTATAACTGCTCTCAAATGCTCCATTCTCTGACTCCAGCCTCCTGTTCATCTTTCTCCCTTTGCCCTATTGGTGGCAGAGCCATCGGGCACTTAGGTCCTAACCTCTGGGACTCCCTCCCTAAACCTCCAGCTCCCTCTCTCCAACTTCTCAAAACCCATCTCTTCAACCAAGCGTTTGGTCACCCCTCCGAAGCTCTCCCTTCCTTTCTTGGAACGCATTTCCTTGCACCCATCTGTGATGAGCCTTGGTATGTTTCAGTATGTTGAAGGTGTTATACAAATTCAAATTGTTGCTGTTAAACCACTGCGTACCAAGGAAAGGGAAGGCCGTGGTGATTTGCCCCAATTAGCTGTTCCATTCCAAGAGACTGTAAACAGAAGGATATATTTCCTCATGTGGACTGCTCCCCGTTCTCTCCTTTAATATTTTGATGTACAGTATCTTGCCTATGTCTTTATACTTCTATGGACATACATACATACATACATACATACATACATACATATATATATATATGTGGTATTTTCCACAGTTTGAGGTAATGAGAGATGTAGTGTAGTGGGTATCCTACACATTCTCCAGTATGCATCACAGTGTTCTGGATTAATTGTTCAACCTCGACTGTGACAACCAAAGACAGCAGAGAATTAAGACACAGGACTCAGTTCGTTGGAGACTTGGTCTGCATACGGAAACTGTTGTCAAACCGTTTACAGGAGAATGAAGTGTTTGGAAAATGCTTGGTTGTAATGGAGAAAAGTCATCTTACTTTCAAGATAAAACAACATGTCTAATGGGAGAAAAATCAACATCTTCAACACCACAAAGTTGTGAAATACCATGTAGCACACAATTCATGTGGTAGTACCCAAAATTCAACAAACTAGGATTGTAAAATACACCAAAAATGGAAACCTCTCTGCAAACACAAAAAGCAGCATATAACAGAAAAGCTGAACTTAGCAATGCGCATAATAAGAATTACAGGCTACAGAGGTTACTTTAATTTGAGAGCAGCCTTCTCAACAGGCAAGGTAGTGATGCAAGAATCTATTAAATATAGAATCATAGAAAGGTTACAGCACAGAAGGAGGCCATTCAGCCCACTGGGTCCGTGTCGGCTCTATGCAAGAGTAATCCAGCTAGTCCTAGTCCCCTGCCTTATCCCCGTACCCTGCAATTTTTTTTCTTTCAAGTACTTATCCAGGTCCCTTTTGAAAGCCACAATTGAATCTGCCACCAACCCCGCCCCCCCCCCCCCCCGCCGCCTCCTCTGGCAGTGCATTCCAGATCCTAGCCACTCAGTGTGTGAAAAAGTTTTTCCTCATGTCACCTTTGGTTCTTTTGCCAATCACCTTAAATCTATGTCCTCTGGTTCTTGGCCCTTCTGCCAATGGAAACAGTTTCTCTCTATTTATTTTGTCTAGACCCTTCATGATTTTAAATACTTCTATCAAATCTCCTCTCAACCTTCTTTGTTCCATGAAGAACAACCCCAGCTTCTCCAGTCTATCCACGTAACTGAAGTCCCTCATCCTTGGAATCATTCTAGTAAATCTTTTCTGCACCCTCTCTAAGGCCTTCACATCTGTCCTAAAACATGGTGCCCAGAACTGGACACAATACTCCAGTTGTGGTCGAACCAGTATTTTATAAAGGTTCATCGTGATTTCCTTGCTTTTGTGTTACACAGAATTATCGAACCACATTGCATTATAAAGTCAGATCTAGACCGTAAAGAAATGAAACTTCTATTCTAACCCTAGAACAGAAGCATTGACTGAACACCACAGGCTTCAACATGAATCCCCAGTCACCTAATCCAAACTTAGTATAACATATTTCTTCAGAAGAGTCCGAAAAAAAATGTTGCCTCCTCCATTCCTTCTTCTCTAAAATGGGTTTCTTTCAGCAGATGCTGCTCACATATGGCTGGTGTACATTCTAGTCAACACTCAAAAAGGTTCGTAATGTGTTGTTGCACTGCTGAGTGGCTATGAGCGATATAATGATTTAGAATGTAAATTAGTTGGATGAGGGTGAAGGACAGAACTGCACAGTGCACGAGTCATGTGGTGAACTTTGGAAGAATTAGTGCAGAATATTATTTGAAAGGGAAGGAAGGTCTAGGGCAGTGTTTTTTATTCGAAATACTCTCCCACTTTATATAAGAAACTATTGGCATCAGCTAAATTTTTTTCCCCCATAAAACATCAATTTTCTAAGCAGCATGGAGTCCTCGAGTCAGAAAGCAATGAATCCACTAATGACCATTTGATTTTCCTTGATCAACAGCTGATTGTAAAAAGTTCTGAAAGCAGAACTTGAATTATTTGCTAATCAGAAAATAATCATCAAAAATTATCTTCTAATACCTGCAGCAGAATCCGTCATCACAAAATGGGTATTCCATACATTTGCTTGCTGACAAAGGGATACATTAATCCCGATACAATGTTACGACTGTTGCCAACTATGTATCTTAACAAAAGTGTTTCTATGTTGTACTCTTTGAAATTCTTAACCCTAAGAAAAGACCATGAATAAATGCTGTAGAATTATAGAAAGGTTACAGCACAGAAGGAGGCCATCTGGCCCATCGAGTCGGTGCCGGTTCTGTGCAAGAGCAATCCATCTAGTCCCACTCCCCCACCCTATCCCTGTAGCCCTGCAATTTTTTTCCTTTCTTATCCAAGTATTATCCAGTTCCTTTTTGAAGGCCATGATTGAATCTGCCTCCACCATCCCCTCGGGCAGTGTATTCCAGATCCTAACCACTCGCTGCGTAAAAATTTTTTTCCTCATGTCACCTTTGGTTCTTTTGCCAATCACCTTAAATCCATGTCCTCTGATTCTTGACCCTTCTGCCAATGGGAACAGTTTCTCTCTATCTACTCTGTCTAGACCCTTCATGATTTTTGAATACCTCTATCAAATCTCCTCCCAACCTTCTCTGTTCCAGCTTCTCCAGTCCACATAACTAAAGTCCCTCATCCCTGGAATCATTCTAGTAAATCTCTTCTGCATCCTCTCCAAGGCCTTCACATCTTTCCTAAAGTGTGCTGCCCAGAACTGGACACAATACTCCAGTTGTGGCTGAACCAGTGTTTTATAAAGGTTCATCATGATTTCCTTGCTTTTGTACTCCTTGCCTCTATTTATAAAGCCCAGGATCCCTTATGCTTCTTTGAACTGCATTCTCAACCTGCCCTGCCACCTTCAATAATTTGTGTACATATACCCCCTGATCTCTCTGTTCCTGGACCCCTTTTAGAATTGTACCCTTTAGTTTATTTTATATTGTTGGCTTTTCAAACAGGTATTGCAAGGACCTGTGAAAGACATAGCGGTTGAATCATTGGGCAATGTCATTTGTCACAGGTCAATTGCATAGCTGATGCTTCAGCTGTATCTGAATTAAGCCCAAGGATCTCTCGAATCCTGCATAGCATGTCATTCTGAAACTAGATAACACACCAAGAATTGTAACTAATCAGTATTGGGAAGGGTAAAAATGTAAAAGCAATAATTTTGTGTAAGATTTTTAAAATTAAAAACACTAATTAACAGGATAGACAACACTGGTATCTTAACACAAGTAGGACCACCAAGGCTTATGATTAAATAAAATTTGAAGTGCGTGTTTTGGTGAAGCAAGACTTTGGGCTTCACCAAACAGGCCATGTAACTGACAGGATGAAGAATTAATGCCCCTTGTTATTTGAAAAACTGGATTTATATCATCTTTTAAGTTAATGAATTTGTTTTTTTTTAAAAGCTTTTGTTATGATTAAACAATATCTCTAATATCTCTGAGGAGCTAGAGATATTTTAAATATGAACATAAAAGCAGTTATATGGATTTCAATAAAATACTACAGGTTGTTAAAATAAACCAATAAATTGTCCATGGCACTGCCCATGGTTGGCTGATTAATATATGTTTTTTTATATATAAGACGGCCATGAAGTTGGGAGAGAGACTTTAGAAACTAGTTAATGGAGAGTAAAATTGGGCTGGGTGTAAAACGGGCATCCAACCCGAACCCGGCCGGTGGGTTAGGTTAAAATTACCCCTTAACGTCTAGAGCTTGCAACCACATTGTGACAGTTGACAATGCTAAATACATAAAAAAGTGCACAAAAATCATTAAAACATGAATTAAAGTTATGGACAAGAAGTGCGCTCCCAACACAGGATTTTTGAATGAGTTAACACCCTTGTATTAAAATAATGGATAGAATGTATAGAAGAATGCCAGAAAAAAAATGAAGCGGATTTCCAGTATTGTTGTTAACAATGATTTCTAGCCTAATTTTGCACTTTTGAAACTGTCATAAGGTTTATTTTCTTCCACTGGAGATAAAAATCACTACATACTACAATCAAACGTGAAGTGCACAAAAATGTAGTCTTCAGTATCAGGCATGTGGAGCTGAATCTCGTGCCTTCAGGTGTACCAAAGTGTCTTCAGTTTGAAGGTAGCGATCTATTATACTCTTACTGATCATTAATGTCCATCCTCATATATTCCAATGGATGTTGGACTGCTCCAATATAGGTTATATGGGCTCTCTCTCCCCTGTTACTCTATGGGAACGAAGGGACCTCAACCATGTGTGCGTAAAATGACTGAAAACAACTAAGTTACAGAACATAACTGGGCACTACAACTCACACGCAAACAAGCCAATGGTTCACACCACACATCTGAGGTACGCTGTTGTAAATCGTAAATATGGAAGCCTCATTCTAATTTAAATTAAATAAAGGGCATCAGTGCAGCAACAGAAATACTCAATAAAGCCAGTTAAAGAATTCACCCCAGGAAACACCCTCTTTATTCGAAAAAAGTGCCTTGAGGAAAATGATTTTTCACATTAGCCAACAGCTGGGCATGGCCATAAGGTTCCCTTTGAGGAAAATTGAATGTTTATAAAAGCTGTGCAGCTTACCAGCAGATCGCAAGTGCTTTGCCCATGATTTTCTGTCTATTGACATTAGCGAACGGAAAATCTCATCAATGTACCTGCAAGGCCCAGCTGATAACACAAGGTGTCGGAATGCTCTGCCCAAGAAATGCTTTAAAGATTTCCCAAGCTACTGAGAAAAAGTAGTTTAGATATCCCAGCTTTAAAGGAATTTTTTATATCAAATCTAGCACAATTCCACTTGCAGTGTTTTTCTTTGTAATTTCTTCCAATATCAATTCTCTTCTCTAATTTCCCACTACCACAATATCCGCCTTCAGCCTTTGGCCCATTGAATTTTCTGATGATATTGGTCGGTGTCACTGGATACATTTTTCATTCTCCCATTTGGAGAAACAGAGTATGTTAATTAGAGGGGGTGATTTTAAACCCCAAGAACGGGTGGTTTGGGGGCGGGTGGGAGTTGAAAACAGGGTCGCGACCGCAAAATCTTTCGAATTGGCATTCCCAGTGGGAAGCCTGTACTCTTCCGCGCCGACGTTAAACCCGGAAATAAAGCCAGGTTGCGGTCACGACCCAAAAAACAACTGTTTTCAACTCCCACCCGCCCCCAACCCACACGTTCTTGGGTTTTAAAATACCCCCAGAGAGTCAGGACTTCGGTCCTGACCTCAATCCTCTGAATGGAAATCATTGGTAGTCATTGGGTCACACCATTAAAATATTAGTCAGATCTGAAGTTACATGCGACTGTCCATGAGGGGTCGCAAACAATACTGTAAAGAGCCAATCTTCTGTTCCATAAAACAGCAAACTTGCACATGAACAAAGAGTCCTATTTTACAGTAGGCCACTGGGATTATATGATTAGGCGAAACCCAACCCCATCAGAATACAACAGGTGTCTCCCCTAAAGGGGAGGGGGCACCAGTAATTGGTCATGGGGAGTTGTCCATCTAAACCAAAACAGTAAGATCAGCAGAAATATCTATTCACAAAGTTGAAGTCGTCAAAGGATGTGGATGTAATAACTGATCATTCACTAAAGTTTCCAGTTAATGTGAATTCTTATTAACAAAACTACTCAAATACTAGGATCCATTTCCAAAGGCATTTCATTTAAACTCAATACAACTTTTTTCAACTTTCTACAGATCATTGGTGAGGCCACATTTGGAATATTGGCCAATTATAGACTCAGCAGACTACTCCCCTGCTGTGCACCCAAGAACACTGTCTCAAGTGAACACTCCACTGCTAGTCTCAAGTGAAGTAACAAATTACACATTGCCCGCGGTCATTGTGGAAAACAGTGAAGATAGTTGGCTCACTAAGATATCAATCCCCTCTTCATCTCAGCGGCTGTAAAGAGGAAGTTTTTAACCCTTTGTGAGCTCACTTACTTTTTAAAAAAAGTTAAACACAACTCATTCACAAATCATTTGTAGTGAACTAAAATGCTGAAATCTGGCAAAGCAATTAGATAAACACGAAGAAAAATATTAAATGATAAAGAGAAAGATCAGAGAAATTGAATTGAAGTAGGTAACTCCAATAGCTAGCATCAGCCCTGGTAAGATGGGCTGGATGGCATCCTTCTATATTAACATTTCTATAATTCTATGAAAAGGACATTGATGTATTGGATAGAGCTCAGAAAAGAGTCATTGGGATGACTCCAGGTCTCTTGAGCTCTAATTTATAGCTCAGATTCACAGAGCTGAACTTCCTTCCAACGGAGAGAAGATCATGGTAGGAGAACATGATTTAAGTCCTGAATATTTCTGTTAGCATAAATTATATAAACATTAGCAAGAACATCACCACAGCACTAAAGCAAACAGGTTTAAAATTAACCAGTATGTTGATTAGGAGCTAGACGAAAATCTTGTTGTGAACAGAATAGGAGACCATAGATAATTATAGTCTAAGATGAATAAACTCCATGGGACACAGTGATTCTTTTGTTTCTAAACCTGGGGTGGTGAGTAGAGAGCAGCAAGCCAGGGTTGAATAGCGGAAATGTGAATATGGATAAATACTCTTACGGAGAGTTACTTGAGAGTCCACAGCACAGAAACAGGCCATTTGACCCAACTTGTCTTTTCTAGAGAAAAGAGCAGCAGCCTGTTCAGACTTTCCTGATAAGTATATCCTTTCAGTTCTGGTATCATCCTTGTGATTTTTTTTGCACCTTCTCCAATGCCTCTATATCCTTCTTATAATGTGGAAAGCAGAACTGTGCACAGTACTCCAAGTGTGGTCTAACCAAGATTCTATACAAGTTTAACATAACTTCTCTGCTTTTCAATTCTATCCCTCTGGAAATGAACCCTAGTGCTTGGTTTGCTTTTTTAAGGCCTTATTAACCTGCATCGCTACTTAAAGTGATTTGTGTATCTGTACTCCTAGATCCCTTTGCTTTTATACCCCATTTAGACTCTTATTATCCAAGTAGTATGTGGCCTCCTTATTCTTCCTACCAAAATGCACCACCTCACACTTATCTATCTTGAAATTCATTTGCCATTTACACGCCCATTCTGCAATTTTATTAATGCTTTCCAGTATTTTGTCGCATTCTTCCATTGTATTAACTACACCTCCCAATTTGGTATTGTCTGCAAATTTTGAAATTGTACTTCCGATTCCCGAGTCCAAATCGTTAATGTAAATTGTGAACAACAGTGGGCCCAGCACCGATCCCTGTGGAACACCTATTCCCACCTTTTGCAGTTTGAGTAGTTACCTTTACTCTCTGTTTTCTGTTTTGTAGCCAGCTTGCTATCCGTTACATAAGAACATAAGAAATAGGAGCAGGAGTAGGCTGTAAAGCCACTCGAGCCTACTCCGCCATTTAGTAAGATCATGGCTGATCTTATACCTCGACTCCACTTTCCCGCCCTATCGCTTGTTTCCATTTGTGTCCAAATATCCGTCGATCTCAGACTTGAATATACTCAACAACTGAGCACTCACAGGCCACTGGGGTAGAGAATTCCAAAGATTCACAACACTCTGAGTGAAGAAAGTTTTCCTCAATGGCCGACCCCCAATCCTGAGACTATGACCCCTAGTTCTAGACTCTTTAGCCAGGGGAAACAATCTCTCAGCATCTGCCCTGTCAATCCACCTCATAATCTTATATGTTTTAATGAGATCACTTCTCATTCTTCTAAACTCCAGAGAGTAAAGGCCGATTCTACTCAACCTCTCCTCATAGGACAACCCTCTCATCCCAGGAATTAATCTTGTGAACCTTTGTTGCACCGCCTCTAAGGCAAGTATATCCTTCCTTAGATAAGGAGACCAAAACTGAGGCTCAAGTATTGATCCTTGTGGTACCCCATTAGTTACAATCTGCCAACCTGAAAATGACCCGTTTATTCCTACTCTCTGTTTTCTGTCCGTTAACCAATCCTCAATCAATGCTAATATATTATCCCCAATCCCATGAACCCTAATCTTATGTAACAACCTCTTGTGTGGCACCTTATCGAATGCCTTTTGAAAATCAAAATATACTACATCCACTGGTTCCCCCTTATCTACCTTGCTAGTTACACCCTCAAAAAATTCTGCTACCTGTCCCGACTCCAAATGCTCTGACCTTAGTCATGATTCTACTATGTGATACCTTATCGAAGGACTTTTGGAAATCCAAATATATTACATCATCTACATTATCCTTGTCTACTCTTTCTGATACTTCTTCAAAGAATTCAGTAAGGTTGGTCAAGTATGACTTTCCCTTTTGAAATCAGTGCTGACTACTCTCTAGTATATTTTCTGTTTCTAGACGTTTTTCTATTACATCTTTGAATAAAGGTTCCATTATCTTTCCTACTACCGACGTTAAGTGATCCATAGTTCCCTGGACTTGTTCTATCTTCCTTTTTAAATATAGAAATAACATTAGCTATCTGCCAGACCTTTGGCACTATTCCCTTTTCGAGTCAATTTTTATATATATGAAACAGTGCCGCTGCTATCTTCTCCCTAACTTCTTTTAATATTCACGGATGCAATCCATCGCGACAAGGGGTTTTATATTCTATAAGTTTGATTAGTTTATCAATTATCTCCCCCTTTCTATCTTAAATGTCTTTATATCTTTTTTGATCTCTTCTTCTAATATTACACCCACCTTGTTAGTCTCCCTGGTAAATATTGAGGCAAAGTAACTAACTAATATTTCTGCCATTTCGCTGCCATTACCTGTGGGCTTATCTTGTGCAACCCTTAGTGGCCCTATCCCCATCCTGATTTTTCTTTTGTTATTTATATGTCTGTAGAAAAATTTACTATTTCTTTTTATATTCCTTTTATTTATATATATGATGATAATTTAATTTCGTAGTTCCTAATTGTTTTTTTGACTTCCTTCCTAACCTCTTTGTATTCCCTTTTGTCATCCTCTCCTTTATTGTCTATGTACTTAGTTTATGCCTTTTATTTTTTAAGTTTCAAATTTACCCTTATCTCTTTATTCATCCATGGTGTTGCTTCATTGGCTAGTTTGTTCTTGTTTTTAAGAGGAGTATATTTCTCCTGAATTGTATTGATCACCATTTTAAATATTTCCTACTGCTGTTCTAACTCTTTGTCTGTCAACAATTTTTTCCAGTTTACCTTCGCTAATTCCATCCATTCCCATCCCTTCAAAATTAGTTTTTTTTTCCAATCTATTACTTTGGTCTTTGTCTTGCTCATGTCTTTCTCAATCATTATTTTAAACCTTATTATGTTATGATCGCTATTGCCTAGATGTTCCCCTACGCTTACTTCTCTTTATCTGTTCTGGTTCATTTCCCATTACTAGATCCAGTAGTGATACCTCTCTTGTTGGGCTTCTTACGTACTGGGTAAGATAGGAGTCCTGAACACACCAAAAATTCCATTCCCTGTTCTCCTTTCCCTACTCCTTGCCTTTACTCTCATCTCCTATTTCTTTTATCTTCAGGCTAATGCTATTTTCACTAGGTCCCTCCCCCCGTCTTATGAGTTTAAAGTTGTATCCACAGCCCTACTTGTCCTTTCCGATAGGACACTGGTCCCATTCCGGTTCAGGTGCAGCCCGTCCCAGCGGTACGACTCCTTCCTGTCCCAGTTGCTCATGAAATGGAACCCCTCCTTCCCACACCAGTCTTTCAGCCACACAATCACCTTCCTGATCTGTCTATCCCTGTGCCAATTAGCATGTGGCTCCAGTAGTAATCCAGAGATTATCACTCGTGAGGTCCTGGTTTCTTAAAAATTTAGTTCCTAACTTCTGATATTCCCTCTTCCCTACGACATTAGTTCCGACATGGACCACAAAACTGGATGGTCCCTCTCCCTTTCCAAGTTCCTCTCCAGTTGCCCCACGATATCCTTTATCCTTGCAACACACCATCCTGGACGCTCGGTCGCAACTGCAGAGGACACTATCTATCCCCCTAATTATTGAATCCTCTATGATCATAACTTTTCTATTCTGCTCCTCCCCACCTTGGACTGCCTCCTGCTCCACCTTGTCATGGTTAGCATTCTGGCTGTCCACCCCACAGCCTGCACCCATTTCCTCACAGTTAGCAAGTACAATGCACCTGTTGGATAGGACCAGTGTCTGCAGTACCTCCTTCTCTACCTCACCTTGGTTCCCCTTACCCCGCTGACTAACAGTCACGCTCTCCACTTCCTGCACCTGTGCTTTCCTCTGAGGTGTGACTGTACTCTGGACAAAACTATCCAGAAATTCCTCCCCCTCCCTAATGTGTCGGAGTGTCTCCAACTCACACTCCAGCTCAAGGACTCTGAGTTGGAGTGAGTCAAGGCAGAGACATTTCCTGCAAATGTGGCAAACCGGGAAGGACTCGCTGTCCACAAACTGCAGTCCCGACACACTGCCTGTGCTGCCATCTCTAATCTTTATTCATTTATTAGTTAGCAATAATTTATTTTATTTGATGTTTAGTATTAATTAGCTGATGGACATTTGATTTGAAATTAATTAGTAATTAATTACTGATTATTTCTTAATTATGTATAGCAGACACTTATTTACAGCAAATTGGATCCCTTTAATGCTGGTTTCCTCTACTTAATTTATTTTGTCCCCTTAGATCTATTTAGCCTCTTTGGCCTATTTGCTTACCTAAAGGATATTATGCTCATAATACTTAAGATAAATGATAAATTGAACACTTAGCTCTAATTCCTTGGCTCCGCTGCTCCTCACTCTGTGCTGACTATGAAGTCACTTTTTGAGTTTTCCCCTCTGTTTGTCTGGTATCTGCCACACTGGTTCTCCTGATACTCTCTGCTGCCACCGGCTCAACCTCTGTTTAAATCTGCCACTCTGGGTCTCCCGATAGGCTCTGCTGCTACTGTTCTCGTGCTCTGTTTAAATCTGCTGCACTGGTTCTCCCGATACTCTCTGCTGCTGCCGGCTCTCGCGCGCTGTTTAAATCTGCCACTCTGGTTCTCCCGATAGACTCTGCCTGATTGCAGGAAGTATTTTTAAATAACTTTCCTTCCGGAGGTTTATTAGGAAGGGTAAAATGCATGACTGGATAGATTGTATATGGTCTGTGGAAGCAGAAGCTTAATGGATCAAATGGCCTTTCTTCATTCACGCTTTCTTACATCCACTGTTACCATACAACATAGTTGGTTGTACTCACAAGATGCAGCATTTTGGATTCAGAGTACATTTTGTTTTTGAGGGGGGAAGGAAGATGGAAAAAGGATACTTTGTGGAAACAGGTAGGATTATGAAAGGAAGGTACAGCATATTTTTTAGATTTTATAAGCTGGGCAAACAACATACACAGTGAGAACGTAGCATTTCATTTTTCTTAGACTCATACCTGGTAGACATGAAAAGCATTAGCAGCTCGTCCACGCAGAAACACCGTTGGAATCCAGACATTTATCAGTGCACAGTGAGCCCTAACAGACACAAAGTAATCCACAGTGAATTTCATGAGAAAGCGTAGAATTTACAAAACAATTTACAGGCAAAATAATCAAAGGATGCAGTTCATTTAGAACAATTTAGAAGGACCTCTAGATAATAGGACTAGGATCTGCGTGCATGACAGCTGCCAAGATAGGACAGCCTCATCAACGCTTTCCCCAATTCATTCATAAACTGATTTACTTGCAAAATTTCTAACTTGTCACACTCAGCAAGTAATGAAAAATGTTGCACATTACAAAGCTGACATTAAAACATTCTGTGGAGATGCAAAAACACCAGAGGCTTAAAATACTACTTTTAGTGTTAATACTGCTAAAAGAATAAGGCATCGTCCTATCACATGAGTTTAAAGATTTGGAAGGAATCAATGGTAGTATTGAACAAAAGGAAACATCAGGAGATCCTATGGTTTAAACCCTCACAAACGTGGACCAATTCCAATAGTTCACACTTCATCCATAACAAAATAAGCATGCTTGTAGTAGAAATTGCTGTTCATTTCTCATAAAATTTCATTGAACGCAGCTTGCAGGCATTCCATATTCATAGTTTCTGAATAGAAATATTGCCTGAAGTGCCAGCTTGCAATTTTTCAGCTGCCTTAAGTGGTACTGCATTCATTGTTTCCAAATATGTTCAACACGGTACTTATTTAAGGAGGATTTCTGAGATTGACAGAAACCGTAACCCTGCTGCAGGAGAAACTGGAGATAGATGAAGTCAGCAATGTAATAAAGTTCCAGAATGTGATGGGTTGTCCTTCTGTCACAGCAGGAATAGAAATGGATTTGAAAAGTAGTTACAGCTTGCAGTATGGATATTAACATTCACACTGAATAATAGATATTTTCCTGCTAATAATGTAAAACAACCATCTATGATAATACTGCAGTTAATAATTTTATCTCAGTTGAATCTGCAGTATCATTTTTAAACAAAATTGTTGTACCACTATACAATGCTGAAGTAAACATCTGTAGTGATATTTTGAACTATATGTCACTTTTTTTTCCCCAGAAAGAGGCTTCAATAATAGGCAGTGATGGACCAACATGCAGTTGCCACTTTAATGATGGGATATACATTTGATCTTCCATACCACTGCTCCCAAACACAGCTGTATTTCCATGGGGAATTCTGAGTGAACCTCATATGATGTTGCAAATGAGGGGAAAAGAAAATTGGAAAAAGAGCTGCAACTGTGCAATCTGTAGTACCAGATACAAACGTGGACAGTCTGGGAATACTTTGCCTGTTCTCTCCACTACAATCGATATAGGGCAAAGAGGAATCAAGGAAGGACAAGATGAAAATTTGGGGAATCTTCCCTCAAATTTAAGTGGGGGAACAGAGTTTGACACCAGACACAATGAGAAGTAATGGGGATTAAAGCAGCCAGATGCTGTGAGAAGTGGATGCAACACACGACAACTAAAGCATGAGAAGTGACATAATCCACCAGGATTAATGCAACGCCGTAAATAGTGATGCAATGCAACCCAATACAGTGTGATCAATCCATTATGAGAAATGATTCAATGCAATAGGACTGGGAAAAAAAGCTCCATATGAAGAGAAGAGCAATGTACATGGTTGAATTGAATGTAATTCAATGCCATGAAAAGTTTTACATTGTACTTGAACTAATGTATCTAGTATAGTGAGATGTGATGCAATGCATTAGAACTGCAAGAATCCTATATTAGAAGGAAAATAATGTACTTGGACTTATCTGGCCCAACACAATGAGAATTGGTGCAAATAGCTCACACTAATGTAACTCAACACAACACAATGAGGCTGATGTAATAAAATTTCATGAATCACAAGCCACCAAAGCAAGTGCAATATAAATGAAGAGATATATGACAAGTGCTATGAATAAAGATTTTAAATATGAAAAGATGTGAACAACAAGATGCAAAACAAGGAGTTCTGACAAGGTTTGAAGTGACGAGCTAGAGAGGAAGAGAGCTGCAACTGAGATGCAATACAATGGGTTTCATAACAAAGCTTTGCAACTGATGAGATGCCAAGGGAGCAGGAATGCAAATAGGATAGAGACTCACAATGTGATAATTACAGACGGACGAACTCATCACTAATGATGAGTTAGGCCAGCAATAGGAACTCACATCAATGAGAACAATACGCAAAATTGTTTGCAAAATTAAAGCCCATGGGATTAAAGGGACTGTGGCAGCATGGATACAAAATTGACTAAGGGACAGAAAGCAGGGTGGCACGGACACGATGGGCTGAATGGCCTCCTTCTGCGCCTAACTTTCTATGATTCTAATGGTGAACAGTTGCTTTTCAGACTGGAGGGAAGTATACAGTGGTGCTCCCCAGGGATCAGTATTAGGACCTCTGCTCTTTTTGATTTATATTAATGACCTGGATTTGGGTATACATGGTATAATTTCAAAGTTTGCAGATGACACCAAACTCGAAAATGTAGTAAACAACGTGGAGGATAATAACAGACTTCAGGAGGACAGACAGCCTGGCAACATGGGCAGGCACATAGCAGATAAAATTTAACGCAGAGAAATGTGAAGTGATACATTTTGGTAGGAAGAACGAAGAGAGGTAATATAAACTAAATAGTACAATTTTAAAGGGAGTGCAGGAACAGAGAGACCTGGGGGTGTATGTACACAAATCTTTGAAGGTGGCAGGACAAGTTGAGAAGGCTGTTAAAAAAGCAAATGGGATCCTGGGCTTTATTAATAGAGGCATAGAGTACAAAAGCAAGGAAGTTATGCTAAACCTTTATAAAACACTGGTTAGGCTGCAGCTGGAGTAGTGTGTTCAAATACAGGCACCACACTTTAGGAAGGGTGTCAAGGCTTTAAGAGAGGGTGCAGAAGAGATTTACTAGAATAGTACCAGGGATGAGGGACTTCAGTTATGTGGAGAGACTGGAGAAGCTGGGGTTGTTCTCCTTAGAGCAGACAAGGTTAAGAGATTTGATAGAGGTGTTCAAAATCATGAACGGTTTTGATGGAGTAAATAAGGAGAAACTGTTTCCAGTGGCAGAAGGGTCGGTAACTAGAGGACACAGACTTAAGGTGATTGGCAAAAGAACCACAGATGACATAAGGAAACATTTTTTTTACGCAGCGAGTTGTTATGATCTGGAATGTATTGCCTGAAAGGGTGGTGGAAGCAGATTCAATAGTAACTTTCAAAAGGGAATTGGATAAATACTTGAAGGGAAAAAAATTACAGGGTTATGGGGAAAGGGAAGGGGAGTGGGACTAATTGGATAGCTCTTTCAAAGAGCTGGCACAAGCATGATTTGCCAAATGACCTCCTTCTGTGCTATACCATACTGTGATACTACTATGATACTATAATATAACATTTTAATAAGAAGGAAAATATACATTTGCTGCAAACCAGTTTTTGGACAACCACATTGGGAAAAATTCTGCATGTTATTTTATGTGTTACAGTTTAATCAGTCAAAGGGAAGACGATGCTGGATATATGAATTAATTAATTACTGCTCAAAGAAAGAACAAATTCTTTGACACTAGAATTTAGATTATGCTAAGAAATGGGTTATTAGCAAAATTAAGATATTTGTTAACTTAGGCAGTAAAAGCTCAATCATCACTTTTGATACCGAATCAAGAGGTCAAAAACAATAATGTAGGTCAAACAGTTATGACTGATGTTCAGATATGTTGTTGTCTATAGCAACGAATTCTATAGCTCGCACAATCGAGTATCTGAAAGATGAAAATAGATTGCTACGGCCACCTCGCTAAGGCCATCCCCACACCTCCACTACTCGCCTTAAACAGCCACCCAACCTCAAACAGACCATCGTTCGCAGCAAATTACCTAGCTTTCAGGAGAACAGCGTCCACGACACCACACAACCCTGCCGCGGCGGCCTCTGCAGGACATGCCAGATCATCGACACAGATACCACCATCACACGCGAGGACACCACCCACCAGGTACATGGTTCATACTCCTGTGACTCGGCCAACGTTGTCTACCTCATACGTTGCAGGATAGGATGCCCCGGAGCATGGTACATTGGCGAGACCATGCAGACACTGCGACAATGGATGAACGGACACCGTGCAACAATCGCCAGACAGGAGGGTTCCCTCCCAGTCGGGGAACACTTCAGCAGTCAAGGGCATTCAGCCACCGATCTTCGGGTAGGCGTTCTCCAAGGCGGCCTTTGAGACACACGACAACGCAAAATCGTCGAGCAGAAATTGATAGCCAAGTTCCGCACCCATGAGGACGGCCTCAACCGGGATCTTGGGTTCATGTCACGCTACACGTAACCCCACCAGCGAATAAAAGTTATCTGTTTTTAATACAACGGATCATTCTCTGTCTTTCTCTTCTTTTCGGATGTTTCTCCCTCTCTCTCTCTCTGTCTTGTGTTCTGGCCGTTTGTATATTCGGTGGTCCTGTAGGTAACACCTCTCTGTCTGAAGACTTTGATTGCCTTGACAACGGGCAGTTGGAGGGATTATCTATAATCACCAGGTATTGTTCTCTGACTATAAATGCGAAACGTTCAAGGAATACCACACTCACCTGACAAAGGAGATAATCTCCGAAAGCTTGTGATTTTCAAATAAAATTGTTGGACTGTAACCTGGTGTTGTAAGATTCTTTACATTTGAAAATAGATTAAGGTAATAAGATCCAGACCAGCAGTCAGTAAAATATTGAAAGTAGTGACACTTATCCAAATCCAAACACCCAGTAGTTAGAATAAAGATGAAAAGTGAATAAAGCCCATTGCAGGATAAACAGAAGAATTACTAAAAGTAAAGCTCAAGCCAGTAACAGCTTCAGAAAGTATACTGAGGAAGGAATAAATTACCACTGTTGTTGAACAATACTCAGAACAATTAAAAGAGAAGTAGAAACTGCAAAAGGATAATAGACAAGTGTGATAAGGGAAGGAAATGAGATCAGCGACCAAAACAAACAAATAATAGAGAATGCAGACAAAAGCAAGAACAGCAAGCTGGGAGGTTTGGCCAAGCTGATCTCCCACCACAAAGAATTCAATTGCAACTTGACAAGTTGCAAAAATACTCTAGCTGATAAAAAGATTTCCAGCAGATTTTGAAATTAAAAGCTGAAAACTTGAGTTATATAACTTGACAAGCCAGCAAATTGGCAGCAATTACCTAAAATAACTGCAGTCAATAAATACTGAGATGGAAACAATGCTGAGCAGAAAAATACTGAAAAAAGCATCTGAACTGAAAGCAGAACGCCTCTTAAAATAGAAAAGGCATGTGTTAGGTAATTGATCAACAAATTTGTAAATCCCAATAAAATTTACTGTATAATTTAATGTTACTTTTCTATCAATAAGAAATTATAGTGTGTCATCATGTTACAGATACAGATCACAGTATGCCACTTAGAGTGCAATCTGTACAGTGTGATGCACAGCTGGCAGATCTGAATTATACTGTCAATGTCACAATAAAAAATCTACTGGAGAATGCATTCTAGTGCAGAGCATCTTCCCCTGCCATGCTTGAAATAAGCTCTTCATCCTCCCACAAAATCCACTTGCTCCTGAAATAAGTCTGCCCCCCCGCCACCCCACCTTATAACATTTTCTACATCACACACAAAGTAGGTGGTAGAGAATTTGATGAAATATGGTTTATGGGGTAGAAATTCAGGCATGCCTATTTTTGGTGTCACAACTGAGGGCATCAGCATGATCAGGAGTCAGACTGCCCACTTCATTCCCAAGTTACACTACCACTTTCACATTGATGCACATCCAAAATCACTTTGCACTGATGCAAAAGCAGCAGTGTAATGGCACTGATAAAGGGGCAGCGCTTTACTGCAGCTATACCATACATTTGCCGGATTACGCTTGGATGTAAATGATTAAACAAAAATCTGGCAGCACTTAAAGGAAAAGAAAAATTAATTTTGACTTTTTTTTAAATTTAACTTTAAAAAAGGGCTACTGGTAAGAATATTTTTGGACATCCTTTTGGCTGCCTTCGTGTGCATTATTCCATACAATATTTCTTGGTAACAGCTAGGTGATGAAAGATATTCTGTGACCAGAATGTTGAATAAATCCACAGACCTTCAGATCTCTGTAGTCCACAGAACTGAACACAAACAAGTCAGCAGGGTGCAATTAGGACTGTATTGAAATCTTGGAGCTGCAAAGGTTTGATCAATTCTTTGTGCTTCAAAGCTGAACATTCAGCTACAATGCCCCATCCTGGTCAATGACAGCTTTTACTGCCCCTAGTCCCATGTTTCCATGACTTATTTGACTACCTACCAATCATCTCGTTCAGCCTTAATTATCTTCCCCAGGCAAACACTACTTTCATTGTACAATTGAAATTCTGCTGTCCAGTAACAGCAATCCTTGAAGCTCAACCACTTGGTTGAAACCCCCAGTATTCAACCTTATCTACATAGCTAAAAAGTTTCCAATTCCAGGCAGTGGTACTTCCTTAACACAGTTGGGACCAAAAAGCCAGTGGGACCCATTTTGGGTCGCACACTTCAGATAACCAGTTGTTCAATACAAGACAATCCATTCTCCAGTACTTGATCATTCTTCATCACCGAAACACCAATAGAAGCATTATAAACAAAACTTATATCGATGACTAAGGTATGGGTTGTTCCATGGCAAGATAAAATTTAGTCAAACTATCTGAATTTTTTTTTACAATTATTTCCATGAAAATGAACAGTTATAAGAATTATATTTTGAGTCAACTTACATTTCAAAATCCGACAAACTTTGGTCCTCAGAGGTTTGACTTAAATCACCAGGGACCTGTTAAAGGAAGAAAATCTTTTTCAAATTGGGGAATTGTATACATCACACACTGAAAATGGCATGATATGTGGACTCATAGCGTTTGCACTCTAATGCGAAAAGAAAGAAAAAAAATCAGTCCCGAACACCACTGACTTCAAAATATTATTAAATACAAGATATATTTAACATTTCCTTAAGTGCAGAATAGCATGTATGAACTTTATAAGAACAATTCTTTATCTCTCACAAAGTAATTTACGAAGATTTACTGTGAAGTTTTTGCAACAAGGTTTAATGGTAGCCCCAATTACTCTAGTAAAAGAATATAGGTGTCCCATTCAAGAAAACTTGGGTTCTAATCATAGTCTCAATCGATAATGAAAAGTGGCGGCTCTTTAAAGCTGAATCCTACTGATTCCCTGCCAGGGCATTTAAAATTAGCAATTGGACCTATTTTGGAAAAACACTTGCCATAGGCCCTCCAAAAATGAACTGATGGCAGCAATTAAGGCATCTATGTCTAGACCCACTTAGTATAAGAGAGCATGGAAATGGAACAAAGATTTAAAAGGATTTTTTTTCCAGTAGCTGAGTGTCTGGTGTGCGTGGAAACTCATCGTCTCAGGAGAAGTCTCTAAACCAAACAATGAGAAATCTACACATGTAGAATATCTATTTACCCCACACAGAGTGCACACTCTCTCCCCAGAGAGAGACACCCCATTTACCTATGTCAAGGAGTTTAGGCATCAGCTGGCAGGCCCAAGGCTTAGGGACCTGCAAGTATGCCCTGGTTACTGCTGAAGTTTTACCAGCTTCCTGCTGCTTGTCTCGCTAGAATTATAATATCCATCTGGACTCTGACTGGCAGGGTTATCGGGACTCAAGTATAAGATGGTGTATAGTATAAGAGGTTAACAGTTTGGCATAGGTGCAGGGCCTCATTGGATAGTTAGCATAGAGGGCTACAGTAAAAGGAAGTGGTGTAGAAGTGACATGGGTATACTGGGGGTGATTCGGCAGAAGGCCCAGAACATCTGGCACGAATTGAGAAATTAACAGCTTAACAATACAGCAGTGAGTACTAATATCTGTGTATTATGAGAATTTGATCTGCATGATAGAGGCTTTAGATCAGGTTTTTAAGATTCTGCAAGTCAAGCACTGCAGCAGGCGGTCATGCAAAAGTTAGGACAATTTAAGAAGAAAGGCAGGATTCACAAAAGGACTTGTGTAAAGAATTATGGCCTAGTTTGGAGATAGCATGTCTGGACTAAATTACTGATATCCTGAAAAAGGATGGATGGTAACAACCATACAACCAAGAGAACTGTTGGCACATATGTTTTGTAGCCACAGACTTAATTTGCATTGGGACTGAAAAGGGGCCTTTCATTCCTTCTCAGCACAATCCGAAGGACAGTATCCAGACTGAAGTTGGCACATAGGAGGACTTGCGGGTCAACAAGATACGAGCCAACAATTGGAACAGATGGCTCCTCTACCCCCTTAGAACTATGTAACCTCTGACTCAACGAAGCATTGCATACAATAAGTCACAGGATGTGATAGGCCCTTGGCCCTGTTCCACCAGCAGGGCTTCACATGGCAGCAGGTGGCCTATTGGAAAATCGCAGGTGCTTTGCATTCGTAATGGATAATTTTCTCTCTTACTTGTCTCAGTCGGCTTGTATGTTGCCATTTGTCTGTCTGTCTCCCCTTTCATTTCTGTGTCTTTCTCTTCTGTTCCCTCTATCCCTAACTCTTTTTGCTCATCTCCCTGTCCTATTCTGCTTCTGTCTTTTTCTTCATTTGTTTCGGATAGGAGGCAATATGTGGCATGGTGTGTTGGGGAAGGGGATCACTAAGGACTGGAAACTGCACTTTCCAGTGAAAGGTGTGAGAGAAATGCAGCCCGCCGCACTGGGTGGCTTCCTTCTGATCCCTTCTCCCTATTACTCTTGTTCCCCAATCCCTCAATCCTATTGAGTCCCATACTCATTTAGCTTCCCACTACTGGCTCCCCTTTATAAGGCCCGTTTGCTCCCATCATTTCCCCTGCCCATTCCCCCCCCACCCCGTGCGAATTACCCAATAAACCCACGTTTGCTGCACTAGCCCCTCATTCCATTGTTGCATTCCCTTCCACTCAATCTCCATCCGCTGCCTGCTCACCACCAATTCACTTACCCTGAGGGGGGTTAGAGAGAGGATCAATTAGCCTCACCCTCAAACTTGACTCTCTTTCTATTTCCCTCCACCCTATTCGTTTTACTGCCCGTACGAACAGGAGTATTCAGTTTCTTGAGCCTGTTCACTATCGAATTAGATCATGGCTGATCTGTACCTCAACTCCATTTACCCGCCTTTGGTCCATATCTCTTGATATCCTTACCTAACAAAAATCTATCGATCTCAGTCTTGAAAATTTCAATTGACCCAGCATGTGTGTGGAAAAGTGCTTCCTGATTTGACTCCTAAAAGGCCTAGCTCTAACTTTATTATGCCTTCATGTTTTGGATTCCCTCACCAGAGGAAATAGTTTCTTTGTATTTACCCTATCAAACCCCTTAATCATTTTAAATACTTCAATTAGATCATCTCTCAACCTTCTAATCTCAAGGGAATACAAACCAAATTTATGCAACCTGGCCTCATAATTTAACCCTTAAAGCGCCGGTATCATTCTGGTGAATCTGCACTGTACCCCTTCCAATATATCTTTTCTGAGGTTTGGTACCTAAAACTGAACAGAATACTCCAGATGAGGTCTGAAGGCGGCTCTGTACCATTGAAGCAGCACTTCCTCACTTTTGAATTTCAACCTTCGAGATAAAAGCCAACATTCCATTAGTCTTTTTGATTATTTTTCGTATCTGTGCACTAGCTTTTGATGATTTGTGTACAGGGACATCTAAATCCCTTTGTTCCTTCGCAGCTATTAGTCTCTCACCAGTAAGAAAATATTCCGATTTGTCTTCCTCAGATCCAAAGTGGATGACCTCACACTTCCCCACATTGAACGCTATCTGCCATAGTTTTGCCCACTCACTTAGTCTCCTGCTCCCATCTCACAACTTACTGTGCTTTCCAACTTAGTGTCATCTGCAAACATGGATATACAAATTTCTATTCCTTCATCCATTAATATATATGGTGAAAAGCTGAGGCACCAGTACAGAACGCTGGGGAACACCACTTGTCACATGCCACCAATCAGAGAACAAGCCCTTTATCCCTACTCTGTCTCCTGGCTCCCAACCAATTACTTACCATGTCTCAAGGTTACCTCCAATTTAGTGCGCTCTCATTTTACCCCTGTGCATTGTGTGAAAAAGTGCTTCCTAATTTCATTCCTAAATGGCCTAGTTCTAATTTTGACTATGTCCCTTTGTTCTGGATTCCCCCAACAGAGGACATGTTTTTTCTGTATCTACCCGATCACGTCCCTTGATCATTTTCATGACAATAACTAGATCTCCTCATAACCTTCTAAACTCAAGGGAATACAAGCCAAGTTTATGCAACCTCGCCTCATAATTTAACCCTTATGTATCCTCTTGCCCCCTTCCCAACCAAGTACCCCCTCGCATCAAACCCATCCACTATTACCCCCAGCCCATTAAGGTTATCACTCCAATTACCTCCTATCCCTCCTTGTTCAACCCGAACCTCCCCCCAGCCACATTGGTGACCCCCATAATAGCCTGAGGAATGACAGTTACCCAGTAATAAGCTATAACAGCAGAAACTTGTTTTTAAAGCACAATGAATAGAATACAGCTCTGCAGGCGTTTAAAAATAAATTGAAAGTTTCGGAGAGAGGACGGCAACCATGGGCTCGATTTTAAAAGTAAAAAACAGGTGGTTTAGGGGCGGGGGGGGGCATTAAAAATTGCCATCATTTCAGACCCGTCCCCAACCCGCCCATTTCCGGTTTCACGGGGACGGGACGAGGCGCGAGCAGCCAACCCGCTCCCAGGGGACGGGACAAGGGGCAAGTGGCCAACCTGCTCCCAGGGGACGGGACGAGGGGCTAGTGGCCAACCTGCTCCCAGGTGGCGAGTCGGGCCTTAAATCCTTTCAAGGAGGCTTCAGGCCTCCATTTTTAACTACCTCCCAATTTCAACTCCGGGGAGCTGGGATTCTCAGGCCTTCTGTTTTATGCCTCATGAAAGGAGGCGCGAAGGCCCAATACTGCAGGTAAGTGCCTAAAAAGGCACAGCTTGTGGGCCCGCAAGAGCAGGAGTGCTACCCTCAGGCCCAACAAACCTACCTGCGCCGACACCACCGCCCCGATCCCCATCTTCCCCCTCCGACCCCGATCCTCCAACCCTGACCTGCCAGCCCTCCCCCTCAACGATTGCGGACCCCCGCGATGACCTCCAATCCCCCCCCCCCCCCGTGACTGACACCCGATCCCATCCCTCATGACTCGCGACCCCCGTGCCCTCCTATGCCCACCCGTGCCCCCAAGTCCCCACCCCCACCATGCAAACAAAGACTCACCTGCAGGCGTCCTCTCCCTGGCTGGTCTCCTGTCTGACTGAGACCAGCCAGGCAATCAGCCGGTCAGTCGGGCAGGAAACCGACAAAAAAATTAAAGATGTCTTTACATCAAAATTGTACGGTCGTCCGGGAAACCCGTACTAATGGGTTTCCCGACCTCAAATGGACCCCCCCCACCCCCTTCCCGGCTCCGTTTCAAAATTGAGCCCCATGAGTAGGACTGCGGCCAGGACTTGGTAGGCTGAGGCAAAACAAGAGTATGAAATTAGGTGGGCAGGGCAATAGGAACTGGGTTGGCAAGGAAGTGAAGGTGAAAGAAGCAAAGAGGGTGGGAGTGACAGAAGCGTGAGCTGAGGCAGCAAAAAGCAGGAGAGGGAGAGAGGTGGGTGACAGAAATACAAAGCAGAATGGGGAGCTAGAGTTGGGGCCAAGTCAATGAGGAGCTGTGCAGAGGGACTGCGGTTTGACAGCTGACAGGCATATCTGGATTAAAATGTTTCTGAATAAATCATTAATTTAATAGAATGGCGTAACAAATTTAATTAAAACAGTAGAAATGTAAATATCTTACAATACAGCAGACTATGGATGGACTGGGAGCTACAGTTTGAAGGAGCTGCAGTGCCAACTAACGCTGGGAGGCCTGTAAGGTAAGTAATTACAGAAACATGTACAAACCCTACAGTTTAATTTAATAGCGATTCCAGGCGTTACACCCAGGTGTGACTGCCATGGCCAAGGGAATAGGGGAAAGGTGTCCATGTGGAGAGTAAGATAGGATTGTCAGAGATACGACACAACAGTGTTTGGGGGATGGGGAGACTGCCATGGCTTGTGGTTTTTAAGTCTCAGCCATTCCTCCACTCTGATGTAGTGATGGAAAATTACTAATAATGAAACCCTCAGGACAATTAGTTTTTAGGTCAATGAAATGAATTGAAATTTGTTGTTTTGTATAAAACATCAAAAATAAGGTAGAGCATAAACTCAAGTTGTCCTGGAGTCATTTTCCTGGAAAAACAGTTTATGTTACTACATTCATGGGATTTCTCACAGCATGTTATGCTTGTAGGAAACAAAACTCGAAACCATACAAAATTTCAAAGTGGAGTCTTCATGTTTTGTCATTTATTCTGTTATTTATATTTATATTCAGTACTCTAAAACAATGATGGTTCATATAAACAGATAGCAAGTTCTGGCAGGATGATAACATTATTCACGTTTAGCGAAATATTCTGAATAAAAGTCCTGAATTTAAAATGTTTAATCAAAAAGTTCTGCATAAATACAGTAAATGCTGTTGCTGGGATATTTGGTAAAGAAGGAAAAATGCAAATCAGAGAAGATTGAACTAAAATTTTCTATATTTATGCCTTAGTTATAAAAAGCCTAAACAGAGGAACCGTAAAGGTAAAGAGCTGCTCCACCAAGATATTTATTTATTTATGCGACTGTGGTATGTGAGAGAACGCACTTAGTAAGTTAGAACCTACCTTCCATTTGTATAGGAAATGCAATGTATTTATTATAATGAAAAAACAATGACTTTAATGTCTCTGGGGAGATCTTTTACAAACTTTCCCCCACTTCCACGCCCTGCACTCCCCTGCCCCACAACAGTATAACCTCGGAGTCACTGTGAACTGTAATCAGTTTAGAAACTGGGCAGGACATATAAAAACAAACAAGACAGTCAAACATTAATAAATCCCACTTGCCAACATAATATTGCACTAGATCAATTGCTTCTTTAACCATTTGAGAACTGTAATATAATTTTGACACTATAATCAAAAATGTTATAAGATTACAATTTCAAAATATACTGCAAGAATTTCAGATCAAGGAAAGTTCTTTGGTTTTGAATCCATCTAAAATTTAGTGAAATTACCTTCACTCAACGCTAATCAGTGATCAGTGATGTACAAAACATTTTGCCAGTACATGGGAAATGCTATAAAAAAAATTCTATTTCCCTGATTTTAAATGTCACACTTCCAAAGTTGTTGTCATACTCCTGATGCCCTGCTTTTTTACAAGCTTGGTCAATCAATTTCCAGGCCCTTATAGTTGAGTAAAAAAGTTCTCATTAAAACAAGTTTTGCTCTATGGTGATGTTTTATACTGCAGCTCCTTCTGTACATATAATTTGAAGCAAGTGCTTCCAAAGCAAGCAGGTGCACATGAATAAACAGAAGAGCACATCAGAACTCGCTGATTCCAGCAGTAAAAATGATGGATTCCTGCCAGCGAGATGCAGTGTTCAGGTTTTTCCTAGGGCACTATGCATTATATGGTCTGGCTGAGAAGAAACAGCTGAGATTTGTTTAACAACTTTACCCATCAGCTATTCTTTAATGAAATACATGGACTAATGTACATAAAACTTATCTAAATATACCACTGTTTTATTTAAATCTATCTATATATGCCCCTGTTGCATATAATCTATCTAAATATGCCCGTTTTATTTAAATCTAGCTAGAAATCCCCTGTTGTATTTAAATCTAGCTGAATATGCCCCTGTTGTATTTAATTCTAGCTAAAAATGCCCCTATTGTATTTAATTCTAGCTAAATATGCCCCTCTTGTATTTAATTCTAGCTAAATATGCCCATGTTGTATTTAATTCTAGCTAAATATGCCCTTGTTGTATTTAATTCTAACTAAATATGCCCCTGTTGTATTTAATTCTAGCTAAATATGCCCCTGTTGTATTTAATTCTAGCTAAATATGCCCCTGTTGTATTTAATTCTAGCTAAAAATGCCCCTCTTGTATTTAAATCTAACTAAATATGCCCTTGTTGTATTTAAATCTAGCTGAATATGCCCCTCTTGTATTTAATTCTAGCTAAATATGTCCCTCTTGTATTTAATTCTAGCTAAAATGCCCCTATTGTATTTAATTCTAGCTAAATATGCCCCTCTTGTATTTAATTCTGGCTAAAATGCCCCTATTGTATTTAATTCTAGCTAAATATGCCCCTGTTGAATTTAATTCTAGTTAAATATGCCCCTGTTGTATTTAAATCTAGCTAAATATGCCCCTGTTGTATTTAATTCTTGCTAAATATGCCCCTGTTGTACAAGCTTCAACATTTCATGAAATGAAAATACAATGTGTCCTCTGACATACTGCACTGCCGTACAAAATGAAATTTCAACAAAGCTTCTTAAATATGAAACCTATATGCATTGCTTATGTGTGCTCCAATAAGTAACACAGTTAACTGGAATGAGACGAGAAGTTGAATAGGATGTCAGAACAGATTTACGTTAAATGGAGTTTCAATAAACTGATGCTTTAGTTGGCCAAACTAACATTTATTTTTTTTAGTTGGCCAAGCTTACATTTATTTTTAAAAGCTGAACTTTCAACAATTGGCTTTTACAATTCAACATTCATGAGATTAAAGCCAGTCTTGATATGTTTTCCTTTCTCTCATACAATGATTCACTTCACTTACATTAAGTGATTTGATTTCACCTCATGGAATTACAAATATTGCTGTAAAAATACTGAATGTGGAACCACAACAAGGATGTAAGAATTTATGTTGAAATGAAATAAATAAGTACTTTTATTTAAAAATTATCTTTGAGGCAGTTAGAGTATTCATATACCCAACAACGTCAAAACAGGTCTCAATAGCTATCAGTGTAAGAGTCTGAAAGTTACTGCCCACTAATGTTAGAAAATCAAAATTGTAATTAGCTGCTCATCGTGTCTCTAATAGTAACCTGAAGAACGACAATGGTTTCTGATTTATATACAAAAGATTCAAGATTCTAACTCCCTACTGTACTAGTATATGCTGGTGCATAGTGGAAGAATGTTTATCTATATCCACGATAATACAGAACTAAAATAAGCACCTGACCTGCTGAGTGTTTTCCAGCATTATCTGTAATTATAGTGCATATCATTTCTGAATTAGTACTAGATAAGTACTTACCCATTTTGCTGAGAACAGGAACTATTTACAGTGCAGTTTTATCTAGACTAAAAAAACTATTCAGTAGGAGATTAGATACACAAAACTGGCGAGAGCTTAGACACACATAGATTATTAGGGCACAAAGAGAATAAAGATATCAGGAAACATTATGTCTTCCTCTTTACATGACTGAAATATTCCAGTAAAAGTAATAAGTAGAGATATGAATCGGGTTGCAAATGGATTTTGAAATAACAATGTAGAGAAAGTCAGCGTTCAAAGCAAGAACTTGTAAATAATTGTGATGCTTTTCTCAAAACGTTGCTAAGTTCTGTTAACTGACAGCTGATATAAAGTTGTCAATAAGATTCAACTATAAGCTTATAAACATATGTAAGTTTTAAAAAGGATGCAGATATATCTATAGCCTTTGAATTTGTTTGTAAAGCAAAGTTTGAATTATGTAAAACAGCTTCATAAACGTGAATTTTAAATTCAACATGAAAGATGACAAAAAGATACTTGATGGTCAGTATTTCTTGGTGTGACTGTGCCTTGATCCTGAGTCAACTGATTTCAGTGGGATGAGATGGGATCTCACCCCGATTATACAGTTGAAAAAATGACCCAATAACAGGGGGCCACCAGTGGGAGCTGTTTGAACGCCAGGGGGAAGAAATTCGTCATGGGATGGCAGCACAAAACGGGCAGTTATACATCCCATCTGATATTTCATTCCATTGACTGCAATAGAATTGAATATTGGGCGTGATGTGTAACCGACGGCTGGTGCCATAATGCCTGTTCTGCGCTGCCATCCCATTAAAAATTTCTACCCCAAGATAAATAAGGTATAGGTTGAATATATCCCCAATAGGAGCAAAAAGGTGAGAAATGAATGACTTATTAATCCATGAATAAATGGAGAACAGAGGACTTAAGGGGGGTTTCTAATAAAGATTTTTTTTTTAAGATTTATGAAAGCTTTTAAAAGGCTAAATAGTGAACGATTGTTCCCACTGGTTGATGAATCAGTCACAGTCTCACTAGAAGAGCAGGGGAAAATTAAAAGACATTATATTCACATCTGGAGTTATAAAGGTAATGGAATGCTTTACCACAAGTGGCTAGAGATACAGTGACCATAACATTATGTAAAGGGAATTGGATAATATTTGAAAAGGAAGAATATATTAGAATAGAGGCACAGGGCAGGAAAATGAGATTACATTAGATAGCTCCAGTTGAAACGTTAGCACTGACACAGGCATATAGGCCTAATGACCACCTTCTGTACTGTAATTTCTAGGATCATATGATTTTTATTCAGCTTTTCAGCAGTTTTACTTTTTCTCATTATTTTAGATGAACTAAGAATACTTAGCTGAGATATGAATAAAGAAGAATCTTAGCACACTCAACAGATTTGTTCATGAAATTCCTAATTTATCAGCCCAATTTCACTGCACAATTCTTCCTTAACAGTAGTTAAAAACGACATGTCCGAATATCCTTCGATGCTCCCCAGGAATTTCCTCAGGGTTCTCCCAACTGACTGCCGTAACTTCGGCAGAAGATCAGCAGAAACCCCGGATAGACACATAAATGGGGTTTCTGCCTATCTTCCACTGAAGAATTGCCAAATTTACGCGAGTAAAACACATTTAAATTGGGACGTGTATTTGAGTGGGCAGGCAAAATTACTTCTGAATCGCAAGTCAGGTTCAAGTCAAGCAAAATCAGTCAATGGTACTTTTAAGCCTTTTAGATTGTTGGCAAAAGGACGTACATAATCGAAACGAGCTGACTACCTTGTAACAGACATTGAACCGAGAGAAATGGGAATATTATTCCTCAAAATCTCCCACATTTGTGGACCTGCGCTGAAAATGTTGTACAATGACTGAAGACACCCAAAGAACGTGATACAATCAATTGATGACTCTGCCGAATCAACACCAACTAAGTTCAGGGTATGCACTGCACGTAGAGAAAAAAGTGCTTGTGGATTCTGTCAAAAAAGCACGGCCTGTGCACCAGAATATTTTCCTTCCATGTTGGCTCCATTGTCATAAGTTTGTCCACGACAGTTTGAAATCTAATCCATGTTCAGCTATGGCGTTTTCTCAGCTATTTCCTTGCCAGTCTTCTTGGCAAAGTCTTTGAAGCACAAGAAACGTTCCTGAATCTCAAAGTTTGTTGCAGGTACTTGATGAACGTATCTGATCATGAGTACGAGCTGTTCCTTGTGTGAGCAGTCTGGTGTTGCATTGCAAACTACGGAAAAATACTTAGCCTCTTTAACCTTGTGTGGGATTGTTTTCATGGTGCATCCTTCAATAAATTCATTTTGGCTCTCAGGTGACAAGTTATGTATTTGAAGTCTTTCATTTCGCACCTATGCCTTTTTCACACAATCAGAATGGTTACCCAAAATCTGATTATACTGGGCTAATAATTCAATAAAACCAAGAAAAAATTGCTATTGGATTTATCACCCAGCTTGGAGCTTGAGCTTCGAAAAGCTAATCTTCGTTCTCCAAGAAACAAAATGGCATAGAATCATAGAAAATTTACGGCACAGAAGGAGGCCATTCGGCCCTTTGTGTCCGCGCCAGCCGAAAATGAGCCACCCAGCCTAATCCCACTTTCCAGCACTTGGTCTGTAGCCTTGTAGGTTACGGCACTTCAGGTGCACATCCAGGTACTTTTTAAATGAGTTAAGGGTTTCTGCCTCTACCACCCTTTCAGGCGGTGAGTTCCAGACCCCTACCACCCTCTGGGTGAAAAAGTTTTTCCTCAGCTCCCTTCCAATCCTTCCACCAATCACTTTAAATCTATATCCCCTGGTTATTGACCTCTCTACTAATGGAAATAGGTCCTTCCTATCCACTCTATCTAGGCCCCTCATAATTTTGTACACCTCAATTAAATCACGCCTCAGCCTCCTCTGTTCCAAAGAGAACAACCCCAGCCTATCCAATCTTTCCTCATAGCTAAAATTCTCCAGTCGTGGCAACATCCTTGTAAATCTCCTCTGTATCCTCTCTAGTGCAATTACATCCTTCCTGTAATGTGGTGACCAGAACTGTACACAGTACTCAAGCTGTGGCCTAACCAGTGTTTTATACAGTTGCAGCATTACGTCCCAGCTCTTATATCCTATGCCTCGGCTAATAAAGGAAAGTATTCCATATGCCTTCTTAATCAAAAATACGTTTAAGAATTTCCTTCCACTTTTTCATTTGTAAGATTTTTGTCAAGTAATGAGTGGACGCTCTTATCACCTTTCAATCTCCGTCTCGCATCTATCCATTCCATCTCATACTCCTTGTGTGCATTACTTTTCTCGTGGTCAGGGATTCACTTAAACAGCTGGTGCCAGCTGCAATCTGCAGGGCACCCAATTGGTGTGGCTAAGTTTGGAAGAAAACCTTGAGTTGCTGCAACCTGCAGGAAAATTCGACATGTAATGTAATAAACGGCATGCTATGTCGCTGCTGTCCAGTCACATTCAATTTTCTCTCCATTAGGAAGAGAGTAGGAGAGAAGTACACAGGGAAACAGATTTCCTTTGATACCCATTTTTGGATAGAATTTCCTTTTCCAGTTATGAAGCACAAGTCTGTGCAATCCTGTTTTCAAGTTCCTGCACCTGAAAGAATTTTCTCAACAGAAACATGAGGTGGTTCATGTTCATCTTTTTTCTCTTTGTGCTCTTCCTCCTCCTGCACATCACCTACATCAGTAGTAGGTGGATTACCATCCTCTTCATGTTCTTCAGCTTCAGACTCAAACTGGTCTTGTTCCATTTTGTTGTCATCGGCACCAGAATGAGATGTGTCAGGTACTTCACCACCCTCTGTTTCTGATCTCTCTGCCTTCTCTGAGGGCTCTGAAGATTTCCTGCTGAAGTGAATTGGTTTCCATCCAAAATATTCAAAAGATTTTTTTTCCCCCTGCTTCAAATAGTGGCGTAGGTTCTTTCACGACCACCCAAGGGGGGTAATAACAAGTGGGCTGCTGTCTTCTGCCCATTCCTGGCAGACAACTGTCAGTCAAGTGAGATTAAAGACACAACAAAGCATAAACATTGAACCACTTGATGATCAACAGTTCATACCCCACCGTGGTCATGGTCTCGTATACCCATGAGATGTTTTGCTACGGCACAATCAGATTAACCTTTGGATGAGGTCTCTGCATCTACACTTAAAGCAACTGGCCTGTGTCCTGCAGAACAAAACTTACTTTGATGGCTCAGCCATTAGAGGTTTGTGTTCGACAAATACATCTGTCAGTTCTCACTTGTTCAATGTTACAAGGACAGGAGAAAATTTCTACTGCAATCAACATGTAATTAACTTCAGACAGTATTTGTGTACTTTGCTTTACCTCCCCCGCACAAAATCAAAAGATTCTTTAACAGGATCCCAGTTTAAGTACACAATGCTTGGTCTAGCTACATTTTTGTAAGACAAAAATACAGTAGAGATTTCATGAAATGAAGCTGGACAGAGCTCTGCTTCTGTCAGAGCATGTAACTTCCCAAATTACATGCTTTTGCTTTATTCTTCAAGTGACAATAAGATACAAAATATTTATTTGAAGACCTGATTTAACACAAGCCAATTACAACACAGAATCCAGATTTGTTGACTAACTACAGGTCGACCATCACTAAATCACAATTCATGAATATGAATGTAATCATTACTAGCAGATTTGAAACACAAGTGAAGTTAAACCTTTAATTTTGAAAATATCGTACAACAGTAATAGTATTCTCTTCGCTTCAAGTATGTGGAGAAATAAACAGCCCCCGACAACACAAATGACAATTGCCTTCATGCACCCCTGACTAATGGCCATGCTGTTTTTAAAAAAAATTGGCTTCAATGGAAAATAAAATCAGGTGGAGTGTAAAACGGGATACCAATTCACTATCGCTTGTTTTACCCTAAGCCCAAGACAAATTTGACCTCTTGAATATTTCTGTGCAGAATTTAAATCTCATCCATGGTGATTTTTGAGGAATCCTAAAACTCTTTAGCTATATTTAAAAAATTGCCATTTGATCAAAATATACTTTCATCCTATGTCTGCAAAATAAAAAAAAAATTGTCTCCCTTCATTTAATGAATTCAACAAGTGCACTGTGACTCCTAATTACATTTTATTAATTACATTTTATAATAATTAGTGCAAGTAGTTCAGAGCAGATAATTTTGCTGGGATTTTTTTGGCAACTTACTATTTTTAAAGCTGAAATTAAAAATCAAGGGCTAATTTTAGAACTCTTCATCTTCATTTCATATTCAGCTTTATCTTCTTTCCAATCCACATTTTGTTTAGTTTGTCCCTATTTGGCAGCTGTGACCTAGGTATAGTTACTCTCTTTTCAGTTGTGCACATTTTCATAGAATAGAATTATAGAGTGGTTACAGCACAGGAGGCAGCCATTCGGCCCATCGAACCCGTGCCAGCTCCCTGCGAGAGCAATCCAGTTAGTCCTACTCCCCCGCCCTTTCCCCAAAGCCCTGCAAATTTTTTCCCTTCAAGTACTTATACAATTCCCTTTTGAAAGCCACGATTGAATCTGCCTCCACCACTCTTTCAGGCAGTCATTCCAGATCATAGCCACTTGCTGCGCAAAAAAGTTTTTCCTCATGTCGTCTTTGGTTCTTTTGCCAATAACTTTAAATCTATGACCTCTGGTTCTCAATCCTTCTGCCAATGGAAAGAGTTTCCCCCTATCTACTCTGCCTAGACCCCTCATGATTTTGTACACCTCCATTAAATCTCCTCTCAACCTTTTCTGCTCTAAGGAGAGCAACCCCATCTTCTCCAGTCTGTCCACGTATTCATTGAATCACTTTTGATTTCTCAGCAGTTGTCACACTGTTCCCAATTGTTTTCTTTATTTCTTGCTTCTCTAACACTTTCTTCCGAAGTCTGACACTCAATTCAATTATTAGCACATACCCCCATTACTACCTTAAATTCAAGAATACATTCTCTCTCTCCTTCCCAAATTGTAACATACTTTCCATATTAAGTTATCGTGGTTGTAATGTTAATGGCTGGTGGATTTCATTTGTTTCTCCGATCAAAATGTTTTCTGATAAACTTTCTGTTCAGCCTAAAGCTCTGTACTGGCAGTATTTGTTACTTGGGTCTCAACAGCCTTTCTGTCCTAAATGAAGGACAGCGGCAGATTAGCTTGCATTCAAATCTTAGATGATCCAGCAAAGCAGCATAAAATGTACACTCCTGCCCTTTAATGCCGTGAGCGATAACCTAAAGATCAATAGTGACTGAACGTTCAGGAGCCACACAGTACAACACAAATGAGCTTTGCTAGCACAGCATCAATTGTAAATCATTCATTTTAACACTGCTCTTGTTAATGTGCAGGGTTTGACAAATAAAAGCAGAATATAGTGAGAGTTTACTGGATTATGACCTGTTGTGTCTAAATATTGTTAATTCCAGATTTTTGGTCACTTGTACTCTAAATTCTGAATCCACATGAAGTGAGGACCAGCCATTTCCTCTGTGCATGGATCAATTAAATTTCCTATGATTAGCATTTTTCACTTTTTAAAAAAAAGAACCATTACTTCTTAGCACCCCTTCAACTCTCAATGAGTTCAAAGAAAACACTCTTCCATCTCATTTAGTAGTAAGGTTAGGAACAAAGGAACTATAAATTTAAATGAGATGCCATGGTACGAAAAAGGAATATTCATGATCTCCCTGTGGAAATTTGAATTACAGAATTATTTTTAATTATATGTGATTTGAGCATTAGAGTGAAAAACTGTATTTACAAGTTGAACTCAGCATATTAATCAGTTCATATCACATTGGATGTTCATGATACTGTATATTCCAGTAATGTTAACCAAGATTCTAGTCTCCTAAAACTTGTACAAAAAAATCCATCTTAATTTTTCATTTGGCCTAAAAGTGAACCAGATACTGCCAGCAAATTTTAAGCCATTTGTGTGAGGCAAAATACAATCTAAAAATCAATAGTATTCTGAACATTCCACTTTCAACAATTGATCACTAAAAATATTTACAAAATCTCCAGCATGCTATTCAATAATTACTTTATAGTCTACTTTTTCACCAGGCTGTACTACCGTTAAATTTGCTCAAACTTTAAAACTTTATAACTCATAGAGTGGCTTTTTTTACACAATACTATGTTAATTAAATCTGACTATAGCCTTTCAAAGCAAGCTATGCATATGTTATTGTAAATCCATGGAACCTGAAACTATCTTATACCTGTGCACCAGCTAAGCAATTTAAGTAATATTTATGTAATATTTTATTGACATAAGATATAAAATAAGAAACCCAAAGCAATATTCTCCACCAAATAAATGCAGATCCCTGTAAAGTAACTGAAATAGTTCGTAAGAAAATTCCCTAACCCAAAATATTTTCGATGGGGCTTCATCAAAAAACCACCTCATCCAGTAGTGTAGTTTGTTGCAGTACCAGCGCATTGTGCCAGAATTACATAATTGAACTACTTGCCCTTTTACTTAACTCTTTGATAAATCATCAGTCCCCAAGAAGCAGCTGTTCACTAATTTTAATTTGTGTGCAATCTGGCACAAAGATGGCACTTATGAACTGTTGGAAAATCTACCAAATATTTGCATGACTAAATCAAAATAAAAAGAAACCCTTAATTTGTGCTAAGGTAGAACCAGACCACATCTTCCAGGAGCTTTTTGGTCTAATCTTTCAAACTGTACAACCTGGGCAATTATTTCAAAGTTTACTAAAAACATGTAATACAGCATTTTTCTTTTCATATCTTGTCACATTGGCTCATGAACCTATAACATGTGTGACATATCAATCACAACAGTGCAATTGTTAAGAAAACAGGTGCTTTTTCACAGGAAAAGTCTAACAGTCACCACAGAATACTCTTGTGAACCTCTTAGTTATATAGTGGCAAGGGGTGAGACTAAAGAGATGTTAGCTGTTCATCACCATCACAGCTGATGATGATGTGTAGTCCAGGGAGACAAAAAGGAGAAGAAAAAATGTGTGTGAATATTTGGTGAGGACAAGATTCACTCAGCTGTAATGCCCCCACAGTCAAATATCTGCGTTAATATTCAGTTAAGCTGGAAAAAAGGTCATTTGGACAAGGAGACAAAGTGCTTTATCTGGAGGTGGAATAAATGAGAAATAACAACAGTTGTTTTTCAAATGAACAAACTGTTCATAAGTTAGTACTGTTGTCATCAGGCTTAGTTAGCATATTGGTATTAATATACTATAGAAAAAAAAATCGCACTCTAAGCCAATTTTCTTCCAAATTGTACAATACGCTTCTCGCGCCATAACTCAAGAACTCAACATTAATCTGTCACAGCTATTAAGTGACTTTAACAGCATATCATAGGATATGAAAAATAATGAACAGCTTTGAGCAAAAAAAGCAAAATAAATCAAGCTAAACGGAATGCAGAACAAACCCTGATTACAATCCAAAAGTGTTTAGTGAGCTGGTACTGAAAAGGATTTAAGATCCAATTAGATCTCACAAAATATATTAGAAACTGCTCACATCCATATCTCTCACTGAAAGTTCACAGCAAAAGGTTTTAAGCCAATTTGAATAATCTTTCAAGCTTTTGTATTTTATAAATTATTTCAACTATTCAAATATTTCAAAGAGTGCACCTTTTGAAAAGCAAAGAATTAAATGGGGCACATCAAAATGCATTATAAATGTATGTAATAATCTGCCTAAATCAACAGACAGAACCTTAGACTCTCTGCTATTAGAGACAAAATGCACGAATATATGAAGTGCAAAGTGCACAGTGTATATACAAATAATAATAAATCTTAATTTATTTTTGCTTTTGATCATCCAAGGCACATCAGAAATATGGCCAAGGACTAGGAGAGGAATGAAATAAGATCAAAAACCAAAGCACAGATCAAAAGATAGTTGGAAAAATAAATTCTTAAATAAAGCCAAACAGTAATCCAATAAGAAAGCAAACATAGTAGTGGTTCTGCTCCAAACAAACATTTGTACGATAAAATCACACAGAGGAGCCCTTCCTGTCAGGGGACTGGACACTGTGTTATCTGTATATCAGTCACACTTCAATTCTGCATTTCTATTTTCTTTCTTAATGTTGCTTTTCATTTTTTACAAATTTCTTTAGAGGCAGAGGCACAACATGAGTCAGAGAGTCCAGTTCTTCAAAACCTCCACTATTTTAGGCACTCTTAGCAGAAAATTCAAAAACACCAAACATTGCACATTACAAAGCTAGAAAATAAAATGATTTTCAAGCTTCAAAGATAAGTCGATCAGAGAGTTAATTAAAATGCAGGCAATACTTTTGTATTATGGAGTGAAGGTAGCAACCTAAAGCCTAGAACTACTGTTGGCAATAATAGCGGAAGAAAGTGTAATGTGTCCATTATTTTAGCTCAGGTGTTAACCTATTTAAAATAAATGGATAGTAGCAGACAAAGCCTTAATGTGCTCATATGACATTCCTCTGTCTGCTATTTTAACCCTGGTGTTAACCCATTTTAAATAAACATATTAACACCTGTATTAAAATAGCAGACAAATTCCCAGAATGTCACGTGAACATATTAAGGCTTTATTTGCTGTTATCATCAGCAGAATTTCTAGTCATATATATTTTTCTTTTAAAATATATCTATTTCTGAACCATTATTCAGCTACAAAGAATTTTCACCTGCACTGTGACCCATAATTGGGACTGTCACAACCTCCGCTATTTAATGGAGAGGGAGCCAAAGACTTCTGAAGAGAGGTGAGACTCCTTTCTCATGATCGGGTAGTATGGAAGGGGAGCAACCTGAATTTTAAACAGTGTTTGGCAACCCTTTTTGCATTTGTTTACAAGCACACAAGTCGATATTGTAAATGATGTTGAAACAAATGAATGATGAAAATAAGACACAGTTCACCTGGTTCTTACCTTCCTCAAACATATCATGATGAAGATAATGCCCATTGAAAATGTCTGTGTTCTTACAACAGTCTAACAATTAAATGTGTGCATGAATCAAAAATATTTACAAAACAAAGCTTTTTCAAAAAAATCATGTAGAAATTGAGTACTCGGTGGGCAATTGTGGAATACCATTTCTACCCAACTCACAAGGAAAATCTTCTCAACTCTGTTTCTAATAATTTATGTGCTCTTTATCATTCATTGGATAAAACTGTATTCTCAGGTATCTGCTGACAATTCTTACTTGACTTTGTTATGATCTTTCTTTTGTGGCTATTAGATAAATTCAGCTTCTATTTTACTTAATTTTTGAAGTTTTCTTCAACTCCAGCTTTTACCTATTATTTCCATACTGACCTTGAATTACACAGAATCTATAACACAGAAACAGGCCACTTGGCCCAATTGGTCCGTGCCGATGTTTATACTCCACACGAGTCTCCTCCCATTCTGATGGCCTCTTTCCACCCGGCCCCCATATCCCTCTATTGCCTTCTCCCTCATGTATGCATCAAGCCTCCCCTTAAGTGTACATCTGCTTCAACCACTCCATGTGATAGCGAGTTCCACACTTGGCCACAAATGAAAGCAGTACAAAGCCTTATTTGCGGCCAATAAATTTTTAAAGTCAAAGGTATATGATCATAAGTGAGTACATTCAGTCCTTCATCTTTCCTCAAATGTGCTGCTAAATTTAGCAATGAGCTCCACATGCAACATAATGCAGCACGTTTACTATGTGCAATGTTTAAAATATTGTAGCTTAGTTGTCAGTATTTGGGGATAGTGGATTACTGTAAATTTCAACAGATAACAATCAACAAACAGGCTGGTACTGCTAGCATTTCACTGAATTTGCATTGTGTCTCAAGGTTCAAAAAGGGGCTACCAAAGTGATAATACTCAGGGGTGGGGAAATCACACCTCAGTATAACCCAAGGGCTTGCTTGCGGGAGTGCAGAAGTCGATGAAACCAAAATATTTGTTTTTAGAAACATTCATATTTTCTTAAAATAAACCTGCAGAAATTTGGATGGCTGCCATTCTTCCATCATTTTTTCATCAGACTCAAAACATAATGTTAAAGAAATGACAGCTCCCTACAGATTTCCCAATTATCATTTAGCAAATCCCTAATTGAATCATCATTAATCATTTCCTTCCCATTGCACAGGGGCACATCTTTTTGTTGGTTGAATTCCAATATTCATGTAACCTGTCCTGCCCAAAGAAGAACAAATTGACAAATGACAAAAACATTTTACTGGGTTGTGAAAGGAGGTCATAGTATTAAGACCATAGAAATAAAATCAAACAGTGAGATGAATACTTAATTATGTCACAGGCGATGAGATACAGTAATAATCTTCGCCGATAGAAAAAAGAATGACATAATGAACATTAAAGCAACAAAGTTAAAGCAGTTGAGTGCCATCTAATAGCTGTGGAAAATTTACATAATTCTGAATGTTTTAGAGCTGACAGACACCTCATATTGTAAACAGGTTTATAGAAATTACCAGATACTATTGCAACCTTTTGAAAGCTAACGTAACTAACAGCAGCATCGCCTCAGTACCATCACCAATCCTCTAAATCATTCAATTAATAGTTTAGTGTATTCTTCCATTTCAGGTGGAGTTATACTGCCACTTTTCTGTAATTATGAAGTGGTAAAAGCAACAGTATAACTCAGGAGTCAGGTCCCAATCTGACTCTGGAACAATGTGGTTAGAGGTCCCAATAGAAGGTCTTCACACACAGCTCTAAGTTTGACAGTGTTTCGAATATAACTCCAGTGCCACATGAAGCCAGGTTAAAACGTACTCAGAGCGATATTGGGACATCCTGGGAACTTTGTAAAGTGAAGCATTTCGATTTGATCGTTTTGGAATGAAATACCACATGCCTAAAACATTCAGAATTTGCCAGCCAGAAACAGAACTCTGCACATACATCTAACTATAGATATACAAGTCTTTCCTAGCATCAGAATGCAGCCCACAGCATAGCATATGTGTTGTAGGCTGTAAATTGCACCTTTCAGCTACCGGTGTCAGACTCAGTATAACTGCAGCATTAGTTACTTGGTAATTGCTTGGAAATAATAAATCCTTTTTCACAAGTACAATTGGTCCAACTTTTTTTAAAATTCGTTCATGGGATGTGGGCGTCGCTGGCGCTGCCAGCATTTATTGCCCATCCCTAATTGCCCTTGAGAAGGTGGTGGTGAGCCGCCTTCTTGAACTGCTGCAGTCCGTGTGGTGAAGGTTCTCCCACAGTGCTGTTAGGAAGGGAGTTCCAGGATTTTGACCTAGCGACGATGAAGGAACGGCGATATATTTCCAAGTCGGGATGGTGTATGACTTGGAGGGGAACTTGCAGGTGGTGTGCCTGCTGCTCTTGTCCTTCTAGGTGGTAGAGGTCGCGGGTTTGGGAGGTGCTGTCGAAGAAGCCTTGGCGAGTTGCTGCAGTGCATCCTGTGGATGGTACTCACTGCAGCCACTGTGCGCCGGTGGTGAAGGGAGTGAATGTTTAGGGTGGTGGATGGCGTGCCAATCAAGTGGGCTGCTTTGTCCTGGATGGTGTCGAGCTTCTTGAGTGTTGTTGGAGCTGCACTCATTCAGGCAAGTGGAGAGTATTCCATCACACTCCTGACATGTGCCTTATAGATGGTGGAAAGGCTTTGGGGAGTCAGGAGGTGAGTCACTCGCCGCAGAAAACCCAGCCTCTGACCTGCTCTTGTAGCCACAGTATTTATATGGCTGATCCAGTTAAGTTTCTGGTCAATGGTGACCCCCAGGAAGTTGATGGTGGGGAATTCGGCGATGGTAATGCCATTGAATGTCATGGGGAAGTGGTTAGACTCTCTCTTGTTGGAGATGGTCATTGCCTGGCACTTGTCTGGCACGAATGTTACTTGCCACTCATGAGCCCAAGCCTGGATGTTGTCCAGGTCTTGCTGCTTGTGGGCACGGATTGCTTCATTATCTGAGGGGTTGCGAATGCAACTGAACACTGTGCAATCATCAGCAAACATCCCCATTTCTGACCTTATGATGGAGGGAAGGTCATTGATGAAGCAGCTGAAGATGGTTGGGCCGAGGACACTGCCCTGAGGAACTCCTGCAGCAATGTCCTAGGGCTGAGATGATTCTCATACAAGGTAAAAAAAAATTCTAATTTCCTAATGTGTCAATAAGAAAAATAATATTTTTCCACACAAAATATTTCAAGACAATATATGTCACAACACATTATGGAGCTGTAAAATATAATTACATTTAAACTCATCTCCTTCCAAAAACTTTCAGAAGCTAACATATGAAGAGAGTTCCCGATAGCTCACCGATCAAATGCATTACACAGTGTGTAACTGAGCCATAGAGACCAAACAGTTGCCAGGTTCAATCCATGGTCTGTACTGAATCAGCCAGAGTGCCAGCAGGAATGTTACTTTTAGCCTCAGCAGCCTTGGGAAGAGTGGGGGGCGGAAATCCAGTGACCCCTGCTCGATAACACATGTGTACCAAAATCTAGTGAGGGCAGGATTGGGTTCGATTATAACACTTTCTACAGTTCAATATCCTGCCAACACTCACTGTCCAGCTTGCACAACAAGACTGATATGGAGGGTTGTACGTCAAAGTATCATGAGCTTTCCCAACATGTCAGCAAGCTTATACGATGAAAAACTAAATCCCAGATTCAATCATGAGTCTGAACTGAATTAGCTGATCTCAGCTGACGATAGGAGGGTTGTGCAACTAATACTGTTTGCAACCCAATAGTTTAATATAAAATTAACAGAATGGAGTAGTAAATCCTCTTGAAAAATCAAAGGAATCAATCAAGCTGATGCTATTAGTAATGTAGTAAAATAAGTGCAGATTGATAGATTCAAAATGCTGCACTGAGAATCCTGTTAGGATTAAGAGTAAGTGTACATCAAACTCCATTCGCAACCCCTCAAATAATGGAGCAATCCGAGCCCGCATGCAGCATGACCTGGACAACATCCAGGCTTGGGCTCATAAGTGGCAAGTAACATTCGCGCCAGACAAGTGCCAGACAAGGACCATCTCCAACAAGAGAGAGTCTAACCACCTTCTTTTGACATTCAACGGCAGTACCATCGCTGAATCTCCCACCATCAGCATCCTGAGGGTCACCATTGACCAGAAACTTAACTGGACCAGCCATATAAATACTGTGGCTACAAGAGCAGGTCAGAGGCTGGGTATTCTGCGGCGAGTGACTCATCTCCTGACTCCCCAAAGCCTTTCCACCATCTACAAGGCATAAGTCAAGAGTGTGATGGAATACTCTCCACCTGCCTGGATGAGTGCAGCTCCAACAACACTCAAGAAGCTCGACACCATCCAGAACAAAGCAGCCCACTTGATTGGCACCCCAGCCACCACCCTAAACATTCACTCCCTTCACCACCGCCGCACAGTGGCTGCAGTGTGTACCATCCACAGGATGCACTGCAGCAACTCACCAAGGCTTCTTCGACAGCACCTCCCAAACCCGCGACCTCCACCACCTAGAAGGACAAGAGCAGCAGGTACATGGGAACAACACGACCTGCACGTTACCCTCCAAATCACACACCATCCCGACTTGGAAATATATCGCCGTTCCTTCATCGTCGCTGGGTCAAAATCCTGGAACCCCCTTCCTAACAGCACTGTGGGAGAACCTTCACCATACGGACTGCAGCAGTTCAAGAAGGTGGCTCACCACCACCTTCTCAAGGGCAATTAGGGATGGGCAATAAATGCTGGCAGCGCCAGCGACGCCCACATCTCATGAACAAATAAAATAAAAACTAGTTTCATGTGGCTAGCAATGGCTTCAGTTATATCGACCATCGCTTTTCTTGAATTAATTTTATATTAAACTATTGGGTTGCAAATCATATTAATGCCGAGTTTCTCAGTAATTTGATAAAACTTGTCCCTCATGTTAAATTGTAATCTATTTATTTTGTTTGCTCCATTGTGCATTTCCTTGTCGGTAGATTTTGTTTTTCTTTTCTTTTTGAATACCTTCACAGAGCAACTGCCTTCATATGATTATGAAATCCTTGAACACTCTGTAGGACTGCTCTTTGTTCTCACTTCTCAGAGATCCCTTATCCAAGTACAGTACTGCAAACATTCTTGGTGGCTAGATTTTGATTTCTAATCTCTTTCTTTCCAAATCTCTTGTAAGCAGCAAACCACTGATTTTCTTCCATCACATTTTTCAAACGGAGCTCTTGATATATTTTGGCATCCTTTATCTGCTTCACAACTGTATATTTTACTAAAATACAGATTTTTCTGTTAAATGTCCATTCGATTTCTGGACACATAGACAATCATCTGCTTGAAGCTTGCTGTCCACAATTATCCACTAATTCTGAGCAATCAGCACTTAGCTACTTACTGGTCCTCGTAAATCAATGAGTTCCTGCCTCATCTGTGAGATAAGGGCTTCTTTGGCCATCAGTGATCTGTGCAGCCTCTCATTGAATTCTATGAGTTCTCCATGCATCTCTGCCACCTGGAAACAATGGAATCAGAAAATTAGAGATTAAAAAATAAAGCCTACAAGCATCAGATGCTCACATGCTTAGATTTCAGCCAAGCTGGGCCCATTAAAAGATTCAACAAAATAAGGATTCTGAAACATTCATAATTGCTAATTTAATGTTCTGGAGATAAATAATGACCGAGATACCTATCAAACACAGGATAAGGAGTTATCTGGGCAGATCATTTCAGTTGCAAAGTATGGTGTTTACTGTATAGATAAGTGTTTCATAATATACAAGATATATTCTACAAAAAGGTTAGAACTTTGGTAGGTATAATCATTCCAATAGCGAATTCACTTCACAGATGGGTATTTTTTGGAACCTTCATTATATTTTATTTTCTTGGTTTTCTTGAATATTGCAATATTAAAAGAAAATATTCCACAATATGGCTCTACAATGCCCTAATCCTAATGTACACTAAGAACTTTTCAAAACTTTATAGCTTGGGTCCCAGCAACACTACTGAATCCCCCACTGCTCACCAATATCAATGGATCATTGCAACTCATTCAAAAACAGTCATAATGGGATTTATTCCAGTCTATACTTCAAACAGAGTGATGTCATGCTCAGTCTTTCTCCTTAAATGCTTGAAGGTGGCAAAGGATTATCTCTATAGTGAGACCAACATTTGAAGAACAGATATTATTAAGATATCTTTCCTCTCTAATAGATTAACATACAATTACTCAAAGAAGCTGATGACATCTTTGCTTCCCTGTGACTGACCAAAAGTTTGAGACAAAACCATGATCTAGTGGTCACTCCTTGTAAAGCTGGACCAGTTAGCCAGCTGGACAAATGAGCATTTGCATTAAATGGCCTAAAAGACCTTGCCTCTTTGCGTTTACCTATGTCCAAGCAATCCCCACTAACATAAGTTCTGATATGCAGCCACTCAGTAAAGGACTCAATCATGTTAATGTATCAACTTCCTGTGGACAAAGGCAAGGCAACAATGAAAAGGAAAAAATTGCAGGGTTATGGGGAAAGAGCAGGAGAGTGGGCCAAATTGGATAGCTCTTTCAAAGAGGCATGCTGGGTTGAATGGCCTCCTTCTGTGCTGTATGATTCTGATTCTTCTATAACAAAATGCTTCAGAACAACAACTCTCTCTCCGAACAATACAACATAAAAACATTTTGAAACATTTTGTACAGATTTTCATAGGCAGCCGCATTAGCCATTTTTATATGAGAATTAAGCATTCCTCCTGAAGACTCCTGATTGAGGCAACAATGCTCCTGAAGTCATCCTTTACAAAATGCTGTATAATTAGTGCATACAATATAAAACTCTATGTTTTCCAGATGAAGTTGGACTTCTCAAATTTGTAATACGTTGTAATATTTTCTTTCCTTTTTCTCCAGTTTTGCTTCTTCTTTCTCATTTACATTGGGGTAAGCTTCCAGGTGGCAGCAATCCTTAGCTACCGCATCTAAATGTCCACTCTTGTTGAGTCCGCCGGACATTATCAGTGACCAATTCAATCTTGAGAGCCACCAAAGCTGAGTCTGATTTTGTCCCTGCTGCACACACTTCCATCAGGGATTTCTGGTTAGTAATCGTGAAAGAAGAACACAAAGCAATTTTTTCCTCCTCTCCAGAATGGGAATATTGATGACAGCTGTAGGTGCCCATTACTTAATAAGCTACAACTGGCTAATTCAGCAAAGACAGAGATCAAGTCTTAGGCTTTCCTTGTCTGCACAGCTCAGTAATGCCCAATGTGGCACATTCATCCGGTGAGTCATGGGCTGCAGCGAACTATACCCACGGACAATGGAAGCTCCATTATAATTGAGAAATTTTGCAGGAGATCAACGCTGGCCACACTGAAGCAAGCAGCAAGAGAGAGAAACACACTGATCTGATGGTGAGGAAAGTGGAGGAACTTCTTATATATGGCTCTCCTTACATGCTGTTTCTTTTCACATCTTTTGTCAGTTCAAAGACAACTTAATAAAAGATTCGAAAAGCAACAGAAGGTAAAGTGAACCATAATTAAGAGGCTCATCCACTCCTCTAAACAGCTAATCAGCACTCCCCTCTCACTGACGTTGGTACTGTTGGCTACTTTTCCTCCAGCAATCTTCCCCCAACTGCTACAACTGTGATCAATCCATTTTAAGTACAGTCTTCCTTAGATATCACTTTTCAAATGTTCCATCTGCTCAAGAATATGTCAATAAAGGATTTGAATAGAAACAGAATGTAAGGAGGCCCCGCACAAGAGTCTGTTCTACACCCCCAAACAGTCAATCAGTGCAATCTTGATTATCCACCAATCTCCATTTTCTTCCACGGGATGGGTCCCCTCCATTATGGTGGATATTTGAGGCTCCACTTCTATAATGATATCAATAACCAAAGCACTCATCTTCTAAATAAAGGTAATTCTTTGAGTCCCAATTTTCAGGTGCAACAATATGCGAAGTTATAAAACTCAAACACAAATACTTTCTGAAACTGAATTCACAAAAGTGAAATAGGAAAAAATAAGAACCATTAACTGACATTTAATGACAAAATTATAATTTGTTTTAAATGCTCTAGTTGCATCCAATGCTCCAATTGTACAAAGCAACATTGCTCTTAATTACCATAGGGCAATATTTCTTTTAATGTATCAATAAAGAGTATCATAATCCAACTGCTACATTAAATCCATTCTAACCCCCTTTGCACTTCATTCTCAATATAACTGCAGCTTTAGGAAGCAATCATTTCACATGTTGTAACAAAATATGTTACACTGAGTGTCCCGTAACACAGCATAACGGTAGCCTGCCAAGTCAGGAGACAAAAACCAACATCAAGCACTGGGTCAATGCATAGACATAGGGCAGAATGGCCTGTTTTTGTGCTGTAAATGCTATGAACAGTGTTTGAAACAAGGACAAGGGAGACATGGAGCGTTTCAATGGGCAGGTCACCCCATGGAGAAGTTCATACAATACAAGGGCCGGAAATTGCTCACATTGGCGTGGCAACATTCGCAGCAGCTCCAACAAACAAAAGGTATGAATTTACTTACCGCGGATCCATGGCGTACACTTGTGTGAATTTGAAGATTTGAAAAAAATCATGACATCAGCCCAGCCTCTGAACATGATGCGCATGGGAAATGTCTGAGAGAATGGAAGGCTCGCCCACAAGTAGGCAAGTAGAAACCATTCATTTAAAGTGAACTTCTCTATGTTAGTGTAAATAAAAATTTAACGTATCTTATTATAAAAGGCCAAGCAAATGATTTAATTTAATGAAACTTACAGAAGTTAAAAGTAAAAAAAATTGAATTTGTAATTTTAAAAAAAAATTAGTGATCAAAAAATGAGTAATTTGACATTCCACATTTTTTAAATTTATTGTTGTTTCACAGTCATTAACAATCACTGCGCTTTTATAAAGTAGTGAAGGGCTGGTATTTTCCAGTGTACCTTTTGATGACGTAAGTATCTTCATTTTGTAGTCAATAGCAATTTCCCAAAAGATACACATACAGTCCTCAGCTAACAAGTTTGACGCAAAGTAGTTGAATAATGGGCCAGAAATCACTCCTGAAATAACGGAGGAGCTCAAAAGTGTTCTTGTTTTCAGTAGCGAATTGAAGGAGCAAGTTCTCGCATTTGCACATGCGCACTAAACGGGGAAATTGTGAACTTGCTCCTATTGATTCGCCGGTGATATGACAGCTTTGAATTAAAGGGCCATTGCACGCTGCAATCAGACAAATCATTGAAAAATTGCAAACTTGCTTATCTGCCCAGCTGGAAAGTAACTAATTACGCCACCAAACAGGTACACTTAAAAATACCAGGTCTAAGCTAAGTTTTAAAAGTCATATTGACTGCCAAGCAACTAAAAATATGGAGTCTCATATTACTCCTTATTTTAATAGTTTTTGGACAATTAAAAAAAAATTGAAAATTAAAACATTTTAAATTTTAAAAAATTCTCTTCTGTCTCTTTAACTTAATTATCTCTTTTGCTTTTTATTAAAAAAAGTTTTTTTTTTTAAATTTACAATGACATCCAGAATACTAGCTTTAAATGAATGAAGTCTGCTTGCCTGCTTGAGCAATGCAGTCTGACTGAATCTGTGGGTGTGACTTCTCTTCCTGACAGATTTTGTGGGCACGTCTTCTAGTCTCACAGACTGTTCCATGTGTGTCAACTCATGCTGCTCAGAGGCTGGGTTGATAGCACACAATTTTTTTTTTAAAGTTCAAAATCAAGCAATTCGACACTGCACAGCCCATAGTAAGTATTTTAGTTAACTTAATTCGCAAGAGCTGCGGTGAGCGTTGCCACACCGCTCTGCGTGATTGCTGGCCCAATATCTGCACTTGGTGAGCTTCATAGCTAACTATCCCAACAACAATTTGAGAGCACTGCCTTATGCGAATGACAACACTGATATGCCTGAAACACAGCACAGTTGTAGCTTTTGCTGAGTAGACACATATAAAAGGCCTGTGGTTTTTGTTACGTTTGCAAATTGTAATAAGTCAAAGTGGATATGTTGTAATGAAGCTTTTAATCATCTTATTATGGAGACACAGGAACTTCACACTGACCTATACAAAGGGTCAAATTTTTTTCTTTTAATTTTTGAAAAAGTTACACACACTTTTCCACAGATTTTTACAACCTGCTGACAAAATTGCACGTGAGCATGATTCTGTAACTGGCAATTTTGTACAATCGGACTTCATTGGTAGGAATGATGAAAAACTAGCACAGCAGCAAAAATGATTCAACAATTCTTCTCAAGCAGAAAACAAGGTGCATAACAAGTGTGTCAACCCAACAACAACAATTACTTGCATATATATAGCGCCTTTAACATAGTAAAACGTCCCAAGGCACTTCACAGGAACAAAATTTGACACCAAGCCACATAAAAAGATATTAGGACAGATGACCAAAAGCTTGGTCAAAGAGGTAGGTTTTAAGGAGCGTCTTTAAGGGGGAGAGAGAGGTAGAAAGCCAGAGAGGCTTAGGGAGGGAATTCCAGAACTTAGGGCCTGAAGGCATGGCCGCCAATGGTGAGGCAATGGAAATCGGGGTTGCGCAAGAGGCCAGAATTGGAGGAGCGCAGAGATCCCAGCTGAAGAGCATGCAATATTTCTGCTCAATGGCTCTAGAAGAAATTCATAGCCACCTTCACAGACCAGGACTTCCAGGTCCTAGATTATGTAAGCAAGAAACAGGGTGCTCTTTTTGATCCAGCAAAGCAACACAAGAATACTCTAGACATAACAAGCATGGCAATACATCACAGAACATGTGAGCTCAGTGTCTAGTACTGTATGGACCCAGAGGGACATCTGGAAGAGCACCAGGGTAAGGAAAAATATTACTGTGAAGTAGCAGCACAGATATGTAGATGAAGGAAAGGTATGATTATTATAGCTATATGTGAGAAAAAATTGGAACACAGAGAAATGTTAAAAAGGATATAGCGCAATGTATGTCATTCTATCAAAGGGAATGTACTGAAGGAAGTAATTTCCATGGGTCACATCACCCTAACAATCTGTATTGCTCTCATACTTAGAGAGTAGAGAATAGGACAGGTGGCGAGCCCTACTAGGAGAAACCTGATATAAGCATTTGTGCACTAAGTAATGAAAATATAGCACCCAAATGGATAAGTGCTTATGGGGGGAATTTTAACCCCCACACGACAGGCGAGATAGGGTTTTGGGGTGCAGGGGGTTAAATTGCTAAAAATGGGAAACCAGATCCCAACCCCCCGCGAACACACCTATTTCCGGTTTAATTGCGGCAGATTGGGGGGGGGGGCAGCTGAGTAACCAGCTCTGGAGAGGTGGGTCAGTGATTATAATATTTAAAAGAAGTTGTGTTCCTTAGGTTTTGGCAGCCATTTAAATTTAACATTGGCCAGCCGGGTTTCCACCACGATTGGCTGACCCCCACCCCCCACACACAGCGATGACCCCCCCCCCACGATCTCTTCCTCCCTCTCACCCTCCTCGCTGCGAGCTTCCCCCCCACCAACCCAGGATCTATTCTCGATTGCCGGGGACCGTCCCCAGCAGAGTAAAAAAATTCTAATGAGGTCCTGCTTAAATTCAGCAGAACCTCCGCCTTCCGGGTATTTCCGGGTTTCCCAGCTGCTGACACACTGATGAGCGGCAAACAGGTGTAGGGCAGAGGTCCTGCATACTGAATATCTCTCCTGAGTTGTCCGTGAATATAGGCCCAGCCCTCCTGGCTCCACAAAAATACTGCAGTCCGCTGGCAGCCCAGGCTCACCTCTCCCCTCCCCCTGCTTTGGGGATTGCCTCCCCCTCCCACTCCCAGGAGCTATCTATGGGCCGGCTTGGCGTCGGGGTTGGCCGAATTTCTCAAGGCCCCAACCAGCGAGCTGTATCAGGACGCCTGATACAGCGTCTGTAACTTGCCTGTTTTATGGAGAGGAGACCTATGGCCCAATTTCCAGCGAGCCTCAGGCCGAGGACCACAGGCACCCGTTCCAAGTGCAAAGCCCATTTTGTGCCAGTTTTCAGCACTACATAAATTTCTCCCCCATTAGTTTAAAACAAACAGTGTGAATATTGGCAGGCTCCACCATTGAGTCCTGTGAGTGTAAGTAAAGATCCTGATGTTTGTCACACATATTCAAGTAAAATTATGGCTCACTAATACAGTGGCTCTAGCACTGAATGTGTTGCTGGAGGCACTGGGTCTGGTGCCTAAATGATAACCAGCCCAGCAGAGAATGTTTTCTTTGCCCCATCAGTTTCTTGATCACAGAGCATGTAATAGATGTCATTGAAGGTTTGGCCATGCCAGAATTAACTTGTACACTTTCATCGTCCTTTCAGGTGTAAAGGTTGGCAATAATCTATAGTGGTGATTTGTACCATTAGATATTTAACGGGGACTGTTACATTGAAACCTTTTATCCACTTGGTGACTACCATGTCTTTATGGGAGTACACGTAAGATGAAGGCACTTAGCTCCATTATCAAACGGTTTGGCATATTAACAAATTGGAATTGCCGGTAGTATGGCAGCTTTGGCTTTGATGTCAGGCTTTCTCCTGCACTAAAAGACATCTGGCAATGGCCGCTGCACTTATATTGTGGGGCAGAAAACTTCTTTGCACCGTTTACTTCTGTGTTGGAGTGAAACCGAGAAATCTGGACCTTCCTTAAACCTGACTAACACCAGGTCTGATCCAGAATTCAATGCACAATTTATAACCGGATCAATACTCAAAGTAACAATACAAATGGTCCAAAAGTCTGTAACCACATAGCTGGCTTTTTTAGCACAATGGAAAATATAGCCCTAGCCAAAGTACTTCAAGGCTACTCTCAAATGAATTCATCTTGTGCTACACACTGCTGATACACCACATAAATCATTTATGTTTTACAAGTAACAAACTGTTCCAAGGGTACATATTTCAGGTTTGCACTAAAATGTTTTAAAATAAGATTATCAATATCTTATTATTTTTATATAATGGAAGCGCTTAACAAGCTGTGAAGCTTGCTGTAGAGTTGCTTATATTGACTCAAATGGCAACAAATTAGTCAAAATCAGATAAGAGACAGTATTGAGCTAAAAGAAAAGGTTTACACAAATGCAAGGAAAAATGGAAATCCAGTGGACTGGGTGAGCTATGAATAGCAACAAAGGGAAAATAACAAGAGGTGCAAAAAGGGAATGTGAAAAAAAAACTTCCAAGGAATATCAAAGCTATCAGCAAAGGTTTTTATAAATATTTTAAGAGAAAGAGAGCGGTAAATGGAATGAGGGCCCATTAAAAACAAATGCAGGCAAGACTATGATGGATAATAAGGAAATGGCAGACATATTAAATGATTATTTTGTATCCGTTTTCACAGCGGAGGAAGAGGACAAAATATCAGCGATACAGGGGAACCTAAAAATGAGTCAAGGGGAGGAACTTAGTGGATTTAATTTACGTAGAAAAATGGTAATGGAGTAAATAATGGGACTTAAGATAGATATCTGAGGGTTTCCACCCCAGAATATTAAAAGTAGGTGAGGAAATTTCAGATGCGTTAGTCATAATTTTCCAAAGTTCTCTTGATGCAGGAATTGTGCTTTTCAAATGGAAAATGGCAAATTATTTAAGATGGGAGGGAGAGAGAAACCAGGTAACTACAGACCTGTCAATTTATCAATTGTGGGGAAGTTACGGAATCTACCATCAGGGTCAGAGTGACTGAGCACTTAGACAAGTATCAGCTGGTCAAAGAGAGACTGTGAAGGGCAAGTTATGTCTAACTAATTGAATTGAATTTTTGAGGCAGTCACTAGCATAGTAGATAGGGGAGTGTCTATGGATATTTTCTATATAGATTTCCAGAAGGCATTTAATAAAGTTCCACACAACAGATTAACAACAAAAACAAAAGTGGACGGAATTGGACGTAACTTCATGATGTGGGTTGGTAATTGATTGGGAGGTAGGAGGCAAAGAGTAGGGATGTGACAAGTGGTGGTCCCCAGGAATTTGTACTGGGGCCTCAGCTTTCACCTTATATATTTGTGACTTGGATGAAGGAATAGAGAGTTGTTTAGTTTGCAGATGACGTTAAGTTAGGAGATACAGTAAGTTATGTGGATGGAAGCAGGAAGTTACAAAGGGGTATAGATAAAGAGAGCTGGCAAATCTATGGCAGAAGGAGTTCAATATGGGGATATGTGAGGTCATCCAATTTGAATCTGAGAAAGACAAATCAGAATATTTTCTTAATGGTGAGGAACTAGGAGCTGTGGAGGAGCTCATAGGTGTCTATGTACATAAGTCACTAAAAGTTAGTGCACAGGTACAAAAAGCAATCAAATGGCGAATGGAATGTTGGCCTTTATCCCAAGGGGGTTTGAATTCAAAAGTGAGAAAGTTATTTTGTTGTACAGAGCCTTGGTCAGACTCCATCTGGAGTACTGGGTTCACTTTTGGGCGCCAAATCTCATTATATATTGGCCTTGGAGTGGGTACAGCACAGATTCACCAGAATGATACAGGAACCTAAATGGTTAAATTATGAGGACAGGTTGCACAAACTTGGTTTGTATTCCCTTGAGTTTAGCTGGCTGAGGGGTGATCTAATCAAGGTGTTTAAAATGATAAAGGGATTTGATAGGATGGATACAGAGAAACTATTTCTTCTGGTGGGGGAATCCAGAACAAGAGGGCATCATCTTCAAATTGGAGCTAGGCCGTTTAGGAGTGAAATCAAGAAGCATTTTTTCACGTAAAGGGTAGTGGAAATATGGAATTCTCTGCCCCAAAAGGATGTGGATGTTGGGTCAATTGAAATTTTTAAGACTGAGATTGAAAGATGTTTGCAGGGTAAAGGTATCAAGGGATTTGGAACAAAGGCAGGTAAATGGAGTTAAGGTACAGATCAGCCATGATCTAACCGAATGGTGACCAGGCTTGAGTGGCTGAATGACCCATCCCTGTTCCCATGTTCAACATTGTAATTTTTTTTTTTAATTGATTTGTAAAGATGAAAATACCTTAGTGTAAACTCATCTATACAGTTATGCCTCAGTTCAGACGTGCAAATTTAAATACTTTTGTCAATAACAATATGACATTGATTCCAGATTTAAATTTCTCTAATATTATGCGCAGATAAAGTGCAGTCTGGTATTTTCCTAACTTACCAGGCTTATAAATGCTTAACTAAAAACTGTCCCAACATGATCACATCTTCTCCAATAGTTTCTCTTTTATAGCCTGCATTGTCACCTCTTTAGAAAAAGAATGAGAGATGATCTCGCTGAGACATATAAAATTTTGAGAGGGCCTGACAGGGTAGATGCTGAGAGGCTGCTTCCCCTGGCTGCAGAGTCTAGAACTCGGGCTCATGGTCTCAGGATAAAGGGTTGACCATTTAGGACTGAGATAAGGAAAAAAAATTTCACTCAGAGGGTTGTGAATCTTTGGAATTCTCTACCCCACAGGGCTGTAGATGGTCAGTTGTTGAGTATATTCAAGTCTGAGATTGATGGATATTTGGACACTAAGGGAATCAAGGGATATGGGGATAGGGTGGGAAAGTGGAGTTGAGGTAGAAGATCAGCCACGACCTTATAGAATGGCAGAGCAGGCTCGAGTGGCCATATGGCCTACTCCTGCTCCTATTTCTTATGTTCTCTGGCGTTCCCCAAGGTCCCATACTTGTCCCCTCTTATTTATCATTTACATGCTACCTTTTAGCAGCATCATTGATGAGCATGGGGTGAATTTCTTAATGGACTGCAAGATTTGTATGAGTAAAAATCACAGCTGAATCACAACTAAAATCAAAGAGCATAATTTTAATCTAACCCACTGGGCAGGAAATGGGTGGGTTTGGGTGTGTCAATGGAGAATAAAAACGGACAAGCTGTTAGGCGGGCAGCCGACACGAACCCGCTGTTTCCCGCTGGGGGAGTTAGGTTAATATTAACCCCCAGAGTCTTCTCAGTTTCTGTCAACACCTACGCACTTTGGCCTTGAGTCCATCGATTTCTCAGGTGCCCGCTTGGGCTGAATCCCGTGATGAGTAAGCTCAGTGTCCAGCTTGACCGTCAGCTGATCTTTATCCTTGCTCAAAGCAGAAACAAATTTTTCACATGAGCTATGAACATAGTGAAAATATATTCCTTTAATATCTTTCACAAAGTTCAAAATTGCTCGCCCTTCCGAAGCATAAGTTTTGTTTCTTAGTTATTCAATCTTCGTCAGAATCAGGATTTGTCTGGTACAAAATACTACTCAATATTCATAGCGCTCAGAAATTGGGGTCAGCAGCATAAACCATTGTTGACAATTTACAGGCTCAGAACAAAGAATTATTTACATCATGCCAATTACAGAATTTTGAAGTTGTATTGTCATTTTGTTCTTTTATTTTGATGTTGTAGTTACAAACAATCATGGACAGTGGTAGTTCATTCATATTCCTTAACCATGCTTCAGTTAGGAAACTTCAAATATTCACACAAAAGTCTAAAGCTCCATCCCTCTCCCATTACCTTCCCCCAAAATGGGGTACAAAGTCAAATGATCTTAATTTTGCAGCATTGAAAGTTTTTTTCTGCTGTTGCAGGCTGGGTTTTGGGAGAGTAACCCCAGTGCTATTCTCTCTTGCATTTACATCCCAATAGTGTAGCTGCTCTCCAAGATAACTGGCTGTAAAGTATGCGCCAATATTTTGAGCATGCACAGTCCAGCTGTAACAGTTTGGCCAATGTACATGTGCAAAGTACTGGTGTCATGACATCGCAATAATAATATCACTGTATAATCGTGGCCACATCTACCAACCATTAGCAACCTTTTCTGTAAATTCAAATGAAAGTAATAGAGACACATCCCCCCCCCCTTCAAAGTAAGTCACTGTTACACCTGTATTTTATATGCATCGAGAAAAAAATAGTTCTCAATTGATGGGACAAAAGGCACAGACCTGGTTTAATTTTCTTTGTCCGTTAAGTGCTACCGCTCACATTTTCTCCTCAGCTGCTTTATGCCAGAGATCTCAGCCAAAAAGTCAGTTAAGAGCATCATAGTGCATCAGCTAACTGAGGGGGGAGCTAAGAGAATGAAAAGAATAATCTGGAAGTAAATGTAATTTTGCACATTTCTGCATCAGAAAATAGCCCTGTCTGCTGTAACTGCACAGCCAAGAAAATACAGGTCACTCTTATCTCGAATGTGTGAAACAAAATATGTGAAAAAAAACAGCAGCCATCAGTGCAGAGACATCAACACAATCTGTCATATGCAGACCATCATCTCTAGGGAAAACCCACACAATTGACAGTCTCCAAAAGTTACTATTCAGTCCCACAGATGAAAGGACAGATAAAAAATTTGTAATTCCATAGCACATTAAGTCTTTCAGAAATGCAGTGACCATTTTGTAAGCAAATTTATATCATGTGTTTGATTGTGATGTGACAAAACAGTGAACCAGAGTGAAGAACCTAATCTGCATTATGGGCATTCAGTAGCTGCTTTTATATTGCAGGCTGGGTTTTGGGAGAGCAACCCCAGTGCTATGCTCTCTTGCATTTACATCCCAATAGTGTAGCTGCTCTCCAAGATAACTGGCTGTAAAGTATGTGCCAATATTTTGTACATGCACTGTCTTGCTGTAACAGTTTGGCCAATGTACATGTGCGAAGTACTGGTGTCACGACATCGCAACAATAATGTCATCACTTCAGTACATGGAATCACTGCTTATGTATATCACGACCTGCATCTTGTTACTGTCCTTGGGATAGAACAATTACTGACGGTTGACCAGCAGTCAGAAAGACCCAATAAAAAAAGTCTTCCAGTTGGCCACTCTTAAAAAATCTTGGTTGCCTCCAGCTACGCATGTCAGCAGTCAATGGCACACAAACAATATAAAAGCAGTTAGTGAGAAATGATCTAATAAGGAAAACTCTCGAGCCTCATTTAGTTTTAAATGGCGCATCAGATTCACTTTAGAATCCAACGCCCTTGTGTCCACCAGCTGTGAAAACTGCTTGTTCATACTTGAGGTGGTTTTCAGAGCCAACTGCTTGTGATATCACAGCTGCTGCCTTCCACACCGGTACCCAGGCCCACATGTGCTAGTGGTGGGGAGGGGTGGGGGGGAAAAGAGTTGTTCAGTCCAACCTACTTTTCTTTGGCTGTCAGAATTTTGAAGAATTGCTTCTCTCACCCAGTGAAGTTGTGGAAATGTAGAAGCGGGCATACTGAACATCTAATGGATTCACTTTCCAAGAGAAGTATGGGGTATTCCCTTCCAGAAAACTATGGAGTAGACTTTTTATGTATACATGGCATTATTCAACTTGAGTCAGAAAACATGCTGTTTTATAACAATTAAGGGCATAATATCAGGACCACAAATACACAGTGACTAAATTTTATTTATTTTTATTAAATGGTCTGCTAAGGTTAGTAAAAGAGCAGGATCAAATTCTATATCTCTGTCCATCATTGTACAAAACTGACAAATGAGTACCCTTTATTTTAAATATATTCTTTTACCTATGTATTTATTTTTATCCCTTACCAGTTTTGAAGTGGCGAATGCACAGCAAGATAGTATGCAAAATGTACCAGTTGGAACTTGGTAGTTGGTATTTATCAGAGGAGTGGGGTTTAGCTGCACTGAGGGCAGTCCTATGCTTGGCAGCGCCAGGCGTTGGATAGCCTGTGCTTTGGTAACACTGGGGTAATGGCTCTGGAGTTTGGCAGCATTATGGTGGGGTTTGAGAGCATGGGAAGGATCCTTTGGTCTGGCTTCACTGTGTAATCATGGCCGAGTGGTTAAGGTGATAGACTAGAAATCCATTGAGATTTTCCCACGCAGGTTCTAAAAATGCCAATTACGGTCACGCTTCTTGCAGATGGCACAAAACTTGGAAGAGTAGTGAATAGTGAAGAGGATAGTGATAGACTTCAAGAGGACATAGACAGGCTGGTGGAACGGGGGGTCACATGGCAGATGAAATTTAACGCAGAAAAGTGTGAAGTGATATATTTTGGTAGAAAGAACAAGAGGAGGCAATATAAACGAAAGGGTCCAATTCTAAAAGGGGTGCAGGAACAGAGAGATCTGGGGGTATACGTGCACAAATTGTTGAAGGTGGTGGCAGGGCATGTTGAGAAAGCGGTTAAGAAAGAATACGGGATCCTGGCCTTTATAAATAGAGGCATAGAGTACAAAAGCAAGGAGATAATGATGAACCTTTATACAATACTGGTTCAGCCACAACTGGAGTATTGTGTCCGGTTCTGCACAAAGCACTTTAAGGAGGTGTGAAGGCCTTAGAGAGGGTGCAGAAGATATTTACTAGAATGATTCAAGGGATGAGAGACTTGTGTTATGTGAATAGACTGGAGAAGCTGGGGTTGTTCTCCTTAGAACAGAGAAGGTTGAGAGGAGATTTGATAGAGAAATTCAAAATCATGAAGGGTCGAGACAGAGTAGATAGAGAGAAACTGTTATCATTGGCGGAAGGGTCAAGAAACAGGGGACATAGATTTAAGGTGATTGGCAAAAGAACCAAAGGCGACATGTGGAAAAACTTTTTACACAGCGAGTGGTTATGATCTGGAATGCACTGCCTGAGGGGGTGATGGAGGCAGATTCAAATGTGGCTTTCAAAAGGGAATTGGTTCAGTACTTGAAAGGAAAAAAATTGCAGGGCTACAGGAATAGGGCAGGGGAGTGGGACTAGCTGGATTGCTCTTGCAGAGTGCTGGCATGGACTCGATGGGCCGAATGGCCTCCTTCCGTGCTGTAACCATTCTATGATTCTATGGATGGGAAACCTGGGGTTTGGCCAAACTGTGGAGATGGAATATTGGTTTTATTTCACTGCTAGATTCCTGGCCCCAGAAATCTGATCAAGTACGTGCTGTACAGGCCTGTTCATATGGTCCCAGCTCATTATGACTCGGACGTGCAGCAAGTGCTTCGCGCACTATTCATTAGCTGCAAACCTGTTCAGGGGAGCAGGAAATCGGGCTGCACTGATGCCTCTTGAAGGCAGCCAACACATCTTGAAGGGGAGGTGCACTCTGGCTACAGACAGGAAGGAAGGCGTCTGAAGAAAGAAATGGCTGCAAGACCTGCAGATCGGGCCCCCAGGTTCTCCAAGTCTGCATTGGAGGTCCTGGTCCTGGCGGTGCGTAGGAGGAGGGAGATCCTGTTCCCCTTGGGGGAGGGCAGAAAGCCCTCCAGGCAACACCTCCGTTGCCAGTGGGAAGAGGATACAGTGGATGCCAGGAGCCTAGATGACTAGGACTCAGGTGCAGACTTCAAGAGCCCAGGCTACCGAAGAAGCAACTCGCGATAGGCATGCAGCAGGAAATATTAGGCGCACTGGACAGCCTGCCAGCTTGCGTGCAATGGCACAAAGCACGGAGGAATCCAGCTCCAACTTGTGTCAGGGCTTCGTGCAGAGCACAGAGACTATTCTGTCCAACATGGAACAATTGGTCAGCTCCATGAACACAAGAAGTCTCTGCTGACAGCATACATGGCGGCTCACACTGCTGCCATGGAAGCTCAGATGGCTGCCATCTTGGCTCTGGAGGCCAGTGTTGCCAAGGGCTTCCAGAGCGTCACATCACTCCTGCATTCTGTTCTCGCGCAGAGCCACAGGAATGCTGAGGCGAAAACTCAGGAGAGTAGCCTTGGCTCCAAGGGACAGGGACCTGCTGTCCTCTCTCGGGATGACAGCATGCCTGCTCCACCACCACCCACTCCATTAGTGCCCTTGCTAGTGCCACACAGCTGGGTCAGACTGCTCCTGCCCCGCGAGATGTTGCAGTTTGTAGCCGGGTCCTCAGGGCCCAGAGCTGTTCGTTGGGAAAGTAATGTAGTTGTTCCTCCTGGTGTAGAGAGCTTCAGTGACCTCCAATACAATGGTGCTCAACAAACTGGGAGATGTTACTGATGTCACCTGCTGCAGCCTGGAATAATCCAGTGGCAAAAAAGTTAAGGGCCACTTTGACTTCGACAGCCACAGGCAGTGCTGTCCATGCCGTGGTTCGAGGTTCGACTTGTGGCTGCAGCAGGTGACATAGCTTGGTGACAGCCTCCTTGGTGGAGCGAAGGCACCTCAGACATTGCTCCTCAGAGAAGTTCAGGTAGGAGAAGTGCGCCCTGAAGGCCCGCTGCAGGTATAGCCTCCTGTGCAGTGCCCTCCTCCTCCCTCTTATCTCAGTTGCTCCTGCTCGCTCCTGTCCTCTTCGCTGCTCCTCCAGCCCCAAAGGCTGAGACCAACCAGACAAAACTGTTGTGAAGGCAGACAAAAGTAGTTGAGCACCAGTAGAAACTTCCTAACAGATCAGAAATCAAAAAGCAGAAAATATGCAAAAAAAACCACCCAGAAGCCAACAGCCTAAAACAACAAACCAGCAACTAACCTGCATGTAGTGAAGGAGCCCTTTAAATAGCGCTACTGAAGGGTCCTTCCTGCCAGTTAGCGCCACGAGTTGCTGAGTGAGTTTATCACGTGGAGAGTCAGGCACTAGGTCAGACCAATTTCACAAAAGGATCCTACTACAAACTTAGGACCCTTATTTAAAATGATGACGCTTTTAAATGATTCCTTCGCGCACTCTGGACACCTACGGAGGAGCCCAATTCTATATGGCAGGCGACGCACCATCAATACAAAATGAGCACCCGCACACCACTTGCCATATTGAATCTATAGGTACCCATTTTACGCCCGTAAAACAGGCGCAGCGCAATTGAGTTTCTAGGCCCTGGTGTCTGCAGTGAGGGGAGTCGGGGCCTGATAGCACTAGGTGGGTTAGGGGTGTCAGGCCTGGCTGCAAACAATAAATTAGGTGTTCAAGCTCCTTCTGTCTGAAAAAAGATTTACCCCTCTATCCTTTAGAAAGCTGTAGACTTGTATTGATGAATATTGCAAACCTTTACGCCTAGACTTGGCCTCTTTGCAGCAGAAAGCTAAAGAATACACAACAATCAGAAACAAATTTGACAGTCACAGAGCTCATCTTCTGACATGTCAGCCTAACACACCCCCCTACTTAATCACACACCTCCACTGAACTTTTAGCTTCTAATATTAAGTATTCAATAATACAGATCGTATTTCTTGCTTTTACGAGTATTTTTTTTCCAAAAATGCTACAAAAGGTGCAAGATCTTTTATTAAAAAAATTGCGAGGCACCAGTACAAATCAATGCACACACTCAACGTCCCAAAGGAAATATTCGATCAAATACCTGTGCTGAGGGAGGGAACATTTCCTTCTCAGCATAATCAGGTAAACTCGGAATAATGAATACCATTTCGTATCAAACAAAAGATACTTTCAATCTGAAAAAATGTTTAACCTCTGCTCACAGAAAGATTTTTCATAAAAATGCTGCTCACTTCGATATGAGTTTTTCTTTTCCAGTAAGAGCAAAGGGTTAAATGGCATGCAACTATCTTAAGTTCTCTTTAAAATCATTGAAACCTGAATTTTAAAGCGTTAATTTTCCCATGTTTTGGAACAGTTATAAATTTCCTTAAAACATGGCAAATTTAATATTCATATAAAAACTTCTGCTTTACACCGAGATGAGTTATCTCACCTATCATTTTATTTACCATCTTGTTAAGAATTTTCTTATTCATCATCCTGTTGTCCTATCCTAAAACACATGCCAATATTTGGCAATTGAAGATAGGAGGTAAGTGCAATTTAAAAGACAGACTTGCATTTACTTTCACATCCAATCCACAATCTGTCACTAAATTTCATTTGCAAGTTAATCAGCAGTGACAAAGCCCAGACAGAGATTATCAAAATTAATATAAAACTTGTACTTTTATGTCTTTTCCTACACGTGAAGAACCTTTTCCTTAAATAATAAATAGACTAATGGATCTCCTGTCGTGATGCTCACAGTAAATCGCAAGATAATTGTATTGTCTAATAGGGACACTAGACCATGTAAGAGACAATCTAAGGCACAGCTTGTTCTTTTAAGACCACAAAGTCTAAATTCTGTAAATGGGACATATCCTGAGGTCAATTAGAGGTTTATTACTGAAGGAAGTTTGTATGTAGATTAATAGTTGTTTGTGAATCCCCAGCTCCTCGCCTTGGGGGCGACAAACCAGAGGGAAGTGACTGGTTGTCTTTCTTTTAAAAAAAACAAGATGCTGCTGATTTATCGTCAGGTTTGATATCTGCTCCGTTGTGATTTTTTGTTTGTTTGTAAATATGATACTTGACCTAATCGATGCAAGTGTGATGCAGATTTTACAAGCGTGATACTTTTAAATGTGATGGATACACTAGATTCAAAACTTTTAGATAGGTAGTTCAGTGCTGAGTTCACTGATCTCAGCCAGGATGATGGTACGGTTAAGAAGAGGTAAATCAGCCAAGGATTCTGCTCCTGACGACTATCCAATAATCCTTACTGAAAGGGTGTTTGAATGTCAGATGAGGACAGGACTGGGCTCAACTGTAATACACTCCATTCTCTAGTAGCCTGTCAATGTTCAGAGTCCAGGTTTGCAGGTGAAGTATGGCCACTTAAGCAAAGTACTAGAAGGCTTGTGGAACCATACTGCGGCATAAGTCAGTAACTTTAGGAGAGGTGGGAAGAAAATTGTGGGGGAATGGGATGGCAAATCAAAAGTCAACAAAGTATGTTCAGTGTATGACCAACAGTTGGGTCTCTCCATTTCCCCCCTACCCCCCAAAATTAGCCTAGAGTCCGTATCTTTTCCTATTTCAATTAAAATCCAATAAATTCACACCCAGGGAGCATTTTCACTCCTGATTGCCATTCAGTGACCCTCGCTAGACACGTGTGCAAGTTGGGTGAGGGGAGGATCAGGCAAAGGCAGTAGTATTAGCTAAGATTTGATTCCCCACTTCCCCTCCAGGTCAAATAGCTTCCCAACAATCACCGTCTAGACTCGCACATGTAGAATGCTCACATGGACAAAGTACTGGAGAGCACCCAGTGCCAGTGGAACCATAACCAAGCATACATACCCCAACAAAAACCTTAGATATAGAATGGAGAAAATTGGAAGGGGGAGCCAAAAAAAACATGCCCAATACAAAGCGAATCTTACTTCATTATTTTACACCAATTGTCAAGATTTTGAGCTACTGCATTCCCAAATGGTAGTATAAGCCACAATGAGAACATTAACCCTCTGCCTTGGCACAACCTATATTTAGCTTCGAACGACATGCATTCTGGGTACAATTAACTTTTTTCTGTTTTTACAAGATCTGATTTTTTGCAGACCAGTAAATTTCACAATTGAGTAACATTCAGTGAACCAGACATACATACGGCAGATGCAATTCAATGGGAATTTTAACAAGATTTTAAAATATTTCACAGTATTCAACTGACAAAAGCAACCAAACAGTCCAAATTTAAAATGCTATTTTAAAAAGTTTCTGCAGAATTACAAATGGTTGGTAGAAAAGAAAGGGTTGAAGTGTGCACTTTCCAAAAACTGACAGGAGCTTCCAGATTGAACGACTTGTCATTTAAATCAGCGTCGATTATACATTACTGGTCAATCTCGTGCTACAGTGCCACTATGGAGGGAGAGGAGTGTAATTACAGCATGGCAACTTTACATAGTTGGTTTCCATTTTAAATGTGGATGTAGGAATTTATAATGAGGAAAGTTGACAGGAAGTGCTTGCAGACATAGGATTTTTAATATATTACCAGTCAATCTCCCATGGCATTCCACACAGTGAAGTCAGAGAATACAGTCGCTCTCTTATCTGTCTCTGATGTCTTCTTATTGTTGTTTCCAAGTCTTTGTCTCTTTATCCTCTTCTGCTTCACTCCCCATAACTCTTTTTGCTTCTTTCTCAGTCCTCTGCTGCTCTCTGTCTTTTTCTGTTGTTCTTTCCTTTTGGGTTGTAAGTGGTCGGAGGGTGTGGCAGGGATAGCAGCTGACTGCAGCCTGCATTTGGGTTGCATATTGCAGAGAAAATGTGGCCCTTAGTGGTTTCCATCCCATCTGCTCTCCCAATCATCTGTGCATTGCTCACCCGCATTGTGTCCCCTACTCCTTCAGCTGCCCACCACCCATTCCTCCATCATTATCCCTCCCCCTTCTCCTTGGGACTTCCCATTCAACCCTAGTATCCTCTCCTCCCTCTTGCTTTACTGTCATTCACCAAACCCTTAATCTTTCATCTATTCCACTCCCACACACCCAGGTGTGAAATCCCAGAGACCCCTCATGTTCAACCAGTTTGCCTCCTTTCCTCACCCATTACCCCTCTCCCACCACCATCATTCCTATCTGTTTACCTCAGAGAGGCTTTGATTGTTTTCTTAAATTTGTTTTTTTGAATAAAATTAGAATAGGAAAGAAATTCCCCTTTTGTCTCTCTCTCTGTCTTTGTCTGCTGGCACATCTCTTTGAAAATCAGAATCTGTGTCTCACAGGTGCAAGCTATTAGCATTGACCTTTTCGAACTATGAGGTGAAGATAATTAGCTGGTTTCAGAATTCAACTTCGCTTTTTGAAGATTGAAGATTGAAGTAACATTAAATGAAGAAAATACATACTCTAGCTTTTATTTAAAATTCTCGGGATATAGGCATCGCTGGCAAGGACAGTATTTATTGTCCATCCCTAGATGCCTTTGAGAAGTTGGTGGTGATCCGCCTTCTTGAACCGCTGCAGTCCATGTGGTAAAGGTACTCCCACAGTGCCGTTCCAGGAATATTGACCGAGTGACGATGAAAGAACTGTGATATATATCCATGTCGGGATGCTGTGTTCCCATGCACTTACTGCCCTTGTCTTTCTAGGTGGCGGAGGTCGCAAGTTTGGAAGGTGCTGCCAAAGAAGCCTTGGCGAGTTGCGACAGTGCATCCTGAAGATGGTACACGCTGCAGCCACGGTATGCTGGCGATGGAGGGAGTGGACGTTTAAGCTGGTTGATAAGGTGTCAATCAAGCAGGCTGTTTTGTCTTGAATGGTGTCGAGCTTCTTGAGTGTTGTTGCAGCTGCACCCATCCAGGCTAGTAGAGAATATTCCATTACATTCCTGGTGTGTACCTTGTAGGTAGGTGGCGGAGACACTTTGGGGAGTCAGGTGAGCTGATTCCAGTTTCTCTCTCTCACTTAATTTAACACACTTTTTAAATTTTACAGGGCAAAAAACAAAAGCTACAACAGGTCTGTAATCAGAACATTATCATTTCTCCCTCACACAGAGAGATATATAGGCACACACTCACACAGCTTCTCTTTTTAAAAAAAACACTAAATATAAATTTCACTTCAGTAAAGCTTTTAAAATTCACCCTGTTGTTTTTCAAAATGATTTGAAATGAAGTGCTAGGACGCAAAGAAAAATATCCCAAATACAGCTGACTAAATGGTGTTGATGTTTCCTGGGAAATTAGGTATTCCACACATGTTCAGTCTGAACAAATTCAGCTCAGAGTTGCAGCTCTTGGCAAAAATATCAAGTACAAGCCCAAGCTTTTGGGAGATGGTGCGATCTGCATGTAAAACCTTTAATAAAGGTATTAAAAGACATGGAAGACAATGCAATGGATAAATTTAATCATGTTATTGTGAAATATGTATTCTTTAGAATTTTCTATTTTGTTTAATCCCTTATTTGTACATTAGAAATTTCAGCTACTAAGAGAAAAAAATGGTGGCATTTTGATCAATGTTGGAATCCCCATTCTTATTAAGTAAAACATACAAATTACCATCATGCTCGCCCACCCCATAACCTCTTTTTTCTAAAAGAATCTGCTGCTGCAGCTGCCTGGGCCTCTCACGCACACCTCCTGGCCTGTTGACAGTGTACAATGCTTGACGTTCAGTCCCCCCTCCCGTGTGCAGGCTTCTTGACTGAGTTCCAGTCCAGCCACCTCTGTTGCTTACTCCTACCCCCCACTCCACCAGTTGCAGCCCAATTCAAATTCCGCCACTCCTCACTTCAGACAAAGCCAAGATTCTGGCTTTGAATATCCCTGTCACCTTCCGCCCACATTGCTCTTTGCTTCTGCCACAACCAAGACCCTGCTTCCAATTCAGCCACTTCCACTGATATCTTGCAGCCACTCTCCCAGCCGACTCCCACTGAGGTAACCCCAGCCCAAAACTAGCACTCCGCCCCTTGGCTATTTCTTACATATATATATTTTTTAAATGTACATACATTTTGGTGCTATAGGACTATGGCAGTGAGTGGAAGCATGAGTTATGGGGGGTGGGGGGGGGAGGGAATGGAAGCGAACAATTGAAAGCCACATTTTCTCCAGAATCCCCACTGCAAATGCAGCCTATAACTGTTGGTAGCTCCTTTCCCCACCATTCCATACAACACTTTCCACCCAAAGGAAAGAGAGACGCAAAAGACAATAGGTAAAGAAACAACTAGAGTTAGGAGAAAGAAGCAGCAGAAAGAGAGAGAAAACAAGAGAGAAACAGAAGAGAAATGACAGAGGGAGAAACATCAACACAAAGACAACAGAGACAGGTAAGTAAAAAATTATATTCTCCAATTTATCATGTCCAATGTCATGGGAGATGGACTAATAATCTGTAAAAAAAAACTATCAACTGCTGTACACTAGTGTATTGCACAATCTCAGAATGACTTCAGCTTGAAATAATAGACAGAGGTAACCCAATGGGTATATCGAATCGTAGAATGGTTACGGCACAGAAGGAGGCCATTCGGCCCATCGAGCCTGCACTGGCTCTCTGCGATATTGCTTGCTAAAGTGAATCAAGGAGCTCAGTGAGAATTATTATGGATATTAAGTATAAGAGGTTTCAATCTAGTTAGGAACAAAAATAACTCAGATTCATTTCTATGGGGTACAAAAAGGTTCACAATAAAATGTTATGTTGTTGAACAGATTATGGTAAGAGACTGTCTTATGCCAAGTGTGACCGTTTTATTCAGTATATGCCAAAAACGAGTAAAACTCACAACTGGGTAACTGGGTGAGAGCTCAGTCGAAATTGGTACTGAAAGTCATATTCTCCGAATGGGTGTCCCACTTCTGCAAATGGCTCCTTTTTTTTGTCAAACTATACTTATTAAATTTTTTCTCCAATTTTCCTGGTCCTTGTCTTGGAAAATAAAGGTGAAATTTAGCTGCAACCTGCATTATGCTCAATGCGTAAATGATCCAAAATCCAGCTGAAAAAATTATAGTTTTGCAACCACTATATCTCTATTTTTAACTTTATAAATCAATTCTCCCACTGTGCAAAAAGGATAGAGGACCCATGTTGAAACCAACTCACGTAGATTGTTTCTGTTGTTCAATGATTCATCTATTGCTCTGCACATGTCCTACATCATACACCTAGTAAATAACATCCGTTGCAAAACATGGAATGGATGTATTTAACTTCCCAACTCCTGGGCATGAATATCAGTCAAGGCTGGTATTCAAAGCTAAATCATCTGAATGGGTGCACAATGCTCGACCACTTCTTGAGGAGTAGTTCTTTGAGGACATAATGTACAGGGTGGATAAAGGGGAACCAGTGGACATAGTGTATTTAGACTTCCAGAAGGCATTCGACAAGGTGCCACATAAAAGATTATTGCTCAAGATAAAGGGGTAATATTCTGGAATGGGTGGAGGATTGGTTATCTAACAGGAAGCAGAGAGTTGGGATAAATGGTTTATTCTCAGACTGGCAACCAGTAGCCAGTGGTGTTCCGCAGGGGTCCGTGCTGGGTCCCCAACTCTTTATAATCTATATTAACGATTTGGAGGAGGGGACCGAGTGTAACATATCAAAGTTTGCAGATGATACAAAGATGGGAGGGAAAGTAGAGAGTGAGGAGGACATAAAAAACCGACAAGGGGATATCGACAGGCTGGGTGAGTGGGCGGAGATTTGGCAGATGCAATGCAATATTGGAAAATGTGAGGTTATGCACTTTGGCAGGAAAAATCAGAGAGCAAGTTATTATCTTAATGGCGAGAAACTGGAAAGTACTGCAGTACAAAGGGATCTGGGGGTCCTAGTGCAAGAAAATCAAAAAGTTAGTATACAGGTGCAGCAGGTGATCAAGAAGGCCAACGGAATGTTGGCTTTTATTGCTGGGGGATAGAATATAAAAACAGGGAGGTATTGCTGCAGTTATATAAGGTATTGGTGAGACCGCACCTGGAATACTGCATACAGTTTTGGTCTCCATACTTAAGAAAAGACATACTTGCTCTCGAGGCAGTACAAAGAAGGTTCACTCGGTTAATCCCGGGGATGAGGGGGCGGACATATGAGGAGAGGTTGAGTAGATTGGGACTCTACTCATTGGAGTTCAGAAGAATGAGAGGCGATATTATTGAAACATATAAGATTGTGAAGGGGCTTGATCGGGTGGATGCGGTAAGGATGTTCCCAAGGATGGGTGAAACTAGAACTAGGGGGCATAATCTTAGAATAAGGGGCTGCTCTTTCAAAACTGAGATGAGAAGAAACTTCTTCACTCAGAGGGTAGTAGGTCTGTGGAATTTGCTGCCCCAGGAAGCTGTGGAAGCTACATCATTAAATAAATTTAAAACAGAAATAGACAGTTTCCAAGAAGTAAAGGGAATTAGGGGTTATGGGGAGCGGGCAGGAAACTGGACATGAATTTAAATTTGAGGTTAGGATCAGATCAGCCATGATCTTATTGAATGGCGGAGCAGGCTCGAGGGGCCGATTGGCCTACTCCTGCTCCTATTTCTTATGTTCTGCAAACAGACCTCTTTTCTTCTTTTCAAACTAAACTTAGGCACATTTTTCCTCTGATTTTCCTGCCCGCCCTTCTGAAGCACCAACTCATGTTGGAATTGACTCAATGTCCACACAAATGCATTTCCCAGTATAAATCATTGAATGACAATCAGGAGTGGAGACACGGGTTGATTTTTCCTCTCCCTAGTCTGGGGAAACTTAAACTGATGGCAGTATCCCTATGCTGCCCCAGGTGATTTGGCGCAGATGAGGAATCGAAGCTGTGTCCTTCTTGGTCGGTATGGCTCAATAATACATCAAGCTTTATCAGATTTAATGGAGAAATACAACATTCCTTGACAATTATCCTCAAACTTTGTACATCAGGATTATGCACAGAGAGATTCTAAATAATAAAGTGTTATCCTATCTTAGTTTCCACCACTGTGCTATCTTTTTTTTAAACTGACAATAAATGTTACTTCTTGTTTCATATTTGCCAGAGAGAGAACAGAGGCTACTTTGAACCATAACCTAAAGCATCACTATAAGTGAGACACAAGTATAGCAAAATAAAGAATGTAATTTTCCACAGTCAGTGTAGTCAACTTTCATTCCACCCATGGAGCTCTTTCACTTTTGGCTGGTTATCCATTGCTCACTCCTGATCATCAGGGGTATTGAGTGATGAGCAGAAGCAATGATTGACCAGCTAGAAGCAAAAGAGGTCCGTGAGCTGAATTAAAGTCACCCTGTCTTATGCCTCAAAGTCCTGTGTTGTCTGCAGAAAGTGGACCACAAGCTGTTCTTTGAGAATCTTCATTCTGTACAAAATTCTTCTGAGTAATAGAAAAATATTTATTCAAATTATGCACAGTAGCGATAATCTTTAAACTGAAGTAATAAAATTTGGAAGTAATTCTTATGGGAGTTCATGACTTTGCGCTTAAGACTTTGATAAGATGGCATTTCTGTGCAGCTGTGTAGTGGTGGGATATAAGTTCAAACCCATGAATCTCAACACCACATCTCAAACGAGCTGTTTAATGGAGGTCAGATCCAGCACTCAAGCCACTGCAACACCTCTGAGCAGCTGGCTCAAAGGCAGCATTGTTGCTGCTTGTCTGCCTGTGGTCATGGTTGAGCACTGGTATGTGGTGCAAGGCTAAAGAGAGGATAGGGAGCTTACTGAAAATATGAAGTAAGGAGAATTGTAAAAGCCCTTAAGTTTGTAGGTTTTGCAAAATGTGTGTGTAACTTTATGCTCTGACCCTGTATTTCTTCTGAAATGACCACCTCTGTCCAGGTTTCCTTGTTAGAGATTAACAAGATGTATTGGATGTTACCTGGATGCATATTAATGCACATCAGAAGATTTGTCCAATTATAGTTTGTACTTCTAAGTATTGATTGTCTTTCAAGTATGGTCGATTTGTCAAAAAAGCGGAAGTAACTATCAGTAAAGCTGCCAGTACCTGTGGACAGGCTAATAATTAATGATTTGGACAGAGCTTACTCTTAATTATTAATTCCAGAACGGACAAAGGTATTTCTCAAAACACAAGCATTTCATTCATTTTTATTTCTGTTGATAAATAGAATCTACAGTATTATAGCTTCAATTTTTAAATTCTCCTTCAGATTCAGTTTTTTTTTTAGAAAACACTAGCAAAGTTCAGTTTAGAAAGAAAGAACTCGCATTTATATAGCGCCTTTCATGACCTCAGGACATCCCAAAGCGCTTTCCAGCCAATGAAGTGCTTTTTGAAGCATAGTCACCGTTGTAATGCAGGAATCACGGCAGCCAATTTACCAAGCTTCCACAAACAGCAATGAGATAATGACCAGATAATCGGCTTCCGTGATGTTGGTTGAAGGAAAAATATTGGCCACCCCTGGGCCACGGCTGAAACCTAGCGAGTCGGAGTTATTTAAAACTGCTGAACTGCACTTGTGCAGGTGTCTGCACACTTCTCCATGATTTAAAGGTGAGACTGCAGCCTGCACAGAAAAATGGAATGCTTGACATTTTATTTGTGAAGTGTTCTGTCGCAAAGAAACCGCTTGAATACAAAATAAGAGGAACTTGAATGCTGCTGCATTCTAAGGAATGAGAACAACTTGAATTGTTATGTTCAAGTTCATAGTGTGGCTATTTTAAAGGAGCATCTCCAAAAAGGCAGTATTGCCCACGGGAGATTTCAGGATGGCTCAGTTCTTAGAACAGCTCATTTTAATGACTCAGCTTCACAGTCTGCAATGTTGGCCATTGGAAAACGTTGTGGTGCACCAGATGTAATGCAGTTCTTGTTTTTTTTAATGCAGACATGAATGTTGATGTAATCACATCGCTGCTTGTTTTTGTTTCCGAGTACCTGATAAAATGATATTGGTCCAGATTTTGCTGTTAAGATAACAGTGAGGCTAACAGCACTCATTGTTATTTTTGCGCAAATCGGACAGCAACTTCCGGCGAGCGGGGATGTGCAGTTAAACGTAAAAATCCAGAAGTTGCTGTCTGAGATTTGCTGCTGCTCCATAAGCTGCGTGAAAATGATAGCTCGCCCTCTGGCTGCCCATTGTGTTGAACGGTGTGAAGTTCCTGCACTGACGTCGTAGATATGGACTAAACTCACCACAAATAGTGCTTGTCCATTCCAGTCTAAGCACCCTTTTAATGGCGTGATAAGTCTTAATTACTGCCAAACAACCTCTGTAGCATGGAAATTAACTTTTACAAGTGTGGAGTCTTATTCCTTCAGCTTTTAATTGTTGTTGAAGATTTAAAACTTTTTTTTTTACTTTTTTGTTTCTGTCTCTTTTATCTCTCTCTCTTAATCCAGTATTTCTTACCCTCTCCTTATTTCGCTTTCTGTACCTGATTTGACATTGAATTCATTATTCTAACTTACGCTTCCTGGTTCAGACTCTGCGCTGCTCATCAACAATTCTTCAATCTGATTGGTTAAGGTGACACACAGTTGGTTGCCCCGTTCGCACAGGTCTCAGATGCCCTGTGGAGGACGCTGCGCTGTTTGGATCGCCCACTGCCAGCAACTTGCCACTCAAAACCCCATAGAAAGTCTATGTGCAAGTGCAAGTCTAATGAACAGCGGACGCCATTTGTTCGACCCTCACAGCAAAATCTGGCCTTTTGTTATAACTTCACTCGGAGATTAATGACTTTAAACAATGATGTGGAACAGTGAGTTTTGACATACCTATAAAAAGTCAATTGTATATCATTATATCATTGGATGGTTTGAAAATCCTATCAATAGTGGGACATTGATAGCTAACAATGTATTACTTGAATGCACATTCATCATTTTCTGCTTTGACATTTTGGATTTATACACACGGAATCCATCTCTCCCTGCGGAATATGAAGTAATCAGTTGCTGCAAGTGAAAGATGGGAGATTGCGCATTTTGCGTAGTTTTAGGAATAAAGTTTTATATAGTGTCCAGCGGGAATGTAGATTCTGACCAGATTGATTCTGGTTGCTGTTTTTCAGATGTTTCTGCAATATTAAACTCCTTTGTCCAACTGGAAAAATAGGAATCCTTCTTCAGGGCCCTCAATTCATTATTTCCAGACAATCCAAGTTCTGAAGAATTCAGATTAAATCTAAGGTCTAGTTGGCTTTGGAGCTCATCCCTGGTATCGGGCATGCACAGGTGCATATTCAGCCATTTCACTGCCTGTAACATGACTGCTCCACACATGAGAAAGTCAAAAAATAATCGGTGAACAAAAATCCTTCAGAATCAGGAATAGTTTTCAAGAACCTATTCAAAGGATTGGTAAGATTGTACAGAGAGGTCCACATTCACAATGCCTTGCACATGATTGCAAGTTACAGACAATTTTTTCAGCCATGGGAAGATGATAGTTTGTTAGCATCTGCTGCTTTCATGAATTATGATTCTTTCACACGTGAAAGAACTTCTATATTGCAGTCACAGCATTCTGATATTTTTCTGCAATCTGTGATACAGCTACACAATACTGTACATAGAATTACATAGAATTTACAGCACAAATACAGGCCGTTCGGCCCAACTGGTCTGTGCCAGTGTTTATGCTCCACACAAGCCTCCTCTCACCCGACATCATCTTACCCGATCAGTATATCCTTTTATTCCTTTCTCCCTCACGTACTTATCCAGCTTCCCCTTAAATGCATCTATCCTATTTGCCTCAACTACTCCATGTGGTAGCCAGTTCCACATTCTAACCACTCTCTGGATAAAGAAATTGCTCATGAATTCCCTATTGGATTTATTAATGATGTGGAGATGCCGGTGATGGACTGGGGTTGACAATTGTAAACAATTTTACAACACCAAGTTATAGTCCAGCAATTTTATTTTAAATTCACAAGCTTTCGGAGGCTTCCCCCTTCGTCAGGTGAACGATGTGAAATGAAATCCTCGATTTATTAATGACCATCTTATATTTATGACCCCTAGTTTTGGATTCCCCCACAGCTGGAAACATCTTCTCTATGTTTACTCTATCAAACGCCTTCATAATTTTAGAGACCTCTATTAGGTCACCCCTCAGCCTGCTCTTTTCTAGAGAAAAGAGCCCCAGTATGTTCAATCTTTCCTGATAGTTATAACCTCTCAGTTCTGGTATCACCCTTTTAAATTTTATTTCCACCTTCTCCGGTGCTTCTATATCCTTTTGTAATATGAAAACCAGAACTGTAAACTGTGATAATGATAATTTAAGATTACATTGATGGTTAAGGTTGAATTTTATTCAGATGATGAACAAGTGATTGGGATAAAAAAAAGAGATTAGCTGGACATTCTACACCATCTTACAACTGTAAATATCCATGGTTATGAAGATGGAAGTAACTAGAAAGAATGTGAAGACAACCTCATAAGTGATGCTGTCAGGAGTTATCAATCATATGTTTCTATATGTATGAGTGGAATAAATTATAATCCACAGAAAACCATTTTATTTGCACAAGAAATAAAAAAAAGCAATGTAATTCTTGTGGTGGATATTTTAAATATGTAGGATGTTTTAATATTCATAGATCTAATGTGATGGATTTCATCTTCTGTTAGAGATGTTCAAAGATCATGTGAGTCCCCCTAAGTTTTAGATTTAAGTTGAGCAGTTACAATCCTAAATTACAACACATTTACTTATGTTTACAACATCTGAATTCACTCCAAAACACAGAACATATTTTCAATATATATTTTTTAAGAATCTAAATATTCAAAGCTACATTTTTTTGAATTGCCAGTAATCAACAGTAGAATTCTGCTGTTCAGAAACTGCAATGGGAACTTTGTTTTAATTGTAAATCCATACTTCCAAGTATGTTAACTTAAAGGGAAATGAAAATGTCTAGAGTTGTGCTGTTGCAGCTTGGCTCTCTTGCTGGTCCGAAGTTGTACCCTTATTGTAATCATTAAAACCTCATCAATGGCACCAGGACACATTCAGTTATAATATTATGGGTGGCCAAAAGATCTCACTTCGTGGGTTTGTGTGAATCTCAGAAAATTGATGTTTTTTGTCAATCAAAATGTTTGTCAATCAAAGTGTTTGTTTTTTCACTATAAAATGAGGGAGTACTAGGAAATTCCCAAAGACTTTCCTTCCCTTTAATGTTTGTACACTGCAACCCTCCTTCAGATCTGCACTTTTGGGTTCTACGACTCTGGGGTGTGCAGTATTGTAAATGTTATACAGCTTGAACTAGTGCCTGAAGTGAGCTCACTGGAATCACCTTAGGTGACTTTTGACAGTTTCTATCTTAAATTACGGAAAATAATTTTGTTAACCATATTGCCTAAAAAATCAGAATCTGAAGGAGAATTTAAATATTGAAGCTAAAATACTGTAGATTCTATTTATCAACAGAAATAAAAATGAATGAAATGCTTGTTGCGGTGGCTTGAATGCTGGATCTGACCTCCATTAAACAGCTCGTTTGAGATGTGTGTTGAGATTCATGGGTTTGAACTTATATCCCACCACTACATAGCTGCACAGACATGCCATCTTATCAAAGTCTTAAGCGCAAAGTCATGAACTCCCATAAGAATTACTTCCAAATTTTATTACTTCAGTCTAAAGATTATCGCTACTGTGCATAATTTGAATAAATATTTTTCTATTACTCAGAAGAATTTTGTACAGAATGAAGATTCTCAAAGAACAGCTTGTGGTCCACTTTCGACAGACCACACAGGACTTTGAGGCATAAGATAGTGTGACTTTTATCCAGCTCACGGATCTCCTTTGCTTCTAGCTGGTCAATCATTGCTTCTGCTCATCACTCAATACCCCTGATGATCAGGAGTGAGCAATGGATGACCAGCCAAAAGTGAAAGAGCTCCATGGGTGGAATGAAAGTTGACTACACTGACTGTGGAAAATTACTTTTGAACGGAACTAAGTGGAGAGATTTGCAGCCACTGATTTGATTTTATTCAGGAACAGTGGATGAGCAAATTTAAAATAATACTGCTTGGATCTGTATCAGATAAATTTTTTAGAGTTGTTTAATTTCCATGCAAAATTAAGGAGAGAAAATGTGCTTAATTGCAATCTGAATTTTTTTCTGTGTATAACTTTGCAGCATGAAATCAATCCAATTGTTGAAAAAATACCCTTAATAGATACGGCCCACTAAACATGCAAAGCTAGCCCTAAACCTCAGGTTAATGATTGAGCTAAATGGACGTTGAATATAATTGGGGACTGCAGGTACAGATTATATCACGTTTAAATACAGTAAACACAGAGGTCAAGCTACAGAATTTATAAAGGTTCATGTGTGAATTAATTATAAACAATACTGGTACTGTCACTTGCTTTTCAGTGAAGACTAATGGCAGGTGTGTGACATTTTCATAGCATGTGCATGATGTGTGAAAAGCACCCAGGGGTACAATTGTAGATTTTGTCTTTTCAAACTTGAACTTTCGCTGGAGAGCATTCTCAGCTAAAAGTGAAGTAGTTACTTTAGAAGTAAAACAACTTGCATTTATATAGCACTACTCTCACAAAATAACATCAGAGAGCTCAACAAGGTGAAGGGACGAATACCACAGAGAAGTCATAGTTACTAAACAGGAAAAGGAGGAAATTGGGGGTGGAAAGAGTCAAAAGGACAATGAAAGAGATGGATTTCAGGGAACTTTTGAAGCCAAGTTGGGAGATTGCAAAGTGAAGTGGTTGTGGAAGAGAATTCTAGGGACATAGTTACTGAATGATCAACTCCAATGATGGTAGTTACTTTCTAAATTATCTATATCTTAAAGTTGGCTTGATGCTTATACTACGGAGGAACTTGGAGTCACAGCAAGGCAGGTAAAGCTCAGCTCAGTAAAATGACCTGGTCGCCAACAATCAGCCCAATTTTGGGAGTACAGTAGTCAGAGGCAACCCCTCCTAACATACCCCAGCAACCTGGGGAAGGGAGATAGTTGACAAGGTTAGGTTTATGTTACCAGGAGGATTAGCAGTGCACTCATACTCCAGGTACCATTGCTGAGTAACCAGCCAGTCTAGTTCACTAATGGAAGCTGGAGGAATAGACCATACACTGCAGGCTGGGATTCTTTCCACTCAGCTCCAGGTAACCCTGAAAGCCAACGCCCTAATGAGTGGGGTGGTGCTAGCTGGACAAGAAGAAGGAAGCTTACCAGAAAGAGACCGGATGGGACCAGATCAGTGTCGCTGACCAAAAAGGTTAGGACATTGTACCAGCGGTAGGAATGGAAGGGATCAGAATGGGTCATTGGAGCATCAATGGGAATGGAAGAGATCGGACTGAGCCATTGGAGCAGCGGTGGGAATGGAAGGGATCAGGCTGGGACATTGGAGCAGCGGTGGTAACGTGGGCTCTGCTAAACTTTGCAAAGTTCGAAATGATGCGGGAAGAAATTATTAATACGCATGATAGTTGAGGGGGACTATGACTGGCTCGAACTGGAGCCAATCAGAAAGAATCCAGGCAGCCTCGGCTTCTTTATCAGCATCCTTCAAATTAGATTCGCTTATTTTTAAAGGCCACATGACATATTACAAATTTACATTTCAATGTTGCAAACTTGCGACAGGATGCCCACCTTGAGTGGGCCAGATTTACCTTACTATACCACTCAGAATCCCTCTTTATTGCTTCCTTTCAGTGTTGTGGCTATTCTCTGTACTGCTTACAGGGAGCTGAATTCCACCAGTGACCAGAACTGACACCATGCTCAGAGTGTCGTCTGGCCAGCTCACTGTAAGCAAGATTTCCTCTGACTTGTTCTCAATTGTGTTGGCTATAGTTCAACATGATCACAATACTGTAAGTTATACTCTGAATTAAAGGCGACAGGAAGCCAGAGGCAGTTAATGTAAAGCAGGTGGCATTAAATTACACTTTTGGAAGATGACACATTGTTCAAACATAATTAGCTGAAATGAAAAGACAGCGGCAATGTTCTTTTTACTTTCTCCTCAGGAATCATTAAGATGATTGTTTTTCCAACTCAATTTGATTAGTTGCCTGCAGTAATATTTAAGACCTAATGGATCACAATGGTGTATTAGTACAATAATGTCGTACTGTTCCATCACAGCTCTTGAAAGTATTGCATCTGTTAATCTGAATAAACTATTGATATACATTTGGCTACTCAGCATTTCAACTCAGACACCCAGTGACAGCAATCTAAATATCTTCCATAATGTTGGTACAAAGCAGCAACTGGCGATTGAAAATGGACCACTTGTTATTTCTAACCCTGAAGCAACCTTGGTCGAGAAACCACGAAAAACAAGTTATTAAAACATACCATGAGGAGGCCTTGTTCTGATTTTTTTGCTGGTAAATCTAGAGGCAGGGGCCAGATTTTTTTGGAATAATTTTGCTGAAACTTTAGAATTTGCTTTTTCATGTATGTGATGCATTCAACAGTGCAGTGTGTAGGGTGCTTGCATATTTATTTGGAAAAAATGATTTGCATAGTGCCTAAACCCCAGTGGGAAAATGTTACACAAAAGCCTTTTAGAATTGGGGGAAATGTGCATTTTTTAGATTTTTTAACAATATAGTAATAAATGGAGAGCAGTAGGACGTGGTAAACACAAGTATACTTTGACAATCTTCCCATTCTCCTTTGTGAGATTTCCTCTCAGCTAGGAGGGTTATTCATCCCAGACATATCCTTGTGGTTCACTCACCCAGGTGAGGTTCAACCACTATCCGGGACTGTCAGCAAGGCCCGACCAATATTTAGTACAAGCCCGCTCATTAATTTGTATTTCAGCATCCTATTCCCCAGCTGATTGCAAATTCCATCTGGTTCTCTCATCATCTTCATGCTGCTCTCTGTAATCTCCTCATACAGCAGCTCAAACGCTGTAGGAAGTAGAAGGGAAAGAAAACAGAAGGAAAAGAAAACAAAAGAAAAAAAAGAGAGGTATGAAAGAAAAAAGGGAAAGTGAAAGCAGTGAAAGACTGGGGGAGGGAACAAAGATAGAGATACAGAGATAAACTGTGGTGAAAGGGTGGGGGGGGGGTGGAGATGAAAGTGAGGGGGAGGGTGAAACGGAAGTACAGGAGAGAGCAAAAAATAGAAGTGAAGGAGAAGAGTGAGAAAAACAGAACTGAACCAAAGGAGCAGAGCAAGAGCAAATCAAAAGCAAAGGAGGAGGAGGAGAGTCCAAAAACAGAAGCAGAGGAGAAGAGAAAGAGAAAGAAAAAAGAAAAAGAGGAACAGAAATTAAACACATGATGCTGGGAGCTGTTCCAGACATATGGACACTCTGAACTCACTAAAAGAGCTTAGTAACTACTGTTGAAGAGAGTCATAAATGAATATTTAATACATTCATGTGACATTCCTGTGTCTGTTATTTTAGTGGAGGTGTTAACCCAACTAAAATAAATTGGTTAACACATGCATTGAAACAGCAGAGGAACGTTGTATCAACAGATGAAGCTTTTGTCCGCTATTACTGCTGACAGTAATTTTCACCCTAAGTTTTCTACATCACAGGGAATTAATTAATTGCATTTTGTCCCAGCCGAGGTGTAAATTGCCTTGGCAAATAGGACAAATGTCCAGTTATTGACACAGTTGTACTCCAAGCCATATCAGAGCAGCATATACTTTACAAATTAAAAATAGCTTTGAAAGCACGTTGGGCTTCAAACAGCACTGAAACATATGAATGCTCAATACACTGGTCTGCAACACCTTGCTATTTTAATAGGTGTGTTAACCCACTTATTTTAAGCATGTTAAACCTCTACTAAAATAAAGGGGTACATTTCAGAAGCAGGAAATGGCTTTATATCATGATACTGGACGTGAACTGGAGATTATGCACCCACTGAGACACTGAAATAGGTTACCTGGTGGTCGGCACAATGACTTTTGGTTGCACTTTGGATAAGTAATAAAATAAGATGCACTAAAGACACAAATGTTAAAGATCACACAAACTAACATATATAAGTGATATCATATCAATGACTGTTCACTCTGAAAAAGAAAGCAGAAGTTAATTGGGTAATGTTGATGCCCAAACCTTGGTTATCATCATTTCGGTTACAACTTAAATCAAAACTTAAAAAAGCATTCAAATTGTACAGCACAGGCTGGGGTAAACACAATTATGCTGAAAGAACCTGCACACAGATCACTGTCCGAATTACTTGCAGAAGGTATTCGACAAGGTGCCACATAAAAGATTATTGCTCAAGATAAAGAATCACTGGATTGGGGGTAATATTCTGGCATGGGTGGAGGATTGGTTATCTAACAGGAAGCAGAGAGTTGGGATAAATGGTTCATTCTCGGACTGGCAACCAGTAGCCAGTGGTGTTCCGCAAGGGTCAGTGCTGGGTCCCCAACTCTTTACAATCTATATTAACGATTTGGAGGAGGGGACTGAGTGCAACATATCGAAGTTTGCAGATGATACAAAGATGGGAGGGAAAGTAGAGAGTGAGGAGGACATAAAAAACCGACAAGGGGATATAGACAGGCTGGGTGAGTGGGCGGAGATTTGGCAGATGCAATACAATGTTGGAAAATGTGAGGTTATGCACTTTGGCAGGAAAAACCAGAGAGCAAGTTATTTTCTTGATGGCGAGAAACTGGAAAGTACTGCAGTACAAAGGGATCGGGGGGTCCTAGTGCAAGAAAATCAAAAAGTTAGTATGCAGGTGCAGCAGGTGATCAAGAAGGCCAACGGAATGTTGGCTTTTATTGCTAGGGGGATAAAATATAAAAACAGGGAGGTATTGCTGCAGTTATATAAGGTATTGGTGAGACCGCACCTGGAATACTGCATACAGTTTTGGTCTCCATACTTAAGAAAAGACATACTTGCTCTCGAGGCAGTACAAAGAAGGTTCACTCGGTTAATCCCGGGGATGAGGGGGTGAACATATGAGGAGAGGTTGAGTAGATTGGGACTCTACTCATGGAGTTCAGAAGAATGAGAGGCGATCTTATTGAAACATATAAGATTGTGAAGGGGCTTGATCGGGTGGATGCGGTGAGGATGTTCCCAAGGTTGGATGAAACTAGAACTAGGGGGCATAATCTTAGAATAAGGGGCTGCTCTTTCAAAACTGAGATGAGGGGAAACTTCTTCACTCAGAGGATGGTGGGTCTGTGGAATTTGCTGCCCAAGGAAGCTGTGGAAGCTACATCATTGAATAAATTCAAAGCAGAAATAGACAGTTTCCTAGAAGTGAAGGGAATTAGGGGTTACGGGGAGCGGGCAGGAAATTGGACATGAATTTAGATTTGAGGTTAGGATCAGATCAGCCATGATCTTATTAAATGGCGGAGCAGGCTCGAAAGGCCGATTGGCCTACTCCTGCTCCTATTTCTTATGTTCTTATGTTCTAATACGTGATTAAGAAAACAATTTAAAGTGCGGAGTGAATATTGACACCACTGTGTCTGCCAATGAGTTGGAGGCGAGGCGGGACTTAGGGCAGGACTTATGGCAAACAGAGTCTATTTACTCAGCATCTATTTAAACAGAGTCCATTTAAACAGAGCACTACAGCAGAGTCTATTTACACAGTCTCTATGAACTACAGCAAACAGAACTCATGACCGAAACTACAGCAGAGTCTCCCAATAAAAGCAGGATTATTTCTCCAGCAACATGCAGTGAGTTAAGGATAGCTACATAATACAAATTCTGTGTGGAAAATCAATCTCAGTCACATCCAGCAGTGCGGTCTCCAGGCACGATTGACGGGGGAATTACCCAATGATCTCCATTCTGGCTGGGGCTTGTGGGGCTCAATTTCGAAATGGTGGCGGGTTGGCAGTTTGAGGGGGGGGGGGGGTGGTGAAGGTGCGTGTGGCGAAGGTGCGTGTGGCAAACCCAAATTAAAAAAAACTTACCTTTTCCAACACAGTCGCGATGTAATTGATGGTGATTAAAGTTCTTTCCAGGTTTCACGCCCAGCAGCGAGCCTGATTGACAAGCTGGCTGCCGACAGGAGCTGCAACACCAAGGGTTGGGGGGGGGGGGGGGTGGGGGGGAAGAGAGAAAGCAAGTGAGCTAGACGTCATCCGGCGTTGGAACAGAGTGGAAGACGTTGACGATCAGGGTGGGGAGGGAAGATGGGACATCGCGGGGGGGGGGGGGGGGGGGGGAAAGAGGGCAAGGTCGGGGGGGGAAGAGAGGTAGTTTGGGGGGGGGGGGGAGAGGGGAGGTTCGGGGGGGGGGGGGGGGGAAGAGGGGAGAGGCTTTAATTGCCGGCGGGACTTCTGGATTCGTGAAAGACACGTTTGTGGGGAACTTGGAACTCAGCGGGTTGAAGCCGGCTTCCAAGCCTGCTTGGGATTTTCACCATTTCTGCAGCCCCCCTGCCCCCAAAATTTGATTTTAAAATTGAGCCTGTGGTGTCACTTTGTGCAGCCTTTAAATTGCATGAGAGCGGGCACTTACATTTAGATAGGCTTCCATTATCCCTAGCTTGATTCTGTCAGTCAGTTATAGGTGGTGCTATCTGGGAACGGGTCCATCTCTCCTCCAAGAAGGTTTGATCAAAATGGACAAAATAAAATGGAAAAATTGCAAATGCTTTAAATCTGAAAAAACCCCAGTAAAGGCTGGAAATAGACAGCAGGTTAGTTAGCACCAGTAAGGAGAAAACAAGTTATGATGCTTCAGGTGTGCACCCTTCATCTCTTCATAAGGTAATCGCAAATAAAAAGTGGGATCTCTACTTAGAAGTCCAATGGTCTAGTTTTTAAACTGGCCGGTCCTTTTTAACTTAATCCATGGGCTCTTTCTTGGACTTAATCTCAGCCCACAGAAATTCACTGCTTATTCCATATTGTAAAACACAATTCCATATATCCAACTGTGTTCACTCTATCCTATTCTTCGACCAGATGGAAAGAAAAACACTGCAAATACTGGAAATGTGAAATAAACACACAACAGGTCAGCATCTATAAAGAGAAATGACAGGTTAACATTGTGGGTGTATAATCTTTGGAACTGAAAGATCAGCAAGTTCCTTTGTAGGATGGGAAAAAAAAGGGTGGGAAACAGAAGAGAGGAAAAGAGACAGCAAATATTCTAGTCACTGAGGTTAATGGTTTGAATGACCCACAGATTGTTTTACAGAGAAACAGGAACCTGTTAAATAAAATAACATGTTGCTGAGGCAATGAAAAGGCATTAGAAGAATAAAGGAACATGGAAACAGCTAAGATGGTGAAAAGCACAGGAAAAGCATTCAGCCTGAAATGAATATAGGAAGTACTGGAAAGAGTGAAGTCCACTCATGTCAAAAATAGAATAAAACATGCCAATAGCCCGGGAGTCAGAGCCATGTCTTGATGAAGGGTCGACACACTTAGCGCTAACTTGCCTCCCCGCACTCCTCCCAGGTGCTGGCAAACCCAGTCCACATCCCCACCTGAAAAGAAAATATAGAGGTGGAGGTTTACGGAGGGCAGAAGGGCAGTGAATTCAGAGAGAGGGACAAGGGCAGCTGAAATGCAGATTTAAATCTCCGAGGATGAGGAGTTGCTCAATGCAAAGGAAAGAGGATATCTTTGTGAAAAGCTGAGGTAGAGTTTGCGGGGGTGGGAGGGGGCGGGTAGCGCCTCCCAAACCCATGACCTCTACCACCTAGAAGGACAAGGGCAGCAGGTACATGGAACAACACCACCTGCACGTTCCCCTCCAAGTCACACATCATCCCGACTTGGAAATATCGCCATTCCTTCATCGTCGCTGGGTCAAAATCCTGGAACTCCCTTCCTAACAGCACTGTGGGAGAACCTTCACCACACGGACTGCAGCGGTTCAAGAAGGCGGCTCACCACCACCTTCTCAAGGGCAATTAGGGATGGGCAATAAATGCTGGCCTCACCAGCAACACCCACATCCCATGAACGAATAAAAAAAAGATAATAAGAATTTTAAAGGTGAGGTTAAGGGGGTGGAACAAGGTGAGGTGTGCGAAGGAGGAGAGGGGGGGGGAAGGTTGCAAAGGAGTAGGGAGAAAAACCAATTTGTAATTTGGTGACAATAGCCACATCACCAATACAGCAGCTTGGGCAGGGCAGGTGGTGGAAAGTATAGTCAGGCAGGGAAGTTTCAATAAGTCTTAATCTGCATTTGGTCTCCCCGGCATAGAGGAGACCGCACTGAGCAGCAAATATAGTATAGTAAATTGTAAGAAGTACACGTAAATTGATGCTACACATGGCATTTGGAGAGGCAGGGACTGATTAGGAACAGTCAGCATGGTTTTGTGAGAGGAAAATCATGTCTCACGAATTTGATTGAGTTTTTTGAAGGGGTAACCAAGAAGATAGATGAAGGCTGTGCAGTAGACGTGGTCTACATGGATTTTAGCAAAGCCTTTGACAAGGTACCGCATGGTAGGTTGTTACATAAGGTTAAATCTCACGGGATCCAAGGTGAGGTAGCCAATTGGATACAAAATTGGATTGACGACAGAAGACAGAGGGTGGTTGCAGAGGGTTGTTTTTCAAACTGGAGGCCTGTGACCAGTGGTGTGCCTCAGGGATCGGTGCTGGGTCCGCTGTTATTTGTTATTTATATTAATGATTTGGATGAGAATTTAGGAGGCATGGTTAGTAAGTTTGCAGATGACACCAAGATTGGTGGCATTGTGGACAGTGAAGGAGGTTATCTAGGATTGCAACGGGATCTTGATAAATTGGGCCATGGGCCGATGAATGGCAGATGGAGTTTAATTTAGATAAATGTGAGGTGATGCATTTTGGGAGATCGAATCGGGCCAGGACCTACTCCGTTAATGGTAGGGCGTTGGGGAGAGTTATAGAACAAAGAGATCTAGGAGTACAGGTTCATAGCTCCTTGAAAGTGGAGTCACAGGTGGATAGGGTGGTGAAGAAGGCATTCAGCATGCTTGGTTTCATTGGTCAGAACATTGAATACAGGAGTTGGGATGTCTTGTTGAAGTTGTACAAGACATTAGTAAGGCCACACTTGGAATACTGTGTACAGTTCTGGTCACCCTATTATAGAAAGGATATTATTTAACTAGAAAGAGTGCAGAAAAGATTTACTAGGATGCTACCGGGACTTGATGGTTTGACTTATAGGGAGAGGTTGGATAGACTGAGACTTTTTTCCCGGGAGAGTAGGAGGTTTAGGGGTGATCTTATAGAAGTCTATAAAATAATGAGGGGCATAGATAAGGTAGATAGTCAAAATCTTTTCCCAAAGGTAGGGGAGTCTATAACGAGGGGGCATAGATTTAAGGTGAGAGGGGAGAGATACAAAAGGGTCCAGAGGGGCAATTTTTTCACTCAAAGGGTGGTGAGTGTCTGGAACGAGCTGCCAGAGGCAGTAGTAGAGGCGGGTACAATTTTGTCTTTTAAAAAGCATTTGGACAGTTACATGGGTACGATGGGTATAGAGGGATATGGGCCAAAGTGCAGGCAATTGGGACTAGCTTAGTGGTATAAACTGGGCGACATGGACATGTTGGGCCGAAGGGCCTGTTTCCATGTTGTAAACTTCTATGATTCTATGACTGTTTGAGACCCTGGACAGTGGTGTGGGCAAAGGTGAATGAACAGGTGCTGCATTTACTGCCATTGGACAGGAAAGTGCCAGGGCAAGGGAAGCTGGAAGTTGGGGTGATGTAGGACAGAATGAGAGGGGCAATGGTCCCTCTGGAAGGTGAAAAGAGGAGCAGAGGGGTAAATGTGCTTGTTAGTGGGAGCATGTGTAGGTGATGGAAATGTCAAATGGTAATCTAACAAATGTGGGATTGTGAGAGGATGGAGAACAGATGAGGGCAGAGGCATGGGAAATGTGGCAGATATAGTCAACGGCCATGTCGACTAATGTCAAGATGAAACATCAGTTCAGGAAAAACTCTTCAAAAGCTCTCGTGCAGAAAGTGGACATCAGGCCACATGAGATGTAGATGGAGAAAATTAAAGTCTTATATAGAAGCATAATCTAGGCAGTCATGAGAGTCTGTGAGCTTGTAATAGATGTCCGTGGAAAGCCCATTGACGAGATTGAGAAAGAGAAGCCCAGGGAAGGAATGGAAAAGTCAGAGATGGACCATGTAAAGGTGAGAGATGGATGAGAATTGAAAGTATAGTTCAACATCAAAGCAGGAGCAGAATGTAGCACCAACATAGCCATCAATATAATGGCAGAAAAGGTCGGGGGGGGGGGGGGGGCTGATACAAAGAATGTTTCACATATCCTTTAAGGCATTACTGGGGCCCATGAGAGCTCCATACTAATACCTTTTATTTAGAAGAAGTGAGTGGAGTTAAAACAGAAGTCATTCACAATGAGGATAAGTTCAGCCAGCCAAAGGAGGATGGTGGTGGATGGGGACTGGTTGGGCTGCTGTTCAAGGACAAAAAATAGGAGATCATCCTGGTGAGTGATGGAGGTGTCGAGGGACTTTGCGTTTATGGTGCAGAGGAGACAATTGGGGTGGAAGAAGCTGAAATCAGCGAAGTGGCAAACATCAGAAGAGTCAGATGCGGTTGGGTAGAGACTGGACAAAGGGGTTTTAGGCCAATACTGGAATGAGTGCAAAAATCTTAAAAGGTAAATTAGTACTGGCAGGACTCTTAAGAGAAGCATTTTTGACAGCCAAATTTGAAACACCAAATACTACAAAGATCCTGCAGCTGAAAGTGAGATCATTTCAAGTAACAATCACATTTTGAGAATCAAAATCTGGTGGCTAGGAGGAAACAATGATGTTGCTGTACTAAGCTGACCTGTTTCTGAGCTACCCATTGATTTTTTTGATCCTTTGTCATAAGCAGGTCTTCTGAGTATGACAATGTGTTATCATAAATAGCACAATGGGCTAGCCCTAAAGTATTATTATTTAATATAAAACAATATTTTGTCAGTGGATGTGAGATTGCGATTTTCTTTACACCATAAACAGCTATGAGCAGGTGGAGGACGTGTACAGTCATGCAAAATTAGCTGTGGCACTGATATTATAAAATAAATCCAGTGGTACTTATTGCATGTTTGAAAGGAATGTTACTTAGCAATTCTATCCCCATATAGGTTGTTTAATCTACTGCCTAGGGCACCATACCAATTTACTGGCCAACGTGCTTCGCCACCGTTTTGGAAGGAGACAGTGATCTGGATGAGTTCTAATGAGGCTTTTATTGCAGTCAGTTTTAATAAAATAGATGGTACAAAAGTAATTTGCTTTTGTTCAATATCATATTCAATATAAATGATAACAAAACGCACAGTCTTTTGTTCTCAACTTTTTTTTTTAACAATACCATCACCTGCAGCCACTCAATCCAATTTATGTGCTTGCCGTGCTAATTATAAGATCAAAAAAAATGTAGGGCTAAAAAGAAAAGCCATGAATGCTGGAAATCTGAAATAAAAACATAAATGCTAGAATTGCACAGAAAGTGAGTCATTATCTGAAAGAAAAAGATAGGTTAACGTGTCAGGCAGAACCCTTCATCAAGGCATAGGAGGTTCTGATGAAGGGCTGCACCCAGGACATTAATCAATCTTACTCTTTCAGATGTTGACTGGCCTGCTGTGCAATTCCTGCACTTGGTTTTTTATAAGATACACTGACTTCTGTTAATGCCTTCACTTTTTTTTTAAAATGTTACATCTCTTATGAGCTTACGTATTTCATATTAATTTGTTCCGGATACACTCTCACTGACTAGATACACATGGGCAACTACCAATGTAAATTCTGATGCTACTTACAATTATCTCGAGGGGCTCACTTTAATGAATCATCATGCAAAAGTAAGAACTCATAACAAATGTAGTTATTACTTATCTCCAATTGTACGAGTGTTCTTCCTGCTCCCAGCTGATGCTCCATAGGTCTATGACATTCAAATCTCAATTTTGTTCTGAAATAAAATCTTTTGTTCTAATGGCGTTTTTCCCTGCATTATACGTAATTCCTTTTTAGAACAAAATGCTTCGTAGCAACTGCTTTTATCATTTGAGGGAAGTGTTTAGTATCACCAAATAATCCTATACACAGCATCTGTTTGTTGCACATAACAAAAACTGAAATAAGATGTCTTAAAATGTTCTTGCATATTGAAGGATTGAGATAACATCATAGAATCATAGAAAGGTTACAGCACAGGAGGCGGCCATTTGGCCTGTCGAGTCCGTGCCGGTTCTGTGCAAAAGCAATCCTGCTAGTCCCACTCCCCTGCCCTATCCCCATAGCCCTGCAATTTTTTTCCTTTCAAGTACTTATCCAGTTCCCCTTTGAAAGCCACGACTGAATCTGCCTCAACCACCCGCTCTGGCAGTGCGTTCAAGATCCTAAACATTCGCAGTGTAAAAAAGTTTTTCCTCATGTCACCTTTGGTTCTTTTGCCAATCACCTTAAATCCATGTCCTCTAGTTCTTGACCCTTCTGCCAATGGGAACAGTTTCTCTCTATCTATTCTGTCCAGACCCTTCATAATTTTAAATATGTCTATCAAATCTCCTCTCAATCTTCTCTATTCCAAGGAGAACAACCGCAGTTTCTCTGTCAACCTTCCTATGAGTGTCAAGAAATTGCTGGATTTGCGCCGTAAATACGAATTAAACTCGCCGCAGAAAGTTAGGGCTGCTATTTCACGCCGGACAGACCGTTAATGGGGTGATTTATGGTCCTGACATGAAACTGTGGAGTCTTACACCCGCAAGTAGTATATTGTTCCTACGGGTTTTTAAATTTTTAATTTCTTTTCTTACTTTTCCTTTGTTTCTTTTTTCTCTCTCTTAATCCAATCTTTCTTTCCCTCTCTATTTTTCTTTCTGTATCTAATTTGACTTTAGTTCACCCTATTTCCTTCTCAGTCGTTCACTCTGTTTCTTTCTCTATCCTTAAATTTAATTGGTTAAGGAGATAGACTGTTGGTCCCGTCGTTCACCAAGGTCCGAGAGGCCCCATTGACTTTGCCACGCCGTTATCAATTCGCACTTCCAGAAATTTGCAGTGCAAAAATAAAACAATCTGATCTGATCTGTAATGGTCTTCTCATTGCTGAGTTTGCATACACGTTCTCATAAATATGTCTAGAGTTATAAAGCCAAACTACGCATTCCATGCTATAAATTAATCATGCTGTCACTCCACCCCCACCTCCCAGTGACCTGCAGAAAGGGAAAGGGAATAAATAAGAGAATAAGAGTTGTTGGGTATAATGTTTCTCTATTTGGGGGAGGGCAGCAGGTTATTGGGGCCTATTTGAGTAGCTGGATCACATCATTCTTCTGGCGTGCAAGACTTCGGTAAGGCAATAATGCCATCAAAATTCAGCCTCAGCTATGATTGATGACCAACCTTACAGCCCCAATGTGAGTTGAAAGTGCCTTTGTTTGCAAACATTACTAAAAAAAAAAATCAAACTTAAAAATGGAACAAATTTGAACTGTGGTTTTCACAGTAAAATCTGAGGAAATTCTACTTTCAAGTACCTGGAAAATGCTTTTAGGAAAATAATGGATTTGTTGCAATGACCAAATTAACATCATGCAACATTTACTCTTTATTCCCATAAATGCATCAAGTTAATCAATTCAAATAGACAGGATTTCTACTCTCCCTAGATGAAACAGAACTTTAAAACAAACTATACTCATTGTCACTACCAACTGTTATACAATATTAACCAAATCAAAAGTAAGTGGCAATCATGAGCTAAAAAGAAATTAGAAGTTATCAAGCTCTTAGCGTCTTTGTGTTAATGCATTTCTATTTGAACATTTAGCATATGCGAGTTACCAGTGCTACAGCGAATCATAATTGTTTAATGCTGCAGAAAACATTACCTGAAGAAATCTGAATGTTAACCTGTCCAAGACTAAAATCCCATTATTATTTTGGAACCCTGAGTTTCTGACATGAAATCATTTTCCAAAGTATAAATCAGGGTGGATACCATTAGACTTTCCAATGCTCTCTAATTGTCTGTGCTTAATGGTGCTGGTAACAGTTATGCTGCTGGGAAACTGTTGCTCCTTATTCAATTCAGCCCAGGGCTACATTTCTACAGATATACAATCTCTTATTATTTTATACACTGTATGTAGCCTCGTAATGAATTTAAAAAACTAGACTGTTATGGCATATATATTAGTCTGCAGAGTTATGAGTACGGTATCATTGGTTCCCATCACAAATTTCAAGTGAACAGATGGAAATGTGCTTAAATTCAGCAACAAAATGATTTCCGCATACTTTTCTGAATGTTGTTCATCTTTGCATTTGAACTGAAATGTTAATATTTCTGTTTATTTTGGTTTGACAATTGAAAAGTACTACATTTTCTGTCCCGCCTCATCTGCTCTAATCTTTTTGTCCTGCATCATATACGTGCAGACAATTTGCTCTGCAGTAATGGTACCGCAGTGATTTGCATTGTACATTTCTCCTTCCATCTCCTGAGTTATGGAGGGGTTTAAAAAAAAACTCCATCAGTCTCCGGAAGTGAGACAAAAATGTGTCGAGTTCAAGAGTGACACTGACAGAGTCTGGGAAGAGGAAACCTGTTCATCCACTCAGTGAGGGAAATTTAGGTATGGATAAAACAACCTAGAAAATGAAGGAGGTGGAAGAAATACAGATGTATTTATATTGTGTCTTTAATGTCGTCAGCAATTGACAAAGCATTTCGCGACCAATGAATTACTTGTTGTAATGTAGTCACTGTTGTTTAGCAGGTAAATGCAGCAAGGTCCCACAAACAGCAGTGAAATGAATGACCAATTAATCTGTTTGTTGATGTTAGTTATGGGATGAATATTAGCCAGGAGAAAAAAAATGTACTATAGGATCTTTTACAGGATCTATCCACTTGAACAGGCCTCAGCTTAACATCTCATCCGAGAGACAGCAACCCCAACAATGCAGCACTCCCTCCATACGACACTGAAGGGTTAAGCCAAGGCCATGTGCTCAAGCCCTGCAAGGGGACTTGAACTCACAACCTTCTGACTCAAAGGTAAAAGTGCTACAACTGAGCCAAACTGACACCTTTAGAGAGAATTCAGACAGCAGTAGTTTTGGTTCTGAATTATAAAGCTGATATGTATAAATATCAAAACTTTACAGTAAAGCATCAGGTGTAAACTTATTTAAATTTCCACACAGAATACTCCCATTCCTAAACATACTAATGTCCAATAAGTACTGAAACCTTTGTTTCATCAAATCCTGCACTTAATAGCATTGCCATCCTTCCTGGTTACAACTCCAAATATTCATCACTATATCAACAAAGCAAAGCACTAGACAACAACAAATTGTATTCTGGTTAGGAAGGAAACTTCTAAGCTGATCAACAGGTGATCAGATATGGCAGGTCACTCTGAACATATTGCTTTAGGAATCCTATCTGTGACCAGTGTTGAGTGTCTCACCTCTTTTCTTGGAACAACAGCTGCATAGAATGACAACATGCTGCTCCATTATTTACTGCGTTTTGAGGTGTCCATCTGGTAAGAACACAACTTCACTGAAAAGATTTCAAAAAATTACCTTTAGCTCTGACACCACCAGCCAATTCTCCCTTAAGGGGATAGTTGTACAGTAAGTGGTCAGAACAAATGGGTAGATGTACAATCTGTATCAGCTATGAACCACTGCAACAACCTCACAACCAAAGTGACCCAAGCCTGAAACACCAAAGTCTTGAAAGCAGCACAGCCTTGTACTTTTTTACATTTGCAGCTAAGGTTATCTTCAATTAGATATTAGGTTTCAAGATGTGGTTAATATAAAATGTTTTGGAGTTTCACTCCTAAGGATTTATTTTGGGATTTCTTGTTCAGATGATTCAAGACATGAATCCAGGATGACTGAGAACAAAGAAAAAAAGAAAACCAAAATAACACGCTTCAAATTATTTGGAAAAGACCAACAAAACTAGAAATTAACCACCAGACAAAATTAGGTACTGAAAAAAAAATATTGGCAGATTGAAGACCTTATTCATGATGTGAAACAAGAGTAGAACTGCTGCTGATAATAGCAACAGATTTGAAGCTTCACTCTGGAATAATGTCTTATATTCAGCGCAGCATGGAGTCAAAACATATGGTTTGTTTGACAGCTGCAAGAAAAAGTCTTGAGGGATAGAGTCGCACAAGTTCCCTGCTGGTTGATGCCAATTTATTTGTATGTGGATGATGAATGAAAGAGGAAGAGTGTGGTTCATTCCACGAACTGGAGCTCCACAATGTAATTTCATACATACAAGACAACAAAGAAATTCCAATTTAAAAAAACTATTTTTTCCTCTTTATATCAAGTTGCATAACTAAGAACTCAAAACATGTTGCAAAAGCTTCTAATTTGGAATAATATTGCCCTGTGAATTTAATTCTGTATTTATTCACAGTAAGGTAATAGTAAAGATAGTGATCCATCAGTTCAGTAGAGAGGGACAAGGTGGATCACATGAAGTTATTTATTAAAGATTGCTGCTCCATGGTTGGAATGATCTTCATTATAAGGAAACATTTTCAATTTCTTTTTCTAAATTGGCCTCTAACCATTTGATCTCCTGTGACGTTGTCCATTAGTAGTCCAGAACCTGGAATGTGGTTTCTACAGCGGCCAAGATGCAGCCTAAACACAACAGTAATACAGCAAATTTACTGAAGCAATATATTAGTTAATACAGTTATCAGTTAATAATACAGTTCCAGCATAACCTCCCTGCTCTTATATTCTATGCCTCGGCTAATAAAGGAAAGTATTCCATATGCCTTCTTAACCACCTTGCCGACTTGTCCTGCTACCTTACCAGTACAGGAAGGATGTAATTGCACTAGAGAGGGTACAGAGGAGATTTATGAGGATGTTGCCAGGTCTGGAGAATTTTAGCTATGAGGAACGATTGGATAGGCTGGGTTGTTCGCTTTGGAACAGAGGAGGCTGAGGGGTGATTTAATGGAGGTGTACAAAATTATGAGGGGCCTAGATAGAGTGGATAAGAAGGACCTATTTCCCATAACACAGGGGTCAATAATCAGGGGGCATAGATTTAAAGTGATTGGTAGAAGGATTAGAGGGGAGCTGAGGAAAAATGTTTTCACCCAGAGGGTGGTAGGGGTCTGGAACTCACTGTCTGAAAGGGTGGTAGAAGCAGAAACCCTCAACTCATTTAAAAAGTACCTGGATGTGTACCTGAAGTGCCAAAACCTATAAGGTTATGGACCAAGTGCTGGAAAGTGGGATTGGGCTGGGTGGCTCATTTACGGCCAGCACGGACACGATGGGCCGAATGGCCTCCTTCTGTCGTAAATTTTACAAGATCACAACTGACCTGAGGCAAACCATATTATTACATAATTTACTGATACTGAAAGAAACACGGCCTCACAGATATTATTATATTTGTAATGCCCATCATTTTACAAAACTTGCATATACTCCAATTAACTTTGCTTGATCTTCTCTCCTCAAAATCTATTACTACCAATTATTTACATTATTTATTTTAACTTAGCCTTCCACAATGGATTGCCTTAAGATGCAAGCACTTTATTTGCTTAATCCTCTCTCCTTCAAAATCTCCCTTCTTCTCAGTTATGTACATGTTTAGAAAATAATTCTTCCTCCCCTTTACTTTTGTTGAAGCTGTCCCTGGTGTAGCACTGCTCAATTTTCCCACCTTTCATCTCTCTACGACTACCACCTGAACAGGTAGTTCAAATTTGACTGGTTGACCAACTCCACCGACAAAGTCCAAGGCAAGTATCACAGCGCTTCGAACAAAAACTCAATGGCACAGAAAAACCTATTCAAACAGCACCATAGCTCAGAATTTTCATTTAATGGCTTAAACCATATAAAGGACTGAAAAAATGAATTATTAATGTTTGTACTTTTCTGCTGTTCACACCTCACTGTTGTTATTTGTCAATTTTCAGCCTGGTTGTCACAGTATTGTCTGGGCATTGTATCATAGCATGTTACAGCACAGAAGGTGATCATTCGGCCCATCGTGCCTGCGCCGGTTCTTTGAAAGAGCTATCCAATTAGTCTCACCTCCCTGCTCTTTCCCCATAGCCCTGTCATTTTTTTCCCTTCAAATATTTATCTAATTCCCTTTTGAAAGTTATTGTTGAATCTGCTTCCACCACCCTTTCAGGCAGTGCATTCCAGATCATAACAACTCTCTGCGTAAAAAACTGTTCCCTTATGTCATCTCTGGTGCTTTTGCCAAACACCTTAAATCTGTGTTCAATTATTACCGACCCTTCTGCCACTGGAAACAGTTTCTCCTTATTTACTCTATCAAAACCGTTCATGATTTTGAACACCTCTATTAAATCTCCTCTTAACCTTGTCTGCTCTAAGGAGAACAACCCCAGCTTCTCCAGTCTCTCCATATAACTGAAGTCCCTCATCCCTGGTACCATTCTAGTAAATCTCTTCTGCACCCTCTCTAAGGCCTTGACATCCTTCCCAAAGTATGGTGCCCAGAACTGAACACAATATTCCAGCTGAAGCCTAACCAGTGTTTTATAAAGATTTAGCATAACTTCCTTGCTTTTGTACTCTATACCTCTATTAATAAAGCCCAGGACCCCATATGCTTTTTTAACAGCCTTCTCAACTTTTCCTGCTACCTTCAAAGATTTGTGTACATACACCCTCATGTCTCTCTGTTCCTGCACCCCCTTTAAAATTGTACCATTTAGTTTATATTGCCTCTCCTCATTCTTCCTACCAAAATGTATCACTTCACACTTCTCAGCGCTGAATTTCATCTGCCATGTGTCTGCCCATTTCACCAGTCTATGTCCTCCTGAAGTCTGTTACTATCCTGCACATTGTTTACTACATTCCCGAGTTTCGTCTCATCTGCAAACTTTGAAATTATACTCTGTATACCCAAGCCCTGGAGATCGTCAATATATGTCAAAAAGAGCAATGTTTCTAAAACAGACTCCTGTGGAACACCACTGTATACTTCCCTCCAGTCTGAAGAGCAACCGTTCACCACTACTCTGCTTTCTGTCCCTCAGCCAATTTTGTATCCACACTGCCACTGTCCCTTCAATCCCATGGGCTTTAATTCTGCATACATGTCTATTATGTGGTACTTTATCAAATGCCTTCTGAAAATCCTGTACACATCAACCGCACTACCCTCATCAACCCTCTCCGTTACTTCATCCAAGAACTCAATCAAGTTAGACAAATACAATTTTCCTTTTACAAATCCGTGCTGACTTTCATTTATTAGCCCATACTTTTCCAAGTGCCAATTAATTTTGTTCCGGATTATTGTCTCCAAAAGTTTCCTCACCACCGACGTTCCACTGGCTGGCCTTTAATTGCTGGGTTTACCCCTCTCCCCTTTTTTGAACAGGGGTGTAACATATGCAATCCTCCAATCCTCTGGCACCACCCCCATATCTAAGGAGGATTGGAAGATTGTGGCCAGAACCGCCACAATTTCTACCCTTATTTCCCATAATAACCTAGGATGCACCCCATCTGGACCAGATGACTTTTCTACTTCAAGTACCGCCAACCTTTTAAGTACCTCCTATCCAGTATCGTTCCTACCTCCTCCTTTACTGCTACATTGGCAGCATCCTCTTCTCCAGTGAAGACCGATGCTAAGTATTTATTTGGTATCTCAGCCATACCCTCTGCCTCCACAAGATGATCCTTTTGGTCCCTAATCAGCCCCACCCTTCCTTTGACTATTTATATGTTTAGAAAAGACTTTTCGGTTCCCTTTTATGTTGGCTGCTAATCTATTCTCATACTCTCTCTTTGCCCCTCTTATTCCCTTCTTTTAGATCTCCTCTGTACTTCCTATATTTAGCTTGGTTCAAGACTGTATTATGAACTTGACACTTGTCATAAGCCTTCTTTCTCCATTTCATTTGAATCTCTATATCTTTAGTCATCCAGGGAGCTCTAGCTGTGGATGTCCTTCCTTTCCCCCTCATGGGAATGTGTCTACTACTTTTGTAGTTCCAAAGGAGAGGATGAAAACTACAACTCATATGATGCATCTCAGGCATACAGAAATTGCTGAAAACAAATGGAAATCACCAACACCCATAGAAACCACATAAGTTTATTGCACAGAAGGAAGCCATTTGGACCATCATGCCTGTGCCAGCTCTTTCTACCTGAATTTGTGGAGTTTTATCTCTCCCAAGAGATTATGGTGCTAAGATTTTTTCTGAGGTTTCAACATTTTCAGTTTTTACCTACCGAATAGAAAGAAGTGCCATATAAGTTAGGATCTGGAATGCACTGCCAGTGGGGGTGGTGGAGGCAGAGGCAGATTCAATCGTGGCTTTCAAAAGGGAATTGGATAAGTACTTGAAAGGAAAAAATTTGCAGGGCTACAGGGGACAGGACGGGGAAGTGGGACTAGCTGAATTGCTCTTGCATAGAGCCGGCACGGACTCGATGGTCCGAATGGACTCCTTCAGTGCTGTAACCTTTCTATGATTCTAAGTTTACCGAACAGAAAGAGGCAACTTGGCTCACAGTGTCTGCACCGAATCTTTGCTACAGCAATCTAAAACTAATCTCGCTTCCCTACTCTCTCTCCATACCCCTGTATCTTTCTCTGCATTAAATGTTTATCTACTCTTCCCTTAAAAGATACAATGGCCTCTACTTCAACTATTCCCTATGGTATTTCACATTCATACCTAAATAAATTTTGCCTGAACTCTCTTCTCACTTTTGTAGTGACAAATTAAAATTAATAACCCCTCATCAGTGACTCTCCAATGCGTGGAAATAGTCTTTCCCTACTCACCCTATCAAAACCTTTCATAGTTTTGAAATCATCTATTAAAACACCACTTAAACCTCTGCTCCAATAGAAATGTACCAATGTCTGAAGATTCTCCTCATATCTGTCGTTTTTCACCTGGAATCATCCTCTGGAATTTAAAACTGCGCACAGCTTTAATTTTGTTTCTTTGCTCTTGTACGCTATGTCCCTATTTGTAAAACCCAAAATGCTACAGGCCCATGTGAAATCTCCAACTCAAAGTCCCAAGCCCCAGGCTATTTGAGCCAATCACAATTTTTGCTCTATGGATATATGACACTTTGAAATGCAGCACCTATGAGGTCATACTTTCAGATGTGGCACTATGGATGTGCATTAGTCAAAAGGCTTTCAATAATTATATAGAAATTATTACAAATAAGAGGATTCAATGGGTATGGTACGATACAAAACTATTCATGAAACAGATTCAAAAAGGGCTGTATGGATTTTTTTTTCCAATTTTAAATGTAAATCTGATAAAGCATCATTCCTCAGGATAGTTCTCACATTTGCTGTTAGGGAGTTGACCCTACAACACTTCAAATGATATGTGGTGATGTGGGAATGCTGGATGAAGAGTTGCCATAACATTTTATTATGAGAAGACACTTTGATACTTTTCAAAAGGTGAAGAGTGTAAAAGCACCACTCACAGGGACTGCAGTATACTCTTGCAACAAAATGTGATTGCAAGTCAGTGCTTGGCCCAGGGCTGAAATCAGAGACTGCTGGACGCCAGCATCTTACATCGCTTGAAAGCACAAGAAAAGAATAGGGGAGCATTCTAATAAACAGGTCAGTCACTAGAATATTAAAATATAAATAATCAAATGATAATTTTGAATTTTTTTTTCAACTAGTATCATCCCGTTCAGAAGGGATGGATCACAAATTTGATTTTGTAAGCCTTTCCTGCAGTACTTTTTTAATTGCTTATTTCATTCAGCAGAGCGTAACACATTAGTGATTTGACCACCAACAATGCAAGCTAAGGAATACAGCTCTTTTAAAAGCCCACAAGTGACAAATCATTGATGACTTATCTAGTCATTCTTTGTCATGGAACAGATTCTATATTCTACATTCCCAGCTAAGAACACCATTTATATGGATGCAAAACATTTGTACAACTACAAAAATTATGTCATTATTTTCATTTGTTAGAGTCACTGTTTAATAGCTGTGCATCACCAATAGAAACCCCCACTAATTTGCTGCTGTTCACAACATAAATGTCCATGATTGAAGAATTCTCTTCTGTGCATTTCTTTTAGTTAAACTGCAAATATGACTTCAGAAACTAAACAAATTGTCATGAGGTTTCCCGATAGTACAGCATGTTACTTTTAGAATACTGAAAGTGGTTTATTTAAGGAAGCACATTACATGTTACAGAGTCATATGCTTCAGAATGTTAAATTGTTCTTACTCCATCTCAAACTTCAAACCAAATGCAGATACTAATTAAATACTCCAGCTGTGTACAATATTTAAGTACATGGCTCATCCCATTTCGAATCTACAATTTTAAGTGAAACTGATACTATTTGAATATTTCACCCTAGAACTAAATATTAAATCAGTCTTGACTCTCATGATTCATCTCTCTTTCAAAATGTGTTTAATATCCCACAGCATATTTCACATGTGGAATATCACAATACCTATTTAACTCAATAAACAATTCACACATACATCAGGCCAAAAGAGAGACTTTCTACTTGTTACGCAATTAGAGATTTTAACAGTGAGAAAAAACTTAACAAATATCTGAACTAATGCCGTTAACATCAGTGCACCTAACAGCACTGTGGGAAAACCTTCACCACACGGACTGCAGTGGTTCAAGAAGGCGGCTCACCACCATCTTCTCAAGGGAATTAGGATGGGCAATAAATGCTGGCCTTGCCAGTGACGCCCACATCCCGTGAATGAATAAAAAAAGCAACAGAATTATCTTGTCTCTTTTTCTGTGATCAGTATTTGTGATCATTTTAAGTCTATATCCACCTTGGAATCAGTTAATGTCCAAGTTGTGGCGCTAAGTGCAGCAGGTGCAGAGTGCTGCAATTCTCTTCCTAAATTTCTGATCCAATCCATGGTTTCTGCCTGACTCTGATCCATGCCTCTGGTGCACTTATGCTTATTGGTTTGATGCCTCCGCCTCCCTCTCCCTGCCACCACTGTGGAAACACTATCAGGTTCCTCAATGCTATGAGATCAGCCTATTAGCAGAAAAGAATGGACCACTTTGACACAAACAAGAGACTGTAATAATCCCGCTTTACAACAACATTCCTCCTACTTATGCTGTCTCTCGTGACAGCAAGGGCACTTAGGACGATTTATACCAGGCACATTGTGCAGGTGGGGTACTCAGAAGCTACTATATGACTAATAAGAGTCAGAGCTTGGTTGTGAAGCAATCTGGAGGCTTTCTGCAGTCACACAGATGCTCTTGTGATATGATGACCAAAATATGAACCAAAAGGGATCAAAAACTGGAAACAGCATTAACCAGTGCTCGTATTCAGGTTTAACGCAATATGTGTACAATGTATATATGTGCATAAATTAATAGAATTTACATTAATAGACTAGTCTATAGATTAGAATTTACATGTCAAACACAAATCTACCATGCCTGTGTGTGAAAAATGAAGGCATCAAAGTTGCAATTTAAATGAGGTATACTCGTACGTACAGTATCATGCAGCTACAAAATCAACCAGAAGCAGAGCTCATTTTTAATAAAATAAAAAAAGGGAATACAAAAAAAAAGGCAATTTTACACAATGGGACAAGGAAGTCACTGAACAAAGAGCATTACGGTAAATAATAAGCAAGTTTTATGCCACTATGTAAGTGGAAATATGGATTAAAATATTTATATCATTCAGCATGGGCCCATACTCATAATCTAATTAAACTAATACTTCAGGCAACTAGAAACTAAAATGAAATAAAATAAAATTTGAAAATAAATAAATCGTGACCAAGTACCGATGTATTTCTGGTTAGATTAAACATTTGTTCTCATTGCCCGGAGGTCTCCTTTAATGAAAGTTTTAGCACTAGCCATTTTTAGTATTTAAGTCAGTTGTCAGTGATGCACATTAAAATCATTGATCATGCAGGCTGGACGATTCCCTTTGAACCATATTCAGTCACCAAATTTTCTTTGAAAGAATAGAACATTATGTACTTCTACTGGCACGATGCTTTATCTTAATTACTGTGCATCATCCAGAATAATCGTTACACTTAAATATAATTTGTTCTTTTAACATTATGAAATTTATCTCAGCATTTCTTTACCACACGAAAATAAAATTCTATTTTTGCCTGCTCACCTAAGCATTACAATGCACTATGGGAGATCCTCATCAGACAGCACACAATTAGATAAAAGATAAATTAAAAACATTTAGACATGCAGGAGTTTTTTTTTGTTTTGCTGCCAATGAAACATTGAAGAATTACATCTTCCGACTAACTTCCAAATGTCTAGATTTAAACAAAACATAGAATCTCCTACCTATTCGAAGAAAGATTTGGTTTTAGTCCAGTGCCCAGCCCCTGTAGAGACTGGATGTCTTGTATCAGGTGGAAGCAGTAACTCCTGCTCAGCTGATGTCAGCAACAAGCTGAGTCAGTGAACAGCTGGTCTGAACGATCACAGATTGGCATCTGTTTCTTCTTGGCGAGGAGACTGATTCCGTAATCTAACATCAGCCAAGTACTAGATGAAGCATCTCTCAGATATTGAAAAACACTAGGAGAAGTACAGTTTTAACAGCCAATTCAACAAACTTTGAAAAAATGAATTTGGCATTGGGCGACATAGTGGGGCTTAGCATACTTTCTCTTCATCACTGGGATCTGGGTTCCAGTCTTATTCCGACTGATGGGATGAAAGTTTCCTCTCTCTGCCTGCTGCACAAAATGTATTTGGTCAGTCTCAACCACGTGCTAGTGGGCAAGAGTTCATACCACAAAGTTTCCCATTATTGGGCAAACACTAAGAATGAAACTCAAAGGTGCTGGTGTGAAAAGTAGAAAAGTCCATGCTTTTGTAGAAGCAGATTCTCTTTTCAAGATTGGAGTTAAGGCACATTAAGCTGGGACATAGTGGAGGGAACTCTGCATCCAGCCACACAAAATCTCACCTAGGGCCAATTGCTGCTGTCACTGAATGCTAAAATGGAAATTGTTTCATTCCTATCAGGGACATAGTTCATGCTAATGACTATAAACTTTCAGTAAAAAATATAAAACAAAGAAAAATTGCCAATTCCAGAAGTTCGACAAAATCCACAAGAAAGTGATTCTGACCATCACTCAAAACTGTTTTTAACTGTAGACTCCATAATGGACAAATAGTTACATTGTGCAAAATGTATCAGAAAGTGGCTTTCTTTAAAGTCCAATAAAAGTTGCGCTTTTCTGAACCTTTCAATAGCTGAGAAATGCTTCACAGCGTGGGGGCAGGGGCGGAGAGGTCACCAGAAGCCAAGGGTAGACACTAAGGTTTTATGGGGGTGATTTTCCTCTGCTCTGCACCTATTTTTCACATGCAAAGCTTTGGAAACATCTGAAATGCAGATATTCAATGTGTCTCTGTGCCGAGTGACTGCTATGACAGTACTTCCTCTTCCCAACAGTTGGTGAATGCTGTGCTCAACAACCTAATCTCATGCTGCTTCTTAGTGGAAGCCCTATGGCAGGAGCCTTTGTGGTGACAGCTAAATCTCCAAGTGAGAAAGCTAGCTTTGAGGAGGCTCTCGACCTCTGTCAGCATGGCCCCTGAGCAGCCTACTTCAAGCTGCAGCTGCTACATGTTCAGCTTCACCCTACCAGCTTTCTGGCTCCAATGAAGTCCTCAGAGGGGAGATGTTGTCTAAAAACATTCCCATTATGAAAGGAACATCATCCCTCTGAAGTTCTGTCTAGCCTCTGCTGGAAACCTTCATTTCACTGAGCCTGCTGATATGTGGGTGAGCAAACCTCACTGCAGAAGCCCCTATCAATAGCTCCCTCCGTTCATCCAGCTGATCAGATAACCTGACTAAGTAGGAGGTAAGTGCAGGCCAAAGCCTGCATGGCTGCAGTCTCAACATTCAGAAGAGTTACAAAGTCTGACACATAAGGCTCTGCACTGCAGATACCCTTATGTCATACAAGGCTGCCTGCATACTTTTGAAGCCTTGCATGAGCACCTCACAATGAAAGCTGTGGAATCCTCCACCTCATCCCACCAGGTGTTGTAAATTGGTAGGAACTTTCCCATTAACTCCAATAGTCAAAATCTTAAAAGAAGAATGCTTTCATAGCTTGGCCCTGGAGCACAGAATCCCTGGCCTCACCAGCTGTAGATTGACGCAACTTCCCTCTCCGGGAGGTGCTCCCTGTTCATCTTTTTCCACTTCCTTCTGCTCCTATCCGCTTGTGCTCTGTGCATCACCCAGTGTGTTGTCTTCGAACAGACTATTTAAATCCCCCAGGGTTGATAGGTCGGTGCAGAGCTTGGGAGAATGAGATGCAGTGATATGGTGCCAGATGAGGTTCTTGTTCCTGGGAGGTTGTGGATTGCCACAGGACCCCATCCAGCTGCAGCCCACTCCCTTCTACTGTGCACCGCCTTCTCCTACAAAACAAGCAGGCTTAAAGGTGGTGCAATATGGGCATGAAATCTCCTATCTTTATGTGTGAAGGTGAATCGCATCAGGATTGTGAAGACAGACATGTGTAACATGCAGAGGGTTGTAATGAAGACAAGCCAGTAGCTTCTCGTATGCCTGCTTCTGCTGAAGGAAATGGTATTGGGCAAGAAAGGTGGCACAAAAGAGGTCTTGGGCAAGCACGGGGAAATCGATTCTTAAGGAATGAATGGGTTAGAGATGCTCGATTATTCTTCTGCTAATTAATGAAGATCAGGAAGAGGTGCCTATGCAGCTACCTACTTATCCCTTCCTGGTGAGATCATTGAATTTCTTGCAGCAGTGCAGGCAGGTCCTCTGCACAGTGTTGCTGGAATTTATTGACTCAGCCACCTCCTGCCATGTTTTTTATACTACAGCTATGGCGGTAAAAGAAGACATCCCTCCTCTTCTGCATATTCTGCAACAACATTTTTATGGTGCCCTCTTCAAAGCAAGGTGCCCTGCGTCATTTTGAAGTGCTGCCAGGCATTACCAGCTTCTTCTTCCAAAGAGTTGAGTAATAAATGCTGACAAAAAATACCTCCACGTGCAGCAAGAGCAACAATTCAAACTTGTAGTCAGAACAAGCAATGGACAAAGCTGAAACTGAAAGGCAACCCTGAAATAGACAGCCAGGCACAGAACCACTGCTTCTTTCAGCTAATGCAGACTTTGAAGGCCTACGCAGTATCACAACTTCCTCGGGTGAGTGGTTGTGCAACTAATGGCAAGATGCCACATGCCCAGAACTGCCCAGACCATGAACATGAGCCCAATCTGGATAAAGAAGCACTTTGATTATCCTTCTGGCAGAGTGCACTTTCAGTATGCTGCACTAGCTGTCTGCTCAGGGGCAGGCCCCCCAGCAAAATTGTCACTTACATCTCAGCTCTCGGTGTCAAGAAAATAGGGCTCTGAATGGGAGGTCAGCTTTCATCAGATAAAAATTTCAAGTGGACTTGAGCCTTAAAAATAAACTGGACAATTCCAAAAAACATGTACATTTTTAGAAATAATATTAAACAATAAGTGCCCATCACTGGGAATCACTAAACTAAGGGAGTGAAAAGAAATAAAAGGGGAAGAAGTCACTCTGCAGCACTTTCCAACAGCTGGTCAAATTACTGCAATGGCAGAGTATTGGAATCAGGGGATAGAGTTTCCACTATGGGCGCAATTGGGAAATTGCACCCACAATGCGCCCAAAATTGTGCTGCTTAGGCTATGCTTCAAGTTTCCACCAAAATTCATTTGCATAATCATAAAGGTAAAATCTTCCATGAACCAGTGCAATCAGGCAGTGTAATAGAATGTAAACTTTTCTTTTTTTCCTTTCCATTAAAAAGTATTCCTTGATGTATTTAAGAGTGGTAACCTAATATAATTTTATTAATGCAGCTGAAAAAAGTTTTACCAACAAAAATAAGCATTTTTAATAAGGGTATCCAGTCCTCCGCCTGTGAGTAACCTGATCTAAAATCACCGAAAATGACTTAAAGAAAACTATACTGAACCATTTAATAGTTTTACTGGTGTACACTCAATAGTTTCTCAATAAATTAAATATGGTTTGATATAAAAAAACTTTTAAAACGTGCCGACTAGTGCCTGCGCACCTAAGGAATGAGCCCAATTTGCAGAGTCTATCCGAACCAGCGCAATCTGAATACTGGTGAGGGAGGGGGTTCCCCTGGGGAGTGCAGCCAGAGCCAAGAGCATAGCACCATGGGTGGTTCAGCTGTACAGGGGGGAGGAGAAAGGTCAAGAGAGTGATAGCGAAAGGGGATTCTGTAGTTAGGGGAGAAGACAGGCGTTTCTGCGGCCGCAGATGTGATTCCAGGATGGTTAGTTGCCTCCCTGCTGCCAGGGTCAAGGATGTCACTGAGCAGCTGCAGAACATTCTGGAGGGGGAGGGTGAACAGCCAGAGGTCATGGTCCATATTGGTACCAACGACAAAGGTAGAAAAAGAGGGATGAGGTCCTGCAGGCAGATTTTAACAAGTTAGGAAAGAGATTAAGAAGCAGGACCTCAAAGGTAGTAATCTCCAGATTACTCCCGGTGCCACGTGCTAGCAAGTATAGAAATAGGAGGATAGAGCAGCTGAATGCGTGGCTGGAGAGATGGTGCAGGAAGGAGGGCTTCAGACTCCTGGGGCAATAGGACCAGTTCTGGGCAGGGTGGAACTTGTACAGGCCGGACGGGTTGCACTTCAACGGAGCTGGGACCAATGTCATCGCGGGGAGGCTCGCTAGTGCTGTGGTGGTGGGGGTTCAAACTAATTTGGCATGGGGGTGGGCACCAGGATGTAGCATTGGAAAGGAGAAACAAGGTGCACAAAGGATTGGGAGAGAAAAATAGCACTAGAGCAAGAAATTGTACAGTAGTAGATGGGACCAGACTAAGAGCGAGTACAAGAAAGTCTAAGGTAGGTTTACAGTGCATGTGTGTAAACACACAAAGCGTGTTAAGCAAGGTTGGAGAACTGCAGGCGCAATTAGAAACATGGGAATATGATGTTGTGGTGATAACAGTGACCTGGCTCAAAAAAGGGAAGGATTGGGTACTAAATATTCCGGGATACAAGGTGTTCAGGAGAGATAGGGAAGAAAGGAAGGGGGGGTGGCAGTATTGATTAAGGAGAATATTGCAGTGCTGGAGAGAGAGGATGTCCTGGAGGGGTCAAGGACAGAATCCATTTGGTTAGAGTTAAGAAACAATAGCGGTGCCATTACACTACTGGGTGTATTCTATAGGCCACCAAATAGTGGGAAAGAGATAGAGGGGAAAATTTGCAGGGAAATTACAGAGAGGTGCAAAAGCCATAGCGTAGTGATAACGGGGGACTTCAACTATCCTAATATAGACAGGGATAGTAAAAATATATGGGGCAAAGAAGGGGAGGGATTTTTGAAGTGTACAATTCCGGTTCAACGAGGAAGGAGGCATTGCTGGACTTGGTTATAGGGAATGAGGCGAGCTATGGAAAAGTATATGGACCACTCTAAAGTAAAAATACTCAATTGGAGGAGGGCCAATTTCAGTGGGATGAGAACTGATCTGGCCCGGGTAAATTGGAATCAAAGATTGGCAGGCAAAACTGTAATCGAACAATGGGTGGCTTTTAAGGAGGAGATGGTTCAGGTACAGTCTAGGTACATTCCCACGAGGGAGAAAAAAAGGGCAATTGAAGCCAGAGCTCCCTGGATGGCAAAAGAGATAGAGAGCAAGATGAAGCAGAAAAAAGGGGTATATGACAGATGTCAGGTTGATAACACAAGCGAGAACCAAGCTGAATATAGAAAGTTCAGAGGGGAAGTGTAAAAGGAAATAAGAGGGACAAAGAGTATGAGAATAGGCTGGCGACAAACATAAAAAGGAATCCAAAGTCTTCTATAAGCATGTAAACAGTAAGCGGGTAGTAAGAGGAGAGGTGGGGCCAATCATGGACCAAAAAGGAGATCTACTCATGGAGGCAGAGGGCATGGCCAAGATACTAAATGAGAACTTTGCATCTGTCTTTACCAAGGAAGAAGATGCTGCCAGAATCTCAGTAGAGGAAGATGTAATTGAGATACTAGATGGGCTAATAATTGATAAAGAGGTGGTACTGGAAAAGCTAGGTGTACTTAAAGTAGACAAGTCACCCGGCCTGGATGGAATGCATCCTAGGTTGCTGAGAGAAGTAAGGGTGAAAATTGCGATGGTACTGGCCATAATCTTAGATATGAGGGTGGTGCCAGAGGACTGGAGAATTGCAAATGTTACATCAGAGTTCAAAAAAGGGTGCAAGGATAAACCCGGCAACTACAGGCCAGTCAGTTAAACCTCGATGGTGGGGAAACTTTTAGAAACAATAATCTGGAACAGAATTAACAGTCACTTGGACAAGTGTGGATTGATTAGGGAAAACCAGCATGGATTTGTTAAAGACAAATCGTGTTTAACTAACTTGATAGAGTTTACTGACGAGGTAACAGAGTGGGTCGATGAGGGTAACACGGTTGATGTGGTGTATATGGACTTTCAAAAGGCGTTTGATAAAGTGCCGCATAATAAGCTTGTCATCAAGATTGAAGCCCATGAAATAAAGGGGGCAGGCAATAGCAGCATGGATACAAAACTGGCTAAGTAACAGGAAGCAGAGAGTAGTGGTGAATGGTTGTTTTTCGGATTGGAGGGAGGTGTACAGTAGTGTTCCCCTGGGGTCGGTACTAGGACCACTGCTTTTCTTAATATATATTAATGACGTGTACAGGCCACAATTTCCAAATTGCAGATGACACAAAACTTGGAAGGGTAGTAAACAGTGAGGAGGATAGTGAAAGACTTCAAGAGGACATAGACAGGCTGGTGGAATGGGTAGTCATGTGGCAGATGAAATTTAACACAGAAAAATGTGAAGTGATACATTTTGGTAGGAAGAATGAGGAGAGGCAATATAAACTAGAGGGCACAATCCTAAGAGTGGTACAGGAACAGAGAGATCTGGGGGTATATGAGCACAAAGCGTTGAAGGTGGCAGGACAGGTTGAGAAAGCAGTTAAAAAAGCATATAGGATCCTGGGCTTTATAAATAGAGGCACAGAGTACAAAAGCAAGGAAGTCATGATGAACCTTTATAAAACACTGGTTCGACCACAACTGAAGTATTATGTCCAGTTCTGGGCACCGCACTTTAGGAAAGATGTGAAGGCCTTAGAGAGGGTGCAGAAAAGATTTAGTAGAATGATTCCAGGGACGAGGGACTTTAGTTACGTGATAGACTGGAGAAGCTGGGGTTGTTCTTCTTGGAACAGAGAAGATTGAGAGGAGATCTGACAGAGGTATTTAAAATCATGAAGGGTCTAGACAGAATAGAAAGAAACTGTTCCCACTGGCAGAAGGGTCAAGAACAAGAGGACATAGATTTGAGGTGATTGGCAAAAGAACCAAAGGTGACATAAGGAAAAACTTTTTTACGCAGCGAGTGGTTAGGATCTGGAATGCACTGCTGGGGGGGTGGTGGAGGCAGATTCAATCATGGCTTTCAAAAGGGAACAGGGTAAGTACTTGAAAGGAAAAAAATTGCAGGGCTAGGGAATAGGGCAGGAGAGTAGGTCTAGATGGATTGCTCTTGCATAGACTTGATGGACCGAACGGCCTCCTTCCGTGCTGTAACCTTTCGATGAATCGGCAGAATCAGAATCTCGCAATTTTGACTTGGGGGCGTGGCCAGTTATGTTGGCATAGCCTGAGTGGGTGAAATGAATCTTTAACCAGCATAAAAGATCGCGGAAAACACAAGCTTAAGTGGTTTAGGCCGCAACTCACCTACGTTTTAAATACCCTGATCTTTTCCGCTGGTTTGGCTGATTTCGCCCATGTTGTGCAGGAAACTGGGCGCAAAACAAGTGGAAACCTCCCCCCTAGATGTCTAACGGCCCATCTTCTCTGTCAGGGGTGTGTATAGTATAGGAAGACTACAGGGGAAGAAAGTAACAAAACAAATTTCGAGAGGGCACACTCAAACTAAGCTTATTTTAGGGCCTTGTCATGCAGCACTCCTTCATGGTGACAATTCCATAATGAAAAGGAAGCCGGAGTTTGTCATCAGGAGGTAATCCTATAAATTTTGACTAACAAAATAAAAAAAGTGACAAATCTGCATGTTTCAAGGAAAATATATTTCTTAGTGTTCCCATTTAAAAAGGAGCCAGAGTTCAATTTAAATGTGAAAAAGTTACCAGCTTTCAAGTAACAGTTTGTAAATGGGGGCAATGATTTATGAAGTGAAACAGTCTATCAAGTTAAAAGATAAACTGACAAAGAAACAAGAGACTGACAGCTTCATTAAACACACACCAAGTTAACTGTATGCTCTGTGATCCTTACAATACTTTTTTTTCTGAAAGCAAAATAACAATGATAAAAATGTAACATCAAGATTTTATCAGTGGAAACATCCACTGGAATTTGACAAAACCAAAATTAACCTGGCAAATTGAATTCAGAATTGGATTTTAATGACGAATCTAAAACATGGCAGGTCTCAAGTTTCTAGAAACAAAGATCTAAAGAATACATGCAAGCATTTTCCTGGAATACTACAAAAAGATTGACTGTTAGAGCTTGATTAGCAAATGCATTATCTAGTGTGGAACTGCACCATATAAGAAAGACCTAGCTTCAATGCTCAGTCTGTGCTGCTTTAGCTGATTTCAACTAGAACAGCAGTAGGGATAGTACTCAGTGTGCTTTGAGGGGAAGGGCACAAAATAATGAGCAAATTGGAAGATGCCAGCATGTGGACATCAGGTAAAGACAGAATAAGGCTTGCGTGTGATGGCTACTGCCTGCCGGGAAGAGAGTGGGGGTGAAGTTTATTGTACGCGAAACCCAGAAGAGAAGTGAGCACATCGGAATCTGTGATCGCAACTTAACTGAAGGATAAAAATTTTACTTCTGGGTTTCGCGCCCAACAGCCAGCCAGATTAACAGGCCAGCGGCCGGTTGGCCGGGGAGAGATCAGAGTCTTCGGAGTTTGTATGGGGGTGGGGGGGGGGGGGTGTTGGGGAGAGATTGGGATCTTTGGGGGTTGCATGGTGGAGGACCAGGGAGAGATCGGAATCTTCGAGGTTTGTATGGGGGGGGGGATCCAGGGAGAGATCAGGATCTTTGGGAGTTGGATGGGGGAGGGGAGGTGATTGAGGCGGGGAGGGGTGAGAAGGCGGCCATCGCTGGGGAGGTAAGAAGACGGCCATTGCTGGGAAGGTGAGAAGGCGGCCGACGGGGGTTGCGGGGTGGGGGGGGCGTCAGCAGATCACGGGGGGCTGATCACGGCAGGTAAGTGTGTTGGGCCTGGAGGAAACACTCCTGCTCCTCCTGGCCCACTAGCAGTGCAATAAAGGCTCTTAACTGATGATCCAGCCCGTCTCGCCCCCTTTTCACTGGCAAGATTCACGAGTCCCAGCAAACCCGCGCTGGAGACGTTAAATTTAAAGTTAAGTCAAATTCAATTTAAAAAGACCAACTTAAGGATATTAATATACAAAGACCCGCCCGCCTGAACTAACTAAGGTCCCGACTGGGGCGAGTAGGTTTCTCACACCCATCCAAACTCGCCTGGGTTAAACTCAGAAGTGGGGACGGTGCAGCCGCATTCCAAAATTCAAACATTTTAACGACCCACCCGCCCCCAACCCACCCGTTCTTGGGGGTTAAAATTCCCCCCCTACTGTCCAAGCTCAGAAATGAAGAATAGTCACTTAGATGAGGCACCAGAGGACAGCAGTTGCCCTAGCAAGAGTTGCTACCTTCAAGAGAGGAGATCAGAAGAAAAATTTGGTCATTCAATCTTTTTTTTTAAAAAGGATCTATTTAATAATCTTCGAAATATAATGAATATTTCAGGCTGCGAAAATGTTAACACACAGCCACAAGCACAAAATAGTTCACTGCACTATCAAGAGGTTTCTTCACTTTGTACAAGGTATGAGAGTTTGGTGGAGTCTATTATATATATCAACACATGTTGTAATGTTCAGATTGCAAGCTGTGTTGTAGCATAGATTCAGTAGTGTCTTGCGTAATGCTCAGTTCTCTGGAGGCAGTCTCTCTCCCCCATCTAAGTGAACCTGGTAATCTAAGAAAACAGACAGTGCTCACGGCTCTTGCCTTGCCCAAGGGCACTCTCATCTGTCATTATTATGCTGTCGCTCCTACAGCATTAGGATGCGGAAAAAGACGTCAACTACCGTTATAGTAGCACTACATAGCATTATAAGGTAACTGCAATGTTGTAGATTCATCCTCGTCAAGATGATGGGGAAAAGCAAATGCCAGCCCACATTAATTGTGTGCCAATATAAACAGCTGGTTCAACAGCTTCACAGGAAGAGATACCAATAGGTGTGGGGAATGTTTTAAACATAAAATAAAAAACGTACTTTGATTTTTCATCCTCCAAAACAGTGAAGATGATTAATGTTCAACATGTACAAAAACATTATTGATTATCATCTTTTACAGTACTCTTTTGAACGGGGAAAGAATAAAACGAGAGTACTATCTGAAGTCATATGAAAAAGACATTATGTTCACCCCTAAATCAGCACAATTTTAAGGGATTAAGTTATCAATCAACACACACAATTCCCTTCACCCTTTTTGAAAAACAAAACAGTCTAGAGTCTTATACAAGTAAATAACTTAGAAGTTTGGTTAAATCTTAATGAAATCTAAATTATTTAAGTAAAAAAATACAGCAAACACATAGCAGGTCAGTCAGCATCTGTAGAGAGCAATGGATAGGTTAAATGATCTACAACTAACTGGATTTCAATTTTCCATTGTTTTTTTCCACTTTTCTTGGGTGGGCCTCTCACTGTCTTAGCTATTTGCACAGTGTTGTTTCTTAAACATTTGCCTATTGCCTGTCTGAGATGACCTTTTGTATCAAGTAACAATCTAGATCATTACTCCAATAATTTCCCCTTTATGGTTGTAGTATCTGTTGTTTGCTTGTGTGTTTTTTTTTCTTTTTCCCCTCTCCCTTTTTTTCTGATTCTATTAATATGCTTGTTCGTTGTTCAGTCTTCAGTTCTGAAGAATACTGTCAAAATGGTTCACTGTCCTTTTCTCTCTACAGGTATTTGTTTCCAGAGTTGTCTGTTTCTGTTTCAGATATCCAGCATTTGCAGTTTTTATTTTTATTTATTTCATTCAAACCTGTGTTGTTTAAAGGTGCAAAGATGAACAACGATATGACTTCCAGCTTGCTTCATAATTAAAGTAACCAGAAATTTCATGAATAAAAATAGTCACGTTTGGTAAAAATCCAAGACATCAGTTAGATGAGCAAGTTAATATTCAAGTACAAAATGCTTAGGCGCACGAGATGAAGGGAGATACAGATTCAAGTTGCACCTGCTCAATTCCTATTTGAGCTGCATTGAGCAGGTAAAAACCAAGTGGAGGAGTCTTCAAACAGGAACAAGGGGAAAAACTCAGCCACCAGATGATCGCTGATACCTCTTGGCAACTCCATTGGCAGGGGCCTAAGCACTCAGCCTCTCAGCTATCAGGCCAGGCGGATGAAGAGCAAGGGATAAAATGACAGAAAACAAGGTAATGTAGTCAAAATGTTACTGTGAAAAAGAAAATGAAAAATGAATGTTTACATCCATCACCACGAGCATAATCGAATAAGGAAAAAACCAAAGGGTCAGAAGGGGTCCACTGTCAACTAGCTCCTTAAAACAGTCTCCCCTGCCCCCTCCACCCTTTCCTCCAACAAGTGTGAGGAACTCATGGACTTCTTTGTCACTAAGGCGGAGACCATCTGTTCCGTTGCCTCTGCCACATTCCTCCTTCCTCATCGAGCAGAACTTCCCCCAAGACTCCCCTACCCACCTGCTCTCGTCCTGAACCCAAGTCTTCCTCTAGTTTCTCTCCTCATGCCCCCTTCGAGCTCATCTTGTCCATCTCCTGCTCCCTTGATACCATTCCCACTAACCGGAACACCAAACTTCCCTTCCTGACCCCCATGCGAGCTTACAATTTAAATCTTTCCTCTGGTACTTTCCCCTTTCAAAACTGCCATCACCAGACCTTCCTCAATAAACCCACCCTCGAGGCCTCTGTCTTTACAAACTATTGCCCTATCTCCAACCACCCTTTCCTCTCCAAATTCCTTGACCGTGTTGTCACCTCCCAAATCTCTGCCCATCTTTTAAGCAATTCCATGTTTGAATCTCTCCAATCAAGTTTACTCCCTGCCACAGGACTGAAACGTCCTGTTACAAATGACATCCTCTATGACTGTGACCATAGTACACTATTCCTCCTCATGCTTCTTGACCCCTTTGCAGTCTCTGACATGGTTGACCTCCTCCAACACCTTTCTTCCATTGTCCAGCTCAGTAAGAGTTCCCTCACTTGGTTCCACTCTTACCTATCTAATCATAGCCAGAGCATCACAGCAAAGATTCTCTTCCCACTCTTGTACTGTTACCTCTGGAATCTCGTAAGGATCTTTCCTTAGCGCTCTCCTCTACAGAGAGCTATTATTAGATTAAGTGATTGGGCAAAACTGTGGCAAATGGATTTCAATGTAGGCAAATGTGAGGTCATCCACTTTGGACCTAAAAAGGATAAATCAGAGTACGTTCTAACTGGTGAAAAGCTTGAAACAGTGGCGGTCCAAAGAGACTTAGGGGTCCATGTTCCAGATGTTCCACTTGAATTCCATGGGGCTTCAGGCTTGGGGAATATTCTCTGTGGCTATTGGTGGATTTATTACATGTAATTACATAGAATTTACAGCACAGAAACGGGCCATTCGGCCCAACTGGTCTGTGCCAGTTTTTATGCTCCACCCGAGCCTCCTCCCATCCTACTTCATCTAACCCTATCAGCATATTCTTCTATTCCTTTCTCCCTCATGTACTTATCTAGCTTCTTTTAAATGCATCTACGCTATTCACCTCAACTACTCCTTGTGGTAGTGAGTTCTACATTCTAACCATTCTCTAGGTATGATTGAAGAGAATCATGGCCACACTCAAGGACAAGGATTAGGTTTGGTTATTTAAGGCCACTGGACAAAGTTGTCACATATGAGAAGCTGCCCATTAGGATGGGTTTAGAAAATATAAAAATAAAATTGTTGTGCTACAGAGCTTTAAGAGTTTGTTCCAACAAAATTAGTTGTGCATACCACCAATTCATTTTGTAAACTCATGAAGAATACCTCAAGGTAAATAATTATATTACTGTGAACTCAAACAACTAACATGATTAACAACTACTTTAAAAAAAAGTTAAACTGATATACCAAAGATAAAATGCAAAAGACTGTAAAAGTTTATTTTTGATGTATTAAATAGGAGTCAATTTCAGTCACAAACCTCTTTAAATGAGTGAGCATTAATGATTTAAAACTCAATTATACATTCATTTTGTTCTGAATTTAAAACAGTAGCAATCAGAGCTCTGATTTTCAGCCCTCCATTGTCTCAACTGAAGAGATTTTTCATCATTAATTGCTCTGCAGTGCTTCAGACAATCTCAGAGACAAATTAGACATCTCTGGAACAGTCATCAGTAATCTGCGTCAACTCCATTCAAAGGGGATCATTCTGTCACTGGCAAAAGTAAAACATGTTCAATCAATAACAGCACACTGTCACTGTAGCTGCTGATCTATTATTAACCTTCTTAAGTAAACAACAAGGACATCAGCAGTATCAGACTTCAGCAAACAAAACTTTCAAAAGCAGCACATAATGTCCCGTTCACACCACTAAAACAAACTCTGGGGTGGATATTGTGTTCATCAGGGAAGAAATTTCAGTGAAAAGGAATGCAACACCTTTTTACTTTTGATACTCAATGTCAACATCAAGCACCCATGGGTCAAGCATGGCATTAACCTGATGCGGAGTAAAACCACCTTTACTCTGTCCAAACAACACAACTTAACCCTAACCTCACAATAACTCCCCTTACTTCTCGAGCGTGGCAATTCTATTTCCCAACATTAGACATCCTTGTGGCCTGAATAAGACTGTCATTTGTGACAAATTGTAGGTAGTTTTGTGCAGTGGATTCAATCTCAGTAGAAACTGTGCAAAATCATTTAAAATGAAACTTTTACTGCAACCCAGAGGCGCAAACACTGACAAAATGATGTTAAGGACACCAGAGGTAACATATGAATGTCCCACCGCAGAATACTCTGCCCAAATGCCTTATCTCAAGGCACATGAAAGCTAATTATCATTCCTGACAAGAAATTTGAGCTGAACTATCATTCAGTGGTTCTCAAACTTTGCAGGTTGGCGTCCACCAAAAGATTTTCAGCCTCTGACGCCCCTCTCGCTGATGATGCTGGTCATGGTAAGTCTGCAGAAAAAATATTTCTCTTTCTTCTCCTTCACTTCTGTGTTGCTCTCTTTTGTTTCTCACTCTCTCTTCCAATTCTATTCCTTAATTTCTCCCCCTTTCACCTCTATACCCCATTTTCTTTCCCCACTTTGATCTGTCTCCCCTCCTTTTCGTCTTTCTCCTCTTTCCTTTTAGTTTCTCTCTCGCTCCTCCCTCACATTTTGTCTTTTTCTCTCTCTTACTTTTCACTTTTGCTTTTTCTCTTTTTTTTCCCCTCAATAGTTTTTTTTTATTCTACTTACTATAACTTTGGAGCTGCCACTTAGAGAAGGAGAAGAAGAAGGAGCCAGACAGATCTCTGAATTTCTCGCTCCTACGGGGTGAGTGTGGAAGCATGTGCGTGATGGGGAGATGGGGGAAGAGTGAGAGAGAGGCAGGTAAGTCATGCAAATTGTCATTTTCTCCCTGCTCCTGTGGAACTACAATACCCAGAGTTCACCATGACAATCCACGTCACATGCAAATAAAGTAGAAATGACAAAGGAGCTGTGCCTCCTGTACAGAAATTGTGTGTGGCAAGAGATGCATCATGGGAGTTGATGGTTTTCACGCTTCTGTGACACTGTAATATCCATCGTATACTATTATAATCCAGACAACTGTGAAGCACCAGTTTTAACATTTTGTACAGTTTAAGCTATTAAATAACATTTTTGAACTAATAGTGTTGTTTTGGATCCATTTTTTGTGTCATGGAGAAGGACTAATTGGGCCGGAACTTGCTCCAACCGGCGTGGCAAGGCTGTTCACACATCCTGCGGACAAACACCACGAGAAAACTTACCTCGTGGTCTCCGACGTCTACTTGCTCCCTCTTTAATTTTTTTTTAAGCTCAGCGCTGTGAATTCAGCGCAGGTTCATTCGGATCCAATGGAGACTGTAGGAATGGAAGCCTCGCCCACTGGATGTCAAGAACAGAAGTCACGCCCACAAGCAGGCAAGTAGAAATCATTCATTTAAAATAAACTTCTGTATTTTAGTTTAAATGAAAATTTAACATACCTTATTACAAAAAGCCAAGCAAATGATTTGATGTAATGAAACTGACAGAAGTAAAGAAAAGTTTAAAATTTTAATTTTATTTAATGACCAAAAATATTAAAATAAGAGTAATATGACATTCCATATTTTTTAAATTTATTTTTTTTTGTTTCACAGTCATTACGTTTTTAAAAAGTAGTGTAGAGCTGGTATTTTTCAGACTAACTTTTGGTGGCAAAAGTATCTCCGTTCCAGCTGGGCAGTTGGATAAGTTTACGAAAGTTTAATGATTTTATTGATGGTAGTGTAGCGTGGCCCTTTAATTCGGACCTGTCAAACCGCCAACGAACCAATGGGAGCAAGTTCACGATTTCCAGGTTTTAGTGCACATCCGTGAACTTACTCTATCGATTCACCAGTGGGGAGGGAGGTCACCATTGTGGAACGGCGTCCCGAGGTGAGTAATTTCTGGGCCATTATTATACTGCAGGCCTCAGACATTGGGCTCAGAGTTAGTCAAGCAGCCAGGCCTGAACCATGGCAAACGACTTTCAATTCAGATGGAGGTCACTGGAGATTCAACAGTGGGGGAAACCCGAATAAAGACCATCCTAGTATTAAAGGCGCACACAGATCTGGGGTATGTTCGATGGCTTCCCATTACCTCAGAACTGAAGTGACAGGCATGAGCTCACAATTTTGATAGCTGCTTCATCTGGTATTCCAACTAGTTTGTCCCGAGCAACATCCCCGATAGCTTGTGTCTATCTGGCAGTTAATCCTTTGTGAACTAAATATAACTCTATAGCACATTATAATATAAATTAAACAAATATTTTCCAGGCCACATAGATGAAAACTTCAAACTATTACAGATGGTATGAAAATACAGTCTCAATTTCTGTCTGTAATTAAGCTTCAACAGGAACAACTGGTGTGGACAGTTTAAAGAAAGAGAAAACATGCACCGGGCAAAGTCAGTAAATGGCAACAATGAAACACACATTGATTGTATATAAATTATGACTTTTTAATGGGGTTAAAAAGTAGTTCTACACTTGTTACAGCTTGACCAGTGAAGGTTATCATTCTGAAGCAATTTCATCTTAAATTGCCTGTGGGATATATATTCCTCTAATCAAAGTACTAATGAGAGATAACTCTGCTTATCTTTTAAGATCAAAGGAGAGCAGGCACATACAGGATGGAATGCTCGGAGGTTTTTTTTCTGGAAATGCAAGGTAATTTTGTTGGAATTTAGGTCACTTCATTTTAGAACAGGACACAGCGGGGAATCGAACCCAATCATCTCGAGGCTGCAAGTTTGAGGCTGGATAAAAGTTTCTGAAGATAAAAATGAAACTCAGTGGCTATTTTCTTTAAACTCACTTATTTCTATTTTTAGGCTCTTCCCCACATTTAATTATAATTGATACAGTAGTATAGCTGTGATACAGAAATGTCACTTTCATTAAAACATTTTTTTTAACATCATTCGACAAAGCAGAAGTGATGTTTTGGATTTTGAAACTGCACAGGGTCTAGATTGTGCCAGGAAAAAGGTAATAGTAGGGGTGCTGCATTTGACCCCTGTGCTTGGATTAGGAAAGGGAAAGATCAGTCAGGTGTCCTGCTCCTGATTGCCGTCCAGTTTCCAGTGCTGGAAAATGCATGCAAGAGCTTTGGATGATGCTCCCCTTGGTTGATTAGCTTGATGGCACCCACTGTCTATGCATTTGGCTAAGATACCAGAGGGCAATCAGCACCTGTGGAACAGAGGACAACAGCAGCCTGAGGGTTTCAAACTGGTGGAACTTCTCAATACTTTTTTTTTAAAAGAACTGCACATTGCTATATTTTAAATTTCAGATCCTCAGATACAAGAAATCAATTTAATCTGACTTAAAACTGAATTACTTTTTAAATGCTGTATTTTGGGGAGCAAGTTACAGCTGACTGTAAAGAATATATGAGGAGAAAGTGAAAGCTATAGTCTAAAAGCCATAAATCAAAAGCACTAAGAGGTTATAGGTTTTTCTACCTACTGAGTTCTAAAGCCATGTAAGTGTTTTTGAAAGAACCTCCCCCCCCAAACTTACTGAATGGCATAATTCATAAATCTATTAAAAGTATAATCTATCATTTTAAAACATATTAACAGCAAGGATACTACCAAGTCATAACAACAAGGAAAGTCCCAGATTCAACCTCTGGTCTATCATGAGTTCACTAATCTCTCACAAAGTAATAGTAGGGGTGCTGCATTTGGCCCCTGTGCTTGGATTAGGAAAGGGAAAGATCAGTCAGGTGTCCTGCTCCTGATTGCCGTCCAGTTTCCAGTGCTGGAAAATGCATGCAAGAGCTTTGGATGAGGGTATGTGAGTGATGCTCCCCTTGGTTGATTAGCTTGATAGCACCCACTGTCTATGCATTTGGCTAAGATACCAGAGGGCAATCAGCACCTGTGGAACTCTATCCCAGCATGTCAGTACCTCAGGAGAGATGGGGAGAAAACTGAGGAACCTCTTACTGGAGTAGCTCTTTTTCAGGTGGGCCGGAAATTGTTCGTAAAATAACGGGGAGCCTAACAGCAATCATGTTATAAATGGGCAAATCAAAGAGCATGTTCCAGCGACCACACATGCATAGTCAAACGTGGAAATCTGGAACTTGGTCTTCCTGATGCATCGATGCTCTGAAAGCTTCACATTAAATGGGACCTCGCTGGCTGCAATCAATGAACCAGCGCAAACTTGTTCTCCTGTCCAGCTGGAAACTAATTAATCTCGCCACAAAAAGCAACACCAAGTTTTTTAGGTCTAAATTAGATTTGAACAGTATGGTAAGTATTAATGATTGCCAAACAAACTCTCCGACACTGAAAATTAACTTTTAAAAATGTGGAGTCTCGTTACTCCTGATTTTAATAGTTTTTGGACATTTAAAGAAAAATTCTTTTAAAAAATGAGCATTTTTATATTAACTTTTTCTTTGTCTCTTTTGTCCCTGTCTTTTAATCTTACCCTCTCTTTATTTCATTTTCTCTATCTCATATTATAGTACATTTACTGACCTTATAGAGCACTTCCTGGTTTTTAGTCTGCACGGTTTGTCAATGAGTTTCACTTCCTGGTTCTCACAGCATGGCTTGCTTCAAGCTGGTTGATTGAGGGGACATAGAGATCCTTTCCCCACTCACATAGCCTGGGAAAGAACACTGCTATTTTTTGAACTTAAGTTTCAAGGAAGTTGCCTCCAAAAAGAACGCAGTAATTTAGTGTGTGAACTTAAATCTCATGAGCAGCGAGCACTGTTGGTTCGTCGCTCAGAGCAATTTATAGGCCATTATAAAATAGTTCATAAATTCATTCAAAAGAGTTTCAAAAGTTTGTACTTACAAATATTTACCTAGGTATATATATTTTTTTTAATTCAAGTGCTAGATATATCATATGCTGTGCAAATTATACAGAAATTGTGTCTATTCAACACTACATAGATTGCAGCTGAGCATTAAAAGTTCAGTTATGTGACTATGCAATTCCTGCGTTGGGTCCCAATCTGACGCTGCAGTGAAGGAGTGAGATCCTCCCATTCCTTGGTCTAACCGTCCCACACACTTCAGTGTGACACTACAAAAAGTGTGACACCACCACACAATGCAATGTCAAACCAGCTTTATGAAATGCTCATGGGATTCATTGGGCCTCCTGGAAACTTGATAATTGTACCCAGAGCTTAGTTATATGTTTCAGATGGTGGACACGTGTCCATACTCTCAAACCATTTAGAATTTGCCTACCGAGTTCCTTCCTACATGTGACGTCCAAATCACAGCCAAGCAGTATACACAAGGTATTGCCAACTGGAAATTGATACTGAAAGAGTTTTTTTTTATTCGTTCACGGGATGTGGGCGTCGCTGGCGAGGCCAGCATTTATTGCCCATCCCTAATTGCCCTCGCGAAGGTGGTGGTGAGCCGCCTTCTTGAATCGCTGCAGTCCGTGTGGTGACGGTTCTCCCACAGTGCTGTTAGGAAGGGAGTTCCAGGATTTTGACCCAGCGACAATGAAGGAACGGCGATATATTTCCAAGTCGGGATGGTGTGTGACTTGGAGGGGAACGTGCAGGTGGTGTTGTTCCCATGTGCCTGCTGCTCTTGTCCTTCTAGGTGGTAGAGGTCGCGAGTTTGGGAGGTGCTGTCGAAGAAGCCTTGGCGAGTTGCTGCAGTGCATCCTGTGGATGGTACTCACTGCAGCCACAGTGCGCCGGTGGTGAAGGGAGTGAATGTTTAGGGTGGTGGATAGGGTGCCAATCAAGCGGGCTGCTTTATCTTGGATGTTGTCGAGCTTCTTGAGTGTTGTTGGAGCTGCACTCATCCAAGCAAGTGGAGAGTATTCCATCACACTCCTGACTTGTGCCTTGTAGATGGTGGAAAGGCTTTGGGGAGTCAGGAGGTGAGTCACTCGCCACAGAATACCTAGCCTCTGACCTGCTCTCGTAGCCACAGTATTTATATGGCTGGTCCAGTTAGGTTTCTGGTCAATGGTGACCCCCAGGATGTTGATGGTGGGGGATTCGGCGATGGTAATGCCATTGAATGTCAAGGGGAGGTGGTTAGACTCTTTCTTGTTGGAGATGGTCATTGCCTGGCACTTATCTGGCGCGAATGTTACTTGCCACTTATCAGCCCAAGCCTGGATGTTGTCCAGGTCTTGCTGCATGCGGGCTCGGACTGCTTCATTATTTGAGGGGTTGCGAATGGAACTGAACACTGTGCAGTCATCAGCGAACATCCCCATTTCTGACCTTATGATGGAGGGAAGGTCATTGATGAAGCAGCTGGGCCAAGGACACTGCCCTGAGGAACTCCTGCAGCAATGTCCTGGGGCTGAGATGATTGGCCTCCAACAACCACTACCATCTTCCTTTGTGCTAGGTATGACTCCAGCCACTGGAGAGATTTCCCCCTGATTCCCATTGACTTCAGTTTTACTAGGGCTCCTTGGTGCCACACTCGGTCAAATGCTGCCTTGATGTCAAGGGCAGTCACTCTCACCTCACCTCTGGAATTCAGCTCTTCTGTCCATGTTTGGACCAAGGCTGTAATGAGGTCTGGAGCAGAGTGGTTCTGCCGGAACCCAAACTGAGCATCGGTGAGCAGGTTATTGGTGAGTAAGTGCCGCTTGATAGCACTGTCGACGACACCTTCCATCACTTTGCTGATGATTGAGAGTAGACTGATGGGGCGGTAATTGGCCGGATTGGATTTGTCCTGCTTTTTGTGGACAGGACATACCTGGGCAATTTTCCACATTTCCGGGTAGATGCCAGTGTTGCAGCTGTACTGGAACAGCTTGGCTAGAGGCGCAGCTAGTTCTGGAGCACAAGTCTTCAGCACTACAGCTGGGATGTTGTCGGGGCCCATAGCCTTTGCTCTATCCAGTGCACTCAGCCGTTTCTTGATATCACGTGGAGTGAATCGAATTGGCCGAAGACTGGCTTCTGTGATGGTGGGGATAATCGGGAGGAGGCCGAGATGGATCATCCACACGGCACTTCTGGCTGAAGATGGTTGCAAACGCTTCAGCCTTGTCTTTTGCACTCACGTGCTGGACTCCGCCATCATTGAGGATGGGGATGTTTGCAGAGCCTCCTCCGCCCGTTAGTTGTTTAATTGTCCACCACCATTCACGACTGGATGTGGCAGGACTGCAGAGCTTTGATCTGATCTGTTGGTTGTGGAATCGCTTAGCTCTGTCTATAGCATGTTGCTTCCGCTGATTAGCATGCATGTAGTCCTGAGTTGTAGCTTCACCAGGTTGGTACCTCATTTTTAGGTACGCCTGGTGCTGCTCCTGGCATGCTCTTCTACACTCCTCATTGAACCAGGGTTGATCCCCTAGCTTGTTGGTAATGGTAGAGTGAGGAATATGCCGGGCGATGAGGTTACAGATTGTGCTGGAATACAATTCTGCTGCTGCTGATGGCCCACAGCGCCTCATGGATGCCCAGTTTTGAGCTGCTAAATCTGTTCTGAATCTATCCCATTTAGCACGGTGGTAGTGCCACACAACACGTTGGATGGTGTCCTCAGTGAGAAGACGGGACTTCATCTCCACGAGGACTGTGCGGTGGTCACTCCTACCAATACTGTCATGGACAGATGCATTTGCGACAGATAGATTGGTGAGGACGAGGTCAAGTAAGTTTTTCCCTCGTGTTGGTTCGCTCACCACCTGCCGCAGGCCCAGTCTAGTAGCTATGTCCTTCAGGACTCGGCCAGCTCGGTCAGTAGTGGTGCTACCATGCCACTCTTGGTGATGGACATTGGAGTCCCCCACCCAGAGTACATTTTGTGCCCTTGCTACCCTCAGTGCTTCCTCCAAGTGGTGCTCAACATGAGATGGATGGCTACAGTATAACTACACCCTTGCCACTCCAAAATAATTTTTAAAATCATCAGGAAACATTTTAATTTCCAAGTGCGAGTGAAATCACTTTTTTTTAATAAGTGATGTATATGGTATTCTTATACAAATTATACACAGCATTGGAGAGAAAAATATTGTAAGTCGACGTGACGAACACTTAGTTAGTTATGGCAGGAAAGTTAAATCTGATTCAGGTAAATAAAAGAAAAATGTCATGTAAAAATCACCCGTTACACTATCATGCAAATACAATTTTGATTTACAAAGCGTTAGTTGAACATGATGACGCATGTGCCACCATTTGCATTTTACGTGGGCTGAACAAATCATGATAGAAAAGCTCTGGGATAATTCCCAAAGAGTCACAGTGTGCAGCTTACCAAAACAAAATCTGCATCACTTGACTGAAAACAATTAGAGAAAAAAATAATTTAGTAACGATTGAAAACAATTGCAGTGAAAAAAAAGTAATTTTTAAACTAGTCTGAAAGCTACATGACCTTTTTGTTGGAATTAATGAGAACTGGTAGATGAGTAACTGAGGATTGGGGATAGAGAAAATCTCAACTGAATTTTAGGTGACGCAAAAGGATGAGTAGGAAGGAGAGATGGGAAAAGTTGTTGGAGGATTATGGATTTCTTGGATGGAGATAAGAGAATGATAAACATTGTACATGTAGTCGCTGGAACCAGATTCAGTTTTGCTACACTTAGTCTAATTATCTGATTTAGTGAGACAAACAAAAGAAAAATATTTGAGGTGGGAATATGAGAATTCTTTTAGACTTGTAAATATTCCAAATCAATTTCATCTTTTAGATAGCTAACAATTTGAAAATGGCTCAAGGGAACTGAAGTAATTATTTTATGTGAAGGGGAAACTTATTTAGGAGACAATATTTGGGAGTTTGAAATATCAATTCACCAGTGAGGCTTGCCAGAGCAACATTTTCATTTATTAAAATTAAATGTTGCCATCTTGGTTTAGAAATGAATTATCTTTAAAAAATTGCAAAATTGTAATAAATTGGTTTTTTTTAAAACTAAAGTTGATTTGAACGATAAATTCTATGACTAATGAATTTTACTTTGCATTTTTTTTTAAAATGAGGCTATTCGTCCTCATACACGACTTCAGGCGCACATTTTCAGAGTTTTCCCTCTGTTTTGTGATCAAGCACCTCACCATCAAGAGGACAAGTGAAGCAATTGTTCCCAGACTACGAACAATACCACTTTCTGGTCAGCCACCATGCGACACGCAACAGCTGACCAGTGACGACTCTTCGTCTAATTTTCCAATTCCCTAGCAAGGAGACACAAATGCCTCCCTAAATCGTGCTTTTCAGGAAAGTTACGGCTCTAAAGTGTATCAGCCTACTCCATGTCATTGTGTGTTGGTGTTCTCATCCCATGCCAATGTCAAGACCAAATTTAACTTTTTAAATGAAGTACTTAGTCATCTGAAGTAGATACAATTTTTGAGAACGCTCACTTGGTACGTAATTAGAAGTGCTAATGTCAATCCCCGTAAACTGTAGCAATTCTAACAAGTAATGGCAGCTGGCAGGATACGAGTGAAATTTCATCCACATTGTGTACAGCCTCAGCAGTACCAAACCCAAGCAATGTTCCAGCTCAAAACACTGAAACACAGCACCCTCCCACTGCAGCACATACTTTGCAATTTTGTTCACATTGCCAGAAAGTTATCTTCCCTTGTCATGCTTATATGCTTTCAAGTCTAGTTCAAGGACAATGGGTCATTTTTTGTGGAAAGTTTTAACAATTCATCTCAATTATTTGTTTAAACCTCTAATGCTAAAGATCATTTTTCACTTGAAAAAAATAAACAAAGGACAGCGGACAGACAGTTTTTGAACATAATGGGTTAAAGTTTGCTGTAGCAGGGCATCTAACGGCATCTGCCGTTATTTAGACTTACCCCTGCACCCTTCAAGCTCAAAACATTTTTGTCCACAAAGTTGCTGAAAGTGCAAGTTGATAACGGCGCAGCGAGGGAAACAAGGCACCTGGGATCTGAGTAAACAGGGCAAGCAACTGTGTATGTCCTTAACCAATCAGACTGAAGGATTGAGAAATAAACAGCGGAAGGATTGAGTTGGAAGTGTGTGAATTCAATGCCAAATCAGGTACAGAAAGAGAAATAAAGAGAGGGAAAGAAAGATTGGATTAAGAGAGAGAGAAAAGAGAGACCGAAAGGAAAAGTTAAAAAAAAAAATTATATTTGACATTTTTAAAATCTCTCGGAACAATTAATACCTGAAGGAATGAAATTCCACACTTGTAATGGGTTTATTTTTGGTGCCAGAGAGGATAATTGGCAGTAATTGACAATTATCACTTGTTAAACGGGTACTCACGCTGGAAATGACCAGACTTAACTTTCTGTGGCGAGTTTAGTTCATCGGTACTGCGCAAATACAGCAACTTTACGACATTCAATGCATGCCAATGATGAAGCAGGCAGCAAAATGCCATTTTCACGAAGCTAATGGTGGAACGGCACAACTCGAACAGCAACTTCTGGATATTGGCATTTAACCACACATCTGCTCCTTGCCTGAAGTAGCTGTACCATTTACGCATAAATAACGGCAAGCGCCATTAGCCTCACCGTTATTTTGACAGCAAAATCTGGCCAAATGTTTGTTCCATGAATGCACACCACACAACTCAGGAGTGGCAAAGCCATGAATTCATTGCACAGAGCTTCTTCATAATGAATGAAATAAATAAGTGAGTTCAACAATATCCCTTGCAGTGATTGATTTACTACATCAGGGGTACTGACTACTACATTTCAATTTTGTGTTGATAATTTGAAACAAGCTTACATTATAACAATGGAGTAAAGGTTTAGTGTAGTATTGCGGTCTTTTTTCTTGCATGAAGTCAAGCGTTATGAAGTAGCACTCCAAAATGCTTAGTGGGAGTCATCAATATGGTGATCACCACATCACCAGTTGGTGATAATCATTCCGGAAGACAATTAAAATTATTTTGTAACAGCATGGTGGCTTTGTTTGTGGCACTGCCACCACAGAGAGCTCACCCATAATTATTAGGCAATAACAATTACAACTTGTGATTAATGAGACTGAGAGTAAGTGCATGTCCATTTGTTTTCTTTTCAAGTTTATCAGTGGGATGAGGGAGCCAAATACAAGGAGATGGCTCACGAATGTTGGTGTACCAGGATTCAAACTGAAACAGCATCAGTATCAGTACAAAAGCAGCAACTAAGTTCAGATATAGATGACCAAATATTCCATAGAACAATATAATTTCAATCTATTGGGACCAAGGAATGTCTCCTGTGAAATAAAATCAGAGTTGAATAATGTAGATTGCAATATTAGACTGATAGCTCCTGCAGTTTTTACTTGATTACCTTCAGGGCTCAAGAGGACATCTTACAAACCTTTACTTGAAGGTTTGTAGTTATTTTTCCCCTTCAGGGGGTGAACTAACAGGAGATGGTCATAACTGTGAAAACTGTATGTAGTCGATTGGCAAGGTTCACATGGAATGGCTACCTGATGATTAGCAAAGTAAAGACACAACTGGCACTTGTTAAAAATGTGCTGGTTACGCAATGGTGTCAAAAAATAATCACAAACCTACTCTCCAACAATTTAACTTTGGACTGCAAAGTGAGAATGACAAACATTGGAGGAAAGCAGAGATGGTCTCTGAGGCATTCTTCCTTTTCCCTAATACTTTGAGAGCTTCTGTAACACCACAGCAATTCAACAGGAGCTATTATCTTTTTGGGGGTTGGAAATATACCAGCGCAGCACTAGTGTCATCAAGGGATGAAAATACTAGCAGTAGCAGAGTCAGAGTTACTCCAATTGTGTTACTTCAGCTTTTAATTTATAATCTTCACTAGCAGTTCGCCATGACATTGTTCATGGTGAGTGACAAGGTATGCTGTTGCATAATAGGGCTTGTTATACCATATAATGCACAATATATTAACAAGATTATTGATTTATGACGACTGAATAAACCAAATTCAGTTTTTATTATATCGCATTCTTGGACTTTTAACAATAAGATGGTTAACCGTCTCAAGTTAATATACAGAAAAAGTTACCTCACATAGTTTGAAATTTTTCATTCAACAGCAAATAATTAGCATTTCACTCTAATCCTGTCTGTCCCCCGCTCACCTTTACACACTTTCTGAAGTAAAAAATAAAGTTAATAATTTTTATTTAAGAAATTAGTTCAAAACTTACTCAAATTCATCATCCAGTTATTAATCAAATCATTTTCAAAAACGCAAAACTGAAACAGTTATACACAGGCAAAATTTGATCTTTCCACTGAGAAAAATATTTTTGAACAGAAGGTGTGTGTGAGAGAGAGAGAGAGAGAGAGAGAGAAAGCAGTAAGAGAGAGAGAGAGAGAGAGAGAGAGAGAAAAACAGAAACTGAGCCCCACTTCAAACATGACAAACAGTACTGACTACACACCTGTGGCAGTTTTTGTTCATGGTTTGAATTTGAAACTATCAATATAAACTCTACCTGAATAAAGCTTTTGAAATTTGTCCTCTAACTTTTCTTTTAAAAAAACAAGCAGACGTTGTTGGAGAATGAAAAACATTTTTCCACTGGGCTGATAAAAAAAAACGGATTCATCCTGGAAAATGCTCAAACTGCTGAATTTGCTTTCAGCTAACAGTCACAGATATGCACAAAAATATGAAGTCCAGGCCTAAGATTTTAATAAAATTGGTCTTCCGATAAAAATATGAATAAAGGTATCTCAAGGACACTTTATAGTTCAGATTGATCATATGAACGAGTAACGTGCAAATTTTGTTGTTATGTTACAAACCCTAACGTCAGTTACAAAGAAAAAATGGCAATGTTCTTTTTCAGAAACATGTTTTGAATGATTCAACTGGTTCACCTTGGGCTTTCTTTTATTGGTAGGTTGTTCTGACAGGTCACTCAGGACAAGGTGTCCCTAAAATTTCTTGAAAGCTACCAATGAAAAGCTATTAAGACACTTCCTTCACTTTTGATTCATACATTCCCTATCTCAATCTGATTTCCTGCTGTTTCACTTTGAGCCAATCAACAGTGTGACAACTGAAGTGCGACAGAAAGCAAATGTGATGCTTACATGAAATGTACGCTATACGCAAGACTGTTAATATATTATAGATTATACTTTGATGTGAGATGCTTTCTTCATCCTTGTTTTCAAATCCCTCCATGGCCTTGCCCTCCCTATCTCTGTAACTTCCTCCAGCTCGACAACTCTCAGACATCTCTGCGCTCCTTTAATTCTGGTCTCTTGCGCATCCTTGATTTTAATCGCTCCTCCATTGGCAGCTGTGCCTTCAGCAGCCTAGACACACAGCTCTGGAATTATCTCCCTATACGTCCTCCTCCTTTAAGGTGCTCCTTAAAACCTATCTCTTTGACCAAGCTTTTCGTCACCTGTCCTAATATCCCCTTATGTGGCTCGGTGTCAAATTTTGTTTGATAATGCGCCTGCGAAGCACCTTGGCGTGTTTTACTACGCTAAAGGCACCATATAAATGCAAGTTGTTGTTGCTGTAGTAGTACGGGACACTCTAGTGAAGATATGCAAAAAATCCTACAAGTAAAATACAGCAACATTGTTTTAAACCCAAATATTACTAAAAAAAGATGTTTCGGAAGATTTGAAAGAGCAATACAAGTTTTGGTGAACTGAACAAATTCATCTGTTAACTCAGCCTGTCTACGATTGACATCTTACAAGTCCAAGATGTATGGAAATGTCACAACTTTAAGAGGCCAACAGTTTATGCTATTCTTACACAGGGCATACTGATACCATTAAGTGAGTTACCTCAAAATATCTGGACAGCATTAGAAAATATCAAGAAGAGGAGTGAAAATCCAAGCTTTAAATCTAAAAAGAGAAAGACATGGGGGCTGTATTCTTGATTAATCGTGGCACAGTGTTATTTGAGAGAATACCACATACTTGCTAATGTTATATTCTGCCTTCCACACAACTGGTGCATAGAAAGTTGAGTGCTTTTATTGTATAATATACACAAAGGGGAGTCTGCTTTTAAAAAGCCATATGGCTAAAGGTTGCTTGGAGACATTTCAGGATTTCCATTTAAATGCCATATTTTCTGACAACACATTCACATAGCATTTTATTACCACCAGGGAATAATAGATAATCCATTTATACAATGGTACAATTGAGGACTGGATGCTGCAGTGTATTTGTACACTGTCCTTTTATGTCTGCATTTCAGTCCCACTCAGCCTAATGGGATAAAGCACTATCTCACTGCCAGCATTAAGAGCCTGAAGTGCAAGCAGTATGCCCAGTCTCAACTTAGTTCCTGGCAAGTGTAAATTCAAGTACAAACTGACCAGATTTGGCACAAAATGACACCAAATTTCACTCAGACAGCCAAAAGATGGCTGTTGTGCAGAACAAAGGAAATCGCATTTGCACAGTAGCCAAAAGAATAAAGGGAGCAGCACTCAATCTCTCCTGACTTTTGGGAGTGCTTGCTGATACCAGGCAAAAAGTGCAAGAGAGCTCCATTTCCTAGCACTGAAATTCCTTAACCTTAGAACACGCAGGAAATGGCAAGGTACCCTGGAAGATTCACAAAAATAGGTACATTTTCAACCACAGGCATTCCATGCTTAAAAAAAATTACATAACATAATTGTAAGGATCATTAAAGACAATTTTTATTGCTGATTGAAAAACTCGACTTTTTTGGATGTTTCTCATTTTTAAGTTAAAAATCTGTGATAAAATCAGGTGACAAGATTGGTCAAAAAAATTGTAAAATTTAGAAAAAATTATAACCAAACCAGTTTTTATTTGGAACATTGCTAGAAGTCAAGAAACCAAGCAGCAGACTAAAAACAAAAGGCACTGTTTAGTAGAATGATAACTCACAATTACAGTTCATGGACACCACTTATGGCCCTCATTGGCTGTTCCAAAAGTTCTGGCAAGTGTATGCACAGTACCTCATCCAGATTAAAACAAGCTTTTGACCCAGTATAATGTTTTAACAATGCAGTAGTCTTCCTACAAGAATATTCTTGGACACTTCGTTCTCCAGATTTACTATGCAGTCGGTTACCAGAAAACTCACGACTGTCGGCCAGCAATCGTAACTCTTTGCATTTATACAAAAATGGATTCCCTGCAGCTGAAGGATGCTTCAGGCACACTGATGTCCTGTCTGAACAGGACCATCATCTCATACATTCATCACTAAAAGAGAACAATCACTGCTTAAACGCAGAACTTACCTCAATTCTCTGTTGCGTTTGGCATTGAAAATTGGATACCAAAATGCATGTGTCGCATTATTGACGCCATTATGCCAGCTGAGCAACATCCTGACTCTACATGAGCATGTACATCTCACAATGTGTGTGGTGATGTCACTAATGTGACCCACATGAATGTTGGGATCTGATTTTCAGTGCAAAAGGCAAGGAGAATTCAGAGATTTTAATGCCGAAATTGGAAGAAACTCAGTTTTTACTAATCCACCAAACCTGAATAAATGGGAATTTATGGCTGGAAATCAATAAATAAAATGACTTTAGTGATCCACAAATAACTGATACTAAGAAGCCTGTTAAAAACTGGCACCTAATCTAAGAAGTTGGATAACATTTCTAAACCACAGTTTATATCACTTGAACTCTTTGATTAGAATCAATGCTGTAAATCACTCATATTGCAATAATGTGAATATATTGTGGGTTTTTTTGATTGATCATTTACATGAAAAGTCTTACAAACTTTATTTACTAATTTTTTTAAAAATCTTTTCCAGTGTCTGACATGAGCAAAGCTTCCACATTACCCATTTAAAAAATATATTAACAGATTGTCCATGATACTGCTCATGGTGAGTTGAAGGATACACTGCCTTATAAGACTAGGATGTTTATGTCGGGTTACATGCAATATATCAAGATGGCCACTGATCTATGGTGACTGAATAAGTCACATTTTATTTTTTATTACAAAGCATTTTGGAATATTTGCTAGTGCTTTGTGGATCAAATTCAGAACTTCTGTTTTCCACGCAGGCGGGAAGGGGGTTAGATTCTGGCAGCATGGGGGGAAGGGGGGCCACGATTTACTATCCCAACCCAACCGCCCCCAGCCTGTTGTATCACCTAATAACCTATTTTTGCCATGGTGCTGAATCCCCCTCTCAGCAAATACAACATAAGTGTGTCTCGTACGGAAAACCGACTTCAAACTGGCAATGAGCCCACAGAAGCCCAGAAATGGGGAGGTGGGGGGGCAGTTATGACAAAATTGAGGGAACAGGTCGGAGGATGGGCGGGACTATGGGAGCAGTTTTAACCTAACCCGCCTGTTGGGAAACAATGTTACACCCAACGGGATCGGGTGTAACATTGATTTTACCCCAGCCCAATTTTACTCTCCATTGAAGTCACTGAGTTGGTCGAAAGACTTCAGAAATTTGCTCCACAGAGTCACATAATGGCAAGAGCCTACAACTACATTGTAACAGCTACATAAAAAAATGAACGGGAAATGCTGACATATCCCAACTTTCAATGAGAAAAGGTGACAAAAGTGTAACCAAAAATCATATGCAACCTATGCAAGATATGTATATAATATGGTAACATGTATAAAAAAGTTCCTTATTTTTTAAATTCATGTTTAATTATGCATGTATATTTATTCATATCCAAATCTCGGACTTTAGATGACAAAAAGCACCATCTGCAACTTGACTAGGAACACTTATATAAACAAGAGTCAATAATGACAGGAATCTGGTGCGTGCTTGTTCCTTTAATTGTACTGATGCAATCAAAATGGCCAGAGTGTAGCTGCATGCTTTACTCCGTCTCATCAGTACAAATTCTGAAAAAGTAACAAATTTTCACGAGTTGCTGATAAAAGGTACTAAGCCTGAAAGCTTTGTATGACATTTTTTCTGCTTCCTGCTCTGTAAAAAAAGCTACGGGAAATTAATTTATCTCCTATATAAAGGCTAAATCCTCTCACTTGTACATGGACCTAGGTCACAATGATGCACTTTGGAAGACAAATCATAGCAATTGGATTCTCAAGATGTCTATTCTTACAGAGATGCACTTTAGCCAATATTTGAAATTAACATTTTCAGAACCCATTATGTCTGAAAAGTTCAGCCTACTTCATTCTGACATTTCTGAACAAAGCATTTTTTTAAATATAAAGTACTGAAAATTGGAAACTTTTTTTTATTAAATGCATTTCTATGTAATATCTGAATAAAATTCATATGATTCTTAACCAGTCACTACAATCTTTAATTTGTAGTGCAATTTCTTGAAACATTTGTAAAAAGCTGATTTTAGGCATTTTATCTAGCCATATAAACAATCTGTAATGCTTAACCTGTTTGCTTGCTAATTATATTTGTTAAAAACAAATTTAAGCACTCAAGTACTTCACTCAGTTATCAAAGCTCATAGTTTGAAAGAAAACCACTTGATAATTAAAATGTGTCATACGAAATGACTGCTGAAATTCTTATTTTAATGTTGATCTGTGATGCAATTACCAGTTCTTCTTGTCTTACCTAAGATAGTAAAATATCTCAATCTAGAAAAGCGTATCAAGTCATTAACCTTTCCGTACCATCCATTATCTCAGTAACCTCTCAGTCATCTCTTTTCTACATTGAAAATCGCAATTTTGTCAGTCTTTCTTCATAACTCAGTCATCTGATGCTAGAGATCGGTCTCATGGCTCTTCTCTGAAATGTTTGCAGAGCATGAGTGTCTCTCTTATGCCTTAGTGACCTGGCCGGGGCACAACACCCAAGGTCCTAACCAATGTTTTTTTTAAGCATGTGCTTCAGAACATATGACTTTCCTTGATTCAAGAGCAAAGGAAGTGGGAAATACTGTGCTGTCTTTTTGAAGCACTTAAAAGTTCTCCAGATATTGGATCATTTGGTGCAGTATAATTGAGGGACTAAATGCACGTTAATACTAAAAGAAAGGTAATAATGTTCTGCAATTAAATTGTAGAGAAAACTTGCAGCAAATCAAAATCACAGGATAGCTCAGAAATGAAAGGTTCATTATCTCACATGACATCGCACATGGTGTGTTGCATGATTACACCACAGCCTAATGTTCTTTAAAAAAACTAATAAATCTTTAAGTACTTTCACGTTGACCTAGCACTTCTATTAGATGCAGTACTAGAAAAACACAGGGCCACCAGATAAAGATAACTGTGGTGTCAATAGGCAATAATCTCAGGTGGCAACTAATCTAATACAATCTTCATTTATGGACTTTACTTTTTTTGCTGACCTAAATCACCTGCTTTATCCATGGCTCTGGTGTACCATCTGTTCTCAACAGTTTTCAATCAATGGCAAGTTTAATGAAGGGTTATTTTACAGTCTAAACCAAAGACACGTTTATATCACACAGTTCAACCTTGTTCTCATTATAACCTTTTTGCTTTCATTACCAATATGTGCCAGAGTGCAGGACACGAAGGTTAACAAAAGCAGCTTGTGACGAACTTGGTTTTGAACACATTAGGACCACACCCCACACCTATATGGACAGAGGGGATAAAGCCCTTGCTTTAGAACATGTGGCATGTGATATCCCACTGATAGCAGCAAGTACAACTGGTAACACATACTTCAACACCCTCTTCATACATATTTACAATTAGTATATCTGACTCAATTGTTACATTACAAACAGGTGAAACACGTTACCTGTGAAAACCCAAGAACCTCCACTATGAATTACTAAATCTATCTGTGTGTGTGTATGTGTGTATATATAAAGTAACACACACACAAAACTAGTAGATTTCCCATGGTATTGTTCACAGTGAGTCAGAGACTTAACGGGAACAATGTCTTAACAGCACTGAGGATAAGTTTAGGATGTACCTGGATGGGATCTCAGGATCTAGCAATACTTTCAGGTGGGCTCCAAGGGTCGGAAGCACTGGGAGGGGCTCCCAGGGTTCCAGGAGGACGACAGGGAGAGGCTCTAAAACAGTGTGGCAGGTCCTGAGATTTGGGATTGCTGGGAGAGGGATCCTAGAATCAATAGGAATGGGGTTCACAAGGTCTGGGAGCTTTTCGGGCAGTTATGGGTTCAGGGAGCACTGGGATTCTGAATAGGGTTTTATGAGCATTAAGGTGGTGATGGTTATTATTCCCATGTGAGAAATTCATAACATAAAAGCAGATTTGTAATGTATTTATAGAAATTCATCACTTCCCTGAAATAAAAGTTTTAAAAACTTGGTCCCCATCTTCTTTCAAATTATTTTGGATAAAACAAGAAACTCTCAAATCCTCATAGGATAAGGGGGCACACCCTAATACCTATCAAACTCCTGTTGATGCACAGATTGAATGTTGGGAAATTCTGCAAACTGCACACACTCGGAATGCACAGATATGATTGAAAGCTCTCTTAATTGTTGAGGTAAAAATATCCAATCAAAGCCCAGGCTTTTGAGATAGACTGAAGCATTCAATAAAAAAAACATTAATGAAGGTATTAAAAGACACAAAAGACAATTCAGTGGTCAATTTAATCATGCTCTTGTGAAATATGTATTTTTTATAATTTCCAGACAGCATTTTGGGTGATTTCCGAGAACCCAGTGGTCAGTTTGTACAATCAAAGGGTGATTATACAGTGTTCCTGATGACATCACTCGATAATTTCCGGCAGCCATGTTGGATTACAAGCAATTGAATGTTGCTTTCAGATTTACACAATCTCACCACCAGCATGAAATGGTGAGTGCTGAGATCAGCAACAACATTGATCAACTTTGAAGCTAGTATAATTCTAAATATGATACATTTAGTACATCGGACTAATATAAATTGTCAGGTCAGTGTAGCTTTACCCTGCCTCTAACACTGTTGACACTGATTTTCCCAAAGTAGAATATACCATCGACATTTAAAATGATTCCATGCAAGTTCTGTATTTTACCTCAGAAATAATTCTGATTTCATTCTAGTAATTTCAAGATGCTAATTGAACTTTGGTGGTTGCAAACTATTTTTTCCCCAATCTTCGGTGGGGAAGGTTTCCAATGCTTGTCGTTTCCTTAAACACATTCCATTGCAGTTAGCTTCAATGATATTTAAGTTGAAGCTTCTCAGTCTTCAGTCAGTAAGTGTACCATGAGGTACAGTACTGAACCTCACAGGTGAACAGCTTCAATTGCCAGTCTGTGGTAAATTGCTAGATCTCATTTTTCTCCCCTTTTCTTTTTCTCACTGGGATACAGTCCCATCGCCAGCCCCCACCACCCCCCGCCACCCCATCCCAGGGGAATTCCAGCCAAACACTTACACATCCCCGAGCCCATTTTCCAGCAAGAGTCACTGGTCCATAATCCCTTCCCTAGTCCAATCCACCAAGTCTAATTATAGCACCAGTATTACGGCCCTGGGTGAGACCGATGACTGTTAATACCCTACCACACTCACTGTCAGCGCTCACACATTAATAATGGCTGCATGGGGGTGAGGTATCTTTGGCAACCAGCACCTTGCCACGGAGTTAACACCTTTCAGGAGAGGAGGGATGGGGAGAAAACTGGCCAGAAGAAAAGACCACTGCCCTTTTACCTCTAGAACCTGGATTCAAATTCTAATGGCCTCCCCTCCTTTTTAGAAGGTCTTGACTCATGTTGGGGTACATTTTCAAGGGCACTGTTTGCACTACCTGCCTGCCAGTCCCAAAGCATCTCTTTCTGTGCCCTGCCAAAGCTTTCTCATAATCTCTGTGAATCTTCTTTCCATCCTCGTCTTACAATTGCTACATCTTCTAAAGAGGAAGCTCTTTTTTTTTTGGCCTTTTTTTTACTCCTTCAGACCACTTGATTCTTTCAATTACTCAAGGACAATTTCTTCATGCCTGGCAAGTCTAACCAACTGCTCCCACCTCTTACCTTTAAACAGGTCTATTGCAGTCCTCCTTCACCCAGTGACAATCTTGGCCTCACCATCTGATCCCAGATGGAACTCCCACATCTCCTCCATCACTAATGCTGCCTCCAGGAACCTTAGTTTTCTCTTGCATGCCAAACATTTCTTTTCCCTTCAACAACTCTTAACTCCTTATAAAACACAAGTCAATTTAAGACTTGAATCCTGGTCCCATACCTGGCAAAGCTCCTCTAATACCTCTCTTGTGGACCCATCCACTCCTGCACAGAATGCAATAAAAAAGCTTGATCTCTTACAGGGAATCACTCTTTCACTTCTAACCTCTCGCTCCCCTTCACAGCCTTTCTCGTCTCTTTCTGTTTCATCATTGCTTCTGTAAGTATGCCATACCATAATATGCCATACCATAGCATTTCTCTACTCCCAGCACCCTCACTGTGTTAAGATCACACGGTTTCTTACTTTAACTCATACTTTCCCAGGACCTCAAAACTGTTACATTGAGTCTACAGCACAGAAACAGACCATTTGGCACAACTGGTCTATGCCGGCATTTATGCTCCGCACAAGCCTCCTCCTTCCGTACTTCATCTACCCCTATCAGCATACCCTTCTATTCCTTTCTCCTTCATGTAATTATCTAGCTTCCCCTTAGTGTGCATCTATGCTATTTGCCTCAACTACTACTTGTGGTAGCGAGTTCCACATTCTCCTGAATTCACTATTGAATTTATGAGTGACTATCTTCTATTGCTGACCTTTAGTTTTGGACTACCCGACAAATGGAAACACCTTCTCTATGTCTACTGTATCAATCCCTTTCATTATCTTAAAGGCCTCTATCAAGTCACCCCTCAGCCTTCTCTTTTCTAGAGAAAAGACCCCCAGCCTGTTTAGTCTTTCCTGATAAGGATATCCTCTCAGTTCTGATATTATCTTTGTGAATCTTTTTTTGCACCTTCTGCAATGTATCTATATCCTTTTTATAATATGGAGATCAGAACTCTGCACAGTTCTCCAAGTGTAGTCTAACCAAGGCTCTGTACAAGTTTAACATAACTTCTCTGCTTTTCAACTCTATCCCTCTAAAAATCAACCCCAGTGCTTGGTTTGCCTTTTCATGCCCTTAATAACCTGCATCACCAGTTTTAATGATTTGTGTATCTGTACCCAGAGATCCCTTTGCTCCTCTAACCCATACGTGGCCTCCTTTTTCTTCCGACCAAAATACACCACCTCACACTTATCTATATTGAAATTCATTTGCCAATTACATGCCCATTTCGCAAGTTTATTAATGTCCACTTGCATTTTAATGCATTCTTCCTTTGTATTAACTACATCCCCCAATTTTGTGTCGTCCGCAAATTTTGAAATTGTACTTCCGAGTCCAGAGTCCAAATCGTTGATGTAAATTGTGAACAACAGTGGTCCCAGCACCAATCCCTGTGGAACACCACTTCCCAACTTTTGCCAGTCTGAACAGCTAACCTTCCTTAACCCCTACTCTCTTCTCTGTTTTGTAGCCAGCTTGCTATCCATTTTGCTGCTTGTCCTCTGATTCCACATGCTTTGACCTTAGTCACAAGTCTACAATGCGGCACCTATCGAAGGCCTTTTGAAAATCGAAATATATTACATCTAATGCATTACCCTTGACTACTCTTTGTTACTTCTTCAAAGAATTCAATAAGGTTGGTCAAGCATGACTTTCCCTTCTGAAATCCATGCTGACTATTCTTTGTTATAATTTGGTTCTCTAAATGTCTTTCCTATTACTTCAAGTAAAGATTCCATTATCTTTCCTACCTCCAAAGCTAAGCTAACTGGTCTAAAGTTCCTTGGACTTGTTCTATCTCCCTGTGGAACTCTTCAGTCCCTCAATTACCAACTCCACCTTCAATATTTAGGGTTTTAAAACACGAGCATGATGACAATAATTAATACTTCCTCATTTACCTCATGTTCTCCTTTATTTTTCCATGGTTTCTGCACTGTGGGCTTTGGTCTTTTACACTGGGTTTCTCAATTAATAGAATAAAGCATGTGTTTCCACTTTACTAGCCAACTATCAGTTTGCTGACACCCAGCTTGAGTTTCAATTCAACTACTCACACGTACCGTCGCTCAGCCAACAAGCTTGTACTCAAACATGGCGCGTCACGTGACCTGTGATGAGTATTAGGAACACCCTATACTCTCAGTATATGGTAGCTGCGTTATATGTGTCACAGACTGTGACAGGAAACTGTGATTGCTTTAACATTAAAAACAGCCATCACAGCATCACCTACAGGAGTAACAAATATTTCAGAGAAAACAAGTCTTCAATGAATGGCACGCCCCACCTGCCAAATTTAACGGCCCGGAAATTGCCAAGGCTAACAGGGATCACTGTTATTTCAGGGCAAATGAAAGAGCAAGTTCCAGCGAGCGCACCTGCACAGTCAAATACGGAAATCCAGAAATTGCTCTCCCATTTGCCCTGCTCATTTTGAAAACTGCGTGGTGAGATTCTTCTGTTATTTTACATTACATTACGATTTTTCTTTGTTAGTAAGGACTGAAAAAGTTCACTGGGCTGCCATCCCCGTACTCCTGGATATCACTATCTGCAATAGTGTCGAGTGACATATAGATTAAATAAAAAAACAGACCTGGACATTTTTAATTAAGGTTAAATTTCAAAGCAACTTTTTGTTGTTTTGCCACACAAATAGGAGTATAACTGATTTTTCTGATCGCATTTGAAGTGTATAAAGGTTCACTGGGTCACATTTCAAAGCTGTTGAGTGATTTTTTTAATTCTTGTTTTCTTCTGAGTCCACGGGTGGGGGTTTATTTAACAGGCAAAGTCTGCCACTTTACTGGTCGTCTAATACTAGCTTTATCTCAATTAGTCTTCCATCATGTTATGTCAAATAGAATTTTTTTGTTGATTTTATAATGGCAACAGACATGGGTCAATATAATGTCACTATGGCTACTCTACATTAAATTGCTGTCAATGATAAATGACATAATACCATGAAATCCCAAATTATATCTCTAAATAGCAAAACATTTATTGACGTGGTAACGAGCAACCGTACATAGTTTTCTCATGTGAAGCATAGGAAGGGGGATTCTGCATGGGAATTATTTTTGTTTTATTCTTAAACTATGGATTAATTGTAGAGTAATCTCTGTTGGAGTCTAGAAGTGAGATAGAACTGTGTGTATTAGTGTGATGAAATGGTAACTCTTTTTTTTGCTGTACACGTTCTTCTGAGGATCAGGCTTGAACATAATCACCATCAGTTATTAGAGGCAGTCTGTTTATCCTGCTTCTAACACATAATGTAAGTTAAAAGCAAAATAAATAAATTACCCCAAAGCAAACCAGCATATGAGCATTTTTTAAAATCATACAAACACAAAAAACAAACAGAACTTCACTTTTGTAGTCTAGGCAACCCATGCTGCACAGAATTAAATCACTTGATTCCTCAAGTGGATCTTCACTTTCTCTCTTCAACTTGACATTTTTTTTAATTAAAAATTATCTATAAGCAGCAAGAGAACAGGACACCCTTGCTTCACAGTCCAATTTAACTGTTTTTTTTTGGAAAATCACAGAGATAAGATAGCTTCTCCAGGGAGAATATTAATTGTTTTAAGACTGAAAACAACTACCTGTAAAAATTCAGCTGTTCAGTACATTAAATGAAAAGTTATGTTTTGGAGTACCCCAACAACTATAGGCTGGTATATCTACAACTAATCCTGGCTCTATTCCTGGAATCCACTGTAAACGACAAGCTCTCGCAAGTCAACAATCACAGCCAACCTAACTGGATTGCTCTTACAAACAGCCGGCACAGGCTCAATGGGCCGAATGGCCTCCTTCTGTGCTGTAATGATTCTATGAACCTATTATTTACTCACCAATTTGGCTTCCATCTTCTCTCTAATTAAAATAAGTTAAATTCTGAGATTCTCTGTCCGTAACTTATAATTACATAGAATTTTACAGCACAGAAACAGACCGTTCATCCCAACAGGTCTATGCTGGTTTATGGTCCACATGAGCCTCCTCCCACCTTACTTCATCTCACCTTATCAACATATCCTTCTAGTCCTTTCTCCCTCATGTACTTAAATTACTAAATTCTTCATCTGTCTACTCTGAACCCCTTACAATGCATCAATGTCATTTTGAAGGTTGAGTGGTCACAATTTTGCTATAAATGCATAAAGCAAGTGTCTGGTGAAGGACATAGATGGAGTTCTACTAATCTTTTCAACTTCAACCATTTGGTCAGGGTAAACTAAAGAATTGTTCAAAAGAAAATTACTACATACAAATGCTTTGTAGATAAATGCCTGAAAGTCCAGGCCTGCTCTTTTATGAGATTATTGCCTTGCTATAACAGGGCTTTTTTGTAGAAAGTCCTTTAGCTGGTAAAAAATGCAATGCCTCCTAAATATGTATCAATTCCAACTGTGAAACTATTGACAATATCACAAAAGTAAATAAAATGGTAGGTTAACAAATGAGCTGAAAAGACTATTTTCATGTTTAACTGTGACTGATTCTTGATCAAGACGTAATTGATGGATACATCATAAAATAGATGATACAAAGTTGTCAAAAGTCAAAAAGATTAACGCACATATAACTCTTACCACATCAAAAAACACGTTTACCACATCAAAAAACACGTTTACACAGATTCAGAAGTTCAATTTTGTAGACAAAAGTATTCAACTTCCTTTAGACCATATCAAACAAACAGCTGAACCAGTGACTGATGTCATATCGGAAGATGTGGGGACCATTCTGTACCCCAATAAAGACCAGTCATGAATAATCAGTTTATCTGTTTTTTGGGTGGTCTTGATTTAGGGGCAATGTTGTCCAGGACACTGGGAGAACTCCCTGCTCTTCTTTGAATGGTGCCGTGGTATCTTAAACCTTCACCTGAACCATTGTTAAAGACAGAAAGATTTTTGTTCAACACCTCATCCAAAAGATGAAATAGCAAAGAAACTGGCAATAAAATATATGAATTCCAACAGTGAATCTCCCACGAAACACATTTTACATATTAAAACAACAAATTTAGAAACATGTTCAACAGAAGCAAAATGCCATGCTTTATTTACATGATCAGAAAGTTTAATTCTTTCCATCATCGTGTGTCAAATGGCACCTATAGCATGTGAAGAAGTGTCTATCCCACTATATAAATGTCACAAAAGTGTCTACCCCCACACTTGCAGCTGGTTGGCTAAAATATCAATTACATCAAACAGCAACTAATCACTATTAACTGAAAGAAGCCAATTGCCTCACTTACCACTAAACTAGGAAAGGTACAAATAAACAATTAGCAAACAGGAAACTTATCAATTAAGATTTGACAAACAGCAAAAAAAATGTGACCAACTACTGAGTAGCAGACGAGGAACAACAAAATCTCAAAACAAGTTTTGGAAGTGTTTCAAGCCACCATCTTAGGTACTCAGTTACGCAATGATATAATACTAAAAATACATTTTCTAACTTAACAAACGCAAAAAAAATGCCAAAATGCAGATGGAAATCTTAAAAGTTATCTCCATAAAGTTGCCTTTTCTGTGTTTGAAATCTCTACAATAATGTCTCCCTCCATATGCCTGTTGTTCTCTCAGGAGCCTAGGGATTGAGTTTCAGTTGCTTTCTGCTTTGTGCTGCCTTCTGCTCAGCTTTCTCAGCCTTCTTTGTGCCTTAGAATTCTGCTCCATCATACAAGGACAACCTACGACCCCAAAGTCTGCACATGAATGATCAGGCTCTATTTTCCCTGGCATCTTCTTTTGGAAAGTTTCATGCTGCCTTATTAATTTTATTATATGTTTATTTGCTCCTCATATTTTTTGATTTATCATTTCTGGCCATTTTATCCACCCTGTGCCAGATTCACCAAGGCAAGTTCTCCACTCTGTGGCCAGATTTCTTGATGTGCTTCAAAATGGCAGGACACCACAGGGTTGCTCTCAATTGCTCCCAACCAGCACTGCACATCTCAATTAGCGCATGTCCGAAGTGTTAGTCACCTATTTTGTTTACAGCTGGCAAGTTGCATGGATGAACAGGACATGCAGAAAAAAATAATGGCAGCTTACCCGCAAATGTAAATGCCTAAATAAATGCAAGAGACGCAAGACTAAGAATTTTTCTTACCTCTATTAGCTTCCGTTCATAGGTGTTAGCCAGCTCATCGTTATCGACCACGGGTTTAGGTTCTGGGATCATAAGATCTGTATCACCACTCCGCAGATTTGGAAGAACTAAATGAGACCAGATAGTAAGACAAATTTGAAATTGTGCAGCTATTTGTGTTACTTTCTGCATAGAAGTTTATAATGATTAAACATTATTACACATTCAAACATAATTCAATTACCAACATTACGATACCTTCAGCTGTCTGAACACTTTGGTTGCCTTGGCAACGGGCAGTTGAAAAGACTATCTGTAATCACCAGGTATTGTTCTGTGATTTATAAATGCGAGAGGTTCGAGGATTTCTTGACATTCACCTGAGGAAGGAGGAAGCCTCCGAAAGCTTGTGGATTTTAAAATAAAATTGTTGGACTATAACTTGGTGTTGTAAAATTGTTTACAATTGTCAACCCCAGTCCATCACCAGCATCTCCACATCATTTCAGCTATTGTCCTTTAGGCATAGTCAGATTTTTTAAAAACACTTTCCTGTGATGTGACATTGAAAAGTAAGCTAAATTACATTTCTTCGGCACACGTACTAAAAAGCCATAGAAGCTTAGAAGGGATGAATTAATTTTGATGTTGTCAATATCAGACCATTAGCGGTGGGAAAACTGGAAACGTACAATACAAAAACAACACAAATATTCATTTGCACTATTTACGATATGGCCAGTGAATAATTCAGTATTACTCACTTCTCAATGTATTCTGAACTTACCCGCTTATTGGTCTTTTTGTAGTTTGATACCAGCTACCTTTTGAAATGATAATTCAAATCCTAATTGACCCAAACCCAGTGCATTGCCTTCAATGTCGTTCACTGGCAAGCTTGTGCTGGATTGGCCAAGGCAAGTTCACCACTATGCGGCCAGATTTCTTGATGTGCTCCAACATGGCAGCAAACCACAGAGCCCTCCCAATCTAAGAGCATCTTAAGAAGATATTTTGTACTTCAAGGTGCCACCAAATAACTAATAGATCCTGATTCATTGTGTCTGACGGGTATGTTGAATTATCTGAGCTGTGTTAATTAACTTAAAACAATACCAGCACATACAAATGACACTCAAGTAATAACATATGGCTTAAAGGTTTAAACTCTCAAGTTTGGGGTACAAAATTAATAAAACAACCTCCAGGTTAAGTTCATTGTTGAAGTATCCTAATGGGAAATCTGCAGATTTTTTCTCAAAATATCATTCAACATTATGTAGGTGTAACAAGGACTGCAGTTGGCAATCAAATGAGAAAGTTAGGATTAAAATAACTTATTTAATTTGTTCTCACAAATTCACTTTTGCTGAACTGCACAAGTAGCATTTGTATAAATCAGTATCTGTATTTACAGCATAAATAATTTTCTGTAGGAATTCATTCTCTTTTCAACCAGTCTTTGTCCCAGTGCCAAAAAGCAGAGTGTTCCTTGTGGTCCCATGACATTCACATAAGAGAATTAACAATATAACAAGTTAATTAGGAAATGTACTCTATATTGGGATAATTAAACAAAATTGGAGAGAAAGCGTATTGTAGGCTGTGTGCATCAATCTATTCCTTCCCCCTTGTGTATGACACAGATTCTACTGAGATCTTTTTATATTGCGCCAATACTGCCGGGTTCCCAAATCTCTAAAAATGGGTCTTTCTAGCAGCCATTCTTAGCGTTCTGGCAGTTTTGCACATGACCTGTAGCTGACTGTGTAAAGCCTTTGCTTCAGAAACCTGGCAGCAGAGTATGGATCTCAAGCAATATAAACTCACCTATTGTGGAACATGATCACAAGGCCAGAGGACAGACCATGCTTAACACATTATTCACTCTTGTCCACAGGGAATAAGTAAAAATTACCCAATAGTGAATGATGAGGAAAAACCCAAGAAAAATACCGTAGCTATTTAATCAATCAAAACTCCCTATTTTACTGACTAATTTGTCCTCTTCACGCAAAGAATAATTGCGAGCAGTCCACTGGGCTAATAAGTACTTACACCACAACTACCATGCATGGTACTCTAAATCTTATGACACTATGTGGAATCAGCATCGTGATGTCAAACTTAACAATCTAATGATCGTTCTGTAACAGTTTACTCTGATCTGATCATAAATACTCAAGCGAAGGAGTAAGTACAACACTGAGTATTTACTACAAAAGAAATGAGATCAGTGCAAGCCTGCCGAGTAACGTCAAGTTCAAATTGATTGCTTGGTTTCAGTGGTTGCATTCTACAAGCTTGGGGCAAGTTTCCGTGACTGCCATAACGAGCTCCATTGTTTCAGTTTTCCAGCTTCGGCCACCGGTAAGTTAACAAGTAATTGCATTGAAGAAAGCCAGTGATTTCAAAAGATAAAGTATGCAAGATTAAGACATACCCTGTTAAAAACACTTAAAAATCCCCTTGTTTTAGTTTTAATTTAAAGCATAAACAAGACACAGGCTTTGGGTCCAGCAAACTACAGATAATGTACAATTAGTGCTATCATGGACTCAACTCTATCTATTTCATTTTATGAGGGAGCTGAAGAACCACACGTGGAAATTCCAGCAAGTTAACATGGTCAAATTTCTCTCCATCTTGAAATGCCCAAGAGAAACTGTAAGCAAGGCCTGAAAAGCTTCCCTCCCCCCATCTACAAAGGTGTGCAAAGCCTATCTAACCTTGCAGTACTCATCTTAACTAGTGGTTTTCTACAGTGCCTTCAACTCAGGAAACATCATATTCCATATTGTATTTGATCATCTCAGTCAATATATGTAATCTTCAATCACATGATTTCTAAATGAAAGTAATAAGTACTGTATGCAAAAATGAAAACCAATTTTTTCAAAACTTAGAAAATATAACAATTAACTACCTTTCTTTGGAAAGAATTAAAATTTGAGAATTTACAGCAATCACAGATTATCTATGCCAACTTGTTCAGACAGTATAATTTGACTGACATATTCATATATTTTATCCAAGACAGTGCAGTTTAACATTTTCCTCTATGGAATTCTGAAACAGCAACTGTCTACTACTCAGATTAGTAAATGAGCTCAAGTTAAACACTGAAGGTGAGAGTATTGATCCACTAACAAAATAGTTATCCTTAATTGATATTAAACTTAAATAAATCACAACTCGTTTATTCTTGAGGGTTGACAATGCCAGAAAAATATCAAAACATTTCACTGAGTATGCACAGTGCTGTCACAAATCATGAAATTTTTGTTGAATTTGTTAATGTACACGTCAAAAAATACCTGCTGTATTTTGTTCTCCAAACAACATCTATGCTTTGCTATCAGGCAGGGAAGTGATTTAAAATGGCTGGCTGCTATGCATGAAAGCTACAGAGGTTAGGCTCTGAGATCCACAGAGTATTAACTCTGCACATCTGAAAAACGCTAGTACTGTCAATATTCCCAGAATAGTAGTTGATCATCACTGACAATCAGAATACTTAGGCACCCATTGCAACATTGACAAGATAGTTACCCCTAATAATGAATTTAAATCGAAATTGTCAGAGCATATTTATCCTCCTCAGAGTTGACAATGCCAAAATATCAATACATTCCTCTAAAAGCATAATTGTTTAGCTGTGAGAACATTCCTAAATTAATCATAAATTCGGTCCTAACTAGAGAGGCCGATGAGATTTGTATTAAAACACAACTCAGTAATACAATATAAAGTCTTCTCTCCCACGAAACATCAAGGTACACACAGTAAAAGATATCCATAACGTTCAGACAATTTCAGTGCTATTAAATAAGAAATAACTTTGGTTCCAAGTGTTTAACAAGTGCCTTTTGTTCACCATATGAGTTTCCTCTTGTGTATTTACCTTCGTACGAGTGAAGGAATTTAAGAATTCATTGCTGTACCAACATGTAAAACAGTTTTAAAGAAATACAATTCCAAAGACGTCAACTACTAATATCAAAGACTCTACATTTATTCCTTAAGGGCGCATTTAGATTGCCATTTTCACATGAATACAATGTGAGTTCAGGTGTGCATCAATGTAAACTGGCAGTATAACTCATGGATCTGGTCCCGATTTGATTTCTGAATGGACAGAAAGTCAACTAGTGTGAGCTCACCTCCAGGAGTATATCAGATCGTCATACCAGTTCGATTTTGCTTCAAGTCCTGTTTATAATGTTAGTAGAGAGCTAAGAATCCCACCCACATACTCCTCGCAATAAAAAATTGAACACTTGAGACTCAGAGCTCTACGCCAGCACCTGTGGCTCACCTCAATGTGGCCTGCAATGATGCACAGTCAGCAATATAACTCTGGTCTACCAGATACTGCTCTGAGACCACTAGCTGTAATATAAGAGAAACTGACCATCCCTCCTGCCATGTCTGACTGATGTGTCTGTTTGAAGACAAAGATCCATAAACTGAAAATAATGCTGTGTTGAGTTCACAGCCATTTACAACTAGTTCTTAGGTGCTTTGCACAATGAGGATGATGTTGAAGATAATGGTGGTGATTATTATTAATGAACATTCGATGAAGCCTCTCTGGAAATGTTGCAGTGTTTCAAAATGTCTGAGAACTTTCACAGGTTAGAGTTCTTACCCCAAATCTTGAAATATCTTCAATAATACAGCCTAAGTATGCTTGGGGTGGTGATGCTCAAACTATAACTAGTCAAGCATGTCCTCTCTTATGTACATTTTTAATAACAGTTTTTACATTTCCATAAAAGATGAAAAGTTCACCTTTATGAAGAAATCAACAATCAAATGTTATGTTGTATATGTACAAGAAGAAAATTCTGTTCAGCTACCTCTTGACATGCTTTCCTTGAAAATAAAGTGTCCCTGGAGATTTCAACTTGGTTAGCCTGCATTCGAAAATTCAACACAGCCAACTGTGCACCATCTGCCAGAGGCCTGATAGTCCTTCCTGCTTTAGCTTCACATCACATATTTAAGTTCTGGATCAGCTCAGGTTAGGGCAGTCATTACCTTCTAAATTTCTATCCCAAGAGCCAAAGGTGGTAATTCAGATAACACAGCACTGTGCCATCTACCCCCGAATTACAATGTTCCCATATTTTCCTTTACATAACAAGTTGTGTTGTATAATGCCAATTTTGTTTAAAAATGCACTTAAATTTCAAAATAACGTACCTAAGTAATATATTCTGTATAGTACATTTCCCTGTATTCCACTATAGAGCACAATTGTATTACTGCATCAGAATACAGTACCATCTTTCTTATTCTTTGATCTACGTACTGCCAATAAGTAATTCAAATCTAAAAGACATCTGACTTTCTAAAAAAAATTTAACCATATATTCCAAAGAATAATAAATACAAGCAAATACACAGCTGTGGTTGAATCTCAGGATTCTGAATATCAAATAAACTGTTCAAGTCTTCATTTATGATTGAAAATCTAAATTGACAAATTACTGCCTTATATCTTACATGCCTTATATACATATGTATTATATATATATTAAATATATATATATATATAGCTGAGAAAGGACTGTGAAGATAGGGGGCTAAAATAGGGCAAGCAGGGAAAGATACAGCGGGATGAGGGAGAGGCAGGTGGAGTGAGGAAAGGGAAAGGTACAGTATCGTGATGGGCCGGATAAGAGTTAGAGGTCTGCAGGGTGGATTACAGAGCAGGGTTAGAGACTAAAGGAAATGGATGCATTGTTGAGACAAGTGACACGAGTACTTTAAGTTCGGGGAGGAGGAGCATGGAGTATGGGGGGGGGAGGTACAGGTACTCCAGTGACAGGGAGGAAAGTAACGGGTTGGATGATCTGCAAACTACTTAATGAAGACTGGCAAAAAATCACCACAATGAGTCAATAGAAAGTCATTGAAATAAAGTGCAAATATCTAAAATGATGGAAAGGCATGGCCGAGCCACACACAACAAAAAAAGGCAAGAAATTTAAGAAAACTAGAGAGACAAAGAAAGGAAGAAAACTGGAGAAAAAAAGAAAAAAAAATTACAAATCCAGGAGGTCTGAGATGAAATCAGAAAACACACAAGAGACAAACCAGTCCTGAAAATAGATTTAAAAAGTGGCCAACATTGGTTGGAATCGTGCAGAAGATAAAAGTTTGAGAGATCAGATTTGCAATGGGAGGGAGAATTAAAGCAGCAAGCCAAAAGTAGATGAAGGTCACACTTGCAGACAGAGTAGAAGTGTCTGTCAAAGCGGTCACCTAATCTTTGTTCAATTTTCCTATTGTAGAGGAGGCCACACTGTGAGCAGTAAATCCTGGAGGAAGTAATCATAAATCACTGTTTCACATGCAGTAGTGTTTGGGGCTCCAGACCCTGGTGTGGAAAATGATGAATTAACAGGTGTCACATCTGCAGGATAATGTGTTTGCATCCAGCCCAGACTAACAGGATGAAAATCTCCTCTCTCTCACAGCTTAGGAGTCTAATGTGAAATAAATTTGTGCAATCTCAGTCCAGTTCTTACAGGTCCAGAGCACAAGAGTGCCTGGAATTTAGGAGTCTCACCCCATAATGATGGCTAGTATGCAAAGTACAATTGTCACACCAGTGTTAAAGTAGGCGCTCAACTAAGGTAAATTGTCCAAGTCCAGTAGAGGAGCTTTACTCTGCATCTAGTCTATGTAAAACCTGTCTGGGAGTATTCAACACTGACAGTGGGTGCAAAGGTGAAAAGAGGTCAAATTCCATAGCACCAGAACTCTCACCTTGGTATACACAAAGTTTGGCACTTTTTTTGTAAATGAAATATTAACTACCAACAACTTGTTGACCACGTCAGGGACAAAACTGGAAAACTTACAATAAACTCATTGGTCTAAGTTCTAGAAACGAGGATGGTGGGATAGTTGATATGGATAATTTCATGCAACAATGAATTTCCCTGTAGGAATTGTCCAATTTACCCATGTACATATGAAAGATAGCAAAAGAAAATTGGTCTAAATGTCTTCTTCAAAATGATGTTGGCTAAAGTTATCTTTCTTACCATGTCTCATTCAGAAATGTACAATTTTTAGTATACATAATAACCTTTATTAATAATTTTTTCACCTCAGCTTTATCACATAGATGCACTACATTCTTGACTCTAGTTCTGGTTTAAAAATTCTGAGTGATACCTTCTAACACAATCCTACAAACTATGCCTGCCAATATTCAAATACGGAGGCTTCTGGAAGTTATACAAGCACAACACAGATAGAGATTACAATCAGTGATGCAGAATAAAACACTTTATACAATACATATTTACATGGTTTATACCTCCACTAAATCACTGCTTTTTTCAAACTGTCAGAACAAGAGTGATCGGATATCTCATACACCACCTGCTCCCAATGTACATTCTGTCTATTTTACTGGAATTGGAATCTTTTTCCAGTGAGAATTAAAATGAATATTACCTGTTGCTTTTTTCTCCTCATTTCAGGCATTTGATAATAAAAATTCCATTAAAAAATGTGTTCATACTGTACACATCACTTCACAGCATCTCACTACATCTGACAAAAATGTAACTTTCTTTGAGGATTTTTTAAACTAAAATATATTGCATAAATCGAGCACACTGGGGAGCAGAGGTTTTTCAAGTTGAACCACTTGTGTCAAAGCGGTTGTAACCCACTCATGACTACAGCAATTGAGAGTCATGAAGTCTCACTCATAATGACTAGTATTAACACATAACCTCCGTATAAATATATTGTTTAGTGCCGTTGCATACACTCACCCTTATTTTACATAACTGATTAAAAATACCAGCATTCCCTCAACTCATTCAATAGTTTTTAGGATTACAATAGGCCGGATCTTGTTGGAAAAATAACAGCGTGTAAACGACAGGCACCATTATTAATGTGCAAATCGGCCAGCAATTTCAGGGGATTAGGGGGCACACCATCAGTTACGAATCTCCAGAATTTGCTGGTCGATTTACACTGCTCTGCCAGTTGCTTCACACAAACGGCATCTCGCCCTTAGCCTCCCCATTATTTTTAAGAACTTGCACATTAATTACACATTAAACTCACCACAGAAAGTTAAGTCTGATAATTAACAATGCAAGTATCTTTTTAACGACCTGATCATTGTTAATGCAGTGCCAATCAATCACTCTGGCCCAGAAATTGAATAATTTAAACTGTGGAGTCTCATTCCTCCAGTTGGTGATTTGTTCTTGGAGATTTTTTTAAATGTCAAAATTTTAATTTTAATTTTTTTGTCTTACTTTTCCTTTCTTGAAAATTACCCCCTGCGTCCATTAACAAAGCATTTATTTTTGAACTTAATATAAAAGTGGAAAACCATCTAATTTAGTTTGGATTATGCCACATTATACCATTCATTTTGGTAAGGGAGAAAAAGAGTAAAATAGGGCCAGTGACCAGTGGACACAGATCTAAGGTAATTGACAAAAGAGCCAGAGGTGAAACGAGGAGAAAGTCTTTTATGCAGCGAGTCATTATGATCTGGAATGCACTGCCTGAAAGGGTGGTGGAAGCAGATTCAATAATAACTTCCAAAAGGGAATTGGATAAATACTTGAAAAGGAGAAAATTGCAGGGCTATGGGGAAAGAGCAGAAGAGTGGGACTAATAAGATAGCTCTTTCATTGTGCTGGCATGATGAGCTGAATGGCCTCCTTCTGTGCTATAAGATTCTATAAGTTCATATTGTCAAATCTGAACTATTGAAACTCAGATTCTTTTTCATAAATCAGGTCTCCTAATTCAAATATCAGATTCTCACAAATAGCAGCACTACCTCACTCCTAAATCACAATGCTGACTCTATTTAGATCTATGTTTAAAAATTACACATTCAGTTTAACAACTCATATATTTGTTCACACAAACTTGGTTCTGAAATGATAAAACACAATCCATCAATGCTCTGCTAACATCATTGACATTTTTACAAAATGATCCATTTAAAAATAACTTGTTTTTAAATACAGGAGGAGTCATGAGCCTTTCGTAATGAGATATTTGAAATCAGATTACAGGAAATTCAAATCCAGCATTACATTTACCTGGAAATTGGTCTGACATACACAGTTTGTGCCAATAAATTAAAGAGGAATTAAATCCCAGCAGTGAGATTACTTTTACTGCATTATTCATTTAGTTACTGTGACCTTTTCTCAGCTGCTTCTCATTCCTCTGGTCAAAGCACTCCATGCTTATTTACTCAGGTCTCCGAGGTTGGCATGAATTTTACTCCTCATTAAGAATTATTGGTGATTTATGCCACAATCACCTCATTCTCATTTATATGATGTAGCTTTCTACACTAACAATCACTACATGATAATATTTATTTCAAGTTTTATAACAATTTCATCTGCATTACATTGTAGAAAAAATCCAACTTCTACATTAGAGAATAAATGATGACGAGGAATGCATTATCAGCTTCTAATGTACTCTACAGATTTGGTTGACAACATGGAACAAAAACAATGCTTGAACATTGGAATTCAGACCATACCGTCATGGGAGGGTCTTGGTGCAATTTAGGTTAAAAATGCTACTATTGAGCTAAACTCAAGGAGTTACATTCATATGACAGCAAGGCTAGCATGTACAACTCAAACTTCAGATGGCATGTTTGAACCTGCAACCTAGGCCATGATTTTAACATGGCGGCGGCGGGAAGTCAGCGGATTTGTGTGTGGGGAACCAGGAGGCAAAGTGAGCGCGTTTAAATCTGCAATCGTATCTCAATTGCAGTCAATTACCTTCGCATCTGAGTTTCGTGTCTCCAAGCTGCGCAGTGGGTCTACTGCACAACTGAATGATGTGATTTAAAGCCCACTATTTAGAGGGCCAGTCCAAGAATGGATTTTGTAGGAGAAAGGAGAAATGGAGTCCAGGAAAGCAAAGGCTGCCCCTAGATTTAATGATACCTCCCTGGATGTATTGCTGGCTGCAGTGAGAGCCAAGAGGGAGGTAATGTTCCCAATGGATGGCAGGAAGAAACCTAGCTCTGTAACCAAAAATGCTTGGCTGGAGGTGGGAGGTGAGCTGCAGGGAGTACGGAGCCCAGGTCTTGGGTACAAGTGCAGGTAGCATTTTAATGACCTAACCAGGTCAGGAAAAGTGAATACAGTTGCTGATTCACCCACATCCTGTATTGTTCAAGACCCCCCCCCCACCCCCCACACCGTCACTCTGTGTCGGCACGCCTGCCCATCACATCACTCCTCACAACAACTTAAGTGTCAGCAGCAGCAATAACCATCCTTCACTTTTTATGCACTTCCTAAACTGCCTATTTATTCACCCACCACTGCCACTCACCCCAATCCTGATGCAATGAGAAGTATCTGTCTGATAATCACCCTCTGATGCATCTCTTTCATGGTCAGCCTCACCCAAAGCAATGCATTCACAGGGTGAATACGTCACCTTCAGTCACTCACAGGTTGTTCTTTCTCCCCTTGCAGAAGAGAGCGCTAAACGCAAGGAAGAGAAGCAGCACTAGAGGTGGCCCACCACATAGTGGAGGTGACAGATGTGGGGGAGCAGGCTATGGAAATAAGTCAGAAAATCGCATGCCTATCCATCGGAGATGGAGAGACTGGCAACCCGCAAATGGCTGGTGACAGAACTTTACTATCTTTCACACACACGATGAATTGACTTGATCAATGATGTGGCTGTGCCAGACCTCAGTACAGTCATTGGAAAGATTGTCACTTTTGCAATGAATCATTTTCTGTTGTCTTCCAGGGCCTTCACAAGAAATCAGCAGAAATGGAAGAAAGCAATTCCTCAGAGGAGCTCAATCCTTCTGAGGGTGCACCGTCACATGACATACATCCATGCACCAGCGCTGATACTCGCACTTTGGTGGGTCTTGTTAGACAGTTAGTTGGGTTGTCACCTGGTGATTCAGCACTCAAGTGTGCGTGAGTAGACACTGCTGGCAGGGGAAGCTGTGGAGAGTCCGTGTCGGGGGCACACTCCTCTCCAAGCTCTGCTCAGCTGGACACAGATGCTGAATCCGGGGGGGCCCCATTATTGAGAAGGAGAATGTTAGAGGTGCAGCAGCAACTTTGCGAGGTACTGGAAAAAGTGCCACGCACACTGTCCACAATAGCGGAGAGGATGGAGGAGTCCAACTCCATCGCAGGTGGGCTGGTGGCGCAGGTAAGTGCAAGAATGTCTGCGATGGAGAGAATGCTATCCTCCATTGATCTTCAAGCACGGCTCTCTAATGAACCCATGCAGGCCTTGATCAGGGTTGTGTGGATTCTGGATGCCAACATGTCTGCCGCCTTAAACAGGCAGACGGATACTTCAGCCATGACCTTAGAATGCAGCACATCTGCTCACCCACCTGCTGGCCAGCAGAGTGGTGGGAGTGATGTTGCGCTGGCCCAGGAAAGGGAAGATGGCAAAAGGGAACGTGGAAGTGGCGACTCCACTCAAAGCATTCCCACATCTCATGCCGTACCCCCTCCTCAACTGGTACCTGCAATGCTGCCTCCTCTCCTGATGGCCAAGTCTGCCCCTGCACAGGTGCAAGAGGAGCAGTCTTTGGTGGGATCCTCCCGGGCTCCAAAACTCAGAGATCATAGGCAGAGAGCATCTCAGCAGTCAGGGCAGGGATCTGTGGAACCTGCCACTACCTCTACTGATGCCACAGGGGATGCACCACGCAGAAGCAGTAGGAAGAGAAAGGATAAGCAATTGTAATTTATCAAAGGTATGCACAAGGGTGTTTGACTAGCTGTCAGGTTGTTAATTTAATTTTTTTTTGTTATGGTACATTAAATTTAATTATTACCCCCACCACTTGGCCATTATTCGCTCCCTTTTGCGAATTCGCCCTTTCATTTAATTCATCATGAATGCCAAGACACGATGCCACCCATTGGAAGCATGTGCAATGTGCGTGGTTGAAGGACTGTTTTGTGCAAAGGGAGCAGAGGTGGATTGGTGGTAGTTGTTGTTCCAGGCGGCCTGAGTATTTCAAAGTCTTCAATTTGCACATCTCATTATGAGAACCTGTTAGCGATGAGTGAATCTCTGGCAACAAGGGCAGCAATATGCGCGGCTGCTCTGGCGATGGGTTCCCCATTTTCATTTTCCTCCTCCTCCTCAGATGTACTGTGGATTAGATCCATTGCACCCCCTATCCTGATCTTGTAAGTTTCAGGGGTTCCAAAATGTAGGTAAATTTATCTGAACACAAGAATTCTCAGTGTCAACAAAGAAATCTCAGTCTAAACACAAAGACCTCCCAGCCAAATGTTTGTCTGTGAGAACGGAGTGCCCAGCTGCAATACCTCACCTTTCATTGAGATGCGTCAATCACTGATTTAAAGGGCCAAAAGAGTTTCAGCTGCAACTCACCTCCATTTCAATGGCGTGTTTCAGAAGCCATGGGAGACACGTTCAGGAGAAGTTAAATCAGTTTCTGTTGCAAAATCCACAAAAAGTTAAGTACTTAAAGTGTTTCAACTACCTGAATTGGCCCCTATAAAGCCTGCCGGCTTTAAGTGAGGACAGGATTTCTGGGTTGTGCGTGCGCATCCTAATGCGCCTGGGTTAAACCCGGAAGTGGGCACACTGGAGCCAGGATGTGGTCCCGCTCCAAAAAGCTGCTACTTTAACCTCCCACCTGCCCCCAACCCACCCGTTCTTGGGGGTTAAAATTACCGCCCTAGAGACAATGAATGAAAATTTGACATTCCTGTGATTGTTCACACTCATTGCTGCGGCAAAACCCTTTTCATTTGAACTTAGCGGGAGTCATTGCCAAGGTAGGCTGGTGGATCCTACTCATGGTGAGGAAGTGTAGTCAGTTTTTACTAAAAGTTACCATTTGGGTTAGGCTTTCAAAAAGAGAGCTGTAAAAGGAGTCATGGGTCAGGCAGCAAATTGCAGTGAGAAGGTTGAAAAGACAGGGAGAAGGAGTTTCTGCTCTGGGCTGCAGGACCGAAGGAAGAGGAGTTATTCTATTCAAGTTAAGAAAGACGACCCACTGATATGGGATAGTGTAACGTATTCATTATATTACAGCATCATGTGAAGATAGTGAATCTGATCCTAATGGTTCCTCTGTATGTTTTTCTTACAGTGGAATAAAGATGATTAATGATTTGTATCCAGTCTTGACTCAGCAAGTAGAAATTCAGTGACTGCCCTTGACATCAAGGCAGCATTTGACAGAGTGTGGCACCAAGGAGCCCTAGTAAAATTGAAGTCAATGGGAATCAGGGGGAAAACTCTCCAGTAGCTGGAGTCATACCGAGCAAAAAGGAAGATGGTTGTGGTTGTTGGAGGCCAATCATCTCAGCCCCAGGACATTGCTGCAGGAGTTCCTCAGGGCAGTGTCCTCGGCCCAACCATCTTCAGCTGCTTCAACAATGACCTTCCCTCCATCATAAGGTCAGAATGGGGATGTTCACTGACGATTGCACAGTATTCAGTGCCATTCGCAACCTCTCGGACAATGAAGCAGTCCGTGCCCGCATGCAGCAAGACCTGGACAACATCCAGGCTTGGGCTCATAAGTGGCAAGTAACATTCGCACCAGACAAGTGCCAGGCAAAGACCATCTCCAACAAGAGAGGGTCTAACCACCTCCCCTTGACATTCAACAGCATTACATCGCCGAATCCCCCACCATCGACATCCTGGGGGTCACCATTGACCAGAAACTTAACTGGATCAGCCACATAAATACTGTGGCTACAAGGGCAGGTCAGAGGCTGGGTATTCTGCAGCGAGTGACTCACCTCCTGACTCCCCAAAGCCTTTCCACCATCTACAAGGTCAGGAGCGTGATGGAATACTCGCCACTTGCCTGGATGAGTGCAACTCCAACAACGCTCAAGAAGCTCGACACCATCCAGGACAAAGTAGCCCCCTTGATTGGCACCCCATCCACCACCCTAAACATTCACTCCCTTCACCACCGACGCACCGTGGCTGCAGTGTGTACTATCCACAGGATGCACTGCAGCAACTTGCCATGGCTTCTTCGACAGCACCTCCCAAACCTGCGACCTCTACCATCTAGAAGGACAAGGGCAGCAGGCACATGGGAACAACACCACCTGCACGTTCCCCTCCAAGTCACACACCATCCCGATTTGGAAATATATCGCCGTTCCTTCATCGTTGCTGGGTCAAAATCCTGGAACTCCCTACCTTACAGCACTGTGGGAGAACCTTCACCACACGGACTGCAGCGATTCAAGAAGGTGGCTCACCACCACCTTCTCAAGGGCAATTAGGGATGGGCAATAAATGCTGGCCTTGCCAGCGATGCCCACATCCCATGAACGAATAATAAAAAAAAGTCTTCCAGAGAGAATGAATAAATATACTTGTGAAAGGCATGAGTATCTCGCCCAGGTGACGAGAATGCTATTGGTTACATCCTCAGGTTATAGAAGTAGATACAGGGCGGTGTGAGTGAACTCCCATAGAAGTACGACACTCAAACCACTGAAAGGAGTGCCTAAGGCCATGAACCCGAGAAGGTAGTTACGGCAGACCTGAATTCACAATACCTATATTTTGAATAATGCAGCACTGAAAGGGAATAAAGTTGTCAGTACACTCTCTTTCAGTTGACTGTCACAAATTATCTGAATTTGGCAGGGCCAATTGACAGTCCTCTATGGAAAGAAGCATGGAGTCAGCCCCAGACATTTGCTCAGACTGTGCAAAACCGACATCTGCCCAATTCTGGTTTATGACCATCCAGCCTGGACAACAGCAAGTCCACCACAAATTAAGAGGCTGCAAACAATCCAGAATCAAGACATAAAGGCAGCGTACTGCTTGCCAGGCTTTATTTGCTCCACCTGTCTGCGTGTCAAAATTCAAAATTTGTGGATGACACCAAATTTGGGGAGGGAGGGTATCCTTAATGCTGAGGAAGACTGTGATAAAATAAAATAGTAAATTTGCAGAATGGGCGTGTAAATGGTAAATGAAATTCAATACAGATAAGTGTGAGGTGGTGCATTTTGGTAGGAGGAATAAGGAAGCCACATACTCCTTGGAAAGTAAGAGTCTAAACGGGGTAGAGGAGCAAAGGGATCAAAGGGTAAAAATTCACAAATCATTAAAAGTAGCAACACATGTTAACAAGGCCATAAAAAATACAAACACTGGGGTTCATTTTTAGAGGAATAGAATTGAAAAGTAAAGAAGTTAGATTGAACCTATATAGAACCTTGGTTAGACCACACTTGGAGTACTGTGCACAGTTCTGGTCTCCATATTACAAAAAGGATTTAAAGGCACTGGAGAGGGTGCAAAAAAGATTTATAAGGATGACACCAGAACTGAGAGGTTATAACTATCAGGAAAGACTGAACAGGCTGGAGCTCTTTTCTCTAGAAAAGAGAAGGCGGTCGGCCTAATAGAAATCTTTAAAATTAAGAAGGGGTTGATAGGGTAGATGTAGAGACGTTTCCACTTGTGGGGGGAATCCAAAACTAGGGGTCATAGATAGTAGATAGTTTACTAATAAACCCAATAAGGAATTCAGGAGAAACTTCTTTATCCAGAGAGTGGTTAGAATTTGGCACTTGCTACTACATGAGTAGTTGAGGCAAATAGCATTGATGCATTTAAGGGGAAGCTAGATAAGCACATGATGGAGAAAGGCATGGAAGGATATGCTAATAGGGTTAGATGAAGTAAGGTGGGAGGAGGCTCATGTGGAGCATTAACATCAGCATAGACCAGTTGGGCCAAATGGCCTGTTTCTGTGCTATAAATTCTATGTAATCTATTGACTCCAAACAATCGTAGAAAGGCTTCTGAGACCCCAACGGAAGTAGCTGCATTAGTCAAGGAACAACCCATAATTGTCACTGCTGATAGTGGAAGAGGGACAAAACCAGCCCCAGTTCATGTGCAACACTGGACTGTCTGGTCTGTGAACCTGCAATAGATGACAGAACTGACCAACATTCGATCACAGACAGCATTATGGAGCAGGGGCAGATTGACTGATATTGAAATCCACACATTGGTCAAAACTGACTGCTACAAATTCTAGAATACCCAATAATAAAAAAGTGAAAGGATCATAAATTCTGGAAGATCCAGAGTTCAGAGAAGGTATACATAGATGAGGTAAATATACAAATACAAAAAGAGATAACATGGAAAAGAAATGAAGAGTGTAGAGAAGAAAAATCAAATTGACAAGTTATAAGCAGGGAAAAGTGAGAGATAAAGGCTCGTGGTGTTGGCTTGGACAAAAAAAATCAAGGGAAAGGAGTAGCTTTAAATGCAAACAAGAAATGATAAACGCACGTAATACAATGCTCGGAGTGTGAGAAATAAATTGGGCAAACGAGAAGCAATTATGTCATAAGAAGATATTAATTTAATAGTACTAACGGAAACTTGGCTGCAAATTATGCAGGAGTGGAAAATAAACATATCAGGTTACAATGTTTTTTTAGGAGGAACAGATTGGGTAAGAGAGGAGGAATGGGAATATTAGTGAAGGAGGGAATGCATATTGTAGAGAGGGCTGATATACACAAGAAAGTTCAGACAGAGTCAATATGGTTAGAGATCAAAGGTTAAAAGGGATTGTCACATTAGTGGGGTTATAACACAGCCCCCCTAATTGTGGGAGGGAAATAGAAGAGGAAATCTTTAGACAGATCAGGGAGATAAGCAGGAATAACAAAATTATTGTCCTAGGAGATTATAATCATCCACTCATTGATTGGCATAAGGAGGGAGTAAATGGAGAAAAAGGAATAGAATTCCTAAAATGTGTGCAGGACTCCTTCCTAAAGCAGTATGTCCATATGCCCACAAAGGGGCAGGCAATGCTAGATCTGGTTATGAAATAGAGCAGATAGATGGGTTAAATTTGAGTACCTCAGAAGTAGTGGCCACAATATGATATGGCTCAAGGTCCAAATAGAAAGGTGAAAAAGAACAAAAGTGCACCAGATTGGAATAGGGCAGATTTGGAAAGATGACAAGTGAGCTAACTGAGGTGAGACTGGAATAAAATTGGCACACAGGACTGTAGATCAACAATGGCAGATTCCAAAGTTGCAGAATAAATATATACCATTAAAAAGGACTACTTCAAGTTTCAGAGTGCCATGAATAAATAAAGAGGATAGGAACAAATTAAAATTGAAGAAATTGGCACATGGGGCCTATAGGTGTGCAAAGAATGATAGAAATAAGAGAGAATATGAGAAAATAAGGAAAGAGATTAAGAAAAGTATAAAGAAAGCAAGGAAGGAGTATAAGGAGAGAACCTCAAAAAATATTAAGATCAATAAAAGTATTGAACAAATGTATGAACGGAGTGCGCCTTGGCAAATTGGTAGCATTGCCGCCACTGAGGCAGGAGGTTATAGGTTTAAAATCCACTCAACAGCCCCAGCAAGCAGAGACGAGAATTAAGAACTCTAATTATTGGATTGTTACAGTGGGGCACTCGTGTCCGATAGGAGTCGAGTGTCCCCTCCCCCCACCCAGCCACAATCGTATCCCCGGCGAGCAGGAGGCTAGAGCTCCAGTTTCTGAAAACCGGGTTGACAATCAGTGGGGTACTCATGTCTGATGGGAGCCGAGTGCCCTGCCTCCCCCCGGCAAGCAGGAGACCAAAGCTCCAGTCTCTGAATACTGGGCTGACATCAAGCAAGGTATTCACGTCCAATGGGAATGGAGTGGTGACTCCCCATCGTATCTAGTTACTTCTCCTGGTAGGGAGTTATGAGTCAGGCTCACGACCTGTCCACAGGAAAAGGGACTTGGTTACGGAAACAACCCAGAGCAGCATCTGCTGGATGTTAAGCAGTGGAAGTGATGGGTTGCCTCACTTGGCATGGAAGAGAAGAAGACAACGACAAATATATCGGTAAGAGAGAATTGTTAAATGTAAGTTGGCACCCCTAAAAGGAGACGGTCGATGAGTTAGTAGAGGATGTGGAAAATGGTAGGATACGTAACAAGTACTTTGCTTCAGTATTTACAAAAAAGAATACTGGGGAGGAGGTAAATTCTGAAAAGTGTAATGTATTATAATACAAGGAAAGTATTAGAGAATTTAGTTGATCTGAAGGAGGACAAAATGCTAGAACCTGATGGGACATAGCCAAGGAAATAGCGGATAAATAGCAATGGCTCTAGAAATTATATTTCAGAGTTCTGTTGAGACTGGATGTGTGTTGGAGGACTGGAGAGTGGGCCAATATAATATCCACTTTCAAAAGTGAAGACAGAGCTAACCCATAGGATTACAGGGTAGTTAGTTTAACATCTGTGGGAGGGACAATTTTGGAATCTTTAATTATAAATATGAACAAATATCTAGATGAAGAGAAAACAATTAGAAGTAGCCAACACAGATTTCAGAAAGGAAGACTGTGCTTGGCAAATCTGATAAAAGTGTTCTCGAGGAGCTGACAGATACGATGGATGGGGAAAATGCAGTGATGTGGTGTACATAGATTTTCAGAAAGCCTTTGACAAGGTATTAGACATGAGACTAAAAGAGAAGATTAAAGGGTATGGAATTAAGGGCAAGGTAGCAAATTGGATTAATAACTAGTTAGAAGGGACGAACGAGAGAGTGGAAGTTAAGGGCAGTGTCTCACGGTGGTTGCTGTCCCAAAGGATTCTGTTCTGGGACTGCTTCTGTTCTCTGTGTAAATCAATGATCTTAATATAGTACTTGAGGGAGTAGTGTCCAAATTTGTAGACAATGCTAAAACAGGAGGTATAGTAAATAATTCTGAGCGCCAAAGGAAGCTGCAAAAGAATATTGGCAAGATAGTGGAATGGGCAAAATAGTAGCAGATGGAATTCAATGCCAGTAAATATGAGATGCCACATTTTGGTTTTAAAAAAAAGTAATAATTGTACTTTGAATGGGGGAAAGCTGGATGATGTAGAAGAGCAGAGGGATTTGGGGTTTCAACTTTCCAGGCACTTTTATAAAAGCAGGAAAGGAAAATCAGAGTGATCTAGATGTGATACATCGCACCTCCGACTGGCCAGGACAGTATTATTAGAAAACTGGGAGCTAGTTTTACCTAGCACCCTCTCTGCCAAAAATGGTATACAGGCAGTTAAAGGAGTGGAAGGAAAGAAAATATAATAAGAGATTCCATGGTTCTATGTATTCTCAGGTTAAAGAAAAAGCATCCCAACAATGAAAGTTTAAAACTTAGAAGTTTACAGCCATTTGATGAGGTTAGATAAAGCATCTACTGTCTATTGAAACATCAGTTATTATCTTCAGTAATGGAGGGGTCAAGGAAAGAATTATAGAAAAGAAAATGAAGCAAGCTGCACTTCATTATCCTCTGAAACTTTAGGAGAAATGTATTATATAAAACATAACTACAAGTACAGCACTCAATAATCTTTAGATTTATAATAGATTCAAAAATCAGTGAATAATCATACATTAGAATTAACCTTCAGCATAAACTTAATTTGTTTACTTCAATTAACTATATGATACTAAATATAACTGGCAACTGATTTTGAGAAACATTGTTAATTCTGATTGCCATTTATGATAGGCAGCATGCAACACTGGAAAATGTTAATTTGTTTACCAAACCTTGGGCATTACATTGATTCTCATTATTAGTCTGGATGCAAAAAATCTTAACCCTTGCGGCAGCCTACTTCAGACAACACCATTGTTTGAAAGGATTTGCTCATTAAAATAGACTAGGAAACGTTTAAGGAATCTGAAAAGCATTTGCCTTCCCCGAAGTCTTGCCAGTAATTCTGATATTTTAGCTGCCTGGAAGCTACCCAAGTTAATGTGCTTGCACAACCCAGCTACCGAATGTCTGAGTAAATCAATATAGAAGAAGAAACCTTGTGGACAGTAAGCTTGCTCATCTTGCTCTTTTTCTGGACACATAATAGAAAAGCTTTTACAAAGTTGCAATTTTAAAGCATTCTACAAACAAAAACACACATTGAAAATCACCAATATAGCAAATCATTTTGGTAAAGGACAGCTCAAAGTCAAAGCAGAAGAAATTTTGGGACTTACAAATACAGTATTATATATAACATGCAAATAGTCCTGTTGAGAAATCACTATGGAATATCGCAAAGTAGAACAGATGGCATATTAAGTCCCTACTGGGCAATGAAGAAGTTATTGCCTGTGAACTCAAGTTTGGCTTGCAAGTAATTTGTCCATTCAGAGAAAGGGCCATAAATTAGCTGCAAGAAAAAATCTGATCAAAATTCTGAAAAGAGATACTTGTATTTAAATGCACCTCATCACATCATAGAAACATTGCAAAGTGCTTCACACAATTAAATACATTCTTTGGAGTTTAGTGATCATTATATACACAATTGTGGTAAATGTACACGATTTCAGTATCTCAAAGGTTAACAAGTCAAGCAAGAGATGACCAAATGAAAGGGATTAACAGAGATAATAAGTAGTGATTGCGCCTTACTTTGTGAAAAAGGCAACTATTTAACTGCTACATTAGATTTAGTATTTAGCAGTCCACGAGAAATTATTATTAACCTGCATGTAAGTGAACACTTCATAACAGCAGAGTAAAATTCAATACAGCATTCGAAGATTTATGGCCTTTTCTCATTCTCTGTTCTCCCTTGTTCTTATTTCAACATTTCTTGTTTTTTTTCCTCCCTTCCTCCTCCGTCATGCCGCCCACTGAGCACAGCAAAACAACCTAGAAACAAACTCGGCTTCAGAAGCAAGGTCTGCACAACAAAGCAATGGCCATCATTGGGGTGTACTACTGCACACAGTTCCTGGGTCATTATGCCTCAGTGATTTCCTTTCATGAAAATGCAGCACATCATATAAAGTTATATACAGCATTGTATTTCAAATGTGAATCATAAATTCTATAAATATCTATCTCTTATGGATCAATTTATCTCAATAGAATGCTCACCCCAATCCATAAAATGCAAGTTCTTGCCAAGTTTTATTATTTTCACTTGCCTTCAATATGAGAATAAAATCTTTTTAGGCATAAAACAATGGACCTTTTGTGCTTAGAGCAGACACAGCATTATTTCTGTGCAGACATCACAGATCTTGCAGATAATTACTACATAAAGAATATTGGACCAATGGGTGTTAAGAATCATAAGCAGTACGTTCAAAATATAAAAACAAGTAGGAGTAAATCTGACTTATTTCAAAACATTGTGCTTAATTTAAAAAAAATGCCCATTTGTTATACAATTAATAGGTAGGTGCAGAAAAATTCAGGGTGCAGAAAAAATAATGTGCCTGAGTGTGTTGGTCATTGGCATAAAACTGTAAACAACATCAATTAAAAAAACTACAAATGCTGAAAATTTGAAACAATAACAGAAAATCAGTCAGTAACTGTAGGAAGAAAAGGCATGTTAATGTTTTGAATAGAACTTGAAGAAGAGTTCTGCTTGAAACGTTAACTTGTCTTTTCTCTCTGCAGATGTTGACTGACCATGTGTGTGTTTCTAGTATTTTCATTTTTTGTTCCATACAGTACCTCCCAAATAGAAGATATTTTATTTACACCTGCTGTTACACTACACTAAGCAATTCCATAATTTAAAGCGTTCCAAAATCTAATGCCCGTTTAATCGCTTACATTCACGCATTGAGTATTTCTTGGTAGATTGACTGTTATGAATCAAAAAATAACAAGTCAGCAGTGAGAAGTGCTAAAGTACAGTAGGAGCTTTCAAACTGTGATCTGAAGCAATTGTGTTAAAAACCAGTCAAAAATGCAGGGAGATTTAAGGAAACGGGTCACTATGTCCCGGAGAAACTTCCATACACAACTGAAGCCAGAAGTAAAGGAGAAACCCAATTCAACAAATATAATGCTAAATGCACCATGAAACTCTCAACCAACAGGTAAACACACATTCAAACACGCACACAGCAGAGCCTGTTCAGAATTCATAACATATATGTAACAAGATGAGCACATCTGATAAAATGCAAAAGTTCATCTTCTAAGCAATATTTTCGAAGTGCATGTAAACTTCCTATTAAAAGCAAAACATAAAGTGGACCATTTATTTTGTAAATCATGTTGTCCAGGTTTTATTTTGTGTACAAGTTACCATTTTGGTTCTTCAGTTCTTAAATAACAAACAAAGTGATAAAAGGAACAGCTTTGATCAGAGACTAACATTTTAGTTTGAATACTATCACCACCGATTCCATCCCCCTTTCCGGCCACTGTTTCAGGCTGAACCAGACTGCTTGCAACCTTGGCGTTCTATTCGACCCCAGCTGAGCTTCAAATCCCATATCCTCACCATCTCCGTAACATTTCTCGCCTCCGCCTCCATCCCCGTCTCAGCCCATCTGCTGCTGAAACCTTAATCTATGCCTTTGTCACCTTTAGAATTAATTATTCCAATGTTCCCCCGGCCGGCCTCCCATTCTCCACACTCCAAAAAACTTAATTTCATCCAAACTCTGCTGCCCATATCTTAACAACAACATGCATTTATATAGCACCTTTCACGTAGTAAAACGTCCCAAAGCACTTCACAGGAGCGATCATCAAACAAAATTTGACATTGAGCCACATAAGGAGATATTAGGTCAGGTGACCAAATGCTTGGTCAAAGAGGTAGGTTTTAAGGAGCGTCTTAATGGAGGAGAGAGAAGTAGAGAGGCAGAGAGGTTTAGGGAGGGAATTCAGGAGCTTAGGGCCTAGGCAGCTGAAGGCACAACCGCCAACGGTGGAGCAATTAAAATCGGGGATGCGCAAGAGGCAAGAATTGGAGGAGTGCAGAGATCTTGGAAGATTATGGGGCAGGAGGAGATTACAGAGATAGGGAGGGGCGAGGCCATGGAAGGATTTGAAAACAAGGATGAGAATTTTAAAATCGAAGCGTCCCGGACCCGGAGCCAATGTAGGCCAGTGAGCATAGGGGTGATGGGTGAACGGGACTTGGTGCAAGTTAGGATATGGGCAGCAGAGTTTTGGATGAGCTCAAGTTTATGGAGGGTGGGAGGCCGGCCAGGAGAGCATTAGAACAATCAAGCTTAGAGGTAACAAAGGCATGGATAAGGGTTTCAGCTGCAGATGAGCTGAGGCAGGGGCAGAGACAGGCGATGTTTCGGAGGTGGGAGTAGAGGGTCTTGGTGATGGAGCCTACTCACCAATCACTGCTGTCCAAGCTGACCTACATTAGCACCTGGTCCTTCAATGTCTCAAATTCAAAATTCTCATCTTCATATTTACATCTCTTTATTGCCTCGCCTCTATCTCTATAACCTCCTCCAGCCCTACAGCTGCCCCCTCCCCGCGAATCTGTGCACTTCCAACTCTTGCCTCTTTTGTATCCCCCTGTCGCCCTTCATTCTACCATGGCTGTATACTCTGGAATTCAAAAAAAACATACGAACATATGGAAATGATGGGCAGCAAAAAAAATCTGGTCCCATCAAGCCTCCCCACACAGACGTGATGCATGAAACATCATGATTAGACATCCCCCTACCCACTAACAGCCAGGTAATCTCCTGGAGAGGCAAACCAGATTAAAAACCCAAGGCCAATTAGGGGGAAAAAAAATCTGAAAAATTCCTCTCCAACCCCCTTAGGTGGTCGAAAACTAGTCTAGGAGACCACGCCGACCGTGCTTATATTACCCGATATTTTGCCTACCTTTTGTAAGACAGGATCCATAGAAAGTACTGGTCCAACTCTCTTCTAAAGTTTTACAGAGAGTCAACACTCACCGGTCAGCTGGCAATTGTTTCAAAGGTCGACTATCCTTTGTAAAAAGAAGAACCATCCAACATCTAACTTAACCCTATCCGTGCCTAACTTATATGTAAGACCCCTGATCCTCCCCAATCTATCAAGCTGAAGTAATCTATCTATAGGAGAGGGGGATGAGCGAAGGGGCAAAAAGGGGGAAAGAGAGGTGGAGAGAGTGTGAAAGAGAGGCAAAGAGAAAGACAAAGTCTGTTGTCTGGTCAGATGCAAAAATTTTTTTAGAATGGTACAAAATTATACATTTTTTACTGCGCAACAAGGAGTAAATCATGTGCAATCACTATTTCAGCTTATAACTACAATTCTCTGCATTCTATGTGTCCATTCTCTCAAGTACAGATGTCATTGATATGCTCTATTGCAAATTTAAAAATTTGATTTTTTTTTTTTGAAAAGTAATCAACTCTGGCTGAATATTTAATAACTTTAGCTTCAGTATTCTAGGAAGAGATTTTTCACCTTCCAAAGTCACCGACAGATAGGAAACTTCAAAATAACAAAATCAGGGGGAGAGAAAGAGACAGTGCAACAGGAAGAAAGAAGCGGAAGTGGAAAGAGGGGAGAGAGAGAAAAAGATATAGGGGAGAAACTGAGAGAGGGGGAAGAAAGCAAGGGAAGGAAGGGACAGAAAAGAAGCAGAAAGATAAGGGGAGAAAGAGCAAGCGAGCAGGTGCATGCCAATCCAACTACCACAGGAAAATAAAGCAATATTGCAAACATAGTTTTACCACAGTGAGGATGAAGTAGGAGCTTTTACATAAATTCATGGGCGGCTACCATCATTAAGACACAGTCTAATTTATTTCAGAAATGCCTATAAACTCCACCCCTATTTATGAGATTTGGTTCAGGTTGGACTGACCTGAACGATGTTTGAGCTTACACTCCATTTACATAGCACCCTGAGCCAAAAACTAAAGTATGTACTGGAGCAAACTATTGCCCAACATAAACAGAGAGGTATTCAGTGGGGATCTGAATAAAGCTGTTCACTGAAATTAACAATTTGTAGCTGTATTAAAACCAGCAGCATAAAGGTATGCATTTGTACTTCATACGAGAGGTGGAGTTTAAAAAAAACCCTGCAGTGTTTACAAAGTACATTTAAATGCAGAACAGCTGCAAATTCAGCATAAAATCAAATTAGTAGCTGCTGTGTAAATGGGGCTTATGACTACAAAAGGCCAATGATGCATGACTAATGGCTGAGGTGCCAAGAAACAGAAACAAATTATTGCCCCGAGTGTTACGTAAGAGACCAGTTACAGATTATAGTGGCCAAAACTGTACAGTGAGGACATTTGTAGTTATAGTTTCCATTTTGCATGACATAGAAATTATTAACTAATACAAAAAGAAAAATATAATCAGTCATAATTCTCTGATTGCAGCATTCGTCTACTATCAATCATCTGTGCGTTGACAATTCATATCATGAACCCCTCAAAAAAATAGTTTCATGATCTTGACATTAAAGATCAAAGTCTTTTTCTAACCTTCCCCACCCCGGCCAGGTTCCTTCCAGAAGACCACTGTATGTTGTTTATGATACATGGAATTTTAAAAATTGATTAAAGTTAAAAAAGAGGTGCTGTGCAAGAGAATAGCTTATGGCAACATCCTGAAGAGATGAGTCTGATCTACAGAATAATGGACAATAAACAAAAATTGATGAAGGATTGTCATCACTGATGTGCTTACTCGATGATATAAATAACTCAGAACAAAGAATGTCTGAATAAATATCTGCAAAACCTTTTTTCTTTCCTATTAATATTTGTAATAATCACAAACAACTTTGCTGAATCTTCATTTAATCATTGTTCACCCTTCATCATGACATATAACAACACTCCACAGCTAAGACAAGAAGGTGACCTGCTCCCCAACTCTCTGTTAATGCTGCTCTGTGGCAGGCTGCAGGTGCACAGATGCAGCTGACCTTCACTCAACATCTCAGATATTATGATGTTTATTGCTCCACAAATAAATATCCATTTTATATTCAGAAGTGAAGACTGATTGAGAATTTACTGTATAGGAAATTAGAAATACAACCACGTCCTACCATACAGGCAGAAAACCACTCACTAGCCTCAGCCTCCACTCCTAACTTCAGCTCCAGGAACACCTCTGCCCATCTCAAGCTCCAGACTTTACAATTCCTGGTTGGCAGATCACAGGAAACCAGCCCCTCTTCATCCCTGCTTCAACAAGGGCGTCATGTCCTGCTCCTTTCTCCCACCAGCTTCCTTGGCCTGACTGCTCTATTTCCTGCTGGACTGCTTCACTCCCTTCCTTGTGCTTCATTCCATACTTAACTGAGAGATCTGCTGGTACTGAGGTAACAGCCTTTACAGTTAAATTTGAGAAAACAAAATATTGTAGTACCATGTTGTATAAATGATGACTGGAGGCAAGTTGTTCTTTAGTGTAGGGTTCTTTTATTTCTGGCAATTGAACAATGTGCATAACTCTAATACTGTATCAATCTTAGAGTTTGATATTTAGGATTGTTAATTAACATATTTTCAACACAAAACTGATGTTTCTCTTCCCTACTTTGATATTAAGGTGTATATAAGCAATGCAGTAGTCTGTAAACTGGTAGGATGATGACTAAGTTGCATGAGGAGATCACACTGGTGGACAGTTTTTTCTCCCTATGCTTCTCTCCTCTCCTACTGCTACCAATTCATGCTGGGCTACAATTCTATAGGCACACCTCTCCGAAATGGCCATTCTTTACGTACAAGCCTGGAGGTGAAGTATGGCAGGCTATTCCACTGTGTAGTGCATCACAGCAAATCCCAAGCTTGACCCCATCCTCACGTAATGTCCGCACACACTGATTTTCCAGCAGGAATCATTTCTAACAATCAAGAGTGAGAAGTCTGGTTGACATTTCAAATCCGTTCCTCAGGTGTAATGAAGCCAACTGCAGCACTCCAATTGCTGCCCCAGCTAAGATTAGGTAATTCAGGGGTCAAACTGGGGCCTTCCTGATCTCTGTGGTTCAGCACAATGCATGTCTACTGAGCTATAAGAGAAGCCCTAAGCAGAATTACATGGGTATTGTTAGTTATTTTATCCTGTACCTACACCACCATTTTGACAGATAAGACTTGATTTCTTCTTTCTCTAAAATTAGTGAGCAGGTATTCAGTCAAAATTCCCCGAGTTTTACTGGAAAATAATGTTCAGTTTAATTTATCTATATCAAAAATTCTTTAAGTAAAATGATGGTCATATCTGTGATTCCATGTCCAACGAACTACTTTTAGGAGTTCTGATCAATTGAGACACACTTCTAGCATAATGAACATAATTTAAAAAAACTTACAGCATTTATGCAAATACATTCATTTTAACACCCATCCTTTTTTAAATGCAAATAAGGTAATCAATGTGGGTTCAACCCTTTCACTTTCATGTGAGCACTGCCTCATTACTATAACTTCATCATCATTTAACAATAGTTAACCACATTTCAATGGTGCTATTATTAATGCATTATAATGTCACACCTAGCAGCCTCATACAAAAAGATTATCTAATTAAAAACAAGCACTTGCTCCAGAAGGCACAGGCCAATTTTTCCATTTGTTTTATTACTCTTTGTTGAGACATTTTCAAAGTTTTATCACTTAAAGCCTTGCTTCTTCCTTCTAAAGAATATATATTTTCTCAATTTAGTGTTTTACCTTTATCAGTATCTTCAGAATCAATTAACAATATAATTACAAAAGCATTTAACACAATGTCCTATGTCAAAGCCATCACAAATCCAATCTTTAATAACAAAAACAAAATACTACAGATGCTGGAAATATGAAAGTAAAAACAGAAAAGACTGGAAATACTTAGATCAGGCAGCATCCATGGAAAAGCAGCAACAGTCATCATTTTAGGTCTCTGGCCCTTGCCCAAGAAAAAAATAATCTCTCAAACATTTACTGAACACCATTTGCTCTACAAATAACTTGATCAATTAATCTACTATTCCTATAACAAAAACGTAACTTTTTCAAAATGTTAATAGCTCATCAGTAGAGATCTGTGCTTTTACGTTCAGCATAAATAGGTCAACCATAAATACATCAGCTTCAATCTGGCAATATGTTAGACTGAATATTTTAAGTAGAAAGACTGGAATCTCTATAGTACTGCAACTACTCATGCTAAACTTCAACCTGTCATCTAACTGGAAAAAGTATAGCATGCAGCTTCCACATCTGAGAAAAGTGCTGAATCTTGATACCAGGGTACTGGAGACAAATTAGTCAATGACAACCTGAACCTTTTATGATATCAGACCAGCAACCCAGAGATCACAACAAGTTGTGAAATTTATTTCAATAAATCTAGTATTTCAGGCTGGCAGCAGAAAAAGTGACCACGAAAGCTGCTGATTGTCATAAAAACCCAACTGGTTTACTGATGCCCTTCAAAGAGAAGATCCTACTACCCGCCCCCCCCCCCCCACCTGGTCTGGCCTACACATGACTCCAGCGACACTACGTGGTTAATTCTTAATACTCTCTGGCGTGGCCTAGCAAATCACTTGGTTGTACAAAAAATTTGCTGAAGGTGAAAGTCAACTAGAAATGGACGATAAATACAGCCTCACCAGCGTCGCCAACATCCCGAGAACAAACAAATTTTAAAAATCCCTGGGATAACAGCTTTTAAGGCGGAATTTGTCCACCTTTTACTGTGTGTCCTGGATATATCTCACTAATGTGAATTCCATGTTCTATATTAAATTTAACAGCCGTGATGTTCTCTATTATCCGAAAACAAATGCCAACAGATCTCTATGGTTGATCTGTTTAAACGAGCACAAAATCTATATGGTTATGTTAAAATGTCTGAGCACTCAAATAAGCAATCATTTTGCAACTCAAAATTGCGTTCAGCAGTATATTTTTAAACAAAAAGAGAAACATGATGATGTACTCCATCAGGATTTCCCATCCTCACATCAACAAAGTGCTTCCACTTCAATAAATGCCTGTCTCCTGGGTTCTCTTGTGGAGCCCTTCAAACTGCAGGTCATGTTTCAAATCTAATGCTCCAGGACAAACAAAAAGGAATAAATTCTTTTCATAAAAGTACTTTTCCCTCCCAAGGGGCTTCTCTTTTAACTATTTCACTACATGTTTACATGCACAGGTCATGTACAGTGATGCCGTCCCAGAACTCTAAAATACTCAAGAGTCATGAACAAATTCTACTCTGGGAATAGCTTTCAGTTCCTATCAGATACTCCAACTTAATAAAGAATAGCTGTAAATGCTAGTTTACTTGGAGAAAGGACATTAATTTGAATAAAAGGAAAATTAAATGTCTTATTCTTTGTTACATGCTGAAATAGCTGCCATACAAAAGAAATAAAAGATTGTTTGTGTTCATTGTTTTGCAAAGACACAGCTCACATTGAGGATATGCTCATTCTTTTCATTTTTGCTTGCTGATATGATTTGTGCCTCTCTGACACTGGTGGGGGGGTAAATTTTAACAGAGAGCCAGGAAGGGAGCGGGGGCGGGGAAAAGAGATATCAGGGTGTGAAACCCGGAAGGTCAGTGGGCAGATCACGATCATTAATGAGGCCAATCAATGGCACTTCCAGGTTTCGCGCCAGCAGTGAAAGCAGCTGCACATCAGAGGGGGGGGGCGGGAGGGAGAGAGAGATCATCGGAAGAAATCGTGGCGGGGAGTGTGGGGGGAGGTGGGGGGTCAGCCAGCATCGGGGATCATGGGGGGGGGGCGGCAATCGCAAGGTTCCTGTCAGCCAGGTGAGCTTGTTGGGCCTGGATGAAGCACTCCTGCTCCTCCTCAGCCACAAGCAGTGCAATAAAGGCACTCACCTCATGGATCCGGCCCTTCCCGCCTGCTTTCACCTGACGTGACTGGGAAGTGATGGGAAACCAGACAGGTAAGGTTAAATTTGTTTTAATTGTCCAATACACAAAATATTAAGGACCTCAAGTATCTCAATGAGGTACATTGCCCTTTTAAGTATCGGCCCGCCGGCTAGAAGTGGGGACGGGACTGCCTGGTGTCTGTTCTCCACAGGCATACAAATCTGCCTAGGTTAAACCCAGAAGTAGAAGGGTTAGAGCGGGGATGCAGTCTCACTCCGAAAATTTGGCATTTTCACTGCCCACCCGCCCCCGCCCAACCCACCCATTCTTGGAGGTTACAATTTACCCCTGGTCTGCAAAAAGACGTCAACGGCCTCATCACACAGCATGAAAGGACACATTAACTTGCTTTGAATTTTATTTTATACTTTCTCCAATGACAAACCACTGCCCTTTTAGCTCTTCTATTAATACAGTGCATCATAAAAGATTATAATCTTTCAATTCCATTAGAATACTAATTCAAAAACTAGATCAATTGCTGCACAAGTGCAAATGAGTCTCACCTTTTCTAAGTGATATATTAACAACAACCCAGTCAAAGTGGCAGGAGGTTATTTGACCAAATCATTTTCTCTCATTGTTATTCAGGCTTAGCATTTCTCACTGTCAATTTATGTGAAGATGAGCTGATCTCCAATGCAAATACTGCTGTAGTTATGGTCATATTTATGGGTAGATTTTAGCAATTGGGCGGCTGGCAGGTGAAGATACTGGGCCAGCTGCCTGATCCCTCTGGTGGAAAGCCCAGTACATTTTTAAAGCGGGCCTCATTAACAAGTCGCTGATGAACTGCATGCCCTGAATGGGCGTTCCATTGTATTTCGCCGGCTCCAGGCCGGAGCAGTATCTCGTGGCCCAAAGGCCGACCTAGACACCAGGAAAGTGGTCCAGGGAGGCGGAAGCCAAGGATGGCAGCAGCCCACATCATTCTCGTGGAGCTTGGCAGAGCAGTCCTGTCTACTGGGCTTTGGATTGCAGGAAGTTCAAGCTCCAGTTGACAAATTGTCAAATTGTGTGTGCATCATTGTGAGTGAGAGAAAGAGCAAGAGTGAGAGCAATACACTTTGCATTATGGAAATTGTAGCTCTCGTCCTCACATGTGAAACTCCAATACTAAGAGTGCACCCCAGCAATTCATGTCACATAACAACCACGCTGAAAAGTTACCAATAGCTGTGAGGCTTGAGCAGTGGGAGGAAAATCAAAGATAAAAAGATTTTTTTTAAGCTTTTTGTAGACTTCTAGTTCTTCTACAGACATTTCTATGGGAATTGCAATTTACAGCCTCTCATGGAAACAAAATAATCAAGAGCTCAACCTGATAAAGACGCAAAGGTTGCAAATAACTGGAAAGCATGAATAGTGGGTGAAAAAAAAAATCAAAAATAAAGATTTATTTTGGTGTTTTATTCACTTTAAGTCATTATGTAAAACTGAGATAAAGGTGTTTGGAATGAGGGTTTTGTTTGTCAATGATTGCGTGAGGACCAGAAAAAGTGGTTTATGAGGGGCATTGATTCTGAGCTCAAACACTGCAGCCACAGTCAATCAGGTTTGCCCAAACCACAGCAAATGAACACTAGAGACTTGATGGTGCGAAAAGCCTCCTTGGCGCAGTTTCCTACATCCTTCCAAATCAATGTCTGAAATGAAGGAAACATTAAAATATATTTTACCTCTTCCAATAAGTTAAACCAAAGTTTCAAAGCCATGCCTATTTTCTTCAAAATGATAATAAGCTTTATGTCAACATAGTCCAATCTGAGGGACAAAAGAAGATTGCCAACTGAAAACAAACTGGACTGGAACAGAGGCTTAATCCCAATATGTACTATGACCTCTCTTTTGTACATTTAAGTGCACTAGAGCAGATACGTAGAGGAGATATAAAACGTTTCACCACTGAAAATAAAACTGACAAGGTGTGTCCCAATAGTTTTCCAATTATAGCAGAGCAGAGTACTTGTAACTTATAAGCAAAGATCCAATGACTTATGTCATGTATGTCTGTTGATGTTTTTTTTCTACGAAGAATCATGAGTGGCAAATGAATAAGTTCTAGTTTTAGGTTTTGTAACTTTGTGTTTTATTGGTTGTTACATCAATTACTAGAGTCACTTCCCAATGATTACCTTAACAAGTTCAACCTAGTTTCAGAAAAGTAATTTTTAAAAAATCATCAATCTCTGAGACTCCAATGCAGTGACTGCCAGAACCCAGCAAGAAAATACCTTAAAATTTTAAATTAGATTACTCTTCATAGACTTTTCAGAAATTTTATAAAATATTGGAGTAAGAAAAGTGAAATTCTGCTTTAAAATAATTAAACAGGCTCAAAGTTTGTATTACCAGTTTCCAGCTATTCACAGTAATACAAATACAGTCAGTAATAGAGAAGAAACAAATGTTAGAACCAAGAAAAAAACAAAAAAGTTTTCAATTTCAAAAAATTCTGTTGTTACATACACACAAGAAACTCAAGGGAAATAGTGAAATACAGAATTTATTCCATGAATGAGAAAGAAATGACAACACTCAAATGATGAACCACATTTGTATCATATGTATAATCTATCATCAATAATTTAAATTTATCTAACACCCTATAAGGTGGACTATATAAGCACGAAGAGTGATTTTCTGTTCCCGAGTAAATCATGTGAGCTACCAGTCACCCTCTCGAGTATAACTGGATAAAGCATTAAATCTACAGATACTGTCTTGAACTGAAATCGAGTGCGCTACAGCACTAAGATGAGATATTAGGTCTTAAACTCAGACAAAAAATTCTGTTCAACTGCTCTGGACAGGAATGATCTGTCACACTGCTTGTCCGCCATCGAGTGCTGGATGAGCAGAAATTTCCTCCAACTAAATATTGGGAAGGTTGTATTCGGTCCCCACTACAAACAACGTTCCCTGGCCAATGCCTTGCCAGCAACACCTAGGAAAGGAATTCCCCTATTGTCATTGCAATCGCTCCAATCTCCTTTCTTTTTGTACAATGCAATGATGCAAGCATCCTTAATATGTCTTGTGGTACCCCTCCTTCCTGCCAACAAGCAAGCAAGACATTTTGCAGATGCATAAGCACAACCTGTTCTCCACGTTTCAGTACTTCAGCTGGAATTTCATCTTTTCCTGCAACCTTTCCTGATGCTCGAGAGGTGATTGTCTTTTCAAATTCATTTGCAGATGTCTCTATATCAAGTTCTTGAATGGTCTGAAACTTAGGCATCCCATTTATTGCTACTTCAGAAACAGTAGTTTCATGTGACTAAAATTCATGATAGTATTCTACCAGAGGTTGCATCTGGTTGTCTCGGTCAGTGATCATGGGCTCGATTTTCGCGTCGGGTTTCCTGCGGGTTTCCAGCGGGGGGGGCCCCGAAAATCCCGATATCCAGTCACGTGACCGGATCGCGACGAAATCCCGGCCACTTCCGGGTACCGCGCTGACGTGCGGGGCTGCGCGCGCAAGCCCCGCTGGTGGGAATCCCGCAGGCAATTAAAGCCAGCGGGGTTCCACTTGAGTGTACTTACCTTGCTTGTTGAGGTCATTTAATGAGCTGAAGCAGCTGTCAAAAGAGGAAGTGTGGGATTTTAGGTTCAAGGCAGTGAGTTTCACACACTGGGGGAAACAGTCTCTCTCCAACCAGGCGTGTTGCAGCCAGCAGCCTGTGGCAGGTGCCAAGGTGCGCTCCACGGGGGAGAGCCCTCACCCACGCAGGAGGCCACCGCGTCACATAGGGCAACCGCTGCCCTCCACCACCCCCCGCCAAGCCAGAGGACAGACCGACACGAAACCGCAGCCCCAGTCCGAGGAACCACCCACCTACCCTGCACAACCCCTCAGACCAACACCTGCCAGATGGGTGGTGCGTGGACACCCTCGGAGGACGAACAGCATGACCAGCCCCAGCAGCCTCGCAGTCCACGCCATCCGCCGCAGAGACGTGGAGCCCCCCAACACGGTGTTGTTGCACGCCCACCTGCACAGCAGGAGGGAGGGCTACCGCAGGGAGAGACGCATCGCAGAGGGCACTACCCTCGCCACAGGGTCCACAGACCGAGGCGCAGCTCCCCGGACCTCTCCGAGCAGCAGTGCACAGGGAGGCGCAGATTCGCTCGACATGTAGTCATGGAGATCTGCAGGCTCTTTCATGCCGAGCTGCTCCTGGCTGGCCCCAGCACCAACTGCTTACCTGTCGCTGTCAAAGTCACCACTGCCCTCCACAACTTCTCCTCCGCATCCTTCCAGGGTGCAGCCGGCTACACCGCCGATGTCTCTCAGTCGTCTGCGCGGAAGAGCCCTGCAAATACACCTGCACCTACTCTGCAGTAACACGATGGGTGGCATCAGTGGTGGGTCCTCATAGTGATACCCAGGAGCGGGCATTATTGGACACAACGGACAGGATTCGCGGAGACATGGCAGTGGTGGTGTCAATATAATGTGTGCTGTTTGTTGCTCTGAAATTCAATATAGGTAACACCCAGGACAAACCCTCAGACACCCTTGTGCACCCCCTTCATGCTGACGAGACGTTTGCCTTACGCTGCCTACTGCACATATGTGATGCATGCCCTGTGGCTGCAGCACAGGTGGTGGCAGGTTGAGTGAGGCTGGCCGTGAGGGAGATGCACGAGAGGGTGAGTATGGGATGGAGCAATGAGATTGTATGAGGATTGGGTTGCGTGTTAGTGGCAGGATGAGTACTGGCGAGGTGAGTAGGTGGAGGTAAGATGAGGATGGGGTTTGAGTGGGTATGAAGGGTGATGTGACAGAGTAGTGTTGGCGGTGCCGAAGGAGATGTGGGGTGGGGGCAGTGTTGTGGCAGACGGAGTGTAGGGGAAAGACTTCGTGTTTTCACTATGGCTGACCTACTGCGGTCATTGCAGCGCCTCCTGCACTGTATGCAGGTGGGCGATATGTTGGTGGCGCAGGTGACCCCCTCTGCCACCTCGAGCCAGGCCGTCTTGGTGGCAGAGGCAGGCCGATTCCTCCCGCCCGCCGGGGGGAAGATCTGTGTCCTCCCCCTCCTCCTCACCCCATCTGATGATACCTGGGGTGAGGCATCATTAAACTGGGAGCAGCCTTCCCCCTGGGCTGCTCCATGCTGCAATTTGTTCCATTGGTTGCAGCATCTGTCAGTGGAGGACTGCCCCTTTAACTAGAGAGCCTCCAGCTGACAGATCGTACTGCGCATGCGCAGCCCGCCCGACGCGCAGGCCAGCGCCGCGGACCCCGGAGGAGCAGGTAATTGATTCCTATTAGTGTGTTGCCTGCTACGATCGCGCGGGCAACCCACTAATTTCGCCGAGCGTGTTGACCACGCTCCCGGAGGACCACCCGCTGGGAACCCGCAGGCCTGGTAAATTCGAGCCCCATGTTTCCATTGCGGGATTTGAGTGGTGCAATCTATCAGTCTGAGGAACATATTGCTTTCTTTATTCCATCATACATACCTCTTGGGTCTCCATTTTCAAAGGATGTTTGTATCTTCTTGCAATGATCTAGCCATTATGTTTGATCACATTTCCTTGCTCTTCGTTGCAATTTTCTTTTGACAATCTGAGATTAGTACATCTCAGGAGAGGGATTCATTCTGTGGTGGAGATATGCTGTGCGTTTTCCTTTGATAACCGGAACCATTTCCTCAGAGTATGCTGTAAACCAATCTCCTATCTTATACAGTCTTTTTATCATAAGCTAAGACTGCAGCTGTATGTAAATAAGATTTTAGTGTATTCCATTCTGTGTCAACATTCAGGAGAGATGGAATGGATAACATAGCTTCTTCGAGATTCACAGTAAATTTCAGACTCCTTCCTTTGTCTTTTGTGTTTTTGATAACACGTGGGCAACAACTTTGTTTGATAATGCTCCTGTGAAGCGCCTTGGGCCGAAGGAATTTCCTTAGTGAAAGCCTTATTTTGCAGCATACAAGTGTATGGTCTGTGTTGCAATCTGCGAGTATGAAGAACATCCTGTAGATGCCTTCTGCAGATGATAATTAAACCTAGTTGGTGCCAGTGTCCAGATCTGGTGTGTCTCCATGAAACCTTCTGGCAGTGAGGGCCTTGGAAGTAGGTGCTGGCAATGCACAGTCCTTGGTGGGTGCAGAGTTCCAGTAGCCTTTATCCACTATCATAAAGGAAGAGTGACACAAAGAAAATGCAGACATATGCAGAACTTTTAATATATTACCAGCAGGTCTTCCAAAGCTTTGCACACCATAGTCAAGGGGATATGCTGTTTTATATCAATAGAAGTGCTATCAACAAGATATGATGGGGAAGTGTTACATGACCTAAACGTGATGCTTACAATAAGTGAACACTGTACAGAAGGCTTAATATAGTAATTGAAGATTTCCCATGGTGTTGCTCACAGTGAGTCGAAGGATATGTGGTTTTATAACAATAGGGGTATTACACCATGTAACAGACTATGTATTATCAGAACCACTGATTTATGCAAACAAAATAAGTGAAACCCTGATTTTATATTTTAGTATTTTGGAACTTATAGCAATGCTTTGCGGTTTAAATTCGGGAACTCTAATGATTTTTCTGTGCAAACTATAAATGAATGACCTTAATTATTTTCATATGTCTCTTAATCTATATAATTAACACTTATTTCTCATCCTTTTTATAGTCCAGCATAAACAGGAAAATGGTAGGAAGATGTTCACAGTTCCTGGTAGATAGACGGTGTGTAGTAATTATATGGAATGTACAGCACAGAAACAGGCCATTTGGCCCAACAGGTCCATGCCGGTGTTTATGCTCCACACGAACCTCTTCCCTCCCTACTTTATCTAACCCTATCAGCATATCCTTCTATTCCTTTCTCCCTCATGTGTTTACTTAGCTTCCCTTTAAATGCATCTATGCGAGTTGCCTCAACTACTCCTTGTGGTAGCGAGTTCCACATTCCAATCACTCTCTGGGTAAAGAAGTTTCTCCTGAATTCCCTACTGGATTTATTAGTGACTGTCTTATATTTATGGCCTCTAGTTCTGGTCTCCCCCGCAAGTGGAAACATCTTCTCTATGTCCACCCTAGATGGGGAAGTTAGACGGGAGAGTCCATTAGGTTTGGCAGTAGTGGCAATGTCTTTGGTTTAGGTATTCCGGGGATGGATGTCGTTGATTTTGGATAAAACATAGGGGTGGTGCTGAATCCAGGTAATACTCTAGTGAGGAAGCTGGATGTTCAGGGCAGGTGGAGCAAAAGGTGATAGAAGGGAGGTGAAGAGGGGGTGTAACAAATGCTTCGAGCAGGAGGTGAGATGGGAAGGCATGGGCGTTCAGGGCGGGAGTAGCAAAAGGTAGTGGGAGAGCATAGGATCTGTGTGCAGGAAGGGAAGATTTCGGCACTTGGGGATGTGAAAGCATTGGGAGCAGGCTTGTGTGGTCTCACATACCCCCTTCTGATCTCTCGTTCTCTCTCTTCCCCCCAAGCTTTCCTGATCTTCGTCTATCTGTCATCTCTCACTGCCCCATCGTGTACTCATTTGTCCTCTCTCATTGCCCCATCTCTCTCTCTTACCATCCCAGGTCAGGACAATCTGAGAGAAAAACCAAAAAATTAAATGCCTGAAACTCCAGGATGGGGCAAACAGCACCGACTAAAGAAAATATTTGAAGTTGCCAAAGAAGTGAGAATCTGTAGACAGGCCAGGCCATTAGCAGCATTACGAGTGTTTTAAAAAACAAACAGCAGGTAAACCAGGAAACAACACCAGCGGGCCCAGGAGTGGCCAAGGAGGGAGGCAGGCAGTACCAGGGAGGATAGGATGCCAAGGAGGCAGGCCGTAGCAGTAAGCCTAGGGGCAGGAAAGGAAACACACACAGGAGCAGCCAACAGACGGGAGCAATCAAAGAGGCAGGACATCGGACGAGAAAAAGCAACCAGAGTGATGAGGGGAAGCATTGGTGGTAACCTTGAGGAGAGAACAGCAGGGGAAAGATGAATACTAAAAGTAAAAATATAAATTAAAACTTATCTAAATGGACCTAAGAGCAATGCTGTCTAAGAGTTGGGTGGAACGGACGGAGGTATAGTAGCATCATCTAGTGTCAACAGGACTGAGAGTAAATACAATGCTAAGAATACATACAGTTTTACGTAACACCCTAGCATCACCCCAAGCCATGACACACGAAGTAAATATAAAATCGGAAGCTAGCACTAGATGCAAGGCTTTTAATATTTATAGATGGCTATTTCAACATACCGCCTATTACCAGTAAATTTCTAAACCAATAGTATGCAATACTAAAGGTTTTAAAAATGGATTTTGCTTCAGCCCGCAGCTTCATTCCTTTTTGGATGCACACCTGAGATTGAAAAAATAATTGAAGTCTGTGTTTCTGACAATCCAGTAACAGTCTGTCACTCATATACTTTCGATAAGCAATCATTACCATAACAAAGGCATAAAACATTCTGGGCTGACTGAAAGCCTCCCAATTGCCAGCTTGATGATTTTTCTTGCATAAAAATCAAAACCTAATAGATTACTGGTTGTTGTGCATGAGAAGCTTAGAACACTTAACTTCAAAGAATATCTTGTACCTCCTGCTCAGATCGAGAAAGCTATATAGCAAATAGCATTGGTCTTTTCAGAAGCAAAGTCTATCTGAACCACTTGACTAAGAGTTAAATGGACTGTGTTTAAAGCACGAAGCATTTCAGCTGAGCTCTATTTTAACAGGGAGAGCTTTCAGATAGAAGCTCACTTACAACAGCAACATTATTAATGATCTACAAAAGAAGCTTGTTATATTATATTAACAATTTGTTCATCATGAAAAAATACTTCAGTTGTGATTATTTTATAAGATCATATATCAGATTAATTTTCTTTTCATTGCTGTTGAGAATCTGAATCAAACTAAAAATCTTGCAGTCTAAATTTAATTACTCAATTAAATTATTTCCTTTATTTGATGCTTTTCCTTCTTTGCATTTTCTAGCATTGTTGATGATATATTCCCAGTATACAAATGCAAGGTTGTTCCAAAACAAAATATTGATACTGGCTCATGCAGGTGGAGCGACATATCGGGGTAGAAATTGGACCTCTTTGCGCTTGCTTTACGGTCATAAAATTGGATGACCATTTTTTAGGCTTCCCTGGCGGCTGCCTTAAACAGGCGTCAGGTCCCTCACATATGTAAATGAGGGGCCTAACACTTGTTTTAGGTTCCTTCACAGAAATTGGGCAGTGATGAGTGGGGCAATCGTTGGGCCTGCCCCGTTCAGGATTCTTCAGCGGCGTCTGCTGCCTAAACAGCGACCGCCTGCGAAAGGTCTTTAGAAGAATTTGTTTTTAAAACCTTCCTGTGGAACCAAGAGAAGCAGGAGTGCTCCCCCAACTACAGAGTCATCGCGATCGCCTTGATCTTCTGGTCGCTGCTGGTTAGGCTAGCGGCTCGATATTCCTCTAAGTAAATGCACCTGTGAAGGCGCGACAGGCCCCACCAACTCGCGTGTAAAATTTTAATGAGGCCTGAGGTCCAATTTCGGGCCAGCCTCAGGCCTCCAGTTGGGGCGGGCACTGCCTGAACAGCGCCGATTCTGGCCCCAGACGAATTTCCACCCCATCATGTTTTAATGGAAGCAATTATTTGGACTAAATACTACAGCAACTTGCATGTATATAGTGCCTTAAACACAGAAAAACATCCCAAGGTGCTTCACAGAAGTGTAAACAGAAAAGATAAAGGACCCCAGGCCAAAGAAAGAGAAATTAGGAGAGGTGACCAAAAGCTTGGTCAGAGGTGAGATTTAAGGAGGGTGTTAAAGAATAGAACAGGATTAAAAGCATATGTTATATATTGCTGTGTTATGACAATAGCTTAGCAAGAGATGCAAACGACATTGCTAAATTGAAGCATGCTATCTGAAACCCAAGATATTACTGTTTTTTACCACAGTCTAACACACTATCTTGTGCAGCATATATAGGTGGAGTTCATATGGAAAGCCTTTATTCAGTTAAGTAAGTTTTTTGCCAGTGGTGGTTGTCAGTAATAGATGGCAGACAACCCTGACTGAGAAATGTGATTTGATATGAACTGAAATGCTACTGTATCCCATGATTGCAACTAAAATGATATTGGGTTTCATTTCACTGCATGTTACAATGAAATGGGATACCTTTTATATAAGTGTATAGCTCTAACACTATAATGGTGGACCATCTTATTTCAGACACTTAGCCTCTCCCAAATATTGTATTAATACAAGGAGTTTCACCAGCCTGTGTGTGCTGCTACTATGCTTTCACAAGTGAGCAATGAAGAGCTTCCTCAGAAATGAAACAAACAGTACGCACCAGTTTCCCATTGCAATAAGCTTTTAATCTATTTTTTTACTGTTGGTTGGGACTTAAAATCCTTTGGGACTACTAAAACAACAACTTCCACAAACAAAGCACAGAAATGGTCTTCTAGAGGATTATTAGTTATGACAGTTCCTTTGTGCATTTGCTAAGCTTACAGTTCATAAGTGCCAAGTTAAAATGGCCTTCGGTACAAAATGACAGAACTGGAACTCATCACGTATTCTATGGACATGTCTCAACCAGGTCTTAAAATAAATTCTTTAGCGCCACATACTGGTGCCAAACACCAACTATTATTTTGCACCTCTGAAATAGCATTCTTGATTTTCACACTGCATCAATCTATCCTGGGGCAGTGAAATTACCAATCATATGCATGGAGCAAATTACCTTATATCATTGGTGTGATAACACTCCTGAGTAACTATTCCACTCCAGTAGAACAACATCTGCTGAATAATAATCCAACATTAAAAACTACTGCTGCAACATATTGTAGAAAGTAATGTTTAATTACTAATCACAGAGTTTTAAAATTTAATATTTTGATGGGGGGTCATCACACTGACAGAGCCAATCTTCAAAGCCATCATTCTTGCTCCCTATTAAATAATACTGGCTATGAATTACTCAGCAACAAAAGTGTTATCTTAAATAAGATTTGATAAATAATCTATAAAACCCATTTAGTACTTAAGGATCCATCATAATATACAAATGCTACTTCTCCAATAGACAGTATTGTATCTGCATTTACGAACATTCTCAAACCACATAATCTTAGCAAGGATTTCGTCACCATTGATTTATTATTGCCATTTGTGCCTTTGAAATGTGTGTTTAAGATTTGTCTGTTTAAAATTTTGAAGAAACCCTGTTAAGATATTTTTGATACTGAAATATTTCAGCTACTCAGAATAAACGACAGAAAATTGCTGTACTAAATAAACACTTACACCAACAGTATGATTTTGATCATCAATATTTAGACATTTTATGATGAATGAACCACTGTCTTTATATCCTTTTAGCATTAACTATGCATCAAATCTTTTTCAGTGAGCCATCATACCACCTAAGTCTACTAGGATTACTTCACTCCGGAATAAAATTGTTTTACAAACCATTACAGCAAGCTGAGTTTTATAGAATACAAGGAAAAGACCAGGAACAAACATTTTAAAGCCACAAAAAGCAATAATAAATCAATGGTGACAAAATCCTTGCTAACATAACTGACTTAAATGAAGTTTACACCACATTATTAATGCATGCGAACCAACAGTATTGCTAATTCCCACATCAATAATATCATCTTCTGCAGCTACAAACTATTAACAAACAAAAAAATATTTTTTTGTTGAAAGTCCCAGTTTTAAAGGGATAATGTTATAAGAAGACTACTCTTTTTAAAAAAAATAGATGTAACATCACAATAATGGCTGCAGCGAGGTTTATTCACCAACAGGAAAATTTAACTAAAAAGTTCAATTACACATAGGTTATTGTATCATAATAAAACTTATAGAAATGGAAAAGAATTTCATGTAAGTCAGGGATTGAAGAGTTCTCGTTCAGTAAAAAATTAAGAAAAATTGCCAATGCTTTCCTTGTACACCAAAATATTATAAAAGGTATCAAGTTTCTCAATAAGACAAGAAGTGCCGCATCATAAAGGATGTGTTACAAGTATGGCATTTTATGCTATTTCCTTAGTGGGAGCTGTATATACTCGTCATCATAGAATACTTATTTCAGAAGTGAAAAGGATCCAGGAAATTAAAATCTTCATTAATATTTTGGATAGTTGAGCATCATTTATCACAAGTATGACATAACTCAATTAAAATTCACTGAAAATAATAATGAATAATCAAAGCAGTTGAAGTACCAAAAGCACCAAAGTTGGTGTGACAGTTTCAGTGGTCTAACAACCTTATTATTTATCATTCGGTAGCACCATTTCTACCAAATTCTAGGAATCTGTCCTTTCAGGATTCAGTTCTTCAGTCTCCCCAACCCTATTGGTTTACCTCAGCATTATTCGTTTTCTATTCCTCCCTGGTACTATTCGCTTAACTTTTAGGCTGGTTCAATCTCCCAGTTTATAGTTGCACCAATCTTTTCTTGAGAGCAAATAAAATTTAAAAGTCCCTGATGACCGCTTTGTCTTGGCATCACAACTTTGTAGGTATAAAATCTAAAATATCCAAAGCATGTAAATAAAATTAATAGATTGTTACACCACTGTGATCAACAGTCAACATTACAATATATATGCAGTGTTTTCATCCCTGTGAGAACACCCATGGATTAAAGGATTCAGAACTCAATTATAGATAGGAAAATTAAAAACAATGTATGCACTTCGCATTTCATCTACCAATATCATTAAAATTAGTTCCTGCAAAACTAAAGAGAGCAAGGAAGATAAAACTCTCATCAGAAAGGGCATATTATGCACATCTACTTTGTTTGAAATTTACATTCAAGTTATTTTGGAGAAAGAATATATACTTGACACTGCTCCTCATTACATCACGACTTCCAAGAGAACTCTAAAATGTACTGAAGTGTTTAAATTTAACATCACTATCAACCCAATGTTCGCTATGTTAGAAGATGTAACAAAATTTCCCATTATCCACAAAGGACTGATGAGCTTAATACATACAGCAGGGATGGGGAGGGGAGGGAGGAGAATACTTCACCAATACAGCTCCAGTATGGTGCCAAATTATTAAAAACAATGTAGGCATCTCTATTTTCCCTCCTTTCACCACACCCCAACCCCCACCCAAATTTGAAAGCCAGTCTATTCACTTGCTTGTAAAGGTGGAAAGAAAGAAAGTTAACTGAAATATTATATATTCTGATTACTATTTCCTCCTCCTAGCCCATCACTCACCCAACTTTAAATTCAAGTATGTTGAGGAAATACTATTTTAAGTAGAATAGAATAGACCAGACCAATTTAATTGTAAATTATATTACAGTATTATATGAAGTAAACTGTCAGTTTATTTAAGCTGAGGAAATTACTAAATTTAAGAAAGTTCTGCTTATTCCTTTTCAGTATATGTGGCAAACAGTCATATGGAAATAACTGCAAAATTAAATTATTTCACTCTTAGAATTTCAAGCATGGACCAAATTGTAGTTAAAAACTGCCGAAGCCAGTAAGTTGAATTATCAATACAACTTTACTTAGAAAAGCCCATCCTTGACTCCTCTGTCCATGCAACCTACCACCGTATCTCCAACCTCCTTTTCCTCTCTAAAGCCCTTGAATGTGTGGTCGCCTTCAACATCCAGTGTTGGATGAACCACAATTTCCTCCAGCTAAACAATTGGAAGACTGGAGCCATCATCTTTGGCCCCTGACACAAACTCCATACCCTCACCATTGGCTCCATCCCCCTAGCTGGCCAGTCTCAAGCTGAACCAGGCTGTTCACAACCTCACCGTTTTATTTGACCCCAAACTTAGCTTCCAACCCCATATCCTCTCCAGCACTAAGACCACCTACTTCCAACTCTAACATCGCCAGCCTCTGTCCCTACCTCAGCCCATCTGCCTCTGAAACGTTCACCCATGTCTCTGTCACCTTCAGACTTGACTATTCCTATGCTCTCCTGGTCGACCTTCCATCCTCCACCCTCTGTAAACTTCAGCTCACCCAGAGCTCTGCTACCCATATCCTATCCACCACCAACACTCACCCTCCCATCATCCCACCCTTACTGACCTACTTCGGCTCCCAGTCCCACAAAGCCTCAAATTTAAAATTCACATCCTTGCATTTAAATCCCCTCATGGCTTTCCGCTCTGTATTTCTGTAACCTCTGCCAGTGATACAACTCCCTCTAGCCACCCCCAAATTCTCTGTTCCTCTGACTTTGATCTTGTGCATTTGTTTTTCCCTTTGCCCCACATGTTCTCAACCATCTAAGCTGCACGCTCTGGAATTTCCTCCTTAGACTCCTCTGCCCCTCCACCTCCCTCTCTTCCATTAAGGCCCTCCGTAAAACCCACCTTTGATCAAGCGTATGGTCACCACTCTTAATATCTCCTTCTTTGGCTCAGCGTTCATTTTTTCCTTATTCCTCCCTGAGCACCTTTGGATGTTTTTCTACAATAACATCTTATATAAATGCAAGCTACTGCTGGTTATTGCATGCAGATTTTAAAATCAGAATTAATTTGTTCAATAGAAATAGACTAATATTCCAAATACCACATGGTAATACACAGATTCTTCCAATGGATTTTTAAAAATTCTTATGTTCCTCGTAACTTTGCAGTTAATTTCTTATATTTTAATGAAAATTTAACTGACACCTAAGAAATTCTGTAAATATTTAGCAGAAATTGAATATTTCAAATACATGATTGGCCCATCGCATGAAATGCATTGAAAACACCAGTAGTTTTGGAGGTAAGAAAAAATTGAACAACATTGTTAACCACCACCTCTACAGAAAAGGCCATCCTGAAGACCATCATGGAGAAAATTTCCCTCTACTATTTGTACTTAAATCATTCTGCATTCTTTACACATGTGTTTATGATTTGCTATGCAGACAGAGGCAATCTTCCCATCTTATGTCAATTAAAGCGACTGAATTGTTTTTCAATTGAGAGAAATTACACTTTTACCCTTACGTCATACCTTGATAAAATATATTGTAACCTGAACTTTCAAATAGATCATCACTGTTACAATAAACAAATTAATTTAAGACACCATCTCTCTAAAGGGTGGTGCTGCATCCTTACCATCATTCACTTGGCCTCCTTCTCGCTTTAACATTTGGACAGCTCCTACATACTTCTTCAACTGCACCTTCAAAACTTCATTTTCCCTGCAGGCACCAAAAAAGTCCATTAGTTTATCAAAATAATGTGAATTCGAATGAAGAAAGATTACACAGTAGCAAAACGTGACTTAATGCCTAAAACAATACTCAGCTTTTATGAACTGCATGATCAGTGTCACTTTAAAAGTATATTTTACAACAATTTTACAATAGTTTTAATATTTTTGATTATCATCGAGTTAACAAAATACTCCTTCTGAATAAGTGATATACTTTGCTTTTCTGCAACAGAAAATAAATCTGCATTTAATACTTAACATTACTGAAGTTATAGAAATATACAGGCACATCATGGCTGTCAAAGAACACGAAGATTAATAATTATTGTATTCAAATAAATAGCTATAGTTCTTACAGCATTAAATAAAAACCAGTGTACTGCAAATGAACAGGAAGATCAATCAATTATCCACTCATTGTAAAATAACTTATTCAATGGATTGTCTGCATTTTAATCCAAGGTCGCTTAACCAAAATTTAAAGCAATAACTTTGCTTATATGGACAGGGACAAGTAAACTAAAAATTTTATTTCAGTGGCATGATGCTATCTGAATCCAACTGATATTAGTCTCCTATTTGCACAATTGAAAGAAAAACATGTATAACACTCTACATGGAGAAATCTTATCAAAAATAAGTCCACCACCTTAAATTCACAACTTGCCAAATAAGGAAACAAACTCTCTACAACTCTTCTCCTCCCTAATAATTTTTTAAAAAATTAAACAGGGTGGACACATCAGGCATATTGTCTAAATGACTGAAGTCCTCATCATTGTGCTCCATCCCTTTTCGCCACATTCACCCCAATGAGGGCACCCACAAAGACTAACGGTAGCCCTGTCACAATCTCATCACAATTACTGCTCAGTGCTGAGGGATTACTGCTCAGTGCTGAGGGAGTACTGCACTGTTAGCGGTGCCGTCTTTTAGATGAGATGTTATACCGGGATCCCATCTGCTCGCTCAGGTGGACTTAAAAGATCCCATGGCATTATTCAAAGAAGAGCAGGGTAGTTCTCAGGGCGTCCTGGTCAACATTTGTTCCTCAATCAACACCACTAATACAGATTATCTGGTCATTTATCTCATTGCTGCTTGGGGCACCTTGTTGTGCGTAAACTAGTTTCCATGTTTCCCTACATTACATCCCTACATTACAACAGTGACTACACTTTACTGAAGTACTTAATTAGCTATGAAGCATTTTGGAATATCCAGAAGACATTAAAGGTGCTATATAAATGCAAGTTCTTTCTTTCTTGCTCTGGCTCTTCCACACCAAGTAACCCCTGCTAAAATGCAAAATCATCATTAAAAAAATCACCAAAGGTCAAAATTGGCTTTTATCAACACATGATACTGAAGTCAGATTTGAAATTTAGATACATCCCCAGAGCATAACCAACTTAAGACACTGTCCTCAGTGAATTATCAACCCTGACTCATTCACAAAAATTAATTTCATATCTTAAAGCCTCCCATGACATATGAGTGTTTTCATTGTCATTTGGTTATTTTTCAAGCTCAACTAATTTACTCTGTAATAATTACAGGGCCGTTGAGTATTTTTTAACAACAGTTCCATCACACGTCGTTCATTCGACCCTATGCAGGTACAGAACAATTCTTCCCTGAACAATAACAACAACTAGTATCTTTAATGTAGAAAAACATTCCAAAGTGCTTCACAAAGGCATAGTTAAAAAATGGATGCCAAGTCAAAGCAGCAGGATATTTGGAGGGGTGACCAAAAGCTTAGTCAAAGAGGTGGATTTTAAGGGAAGTCTTAAAGGAGGAGAGGGAGGTGGAGAGGCAGAGTAGTTTAAGGAGGCAATTCCAGAGTATGGGAACTAGGCAGCTAAAGGATATGGTGGGGGGAAAGGGGTGGAGAGATGCACAAAAGTCAGAGAAACAGAGAGCTCTGGGGGAAAGGGGGGGGTTGTACGGCTGGAGAAGGTTCCTGAGGTAGGAGGTGCAAGCCAAAGAGGAATTTAAACATGAGGATAAGAAGGGGAATGGGAGTCAATGAGGTCAGTGGACCACAGTATTAGCTCAAAATTCAACAAAAAACTAATGGCACAAAAAAATTGGCATGCACCATGTAGTTGTTAATACAAATCTCACTCGGTCTATGAAACACTTGTTTCAATAGTAAATCATCTGCTACCAATTAGCTATCCTCTGCGTATATGATAATCAGTGCTGTAAAACTACACAAAAGGATATCAGTCAAGCAGTCTATAACAGAAGATGAATGTGACCTTCATCAGCATCATTTTGTCCTCAAGTGTCATACTGACCTACCTGTGGCTCTTACCACTCATTCCTCCTTCCATTCCCACTCTCACCGCGCCATCTTTATCTATCTACACTATTCCAACCAAGCTCAACATAAACTTCAGGAATAGTCTCTCATCTTTTTCCTGGAGACTCTGCACCCATCTGGACTGTACACTGGGTAGAAATTGGACATCACTGCACCCGTTTTATGGATGTTTACGGCGGCAACAAGGGCCAATTTCAGAGACAAATGTCCTGTACCCAAAGGGTGCCAGGAAGACATCCGACCCGATATTGGGTATGGGGATTTTTCAGGCGTTAGGCCCCATACATATGTAAACATGGGGCCTAACACCTGTTTCAGGCCCCCTTGCTGAAATTTGATATTGTAGAGTGGAGCAGGAACTGGGCCAGCTGTGCTCGCAGGACAGCTACCACCAAAAGTGTTTTAAAAAAATACAAAAAAATGTTGCTGTGGAGTCACGAGGAGTAGAAGTGTTCCCCCTGACTCATTAGTATACTGACTGCCCCCCATCCGCCGTTGCCGCTCCAAACCGCCGCTCCCGGGACTTAGCTTCGGGCTGCTGCTGATGAGGCAAGCAACCCAAAATTCATTTCTTCAAATGGGCGGGCTTCCACTGGAGGCACAACAGGCACCGGCAGCTCACCCAATTAATATTAATGAGGCCTAAGGCCTAACTGAAAATTAAGCACGTATTTAATAGGGCTGGAAAAAAAGGAGGGGGGAGAAACAACAGATATTCCAGTCACTGAGAAGAAATTAATTGGTTGAATCATCTGCAAATTGCTTAATAGAAAAGCACATAGCTGTTAGATGATATGAGGGAAAAAACCCTGCAGAATCAAGGAAGGTCTGAAATGAAAACAGAATATGCTGGAAACACACAGTAGGCCTGCTGGTCTCAAAGAGACTCGAGTCAGTGGGGTAAAAATTAGTTGGCACTTGGTTTTGGGCGCGAAGGCAGCGATGCGGCTGCAACGTATGCCTGAACTGGGAGGACATTTTAAACACCCCAATTAGATCACTCCTCAATCTTCCATACTCAAAGGAATACATCAAGTTTATACAACCTGTCCTCATAATTTAACCCTTTAAGCACAGATATCATTCTGGTGAATCTGCACTGTACCCCTTCAGGGCCTATATGTCCTTCATACGTTGCAGTGCCCGGAACTGAACACAGTACTCCATATGGGGACTGACCAAGGATCAATACAACTGAAGCATAACTTCCTCCAGCCCGTGTGAGATGAAGGTCACTATTCCATTAGCATTTCTGATTGCTTTTTGTATCTACCCACTAGCTTTTAGTGATTTGTGTACATGGACATCTAAATCTCTCTGCTCTTCCACAGTTCCTGGTTTCTATCCATTTACAAAACAGTCAGATTTTTCTTTCTTGGATCCAAAGTTTTGATCTCACACTTCCTCTCATTGCACTCCACTTGCCACAGTTTTGCACACTCATTTAAATCTAGTATGACACGTTCCCTTGTCGGTTCTAAAATATATTAAGGGGAATTTTAATCCCCAAGAACGGGTGGGTTGGGGACGGGTGGGTAGTTAAAATATTTGATTTTTGGAGCGTGACCACAAGCCTGCTCTAACATGTCCACTTCCGGGTTTAACCCAGGCCCGTTTGGATGCATGAGAGTAAACTACACGCCGCAGTCGGGACCTTAATTAGTTCAGGCAGGTGCGTATTTATAGCATCAATTAATGTCCTTGTGAGACATTGAATTCAATTTAAAAAGACCAATTTGACTTAACTTTAAATTTAACACCTCCCGCGCGGGTTTGCCTTGGCTCATGAATCTCACCAGTGAAAAGGAGGAGAGAAGGGCCGGGGCATGAGGTAAGAGCCTTTATTACACTGCTTGTGGGCCAGGAGGTGCAGGAGTGTTTCCTCCAGGCCCAACAAACTTACCTGCTGTGATCGACCCCCGCGATCGGCCGACCCCTCCCCGATGTCCAACAACCCCCCAATGGCCGACTTCTCACCTCCCCCAAAGACCGACTACTCAACTTCTCCGCCCCCCATGATTGGCACCGCCCCCATCCAACCCCTGAAGATCCCGATCTCTCCCCGACTTCCACCATCCGACTGCCAAAGATCCCGATCTCTCCCCGAACTCCCCAAATAAACCCCGAGGACTCTGCTATCTCCCCGGCTGCTTTCCCACCTGACACATAGCCAGCCTGTCAATCTGGCTGGCTGCCGGGCACAAAATCTGGAAGTAACATTTTTATCCTTCAATTGAGTTGCGATCGCAGATTCCGACCCGCCAATTCCACTTCCCGGTTTCGCATCCAATAAACTTCACACCCACTCCGCCCTCTTCCCGGCTCCAAGCCAAAATCCAGGCCATTATTACAGAAAACTGTCCCAAATACACTTTAGAAGCCTTTACAACTTGAGCTGTTCTGCTTCTCCCAGTCTGTGTGAAAATTAAAATCTTCCATTATAACCACTTTCTTTTTGCTACATGCTTCTCTTACCTCTGCATTTGTAGAGGTACTACATCTCTATAGATGTAGTATACATCTCTATTATCAGGAGGTCAGTAAACAACTCCCACCAGAGTCTTGTATCCTTTGCTGTTCCTTAATTCTACCCACTGCCTGCTCACCCTTAGTGATATCCCTTCTTCCAACTGTTGTAATAGTGTCTTTTATCAATATTGCTACTCCTCCTTTCCCAATTACCTTGTCCTTTCTGAAGACCTTATAGCCTCGAGTATTAGGCTCCGAGTAACGCCCAGCTTGTAGCCAGGTCTCTGTATTGGCTACAGCGGAATACGTGCTTCCAATTCACTTGTTTTATTCCTTATGCAACGTGCATTTTGTACAGAATGCTTATTTGGCTAACAATCCCCACCCTAGCATTATGCCCTGATGGTGTTTTTTTCACACTTTATGACCTACCACACTTTTTCTTATTTTTTAAATCACTCCTGTTTTAATTATATCAGTTATTTTATTATTACTTGGAGTGTTTATATTACCTTTATCACTTTATGTAGTCTGGCCTTTAATAAATTATAAACATTTAATTTTGAATTAATCTTCTGGGTCATCTGTATGTCCTGCGCAATTCATTTATACTTAATCTGTCAAGAATTATACAATGAATAAGAAAAGTCATTTCATCACTGAATGTGCAGCTTCTGTTTATTCTTGAATTAAATTCTCTTCTGTAATTCACAAGTAGTGAATGGTTGTCAGATATACAGACCCCAGTGTAATTTGGTGTTTCATGGTAAGCCTTCAGAGAATTTACTGAGATTTGAATCTTAAATGGGGAGTCTACAGGGTGACATCAAGCTTTTGAACTCTACTACCATGGAACACACAAATGTGGGACAGCGATTCCTCAAGTAATTGGTTTCCAGCTAAGATTTTTGTGTAGAATACTTTCATCCCTGCCAAAGGGCAAGAATGTTTGTTTAAATAATTTGGATCATTTCTCCCATATCCTAACTTCCCCTTAGCATGTTTCCTCTTTTTATGAAGGCAGGTATGCAGCCTCCAACCTCTCACGGTCCCCAGTCAAAGACTAGTTGATTTGCCTTGACTATACACAGAGATCTTTCATGGAAAGTCTCTGTTAGGTGTAATTTTGACATTGTTATAGCTGTACGGCCCAGGAAATCCCGGCCATTAAAAACTTACATTTTCATTGCAATGCACGAAGTCATTAATATGAAATATACTGCAACAAAGAAGATCATCATTTTAATGTACCTTGACACCCAACCCCCTCCCCCACCAACCCAAACCATGATATTTCTTGCTGTGCCATTATTTTACTAAACCTGCAAGGATGCTGATTGGCATTATAGAAGTCACAGCAATAGCCAAAGTAAATTTCCAATTAGTTTTGAAATGCCCTAAATATGGGAATCATGTTAACCTCCTGCATTGAATAGCCCTTTCAGCATTTAACAGCCCCCTTATTATAGCACTGTAAAAGTGACGACTTTGTTGCCTTCAGCATTTCAGATATCAGCCTTTAGGGTGGTTTTATGGAACCCAAAATCACAAATCTGGATTCTGCCTTCACTTCAACTGCCACCATAAGTAGCATCAGCCAAAAATGCTTTTGTTGTCAACAAGAGGTACTAAAGTTGTCCCACTTTCCCTGTTCAGACTTTGAAGTAGTTTCATCACCTATGTGAAGCTTTCTTAGTGACTGGGAAAATAAAACTCAATACAATTGTGCCTGCACTTTTTTTTTGAAGAAAATTTCCTTTTTGATTCCACCAATGTTGGCAATCACAGACGATAAGGAAGCTCTATGCAAGTAAGTGATGAAGAAGCAATTCACTACTTACAAGGATGAACTTGCATTTATATAGCAATTTATTCTGTCCTCAGAATGTCTCAAAACACTTTGCAAACAATGGATTACTTTTGATATGTAGTCACTGTTGCCCTGCAAATGTGGCACCAATTTTGGCACACTGTTTTTCAGCCACTTCTTTTACCCTCCCTATTAAAAGTGCACTCTAGCTTCTCCAATAGCTAACATGGTTAAGGCAATGAGGTCCAAGGTTCAATCTATGCTGAGTAAGTGATCTCCACCGGGATAGCGTTAGGGGCCCCACAACTCATCTCAATGCCGCTGGGTTAGAGACTGAATAATCAGCCGTGGTTCTAGTTCTTAATCATTAAGAGGCTACCCCAACTGTAAGTACATGTGCGTGAGCACCTAGTGGTGATGATCTCCCTCTGCTTTGAGGTTCCCCAGTAGTTCAACAGCTTGCCATCCTTTTTATTATATAACCAGTTGCTTCGTCAGACTCTTATTGGACTCCTCTTAGACCAAGGGCTTTTTACAGCACCTTCCCTTATCTTCGGGTAAACAATTATGTGGATTTTTATTCTGACTTGTCCCTCTCCTCCCCCACAGCTCTGTGATCTCGTTGATCTCTTAGCATTCTGATTTAGATATGCTTTTTATGTTAAAAATACAAATACAAATTGCGATGACAGCACAGAATAAGGTCAAAGATAATTTAATTCAGTTGCATTTGCAACAAATTGTACAAAGCTTCAGCCCTGAGTGTATTTCTGCCCAGAAAGATAAGAGTTGTTGAATGCATGATATGAAGGTCAGGATCCCTTCTTCCCCAGAAATACATTATGCATTACATTTACTAGTCAAAAATATATTAACTATTGAAGCCTAGGCTTTGAAAATAATTCAATTCGTTCCAAGGCCACAAAGGAATATTCTGGTATTGCAGTCATAATTATTCAGAGCACATTATTTCATCATATTTCTGTCTGCCAACTGAAGCAGTTCATAAACCATATATAATAAGCACAGCTGTACCACATTTTTGTTCCAGACAGTCCTTTGGAGGATAGTAAGACCATATTGATTACTGTGGAATATAATGCTGTTCAATTTTACCTCTTATCTAGCTATTAAACACTTCATTTATCAGGTACACAGACACTGCATACAAAGTGCCCATTTGTTAGTAATATGTAAATAAAGTTAAGATAGGTGATAATGACTGCTGTTATAATGGGTAGTTATAACTTAATTATTCTTCATTGACAGTTTAAAGAGAACAAACGGGCTGCTGTATACTGCTATAATAAACCCTTTCAATACCCAGGTATCAAAACACATCTTTCAAAAAAAAATTCTGCTCATCAACATGAGAGCGGTCAGTACTAGAGGATGAAATACATTTTCCATTTCCAGTACCGAGTATCACCATCAAGCAATTCTAAGTCACATTTAGCACGCTCCAGGTACAGAGTAAATCTCTCCACTCTGTCCTGACATGCCTCAACCTCAATCCTGACTGCATCAGTTTGAATTTTTTAAATTTTAGACACCAAACATCCTTGTGGTCTGTTTGAGTGATACTGCAAATTACTGTAATCGATTAGTAGCACACAACATAGCAGAACATTGTGTGCAACAGTTGCACTTTTTCAGTGCCTCTTTCCTGAAATATTTTTTCATTTGCCCTTTTTTATCCTGTTAGTAAAATTTCTAAGGTCCAAAATAAAATATTCAAAAAAATTACATATTTCACAATAACATGATGGGGCTATTAAGAAATTATTTTTCAAGGTTCCACAAGACTGGATGTATGCCGCAAGATTGCAGTGCAGTCAATGTACCCATTTTCAAAAAGAGACAGAACGGGAAAGTCAGTTTAACATCTTTGGCAAGAAAAATTTTGAAATCTTTAATTAAAGATGAAATTACTATGGAGGAAATGCAGTGGATGTGGTGTACATGGACTTTCAGAAAGCCTTTGACAAGGTACGACTCAGGAGACTATTGGAAAAGTTTGCAACCATCTTCAGCTAGAAGTGCCGAGTGGATGATCCATCTCGGCCTCCTCCCGATATCCCCACCGTCACGAAAGCCAGTCTTCGGCCAATTCGATTCACTCCACGTGATATCAAGAAACTGCTGAGTGCACTGGATACAGCAAAGGCTATGGGCCCCGACAACATCCCAGCTGTAGTGCTGAAGACTTGTGCTCCAGAACTAGCTGTGCCTCTAGCCAAGCTGTTCCAGTACAACTACAACACTGGCATCTACCCGACAATGTGGAAAATTGCCCAGGTATATCCTGTCCACAAAAAGCAGGACAAATCCAATCCGGCCAATTACCGCCCCATCAGTCTACTCTCAATCATCAGCAAAGTGATGGAAGGTGTCGTCGACAGTGCTATCAAGCGGCACTTACTCACCAATAACCTGCTCACCGATGCTCAGTTTGGGTTCCGGCAGGACCACTCGGCTCCAGACCTCATTACAGCCTTGGTCCAAACATGGACAAAAGAGTTGAATTCCAGAGGTGAGGTGAGAGTGACTGCCCTTGACATCAAGGCAGCATTTTACCGAGTGTGGCACCAAGGAGCCCTAGTAAAATTGAAGTCAATGGGAATCAGGGGGAAAACTCTCCAGTGGCTGGTGTCATACCTAGCACAAAGGAAGATGGTAGTGGTTGTTGGAGGCCAATCATCTCAGCCCCAGGGCATTGCTGCAGGAGTTCCTCAGGGCAGTGTCCTAAGCCCAACCATCTTCAGCTGCTTCATCAATGACCTTCCCTCCATCATAAGGTTAGAAATGGGGATGTTCGCTGATGACTGCACAGTGTTCATTTCCATTCGCAACCCCTCAAATAATGAAGCAGTCCGAGCCCGCATGCAGCAAGACCTGGACAACATCCAGGCTTGGGCTCATAAGTGGCAAGTAACATTCGCGCCAGACAAGTGCCAGGCAATGACCATCTCCAACAAGAGAGAGTCTAACCACTTCCCCTTGACATTCAATGGCATTACCATCGCCGAATCCCCCACCATCAACATCCTGGGGGTCACCATTGACCAGAAACTTAACTGGACCAGCCATATAAATACTGTAGCTACGAGGGCAGGTCAGAGGCTGGGTAATCTGCGGCGAGTGACTCACCTCCTGACTCCCCAAAGCCTTTCCACCATCTACAAGGCACAAGTCAGGAGTGTGATGGAATACTCTCCACTTGCTTGGATGAGTGCAGCTCCAACAACACTCAAGAAGCTCGACAACATCCAAGATAAAGCAGCCCGCTTGATTGGCACCCCATCCACCACACTAAACATTCACTCCCTTCACCACCAGCGCACTGTGGCTGCAGTGTGTACCATCCACAGGATGCACTGCAGCAACTCGCCAAGGCTTCTTCGACAGCACCTCCCAAACCCGTGACCTCTATCACCTAGAAGGACAAGAGCACCAGGCACATGGGAACAACACCACCTGCACGTTCCCCTCCAAGTCACACACCATCCCGACTTGGAAATATATCGCCGTTCCTTCATTGTCGCTGGGTCAAAATCCTGGAACTCCCTTCCTAACAGCACTGTGGGAGAACCGTCACCACACGGACTGCAGCGGTTCAAGAAGGCGGCTCACCACCACCTTCTCGAGGGCAATTAGGGATGGGCAAAGATGCTGGCCTCGCCAGCGACGCCCACATCCCGTGAATGAATAAAAAAAAAGGTATGGAATTAGGAGGAGGGTAGCAAATTGGATTAAAAACTAGTTAGAAGGAGGAAAGAGAGAGGATGAGTTTAGGGTAGTTTCCACTGTTCCCTCTAAGTTGTGCGTGTGCACTGCCGCGCAGCAGTCTGTTGTGTGCCACGCACTTAACCATTCCATCCATGCACAAAATTAATTCACAGTTTTCTTTACATTTAAAACTCATTATAATTTTACTTTCAATAATTCTACTGCAGTCCTCACAGGCTTAAAAGATATGCATGTGGGAGGAGGGGAGGTGCTCTGTTGTCGGGGAAAATAAATTAAGTAAAAATCGGAGTAACTTCTAACCCTTCCCCTTCTTCCTTTTTGAGCAAGCTCAGATTGAGAGAGCTAAACAACAATATCTTAATGTTATAGGTACAGCACAGATGGTATGCTACTACAGAAGATGTCAGATCCTCTCAGAGAACACTATGGAGTTATCATCATAGATGAAACTTACAAAAGAACTGTTTCTACAGATGTGCTACTGGGTCTTATGAAAGACATTGTGAGACAGAGGCCAGAACTAAATGTCATAATAATAAGCTCCCCTCATAAGTCCAATAAGTTGCACATCTATTATGGCAATGTACCTCTAATACGAGTGGAGAGTGAAGAGCCCATTGGGTGTCCAATCAAGCTTGTTTACAGTTGCATGCCTCAAGAAAACTATTTCCTACCTACACTAAGGCTGCTGTTCGAGATACATCATTCAAGGGATAAGAGAGATATGCAATTTTTCTATCCTGTAAAAAGGTAAGCTCATTGCTTGCATCATTTACAATATATTCCTGCTAATAATACAGTATAGAAAAGTTAGTGAATGCACAACTAGCATGGCAGCTAAGAACAACCATAGAACTCTTGAGCCATATCACTGGCTGTGAATAACTGAGACAAAGTTAATTTTCCAATGCTTGACTTTTTGTTTAAAACAATAATGTTCTGTGTGTATATTTTCAATGGAATCAGCCTCTTCAGATGCAAGGTTTGTAATCGGTACACTTTTCTTTCTAAATGACCTGAAATGTTTAGATGGAGCTATGATGAAGCTGTGACCTTATCTGCTAGTCAATGTACTTCTTTTACATCCTTTATGAAAATTTAAAATCAATAAAGTGCATTATTTTGATATGTTTTAAAGGTAGACGAATGAAATACATTCTGGATTTTAGTAGTTTCCTTCTGAAAGTTTTAAGTATTTGATATATTACTCGGCCAATTTCTTCAATTGTTAATGATTTGTTCTAGCTTTGAATTGGCGTTCATTGTCTTGGGATCTACAATAAGTGTAATCTTGACATAATATGCAGGATACATAGATATTATATGTGCCCACTGTGTGGCAGCACAGCACAACACAGCATCCTGGGGCCAGGAAGAACCCCATCACACTACAGCATTCATGATCCATTTTAGGGCAGTGAAAGGAAAGACATACTGTTCTATAGCATCAGATGTAGGTAAATGCAGCAGCCATTTTGTGCACATCAAGATCCCATAAATGGCAATGAGTGGAATTCTTATGCCAGCACCGTTACCTCTGGAGTCCCTCAAGGTCCTATCCTTGGCTCCCACCTCTTCTTTATCTACATGCTGCCCCATGGTGACATCATGCAAAGAAATGGTGTCAGGTTCCACATGAATGCTACCAACACCCAGCTCTACCACTCTGCCACCTTTCTTGACCTCTCCACTGCCTCTGTGTCATTAGTCTGCTTGTCCGACATCCAGTCCTGGATGAGCCGCCACTGCCTCAGGTTAAATCAAACTGTTTGCAATCTCGGCGTCCTATTTCACCTCAAGCTGAGCTTCTGACCCCATAATCATCTCCATCACAAAGTCCATCTACTTCCACCTCCACAACATCACCCACCTTCATCCCTGCCACAACCCATTTGCTGCTGAAAACCACATCAAAGCTTGTGTCATGTCCAGGCTCAACAACTCCATCGCTCTCCTGGCATGCCTACCAATCAGGATGTCCCCATTCCTCTGGCAGCAGTGTTTGCATCTGAGATTTCTACAACCAGTTTTGTTTAATTAAAAATCTTTGACAGCTCACCTTATCACAATTATCCTTTATTTTGTACATTTGTTCTGTTTGTTATATACCCTGAATAATGCTTTCTAAAAAGATGTTCTATTCAAAGTTGTGATTTTTTTTTTCACGGTGGCACACACAGCCTTTATATCGGTGGACAAACCCAAATTCATTCCATGCATGGCCGAAAAAAATTAGAGGGAACATAGGTAGTTTCTGAGAGTGGTTGAAATGAGTAGCGGTGTCCCACAGGGTTCTATTCTGGGATTGCTCCTGTTCAACGTGTACATCAATGATTTGGATTTAGGGCTAGAGGGAACGGTGTCACAGAAAATACTGAAATAGGAAGCAGAGTAAATAATTATGAGCACCAAAGGAACTTCAAGGGAATATTGATAAGAGGATAGAATAGGCAAAAAGTGGCAGATGGAACTCAATGTCCATAAACGTGAGGTGGTACATTTTGGTAAAAAATATAAAAGTAATAATTCAAAACTGAGATGAGGAGAAACTTCTTCACTCAGAGGGTAGTAGGTCGGTGGAATTTGCTGCCCCAGGAAGCTACATCATTAAATAAATTTAAAACAGAAATAGACAGTTTCCTAGAAGTAAAAGGAATTAGGGGTTACGGGGAGCGGGCAGGAAATTGGACATGAATTTAGATTTGAGGTTAGGATCAGATCAGCCATGATCTTATTGAATGGCGGAGCAGGCACGAGGGGCCAATTGGCCTACTCCTGCTCCTATTTCTTATGTTCTTAATTCTATTTTGAATGGAAAGCTCGATGATGCAAAGAGTAGTCGGTTGACAAGGCATTAAAAGCAGTGGATAAGGCCATTAGAAAAATCTCACGAATGCTGGGTTTCGTGGCAAGTGGTATAGAATATAGAAGTCCAAATGTAATGGGGAATCCATGTAAAACCTCAGTAAGACTACAGTTGGTGTACTGTCTCATTTTGGGCTACACACTATAGGAAGGATATTGAGGCAACAGAAAGGGTACAGCACAGACTCACCAGAACACTACCTAGTATGAGAAAATACAAAAACAAAGCAAGACTTGAAAAATTGGGGCTTTTTTGTTATTACAGAGGAGATTATGGGGTGATTTGACAGATGTTTAAAATTAGGAAGGGGCGGGACAGAGTTAGAAACAGACAGTTTCCAGTAATTAAGTGGTCGAGAACAAGGAGACATAGATGTAACAATAAATATAACAGATTTAGGACACAGAGCGGAGAAATGTTTTTACATCGAGGAGTATGAGGCTGTACAACACACTACCAGAGTTAGTGATTGAAGCAGAGATCATGTCAACATTTAAGAATAGGTTCAATAGTGGTTGAAGGAAAGAGGAACAAAGGAACACAGGAACAGAGCAGGCAATGGGATTACGGCTCATGTGGACTGGCTGAGTCGAATGTCCTGTGTTGTAATTTTTGTAATTCCATATGTAATTTATCCACTGGACTATCTTATCTGTCTTTTCAGACCATGATTACATTTTTTACTTGAAGACCTCAGCATCGCCCAAAAGCCTGGGCGCCAACTTAATATTTTTGCCCAAAGCTGTGAGTCTGTCGGCTGGATTTGAATTGTGCAATCTCTGCATACGCCTACTTTCCCTGAATACATCAGTAGTGTTCAGTCAACGATACTGATGGAATATTTTTCTTTAGCTTCGAGCACTTTTTTTACTCTAGCTCCTCTTCAGATAATTTCGAAAAACAAGACGACGAATTTCAAAAACTTCATTGAGGTAAAATGCACAATGAGTTTTTTTCCAAAAAAAGAGAATTAAAAATATGACTTCTGATTTCACATTTTTTGTAACTTATGGTTTTCATGAACTTCAGAAAGTGCATTAAGCTGGGGAAAGAAAAAGTGAGACAACAGCACTTTTCTTCATGCTAATTTGATTTTTTAAAAAAACAAATTGAATTTTGAAGTCCTTTTTTAGTGAGAGAGATAGGAAGGCAGAGGAGATGGGGAGGAGAGAGGAGAGAAGGGAGGCAAGGAGAGTAAAGGAGGGTTGGAATGGGCTTGAAGGGGTTGTGAGAAGCATTGGGGGAAGGGATCTGAAAGGAGCCACTTAGGGCAGTTTTCCTGCAGCCAGTGGTGTGGTGTGGCTTCCTTTCCATGCCACACCACACCACACCATACCATACCGCCCATTAGGTTCTACCCAAAAGACAGAGAAGCAGAAGAGAACACAAAGAGAAAGACAGAGGCAGAGAGGAGCAGAGATGGAAAGTAACATTAACATGAAAACATCAGAGACAGGTAAGGGAGCAATCATTTTCTCCAATTTGCTGTGTGCAATGCCATAGATCAACTACTATAAAAATAAACCTCAAACTGGCACGTGTTATAATTAGTATAATAATCAGCATGAAAACAACTAAATGCAGCCTTGTTTCTATGAATTTTGATTGGAATAATCTTATTGTAATCCATCTCACAACCACGGCTCCAACATGAATTCAAGGCAAGAAATACATGTGAATTATCAGCGATGGGGAAGAGTATAAATCACTTCGTAGTAAAGCTCTCTCCAAAAATAAATTCGTAATGCAGTAATTTTATCACAGCTTATTGAATAATGAAATTCTGAATTTGATAATTATTTTTGGAGCTGCAAATCAACAAAGCAAACTCTTATCACAGTATGTAGTCATTGGACAGATGAAAGGCTCCACTGAACCAATGACGATGTTAGTTTCCTTTGCACTATTACGATTGAAGCTCGACCCATATTTCTCAGACAGCCAAAGTATCTCCTGCACCAATCATGTAATGATTTCTGTGGAATCTGTGCATGTCAGATCGTCAAAACATGAAAGTCTAACTATGCATACACATTAATCCAACTGAAACAACACAACACAAATGATCTCCTGTCAACCTAATTACTGGCAGGAGTTCAACTCCCTTCACGCCAGGAGACTTATGCTGGTAACTAAGCTGAATAAATGTACAGTTCGACAACGTGAGCTACTGAACCTGGGCACTGCAACTTTCTTCGAAACTTGGAAAACCAAGAATAGATTCTTGGGGGAGTCTGGAGCTAAAGGTTGCAGCAAAAACAGGTACAGATTTGGGAGGCGACAATAAGTTCATGGACTTTAAAAGGAAAGGGAGTTTGGATATGGTGGTCAGAGGGTTTTTTTTTAGGAGCGGGGGTTTTGATAAGGAGAGGGACAGTACCTGAGAAGAGAGAATCATTAGTAATGTCAGCTCGCACAGGTTGCTATGAATTGCATGCACAATAGATTTCAAGTTTTGCAGGAAAACAGAATATCAGTCAGGAAAGTACAATGAATACAATCGCCAGCATTTGTTAATACTTAGTTACTAAGATTGAAATCATTCGTTCTGCTACCTTTGCTGCTTCCCCACCAAGCAAAACCTAGATTCCCACTGCTCAAGCTCTGAATCCACATCTCTCTCTAGTTTCTCTTGCCTCTCCTGTCATGCCCTCTCTAAGCTCATCTTATCCATAAGACTCACCTCTAGCTCCCACTAAACTGAATACCACCCAACTTTCCTTCCTGCAAAATGACAATACTAATGATTCTCCCTCCTCGGGTCTGTCCTTCTCCCTATCAAAACCCCTGCTCCTAAAAAAACACACCCTCAACCCCTCTGACCTTCCAAACTGCCACCTTATCTCTGGACAACATCCAACTCTCCACCACCTTTCTTGATCCTTGCACGACTGGGTGCTGTCAGACTGCTTGTCCAACATTCAGTCTTCAATGAACCACACACGTTCCTCCAGCTAAATATTGGGAAGACCAGAACCATTGTCTTTGGCCCCTGCCATTAACTTCCTTTCCTCTCCAAAGTACACGAACTTATTGTCGCTTCCCGAATCCGTACCTGTTTTTTCCGCAGCCTTTACCTCCAGAATCCCCCAAGAATCTATTCTTGGCCCCCTCCTCTTCCTCATCTACAAGCTGCCCTTTGGTAACGTCATCTGTAGATATGGGATCAGCTTCCACATGTACACCGATGACATCTAACTCTACCTCTCCACCACCTTTCTTGATCCCTGCAATGCTGGGTGCTGTCAGACTGCTTGTCCAACATTCAGTCTTCAATGAACCGCACGTTCCTCCAGCTAAATATTGGGAAGACCAAAACCATTGACTTTGGCCCCTGCCATTAATTTCGTAGCCTTGCTGATTCCATTAACGTCCCTAGCCACTGTCTCAGACTGACCGACTGTTTGCAACCCCAGCGTCCGATTCATCCCTGAGCTCCTTCATCATCACAAAAAGCTGCCAACTTCCAACCTCCCAATCTCCACCCTCCATAAACTTCCACTCATCCAAAACTCTGCTGCCCACATCCTGTCCTGCAACAAGTCACACATCCATCCCCGCAGCCCCCCATCCCTCCCCTGGCTTGCAATGGCTCCCAATCCCTCCAATTTAAAATGGTCATCCTCATGTTTAAAGCCTCTTATTGCCTCGACTCTTCCCCATCTCTGTAACCATCTGCGGTCCTACAACCCCTTGAACACTCCATTCTTCTGACTCTGGCCTCTTGTGCATCCCCTACTCCTTTCATCCTACCACGGGCAGTCATGCCTTCATCCACCTAGGTCCCATGGTCTGGAATTCCCATCCTAAACTGCTCTACCCCTCCAGCTTCCTTTCCTCCACAGACTTTCCTTAAAGTCCAACTCTTGGCCCAAGATTTTGGTTGTCCCGCCTAGCATTTTCTTTGGCTCGGGACCATTCTTTTGATTCCTTTGAATAGATTTCTACATTAAAGGTACTATATAAAAGCAAGCAGTAGCTGATGGTAATACTGCTGCAGTTAGCATTTCAAATGCATTAACAATTCTATGGTTTGATTTTTTTTTCTGGTCCAGCTCACTACTTTCTATATATTAAAAAAAATTAAAACAATGCAAGCACAAAAATGCAGTAATCTAAATATCATTTTGATATGAAAGTTACATTTTTGTCTTTGTGAAGTACCTTGGTTTTACTTTGTTGAACTAAAATGGAATTTGCTGTTAAAATATTGAATTTATGCCTTCAAATATTTTCCATTTGATAATTAAACTGAAATCCTTCTTGCCTTTAGACAAGATATTCTTTATTCTTTGCATATTATCCTCCACATCGCATGGGGAATATAAACAATCCAATTAGGTAAACAATTGGATCTTTTTAAAAGTGTTTTAAATCATGACACCACTATCTCCATTTCCTCACTCGTATGCTGAGTTGAGCCCCCACACATGGCCTTCATATTATATCACATATTATATCATGACCAAAGGAGTATAAATAAAAAGACAGGTGCTAAGACTACTTTTCCTGATATAACCTTTCTTAAAATCTTAGAGAACTTTGAAGCAATTACGACAATGCACTGTGATCTAATTACCTACCCAGCTTACATTGTGGCAAAATAGTTTCTGAATGTTTTTTCTACCACTCCACCCCTTCCAACACTGCAATATTGAAACAAATCCAACTATAATCAGGCCTCTCAGAATATGTTTTAAAATAGCTAGCTCCACAGAGCAGTTGGTATAACAATGAGCTGAGACATGTTGGAATAGTTGACACTGAAGTAGAAAATCAATTTATTCTTTATTTCTGCATCAGTTCAATGTCAAACAAAGGCAACAGTTCACCGCAATGTCACACTTGTCAGTTCTTGAATAACATCCTTGAACACTGCGCGTGCCAATTTCATCAGTCATTCTGTTTTTGAGCCAATTAATGGTATTTGTATTTAACAATTTAGTACAAAATCTATGACAAATGATGTGAAGAAGCCGGGACATAAAGCAAACAACTGGGAACTTTGCTGTGCAGGGAGGGCGGAGAGGCAGGTGAAAGGAACCTTTTCCTGAAAATTCACTCAAGTTATGAACACTATGTGTATTTCAAAAGCTCACCAAAGAATACTCTACCGTATCAGCTGTATTTCATTTGTTTTCATATACTTCAGTGGCGCTTCCTATTTTGCATTTTGCAGTAATAAAAATAACTGCTTAAAGCAGGGAACAAAAATCTGAGAATCAAAGTCTCCCAGAATTTGCAACGTCTACCAGTTGTTATTTTGACCAAGGTCTTTTCAGGACACTTTGCTTCGGTGTTAATAGAAATCAGGACAAAATTAACAGCAGCTGTGAAAAAACATTTTTTCCCCTAATTTGCAAATCCTACATTAAAATTACTAACCCCACAAGTTAAGTCGCTGAAACAGATTCACAGATAGTGATTATTTTTTAATCATAAAAAAATTGAATATTGTTAAACAAAAGAAATGATTTATATGTATATTAAAAATCTCACATCTGGGCTACTAATTTTTGTGTCAACGTTTACCATTATAAATTCTTATGCCCACATTTATTATGGAAAATGCCGATGTGCAATCAGAATGCTGAGTTGACAATCTGGCCAACGGGTTTCCAAAATATTCTCAAAATACTTCCTGAACTTTATTTTCATCCACTACTTCTATCCGCAGTAACTGAAATTTCTACGTTCAAAGTAAGAGTTTAAACAAAATGAAACAAAAAAAAAGAAAATTTCCTATTTCACAATTAAATTGTCTTTTGTACTTTTAATATCTTTATTGAAGTTTTTACGTGAAGACCTCAGTCTCTGCCAAAAAGCCTGGGCTTGGAGCTGTTACTCTTGCCCCGAGTTTTGACACTGAGCTGAATTTGGATTGTACAGTCTGCGCACATGCAGTGCACCTAATTTCCCAGGATGCATCAGGACGAGCCAGCTATAATGATAAAATATTTCCCTTAGTTTCTGCTCATATGTTTTCGAAAATTATTTGAAAGACAAATTTCAACGGTTTTACTAAAGTAAACCATGTTGAGTGTTTGGGTCAGAAAGGCCTGTTGTAGCCTTTGTTTTGCCTTCCATAAACTTTAAAGAGAGAGGGCGAGGAAGAGAGAGGGGGAGAAGAATGTGTCTTTCTTCATGTAATGTTACTTCAATTTACAAAATAATATCAATTGTGTTTTGAAGCCAGCTGATTACCTCACCTATGCGTTGTTGACAGTTAGAATGAGTCAATGCTAACGGCTTATACCTGGAGACAAACATTCTAATTTCTAACTGTAACAATGGAAGGAAAAGAGAGACAGTCTCTCTCTCTTTCAAAGCTATCAGTAACTTCTAATTATTAACTTCAGACAGGTGAGTACAGAGCCTATTTGCCTGAGCAACTTTCAAAATTCAATTAATTTGTTTATATTTTGAAAGAACAGAAAGCTCAAATTAAAAAAGAGCAGGAATCCACCCCCCCAGCAGCCCAGTATAAAGAAGCAGGGGAGAGAGAGAGAGAGCAGCTCAGAAACCCCACCCCTCCCCACCCCACTGGCCCGCAGGGAAGAGAACGAGAGCAGCTCAGGGAAAGCACAGGAACGCCCCCTGCCACCGCTCAGTATAAAGGAGCAGGGGAGAGAAAGAAGGAGCGAGAGAGAGAGAGAGAGAGAGAGAGAGACACCCACACCCCCCCCCCCCCAGGGAAAGCACAGGAACCCCGCCTCCCCCCATTCCCCGTATAAAGGAGCAATGGCGGAGAGTCTGAAACAGACAGAAAAAAAATAATCAAAAAGTAACATCACAAAACAAGGCGAAGCGGTGAGAGTAAGTTGTAGATAAGTATCTTGTTTAAGTGTATTGGTAGTTAATGTTAAGTTAGTGTAAGTATTTAGTTGTTTGGTTAAGTGTTGTTGGTAGTTAGTGTAAGTGGCTGCAGGGGAGTGATTTAAACTAGGAACCTATAACTTGCTAATACTTATCAAATTAATAACTTAAACTAGATAAATTAGTTTAAAAAAAAACTAATAAACTGAAGTAATTTCATAAAACCTTTAATTAAGTAAATAAATAAAACAAGGTTAGATAGGGATGGCAACGGAGGTGATGTGCTCTAACTGCAGCATGTCGGAGTTGTTGAGAGCAGCGTGATCCCAGGCAACCACATCTGCAGTAAGTGTCTGCAACCTCGAGGAACTTCAGCTCAGAGTTGTTCAGCTGGAGTCTGAGGTGCAGACATTGCGATGCATGAGGGAGGGGGAAGACTTTGACCCAGGAAGCGGTCACATCCCTTAGGTTAGGTAGTGGTTTAGATTTGGTTAATGGTCAGGGATAGGAGGGTGTGACTGCAAGTCAGGAAGTAAGGGGGTCCCCAGGTGCAGTGGTGAAGGAGCCGCAGCCTTTGCCCTTGTCCAACAGGTACGAGGTACTTGCTACCTGTGTGGATGAGAACAAAGGCTGCAGGGAGGACGGGCAAACTGAACACGGCATCGTGGTACAGGAAGCCATTCGGTGGGGGGGGGGGGGCGCGAAAACGCATGTGGTAGTGTTAGGTGATGGTATAGTCAGGGGGAAAGATACTGTTCTCTGCAGCCGTGACCGGGAGTCCCAAAGGCTGTGTTGCCTGCCTGGTGCCAGGGTTAAGGACATCTCCTCACAGCTAGAGAAGAACTTGAAGCAGGAGGGGGAGGATCCAGTTGTCGTGGTCCACGTAGGAACTGACGACGTAGGTTGAACTAGGAATGAAGTTGTGCTGAAAGAGTTTGAGGAGCTAGGGTCCAAATCAAAAAGCAGAACCTCAAAAGGTAATAATCTCTGGATTACTACCTGAGCCACGCGCACATTGGCATGGGGACAAACAGACTAGATGGTTAAATGCGTGGCTGAAAGAGTGGTGTAGGAAGCACGGGTTTCAGTTCATGGGGCACTGGCACCAGTACTGGGAAAAGATGGAGCTGCTCCATTGGGATTGGCTCCACTTAAATCGGGCTGGGACCAGTGCCCTGGCAAATCAAACAACTAAGATGGCAGATAGGGCTTTAAACTAATAAGGGGGGGGGAGGAGGGAGGGCTCAGGTAAGAGCAAATTTATAAGTCTAAAGAGAAAAGTCAAGGCTGAGTAGAGATTTGGGTAAAAACAAGCAGTGTGTGTCAAGAAGGGACAGAGTGATTAACAAAGGTGACAGGGCATTAGTGACTAAGGTCACATCAGGGAAAAAAAGTAAAAAGTTAGAATTAAAGGCGCTATATCTGAATGCACGAAGCATTCACAACAAAATAGATGAATTAACGGTACAAATAGAGATAAACAGGTTTGATCTAGTAGTCATTACTGAGATGTGGTTGCAGTGTGACCAAGGCTGGCAACTAAATATTCCAGGGTACTTGACTTTTAGAAAAGATAGGCAAAATGGAAAAGGAGTGGGGGGTAGCCCCAATAAATAAAGGATGAGATAAAGGCAGCAGTGAGGAAAGATCTTAGCTCAGACAATTAGAAAGTAGAATCAGTAAGGGTGGAGCTAAGAAATAACAAGCGGCAGAAAACACTGGTGGGAGTAGTTTATAGGCCCCCTAACAGTAGTTACAGTGTTGGACAGAATATAAGTCAGGAAATTAGAGGAGCCTGTAACAAGGGTGATGCAATAATCATAGGGGACTTTAATCTTCATATAGACTGGGCAAACCAAATTGGCAAAAATAGTTTGGAGGACGAATTCATGGAATGCATTCGAGACAGTTTTCAAGAACAATATGTCGAGGAACCAACCAGGGAACAGACTACTTTAGATCTAGCATTGTGTAATGAGTCATGGTTAATTAGTAATCATATAGTTAAGGATCCTCTGGGGAGGATTGATCATAATACGATAGAATTTCATATTGAGTTTGAGAGTGATGTAGTTAAATCCAAAACTAGGGTCTTAAATTTAAACAAAGCCAATAACATAGCATGAGGAACGAGTTGATTAAGGTAGATTGGGAAATTAGATTAAAAGATATGACGATAGATAAGCAATGGCTAATATTAAAAGAAATAATTCATAATTCTCACCAAATATACATTCCCTTAAGGAATAAAAACTCCGCGGAAAAGTGATCCATCCGTGGCTAACTAAAGAAGTTAAGCATCGCATTAGATTAAAAGAAGATGCTTACAATGTTGCCAAAAAGATTAGTAAATCTGAGGGTTTGGAGGGTTTTAGAAATCAGCGAAGAAATTGTTAAAGAAGGAGAAAGCTGAATATGAGACTAAACTAGCAAGAAATATATAAACAGATTATGAGAGATTCTGCAAGTAAAAGTAAACCTTCCCAACATACCAGCGAAAGTAAACATGGGTCCCTAAAAGGCAGAGACAGGAGAAATTATAATGGGGAATAAGGAAATGGCAGAGACCTTAAACAAGGATTTTGTATCTCTCTTCACAGTCGAAGACACAAAAAACATACCAGAAATAGTGGGGAACCAGAAGTCTAATAACAGTGAGGAACTTTAAGTAATTAAGATTAGTATGGAAAAAGTACTGGAGAAATTAATGGGACTAAAAGCCAACAAATCCCCTGGACCTACAACCTAGAGTTTTAAAAGAGGTGGCTGCAGAAATAGTAGATGCACTGGTTTTGATCTTCCAGAATTCCCTAGATTCCAGGACGGTCCCCATGGATTGGAAGGTAGCAATTGTAACCCCGCTATTCAAGAAAGGAGGGAGAGGGAAAGCAGGAAACTATAGGCCAGTTCGCCTGACATCAATAGTCAGGAAAATGTAGTCAGGGCACTTTGAAAATCATAATATGATTAGGCAGATTCAACACGGTTTTATGAAAGGGAAATCGTGTTTGACGAATCTATTAGAGTTTTTTAGGGTGTAACTCGCAGGGTAGATAAGGGGGAAACCAGTGGATGTAGTGTATTTGGATTAGGGCTCATGGGATTGGGGGTAATATATTAGCATGAATTGAGGATTGGTTAACGGACAGAAAACAGGGAGTAGGAATAAATGGGTCATTTTCGGGTGGCAGGTTGTAACTAGTGGAGTGCCGCAAGGATCAGTGCTTGGGCTTCAGCTGTTTACAATATATATCAATGACTTAGATGAGGGAACCAAGTGTAATGTATCCAAGTTGGCTGACAATACAAAGCTAAGTGGGAAAATAAGTTGTGAGGAGGATGCAAAGAGGCTGCCAAGGCAGGTTAAGTGATTGGATGAGAAGGTGGCAGATGGAGTATAATGTGGGGAAATGTGAAATTATCCACTTTGGTATGAATAGAAAAGCAGAATATTTTTTAAAAGGTGAGAGACTAAGAAATGTTGTTATTCAAAGGGATTTGGGTGCCCTTGTACACAAATCACAGAAAGTTAATATGCAGGTACAGCAAGCAATTAGGAAGGCAAGTGGTATGTTAGCCTTTATTGCAAGAGAGTTGGAGTATGAGATTAAGGAGGTCTTGCTGCAATTATATATGATGTGGAGATGCTGGTGATGGACTGGGGTTGACAATTGTAAACAATTTTACAACACCAAGTTATAGTCCAACAAATTTATTTTAAATTCCACAAGCTTTCGGAGGCTTCCTCCTTCGTCAGGTGAACGGTGTGGAAATGAAATTTTCAAATCCTTCGCATTTTAAAATCACAGAACAATGCCTGGTGATTACTGCCCGTTGCCAAGGCAATCACAGTGAGCAGACAGAAAGGTGTCACCTAAAAAGGCCACCGAATATACAAACCCCCAAAAAAAGAGAGAGAGAGAGAGAGAGAGAGAGAAGGAAGACAGTCAATGACCCGTTATATTAAAAACAGATAACATTTGTTCGCTGGTGGGGTTACATGTAGTGTGACATGAACCCAAGATCCCGGTTGAGGCCGTCCTCATGGGTGCGGAACTTGGCTATCAATTTCTGCTCAACGATTTTGCGTTGTCGTGTGTCTCGAAGGCCGCCTTGGAGTATGCTTACCCGAAGGTTGGTGGCTGAATGTCCATGACTGCTGAAGTGTTCCCCGACAGGGAGAGAACGCTCCTGTTTGGCGATTGTTGCGCGGTGTCCGTTCATCCGTTGTCGCAGCGTCTGCATGGTCTCGCCAATGTACCATGCTCTGGGGCATCCTTTCCTGCAACGTATGAGGTAGACAACGTTGGTCGAGTCACAGGAGTATGAACCGTGCACCTGGTGGGTGGTGTCCTCTCGTGTGATGGTGGTATCTATGTCGATGATCTGACATGTCTTGCAGAGGTTACCGTGGCAGGGTTGTGTGGTGTCGTGGACGCTGTTCTCCTGGACGCTGTTCTCCTGAAGGCAGGACAGGCCCTGCGAATACACAGGGTCTGCTCAGACGAGGAGGAACGCGATGGACACCTACAGACGCTGAAAGACGCCCTAGTAAGAACGGGATATGATGCTCGACTCATCGATCGACAGTTCCGACGGGCCACAGCGAAAAATCACGTAGACCTCCTCAGAAGACTAACATGGGACGCAACCAACAGAGTACCCTTCGTCGTCCAGTACTTCCCCGGAGCGGAGAAACTACGCCATGTTCTCCGCAGCCTTCAACATGTCATCAATGATGACGAACACCTCGCTATGGCCATCCCCACACCTCCACTACTCGCCTTTAAACAGCCACCCAACCTCAAACAAACCATCGTTCGCAGCAAATTACCTAGCCTTCAGGAGAACAGCGTCCACGACACCACACAACCCTGCCATGGTAACCTCTGCAAGACATGCCAGATCATCGACACAGATACCACCATCACACGAGAGGACACCACCCACCAGGTGCATGGTTCATACTCCTGTGACTCGGCCAACGTTGTCTACCTCATACGTTGCAAGAAAGGATGCCTCAGAGCATGGTACATTGGCGAGACCATGCAGACGCTACGACAACGGATGAACGGACACCGCGCAACAATCGCCAAACAGGAGCGTTCTCTCCCTGTCGGGGAACACTTCAGCAGTCATGGACATTCAGCCACCGACCTTCGGGTAAGCATACTCCAAGGCGGCCTTCGAGACACACGACAACGCAAAATCGTTGAGCAGAAATTGACAGCCAAGTTCCGCACCCATGAGGACGGCCTCAACCGGAATCTTGGGTTCATGTCACACTACATGTAACCCCACCAGCGAACAAATGTTATCTGTTTTTAATATAACGGGTCATTGACTGTCTTCCTTCTCTCTCTCTTTCTCCTTTTTTTGGGGGGGTTTGTATATTCGGTGGCCTTTTTAGGTGACACCTTTCTGTCTGCTCACTGTGATTGCCTTGGCAACGGGCAGTAATCACCAGGCATTGTTCTGTGATTTTAAAATGCGATGGATTCGAAAATTTCATTTCCACACCGTTCACCTGACGAAGGAGGAAGCCTCCGAAAGCTTGTGGAATTTAAAATAAATTTGTTGGACTATAACTTGGTGTTGTAAAATTGTTTACAATTTGCAATTATATAAGCACTCCAAGTGTGGTCTCACCGGAGCCCGAGTACAGTTTTGGTCTCCTTACTTAAGGAAGGATATACTTGCCTTAGAGGGGTGCAACGAAAGTTCACTAGATTGATTCCTGGGATGAGAGGGTTGTCCTATGAGGAGAGATTGAATAAAACAGGCCTATATTCTCTGGAGTTTAGAAGAATGAGAGGTGATATCATTGAAATGTATAAAATTCTTAGAAGGCTTGACAGGGTAGACACTGAGAGGCTGTTTCCTTTGGCTGGAGAGTCTGGAACTAGGAGTCATAGTCTCAAGATAAGAGTCGGCCATTTAGGACTGAGATGAGGAAGAATTTCTTCATTTAGAGGGTCGTGAACCTTTGGAATTCTCTACCCGAGGGCTGTGGCTGCTCAGTCATTGAGTATATTCAAGATTGACATTGATAGATTTTTGGACACTAAGGGAATCAAGGGATACGGGGATAGGGCAAGAAAGTGGAGTTGAGGTAGATCATCAGCCATGATCTTATTGAATGGCGGAGCAGGCTCGAGGGGTCGTATCGCCTACTCCTGCTCCTATTTCTTATGTTCTTAAGATGACGAAAAACTGTGTGCGCACACACACGCACACACCTGCTTGATTTGCTTTCTGCACTTTGTAGAATGTTTATAATTCAAACACAAACAAGGGCTCCAAAAGCTATGTAATCAGTCGTCTATCATGTTTGAAATGGATATGTGTTTTCCCTCTCACACACAGCCTGTTTCAATAAACAATCAATAAAAACATTATCTGAATCGAGCTTTTGAAAATTTGTCCTCTAGCTTTACTTAACATAATTTTAAAAACAACCAAAGATATTGTTGAAAACTGAAGAGAAGCATTCTATCAATTGGGTTAGCTGTTACTGATGCGTCGTGGGAAACTGCTGCACATGTTCAGACTTCAGGATCTGCCTTCTATAGACAGAATCACAGCTCTGACCAAAACTATCAAAGCCAAAGCTTTTTCAGGAGGCTGAGGGTTTCAAGTAAAAACTTTAATAAACGTAAAATCAGAAAAAACAATTCAACAGGTAAATTTAATCATGCTACTGAGAAATACTGATGATTTTGTTTTGTCTTAAAGCTTATTTTTGACAAAAATTTCAGTTGCTGAGAAAAAAAAACAGCAGCTTCAAAAGCTGTTTTAAGTAATTTGATTGGTTCACTCACCTCTCCACAAAAAAGTTGACTGTCAGGACTGATTGTTTTCGAAAGTCCTTTGTGTTTCTCACTGGCCATTTTCTTGCCATTTATCTTGCTTTTGATTGATACATTGCTTACCCTTTCAGTTCCAATTTGCTGCTGTTTTGAGTCCATCAACAAATGTGATGCACAAGTGTGATAAACAGGAAGGGCACACTGGACTTTTATAGATATTTTGTAGATCAAAAGAACACAAACATTGGCAGCATTCCATATTCTGTCAAATATGCTTTTATGTAACTCCTTCAACTAATATAGTTTAACAGAAGCAAATTTGCATGGAGGGAACTTTTTGTTCTTTCCCACCTTCATTTAACAAGATTCCATATGTACATGCCACACACTGGAAATGCAAAATGCAATCTCAAAGTGAACTTTCCTGCATGTACCCTGATAGCCCTCACAGAATGATGCAACATATGATGCACATCTTCCCTCCTCCCTTTCCATAAGTTCTCTCCTAGGTTGGTACACCTCTCCTACCTTGCCAATGCCTGAACCTTGGCAGCATGTCGTTCTTCCTGCTCTGCCAGTTTCTTTTTCTGGTTGTCAATTTCATGCCTGAGTGCTGCGGAATGTTCCATCTCACCATCAAGTAAGTTTCGCAGTGATCTGGAAAAAAGGGAGCACCATCTGTTACACCAGGCCACCAAAGGAGGGCTGTCTAGTGCAGCAAGTGTGAAGCTGTAAGAATTTACAAATACTATATAACTTATGAAAATTGTTGTCGCGCCTCCTTGTGGAATGGGGAAATCAAATTTTAAATTATTTCTTTCGAGGACTGCAGCAGCATTTCTTCCACAAAATAGAAAAAAATTATTGAAATTATCACCTACCAAGAGAATGAAGAAAATAAATGCTTCCCGTCATCTAGCGCCCCTCAAACCCCACCCAAATTCCTCCCCCAGATATCCTCCCTTCCTTCTTCCCTCAGCCTCTGCAATGAGTAACTCCTCATCTATGGCAATTTCAATCCGCCTCAGCTCATTTTGCCCTTTCTCCTCTGAATTCACCGCCCTTCTATCTTCTCTAAACCTTTCCCTTGATATTAATTTTCCTACCCCTCAACTATGCCATCTCCTCTACGTTCTCTAATCCTGTGGACTTCATCAATGATAAGGTTTTCTCCAACCACCTCCTTGTATCCCTCACCACTCACATCTCCCTACCCTCCTTCAACCTTGCTTCTTTCTGCATCCACCCATGGAAAGAATTCTCCCCCAATTCACTTATAGTTACACTTTCAAATTCCTTACTACCTAGGCTTTGACCACAATACCTCTGAAGCTGTTAGTTTGCTCAACCACTCCCGCACCTCTACTTTTGCTGCCACTGTCCGCAGTAAAATGTTTACTGTCTGCAGTAAAATGTTTACTGTCTTCTATCCCTGTTGTTCCCCTGATATGTTCTCCAAAGATTGTGTGGTGCAAACTTAAACAAACCTGACACAAGTAGCACAGCCATCCATTGCCAGATATGGCTTGACGATCAAGCCTCTCCTCTGCCAAAACTGCACGATATTCGAGGATCATCCTGGGGCAAGGAAAAACCCAGACTCTTTTGTTCTGCTGCAGAATGGCTCCTTAAAACTCCCTCCAGTGCCCCGTCCATCCTCACCTCTAACAATTGTGAATAACTCCAGATTTCATTGTCACCAACTTAAAGACCACTCGTCCAGCTACATCCGCTGCTTCCCCACCATCCGCTTACCATCCTAAAGCAAACCTTCCTGTGCCTCCCTCCCACGCTAACCCTAAATCCTCATCTCTCGTTTGTCCCCCATCTCCCCTCTGTCCTGTCCAAACTCTTCCATCCATGAGAACTACTTTCTGCTCCCTTCAACCATTTCCACTGAACTCATGACCACCCAATTTCCCTTCCTGGCAACGTAGTAGTCGATTTAAGGAGCTCCACTGAACAACAACTTGCATTTATATAGCGCCTTCACCACAGTAAAACATCCCAAGGCGCTTCACAGAAGCTTAATCAGACAAAAATTGACACCGAGCCAAAGGAGGAGACGTTAGGACAGGTGACCAAATGCTTGGTCAAAAAGGTAGGTTTTAAGCAACGTCTTAAAGGAGGAGAGAGGAGTGGAAAGGCTAAGAGGTTCAGGGGGGGAATTCCAGAGCTTTGGACTTAGACGACTGGAGGCACAGCGGCCAATGGTGCAGTGAAGGAAGTAGGGGATGCACAAGAGGCCAGAATGGGAGGAATGTAGAGTTCTCAGGAGGTATGTAAGTCTGGAGGAGGTTACAGAGAATGGGAGGGGTGAGGCCAGGGAGGGATTTGAACACAAGAATTTTAAAATCAAGGCATTGTAGGACCAAGAGCCAATGTAGATCAGCGAACACAGGGGTGATGGGTGAATGGGACTTGTTGTGAGTTAGGATATGGGCAGCAGGGTTTTGAATGAGCTCAAGTTTATGGAGGGTGGAGGACAGGAGGCCGGTCAGGAGAACACTGGACTTGTAGAGTCTGGAGATAACAAAAGGTGCTGAGAAATACAAGTTTTTGTTGTTATAGTTCCAAATATTAGTTAATTTTGCCTTATACTAAGGATAAGAAATAAAACGAGCATTTTTCTGGAGTCAAAAGAAGTATGAGTAGGAGAACGGCAAGATATTCAGTACTCAAAGAGTTAAATGAACTATATAAGCAAAAACTGTTCGTTTGGATTCAACTTAATTATCTGTAGATCTGTATTACATTACACTGTGCAGTTCTCCAGCGTATCTTAATCTAGACTAAAATCCTACTTTCCATCTACAAGTCTGGCACAATTTTCAATCCAGTCTTAATAAAATTCTGCCTGTTTAAATAGGTAATTTAAATTAAAATCTATTTCAGCAAGCCATGGTGCTTTCTGTCTTTTGCATCTTATGTACTGATGCACAGGTGTGCAAGGCTTGATGTGCTTATTTTAAATTTCAATCCCCTCTCCCGTGTGTAACCAGTGGTGTGAATACTCTAGGAAAGCAGAGAGCAAGCAAGCATCAACTTGAATTGAGTTTCCATTTCCAAGTCTTTGCCAAAATATGTAATAATTGAAACTTGCATCATAAAAGAAATTAGCTCAACAATTTTACTTTATGAACAGTAAAAATGTAATAAACTTCACAGGTTTTACAAAAAGGAACATCGTGCGTATCAAGATGATAGAAAGCAAATGTCAAACCCACTACAAAAGTTGCATACAACCTACCAAAATAGGGATAAAAAACATCTTCTTGACATTTGCAAATTACACAAATAATTAAATGATCTTATCACATTGCAGAGTCTCTGAACACTCAGCACTTGACTGCAAGTTGATCTCCATTTTAAATAAAAACAAACAAAAATGTGGAACTACCCTAGTGGTTCAGTAGGAAAAGCATCACTATGACCCACATAGACCAGGGAAGTCCCAGGTTTGAACCCTTGTCTGCACTAAATTAGATAATCTCACCCCAGGTGGCAGGGGTGGTACAATTGCCCTCATTGGCTAACAAGGCAAAAATAAAAACAATTAGTGTTCTCACTCACAATCACCATCCAGTAACCCCTACCAAAAAATTCACATTGGCTTAGGACACAATTAGTTAGGGTTGAATGTGTTAGTCATCCGCTCCAGTGCTCACAGCTTGTGGACAAACAATACCCAGGCTGAGGCATGAATAATGGCTACTTTGGTAAGGTACCAAAGGGCTGCTGGCACCCATAGAATTGGGCCCCAGGATGAACCACCACCTTTTGGAGGAGAGAAGAAAATGGGGGGGGGGCGGGGGGAGAAGAGAAGCGAACTCCAAAAATGTCAAGTTCTATACCTCTACAAGCATCTCAAAAGTAATTTACTGAGGAATAATCCTCATTTTTCCAAATGAGGTTTTCCTTGCATTAACTCATAGGATTATACTCCCCCACCCCCCCACAGGCACAAATGGAAGAAACTACTCAGCTTTTCATAGCCTTTAAATACCTCTGTGTTCTAATTTTGCAGCAGTCAAGCATCTATAAAATTAGATCATTCATTATACAAAAAAGACCCAACTCCACCCAATGGAAGTAACAGATCCCAGAATCATGTAAATCATGTATGCAGTGGTATTCCCCAGGGGTCAGCACTAGGACCACTGATTTTTTTCTTTTGATTATATATTGAAGACTTGAACTTGGGTGTACAGGACACAGTTTCAAAATTTGCAGATGACACAAAGCTTGGAAGTGTAGTAAACAGTGAGGAGGATAGTAATAGACTTCAAGAGGACATAGACAGACTGGTGGAACGGGCGGACACATGGCAGATGAAATTTAACGCAGTGATACATTTTGACAGGAAGAATGAGGAGAAGCAATATAAACTAAATGGTACAATTGTAAAGGGGATGCAGGAACAGAGAGACCTGAGGGTATATGTGCACAAATCTTTGAAGGTGGCAGGACAGGTTGAGAAAGTGGTTAAAAAAGCATACAGGATCCTGGGCTTTATAAATAGAGGCATAGAGTACAAAAGCGAGGAAGTTATGTTGAACCTTTATAAAACACTGGTTCGACTACAACTGGGGTATTGTGTCCAATTCTGGGCACCGTATTTTAGGAAGGACGTGAAGACCTTAAAGGGTGCAGAAAAGATTTACTAGAATGGTTCCAGGGATGAGGGACTTCAGTTACGTGTCATAGACTGGAGAAGCTGGGGATGTTCTCCTTAGAGCAGAGAAGGTTGAGAGGAGATTTGATACAAGTGCTGAAAATCATGAAGGGTTTAGATAAAATAAATAAAGAGAAACTGCGCCCATTGGCAGAAGGGTCGATAACCAAAGGACACAGATTTAAGGTAATTGGCAAAAGAACCAAAGATGACATGAGGGAAAACTTTTTTACGCAGCGAGTAGTTATGATCTAGAATGCGCTGCCTGAAAGAGTAGGGGAAGCAGATTCAATCGTGGCTTTCAAAAAGGAATTGGATAAATACCTGAAGGGAAAAAATTTGCAGGGCTACAGGGAAAGAGCGGGGGAATGGGACTAACTGGATTGCTCTTACTAAGAGCCGGCATGGGCTCGATGGGCCGAATGCCCTCCTTCTGTGTTGTAACCATTCTATGATTCTAAATGAACATGATATATTTGAAGAATGGCAAAATAACTTCACCATTGGATCACAAAGTTTAACTAAGATAATTAGGTTCTGTGACACGATTCTACAAGTGCTTAGCTAACATGGTTTAAGTAGGGAGTACAAAGGCTGTATTCTGTCATTTCTCTCATGGGGAAAGCATAATTTTATGAGCACATAAATAGAACAGAAGAATGAATTTTGTCCTTATTATCTCACCAAAGACTCTGGTATGCAGCAAACCTAGGGTTTGATCCACATATCATTCAATGTGTGGTTAACTTACTGCATGGAGGAGATGTCATCTTCAAACAATACCTGTTTTGCTCTTCCAGTTCGTCTTTTCTGTTCATCATGGCTACAATGGCTTGTCGTAGTTCATCTGAGGAAACAAACCTTAGATTAACAGGTATACTGACAATATAACTGATGCAAAACTAACTGTTTTCTTGTTCCACACATTCCTGAGCTAGAAATACTGTGTTTCACTTGTCCAATTATATTCCAAGGTTCTAGTGAGAGTGGATGTGTGCCTGAGGACTGCATTAGAGGCTAATGTAATACCCATTTTCAAAAAGGGAAACAAAGCTAACCCAAGGAAATAAAAGCCAGTTCGTTTATCATCGTTCGTAGGGAAAATATTGAAATCTTCAAAGAAAGATGAAATTACTAAAATGTCTAAATTAAGAGAAAATAATTAGAAACAGTTAACACGGATTTCAGAAAGGAAGATTGTGCTCAACAAGCTTGATAGAGTTCTTTGAGGAGGTGACAGATATGGTGGATGGAGGGAAATGCAATGCATGTGGTGTACATGGACTTTCAGAAAGCCTTTGACAAGGTACCACACAGGAGACTACTGGAGAAAGTTAGGGAGTATGGATTTAGGGGCTGGGTAGAAAATTGCATTAAAAACTAGTTAGAAGGGAGGAAACAGAGAGTAGAAGTTAAGGGCAGTTCCTCAGAGTGGTTGCAAGTGGGTAGCGGTGTCCCACAGGGTTTTGTTCTGGGACCAATACTGTTCACTGTATACACCAATGATTTGGATGTGGGCTAGAAAGAATTGTGTCCAAATTTGCAGAAAATGCCAAAATGGGAGGAAGAGTAAATAATCCCAAGAACCAAAGGAGCTGCAAAGGAATAGGAACAAGATGGTGGAATTGGCAAAAAAAGTGGCAGATGGAATTCAATGTCAGTCAATGTGAGGTGGTAAATTTTGGTTTAAAAAAAAATTATTCTACTTTGAATGGGGGAAACTTGAATGATGTAGAAAAGCAGAGAGATTTGGGGGTTCAGGTTAACAAGACATTAAATGCAGTCTCTCAAGTGGATAAGGCCAATAAAAAAGGTAATGGAATATTCCGTTTTATGGCAAGAGATATATAATATAAAAGTTGATTTGTAATGGTGACTCTATATAAAATATTAGTAAGACCACAGTTGGAATATTGTGCGCAGTTTTGGGCTATTCCCTGTTGAGGGAATAGAGAGAGTACAGCGCAGATTCACTAAAATGCTGCCTGGTACGGGGAAATACAAATACAAAGAAAGATTTCAAAAATTGGGGCTGTTTTTGGTAGAACAGAGGAGATCACAGGGTGAATTGATTGAGGTGCTTCAAACTATGAAGCGATAGGACAGAGTAGATAGAAACTGACTGGTTTCAGTGATAGAGAGGTCTAGAATAAGGGGACACGGATTAAATGTAAGATAAGAGAGAGCAGGAGAAACCTTTTTTTTACACAGAGGATTTTGAGGCTGTGGAATGGATAAGCGGAGTTAGTGATTGAAGCAGACACACTATCAACATTTAAGAACAGGTTAGATAAGTGGTTGAGGGAGAAGGGAATAAAGGGACATAGGAAGATGGCGGGCACATGGGATTAAGATGACTTCTTATGTGGGGGATAAACACCAACATGAAATGGGTGGGGCAAAAGGCTTGTTTCCATGTTGTAATTTCTATGTAATTTTATGTAAAAGGTTATTATTAAAAAAAATCTTTTACCTTACATCAGGAATAAAATCTTAGCCTGTGCGCTTAACATATACTTCTCCAATTATTGCCACTTCTGTTTGTAAATTGAGGACCACTAGGGACTGCTATTTCATGTGTATTTTCTCTAATCTCATAGAATGCTGCATAATTTCAGAACAATTTCCAATCTCTCAGGGCTGTGCAATAAAGAAGCTTGAAAATAAATTATATTAACACAAGAGAAAAGGCAACACTGAAGATGCAAATAAATACCAAGGATTACAACATGTACATACACACACACAACTGTAATGAAAAATATAGTCCTGGATAATACTGAACAAGACTTCAATTTCAAACTGTGCTTTTTCAACAAAAGCCTCTTTGGTTTTGCAATATGATAATTGGGTCACAAGATTAGAAGAGATTGTAAATTATCTCAGAAGGCAGGCATTACTGCTTTCAAGAGAAAATAACAACAAAAGAAAAAAATCTCACTCATGTAAGCATATTAATTTACTTTAACAAGGCCATATAGGAGGGGCAAATATGTCAATATTGAAAAAACCTGACATCTAATATTATATACAATGTTGGCTTTTGCTTGCTGCAGTTAATGTAGACAGAAACAGATATCTTTTGGAAGTGTCCTGTAACTTAGTTATACTGGACTTAAGTTGTGCAGAGAATCAAGCCAACAACTGCTGTGGAACTTCAGAGGCACTCTAGGACCCAGGTGCCCAGGAGGCGTGAACTCTTAGATGGTTCTCCAGAAAGGATGGCAGCAACTGGGTATCAAACTCTGATCTTATTCAAATGGGGAGTCACCCCTCATAGGACTGGGAGATGTCCTGAGCCATGGAGCTACTTCTTTGAATGATACCTGAATGTCCTACTTGAGTAGCCCATCATCAATGTTGTGGTTGGTTGCTCAGTCATCTGTGGTATTGGTTTAGAAACTTGGGCTCCAAGCTCTGTGGCAGACCTAATCCCCAGATATTAATGTTTGATGTGCAGTTTACTTTATGTATGCACTTGGAGCAGATCACTAACCAAATCAACATGTCTAATGATCCAGACCTATGCTATGTCGATTATAATCTTTCTTTAAATTTTGTTTAAAAGAACTATTTTAAGTTCACAAATTCAAGCATAATGTGGAACCAGTATCTTTTTCAAGTGTGTCACATCAGTTCCTGAAAGTGACTTTGTCCTTCATGATCTGGAAGCTTTACCTTTTCAGTAATGACACTTGGAGAGTTGAATTGGGGGATGTCTTGAGTCGCGGATTAAGGATTAATTACTTTACTTGCAGTAATTTGTTTACTGGATTAAGTTTAGTTTTTGCACATCTTCTTTGACAGTGAAGGAATATTAAACAGGCTAAAGAAACTAAAATATTTATTTACAGTTCAGTGGAACGATTATTGTTTATTGAAGTGCTATATGCTCAGAGTACAGATATAATGAAAATAGTCTATATGGGTAATTTCCCTTTTTGAGAAGGCTATAATGGTCCCTAGCTGACAAATTTGGTCCCTCTCTGACCTTTCACCCTACATCCATCACAGTATCAACTGGAATTGAATTACGATGCATGTAACGCAAGCATCAGAAAACAAGTCCCCTGGCTGATCACGGAATTAACTGCTGACCTGAAAAACCTTGCAGTCTCTAACTCATTGGGGCTTCGGAGCTATCGTCCTAGGAAATCGCAAGTGTGTCATTTCCTGGCACAAACATATAATGGCTGATGCTAACTGTTTTATATACGAGATTGCTTTCACATGCTTACAGATTCATCTCCAGGAAAACCATGTTAATCCACATTCCAGTTCCAAAGTACAGCTTAACACAACTTTCCGGCACAAGCTAAAATATAATTTCATTTGCAATACTTCATCCATTTTCATAGTGCCAAACAAACACAATGGATCCCTCATTGCTTTAAGCAGGAAATTCTGCTGTTCCCATTGAAGCAACCATTAGCAATTTAAATCAGTGGCCATTTGAACAATATTTTAAACTGTCAAAAGCAAATTCACACATTTGTGACAATGACAAATGAATGGCTACAAGCAAACATACACAATGAATTCCACTTGCAAGTTTTCAAATTTCCTGACACTATTTTTCCACAGCAATTCTTTTCAGTGCATACTCATTAATTTTATATCTGATAGTTGAAATTTACGAAAAGTGACTGTCAGTCTACATGCAATTTCCATCCACATCTACATGTCATCACTCTGTTCTTGTTGTACAAGACAGATGGAGGTACTTGCAGTTCTCTCCAAATGGGCAATATAATCTACATTTCCACAAAATTGCAGCAGCCATCACTCCAGAAAGTGACAGCCATATTTTACAATTGTACTGTGATAAGATTCATCTTGAACGTTTCTCTAAAACAAACTCTGGTATTGACAGTTCATGGACTGAGTTCACTGCATTGAGAGGAACAGAGGACCCGGAGAGTAAACAGGGGCATTTCTGCACCATAATAAACAAAATACCCCAAGCTCATTATCAAGGCCGTGGTTATAACCCTTGATAGCAGGCTTTTGAGGACAAAATCAAAATGAGGATGAAGTACGCAGCAAGGTTGCAACTGTAATGTTTTGCATTGCTAAGTTAACTTGTAAATATTGTACTGAGATTTGAAGCCAAGATTAAGAAAACTTGCAAGTCAAGAAAGACAGAAAAATTTAATTGGATTACTGAATCTTGCAGAGAAGAATGAGAACTGCAAGCCCACATGATTTGGAGAATTTTTTCCAGAGAAGGGTTAAATTGTAAACTTGATTTGTCTTCCAGACAGGGACAGACTGTTGAGCTCCCCAGTGTGCAGGTTACATATTTTCCCTTTGTACATTCCAGAATTCATAATCCATTGCTGTGACTGCCACAGATCATACCACATATTTAAATAATAATATTGGAACGGTTTCAAATATTTGTATCCTGCTGTATCTTCAGTTTACTTACAGTCTAGCCATATACACCTGCTGGTAGGAAAAGCCATTATTGCAGAAATCCTCTGGAACTAGTGAGTCGGACTCATCGGTTCCATTAATGGGACTACCCAGCACTAACTCACTCTTTTCGTTGGAAAGTAGGGAACAGAGAATTCAGTCAAAAATGTTTGTGGTAATTCTCATGCTGTTATCCCACTAATGATAAATTCAGAAAACCTCTGCATCTCATTAGACTCAGGAGGGCTTCACTGCAACCTTTTGCTATTATTTCTTTTCATCCTTTGTATTTGAATTCTATACAGAGGATGCTCAAGAACAGACATCTGTGGGGTAATTTTAACTCCCGAGAACAGGTGGGTTGAGGACAGGTGGGAGGTTAAAGTACCAGCTTTTTGGAGGGACCGCATCCGGGTTTGACCCAGGCACGTTAAGGATGCGCGCGCGCAACAGACACCCAAAAGTCCCACCACCATTTAAAGCCGACGGGCCGATATTTAAAGGGCCAATTCAAGTAGTTGAAAGACTTTAGCTAATTAACTTTTTGTTGACTCTGCAACAGAATCAAATTTAACTCCTCCTGAACGTGTCTCCCGTGGCTTCTGAAACATGCCATAGAATCGGAGGGGAGTAGCAGCCGAAGCTCATTTGGCCCTTTAAACCAGTGATTAGCACATCTCAATAAAAGATGAGTTATTGCAGTAGGGCACTCAGTTCTCTCAGACAAACCTTTGGCTGGGGGTTCTGTGTGTTTAGACTGAGATTTCTTTGTTCACACTCAAAATTCTTGTGTTCACACAAATTTACCTACATTTTGGACCCCTCAAACTGACATCATCAGGATCGGGGGGGGGGCGCAATGGATCTATTCTATAGTACATCTGAGGAGGAGGCACATCGCCATCTGCGGCAGGCATGGCATGCAGTTCTGGGATCTGCAGGTGCAGACAGAGATGCGCAACAAGGACCTGGAGAAAAGCAGAGAGGGGACCAACTGAGGGGCCGAGGTCGCAGGAGGCACTACCCCCATGAGAGGGTCTACTGGCAGAGGCTGAGCTTCGTGAACTCTGAGGAGCAACACCTATGCAGGCTCAGATTGAGTCGGCAGGTGATTGCAGACATCTGCATGCTACTTCATGAAGAGCTGTTCCCAGCTGGGACTGGTGGCCATGCATTGCCCATCGCAGTTGAAGTCACCACTGCCCTCAATTTCTTCGCCCCCCTGATCCTTCCGGGGTGCCACCAGTGACATCTCCAGGGTGTCTCAATCATCTGCACAGGTGACAGATGACTTGTTTGCCAGGGTATCCGACTACGTCAACGTCCCCCATGACAACATCAGCCAGACTGAGAGTGCAATGGGTTTCAACTCTCTGGCTGGTTTCCCCTGGGTACAGGGCGTAATTGATTGCACACACATAGCAATCCGAGGACCTGCACATGAGCCAGGACTGTTCATAAACCAAAAGGGATATCATTCCATCAACGCACAGCTGGTGTGCGACCACCGGTGGAGATTTCTGCAGGCATATGCCAGATTCCCTGGCAGCTGCCATGATTCCTTCCTTTTGCCTGAGTCCAACATCCCAGACCTCTTCCACACAGAAGACAGACTTAAGTCAAGGGATACCCCCAGCAGACGTGGCTCATAACACCTGTAAGAAACCCCATCAATGAGGCACAGCAGCAGTACAACGACAGTCACATTACCACCAGGTCTGTCACTGAACAAGCCATAGGAAGGTTGAAGATGCGATTCAGGTGCCTGGATAGATCTGGGGGAGCCTTTCAGTACTCGCCAGCGAGGGTGTGCAGAATAATCGTTGTGTGCAGCATCCTGCACGAGATCGCTCAGCAGAGGGGGTTACAGGTGGAGTAGGTCAAATGTCGTCATGAAGCATCCTCATCTGCGGGAAACACTGAAGACGAGGACAAGGAGGAAAATGAAGATGGGGAACTTGTCGCCACAGCAACGGCACACATTGCTGCCCATGATGCCAGGGATTCACTCATCTCTAACAAGTTCTCATAATGAGATCTGTAAATTGATGACTTTGAACTACTCAGGCTGCCTGGAACAACCACCACCACCACCACCACCAGCAATCCCCACCCCTACCCCTCTGCCCCCCCACCTCCGTTTCCACAAACCAGTCCTTCAACCACGCATACACCCATTGCACACGTGCCCAATGGGTGGCATCATGTCTTGGTATTCATGATGAAGCACATGAAAGCACGAATTCATAAAAGGGACTCAATAATGGACAAGACATGACAGTGATTATTGCATTTAGTACAACAAACAAAAAAAAACAGAAATTAACATAACATTTCGTCAATTACACTTTTGCATACCCTTGATGAATTACAATTGCTTAGCCTTTCTCTGCCTACTGCTTTTACGTGGTGCATCCCCTGTGGCTTCAGCAGAGGTAGTGACAGGTTGCTCATATCCCTTCCCTGACTACTGAGATGCTCTCGGCCTATGACCTCTGGGTTTTGGAGCACGTGAGGGCCCCGCCAATGACTGCTCCATCTGCACCTGTCCAGGAGCAGTGTTGGCCATCAGGAGAGGAGGCAGCATTGCAGGTACTGGTTGAGAAGGGGCAACATGTGAGACATGGTAGCGCATTGAGTGCAGTACCCAAGTCCATGTCCCCTTTCGCCATCATCCCTCTCCCAGGCCAGCGCAACATCACTCCCACCACTCTGCTGGCCAACAGGTTGGTGAGCAGATGTGCCGCATTCTAAGGTCATGGCTGAAGTATCTGTCTACCTGTTTAAGGCGGCAGACATGTTGGCATCCAGAATCCGCACGGCCCTGGTCATGGCCTGTGTGGACTCATTAGAGAGCCATACTTGAAGCTCAATGGAGGATAGCATTCTCTCCATCGCAGACATTCCTGCACTTACCTGCGCCACCAGCCCACCAGCGATTGAGTTGGACTCCTCCATCCTCTCTGCTATTGTGGACAGTGTGCGTGGCACGTTTTCCAGTACTTCACAAAGGTACAGCTGTACATCTATCATTCCCCTTCTCAACGATGGCCCCCGGGGTTCAGCATCTGTGTCCAACTGAGCAGAGCTTGGAGAGGAGTGCACCCCCCGATGCAGACTCTCCACAACTGCCCCTGCCACCAGTGTCTGCTCGTGCACACTTGTAAGTGATGAATCACCAGGTGACAACCCAACTATCTGGCTAACAGGACCCAACGAAGTGTGAGTATTAGCGCTTGTGGATGGCTGTATGTCATGTGACGGTGCACCCTCAGAAGGATTGAGCTCCTGAGAAATCACCTTCTTCCATGGCGGCTCAATGTTGTTGAATCCGTGAAGGCCCTGGAAGACAACAGAAACTAATATTAATTATTCATCGGAAAAATGACAATCTTTCCATTGACCATAATGAGGTGTAGAACAGGTCAATCATTGATAAAATCAATTCATCGTGTGTGTGAAGGATGTTAAAGTTCTGTCACCAGCCATCTGCGGGTTGCCAGTCTCGCCATCTCCGATGGATAGGCATGCAACAGTCGGACTGATGTTCATCGCCTCCTCCTCTGCATCTGCAACGGGACTACTTATGATGGTCCGCCTCCAGTTCTACTCCTCTCCCTTGCATTTTGCGCTCTCTTCTCCTGAAGGGAAGAAATAACAGATCTGTGAGTGATTGAAGGTGACGTCTTCACCCGATGAATGCACAGCTTTGGGTGAGGCCGACAATGAAACAGATGCATCAGAGGGTGACTATCAGACAGATGCATCATACTGCATCAGGATTAGGGTGAGTGGCAGTGATGGGTGCACAAATGGGGAGGTGAAGAAGTGCATAGAAAGTGAAGGTTAACTGATGCTGAAACTTAAGTGTGTGTGAGGCGTGATGTGATGGAGTAGGCATGCCGACACAGAGTGGTGGAGTGGGGGGGTGGGCTGGTGTTGAACAACACAGGATGTGGATGAATCAGCAAATGCACTCACTTTTCCTGACGTGGTTAAGTCATTAATCCGCTTCCTGCATTGAACCCAAGACCTGGGCATCATGCTCCTGCTGCTCAACTCTCCGGTCACCTCCAGCCACGTCTTCTTAGTGGCAGAAGCTGGTCACTTCCTCCTTTCAGCTGGGTACAGCACATCCCTCCTGCTTCGCACACCAGCCAGTAGCACCTCAAGGGAAGCGTCGCTGAATCTGGGTGCTGCCTTTGCTCTGTGTCCTTCCATTTCCCTTATTCCTCCTTTCTCCTTCAAAATCCATTTTTGCATTGGCCCTTTAAATACTCCAGTTCACATCACATCATGTGGGTGCGTGGTACGCCCACTGCGCAACTTGGAGACGCGAAACCCGGAAGTAAAATTAAGTGCCTTCAATTGAGTTGCAATCGCACAATCCGACATGCTAAAAGTATTTCCGGTTTACCCACCCGCTGAGTTCCCGCCACCATGCTAAAATCATGCCCCTGAACTCAAAAGTCATAGCTTGTTTCCAAGAATCATTCAACCAAGTGAATTATTACCAGAACTGAAAGGTTATAAATCAAGTACACCAGGCAGCTCCTCCCACTTGGTCCATGTAGGTTGAGCAGCATGTAAAATAGTCCACTTTAAAAACAGGCTGAACTAGAAGACATTTCTGTGAAATCTAGCTCCCATTCCTGGTCTCTGCCAGTGACTGGAGAGCAATTAGCAACATCTCCTACTAACTTAGGCACAATGCAAAAGATACACACTTCATCCCACCCAAATATAGTAATACACAAAGCTGTGACAGCACAACTAAAGCCAATCAAGCAATTACTCGAACACTGCCACTGTCTGAGTCAGCCTCCTGGTCACACCAAGCCAAGAAACAATAAGAACATAAGAAATAGGAGCAGGAGCAGGCCAATCGGCCCCTCGAGCCTGCTCCGCCATTCAATAAGATCATGGCTGATCTGATCCTAACCTCAGATCTAAATTCATGTCCAATTTCCTGCCCGCTCCCCGTAACCCCTAATTCCCTTTACTTCTAGGAAACTGTCTATTTCTGTTTTAAATTTATTTAATGATGTAGCTTCCACAGCTTCCTGGGGCAGCAAATTCCACAGACCTACTACCCTCTGAGTGAAGAAGTTTCTCCTCATCTCAGTTTTGAAAGAGCAGCCCCTTATTCTAAGATTATGCCCCCTCGTTCTAGTTTCACCCATCCTTGGGAACATCCTTACCGCATCCACCCGATCAAGCCCCTTCACAATCTTATATGTTTCAATAAGATCGCCTCTCATTCTTCTGAACTCCAATGAGTAGAGTCCCAATCTACTCAACCTCTCCTCATACGTCCGCCCCCTCATCCCCGGGATTAACCGAGTGAACCTTCTTTGTACTGCCTCGAGAGCAAGTATGTCTTTTCTTAAGTATGAACACCAAAACTGTATGCAGTATTCCAGGTGCGGTCTCACCAATACCTGATATAACTGCAGCAATACCTCCCTGTTTTTATATTCTATCCCCCAAGCAATAAAAGCCAACATTCCGTTGGCCTTCTTGATCACCTGCTGCACCGGCACTCGGACCCCCAGATCCCTTTGTACTGCAGTACTTTCCAGTTTCTCGCCATTAAGATAATAACTTGCTCTCCGATTTTTCCTGCCAAAGTGCATAACCTCACATTTTCCAATATTGTATTGCATCTGCCAAATCTCCGCCCACTCACCCAGCCTGTCTATATCCCCCTGCAGGTTTTTTATGTCCTCCTCACTCTCTACTTTCCCTCCCATCTTTGTATCATCTGCAAACTTTGATATGTTACACTCGATCCCCTCCTCCAAATCGTTAATATAGATTGTAAAGAGTTGGGGACCCAGCACCGACCCCTGCGGAACACCACTGGCTACAGGTTGCCAGTCCGAGAATGTACCATTTATCCCAACTCTCCGCTTCCTGTTAGATAACCAATCCTCCACCCATGCCAGAATATTACCCCCAATCCAGTGATTCTTTATCTTGAGCAATAATCTTTTATGTGGCACCTTGTCGAATGCCTTCTGGAAGTCCAAATACACTACGTCCACCGGTTCCCCTTTATCCACCCTGTACGTGATATCCTCAAAGAACTCAAGCAAATTTGTCAGACATGACTTCCCCTTCGTAAAGCCATGCTGACTTTGTCCTATTAAATTATGTTTATCCAAATGTTCCGCTACTGTCTCCTTAATAATAGACTCCAAAATTTTACCCACCACAGATGTTAGGCTAACTGGTCTATAATGCAAGACTCTCTCGCACTATCACACTGCCATGTTACAAACCATTCAAATTTTATACTATTAATGCAGCAATATGATATATGACGATGTATCATAACCAGAGAACAATTATATCTGTGTGGATCTACTCTCATTGCTGCTTTTCCTAATTATTAACGAGGGACTGAAGGTGGTTTTCTGGATAGGACAGCGTTCTTCTTTCAAACTGCTGGCAGACATGTTTCTTTATTCTCCCGTTAAGCAGTTCTGATATAAAAATGTATTGCCATTTTACTCAAACAAAATTTCTGGCAAATGTCCAAAACTATGTGTTTGTGTTGTAGAAAAATAGAATTGTAACATTATCTTTTTTTCACAACCAGAGGATTGGACATCTATTCAATTCTGCAAAGCATTTTGTGTCGAATGATTGTGCTCTGGGTAGCTATATTATGCAAGACATTTCACTAAACAGAAAAATGAAAAATATGCACTTGATTTCAAATTGCTATCAAAAATATTACAGCTACAGAACAAAAACTAGCCATAACTTCGTCACCCAGTGTCAAACAGTAACACAGGAAGACTAAAAGGCATCCAGTGCAAATTCAAGATCTCTTCAAAACATAAGTCTGAGTCAAAACACTTATAGGATTGTTTGTGAAGAAACCATTGCATAGAACTTGAAAATTGGGTAGAATTGCCTTAAACTTCAGTATAAGTTTGTTATTGCACTAATGCAAAGTTTTGGGTTTGCATTATGTAGCGTAACTCAGGTGTGAAGCGATCCTTCTTGAGAACAGTCTCATATCATTTGTGCTTTGCACCAGGTTATTTAACACACAGAGGAATAGATAATATACTGTATATATAATTAAACTATGAGCTGAGACCTGGAGAAAATTATATTAACAAGCCTCAAGCAAGACTTGAGATCAGAAGGATTCCCTGCCTCCTCCCAAAAAATGCATATGTGGAATTGATTGCAAACTAAAGCAGAAAATGTCAAATTAATTAACTCCTTCGAAAAAGAACTGGAAAAATCTCTCGAGAATGAGGTTGAGCGTTATAAAACATAAGTACAAATAGTCTAAATGAGCAGAATACATCCTGAGCTGTTGGGACCATGGAAATGTCATGCCAAGGCAGGCTACAGGCTCAATGAACAATGCTATATGATGCAAGATTAGATAAATATTCTTGAGTTTTGCTCAATTTACTTTTAGTGGAGGCAGGAAGAAACTTTGCAGAACCTTTTCTCAGGAGGTGTATTGGATAGGGTAGAACAGTCTGTTAAAGGAATGGGCTTAATAGGCTATAATAGCCTTTTCTAAATCCATGCTTGATGTTCCTATCCTAGTTATTAAACATATGAGTGGCCAACCTTTCATCGCTCTAATGCCAGAAATAGAAATTGTACACCGACAAATAACCACATGTATTAAATATATCAACTCATATGCTCACTGATATTCTCAGTACAAGTATACCATGCAAAAAATGTTAAAGACTAGTTCAGTAACATGACTTGCACAAATTGGTTGCCACAATTATCTACAGAATAGTGATTATACCTTAAAAACAAATTAATTAGCTGTGAAATGCTTTGGGATATCCTGAGGACGTGAAAGGAGCTATGTAAATGCAAGTCATTCTTTCTTATTGACAAACTTTGATTCCAGCTATCTGGATTGCACACTCATTTCCTTATCCCTCACACACATCCTTCCTCTCTCTCAATCTTATTTCCCCCTCCCACAATTCCTCTATCATTACCTGTTATTTCTCTCTTATACCCTCAGCACCCCCCCCACCCTACCCCACCTCCTTTTTGCACCACCTTTCTCAGATTCCTCCTGGTCTGTCATTAGCTTTTTCTCCCACTTTCATTCCCACTGTTTCTCATTCTCTCCCTCTCATTTCATCTTTTCCTCCTTCTTGGTCTCTCTCTCTCACTCATCCCTTCATCTCTCTCTCTTTGTACTTGTCTCTCTAATTCCCCTTTCTTATTCCCTCTTTCCTTTTTTCTCTTACCCCTCCTCTTTTGTACTTTCTCTCCATCTCTCTCATCCCCTTTTCTCCCTTTTGTCTCACTGCCTCCTCTCATTCTCTTTTTTTCACGCAGTTATCAGCAGCAGGTCTTTGTCTCATGAACCCAAGTGGCTGCCCACTCCAGGTAATGCCATATGTGCTTGCTTCCCATTTAATCCTTTGTCAGGCTCCAGACATTTTGATTGACTGAGGGCAAGTGTGTGCGATACCTCTCTTCCCCCATAGTGATGTGGTCAGGCTAAAATTAGATGCATCAAAAATGATTCCTCAAACATGTGAACAGAGATCTTGCCATTTGTCATAAGGAATATGGATTAAAAAGATTACTTTTCCAAGCATGTCTCTAAAATTCTCAAGCCATAGACCCATTTTAGCTGCATTTCAGAACTTCAGCCCATTCTAGTTTCCCTTCCCCTCTCCTCCAAAAAAGAGGGTTTCATCAATGGTGCTCTTCAGACATCTGAAGAAATCATGAAGCTTCTCAATCTGAATATTGGATGCATTGATTTTTATCACAGGAGTTTTTCAGTCTACATATTCTGGGGCATTCTCTACCAGTTTAAGATTTTGAGGCAATATAAATTATCTTCATCTTAACTCATAAATTAGAATTTTACATTCCATACACCTTTATAAGTGAAGAAGAGGGAGAGTGCACAAGAGCAGATGGGAATGTAGAGAAAAGGTTTGCAGGAAAAACACAACCGCTATGACCAACATGCCTATGACCGTAGACTGTAGTACCTTGGATGTTGTGGATCACAATCCGAAAAGCAGAACTTAATGCCAACCCCATTACAAAACATTATAGTTCAATAACTGTACAATGATTACTCAAAAAAGTTATTACTTCCTCCTGTCAGAAAAATATCTTAAAATAATAATTTTTGCAGAGTTTACAATCTATAAACACTTCATACAGGCTTGTGGAAATAAGAAAGATGATCACCTATATCCAAGATAAAAATATTGGATTAATTCAACCTCAAGTTCAAAAAAAAATTACTTAATACAACATTAACATTAAGTACAGACTGAGGAGAGGGTTTGAATAAGTGCATAAAGTATATTTCCTAAAAACTTTTCCAGAAGGTCATACCTAACTTTAGGATCCTTACCTTCATTAGCATTTTGTAACAGAGCTGAGATTGACACTAGTTCTTTATAATATATAGACCACAAACACACACACACACACACACACACACACACACATTTATATTAATCAAAAGGATGGGAGTTTGCTGTTTTGTATGGAAGGAAAGCTGTTGATTGGGTCCTTTGTTATTCTGTCCCTCTCATATTAGGACTGAGTGCATTTCCACACAACTTTTTTTTTATTCGTTCACGGGATGTGGGCGTCGCTGGCAAGGCCGGCATTTATTGCCCATCCCTAATTGCCCTCGAGAAGGTGGTGGTGAGCCGCCTTCTTGAACCGCTGCAGTCCGTGTGGTGACGGTTCTCCCACAGTGCTGTTAGGAAGGGAGTTCCAGGATTTTGACCCAGCGACAATGAAGGAACGGCGATATATTTCCAAGTCGGGATGGTGTGTGACTTGGAGGGGAACGTGCAGGTGGTGTTGTTCCCATGCGCCTGCTGCCCTTGTCCTTCTAGGTGGTAGAGGTCGCGGGTTTGGGAGGTGCTGTCGAAGAAGCCTTGGCGAGTTGCTGCAGTGCATCCTGTGGATGGTGCACACTGCAGCCACAGTGCGCCGGTGGTGAAGGGAGTGAATGTTTAGGGTGGTGGATGGGGTGCCAATCAAGCGGGCTGCTTTATCTTGGATGGTGTCGAGCTTCTTGAGTGTTGTTGGAGCTGCACTCATCCAGGCAAGTGGAGAGTATTCCATCACACTCCTGACTTGTGCCTTGTAGATGGTGGAAAGAACCGCACTGACATAAAATCTACAGCACAGTAAGGAACCACTTAGCCCAGCTGGTCCATGCCTCTATTTATACTCCACACAAGCCTCCACCCACCCTGCCCCCATATCCCTCTATTCCCTTCTCCTTCATGTATGCATCAATGCTATCTACTTCATGTATGCATCAATGCTATCTACTTCAACCACTCCACGTGTCAACGAGTTCCACATTCTCACCACTCTCTATAGAGAAATTCTTCCCAAGTTCTTAATTTGATCTGTTAGTGGCTATCTTATATTATGCCCCTTTGTTCTGGACTCATCCACAAGTGGGAACGGTTTCTCCACAGCCATCCTATTGAACCCCTTCAAAATTTTAAAACCCCAACAAGTCTCCTCTTAGTCTTAACTTTTCCAGAGAAATGATCCCCAGCCTGCTCAATCTTTTCTAATAGTTGGATCTTCTTAATTCTGGTAACATCCTTGTAAATGTTTTCTGCACTTTCTCCAGCCACAGTAGAGTCATATGCAGCTCACGAGATGCCAGGTAGCCATCTCTCAACATCCATCATTTGCTTTTTTAAAAAATATCTGTAGTCTGATTTATTCTCCATCATTTTTATGAGAGCCTTGCATTTTATTTCTTTTCTGCACTGTAGGTAGAAATGTGTTGCTGTGCAACAAGATACCCAATTTACTGTCATCTTCAATCAGTTTTCCTTCATCATGTCCAATCTGAAGTCAACTCAAATGAACAAGACCATGTTTGATGAATGTAATTGCTCCATTGTTGACTTGCCTCTGTAAAAACTCTCAAAATTATATATAAAATTAATCTGGAATACAGCCATTTTCCAACATAAAGCCAGGTACTTTTTGCACACACTACTCCAATAATGTCATCTCATAATTCTTATGGTCAAATGAGAGAGGATATCAGAAGAAATATTTCAGAAAATATCAGTGATGATTTTCACAATTTAGTAGAGTGTTTGCACTACTCACAGGAGTCATAAGTTAGACACAGTTAAACTTTACTGTGTGAAAATCCTATTTTCGAACTTGAAGTTGTGAATGGTAGAGAATCATGGCAACAAACCTGCTTCCTGCTGCTCCATGGCTACAGCTTCATGTTTTGCAAAGTAATCTTTAATCCACTGAGTCAGGAGACTCATAGAAGTGTTCTATCCAAAGAACACTTTTATGAAATACACTGCCTGACTTTGCGGAACTTAAGAAGCACCACAAAAAATGGTACTCCATGCAATACAGCCTAATCAATGGCAAGTAATGTTGGTACCAAAACAATGCATAACTGAGTGAGATGAAACACAATTGCATGCAGGACTCCCTAGACAGTGAGCTACCAATCTCAGGCATGCAATCATGGGGAGGTGTTTAATGATGACTAAATGCTTCACTGTGAGAGAGATAAAAGAAAAATTAAATCAAAGGCAGAGTGCCCCAAGGATGCTCTTCTGCATCTCCCAATGGCTAGTCATACAGCACCAGAAGCAGATGCCTGTTGGGAGGTGACCTACACAACCTTTTGGTCAAGGACCATATAGATCAAAGCATATGGGAGAAGAGATGCAAAAAATAAATATAGGCATCTTAAAAATATGAAGATAAAAATTTCCCCTGAAGCACAGCATTCAACCTGCCTAATTTTCTAGAAACGATGACGACACACAAAGGAAAATTCAGTCTTGTACCCAAGAAATGGGAGACTTCGATTCATAAGATATTAGGGTTGCCCATCACTTGAATAGCCAACTAAACTTGTGATAAGGTTCATGAAGTATCTTCTGAGCCTCCAGATGAACCAACAAATCATCACAAGACTTTTCAAATTTGGGACGGCATGACTACATCAATCCATTTTAAGTACATCTTATATCAGTCAAATCAGAGTTAATAATGGTTATGGATATCTGTGCAATTGAGCATATGCATGATGGAGACTTAACACTAAAAACAGGGTTAAATTGATCCTCGTGTGATGTGTCATGCAATGTTTCAGATCAAGTTAAAAAGTGCCAGAGGCTCCTTGATTGTTCTGTAAGTTTATCTAGTGAGTAGTTGAACTTTACAGACCAGGAAATTCAATCACTGGTCTCTGGTAAGTTAACTGATTTCAACTGGTTGGTAGAACGACTGCCACAATTGGCTTCTGCACCCTGGGTTAGGGAGGAGGAAATCTGCCAGGCTACCCGCCTTCAGGGGAGAACAGAGGAGAGGAGAGGCGAGAAAAAGAATAAATGTGCTGCAGGGTAGACGTTTCCATTTACATGAATATTGAAGACAGTATATGGTGCTGCAGCAATATCATGGACCCTGGATTCTAGTCTGCTATTTGCCCAAATAGGGCAAATTTCAGATCTTGGGCTATGCAGGCTAAATTTCCAATGGAGAACTGGTTATGGCTCAGCCACTTTAGGTTATTCTTGTATACCTCCTAACAGTCAGTTCAAGAGCATTCCGTTAAAGGCCTGGAGGCTGCTTACCTGTCTGCTGCATCCACCAGAGAAATTGTGTGATAAAGAGACAAAGCTTAAAGCAGTGAAAAAAACCACCAGTAAAAGCTTATATATTCTACAAATTGGCAGATGATGGTTGTATCTGCACCGTTGGGTCCAGCACTAAAATAATGATTCCCTATTTTAACAGCTCGTGATTGAACTCCAGCTTCAACCAGCATTCGGTTGTTACCTTGTCTTATATATACACTGAGACAATTCCCAGCTGAACAAAAGAAAACAAGCACCCTGGTAGCTGGTATATAATATTGACATCAACCACGGAGAAGTCCACAGCTTTACTATCTTGCCCAACAAAACAATGGCTTGAAGGTATAAACAGGAATAAAAACTGAATTGAATTGACACCAAGAAAGTAAACTGCATTCCTAAATTGATACGTGTACATAGTACACCAATACATATAGATGTCAATATCATTTCATTAAGCTGTAATGACCTAAAGTAACGAAACCTGTTCAAAGCCTCTCTAAACGAACACACGATGAAGACACGATGTCCCTGCATTCATTTTCAGTGAACACCGAGGTCTGAAACTACAAAAATCTAACATGACTTTGGTGACACTGCTGCAAATCCAAACAAAATACAATTACTCCTCCTAGTGGATTTTTTTGTTACATTCTTCAGCACTTGATGCCAGCAACCAGAATTTCATCTTTAAACTGCCACCTGTTCCAGATAATCTAACAGCAGCTTTTGTAAAACTAACCAGATACAAAAATTCCACAAGCTAATTTTAGTATTTTGCACTAAATTACAACTCTAAATTAATCTGGGTTTCAAATAAATTCTTGGTTTAAAAATCTCAAGGACTGTGGTGACTGTTAAAAACCTTTGATTGCTCAAATGCAATATTTTTAGAGTCTAGAAGTAGGTTTAGTAGGTATCACACTTCAATCTTGTTACTTCTCAACATGTTTTTCCTCTTTGGGTGAATTTCAAAGTTACAGATGTAACTGCTACAGAATTAAGTATTTTCCCATATTTTGCAGCAGTGTCAGCTTCAAGCAGAGGTTAATTCAGGGTTGAACTTTCTCTACTGCCCAACAATGTGCCTCATAACATCCCCACTGCACCAGTGCAACATTGCCATTTCCCACACCCGTTTCCCATACGCAGTTAGGTGAGAGAAACCATGGACACAAGAGAGTCCCATCAGAGGAGGCAGCAATTTTTAAGAACATAATTTACATTGGCCACTGATAACCATGAGGAAAGTTTTACTGACATTCGTTATATTTCTCAGAAACAGTATGGGAATATTGAACCAATCTATCTTCTCCTGCATCCCCCAGAAATTGAAAATTGCATGTAGAATAAGTTTTACAACCATTTTTGCATTTAACATAGCATTCGAGTGAACATCCAGTTTAATCATCTTTTTCTGCTCCTTCATTTAGGAACATATCTTAAAGATTATCTTTAATGTGAGGCATTTACCGGATTGAAATATGTAGACGATAATTAATATTTGGGAGCATTACAACATAAAAATTTAAATCGAGGGGTTCAGATAACTTTGTCAACCATAGCAGCAAAGTTTTAGTGGTTAATAATTCATCCACAGCCACACATGAGATTACATCATTGAAATCATTCCTTGTATATTATATTAGTAATTAATACCAAGTGAATCTCCTGTGATTATGCTCATGATGAGTTAGATAAGCTTACAACATAAGTCCAGCATGTCCCAACTGAAATCCTCCAGCCAGCTGGGTCAGAGATGCCTTACACACACAAAAGGATTTTTCTCCCTTTCCCCTCCTCCCCCCCCACCCCCCCGCTCCGCTCAGCCACACGTGATTCTGTCTCTCTGTTTCCCCCGTCTTTCCTGCAGTCCAATAAAGCATATATCTTTCTCTCTCTCTACTCCCCCTCCATTGGATCCCCAAGAAGTTCTCTTTTGCCCTTTGTCCCATCAAGATGGTCTCTCTTGCCTACCTCCAACACCTCACATTGTCCAACTCTCCCTCACTCTATTCTCCTCATTGGTGGGCCACAGCACTGCTGAAATAAGATTACTTCCTGCACATATATTGGACCCATCGGTTATATGAACAGTGAAAAATATTCGTATGCACATGCTTTGGAGCCCCGACCACATGTCAAATGCAGGGAATTGCAGTGCTTTACATAGGAGATAGCCTCCATCACTTGCATTTTGTGCAATAACACTGGGTGTCTGTGTATGGAAAGTCCTCTGGCCAGCACTGTGGGAGAACCTTCACCACACGGACTGCAGCGGTTCAAGAAGGCGGCTCACCACCACCTTCTCAAGGGCAATTAGGGATGGGCAATAAATGCTGGCCTCGCCAGCGACGCCCACATCCCATGAACAAATAAAAAAAAAGGTCGGAGTCATGAAGTATATGAAGAGAGAGAGAGTGTACCATACTCCACGATGTTCAAAAGCCTTTTGGTGCGTGTTATGCTGTTCATGGAAGAGGGCTAAAATTTGTTGCAGCTAAATTTATGGGCAAGTTTGTGGGGCTTTTTGTGACGTGTTACTTTAAGGGTACGTAGCAGGGTGCAAGATGAAGTGTCATGCTGACTGCAACTTGGAACATTTTGTTTTCGGAACCGAGTGGGTAGAACTTTTCTTTAGTAAGATGCAACTGGAGAGAAAGATTTACTTAATATGACTGGTGCATAGCTAACATGGAAAATAACCAATTGATAGGGAGAAAATCAAAGTTAGCCAGTAAAAAAGAAAATATATTTAACTACTGAAGAAAACTGACAGATTCAACAGACATAAGAAATGTTATTATATGAGAAATTATGGTCATGGGGTGTTTTTATCCAGTTTTGGTTCTTTTTAAAAAAGAAATCAGCAGTCTCTCATTTCAGATACTCAAGCCAGTGCACTCCATGTTCATACATGATGACACACATATTGCAGGACTAATGATGGCAATACAGTCGACACCTCTTTCACCAGAGGTTGATTAAAATGTACATTGGCTATATTACTTCCTGACAAAATGTTTGATTAATTTTTTTGTTTTTAACCTGTGAGAATACTGAAAACAAAGATCAGCATTTCTGGCCAGTTGACTGGGCAATATAAAGAAAAAAGTGCTCACATATAATCACTTTGGCACAAAATGAATTGAGCATTAAGACAGATAATAAGATGGCAAATCTCAGGCTAAAGAGTTTCCAAACAGACTGTCGTTCAGAATAGCAGGTCAATGCATCAGTAGTAAGCACTTCATTTTTACTGGATAATGACAACTTCAAAAAAAACATCAAGGTTTTAAATGAATACACAGGAGACTTTCAATGATTTGATAGCCAATCAAAGCATTAATATTGATTTCAGAATTAACTATACAGCCACTGATAATTGCTATTCATTGCCATAACATTTAATGCACACATTTTTGAAACTATAAGAAGACAGTTGAAAATGAATACTATACTTCATTCTTTGTTTGTTTCTAGCTTGTGCAGTTCAGCATAAAATTAAACAAATAAGATCAACATCACCAACAAAAAGTAATTTTCACCGTGGATACTGTTGAAAACATACTTGAGTTATAGTATTCTTAGAAATTTCTCTTTCCACAAAAATACAAATAAGTCTGCTCAAGGCACCATACAGTCCACAAAAAATGTAGTACTCTAACAACAGTTCTGCAGCCTGCTTCATATTTGAGTAGTTTTTGCACTGGCAGTTAATATTTTCTGGACTGAATTTCTTTTGCAAAAATTGTATGTAAGCTAAGACCTTGCTTCACACCATGCGATTTAGGATGTCGTCACCAGGCAACAGTTAAATTCACCTACAATAATTTCCATTGAATGCCAGCTTGGTCATTATACACAGCAACCTACCTGATAAATAAAACTGCATGATTCACTCTGAGAAAGTACACCACCTGTCTGCTGAGTCATAAAGCTTATCGGAAATCATTAATTATTCATCTATTTGTTCATGTTGGAGAACATCCCGCTGTTCAGTTATCAAAATAGAAAAACTTTGAGCATCAAATGTACCTATTGAAGGGCAACCCACTTCTAACATTGTCACTAAGGCACATCCTATTATATGACATTTCTGAAGAAAATGTATGTACAGCATTGTACGCAGAGCATTTGAACACAAGAGGTCTTTTTCATCACTACATTATTTCTTGTGGCAATAGCTACAACTATGTTTCTTCCACAGGGGAAACTGTAGTTAGTCACTCAGACTGTAGATAAGCAAAAAAGCAACAATAAATAAAAATGAAAAACTAAATATTTTTTGTCTGTCAAAAATCAGGTCACCACTACTGAAAATTATCTCCTCGTGCCCACGAACTTAATTGAGTTGGCTGAAAAACTTGATATTAACAGTTATTTTCTTAATATACAATTGCATGTCTATCTTCTATCTATACATTATTAAAAATCTTGCATCTGGCGTGCTCTTCCTGTCCACAAAGCTTGCTTTCTGTGTCACGATTCTGAGTCATGCTTTATACATCAACATTTAAGATTGAAACCGCCTGGCCGGAACCTGGAGACACTGTGCCAATGTCAAGGCCTCACACGCACTCGTATCAGAAAATCACAGGTGCATTTCCAACAATTTCCACCCATTAATGTCAATAGACTCTAGCTTTTCTGATGCAAGCTTTGATATCTGACATGCAGTTCCCATCGTCTTGCACAACACTGCCTAAGTAGGCGAAAAAAATGCAGTTTGTAGTCATTCAACTTCCGGGTGTATTTGTTTGTCAGAGTCTAGATTAACTTTTAATTCACGGCCACTTCTCTTCCAGGAATGCCCACCTTGAAGAAGTTCTGCTCTTCTCTCCGACAGGATTTCCATTTGTCTCTTTTACCTTGTTCACCTTCGTTGATTTGTTTCCCTTCTCGTGTTTGACCAGGTTTCTTAAAAACTCATTTTAAAAGCCACATCTCTTTCCTCAGCAACTGTCTCCAGCGCCAACTTATCCCACGTGGATTCCACCCTTCATGTTTCGGATCTATCTGTGATTCCGTGACGACAGATATCTCCACGATATTCAATGTTCCTCGAACCACTGCTCTCGCCGCTTCCTGAGATCCACGCTCAACGCCATGCGTTGCCACATGCACACTCTCGACCTCTCTCTCCAGCAACACCGATTCGGTCTATTTCAGAGTTGTCCTGTTCCGCAGTTCCATTTCATTTTTCGCCTCATCCGGCGCTTTAACAAAAAACATTTTTCTTCCTTTCAGGTGTCAAGGACGCAAGGTCTTAGATATCAACGCCCCTCATGATCCTTCGCCCCCCTTGACTTTCCTCTGACCCCATCCCTCCCTCCAATCTCACCCTTTGTCGTGTTTTCACCATCCCCTCTGATCTTCCACTCTCTGACCCCGAACAATCAGTCCTCAGTAAAGACCTTAGCTTCATCTCATTATGCCTCCACCTCAATGAATTGAGCTCAACACAATGGTGAGCTCTTCTTCTGTCGCCTTTGCCTCGGCTCTCACTTCTTTGGCCAGGAGGTTTCCCCCCACCCCGCACAGTGGACCCTTTCCTCTGTCTTCAGGATTCTCGTTCCCTCTGACCTCTTACCCTCACTTGATCTTTTCATTGCGAACTGCCGGCATGACATCGGCCATCTCAATTCCTCTGTTCCCCTCACTCACTCTAACCCACCTCCCTCTGAATTTGCAGCACTCCCTTTTCTCAAGTCCAACTCTGACATTGTCATTAAACCTGCTGACAAGGGCGGCGCTGTTGTTGTGTGGCGAACAGACCTCTACCTTGCAGAGACTGAATGCCAACTCTCCAACACCTCACCCTACCCCCACGAGGACCATGACCCCACCGCCGAACATCAAGCCATAGTTGACCAGACCATCACTGACCTCATCTCCTCTGGAGATCTTCCACCCATGGCCTCCGAACACATAGTCCTCCAACCCGGCACAGCCCACTTCTGCCTCCTTCCCAAGTTCCCCACAAACAGGACAGCCTCGGGAGACCCATCGTTTCAGCCTGTTCTTGCCCCATGGAACTTATTTCTTCCTACTTCGACTCTTTTTTCTCCCCTTGTCCAATCTCTTCCGACGCCCTCCGCCACTTTAACAATTTCCAGTTCCCCGGCCCTAAATGTCTCCTTTTCACCATCTACGTCCAGTCCCTCTGCACCTCCATCCCCCACCAGGACGGCCTGTAGGCCCTCTGCTTCCTCCTTGAACAGAGGCCCAACCAGGCCCCAACCACCACCACCCTCCTCCCGCTTGGCTGTACTTGTTCTTACATTGAACAACTTCTCCTTTGGCTCCACTCACTTCCTCCAAATACAAGATGTCGCTATAGGAACCCGTATGGGTCCTAGCTATGCCTGCCTTTTTGTGGGATACGTGGAACATTCCTTGTTCCAGTCCTACTCAGGTCCCCTCCTTCACCTCTTTTTCCGGTACATTAATGACTGTATCTGTGCCGTTTACTGCTCTCGTCCCAAATTGGAAAATTTCATCAGCTTTGCTTCCAATTTCCACCCTTCCCTCGCCTTCGCATGGTCTATCGCCGACTCGTCCCTTCCTTTCCTCAACTTCTCCATCTCCATTTCTGGGGATAGGCTGTCAACCAATATCTGCTATAAGCCCACCGACTCCCACAGTTACCTTGATTACACTTCCTCCCACCCCGCTTCCGATAAGGACTCTATTCTCTTCTCCGAGTTTCTCCGTCTCATCTGTTCTGACAATGCCACCTTCCACACCAGTGCTTCCGATATGTCTTCCTTTATCATCAACCGAGGATTCCCCTCCCCTGCAATTGACAGGGCCCGCGACCGTGTCCGTCCCATTTCCCGCAATTCTGCCCTCACCCCTTCCCCTCCCTCCCAGAACCATGATAGGGTCCCCCCTTGTCCTCGCCTTCCACCCCACCAGCCTCCACATTCAACATATCATCCTCCGCCATTTCCGCCATCTCCAGCATGATGCCACCGCCAAACACATCTTCCCCTCCCCTTTCAGCATTCTGAAGGGACCGCTCCCTCCGCGATACCCTGGTCCACTCTTCCATCACCCCCAACACCCGCTCTCCTTCCCACAGCACCTTCCCATGCTAGCCTAGGAGATGCAACACCTGCCATTTTGCCACCTCCCTTCCCACTATCCAGGGCCCCAAACACTCCTTCCAGGTGAAACAGCGATTTACTTGTACTTCTTTCAATTTAGTGTACTGTATTCGCTGCACACAATACAGTCTCCTCTACAGTGGGGAGACCAAACACAGATTGGGCGAACGCTTTGCTGAACATCTCTGCTCAGTCCACAAGCGTGACCCTGACCTGCCGGTCGCTTGCCATTTTAATTCCCCGTTCCACTCCCACCTCTCTGTCCTCTCTGTCTTCGGCCTCTTACACTGTTCCAATGAAGCTCAACAGAAGCTCGAGGAACAGCACCTCATCTTCTCATTAGGCACTATACAGCCTTCTGGACTCAACACTGATTTCAACAACTTCAGATCATAACCACTGCTCCCATTTATTGGACAGCAGGTGCTGGTAATGGTTCTGATTCTGATGTTGCCATTTGCAGCTCCTCTGGACCTATCTTTTGTTTCTTGACCTGTCCCATTACCACCCTCCTTGCCTTGCACCATCTTCCCTTTTGTCATTTAATCACTCCTGCCCTCCAACCTATCAGAGACCTTCCCTTTTGTTCTTTCCTCCCCTCGCTCTTCAGTTTTTCTTGGCTCTGTACTTGCTTAAAAACTTCGACTTCTTCCAGTTCTGACGCAGGGTCATCGACCTGAAATGTTAGCTCTGTTTCTTTCTCCATAGATGCTGCCTGACTTGCTGAGTATTTCCAGCATTTTCTGTTATTTATGACCTGTGTTTTTGCACTGTTGAGGTATAGCACAACTTTTCTGGCTGTATCTGGGAGATTGTTTGTCTTTCTTTGCATGACTTCTATTTTTTTTTAGTAATGAGGCTGATGACATCTGCATAGCCCAGGTCCCCAAGTTTTCCACTGGGTCATGCAAAGCCTGATTTGATAATAGGTGAATGTCTCATGACAAAATCAATCACAATGCCAAAAAATATAGGGGATAAGATGCAGCCTTGTCTGACACCGGTCGTCACATTGAACCAGTGGGTGAACTCATTGCCCATTCTCACCGCATACTGCTTCTTGATACAGAATCCTGACTACAATAATGACTTTCATAACCGCACTTAAGCCTGAAAAAGTTGAGTGTCATACAACACAAAATCATTCAGGTTTTAGATTTCTTCAAACGTGTTTCCGGATGTATTGTTATTCATTTTTCCACTGATGACACTAAGCTCTACCTCTCCACCATCTCTCTCAACTCCTTAACTGCTTCTGTGTTGCCATGATATTGTCATGGATCAGCCAGAAATTTCTCCAACTTGTCCCACATGCCCATTGCCCCATCCACGCTGACCTCGAATTGTTCCCCGTGCCCCAATGTACTGATTTCAAAATCCTCATCCTTGTTTACAAACCTCTCCATGGGCCACTCCCCACCCTACTTGCAACCTCTTCCAGCCCTCTGTCGCCCTTTGGTTCTGTAACTGATCTCCTGTGAATCAACCATTCCCTCTCATCCTCCTGCCTTGACAGAAGCTTCAGATGTTTCAGCTCTACTTTCAGGAACTCACTCCATAAATCTCTCCACCTTATTACTTCTCTCCTCAGCTTTAAAAGCTTCTCCAAACCTTTTTGTGGTCATCTTTCCTGACTCCTATTACTCAGTGTACACTCAACAATTTACATATATATATAGCACTTTTACCATGGCAAAACATCCCAAGAAGCTTCACAATTGAGGATCAGACTGGGGAGGTGCCTGATGGGCAGTTGAAAAGTTACATTTTAAGGAAACTTTTGAAGATGGGAGAAATTGAGCAAATATAGGAGCTTAGACAGATTGTGGGCACAAAATGGCTGAAGGTTCTGCCACCAATGATACAACAGAGACAGTGGGAAAGGCATAGTAGGCCAAAGTTGGAAGAGTGGAGTGTACGAGCGGGGACTTGGGACTGGAGGGGATTGTAAAGGTAGGAAGGAGTGGAGCCGTGGAACTATGCGTAGATGAGGAGAAGGATCTTGAAGTTGATGTACTGAGATACAGGGATCCAATGGAGATTGGCAAGGACAGAGATGATAGCTGAATGGATCTTGATACAGCATAGGACACAGGTAGTGGAGTTCTAAATGAATAGGAGTTTATGAGTGGGGGATCTTGGACGTTTGACAGGAAGGTGTTAGAAAAGTCAATTCTGCCTATAACAATGGCATGAATGAGGATTTCAGAAGCAGTGGGGTGAGCTGGGTTTGGAGTTGGACAATATTTCAGGGGCGGAAGTGGACATTCTTGGTGATGGACTGGATGCAGGGTTTGTAGTTCAACTTAACCAACGTGTTGCACTATTGGGTTGAGCTTAAACACACATTCAAGCAGGAGATGGGATCAAGGGTTAAGAAATGAAATTACTAGTGGGGTTGAAACAGGATGGTTTTGGTCTCATCGGTGATTAAAGGAAGAAGTTCTGGCTCATCAATGACCTGTTATCAGATAATTGTAAACAATTTTACAACACCAAGTTATAGTCCAGCAATTTTATTTTAAATTCACAAGCTTTCGGAGGCTTCCTCCTTCCTCAGGTGAACGAAATGAAATTTCATTTCGTTCACCTGAGGAAGGAGGAAGCCTCCGAAAGCTTGTGAATTTAAAATAAAATTGCTGGACTATAACTTGGTGTTGTAAAATTGTTTACAATTGTCAACCCCAGTCCATCACCGGCATCTCCACATCACTGTTATCAGATACACAGAGACGGCCATGCAGTCGAGGATGAAGGTAGACAGGTAAAGCTAGGTATATAGTCATTACACGTAAGAAAGGTGACCCCACTCTGTCGTGCATGGGATGGTGCGGTGGTCAAATGAAACTATGTTCTGCAGCCTAAGACTTTTTGTTAAGAATTAAGCCTGGCCATTAACCGAAAGAAAACAGAGATGAGGTGCCAAACTGCATCCAGTAAACAGTGCATCAAGCCATCCATTATCAACAGTGCTGAACTAAATGCCATAACAGACTTCACCTACCTGAGAAGTATCCTGTTGAGCACTGCTTTTATTGATCAAGAAGCTCTTGCTCGATTCATAAAGACCATTTGCTCCTTTTGCAGACTGAAAGAGCGAGTCTGAGGTCACCACAGTATCAGGTTACACACTAAACAGAAAGCCTAAGACACAGTTGTGATCTTGACTCTCCCACATAATTATTAACTTTGGCCGTACAATTGGCGTTACTTCTAAGAGTGTAACATGTTTCATCTCCACCACCTCAGATCTATCATGCGTATCAAATGGAAGGACCATGAATTGCAAGGTGAAAAATGCAACTCCACTGGGTGGAACATGTTTCTGGATGGACAATCAGGATGGAGGATGACAGGCTTCTCAAGTGTGCTCTGTATCGCAAGCTCAGGTATGACACATATTCACAGGGTGGACAGAGGAAGCATTTTGAAGATTTAATGATGTTGTGTAACATTGACAGATGCTTGCAATAGACCAACCAGGATGGCATTTAATACAGGGCCACAAAGTGAACAACTTTTAAATTCAACCCTGTAAACAGCAAGTTACTGCAGAAACAACACTGGCAGCAAAAACGAAGTGACAAACAAGGCACAGTGTGCACACGCAGAAAAAAATTGGATGGCACAGCCACAAGGAGCTCCATAAAAAGCGAACAGCTCTCAATCAGACATTTTTGTGAAGAAAGGACTACCAATCTTGTGACTTATTGCAGCAGCCAAATAAACTGACCTTTTAAATCACCATAACATCCATCTCTAACACTCCATTCCTGTGACTCCAATCTCTCCAATCCTTCCTTTAACCTATCAATCGTTCAGCCAACTGGGTGCTTCTCTCTGGCACTCCTGCAAATTTCTCCACCCTCCTTTCTTTTTCTCTATCTCTCTTTCATTTTCTCTCTCGCTCTCTTCCTTTCTCTGAAGTAGAAAACTACTTCATTCGTAGGACCAACAACCATCACCCTAAGAAGCCCAAAATTAATTTTTTAGGTTCAGAGCTCAATCGTCAAAAACACTGCTGTAGAATCCAGATACATTGTACATAGTTGGTTATACACACAAATTAAGCACATTAATCCAATTAAATGCAACCAATAAATATTTTGTAAAGACACTCACCAACAGTCATTGATTCTGGGACAGCAGCAGTTGGCAAAAGATCACTAACGACATCAGCCTGAAGAGCAGGAGTGGCTTCAGCACTGTGCAAAGAAAACAAAACAATAGTTCAGGAAAACAAAACATTTAATCAAGTATGACTGCGAAATAAGTTATTTGTTTCCTCAGCACCAATACTGTTCAGAAAACTATGTTGCAAGTGTTTGAGTTTTATTTGATATAACTTTGTATTATTTGTATCAATTTGATTATTTCTGGAAAAAAATCCCCTCATCAACAATATAATCAGTGACAAATGTCATTTAATCCACACCTGTCCTGAAGCTGGGATCCTTTCTGGGCTAGTTCGACAGCAAGTGAGACGTTTTCATGTTCCTCACAGTATACCAGGTTATCAGAAGTGGCATCTGCAACACAATGTAATATACATTATTTGTGCTAAACAAGCTAATTTAGCACAAAGAAAATACAAATAGCTCAATATTTGACAGGACTTAACGGTTCATAGTCTTCAAAAAAATAATTTCATACCATAAGCAATTACACTTCATATTTAGCAAACCTGCTGGAAACTTTATGATGATTTCTAGAGAAAGTAGCTTTAACCTTTTGCTGGTTGGTTGTGATGATGCATAACTGCTCAGTTTGGTCCCATATTCCAAATTTATTTTCATAAATTGACCTCTTCTGTTAATTACTTAAGATTCTGCAAAGATCTTATGAAGTTACAAATGAAAATGGTATGTGCATTTCATCAGTTCACTTTCCGTGGGTATAAGTTTGACTCCCAGCTGAAGTCCAGACTAACCACTTATAATTTCTAGTGTCAGAAAAATACATAGGCTTCCATCCATTCACCAGCCTGATGTTATTGCAAGTGTCACTGGTGTGAGTGCTATGGGCTCCAGAAAAGTGATTCAAACCCATTGTCTTTAAACATCTTTAGCACATTTTTGTTCAATTCTATGAACGAATTCTATGTTCAGCTCTATGGTGAAGTAGCAATTTTGGCCCATGAACGGGAAGTTACTGTACCCTGCAGATGATCCAGATCTCCCATCGTAAACATGTGTCTCCCTTTGCTGGAGATGTTTATTAGTACACTGAGCAAGAACAGAACCTTTGCAGATATTTGTTGATTGTTCCTTCTCACCCTACCAACTCAATAAGCAAGTATAGATGCAAAGAAGTAATGTGAAGGAATTAGAAGGAATGAAGAAAAGATAAAGTTTTACTTTTTAATTATAGTGCCTGTTGTATGACTAAACTTCATCAGAAAGGATTTTTTTCCTGAAAATCCTGAACTTTGCAAACTTGTCATAAGAGTTATACCCTCAATTAGAAAACCATTCTTTTTCTTTTTTTCATACACATTAAAACATTTTAGTTTTGTGGGTGCTTCATATTAACTGAGGATCAGACCTGAGCAAGGAGAAAAAAAGGCATACTGCAATTTACCCTAACCAAGTATGGCTTTAGTAAATTGAGTGTGTCACAGTGTTTCAGATTAACTGATGAAGAGTCTTGCCTGCAGTTGTCTTCAAGTAGACAAAATAGTAATGACGAAAGAAAAATAATACTAAGAGAAATTTCGAAAAGGCCAATAATTCTGATCTGCCAAAAGAGTAAACAGAGTATCACAAAAAGAAAAATTAAATGCAGTTTCTGTTTCTAAACAGGATGTCATACTTCAGTGAGGCACCAGAGGGAGCTACAGGTCAAGAAAGAATAAAAGCATTAATCACTCAAGCTTTCATGGACCTACCAGATTGAGAGTAGGAACCAACAGCAATGACTGGAAAAAGAATGTCAGAACTGTCATTGTCATTCAGAACTTGAAGGGTATTCCAGCTGGACATCTGTGAGATGGAAAGGTTCTCCACAAGAGATCTAAAAGATTTTAAAAGAGGCAATGTGATCACTACAAACTTGGAAATGCCATACACCTTTTCTGCATGGCAAAAATATGAGGACATTTTTTTTTAATTGCTAATTGATCTCCTCTGACATTGCTAATGAACAAAAATAAAAACTGTATATCTCTCTTCCTATAACTGTCTCTGCTCTTTTCTCATTCTCAAATTCTTTCATGTGTGTGCTCTTCAGCCCATCACAGTAACCACTTTGGATAGTAAGCATCTATTTTGAATCTGATCACTGACATGTGGATGTGCAAGTCCCTTTATAACTGATATGGTTAGAAGTATATTAAAGTCAACAGGTTTCAATATTTTTTAAATACTGAACTATGATTTTATATTTAATGCACTTTCAAGGAATGCAGATTCACACTATTTATATTGAAAATTAAAAACGTTATCAGCTTCCATGACCTATAAGTCTTACTTGAAAGTGTTCAACAAATTACAGATTAAGATTTGTAATGTCATTTTGAAGCCTTGAGAATGAGTTCATTCTGCTGAGGTTGGATGCTGAAACTCCACTTCCCCAGTCTCAGTCTCATTTTCCCTGGCATTAATTCTGATCCCCTACCATCTAAAATTCTGATCCAAAATGATGGCTACAACATTGAAGCTTCTACATCCGATGCTGACAAACCTAGGAAGATCAATGACCCAACCTCATTAAAAAAAAATTAAACCAAACTGGTAGAAGAATCTTATCCATCTATTAACATAACTGAAAATCATTTCTAGGATCTATTTATAAGACAAGTTATCAGTCACCCTTCTATTGATTCTTACAAGTAATTTACAAATTAAATATGCACACTTAATGAAATGTACCAAAATGTGAAACCATCAAATTATGTCATCAGTCCAAAACCTTATGTTAAATCTTTGTTTACATCCATCTATTTTGGAATATCTTTCACAAACCTATACACATACACAACATATTACATTCCAAGAGAAGCCAACTCTATCATAGAGAAAGAAAAATAGAAACACTGTTTTCTTTTCACGATAAACCACAACACGTAGCAACTCTTGTTATTCCTTCAAATAAAAAAAATCCAAATAACAATTATAAAAATTAAGATGCATTTAATTATTCTGCTAATAACATAAAAATTAACAGAAAAACAATTAACCAATGCAACAGCTGGCATGTTGCTACATAGGGCAAAAAATACATTTCATCTAGTCTGTATTCTGCACAACTGGACAATATAGATTGTATTGCAGTAAATAGAACAAATTGTGAAATTTATTTTTGCCGGTATTTACCCGGGAATGGGAAAATATCAGCAAAAGACATTGATATATTTACATATTGCAATAAAAACTGCATCTAAAATAATTTATGGATGAGCAAATCCTTCCATTTAACAACCTTAATTCTCTCTCAACAGACAATTTATCATAAACAATCTGACATTTCACAGGTGCTCTATGCAACAGGAAGGCCCATGACAAAATGTCATGACTACTACTTTCAAAGGTTAAAATTGTGATGGTAAATACTTAGCACAGCTAAGGATATAAAAAGTCACTTTTTAATATGTGCTCTTAAAGGTTAGAATATTGGCTTCTTTTGAATATTCCCAAAAATATGAAGCTGTGGTATTGAGAGCTCCAATTCAAGGGCATTACAACACACTGAGTTTTAGCATGCTGTGTCACACAATGTAGGGCAGTTTTGTGCCCATGATGAAAAGACATAGAAACATAGGAACAGGAGTAGGCCATTAAGCACCTCGACCCTGTTCCACCATTCAATTAGATCACAGCTGAACTGTATCTCAACTCCATTTGCCCGCCTTGGCTCCATATCCCTTAATACCTTTACCTAAAAAAAATCTCTCAGTTTTGAATTTTTCAATTGACCTAGCCTCAACAGCTTTTAAAGAAGAGTGTTCCAAATTTCCACTACCCTTTGTGTGAATAAGTGCTTCCTGACATCACCTCTGAACAGCTTAGCTCTAATTTTAAGATTATGCCTCCTTTTTCTGGACTCTCCCACCTAAGAAAATATTTTCTCTTTATTAACCTTTCAAATGCTTTAATCATCTTAAACACCTCAATTAGACCACCCCTTAATGTTCAATTCTCAAAGGAATACAAGCCTAGTCTTTGCAACCTGTCCTCATAATTTAACCCTTTTAGCCCCGGTATCATTCTGGTAAATCTGCACCATACCCCCTCCAAGGCCAATATATCCTTCTTGAGGTGCGGTGCCCAGAACTGAATGCAGTACTCCAGATGCGGTCTAACCAGAGCTCTGTACAATTGTAGCATAATTTCCACCCCTTTATATTCCAGCCCCTTGAGATAAAGGCGAACATTCCATTAGCCTTTTAAATTATTTTTTGTACCTGTCCACCAACTTTTAGTGATTTCTGTACTTGGACCCCTAAATCTCTCTGATCCTCCACAATTCCCAGCTTCTTACTATTTAGAAAATACTCTGATCTATCCTTCTTAGGTGCATAGTGGATGACCTCACATTTTCCCACATTGAACTCCATCTGCCACAGTTTTGCTCACATACCTAATCATCTATCAATGTTTCTTTGCAACTTTCTGCTCCCCTCTACACTATTTACTGTGGTACCTATCTTATTGCAGTCAGCAAACTTGGATGTATGGGTCTCTTTTCCTCCATTTAAATCATTGATAAATATAGTGAAAAGCTAAGGCCCCAGTACAGATCCCAGGGGGACACCACTAGTCACATCCTGCCAATTGGAGCGCACGCCTGTTGTCCCTACTATCTGTCTCCTACCTCCTAACCAATTCCCTACCTATGTAAATAGGTTGCCTCTAATTCTAAGCACTTTCATTTTTGCTAACTGTCCCTTGTGTGCAACCTTATCGAATGTGTTCTGGAAGTCCATATAAACAATATCCATAGTCACTCCCTTACCGACCACATTAGTTACATTATCAAAACATTCAACGAGGTTTGTTAGACATGACGTACCCTTTACAAATCCATGCTGGCTCTCTCTGATCAGTTCATATGGGCTATGAGGAAAGAGCAGGAGAATGGGACTAATTGGATAACTCTTTCAAAGAGCCAGCACAGGCACAATGGGCCGAATGGCCTCCTCTTGTGCTGTACCGACTATGATATTATGATAATTGTCCAAGTGCTCAGTCACTCTGTCCCGAATAATAGATTCTGGTAACTTCCCCACATCAGACGTTCGACCAGTAGGTCCGTAATTTCCTGGTTTCTCTCTTCTACCCTTGTTAAATAATGTCAAATAACAGTAAGGAGGATAGTAACAGACTTTGAGAGGACATCGACAGACTGGTGGAATGGGCGGACACATGGCAGATGAAATTTAATGCAGAGACCTGTGAAGTGCTACATTTTGTCAGGAAGAATGAGGAGAGGCAATATAAATTAAATGGTACAATTCTAAAGGGGATGCAGGAACAGAGAGACCTGGGGATATATGTGCACAAATCTCTGTAGGTGGCAGGACAGGTTGAGAAAGTGGTTAAAAAAATTATATAGGATCCTGGGTTTTATAAATAGAGGCATAGAGTACAAAAGCAAGGAAGTTACATTGAATCTTTATAAAACACTGGTTCGGCCACAACTGGAGTATTATGTCTAATTCTGGGCACTGCACTTTAGGAAGGATATGAAGGCCTTGGGGAGGGTACAGAAGAGATTTGCTAGAATGGTTCCAGGGAGAAGGGACTTCAGTTACGTGGATAGACTGGAGAAATTGGGGTTGTTCTCCTCAGAGCAGAGAAGATTGAGAGAAGATCTGATAGAAGTGTTCAAAATCACGATGGTTTTAGATAAAGTCAATGAAGAGAAATTGTTCCCATTGACAGAAGGGTTGAGAACCAGAGGACAGAGATTTAAGGTGATTGGCTAAAGAACCGAAGGTGACATGAGGAAAAACTTTTTTACGCAGCGAGTAGTTATGATCTAGAATGCGTTGCTTGTAAGGGTGGTGGATGCAGATTCAATCGTGGCTTTCAAAAAGTAATTGGATGAATATTTGAAGAGAATAAATTTGCAGGGCTATGGGGAAAGAGCAGGGGGAATGGGACTAACTGGATTGCTCTTATAAAGAGCCAGCACAGGCTTTGTAGGCCGAATGGCGTCCTTCTGTGCTAGATAATGATTCTATAATGGAGTGACATTGGCAATTTTCCAATCTGAAGGGACAATTCCTGAAACAAAAGCATTTTGGAAGATCATGTCTAAAGCATCTTCAATTTCCTCACCTACTTCTTCTAATAAGGCTGGAAAGGAGAGAAAGAAACACAGACTGGTCCTTACTTGTGCACCTCTGAGCAGCCAGTTATGGGGAGTCACTGTAATAGCCTTGCAGGAGGTTGCCTGCCTTTTCAGTGGGAGATGGTGAGTGGTGACAAAGTATAAATATCTCAATGAAAATACTTCTGGCCTCAAATTCCAAACTTGGTTGTTTCATACCCACATTCATCTACTGTTTGCACCAATGAAACAAAATGGAAATATAAAATTGTTAATGTAAAGTAGTCATTTGGACTGTACGCTGGGTTTAAATTGTTTGTAATTTGCAGCTTCAATTTTTATTTACCTCTTTTTCTCTCTTGGACTTATTCTCTGCAATGGGCTTTAGTAAGTATTCCAAATCTTATGTATAAAATCTGCTCTAAAGCAGTAACAATCTTTCACCAAATCTTGTAACTATTTTCTTAAATTTTGATTTTTTTTTTAAGCCTCATTTTAAACTAGGAATGGTAAGTTATTTATTGTACATCTATATTTTAAATCCCTGTCATTTGAGCTAAATCATTGAAAATAAGAAGTGATACACATGAAAATAACAGTCCCTGCCAAATGATACAGTGCAATTATTAATGCCAATACTGACCTCTAATACATGATAAATCTCATGATTTCTCACAAGCTTTCTTCAGCAACTTCACAACAACAACAACTTGCATTTATATAGCACCCTCAATGTAGAAAAGCGTCCCAAGGCACTTCACAGAGGTATAATTAGACAAAAATGGATGCCAAGCCAAAGAAGATGATATCAGGAGGGATGACCAAAAGCTTGGTCAAAGAGGTAGGTTTAAAGGAGGCTCTTAGAGCAACAGAAGGAAGTAGAGGGGCGGAGAGGTTTAGAGAGGGAACTGTGGAGTGTAGGGCTTAGACTGCCGAAAGCACACCCACCACAGGTGGGGCAAAGGGAAGGGGGAAGTACAAGAGGAATGCAGAATCCTGGGGGTGTTATGGGGCTGGGTGAGGGAAGGGAGGGGCTTGGCCCGGCCACGAAAGGACTTAAACACGAGGATAAATTTGAGGCTTTGGGTGAGCAGGAGCCAGTGGACATGGGTGATGGGTGAACAGGACTTGGTGCAGAATTGGATACAAGCAGCAGAGTTTTGAATGAGCTAAAGTTTATGGAGCTGAAGGGCAGAGGACGGAATGCTGGGCCAGCAGAGCATTGGAAGAGTAGAGTCTGGAGGTGACAACGGCATGGATGTGAAATTCAGCAGCAGATGGGCTGAGGCAGGGGTGGAGGCGAGCAATGTTATGGAGGTGGAAGTAGGCGATCTTTGTGATGGAGAAGATATGGGGTAGGAAGGTCAGCTCAGGGTCAAATAGGACTCTGAGGTTGTGAGCAATCTGGTTCAAACTTAGACAGTGGCCTGGAGGGGGACAGAATCGGCGCCTGGGGTACAGAGTTTGCGGCAGAGCCCGAAGATGACGACTTTGGTCTTCCCAATATTTAACTGGAGGAAATTGTGGCTCATCCAAGACTGGATGTCAGACAAGCAGTCTGACAACACAGAGGCAATGGAGGGGTTGAGACAGGTAGTGGAGAGGGAGAGCTGGGTATCATCAGCGTACATATAAACGTTTGAACAATTGTGTTTTTCTGTAACGATCGTCTCACAAACACCACCTATGAATAGAAGCACCTGTGATTGTGGTTTCTTTGTTTATACAGAATGGGTTGTTGTTTATTGCTGTTGAAATTTCAGTCAAAAATCTCCATTCTGAACAATATTAGAAGCTTAATATTTTTATATATAAAAAACTTGGAAACTACTAAACAATGAACCTTTAAGCATTTTATGAGGTAATTTTTCTATGCGGAAACATGTTTACTGAAGACTGTATAAGTCAGCAAATTCACGAATAATGCACTAAATTTTCCATCCTACACTCTTGGTGCATATTGGAAGTGCATATCTGGAAATTACACATTCCCAGGCACTGATTGATGATGGGAAAGTAGTGGGGGAGGGGAGCATTTAATGGCATAAAAAGGACTGGACCCTTTCTCATTGTTCAGTAACCCCTAGACCACATTTCTAGTGCTCTCTGATATCAGATCCACCCCAATGCTTCCAAATCCTGAGACTAATCTCTCCAGTGCCTACAGATCTCTCTCCCAGCGATCCTAGATCCTGCCCCAGTGTTCCTAGAATCTCCTTTCCCAGTGTTCCAAGAATCCTAGGACTCCCTGTCCCAGTGCTCCCAAACTGTGGGTATCCCTCTTCAAAATAATGCTATTCCCTGACACACCATCACAGTACTGCCAGACCATGGACCTCTTCCCAGTACTCCCTCTAATGCTGATAAATTAGTGTCCCTGATAATACTACTTGACATAACAACCTTGTTCTTATAAAATCGCCAGTCCACCACAAGCAACAGCACAGCAGATCTGCTAGTGATCTACATAATTATATAAACACCTTGGTAAATGTGAGTTCTTATTTACAAAAATCCAATACTTTAACGTTAGAATGAAGGTGATAAAAATTCAAGAGTGTTGTCAAATATGGCGACTTTTTGTTAAAAACTAAAATGTTTACAAAACTAGCTCTGTAGATCTGTGGAGGCAACAAGATGTGAAAATTAAATATCTGTGGTATTAACCTACAACTTTGGATAAATCATCATCTGACTTCTCTGTACAGCTGTCAACTATTTTTCTGTTCACAAACAGCATGTCAGTTGTGTGGAACTTAAGAGATGAATAAAAGTTTCCCAGTATTTGTTGCACTTCTGTCTTGTGTTTTTAGTTACTATTCTGTTTACAAAAACTATTCACAAGTTAAAAAGAAAGCTGCTTTTTGTTGATGTTTTTGCGGGTAGGTACAAACATTTTTCTTCAATAATTTTTCGTCTCATCAGTCACAAGCACACACCAGTGATAGTTGAAAATGTGATGGGCAACCTGGAGCCAGGCCTCCAACACCACCACTCAAAATGGCACAGAAGAAGCACCAGCTTTGACCAGAGATGATTCGCATCAATTGTGTTTTGAAAAAGAAAAGCAGTGTCATTTTTAGCTTTAGAAATAATTGGCAAAAGAGGCATTCCAATTTTAAACACTCACTGTTCAGAAGCAAGCCTGTCCTCCTCATTCTCTTTACTTTGAGAGATCTTTTGATACATGCGCTCTCCATCCACATCTTCCTCTTCATCATCATCGTCATCATCAATACTTTTCATATCTAGCTTCTTGTGATTAGAATCACCATTTAGGCACATGTCCACAGTTTTCAAGATACTGCTGTTGAATTCTTTTCCATTCAAATCCGGTTTTCCATTCAAATCTGGACTAAATGAAGAATAATCGATGGCTGAAGAAACAGCTAAAGAAGATCTTTCTGAATTTCCCTCAGAGGTTTCTCTTGTTAAATCTGAATTTTTCACTGGCTCGGCGGAGCCTTGCTCCTCCTCCTCATTGTCACCATCAAACGAGATGATATTTGGCACCATTTTCTTTTTCTTTTTTTCTCTTTTACTTTTTCCATCTGTCAATGAAAAACAGAAGCCAAAATTCATTGGCACATTTTACCAGTGCAAGATAGAAATGTTGGTCATGGCTGTAGTCTAGCACGAAAAGGCATGCTGTGGTTTAGTTGATTAGTTTATCACTGACAGTTTTTTACTCCACTAAATACCTCAGGCATTTTACTCAATGACATGTTACTGCAAATGGACCAAAATTTTATAATAGTACATGTAAACATGCTACACAGATACAGTAACATGAAATACATGCAAGCAAACTTATCACACTCAGATGATTTCAATTAAACCGATAAAATTATCTAAAACATGCATCAGTTTAAGTAAAAATCCACCCACTTGCAGAAATAAAATTGTGATAGCATTTTCTGTTCTAGAACCAGGGATGATGACTGAGTCTGAGTTTTACACATCCCTTTTCATAAGCTAATTAAAAATTAAACTTAAAATTCTATTTGAAAGGGGTACTGCAGCACCCAAAGCATTAATCAAAGAATGCACTGTACAAATGAGATGCAAGTTTTAAAGAGTATACATAATATTAGCAACAGGTGGCTATGAATCAAAACTGAAAGAATCTGGTGACCAACTGTAAACAGTTTGTGGTTTGTATTGCCAAACACACAATATTTTTAATACTTTTAACCTACCACTTTACAAAACTTACTTAAGATGCAAGTATCTCTGTACTTCCCTCTCCAAAATCTCTCATTCCTGGTTATGATTAAGATGCAAGTACTTTATTGATTTATTCTTCCTTGAAACATTCCTTGATTCACAAGTTATTTATAAGTTAACATATTTTTTCCTCCTCTTACTTCCCATGTGGGTTGGCACATTCTGTCTTTGTTGCAATATTGCCGTGGGAAGTTTGTCCCCTGTCACGTCTCCAATTATCAGCACCTGACCAAGTGGTCATTTGCCATAGCCCAGGTTTGACTGACTGCTTCCAGCTGCAACCTAAGGTCAGTAAAGCACCTGACACACTCCCTTCTGGCCCCGACATAATCAGCCCTCCTCAGCAATATCAAAAAAATCCTCATCCTAAACATCGGTAAATCTTATTCAACGCCTTTATATGTTAAAAAAAAAAGTTCAAACAAAAAGATTTTTTTTTCTAGCCAGCAGTCTCACCTCAGTTATTTGAAAATGTTCTGCCTGAGTACTGTAGTCCACAGAAGCCCGGTTAAAACTGCAATGTGCATCACACACACACACTCACACACTAATTTATATAACTGCTCACCAGTTATATTTTTCCTGCCGGAAGGCTGCCATTTCTAAAGGAAACTTAATGTCCTGTGTCGAGTAACTACATTTTACGAAGAATTACATAGAATGCAAAGCACAGAAACAGGCCATTCAGCCGAACAGGTCCATGCCGGTGTTTATGCTCCACACGAGCCTCCTCCTACCCTGAGGTAACCTCTAGACCTACAATGCATGAAAATCCTATGAAACCACAGTATTTTACTTCAGAATATTACACAGTTTTACGACACCAGGAGGTAAATTTTATTTCACATATGTTCAGCTGCTATATATTAAAAAAAAACTGTAGTGCAAGTAAAACTTTTTAAGAACAAATTTGGGCAATGGGCCTCGACAACATCCCGGCTGTAGTGCTGAAGGCTTGTGCTCCAGAACTAGCCGCGCCTCTAGCCAAGCTGTTCCAGTACAACTACAAAATTGGCATCTACCCGCCAAGTGGAAAATTGCCCAGGTATGTTCTGTCCACAAAAAGCAGGACAAATCCAATCTGACCAATTACCACCCCATCAGTCTACTCTCAATCAGCAGCAAAGTGATGGAAGGTGTCGTCGACAGTGCTATCAAGCGGCACTTACACCCCAATAACCTGCTCACCGATGCTCAGTTTGGGTTCCGTCAGGACCACTCAGCTCCAGACCTCATTACAGCCTTGGTCCAAACATGGACAAAAGAGCTGAATTCCAGAGGTGAGGTGAGAGAGACTGCCCTTGACATCGAGGCAGCATTTGAAAGAGTGTGGCACCAAGGAGCCCTAGTAAAATTGAAGTCAATGGGAATCAGGAGGAAGATTCTCCAGTGGCTGGAGTCATACCTAGCACAAAAGAAGATGGTAGTGGTTGTCGGAGGCCAATCATCGCAACCCCTCAGATAATGATGCAATCCGTGCCCACACGCAGCAAGACCTGGACAACATCCAGGCTTGGGCTGATAAGTGGCAAGTAACCATCCAGGACAAAGCAGCCCACTTGATTGACACCCTATCCACCACCATAAACATTCACTCCCTTCACCACAGGCACACCGTGGCTGCAGTGTGTACCATCCACAGGATACACTGCAGCAACTCGCCAAGGCTTCGTCAACAGCACCTCCCAAACTGGTGACCTCTACCACCTAGAAGGACAAGGGCAGCAGGCACATGGGAACAACACCCATGTTCCCCTCCAAGTCACACACCATCCTGACTTGGAAATATATCGCTGTTCCTTCATCGTCACTGGGTCAAAATTCTGGAACTCCCTTCCTAACAGCACTGTGGGAGAACCTTCACCACGCGGACTACAGCGGTTCAAGAAGGCAGCTCACTACCACCTTCTCAAAGGCAATTAGGGATGGGCAATAAGTGCTGGCCTTGCCAGCGACGCCCACATCCCATGAACGAATAAAAAAAATTAAAGACTGTTCATGATTTCATGGAGGCTTGAGTCAGTGGTTATACTCTTGTCTGAGTCAAAAGGTTATAGGTTTAAGCCCCACTCCAGGACTTGTGCACATAATCTCACCTTGAGGACACAATCTAGGCTGATACTTCAGTATTGAGAGAGTACTGCATTGTTGGAGGTGCTATCTTTGGCATGGCATGTTAAACCAAAGCCCTGTCAGCCGGGCAGAAAAGATCCCATGGCACTACTCGAAGAGCAGAGTAGTACTGCCAGTGTCTCTCTTACCACAAAAACAGATTAATGGTCATTTTCTGATTGCTGTTTGTGGGACCTTGTGAGCAAATTGGCTGCTGCATTTACCTGCATAATAGTGACTACTCTTGAAAATAAATAACTGGCTATGAAACACTTTGAAATGTCCTGAGGATGTGAAAGATGCTATATGCTTTCTTTGTTTGTTTAGATCACAGGCAGCACTACCTGAATGGAATAGAATTGTATTAATAATGATACTTTATCAAATATTTCATGGTAATTATTCTATACTATATCAAAATATGTAAATATTCGATTCTACAACTACATTTTTCCCTCAAAACACTTGAAACGTGAGCAATGTTAGACTGCTACAATAGAAATGGTGTTCTTTATTCCATTATCTGGTCAGAGGAGGAAATCACCTGTGCACAGGATCACTTTTACAGCTTTGTATATTATGCAGTCATATTGATCATATGGCCCTACCCACTTCACCAAATTTGAGGCCTTGTCTGGGCCACACACTTAGTTCTTTGGCCAAAGCAGCCTGTACTGTAACACCAAAAATATGGAAGGAGCCATGAAAACATACCCAGAAAGTAAACTAATCCAAGCCGCTTCAGAAAGGAAGTGATACAAGGGATACAGTTAAGTCAGGATAGAGCTTTTAATGCAGAGGATAAATGTCTTTCAAAGAATAAAGAAGGCCATTCTACAGTAGTTAACATAACAGTCTTCTTCCTTCATTCAATCCAACCAACGCAATGAAACTAAACTTGTTACTGCTGCTCTCCGAATGCAAGTCTATTGAACCTGAAAAGAGGCTAACAGCAACTTGTTTGACATCTGGAACTAACCACAACACAAAAATCTGTATCATTATAGTACTGATGTGCTGGCAAAAAAGCACCATTAATGCACATTTGACTTCTGTGGGGGTTCTCAAAATCAGAGGGTAGGCAGAAGCCCTGGATAAATGGCAGGAGACTGGGTGAACCCATGCAGAAATCCTACCCCATGGTGTATTTATCAACTTTATCTTCCAACAGAAAAGGTTCTAATAAATAATTCTGTACCTGCAAAAACAAAAACAATGACTACACAGATAGTTTTTTGCAAGCTTAGTTACACTGAGTGAAAGCATCCATCAAAATGTCTGCTGTCACATCTGTCCAGTTCCATATATTCCTGGGTTGTCACCAACACAACAACAGGGCTGCATTGTCAACGAAAACCTAACATTTTATCAAAATCAGAAGTCTGCTGTTATCCACATTACTTGAACTGGCCAAGAGGACCAGAGGAGAGGCAGAGACAATTTTTTTACATTTTGAAGAGAAACATCGGAGTGAACATGGAAAAATTCTCTGTGCATGGAGTCAGGAAAATGTGAGTACGAGCCAGGGAGACACATGCTAAATGTAACTCAGCAACTATTTGACACTTGGCAGTTAACTGATGCCTAAGAAATTCTTCTCTTTAAAATAATAATTGATCTTCATAAGACACCTTAATACAATGATTGTTAAATTTACTATTACAATTTAAATACTCCGGTGTTCTTGGGTTTCAGAGAGCCACTTACCTTGGTTTACAGTTTTAGACAGAACCGGAAGTCGGTCAGATTCAGGCTCAGGCCGCATAAAACTTGGCACAGCAGAAACTGATGTGATTTCTTTCAGGAGCGTGCTGACCCCCTGTGTGGATTCTTTTAACAGGGATGTGACATTCTGTGTTGACTCCTTCAACAGGTTTGATACTGCAGATACAGGCTTGTTAGGTCCATTCAAATCCTGATTGTCAATGTTGATTGCAAAGAGGATTGAGTTTAACCCTTTAAATAAAATTAATAGATTAATTTACAAAAAATAACTTCCTTCTGGGTTTATTCAATTCTTTTTTTAAAAAATAGCACTTTTAGTTCAAATCTATTTTGTAACTTCCAGGATAAGACATAATTGTGTTATATACCAATGACTGAGCTGCAGTTTTTTTTGTAATAAAATATTTGTCAACTGTTGGGCTAATGAAGCACTGCACATAGTGACCAGAACCCCTGTCCCTTTTATAAATAGTAGTTTGTTTAAATATCCTAGAGAAATCCTATGAGAACAGGTGGCTTGTTCTCTAGGTCAATATGTAGGAAACCCCCATCCCAAGTAACTAAGTTTTCTGGAAATGCAAATAACAGCAACAGCAAACCTAAGATCGCATGACAATACCGACTTAGATTCCCCTAAAATAAATACCTTAGACTATCTGGTCTGAATGGGAATGCATTTTGGAAATGCCGTCAGCTTTCACACAGCAACAAATTAGTGCCAAAATGACTAAATAGAATTGAAATACATTTTTAAACAATTATTAAATAGAAAAATGAGGTTCTTCCTCTACTTTCAATATAACCAAAAAAGGTTGTTCTAAGCAAGATGGTGGGAATGGTAATAGTCTTGAAGAAAAGTGGCAGGAACCACTACCTGCCTCTTTAGAGATTGAATAGGATTCTGTTTGAGGCATGCATACCCTCAATGATCCAGATTGTCAGTGCAATTTCTATACAAAAGGAGGATCATAGCACGCTTCAGGAATATCGGTGGTTCTTAAGTTGGTACTCAAGTTGCCATGGCATGCATGTCAGATACTTTGAAGGCTAGTAGTGTCAGAAAGCAACATGCTAGATTGCTCTGTCATGAGGAACCCCCTTGGCTTTCACAAGTTTTCAAAGGCTTTCAAATCTAATGCCTCATTCTACCCTCATGAAAAAGTTGGAAGCAATGAGAGTGCATGACTAAATAATGGCTTTTATTTGGGATATGTCTGAGCTCCAAGATCCATGTAAGAGTGGATGATTCACTTGCTGAACCTGTCTCTCTCAAAAGATTACAGAAATGTTTGTCTACAGTTAGCTATGCTGTTTGATGTTTTAATCAGTGATTGTGCTGGATGGCAGCAGGGTTGCAGCGTCTGTCCTGCGCAATTCCAAGTGCTGAAGTGCTTCTTTTCGCAGACGATACTTCGTTGATGGTACAGTCTATCTGGGAATCTGGTGGGTTCTGCACATCAGCAGCAATGGGCTAACCAGTGGGATATGGGGATGAGTCCCAAGTACATATTATGGCTTTGCATGGCTCAAGAAGGTTTCTCAAAGCAGAAGATAGAAGGGCTATCTGTTACAGCTGTTGACTATCAGAGCCTGGGGTCCTGGTAGATGCCAACCTCAGCCTAAACACAGTCCTTCAGGAAAATGCATCAAAAGAGTTTTTTTTTTAAATCAAAATTTCCTTGTGGGGCGGGGGGGGGGGGGGTGGAGGACATGACCCCAGTACTCCCTTGGAAATAAATTTCACATTTTCAGTGCTCACACTCGCTTCAAAAAAATTCTAGCTTCAGCACGGCAAAAAATGAATTTTTCTGCACTACAAGCAATGGAACATTAGGGCTAATTCCGTGATTCCCGGCTTCCAGGAGGGAAGCTGCGCTCAAGGGGAGCATGGGGCACAATTGAGGCTGATGCATTGTTGCTCTGATTCAGCAACCTATGTTCCCTACAAATGCAGAATTGCATAATCAGCCTCGAAGGGTATAATGCAACTTAAGTTATGTTTGACAAGCTCATGTCACACTGAACTCCCAGTGTAAATACTTCCTTTTACATATCATAGGCAATGGTTTTGGTTTTCAATGAAAAATGGACCAAATTGCAAAATGTGATCCCCAAAACCCTGATAAAAACCCTGGAATTCCATATAATAGAAGCAAAATTTAACTTGTTCAGTTACCCTATGGCAGTGCTCCCAATCTTAATCCTATACTCAGAGCTGTGTGAGTTGTCAGCTTTCCAAGTTGCCATACATTAAACACTATACACAACAATTGGACACCTTAAGGTCCATAGGCAGCTTCCTACCCATCAATTCTAAAGCTGTTCCTGGTTCCTATAAAGAGAATTGTTGGTCCAAGACTATAGACCAACAAGAAATGACAGGTACATGTTATGAAAAAAAGTTGGGGCTTTCTCAACAACAGCACAAGTCAAGAACAAATCAGACCCTGCAAGTTCTTCTCTGTCTTAATTTTTTTTTAGGTATGATACTTTTATGTATTTAGCATTTTCAGATCAACAAAGTCAGTGGCAAGCTCAGATTCTAGGTTGTTCCTATAGTAACATCAGTGCAAAATATAGATAATTTCTGATTGCTATTTTAAACTCTGTATATTGTTGGAGACATTTATTAAGGATGTAGATAACAAGCTGATGTTGCTGGTTAACATCAGGAATTATCAATTAGGTTACAGGGAAACTGGCTTCTGTTTTGAATAATTTAGATTTACAGAATGCCAAATCAAGACCAGCAGTTTACTTAATATTGTTGCCCACAGTAAGGCCCCTTTTAAATTAAATTTTACTCATCCTAAGGATTTACTTCATCCTATGTTACTTCCCAATTTCTATTACTCACTGCCTTGCACCACAGAAACAGAATATGGATTTCACTCTGTGGATTCTAGATGTTCCCAAGTTGTATTTTTCATAAATGTTCTCCCCTTTTTCCTTCTTTCTCTAGAAGTTGCTCTCTAAGGGCATCAGCAAGCTACCACTACCATGCGCATAGGCAGTTCTACACGTACAAGCCCAGCCTGTGAAGGGCCATCACAACCAAGCTCCTTCATCACTCAATGTCCAGACATGAACTTTCCAGCATGGGTCACTAGAAAACAAATAGGAATGGGGCACTAGCTGATTTATTCCCCCTCCCTAGCCCAAAGATACCGAGGCCAACCGTAGTACTACACCATTAGGTTAGGTTAATTCAACTTTCTCTAATAATTTGAATCAAGTAACCATGTGTCCCAGAATCTAGAGATGTTGGTGCGATGCAACTTGTTCTGTCAGGACCCAATACTCCAGCACTAGCATGGTAGGGTAACCCTAATAGACATTTGGGAAGAAGTTAAAGTACATTGAATAAGTATCAATGTTATGCCATCATAAGCATGGAAGGCATTGTAGGTATCCATCAGATACTGAAATTCCTCCTTGACATTTGCAAGTGTATAAATCCATATCAAACCAGAAAGGTGTCTGAACTGGCACCAGGAAAAAAAACTGGCTGCACCTTGAGAAATACCTTTTATGCAGTTTGGGAAGATAGGATTGCATGGGCGACAGCCAGATTTCAATTCACCAAGTAAAATCTTTAAAAGTGATTGTCCATTAGTGATTTGCACTTTTTTTTATGATATGCAGAGGACGTATAGGAGGAATGAATTTTTTAAACAAGGGTTTTACTGGTCAAACATTTTAACACGTAATGCTATTTTACAGTCCATGTACAAATACGTTAAGTATTTCTCAGTTCAGTGTCACAAAAGGCCTTTCCACACAGCAAATACTTTACCCAGGTCCCAAGTGCACATTTCTGCACACACAAGTTTTACCTGGAAAGTTGGTAAAATGTCACTAAATTTTGCTGAGACAAATAAATAAGTTATAGATCTGCATGAAATCCTAACACCATGAAACAATGCATATGTGACTACTCCAATACGGTGAAATTTGTGGAGATTTCTAAACTCAAAGCAATTGCATTGCAAACAACAATTCTGCAGCTATCGAAACAGCTTGCTAACATTTGCACATAAGCACAGAACCATTATCAGGCTTTTTTTTGATAACCTGCATGAAAATCAGTGTATACTACTGGCAAGACAATTTTATATTCGTGCATGAATATCATCAATACAAAAATATTTTAGGCATGATTATTAGAAATGAAAACTACTATTGATAACATATTTTTGCATCCTACCTGCTGCCATTGTAGGAAGCATGCTTGCACGCTCTTCTTCCCTCATAAAAGACCAATCTTCATAGAAGACACTAAAAATCAAATGATTGAAAACAAGACATGTTATTTCCATGTTCATAAAACACATTAAGTCAGAACAAAGTTGTAACTTAAAAAGGAATTAGTCTGTTTTCAGTATTTGGCAGTATTAATCTGAAGTGGATACTGACTTCCACAACTACTTACCAATCAGGACTACTTACTCGCTTGCTTTAGCTGAGATGACACTTAAGACATTTGATTATCAATAAAATGGCAACTGTGTTTTGCAACATTTTACAGAAAAATGCTTTATACATAGCTAATTATTAGTAATAATTTACACAGGTGTAATACAGATACAAGATAATAAATGTCCTGGAAACAAATGGTTAAGAAGTATCAAAAATATATGTTCAATTCTACTCCACCCCAACTCCAGAGTTTTATTGCACTCAAAACACCCTAACAAAGGTATATTACTGGCAGTACTGCAGCATTCCCCATTAGTATATGAAGACACTATAAATCAACTTTCATGGTTGCCCACATATAGGTTTCAATCTCAGCCTGTCCATCTAAGGAGCACAAACTGGAGATAAGACATTTTCCAACAAGGGAAAAACAGTGAGGATGGCAGAAGAAAAGTAGCAGCAAGTCAACACCTGTCATTCCAGTGCATCTTTAAGAAGAGCATTTGCAGAGGCCTGGAACCATCCATCTACACCCTTATATCAGGGAACAGATACAAAATTAATTAAAAGGAAGAAAATATATTTCATCACACTACTTCCAATGGAAACACAGCCACTGGGTCAGCATTAAAAATAATTTTGAGATGTTATTTTATAAAAGATACTATATACTGATTTACATGCCATCAGCTGTTGTCTTCCAAATTTTATATATACGAGTTCATATCAACAACATCAAAAACTTGCATATATACAGTACCTTTAACGTAGTAAAACATCCCAAGGCTCTTCACAGGAGCGTTATCAAACAAAATTTGATATTAGGACAGGTGAACACATGCTTAGTCGAAGAGGTAGGTTTTAAGGAGCATCTTAAAGGAGGAGCGAGGGGTAGAGAGTGGAGAGGTTATGGGAGGGAATTCCAGAGTTTAGGGCCCAGGCAGCTGAAGGCACAGCCGCCAATGGTGGAGCAATTAAAATCCGGGATGCACAGAATTGGAGGAGCGCAGAGATCTTGAAGGGTTGTAGGAGGTTACAGAGATAGGGACGGGCATGGCCATGGAGGGATTTGGAAACAAGGATGAGAATTTTAAAATCGAGGCATTGCCGGATTGGGAGACACTGTAGGTCAGTGAGCACAGAGGTGGTAGATGAATGAGACTTGGTGCGAGTTAGGATACGGGGGTTCGGGGGGGGGGGGGGGGGGGCGCGGTGGGCAGAGTTTCGTATGACCTCAAGTTTACATAGGGTGCAAGGTGGGAGGTCAGCCAGGAGAGCATTGGAATAGTCAAGTCTAGAGGTAACAAAGAGGTAACAATGAGGGTTTCAGCAGCAGATGAGCTGAGGCAGGGGCGGAAACGGGTATCTCGCATGATTGTGCATATGGGGATTCAAGACCAAGTGCACTAATCAAATCAACTAGAATTAGACAGTGGGGGGTAAGTAGACCCAGGCAGGGGAGGGCAAAGGCAGGAGTGAGCGCAAAGGGGAACTGAGATAGAGAAGTACAGGGAGGAAATACAGAGAGGAAGGAAGAGGGTGTGGAGGGAGGGGGTAACAGAAAGCATAGGTAGAGAAACCACCTCAGCAGGGGGAGGAGGGAAAACGGGAGCCGGGAGAGGTGTGGTTAGGTATCATTTCCTCTTGGTGGGTGAGAATATCATCTCAGTGGGAGATTGCATGGAATTCTGTGACCATCGTAGGCACAGTTACAACATTACAACAGTGGCTACACTTCAAAAGCACTTAATTGGATGTGAAGTGCTTTGGGTCGCCCTGAGGTCATGAAAGGCACTATATAAATGCAAGTCTTTCTTTCTTTTGGTAACTACACAGCCAAACGAAAAGCTGAACAAATGGATAGCAAAGTTCAAGGTATGATTCCCTCGTCTCTGCTAAGTTAGCTGATCTCAATGAGGCAGCGGCATTGGCTTTGGAAGCCTTAAACCTGGGGAAGAAGGAAGGAGAAAAATCAGCCAAGGTTACGGCTCCTGGTTGCTATTCATTGACATTTGCTGGAAAGTATACTGATAAAACAGAAATTTCTGGTTTTGGTCCAATGAAGTTTAAATAGCTAAGCTTTAAATGGAGGCTTCTTCAAGTACAAAATGGTGGACCAGAGACTATCTGCGAGAACCAGGCAAAGTTGTCGATCAAAAATTAATATATCCAGCTTCTTCAGATTACTATCTAATTTCCTATACTGGCATAGTCTAGTTGAAATACAGAAAAGGGAATTGTTATAGTCCCATAAACAGCAAATGAATGAATGACTAGTTAATTTGTTTCCGGGTGATGTTGGTTGAGGGAGGAATGTCAGGAAAATAAGAGAACTCCCTGCAATTCTTTAAATAGTGTCATCTACCCAAGATGCTTCATGCTAAAGATGGCATCTCCAACAATGCAGCACTCCCTCATTGCTGCAATTAAGTGTTAGCCTGGATAATATGTTCAAGTTCATGGTGGGAAATGAACCCACAACCTTCTGACTCAGTGATAAGAATGCAACAGATTGAACCAAACTGACACTGTATTGTACAACTTGAATTACTGCCTTATTTCAAAAGAAGGTCACTCCTAATAGCCAGCTGACATTACAGATGATATTCAAATTTCAGAAAATACACTTGTCTTACAGGCATCAAACTTTTCTATCACTTGTTACCTTAGATGGTTTCCATCATCAAGAAGCATATGCATGTATCGCTCGAGTGAATGCTCATTGAGTGCAGATCGGAGCCAGGCTCTGCCCCGTCCTATATCTGTTGTTATATTCTTTAAAGAGTAGTACCGCTGTAGTTCATGTTTGTTCAGATGTTCTTTTACATAATACCAGAACACAGGGTCTGAAAAGGAAAAAAAATCTTTATTTATAACAATAAATTCAGATAAGATGGTTATGAAAAAATTAAGCATTTTTTTATGATGCATCATTACTGGGTTTTTTTCTTTCAGTCATTGTACAGGATTAAAAAAAGTTTCATGATGCAGCTTGTGTTGATACACAAAAGCCCCAATACATTGTGGCTGCAACAGATGTGAGGGGGAACAAACAATTCTGTTCAACCCAACCACCCTGTGGATTTTGTCTGAATATATGCTTGATTGGCAGCTCCATTTGAATGCAAGAGATACATATTTAAATTTCCTTTGTCCCAGTCAGATTTTGAAAGTATAACTCAGCCTATCTTTCTTCAATCAAGTAGTCAATCTGAAGCCATCAGAGACACATAGGTACGTCAGACAGACTCCATGAAAGGATAACTGCAAATTAACATGTCAGGAACCTTGTGACAGGTCAAGTTCACACAGAAGTTTTGTGCAGCAAACACAAATGTTTACTATTTTCTATCATTCTGAGGGCGTATATATTATGGGTACAAGATTTCCTAATGCTATAATTAGCCATTTCATAATTTTAAAGAAGCCTGTTTAAAAATTTATAAAAAGAAAGCTTCAAACTTTTTACAGATTACTCCAGCTTCGTAAGTGGTTAAAAGGAAAGATGTGCTGTTAATGACAATGCATTAAAAGAAAAAAAAAGACTTGCATTTATATCACGCCTTTCATGACCTCAGGACAGCTGAAAGCGCTTTACAGCCAATAACTCTGCTGCTACACTGCAGCTGTGTGTAATTCGTTCTCCTTTAAGACTACAAGGTCTAATTGCATGTCCTGAGATCAAGTAGAGACTATTTCCTCTTTGGCAGGTATAAGGTTAATTGGAGAGTGACTGCTTTGTCTATAGGCTGATGATAGCAGGAAATGACCATTTTTTTTCCCCAAGGAACATACAGGGTAGGATAAGGCAAAAAAGGGAAGCTTATGTCAGATACCGAGAGCTCAATTCTGCAAAAAGCCTACAGGAGTATAATTAAAAAGAAAATTAGGAAAGCAAAGAGAGGGCATGAAAAAATACTGGCAAGGAAAACCCAAAGATGTTTTATAAATACATTAAGAGCAAAAGGATAACTAAGGAAAGAGTAGGGCCTATTAGAGACCAAAAAGGTAACCTGTATGTAGAGGCGGAAGACGTGGGCATGGTTCTTAATGAACACTTTGCGTCTGTCTTCACAAAAGAGGGGGACGATGCAGACATTGTAGTTAAGGAGGACGAGTGTGAAATGTTGGATGGGATAAACACAGTGAGAGAGGAAATATTAAGATGTTTAGCATCTTTGAAAGGAGATAAATCGCCAGGCCCAAATGAAATGTAAACAATTTTACAACACCAAGTTATAGTCCAGCAATTTTATTTTAAATTCACAAGCTTTCGGAGATTTTCTCCTTCCTCAGGCAAATGTTTCAAGAGCTCCTTGAAGCCTACGCATTTATACATATTGAACAATACATGGTGTTTACAGACTGCCCCTGCAACTGCCCGTTGCCAAGGCAATCACCGTGTTCAGACAGAGAGGTGTCACCTGCAGAACCCCCGAATACACATTCAACAAAAAAACAAACAGGGAAAAAAAACAGAGAAAAAAAACACAGAGAGAGGCAGAAACATCCGGAAGGCAGAGAGAGCCAGCAAATGACCCATTATATTAAAAACAGATAACATTTGTTCGCTGGTGGGGTAACGTGTAGCGTGACATGAACCCAAGATCCCGGTTGAGGCCGTCCTCATGGGTGCGGAACTTGGCTATCAATTTCTGCTCGACGATTTTGCGTTGTCGTGTGTCTCGAAGGCCGCCTTGGAGTACGCTTACCCGAAGGTCGGTGGATGAATGTCCATGACTGCTGAAGTGTTCCCCGACTGGGAGGGAACCCTCCTGTTTGGCGATTGTTGCGCGGTGTCCGTTCATCCGTTGTCGCAGCGTCTGCATGGTCTCGCCAATGTACCATGCTCTGGGGCATCCTTTCCTGCAACGTATGAGGTAGACAACGTTGGCCGAGTCACAGGAGTATGAACCATGCACCTGGTGGGTGGTGTCATCTCGTGTGATGGTGGTATCTGTGTCGATGATCTGGCATGTCTTGCAGAGGTTACCGTGGCAGGGTTGTGTGGCGTCGTGGACGCTGTTCTCTTGAAAGCTAGGTAGTTTGCTGCGAACGATGGTCTGTTTGAGGTTGGGTGGCTGTTTAAAGGCGAGTAGTGGAGGTGTGGGGATGGCCATAGCGAGGTGTTTGTCCTCATTGATGACATGTTGAAGGCTGCGGAGAACATGGCGTAGTTTCTCCGCTCCGGGGAAGTACTGGACAACAAAGGGTACTCTGTTGGTTGCGTCCCGTGTTAGTCTCCTGAGGAGGTCTATGCGATTTTTTGCTGTGGCCCGTCGGAACTGTCGATCGATGAGTCGAGCGTCATATCCCGTTCTTACTAGAGCGTCTTTCAGCGTCTGTAGGTGTCCATCAATGTACCTGAGGTTGTTAAGAGAAGCAAGGGAGGAAATAGTGGAGGCTCTGACCATTATTTTTCAATCTTCTCTGGCTACTGTTGTACCACTGTTTAAAAAGGGAGAAAGGGATAGACCGAGTAATTACAGGCCAGTCAGCCTAACCTCGGTTGGTGGGCAAATACTGGGTACTTGCCTTTATTGGCCGAGGCATAGAACATAACAGCAGGGAGGTTATGCTAGAACTGTATAAAACACTAGTTAGGCCACAGCTAGAGTACTACGTACAGTTCTGGTCACATTACAGGAAAGATATGATTGCACTAGAGAGGGTACAGAGGAGATTTATGAGGATGTTGCCAGGACTGGAGAATTTTAGCCATGAGAAAAGATTGGATAGGCTGGGGTTTTTTTCTTTGAAACAGGTGGATGAGGGGAGATTTAAGTGAGGTGTATAAAATTATGAGGGGCAGAGGGTGGATAGGAAGGACCTGTTTCCCTTGGCAGAATGGTCAATAACCAGGGGGCATAGATTTTAAGTAATTGGTAGAAGGATTAGAGGGGAGTTGATGAGAAATTTTTTTACCCAGAAGGTAGTGGGAGTCTGGAACTCACTGCCTAAAAGGGTGACAGAGGCAGAAATGCTCATTGCATTGAACAAGTACTTGGATATTCACTTGAAGTGCTGTAACTGCAAGGCTAAAGCTGTAAATTTCTATGATTCTATGAAATAATTCTTTGTTAAAAGATCATTTTGCATATGCATCAAAGTCATTCTGAAGTGTCCTACACTCAAAATGTTTATATCTCTCACACACAACACAAACATTAGATCTCCCATGGCAATGCTCACAGGTAATCTGGGACCCAAAGTATGAATTTTGATGTTTGCAGTGGCTTGGATGCAGCATAAACCTGACAATAGCTCAACCATCAAGGCAATACAAGAAATTTACTGCCATATATATTACATGGCTGATTCAAGGTAAAAATATTCTAGACCTTAGATGATAATCAAAGTAACAGGCTCACAAATATATTTGTGAGACTATTTACCTGACATTTTACAAAGCTTGCTTAAGGGGCAAGAAACATTGTTCGTCCCTCCCATTACATCATTCCCAGCCATTCCCTTCAAAAAGTATATATTGTTTGGCTCTACGTCTACAGTGGATTTACAGTATTTGTTTAAGATGCAAGTACTTTATTAATTTGTTTATTCTTCCTTGAAACTTCCCTTCTTTCACAAGTTATTTACAAGATAATAAAAAATATCTTTTCTCCCCTTACTACGAAAGGAAGTTTTTCCCCCCGTCACGTCTCCAATGATCAGCACCTGACCAAGTGGTCATTTGCCATAGCCCAGGTCTGGCTGACTGCTTCCAGCCACAACCTCTGAGATCAGCAAAGCACCTGACACGCTCCTCTCTGAGCCCAACATAAACATCAGTCCTCCTCAGCAATATCAAAAACAACATCGGTAACTCAGAATCTTATTTAATTGCTTAAACTGTATATTTTCTGCCTGAGTTGTGTAATTCCACAGAAACAGGGTGAAAATTGCAACTGCCAATATGTATCCATTTCTCTCTCTCTCTCTCACACACACAAAGAATTTTTCCACAGCCAGTGGAAATTCCAGCATCCAGGTGAAATTTGCAACTCGTACCGAGGTTCCAGAAAGAAAGGAGGGCCTATTTGATGGAAAATTCAAGCAGGCATTTCTAAAATTAATTAGCCAATTTTCTGGTGATTTTTTTTCAAATTGTGTATTTTTAAAAATATTTGTTATGTCATTTCTATCAGGATACTCTCACCTCAGTGAAGAAGAAAAATGGTAAACAATAACTGCATGAAGAACCTGTTGGAACAATTTAATTGATGGGTTTTGTGGTGTTTGCTACTTAGTGAATGGTAGTTTTGGAGGGGGGAAACTGAGTAATCGGTTTGCCTTTTTTGGGGAGTTAACAGTTAAATTAATCTGCTTTTGATTTGTTATCATTTAGTCAGTTTGATCAGTAATTTAACATTAAAACAGTGACTGCAATTCAAGAAGTAGTGCATTGGCTGTAAAGCACTTCAGGACATCCTCAGGTTGTGAAAGGCACTATATTAATGCAAGTCCTTCTTTCTTTCTAATTTAACAGATAAGTTTGCAGATGACACGAAACTCAGAAATGCGGTAAACAACGTGGAGGACAGTAACAGACTTCAGGAGGACATAAACAAGCCGGTGAAATGGGCAGACACATACATGGCAGATGAAATTTAACAAGAAGTGTGAAGTGATACATTTTGGTAGGAAGAATGAGGAGAGACAATATAAATTAAATGGTACAATTTTAAAGGGGGTGCAGGAACAGAGCGACCTGGGGGTGTATGTACACAAGTCTTTGAAGGTGGCAGGACAAGTTGAGAAGGCTGTAAAAAAAAAAGCATTTGGGATCCTGGGCTTTATTAATAGAGGCGTGGAGTACATAAGCAAGGAAGTTATGCTAAACCTGTATAAAATACTGGTTAGGCCTCAACTGGAGTTGTGTGTTCAATACTGGGAACCACACTTTACGAAGGTTGGCATAGCCTTAGAGAGGGTGCAGAGGAATGGTGCTAAGGATGAGGGACTTAAGTTATGAGGAGAGATTGGAGAAGCTGGGGTTGTTCTCTTCAAGAGCAGAGAAGGTTAAGAGGAGATTTAATAGGTGTTCAAAATCATGAACATTTTTAATAGAGTAAATAAGGAAAAACTGTTCCCTGTGGCAGAAGGGTCAGTAATCAGAGGACATAGATTTAAGGTGATTGGCAAAGAACCAGAGGCAACATGAGGAATTTTTTTTTACGCAGCAAATTATGATCTGGAATGCACTGCCTGAAAGGGTGCTGGAAGCAGGTTTAATAGTAACTTTCAAAAGGGAATTGGATAAATACTTGAAGGGAAAAATTTTACAGGGCTATGAAGAAAGAGCAGAGGAGTGGGACTAACTGGATAGCTCTTTCAAAGAGCCAGCACAGGCACGATGGGTCAAAGGGCCTCCTTCTGTGCTGTATCATACTATGAAACAACTACTATAAATCTATACGTTCTCATTTCAGAATGATTAATTTTTGCCCTGTGGACCTATGATGTTGAGAAATGCCCTGAAGAGTGACGTTTTCAGAAGCAACCTGACAAAACGCATGTTAGATGCAATACCTTCATGTACATAAATGAGTCAAACTCGAAAAGTTAATTCCAATCACATCATACAGTACTTTCCTCCACTTCCTTTCATTTGTTTAATGACTGGCTACTCATGCCTTATCAAATCGTCACCCATTCACTCGCTACCTCTTTTTTTCCTGCATTTCACTGCACTATCCCTGCATAAAATTGGTGGTGAATATCAGTTATTTCCAACCTCACTCCCTCCCAAAAAAATGTTTCCAGACTGGTTTCAGTTCCCCTTTTTAGTTTAAACTTCCTTACTCTCAATCTGCACAGTGCAAGTAGACAATAACAAAGCTAACAATTTGTCAAGTAAGCACAATCTTTAAAATAGTATTTTGCCAGGGCAAAATTTCCTGGGACCCTTGCACTGCTCCTCTGTGAATCTCACCAAATCAGTGAGAAATAGCTCTTTATAAAATCAGTGTCAATATCCAATGTGATAGATTAACACTGCTTTGATTGGCGCTGCCTCTTTAACTGAACCAGAATGCTGCTGGTGACCTGGCATTGGCATAATTTATTGCTCCAAGATCGTTTTCCCTTAAACATTGATGGCTTTTTACTGAGCTTTGCCAATTTATGTAGCTAATTAAAAAATAATTGGCTTTCGACATACTTGCTGGCCAGAAAGTTTCCTGTTAACTGAAATTGAATTTTTGAAACCCATTTCATGTTTGTATCGATCCAATGATCTCTGGTCCCTTAAGTATCAATCGCTAATTTCAACGTAGCATATTGATCCAAATACATGTTGCTTTCGGAATTCATATTCAATTCCACATGAATGGGATACTGCATCAGTAAATTTTTTTTGCAGGAATAAATTTGAAATTGATCTATTTAAAGAGTTAAGACGACGATTAGAGACCCTGCAACTGCTCTGAATTTAAAGGAAGGGAAAGCTGAGAAATCAATTATTAAATAATTACTTCCTACAGATTTTGTATTGAGTTTTTAAATATATCTAACCTGCAAAACACAGGATATGAATTTGCCCAACACCTGTAAACAATTACAATTTAGAAGCTTTCAATTACCTGTAGCCACACATGCTTCCCATATTACTCAAAGGAATTATTTCCACAACTGTAGAAAACAAAATAAATAACCTAACAGATTTGTGGTAACTTCACAAAACAGGACTCAAGTCAAATATGCACTTTTATAAATCAGAATAAAAAGTGGATGAATAATGTGATACTGTTCAAGTGATGGAAATCAGAATTAATAGCAAACATCTGTCAATGGGCATTCGCTGAGCTGCTTCCGAATCGCCACTATCCTCTCGGAGCGTATTCTGATGAGTTCTGCAGCAAATTTTGGCATAAATTTGCCACATGAGGATCGGGGCGCACAATGGTCTAACTTATGGTGTTTGGGGCTAAATATGCTGTTCCAGGAAATTCTGAGCCACTTAGTATTAAACACAGTTTATAGATGGGGAATTCATATTTACTGCTTTAATAAGGACAAAAAGTTTTGAGACAGTCATTTTTGCACAATCACTTAGCCACGTGAATATAGGGGGGAGAATAAAATTCACAAAATGACTGGTAACCAGAATGACTGGTAACCAGAATACCTTATAAAGACAGATCAGCAAGTATAATCATTTTAATTTTATAAAGGCAACATTTTTGAAACCATGTTAACTTTTTGTCTTTTCAATAGCAACCTTCTTTTGTTGGCAACCTCTATCTGTCAATCTTTATTTCTACGTAAAGCAGTGTAATCGCCTTTGCTGTACAATCTCATCCACAAATCCTTTCTCAGAATATCAATTTCAAAAATTCACCATTTGTAGAATACTGCGAACATAATTAGACAAAGAGCAATATCAACACAATTTCTGCTGAATAAAGTGCCATGGGTTTGGAAATGGTCCATAAAAGTAGTATAATGTAACACAAGAAAAATATACCATGGCAACCAGAATCAGCTGCTGATTTAGCAGCAGTTTATGAACAAAGAACTTAATTTTGTTTCCCCGAGGTACTTTGATGAGATGACTAAGGGAAAACAAAATAACATTCTTACCAGAAAACTTAGATTTGCAATTCAGATCCAGTTCCAAAGAAAAAGTTCCAGTGAGCGGAGGAATATTGATCAAAGAGAAAAATGAATATACTGCAGTATTTGCAATTTGAACAAAACCAAAAAAAACACCTCCGGAAGATTATATATCTCAATGCCAAAACTTCTACAAGCAGAAAATAATGGTGTTGGAGTTTCACAAGGTGGAATTTCATAATTGACAATTTAAAAATTGAGAAATTTTCCTACTGGGAGAACAGCTGATAGCGGAGAAAAAACAAATGTGTTGTTTTGACATGACATCACAACTCCTGGCAAAACCATTTCTTCCCCATTTTCTCCTAGCCAGGGGAATGTTATTATGAAATAAAGCGGACTAGAGAAAGCCACAGCTAAGTACAGTATCTCTTTGTGGCAAAATGTTTATATCAACTGCAAGAGTGGATAATGCAGGATAAATCGGAGTCTCAGTTCACCAAAGAATTTGCAAAATATGAGGCAGTTTCACTAGCCACACATGACAAACTTGAACTAATTGCAGCCATCCTGAAGCTAATAGCCTGTATACTATCACTAGAAGGTGGAACTGTGGGTTAGGCATCGGCCTTTCACCTCTGTGATCTGGATTCAAATCCAGTGCAGACTAGTGGGACGAAAGCCTCCTCTGCTTTATGAAATGAGTTTGGGCAATCACAATCTAGTCCCTTGTGGGCATAGGTTTACCAAGCTATCCTTAATTCCATACCAATTGGCCATCTAACCCAGAAGAGTCCACAAGATAGCCGGTAAAGGAAATGGAAAAAAAATCTTAAAATGGTGTAATAATGGGTGGTCTTCTGAGGCACATTGAGCAGAGGGGCTTTATATCTGACCTGCAAGTGCTTGATGTTGACACTGGGTGCCTGAAATGAGAAAAGTTTCATTTCCCAACACAAACATCCTTCATCTTGATGAGCACCAAAAAGCAAAAAAGTTATATTGAGCTGCATTGCTCCAAATATACCCTCTCTTAGATTGCGGTAAATGGACACATTCTTCTGTGCAAACACAGGGTAGCCCAGAAATATTTTCGGAGAAATAGAAGAAAACTGAAGAATTTCTATGCTCCATCTTGTAAGGCACAATCTAGTGCAGAAAAACCAGGAAGCAGTGACGCGGCAACCCACTTCTCCGTAAATCAGTAACAGATTAACAAAGCTTTTGAGAATCTAGACAAACACACGCTATCAAAGAGGTCTATATGATCATTTGCAAACCAGACTGCACAGGAAATGAGGGCTTTCGGTTGCCAATTATGGTATAAACAATGTATATGTCAGATCGACCTTGCAGTCTCACTTCAGAAATGTGATATGAAAGCCAGCAGGTGTTATAGCGTCCTGCCAAAAAATAGCACTCAAAAGTTTTTCTAGTTCTATCAGAAAATTATTTTATGGAGAAAAACTATTTTCATAAAATTCTAATGCTTCTCATATGAGAATTTTCTGTTCTATCAGCTGTTATTTTTCATATAAATCTTAAATAAATTCTGTACTTGGACTTGGGCCATTGCCATAAAAACTGATTCCTTGGTAGAAGTGAAACTGTTTCTTGGTTAAAATGAATCACATAGTTACGACTGGTCAGGATGCAGACAACGCTAATGTTGGAGATATATATTACCTAAATTAAGTACAGAGCTCTAAGCATTGAAAATCAGAAAAAGAAAGAAATGAAAAGGCAACCTGCCTGAAATACAGTTCTAAGAAATTAACTGTTCGTCCCTTTGCAATGTAAATCTCGTGTGTGGCTGGTTCAGTTACATTTCAGACATACTGACTTATTTAAATCCTGTACTTACTCAACAATACACCACAAATTAAAGTCAATGTTTTTCCCTTGTACTTTGTATAAAATATCTTCCTGGTGGTTTTTTTTAAAAAAAACAGAAGTAATTGATTAATAGCATGAAGCAAATTATAGTCAGATTTTCCTTAACCCAAACATTACTAATCCATTATAACGCACATTGCTCTTCAATATTTATTCCACCCTTCCCGGATAAAGGAATGCTGGAAGCACTATGGTCTAACTGACAAATTAGGCACTTCATGAACATGCTTTCACGCACACAATTGTCCAGAATACCACAGCAATCACCATTGACCTGAACCATATAGAAGCATCCCATGCTTCCTGGGTTTATCCCACAGTATAAGAACATATGCCACAGCTTGAGTACCGCGTACAGTTCTGGTCACCACATTACAGAAAAGTTGAGATTGCGCTAGAGAGGGTAGAGAGGAGATTTACGAGGATGTTGCCAGGACTGGAGAATTTTAGCTATGAGGAAAGATTGATAGGCTGGGTTTGTTTTCTTTGGAACAGAGGAGGCTGAGGGGAGATTTAATTGAGTATAAAATTATCAGGGGCCTAGATAGAGTGGATAGGAAGGACCTATTTCCCTTAGCAGAAGGGTCAATAACCAGGGGGCATAGATTTAGAGTAATTGGTAGAAGGATTAGAGGGAAGCTGAGGAGAAATGTTTTCACCCAGAGGGCAGTTGTGGTCTGGAACTCTACCTGGAAGGGTGGTAGAGGCAGAAACCCTCACTGCATTTAAAAAGTACTTGGATATGCACTTGAAGTGCCGTAACCTACAAGGCTATGGACCAAGGGCTGGAAAGTGGGATTAGGCTGGATAGCTCTTTTTCAGCAAGCACAAACACGATGGGCCAAATGGCCTCCTTCTGTGCTGTAAATTTCTATGATTCTATAAGAACCTGCACAACACAGAAGCTAGTTTTACTTGTACCACAAGCAGCATACCAGTCGGAGTGAGAGAGGGGTATAGCTTCCACCTAAACTTCAAAAAGTATAGTCACTGTACAGAATACTTCCTAAATATGTACATTACACAACTTCCCATCCCACATTTCCCACCCAAAAAAACAAGTCCCGTCAAAAGAGGCAGGTCAGGACAAGTGGATGACAGGGTCCTGTGGAAATCAATGACCCAACCCAAAGTTACACCAATTAATGCGAGAAGGACTCTAGCACCACTGCCAACAAACTACCTCATTCTTCAAAGTACACAACTGTCTGAATAGAACCAATTTAATAAATAAACAATGCATGTTTCCTAAATAAGATGACTGCATTGGAAGCTCAATTCAGACTGTACTTCAAGCCCGTCTGAACTGTGATAACACAACTAGGAAGAGAATATTTACTGTAAAAAAAATTGAAGCATGCATGGGTAGCTTGATGACAGAGAGGATTTACAAACATGCAGAGTGATAAGACATTGGTTTGCTTCCAGTTCTTCTGAAAAGGAACCAGGACAGAAGAAATCCACTGGTCACTATGTGTAGCAACACTGTAATTAAATGTGTTTACAATTTCTGCAAAATACTGACCACAGCAATTCTTCTCAATTCGACACCCACCCACCTAGGTGGAGTTTAGGCAGAGAAAAAAAATAGCACATCATGCAGATAAGTGAGGTCTCAGCAACTCGTTACAAATGCCATAAGCAGAGTTTAAGGAGCAATTCGCCGGCCCACATTCTCAGGAGAGGGAATGTGTGTGGTACAGATGGGAAGGAACTAACTTTTTAAATTTATAACAGACAAGTTAAACAAAATATTTCAGATCTAAACAATTTTAATGTTACAAGTACATTAGAGTAACAAAGGCATTTTAGATTGTCTTGCAGACAACCTCCTCTTAAAATAAGGATCAAAATCAAATTAATCCACCTTCTTCCTTGCAAAATAGAACATGGGAGCAGTCACACAGTGAGACCAAGATCACAAACAAACAACGGTTGGAGAAGACTATGCTCTTTTCATTTCATATTTTAGCTTCCAGTATTGAGTACAGAAGTGAGCCTAACGCAAAGTCTCACTTCTCTGGGAACTTCTGTACAGCCAACTCTACACTCATCTGATTGTTAGTTCTGCAATATGAGTGTGTATTCTCAACGCTGTGCATAAAACGTTGTCAGTTTTTCATTAGTGTAACCATGCAGAGAGTAATCGGAGAGTCGCATGAATGCACAACCCACACTAACCCACCCTTTAATTTCCTGCAAATGCTGGCTCATACTGAACACTCATATGGAAAGGTTATGGCATAATGTTCAACTCAGAATTACTGCGCACTGTCAGTAATGCTGCCTTCCCACAACTTCAACTCAAACAAGAAATGATGATATTCTTTCTTCACCACATAAAAGTGTCAACCAATGGTTTGCCCACATCACTAAAACAGATTAACAGGTCATTATCTCATTGAATTGGGGGGACCTTGCTGTGCGCAAATTGGCTGCCGCATTTCCCTACACTATAACAGCACTTTGAGATGTCCCAGTGTTGTGAAAAGCACAATATAAATGCAAGTTCTTTTTTCTTTCATTCTTTCAATATTAATGCTAAATTGTAGGGAGTCCACACATATTGAATATAGAAATCTACGGTGCTGTTTACAAGCTGAGGCAGTTCTCAATTTGAGTACTGCCACCACATATTGAAGCACAATTAAGTTGACTTGATACAACTTTCGGCTGTGCAGTGAACTATATATTTTTTTAATAATTCATACTTCAAGTTCTGCAAACACATTGACCAAATATTTGTGTTGAAGCTGGAACTGCAATACCAAAATGCAGACTATATTACTGGAAACCAACATATTCCAAAAAGAGAAAGAGAGAAAAAAAGAGAAACTCTCGGTCTGGGAACGATGCCCGGTGCAGTGGAAGACAAAAATTAAAATGATCAAAGTATAAATAATGTCTAAAAAATAAAAATCTAATGGAAGATTAAAACCAAATGATGATAAAAATGTGGGTAGTTTGCTTACCCACAGCATACATTAAGGCACAGGAAAAGCATAACTACTAAAGTTTGTGTTAACAGTTGTATCAACAGAGCAATGCAGCAGCTCTGGCAGGACTATAATGTAGGAAAACTTGCAAATAACATTAGTTTTTCTTAAACATTTTCATTTTCTACCCCATTTCCTACCCACTTATTCTTGATACATATGCCTCACCACAAATACCATTGCTTACAGCTTATTTCTGTTATACCGAATTTTCCCACAAAGGTATCTTGCAAACCACAAGTTAGTAACATTTCTTTCAACTCGTATTTCAACGAGCATTCCATTACACTACCAACTGCAAATATCCATCACTTCTTCCAATCCAGCTCTGAAGCACATTTTAAAATTGGAAAGGAACAACAGAATTACTTATTTTCTTTTAAAATGTAATCTCAGTTTTCATTTAAAATAATTAAATCTAGAGGAAAATATGAATATTTTCTACTACAAAAAATAATCTTGTGCACAGTTATTTTCTTTTTCGGTGATTGTTTCTCCTCAAAATTTCGCCCATTTCTGGAAGGCATCAATTTTTGGTGGAGCATAAACCCACAGGCAGTATCTAGGTAGCTACCCTATCAAATCTCTTTATCATTTTAAATACCTTGATTAAATCACCTCTCAACTTTCTAAACTTGAGAAGTTCGAGAGATGGAAGCTTACGGAAGCTATTTCCTTTGGTGAGAGAATCTAAAATAAGGCAGCATAATCTTAAAATAAGAACTATGCCATTTAGGAGTGAAATTAGGAAGCACTTTTTCACACAAAGGGTAGCAGAAATCTGGAACTCTCTCCCCCAAAAGGCTGTGGTCGTGGGATCAATTGAAATTTTCAAGACTGAGATCAATGGATTTTTGTTAGGTAAGAGTATCAAGGGATATGGAGCAAAGGCAGATAAATGGAGTTGAGTTACAGATCAGCCATTATCCAACTGAATGACGGAACCGGCCCGAGAGGCTGAATGGTCTATTCCTGCTCTATGTTCCTTTCCAAGGTGTTGAGACTTCTGATCTTTCACTTTCTGGAAGCTCCAATCTCAATGCCTGTTCTAGTGTCAATGAGAGTGTCAAAGATCCTCATCATGTTTCTGAAAGCCCAGTTACCTTTGCTACCTGCGCATTTCAGGTCCTAGGTTCTAAAATTGGATAGCCATGTAGTGAAGGATAGAATACAGGAGCCTAATATTTAGTTGCTTCCAACCTTTATTCACAGAGATTCCGCTTACATATACACATACATGCCCTACCCTACCTAAGCTCTCCAACAAAAAGAATGCAAGAGTCCCCAATTGATACCCACCACCTGAATACAATTAACACTAATTGAGTGCACCACCGGCACACCGTGGCTGCAGTGTGTACCATCCACAGGATGCACTGCAGCAACTCGCCAAGGCTTCTTCGACAGCACCTCCCAAACCCGCGACCTCTACCACCTAGAAGGACAAGGGCAGCAGGCACATGGGAACAACACCACCTGCACGTTCCCCTCCAAGTCACACACCAACCCGATTTGGAAATATATCGCCGTTCCTTCATCGTCGCTGGGTCAAAATCCTGGAACTTCCTATCTAACAGCACTGTGGGAGAACCTTCACCAACCGGACTGCAGCAGTTCAAGAAGGCAGCTCACCACCACCTTCTCAAGGACAATTAGGGATGGGCAATAAATGCTGGCCTCGCCAGCGACGCCCACATCCCATGAACGAATAAAAAAATATATAAAATCATAGAATTAACACCGGGACAGCAATGCTTTCATCTCCCTGGACTGCTCTCCCATTTTTATATTTTGAGGCTGCTGCTGGTCTCCCGCAGCCCATCACAAGACATTTGGCAACACTGATCAATTGCCATGCACATGCACAAAAGAATCAATATTTTCAATTACTTGGCTTTTAAGGACTTCCTCTTAAAATTGTTTGTATTTTCCCATTCTTGTAGAGAATGAAGCAGGTCATCAGAAATCTTACATTTTAAAATGCTGGAAATTGACGCTAAGCTGGTCTTGCATAATATTTTGTATCATAACCAAGCATGCGACTGCAATCACAGTATTTAACAGACCAACACAGAAAACTGTAGTTTCTACAGCAGATCTGGAGACGCACAAAAAAAGTGGGTTTATGCTGCCGGTCGTCCTGTGGAAGCAGTCCGTTTACATTTGCCAGGACCATCAAATGCGCAGGAGTCGATGTCATTGGAGTAAAGGAAAAGCACTTTAAAATCGAGTAATGTAAAAAAGATCACTCCTCCTAACATGTCTTCACCTCAACTCCCTCTCCCACACCTTCCAGTCATTCAGGCATATTCAGGAAATGGATAGGCAGTCAGGTGCAGTATCTGACCACTGAAATATCAATTAGCTGTTATTTTTAGCACCTGTAGAACTAAGAGTTCACAAATGGCTCATGACCATGGTACAGATTACTTAATGTATGCAATCATGTCACACAATTTTTGTATGTCACACCACTTCCATGAGTATATGCCTACTGTACCTTATTAAGTAGGATGTTAGATTTCTCTGAATCTTATCATCAATTTGCAAGGGAGTTTCTAATGAGGAGATGGGAAGGGGAAAGAGAAGGAAAAATGGGAAACAACTGTCTTAGTTGTTCCTACCTTTCCATGTGTCTGGGAAATTAGTGAAATTAGGAAGAATTTTTTTTCACATAAAGGGTAGTAGAAATCTGGAACCCTCGCCTTACATATGCACCTGTTCTTTTCCTTTCTTTTAAATTTCTCCTGCTGGTATAAAAATAGCTGGCCAGACTACTTGTGAAAAACTACTGCACAGAAAAGCATTTATTTAGCACCTTATGACATCCCAAAGTGCGTCAGAACTACTGAATCATTTTCTGAAGTGCATTCAATATTCTGTAGGCAAGCCAGGAACATGCCAGGAGTAGTAGCTGTGTTTTTGTGAGATTGTGGGATTCAGCAGTGGAGCTTCCACTGCCTACTTATTTCACATGCCTCCAAACTGTCCCAGGTGGATTCTGATAAGTTCTAATTTTAAGCATCCAACTGGTTTAATTTAGTAATTGGATTTTCAATTCATCAAATTTGCACATAAATGCAAGATCTTTTTGCACATTCAATAAAATATTCTAAACAGTCACAAGAAACATTAAAAAAATGTACCGAGCAAAGAGCTGCCTGGTATTCAGGTCCTTTTATCTTACTGGGTCCTGGAAGAGTGACGCCAAAATTGGCTCTATGTTGCCATCAGCTCTACACAGGTAAAATCATTTATATTCAGGAGTACCACCGTTAGTGCACTAACGGTGGTACTCCTGAATATGAGGTTATGGCTCATTATGGTAAAAGTGCCTTAAATGGAAATATTATGAGGTTTATACTTCCATGAGTATTTTCTGCTGCCTGTGGCAGTGTAACTTTTGTGAATAGAGTTTTGACAAGAAAAATCCTGTCAGCAATTTTTGTAATCAAAGGTTATTAGTTTCCAAAACTCATAATAATCCCAACAATTAATCATAAACAGAACCAATTTTTTTTTTAAATAATGAAACCACTACCAGTGATATTACAAGCATTTTTTTCTTTGTTCATGGGATGTGGGCAATGCTGGCAAGGCACTATTTATAGCCCATGCTTAGTTGCCTTGAAGGCATTAAGAGTCAAACACGTAAAGTATGACAAGAGTCAAGTGTAGGCTAGAACGGGTTGCCTTCTCTGAAAGACCTTAGTGAACCAGTTGGGTTTTTAAAACAATCCAGCAGCTTTCATGGTCATTTGCTGGTGCTGGCCCACAAATGGGATTTGAACTTAACCTCTGGGTTGTTAGTCCAGTACCATAACTACAAGGCTACTGTACCTCAGTAGCACAATTACATTTTCACTATAACTACAACAAAAATGCACCTGATACAATTCGCCATGTGAATTAATGCAACTTTTGATATGCTCTGTTTCTCACTATTTTCTTGAAATCTGGTTTGTACTCAACTGAGCATTAACGACTCTTAAATGTGAATGTCAGTCAAAACATATCTGCACTTGGTGCGTGAGATAAGAAAGCATTCGCACACATAGGTAGAATTGGACACCAAAATCAGACGCCGGGCAGCAGTCCTGATATTTGGGTGCTTCTCACATGGCACAGCCCTCCAAAATTCAAATATTCCCTCTTTTAGAATTGGCTTCAATCTGTCATCTTCACGCAGGTCAATAATTTCCAACCGAAAAACTGCTTCATCAGTAACCAATAGGGACTTAAAAGCAATTTGCCTCAATGAATGGGACGACCAGAAGTCTAACCTGAGGCCTTTTCAATCCCAAATCTTTAAATCGAACAAAACTATTTTGAGGACTCTGAGGAAAGGTTGTGCAATGCTGGTAGCTCCGTTGATCTTCAGCAATATCCTTAATCACAAGATATTGCTAGCTGAAGTTGAGGCACTTGGAATTGGAGATAGCCTTGTGACATGCATAGGAAACTAACTGGGAATTAGAAGGCAAAGAGCTGGATAAAAGGGACATTTTTAGATCGGTAAGAGGTGACGAGAAGTGTCCTCCAGAGACTGGTGTTAGGCTTTTTACTTCGATTTGGGAATAGAGTAGGCAATACTAATTAGGAGATATAATGGATTTTGAAGAAATAAGCAGAAAATTGCAAGAAAGGTAGATAGCTTAAGCAAGTGGACAGAACGATAGTAGCTGTAATTTAATATAATAAAGCATGAGGTAGAATGCTTTGCGCATAATAATATCAAATGGAGTACAATCTAAATAGTGAAGTGCGAGGGGTGGGGGTTGGTGAAGATGGACAAAGGGATTATAAGGTCCAGGAACACAAGTCATGATAAGCTAGCTCATAAATGCAAAAAGCGATCAATAAGACTGATGAGATGTTGGGCTTTATCACAAGAATTAGAATATAAAAGCAAGGATGTACTATTGTGAACTACTGGTCAGACCTCAACTTAGGAACGATATACTGGCCTTAGAAAAAGTCTAAGAATTATTCACTGCGACAATCACTGGGAGGAAGGGGTTGAATTATGATGAGAAACTGAGTAAATGTGTGTTATATTCCTTGGCGATTAGGTGATTAAGGGCTGATCTGATGGAAGCATTTAAAATAACGAAGAGAATTGACAGAAAGACACAATACAGAACAAGGGATCATAAAATTAAATTGAAACAATGCCAGTTAAAAACAAATCCAGGAAAAAATTCTTCACACAAAGAGGGAATGCAAAAAGGACTGGCCGAGAAGCCCAATAATGAAAAGTCAATTGGGGTGTTTAAAAGTAAGATAGATGCTTACATGGGAAATAAGGATATCATGCAGAAAAATAAAGGAATTAAGAATAAAAAAGCAGAGGTGCTATGCCTTGCAAACCTATTAAGTAACTTGACTACACAAAGAAAAATGCACGTTATGAACATTTCTCTCACCTCCACTCCTCCATATTGGTATGTAAATTATGAAATAAGTTAATGACCCAAGAAGACAAATTAATCCAAAATTTATTTTTAATTATGTGGCACACTCTAGGCTTCAGACTTCATAAAGGACCAACTTCAGCTCTGCACCAACATTATAAAAATATTTGAAGTTGTTATGCCTTTAACCTCAAAATTCATCATGAGCAACATGCAGACAATGAAATTAAAATCATCTTTCACCCATAACCTGAACTCATCACTTTGGTGCTCCTATCTCAACATTACTGTCCACTCATCAGGCTGCCTGCTGCTCCCCTTCAGAAAATTCTAGTCCGCGCTCCTTGAGTACAGCATGCATGACTGTACCTGCCCAGAGAACTGTACCAAATGAAATGCCACCCAAATGTTCAAGAGCCGCAATCAAGATATTAAAGAGCCAAATGTGGCTCGCAAGCCATATGTTGGCTACTGACTTATTAGCTTCCTGGTGCATCTGTAAATAGAACAAACTTGGACCTCGCAAACCTGCATCTGTGATGAAGAAACCTAATTCAGGCGAACCAAGTGGTACAAATTCTTGCTTTGAATATAAATGATTTCACAAATATTCATGGACAGGTACATTTAAAAATCCTAATAAAGTGTTATATTGTCAAGTTTCAGTAGTCCACACTGACTGAGGCAATTCAATATTGAAAAATGTTTAGCTTTAATAATTTACAAAACATAATAAAAACCTGCTGATAGCTTTTTATTCAATGATTACCTGTTTCTGTTTTATTGGCGAATCCTGCTGCTTGTTTGATAGCAGCTGCTGTAAGTGCTAATCCTCTGCTTCTCCTTAAGCCGTGCTGTAACACAGTCTCAAACTGAGCACACAGACAGATCACCCTGTTAACAGAACAAGAGAAATGCTTGACAAAAAGAAATTGTTTGGAGGCAATGCCTTAAAAAGTTCCACTATTACTGCAAACCTGATACCAGCTGAAATCAGAGGTGCAAAAGAAGGTTCTAAGAAATGTAATTCTTTGATAAGGATTTCTAACATCAATACTGGTGGTTCTGAAAGCATTTGAACAATTAGTCCAAATTTGAGTAGAAAGCACACACCAATACATTATTGTGAATCAGGTTTAAATTTCAGATGCAAAAAGGATGTAAAAAGAAAAAAGGTTTTAATGAATCTTCATTTATATTCTAGAACTACAACCGATATACTTTGCAATTTTAGTACAAGATGTTTAATTGCTTTTCAACAACAATTATAATCAGACTTACAACTACTTACACTGCTATAGCACTACAGACATTTTAATGCTAAGCATTAAATCAAAGAATTGCAAATACTGCATCAATTCAAAGTCAACTAAATATTTTCAATAAACATGTCAGAAAATTCTTTCCTGGTGAAGTATAGACTAAAGTTTGAGAATAGTGTCGCCTGCATCAGTAAAATAAGTTTTAAATCAAATAAGAATTATTGCGCCCATTAATACTTTTAGGTCTCCATTTGTTCTTCACAAAAGAATTATACTTTGTGGTCAAAACAACCTTTGTTAAACTTCAGACTTTTGGTGTAGAAAGAAAACCAGAGGTCAATATTTTGTTTTAAAATAAGCCACCATAAAAAAAAAGTGGATAATGAACCAAGGAGGCAACGAAAACAGGCACTTAAAACTTTTTTCTTTTCTTGTATGCAGGGCCTGCTTCACCATCCCCCTGGACCCAGGCCTAACTAACGCATAGAATCTGAGACCAAGCATGCTGCCTCAATCTCGTATCTCAATCAGTGCAACGTTACTGCGAGGTCTCTCCAGAGAAAATAAAAGCAATAACAAAGCTGTTCCATTCTAAGAACCAGCACCAAGAACACAGTGAAATAAGTGGGCAGAGATCACAACACCAGGATTCGGGGTTGTCCTTTGGACAGCCCTGAGTCAGGAAAGGATTCATTTCATTTCTGGTTCAAGGCTGACCTGAATTGTTCAGTTACAGTGGACATCAAGTGCATGAGACAAATCAGGCCTGCAAAAATCAGTCCACTATAAATGAGCTGCATTATATTAATTACGAGTAAGATAATAATTAAAATTAATATAACTAAGAAGGAAAGAAAGAACTTGTATTTATATAGCACCTTTCATGGACCCCCAAACTACTTCATAACCAATGAAGGACTGTTGTAAATGTTACACCGCTGTTCAAAAAAGCAGAGAGCAACTACATGCCAGTCAGCCTAACGTCGGTGGTGGGGAAACTTTTAGAGCCAATAATCCGGGACAAAATTAATTGGCACGTGGAAAAGTATGGGCTAATAAATGAAAGCCAGTATGGATATGTTAAAGGCAAATCATGTTTGACTAACTTGATTGAGTTCTTTGAGGAAGTAACAGAGTGTTGATGAGGGTAGTGCGGTTGATGTGTATATGACTTTCAAAAGGCATCTGATAAATGACAACATAATGAATGTTTTAGCAAAATTGAAGCCCATGGGATTAAAGGGGCAGTGGCTGCGTGGATACAAAATTGGCTAAGAGACAGAAAGCAGAGAGTAATGGTGAACTGTTGTTTTACACACTGGAGGAAAGTATAGAGTGTTGTCCCCCTGGGGTCGGTATTAGGACCACTGCTCTTTTTGATATATATTAATGACCTTGCCTCGGGTGTACAGGGCATAATCTCAAAGTTTGCAGATGACATAAAACCTAAGAAATGTAGTAAAGAGTGAGGAGGATACTAACACACTTCAGGGGGACATAGGCAGACGGGCGAAATGGGCAGACACATGGCAGATGAAATTTAACGCAGAGAAGGGTGATATGATTCATTTTGGTCGGAAGAATGAAGAGAGGTAATATGAACTAAATGGTACAATTTTAAAGAGGGTGCAGGAATAGAGAGATCTGGGTATGTACATACACAAATCTTTGAAGGGAGCAGGACAAATTGAGACGGCCATTATAAAGGCATACGGATCCTTGGCTACATAAATAGAGGCATAGAGTACAAATGCAAGGAAGTTATGCTGAACCTTTATAAAACACTGGTTAGGTTCCAGCTGGAGTACTGTGGCCAATTCTGGGCACCACACTTTAGGAAAGATGTCAAGACCTTGAAAAAGGTACAGAGAAAATTTACTGGAACGGTACCAAGGATGAGGGACTTCAGTTATGTAGAGAGACCAGAGAAGCCGGAATTGTTCTCCTTAGAGCAGAGAAGATTAAGGGGAGATTTGATAGAGGTGTTCAAAATCAATAAGGCTTTTAATAAAGTAAATAAGGAGAAATGGTTTCCAGGGGCAGAAGGGTCGGTAACCAGAGGACACAGATTTAAGGTAATTGGCAACAGAACCAAAGGCGACCAAAAACTGTGAATGCTGGAAATCTGAAATAAAAACAGAAAATGCTGGCACCATTGTACAAGCAAAGCAATAAATAAATAAATCACCAAGTCAGAAACCAACTGTGTTTGGTGAAAAGTTTATTTTCTCCGGCATTCATGTCACTTTTGTTTTGCCAACGGTCTGTTATATTATACATTTATTATACTGGGAATTGTTTGTTGACTAGTATACAATTCAAGGTTTTCAACAACAACTAATCACTATAAAACAAAGCGCAAAACTAAACTTTTCAAGTACGAAAGGCCTACTTCAAAAATATAAACATTGTTTCGCTTACCGACTGTCAGTGTCTGATGCAATTTCCTTTCTTCCTCCAAAGCGAATTTGGCACTATATTTGAACAAGAGAGTGGGTTGAGCAATGATGAAAGCAGAGAAAAGAAAATGTTACATATAATCAAAAGAGGTGACTTTATAATCCTCTGAGCATAATTATAGAATAGTACGAATTCATAGTCATCCATCTTGATTCAATACCTGAGAGTTTAGATTGGTTTTGGCAGTGTAGCATTCAGCCAAATCATGTCCTCAAAGTGACTGAAGACACTTTTATGCAACATGTCCTATCACAGCAATGAACACACAGCTAAGTGAATGAGGGAACCCTCTACAAATTATCCAGTCAGTCAAAGCCCCCAATGGAAAAGCAGTATTCTGTGTAATATTATACATTTCATGACACGTACTGATTTCAACGTGTGCCCTTTCAACCAAAATCCAACATCCTGTACACAAAATGAGCCGTTGCCCACAAAAGGTCGAGACTGTGTATTTGCAGTGCCAACACCAAAGTATGGAAGCAGAAGAAAGAAAACAATGGAGAGGGGGAGAGAAGAAACAACTCTCTCCAATCAAGTGGGTATTTTTGAATAACAAAAGTGGAAAGGCACCGATGTTGTTGTAAAAGTTTACAATCACAATTTTAAGCACTAGCAGCCTTGTGCAACAACGTAGAGTTTGAAATCTGGATTTTCTGTGGACTCATCAAAAACGTCACTTGTTATCGTGAGTGAGTGACGTGGTGGAAGAAATTGTTTGGAGGGTGAAGCAACGCATCAGTAAACAATGACAATCGTTTCTACCATGACAAAAGTCAGTTTGTTTAACGACAATTCCAAAATGAATTCAGCTGAAACATTAGGATGCCCTCAAATGACTCACTACTTAAGCTATGTATCACTTTAACTTGTTCCAAATAATTGTATATTAAGTGAAGAGCTGGCTGGAAGACTTACTCAGTGAAAGTAATGCAAAATACAATTTCGGCAGCCATAAAATTAAACACGTGAAAAATGAAGTTTACAATTATGGAGAATGGTACTATATTGGACTAAGCAGTAGTCATTGTGGTCACATTTCTGTGCTGGTGAGCTGACCCAAACAGTACAAATCATAGGGATCAACCCAGGAAACTGCAGATCAGCAAAACAAAAAGACAAAACAGCAGCACTGGAAGAGCAAGAAAAAACACTGGGGAAGGGACATTTAGGGAAACGAAGCACTTGAACAGAAATTTATTTTAAAAATACTGAAAAGGGGAGGAAAAAACAGCAGAAATGAGGGAAGGAGCTCCAAAAACAGGTTTTCTTCATTAGAGTTGGGCCTAATTCACCTTAATTTTATTCAATTAAACTGAGAATCAACTACCGGAAAGTTACTCCAGAGCTGAGTTGGAATAAGGAAACAGTCTACAAGAGGAGACAAGGCAACCACCTACTCAGGGATGTCCCTTTGTTACATTCTGCAATTACAGCAACCGAAACAAAAAAAAATCTAGCTTGTATCCCATTCTATTTAACAATAGCACTCCTGGTCAGGGATCTGCTGTACCGGTGCAGAATTTAGAAATCTTTTCTGTTTCAGTTCTTTAGTTAATTGAGTTTCCTGCATTTCTAATGAACAGAGGGAAAATTCCATGCATCTAGACATAAAAAGTGACATAAAGCAAAGAAATGGAACAAAATAAAGAAAATAAAAGGTAAAATTAGAAAAAGTGATCAGAAACATTTCTGTATTCTATGATATTTATTTCCCTATCATATTTTATGCACTTTCCCTCTTTTTGACTCCTGCATTTGCTACAGAATAAATTACCTTTAGATAGACCCCTTACTCTGGAAGTTTTATTTAGATTATACAGTTCAAAATTTGACTGGAAGAGTACTATGAGACAGGAAATTACAGTTTGACTGTGGTACTTTTTCACTTGGAAACTTGAGCTGAACGTTTTTTCGGTGGAAAGGAGGAGTTGGTGGTTGTATTTCTTTTTGTGACAATGTAGTTCTGTGATAAGACAATAGTAACTTACTGTTGCATTGCTAGCCAAACATTACCCAAGAAACTAGATATTTGCTGCTAAAAACAGATTAGCCAGGAGATTTTTTTTTGCTTAAAGGGGAAGTTTGGGTAGGAAAGAGACTGCATAAAACTGGGAGGCAAAGGATTAAGCAGTAGGATAACAGACAGGCAGTCAAAGCAACAGAGCTTGGACAGAAACAGACGGAAGCCCTGATGGAAAGGAACACAACATGACTAAGTAAAAGCAAAGCATTGCTCAGGAGGAGTGAAGAAGAAAAAACCCCAATAACAGAATCAGAACACTTGGTTTATATGCTACACAATAAAATGGATGTCAACGGCAATCAGGATCTTGAATTTTCTGCATTTTGTTTTGGGGTTTACCAATCCTCATTAATTGAGCACTACAGGTAGTGATGAATGTGACAAAAATGAAGCAATATATATTGGCTTCTTTCTTTCTCTCGCAGTATGTTTGGAGCTGAAAACCATGCTCATTCACAGAAATTGGCCCAGCTTGTTTTGATACATAATAGCCCCAGAACAGACTGTACCTCTGAGACAGCGAGCTAAGGAAAGATCCAAAACAAATTCAAATACAAGCATCCTGCAGGTTTTGTTTGAATATATGTTTTATTTGCAGCTCTATTTGAGTTTAAATGATACATATTTAAATTTCCTTTGTCCCGTTCAGATTTTGTAAGTATATCTCAGCCTATGTTATTTGGTTCATCAGAAGAATGGCATCAAATATAGACATGGCAAAGAGACTCCATGAAAGGTCACCACCCACTTCAGGAACCTTACACCATGTTTAGTTCACATTGAAGTTTTGTGTAGCAGACACAAATGTTTATCATTTTCTATCATTCCAAAGAGAAATAGTTATGCCTGTAACTACTCTAAATCTACAGTGTGTAATTTCTAGTGTTCACTTATCCTCTTAGTGTTTAAAAAATCTGCTTGACATTTTTATACCATAAGTCAGGGGTGTCCGATCTTCAGTGCTTGTGGACCATGTAGGCGTGTATCATGGAGCCTCAGAGATGACAAAGTTCAAATCTTTGTTCCCATTAATTAGCATATAGTCTCAAAATGCTGATATTAATAAATCTTGGTGTTCTGATTAGGATTTACCCACCAATGAGACAACAGCGCTAAGAACGGCCCTTTTTGAAACTTCAGGCGCACAAAATTCAAAAAGGGCAAACCAGTGCAAATAGGACTGAGTTGTCTGGGCTCGGGTGTTGGAAGTTGATCACTTCGGGTCTGAGGCACAAGTTAACAGTGCACCGCCTTCCGCAGTCAAGGAAGATTACAAGAGGGCATATGATACAACCAGCAAGCTGAAATGCAGTGACAACATTTTTCTGCTCAACCCCAGGGCTCAGTACAAATTCCATAGATAGTGGGTAGGTAAAGGCACATTCTGGTGCACAGGGAGTGAGAACACCCCTACAGGAGTGGCAGGATACAGAACCCAAGAAAAATATCTGAAGCAAAACCCCAAAAATGAAACAATGAGGTCCTAGAATAAATTATTACCATTCATATTCTGCTTTACATACTTTTTCTAATAAAATTCTGTCACACCAGTCAGCAGAATTATTATTTGTGTTATATATACACTGGTTCGCATAGAGTTCCAATGCAAAAGGAGATCTTTGTGAAAATATATGTGGAGTACCCCAACAGTTCAGAAAGTATATTCAGTGAATAGCTTAGCCATACAGACCAGGAATGTCCCAAGTTCGATCTGCAGTTTGTTAGCTGATCTCAGACATAATGGCAGCAGAGGTCCTTGCTTGGCCTCAGTGCGTTGAATTAGGGAGGAAGGCAAAAATAAACCTGGGTTGCCTCTCCGCTCACTGGAAGTACACATTAGTTGATGTCAGGTGAGGAGAGGATTGGGCTTGGATTTTATACAGCGAGTGGTTATATGATTTGGAATGCACTGCCTGAGGGGGTGGTGGAGGCAGATTCAATCGTGGCTTTCAAAAAGGAATTGGATAAGTATTTGAAGGGAAAATAATTGCAGGGCTACGGGGAAAGAGTGGGGGAGTGGGACTAGCTGGATTGCTCTTAGAGAGAGCCGGCACGGACTTGATGGGCCAAATCACTTCCTTCCATGCTGTAACCATTCTATGATTCTATGTGCCCCCTTCTCCCAGTTAAATGGCCTGTCATCCCTCACCACCAAGGCTCACACATGAATAGCCAACTGAGATACCGGCACCCATAGAACCATACCACAACAAGGAGTCGGTGCTTTCAACAAAGGATGGAGATGAGGAAAATATTGAGAAAAAAGTATTATATGTGGAAAATTCCTCTCCAGTCGATTTCCCTGCACTATCTCTAAGAAAAGGGTTTCATGTGGCTTTGTGAAGACAAAGATAACTGATCTAAAAGATGATTTTCAGAATTACTGGAAATTAAATGTTACTCAAACACTGTTTCAGACCAGAGATTGCCACAAAGATTACACTCAGCAGGTTAACTTTCATATTACTGAATAGCTTTTGTATAAAGTTTTGTTTTTGTTTCAGTTCTCACAGTAATTTTAAAAATCGAAGAAGGTAACATTTGGTGGAACCGACAGGGGTACATCCAATATAAATTTCTTATCCCCACAATGTTATGTCTTCTGGACTATTGCCATCCCAAGTTATCTGGCAACTTCTAAACTGAAAGCTATTCCCCCCACCCCTCTCCTCACTCAACATCCTGATCCTCCAAAGCTTTGCACTTCTGCCCATGTTTAACTTCACTCTTCACAAACTCTCACCCATCATGCATGGCCTCCCCCTCAAACCTGGCACCCTGCAAAGCTTTCCCACCTCGAGGTTGCTATTTGCAACAAGTTACATTTACATAGTGCCTTTAACACAGAAAAAGTCCCAAGTGCTGCGCAGAGGCGTCATTAAAAAAAAATGGACACAGAGCCAAAGAAGCCGATTAGGACCAAACGTTTGGTCAAATAGGTTGGTTCTAAGGAAAGTCTTAAAAGAGGGTTCAGGGAAAGAATTCCAGTGTGGGCCTTAGATGACTGAAGACATGGCCACCAATAGTGGGGCAAAGCAGGGGGTGGGGGGGAAATGCACAAGAGACCAGAGTCAGAGGAATGTGAAGTTCTGGAGGTGGTTGTTGTCAGAGGTGACGGAGATATTAGGGGTAAGACCATGAAGCAATTTAAACACAAGGGTGAGAATTTTAAATTTAAGGCACTGGGGAATCTGAAGCCCATGTATGTCAGCGAGAACAGGGTGATGGATGAGCAGGACTTGGTACTGGATAGGATACAGACAGCAGAGTTTTGGAGCTGAAATTTACGGAGGATAGAGGGTGGGAGACCAACTAGGAGAGCACTGGAAGAGTCGAGTCTGGTAGTGACAAAGGCATGGATGTAACATTCAGCAGCAGATTGGGTGAGGCAGGGCGGAGGCGATCAATGTTATCGAAGGGACAGTTGGCAGTTTATGTGATTGAGGGGCTTTGGGGTCGGAAGCTCAGCTCAAGGTCAAATCGGACGCCGAGGTTGAAAACAGTCCGGGTCAGGCAGTGACCGGAAAGAGAAATGGAAGGGCACAGAGTTTGTAGCAGTGGCTGAAAACAATGGCTTTGGTCTTCCCAATGTTAAGCTGGAGAAAATTGCAGCTTATCCAAGTCTGGAGACAACACAGCAGCAATGGAGGGGGTTGAGGGAGGTGATGGAGAGGTTGAGCAGGATGCCTTGAGCATGCACATGAAAGCTGGCCCTAAGCCTGCAGATATTGTTGCCAAGGGGCAGCATGGAGATAAAGACAAGGAGGGGGGCAATGACAAATGCTCTGACTACAAGGTAAGAGTGAAACCAAGTGAGGGCAGTCCTACTGAGGTGGACAATGGAGAAGAGACATCGGAGGAGGATGGTGCAATCGACTGTGTCAAATGCTGCAAAGAAGTGGAAGAGGGACAATGCAACATGGTCACAGTCACAGAGAATGTCATTTGTAACTTTGGTTTGGGCTGTGGCAGGGGCAGAAATCTGATAAAGAGAGATTCAAACGGAGTTGCGGTTAAGATGGGCATGGATTTGGGAGATGGCAACATATTCAAGGAATTTGGAGAGGAAAAAGAGGCTGGAGATAGTCAGCAGTGGGTTTTTTTGTTTTGAGGGGGTGATGATGGAGGTTCTGAAAGGGAAAGGGACAGTACCTGAGGAGGGGGAACCATTTGCAATGTCAGCTAGCAAGAAGAGAAGTTGGGTGGTTAGCAGTTTAATGGGAATGGGATCAAGGAGTAGGGGGTAGATTTTATGGATAGGATGAGCTCAGAGAGGGCTTGAGATGGGAGAGAAACTAAAAAGAGAGACACAGGTTCAGAGCTAGGAAAGGTTTGATTCGGTGGGCAAAGAGAAGGTGAGAAGCAACAAAAACAGCTGAACAGATGCTCAGCCTTGGCTCAGTGATAGCACTCTCGCCTCTTAGTCAGTGCGTATTGTGGGAGTGCTGCATTGTCAGAGGTGCTATCTTTAGAATGAGATGTTAAACCAAGACCCTGTCAGCCCTCTCAGATGGACGTAAAAGATCCAATGGCACTATACAAAGGAGAATCGGGGCATTCTCCTGGTGTTTTAACCAATACTCATCCCTCAACCAACACCTAAAAACAGATGATCTGATCATTTATTTCATCGCTGTTTGTGGGACCTTGTTGTGCCCTAATCACAACAATGACTACACTTAAAAAGTGCTTCATTGGCTGTAAAGCACTTTGGGACGTCCTGAGGACATGAAAGGCACTGTATAAATGCAAGTTCTTTCTTCCTCAATCTTAGTGACCTACTAGCACTTGTTGTAGGAGCTAACTTTGTAGAGGACAGGGGAGAGGGGTTTATAGAGATGATTGGTAATGGCAAAAAGAAGCCAGAGGTTATCTGCTCTCCAGGATAATCCTGGAGTCTAGGGTGCTTTTGCAAAGGAGAGCAAGGCCTGATTGCAGTTGACGTGGTCCAGCCAGATCTGGTGATGGATGGCTAAACCAGGCTTGGGTGTGGTAGAAAACTAGGATTTTGAAGGAGAGGCGAGAAGGGTAGTACAAGGTGAAATGCTTGAAGGAGGAGAAGGTACAAGAGGGTGATGCGAGACCAAGGTGTGACTTGTTGATAAGGGCTACACCATCACTGCAGCAATTTAGGCAGTGAAAGTGGCAGAAAGTATAGTGGGGCAGGCGGGAAGGCTTCAGTAAGGAGCAAGGAGTCGTCACCTATGAGGCAAGTTTCAGTCAAAGTTCGGAGATTAATCCACAATAAGGTCATGGATGGCAAGGGCCTTCGTCACGAGTGAATGAACATTCTGGAGTGAAATGTGGAAAGCAGTGATGATTGTTGATCCACTGGCAGAGTCCAATGGTGCAGTAGTGGATGGAGTGAGCATGAGGGAAGAGGTTAATGAGGTTAGCCACCAGCAGGTGCGCTGGGTGGGAAGGCTGGCGAGAGAGTAGGTTGGCAATTGGGGTTGCAGCTCATAAAGACGCAGCAATGGGCGCCTCAGTGGGTCTTTCGGAGAATGCCAAGAGACACAGAGGTTAGCTGGAGGCTTGATCAAAGGAGATTCAAGCCTGGGATGGACAGGAAAGACAGGAAAGGAGGAAGGCAGAGGACTAGGGTAGGGACTGGGGAGGGGAACAGTGATACAATAACTCACTGATAGTAATTGGTTTAATGCCCCAATATCCTACCTGTAGCTAGTAGCAATCCTACAACCCACTGATATTCACCTGTAACTACAGCCAGAATCCCCTGCACTGCACAAGGTGATGCCAGGCTCCCAAGTCGATGCCACAGGCCCTGTTTCTCTCCCTATCTTCATTCTCTCTGGTTTGGACTCCGTTCTGTGTGAAGGTGACAACTCTGAACTGGGAGCCTTAGTCAGAGCCAATCTGTACTTGGACTTCACACGTCAAAACCAGCCAACACAGACCGACCTGAACCAAACTGTGAGATTGCACAAAGGGCAGTGGACTCGGTGTTTGGGGCACTTCCCACAGGGCACTAAATTCAGTTTAGCACCAACATTTTTAAACCACTCCCTGGGTCAAATTCAATAAAGGAGAGTTTTCATAGAATGATAAAAATTATAGCACAGGAGGAGGTCATTTGAGCCCCAGTACAGGTGTCTGTGCCAGTGCTGCTGCTCTCTCCAGTATCCCCATTCTCCTCGGATCCTTGTATATTCCTCCTTTTCAAATATTAAGCCATTGCCTTTTAAATGGTTTCTAGTCTCTACCTCAATAGCCACTTGTGATAAACCATCCCATGGTCTAATAGCCCTCAGTTCAATAGTCATATCGTGCATCCCTAATGACTCCCTCAAGCATCTTACCTATTACTGACATCAATGCTCCATCATTGATCTCCTTTTTCTTGTCTGCACGCTGCCCCTCAGCAACATCATTCATTGGCATGGAGTTAACTTTCAAATGTCTGCAGATGACATCCATCACTACCTCTCTACCATCACCCTTGACTCCTCAACCACCATTTTGCTGTTCAGTATCAAATCCTGGCTGAGCAAGAACTTTCTTCAACTCAAAATCATCAGTTAGAGCTATCGTATATGGTTACCATCAACAACTCTACACCTCAATTCAACTCAACTCCTCTCCTCTCCTCTCCTCTCCTCTCCCTGACTGCTGACCCAGACGAAACCGAATGGTGCACAATCACAACATCTTGTTTGACGTCCATCATAGCCACCTTCAAAACTGCGTCTTTTACTCACCCTCCTTATCTCACCCCGACTACCACTGGAATCCTACCCACACCTCAGTTCCAAACTCGATTACTCCAATGCTATCTTTGCTGGCCTCTTAAATCCATATGTTGCAACGTGTCCAATACTCTGACACCCAAATCCTATCGACTATGTGCCACTCCCCTTCTACCCCCTGGCAACCTTCGTCATTTCCCAATTCCTCAACGCTTTGATTTGAAAATGCTTGTCTTCATCTACAAGTCTCTCCATAGCCTCATCCCTCTCTACCTCTGCAAATTCCATCATGCCTGTGAACCAGCATGCATTCTCCACTCTTCCTTATCAGCCTCAAACTTTGGAACTATCTCTCTAAATACTCACACCTTGCAACCTTGCTCCCTTCATTCAAAAGACTTCTCAAAAAGCACCTCTTCGATCGCCATTACTAACCGTTCTCCCATCAGTGCTCAATGCCTCTCTGAAGCACTTTGAGCTGTTTTATTACATTAATGATGTGGAGATGCCGGTGATGGACTGGAGTTGACAATTGTAAACAATTTTACAACACCAAGTTATAGTCCAACAATTTTTATTTGAAATCTACAAGCTTTCGGAGGCTTCCTCCTTCCTCAGGTAAATGTTCAGGAGCTCCTCGAAGCCTACGCATTTATACATATAGAACAATACATGGTGTTTACAGACTGCCCCTGCAACTGCCCGTTGCCAAGGCAGTCACCGTGTTCAGACAGAGAGGTGTCACCTACAGAACCCCCGAATACACATTCAACAAAAAAACAAACAGGAAAAAAAAGAGAGGCAGAAACATCCGGAAGGCAGAGAAAGCCAGCAAATGACCCATTATATTAAAAACAGATAGCTTTTGTTCGCTGGTGGGGTAACGTGTAGCGTGACATGAACCCAAGATCCCGGTTGAGGCCGTCCTCATGGGTGCGGAACTTGGCTATCAATTTCTGCTCGACGAATGTCCCTGACTGCAGTCAGGGACATTCAGTCACCGATCTTCGGGTAAGCGTTCTCCAAGGCGGCCTTCGCGACACACGACAACGCAAAATCGTCGAGCAGAAATTGATAGCCAAGTTCCGCACCCATGAGGACGGCCTCAACCGGGATCTTGGGTTCATGTCACGCTACACGTTACCCCACCAGCGAACAAAAGCTATCTGTTTTTAATATAATGGGTCATTTGCTGGCTTTCTCTGCCTTCCGGATGTTTCTGCCTCTCTCTCTCTTTTTTTTTCCTGTTTGTTTTTTTGTTGAATGTGTATTCGGGGGTTCTGTAGGTGACACCTCTCTGTCTGAACACGGTGATTGCCTTGGCAACGGGCAGTTGCAGGGGCAGTCTGTAAACACCATGTATTGTGCTATATGTATAAATGCGTAGGCTTCGAGGAGCTCCTGAACATTTACCTGACGAAGGAGGAAGCCTCCGAAAGCTTGTAGATTTCAAATAAAAATTGTTGGACTATAACTTGGTGTTGTAAAATTGTTTACAATTATTACATTAATGGCATGATATAAATGTCAAAATTGTTGCTGTCTCTCACACTTTGATGTGGAAATCTCTCCTATCTTTGAAGAAGAGGATCAATTTGTCACAATACGACAGTGATTCAAAGTAAAGCTTTGAAACACTGCATGGCTATTCCAAAAAAATTTTTTTAAGATCCACAGAATAAAGTAAATCAAGTCCCATGTACTCCTTCAATGCTGCACTCCAAATTTGAATGGAAACCCAATTAAATCACAAATCTTTCACATTGATGAAAGAACACAAATAAATCAATCCAATACTATATTCGATATAAAAAGAGCACACTTTGTGGAGAATCAATAAATGCTATTTATACTCTCACAAATGAGGGTGATCCAATAATTGAATTAGAAAATTATCCTTGTGTCTGTGAATATAAATAGCACTAAATTAAAATACTTTTTGGAAACCCGTGCAAGTGCTGACTCAAAAATGTGATAAACGTGTTATATTTCAGTGTGGAAACTGTGAAACACTTAGTTACTGTGACATCAGGAAAGTGGCATTTCATGGAAGATGCAGCCTAGTGTTTAACGCTTGTAAGACAAAATAATCATAGATTTTTAAAAATTATTTCCACTGCCCAAACAAAGACGAAGTGATACTTCAAAAGCACTTCAAACACATTTTCAATGGGCTAGCAAAAAACTCTCAAATGTTCCTGCTGAAAGCATACAGGACTAGAATTAGAATGTGTCATGAACAATTGTCTGGCACAATAGTATGAACCAAGCAACCTCTGAAAAGTGCTAGGCTCATTCACAGTTGAAACAGACGTTGACACAGCTCTATGGTGAGAATCAACTAGTCAGGATATTTCAAAATTCTACATCAGAGGTTCTTGGGTCAGCTTCTTTAAACCAAGACAGTCAAAACACCATGTGAGGAGAAAGTTACGGTGACATCTACATCTTTATTGCAAACGATTTAGAGGTATGTGTTCTGGCAATGCCTGTATGTCTGCCAATGTGGAAGCTTTAAGCTGATAAATTATCCAGTCAATGTCATCCAGTTTAAAAGCTTGATGCTTTATCTGCATATATGGAAAAAAGTATTGAAATTGATCACTGATTTTGTTAAGGATCAGATATCACAATTGGCTTTAATGTCCACCATCCAGTGAAACCCTCTCTAACCTGGAATGCATTTGTTTTAGTTCTGGAATCCAGATTCAACTCCAGAAGTTTCATTTGTGGCAAAAGAAAGTAAATCGAGGGTCACAATGCAAGACATTTGACAACCCCTTCTTCATAAATACAAACACATTTTGTAACTTTCAATTGCACCTTGTTGAAAGAGGGAGCTGGGTGTCCTAGTACATGAATCACAAAAAGTTAGTATGCAGGTACAGCAAGTGATTAGGAAGGCAAATGGAATGTTGTCATTTATTGCAAGGGGAATGGAATATAAAAGTAGAGATTGTTTGCTACAGTTGTACAGGGCATTGGTGAGGCCACATCTAGAATACTGAGAGTAGTTTTAGTCGTCTAATTTAAGAAAGGACATAATTGCTTTAGAGGCGGTTCAGAAAAGGTTCACTCGACTGATTCCTGGGATGAGGTGGTTATCTTATGAGGAAAGGTTGGACAAGTTGGGCCTGTATTAACTGGAGTTTAGAAGAATGAGAGGCGATCTTATTGAAACATATAAGATCCTGAGGGGACTAGAAGGGGTAGATGCTGAGAGGATGTTTCCCCTTGTGGGAGAGACTAGAACAAGGGCTACAGTTTAAAAATAAGGGGTCTCCCATTTAAGACGGAGATGAGGAGAAAATTTTTCTCTCAGAGGGTTATGAGTCTGTGGAACTCCCTTCCCCAGAGAGCGGTGGAGGCAGGGTCATTGAATATTTTTAAGGCTGAGTTAGGTAGATTCCTGATTAACAAGGGAGTCAAAGGTTATAGTAGGTAGATGGGAAAGTAGGGTTGAGGTCGCAATCAGATCAGCCATGATCTTATCAAATGGCAGAGCAGGCTCAAGGGGCCGAATGGCCTACTCCTGCTCTTAATTCGTATGTTCGTAGGAAATAAAATAGGAGACACTTTAGGTGACTGCCTATTACTGAAAGCACCCAAGAGGATGTATAGAACACAAATCCCTGCTGGTACTTTACTAAACAACATTTTCTAAGAAAACAAATTGTAATTAAGTAACTGAATTGACAGTTCATTCAAGAGAAAAAAACAATGGTAGCTCAGTGAAATATTTCTGATGACAGGAGGAAGAAAACCAAAGGGAATTGCAGACCAAGACCTCAACATACTGTGTCAGCAGGGAACATCAAATGGTTGTCACAAGGCGACAGTAAGAACATAAGAAATAGGAGCAGGAGTAGGCCATACGGCCCCTCGAGCTTACTCTGCCATTCAATAAGATCGTGGCTGATCTTCTACTTCAACTCCATTCTCCCACCCTATTCCCATATCCCTTGATGCCCTTAATGTCCAAAAATCTGTTGATCTCAGTCTTGAACATACTCAAGCCCTCTGGGGTAGAGAATTCCAAAGTAATTTTTCTTCATCTTGGTCCTAAATGACCAACCCCTTATCTTGAGACTATAAACCCTTGTTCTAGACTCTCCAGCCAGGGGAAACAGCCTCTCAGCATCTACCCTGTCAAGAATTTTATTCGTTTCAACGAGATCATCTCTCATTCTTCTAAACTCCAGAGAATATGGGCCCATTCTACTCAATCTCTCTTCACAGGACAACCCTCTCATCCCAGGAATCAATCTAGTGATCCTTCGTTGCACCCCTTCTAAAACAAGTATATCCTTTCTTAGGTAAGGAGACCAAAACTGTACACAGAACTCCAGGCGTGGTCTTATCAGAGCCCTATATAATTGCAGCAAGACATCCTTACTCTTATACTCCAACCCCCTTGCAATAAAGGCTAACATTCTCTTTGCCTTCCTAATTGCTTGCTGTACCTGCATATTAACTTTCTGTGATTCATGTACAAGGAGATCCAAATCCCTTTGAATAACAACATTTTAGTCTCTCACCTTTTAAAAAATATTCTGCTTTTCTATTCTTTCTACCAAAGTGGATAATTTCACATTTCCCCACATTATACTCCATCTGCCACCTTCTCGCCCACTCACTTAATCTGTCTATAACCCTTTGAAGCCTCTTTGTGTCCTCCTCACAGCTTATTTTCCCACGTAGCTCTGTATCGTCAGCAAACTTGGATACATTACACTCAGTCCTCTCATCTTAAGTCATTGATATATATTGTAAACAGCTGAAGCTCAAGCACTGATCCTTGCGGCATCCCACTAGTTACAACCTGCCAACCCAAAAATTACCCATTTATTCCTACTCTCTGTTTTCTGTCCGTTAACTAATCCTCTATCCAAGCTAATATAACACCCGATGAGCCCTAATCTTGTGTAACATCATCTTGTGTGGCGCCTTATCAAATGCATTTTGAAAATCCAAATATACTACCTCCACTGGTCCCATATGTTTCTCCACTATTTTTTCTTTACTAATCTTAATTCTTTAAGTTCCTCACTCTCATTAGACCCTTTGTTCCCACTATTTCAGGTATGTTTTTGTGTCTTCCACTGTGAAGACAGATACAAAATATTTGTTTAACGTCTCTGCCATTTCCTTATTCCCCATTATAATTTCTCCTGTCTCTGCCTCCAAGGGACCCATGTTTACTTTCGTTAATCTCTTCCTTTTTACATGCTTGTCGAAGCTCTTGCAATTTATTTTGGTATTTCTTGATAGTTTACTCTCATATTCAATTTTCTCCTTCTTCTTCAATATCTTGGTCATCCTTTGCTGATTCTAAAACCCTCCCAATCCTCAGGTTTACTATTCTTTTTGGTATAAGGAAAGATGGGCCTAGATTTTTACTCCGAGCCGTGGAGAAACCGGGGCGGGGGGTGGGAGGGGGGGGGGGAAGCATTTCCAGACGTCCTGACGATTTCGGCGTGAGGACATCTTTTAAATTTTTTTAGCAAGATTCCCGCCCAACAGGCGGCCAATTTGACAGGCCAGCTGCCTGTCAGACGGGAAAGCAGGTGTGGAGCGGATGCGTGGTAAGTCTGATATCGGGGAGGGCTTGGGGCTGGACATCGGGGAGGGGAGGCTCGGACCGCGGGAGGGGGAGGGGGGCTGGGCTGGGGAGGGGCTCCGACCGCGCCGGGGTGGGGGGGGGGGCTGGGCTGGGCTGGGCTGGGGAGGGGCTCCGACCGTGCCGGGGGGGGGTGGCTCCGACCGCGCCCGGGGGGTGGGGGGGGGGGGGGTGGGGGCGGCTAGGCTGGGGAGGGGCTCCGACCATGTGGGGGGAGGGGATTTATATAAAAGCTAAACAAGAAGCAAAAAACTGAAAATGCTGGAAATCTGAAACAAAAACAGCAAATGTTCAGAACACTTAGTAAGTCAATGAGCATCTGTGGAGAAAGCAGATAACAGAAAAAAGCATTTTTGTATCTATTTTCGCAACCTCAGGAGGTCCCAAAGTGCTTCACAGCCCATGAAGTACTTTTGATGTGTGGTTATTGTTGTGACATAAGGACATGCAGCAGCCAATTTGCGTACAAGCTCCCAAAAACACAGAGCAATGAGATTGATGATCAGATAATCTGTTTTAGTGGTGATGGTAAAGGATAAATTTTGGCCAGGACATCAGGAGAACTGGCCTGCTCTTCTTCAAATAGTGCCAAGGGATCTTTTATGTCCACTTACAAACATACGAAATTGTCAAGCAAGAGAAGATAAGCTGGTCCATCAAGCCTGCACCACAGAATCACGACGCCTGGAGTATCATGATTTGGCACCATTCCAATCAGCACACAGCTGTAGTGCTGAAGACTTGTGCTCCAGAACTAGCCACGCCACTCCAGTACAGCTACAACATTGGCATCTACCCGATAATGTGGAAAATTGCCCAGGTATGTCCTGTCCACAAAAAGCAGGACAAATCCAATCCAGCCAATTACCGCCCCATCAGTAAAGTGATGGAAGGTGTCGTCGACAGTGCTATCAAGCGGCACTTACTCACCAATAACCTACTCACCGATGCTCAGTTTGGGGTCCGCCAGGACCACTCGGCTCCAGACCTCATTACAGCCTTGGTCCAAACATGGACAAAAGAGCTGAATTCCAGAGGTGAGGTGAGAGTGACTGCCCTTGACATCAAGGCAGCATTTGACCGAGTGTGGCACCAAGGAGCCCTTGTAAAATTGAAGTCAATGGGAATCAGGGGGAAAACTCTCTAGTGGCTGGAGTCATACCTAGCACAAAGAAAGATGGTAGTGTCTTTTGGAGGCCAATTATCTCAGCCCCAGGACATTGCTGCAGGAGTTCCTCAGGGCAGTGTCCTAGGCCCAACCATCTTCAGCTGCTTCATCAATGACCTTCCCTTCATCATAAGGTCAGAAATGGGGATGTTTGCTGATGATTGCACAGTGTTCAGTTCCATTCGCAACCCCTCAGATAATGAAGCAGTCCGTGCCCACATGCAGCAAGAACTGGACATAATCCATGCTTGGACTGATAAGTGGCAAGTAACATTCGCGCCAGACAAGTGCCAGGCAATGACCATCTCCAACAAGAGAGAGTCTAACCACCTCCCCTTGACATTCAACGGCATTACCATCGTCGAATCCCCCACCATCAACATCCTGGGGGTCACCACTGACCAGAAACTTAACTGGACCAGCCATATAAATACTGTGGCTACAAGAGCAGGTCAGAGGCTGGGTATTCTGCGGCGAGTAACTCACCTCCTGACTCTCCAAAGCCTTTCCACCATCTATAAGGCACAAATCAGGAGTGTGGTGGAATACTCTCCACTTGCCTGAATGAGTGCAGCTCCAACAACACTCGAGAAGCTCGACACCATCCAGGACATAGCAGCCTGCTTGACTGGCAACCCATCCACCTCCCTAAACATTCACTCCCTTCCCCACCCACGCACTGTGGCTGCAGTGTGTACCATCCACAGGATGCACTGCAGCAACTCGCCAAGGCTTCTTCGACAGCACCTCCCAAACCCGCGACCTCTACCACCTAGAAGGACAAGGGCAGCAGGCACATGGGAACAACACCACCTGCATGTTCGCCTCCAAGTCACACACCATCCTGACTTGGAAATATATCGCCGTTCCTTCATCATCACTGGGTCAAAATCCTGGAACTCCTTCCTAACAGCACTGTGGGAGAACCATCACCACACGGACTGCAGCGGTTCAAGAAGGCGGCTCACCACCACCTTCTCAAGGCCAATTAGGGATGGGCAATAAATGCTGGCCTTGCCAGCGACGCCCATATCCCATGAACGAATAAAAAAAAAACATACCCACCTGCCCACAATCAGTCATGTGATTTCCTGGGAAAGAAAAAAAACAAAGAAAAAACACCAAGTCTGACCTTCTTAGCGATCAAAACTAGTCCAGGAGACCACATAAACCGTGTATAGAGCACATGGTACGTAACCGACCTTTTATAAGACGTAATCGCCTTCCCAATCAGGAACCAGTCCAGCGCTCTCTTGAAGACAGGCGAAGAGTCTGCACTCACGACCTGAGCCGGTAACTTGGTCCATAGGTCTACTATCCTCTGGGAAAAGAAGAACTGTCTAACATCTAATCTAACCCTACCTTATGTAGCTTACACGCTTGACCTCTGGTCTTTCCCAACTTGTCTAGTAAAAATAGCCTCTCAAGGGGAACACAAACAAGCCCTTTAACAATTTTGCATACCTCTATCCAATCACCCAAAGCCTTTCTGAATAACTAAGGTTTTTAAGTTAGGGATCATCCTTGTGGCCCTCCTTTGGGCATTTTTCAAAGCTTCTATATCACCCACCACGTGAGGGGACCAAAACTGGATGCAGTATTCCAAATGCAGTGTAACCAGGGTCTTTTACAAGGTGAAAATGGTGTGTTTTGTCTTATATTGAATAGTTCTGTTTATGGAACCCAATACCCTGTTTGCTTTGGCTGTTCCTTCTCAGCAGTGGTCATGAACCTTTAGAGAATTGTGAACAATAATGCCAAGATCCCTTTCTCTCTCAACTGATTTTAATTTGATAACATGTAGTGTGCGAGTACACGTGGTATTGGCCCTGCCCAAGTGCATTACACTGCACTTATCTCTGTTAAAGGACATCTGCCATAGTTTGGCCCATTCCCCCAGCACATTTAGATCCGTTTGCAAAAGTTCCTTCTCCTGCGCAGTCCTGACACTCGCACAAATTTTAGTGTCAGCTGTGAACCAGTAGACCAAATTCCCGAACGCCTACATCTAAGTCATTTATAAAAATAGTAAAAAGTAACGGCCCCAAGATCAATCCCTGTAGTACGCCACTAGTAACCGGCCTTCAAGCAGATCTATAACCATTAACCACAACATTTTCCTGTGGGAAAGTAGACAATCCTTGATCCATTGTAACAGCTCCCCACCAATACCATAAGATTTTGTCTTGCAGAGTAACCTAATCAAAGGCTTTTTGGAAGTCCAAGTAGACAGCATCTAGCAGGATGTCCTCATACACTAATCTTGTAACTTCCATGAAAAATTCTAGTACATTCGTTAGACAGAAGCTGTGTTGGGTGTCACGAAACAATAGGAGGCATAATAGAAATTTAGAACATTTATGAGGCACAGAGGAAATATTAATAGCTGATGAGATGGTGATAAGGCAGGTAGAAATGGAAGCAGGAGAAACTGGAAAACCAGAAACAATGGCCCAGGACCCTAGGAGAAGAAAAAGGCAGTTAGGAATACCTGCTGGTGGGACAGTCTGCATCCTTAGGATTTGATCTGCTTTTCACTTCTCATGAAACATTAACTTATCTGTTTTCTCCAGAGATCCTGGCTGACTGCTAAGCGTTGCCAGCATTTTCTGTTTTTGTTTCTTATGCAAAAGCTACTTTTTTAAAATCCTATAAAGCACTTTCTGGTTTATAATTCAACCTTACTGAAAAGTTACTTTTCTTTACCTGCTTAACAGCATCAAGAAGTCTTTCGAGCAGAGACTGCCTCCTGCTGTCATTTTGTTGGGACACTGAAATCAGATTAAATGTTCAGAATTAGTTGTAAATATACATATTATAAATATTGCAAACCTATAGAAAGTATCATGTATAACTAATGTTAATGTGTCCCAAAATACAATTAGCGAACAAACTAGTCAGCACCATTAAACCTATGTATTGTCTTTTAAAGTGCCAATCCAGAAACCAGAATTTTTTAGCAATATCTAGGCTGAGACTCCAGTCTCCTACTGAGGAAGTATCCTTCAGATGAGATGTTCACTGAGGTTCTAACTGCCTGTTCTAATGGTTCAAGTGGATATCAAAGAACCCACAGGAATTTTCAAAAAAGAGCCAGGAGTTCTTCCAGCGTCAAGGCCAACATTTCTCCCTCAACCAGCACCAGCAACAACAAGTTAACTACTCATTCATCTCATTGTTCTTTATGGGATTTTACTGCATGCAAATTGGCTGCCATGTTTGCCTGCGTAACAGTAACTGCACTTCAAACAATTAATGTCACGCGAAGCACTGTCAGATAGATGTTTTTGAGAGACACCAGAGGAGCATGAGTGGGCCATTCAGTCCCTAGAGCCTGTTCTGCCGTTCAATGAGATCAAGACTGATCTGTATCCTACCACCATCTGCCTTGGTTCCATATCCCTTAATACACTTGGCGAGCAAAAATCTATCGATCTCAGATTTAAAATTATGAATTGAGCTAGCATTTACTGCTTTTTGTGGAGAGAGTTCCGCACTTCTACTTTGCATGAAGAAGTGTTTCCTAACTTCTCTCCTGAATGGCCTGGCTCTGATTTTAAGGTTATGTCCCCTTGTTCTCGACTCCCCCACCAGCGGAAAAAGTTTCTCTCTACCTACCTTATCAATTCCTTTCAAAATCCTAAATATCGCAATCAAATCACCCCTTAACCTTCTATATTCCAGCAAATACAAGCCTAGTTTATGTAATCTCTCCTCATAATCTATCCCTTGGAGCCCGGGTAACATTCTGGAGAATCTGCACTGCGCTCCTTCCAAGGCCAATATATCCATTCTAAGGTGCGGTGCCCAGAACTGTACACAGTACTCCAGATGTGGTCTATCCAGGGCTTTGAATAGCTGTCGCAAAACTTCCTCCCCTTTATATTTTAACTTTCTAGTTAGCCCTCTGGTTAGAAAATTGAATATGAGAGCAAACTAGAAGAAACATAAAAACAGATCGTAAGAACTTCTTCAAGTATGCAAAAAAGAAGAGATCAGTGAAAGTAAACGTGGATCCCTTAAAGGCAGAGACAGGAGAACTTATAATGGGGAATAAGGAAATGGCAGAGACGTGAAACAAATATTTTGTATCTGTCTTCATGGTAGAAGACACAAAAAACATACCGGAAATAGTGGGGAACCAAAAGTCTAATGAGAGTGAGGAACTTAAAGTAATTATTTTGGTAAAGAAAAAGTACTGGAAAAATTAATGGGACTAAAAGCCGACAAATCCCCTGGACCTGATGGCCTACAACCTAGGGTTCTAAAAGAGCACAGAAATAGTGCATGCATTGGTTTTGATCCTCCAGAATTCTCTAGATTCTATAACGGTCCCCGTTGATTGGAAGGTAAAAAATTGAATTTTGCTATTCAACAAAGGAGGAAGAGGGAATACAGGGAACTATAGGCCAGTTAGCCTGACATCAATAGTATGGAAAATACTATAGTCTATTATTAAGGACGTAGTAACAGGGCGCTTAGAAAATCATAATCTGATCAGGCAGAGTCAACACGGTTTTATGAAAAGGAAATCATGTTTGACAAATCTATTAGAGTTTTTTTTGAGGGTGTAACTAGAAGGGTAGAAAAGGGGGAACCAGTGGATGTAGTATATTTGGATTTTCAAAATGCATTCGATAAGGTGCCACACAAGAGGTTTATACACAAGATTAGGGCTCATGGGATGGGGGGTAATATATTAGCATGAATTGAGGATTGGTTAACGAACAGAAAACAGAGAGTAGGAATAAACGGGTCATTTTCGGGTTGGCAGGTTGTAACTAGTGGGGTGCCGCAAGGATCAGTGCTTGGGCCTCAGCTGTTTACAATAATGGGACCAAGTGTAATGTATCCAAGTTTACTGACGATACAAAGCTGGGTGGGGAAGTAAGCTGTGAGGAGGATGCAAAGAGGCTGCAAAGGGATATAGACAGGTGAAGTGAGTGGGCGAGAAGGTGGCAGATGGAGTATAATGTGGGGGAAATGTGAAATTATCCATTTTGGTAGGAAGAATAGAAAAGCAGAATATTTTTTAAAAGGTGAGAGACTAAGAAATGTTGGTATTCAGAGGGATTTGGATGTCTTTGTACACAAATCACAGAAAGTTAACATGCAGGTGCAGCAAGCAATTAGGCAGGCAAATGGTATGTTAGCCTTTATTGCAAGGGGGTTGGAGTGCAAGAGTACATGATTCCTGGGATGAGAGATTGAGTAGAATGGGCCTATATTCTCTTGAGTTTAGAAGAAATGTATAAAATTCTTAAAGGGCTTGACAGGGTGGATGCTGAGAGGCTGCTTCCCCTGGCTGGAGAGTCCAGAACTAGGCGTTATAGTCTCAAGATAAGGGGTGGGTCATTTAGGACCAAGATGAGGCAAAATATCTTTCACTCAGAGGGTTGTGAATCTTTGGAATTCTCTACCCCAGAGGGCTGTGCATGCTCAATCGTTGAGTATATTCAAGATTGAGATCAATAAATTTTTGAACACTAAGGGAATCAAGGGATATGGGGATAGGGCAGGAAAATGGAGCTGAGGTAGAAGATCAGCCATGATCTTACTGAATGGCAGAACAAGCTTGAGGGGCCATGTGGCCTACTCCTGCTCAGATTTCTTATGTTCTCATGTAACATTCCATTCGCCTTTTTGGTTACTTTTTGTACCTGACTACATTTTCATGATCTGTGCACATGGACCCCTAAACCTCTTTGAACCTCCACTGTTCTTAGCTCTTCACATTTTAAAAATACTCTGATCCATCCTTTTTAGGTCCAAAATGGATGACCTCACAATTACCTGCGTTGAAATCCATCTGCCACAGTTTTGCCCACTCACTTAATCTATCAATGTCTCTTTGTAATTTTATGCTCCCATCTATACTACTTACTATAGTAGACACCAGATAAATAAGGTACCAAATAAACACAAGTCTTTCTTTTCTAATTTATCATATTTTTTGCAATTCAAGCAATATTTTAAGTATATCCTTTGGCTCACCATGAGCAATGCCTTGGAAGCATTGCAAATCACATGCAGTTAACCAGCATCAACAGTTCAGTGGCAAGAACTTAATAAACATAGAACAAAAAATAATCGTATTATAGTAACATCACTCATCGTTCCATGACTGGGAGAGTCGACAGAATACTTTCTGCCAATAGTTTTGGGGCTAGAGCCTAGATTAATTAGCCATTCCACTCTCCCTCCCTCTCCTCAACCATTCCCCTGATGGCTTTACAAGTATGATGTGAAAACTGTGGTGAGGGTGTTTCAATGAGTCACTATGATCTGAATATACGATAAGATGATCTACTAGAATAGCCTTATTAGGTGGAGTTGTGACACTGAATTCTATCGACTTGTTTCAAATCGGTTCATGTTGACGATCCTCCACACAGTGAATTCCAATTCCCAAACATGCTATGGGTGGGGGTAGGACAAGCAAACAGGTGCCAAGCACTTCACCACAATGGAAGAATCACCTCCAACGGCTCTTATACAGCTCTTAATCAATTCTTGAGCAGAAATCTAAGACAGGTCACCCACACTCTTAGCCAGAGACCCCCAAAAAATGGAGTGAAAATATTTTTAAAAATAAGGATTTTGACTTTTAAATCCCTGCTTATGCAGCAGATGAACTCGTGAAATGTCTAGCATGCATAAATTGATTTACAGAGGTGTCAAAGATTGACTGTTTATGTAAGAGGGCTGAAACAGTGGAGGCAAAGCACAGTTAAACTAGTTTCTACAACCCCAACTCCTCTCAAGCTCGCCATTCCTCTAATTTCAGCCTTGTTTGTATCACCCCATCATTACAGGCAACAAGGCCCCATGCTGTGCAATTCCTTCCCTAACCCCCGCTCCCCTGGCGCTCAACATCCATTTTTTGTCCTTGCACATCTATGAAGTGCCTTGGGATGTTTTTTTACATTAAAGGTGCTACATAAATGCAAGTTGTTGCTGCTTCCAAAAAATGGGGTTGGCAGCTCAATACGATGCCCAACTGGTCCAAGCTTTTAATCTGTTCTTGATTGGGCTTCAGTCAAAGAAAGTGGCACAGGAGAAGGCAGCAATTCTGACATTAGCTTTTTGCTTCACTGTGGCTTTAGAACAGCAGCGATTTCCTGAATCTAATAGGATCACTGGAAATCTATTTGAAACATGGAAAATCCTAACAAGATGCAAGAGATTTCAGAGGCTTGCAATATTTACCAATTATAGACAGTGAAATGTCAATTATGGAAATAAGCAGATAACCTGGAATTGCAAAAATCTATAATGTACCAGCGAATAGGAAGAAAGCTTCAGGAATTAGAGCTGTTTATTATTTAATGGCAAGTGTCCATTTACACTGCCGACTGCATTTCAAAACTCCAAACCGACCCAAGTCGAACCTCCAACTGCCTGGGTAAAATCCAGATCTAATAGGATCACAGGAAATCACATGCAAACATTCTGAATCAGTCCCAGTTTTAAGTACATTTACCTCTCGGGTAAGCTTCAAAATAGGACCATATCAGGACAGTACAATGCACGTAGGTACTACATTTATGGACACATCCATTCAATTTTGACCATCACATTTAGTTCTTTGTAAATCATCTCCCCTTCCCCGCTTCCCAATACAAAATGAAAATAGACTTGAAAAAATTTATAACTATAGGCTGACCCATTGAGAGGCAGTGGAAATTTCACACAATCCTCCTAATCCTGAGGACAGATTGCAGGACCATGCCTCAGTTTACATTTTTGCTCAGTTCTGGCCAGGCCAGTAAAATCCCACCAGGAGTTAAGTTGACATGGAGCAGTATTTAAGTCATGGACAGAGGAAAACATCTGTAATGTGCATGACTGCATGCAAATTCATGTCAACGTTTTCTCAGCAACAATGAGTAGCGATTTGAGTGTTGCTAGTTAGTTATCATTTTGTTCTTTTACACTGATTCAGAGGATAGGAACTGGCAGGTACAGAATATCCACACTGAAAACCCAGAGATGTTAGACCTGGGGGTAGCAACAGATCAAATGGCATGTTACAAATTACAAAATATCTCTTCTCCCCACGCAAAAAGGGTGGATTATTTTGTATGCATTCTGATATTATTTGGATGGAAAATAGCAACTCATCTTATCTCTAAGTAAAAATATATATTTTTTTAATATGCAGAGGTTTAAATTCAGAAACTATATTGTACAACTCAGCATACTGAGTGCAGAAAGCAAAAAATCTGAAGCAAAAATTGGCATATTTCATCTAATTTTGTGAACTGTTCTACAGAACTTGAACATACTATAAAGAATTTTTATTCAAGTCCTTGGCCTGCAACAAACATGAAGATAAATCCATTGGCAGCTAAGTTCAAGACAACAATATCAAAGGTTTTCATAATGGCAATAAATATGACATAATTTGATATTGTGCACACTCACTCAAGTTTGAAGGCTTCACTGATAATTGATACAGTACCGAAACATGGTGCAACAAACGTTCAGCAAAGTTTCCTCTTTCTCATCATGACAAATAGTACTTAAGTAACATAAAAAACATTATTAAAAAAAACAGTAATCTGTTATTGAGATTCATTTTGCAAGTGATGCATCTGCAGTGACTTTGAGCTTGTATGTTGTTCAAATTTTCTAAACTGGAAAGCAGAACCTACTGTTGATCAAGACAGGTCTTTTGAATTAAGAAAGATGGAATTGAAAAACAAGCAAACATGATTCAGTAGTTAAATGCTCTGTCCAATGTTGTACTCAGCTGTGGAAATCAGGAAGGTCTCCAGTTCAATCACCAGTCTATGCTGAATTTGTTGAATCAGCTGATCTCAGCCAAGATGGCAGCATGAGCACTACAGTCTGCATCAGTGTTTCTAGTCTTGAGGAGGGAACCACCCAACTCTTTATCACTGTTTAGTGACTTCTGGGGAACAAAATATATATGTTTTATATATATATATAGGCTGTAATGTCCCCCGTATTAACATAGCATGAGCACTCAATTTTTACGCACTCACATCAAGAATGGCCACTTGGGTGAGGTGCCAGAGAGCTGGCAGCACCCATAGAGTCCAGCATGAAAAACATCTTCACAAAACGAAAAGGGGTGAAAATTAGAAGGGGAAAAAAAAAGCATCCACCACTATATTTGCAACCCACCACATCTGCCTCAAAATTGGTGCCATAAATGTTCTCAGTATATAAGAACATATGAACATGAGAAATAGGAGCAGGAATAGGCCATACTGCCCCTCGAGCTTGCTGCCCCATTCAATCAGATCATGGTTGATCTTCAACCTCAACTCCACTTTTCCGCCCGATCCCCATATCCCTTGATTTCCTAGAGTCCAAAAATCTATCCACCTCAGCTTTGAATATATTCAATGACTCAGCATCCACAGCCCTCTAGGGTAGAGAAGTCCAAAGATTCACAACCCTATGCATGAAGAAAATCCTCCTAATCTCAGTCTTGAACGGCTGCCCCTTTATCCTGCGACTATGCCCCCTAAGACTAGGCTCTCTAGCCAGGGAAAACAATCTCTCAGCATCTACCCTGTCAAGCTCCCTAATAATCTTATGTATTTCAATGAGATCCCCTCTCATTCTTCTAAACTCCAGAGAGTATAGGCCCATTCTACTCAACCTGTCATAGTACAACTCTCTCATCCCAGGAATGAATCTAGTGAACCTTTGTTCCTCTGCCTCTATGGCAAGTATATCCTTCCTTAGATAAGGAGAGCGGTACTCCAGGTGAGGTCTCACTAAAGCCCTGTACAATTGTCGTACGACCTCCTTACTCTTGTACTCCAACCCCCTTGCAATAACATGCCATTTGCTTTCCTAATTGCCTGCTGTACCTGCATACTAACTTTTTGTGTTTCTTCTGCGAGGACATCCATTCTCTCTGAACACCAACATTTAATAGTTTCTCACCATTTAAAAAAAATCAGTTTTTCTATTCTTCCTACCAAAGTGAATAACCTCACATTTCCCCACATTATACTCCATCTGCCAACTTCTTGCGCATTCACTTAACCTGTCTATATCCCTTTGCAGACTCCGTGTCATCCTCATCGCTTACTTTCCCACCTAGCTTTGTGTCATCAGCCAACTTGGATTGATTACACTCAGTCCCTTCATCTAAGTCATTAATATAAATTGTAAACAGCTGAGGCCCAAGCACCGATCCTTGTAGCACCACACCAGTTACAGCCTGCCAACCTGAGAATGCCCCGTTTATCCCGACTCTCTGTTTTCGGTCCTTTAACCAATCTGCTATCCGTGCTAATATATTACCCCCAACCCCATGAGCCCTTACCTTGTGTAACAACCTTTTATGTGGCACCTTATCGAATGCCTTTTGAAAATCCAAATATACTACATCCACTGGTTCCCCCTTTATCTACCCTGCTAATTACATCGTCAAAAAACTCTAATAAATTTGTCAAACACAATTTCCCTTTCATGAAAACAATGTGGACTCTGCCGATTATGATTTTCTAAGTGCCCTGTTACCACTTCCTTAATAATGGATTCCAGCATTTTCCCGACGACTGATGACAAGCTAACTGGCCTGTAGTTCCCTATTTTCCCTCTCCCTCCCTCTTGGAATAAATTCAAATCCACTCTGTATGAGATGATCCAATCAGAACTACTTTACTGCAGATCCTTTGCCATTTTTTTTTTAAGTAAACGTATGCAACAATGAACTTATGCAATTGCTACCTAAATAGAGCATTCTGCTGGGACACTCATATCGCAAAAATCATCCCTTTCAACAAGTCCTGTGATGACTATTCTAAACTTAATATGTACTAGTGGATCTCCTGTGCCATTGCTCAGTCAATTGGCAAAAATACTGTTTTAACACTGTTTTATGTAATGTACAATACATTATCAGTGCCACTGATTTATGTTGATTGAATAGTCAAATTGCATTTTTATTATATGGTATTTTGGGAGTGTCAGTGATACTTATGGGTTTGAATTATGTAATTATGTCCATATTTCTTGCAAATCACTGGTATTGATTATTATTGTAAGGTTGTTTTGCTACATACCCATTTTTATCTATCATTTTCTTAAATAAAGCCCAGGATACACAGGAAGAAAGTAGGGAATATGTTCCAGATTACAGGTAGTTTGGTGGAATGTAGCATTATTAGGGAGTGAGAGAGGCTCCTGTGATTTGGTAGAGTTGGGAGACCAGTCATGGAGTCCGAAGCCATATCAGTAGGAAAGGGAATTGGGGTGTGGGAACAGCAGATGGTGTTGGGGTCTAGCAGCATTGGGGAGGGATCCTACGGGCTGGTACCTATACTGACTCCCTGTGCCCCAACGCATTAATTTCAAAATCCTTGTCTATAAAACCCTCCGTGGCCTTGCCCCACCCTATTTCTGCAAACTCCTCCTGACCGATACTTCCCCCCTCCCAACGAGTGCTCCATTCCTCTAACTTTGGCATTCCTTGCATTCTCCCTCCCTATCACTGATGGTAAAGGTTTCAGATGCCTCAGTCCTACTCTCTAACTCCCCACCCAAACCATTCCACTTCTCCTTCCACCTTAAAAAACCTCCTCAAAACAGCTTTCAGTCACCCCTTGTAATCTCTTCCTTCCTGGCTCAGTATCCATTTTCCTTATGCTTATTTGTGATGCACAACGGGAAGTGTTTTTGTTACTGTCATTGCTCTCCTTGTCCCAAGGTCTGGGAGTGGTGGGAATGATCTGTTGAGAGTCTACAATTGATAGAAAGGGGTCCTGGCATATGGTAGTGGTAGAATGGTAGTGGTGGAATATTGCATCATCCCGAGGGGGGGGTGGGTTCTGGGGTGCCTGAGCACTGGGAGTAGTGTCTTGGGGAGTGCCGGTGGTGCTGAGACGTGTCATTAATTAGAAGATGGTATTGCAGTGTAGGAGCAATGGAAAGGGGGGAGAACCCAATTTCTGGCAGAAATGGGAAGGCGGATCCTCAGTGTGCAACTTCTTGGAGGAGGGGGGCGATGGTCTGTAAAGATTGGAGAGGGGCGTTTTGGAGTCCAGGAGCATCAAGGGAGAGGAACCAATTGAGGGAGCTGGGGTCTGGCACTATTTTGAAGGAATGCCTTCATCTGCCCTCTTTAGACATTTCAAAGGATTTTATAGGCCAATTTCTTACACTGGGCTAATTTTAATTGTTTAAAGTGCTTACTCACTTATACTATATTTGCCGACTGTATGGAAACTAATACAGTATTAGTGCACTTTCAAAACCTAAGAAATTGCTCTTAGTTCAGTGCCAGGAAAGCTGTCTATAGCCCCCACTCCCAGAAAGGCCATATTACCGCATTGCCAGTGTTGACTTGGAAAGGAGCTTCAAGTTCTTTAAAGTGCTTACTGCATTTTTACTCTTCATTCAGAGGTCACGCGTCAATTTGGTCTTTCTTGGGTGTTAGTGGGTCGAGAATGGGATGTGAACAATGGAGAGAACACCGGCCTTCTCAAAAACACACATGCAATCTATAGGACCATAGAAGGAGCACATTTGGCTCATCCTGCTGGCTCTTTACTAGAGCAATTGAAAACTAATCCCACTGCCCTATGTCTCCCCATAGTCCTATATAGAATCATAGAAGTTTACAACATGGAAACAGGCCCTTCGGCCCAACATGTCCATGTCACCCAGTTTATACCACTAAGCTAGTCCCAATTGCCTGCACTTGGCCCATATCCCTCTATACCCATCTTACCCATGTAACTGTCCAAATGCTTTTTAAAAGACAAAATTGTACCCGCCTCTACTACTGCCTCTGGCAGCTCGTTCCAGACACTCACCACCCTTTGAGTGAAAAAATTGCCCCTCTGGACCCTTTTGTATCTCTCCCCTCTCACCTTAAATCTATGTCCCCTCGTTATAGACTCCCCTACCTTTGGGAAAAGATTTTGACTATCTACCTTATCTATGCCCCTCATTATTTTATAGACTTCTGTAAGATCACCCCTAAACCTCCTACTCTCCAGGGAAAAAAGTCTCAGTCTATCCAACCTCTCCCTATAAGTCAAACCATCAAGTCCCGGTAGCATCCTAGTAAATCTTTTCTGCACTCTTTCTAGTTTAATAATATCCTTTCTATAATAGGGTGACCAGAACTGTACACAGTATTCCAAGTGTGGCCTTACTAATGTCTTGTACAACTTCAACAAGACATCCCAACTCCTGTATTCAATGTTCTGACCAATGAAACCAAGCATGCTGAATGCCTTCTTCACCACCCTATCCACCTGTGACTCCACTTTCAAGGAGCTATGAATCTGTACTCCCAGATCTCTTTGTTCTATAACTCTCCCCAACGCCCTACCATTAACGGAGTAGGTCCTGGCCCGATTCGATCTACCAAAATGCATCACCTCACATTTATCTAAATTAAACTCCATCTGCCATTCATCGGCCCACTGGCCCAATTTATCAAGATCCCGTTGCAATCCTAGATATCTTCTTCTGCTTCAAAGATTTAGCCAATTTTCTTTTAAATAATGCAATGTTCTCTGCCTCATCCACTTCCTGTGACAAAGCATTCCATTCTCCAGCAACCCGCTGCATAAAGACATTTCTTCTAATTTCAGTCGTCACGTTTTAGTGACAATTTTAAATTGATGGCCCCTCATCACTCACCCCCCAACCAAAGGATATAATCTTTCCCTAATCACTATCAAAGTCCTTTATATTTTTTTAAAACCTCTATTAAATCTCCTCTGAGCCTTTGCTGCTCCAATAGAAATAGTCCCAGTGTCTCAAGTCTTTCCTCACAACTATCGTTTTCCCATCCCCGGCATCATCCTGGTGAATCTACGCTGTCGTTCTAATGGCTTTAATGTCCTTTTTACAATGGCATACCCAAAACTGCATCCTGTATACTACATTTTTCCTATCCAATGTTTTGTTCAAATTTAGTTGTCAGCCATGGCTCAGTGGCAGCACTCACCCCTCTGAGTCAGAAGGTTGTGGGTTCAAGTCCCAATACACATGGCATCACTACTGTTGATTTAATAGGTTAAGTCTCTGAGCCAGTGAGAACGGAGCAGTGTAACAGTACTGGGAAATAACGTATGTGCAAGGTCACAATAGGACGATATGACAACACTGAAAGAAAGAGGACAACGACTACTGACAACTCGCCAGAGTGTCCCCAGAAGCAAAGCTCGAACATCCCAGAGGAAGGCAGAAGTGCCCAATGCCACAGCAGCCAATCTACTAAAAAAATCGTACATCATATGCTCATGGCACAAAGGAATCGATTGAATACTGGAACTTACCAGTAATATGTTAAATACAGACTTTGAACTAACTTTAAAGCCATTATACAATCTTGGAGATCAAAAGTAGAATCATAGAAAGGTTACAGCATGGAAGGAGGCCATTCGGCCCATCGACTCCGTGCCGGCTCCATGCAAGAGCAATCCAGTTCGTCCCACTCCCCCTCCCTATCCCTATCCCCATAGCCCTGCAATTTATTTCCTTTCAAGTACTTATCCAGTTCCCTTTTGAAAGCCACAATTGAATCTGCCTCAACCACCCACTCTGGCAGTGCATTCCAGATCCCAACCACTCGCTGTGTAAAAAAATTTTTCCTCATGTCACTTTTGGTTCTTTTGCCAATCACCTTAAATCTATGTCCTCTGGATCTTGACCCTTCCGCCAATGGGAACAGTTTCTCTCTATCTACTCTATCTAGACCCTTCATAATTTTAACTACCTCTATCAACTCTCCTCTCAACCATCTCTGCTCCAAGGAGGAGAACAAGCCCAGCTTCTCCAATCTATCCACATAACTAAAGTCCCTCATCCCTGGAATCATTCGAGTAAATCTTTTCTACATCTTCTCTAAGGCCTTTACATCTTTCCTAAAGTGCAGTGCCCAGAACTGGACACAATACTCCACTTGTGATCAAACCAGTGTTTTATGAAGGTTCATCATGACGTCCTTGCTTTTGTACTCTATGCCTCTATTTATAAAGCCCAGGATTCTGTAACTGCTTTCTCAACCTGCCCTGCCATCTTCAACAATTTGTGCACATATACCCCCAGATCTCTCTGTTCCTGCACCCCTTTTAGAATTGTGCCATCTAGTTTACATTGCCTCTCCTCATTCTTCCTACCAAAATATATCACTTTGCATTTTTCTGCGTTAGTAGCTGTTAATCTATTAAGAAAACCCAGCTAATGCTACAATATTGTGCAACACTTAAATTACTGTTATGCTTATGATGGTTTAGGTACTTCTGGATGGATAGTTCATATTAATCCTTTTATCATCATCTTTAATGTGGGGGATGGAAAAGAGGCCAGAGTTGGAGGAACACAGAGTTCTTGGAGGATTTTAGGGCTGGAGGAGGTTACAGAGATTGGCATGAATGAGGCCATGGAGGGATTTGAACATGAGGATGGGAATTTTAAAATGGAAGGGTAATGAATTAAGCTTCTGTGAAGTGCCTTGAGATGTTTTTCTATGTTAAAGGTGCTACATAAATACAAGTTGTTAACATGCTCACTGCCTATGTATTGATCAATTAATTAGTGACTGACATGGTCCTGCCACAGCCCTGTTGGAAAAAAATCGAGGCTAAATTTACTGAATTTATCAATTAATGGTTGGCCTGGTGTCATGAAGCGTGACTGCATTTGTTGAAACCGTGTTTATTTATTTAATTCCTGGCTGGCTTGTCACTCCCAAAGTTCGTATTCAGGGTTGAGTTATTTGTTTCTTTAGCTACCGACTGGCGTGCTGCCCCCAAAGAATGATTCTATCCTGGTCTGCTCCCATCAAAGACTGATGAATTTATTTGGCTGCACTGAGAGCAGAAAAAGCTTTAGTTGGAGGTAGAGACATCAGCTGGACAAAATGGCGGGTGGATCTGGACGACTCACACCAGCATATCACCTAGTGGTGAAAGGTCTGTAAGTACACCACAATGACACATAGTGGGCAGAGGTGTGGAATCACATTGTGACAGGCAAATGTTTACACAGAATTTTCCATAATGGATGTTGACACATAATTTTTCCATTATAAATGTCGCCATAACAGCATTACTCAAAATTATGGCACAGGAAGTAAGGGCAATATGGACTGGAAGTACACTCAGTTGCAAGACCTTTAATATGTTATAGATTTATTTTTTGTTGGGCAGGATTTAATGTTAATCTTTCTCAATACCAAACTGATATTAGATCAACTGCCGTTATACTGGACATTTGGCATCATTCGCCAGCTGTGCAATGTGACACATTTTTAGGATGTTCCATGTAATTATGGTGATCATGTCACCTGTTCCCTTTTAATTATACATGAATTACTTCAAACTTGTACCATATAGTACTTAAAAGGTAATGAATTTTCTTCAGGTATTTCAAACGACATCATGCTGTTACTAATGTTGCATAGTTCATCAGGATGTTATACTGCTATAAAAAAGTTACAATTTGAAGTCTGGCGCGTAACATAAGGAGCTCTTTCGTATGTACAAGGAGAAACTTGAACATCAATACAACATTTTGAACAACATTTATTCTCCAAATGCACTTAAGACAAACATTCAAAAAACAATTGCTCACTGTTCACATTTTAGAGGGCAAAAGTTATCCACAATTCAAAAGAGTTTCTACTGTACAAGGAAATGGGTTAAAATTAGATTCAGGCTTTGGTTAGTGTTCTGGGAGAAATTGATGGTCATTGGGCTGAATCTTGCTGGAAAAATAACAGTGTGTTGATGATGCACACCATTATTGGCCAGCAAGTTCAGGGGGTTAAGAAATACGCCATGAGTTGTGAATCTCCTGAACTTGCTGGTCGAATTATGCTGCTCCACCGTTTCGCACAAACGGCATCTTGCCCTTAGCCCACCCGTTATTTATAAGTAATTGCTGAATTTGCACATTAATTGTCCATTAAACTTGCCGGAAAAAGTTAGGGCTGGTGATTAAGAGCTTCAGTACCATTTTAATTTGTAATGCAATGCCAATTTGTAATGCAATGCCAATCAACCTCTCAAGCCCAGAAAGGGAACAATTAAAACTCTTCAATCTCATTCCTGCATGTAGTAAATTCATCTTGAAGATTTTTAAAATGCCAATTTTTAAATTTCTTACTTTTCCTTTTTCTCCTCTCTTAATCCAATCTTTCTTTCCCTCCCGGATTTGACTCTACTTCACCCTCCTTCTCCATCATTCCTCTGTTTCTTTCACAATCCCTAAATCTCTTTGGTTCAGGAGATGGACTGTTGGTCCCACAGTTCACTAAGGTCCCAGATGCCCCGTTATCAGCTCGCACTCAGCAAGTTACGGTGCAAAAAAGTTTCCAGCTGAAGGTGCAGGAAAAAGTTTAACTGACAACGTACGCTGTGAGATGCCCCGCTCCATCAAGATTTGGCCCATCATGTACCAACACATGGCCAAAAAAACTGGTAACACTGGTATTGTTTTTTGATTTTTACACCAGATCTTCTTCTCGAGTACACCACTTCTGTAAGCAGACCTCCCATCCCCTACAAATCAGAGTATGCCCTTAACCTGCCCAATATCTAGATAAATATAGTGAGGCCCAGGAATAAAAATGAGAAGCTTTGCCACTGAAGTCCAGCTTACTAGAATGGATCGCATGTCACCAGATAATCCGATCTTTAGTGGGCGGAAAAATATACAATCCATCAGAGTGTGGCTCAGGCTATAAGCCAACAGAATAAGTGTAATTAACATTAAACTGGTAAACAAACAATATTCAGTTCAACCAGCATATTTATAGTCATTATAATCTTTACCACTTCTCCTCCAAATGTCCAAACAACAGTTATTTCTCCTGCGCTCTCAAAATAAAACTGATTTTTGCAGCACACTTGCTCACTTTTTACAAGGCAAAATGTGACTGAGGTATTAATCCCTGCTGGCTTCAGCCTGACTACTAACTGTGATAAAGTCAACCAAACTCATATCATTCAAAATCCTTTGAAGATGCCCTGAAACAAAGATCATTAAAAAAAAACTGTATCCCTCGTAACTACATTAGGTGTTCAGCCATTCACGGGATTCAAACACAGACAATACTTGTGAACCAGGCCTCAACTGCTTGTGGGTCAGTGAATTCAAACTGAATAGCTTGGCCATTTAAACATAGTAACATAATCAAGCCACCTAGCTCCATAGCAACCACAAGTAGCACCACTGTCTGTGGATCCAGGTCCTAATACATATCAACCAGCAAGAGTTCATTCCCTGAGTTGTACTTGGTTTTATTCCTGAAGGTACCATAACAAAAGAGAAGCCAATATTACAATCGTAGGACAAAACTAATTCATTCAGTCACATAAAACCCGTAACGTTGGTTGTTATGTGACCCTGCAGCAACTTCCTCATTGAGTTCACTAGTTTCTAATATTAAGAGTGACAATGGTACTGCAATCATCACGAAAACCCATCATTTGTACAGGGAGCCACTTTATATGGAAATCCAAGTTTTACTCTCATTAAACATGCTTAATATCAGTTTTCCCAACTCCTTTAACTTCTGTTCCTTCCTGTCTCCTAGCAGAAAAAGTGGACTTTTATTGATTATAAATTACAGTCCTCATTTTCTCCAGAGTTGACAACTCAAAGAGCTTGTCCTTCATTCAGCATCTCTCCAAAACATCCTGATGATCATGTGGGGAATCCCAGGCACAAACTGATTTCCTAGCATTCTATAGTGCAAGTAAAGAACATCAATCTATATTCAGAATAGGCTCACTTTAGGTGTTAGTTCCTTTAATAAAATTTAAATAATTTAACAATTTGTTAATGTGCATTTTTGACAGAAACCAAACTCAGGATTTAGTTACTAACTCAGGTTCTTGGAAATAGGGCAAGAATGGTCACCTGTAGTATTTTCTGGGTACTTTGTCCTTTTTAAAAAAAAATAAAAGAAAAATGTAGGCTCCTGTGATGTTAACCTAAACTCATGATAGGATACCCTACCACATTGTAATAATGATTCCAAAATGGTAATCTCGACAAAGTCATGGAAGAGCTCACATCAATAAATATCTGAAACTTTAAATGTACATGGAATGTTCAAAGTTTCAGCACCAGAGTTGGCCTAAAAACAAACAAAAATTAAAACCCATCTTCCATGTAATGTCAGGCACAACAAAACAGTGAGCAAAATTCCTGCTCATTGAAATAATGATCATTTCTATTCTTTTTAAATATATATGTAGTCTTATAAGCCAAACATTTTTCAGAAAATTATGTATCAAAGCTACACTCAATATCAATGTAGATCACCGACTGCATCACATGTAAAAGAAAAGCAACTGTTTTCCTCGCAAGGGAAATATTACCTGCTGCATTTAACACAATTGAGAGCAGTGCATGGCTAGCGTAGATTTCATTAATAGGTAAACAATTGGAATTTCCATCTTTTAAACACTGTTCAAGTTCCTGGTTTGTTACAGTGAAGAGTCACTCCTCATGATCCCAAAAGCTGATGGTTTTATAATTACAGTACAGGAGACATGTTAACTACCCTTTGTCACTATAAACATTACAAATTCAGAATAAGCAAACCCCATTTTAGGCAGGTTTAGATTTTTTTTAACTGTCTAAATGCTCTGGTATAGATTGTGACAGGCTCAACAGTACAAACTGGTGACACTGAACAAACATGGTACAGCCAGCTCATATGCGTCCTGTGTAAACCAGGAAATTAGGTAATTTTTTTAGCAAAGAGAAAGCAAGCATAGAAGAAAACTGCACTTCCCACAAGCCGCACTTCAAAAAACATCTTCCTTAATTTATTTTACTTTGTTGTGAGCTAAAACAAATGAACATCCTGTTAAAACTTGTCAAAAAGACATCAGTTGTGTAGGAAGTAGTTATATTTATTTTCTGTAACAAACGTTTTCTTTAATCATATGAAACTATTGTAAATTATAAAAGAGCGGTTTGTGCAACAGAAGGCTGTACCCCTAAATTTTCATAGCTATATTCTGGTTGTAATTCTGCATTCAATATAGTTTTGTACAAATTACAGTTGAGAATGGGTTTCAAACTTTCTAACCAACTAAACCAACACTTCTTCCTTCCTGGCAAAAGCCCCTGTGGAACTGATCCAGAGTCGTACAATAAACAGCTCTTAAGTGCTTTGCCCTGGTTATGTAATTAGCATCGGCAACTCTGGCATTTGAGCAGCCAAGTGTATGGTCTTCAATTTCCTGCAGTGAGTGGTTTTTATCACCGTCAAACCCTCCAGCTCACAAAGCTTTTCACATCATGAACCCATAAATCTCAAGATATGCTGATTCTGCAACGACCTCACTGCATTAGTGAGTAGACTGAAAACACTGGCTCACTAAAGGCTAAAAAAAAAAGTGCAAGTATTGGTAAAAATAGTGTTTTATTAAAAGTAACAAAAATGAGGAAAGCAGTTGCAATGACACGGAGGAAGGAGCAGATTAAAAAGTAAATCAGTAATGCTTTCCTGTTGTGAAAATTAATAATAAAAAGCAGACAGGATAGCAGCCTGTCGAGAGAGGCAAGAGTCCCATCACAGCGGCTGTCACCAGCCGAATCTCCCCGTCTGCTGGCTACCGCGCTCAGCCTGACAGCCAGGCCCAGTCGACACAAGTAAAAGCACTTTTACCAACAAGCTACATATTTACCACTCATTTTCCTGCCGTTTACCCCCAAACAGCGCGCGTCAGGCGAGTGGCTGACACGTAAATAACATCCTCACGGTGACGACAACCTCACACCATTTTCCGGCACAGGCCTCGCGGGGCGCATGCGTCACTTTGTCGCTTCCTGCGCATGCGCCTCAGCCCCACTTTCCCCACATCTGAGAACGGATTTTGTTGTTTGTTGCGCATGCTCGAAGAGCAGCCGAGAAACCCCAGGGGAAGCAATGCAGATTGAAAGAGTTAATTGTGTAATTCTTATTAAATGACTAGTTGCTTTACTGAAAACAAAATAAATGTTCAGCCTGAGAATCTATTCACAATACTTATGGATTGCCTTGATGAAGGTATTGCAAGTGGAATGTCCAAATTTGCAAATGATAGCAAATTGTGTGGTTAGCTGATATTTCTGAGAAAAAGAACATGAGCAACTTCCTAAAGGCCATTTCCTCCAAAGCCTTGCACATTATCGGGCTATGCAAAAAATATAGTCTTAAAAAAGCTATTGTAACCCCTCCTGAATAGATTCTATACTGTTTTCTAAACATTTATCTGATCAGTAATTGCTCTGTCTTTTTGCTTCTGTCTAAAGACATCCAAATATTAGTTTTAGCCTGAATGGTGGTGCCTGACAGTAAAAGGAGAGAGGGAAGCCAAGAATAAAAGACTGATGTAAAGGAAGAGTGGGAGATTGAATATTATTAATATAATTAATAATCATAGAAACATTGACCAAACACTGAAAATATAAAGTGTGACAGCAGTTGCAAAGGAAAATGAAATGAGTGTAAGTCCGTAAAAATAGAGGTCCAAAGAGTTGTTACAACTCTTTTCAATCCATTATTATTGAGACCACGTTGATTATTTCAGAGGGTATGGAGAAAGCAACAACTTTGAGATGTTTAAATAATGACAGATCATGAGTGTATTAATAGTAGGATAAGAAAGGTTAATGCGTGGCTGGAGCAATAGTGCAGGAGAGAGGACTTCAGATTCCTGGGGCATTGGGACCAGTTCTGGGACAGGAGGGATCTGTTCAAGATGGACGGACCGCAACAGAGCTGGGACCAATAGCCTTGGGGGGGAGGTTCGCTCGTGCTGTGGGGGAGGGTTTAAACTAATTTGGCTGGAGGTGGGCAGCAGGATGAAATATTAGAGAGGAGAAACAAGGTGCACAGAGGACTGGGAGGGACAAGTAGCTCTGGAGTAAAGAATAGTTCCGAAATAGAAGGGATCAGATGGGGGGCAAATGTGAGGCAATCGAAGATGAGTTTAGAGTGTATGTGCGTTAATGCACGTAACGTGGTAAATAAGGTTGGTGAGCTGCAGGCTCAAGTCGCCACATAGGACTAGGATATAATGGCAATAACAGGGATCTGGCTCAAAGAAGGGGAAGATTGGGTACATAATACTCCTGGCTAAAAGGTATTCAGGAAAGATAGGAAAGGAAAGAAAGGAGAGGGGTGGCAGTATTGATCAAAGAAACTATTATAGCACTGGAAAGGGATGATGTAGTTGAGGGGTCAAAGACAGAATCTATTTGGTTAGAATGAAGGAACAAGAAAGGAGCTGTTGCACTATTGGGTATATATTATAGGCCACCAAATAATGGGAAGGAAACAGAGGAGCAAATTTGCCAGCAAATTACAGAAAGATGCGAGAACTATAGAGTAGAGATAATGTGGGACTTCAATTATCCCAATAAAGACCGAGATAGTTACAGTGTAAAGGGCAAAGAGGTGGAGGAATTCCTGAAATATGTTCAAGAGAACTTTCTGGAGCAGTGTGTTTCCAGCCCAACCAGGAAAGAAACAGTGCTGGATCTAGTTCTGGGGAATGAAATGGGGCAAGTGGAGCATGTTTCAGTGCGGGTGCATTTGGGGAACAGTGATCACAATATTATTAGGTTTAGAATAGTTCTGAAAAAGGACAAGGAACATTCAAATGTGAAAATACTTAACTGGAGGAGGGAAAATTTCAGTAAGTTAAAAAGGGACCTTGCCCAGGTGGATTGGAATCAAAAATTGGTAGGCAAAACAGTAATTGAACAATGGGAGACCATCAAGGACGAGTCGGTTTGGGTACAGGGGGAACGGAAGGGCATCCAAAGCTAGAGCTCCCTGGATGACTAAAGATATAGAGGTTAAAATGAAACAGAAAAAGGAGGCTTACGTAAGGTTCATAATACAGTAGAGAACCAGGCTGAATACAGAAAGTACAGAGGAGATCTAAAAAAGGAAATAAGAGGAGCAAAGAGAGAGTATGAGAATAGATTTGCAGCTAATATAAAAGGGAACCCAATAGTCTTTTAGAAACATATAAATAGTAAAAGGATAGTCAAAGGAAAGGTGGGACCAATTGGAGACCAAAAAGAGGGTATGGCTGAGGTATGAAATGAATACTTCACATCGGTCTTGAATAGAGAAGAGGATCCTGCCATTGTAGCAGGAGGTAGTAGCGATATTGGATAGGATTATAATAGATAAAGAGGTACTTTAAAGATTGGCAGGACACAAAGTAGAAAAGTCACCCGGTCCAGGTGGGATGCATCCTATGTTATTGAGGGAGATAAGGGTGGAAATTGCAGAGGCTCTGCCCACAATCTTCCAATCCTCCTTAGATATGGGGATGGTGCCAGAGGACTGGAGGATTGCAAATGTTACACCCCTGTTCAAAAAAGTGGAGTGGGATAAACCCAGCTATTATAGGCCAGTCAGCCTAACATCAGTGGTGAGGAAACCTTTAGAGACAAGGATTAAAGAGACAGTGGAAGTGTGGATACAAAATTGGCTAGGGGACAGAAAGCAGAGAGTAGTGGTGAATGGTCATTTTTCAGACTGCAGGGAGATATACAGTGATGTTGCCCAAGGGTCAGTATTAGGACCACTGCTCTTTTTTATATATATTAGTGACCTAGACTTGGGTATAGAGGGTACAATTTCAAAGTTTGCAGATAACACAAAACTCGGAAATGTAGTAAACAATTTGGAGGATAGTAACAGACTTCATGAGGACATAGACAGACTGGTGAAATGGGCAGACACATGACAGATGAAATTTAATACTGAGAAGTGTGAAATGACACATTTTGTTAGGAACAATGAGGAGAAGGGATGCAGGAACAGGGAGACCTGGGGGTGCACTTACACAAATCTTTGAAGGTGGCAGGACAAGTAGAGAAGTCTGTTAAAAAAAGCATATGGGATCCTGAGCTTTATTAATAGAGGCATAGAGCACAAAAGCAAGGAAGTTGTGTTAAACCTTTATAAAAAACTGGTTAGGCCTCAGCTAGTGTATTATGTTCAGTTTTGGGCACCACACTTTAAGAAAGATGTCAAGGCCTTAGAGAAACCCCCCATGATTAATATTTTCTGCTTTTTTACTCATATATTTGCCTACATTTTTCTTCATCCACTTCCTTTTCCACTATTTTTATTGTGGTTTGTAGTATACCCCAAATAATGTGACCAATCCCTTTACAGAGGTTCAATGAGAAGGACCACCACCACTTTCTCAGGGCAAGTAAGGATGGGCAATAAATGCAACCTTGCCAGTGTCACCCACATCCTGAGATCAAAATCTGATAATTCTCATAATCCTGGTCCTCACCAGGCTCCAATGGCTCCTTGAATGCTGACAAATTAATTTCAAAATCTTTATCTTCACCTTCAAATGCTTCCATAGACTCATCCTACTCTACTTCAGTCATTTCCTTTGTGACCATGCTCATATTCTTTTCTTCTCAGACATTGGTTGATGACCTGTTCTCCGTAAGTGGCCACTTTTTCATACACGATGTCCTGCCCTCTGGATCTCTCTCCAAAAATCCTTGTTTTACCTTCTCCCTCCCTGCTAAGACTTTTCTTTTCAGCCATGCACCTTATTCCCATTATGCCTATTCTGTTCCCTACCGCTCAGTGTCCATTTTATTCTCCAACCTGTAAAACGCTCTGGGAGATCTTACCAATGTGAACAGTGCTATTGAAATGCAAACTGTTGTTGATAAACACACTCCGACCACCTTGCTAAATCATTGTTTCTAGGGAATTTATTTGCAGCCAGTACTACATGATAATATTTATCTTCCCTATTGCCACCCTCATGCAGTTTCACGCTGACAAATAAATGATGTTTCCTTAATTAGCTGGGCCATCTTGTGAAAGACTCCATTTGGAAGTGGAGCCACTTTCACATGGAGAGAAAAAAAGAGGTAAATCAGCTCGGTGCTCATTGAAGAGTGCCCAGGTCAGGAGTCTCATTCGCAGATGTACAGGGGGAAATTACCAGCCTCTCTTTTAACTGGGTAATAATGCATGTCACAGAGGCAACTAAAATAAGATTAAAAAACTGGAAAAGAAATGGAAGGTGGGGGGGGGTAGTATTTATTAAAAAAATCTTACTTTGGTTTCTGGCCTTCAATTATTGGTAAAACAAACACTCAAATAGAAACGATGGGAACTACAGACCAGTGAGCCTGACATCTGTAGTGGGTAAGTTGTTAGAGGGTATTCTGAGGGACAGGATCTACAGGCATTTGGAGAGGCAGGGACTAATTAGGAACAGTCAGCATGGTTTTGTGAGAGGAAAATCATGTCTCACGAATTTGATTGAGTTTTTTGAAGGGGTAACCAAGAAGATAGATGAGGGCTGTGCAGTAGACGTGGTCTACATGGACTTCAGCAAAGCATTTGACAAGGTACCGCATGGTAGGTTGTTACATAAGGTTAAATCTCACGGGATCCAAGGTGAGGTAGCCAATTGGATACAAAATTGGCTTGACGACAGAAGACAGAGGGTGGTTGTAGAGGGTTGTTTTTCAAACTGGATGCCTGTGTCCAGCGGTGTGCCTCAGGGATCGGTGCTGGGTCCGCTGTTATTTGTTATTTATATTAATGATTTGGATGAGAATTTAGGAGGCATGGTTAGTAAGTTTGCAGATGACACCAAGATTGGTGGCATTGTGGACAGTGAAGAAGGTTATCTGGGATTGCAACGGGATCTTGATCAATTGGGCCAGTGGGCCGATGAATGGCAGATGGAGTTTAATTTAGATAAATGTGAGGTGATGCATTTTGGTAGATCGAATCGGGCCAGGACCTACTCCGTTAATGGTAGGGCGTTGGGGAGAGTTATAGAACAAAGAGATCTAGGAGTACAGGTTCATAGCTCCTTGAAAGTGGAGTCACAGGTGGATAGGGTGGTGAAGAAGGCATTCGGCATGCTTGGTTTCATTGGTCAGAACATTGAATGCAGGAGTTGGGATGTCTTGTTGAAGTTGTACAGGGCATTGGTGAGGCCACACTTGGAGTACTGTGTACAGTTCTGGTCACCCTATTATAGAAAGGATATTATTAAACTAGAAAGAGTGCAGAAAAGATTTACCAGGATGCTACCAGGACTTGATGGTTTGACTTACAGGGAGAGGTTAGACAGACTGGGACTTTTTTCCCTGGAGAGTAGGAGGTTAAGGGGTGATCTTATAGAAGTCTATAAAATAATGAGGGGCATAGATAAGGTCGATAGTCAAAATCTTTTCCCAAAGGTAGGGGAGTCTATAACGAGGGGGCATAGATTTAAGGTGAGAGGGGAGAGATACAAAAGGGTCCAGAGGGGCAATTTTTTCACTCAAAGGGTGGTGAGTGTCTGGAACGAGCTGCCAGAGGCAGTAGTAGAGGCAGGTACAATTTTGTCTTTTAAAAAGCATTTGGACAGTTACATGGGTAAGATGGGTATAGAGGGATATGGGCCAAGTGCAGGCAATTGGGACTAGCTTAGTGGTATAAACTGGGCGACATGGACATGTTGGGCCGAAGGGCCTGTTTCCATGTTGTAACTTCTATGATTCTATGATTCTATGAAACGTTCAATTGTAAAATCATGTGACTTTTAAAAAAAGAGATTAACAATCTTCAATCTCAGTACAAAGTCCTTCATTGTGTTCTTGTGCAGTAATTGGTGCTGTACAATATATTTTGAAATGATAAGAACTTCCCATTTTTAATTAATCATTTATAAATAAAAAAATAAAACTAATAAAAAAAATGTCTTTGCAAAAAAGGAACATAACACTAGATTAGAAACCATGGTGATTTGCTAGTGCAACAGAAATTTACAATTTCTGAATTATAGTAAAAAGTCTATTTTTTAATTACTGTATAAATCAAGTGTAATTTTTAGAATGCAGTATGAAGTTATTCCTGTAGTATAATATCAAAGTTTCATAAATACAGCATTTACAGTTCCCCATGAACTTGTCCACTTTGGCGGGAGGAGTAGAGAAGCAGTATATTGTTTGAATGGAGAGAGATTGCAGAACTCTGAGGTGCAGAGGGATCTGGGTGTCCTGGTGCATGAATCGCGGAGGGTTGGTATGCAGGTGCAGCGGGTGATTAGGAAGGCAAATGGAATGTTAAAGTAGAGATGTTTTGCTACAGGGCACTGGTGAGACCACATCTAGAGTGCTGTGTGCAGTTTTGGTCTCCTTATTTAGGAAGGGGCATGACTGCTTTGGAGGCGGTTCGGAGAGGGTTCACTTGACTGATTCCTGGGATGAGGGAGTTATCTTGTGAGGAAGGGTTGACAAGATGGGCCTGTATACACTGGAGTTTAGAAGAATGAGAGGTGATCTTATTGAAATATATATATGAGATCCTGGGGGGACTGGAAGGGGTGGATCCTGGGAGGATGGTTCCCCTTGTGGGAGAGATGAGAACTGGGGGCCACAGTTTAAAAATAAGGGGTCTCCCATTTAAGACGGAGCTGAGGAGAATTTTTTTCTCTCTGAGTCTGTGGAACTCCCTTCCCCAGAGAGCGGTGGTGGCAGGATCATTGAATATTTTTAAGGCTGAGTTAGATAGATTCCTGATTAAGAAGGGAGTCAAAGGTTATAGTAGGGTTGAGGTCGCAATCAGATCAGCCATGATCTTATCAAATGGCAGAGCAGGCTCGAGGGGCTGAATGGCCTATTCCTGCTCTTAATTCGTATGTTCGTATGTAACCTATTGGTTCTTAAGTGGGTGAAGGTGTGTGGCATAGTCCGAGTACTCACAGGCATACAAATATGGCATACAATTTTATTCTACAGTGGCTCCATTTGGGTAAAGATGTCTAATCGTTGGTAGAATCCAGCCCGTTTAGCAATTTTATGCCATAATTCCAGTGCTAGTTTCCTTTGAGCTGAGGCAGCGTGTTTGCACAGCAGCCATCTCCAGTTATAAATTCTAAGTAATGTTTGATCAATGGGTGAGAAGCATGACTGGGGCCAAGACAAAGACATAAGATAACTGGAAATAACACCTAGCTGCACCCATGATTTTTTAACATCCTAGGTTTATTATTTTGCAGATGCTGATTAAATGCTAATAGCATCGCACCAACATCTCACATTCCTAATTCTGGAATTTATGCTTGTACGGGGTGGTAGGGTCCAATTCTGCAATTTTAGCTCAGTGAGAATTGGGGAATTTCTCGGGGCTGGGGGGGTGGGGGTTTCTGGTTCTGCAATTAACACTCAGTTAGGGAAGAGGATTGTGTAATTTATGATCAAGGGAGGGCAATTGTACAATTTATGCTCATTGGGGGAGTTGCAGAATTTCTGATCGGAGGGCAATGATTTCAGAACTTAAGCTCAGTGGTGCGAGGTTGATTGTAGACTTTATGCTCAGTGAGGGGGAGTTGATCATTTCTTGAATCCAAACAAGTGGCCATTTCTTAGGCCAAGTTTAAGGTGGTAGGCAACGTTAGTGTTCAGCAAGCAAAGGCAGGTTGCCGATTTCGCAAGAAGGTTTGCTGGGAATGGGAAACTTAACATGGTTGACTTTGAGAATTAAAACAAATATGTTAACATTAACCTGTTTTCCAACAGCATTGCTTCTCAGTATATTGGAAGGGAATGGACCAGTGAGCAGAAGACGACAGAAGATTATGATTAAAAATTAAACTGTTTAAGCCTTTAACAGACTATTTTATTTTTACCTTGAGGAACCTCAGCTGAAAATTCAAGATAAAAGCTACTGCAGAGCCATCTGCAATTGTGCAATTAGTGTGACAAGTCTATGTAAGTGTTTTTCATTATAATGTGAACATAGGAATTTATAATGGAAAAAATGGCACAAAAATTGAGAAAAAAATGTGACAACAGGAAGTGAAGTGGTGCAAACAGGAAGAATATGCAAATAAGATTTAATATATTATACACAAATACATATTTCTATTAGTAGTTGAATCTTAGTGGTACAGACATCTTGGATCTAAAGAATGTTTGAAACTTTGAAATGGCTAATTGAGGAAAAGAGTGGGACAGGAGAAGTATAACAAAAACTATGATTTTTGACCCTTGCAGTTACAAATACATCAATGCATCCCATTTTGTTATCATGAGAACTGTGTCCTTCAGCTACTCACCAGCTTTTACAGTAATTTAAAATACTGAAGTGTCTGCAATGCTGACGTGTCTATATATATATATTAAAAAAACATAGAAATTAACAATTTTATTTGTGAAACAACATATTTCTAGATCATGTAAATGTCCAAATGTAAGCATGAAGCAAAATAATACATCATATTAGGCACTAAAATAAATTTCACAACTTTAAACTACTATAAAAGCTGATGAGTTGAAAGACATGGGGCATCATTTTAGCACCCGCTATCGGGTGCGTTCCTGGTGGGGGGGGCTCTGAAAATCGGGGAATCCCGGAGCGGGACCGGAGCCCGGCTCCAACCCGCCCACTTCCGGGTTCCCCACTGACGCGCCGGCATGTGCACGCAACCCCTACATGTGGGAATCCCGCAGGCAGTTAAAGCCAGCGGGGTTCCACTTAACAGTATTTACCTTGGTATTTCAGGTCATTAACAGACCTGATTAAGTGAATATGTGAGGAGGGGTGGGATTTTATTGACAACTGGGACTCTTTCCCGTACTGGGGGGAAACACTCCCATTTCAAATGGACCTGTTGCAGCTGTCAGCCTGTGGCAGCTGCAAAGGTCCATTTGACAGGTGGGGGCGGGGGAGACCCTCACTCATTGCAGGAGGCCACTCTGTCACTTGGGACAAAGTTTGGCCTCCACCACCCTCCTCCTGACAAGAAAATTCACCAACTTGCACACTTACCCCAGGGTCCAGAGACATGTACCGACCTTGCGGACCCCCTCAGATGTACATCTTCTGGATGGGGGCCACCGTAGCTGCAGTCATGACCTCCTCGGAGGGCGAACAGCATCACCAGTCTCACCAGCCTCGCCGTCCACCTCTGACACGTGGTGCTCCACAACAGAGTCCTGTGACACATCCACCTGTACAGCAGGAGGGGGGGCAACCGCAGAGAGAGATGCGTCGCAGAGGGCACTACCCTCGCCACAGGGTCCATAGACCGAGGCTCAGCTTCCTGGACCTCTCTGAGCAGCAGTGCACACGGAGGCTCAGAGTCACTCGACATGTAGTCGTGGACATCTGCAGCCTCCTTCATGCCGAGCTGCTCCCGGTTGTCCAGAGCACCATCTTCTTACCTGTCGCTGTCAAAGTCACCACTGCCCTCAACAACTTCTCCTCCGCATCCTTCCAGGGTGCCACCGGGGATATCGCCGATGTCTCTCAGTCGTCTGCACAAAAGAGCCCTGCAAATACACCTACACCCAGTCTGCAGTGACACAATGGGTGGCATCAGTTGTGGGTCTTCATAGTGATCCTCAGGAAAGGGCATTATTGCACAAACCAGACAAGATTTGCAAAGACGTAGCAGTAGTGGTGCCAATATATGTAATGTGAGTTGGTCAGAAATTCAATATAAGTAACAACCATGACAAACCCTCAAACAGCGTTGTGCATCCCCTTCATACTCACGACACATTTGCCTTACGCTGCCTACTGCACATATGTGATGCAGACCCTGTGGCTGCAGCACAGGTAGCGGCAGGTTGAGTGAGGCTGACTGTGGAAGAGATGCACGAGAGGGTGAGTATGAGATAGAGCCATGAGATTGTATGAGGATTGGGTTGAGTGGTAGTGGCGGGATAAGTACTGGCGCGGTGAGTAAGTGCAGGTAAGATGAGGATGAGGTTTGAGTGGGTATGAGGGGTGATGTGACAGAGTAGTGTTGGCAGTGCAGAAGGAGATGTGGGGTGGGGCGGTAATGTGGCAGATGGAGTGTAGGGGAATGAGTAAGTGTACTCACTTTGGCTGCACTGTATGCAGGTGGGCGATATGTTGGTGGTGCAGGTGACCTCCTCTGCCACCTTAAGCCAGGCCTTCCTGGTGGCAGAGGCAGGCCGCTTCCTCCCGCCCACTGGGGGGAAGATCTCTGTCCTCCCCCTCCTCCTCACCCCATCTAATGATACCTGGAGTGAGGCACCATTAAACTGGGAGCAGCCTTCCCCCTGGGCTGCTCCATGCTGTAATTTTTCCTATTTGTTGCACCATCCGTCAGTGGAGGACTGCCCCTTTAAAAAGAGCTCCTCCAGCTAACAGCGCTTACTGCACATGCGCAGCCCGCCTGACGTGCAGATCAGCAGTGGGGAACCTGGAACAACAGGTAAGTGGATCCAATTAGGCTGCGATCGCGCGGGGGGCAGACTAATTTCACCGGGTGCGTTACCCACGCGTCCAATAGCCCCCCCGCCGCGAACCCGCAGCCCTGCTAACATCAAGCCCATGGTTCTCAAAATATCTGTAACTGCAGGGGTTATAACTTAGTTTTTATCACAATTCTTTCCCCTCCCACTTCTCCTTTTGTCCCATTTAGGCCTATTGAGTACACTAAATGTGTTCACCTCTTGGTACACCAAAAAAAATAATTCCAAATAAAAAGCTGTGTACTCCTATATAGCATACCTACCTTTCCTTCTGATCTGTAAAATAACAGTGCTGACTACATCAATAAGGCAGTTCCATATATTTTCATTTTAAAAAATAGTATTGCTATTATGGAAAAATTCCTCTTCCATCCTTTGTGGTTTGTGTTTGTTTGGTGCTTATACTCAAGGAATGTAGGAATTACAGCGTGACTAACACCAAAATACTGTGTAATACTTTAATTTGCATCAACTATAACTATCAACAAATTAGTATCAAAAGGCAGGCTTATATTTACACTAATTTCCGATCACTTGGCTCTTCAGGTGTACATTCAGATTCACTAAGATATCTTTCAGTAACATTTCTGCAGAGACCTACCAGTCAGAAAATCCGCAGTTTTGAAAGTCTGTCCCTACTGCTGAGATTACTACATCTTTTGATAACCACACCATTCTACAGTTTTGGTTGTGACAAGAACTGTCGCTCCTTCTTCAGTAGCTGGTAAAGGAAGTGAAGCATCACAGTCACAGTTCTCCTGAGCACCTGCTGTCAATTGCTTCATTTCATTTCCTTGATCTGTGCAATTGGAAACTCCAAACTCCACAAACAGTGCTGATTGTTGATTCCTTGCAGAAGAGAATGCCTGTATATCGGGGGATATATCTTCAGCCAGAGTGTTTTCCTTGAAACTTGAAACAATGACATTGCTATCGAATGTAACATCTGCAATTTTAATTATAAATAAATACATAAATTAAAATAATGGCCATGTAATATAAATTGGGAAATATGCAACTGTTATAAAAAAATAAGCAAATCCCTACAATCTTATCTTTATATGAACAATTCAGCCAACCACGGTTAAGAAGAGGGCCATTAGATCAATACCTAGTTTAAACCCCTTATCTATAAAGATAGGCTCAGAAAGTTGGGTCTTTTTACTCTAGAAAAACATAGACTACGGGGTGATTAGATAGAAGTATTTAAAATGATGAAGGGACTAGGCCAGGTCCATGTCCATGTGGATAGATTATTTGAATTAGATAGGTTAGAGAGAATGAGGGGAAATGTGTATAACTTACATAAGTACAGAACTAGGTTAGATGTCAGGAGGTTTTTCCTTTCGCAGAGGATCATAGACCTTTGACATAAGCTGCCAGCTCATGCAGTGAGTGCGCGTTCGCAGAAAACATTCAAAACGGAGTTGGACGAGTTCACTGTGTACAAAAGGGAGGTGGGATGTTGGGTGATGTACCTCATGATCAATGTTATCTTCTGGAGCTCGTTTTTGATTGTATTTGGAAGTTGGAGAGTCATTTCCCAGAATTCTATTTTCGCTGAATTGGCCCAGGGTTTTTTTTAAACCTGATTTTTTTCCTCTCCGAGAAGATTACATAATCACTCGTGACTGGAGGGTGCAGAGCATTGAGTGTCATGATGCTTAGTTGCAAGATGAATGTATGGGATAAGCTTATTGCTGTAGCTGGTCTTTTTTATCCCTCTTTTTTGTGTGTTTGTAAGAAAAATTCACACACTGCCATCGATGTGGAAACATGACATCCCTGTTGCAGGACAGTGATGATAATTTATTCAAGATCTGTTAGTTACTCAATGATGAGTATTATCTTCAAATACACAATGCAGTGCCATATATACAGAATATATGCACCAGTGAGGGAGAATCAGATCTTTTGAAAAGGAAAGTTACATTTCTATATTTGACAAAATTAGGCAAGAAAAAAAAATCATGACAAGTTTTTCATGTTTGACATCTTACATAAACTTAGCAATTTCTAAAATTGCAATATTAGTATCTAATATGTTAAAAGGTGACATAGTCTGGTCCAACTAAGATCAAGTTCAACTTTCTGATCATTTACTGTACAGTTCACTTTTGTTGCAACATTGTAGATATACCCAACAGAAAGTGGTTTCATAATGCTTCAAACTTAGTGCCCAATCCATAAGTGGCTTTAGTTGATCTAACCTTTTATTTAATTCTTTATTATAAAATTGAATATTCTAAAATGATAGCATTTAATTCAAATTTTGAAGTCAGAAACACTTTTCAGTTATTTTTTCCAATCTGATCATTTCTAATTTAGTTTAAAAATGTACTTAGAGTTACCACATGGTTCATCAGTAGAAATCCAAACAATTTACCATCACCTGTAGATTTAAATGGTGTACTTGCTTTCCTTTGATGCAATTTTCGAATGACAACAGTGAATACAATCAATGTTACAGTTAAAAGTGGAAGTAATCCAATAATAATCCAAGAGTTTCTAATTGTCTCATTACTCCAAGTAGACATGGAAGATACTGGAGTATCTGTGAATAAAAAAAAAACACATTTAGACAGGAGTTATATTGGAATGTAAGTCTCCATTGTTCCTTTATTATCCAGGAATACTGTAATGATAATTTCACATCGCAGACAATTAAATCAAATTCTTCAAATGCAAAAGAATTTCAAATAATTTCAAATTCCAGCTGAGAATAATTTCCAATAAATCTTTTAAATATATTCTGTTGCAACAGTACCGATGTCTGTTATTAATACTGTGATGAATTCCTCATTTTAGGTCTCTTCCTTGCCATTCTCTCTCTATTAGGCCTCTGCAAGAACAGCTTTTATTGGTGGTGCTTGGAGGTGTCCAAGATGATCAGGGTAACCTGTCCTCAAATTACCCTGTGGGGAAGTAACTCCCTTCTGCAAATTCCCTTGTTCTGTTGACATGGTCACGATCCAGAACTCAGTACAATCCCCCCATCACTTATGCTGCCCACGCTTATCATGGACAGCTGCCTATATCAGGCAAATGGCGCTAACCATTTTTCACAATCAGCACCAAGTCTACACTTTCCAACTGCCTCCTGTAGCTGTTAACAGTGTGAATAGCTGATGGAGACTTCAGGCAGCTTCGATCAGCTGTTAACAACGACAGAAGGCAGTCGAAAGTGGAAATTTCGGGTAACTTCATTATGATGGTTTTACTGTCCACTGCCTATAGTAGGCAAATTGCCTCAGCACCAACACGCCCGCTATATGCGGTGGAGACTGTACAGGATAGAATTGTTCTGATCATTGTGTGCACTGACATTTTAAGTGCGTTGAAGAAGATTTTTTTCTGGTGTATCCAGTCAAAACGTAAATACGTTGAAAATCCATTTACAATTTTGTGAGAAATACTGAACAGAGGAAAACTTTAAAAATCTCATTTACTCGTGACTTTACTTCACAAACTTACATTTACATACAGTGACCGATGGTGGAGAATGGTGAATTTGATATTACTCCACTACATACCATGTTGAACCATCAGCATGTTCGTCACTTAAATTAACATTTATTTGTTTTCCTGCATAGTTTTTATTGATCTAATTGTTCGAATATGAACTGCAGTACTGCCGGCATCTGAGAAGAACTGACTGAGAGGAATTACTAATTTGGACAGTCTGAGGGATATAAATTAACACACACAAGATTGTTGAAGTGCTTTACAGTAACAACAATCTGCACTGAAGCTAATTCAGACCATCACACTAATGGGTTAAATAATTCTTTCCAAACATGTCTCCAACGTTGTCAAGACTCACCACATACAAATTATTTAATTAGAAAATCACCAAAGATGGACAAAAAAAATCAAAATAACAATTTTAACATCCTTTTTGTTTAACAGTTTTGTTTTTAAAAGGTGTCCAGGTGAAGAGAGTTTCTGCTTAAGAATGTATCTGCTTGAATAACTACAGACGTATTAATTTTCATTACAGTGTCACTTTAAAAATGGTCCCTCAAAAACAATACATTATGCTAAAGGTTCCTGAAAAGTAAATCTCAGTTACAAAGGTATAGCCTTTGGAAAGGTTATGCTGCTCAAAGAAATGAGGGAAGAATTAAAATAGATGAACTGAAGGAGAATGTTTGTTAATATTTCAGTAGAAGACAAATGAAACACCTTTAAAAGAACAATGCTGAACATGCAGGACAAATACTACATAAGCTCAGCAAGCTCAGACTAAACAAGTATGACCTTAAATGGATTAACAAACAAATTGAATCATAGAATCATAGAAGTTACAACATGGAAACAGGCCCTTCGGCCCAACATGTCCATGTCGCCCAGTTTATACCACTAAGCTAGTCCCAATTTCCTGCACTTGGCCCATATCCCTCTATACCCATCTTACCCATGTAACTGTCCAAATGCTTTTTAAAAGACAAAATTGTACCCGCCTCTACTACTGCCTCTGGCAGCTCGTTCCAGACACTCACCACCCTTTGAGTGAAAAAATTGCCCCTCTGGACCCTTTTGTATTTCTCCCCTCTCACCTTAAATCTATGCCCCCTCGTTATAGACTCCCCTACCTTTGGGAAAAGATTTTGACTATCTACCTTATCTATGCCCCTCATTATTTTATAGACTTCTATAAGATCACCCCTTAACCTCCTACTCTCCAGGGAAAAAAGTCCCAGTCTGTCTAACCTCTCCCTATAAGTCAAACCATCAAGTCCTGGTAGCATCCTGGTAAATCTTTTCTGCACTCTTTCTAGTTTAATAATATCCTTTCTATAATAGGGTGACCAGAACTGTACACAGTATTCCAAGTGTGGCCTCACCAATGCCCTGTACAACTTCAACAAGACATCCCAACTCCTGCATTCAATGTTCTGACCAATGAAACCAAGCATGCCGAATGCCTTCTTCACCACCCTATCCACCTGTGACTCCACTTTCAAGGAGCTATGAACCTGTACTCCTAGATCTCTTTGTTCTATAACTCTCCCCAACGCCCTACCATTAACGGAGTAGGTCCTGGCCCGATTCGATCTCCCAAAATGCATCACCTCACATTTATCTAAATTAAACTCCACCTGCCATTCATCGGCCCACTGGCCCAATTTATCAAGATCCCGTTGCAATCCTAGATAACCTTCTTCACTGTCCACAATGCCACCAATCTTGGTGTCATCTGCAAACTTACGAACCATGCCTCCTAAATTCTCATCCAAATCATTAATATAAATAACAAATAACAGCGGACCCAGCACCGATCCCTGAGGCACACCGCTGGACACAGGCATCCAGTTTGAAAAACAACCCTCTACAACCACCCTCTGTCTTCTGTCGTCAAGCCAATTTTGTATTCAATTGGTTACCTCACCTTGGATCCCATGAGATTTAACCTTATGTAACAACCTGAAAGGGAAATAAAAACTTTCGGCCATCCAAAACTCTGTTGCCCATATCAATCCCACACCAAGTCTCGCTCATCCATCAATCCTGTCCTTGCTGACCTACATTGGCTTTCGGTTCCCCAATTTAAAATTCTCATCCTCTTGTTTAAATGTCTTCACGGCCTTGCCCCACCCAATCTGCATAACCTCCTCCAGTCCTACAAATCCTCTAGAACTCTGTGTTCCAATGACTCTGATATTTTGTGCACCTACTCCTCACCAATGGCGGTCATGTCATTAGCTGTTTAAGTCCCTGCTCTAGAATTCCCACACTAAACCCTTTCACATCTCCACCCCCTCCCCCTCCCTTAAGATCCTCTTTAAAAGCTATCTCTTTGACCACGTTTTCCTCATATCTCCATCTTTGGCTTGGCATCCATTTTGTATGAATACACCTCTGTGAAACATCTTGGAATGTTTTTCTACATTAAGGGTGCTATATAAATGTAAGTTGTTTTTGTTATTGTTAGCACGAAATAATAAATATTCTGAATGGTTACTTTCTCAAAGTATTCATGAGAGAAGGCACAAACAGTATGCCCTCCTCCCCAAAAAGATAACTAAGGCAAAATTCAGGATTTCAATATAAAGGAGATCGAAGACCTAGACAACCTGAAAGGATTTAAAACATATAATTCCCCAGGGTTAGATGATATTAATCCCAAGGTGTTGAAAGAGTCTAGCGAGACGATTTGTGAGATATTGATAATCATGAGGGAGTCAATCGACAGAGGAGAAGTATCAGTAGATTGGAAAAAAACTTTGTCAGCTTTGGCTTAGTTGTGCCACCCTTGCCTCTGAGTCAGAAAATTGTGGGTTCAAGCACCACTCAAGCACATAATCTGGACTGAAAGAGTGTTGCACCATCAACCGTGCCAGTGCCATGGCACTGTTTGAAGAAGAGCATGCGAGTTCTTCCAGTATCCTGGGGAACATTTATTCCTCCTCCAACATCATCAAAAAAATACAATGAACTCGTCATTAACTCATTGATGTTTGGATCACCTTGCTGTATGCAAATCAACTGCTGCATTTGCCTACAAAACAACAATGACTACACTTCAAAACAAATTATTTGACTGTAAAGTGCATTGGGACATCCTGAAGACATGGAAGATGCTATATAAATGCAGTGGGGGCCCCATATTTGGCTGGACCCTGTAGCCCCATGCATGAATCTGCTCCTGGCTGTGATGGAACTCTACAGTGCTCTGGTCAGAGTGCACCTTGAGTACGGTGTTCATTTCTAGCCCTCGGAAACAAGGAAGTCATTCAAATGCTGGAAGCAGTGCAGAGAAGGACCACAAGAGTGTCAGGGATCTGAGTTATAATGAAATATTGAAGAGACTTGAAATAGGTGATCTTATAGAGGTGCATATGATAGTAAACAGTATGAAAAAGGTTAATTCAGAATACTATTTTAAATTGAGCAGTGTGAGTTGGACAAAGAGACACAGGTTCAAACCTGTAAAAGGAGATTTTAGGATTAATATCAGGATGTTCCTTTTCATGCAGAGACTGATCAACACTTGGAATGGACTTTTGGGAAGAGTGGTGGAGGTAAAGATTCTGGAATCATTTGAGAAACAGTTGGATGAAGCAATGGGGGGAGTATAGGGTCATTCCACATAGATGAATTAAGATGGGCTGAATGGCCTTCCTCATCCATAAGTCTCCAGTGATCTTGTGAAGACACAAAAGCATTTAGCAACTCAGATTCACCATATATTTGGCAGCTTTCAATATATTTATAATACAGTTTTCAGATAACAATTTTATTTTTGCATTTTCTTCTTCTAAAAATGTGATCTTGCTCAATGTGGTAAAATAAAAATAGATCAAAGTACCAGAGACGATTACACCAATGCTATGATACCATTTCCAGGATTCCCTTTTTTCCAGGATCTTGCAAATCTTCTTGTAATTCTGCAAGGTGGTCTTTCACAGTACCTCTTGGATCCAAGCCTATTTATTCGCTAAAAAGACAGTGTTGAGAAATTGAGTTGTGTAGTGAATTTGAGCATTGTCCTTTGACATCTGTGTTTGAATTCAGCCCAAGATAATAGGATCAAAGTTTTCTCTTGTTCTGACATGAGTCCTAAGTAAAGTGAGTTCAGACAGTCTTTGCAAAGCCCCTTAAGGACAAAGGTTTGCCCTCAAATTCTACACAAAATTGATAAGCTCACTGAGAGCCCATACAAAACAGTTTGTGTGGGAAGTGGAAACAAAAATCACATTGGGCAGTATGGGATGATCTTCAAGGTTGAACTGAAACAACAACAACAACAACAACAACAACAACAACGTGCACTTATATAGCGTCTTTAACATAATAAAAGGTCCCAAGGTGCTTCACAGGAGCATTATCAAACAAAATTTGATACCGAGTCACATGAGAAGATATTAGGGCAGGTGACCAAAAGCTTGGTCAAAGAGGCAGGCTTAAAGGAACATCTTAAAGGAGGAGAGCGTGCTAGAGAGACGGAGAGGTTTAGGCAGGGAATTCCAGAGCTTACGGGCTAGGCAGCTGAAGGCACGGCCGCCAATGGTGGAGCGATTAAAAGTGGAGGAGTACAGAGATCTCAGAGGGTTGTAGGGCTGGAAGACGTTGCAGAGATAGGAAGGGGCAAGGCCATGGAGGAATTTGAAAACAAGGCTGAGAATTTTAAAATCAAGGAGCTGCCGGATCCGGAGCCAATGTAGGTCAGCGAGCACAGGGGTGATGGGTGAATGGGACTTGGTGCGAGTTAGGATACAGGCAGCAGGATTTTGGATCAGCTCAAGTTTATGGAGGGTGGAAGTTGGGAGACCGGCCAAGAGAGCATTGGAATAGCCAAGTCTAAAGGTAACAAAGTCATGGATAAGGGTTTCAGCAGCAGATGAGCTGAAGCAGCGGCAGAGATGGGCGATGTCACGGAGATGGAAGTAGGCGACCTTGATGATGGAGTGGATATGAGGTCGGAAACTCATCTCAGGGTCAAACAGAACTCCAAAGTTGTGAACGGTCTGGTTAAGCCTCAGACAGTAGCTAGGGAGAGGGACAGAGTCGGTGGCTAGGGAACGGAATTTATGGCGTGGATCAAAGACAATGGCTTCGGTCTTCCCAATATTTAGTTGGAGAAAATTGCTGCTTATCCAGTACTGGATGTCAGACAAGCAGTAGAAAGGTCGGGAGAGGTGGTGCTGGGATAGATCTGGGTGTCGTCAGCGTATATGTGGAAACTGACGATGTCGCCGAGGGGCAGCATGTAGATGAGAAAGCAAACAGTTGGAGTACAGAAGGGTTTACTCTGCATCCTTCTACGTCGTTCATGATGTGGGAGCATTTTATGCTGACATTAGGGAGTAATTTTAACCTAACCCACCTGGCGGGAAATTGATGTGATCAGATCGGCTGCTATTTTACGTGCCTCCCTATTTTACTTTCCATTGACTTCAAAATTACCCATTTGGTGTCTAAAATAGAAAAATGTTCTGTTCTCCAACATTAATTGAACAATAAAAAATTTCGAACTAAATAAATAAAACGGTCAAGGTTGTAATGAAGTTTTGGCTTGCAAGCTTGAAATTCTGTACAAAATTTATGATTTGAGGTAACTTTCTGGTGGGTTTAGTTTTGAATGAAATCATAGAAGTTTTATACATTAATGATGGCATGTTAATGGGATCTCCCTGATTATGCTAGCTATTTTCTCACACTTCACTGCCAAAGTATTTCTAAATTGTATCGATATTTTCTTCTTAATGAGTATACTCTGATAATTGAGTCATCTTTTCCAAAAAACTGCAGATGCTGGAAATCTGAAAAAGGAATAAAAAATTCTCAGCAGGTCAGGCAGCATCTGTGGAGATAAGTTAACATTTCAGGTGTAGACTCTTCTTTTCTACTATGTTTTCTAACTCACAGCCCTCAAATGAATTAATCTCAGTGACTTCTGAATTAATTTGCCAACAGGATTAATAGTGTGGTACCAGGTTAAACAATATTTGAAACCACCTGAACTTAAACCTTACTAATGTGGCTCGGTTAGAGCAGCTCCAGTTGCAAGCAAAAATAAACCATGTGAGAGCAGAGGCCTGCAGATAAAGGCATAGGCTGAAGAGACTGTGCCTTGATGGAGCATGCATGATTGAATTATACATGTGGGATTGCCTTGAATTAATAGTACAACAACGGGGAGTGGGTTATGAATCCAACAATACATTTACATGAAATGCTACAGTCTACAGAGTCATTACTTTGGATCAGAATTTGTGCACAGTTGGCTAGGGTATTTTGCCTTTGCACTCACCAGCCTGCAATTTTCCTGACCATCAAAACGACTGGTGGAAAAAAATCATGGGCTGGCAAGGGCACAAGCAAAAAGCTTGGGCCGTTATGGCACACATACTTATTGATATGTTACATGGTTATTGTACTGCAGCATCCAGTGGCATCATTTGTAATTTGTAGCATCTATTCATTATCCATATTCCCATGCGCATTTGACTGCAGTTGCCAACTTGGTTTCATAGCAAGAATGTTTTTGCAGTATATAAGACTACCAAAAGTATTTCCAAAATGCACCCAGGGAGACTGAAAGACCATAGGGGAAGGTTCCTTCTGGTCACTTTGTAGGAAGATTTCTTATATTTGCTATATCCAGTGAAATTATAATCATGTTCTAAAAGAAATACCAATTGGAGCAATCAGAAGAAATTTTCCCCCATGTTGTTGGGGATCACACCAAGTGTAGGTAGCATATAGACTATTACATGTGGAGATCAGATTTATATTGCTGCTATTAGTTTCTACTTAAGTGCAGATGGCAACAGATTTTGCTTTTTACTATTTTTTAGCAAGATCATAAACATTCTTTATGCACATGTTTACAATTTTGCTTTAAATAGCAAACAGCAGAAATCTTCCTCCCGGGTCTGCGTTGAAATTAATAATCTTGGGTAAAATTATGGCAGTCCTTGTTAGGAGACATGGGTAGAAAAGGGTTAATATGTAGTTTAAAGAACAGCAGTTTGAAATACTTGAGTGGGCCTCTGCTTATCATGCTTGAGATTCTGATAGAGAAATCACACACGGTCCAATTAGATATTAGACCATCGATACTTAATTGAAAGTGGTCGGGCGACCTTGGGAAGAACAAGATGAAGGCTGAGAAAATGGAGGAAAACAGCATGGTGGAATGTGAGATCATCCTCACCCATGCCAGTCAATAGAAGTACTGTAGATCACCCATTCGTCATTATGCAGTTAGAAGTCCATAAATATATGGATATTGTGATAAGGGACTTGTCGCTCAGAAAGGTATAAAAAGATGGCAAAATGGGAATTTGGATTCGACCTGGGAAGTTTGAGCTTAAGGTTTGCATATTCAATAGACTTTGTTTCCCCGAATCAGGTTCGCTGGATTTGTAAGTACTTCACCTTATTTGGAGGATTAAACTTTGAACAAGCAAAAGTTTGTTTGTGAGCATATTGTCTTACCGTCATTGAAAGAACTCACATAAAGCTAGCTGACAACTTAACTGGGAAACATAAGTTTGAATGTCAGACTCGACTAATTTCACCCTAATGTTGTTTGCCAGTCTTAGAACAAAAATTCAAATTGATTTGTCTTGCAGTACACACTAAGTTGTGGAATCTAGTCTTGATTGCCATAGAATATGATCACTTAAATGTAAGTGATATGTTTTCCTTCTGATGGTGAATGTGAATTCCAACACCTGGCATGTGATAGAATAAATCTGCATTGACTTTTACAGAATACAGCTTTTTCCAGGTCAAAACCATCCTATTGGGCCACTGCCAGAAATACTGCACCTGACCCACTGATTCCATCCCTCTTCCTGGATGCCCACTGAAGCTCAACCCCATAGTACACACCTTGCTATCCTGTTGGACCCTATGCTTAGTCCATGCATTCCATCACCAAGACCACCTACTTCCACCTCCAAAATATCTTCTGTCTGTACTGCTCCCTCACCCCCACTATCACTGGAATCCTTATTCTTGCTTTGTCAACTACAAACTTGAAACCCCCCCCTTTTCAAATGTCCTCTTCACTGCCCCCCCCCACCAGCTCCGCCCTACAAAAATTCCAACTCATCCAGAACTCTGCCGTTTGTACCCTTTCCCACATAAAGTCCCGCTCACCTATCACACTATCCTTGCCAAACTTCATTGGCTACCCATTCCTCACCGAATCAACTTCAAAATCCTTGTTCTTGTCCACAAGTCCCTCCATGCACTCACACTTCCTTCCCTCTGCAAACTCCAACAGCCACTAGCCCTCCTTGCACCTGCTTCTCTTCTAATTCTAGTCTACTGTGTTTTCCCACAACCTCCATCAGTATCAGGGTTTCAGCCATTTTATCCCCACATTCTGAGGCTCTCTTCCCAAACCTCTCTGACTTGATTCATTTTTCCCCACCATCAGCAGTCTCCTTACAAACTATCTCTGCCCCATGTTTTCAGTCACTTCCCCTAATTTCCCTCTTTGAGTCGATCCAGAACTGTGAAGTGCTTTGGCACGCTTTGCTCTGTTAAAGAACAGTCACCACAGGCAAATCTCATATCTCTCCTACTGCATAATTCCAGCATTGGCAATAGCCTGTGGGAAAATGGCCAGTCCTCCAGATTATGGGTGGCACATAAGGTGGGAAAGTCAATGAAGAAAATGATGGATATAGTAAAAATATTTTATCTTCTTGTTATCCCACAAAATGGTGATACCTTTAAAAAAATCAGCTACTAGGAAACTAAAGCCACAGTTTTGTCACACATTAACAAACAGTATAGTTGTACTGATTTTTGTGAAGAAAACATGAAAAAATCTTGAATTTATTTTATACATTTGAGTGATTATGCGAATGATAATTGACCTGTGTTCAACTACAAACCTTTTCTGTTGAAAATAGCTAAGAGAATGGATGTCTTAACAGTCAGAATGTTAGGCTGTTAATGTTAACATTGGGCTGTAATGATAATGTTGGTCTATTGCTAAGAAGTCAACTGTTGAAAAATTATCAGATATCACATCATGCGGTGGAGAAAACACATAAAAGCAGAAAGTAACTTATAGTTTCACAAAGGAAACAAACTGCTATTCTTAACCATCGTATTCAACTTTGAGACATCTCATCTTTGGCAGATGATCTTTATATATGTCTGCAAGAGTTGATTAGCTTGCCAAACCTGACTGAAGTACACTGTTTCAGAGATATTCTGGATGTATGACATGTTACAGGCCCAACATCTTGTACACTCCAATGGAAACAACAGCCATCCTGTTTAATAGTCTAGAAATCCTGGTTAGTATAAATTGCAAATTGCAAATAAAGGTTTAGCACAACTTCCTTGTTTTTGTACTCTATGCCTCTATTAATAAAGCCCAGGATCCCATATGCTTTTTTAACAGACTTCTCAACATGTCCTGCCACCTTCAAAGATTTGAGTACATACACCCTCACTTCTCTCTGTTCCTGTACCCCCTTTAAAATTGTACCATTTAGCATCACTTCACACTTCTCAACGTTAAATTTCATCTGCCATGTGTCTGCCAATTTCACCAGTCTATCCATGTCCTCCTGAAGTCTGTTACTATCCTCCACATTGTTTACTACATTTCCGAGTTTCGTGTCATAAGAACATAAGAAATAGGAGCAGGAGTAGGCCAATCGGCCCCTCAAGCCTGCTCCGCCATTCAATAAGATCATGGCTGATCTGATCCTAACCTCAAATTTAAATTCATGTCCAATTTCCTGCCCGCTCCCCGTAACCCCTAATTCCCTCTACTTCTAGGAAACTGTCTATTTCTGTTTTAAATTTTTTTAATGATGTAGCTTCCACAGCTTCCTGGGGCAGCAAATTCCACAGACCTATTACCCTCTGAGTGAAGAAGTTTCTCCTCATCTCAGTTTTGAAAGAGCAGCCCCTTATTCTAAGATTATGCCCCCTCGTTCTAGTTTCACCCATCCTTGGGAACATCCTTACCGCATCCACCCGATCAAGCCCCTTCACAATCTTATATGTTTCAATAAGATCGCCTCTCATTCTTCTGAACTCCAATGAGTAGAGTCCCAATCTACTCAACCTCTCCTCATACGTCCGCCCCCTCATCCCCGGGATTAACCGAGTGAACCTTCTTTGTACTGCCTCGAGAGCAAGTATGTCTTTTCTTAAGTATGGAGACCAAAACTGTATGCAGTATTCCAGGTGCGGTCTCACCAATACCTTATATAACTGCAGCAATACCTCCCTGTTTTTATATTCTATCCCCCAGCAATAAAAGCCAACATTCCGTTGGCCTTCTTGATCACCTGCTGCACCTGCATGCTAACTTTTTGATTCTCTTGCACTTGGACCCCCAGATCCCTTTGTACTGCAGTACTTTCCAGTTTCTCGCCATTAAGATAATAACTTGCTCTCTGATTTTTTTCTGCCAAAGTGCATAATCTCACATTTTCCAATATTGTATTGCATCTGCCAAATCTCCGCCCACTCACCCAGCCTGTCTATATCCCCCTGTAGGTTTTTTACATCCTCCTCACTCTCTACTTTCCCTCCCATCTTTGTATCATCTGCAAACTTTGATAAATTACACTCGGTCCCCTCCTCCAAATCGTTAATATAGATTGTAAAGAGTTGGGGACCCAGCACCGACCCCTGCGGAACACCACTGGCTACTGGTTGCCAGTCCGAGAATGAACCATTTATCCCAACTCTCTGCTTCCTGTTAGATAACCAATCCTCCACCCATGCCAGAATATTACCCCCAATCCAATGATTCTTTATCTTGAGCAATAATCTTTTATGTGGCACCTTGTCGAATGCCTTCTGGAAGTCTAAATACACTACATCCACTGGTTCCCCTTTATCCACCCTGTACGTTATGTCCTCAAAGAACTCAAGCAAATTTGTCAGACATAACTTCCCCTTCGTAAAGCCATGCTGACTTTGTCCTATTAAATTATGTTTATCCAAATGTTCTGCTACTGTCTCCTTAATAATAGACTCCAAAATTTTACCCACCACAGATGTTAGGCTAACTGGTCTATAATTTCCAGCCTTCTGCCTGCTACCCTTTTAAAATAAAGGCGTTACATTAGCAGTTTTCCAATCTTCCGGGACCTTTGCCGAGTCCAGAGAATTTTGGGAAATTACTACCAAAGCATCCACAATCCCTACTGCCACTTCCCTCAAGACCCTAGGATGTAAGCCATCAGGTCCAGGGGATTTATCCGCCTTGAGTCCCATTAATTTACTGAGTACCAATTCCTTAGTGATTTTAATCGTATTTAGCTCCTCCCCCCCTAGAGCCCCCTGTTTGTCCAGTGTTGGGATATTCTTAGTGTCCTCTACTGTAAAGACTGAAACAAAATATTTGTTCAGCATTTTTGCCATCTCCATGTTACCCACCATTAATTTCCCGGTCTCATCCTCTAAGGGACCTACGTTTGCCTTAGCCACAATTTTTCTTTTTATATAACTGTAGAAACTCTTGCTATCTGTTTTTATATTTTTTGCTAATTTATTTTCATAATCTATCTTCCCTTTCTTAATCAATCCTTTAGTTACTTTTTGCTGTCTTTTGAAGACTTCCCAATCTTCTATCCTCCCATTAAGTTTGACTACCTTATATGTCCTTGTTTTTAGTCGGATACTATCCTTGATTTCTTTATTTAGCCATGGATGGCTGTCATTTCTTTTACACCCTTTTTTCCTCAGTGGAATATATTTTTTTCAAAGTTGTAAAATAACTCCTTGAATGAACACCACTGCTCATGTACCATCTTACCCTTTAATCTATTTTCCCAGTCCACTTTAATCAATTCCGCTCTCATACCATCATAGTCCCCTTTATTCAAACTCAGTACGCTTGTTTGAGAACCAACCTTCTCACCCTCTAATTGGATATGGAATGTAACCATGTTATGGTCACTCATTCCAAGGGGATCCTTAACTAGGACATTATTAACTAGGTCATCTGCAAACTTTGAAATTATACCCTCTATACCCAAGTCCAGGTCATTAATATATATCAAAAAGAGCAGTGGTCCTAATACTGACCCTTGGGGAACACCACTGTATACTTTCCTCTAGTCTGAAAAACAACCGTTCACCACTACTCTCTGCTCTCTGTCCCTTAGCCAATTTTGTATCCACACTTCCGCTGTTCCTTTAATCCCATGGGCTTTAATTTTGATAACAAGTCTATTATGTGGTACTTTATCAAATGCCTTTTGAAAATCTGTATACACATCAACCGCACTATTCTCATCAACCCTCTCCGTTACTTCATCAAAGATCTCAACCAAGTTAGTGAAACACTATTTTCCTTTAACAAATCCGTGCTGACTTTCATTTATTAGACCATACTTTTCCAAGTGCCAATTAATTTTATCCCAGATTATTGTCACTAAAAGTTTCCCCACCACCGATATTAGGCTGACTGGCCTGTAATTGCCAGGTTTACCCCCCTCCCCTCTTTTGGACAGGGGTGTAACATTTGCAATCCTCCAGTCCTCTGGCACCGTCCCCATGTCTAAGGAGGATCGGAAGATTGTAGCCAGAGCCTCTGCAATTTCCACCCTTACTTCCCTCAGTAACCTAGGTTGCATCCCATCTGGACCAGGTGACTTTTCTACTTTGAGTATTGCCAACCTTTTAAGTACCTCTTTATCTATTTTTATCCTATACAATATCGCTACTAACTCCGCCTTTACATCTACATTAGCAGTATCCTCTTCTCTCATGAAGACCGATGTGAAGTATTTATTTAGAACCTCCGCCATACCCTCTGCCTCCACAAGATCTCCTTTTTTTGTCCCTAATCAGCCTCTCCCTTCTTTTGACTACCCTTTTACTATTTATATGCTTATAAAAGACTTTTGGGTTCCCTAGCTTAGCCGCTAATCTATTCTCATACTCTGTCTTTGCCCCTCTTATTCCCTTTTATAGATCTCCTCAGTATTTTAAGTATTTAGGTTGGTTTTCTATTCTATTATGAACCCTACATTTGTCATAAGTCTCCTTTTCTGTTTCATTTTAATCTCTACATCTTTAGTCATCCAGGGAGCTCTAGCTTTGGATGCTCTTCCTTTCCCCCTCATGGGAATATGTCTACTCTGTACCCAAACCATCTCCTCCTTGAAGGCCTCACATTTTTCAATTACTGTTTTGCCTCCCAATTTTTGATCCCAATCGACCAGGGTAAAATCGTTTATTAACTCTCTGAAATTAGCCCTCCTCCAGTTAAGTATTTTATGTTTGATTTTTCCTTGTCCTTTCCCATAATTATTCTAAACATAATGACATTATGATCACTGTTCCCCACTGAAACATGCTCCATCTCCCCACTTCATTCCCCAGAACTAGATCCAGCACTGTTTCCTTCCTCGTTGGGCTGGAAACACGTTAATCAAGAAAGTTCTCTTGTATACATTTCAGGAATTCCTCCCCCTCTTTGCCCTTAACACTGTTACTATCCCAGTCTATGTTGGGATAGTAACCCCATTATCACTGCTCTATAGTTCTTGCATCTTTCTGTGATTTGCCTGCAAATTTGCTCCTGTATCTCACTCCCACTATTTGGTGGTCTATGGTATACACCCAGTAGCATAATAGCTCCTCTATTGTTCCTTAATTCTAAACAAATAGATTCTGCTTTTGACCCCTCAACTACATCATCCTTTTCCAGTGCTATAATAGTTTCTTTGAACAATACTGGCACTCCACCCCCACCCCACCCTTTCTTTCCTGAATACCTTATAGCCAGGAATATTATGTACCCAATCCTCCCCTTCTTTTGAGCCAGGTCTCTGCTATTGCCACTATATCATTGTCCCTTGTGGCGACTTGTGCCTGCAGTTCACCAACCTTATTTACCACGCTTACATGCATTTTTACACATGCACACCAAAATCATCTTAGACTGCCTCACATTTGCCCCATTTGATCCCTCCCATTTCTGAACTATTCTTTACTCTAGTCCTATTTGTCTGTCCCAGTCCCCCGTGCACCTTGTTTCTCCTCTCTAATGTTTCATCTTGGTGCCCACACCTCTGCCAAATTAGTTTAAACCCTCCCCCATAGCACTATTTAATCGCCTCACAAGAACACTGGGCCCAGCTCTGTTGAGGTGCAACCCGTCCATCTTGAACAGATCCCTCCTGCCCCAGGACTGGTCCCAATGCCCCAAGAATCTGAAGCCCTCCCTCTTGCATCATTTCTCCAGCCACACATTAACCTGCCTTATCCTACTATTCCTATACTCACTAGCGCGTGGCACTGGGAGTAATCCAGAGATTACTACCTTTGTGGTCATGCTTTTTAACTTCCTCCCTAGCTCCTGAAACTCTTACTGCAGGACCTCAACCATTTTCCTTCCGATGTCATTGGTTGCCACATGGACCTCGACTGCTGGCTATTCCCCTTCCTCATTCAAAATGATGTCCTTTACCCTGGCACCAGGGAGGCAACACACCATGTGGAACTCAGGTCGGCGGTTGCAGAAATGCCTGTCTGCCCCTGACTATTGAGTCCCCTATATCCACTGCATTGCTACACTTCGCTGCGCCCCCCCTGTGCAGTCCTTTGCTCCACGGTGCCATGCTCCGGACCGCACTCCTTCGAGGTGTCGTCACCCTCAATACTGAAAACTGGTTAGTGAGCGATACACTCTCGGAGGATTCGTGCACTGCCTGCCTCTTCCTACCCTGCCGGATGGCCACCCACTTACTGTCCTGAGCTTTCTGTGGCTATGGGGTGACCACCTCCTGGAATGTACGATCTGGGAAATTCTCTGCTTCCCATATGCCCTGCAGTGAATCCAGCCGCCCCTCAAGCTCAGAAACTCTGAGCTCGACCAGAGGCACTTCCTGCACACACGGCCATTCAGGAGACCTGAAGTGTCCTGCAGTTCCCACATGGCGCAGGAATTTCAGGCAATGGGTTTCAGCTGTCCCTCCATTCTATTTAGAGTCTACTTATATTATATATATATATATATGCCGAAAGTTATTTAAAACAGTTTGTTTATCTTTAAGGCTATTTAACTGTTTAGATAACATTAAAAACACTAACCAACCACTAAAGACACTAATCACTAAAAAACAATAACCACCAAAAACACTAACCAATAAATTAAATACTTAATCAGAAACAAAATACTGCTGATGCTGGAAATCTAAAATAAAAACAGAAAATGCTGGAAATACTCTAAGTCAGGCAGCATCTGTGGAGAAAGTTTCAGAGTTAACGTTTCAGGTAACTAAATACTTACACTGACTTACCCATGGCACTCTTCCTTGTGTTGTGACGTCACTCTTTAACCTGTTTTTTCCCCCTGTCTGTATCAGACTCACCTCTTCTTATGAGGCTGCTCCTGAGGCCTCTCGCAATGCTCTCATTATGAGGCTGCTCCTGAGGCCTTTCGCAATGCTCTCATTATGCGTGTGAGGACAGAAAAATTGTGAGTTCTTTAATTCACTCACTTCCCTCCCACTGAGAACAGTTTTAAATTCCTGTATTGTTTCCATGCCAGCAGTGCATGTTCTCGCACAGATTGTGCATTGATTTCATTACCAATGCAACGCTGCTAATGCATACTACTTAAGGAATAGACAGAAAGTTCCTGTTCCCATGTACCTCATGTGCAGTGTGCTCATCTTCTGTCATTTCACATGGATGTTAAAAAGCCAGCCAAGTTCTCACATGATAGAAACTGATCCCTTAACGTTGCACTGTTAATATTTTTTTGACCCCCACACACTTGTAAGCTATGGGAATTGCTTTCAGTGCTCCCATCTTACTTGATTTCTTGAAAAGGAACAAAGAAGGAGTGCCAGGGATTTCAGATGGTATCAGAGGTACAGCCACTAATATGCCATCCCATCTACAAATCCAAGCACAGCTACCTGGCAGTGACGGAGAAGCATTGCCTCCATTGGCTCAGATTCAGCAAGGAAGCAGTTACTGAGTCCTGCTATCTGCTTCAAAGAGACCAGCAGCCAACCCCCACCACAGGGACAGCACTGCCTATGGTAGTCAAGGTGAGCACAACACTCAATCTTTAAGCCATCAGCTCCCTCCAGGAGGGCACAGGGGATATCAGTATCTGCTAGTTTGCTGTCCACAGAGATATCATCAGATGAATAATACATTGTTTAGCCGTGCCAATATCTTCATCTCCTTTCCCACTGACAGTAATAGCAGCATGACAGGGCTGCCCAATTTCACTGCAATGCAGCATTTCCCAAAATAAAGAGCATCACTGATGGCCATCTAGGCCTCATAGGCATAATGCAATCACCTACATGCACTGAAAGGGGTTTTATTCCATCAATGTGCAGCTAGTCAGTGAGCAACAACACCACACGATGCAGGTTAAAGCACGCTTCCCCAGCAGCAGTCATCATGCTTTCATTTTAAGACAATCACCTGTGTTAGGCTTATTTCAAAGTGAAGGGAAACTAGAAGAATGGCTCCCCGGAGACCTAAAAAATTCTCTTCAGCCCTAACGATAACCTTGTGGAAGCCACAGACAGAATCAGAGTGTAGATACAGTAAGGCCCATGCAACTACCAGGATTATTATAGAGCATACCATTGGTATCCTGAAGTAGCGTCTCCGATGTCTTAATTAAATTGAGGGGGGGCTTGCAATGCAGCCGCAGCCCGCCCCCCCCCCCCCCCCCACCCTGCAGGGTCTCCAAGATCATTGTCATTTTCTGCTTGTTGCACAATTTCACAATACAAAGGTGCCTAACTTTAGTGAAGGGGAAAGGGGCCTGCAGACACTGCCCAAGAGGATGCAGCTGTAGAAACGTCATTGTAGCCAAAAAAGCTGGTGCTAATCCAAGATTTATTCAGTTGAGTATGTGAGCTGTTCCTTTAAGAAGCCATCCCATCTGCATGGCACCAAGAAAATAGTCCCAAGCACGTTTTGCAACACTGACCTCTGCATTTTTTTGACTAACATTCATGGCCATCATCTGCTGTGTTACTATTTTATTCTCCACAATCAGAAAGAAACTCTTTGGTCAAAGTTCAAAGACACAAACAAATTCATTAAACAATTTATTAACCTGCTTTGTGAGTGATGTTGGTGTCTTTTCCTGTGGTGCTTCCCCTTAGTATTGGTGTACCGTATCCCGTAACCTGTGACTGCTACCAAGTGTTTTCCCTTTGAAAGTGTGTTGGTTGGCTTCTGGGTTTCAGTGTAAGCCAACTACAATTAAGGTGCCCTTGTATTTCCTTTCACTGGCTCTTGAAATGCCCCTGCAACTGATTCAGCTAAACCTCCCCTCAGGATACCCCTCCTTAGGGCTGAACCCCCATCCCTCTCCAGTTTCTCTTATCTGCCCCCCATGCCCTTGAAGCACACCTCCTATTCTCTCAACTTCATTCCAACTAAACTGTTGACCATCCAACTTCCCTTCCTGGACCCACCCTAGCTGACATTGTAATTGGTTCCCTCTCTTCAGATACTGTCCCCCTTCCTTTCAAAATTGTCGTCATCATTACCTCCTCAAAAAGCCCATGCTCGACCCCTCTGCACTTGTAAACCTCCCTTTCCTCTCTGAAATCCTTGGTGTTATTGCCTCCCAAATTCATACCCATCTCTCCTGCAACTCCTTATTTGAATCCTTCCAATCAGATTTTCACCCCTCTCACAGCATCAAATGGGTCTAACCAAAGTTACAAATTACATTTTCTGTGACTCTGATCATGGTGCATTACCCCTCCTCAACCACACTATCTTTCTCCAATGCCTCTCTTTCTTTGTCCAGCTCAGTTGGATTGCCCTTACTGACTATACTTCAAAAAAAGTACTTCATTGGCTGCAAAGGACTTTGGGACGGTCCTGATGTTGTGAAAGATGCTATATAAATGCAAGTTTTTCTTTCTCTTTCATTCTTTCCACTCTTACTGATCCAATTCTGGTCAAAGCATCACTACCAGTGGCTTCTCTTCGCACTCCTGCGCCATCACCTCCAAAGACCTCCAAGGATCCATCCTCGGCCCTTCCTCTTCTTCAACTATATGATACCCCTTGGCAACATCGTCCACAAACACGGGATCTGCTTCCACATATGTGCTGATGACAACCAATTCTACCTCTCCGCCAACTCTCTCCACCCTCTACTTCCTCTGTGCTGTAAGACTGCTTCTCTGAAATCCAGACTTCATGAGCCGCAACTTCCTCCAGCTAAACATTGGGAAAACCGACACCAGCCCCTACCACACACTCTGTACCCTTTCCACCAACTCTGTCTCCCTCTCCAGCCACTGAGTCAGACTGCACCAGACTGGTTGCAACCTCAACGTTGTGTACGGCCAGAGCTGAGTTTCCAACCCTATATCCTCGCTATAACAAAGATCACAATATCGTCCACCTGCCTCAGCTCATTTGCCACTGAAACCCTCATCCATGCCGTGTCCAGACTCGACTATTGCAATGCTCTCCTGGTCAGTTTCCCACCTCCATTCTCAATTATCAGCTCATCCAAAACTCTGCTGTCCACATCCTATTCCGCACCAAGTCCTCTTTATCCATCACAACTGTGCTCGCTGACCTGGTCCCTGCAATACTTCAAATTTAAAATTCTCATTCTCGTGTTTAAATCTCTTCATTGTCTCACTTCTCCCTATCTTTCTAACTTCCTCCAGTACTACATTACTCCCAAACTTCTTGTTCCTCTGACTCTGGCCTCTTGTATATCCCACTTCCCTTCGTCCCACCATTGGTGGTTGTGCATTCGGCCACCTAGAAATCCCCTTCCGAAAGCCATCCACCTCCCTCTCCCTCTCTACTTTGTTCTCCTCCTTTAAACTCACCTCTTTGACCAAGCTGTTGGTCACTCCTCCTAATATCTCCTTCTTTGATTTGGAGTCCATTTTTCCCCTTTCGCCTCCATGAAGCCTTGGGATTTTTTTTATGTTAAAGGTGCTATATGAATGCAAGTTGTTTTTGTTGTTGTAGTAGTAGTAGACAATAATACCCAGAACAACCTCCTCAAAGTGAGTCAAGAGCTCATAAGTTCTGGCTTTGCAACAGTTTGGGTTGGTTTCCTTTTATTCTGTGCCATCTTGTCCTGCGAGCAGACAAACAGCTTTGAGATGTTGCAAGTTTAAAGAATACATACAGTGACAAACATGTGCCTAACCTACATTCCATCCTGTGTGCCAGTAAATGAATATGCATCATGCAGCGAGGTTGTGTTGGAAGGATTTGCTGTGTGAAGCCCCTTTAAGGTTTCAAAGTGACCAACAGTTTCAGATCTAAGTTGTAGCTTATATTTGTGCTATGCTGCAGTATGACCATGCATGGTGTACATTCAAAGGGCTCTAAGGTTGAATGAGTGGTGTGAACGGGGCAGCAGGAAACAAGGAAACTGTTCATGGCATACATATTTGGAGCAACGACTTAACATCGACAGCTTCCTGTAGCCTTACTTTGGCAGCCTTCTTCAGGTCTGCTATATTCTTGTGCATTGTCAGCTATTTCTTGTTAGTAGTTTCTGTGGAGACTGCCTTTCAGTAACAAAAAGAGCAGTCCTCATTTCCAGTTTCCTCATTACAAACTGGATTTGTTTCTGTACACTAGAAGATTAAAATGAACCTTGATTATCTTCAAACCCAGATTGCACATCTGTAATCTAGAAAGATTAGCATTGAATGTTGAGTCTTCCCCCTCCCCGACCCCGAACCCCACGATAATGCCTTTTATGATTGACTTTTTTCCAGACATAGAGTAAAATCAATTACGTCTGAGTAGAAAACCCTCCTTTTTACGACATTCACATTGATACTTCAGTAACAGTAATATGTTTAAGAACTCTTTGTTCCCTTTTTTAAAGTTTCTTTTCTTCTTCCTTGTTTAAAACTCTCCCTGGCCAAGAGCACAGAGTACACAGCCTGCTCCCAGGGGTCTGCCAGTGTTGCTCCATGACCAGCCACCAGATGGTGTGTTAGATCAGGCAGGAGTGAGTTGCCTGCCCATTTTCTCTTGGTACCTCCCCAGTGGAACCGTTGAGATGGGGAACAAATTTTTTTTGAACTTGCTTGGAAATGCATTTCCAAATTTTTCAAATATTGACCTGTCCTGTCCAACAGGGACCCTGCAGGGCAGATTTCCTCTGGTCCTGTGTATTGGCAATATGATATACATAGCAGCAGATTTCCTACCTTCACTATTTCTGGAAAAATTGTAAAAGCATTCTAAAACAACACTTTTATGATTCTGCTAGAAACAGAACTCGGAGGAAATTTTCCTGTTGCATTTACCATGCCGCTAACATAAAGCGACAGGAGAAAATTTTCCACCTTGATTGCAACTTGCTACAAAAGAGGAAAATCACAATCATGCTTTAATCTGGTTAAGAACATGAATTTTGTGAAAAATAATTTCTTACATTTTTCAGTTATCTGATGGGACTATCAATAAAGTGTCAACGCCCCATAAACAAAATTGAGCGACACCAAGGAAAAAAAAATAAACTGATTTTACTTAACATGTCGTGACATTGTTTTTACTTTGAATTCAGCTTATTTCTGAAGATTCTGATTGCTTTATCAATCTCTATGATCAAGATATTCTGATATAACTTGAAACACGTTAATCATCCCTTGAAAAGAAAATGTTGACCTTTCAAGATTGAGTAACGTAAAGAGCAAATGTGGTTTTCATGCAGGAAACATATTCAATGCCAAATGAGCATTAAAATTGAAAAGAATGTGGGTGGATCACAATTATTATTTCTTTCACTCTTTTACTGTCTGAAAGGTGTCCTGCAAACCCACAAATGTCTTCATTTGGTGCTGGCTCTTCTTTGAAAGGTGGGGAGATATAATTCCTAATTATGGGAAGTCGAGCAATTGATATGACACTTATGCTGCTAACAATAGTTTTACTGAATTTATTACCATTATAATTTCTAATTCCAAGACCTCATCTGGAACCGATGGCTATAGTGGATGAGGATACTAATTATGGCCCTCTCATGAAGGATAGAGAACTCAGTCATACAGCTCAATCAACAACAGCTCTCAATTACATACTGATTATAGTGCAGATAAATGCCATAAGGTGCTTCCCAGAGGAGAAAAGGAGCAGGTGCTGAGCTTTTGTGGGAATGTTAGGAGAGGTGACCAAAAGCTTGGTAGAAATGTGTTTTGAGAAGACTTATAAAGGTTTGGAAGGTGGAAGGCACGTAGAGGATTTTGGTTCCAAAGAATCAGATCGAAGTGGTGACAGTGGGGCTAAGATAAGGGCGGAGGCAGGTAGTGTTGTAGAAGTGGAAGTAAGCGGTCTTGGTAATGGATTGGATATGGCATTAGAAGATCAGCTCCAGATTGAACAAAATGCAAAGCTTATACGAGCAACCAGCGAGGGAGATGTAGTCGATGGCAGGCGTGCATAGTTTTTGGTGGGAAATTCTGGCTCATCCACAACTTAACGTCAAACAAGCAATCTGATGGTATGGAGATGGTTGTAGGGTTGAGGGAACTAGTGGAGAGGTAGAACTGAGTGTCGTCAGCAATCGAAAACAAACTAGATTACTCAAGCAACAATTGAAAGTGTCAACACTTGATGATTTTCTTTCTATCAAAGGATTAATGATTTTAAATTTTACTCAAATGTCTACTGTCATACATAACAAATAATTATTTTTTACTCCACAAAATGAATCAAATATTCTAGATGGTGATTTCAGACTGTTTGCTTCGTACATTATGTCTGAACCCATCTCTGTAACAGGACTTATAAGTGACAGTTATTTTCCTTTAGGAGACCTGTTGTTTTTATGTTTCTCTCTCTAATACACATAGACAAAAAGGAAATCTAGGAAAAGAAAAAATCTTTGTTCGTTATTTCTGCAGCAAAACCTTTTTAGAACAAATGTCTGCTTCCACACTTTCCCTTCTTGCAAATCAATCTCCACTGTACTCAGACAAGTAAAAAATGACTTGCCTGATTGCTCTCTACTTTTTCTCTGAATCATCTCCAACGAATGATTCCTTTCCTGTCAACTGAAATCTGACCAAAAACTTTTCCAGATTTTTTAAACTGAAAATGGTCATCTCACAAACATCCTGTTATTTCTCTATGAACCCCAGAATGGGAAGTACAGTTACATGATATTGAAACAAGTTAATTTCTTTCACAAGAAATATTTCCTAATTGCCCCAATTATTGATATACTGCTTGTGTAACATACTATTCAAAGAATCATTGAATCATACTGCTCAGAAGGTGGCCATTCGGCCCATGCCGACCCTTTGAAAGAGCTATCCAATTGGTCCCACTCCCCTGCTCTTTCCCCATAGCCCTGCAAATTTTTCATTTTCAAGTATATATCGAATTCCCTTTTGAAAGTTACCATTAAATCTGCTTCCACCTCCCTTTCATGCAGTGCCTTCCTGATCACAACTACTTGCCGCGTAAAAAAAATCTAATTTCCCCCCTGGTTCTTTTGCCAATTATCTTACATCTGTGTCCTCTGGTTACCCACCCTCCTGCCAATGAAAACAGCTTCCCCTTATTTACTCTATCAAAACCCCTCATAATATTGAACATGTCTATGAAATCTCCCCTTAACCTTCTCTGCTTGAAGGAGAACAATCCCAGCTTCTCTCGTCTCCACACATAACTGAAGTCCCTCATCCCTGTTATGATATGTTAGATTTATTATATGGGCGAAGTGATAATTTCACTTACTGGGGGATTGAGAGCGAGACAGACAGACAGACACAGCCAGAAAAACAGGATCCTGCTCCCACAAATATTGAAAGCTGTAATTCATCGGCATAAACATTTAATAGCCTGGAGAAACAGCAGGCATTGTACTAGAACAAGTGAAAAATTGCTTACCAGACTACCAGGAGTCAAAGATATAGAATTTATTTGCAAATTATGGGGAGTTCTTAACAAATGTGCATAAAAGTAATTGAACATACAGAAGGACACATCAAAACCCTTTGCAGAGTTATAAAACTGGACGGACCACCCAGCATCGGACCACTAGGCACCAGATACGACAAAGGCAAACCAAGCCCAGTCGACCCTGCAAAGTCCTGCTCACTAACATCTGGGGACTTGTGCCAAAATTGGGAGAGCTGTCCCACAGACTAGTCAAGCAACAGCCTGACATAGCCATACTCACAGAATCATACCTTTCAGCCAACGTCCCAGACTCTTCCATCACCATCCCTGGGTATGTCCTGTCCCACCGGCAGGACAGACCCACCAGAGGTGGCAGTACAGTGATATACAGTCAGGAGAGAGTGGCCCTGGGAGTCCTCAACATTGACTCTGGACCCCATGAAATCTCATGGCATCAGGTCAAACATGGGCAAGGAAACCTCCTGCTGATTACCACCTACCGCCCTCCCTCAGCTGAAGAATCAGTCCTCCTCCATGTTGAACACCAGTTGGAGGAAGCACTGAGGGTAGCAAGGGCACAGAATGTACTCTGGGTGGGGGACTTCAATGTCCATCACCAAGAGTGGCTCGGTAGCACCACCACTGACCGAGCTGGCAGAGTCCTGAAGGACATAGTTGCCAGACTGGGCCTGCGGCAGGTGGTGAGCGAACCAACACGAGGGAAAAACTTACTTGACCTCGTCCTCACCAATCTACCTGTCGCAAATGCATCTGTCCATGACAGTAGTGGTAGGAGTGACTACCACACAGTCCTCGTGGAGACGAAGTCCCATCTTCGCACTGATGATAGCATCCAACGTATTGTGTGGCACTACCACCATGCTAAATGGGATAGATTCAGAACAGATCTAGCAGCTCAAAACTGGGCATCCATGAGGTGCTGTGGGCCATCAGCAGCAGCAGAATTGTATTCCAGCACAATCTGTAAACTCATCGCCCGGCATATTCCTCACTCTACCATTACCAACAAGCCAGGGGATCAACCCTGGTTCAATGAGGAGTGTAGAAGAGCATGCCAGGAGCAGCACCAGGCGTACCTAAAAATGAGGTGCCAACCTGGTGAAGCTACATCTCAGGACCACATGCATGCTAAACAGCGGAAGCAACATGCTATAGACAGAGCTAAGCGATTCCACAACCAACAGATCAGATCAAAGCTCTGCAGTCCTGCCACATCCAGTCGTGAATGGTGGTGGACAATTAAACAACTAACGGGAGGAGGAGGCTCTGCAAACATCCCCATCCTCAATGATGGCGGAGTCCAGCACGTGAGTGCTAAAGACAAGGCTGAAGCGTTTGCAACCATCTTCAGCCAGAAGTGCCGAGTGGATGATCCATCGCGGCCTCCTCCCGATATCCCCACCGTCACAGAAGCCAGTCTTCAGCCAATTCGATTCACTCCACGTGATATCAAGAAACGGCTGAGTGCACTGGATACAGCAAAGGCGATGTGCCCCAACAACATCCCAGCTGTAGTGCTGAAGACTTGTGCTCCAGAACTAGCTGCACCTCCAGCCAAACTGTTCCAGTACAGCTACAACAGTGGCATTTACCCGACAATGTAGAAAATTGCCCAGGTATGTCCTGTCCACAAAAAGCAGGACAAATCCAATCCAGCCAAATACCACCCCATCAGCATACTCTCAATCATCAGCAAACTGATGGAAGGCGTCGTAGACAGTGCTATCAAGTGGCACTTACTCACCAATAACCTGCTCAGTTTGGGTTCCGCCAGGACCACTCGGCTCCAGACCTCATTACAACCTTGGTCCAAACATGGACAAAAGAGCTGAATTCCAGAGGTGAGGTGAGAGTGACTGCCCTTGACATCAAGGCAGCATTTGACCGAATGTGGCACCAAGGAGCCCGAGTAAAATTGAAGTCAATGGGAATCAGGTAGAAAACTCTCCAGTGGCTGGAGTCATACCTAGCACAAAGGAAGATGGTAGTGGTTGTTGGAGGCCAATCATCTCAGCCCCAGGACATTGCTGCAGGAGTTCCTCAGGGCAGTGTCCGAGGCCCAACCATCTTCAGCTGCTTCATCAATGACCTTCCCTCCATCATAAGGTCAGAAATGGGGATGTTTGCTGATGATTGCACAGTGTTCAGTTCCATTCGCAACCCCTCAAATAATGGAGCAGTCCGAACCCGCATACAGCAAGACCTGGACAACATCCAGGCTTGGGCTCATAAGTGGCAAGTAACATTCGCGCCAGACAAGTGCCAGGCAATGACCATCTCCAACAAGAGAGAGTCTAACCACCTCCCCTTGACATTCAATGGCATTACCATCGCCGAATCCCCCACCATCAACATCCTGGGGGTCACCACTGACCAGAAACTTAACTGGACCAGCCATATAAATACTGTGGCTACGAGAGCAGGTCAGAGGCTGGGTATTCTGTGGCGAGTGACTCACCTCCTGACTCCCCAAAGCCTTTCCACCATCTGCAAAGCACAAGTCAGGAGTGCGATGGAATACTCTCCACTTGCCTGGATGAGTGCAGCTCCAACAACACTCAAGAAGCTCGACACCATCCAGGACAAAGCAGTCCGCTTGATTGGCACCCCATCCACCATCCTAAACATTCACTCCCTTCACCACCAGCCATAGTGGCTGCAGTGTGCACTATCCACAGGATGCACTGCAGCAACTCGCCAAGGCTTCTTCAACAGCACCTCCCAAACCCGCAACCTCTACCACCTAGAAGGACAAAAGCAGCAGGCATATGGGAACAACACCACCTGCACGTTCCCCTCCAAGTCACATACCATCCCGACTTGGAAATATATCGCCGTTCCTTCATCGTCGCTGGGTCAAAATCCTGGAACTCCCTTCCTAACAGCACTGTGGGAGAACCTTCACCACATGGGCTGCAGCGGTTCAAGAAGGCGGCTCACCACCACCTTCTCAAGGGCAATTAGGGATGGACAATAAATGCTGGCCTTGCCAGCGACGCCCACATCCCATGAACGATAAAAAAAATAGTGAGTGCCAAGCAGGAAGAAGACTGGAAAAAGTAAGGGTATAGTAGGTCATCTCAAACTGATATTGAAAAAACAACTGGGTGAAGCTATGTGTAACTGGTATGTCTTGTTAAGCCCACAGGTCTAAACGCAGATCTAGACAGAGGAATAAAAACTCCAAGGGAAAAGTGATCCATCCATGGCTAACTAAAGAAGTTAAGGAGAATGTTAGATTAAAAGAAGAGACTAATAATGTTGCCAAGAAGAGTAGAAAGCTTGAGGATTGAGAGAGTTTGAAAAACCTGCAAAGGATGACCAAAAAGTTGATAAAGCAGGAGAAAATAGAATATGAGAGTAAACTAGAAGAAATATAAAAAGATTGTAAAAGCTTCTACAAGTACGTAAAAAGGAAGAGTGTAGCGAGTGTAAATGTGGGTCCCTTAGAGGCAGAGTCAGGAGAAATTATAATGAGGAATAAGGAAATATCAGAGATGTTAAACAAATATTTTGTACCTGTCTTCATAGTAGAGGACACAAAAAAAATACCAGAAATAGTGGGGAACCAAGGGTCTAATAAGAGTGAGGAAATTAAAGTCATTAATATTGGTGAAGAAAAAGTAGTGGAGAAATTAATGAGACTAAAAGCCGACAAACCCCCTGGACCTGATGGCCTACATCCCAGGGTTCTAAAAGAGGTGGCTGCAGAGATAGTGGATGCATTGGTTGTGATCTTCCAAAATTCCCTAGATTCTAGAACGGTCCCTGTGGATTGGAAGGTAGCAAATGTAACACTGCTTTTCAAGAAAGGAAGGAGAGAGAAAACAGGGAACTGCAGGCCAGTTAGCCTGACATCAGTAGTGGGGAAAATGCTGGAATCCATTATTAAGGAGGTAGTAATGGAGCACTTAGAAAATCATAATATGATTAGGCAGAGTCAACATGGTTTTATGAAAGGGAAATCGTGTTTGACAAATCTACTGGAGTTTTTTGAGGATGTAACTAGCAGGGTAGATAAAGAGGAACCAGTGGATGTAATATATTTGGATTTTCAAAAGGCATTCGATAAGGTACCACACAAAAGGTTATCACACAAGATAAAGGTTCATGGGGTTGGGAGTAATATATTAGCATGGATACAGGATTGGTTAACAGACAGAAAACAGAGAGTAGGAATAAACAGGCCATTTTCAGGTTGGCAGGTTGTAACTAGTGGGGTGCTGCAAGGATCAGTGCTTGGACCGCAGCTATTTACAATCTATATTAATGACTTAGATGAAGGGACCAAGTGTAATGTATCCAGGTTTGCTGACGATATCAAGCTAGATGGGAAAGTAAGCTGTGAGGAGGACACAAAGACTCTACACAGGTTAAGTGAGTGGGCAAGAAGGTGGCAGATGAAGTATAATGTGGGGAAATATGAAGTTATTCGCTTTGGTAGGAAGAATAGAAAAACAGAATATTTTTTAAATGGTGAGAAACTATTAAATGTTGGTGTTCAGAGAGATGTGGGTGTCCTTGAACACAAAACACAGTAAGTTAACATGCAGGTACAGCAAACAATTAGGAAGGCAAATGGTCCGTTGGTCTTTATTGTAAGGGGGTTGGAGTTCAAGAGTAAGGAAGCCTTGCTGCAATTGTACAAGGCTTTGGTGAGACCACACCTGGAGTACTGTGTACGGTTTTGGTCTCCTTACCTAAGGAAGGATATCCTTGCCTTAGAGGTGGTGCAATGAAGTTTCACTAGATTGATTCCTGGGCTGAGAGGGTTGTCCTATCAGGCGAGATTGAGTAGAATGGGCCTATACTCTCTGGAGTTTAGAACAGTGAGGGGTGATCTCATTGAAACACACAAGATTCTGAGAGGGATGGACAGGGTCGATGCTGAGAGGCTGTTTCTCCTGGCTGGAGAGTCTAGAACTAGGGGGCATAGTCTGAGGGTAAGGGGTCGGCTGTTTAGGACTGTGGAAAGGAGGAATTTCTTCACTCAGAGGATTGTGAATCTTTGGAATTCTCAGCCCCAGATGCTGAGTCATTGAGTATATTCAAGTCTGAGTTTGATAGATGTTTGGACTCTAAGGAAATCAAAGGATATGGGGATAGGGTGGGAAAGTGGAGATGAAGTCGAAGATCAGCCATGATCTTATTGAATAGCCTACTCCTGCTCCTATTTCTTAAGTTCTTACATCCTAAAATCAATTTGAGTCTAATTATGCTAAGGCAAATTCTCAGATTAATTAGAGGATATTTTCTACTACTGCAGACGTTTCCCTGTAGATTTACACATGTTGGTAAATCTCTGGCTCCTCCCCAAGATGAAACCAACAGGAAATGTCTTTCTTTCTTTCTCATTACTTTAAAAAAATGAAATTTTCATGTATGGCAGACATGTCTCAAAATATATACATCATAGAATGTTACAAGCACAGAAAGAAAGAACTTTCATTTATGTAACATCTTTCATGACTTCAGGGTCTCCCAAAGTGGCTTATAGCTGATGAGGAACATTTCAAATGTGGTCACTGTTGTAATGTGGGCAAACATGACAGCCAATTTGCGCACAGCAAGGTCCCACAAACCGCAATGAGATAAATAACCAGATAATCTGTTTTTGGTGGTGTTAGTTGAAGGATAAATTTTGGCCGGGACTCAAAGAACTCCCCTGCACTTCTGAGAGGGAAGACTTGGTTTAACATCTCATCTGAAAGGCAACACCTTCAACAATGAAGCACTCCCACAATACAGCACTGAGTGTCCGCCTGGATTATGTGCTCAAGTTTCTGGAATGGGAGAGTGCTACCACTGAGCTAAGGCTGCCACCATCTGAAGCAGAAGCTGAAGCAGACCATTCCGCTAATCAAGTCCATGCTGGTGTTTCTCATTTCTTATTTCTACCTATATTATATAAACAATCTTATGTTTACGCTCAATTCCTATCTGCGCCACGTGACTTCCTGTTGTCACATTTTTGTCATACTTTCTGACCACCAGATTATGCATTCAGGCCATTGGGTTCCCGCAATTCTGTCAGAATGCTTTCTAAAAATATTTTTTCATAGTAACTGAAATTTCTAATGTTCAAAATAACAGTATAACAAAAATTTAAAAATTTACACATATCACAATATTATCAAAGGCGTCCATTGAATTGTCTTTTGTGTCTTTTAATGCCTTCATTAATTTTATACTAGAAGGCTTCAGACTCTCCCAAAAGTCTGAGCATGAGAGAGACAGGTCCAAAAGAGAGAGGGAAATGACAGTGTTCTGATGACATACCTATTGTAGCATTTATTTTGAGTTCTACAAAGTTTAGAAAGTGAAAGAAAGTGAGAGAGAGATGGGTCTGGGAGAGGGAGACAGAGAGAGAGAAAGGCAGCCAGGCAGTTTCTTTCTTCATTCCAATTCTTTTTTTAAAAAGCTGAATTTTGAAAGCAAACTAAGCCTCTTTGCGGGAAACAGATAGGAAGGTGGGGTAGGAGGGAAACTGGCTGAGGAAGGCTTCTGGTTTCTTGCCACGTGTCCTTGGGGAGAGTGCGTGGGAGTGGGTGAAATGAATGGAAGGTTAAGGGTGAGGTGAGTCTCAGATGGTTTAAAGGGGAACGGGTTGGGACAGGTAAGAGACAGACCATATTCCCTGACTTACTGTGTGCAGGAGATCAACTAGTGTGGTATGTGTGTGAATACATATGTATGCACTATACTAGTTGATCTCCTGTAGCATTGCACATGGGAGTCAAGACCAAGCCTTCAGGTGAAGTAGGATTCTAAGATAATTGATCCAGGGAGTGCGGATGTAATTCAGTCCCCATTTTAAAGTCATACATTCTGTCTCTATTTTTATATAGTACTTTGCTTTGTTATTTATATAGTTAAATAGCAAAAGTTTGGGCACTTTGGGAAACCGAGAAGCTGAGCTGGTTGGAGCAAGGAGTTTCTTTTCAGTATCGGCTGAGGAGCTGAGCGACACAAAACTGAGGCACTACAGCATCATCGCTGGTAACAGGGTGTAATTACAGTGCGATAAGTTTACATCGGCAGTTTCCATTATTAATATAGACATAGGAGTTTATAAATGGAAAAACTGACACAAAAGTGTGACAAAAGGAAGTAAGGTTTTGTACACAAAAAGTGTCCGAGCTATAAAATTAATAATATTTTCCCCACATTTTATTAGATATGTGGACTATGCCCTTATCAAAAGCTCTAAAAAAGGAGCTGGATGAATTTCTGGTTAAAATAGGATTGAAGCTTATTAGGATAAAGTATATAGATCAGAGGTTCCCAAACTGGGTGGGGGGGGGGGGGGGCGCGGGGGGCGGGGGGGCACGAGAAAGACATCGGATATAGTGGCTGTGAAATTCCCCAGAGCCGCTCCCACCCCGCCGGCGTTACTTGGCTGGAAGTGCGGCGGAAACCCTGTTTATAGGCATGAAGGGGTTTCCGCCGTACTTCCGGCAAAGTAATGCCAGTAAAGCGGAAGCAGATCAGAGGAATTTCCCAGCCAGTGAGTTCTAATGATATGATTGGACTTCATATTAAAACCCAAAGTGTAAGACAGCAGAATTAAAACAGCTAACATGACAAAACTACTGATGTATTCTCGGTTACCAGCTATTTCTGCACTAACATTAGTTATGCAAAAATACTGTTTCTTAGAAACACATGGGACATGAATCTCTGAAGAGGGGCTCAGTTAGAAAGTTTGGGAAACTATGATGTAGATGATTAGATAAACAAAGCCAAAAAATACAAGTCTCCAGTTCAATCAGGATGAAGGAATCGTCGTCATCAGTGGATTGTAACTGGGCAGGGCTGAATAATTAAAGGTGAAATGTTGATTGATATTCTAAGGGTTTTTTCTTGATTACCATAAGGAGTTGGGAAGATATTTTATCTTCTTGGATATTTTACTTGCTCCTCTTTCAGGAGGTCAAATGAGTTAGGGAAAAAGTCCACAACAGTGCAGAGTGTAGATGATCAGCTGGTAGGATTCAAACTGGATAGGCTGACGACCTTGCCTGTTCCATACTTTCCTCAACTTGTTATGGCAATTGTTATCTATGTTAACAGATGAGTGTAATGCAGGGTGTATGAGAATAGCAGCTTGTTACATACCAGACTGTACATGTACAGAAGTCACAAAATGTTATACTCTTGGCACCCAGGAGCATTTACAGTGCCATGCAATGGAGACATGCAGTGATGTCCCTGTTTCTGGGCTGTAAATTCTATGTAAAAAAAAATGGGAGTTAATAAAAATTATGTATATGATAACATTGTTCATTCTCAGGGCGTGTGTGTGTGCGTGATTAAGAAAAATAGACATGAAGTGAGTGCATGTTACTCAAATACAGAAATGATGAATAAATATACCCACTGTATGCATTACATAGAATTACACAGAATATACAGCACAGAAACAGGTCCATGCCGGTGTTTATGCTCCACACAAGCCTCCTCCCTCCCTACTTCATCTAACCCAATCAGCATATCCTTCTATTCCTTTCTCCCTTGTGTGTATATATAGCTTCCCCTTAAATGCATCTACACTTGTTACCTTAGCTACTCCGTGTGGTAGTGAGTTCCACATTCCAACCACTCTCTGGGTAAAGAAGTTTCTCCTGAATTCCCTAATGGATTTATTCGTGACCATCTTATATTTATGGCCCCTAGTTCTGGTCTCCCCCGCAAGCGGAAACATCTTCTCCATGTCCACCCTATCCAACCCTTTCATAATCTTAAAGGCCTCTATCATATCACCCCACAGTCTTCTCTTTTCTAGCGAAAAGAACCCCAGCCTGCTCGATCCTTCCTGATAGGTAGAACCTCTCAGTTCTGGTATCATCCTACTAAATCTTTTTTACACCTTCTCCAGTGCCATTATATCCTTTTTATGATATGGAGACTAGAACCAAGGTTCTATACATGTTTAACATAACTTCTCTGCTTTTCAATTCTATTCCTCTAGAAATGAACCCCAGTGCTTGATTTGCTTTTTTTATGGCCTTATTAACCTGCGTCACTACTTTTCGTGATTTGTGTATCTGTACGACCAGATCCCTCTGCTGCTCTACCCCATTTAGACTCTTGTTATCTAAGTAGTATATGACCCCCTTATTCTTCCTACCAAAATGTAATACCTCACACTTGTCTATATTGAAATTCATTTGCCAATTACATGCCCATTCTGCAAGTTTAATTATGTCTTCTTGTATTTTATCACAGTCCTATAGCCCCCAATTTGGTGTCGACAGCAAATTTTGAAATTGTACTTCCAATTCCAGAGTCTAAATTATTTATGTAATTAGTGAACAATAGTGGTCCCAGCACCGATCCTTGTGGAACCTTTTGTTAATCTGTTCTTTAACCCCTACTCTGTTTTTCGGTTTTGTAGTCAGCTTGCTATCCATTCTGCTTCTCGTCCCCTGACTGTCTGTAAGCATATAGACAGTCCCTTGTATGATATTTTACACAGGGGAATAAAATGCTTATTACATTACATACATTTCAACTAACCGTCAGAACGGCTGAGACTGACATAAAAGTAACATTTACTTGAGGAAGGAGGAAGCCTCCGAAAGCTTGTGAATTTAAAATAAAATTGCTGGACTATAACTTGGTGTTGTAAAATTGTTTACAATTGACATAAAGTAAGCAGACTATTGGACACGTACAAATTCCTAGCTCTCACTTACACCAATTTACAAACAGTCTGCTGGAGGTGCGTGCCATATTTAGCAGCGGTATCGACCAGTGGTGATGTTGGTGGGAATGCATTACAGCACCCAGACTGCTACCATATCAAACCGCTAAAGCGCCCATCCACTGGGTTATATTACAGTCTGCTCCAGCGTGGGTGGGGGTCTAGCGATTACGTTTCTGGTATTGTGTATTTGGATTTTCTTACGTGTTACTCACTCCGTCTATGAGACCCGAGAGCAAACTACGAAAAAAATGCATTCGGATCTGACATTTCTTAAGCAAACAATAATTACATGATAACATGTAGGTAAACAACACGGCATATGATGGTCATTATTACCAATAGTTTGATTTTTTAACAAAATAAAGTCCGAAAAAATAGTACTTACTCCAGTGAAACAAACATCAATAAACGTAAAGAGTTGTGCAGATCAAGATGTGTGGTGATTCAGAAACACCAATGCTTTAAAGCTCCAAAGAAGATGGTTACTGAATGTGTCTAATTGTGCGCAGTGTCCCAACGGTAAGAATTTTATAAACTACATAAAAACAGAAAATGCTGGAAACACTCAGCATCTGTGCCCACTCCCGCGCGTAGTTCTTTATAAACTGTTAAATCTCCAACTTCTTCCAGTTCTGATGAAAGCGTACCGACCTGAAACGTTAACTGTTTCTCTCTCCACAGATGCTGCCCGACCTGCTCAGTGTTCCCAGCATTTTCAGCTTTTATTTCAGATTTCCAGCATTTTGCTTTTGTTTATAAACTATATATCGGCAGCAACTATATTAAACATATCTAACGGTATAAAATAACTTTCTAAACGAAATAATAATTATAACTTCATAAATAATTTGTCACTAAATATAATCATGCATGTATCATTCATACTGATGTTTTTTTTTTGCTTTGCACGTGTCGACTGGAAAGCCGGGTGCAGGCAGCTGTTCACGTCAGTACCTCGCCACCTTTGGTTTCCTTCACGCTTTTTGGAAAACTCTTATCGTACAAGAGATTACAGATTTGTGCACCATTTTCCATCCTGGACCCAATGATAATGGCTACACTTGGGTCATTGTTGCGCACACTCGCTGTTGCTGCTACAGACTTGGGCAAGACTGTGAGCAGGCTGAATTTGCACACCAACCCGCCCTTCCACACACGCTCACACTTACTGTTGCAGATATAGTCCTCGCACACCATGGGTCGCGTTTTAAGATTGTTGCACCGAAGCCCGCAGGGTTCGCAAGCCATTGTCAGCTCATCAAAGTAAAATGACTTGGAGCACGCTCGAGCCATTCGGTGAAAGGAACTTGTCGGTGACATATATATATATATTTATATTAAAAAAACACACAATTCTCTTCTGTCTATGCTGCCGATCGGATACCGAGCACACACACACACACACAAAGAAAACCAGCGACACTCTCGACAGACGATGAGAGCAGCCAGATGAGGTGCCGTAAGATTCCGCTCTCGAAAGAGCAGCGGGGTTTCCCCCTAGTGTTCCCTGGGGATTTTTTTCGTTTTAAAATTCTAATAAATATCATGAATTGTAAATTCGTCATCACGTTGAGGGTACGTCTGCACGTATTAATAAAAGCATTTAGAGTCGAGACAGCTGGAAAGGTGAAGTGTGTGTTCAAGGGTGGAGACAGTCTCCCTATATGGGGCGATCCGCCCAGGAATGAACGGCTCAAAATCTGATCGGTATTTAAGAGTGATGATGCAAGTTTGAGCCAAAAATGCTTTTGTTATTTTAGCTGTCAAAGAGGTTTGGGCCACAATTCTTTTTTTTTGGGGGGGGGGGGGAGTGGTTAAGTGGCTCTCTTTATTTATATTTCTCAGATCCTGCAAGTAAAATGTTGAGTTAGTTTAAATGAGTTAGTTTTTGCACTGTGTTTAAACATTGAACAACAAGGTGCGAAGTTCAAGCGTCGATCACAGATTGCCATCTGGAGCTGAGACAGCAGCAAAATGCGGGCTTCGGATGGTGCAACCAAATAGGCAGCGCCCTCTGCCGAATGAGCGTAAGGCACAAAGGGCGACCCTGAGTGCTCTCGGGCAAAATCACCCTTAACAGTATTGGTTGGTGGAACGGTCAGTTGTCCATTAAGAATAATAATTATATTAAAGGGTGTGTGTTATTGTCTTCTTTTGGCCATAGCTGAACATTGGCCACTGGATCAAATGTCCTCAATCTGGTTTACATTGGAATAAACACGGTACAAAAATAAATTGATGCCTGGTCTCCAATGCTGTGCAGTTTTGTTAGCAGAATTTATATACATGTAAAATTATAAATATTGGTAAATTAATACTGCACAAAAAATATAAATTATTGCACCCACCCCATTTTCCCCTATTTTTACTCATGGTAAGTTGGATGATTTGATGTTTTATAATGACTGCAGCATTATTCTATGTAACGCACAATGCATTATTTTGATGCTAAGGTGCATCTGAATTTAATCTTGCTTGATCTTTAGAGCTACAAAGTTTAATTACTGTAAATCGGCACATTAGAGGTTTGTTGGTGAGGGAAGTTTCACAGTTTGGCAGTTGCTGGTACTGAAATTACCTACAAGAGGTGTCTGCCTTTTTCTATACTTTTGACAATTTGAAGTATAGCTGCTGAAGTGTGATAGTCATACGATGGACTCTAGATTTTTTTATTTTATGGATATAATCCTTTTAGTACAATTTTAAAAGACTATACTAGAACTGCCTTGGTGTTCACCATTTAAATAATACTCTGCCTTTCTGTTTTTCCTTCCGAAGTGGATAACTTCACATTTATCCACATTATACTGCATCTGCCATGTATTTGCCCACTCACTCAACTTGTCTAAATCGCCTTGAAGCCTCTTTGCATCCTCTTCACAACTCACGATCTCACCTAGTTTTGTGTCGTCAGCAAACTTGGAAATATTACATTTGGTTCCCTCATCCAAATCATTGATATATATTGTGACTAGCTGGGGCTCAAGCACTGATCCCTGCGGTACCCCACTAGTCACTGCCTGCCACCCCGAAAAAGACCCATTTATTCCTACTCTCTGTTTCCTGTCTGTTAACCAATTTTCAATCCATGCCAGTATATTACCACCAATCCCATGTGATTTAATTGTGCACACTAACCACTTATGTGGGACTTTATCAAAGGCCTTCTGAAAATCCAAATAAACCACATCCACTAGTTCTCCCTTATCTATTCTCCCATTTACATCCTCATAAAACTCCAGTAGGTTTGTCAAATATGATTTCCCTTTCATAAATCCATGTTGACTTTGTCTAATCCCGTTGATATTTTCTAAGTGCCCTGTTATCACATCCTTTATAATGGACTCTAGCATTTTCCCTACTACTGATGTTAGGCTAACCGGTCTGTAGTTCCCTGTTTTCTCCCTCCTTTTTTAAATAGTGGGGTTACATTTGCCACCCTCCAATCTGCAGGAACTGTTCCATAATCTATTGAATTTTGGAAGATGACAACTAATGAATCCACCATTTCCATGGCTACCTCTTTTAGTACTCTGGGATGCAGATTATCAGGCCCTGAGGATTTATCAGCTTTCAGTCCCATTAATTTCCCCAGCACTATTGTTTTACTAATTTCCTACTAATACTAAATTCCTTTAATTCCTCCTTCTCACTAATCCCTTGGTTCCCTGGCATTCCTGGGAAGTTATTTGTGTCCTCTTTCGTGAAGACAGAATTTGTTTAATTGCTCTGCCATTTCCCTGTTCCTCATTATAAATTCTCCCGTTTCTGACTGTAAGGCACCTACATTTGTCTTCACTAATCTTTTTCTTTTTACATACTTGTAGAAGCCTTTACAGTCCACTTTTATGTTCCTCGCAAGTTTATTCTCATACTCTATTTTTTCCCTCTTAATCAATCTCTTGGTCCTTTTTTGCTGAATTCTAAACTGCTCCCAATCCTCAGGCTTGCTACTTTTTCTGGCAACTTTATATGATTCCTCTTTGGATCTAATACTATCCTTAATTTCTTTTGTTAGCCATGGTTGGGCCGCTTTTCCTTTTGTGTTTTTGCGCTAGAAAGGAATGTATAATTGTTGCAATTCATGCATTCGTTCCTTAAATGTTAGCCATTAACCACCGTCATGCCTTTTAATGAAGCTTCCCAATCTATTATAGCCAACTCACTCCTCATACCTTTGTAGTTTCCTTTGTTTAGATTTAGGACCCTAGTTTCGGATTGGACTACTTCACTTTCCATCTTAATGAAGAATTCTATCATGTTATGGTCACTCTCCCCCAAGGGACCCCGCACAACAAGATTATTAATTAACCCCTTCTCATTGCACAATACCCAATCTAGGATAGCCTGTTCCCTGGTTGGCTCCTCAACCTACTGGTCTAAAAAACCATCTCGTACACACTCCAGGAATTCATCCTCCACTTTATTATTGCTAATTTGGTTTGGCCAGTCCAAATGCAGATTAAAGTCACCCATGATTACTGTATTACCCTTGTTACATGCATCTCTAATTTCCTGTTTGATCCCATCCCCTACATTACCACTACTGATGGAAGGCCTAGAGACAACTCCCACCAGTGTTTTCTGCCCCTTGGTGCTTCTTAACTCCACCCAGACTGATTCTACATCTAGAGTTTCTGAGCCAATATCCTTTCTCACTATTGCTTTGATTTCATCCTTTACTAACAACACCACTCCACCTCCTTTTCCTTTTTGCCTGTCCTTCCTAAATATCGAATACCCTTAGATATTCAGCTCCCAGCCTTGGTCACCCTGCAGCCATGTCTCTGTAATTGCTATTATATTATATCCATTTACATCTATTTACACTGTTAATTCATCTACCTTATTACGAATGCTTCGTGCATTCAGATACAATGCCTTTAGATTTGTCTTTTTAACATTTTTAGACACCTTAATATTCTTTTGTACTATGGCCCTATTTGTCTTTAGAATTACACACAGGATGTACAGCACAGAAACAGGCCATTCGGCCCAACAGGTCCATGCTGGTGTTTATGCTCCACACGAGCCACCTCCCTCCCTTCTTCATCTAACCCTGTCAGCATATCCTTCTATTCCTTTCCTCCCTCATGTGTTTATCTAGCTTCCCCTTAAATGCATCTATGCTAGTCGTTCTAACCACTCTCTGGGTAAAGTTTCTCCTGAATTCCCTATTGGATAGGAAGTAACTAATGAATAAGCAATAGTAAGATTGCAACATGATAATCCTCCATTAAATCAAATTTAAATGTGTGTTGACTTAGGTAGTATAATTTAATTGAACTAAAGACCGAATCGGTTATGAGGAATTAGCATTTAGATATGTTGTGAATTTTGCATTCAGTGCTCTTAAGGCAAAAATTCTGTTTATATTGAAGAGATGACATTAATGGCATTTAGATTCTGAAAATTGTGTTGATCTTAATCCTGGATACCCACTAATTTCCAACAAATAGGATGGTTTGCAGGTTACTCAGTTCTCCAGAATGTCAGATCCTTACATTTATGGCAGGTATGAAATTAAATTGGTGATGTGCCCAAGCTGTCTTACTACAACAGTGACACCTAATTAATGCCCCGGTCGGACACACCACAAAGTGTCTGTCTGAGGTTTGGCCGTTTGGCTTTTGAAGTGTTAATTAAAATTCGCCATAGGTGGAATCCTGCAAACTGTGCCGTACACAGAAAAACTGTTGCTATAGTTGTTAATTAGCTCAGTAATGAACATTTCAAAAACATAATCCTTATTTCCATTTTTCTTAATTAAGGAAAGTACTTTTGGTGTTCTTGTTTGCATTTCCTTTATTATTTGAGATATTTCAAAGTGTACAGCTTGTGTAGAGATTGAGTACAGATCATGGATTAAAGTGATGACAGCTGGTAGAACGGTGGCACAGATGGTAGCAAAAATAGTGCCCTAAAAAGTTTCAAAATTATGTGTCCAACTGCAATCTACCTAAATATATGGAAAAGTGTATGGCTGATTTGGTAGAGTAAACATATTGGAGCTCCCACTTTAGTACTGCAAGATAAATCTTTCTGGCCAATTCATCGTGTGGTTATATAGTTGACTTCAGCAGAAATGCAAATTTGATGCGACTCATCTTTTGTTGCTCCATGTGTGCACTCATAAAACACCCTCTTTTCACCACTTTGCACTAGAGGCAGTCGTTCGGAACATTTAGTTCAAAAAGGTCTGAAATTATCTCATTAACTGTAAGATCGTTTAGTTCATCCAGAGTGACGTACTTGTGGTGGATCTTCTCTGTCACTGCCACTACCCGCACACCATGTTTGTCCTTCCCCCAGCTGGCAGCCTATAGCTGAAGTCACCACCATATCCAGACTGTTAAACATGCCACCGGCGTTCCGATGGTAGTGGCCAGCGAAGACCGCTTTTACACCTGCTTTCTCAAATTTTATTACCATTTTTTCTTACCTGGACCCTATTTGTTGTCTTTTGTTTGTACGCTCTGTCCCTTCCTGACACAATCTGGTTATCCTTATCCCAATCACTTTCCTGCACTGCGTCTTTGTCTTTTCTCTTTAGCATTCTAGATTTCTGTCCACTGGGACCCTCCCCCCTCCCCCCTCCCCCTATTTACTTTAAAGCCTTATCTACCTCCCTAGTTATTCGATTTGCTAGAACTCTAGTCCCAGCATGGTTCAGGTGTAGTCCGTCCCAACGGAACAGCTCTCTCTTTCCCCAGTACTGGTGCCAGTGCCCCATGAATCGATATTCTCCTGTACCCTTCAACAGCAAGAACCTGGCTGAACCATACACCTAAATTACCAAGACCAAGTAGAGTTAACAGTATAGAAATGTGTTTAATTCTATTCGGAAAGAGCTTTGTGGGCATTAATGTAAAGTTGATAGGATGGGCATAGGAAGAAGAGAGCTTATGAATACAAGGCACTGTGGCGCAAAGCCCAGACCACTGATTGATCCAGAAATCAAATGTAAATTAGGGATTGCTCCCTCCCTGCATCATCTTTAATCACAGAGATGAGAATGGGCCTGGGGAGGTGAGGACTGCCATGGAGGGGTGGCTGCATCAGGCAGTAGTAGTATATTGGACCAGGCTTGTGAAACAGGCAGTACTAAGAACAACAACAACTTGCATTTATATGCACCTTTAATGTAGTAAAATGTCCCAAGGCGCTTCACAGGAACGTTATCGAACAAAATTTGAGTCCGAGCCACCTAGCTTCAAGAGGACTGAAAGGCAAGTATATTGGTAAGTGTACATATCTTACTGCTTAAAACTCACTCCAGGCATGACACCAAGGCACGCTGGAAATAGCAAGATGCAACTTTCCTGTAAACACAGTAAGTCCACACTAAACATAAAACTTTTAATACAGTACTACTCAATCTCCTATGGATTGCTCATGAGGAGTCAAAGGGTGCAGTCTTTTTTTAAGAAAGTGGATCTGTTGTGGCACTCATAGGTGAAATAATGTGGCTTTCAGGAGAAGGTTATTTTGGTTTGTAAGGGTATTGGGGTAATTAAGTGAATTGGCCAAGTGAATTAAGCTAGTGAGTACTAGTCGGAATACATTGCGGGTTTTTATGAGGGTAGTTAATACTTGGGGTGTAGTAGTGAACAAGAAAGGAGGGGTAATGAGTAGTTGAAAGGGTGTGGTTATAATCAGGTAGTGAGTTTTAGGGAACATTGGAGCAATGGGCAGTTTGGGTGTGCAGAATGGGATATAGAATTTGAGTTGGTGCCTGGAGGAAAAAAAGACAATGGGAAACAGTTTAAAAATAAAATACCACGGAGAACATGCCTTCAATGAAACGAGGGGAAAAAGCTAAATGCAATGGGTCTTTTTTAAAAATAAGGAAAACACCAATACGTGCAATAGGGCTTTGACAACATAACTTAAAGAAATACAGTATGTAAAGGAAAGGAAACTCAAAACAAAATGGCACAGCTGTAGAAACCAACTGCAACGGGAAGAAATCGTTCCTATACTATAACAGCAAGAGGGTGATCCAAGAAGAATTGAGATTCCTTAAGACTGCATATGGGATTGAAACTGAGGACAAACTAAAAATAGTTAACATGTTAATGATTACTTCCTGGCAGTATTCATTAGAAAAGACACCAGTAGCATGCTTCCTATAATTGGGGGTTCTTTCACTAAAATTAATGAGTTTGACTTCATTTGCATGCAGGTTATGGACAGACTGATAGAGGGCTCAAAACCAATAAATCCCAAGGATATACCTGAGGGCATTATGTGAGATTAGGGACAAAAACTACAAGGTGCTGATGGTCATCGTGAAAGAGTCGATGAATACAGGGGTGGTTCCACCGGATTCAAAATAAGCTAAATCTGGCAGAATAAATCCAGATAACCACAGGCCCATTAGACTTACATCAATAACTGATTCAATTATTTTGTTAATTATTAGGGACAAATTTGAGAGTAATATGAAAACATGCTAATAAATGGCTATCAGACCAGTTTCAGAAGGGGGAGATCGTGCCTGACCAACCTCCTTGACATAGAAATTACAACATGGAAACAGGCCATTCATCTCAACCAGTCCATGTTGGTGTTAATCATCCACACGAGCAGTAGCCCTAATCCCTTGCTCCTGCACTGTTCTCCTATCCCTTTATTCCCTTATCCTTTAACCATCTAACCCATTCTTAAATATTGGCATGGTCTCTGCTTCTATCACCAATGCGTTCCATGGTCTCGCAATCCTCTGTGTAAAAAGTATCTTCTACTCTCTGTCTGAAATCTCTTATATTTCACCTTGCAACAATGTCCCCTCGTTCTAGACCCCTCAACCACTGGAAACAGTCTGTTTCTGTCGACTCTATCCCATCCCTACACAATTTTAAACACAGCTATCAAATTACCCCTTAATCTCCTCTGTTCTAATAAAAATACCCAATTTTTTTTTAATGTCTTTCTTCATAGTTGTTTTCCTAGTGAGTCTGTGCTGTATCCTCTCTATTGCCGCAACATTCTTCCTATGGTATAGAGCTCAAAACTGTACACAGTACTCCAGCTGTGGTTTTACTAAGGTTTACCATTACATCTCAACTTTTATATTCTATAACTCTTATCATAAAATCCAGTGTTCCATTATCTTGTTTTTAATGGTGTTGCTTTTAATGTCTTGTGAACCTGAACCCCCAAATCCCTCTGCTCTTGCACATCACCCAGCTTTCCCCTAAAGTCTAATTATTACTTTATTTTTAAACTAAGATGGACCACTCACATTTACTGACATTGCATTCCATCGGCCACTTTTTTTGCCAATCCCACCATCTTATCAAATTCTACTTACAGCTTCTTTTGATCCTCAATTATTTAATAATCCTCCTTTTGTAGCATGACCACAACCCTATGGTACACCACAACACACTTTTTACCACTGAGAAACAGCCCTTAACTCATTCTCTATGTTTCTTCCCTTCTAACCACTTTTTAATCCAATTTGCTACCCTTCCTCCTAATTCCATAGTCCTTAATCTTCTCTAATACTCTTATGTGTGGTACTTTGTCAAAGGCTTTCTGAAAGTCCATGTATACCACATCCACTGCATTTCCCCCATCCACCATATTTGTCACCTCCTCAAAGAACTCTATCAGCACAATCTTACATTATGAAATCCATTTTGGCTGCTTCTAATTAATTTCTCTTCATATCGATATTTAGTAATTTCATCTTTCCCTACCACAGATGTTAAACTAACTGTCCTGTAATTCCCTAGGTTATCAGTTTCCCTTTTTGAAAATGGCCATTACATTGGCCACTCTCCAGTCCTACAACACTTATCCACTCTCAATAGAACGCTGATGTATAATTTCTAGGGCCTTTGCTATCACTGCCCCCATTTCCCACAGGATCCTCAGATGTATTCTGCCAGGATAAAGAAGCATTTTGTCCTCTTTTAGCATGCGACTAGTACTTTCCTTTTTTTTTATTATATCTCTCATCTCGCTTGTAACCAACTTAGGATTTACCCCATCCCTTTTGTAGAGCCCCATATGCCCTCTTCTTCAATGCTAAAGTGTTTCTAACCTCTTTATTTATTCACAGCATTCTGAAACTTGAAGTAGTCTTTTTTGAAAAGAAATATATATTTATTCTGCAACTCTGCAATCTCTTTTTTTTTAAATCCCATTGTTAATCTACAGTCCAGTATACCAATTTTTCTTTCCACATCACCTCAGCTAGCTCACTCCTCATCTATTCTACCATCTCCCTTTTTCCATTCCTACCAAATATGGTCACAAACCAGTTTCATCTGCTCAGACAGCCCAACTAGAACTCAGCCGATTACAGGTCCAGGCTAGACATTCTTCGCGGCCTGGAGAAGGAGCATGCGGTGTCTGCTGGTACACTTGAGGCTTTCTGCGACCAGTGGGCACCCAGGGACTGGAGTGCTTTGTCGACAAGGAAAATAAAATTATGATTTAATTTGATTCTTTTAATTAGCAATGACGTGAGTGGCCCAGTTTCATCAGAAAAACGGGACACTTTCACATCTACCCCCCCATCCATCCTTTCTCAAGGAGCTTAAACAAAAAGAAACAAGAGAAACGACACAGTCGATTAATTAACACCTAGCCAGTGACTAATGATCACCTGCTGCCTGTTAACTGCCAATTCATTATCAGTTGCACAAATTTAATTTTATAAGGAAGTGACACCCAAAGTGAATGTTGAAAAGTCGTAAGATGTGGTGGTACTTAGATTTCTACGAAGCCTTTGATTGAGTCCCACATGAACGGCTGTTACACAACTTAAGGTAGTGGGTATTCTTGGTAAAACTTGGATGTGGTAATTGGGTGAAAGAGAAGAAGCAGCAGAAAAGGTGCTTTTTGTGTGAGGGCGGTGTACTGATTGGAATGCCTCAGGGATCTGCGTTGGGGTTTCTATTGTTTCTAATCTATATAAATAAATCAGATTCAGATTTGAGAATGCACACCAGTAACTAAAATATACTTTAAGTTTTACTTTTTAATTTTATTTCAAAAACGGTCCAAAGTACAGATATTCATGAAATGTAACCAAGTCATTAAAATCAAGGAGCAATCAGTATTACATTTATTTCAGTCTTTTTCCTACTTCATTTAGGTTTAATAGGTTGCCAGGCATGTAATGCTGATGTATTAATTCCAGGAGATACTTTAAATTGTCCTGGAATCTTCAATAGAAATAGGAAGTAAATTAGAAATTCCAGTCACAATGTCCATTAATAATAGACATGCAAATTTGTAATAGTATGGAAATATTTTTCCCAACAAATACCACCTGAAAAAAATCATCCCTACTAGGATAATGTCCTAATATATTCTTCCTTCTTCAACTACTAATCTCAATATACCGGCAGTTGTGTTAAGTCCCTAAGAGAGAGATCCTCATCAGTTTGTCACAGCCACAAAATCCATCATACTGCATACATCCACCAGTACAAGTTTGGGCCACTTACTGATCACTCAGCACCAAGATGAGATGAAAACCTTTTAGGTCCAATGGTAAGTAAGTTCATCCCCGTTATCTAACCCAGTGATATCAATGCTTATGAGGTACCACCTCAGTCCACCTTCCCCCAGCCCAAAACTAATCCCGAATGAATCCATCAAATATATAATGTACAGTATTGCAAAAGTAACTAATTACAATTGTTGTGTTTAGTACCATTATGATGTTAACCCCTCACCTTTCAATCTGTATAATTGCATTTTCAGATTTCCTCCCCTCTCCTCCCAAGTACAGTACTCTGGTATGTGATTATAAGTACACAATAAGGAGATGTACAGAATTGTAATCACAGTAATAAAATACATAAAGTTCAATAACCCAGTCAGGTGCAACCTCTGCCCTCACTATTTCTAAAGTATTGTGGGTTGACTTAACCTCCAATTCAGCATTATAGATTTCATGATTTATTCTTTCAGCAGCATGAATACTCAGAAGAATTCCAGCAAGCTGCTGTTCATGAAGAGTAAATGGAGTGCAAAAGGTTATTCAAGATAATTAGTTGTTGTACCCTAAGGGTATCACTTGAAATTGCTTGTAATAAAAGGTGCTGGAGCTTTTAGGGGCTTGCTGAAAATAATACAAAGTAGTTCTAACCCTACACCATATGTTAAGTGATCAACAAGGGACCATTATATCCGTTTCTTTCCCGAATAAAGGGTGAAATGTCCTTTTTCATAGGTTTTGTTTTCCAACGAGCATGCGATTTTGCAATACAAATTTTCCAGGTTCTACACAATAGGGCAGTAACAAATCTGTAAAGCTTGTTGCATTGTTTGGGCCCTGCAGGTCCTTGTCCATTGCATAGTGGAGAAACAGGATAATCATTTTGATACAGGAGGGCAGCCAAAAAGCAGGCTTAGAAGACAACTGGTATGGCAATACATGACAGCATGTGTGAGTTTGGTGTCCAGTACTGTGAAGTCCTGGAGGGATGATTGGAATAAGTTGCACCAAGGTAAAACAATAATATTACTGTAAAGTTAAAGAACAGGTATGCTCTATATATGCAAAAAACACTATACTCACAGAGATCTATTAAGAAGGATATTGCAATAATGACAGTACAAGTGAAAATAGCAGAGTTATATAAATTACATTATATGTACCACAATAACAAAGAGAATGTATTGCAGGAAATAATTTTGATAGGCCAAATCACCCTGTCCTAATCCATGCAAGCCTTCTGTTTAAATCCAAAACTCATAAAAGGCAATGGAATGGCCAATGGAATGGTGGAACGTACCAAGGGAAACCTTTGACTGAAAACGAATAGCAAATTGTGGAGTTATGGGAAGGAGGCCATCAAAGTTTTTGGGCATGAGGAGATTGGAAGTATGTTCTGAAGAATAAATATTCATGATGATTTGCACTATTGCCCATGCACGCTATACACAAGTGACTAATAGTTCATGGAGTGACAATACAATATAGAAATGAATAAGTCTCCTTATTTATTCACAATGTCCACCTACTTTCAGAGCAAGGAGAATCAAGTGGTCTTCAGCGTGCACCCATAAATTGCCACTGCACTTGGATTAATCACCAGCACAGGCACAAGAATTATGTGACACATAGATAGTGGTGTTGATGAGGAACACAGCATACTGTTGAGGACGGGGTAGCAGATGCGAGGTTGATGACAAGTCAGCAGATACAGGGTATAAGGTGCTTACTGTCCCTCTTGAGTTGTCTGAGGTTATACACCTCAGTGAGCCTGCTTTCCAATTTAGAATGTTAAGACACATTATCCTTGTGGAATAGTCACTTGCTTCCATACACAGAATAGTGGAAGGTGAAGCTGGATAAACAATTATCTGTGCTGATGTTTCCCATTGAGCATGGAACGCCAGTGGCAACCTCAGTTGTGCAGGCCATGGACACTGATGTTAATTGTATCCATATGATTTATGTCAATTAGTGTTAATTGTATTCAGGTGGTGCGTATCAATTGGGAACTTTCTTGTATCCATTTATAAGAGAGCTGATCTAGGGTGTGGTGTGGGTGTAATGTGGAGCTTTGTGAATAAAGGCTTGGAAGCAACTGAAGAGTAGGCTCTAGTGTTCTATCCTTCACCACCAGGCTATCCAGCTTTTAACATGGTAGCAGAGGATGGTTGTCTAAAGGAAGAGGTTGGAAACTACGATTTTCTATGGACTTATAACAAAACTTGAAAGCCTAGCGGCCATTGTGGAAAATGGCAGAAAGCAAGTTTAAATCATCGAAATATGATTTCCCTCCGATGTTCTCGGAGTTTGAACTGTATGACCAGTGGAAGAATGACGTTGATATGTGGACACGGGTTACTACTCTGCTAAAGAGAAAGCAAGTCTGGCCTTAGTGTTGTCACTTCCCGAACGAAGTAAAATCAGAAGGTATTTTCTGAGATGGATGCAGATCTTTTGGATAATGATGAAGGTTTTACCTTTCTAATAGAATTTCTGGATCAAATCTACAAGAAAGATGACCTGTTAAGTGCCTATGAGGCCTGGTCAACATTTGATAGATTTCGGAAAACGGATGGTCATTCGATGGAAGGGTATATCATGGACTTTAACAAATTGTACAAAAGGTCGACAAAGTTCCAATTAGGAATCCCTGGATCGGTACTAGCATTTAAATTACTAGATTGTGCTAAGGTGTCTCATATGGACAAGCATCTGGTCCTAACTGGCGTCCAGTTCTCGGAAAAGGAGACTCTGTTGGATCAAATGTCTGCTGCCTTTAAAAGATTCCTGGGGCAACAGTCATTCCCTTCAGCCTTCATGGAACAAAGGGGGTCTTCTGCTGCGAGACAAAGAATGAAAGATTCGATGGTTACCAGGTTTCAAAATGTTCCAGACACTAAACGCAGGCGCCAGTCCAGGTTTCAAAATTTTCAAGAGACCGGACGAAGGCGTCGATGTGACGGAAGGATTAAAGACAGCCAGATTGGTGGTGAAAGCAGGTACAGCAAATCCAGTTATATCAACGGACGACAAAATTGGGACAGTAATAACGGATGAATGAGTCCCAGGAATGCCCAAGGAAAAATCAGTAGATGCTTTTGATGTGACTCTAAGTATTGTTATGAGGTGAATTGCCCAGAGTGAAGATGCAGGGTCTTTGAAATGACGCATGAAGAAAGTAGTTCTGAGGAAGAGGATCAAGACAATGAGGAAGAGGTGATAATGATGCATATGAGCAGATTATACTGGTCAAAAGGAGTTTTAATCCTGTGATGAATGTATTAATCAAGGATTCCTTTAATTGTGCAGTGTTAGTGCATGTATTCAACTGTATGCAGGTGGATTGGTTAAAATGTTATCTTGGTTCACTAACTAGTGAGGATCGACATAAGGTTAAGGAATATAAAAGTTTGACATGTTTTAGGTTTGGAGATGACAACATCTCGAGGTCACTCGAGAGCGGTAGTTCCATGTAAGATAGCTGGAGTAAGCCATTTTATAAGTACGGATGTGGGCTCCAGTGAGATACCTATGCTTTTCAGTAAACCTTCCGTGAAAAAGGCAAAAATGAAACTTGACATGGAACACAATGAGGCAATCATTTTTGGGAATCGGTTGATTTGCAATTTACCCAGTCAGGTCATTATTGTACACCCTTAATAAAACCTGATGTTTCTCATCAGCATGTTAGACAAGTATTAATGGCATCAGGTGATGATAAGAGAGAAAAAAACAAATTGACTCAAAGTTACAATTTGCCCACCCTACTTATCAATGTTTAAAGATCCTGCTAAAAAATGCAGGTGTAGTTGATGAGGAATATACGAAGCCCATAGAAGAGATTATTGAGAACTGTGAAATCTGTAAGAAGTATAGATGGACGCCCCAACGTCCTATTGTAAGTGTTCCATTAGCATGTGACTTTAATGAGGTAGATGCCATAAAGGTATCGGACAAAGACAGAAATGTTTTCATCTTACATTTTATTGATCTGGCTATGAGATTTAGTATTTCTACACTAATATATAGTAAGGAGAAGAAGGTTATTCTCGATAAAAATTATGGAAAAATGGATAGGGACACCAACAAAGTTTTTGACCGATAACGGAGGTGAATTCGCTAACACAGAGTTCAGATTTATGTGTGAGAATATGAATATAATTGTCATGAATACAGCATTGAGAGCCCTTTCAGCAATGATCTTTGTGAAAGGAATCATGCTGTGATTGATAGCACGGTGCATAAAATTTTAGCTGATCGCACAGAGTGTAAATTGTCAACTGCCCTAGTATGGGCAGAATTCTCTTCAGATGGTTGGAGAATACAGTCCTTATCAACTAGTCTATGGGTGCAATCCCAAATTACCTTCTGTTCTTTGTGATAATCCTCCTGCTCTAGAAGGCACTACAATTAGTGCCATTTTTTCTGAGCATTTAAATGCAGGCAGGGAGACAGGTTCTCATCAAGGTTGAGGTATCGGAGAAAATTTGTAGAGAACTGAGGCATCGTATTAGACCAGCTGAGACAGAGTTCAATTCAGAAGATTTGGTGTACTATAAAAGAGAGGGTCATAGGGAATGAAAAGGCCATGGTAAGGTAATAGGTCGTTTTGGTAAGACAGTAAGTGTCCAACATGGCATTCAAACTGTTAAGGTTCATTCCTCATGATTAATTGGAATTAGTTATAAAATCTCAGACTCTGAGCAGTTGACAGAAGTAAATGAGGCACCTGGTGCTTCAGATGTTCATGATTTTTTTGATGAGGTTCCTGAGGTACAGAATGAGGTCGATCAAGGGCTGGACAATGGTAATGACAGTGGTAATTTTCAAGAAACGATCACGAACTAGAGATGAAAGAGGGAGATCTCACAGTAGGAGTCCCTACAGACAAAGAAGTGGAAATAGAAGACATAGCTTGACTAAGTCAGACAATGAAACAAAGATCACAGAACAGTCATGTAACAGAACTAGAAGCAGAAGCCCTCATGATCGTGAAGTTTCGGTGGCTGCCAATAAACTTGAGGATAAATGAGTAAGAGAGGCAAAACAAAGGGAGTTAGATAGTTCGAAAGAATTTGAAGTTTATTCTGAGGTAACAGATAAGGTTCAACCAGCTTTGTTGCATCGATGGGTTCGCACTGAAAAAGCCCTTGCAGATGGGACTTATAAGGCTAAAGTGAGATTGGTAGCTAGGGGTTTTGAAGAGAAACTGGGTGATACAGATGTTCGAGTGGATTCTCCCTCTGCTGGAGAGGTAATCTTAAAAATCTTTTTGGCTCTTTTGGCAACATATTCATGAGAGTGTTACTCCTGTCTCAGTGAATCGTACTAGGTCATCACAGAAAGGTGATGTTATATCTAAAGAAGAGACAGAGCAATTACGAAGGTTGATTGGTCAATTGAACTGGTTGTGCACTCAGACTAGACCAGATGCTAGTTTTGTTGTGTTGGAATTAAGTACTTTAATGAAGCACCCCATAGTAGAGAATGTTTTAAGGGCAAATTTAAAAAAAATGAAATATAGATAAATGCATACTTAAGATCCCATCCTTAGGTGACCCAAAGAAAATGAAGCTCGTCATCTTTAGCGATACTTCACATGCTAATCTTCCTGATGGGTATCCTAGTGCAGCTGGTTTCATAGTGTTTCTTATGGGTGAGAATGGGAAATGTTGTCCTTTAGCTTAGGAAGCTAAGAAAATAAAAAGGGTTGATAAAGGTACTCTGGCTGCTGAAACATTGGCTCTTGTCGACGCAGTGGATAGGGGATTCTATTTGGCAAATATTTTGAGTGACATCCTGTACAATGGGAGTACTGAAGATAGTATACCCGTTAAATGTTATGTAGACAATCGTTCATTGTGGGATAATATATACTCTTCAAAAAATGAGTGAGAAAAGATTACAGACTGACCTTCTGGCTTGAAACAAATGCTGGAGAGAAAGGAAATCTCTGAAATTAAATGGGTGGATTCAAGCCATCAACTGTCAGATTGTTTTACTAAAAGATACATGTACGAAGAAATTATATGGGGTCCTGGAGAAGGATCGCCTCACAACGTAACACTTAACAGAACACTTGGAAGGCATTAACGGGATTGGATAAAGTCAACATGGGTTTATGAAAGGGAAATCATGCTTAACAAATCTACTGGAGTTTTTTGAGGAGGTAACTAATAGAATAGATAGAGGAGAACCAGTGGATGTGGTGTACTTGGATTTTCAGGAGGCTTTTGATAAGGTCCCACACAAGAGGTTAGTGTGCAAAATTAAAGTACATGGGATTGGGGGGAATATACTGGCATGGATTGAGAATTGGTTGACAGACAGGAAACAGAGAGTAGGAATAAACGGATCTTTTTCTGGGTGGCAGGCAGTGACGAGTGGGGTACCGCAGGGATCAGTGCTTGGGCCCTAGCTATTCACAATATATATCAATGATTTGGATGAGGGAATGGAATGTAACATTTCCAAGTTTGCAGACGACACAAAGCTGGGGTGGAATGTGAGCTGTGAGGAGGATGCAAAGAGGCTGCAATGTGATTTAGACAAGTTGGGTGAGTGCGCAAGAACATGGCAGATGCAGTATAACATGGATAAATGCGAGGTTATCCACTTTGGTTGTAAAAACAGAAAGACAGATTATTATCTGAATGGTGATAGATTGGGGAAAGGGGAGGTGCAACGAGACCTAGGTGTCCTTGTACACCAGTCGCTGAAAGCGAGCATTCAGGTGCAGCAAGCAGTTAGGAAGGCGAATGGTATGTTGGCATTCATTGCAATAGGATTTGAGTACAGGAACAGGGTTATCTTACTGCAGTTGTACAGGGCCTTGGTGAGACCACATCTGGAGTATTGTGTGCAGTTTTGGTCTCCTTATCTGAGGAAGGATGTCCTTGCCATGGAGGGAGTGCAACGAAGGTTTATCAGACTGATTCCTGGGATGGCAGGACTGACGTATGAGGAGAGATTGGGTCAACTAGGCCTATATTCACTAGAGTTTAGAAGAATGAGAGGTGACCTCAACGAAACATATAAAATTCTATCAGGACTAGACAGACTAGATGCAGGGAGGATGTTCCCGATGGCTGGGGAGTCCAGAACCAGTGGTCAGCGTCTTAGGATACGGGGTATGCCATTTAGAACCAAGATGAGGAGAAATTTCTTCACTCAGAAGGAAATAGATATATTTCTTAATGCTAAAGGGATCGAGGGATATGGGGAAAAAGCGGGAACAGGGTACTGAGTTAGACGATCAGCCATGATCATTTTGAATGGCGGAGCAGGCCCGAAGGGCCGAATGGCCTACTCTTGCTCCTATTTTCTATGTTTCTATGTAATAGTGTAAGTTGTACAGAGTATGGAAGCTTTTGATTTTTGAAATTTTTGTTTGTATTGTACATATAAAGTTTATTTTTTTATTTAAAGAGAGAAGGGAATCTGTTAATTTGATCCATGTATTGATATCAATAAGTGTTAATTGTATTCAGGTGGTGCGTATCAATTGAGAACTCTCGTATCCATTTATAAGAGAGCTGATCTAGGGTGTGGTGTGGAGCTCTGTGAATAAAGGCGTGGAAGCAGCTGATGACTAGGCTCTGGTAATCTATCCAATTTATAGCAACAGTAATGGTCTCATGAATGCTCCCACTACTATAGTTACAATAGTATGTCAAAGGGCTGGAGAGATGTAAACATAACACTTCTGTTCAGGAAAGGGATAAGCCAGGAAATAACAGATCAATTCGTTTTACCTCAGTTGTGGATAAACTTCAAGAGTCCATAATATAAGTGAACCTGGTGAACACTTAGAAAGACATCGGCTGATCAGTGATAGTATGGATTTGTAAAAGACAATTCATGCTTGATTAATTTAATCTTTTTAAGAAATCAGGGTAGTTAAAGGGAATGTGGTGCAAGTTATATAGATGGATTTTAAGAAGGTATTTTATAAGGTGCCAGATAAAAAAGCTTGTTAAGAAAATTAATACACACACTATTAAATGGAAAGTAGCCATATGGATATTGGGATAGGTTGGGGACGGAAGACAAAGAGTAAGGGTAAACTAATGCTTTTTTGGGTTAGTGGAATGTGAGTAATGATGCGCCCCAGGGATTTATGCTGGGACCTCTTTTATTTTCCACTTATAAATGACTTTGACATAGGCACAAGAGGAATTAAATTATATTGAAGTTTGTTGATATCAAATTAGGGGCATGGCAAACTGTAAGGAAGATTGCAGGAGGATATAGATAGGTTAATGGACTGGGAAGGTAAGTGGCAGAAACAGTTCAACACAGGAATGTGTTGGGGAAAAAGAACTGTGAATTAAATGTACCCAATGGTAAGATTCATAGTGTGGAGGAACAGAGAGATCTAGGGATGCAAAAGCATCGATCACTGAATGTGAAAGTGCAGGTAGAAAAGGCCATAAAAAGGCAACTGGGATTCTGGGTTTTATACATGAGATTGAACATAAAGCAAGGAAGTCATGTTGAAATTGTACAAGACGTTGTTTAGACCGCAGATGGACTATTGGATTGTAAGAAACTTGAGATTCAGTATTCTGATAAATATATGCTGAGGAACCAGGTAAATCCTTAATTCGCTCCATTCACTCCTTGCTAAGGAATCGTCTGGGGTTTTACCTCCCAGAGCCAGTCTATGAATGAATGATGCTTGACGCTGCTTGCCAAACTATCTTATACTAACCAGTTCAGATCTAAATCAATTTAATTTACTAACCTTCGATTAGGTTACCCTCAAGCTTCTGAGTGAGTGAATTAACTTTTTGTTGCCAAATCATCAAGGAAAAAGCCATAAACATATTTATTGGTTACAAATCACAACTTCAAGTTAAAGTTAGACACACGAACACTTAATAGACAGGCATAAATGTAATCAGAGTTACCTAGCAGTTGAGTAGCAAAATCATGAATGGACTGTGTTAGCTAACAAGATGAGTAGCAATGATTACACAGGCAATTCAGTGTATCACTGTAAATCAGTGCTAACAGATGCTGAGTATTAAATATGGCACCTACCAGAATCTGTGGTTATAATTTGGTGAGATTACTTTAAGAGCAATTCCTTATATAGCTGACAAGTTATCAGCTTTGAATAGACGGTCTATCAAATAGCGCAAGTGTACGAATGTGATTAACAACGTTTAGAGCTCACGAGCAGTGTAGTTGGATCAATCACCTTCCCTGGGACGCAGGCATTAGCTTCTGGAGTGTTGAGTCAATGAATCCCTTCATGGCGGGGTTATCTTTTTTATTTGAATCATCAGTTCCAATTGAACTCACGAGTGACTATATCTGAGCTGGCTTCCCTCTCACCTTTCTCGATCTTAAATTACTCGCAATTAAGTGACACTCTTAGCTCTTCCTGTAACGGGCTGGTGTCGTTAGCTTCTAACCTTTGACATTCTGTCCTTAAAGGTACCTTGTACTGATAAGGATACCTCTTACATCTGTTAGGTAAAAGTTGTGACAGAGGAAGAATAGAGGAAATAAAAGCCGCCTTTTTTGCGTAATGTTATGCCTGAGGAATCAATCACAGAGGAACAAAAATTCAAGGTTAGCACAAGAAAAATAAAGAGGGAAACTCAATGAAGTGTTTTCACACACAGAGTTGTTGGAACATAGAATGCTTTACCACAATGGCTATTGAGGCTGTCTATAGCCTCATTTGAATTGCATAAGTATTTGAAAAGAAAAACATAAGACAATATATGGGAGGAGTAGGGAAATGAATTTAGAGTAGATAGCTAAAGCTGAAGAGCTAGCACTGAAATTATGCTGTAATTTATATGATTTTATGCTTTGGGGTCCATACCCCAAAAGCAGTCATGGCTAGCTTCAACTTATTTGCAGAACAATTACAGTCAACCATGAGGAATGGATTCAGAGAACTCATTGGTGCTCAATATTATGTGCCATACAAATCAGTGGACATTGTGAGTACAAGCCTCGAGCAATGAGATACACAAAGCAGCTGGTTGACACTTGTTATCATGTAGCCCTGTACAAGTCACTGCAAATGCTGCCTCGAGAGGTAATGAGCCCACAGTGACTCCAGCAAAGGAGAATCCTGCTGCAGATATATCAGCGTTGGTCATAGATACAATAGCAAGCCTTTTATATGCCATGCAACTTGTCACTTTAGCTGAGCAGCCACCCACCAGTGCTAGTCCCTCAGTTGAGAGAGCACTTTGGGGTAATACATAGTCCATATCTCCTAGGAGCTGGCTATGTACCCTTCTTATTCAAAGAGCTATTTTATCTTTGCCTCAGAATGGAAGTATTATTTGTATTCTACAGGAAACTTGCATTGATGTGCATTATTTTCTCACAGTCTTATGCAATTATATCCCTTTTTATTTAATTATGCTATAGGATTGTTCATAGGCACACAAATTACTCTATGTGCACAATCAATGATGTCCTGTACCTTGAAGAAGCTACCATTTTAGAAAAGGATGTAGTTGCCTCTGCAGTATGTTCTGTAACAATCTAAAGAAACCTGCATGGAATACTAGTGAAGAAACTTTGCACATTGTTTCTCCTACCTGAAATTCTGCCCTTTGCATGCAGGTGTTTAACTACATAGTTAATCATCTCTTGTGAAAACAGGGTTGTTGGAGCTTGCATTGGATTAAGAGACATCTACAATTTGCCTGCTAGAGCCATAGTAAAAGTTTTGCAGATTATTACTGTGTTCCCAAAAAGTCATGAGGCATCTGTTCTTTTCATGATTGTCTCTTGCTGCAGTCTGTTGCCATGCGACTGAACAAACAAACAAGAAAGAGACAACAATTAGACCACAACTGTACCATTGTCACTAGGAATCTTCTCATGCAGTTTTTCACTGCTGAAAATCTGTATATCCAATTTAATACCCCCTTACACCACAAACTAAATTAAAATGGTATCCCAGTAAGACACTACTGGGAAGCAAAGAAGAGTGCTTTGCTTTTTTCTTCTGCTAAATTAATTGAATGATTACCTGCAAGATGTGTATACCTGGGTTTCACAATGCCAGCGATTGTTTCGACAGAAGCTGTAGCTGACTGCTAAACCATTGCTGGTAGTGTAAAGTCTGCAATGTGCTTATGCCTTGTCATAATTCATTAGATGAGAAGTTTGCATTTTAAAACACAGTGAAGATTCCCCCAAAATTGTTCTGCATTACATTTTTAATAAACTTTGAAAGTTGTCCTAGTTAGAGTGATTCTCATTGCTGAAAGCTGCCGAACATGAGAAGAGGCTGTGAGTATCTGGCTTGGTGTTCCACATCAGCTCTACACTCCAGTCTCTTTGAAATACGAAAAATACTGCTTGGCTCAGATCAGAAGGCAAACCTCAAACACCGTGGCTTTAAAACAGATTTCTTGTTCATTTTTAAAACATTGGGGCCATTTTTTAAACAAGGTGATGATTTCAAACAGGAAACTCTAAGATAAAGCTTCATAAGTAACAAATGTGTAATTTAAATGGTAAAAAGTTTAGCTTTTTTAATTGTCATTCTTACATGCTATATGAAGACGTCCCTCAGTTATTTTTGTTTGTGGAACTATGCGCATGCTTCCAAATCATTATTTTAAAAACAACTTAATTATTTAATGAGAAACATGGGATTAATCTAACAAGTTTTCCTCATGATCTCAAGAAGCAGTCATTTACTGTGACTTAATCTCTTCAGGTACTATAGAAATGGGAAAACTTCAATATCGAAAAGGGATTATCAGCTTGGTATTTTTCATGCTAAAACCAAATCAGTTAGTTGTGCTTTAATAGTGAAAAGTGCAAATGTAACAGGGTTAACACAATGGCTGTGAAACTGTTCATTAAAATGTTCTCACGTGGTTGTACTGGAACGATTTTGATCTAAGGTTATGCTATAACACTTGTAATTTATCTGAATGGAGAACAGCAGTGAGACTTGAGGGTTCAGGTTCACGTAACATTAAAGAGAGCACCTCAGGCTGTAAAAAAAAGCTGATAGAATTCTAGGTTTGATCTCAAGAGGTACAGAATATAAAAGCTAAGCGGTAATGATGAGCCTATATAAAATGTTAATAAGACCCCAGTTGGAGGTGATTCTGCCTGTGTGAGGAAAAAAAGATATGAAGAAGTCTTAAAGTTGGGTCTTTTTTCCCTAGAACAATGCAGGTATGATAGAAGTTTTTAAAATTATGAAAGGATGGGACAAGGTAGATAGAAGCAAACTGTTTCCAGTAATTGAGCGGTCAAGAATGAGAAGCGATAGATACAAAATTAAATGTAAGAGAACAGAGGGCAGGAGCAACCTCTTCACACAGTTGTGAGGCTGTGGAATGCATTCCAGAGTTAGTGGTTGAGGCAGAAACTATGTCAACATTCAAGATTAGATTGGATACGTAGATGAAGGAAAAGGGATTGAAGGGAACAGGGCGGGTAAATGTGATTAGAACTACTTGCTCGTGTGGAGGGTAAATGACAACATGGACTGGTTGAGCTGAATGGTCTGTTCCTGTGTTGTAACTTCTTTGTATTTCTGTGTATTGGTTTGCTGTCACTCCACTGGTATTCTCTCTGCATTTTTCTATTTCTCTTAATCTGTTATTGTTTTACTCTGATTTGTGTATTTGTTCCTTTTTTCTTTACATCCATTGGCTTTCTCTCTTGTTTCTCTTCTGTTTTGGTTTCATTTTTTCTCCTTACATTTCCTTTCTCACTCTGTATTGCATACCTCTGTTGAACTCTCAGCTGATCAGCCAACACAGTATAAAACCTATCACACTGCAACAAAATGGCCACTGGCGTTTTCCAAATTTTTCAGAGAAAAGAGGAGAGATTTTGTATTTTCCCTGAGAACATCTGAATCCATTTTTGAAGTTTGTTAGTCTGTGCTCTTCACTTATACATAACAATTTTTCTAAGTCATGTTTTTCCTGCAGATTACAAACTTTCACTTCTTATCTTTCATCATTTTCATGGCATTTACCTTTGTATGACCACAAGAATAAAAATACCGCAAGGAAAAGATGTAAACAATTACATTGGCATAATATTTTGCTAAATAGGAAAGAAATAGCTCCACTTGGTAAAGAATGACATATCTGATTAACTGAGTTGCACTCGGTTAAAATTATTGTTAAAATTATTACAATCTTACAGTAAACTATTAATGAACATCAGGAGAAATATTACCTCGCACTCATTTCCCTTTAGTTTATAAAGTTTCTTCCGACTTCTGTATACAGATCATTTTCCTGAAAAATGCAAGATTCCTATAGATATGGACCCATGCCATCCTGAAGATGGTGCCATAAAGACACTACTACATTGGAAATAGCCCTGGCTATTCAAAATTTTCCACACATCATACTAATGACACATGTGCTTTAATTTCACAATGTGATAACATGTGAGTCAGTAATTAGTCCACATCAGCAACTAATTCAGGATTCATATGCCATTTGACGACTGGTTTGCTGGATTGGAGACAGAAGCATAATAATCAGAAATGAGAATAGAAATAGCTTCTGTGAATGTTTTTGGGGTTAAGGAAGTTTTATACCAAAAATAATTTTATTCAGAACACTATTGATATGATCCAGTGAAAATGCAGGAGCAGCTGGAGACTCTAATTCAAACAGTATTTCACTTTCACAAACCCATCAAGATCAACATCACCAAAACTGATTGTCTGGTCATTATCTCTTGCTATTTGTGGGACCTGGCTGCGTGCAATTTGGCTGCTGCGTTTCAAGAGTGACTACACATCAAAACTACTTCATTGGCTGAAAAGCGCTTTGGGACATCCTGAGGTCGTGAAAGGTGTGATATAAATGCAAGTACTTTCTTTATCTGAATATATTTCAGTTCACAATTAACCTGTCTTTCTGTTAATACTGTTAATTTCATTTTCAGATAAACTGCAACACTTTGCATGCATTTCATTCTGTGAAACAAATAGTGAAATGTTCATAATCAGAAGTAATTCCATAGGATTAACTTTGTTTTTACAAGGATATGAAATTCTTTCCATTTGTTTCCTGGTTCTTTTGGGCAGCACTTACCTCCCTAGAAAGGCAGGAAGAAAAGCAATTTTGAAAGATTAAAAACACAACATTCCGAACTTACAGCAATCTCCTAAAATTACATCAATATTTTTTTGATTTGATATTAGAAGATTTGAGTTAAATTCTATTTTTCTCAGCCAGTTTTCTCTCCTCTACTGTTACTCTGGTGAAGGAGTTGTCTCCTTGCTGAGTACAGTTCTGCAGGCACCCTTCAATACCTCACTTAAGTGGGCATTGTTCATATGAGTCTTGTAAGTGAATGTAAAAAAGTTATTCAGTCATGAGGAAGCACCACGGCCAAGCCTGATCCTGTTCCCACACAGGCACTTCCATCAGGGGTAGATGGATGGTAAGCATTAGCAGGAACCCTTACAACTATTTTTCCCTTCCCTAACCAGAGGTTATGAGGCCAATTTTAGAGCTCCTTTAGCACCCTAGCTGAGATCAACCAACTCAGCGCAGATGAGATTATTTCCAAGGTTTTCTCCTGACTTTGCCACAGGTATTTTTTACTTCCATAAGTAGTTTGCATGCTTAGGAGATGGACAAATGGTGTGGGAGGTTACACCATTGTACTACCGCAGAGGGCATCAAGAGTCAGGGGCCCTTTGCTGAAGGGCAATTAGTGAGCCAGTTATTTTTTTCTTTACAACAAGCTGGCAGCTTTTATGGTCATTTTTTTTTCCTGGTGCCAGCTCACAAATTTCACTGCTTCAATGGGATTTGCAATCATGACCTCTGGGTTTCCAGTCCAGTATCATAATCATTACACCATAACCATGACTCAGTGGGTAGCACTCTTGCCTCTGAGTCAGAAGGTTGTGGGTGCACAGCCTCACTCCAGAAACTTGAGCATAAAATTGAGGTTGACAATCCAGTGCAGTACTGAGAAGAGTGCTGCACTGTTGGAGGTGACAGCTTCCATGTGATGTGTTAAACTGAGATTCCATCTGCCCTCTCAGGTGGATGTAAAAGAACCCATGGCACTGTTTGAAGAAGAGCAAGGGAGTTCTCCCGTGTCCTGGTCAATATTTATCCCTTAACCAACATCACTAAAAACATTATCACATTGCTGTTTGTAGAAGTTTGCTGTGCGCAAATTGGCTGCCACGTTTCCCACATTACAACAATAACTACACTTCAAAAAAGTACTTTATTGGCTGTAAAGTGTTTTGGGACATCCTGAGGTCGTGGAACGTGCTTATATAAATGCAAGTTCTTTCTATTGACAGGATGAGGCAGACGTGATGGTCCTGATGGTCTTTTATGAACTCTCTTTTCATTATCCTAACTTGCACCAAGTTACATTTACCCATCACCCCTGTGCTCACTGACCTACATTGGCTCCCGGTCCACCAACACCTCGATTTTAAAGTTCTCATATTCAAATTCCTCCATGACCTTGCCCCTTCCTATCTCTGTAACCTCCTCGAGCCCTACAACCGTCCGAGAACTCTGCATTCCTCTGGCCTCAGGCATCCCCCACTTCCTTCGCCCCACCATTGGCTGCTGATCCTTCAGTCGTCCAGGCCCTATGCTCTGGAATTCCCTCCCTAAATCTATCTGCCTCTCCACTTCTCGCTCCTCCTTATAGACGCTCCTTAAAACCTACCTCTTTGACCTAGCTTTTGGTCACCTAATATCTCCTTCTTTGGCTTAGTGTCAATTTTTGTCTGATTACAATCCTGTGAAGTGCCTTGGGACGTTCTATTACGTTAAAGGTGCTATATGAATGCACATTATTGTTATATGAAACTGATTCAGTTAGTCACTGGATAAACTTTGTTTGCCATTAGGGGAATTCTTAAATCAAACTTTTTTTTGAAAAAAATCAACTGATGGAGCAGCAGTGCGGCATTACATCAGTGTCCTTGGACTGGGAAGGAAGAACATCAGCCAGAACTCCTGCTTCTGATCACTATCCAATGACACCGGCAGGAAAATGTATAGGTTTGGATGTCAGCTGACAGTAAGGGTGAGTTTGGATGTAATGCCAAGCAGTGAGTCTGCTCACACTCACTCTCTAGCTTCACACATAAAGAATGGCCACTTGGGTGAGATACTATGTCCACGGAACTGAACAGCAGCATGAGTCAATGGCCCAGAAATTCCACACCATTTTTGGCATAATTTCAGAGTATAATCAGGGCAAATAACATTTTTTTGGGCAGCAAAATGGGGCAGAGGCTTTTTTATGCCATTTTTCCACCTCAAAATCAAACCAACCCCTCCACCCCCACCCCCTGAATTCCTTTGTGCATTTTGGCCCTCTCCACAATCTGCCTGCCTAGTCCTAGGCGAGCTCATTTACATACAATATAATCAGGGCCAGTGGCGCTGCACTTCCAAGTTTCCTACTTTTATGCTCGCAATACAGCCAGGGTAAGTTAGAATGAGAATTATAAAGCACTGTTGTTGCCAGGATCAACTGAGACAGGTGGAAATGAAGAATTTCATTAGAGATTCCTGTAGCAGTAATTTTTTTTGCCATTCTGCCTCCATAAGACAAAAATGGCCTGGACCTGAACATTGCTGTGGAGGTGGCCCTAGATGCATTAGAGGCAGAAGTACACGGAGGAGAGCACTACAATGACTTTCACTCGGAGGATTCCTCAGTGACTGCTGCAAGGCGAGTCAAAGCACAACTGATCATTGAAGTCTTCTCTTCTGTTAGCAGTCTACCTTTGACACCTGTGCCTTAACTCTTTCTCCCCCATTTTCAAATAAAGGACCATTTCTTCAATCCAGTACCCATCCTACAACATGACAATACATCAGCCCTCTTTGCCATTACATGACCATGCCAATAATCATTACTTCATTGGATCAATATGTGTACCCTTTCCAATATGACTCTAAGCTTCATGAATAAAAAGCACTAAGTGGCCCTCCTCACATGGCAGTTTGCTCCTGGTAGGGAGCAGCTGTTTGCTACTTCTCTTAAGCTTGTTCTTGGGCAGCCTGGTGTCACCTCTTACGTTCCACTGGTGTGGTACTCTGAGGAGGAAGGCCGGAGACCTGGCATGTGCTGACCAATGAAATTTGGTGCAAAGAGCACTCCAGGCTATTGACGAAAGCAACTCATTTCCCGTTGATCTAAAAGCGGTGCAACTCACCACGTGGAATTTTGGGACCAATGTCTTCAGAAAAACAAGGGAGGAAAGGTAAGTAAATTGAAGAACAAAATATCAACTGACAAGGTACATGAAGGAAGCAGTCAGCATAAGAAAAAACTTAATGAAGCAGACAATTCTATTAAAAATAGGGAGGAATAAAAAAGTTATTTTTAAGCACAAGAAAAATATTTATTTTTTAATTTACACAAGCAGAATATCTTAAAACTGTAGGTATTAGGAAATATCTGTGCAGGATTTTGTTAGCGATTTTGCATTTCTCATCAGTGAATGTTATCAGCACATAATTGCCGTTCTAGTTGTTAGCTCAAAATGGATTCTGCTGTTCCTCAATGAACCATCATTGGAATCATTTGCCACAGCGAAGTAACTAAAATAAAACATTAAAACAACTGAAAAATGTTATAATTTATGAAATATCCTACACCTCTTGGAATATAACAGGCAATAAACCTAATCCGCAAAGAATAACTCCCTCATAATTATGTCCCTAGTGAGTTATAAATCATACCCCTGCAGCTGTGGCTCAGTGGTAGCACTCTCATCTCTTAAATCAGAAGGTTGTGGGTTTAAGTCCTACTCCATTTTTTTTTCTTTTTGCATTAAATACCAAACAGAAAATTAGATTTTTACTGTCAAATTAACAGCTAGTATATCTTTTCTTCCATGCACCACAAGATTTCCCATCCCTCCTGTGACCACCACAATCTTGATGTACATAAAACTACTTTACGAATAGGCACAGTTATATTAGCAGACCTCGTTATATCAATGTATGCCCCTGTAGAAGCCATTATCTTTTAAATTTTCTTTGAAATTGTTTTATGTTCAATTCAAAAATCCTGCCATTAACAGAACCATAGAAAAAAATGCAGGGAAACCAAGAAAAGAAACACACTACAAAATGCAGTCTGCAAGAGTGCGACCATGATTTGAGAATAAACTTAACTTAGAAATCTAAATTACGGTGTTAGATCAAGTTGTTTTTCTTGTATTTTATCAGTACATTACCTTCTATCTGTACTGTATATAGGGCTTTAACAATATGAAAATACAGGGAATACAAGAAAATGTACAATATACAGAAAATTGAAATCACAATATGGGTGCACTGAAGCAAGATGTAGAATTTAATTTACTTGTTGCCAGGTTGGTATATTAGGTAAAATGGCCAACAATCTGCCACGTTTAAAATGTCAAGTACAGTCAATTCAACTTGAGCACCATATTTTGTTGGAAAATCCTACGTATCCTTATCAGAGTTTTATCTTCAGCAGCTAACACAAAGGTTGCTTTAACACTACCACCTAATTTTGATACTACACCTGTAAAATGGACTGCACTGCCAACAGCCTCCCCTTGTAATAACATACTGTGGCTAACACACTTCAGGTTATTTAATTGCTGACGGTGCTGCAGAAAATACTTCATCATACTCTACTGCAATAAGAGACAGTTGAATAAAGCACTCCTATGTGTTCTGTACTTTAATTAGCTGGACATCTTAATTCAGTATAAATACAAATAAAAGACTGTTCATCGAAATTTAACTTAATATTTATCTGACAGGATAAAAAGAATATGACCCACTTCTAACCGTTTCACGAATCGGTGAAATGGTACATTTTGACAAGCCAATTTTGAAAATATGGGCTTTTATTGCATTCTAACAGTTTCTTTTGGTCATTTGGTAAAACAAGGTAATACATATAAATTATCTCTTAAATCATAGTGCATATTAGACCTGAGAGAAAAGAGTAAGCTTGCATTTAAAAAATCTGTGTGTGGATCAAAGCTGCTGTTTTGAGGTAACTGGGTCATACAATGGATTAATAGACTATGTGCTCACCTCTCAGATTGGGTTTTAATCCAGCCCATAAATTTTCAACTCCCTGCTGGCTTTAATGGTCCTAAATGAAATGAGGTTGAGGTGTATAAGTGTAGTTTCTCATAGATATGCATCCATTAGTCTTAATAACAACACTATATTCAAACTAAAACTCTGTTTACAGAATACTGAATAAAATTGCTAGTTTATTAGAATAATTTGTGTAAAGGCCACAACATTACGAATGTGGTTTTGAAAGACAGGATATTTATTTACATTGCTCAATCCAACAATTTCGCACATCTTAATTATGTATTGAGTAGTGTAAATATCTCCTCTGAAATCATGCTGCTTTACTTTCTCCATTGATCTCAACTATATATATATATGAGACAATTTAATTGTGATGTCAATGCCAGCCATGCCATGTATTTACCCTAAGTAGAACTGTAGAATTATTAAGGAGACATTGCTTCACCTATTAGTGGAAACTTTCCTGTTGGACAAAAATCAGATATGATTTTTTGAATCTGATTCGCCTTACACAATCCAATGAGATAATGACATTTTCACACACCTACACTTAGTAACTTAGTACAGGTATCTGATTTCTTTTATATATAAAGTTTTTTTTATTTTGGAATTGAGTTCAGAATAATTATAAACTCTCTCACTTTGGATAATCCAAAGGCAAATCAGAGGCATCTAGAACACAAAATCAAGGCAAGTAATCCAACAGGTACCAAAGTACTAAAAAGTTTTAATTTCAACTTTCCAATGATCCTAGTAAATGTTATTTGGTGGTACTGTGCAGTAGATAAATCAGAGTAACTTCAAGCAAAATCCACATTTATTCCTCCTTTATAGGCACACTTAGTGTGTATATATATATATACACACTATCACTAACTTAGGTGAGTTTAAAAATGGTCTCGAAGGCCACAATTTACAACATATATCAGAAGAAAATTAACAGGCATCAAATACTGTTTATTTGAAAAAAGCACATTCATCCCACAATAAGGAATGCATGAAATGCTCAATCGTACACATGCCAAAGATTTGGAGCATTTCCCTTCTCCATAATAAAACACTACTGGCTAGGTACTGCTGCATATCCACTGGTAGAGGTTTCCAGGCAGCTCTGGATTGGATTTCACACTAGCTCAAGGGGCCAATCCCCCCTGAAATGAAAAGAACAACTCTGAGATGTATGCAGCTAATGTAACTAATACCATCGGAGTATCTTTGGAGGGAAGGAGACTTAAGTAGTAGATCTCCACGAGGCAGCAAAATTAAAGTTATTTTAATCCAGATAAGATAAGGCACTTAGGGATACAGATACATAGATCATTGAAGTGTCATGAACAGGTGCAGAAAATAATCAATAAGGCTAATGGAATGCTGGCCTTTATATCTCGAGGACTAGAGTACAAGGGGGCAGAAGTTAGGCTGCAGCTATACAAAACCCTGGTTAGACCGCACCTGGAGTACTATGAGCAGTTCTGGGCACCACACCTTCGGAAGGACATATTGGCCTTGGAGGGAGTGCAGCAGAGGTTTACTAGAATAATACCCGGACTTCAAGGGTTAAGTTACGAGGAGAGATTACACAAATTGGGGTTGTATTCTCTAGAGTTTCGAAGGTTAAGGGGTGATCTGATTGAAGTTTATAAGATATTAAGGGAAACAGATAGGGTGGATAGAGAGAAACTATTTCCGCTGGTTGGGGATCCTAGGAGTAGGGGGCACAGTCTAAAAATTAGAGCCAGACCTTTCAGGAGTGAGATTGGAAAACATTTCTACACACAAAGGGTGGTAGAAGTTTGGAACTCTCTTCCACAAACGGCAATTGATACTAGCTCCTTTGCTAAATTTAAATCTGAGATAGATAGCTTTTTGGCAACCAAAGGTATTAAGGGATATGGGCCAAAGGCAGATATATGGCATTCGATCACAAATTAGCCATGATCTTATCAAATGGCGGAGCAGGTACGAGGTGCTGAATGGCCTACTCCTGTTCCTATGCTCCTATTATTTTCAGAGAGATGTTGGGCGATAAAATGCCCCTTCTACACTTTTTCCCCTTTAACTGTACACATACTGTCCAATAACTTATTTTCATGCTGTCGCCAGGTATACAAATGCATCTGCCCAAGAATCTAGTGCACTGCAAAGCTCAGTAAATTGCCCATGGCAAATTTTCAACGTAGGTTATACAGAAGATCAACCACAAAGACCCTTCGAGTTGCATTGAGTCCACAGCACAGAAACAGGCCATTCGGCCCAACTGGTCTCTGCCAGCGTTTATGCTGCACACGAGCCTCCTCCCTCCCTATGTCGTCTAACCCTATCAGCATACCCTTCTATTCCTTTCTCCCTTGTGTGCTTATCTAGCTTCCCCTTAAATGCATCAATGTTATTTGCTTCAACTACTCCTTGTGGTAGCGCGTTCTACATTCTTACCACTCTTTGCGTAAAGAAGTTTCTTCTGAATTCCCTATTGGATTTATTAGTGACTATCTTATATTGATGACCTCTAGTTTTGGACTCCCCCACAATTGGAAACATTTTCTCTACGACTACCCTATCAAACTCTTTCATTATCTTAAAGACCTCTATCTGGTCACCCCTCAGCCTGCTCTTTTCCAGTGGTGAGAGCCCGCGCCTATTTAGTCTTTCCTGATAAATATATCCTCTCAGGTCTGCTCCATCCTTGTGAATCTTTTTTGCACCTTCTCCAGTGCCTCTATATCCTTTTTATAATATGGAGGCCAGAACTGTGCACTGTTCTCCAATTGTGGCCCAACTAAGGTTCCAAACAAGTTTAACATAATGTCTCTGCTTTTCAATTCAATCCCTCTAGAAATGAACCCCAGTGCTTGGTCTGTCTTTTTTAAGGCCTTGTTAACCTGCATCGCTACTTTTAGTGATTTGTGTATCTGTATCCCAAGATCCCTTTGCTCCTCTATCCCATTTAGACTCTTATTATCCAAGCAACGTGAGGCCTCCTTATTCTTCCTACCAAAATGCACACTTGTCCATATTGAAATATATTTGCCAATTACAAGCCCATTCTGCAAGTTTATTAATGACGCATTAGTCCTTTGTATTACCCCAAATTTGATGCTCGACTCCAAATCATTAATGTAAATGTAGGACAGCAATAATAGTGCTCAGTTTCCACTTGCTGCTGATGGGATACAGATTCCTCTGCACACTTTGTGGAGTAACACATTAAAAGTATCTGAAGATTTCTTCCATTTGATAGTTCATTATTACATAGTTAGCAGAAATATTGAACAGGGCAAATCTTAACAGATGCTTTTGTGATGTTGTTACACATAGCAACTAGAGGAATGCTTACCCTGTCGTATTAACATGCAAGTCTAATCCTAAAATATTGAAAAAACTATTGGCGTTCATAAAGTATCCCCTGTCTGATTCTACTGGACGTTTAAAACTCTCCGGGTTACTTTTTTGAAATATATTCATCTATTTTTTAAATTTTAAAATGACATCTTAAATAATTTATTGTGTATTGCAATTACCCACCTACATAATACTATGTTGCAGAAATAGTATTCGATGGTAATTGAGACATTCCAACAAATTTAGATAAAAGTGTTTCAAATCTGAATAGCTGCAGTCGGTGTTTAAAATGACATAATTAGCAGTCAGCCCAGGAAAGTTACAGGCTTGTTGCAACGCACAATTCTGCAAACGAGGCCTGGAATTCCCAGTAAAGCAAGCTTGAACTTCTCGATTGTAACCACTCGAGGTCAGTTGCCGGCCCGCCCGAGTATCTGGGTATTAAAGCCTTATACTGCGTTATCTCTGGTTTATTCCCTCCTCCTCTTCCCCAGCCCCCCGGGGCGAGAAAAGCGCTGATTCTTCGAACGCTATCTAACGGGAAGCCGCTCGACAGTTGAGCTCCTGAGGTCACGCATCCGGGGTAATCGGCCGCCGCGCGCGCGCGCGCGCACGCGCTTGTGGTCACTGTAGTCCGCCGGGCTGGCGGCGGGAGCGGAGCGCGGTGCCGGAGAAACTACAATTCCCACAATGACCCTCTACTTTCCCCCACCACCACCCCCCCCGTGCCGAGCGCACATGCGCAGAAGCCGTCGTTTATCTCCAGTCTATCACGTAACTGTACGTCAGTCCTTTCGGGATATACACGAGGACCGAGCTGAGGTGAGGCGATTCTCGGCTTGTTACCGGCGGAGTCTGAGCCCCTGGCTGTGGCCTCTTTCCGACACACGTAGACAACCACGGAGAAGAGAAAAAAAGACACGTTATTTTTAAATCCAGTAACATTCTTACTACGGCCATGGATTCGAAAGACGTGGCGGATTACGCCCCTGATTCCTGGGAGCTGGCGGCCGACACGGATGTCGAGGCCCAGATGAACTCTTTTTCTAAGCTCAATGTGAACGCCAAGCCGTTCGTTCCCAATGTTCACGCAGCAGAGTTCGTCCCCTCGTTCCTGAGGAGCCCGGAGGCGCCCGGTGAGACGCCAGAAGGTAATAAAATATTAAAAAGAGGAGGCAGGGCACTGGGTGGGAAGTGTGTGTGTGCGCGGCGGCAGGGCTCTTCAAGGCCTTTGTTCGGTTGTCTGTAGCGGCCGGGCTGTGGCATAGGGTGGGGGCTGGTGGATTGAGTGGCTCCGAAGAGGAAGAAGGCTGATGGTATGACTCCCATCGTACGTCCAAGGTACAGCCGTAATGGGCGGAAGGTTCGGGCAGTTGTGCCTGGACGAAAAGAGGAGGAGGAAAAAAAATGGTTTAAAAGGGTCGTTTTGCTATCCATGTCGACTTTAAACATTGGTGCTTCAAACGCAAATTATGTTTAACTCCAACTTTAATTATTATTTATTACGCGTGTGTACATATATTTCTTAAATGCTCCATATGGTAGAGAGAAAAACTGTTACAGCAGCGATGACATGAGGCCCAAACGTGGAAATTGGCCTCCGTCGGAATATATCGGTCATTTGCACTACATACTTGAAATTTCTGCTCAACTTCGAAATAAAAATGCGAACAGAAAATCAACGTCTGCAGCGAAAATTTTGGCTTTTTAGTCCACGCGAAAGCGTTTCATTACAACAAAACTTGAAGAAACGCGTAGTTTTTTTCGCTTATGACTTCACTTATTTATAGTAAACGGTCCTTGTAGGTTTAAAGCGGAAAAATCTGTGACCAGCACTTGTGAAATAATGGCTTAACTTTGCAGATGTAATTGTACCCACTTTTCAGAAACCTTTTGGATGGTTTAACTTAAATTTACATGGGGTGAGATTATTAGGGCCTTGAGTCTCTACTGTTGATTATGCAATCCCCAAACTAAATTACATGTTGGTATGCCATTTGGAAGTACTGTACGGTAATTGTCACGTTGGCTACTTTCAGCACTTTTCTTGAAGATATCCATGTTGTGAACAGCTCGCATTTAATGCCCATGGATTTATTAGATATTAATTTGTACTGTAGTTATGACAATTCTAGTGGTCAGTCTGATTATAGCAATTAAAACTGCAGTGCGATAGCCAGAGCTAAATCTAAAGGCTCTCTAGGGTTTCTTATTGAATATTTTCCCTAAAACACTACTTTTTGCTTTAAACACCTGAGTCAGGGTTTCTCCCCACCTCTGGCCAGAAGGGGTGGGGTTGGAAGTTACTTCGAGCTCTTAGCTGATGTGGCTCTAAGTGGTGTCCTGGTGATAACTCCCTGTGACTGTTTGCAGGTGTGTGTTGTGAATAGCCATTAGGCACTGGATTGAGGCTGAATGTATTCCTTTCATGTAGGACCCATTAACGCTGGCAGAACTAAAGGGCTTTCATCCCATCGCACCCATTTTGGTTCAGATGTAGTTTAAGTTCCAAAGATAAGCCAGCCCAGTTTTCCACTGCTACTAGCATGTGATGCTCCCAATATAATCAAAACATGGTCTTGCAGTTTGAAAGTGGATTTTACTCTCCTTCCCTGACATTACTGCAATAACTGTTCTTTGAGAAGTTATTCTCTACCCCAGAGGGCTGTGGATGCTCAGTCGTTAAGTATATTCAAGACAGAGATCGATAGATATTTGGACATTAAGGGGATATGGGGATAGGGCGGGAAAGTGGACCTCAGGCCGAAGATCAGCCATGATCTTATTGCGTGACGGATCAGGCTCGAGGGGCTGTATGGCCTACTTGTGCTCCTATTTCTTATGTTTTAGTGTATATTCTGATAAGGTAGTGTCTCCATCAACCAATTGTTAATACCCCATTTGCTTAGATGTCTACTTTAAGAACTGCCTTTTCCTTTTTTTGACGAGCAAGTGTGATATGTAACTAGAATCGAGATAGCTCATCCATTCATCATATCCTGCGATTTGGATTCCGGTTTTAATCTAAACCAGCCACTTTTTCAGCCATCCCTCCCCACTAACCTACTAAACAGGTCCTAAGCTTGTACCAGTTTCAAAATAAAGCAGGAAATTATTAATAGCTGTGGCAAAATGGAGTGGCAAGATGCAAGTTGCTACCCATGATTCTTCACACACAGTTAAACATTCATAACTGCCGGACCATGCAACCCTTTTGGACAGAGCGGCTAATTGCATTGAACCACACACACGTAACTCCTGGCAGGCAGCTACAGAGTTACAGTGGAAGCCAGGAAACAGCTTTCCAGACCATTCTGTTGGCCAAAAAAGGCATGTAGTATGGGAATGCTCCTTGGAGAGAGAAAATCAAACTGAAAAAGTGTGAAACATAATTAACTACAAGGAAAAATAATGGGTAGGATGGTTTGTTTTCTACCCTTCAACTTTAGTTGCTAGTTCCCTGTGCATCTCCTCATCCACGATCTTTGCAGGTGAAATAACACTTGTACAAAGACTTTACCAAGTAAAGAGGCATGGGAAAATGTTGAATTTTTACCCATAGACATCAATTCAGTAAAATGTTGCTTTTGGAGAACCTGCTCTGTGGTATTAGTTTCCTGTTTATTTCAGCCAGCAGAAACAATTGGCACCCTTACATCGGCTGGTAACAATATCTCCAAAGCAGTTAGTGGCTTTTCAGGTAAGCGAAAAACTTCCACTTTGAAACTTTTGACTGTTTAAAATATGGGAAGAATGATTGCAACTGAACTGGTGGTGGACGCTAAATATTGAAAGAATATTCTGTATGTTAAATAATCTGGAGCCCAGATTAATTAATTTCAGCCACCTGGCAACTGGATTTGGAAGAAAAAAGATCTCAAAATTGCTGTCTAAATTTGCAAATGAATTGGATGGCTTCTGTGAAATTTTGGAGGTGGAATGGATCGCCACTGACAAATTTGATGCTGTTCCTTAGCTGTAAACAATTTTACAACACCAAGTTATAGTCCAGCAATTTTATTTTAAATTCACAAGCTTTCGGAGGCTTCCTCCTTCCTCAAGTGAACGATGTGGAAATGAAATCCTCGAAATGAAATCGCATTTATAATTCACAGAACAATGCTTGGTGATTACAGGCAGTTTTTTCAACTGCCTGTTGCCAAGGCAATCAGTGTGCAGACAGACAGGTGTTACCTGCAAGGTCTCAGAATATACACCAAAAAAAAACAACGCTGGTGGGGTAACGTGTAGCGTGACATGAACCCAAGATCCCGGTTGAGGCCGTCCTCATGGGTGCGGAACTTGGCTATCAATTTCTGCTCGACGATTTTGCGTTGTCGTGTGTCTCGAAGGCCGCCTTGGAGTACGCTTACCCGAAGGTCGGTGGCTGAATGTCCTTGACTGCTGAAGTGTTCCCCGACTGGGAGGGAACCCTCCTGTTTGGTGATTGTTGCGCGGTGTCTGTTCATCCGTTGTCGCAGCGTCTGCATGGTCTCGCCAATGTACCATGCTCTGGGGCATCCTTTCCTGCAACGTATGAGGTAGACAACGTTGGCCGAGTCACAGGAGTATGAACCATGCACCTGGTGGGTGGTGTCCTCTCGAGTGATGGTGGTATCTGTGTCGATGATCTGGCATGTCTTGCAGAGGTTACCGTGGCAGTATGAGACCTTGCAGGTAACACCTGTCTGTCTGCACACTGATTGCCTTGGCAACGGGCAGTTGAAAAAACTGTCTGTAATCACCAAGCATTGTTCTGTGAATTATAAATGCGATTTCATTTCGAGGATTTCATTTCCACATCGTTTACCTGAGGAAGGAGGAAGCCTCCGAAAGCTTGTGAATTTAAAATAAAATTGCTGGACTGTAACTTGGTGTTGTAAAATTGTTTACAATTGTCAACCCCAGTCCATCACCGGCATCTCCACATCATGGCTACCATCGTTCCTTAGCTGGGCAGCAGAAGTATTTCAGCAGTGTGCACAGGCTTTGCCAGCCCTTGCCATTCTTTGGGTGTGATTACCAAGAGCTAGTTCTTAAGACTTAGATTTGAACACTGGGTTCCTGTATTTCTGTGGCACCTTTAACATAACAAGATATCACTAAGCGCTTCATAAGCGGACAGAGTCAGACAACAAAAAGAAGTTCGGGGTGGAATTGGAAGACCTGCTCGACGAGGTAAGTTCTGCACTGAAGGTGGGGAGAGCTGCAACAAGGCTGTGTGATTTCAGTGCAGTGGGGGTGCACTGGGGGGAGAGGATAGTTAGAATGGTGTCTAGGCTGGAAATAATGTAGGGTGGTGTAATGGTGTGGAGTCATTTATAATTGAGGATGAGAATTTTTTTTCCCTGGTAATGACAGCTTTATTTATTGTTACAGTTGTATCTAAATATCTTCACTAGGAATCCATCCCAGAACCTGTTTATGCATCATCCCCAGCAGCAGGTACATCTCCTCCCATGGTGTTTTGTGTATAGATAATCTGTGCTTTGTGTTTGCACACCAACTTGATCATACCTTTTGAAGGCCGTTCCTGGAGGGCAACAATTGGAGGTCGTTGAAGGCAGAGTTCACAGCCAAGGTCAATTTGGTAAAGAAGGGCAATGGCAGAATTTTAGATGTTAGTTTGTGCAGTATGGAATACTCAATGCCAGTGAGGTGGATGTTGGAGTCTTTCAATGGAGGTGGGAAGTAGAGGTGGAGGCAGGAAATATCTTGATGATGGACTAGATTTGGGGTTTTTCACCTTAGCTTGGGGTCACACAGCTGGAATGGAGGATGGAATTGGAGACTTAAGGTGCAAAGTTTCTGGCAGGAAGCAAGCAGAATGACTAGGTTCTTGCCATTGTTGGACTGGAGAAAGTTTTGGCTCATTTGTGACTTGATATCAGACACATAGGCAGCATAACAACTGGTATTTGAGGCCAACTCTGACTTGAAATTTTGCCTCTGGCAAAGATTTTATGTTGGTACTAGTTATAAAAATGTAATTTGTGTAGAACAGTAAGTGGATTTCTATCTGCAAAAAACATACATTTACCATCCAAACTTTTTCACATGATTACAATTGCATGCAAAGTAAGAAATTTGTTGTAGGTGCTGACTGAAAAGGGCAAATTTGTGTACTCAGCACAGATTGCAACAGAGGTCTTTAAATATGGTAGCAGTCAGATTTTACTTAGAAAATGAATTGTTAGTCTACACAATTGCAAAGATGTATATTTTTGATAAACCAAAAATCAGATGTGTCAAATTAAGGTACATTTATGTTATAAAAGTCATTCTAGTGAAGCATGAATGGAACTAAACTGCAGACTTCATCTGTTTAGTTTTTCCTTCAAATTTGCATAGAAGAAAAAATATACCTGTTGTATAAACCTCAGTTTTACTGCTGGTATATAGGCTGAGTTTTTTTTCCCTCCTTCGTACGCTGCTGTGATGGGAAGAGTATTCCCATGCATTCCATATGGCTCCATCATAAACAGTAGGAGCAGTGGCTTTAGACTGCCTCTACTCAGGTGCATTTGTATGTATATATTGTCATATTTAATTTCTGGTATCACACTTAGTTTGCTCAAAGTAAAATAGCAAATCAGAACTGATGAGAAAGGGAAATAAGTAATCAAAAGCAAGGAAAGCAGCTGGAAAACTGCTATTGAGGAGCTACTATGGATTTATGAAAAAAAACTAGTCCAGAATGACCGATCACAACCTAGCAATAGAAAGAAATAATTAAAAGGACCACTGAAGTTGATCAGTATTTCACACACAGTATACATGGCAGCGATTCAATTGCTCCTAACAGCCGGCATCTGACTTGTTTGATTCACAGTTTGTGTAATTGTTTCCTTGAGATTATTCATTATCGGCAAGAAGGTTGATAAATGTTTGAGAAAAAAATTCCAATATCGTTTAAGGATAGGGAAAATTAATGTTTCATAGAGGTGAAAACTTCTAACATTAATTGTCCTATTTTGTTCTGGAGCGTACCGTAGAGAAACAAAGCAGGTAGTTCCCTGTAAGTTGGCACTCACCTTCAGAGTATACTTCACATGTTTGGATTTCCAAGGTTCACTTGCATTGATATGAATGGCACATAACCTATGTATGTGATGTCTCGCACATGAAATGTGCACATCTCAGGGCCAATGAAGACCTGGGGAATTTGTGACTTTTGCAGAAGAGAATCAGTTTTTACCAATCTGCCAGTCTGGAAAATCCCAAATGTATTGGTGGAAACTGATATCCTGGGAAACTGCACATGCTCAGACTGTAAAACCTACCTTCAATACCACTCGCTGCTTTGGCCAAAAATATCAAATCCAAGTTCGGACTTTTGGGAGAGACTGAGGCTTTCAAGTAAAATTATTTACTATGCTTCCTATTTTCATATTGTCTGCGAATTCCTCCGTTCTAACAAATTTTTATCACCCTCCCGCGTAATTCCATACTCAATCTCCAATACTCTTCCGTTGTGATACCTTGTCAAAAGGGTTTTGAAAATCCATGTACATGACATCCACTGCATATCTAGCTTAAGAAGTAGGAGCAGGAGTAGGCCATTCGGCCCCTCGAGCCTGCTCTGCCATTCAATAAGATCATGGCTGATCTTTGACCTCAATTCCATTTCCCTTGGCGTCCAAAAATCTGTCAATCTCAGCCTTGAACATATTCAACGACTGGAATTCTCTATCCCACAGGGCTGTGGATGCTCAAAGATTCACTGCCCTCTGAGTGAAGAAATTCCTCCTCATCTCAGTCCTAAATGGCCAACCCCTTACGTTGAGACAATGCCCCTGGTTCTAGACTCTCCAGCGCCTCAGCATCTGCCCTGTCAGCATGCACCATATTTGTTACTCCCTCAAAGCACTCTTATTGGATTTGTCACGCACTTCAATTATCAGACTTAGTTACAGTCACCTATTGATAAACCCCTGTTATAAAGCAATTTATCTTCTGACCTGTCGTGAGCAATGCCATGAGGAGCACAGACCAATCAACATTGGCACAGCCCAGGGGCTGGGGGTACTCCGGATTTGAGGCTTGTCTGTATTTTGAGGGGATCCCAGGGTCTGGAATTACTGGGAGGGGTCTCCGGATTCTTTGACCACTAGAGAGGGAGTTTCTGGTCAAGCACAAGATTTCGGATCACTGCAAGAGGGGTCTTGGATCTGAGAACTTTGGGGACAGTTTTAGAATTAGGAAGCACTGGGAATGTGGGCTAGGGTTTTGTGAATACTGGAGGTGGGGTAAAGGGAAGTCTGGTGGGGGGGAGTGGGGTTCTGAGTCCATTAGGACCTTGTAATGGGTTTTGGACTGTAGAGGAGGCAGTATTCATGGTTGCTAAGATCTGTCAGTATTTGGGTCAGCAGGTTCTAACAGCCTTTTCAGGGGACCCAAGAAAATCGGACCCAAACAGTCCTTGACCCCTTTGAACCATCGGACCCCAACCCATGTTTAAAATGTTATTTTGGACACTAGAAATTCTAAGTTACTAATGAAAATGGACAATTTTTTTCAGAAAACATTGCGAAACCATGAAGGCAAAATGTTACCGCAAGTAAGGTTTGTGGATTGGAAGTGCACATGTGCAAGGTTTTTATACATTTTAACTTACGGGTATCTTGTGATATTGCTCATAGTAAGCCAGCGGATATACTGTTTTATAACAATAGGGATGTATTTTGTGTTACTGCTTGCTTTGATTCAGAGGATACCCTGTTTTATGACCACAAGCTTTCGGAGATTATCCCCTTCGCGAAGGGGATAATCTCCGAAAGCTTGTGATTTTAAAATAAAATTGTTGGACTATAACCTGGTGTTGTAAGATTCCTTACATTTGTCCACCCCAGTCCATCACCGGCATCTCCACATCATGCCTGTTTTATGACAACAGGAGTCTTAGCAACAGTTATCGAAAAAGTGAGACATTTACGGGAAGTGTATGCTATATACAAGATTTCAATATGATAGATTATAATTATAATCTCCTGCCCCTTTAAAGCAATCTAATGTTTTTTAAAGGGGCAGTAATCTTTACTTTGAATGCAAAGTCAAAAGCTGATGAGGTTTACTAGGTAGCCCCATTGAAGCTTGAACTACAGAACTGTAATACAGGTATGTTAAAATTTAAACACTTGTGCACTTGTTTTAAAGACCTGAAGTGTATATGGACTAAGTAACAAACCATCAAATCTGTTTTAAATAATTACTAGTGCTGTTAATATACCTATTTAAAATGCCCAGCAAAGCATAAATCCAACATTTAAACTACAGTTCTGGCAACCGGTGGTCCTAACATAGATGGTAAATAGATGTATCAGCTATATACATGAATATTCTAATTGTTTTTAAGATTCTACAGATATTCAAACCTTTGGTGCTGAATATTTGGATGATAGTAAGGCATTTGTTTTAACAAACCTACGTTTTTTTTGCAACCACAGAGAGCACAATACACTGACTTATCCTGATGTATTAACACTTGTTAAAGCGACTGTTTTATTTTGTCCATTCTTTTCCCCTCACTGCAATGCCTTCCTTTTCAAATTGAAGGAACAAGTTAGTGTAGCTTGAGGAGACTTACGGAATAAGCTAAGTTCTATTCCCATTGCACCTCCATTCATGGGCGCAACTTAAGCGTAACTTGCATGATTTTACAGAAAAGATGACCGTTAAATACAAATGTGATTTACATGGTGGATTGTGCAGTGTTTAAATGGGCAAGTCCCGAATTAAACAGTGAGCATTTGGCAACATGGGGTCAGCTTCCATATGTATGCTGACGACACCCAGCTCTACTGTCCAGACCCCCTCCACTGTCTCTGTCAGACTGCTTGTCCGACATCCAGTCTTGGATGAACTGGATGTTCATGTTGAACATTGAGAAGACTGAATCTGCCATCTTCGACCCCACCCACAAACCCCGTGCACTTGTTGCCAACTCCGTCCCTCTTCCAGCCACTGCGGCAGACTATTTGCAGCCTTGGCATCCCATTAAACCCTGAGCTGAGTTTCTGACCCTGTATCCTTTCCTATCATCTCTTATCCATGCCCTTGTCCTCTTTAGACTTGACTATCCAAATAGTCCAAAATTAAAACTCCTGGCTGGCCTCCCAACCTCCACCCTCTAGACTTATGTTCATGCAAAACTCTGCTGCATGTATCCTATCCCACACCAAGTCCCCTCTCCTATAAACGCTGTCCTCCTACAATGGTTTCTGGTCCTCCCGTGGTTACAATTTAAAATTCTCATGTCTGTGTTTCAAGCCCTTCGTGCTCTTACCCCTCCCTACCTCTGTAACTTCCTCCAGCCCGACAACACCGTCCCCCTCCAACCTCTCCGCTCCTCTGACTGGCCTTTTGCGCATACTCCTCCTCCCTTCACTCCACCATTGGAAACCATGCCTTCAGCTGCCAAGGCCCAGTGCTCTGGAATCCCTCCCTAAACTCCTGCATCTCCACCTTCCTTTTAAGATCCTCCTTTTATAACTCATCTCTTAGTCCAAGCTTTTGACCACCCATCCTAATATCGCCTCCTTTGGCTTGGAGTCCATTTTGTCCGTTAAACCCTGTGACGTGCCTTGTGGTTTTTTCTAAAGGTATTATGTAAATCCAAGTTGTTGAAGGATGGCAAAAGCCAATCAATTTTAATGATGTTTGCCTTCCATTGTTGTTGCATAAACCTTGGTGATTGAATTTGATATCAGGTTTGAGGGGATAGGGAGAGTCACAAACCAAGGTTTTAAATTTAAGTAAGGCAAACTTCGATGGGCAAGTATTCAAAGAAGTATTTGGTATGATACAAAACCAGTGCATACCCTAGAAGGCCATGGCTCCACTTGTGTAGTTAAGCAACCATTGACAACAAATGAGATAAGAGACAGTAAGCTAAAAGAAAAGGCTTACACAAATGCAAGGAAAAGTAGAAATGAGTGGACTAGGAGAACTATAAAAAGCAACAAAGGGATACAAAGCAAGTAAGAAGTGCAAAAAGGGGTATGGAGAGAATAAACTTGCAAGGGATATCAAAACTAAAAGCAAAAACTTTTATAAATAATTGAGAGGATGGTAGAGGAATATAGGCTCATGATGCAAGCGAGACTAATGGTTAATACATATCCGTTCACACGTGAAGAAAGAGGACAAGATACAAGGGAACCTAAAAATAAGGCATGGGAAGGAGCTTGGTGGATTTAATATACGTTCAAAAAATGGTCATGGAGAAAATAATGGGACATAAGATAGACAAATCTCTAGGACCTGATGGTGTGCGGTCATCCTCTTTGGATCTGAGAAAGATAAATCAGGATATCTTCTTAATGGTGAGAGACTAGGAGCTGTGGAGGAGCAAAGGGATTTAGGTGCCCATATACACATCACTAAAAGCTAGTGCAGGCGTATTAAAAAGTTATCAAAAAGGCTGATGAAATGTTGGCTTTTATCTGAAGGGGATTGGAGTTCAAAACCGATGCTTTAGTTGTTTCGAGCCTTGGTCAGACCCCATCTGGAATACTGCATTCAATTTTGGGCACTGAACTTCAGGAAAGATATATTGGCCTTGAAAGGAGTACAGCTCAGATTTAGATGAATGATACCAGAGCTTATCGGGTTAAATTATGAAGACAGGTTGCATTAACTTAGCTTGTATTGCCTTGAGTTTAAACGGTTACGGGGTGATCTAATTGAGGTATTTAAAACAATTAAGGCATTTGATCGGGTAGATACAAAGAAACTATTCCCTTAGTGGGATGAATCCAGAGCAAGAGGGCATAATCTTAACATTAGAGCTGGGCCATTCAGGAGCGAAATCAGAAAGCACGTTTTCACACAAAGGATAGTGGAAGTTTGGAACTCGCTGCCCCAAAAGGCTGTGGATGCTGGGTCAATTGAAATTTTCAAGACAGAGATCAATAGATTGTTAGCTAAGGGATATTGTATCAAGGGATATAGAACAAAGTCTGGTAAATGGAGTTGAGGTGCAGATCAGCCATGATCTAATTGCATGCGAGAACAGGCTCAAAGGGGCTGAATAGGCTGTACTGCCTCATACTTGTGTTGAGTCTTGTGCTTGGAGCCGTAAATTCTTACTCGGATGATTTTATACTCACCATGTCTTGTGTTTAGGTTCTCTTAGTCTCTCAAACAGCTCTTAGAATTTGTTTTGTCTCACTTACTCCCTTTATATTGTAAATGTTTTTTTCTATGTGCCTAAAATCTATATTTTGCAGTATTATGTACTACAATGTTTGTATTCTTTCAATCAAGTTATTTTTCGGGAATCAGTTCAATTTATCAGATATGAGTCGATGATTAGAATACATCTGATTGCAGGCTTGGGTCTTGGAACAACCTACCATTGAAATCTGTCGTGATTGTTATGTCTGTGTCAGTTGTGTCTTACAATAAAGATGAGTTTCAACACGAGATGAAAAACTGCCCTGGGGTTTAATTTCCAGGGAAATCTCCAACTAGCACTGCTGTTCCAGCTAAAGGTGTTATGTAGTATAGGTTTTGTTGAGTTATGAGTAAAATAAAGGAATGGCAAGATTTGGAAGGGGTGAGGGAGCAAGTCTGATTGCAGTAATTGGTTGGAAAGAATGTGCATTTATATAGCACCTCTTGTGTCCTCGGGGCTTCTCAAAGTATTGCACAGCAAAGTATTGAGATGTAATCACTGCTATGTAAGCAAATATAATATTTAATCTGCGCATATGGTCCAACCAACATTAAATGAATATATGACCAGGTAATTTATTTCAGTGGTGTTGATTTAGAGATGAACGTTGGCCAGGGCACTGGGAGAACTCTGCTCTGATTTGAATAATGCCACAGCATCTCTTAAGTGCACTTGAAATGACAGACGGTGCTCAATTTAACTAATTCATTTTCACATCGTTCACCTGACGAAGGAGGAAGCCTCCGAAAGCTTGTGAATTTAAAATAAAATTGCTGGACTATAACTTGGTGTTGTAAAATTGTTTACAATTTAAATAAGTCAAGCTGACACCTTTAAGGTTGAGGATATGTTACTAAGATGTTGAAGCAATTGCTTTATTTCCCACTCTTGAGTATTAAGAATTGCAAGAAATTGTCACTACACAGTTGGAGGTTACATTTGTTTTTTTTTGCTGCAAAGTACTGATTTCTATCTGAGTAAATACTTCGAATTGGCATATTCTGCATATGGTGTGGTGTGCCCGTGTCTTCTGTTGCTATCAGCAGTGAAACGTGTGGTACTTTTCACCTAAAATGACCATTACCCCCTGGGATTATGTCAAGTATGCCGTGTAATTGAAAGCTAAAAGGTGTAAATTTTGGGAAGTGGTTTGGTGAGCACACCCCAAATGATTTCGTTGGGATAACAAACTAAACATGAGGAATTGTTATGCAAATTCACAGCTAGTACTTTAGTGTGTTTTTTTTTGCAGAATTGTTGCATGTATGTCTGGAGAAAAAACTTTCACCTGACCAAAGGCTACTCATTGAGAGCTCCAGAAATTTGCTTCCTTTTGCATGCAGGCTTCTATAGAGGCTTTTGGCTCAGGACAGAAAGGTGACTTCATTCCAAACCTCTGTTCATGTGTAAGAATGGCATCAGTTTGAGGAAGTGCTTATAAGCTGCGTTCAGCATCAGCATTCTGCCAGTGTCAGCCTCTGAATTTTAGTGAAGTGCATCTGGTTCAGTGGAGACTGTTAGGGACTGAGCAAAAAGAATTGCTTGTGCTTGATCAATGTTAAGCAGACATACTCCAAGGGTACTACAGAGTGTATCTACTTTCCCTTTTTACCCATCCCTGTAGTGGGGTTGGGGGGGGGGGGGGGTAGGTATTCTTGATCTTGAATTCTTAGAAGGGTGTTCCTCTTCAGATCATTTTGTGATGGATTTGGCTTTAGGCCAGCCTGCTTCAAAAACTGCTGCTGTAGCACTGTGCTTGTAATGAGGGAATTTTTTGTGATGGTTCAGATGTTACTCTATGGTCGGTAGGTAAATTTGTTGTACATGGTCAAAACCAGCATGTTTATAGATAAATTCTCAATTTTTGAGGGTTGGGGGGGTATATATTACTTTCATGCAGTAAATTTTCAAAAGTTACTAGTACATCTCCCGTGGTGTTTTTCGCAATAGGTTGCTGGGAGGTCCATGCGCATTTAGCAGACATAAGTGGGACAGAGTCGGGAGTTTGCGGGAGCAGGACTGACATAAATGGAGTGGCAAGGAGGTTTCTTTTATGGAATTGGGCAAAGCTGGGGGTGTGGGGTGGCTAGCTTTGTTTGCTGCTCTACTTTGGTTGGACATGTTTAACATTAAGTCTACTTAGACTCCTAGGCGCCTCTCCGCTTCATCCATGGCTATTTCAATACCATTTGGAGTATGTGTGTCACCTGTTTTTCCTTACGTGCAGTACTTCACATTTCAGTAAATTTCATCTGCCATAATTTTGTCTAATTGTGTAATTTCTGTGCTGCCATCTGCAGTTCCACTGCCCTCCAGATTGGTATTGCCGGTAAACTTGTCCAGTTGGCATTGAGTTTCTGTATCCAAGTCATTGATGTAAATTAGAAACGGTCGTGATCCTAACACTGATCTTTGGGGCACTTCAGCTGGTACTTTCCTTCACTGTTGCATGACTCCTCTTACCAGTACACTTTGTTTTTTCCCTTTCAGCTCCTTATCCACTACCCAAGATTTACTCTAAATCCCCACAGCTTTGGGTATAGCCTTTTGTGTGAAATTTCATTGTATCTTTTGGAAGTCTGGGTGCAACATGCTTGGGATGTCACTTTCTCAAATAAGTCAAGGGTCTTGTTCAGGCAGAGTCTTCCCCTTCTAAATCCATGTTGACTGCTGTTTACCAGATTATTATAGTGCAGGTAATCCAAGTTTACTTCTGATTTAATTAATTCTGTTATTTTACATGGGTCTTTAGTAGCCGATGTCTGATTTGTCATGCATTTTGAATATAATGCATTCACCTGTTTCCAATCTGCTGGTAGCTCCAACGTCCAGTGACTGCCAGTGCCTCATGATTGTCCTTTAACTGTCCTCTTACTGTCGAAGTACCGAAGGAATTTCTTTCTGTTTTGTGCCTACAACTATGCTCTTTCCAGGTTCTCTCTCTGCTTCCCTGTTGATCCTTTTAACATGTTCCTGCATACTCATCCCAGTGGACCCCATCCCCTTACTTGCAAATTTTTTAGAATGCATTTTTTTTCATCCTTCATTTTTTTGATATGTTTATTAATCCATTTAGGGTCATGCTTGTTCAATCTGACTTCACTAGTTCTTGGTTTATCCTGCATGATCAGCATTGTGTCTTTAAAGTTGTTATACTTGTCCTCTACTAAAATATTGAACAAACTCCTCCAATCAATATGCTTGAAACCAAATTGGACCTTGTGCAATAATAAATGCTCTAATTTTTTAGTCAACCATAACACTTATTCATCCTAGCTGCGATTCCTTTTCATGATCAGCCTGTTTACTTTCACGCTTCTTAATTCCTGTTAACACATTGACAGTTTTGGCAATCTCCACTCTTTGCAGAACTTAATTTTTAGGTGGAAGGAAGTTGGAATTCATGAATAGTTTTCAAAAGTCTGGACTTGTACATGCTTAATCATATGCTTTTGTGAAACTTGTGTGCTCTACGAAAATGGTGCAATGGTTTGGTGGTATGAGTCACAAGATTTCAATTTTTAATCTTTCAACTCTGAAATTCACACTGAAGTACAGTATTAAAATTTGGTTTATCCTTGCCTAACTACTAGCAGCATATGTAATTTCTAGATTAGTAAAACTGATTACAGGACAGATATTATTTGCATCTTGTCCATACAAGGAGACCAATTTGCAAAATAGTAATCACTTTGAGAATCTCTAGATTAATTGGATAACCCCTTGTCCTCTTTTCTCCCAATCATTAAATTGTAACTTATCAATCCTGACTATTGGTCTGATCTGAAGAATTGGAAAGAGTGCACAAATTGAAGTAACAGCGATGTATAAACAGCCAATGAAGCCAGATTTATTTGGCAGAGGAAAGCTGGAAGGTTGCCCATTCTTTGAAGAGGAAATCAAATTGTAGGTTTCCAAAAATGTTGCCTGGCTCCTATACATTGCATATCTCCCAAGGGTCTTCTAGGACAGCTTTACTAGTTGTAGTCGTTATGCAACTAATATCTGTTCATAGTCAAATTAGGGGGTTCATACTTCGCTAGATTCAAACTTGAAGAATACATAATCATCTTGGATTGGACTGACTTCCACAAATTCTGCGTCCAAGTGGATCATCTGTTGCTATGTGACTGAGGTCCATCCAAAAATGTAATGCTATATTTAGAGTCCTAGGATATAATGGATATGGTCAAGTATGGTGTACTGATGGTACACGGTGCAATTGTGTGTGTGTCATTGGCACCCCGGGTGTTAATGGTGTGGCTGCTCAATACTGGCAGCCTTTCTGAGATTAGTGACGAGGAATCTAGTTTGGGTGCTCTGGGTCCAGTTTACAATATGGGGAGGTTTGGTTTTAGGGAACATTTTATATACAAAGCACCACCAAGGGAGTGGACACCTTAGCATTAAGATGTACAATATTAACTACATATTCTAGTCCTGATGTGTCCACTTATATAGGTGACCATTTGTGTTTTTTGGAGAAAGAAAAACGCATCTCCGAGGGTGCTGCTCACAGTGAGTCAGAGGACTCGCTGATTCAGAATAGTTGAGTTTTTATACCATGTAGGGGTTAACATCAAGGCCACTAATTTAGCGATTGAGTAAGTCACATTTCATTTTTATTGAATAGGTTCCTGGTAATTTTACTAGTGCTTTAGGGATTGAATTCCAAGACACTGTCCATTATTCTGAGATATATAAAAATGTATTTAATTTTTATCCCTTGCTAGTTTTGAAGGTGAGAATACACAATAGGATGGTATGCGAGATGAACCAATTGAAGTCAGATATCTGGTATTTAGTTGTACTAGGTCGGGGGAGTAGGGCTTATCTGGACTGAGGATGATCCTGGAATTGAACACTAAATAGAATCCTGGGTTTGGCTGCATTGGGAATGGGCTTTGACAGACTGGGCTGAATGGTCCTGGAATTGGCAGCAGTGTGCTGGTGCTGCTGAGGTTTGGCAACATAAGAAGAGGGGCTCCTTCTGTCTGGCATCACTGTGGAGGGTGAACCTCGAGGTTTGGCACAATGGGGGTTGGAATATGGTGTTTGGCACACTGAAGAATTCCTGGTTTCTGTTAGCAGTATGGGAAGGGAGACAGAATATGCCTGTAGGCACTGAGGATGGGACATCTTGGCCTTGCAGCATTGGTTTGTCATTTTCTTGAGATTACAGCAAACATAAATTTGATGCTTTGGTTCCAGAAAACAAGTCAATTACAATCAGTGTCTGTATTGCGGGTTCTCTCAGGATCGCCTGCTTTCCTGCTTCTCTTCAGAACTACTCAAGATCCAGATTTTAAAAAATAAGCTTTGTTTCCTTTCACAATTCAACTCTTCATATTAAAAAAACCTCTCAAATTAAGACAAAGAAATACTGCCTGTCTGTGTCCCTCTATCTTCAATTAACATGCTTTCTAAAATTTATAAAGTGTTTGGCTATCATTGGATGCCAACAAAAGTTACATGGGATGTGTCATCAGTGCAGTGTATCATGTAATTTTCATTTGCATGCATGCTCTCTGGTAAAATGTTTGATACAAATCTCACCCGAGTAAAACATTTGAAATTTACTCTCTAGCTTTTCTTCAGTTAATTTGAAAAACAAAATAAATAGGGATAAAGGGTGGTGGGGTGGGGGTGGCAAAAAGCCTGTAAGTGGCCCAGGTACTCTAACAGTATGCAAATGCCCCATGACCCTAGAATTTGTGAAGGGGGCAGAGGCACATCCTTAATGTTCCATCCTGTCCTCAATCCACCACTAAAAGGCCTCTAAGAAATTTGCCCCCTGATATGTAACTCCTATCTTGCTGTGTGTTCTCAACTTTAAAACTGGTAAGAGATTAAAAATTAAATACATAATTTTTCATCTTCATGCACTTACTATCAACTGTTTCCATTATAAATTCCTATGTCCAGATTTATATGCAGTTTCCATTATGTAAATGTCATGCATTAATTACCCTCTGTCCTCTTCGTACCTCATGGAGTAATGTGATGGAGGCAGAATCCAAACATGTGGACCTTCTACTTGAAGGCAATTAGTCCAGTTTTCAGAAAGGGACTAATAGGAGATGAACCTTATGATTACTTTACAGAAGAACGGGATGCTGGAATTTTGACTGGATTTGAGAATGCAGTACAGTAGTCCTCAGTGGCCTGCTATTCTCCCAGCAGCGGAAGTTCTCAATAACATTTACATTTTTATGAATCTCAAGATTTGGGGAGAGGATGTAACAGTCCTTGTGACCTCTTTATCTACTGAGAAATTTGGAGCTCGTGGACTTACTGGCTTTTGTTATCAATTTGCCCATTGCGATCATGTGTGGAGACCATCTCCTGACTCTATCTGGCTCTTCATTCATCTTTTTCCTGTCACATTCACCGCCACCCCCCACCCCCCCAAAAAGCCTAACCATTCAGAACACAGCTTGAAAGGGTTCCAGCAGTTTGGGAAGCTACGTTTTGGAGAATTAGAATATCAAACAAAGTCATTTTAATCACTGTTGCTGGGACCAGAGCTTCAACCTGTTTAATGAATATTATGTACAAATGGTTTTATTATATGTATAACTGCAGCTTGATGGCTACTCTGAGCTTTAAGAGTCTGAATCGCAGTTTCTTCTTGACTGCCTCAGCTCCAATTTCTTTCCTTCTGAATGAATGCTTTATTGGCCTCTCCTTGGTAAAATCTTGGTTTTAGAAAACAAAATGTAACCAAAGAGAATACTGTGTGGCTTGCACAGGTTTTTGAGTAAATTATTGATTATGTAGTGCTTGCTTAAAACTATGGCTTAATAAAAAGCCAGGTTTCATGACTGTCATATATAGTAACTGAGTCGTCTGTTATTTCATTTTTGCAGCAATAGGATGGGAGAGTTGTTGCCTTTTGTGTTGCTGCCATTTGCACATCATTGTTTACTAATGCAGAAACATTGTTCCTGTAGCTTATGTCCTGATGGATGTAAAATTGGCTCATCAGCTACAAAAGAAACTATTATAGAAATGATTTAATGTTTTTAAACTCCGAGGCACTTCTTGTAAATTTGCTTATATCTGTCACACTTCAGACGCCCGTTTTAAATATCTTTTTGAAAAAAGTGTTCATTTTTTTTTAAAAGTCATTTGAGATATGGAGAGATGTCCTCAGCAACAGAAATTAGCATCTAATTGATTTCAGGAATCATACATTTTTAAGAAAACTCCTTCTGACCTTGAATTGACCTGAGGATCTGACTAAGAGCAAATTAGCCTCAAATAAACTTCAAGAAGACACACCAATTGCATCTTATGTCCTAAAGGGACACAAATTATATACAACTGCATTTTAGCAACAGAATAATGGCATGCAACATACAATACATTATACTTGTGTACTTTCAAAGCACTTGTTTCATCTTCATAGGACAGTAACAAATCACAACAGATAGGGAACCTAGCAATCAAAAGTAGGAAAAGTAGTAATTAAACTACCAGTCAAAGGCTATGAAAGATGTTTGAAAACTATAAATCAACAATGTGACCATCAATAAAACAAGTAACAAGAAGGTAATCAATCATTCAAATTATTTTTTGAAATTAATTTGGTTGCAGTCGAGTTTGGTCACTAATATGAGGAATGTAGTACGAGAAATAAGTTGTGTTGCATAGTAGACCCCCAAAAAATTATACTGCATAGAAAAATCATTAAAATTGCACATAAAAATTATTCAAGTCCTCTTAAAAGGACACATACCTCAGATTTTGTTCCAACACGTTTCACATGATCTAACACCTAATTTTTCCTTTTGTTTTGCTTACTGTAAATTGAAGGACATGCTGTTGTATAAAGACAGGTGCATTATACTGTGTGACACACAATGTACTATTGTGCTACTAAAAGACAGCTGTGTGTAAAATGATCTGACCCCTGTCTGGTGGAAACTTTTCAACAAACCTTTGTTTCCAGCTTGTAGTTTCATCTGGGTGCTGACTTGATTCTGTTCTGGTTGTGGTAGACTTGGCCTGTTCTAGGTAGCTACACATCTAGTCTTCAATGAGTGCTGGACATCAGCCAAAATAATATTTCCTTATTTTTTCTTCGTCTTCTGAAGGCCCCTGCTGATGCTGGGGTTTGGTTCCATGCTGTCCTAGAGCAGGACCTGGCTAAGATCCAGGCCTGCAATGACGAGCGGCGGGTATCATTCATGCCACTTAAGCAGCAGGTAATGTTTGCGTCACTTAAGCGGTGGGTAACACCCATCTCCAACAAAAGAAAGCCCAACCAACTCTGCTTGATCTTAAAAGCCACCACCATCAACATCTTGGGGGTCACCATTGACTAGAAGCTGAACAGGACCAGCCACATGATTGCCATGGCTACATGAGCAAGGCAGTGTCTGACCAGTGGCTCACCACCTGACCTCTCAAAGCCTCTCCGCTCTGTTGAGTCAGGAATGTAATTGAATACTTACCACTCGCGTGGGTGGGTGCATTCGCAACAACGCTCGAGAAGCTTAACACCATCCAGGACAGAGCAGTTTGCTTGATCATAGCCCATGCCGCTAAACTCAGTATACACCACCGTCATCACCTGCCTCCTTATTCTTCCGACCAAAGTGCACCACCTCACACTTACCAATATTGGAATTCATTTGCCAATTACACGCCCATTCTGCAAGTTTATTAATGTCGTCTTGCATTTAAATGCATTCTTCCTTTGTATGAACTACACTCCCCCCACCGCCCCCCCCCCACAATTTCATGTCCCTCCCAAATTTTGAAATTGTACTTAAGTTCAAATCGTTCATGTAAATTGTGAACAACAGTGGCCCCAGCACTGATCCCTATGGAACACTGCTTCCCACCTTTTGCCAGCTACCTGTCCCCTGATTTCACATGCTCTGACCTTAGCCATGAGTCTACAATGCAGTACCTTTATCGAAGGTGTCTTGAAAATCCAAATGTTACATCTATTGCATTACCCATGTCTACTCGTCCTGTTATTTCTTCAGAGAATTCAGTAAGGTTGGTCAAATATGACTTTCCCTTCTGAAATCCATGCTGACTACTCTTCATTATATTTTTGTTTTCTAGATGTTTCTCTATTACATCTTTGAGTAAAGATTCCATTATCTTTCCTATCTCCGACATTAAGCTAACTGGTCTGTAGTCCCCTGGACTTGCTGTATTTTTTTTTAAATATAGGAATAACAGTAGCTGTCCACCAGTCTTCTGGTACTATTCCCTTTTCTAATGAATTTTTATATATAGGTAACAGTGCCTCTATTATCGCATCCCTAACTTCAATATGCAAGGATGCAATCTATCCAGACCAGGGGTTTATCCTCTCTAAGTTTAATTAGTTTATCAGTTATCTCCCCCCTTTCTATCTTAAATGTCTTTATACCTTTTTTGATTTCTTCTAATGTCATACCCACTTTGTTAGTCTCCCTGGTAAATACTGAGGCAAAGTAACTCTTCAATATTTCTACCATTTTGCTCTCACTACCTGTTAATCTTGTGCATCCCTTAGTGGCCCCATCCCTATCCTAATTTTTCTTGTTTGTGTCTGTAGATTACTTATGCTTTGTATATTCCTTAATAATTTAATTTGGTAGTTCCTCTTTGCATTCCTAATTTTTTTTTGACATCTTTCCTAACCTCTTTGTATTCCCTTTTGTCATCCTCTCCTTTTATTGTCTACATACTTAGAGTATGCTTTTTCTTAATTTCAATTTTACACATCTCTATTCATCCATGATGTTTCATTATTGGCTAGTTTGTTTTTAGAGGAATATATTTCTCCTGAACACTCTTGATCACTGTTTTAAATATTTCCCACTGCTGTTCTATCTCCCAGCAATTTTATCCAGTTTACCTTCCCTAGTTCCATTCTCATCCCCTCAAAATTAGCTTTTTCCAATCTGTTACTTTGAGAAAGACAAAGACCAATCATTGTTTTAAATCCTATTATGTTATGATCGCTATTGCCTAGATGTTCCCCTACATTTACTTCTCTTATCTGCTCTGGTTCATTTCCCATTACTAGATCCAGCAGTGCTTCTGCTTTTGTTGGGCTTCTCTCATACTGGGTAAGAAAGGAGTAATGTGTACACTGTTCTTTTAAAAACTCCATTCTGCTTTCCCTACCTCTTGCCAGTTTATTTGGGGGTAGTTGAAATCTCCCATGATTATTCAATGTTTTCTACTTATTTCATAGATTTGCTCTCCTATTTCTTCCTCCATTTCCTTTCCACTATTAAGTGGTCTGTAGAATATGCCTATTAATGTGATCGATCCCTTCTTATCCTTTGTCTCAATCCATATGGATTCTTAATATCACTTCTATCCCTTTTTTCTATTGCCGTTATGTCTTCTCTAGTACAGCTACTCCACCCCCCCTTCCTTCCCTATCCTTTCTAAATACATTACAGCCTGCAATATATAACTGCCAGTCCTGTTCTTTATGTAGCCATGTTTCAGTTATCCCTACTAAATTGGCTCCTTGCTATGAATTAATGTCTCCAGTTCTCCAGTTTTGGTTTAGATGCTGTGCACATAATTTGTTTTTAATCGTTTCGCTCACTTGATTTTTAAGTTAATTTCTACTTGTGTTCTGTAACTGTATTTGTTCCCTGACTGTACATTACCCTTGTTCCTTACCTTGGTCTGACCTTTATTCTCATATCCTATTTCTTTCATCTTCAGACTTGTTGTTTTCACCAGATTCTCTCTTCTTCCCCTGAGACATTCACCTGAGGAAGGAGGAAGCCTCCGAAAGCTTGTGATTTTCAAATAAAATTGTTGGACTATAACTTGGTGTTGTAAAATTGTTTACAATTGTCAACCCCAGTCCATCACCGGCATCTCCACATCATATTCAACACTTGGCATATGTTGGCCAAGCAATTCAGAAGTTGTGTTCCCTGGGCTGTTTTGTCAAACTAATGGCAAAGTCACAAGACTTGGATATTTCTGTTGATTTTGCTGCCATGTTCCTACCTTTTTTCCTGCTAGAGAAATAATGCGTGCAGTTTCCCTGAAGAAACTAATTTCTGCCTCACTCGTAGAAAGTGTTAGGACAGCAGGAAAACCAAATATTGTATTGCTGTTGTCTCCCCAAATTGTGATGGGTGATTTTAGTACTTGTCAGCAAATAGTTTTCAATGTACTATGGGCTGACTTTAGAACTTAACTGATATAATTTTCTAAGATTTTTTTTAATCTCTCAAAACAAAATCATGAAGAATGAGGAAAAAGCATACAAGTAGACCATGAGAAATTGAAATGGAAAAGATCTAAAGGGAAGAAATCAGAAAATAAAACCCAGGAATAGGGTTTGAATCCCTTGTCTGGCACTTGAGATTTTTGGATGGGAAGTAGTGAACAAAAACTGAAGTCAAGTAAGTTTTATTATTTTCCTAATTTCAAAGAGGAGATTTATGAGGACATTGCTAGGACTGGAGAATTTTAGCTATGAGGAAAGATTGGATAGGCTGGGGTTGTTTTCTTTGAAACAGAGGAGGCTGAGGGGAGATTTAATTGAGGTGTATAAAATTATGAGGGGCCTAGATAGTGGATAGGAAGGACCTATTTCCCTTAGCAGAGAGGTCAATAACCAGGGAGTATAGATTTAAAGTAATTGGTAGGAGTAGAGGGGAGCTGAGGAGAAACTTTTTCACCAAGAGAATGGTCGGGGTCTGGAACTCACATCCTGAAAGGGTGGTACAGGCAGAAACCCTCATCGCATTTAAAAAATACTTGGATATGCACTTGAAGTGCCGTAACCTACGGACCAAGAGCTGGAAAGTGGGATTAGGTTGAATGGCTCCTTTTCAGCTGGCACAGACATGATGGGCCAAATGGCTGCCTCCTGTGCCGTAAATTTTGATGATTCTATGAAAGCACCAGCTGTAAATAAGAAATGAAGGATTAAGATTAATGAATTTGAAGTGGTAAACTGTACAACTTATGTCATTGTGTTTATTTAATAATTTGCTTTGGTACATAGAGAATTCCAACTTTGAGCACGAAGACCCAACAGGGCTTTCAGCCTCTAAAACCATTGTGGAAAAGAGAGAATGAGAGCATCTTAAAGGCAACAGAATGACTTTGTATCTTCCGCTCTTCCGCCCCCCAAGTGCTGTCTGCTTTTCTCCACTCCACTTCATTGACCATACCAATGCCCAATGAATTGCACCCTCACTGTCCAGCAATAGCAAGCAGGGAAACTAAATAATCAGTCATAAAATATTTCGTCAATTTTCTGTGGTGTGCACAGGGAGTCAAAACCAAGTATAATCTTTAGGTGAAGTGTGGTTAGAGGCTAAGGAATAATTGACACGGGTGCAGGCACAATGCAGTCCTTATTTTCAAGTCATACATTCTGTCCTTTTTTATGCTATAAATTCCTAGGTCCACATTTATAATGGGAAAAACTGCTGTTGTAAACTTATCACACTGCAATTACACTCTCCTGCCAGTGGTGACACTGCAGTGCCTCCGGAGGAAGTGTGGTTATAGTATGACCAGTTTATATAGACAGTTTGCATTATAATGTGGTCATAGGAATTTATAACAGGAAAAGTTGATAGGAAGTGCATGCAGCCACAAAACTTTGACTATAATATTGATATAGATTATCAAATTTTGTTGGAGAAATAGCTTTTTAAGAAGGGAAACTGCTTTGTTTATGTTCATCAAATTTTGTTTCACCACATATTGTATGCTTTTAGTAATTTTTACACTCAGTAAAATTAATAAACCTAAGACAAGTTTGGAGCAAATCCACCTCCCCCTTTGGTGTTGTGGATATATGGAATAGACTGTCTGCAACAGCGATTGATGCTGGGAGAAATGATCAAGATGTATGGTGGCTTCAAAATATTCATGCAAATGTTAAAGTTTGAGAATTCAACTTATAAAAACATTCACCACCAGTTTAATAAAAGTTTGAATGGGTGAAGTGTCCAGTCCTTGTTGCTTTTCCACTGCACCTCTCCTGAAGGCTCAGGTACAATTCCACTTATGTCAGTTTCCCTTATGTATTTGCCCAAGTTGCCATTGATCATGTGGGAACTAAGGCACTGAGTGTTGGTAGACTTTTCAACTGGGTAGGGGACCATCACTCCCAAACCGAATCCAGATGTCTATCTCTGAACTTTCCAGCAAGGAATCTGGTGTGGGAGCCATGGCTGATTTACCCTTCCTTAGTTCCATGGTGGCAGTAGCGCCCCTACTGCCACCATGGCAGAAATAAATTAACTTGACAGAGACCAAAATTGAATCTGTTTGATATGGTTCACTTAATGAATCATAGAATCGTTACAGCACAGGAGGAGGCCATTTGGCCATCGCTTTGTAAGAGCAATCCAGTTAGTCCCATTCTCCTGCTCTTTCCCTGTCGCCCTGGAAATTTTTTTCTCAATATTTATCCAATTCTTTTTTGAAAGCCACGATTCACTCTGCATCCACCACCCTTTTAGTAAGCACATTCCAGATCATAACTACTTGCTGCATATAAAAAAAAAAGTTTTTCCTCGCATAGCCTTTGGTTCTTTTGCCAATCACCTTAAATCTGTGTCCTCTGGTTCTTGACCCTTCTGCCAGTGGGAACAGTTTCTCTTTATTTACTTTATCTAAACCAGTCATGATTTTGAACACTTCTCTCAAATCTCCCCTCAACCTTCTCTGCTCCAAGGAGAACAACCCCATCTTCTGCAATCTGTCCACGTAACTGAAGTCCCACATCCTTGGAACCATTATAGTAAATCTTTTCTGCACCCTCTCTAAGGCCTTCATATCCTTCCCAAAGGTCGGTGCCCTGAATTGGACACAATACTCCAGTTGTGGCCAAACCAGTGTTTTATAAAGATTCAACGTAACTTCTTTGCTCTTGAGCTTTCTGCCTCTATTTATAAAGCCCAGGATCCCGTATGCTTTTTTAACGGCTTTCTCAACCTGTCCTGCCATCTTCAAAGATTCGTGCGCATATACCCCCCCAGGTCTCTATGTTCCTGCACCCCCTTTAGAATTGTACCATTTAGCTTATATTTCCTCTCCTCATTCATCCTACCAAAATGAATCACTTCACACTTCTCTGCATTAAATTTAATCTGCCAGGTGTCCACCCATTCCACCAGCCCGTCTTTGTCCTCTTGAAGTCTGTTACTACCTTCCTCACTGTTTACTACAGTTCCAAGTTTTGTGTCATCTGCAAATCTTGAAATTGTGCCCTGTACACCCAAGTCCAAGTCATTAATATATATCAAAAAAAGCAGTGGTCCCAGTAACGACCCATGGGGAACACCACTGTATACCTTCCTCCAATCCGAAAAACAACTGCTCACCACTACTCTTTCCTGTCACTTAGCCAGTTTCGTATCCATGCTGCCACTGCCCCTTTTATTCCATGGGCTTCAATTTTGCTGACAAGCCCGTTACGTAGCACTTTATCAAATGCCTTTTGAAAGTCCATATACACATCAACTGCATTGCCCTCATCAACCCTCTCTGTAAAGCACTCCATACCCTTTCTAACTGAGCTTTAATGTATTTTTAGAAGCTTCGATACTGGTTACTTAATTGTGCCCTGGATTTGCTCAAAAAATTGCTTGCTACCTGCAACTTAAGAGCAGCTAATGCTCCCATGGATCCTCTAGCTGTATATGGTGTTTTACTGTAGTTGAATTTTCCATTAGTTAATGACATGAATTCTCTAGCACTGTAAAAGCAGAATGGGGTTATATTTTATCTTGCTACTGTGAAAATTATCAAATTAATTAATTCAACTTCTGAGACCTCAAACAGATGTCGTTGATCTCCACTGCAGCAAAATACTCATGATGAATGGGGTCATCTCTGATGGGTAATAATAATATGCATAATTCTAAGTATTGTTACGCACACTAATATTCAGAAAGTCACTTGAGGTGGGCTATGCAGTAGTCTCATTGGATCTGCAAAGTTTGATATTTAAATGGTGTTTTATGATCTTTACAGCACAAAAGGAGGCTATTCCACCCATGATGTCTGTGCTGGTGTTTTGGAGCAATCTGAAAATGAACCCAGCATCCTGGCCTTCCCATATCCCTGTATCTTACAATTCAAATATTTATCTACTTTTCCCTTAAAAGATGTAATTGTTTCACCCTCATCTCGTCTCTGTGGCAAAGCAATCCATTGCTCCAACAAATCTGTGCAAAGAAATTTTTCAAAATTCCATTCTCCTGCTCACTCCCCATCATCCTTTTAATAATCTATTTTTAAGAGAATTTATGGACTGTACTTCAACAAATGGTACATTGCAAAGAATTTTGCATTCTTCACAACTTCTTCCAATTTTCCCTGTAATTTTTATCATTGTAAATTTGTGCCCTCTTGTTACAATCGCACCAACCAGCTGAAACATTCCATCCCTATTTGCTTTATTATAACCCTTGATAATCTTCATGACATCTCTCTGGTCACCCCTTAACCTCCTTCACTCTAGTAATAAAAGCCTGAAGTTCTGAAGCCTCTCATCTTAAGTCCTTGTTTTTGGTAACATTCAGTCAATCTACCCTGTACCTTTTTTGCATTGCTTTTACTTCCTTCCTGCAGTGGGTTCTCCAAAACTGCGCACAGTTCTCCAACTACAGCCTAACTAAGATTTTGCACAATTTCATCATTACCTCTTCGCTTTAGTTTAATATGCTTCTAGATACAAAACCAAGGTTTCTGTTCACCCTTTTATGACTTCAGGTGTTTGTACTGCTTCCTTCTAATGATGGGTGTGTCTTATCAAGGTCCCACCCTGCTCCTGTTCTCCATGTAAAATCTTAAGATGTATTTTCTTTCCCGATGAAATGCAGTGAACTCTTGTATTATGGCACGTCGAGTTGCGAGACAGTTCAATGAATTTGGCAAGATTCTAGTTGCTGTTCCAAACAAATAATTCTCAGTTTCTCTCTTTCAGGACCGGATGCTGCAGATCCCAGCATGGAAGTCTCAGAACCTGCTGGTAAGAAACTTTTAGTAGGATTCGAGCCTTAAACATAGTTAATTGTTTATGTGCATGTTGTCAAATCATACTGTCAGTTAATTGTGACAATTTGCCTATATTTTTAACTTGAGATACATGGATTTCAATGTAGGCAAGTGTGAGGTCATCCACTTTGGATCTAAAAAGGATAGTTCAGATTACTTTCTAAATGGTGAAAAGCTTGAGACAGTGGAGGCTGAAAGAGACTTGGGGGTCCATGTACATAGATCATTAAAATGTCATGGACAGGTACAGAAAATAATCAAAAAGGCTAATGGAATGCTGGCCTTTTTATCTAGAGGACCAGAATAGAAGGAGGTAGAAGTTATGCTACAGCTATACAAAGCCCTGTTTAGACCACACCTGGAGTATTGTGTTCAGTTCTGGGCACCGCACCTTAGGAAGGGTATATTGGGCTTGAAGGGAGTGCAGCGTAGATTTACTAGAATGATATTTGGACTTTGAGGGTTAAATTACGAGGAGAGATTACACAAACTAGGGTTGTATTCCCTGGAATTTAGAAGATTACTGGGTGATTTGATTGAAGTTTTCAAGATATTAAGGGGAACTGATGGGGTAGATAGAGAGAGACTATTTCTGCTGGTTGGGGAATCTATGACTAGGGGGCAGGGCCTAAAAATTAGAGCCAGGAGTGAAATTAGGAAACATTTCTACATGCAAAGGATGGTAGAAGTTTGGAACTCTTCCACAAACAGCAGTTGATGCTAGCTCAATTGTTAAAAAATCTGTCAATCTCAGGTTTAAAATTATTAACCAAAGGTATTAAGGGACATGGAGCTAAGGCAGGTATATGGAGTTAGGTCACGTCAGCCATGATCTCATTGAATGGCAGAAGAGGCTCGAGGGGCTAAATGGCCCACTCATGTTCCAATATTGTGGATTTAAGATACTTAATCAATGAAGCAGCTTGTTTTTTTCATATAATATGTATTATATCTTGTACACATACATACAGTTGAAGTACAGTTTATAAATTCGAGTTTCAGAATTAAGCTGATGTTTATTTGGAGTAATTGAGTATTATATATCCTCTTTGGTTGATCTTGTTTCTGAAGTATGGTGTAATTGATTTGGACAAAATTGACTAAATACACATTTTCAATATGGGTTTACCAAACAAAACCTTGTAATTGAATGCTGGATTTTAGATTTAGGAAGTAGGTTTTATGTAGTAAAACGCTCTTTGACTTGGCTTAGTATTATGCTGATAACTGTTTATTGTATGAGCATCAGCTAAATTTTAATTAATGTCACTAAACTGAGCGACTGTATAAATTTTACAGCCCCAGTAGAAAATGGCGATACAGAAGCAGGACCTGAAGAATCATGGGAGCAGAAAGCAGAGCCAAGTGAAGCAGAGCCAGGAGGTGGTCCTGCTGGCGATGGAGGGCCACCGTTGCCAGCTCCAGTAGAAATGGAAGAGGAGGAGGAGGTGCCTATGCCAAAAGTTGCTGTGGTAGAACCAGGTGCTCCAAAGAAGGAACATGTAAATGTTGTATTCATTGGCCATGTAGGTAGGTTAATAGATAAAATGACATTATGGTTGTGTGCCTTATTTAAAACTCAGATTTTATGAACTGCCAATCCCATTTAAAATGTCACATTTGATTCTAGTAAATGCTACCGCTAGAAATTCATTGTTAGAACAGCAATAAAATTTTGTTAACGGAAATCTTCCACTCTAGTTTTGCCAATTTACAAAAAATAAAACCTGTTCACATTGCTTTCGTGCAATAACTGCTTTCTTTTTTGTTTAGATGCTGGAAAATCCACTATTGGTGGACAGATAATGTAAGTTAATACTTCTGTACTGAACTGTATTTTGTTGACTGATGTGGAGTTGGAGTGAGGAAAAACTCCTTTGTAATCAAAATTCTCAATTTGTTGATCTGTTACCAAACAAAATTTAATACTGAGCCATTCTTTGTAGTAATTTCTGTGTGTAAATGAGAGCGCTTCACTCAGGTCATAACCCTGTTGCATCTGAGTCAGTAGTATGTAGGTTTGAGCCCCACACCGGGATTTGAGTTTGTAATCTGGGCTAAGACTCTAACTATTCATTTGAGACGTGAAGCGAGATCCTGCCTACTTATTCAGATGAACTTTAAAGATCCCGTAATAGCCAAAAAAGAGCACAGCATTCTCCTAGTGTCCTGAACAGCATTCCCCTTTCAACTGATACTACTTAAAAGAAAAATTTATCTGCTCATCATTTTATTGCTGTTTAACACCCCATAGAATGACCGTCTATTTAGTCTGGCTAATGGTTGCTGTATTCCAGAAGTAGTTTGTTAATTTGCTTTGAGATGTTTTGATGTGGTGAGACACAAACATTTTTTTGTAACCTTGAAATGTTTGGTTTAATTTCATATTGAAATAAGTTCTAAAATGGGTACGTTTTGTCATGAACTATAAGTTTACGGTTCTGAGCCTGGATAGTCTTAATTCAGACTAGAAATGCAATAATATTTTGGTCAAACCTGCAGCAGAAACACTTGAAAAATTCTTTCAACTCCTTAAAATGAATGAGATCTGTGTCTTTGGCTGTCTGAGGAAAAAGTAGTGCCTCAATTAAATCAGCAGCATGGGGAAAAGTTTCCCAGCTCAATGTTTTAAAGAAAACTTGTTTCTTTGAGTGATAGCCATATGGAATGAAACTGATCCTCATCTCTTGAAAAAAGATTCCACTGTTTGTACAAGAATGGTATTGTGTAGAAAAAAACTTCAATTTTAGACAAAGGACTTTGAAAGAGCTTAGGAAAGTATAACATTGTGTGTTTTGTCAAATTTCCTGAAATAGTTCGAGTCATTTATTTAGCCCAGGCTTTAATATGATTTACACAAAAAAGGAAATTGAATCAGAATGTTTAACATGAATAAAACTAAGTATTAAACAAAACATGAGTAGAAATGTGTTCATCTTTTACTGGCCATTTCTTAAAGGTACCTCACAGGCATGGTTGACAAACGAACACTGGAGAAGTATGAGAGAGAGGCCAAGGAAAAAAACAGAGAAACATGGTAAGATTTAACTGTAATATTTGTATGTTAGGTACTGAAGTTTCAACCAGCATCAGGATTCCTAAATTAAAGCTTTATTTTAGGATCCATTTTTATATTATCTCATGCTTTTTTTGAAAAATTACTTGGGTTTCCCTGACTACCCGGTGCATTTATCCATTGAGGACCATAAAAATGAGATGGTCACCAGTCTTTAAGTTACCAGATATCAATACAATTGGCTTAAGCGCCCCAGCCTAGGGAAGAGCGAAATTGGGTTAGGATTCTGTACCTGTGATCCCTGCTGGAAGTGTGCAGGTGATGTGATCAAGCATGCCTGATGTCCACCTTCCTTCTGTCAAATTGGCTGCCATCACTTTGTTGAGGCTCACACATGACTATGGTCACTTGGCTGAGGTGGCAGAGGCCTGCTGGCACCTGTGGGATCATACCTCAACAAGGAGTCAATGCTCTGTTGGGAAAAATTGGCAAGGGATGATTTGGATGAGGCTGAGAGTTGTTGCTCTGCAGGAGTATCGTTCAGCAGGTCAGGGAGCTTGAATTTCAGAAATGTAATTTGTACAGCCAACAACTGAGATACATAAGTGGTTTGAATCATTTCCCCACCCCCTGCTTTGATTAGCTGTTTGGGAACTTGCTATATGCAGAGTTCATGTGACCCCTATTGCATTTCAGTGGCCCTATTTAATGTTGTGTAAAGAATTTTTAAAAATTGCTTACGATTTTATTCATCCAACAAATTAATATGAAATGGCATGGTTGTTTTTTATTTACACAATATAGTACAAAAATCTAATTATTTTTAGGTACCTTTCCTGGGCCTTGGACACAAATCAGGAGGAGAGAGATAAGGGTAAAACAGTAGAAGTGGGTCGTGCATATTTTGAGACACAGAAAAAGCACTTCACCATTTTAGATGCTCCAGGTCACAAAAGCTTTGTACCGAATATGATTGGTGGCGCATCTCAAGCTGATCTTGCTGTCTTGGTAAGAAATGAAGTCTTTAGCTGGTTTCTTGGGGACTAAGGTGATGGATTCAAGAACTAATTTCATAGTGGAGTAAACTAGAAAAGATAGAATGGTGGTTTTCCACTTAAATCCAAATACTCATGTTTTCTGTTATGCGTGGTATTGCAATGTATCTTTTGGAATTGGGGAAATAATGCAAAAATTTAAATGATCACACGACGGTAGCAAGTATTCTTAGTTTTTTGTTATCAAATATATGATGTATTATATCTATTTTTCAATCACAGTTTTGTAGCCCAATGGAAGTTACAGTTCATGAGAAGGAATAGTTAATTTATTTGAAAAGAATAAAAGGTAACTGTAGATGCAGGTTATATTCAGGATATTGAATCTCAGTGCAAGACCTGAGTTGGAATCTCGCTCGTCTGGTAATTTCACTCTCCCTTTCTCAAGGATGATGTATCCAAAGCAATAGTTTGTTTTTGTAATGCCATTCTTACCTCTCAGAAAAAAAAATCTCCCCCTTTCTCCCATATTGCTCATTTAGGTTATCTCAGCCAGAAAAGGTGAATTTGAAACGGGCTTTGAGAAAGGAGGCCAAACACGAGAACATGCTATGTTAGCAAAAACAGCGGGAGTAAAGCATCTGATAGTTCTCGTTAACAAAATGGATGACCCAACAGTAAGCTGGAGCCAAGATAGGTATGATGTTTACATTATATTCATGCTTTGAGTGGTGCATATTTAAAAAAAACATATACAATATTTAAAAACGTAAAACTTTGACATCATATTGGCATACCATTTTTGATCACAAGGTTGCATGCTGAATAATTCTAGCAATTTGCAACTATTTCTGATGTAATCATCAAGCAAGGGAAAAAAAGTACTGAATTTAAAAATATTTTTTTCTCTTTCAACCTCTTTCAGTAGTGTTCCCAGCAAATGATGTGCATTCTGTGTTGGCCCAACCAACATGCACAACACTACATTTATCCAAGTTAAATGACATTTGCCATTGTGTGGCCCACTCCATTAGCACATCTAAATCTTTTTGCTTTTGATTGCACTTCTCTACTGCCTTAACCCTTGCACAGATTTTGGTGTCATCTGCAAACTTACTGACCACACTCCCAACCCCGCTATCCAGACCATTAATAAAGAAAGCAAACAGTAGCGGGCCTATGACTGATCCCTGGGGGACATCGCTAGTAACGTGCCTCCAGGCTGCACCACGCCAGTTAGCTATGATTTTTTGGCTGTGGCATTGGAACCAATTCCTAATCCAGTTTATCAAATTCCATTTTGTGATCACACTTAAGGCTGCATCAATATTTAAAAATTTGGGTTGTCTGCAGTTTTTAAAAAAAATCTAAGGTGGCAGCATCATCGTGTTGAAACATTCTTGTGTATTTTTGAGTTCCAGAAGGCTATTAAAAGTAGGGATACATAAGAACTAGGTGGTGTCGTGGGATAGACACTGGCCTTTTACCTCTGCAAACTAGGTTCAAATTCAGCCCTGGCTGATGGGATAAAAGTCCTCTCTGGATCTGATGATTCTTAATGAAATGAGTTTGGACCATCTCTTCATTTTCTGCTGCCTTTTAATTCCACAGCAAAAAACTGACCCTAAATTTGTGATTTCACTCAGAGACCACATGATGGCGCATGTGCAAAAAATGGAACAAGTTTCTCGCAACAGCAGGGAGTGCTCTTTTTAGCTTGGGGCTGAGCCATATTTTTGCGCCAGCATAGTGGGAGCCTTGCTCTGTATCTAACCTTGGAGTGAGTGCCTGAAATGAGTAACATCATTTTCCCCGACAGTCTTCACCTTGAGTGAAAATTAATTTATGAAGTATGAAGGAAAAAATGGCTGTGAAATGGCACCATGTTAACATACCACCATGACATGCTGCAGAGTGGAAGTTTGTGGTCTCTTCTGTAACTACTTGCACACAGATTTCTTGCTATTTTTGTACTGGATAATGGCCATGACTCGCCATGGGGAAGAAAATTAGAGCAAATCACCCAGAGTTGTATTTAAGCATCTTCCAGCAGAAAAGTGAGCAAAGCATTGGGAGCCAGTTTTTTTGGCTGGGAAATAATGCATGACTGACCTAAGTGAAGGAAGACAAATGTTCCTATATTCTCTAAATTTTTGAATTTAATTCTAGCTGCAGTTAAGTGTCCTTCATTATTTTAATTTAAACAATGGAAGTTTGAAACCAGTTGGAACTGCTGATATTGTGAGGGTGGTTCACATCTGATCTTACTGTCCCTTCTAACATTGAATTTTCCATATTTTTCACGTATGACGAGTATGCTAGATAGTATATATGAATGCTTACGACAATGGGTTACGAAAAGTATTGATGAACGAATTACATCTTGCTGTATAGTTTTATACTGTTTTATATGCTATATTATATCTTCATTCAAGGAGAGTGTAGGATATAATAGTTTTTCTCTGACAAAACTGGTGTGTGAACTCTTTTAATTGTGCTCATGGCATTCCTATGTAAAGTTAAAGGGATTTAATTGGAAAGCTAAATACTGCCATGGAAGCCCTAATTAGCAAAGAAATTGTTTTTCTTGGGCTAGACTGACTAATCTTGTTGGCTTAGGTGACTACATTTATTTTTGTCTCAGAAGAGTCGACTAGTACTTCTTACTGTACTTAGTATTAATGTCCTTTGGATTTGTTCATTCTGATTTGTTAAAGCAGCATGGATAACCTCCGCAGCCCAATGTTGTGGTGCTCTGGGTTGGTTGGAGAAAAGAAACATGGGCACAGCCAATTGGGTATTCATATTGGCAGTATTCATACACTGTGAATCGAACAATGGAATGTAATTTCTAAAATACCAGTAAAAATCCCGGATTCTCATGAAATAAAAATGGAATTTAACTTATTCAATATGTCCATGACTAATCGTGGGATGGGGAAGCTTTTGGTGGTGAAGCTTTGGTTTTAAAATGATCCCTTCTGGTAGAACATAAGCTGATGATTAGTGCTACAATTTAATCACTACATTTTAATAAGCTGTATGCATAAATTAGAATTGCTAGTATTGTGATCAAATGTTTGTCATGTGAAGTTTTGTAAAAATTCGCTTTAATTAGAAGCAAAAAATAATTATTGCTACCCTACCAAGGCAGCCATTTTGAATGTGTTTCTAACCACCTGTAGCCTAGACAGTATGTGATAGTCTATTTCCATCTCCTAACACTAACTTGCCTGAAATCATAGAGCAGGCATGCTGCTAAGATGAACTTGAAAGCAAAGCAAAATACGAACAAAAAAATTAAGAGCAGGAGTAGGCCATTCGGCCCCTCGAGCCTGCTCTGCCATTTGATAAGATATGGGCTGATCTGATTGTGACCTCAACCCTGCTTTCCTGTCGACCTACTATAACTTTGACTCCCTTGTTAATCAGGAATCTATCGAACTCGGCCTTAAAAATATTCAATGACCCTGTCTCCACCGCTCCCTGGGGAAGGGAGTTCCACAGACTCACGACCCTCAGAAAAAATTTCTCCTCATCTCTATCTTAAATGGGAGATCCCTTATTTTTAAACTGTGGCCCCTGTCTCTCCCACAAGGGGAAACATCCTCTCAGCATCTACCTCTTCAAGTCCCCTCAGGATCTTATATGTTTCAATAAGATCACCTCTCATTCTTCTAAACTCCAGTGTATACAGGCCCAACTTGTCCAATCTTTCCTTATAAGATAACCCCCTCATCCCAGGAATCAGTTGATTTCTGAACCGCCTCCAAAGCAATTATGTTCTTTCTTAAATAAGGAGACCAAAGCTGCACACGGTATTCTAGATGTGGACTCACCAATGCCCTATACAACTGTAGCTTATATTCCATTCCCCTTGCAATAAATGACAACATTCCATTTACCTTCCTAACCACTTGGATTGTCACTTTTAACAATGGCATTGTCTTGCTGTAGATCCATTTGTATCACGAGTTGTATTTTTCTCAGATACGAGGAATGCAAAGAAAAACTGGTGCCATTTTTGAAGAAAGTTGGTTTCAATCCTAAGAAGGATATTCACTTCATGCCTTGCTCTGGACTGACTGGTGCGAATCTAAAAGAACGAGCTGAGCACTGCTCTTGGTACACGTAAGTATAAAGTCTTTGCTCATGAATGATGGTAGAACAGGAACAATACTGCCTCTTGTTTTATATATCGCAGTATTTGCTTACTTTTCATTCCTAAACTTTTCTCTAAGTTGATGTTTATTATAACCTGATACAGTAATGGAGAGAAGCAATAACTGTCAGTGCTGCTAAAGTACAAGTATAGGGGCAGGCAGGAGTAAAATTTGACTAGTAAGGATCTTTGTATGTTAACTCCATGGAAGAACCTATCAGTGCACAAACATTACATCCTTGGTAACAAGATCCAAGTCCTTGACTCTAGGGCTGCCTATGAAGAGACACTCCAGGTAAGATTTGCTGGAAAAATGTTTTTCAGCAGATGGGCAAGCTAAATTGACTTTTGTAATCCCTTCAGAAGGAATTCAGTTATCTTATTCAGGGGAAAAATAAGCAAAAGGATCCAATGCAGTTTTATGGGGATTGAGATAGTTCAGTTATTGGAGTTGAGCCTTCCAGTGAGAGGTCTCAAATATTTACAGATGTTCAGGACACACTTTCATGATACTGCACTTGTCTATTTTTGATAACTCTGAAGATCCTATTTCCCTGCTACTTATCTAACATTTCTAGGCCTTCTCTTCTGCCTCTCCCTCCTCACCCCTTACCCCTTTGAATTTAGATCTGGCTTGATCTCATGTTTTAAACCCAGAGGGTTATGGATGCTCAGTCATTGAGTATATTCAAGGCTGAGATCGATGGATATTTGAACACTAAGGGAATCGAGGGATTATGGGGATAAGGTGGGAGAGTGGAGTTGAGTTAAAAGATCAACCGTCATCTTATTGAATGGCGGAGCATGCTCAAGGGGTCATATGGCCTACTCCTATTTCTTATGTTCTAATATGTGCAATAGTGTGATGCTGAAGCGGCATGAAAGGTGATTTATGATGCTCAGTTTCAACTCAGTGTTGAAGAACCATCGTTCCCTTGTGTTTGTTTTTGACTGAGTGGTATATGCTGCAGAGAGATCAAGTGTTCTATTTTTTTTCGGCTTGTTGAAAATAGAGGTTTGATTAGGGTAGTGTGTGAGATATCAAAATGGATAATGCACGTTGACATCATTATCCGTGGTGTACGGAGAAGGGACGACTCTGCAGCTTTTGAGTTCATCTGCCTATAAGTTTTTATGATGTACAAAATTAGGTTGGATACATAAAATGTAATTTCCAATATTTTCATTGTACATTTAAGAGAATGTATTGCATATACAATTGTCAAGGTGAATAAAATGGTATGTAACTTATTTTCAAGACTTTATAGATTGAGACAGAGAAGATTTGTGAATTTGCTTTCAAGATATTCATGAAGTGCAATTTAAAAGTATAATTACAAAGACCAACAAAATGCACACCAGAGCCATTTCTGGTTGCACATTCACTTCACAAATGATCTCTAGTTAATTAATTTGAAATCTGGGAGTGGAATTAAGATCTAAAACACAAGTTGCTTAAGATTTGACTGCTGCAGTTCACACGTTGATCTTTTTTTCTCAGTGGATTACCATTTATTCCCTATCTGGACAATTTGCCACACTTCAATAGGACATCTTCTGGACCCGTGCGAGTACCAATTGTAGATAAATATAAGGTAAGCTATTAGCCCTGTCATAAGCTCCTTTATTAAATCCCAAATACTTGATGCACCTTCCAGTCTGTGTGTTTTATCGTTCAAATTCTTACGCAATTGCTGCGCATTATTTTGCCAACAGCAAGGAGGCTTTTGATGTCAGTTTGTATTTTAAGCTGTGAATGGTCAAATCAGTACTGGTGGTATTTTTTTTGGCCTAGAGAAAGAGACCTAACTGTAGTAACTGTAAGCTTACTGTCTGGAAAAAATGAAACTGAGTAAATAGGCATTCATGTCTTTGGCTCTGAGGAGGCCAAAAACTGATCCTGATTGGGCACAGTATTTGTGATTGAAACCTCATCAAGACCTAAATCCCAAACTATCTAGAATTTTCTCTTCTCTTCTGAAGACATGTCTTATGGTGGAACAAGATCCACAGAAGGTAACAGCCCTCCTCATACTTTGCTGAACTGACCATTCTTTGTAGGGGGGAATTGCGCAAGTTCCATGATTTATATACCTGTGAGAATATGGGCAACAAACTACACAAATTCCCTCGTCCCCTCCCTAGGATCCACATGGTGATGGTCAGTTGCTCTGTACTGGAAGAATCCTGAGGTTAACCGCCTCAATATTGTGGCGTAATGCACCGGATGACTTCAATGGCATGCACGGTCTTCTGAGATGCAGTTCAGAGTGTCTTAATTCAAGCCAGTATTTCCTATAGCATATTCATAGAAACGTAGAAAATAGGAGCAGGAGTAGGCCATTCAGCCCTTCGAGCCTGCTCCGCCATACAATATGATCATGGCTGATCCTCTACCTCAATACCATATTCCTGTTCTCTCCCCATACCCCTTGATGCCTTTTGTGTCCAGAAATCTATCTAGCTCCATCTTAAATATATTCAGTGACTTGGCCTCCACAGTCTTCTGTGGTAGAGAATTCCACAGGTTCACCACCCCCTGAGTGAAGAAATTTCTCCTCATCTCAGTCTTAAATGTCCTACCCCATATCCTGAGACTGTGCCCCTCATTCTGGACCCCCTAGCTAGGGGAAACATGCTCCTTGCATCCTGCCTCTAGCCCTGTCAGAATTTTATATGTTTCAATGAGATCCCCTCTCATTCATCTAAACTCGAGTGAATACAGGCCAAGTCGACCCAATCTTTTCTCATATGACGGTCCTGCCATCTCAGGAATCAGTCTGGTGAACCTTCGCTGCACTTCCTCTATGGCAAGTACATCCTTTCTTAGGTAAGGAGACCAAAACTGCACACAATACTCCAGCTGTGGTCTCACCAAGGCCCTGTATAACTGCAATAAGACATCCTTGCTCCTATACTCAAATCCCCTTGCAGTGAAGGCCAACATACCATTTGCCTTCCTAACTGCTTGCTGCATCTGCATGTTTGCTTTGTTACTGGTGTACAAGGACACCCAGGTCCCTTTGTACATCAACATTCCCCAATCTATCACCATTTAAATAATATTCTGCCTTTCTGTTTTTCCTTCCGAAGTGGATAACTTCACATTTACCCACATTATACTGCATCTGCTATATATTTGCCCACTCACTCAACTTGTCTAATTCATTAAGATGAGCAGTTGTATTTTTCATGGTGGTGGTCACATCTTTGACTTGGATGGTTTACGCCAGAGGCCAGCTTGTTCTGTGCAAACTTAGCCAGACCAGCTCCTTCAGATGTCATGTTGAACAAATTGGATTCTGTTGCCTGTGAGATTTAGATTTATTAAGAGTGAGGTTAGCTAGTATTGAACCTATTTAGGGGATTCCCAGTGCTTCCACTTTAGTAGACTGAGGAATTTTGGAAGTTGTGCCATTCCTAGGCATGTCTCTGAGAATTAATATGAAATTGGGGTTGCAACACTGCAGTAATGTTTTTGGCAATGGAGCATGCGGTCATCTTGTCAATGCACTTGTTGCTTAGAAAACTCAAGGTGTCTGATCCGAGCTTTTGCTTTGGTCAGCAAATGATAAGGCTAATTTAGAACAAGAAATTGAAGCTAACTGGGGCTTCTTGATTCATAGATTCGTAGCTTTAATGGGTGAGACGTTAAAAATTAAGGCAAACTTTAAAAGAGTTTTGTTTGAAAAAGCCCAGTTTTCTGTTCTAAACATAGACTAGCTGCTTCAGTTGTGGAGAGAAAAATGGACTTTCCAAAAGAAACTTGAATCGTAGAACAGCTATTTGAATGTGGATTGCTGAATGAAAGCCAAGTTAGCTTAGGGATGACAAATGTAGGCTAATGAGAATGTGGTAATTTATGTGCTTCAAGTGGTTCACAGTGGCTGAATGACTAAACTCATTTGTGTAATGAAATATTTTTTTGTGTAGGATATGGGTACTGTGGTTCTAGGCAAACTAGAATCTGGATCAATTGGGAAAGGACACCAACTTGTCATGATGCCAAACAAAGTAAGTAAACTTTTATTTACTGCAGATATACCTGAAATATGGCATTGAAGCATTTAAAAGTTCAATTTGTCACATTTAATATAGTTGCTAGTGTCTGTTGGACTAACTTCCACAAACTGCAACATATGTTACAGGAAGATATTTCTTTTCAGCGAACCAAGATGATTCTTCAAGCCAGGGAATCGCGTTTTCTTTTTATTTCTCAAGATGTGGATGAATTTACTGCCCACCCCTAGTTGCCCTGAGAGGATGGTGCCGTGCCTTCTTTAATTGCTGCCGTCCTTGTGACGTGGCTCCTTCATAATAGACTATTTTAAGACTGTTCAAATTACTAATCCAAAATAGAACTTCTGGCTTTTTCTTTCTTTACCACTCTCGCGGTGGGTACTGAGGTTAATTATGTGATTCCATGCAATCCAGAGACAGCTAATTCAACGAAGACGAGGGATCAAGCAGAAAATGTTGCCAGTCTGTTCAATGCTGCATCACAGTGTATATTTATATCATGGAAAATGCCTCTGATCTTTTTTAAATGTTCAGTTTCTTTTATTGTACTTAATCAAGTTGAAAACTGCATTTATTTTCTTCAGTTATGAGCATTATCAATTACTTGTTTTATAATTGGCTGGTAACTTAAAGTTTATGCTTTCAGTGGAAAATATACCTATTTTTAGTTGACTAGCCAGTTCCATGATCAGGCTTCAGTTTCAGGTTTGGGTTAAGTCAGATGGCTGTTGGGAGAAAAAAACATGAATATTAAATATGAAAAGATAATGTTGTTCTGTTTTGCAGCACAATGTTGAAGTTCTGGGTCTCTTGTCTGATGATGTAGAGACTGAGACTGCAGACCCAGGAGAAAATCTAAAGATCCGACTGAAAGGAATCGAAGAAGAGGAGATCCTGCCAGGATTCATCCTGTGTGATCATGGCAACCTTTGTCACTCAGGACGTACTTTTGATGCTCAGGTAAAATTGTTCTTTTTATTACAAGCTATCAGCAAAAAAATATTTGCAGCATTGCACACCTTCAGTACATATGTTTTTGTTAGGTTAAGTCCATTAAGGAAATGACATGGGTACAGGGATAGGGTAGGGTTGTGGCAAGGCAGCTGAATGGATGGTCTTAATCTTAGTGATAGAGGTCCTCGCATTTGTTGTTAGTGAGGGTGGAGGGGGCAGGGGAGAGGGGTATAAAGAGGCGATTGGTATTGAAGCAAAGACGCCAAGGGTTACTTTTGCTCCAGGATGATCCTGGAGCAGTGGGCTGTTTTGGAGTTGTGCAACACAGATTAACATTTCATCCATATTGATAACCTGTGCTAAATGCAACAAGTAAACATGTTTTATTGTACTTAATCAAGTTGACGTACTTGCTCTCGAGGCAGTGCAAAGAAGGTTCACTCGGTTAATCCTGGGGATGAGGGGGCGGACATATGAGGAGAGGTTGAGTAGATTGGGACTCTACTCATTGGAGTTCAGAAGAATGAGAGGCGATCTTATTGAAACATATAAGATTGTGAAGGGGCTTGATCGGGTGGATGCGGTAAGGATGTTCCCAAGGATGGGTGAAACTAGAACTGGGGGGCATAATCTTAGAATAAGGGGCTGCTCTTTCAAAACTGAGATGAGGAGAAACTTCTTCACTGAGGGTAGTAGGTCTGTGGAATTTGCTGTCCCAGGAAGCTGTGGAAGCTACATCATTAAATACATTTAAAACAGAAATAGACAGTTTCCAAGAAGTAAAGGGAATTAGGGGTTATGGGGAGCGGGCAGGAAATTGGACATGAATTTAGATTTGAGGTTAGGATCAGATCAGCCATGATCTTATTGAATGGCGGAGCAGGCTCGAGGGGCCGATTGGCTGCCTCCTCCTATTTCTTATGTTCTTATGTTTTTTGTAAACTTATTCCTGCTCCACCACAAAATTTATCTGCTTCAAGCAATAGTCAAAAATGGCAAAAAAAATAAATTCAGCATTATATGTAGAAGTTTTACAAGCATGTGTAAAAATATCAATGCAGATCAAAACTAATTAAAAGCAGTAAATATTTAGTGTGAAAGAACCCTTTGAAACTATGTTGACTGTAATGAGCAATGATAAAATGACAGACAAATTCAAAAAAGCCAATCTTTGTATTGTGGAACAGTTCTCAAAACAAAGCAACCTGCTAATTCAGAATTGTCTGAAAGTCACATTTGACGATGAATACAAATGGCCTATTTTGGGCATATTACTTTTCAAACACTGAACTCAATCTGAGGTAAAAATTGAAAAAAATGTATGGAATGTTAACAGTAAAATAAAATGATATAAAAGATATATCTAAGACCCCGAGTGTGAGAAGAGCTAAAGGGGACAGAAAGAAGTAGGTCGACAGAGTGCAGACCACCCTGCCAGTGTTTTGATAGGGGTGTGTGGGTTCCCACCCCAGCACCAAACTGCTCACCCCCTTGACCTAAAACGTCAATACGTCCATCTTACATTGGCAGCACCTACTGCCAGAGGGAAAATGGGAACTATAGATAAAATCTGGTTACTAAAGTCAATATTAAGGCCAGAGGGTTGTAAAATGCTGAGTAAAAAGATGAGGTGCTGTTCCTTGAGTTTCATTGGAACAGTGTAGAAGGCTAAAGACACAGGTCAGAGTGGAAGTGATGTGGTGAATTCATGATCTCCTGGCTAGCCTCCCATCCTCCACCCTCCATAAACTTCAGCTCGTCCAAAACCTGGCTACCAATAGCCTATCCGGCATCAGGTCCACTCGTTCATTACCCTTGTGCTCACTGATCTACGTTTGCTCCCGGTTCCCCAACGTCTCAAATTTACAATTCTCATCCATGTTTAAATGCCTTCGTGGCCTCTCGCTCCCTAACTCTGCAGCCTTCTACTGCACTCTGAGAACTCTGCATTCCTCTGACTCTGGCATCTTGTGCATTCCCCCACTCGCTTCACTCCACCATTGGCATCCATGCGTTCAGCTGTCTAGGCCCTATGCTCTGGAATTTCCTTCCTAAACTCCTCTGCCGCACCAGCTCCCTCTCCTTTGAGACTTCCTTAAAACCCACCTCTAGGGCGAAGCTTTTGTTTTCATTTTCATTCATTTCATTTTAATTTATGCTGTTAGTTTTGTGCCCTGGCTTCCTTTCTGTACCAACTGAATATTTGTTTTTGTAATTATAACCTGAAATTGTTCCAGTAGTCTCGTCTTTATCAGTTAAGCAAAAAAAAAGCTTAGAATGGCGGTGAAAAATACAGAAACATATTTTCAGTCGTGTTGCACTATTTTGCAACTTGCCATTTTCGCCCCAACCCTCTTCGTTTGTGTTTGGGTGATGGAGTTCACTAAATGAAATTGCTGTTAAACCTATGCTCTGCAACCCAGATCAACCACTGTAACTCTATAGGCCAGGGATTAAAACATGGCTGCCTGCTTAATCAATGTCTGTCCCTCCATCATAAGGTTAGAAATGGGGCTGTTCGCTGATTCCATGGTGTTCAGATCCATTCACAATTCCTCGGATAATGAAGCAGTCCATGCCTGCATGCAGGCAGACCTGGACAACATCCAGGCTTGGGCTAATAAGTGCTAAGTAATATTTGTACCACACAAGTGCCAGGCAATGACCATCTCCAACAAGAGAGTGCCTAACCACCTTTCCTTGACGTTAGTGGAATTACCCATCACCAAATACCCCACCATCAGCATCCTGGGGGTTACCATTGACCAAAAACTCAACTGGACCCGCCACATAAATGCCACTGCTGCAAGAGCAGGTCAGACGCTGAGTATTCTGCAGCAAGTGACTCACCGAAGTCTCTTCACCATCCACAAGATATAAGTCAGAATACTCTCCACTTGCTTGGATGGGTGTAGCTGCAACAACACTCAAGGTTGACACCATCCAAGACAAAGCAGTCTGCTTGATCAGCAATGCATCCACCAACGTAAACATCCACTCCCTCCACCACCAGCGCACCGTGGCTGCAGCGTGTACTATCTACAGGATGCAATGCAGCAAGTCGCTACGGTTTCTTCGGCAGCACCTCCACAACCTAGAAGGACAAGGGCAGTAGTTGCATGGGAACGACATTATTTCCAAGTCACATACCATCCTGACTTGGACATATTTCGCCGTTCTTTCATTGTCGCTGGGCCAAAATCCTGTAACTCCCTATCTAATAGTATTGTGGGAGTACCTTCACCACATGGACCGCAGTGAAGAAGGCGGCACACCACCACCTTCTCAAGGGTAACTAGGGATGGGCAAAAATGCCGGCCTTGCCAGCGATGCCCACATCCTGAGAATGCATTTTTTAAAATCAACATGTTCTGTCCAGCCAACTGGGTAGGGCTTTACATCTGAAATCTTCTGATTTTTGTATTCAATAAGTTACAAAACACTGATTTATGATGTGCATTTTTTAGCTGCAGGCATATTCCAGGTTTGAACATTGACACATTTTGCCATGTGTACATTTTCTGAAAGACCTGTCAAAATGAGTGAAATATTTTTGAATTTTTATTACAGATAGTTATAATTGAGCATAAATCCATCATCTGCCCAGGTTACAATGCAGTGCTGCACATCCATACTTGCATTGAAGAGGTGCAGATAGCGGTAAGTCTGGTGAAGTTTAACTAATTCTTAATATATTGTGTTTTAGATTTTATTCATTAAATGTCTGCATAGTTCAGACAGTTTTATAAAGCTTTGCACTAAAAATGCTACTTTGATTTAATACAGTGAATATTGCCCTTCAGAATATATAGGATAGTGCATGAAACTGCTGGGTACCTTCTCAGAAGTGAATTCTTGCATTAAACTTCAGCTAAAAACATTGAGAGAAAGCTACTTTAGTGAGTTTTTTTAATTCTCAGCATTTAATTATATGAAATATACTGCATGATATGTGAACCTAGTCAGTCAGGTTCCTGCACCATTCCAGTAATCACATTCTTTATTTGCATACCTATATACTTACATATGCCTTGCTTAATTGTGTTTTTAAAAAGTGACAATTGCTTCAGGTTATATGTGAAAACAGTTACGGTTCTCTTGGCTTCTTAATTTTGTTCTCCACGTACCTTGGATAAGTCTGACAAAACCTGGGGGAAGAGAAGTCCTTCTAAGACTTTTTTCCCAGTGGGAGCTCTCTTGATTTTCTTTTCACCCTTCTCCCCCCCCCCCCCACCCCATCTAACCCTGTGTTCTGTATGTGGTCCTTATTTTGTTTGGGGTGGGGGGGTTGGTGAGGAAGGTTCAGAATTTTTTTTACTATGTATATTAACTGTGTAAGCTTACTGCCATTTAAGGCCTCTTTTCGTAGTTTTTCATTTTCTGTCTAGAGGTCCCGAGAAGAATCCATGATCAAGTCAGGCTAGGAATTGGGTGGTAGAATGGGATATGTATTATACATGTTTATTAATTATATCTTCTTTTACCTTTGGGATAATTCTGTCCCCTTACCCATTGAGTCCTTTGGATCTTTGATGCCTATCTGAAAATTTTGGTGGGGCATCACCAATTTGACTTCAACTGGGTGACTCCCTAAGTGATGGTAATAATGACCCAACCCAAAATTGTCATTCTTGACAGACAAGGCATGTGTCCTGCAGAGTTAAGTTGTAAGTCAAAGTTCAAATGGAGAATTATTCATTATTCACAGCAGCTCCCCTGCAATACTATTTCCTCCATATAAAATGCCCATGAAGTGTGGAATTATTCACTAGCCCTCTGCCCATAGCTGAAGTATTGGGCAGATTTTATCTACAGATAACCTGGCTAAGAAATGCCAGTTTTAGTTTTGAGATATAGTTGTGCCTTTTCACTCAGCACATCTTACAAGTGGACTCTAGAAGATTTGGTTTCATAGGGCAACACTGCCTTGCAGAGAGTCTTAGTATCATGACCATTTGTATGTGATTGGAAGCCGAGTAAGTAATCGATACATGCACAATAACCAAGGGTTGATCTTTGGCTATGGCTAAAAGGATAGTGGATGCTCACATCTTCAAGGAATACTCCAGGATTATGGACAGTAATGGTCCTATCCTTGTGTGTATGGGTTTTTTCCAAAATATCGCCATGTATAATTTTTGAAATGCTGACGTTTTGAGTCACAGAAATACAAGTTGTCACTTTGTTGTTAAAACTTGGCACCCAGCTTTCATCATTTTTGCCTCCCTCCAACCCACTCAAACAGAGCTTCGGATAGGTAACAAGTGGTCTTCTGTTCCCGAAAAATGCCAAGATAATCAAAATCACGGGTCTAGCATCCTCGTGGCCACTTTTTATTATGGAAAATTATTTGGGTGGAGGGCTTTATTTTATAGATAGATACTGAAAGATAAAGTTTATATCAGACCTTAACAAGAAATATCCCCATAAGACATGAGTACTTTTAATATCACCCTTACACGTGTGCCACTCCTGTGTCTGCCAGTCAGGGAAGTGCCTGGCTTCAACTCAGCAACTTCTCATAATGGCACGGTTGATAACCAGAATTCAAGTTAGAACTCAGGTGTGAACCTGTCTTACCACTCCATGTCAACAGTATTATAACTTCCCTGGGACGTCAGCTCAGCAGGGTATCCACTGTTGCACCAGAGGTGTCCAATAGGGGGAATGTTGGCACATCAGAAACCAGTATTGACAGATTACTACAGATGCTTGGGTGAGTGAGACTATTAGTGCTCCTCAAAAAAAATTATAAATACCCTGCCATCATGGCTATTCTGCTATTTTACCTTTTTCTGATCAAAAAGAACTGTGGAGGTGTTTCTTGTATAGGGTGCAGGAAGGTGGAGTCGCAAAGTTCTGGTTAAAGTCTTAAAAGGAACAGGTATCCCTTGTGACTTCCCTTGAATTCTGACTTAACCATTGTGCATGGAGGATAACTTAAGTCAAAATGTTAGGAATAATGCAGCTAAAGGTGAGTAGGAATTTTAACTTTCCCCAATGTGGAAGTACAACATAATCTAGTTTGACTTTTGGCAGTACCAATGTAAGTTTAAATGTATATGAATTTAAATAATTCCTGTGCATCAATCCTTTGCCTAGGCCTTAATCTGTCTGGTGGATAAGAAGTCTGGAGAAAAGAGCAAGACGCGGCCTCGTTTTGTTAAACAGGATCAGGTTTGCATTGCTCGTTTAAGGACAGCTGGAACTATCTGCCTTGAGACCTTCAAAGATTTTCCTCAGATGGGGCGTTTTACCTTGAGAGATGAAGGTTAGCCAAATATTTTTGAAAGAAATGTACACTTTAATGCCTAAATGCGATCTATTCCATGAATACTTGTAGTCTTGAATTCTCTAATTCTGTTTGTGTAGCTTTTCTTGTGTATTAAAAATACTTGATCATATGATCGGGTCAATATTTGGTAGTACAATAATTTAACCATGAAAAGAAACAAGTTGATGAGCTTATCCAAAGCCATTTAGTAATTGAAAAGAATGACCGCAGTACAAAAGCCACCCTTAGAACATGCCCTATGCAACCTCGCATCATTTGTGCACCTGTATCCTTTGTGGAAAGAAAATTTCAATTGTTTTGAAGCAAATAAATTTCAAGTCTGTTGTTTTGAGATGAACTTTTTTCTCCTTTCCCAAACTCTTGCATTTTAAAATTATTTCTGGCTAAAGGAACTTAAATGGAGCTTCAATTTTATATGTCTGCATATTTGATTATGAACTGAGTTGATACACATCTCTGCACAAATTGAGAATCAATACCAAAATCTGGCCATTTGAATTAAGTAGTTTAGATATGGTCATTTGTGCATCTGTGTGTACACAGTTTCCTTGTTGGCATTTTCACAAAATTCCTGTCAAGAATTGAGGAATTGGGTTATGAAGTTTGAGACCTTGGCATTGTCTCTAATGGAATTCAGTGAGTTAACAGTGTGGGTTAACCCTTGCTTTGGCAAGTTTATTACAAATTGCTGTCATGTGGTATAAGTTATTGATTGTACCATAGTAATAAATTTCTTTTTTTTAAAAAAAAAGGTAAGACTATTGCAATTGGAAAGGTTCTGAAGCTGATCCCAGAGAAGGACTGAACATCCACCATGTAATGCTGCACAATACTGTGATGAAAAAGGACTCAGCAACAGCCTACTTCACGCCTTTCTTTCCTGGTTTTCATTGTTCCTCTGCCCATCGATATCTTTATCTTCCCATATACTGCAAATTGCTGTAAACATGTCCACATTTTACGTCAGCTTTCTCATATTGAGAGCTCTGCTATGCCATTGTTAAAGCTACCATTTTAAATCCTTCTCTTCTGAAATCTGCTTCCTTAGAAATGCGGCAGTAGCTACCTAACTGATGTGGACAGAATTGCCTGCAAAAATAAAATTAAACCAAAAAAGTTTATTTTATTCTGGCATCATTCTCTTTTGTGCGCATTCTTGCTCACCTGCTTTTTCCAACTAGATCAGGTTATTCAACAGATCAGCATGTGTGTGTTCATGTGTTAGAAAGGCGTCTGTAGAGATAATAAAATTGATTTGAAATATTTCTGGCATTTGAGTTACTTTGGGAAGGATTCTTGTGAAATGAACCTCGCATCAGCTTGTCAGCTGGTTTCCCAGCAAATGATTTCTTGATTTAATTTTTTTTTACTTCCTATCCTAAATATGTTCTGTAAGCTTCTGCCATGCACCCACACAGAATGACCGTTGTGGTTTTTCCAATTTTCACAAAAGCACGATGCATTTTATTCTAAACCTTGTATGTGCTGGAAAACAAAATATTATTCCAGCACCGAAAAAGATGCAAGGAAAATTGTTAATTTTGAAGCTACTGCTTCCCTTCAATTTATGCCATCTCCAAAAGAACCAAATCTTTTTTTTTAAAAGAAAAGGTACACAACAGCAATTAAATAGATGTGAATCGTTTGGAAAAACCTCAGGAGAAAAGAACAAATAACTGCTGCATGAGCTATGGTGTAATATTCCACTTAGATCAAGCAGTATATTATCGAGGGTATCTAGGTTTGATTCTTTTGACTTGAAATACTATTTAACATAACAGATTGGAATATCTGTAGCTGATTTTTTTTTTTCTCGCTTATAAGCACATTACATTATAGACCAGTTAGCATGTGAGTGCACATGTAACAACTTTGCCACTTTGGGTGGGGAATTTTAACACTTGCTACAAGTTTCATATCAAACTTTTAATTTTTCAGTGTATTGATTTTATAAGGGGAGTGGATATTTCTTAGATGAGTAATGAAGAAAGAAATTAAATCAGCTGAAATAGAACCTGTGTGGTTGGTATACAAAATGTGAGAAAATATAGTTCTTGTACATATTTGAAAACCTTGTATTTGAGACACAGCAGTTATTTAATATAATGGTAAGTTTGTTACCGTTAAAGAGTCATGAGGATTTTTTTTTTAAATTCCCTAGCCTAGTAAAGTTACTATTCCAGTTAATGAAAGGGATTTATGAAAGAATGATGGGACTAGCCCTAAAATACAGAACAATAAACAATGGTATGAATGGGCCTATTCTGAAAAACTACAATTAAGTGTCATTTTGTTGTAAAGCAGCAAATTACATTGACTTTGGACAAAGATATACCTGAACACTAATCCAGAGCAAATTCCACTGATGCACTCGGTCACTGCTAGTGTGAGCTGTGTACTGCCTGTGAAATTGTGAGTAATACAATCCCACAAAGGCTAATCAGATTATCTCATCTATTTTAGTGAGTCAAATGTTTAGGCAACAACAGGTTTCCCCTTAATTTTATTTTGCTTACATTAAGTTTAGTTCCAGTACTGCATGGAAATTAAAATCCCATTGTTTTGTCAACTTGTTTTCAAAACAAAAATCTCTGTGGGAATTTGCTGCTCTTGAAGAAAAGTTGGTGCTTCAGTATATTAATGGCAATATTTCCCATGGTTTCTGCTAATGCAGTGTTTTTTTTAATTGGTTTAAGTTGGTAAGTGTGTAAGGAAAATGCTAATTGCTGCTGTATGAAATGCCCTTACTTTTAATTGGACAAATGTTGGCTTTGTCTTGGTGATCCCACTTGAAGTTGTCTGTTTTATAATGAAGTATCATTGGCACTGCACAAGCCTGGTGTAAGACAGCACAGCTGTTAAATATGACCACAGTATTGTATAGTATACAATTATTGTATGCATTCTTAATCTCGCAAAATAAAATTTGATTTCATTTCCATTGGCATATTGTCTCTAACTGGAGATCTAGCTAAAGAGTACATGTTTGTTTTTGTTTTTTTTCCATCATATGAATGTGTTGTGGTAACATCTAAGATGAGCAGAGGGACAGTGTGATGTTTCCATTGAAGAGGCTTGCTGTATTGCTATCCTTTCCCAGAAATACATTGGTATGCTGAAAAGGTTTCATACAGACTACTTTCCCAGGTTGTGGAAACACCTACGTTTGTATAGCATATATTGCTAACTTCAGGATTTTATACAGAGCAGTAATGGCAAAAACCCTTTGATCTGACTTGGTCTGTTTGCAACAAATCTGATTTAAAGTACTATTTTCTATCCTTGGGTATTGAAATCTACATTGGTCAATGCATTTTTGAAGGTATGTGCAGTAATTTTTTAGTAAGTATATGGAGGATTAGCACAGTCACATGCATATGTCTAAAATTCATGTCTACCGTATATAATATCTTTTATATAAGTGTACATACAAGGCTCTCCTTTGTTAAAAGATGCTTACGATCTTATGGTAGACTATACAGGTAACCAGGTGATTTAACACATTATCTTAGAAGTGCAGGATGTTCACTAAAATGTATGGGATTCAATATCTGTTGAAAGCTAGAAGCAGAAAGTTGTATCAACTTGCTGAATTTCTCTTGTTTAACTGAAAACTTCAGCTGTAAGTGATTTATTTTTGTCCACGTTGTACTTGTACTGTGCTTACAGCCCAAATTGCACTTGCCCATGTGTTGTATGATTCATTTAATTAACCAAACTACAGAAAGGTAAAAGTGATCATAAAAGTTATATTATGAACAATTTCATTACAATTAAATTGTGTGCAATGGAACATTTTTATCTCGGTGAATTCCTAGGGAATAGTCTTGTGGCAAATGGGTTATTTAACCAGAATTGACTGTATAGAAGTCATTCATTTATGTTTTTAAGTGCTGGCTCTTCACGGATGTATGCGCATTTATCCAACCTAAATGTGCTGAGCTGACCATGGTTGCCAAGATGAAGTCACGTGTTGTGAAACTGTACATGGGATAGTGTTTAAATTACAATAAAGTTTTGTTTGAAGGTATTTACATGAAATCATTTATTCCTATTAACAGGGTAAGATCAGGGATAAAAAACGAAAATAAATGATAGTTGTTTCCTCCTTCCCCTTCTTCCTACTCCCAAATAGCTGAACAGGTTTAGCTAGTGAATAGCTAAGCCTTACCAGGAAAATCCCAGGTACATTTGAGCTAGTTGATCTCAGCCTTGATAGAAGCAAAGCAATTGGTCTCAATTTCCTGGCTAAGGACAGGAGACTCAGATGGTGTTTCCTCTCCCAGTCACTATCCAGTAACCTCTGCTGAAAATGCCTGTAATAGGCCGCCTGGTTGCAGAATACATTGACCAGGCTCGGTTGAATAATGGCCACTTGGGTGAGGGACTGGAGAGCTGCCAGCACTTCTGCATGTGTGCCCTACAAAGAGTTGACTGTTTCAGGAGGGGTGAAAATTGAACGAGGGTGGGAAGAATTTACGTAGGAGTGCCCTTTTTTTAAAAGAAAAACTTCTTGCCCCCTTTCCACATCCTACATTTGTTTTACACCTGATCAGCTTTTATTAAATCCATATATCAGTTATAGTCCAGCTGCTGTTAACATTGTTTCTACACTACATCGTTACGTATAGCTTATCAACCAACTTGATTTTAAAATAATTTCCAACTTATGCCTTATGATCTGTCCATAATTTTTCTTTATTCAGTCATTGTGTCATACCATGTTTGGCAGATTACGAGATGTGTTTAACCTGGGGTTTTTTTTTGCTGTTTTTAATCGTTACTGGTTCCCGGTTGAATTTTTAAAAATTAATCACGTGCAGCATTGTCCCTGTGCTATTTTGCCTTGGTTCAATGAACTATAAAAGGTTGCCACATTTTGGTTGGGAACATTTAAACAGAAATTGAGGGAATGGAGTGATCCAACCAGAAGTATTTTCAAAAAGGCACGTGCTCCCGTTTTTTGTGCACTGAATTTACTTTGGAATGGATACCTTTTTGAAGAATGAGATGTGAAAAGATCGGAGCAATTTATAGGTGGATTTTTGTTGGGTGGAGGCTCTAACAAACTAGCTTTTTATTTTGTAAGAACAGAAAATGTTGAAGGTATGTAGCAGCATCTGAAAAGATTATTTTGAGTAGAGTCTTTGCACTAGACCTGGGTAAAAGGCAGACCCTCACTATAGGACTGGCAAAAACAAGTGCTTGTGTAATTGCGAAGGAATCGTGCAGAAGCACTGCTCTGAGACCTGTGATCGTTCTGCGCCACTCTCCATTTTGCATGTTGCTGTTTCGCCTGATGCCACTGATAAGACGTACTGGAAGCCGTTGCTACAAACAAAGGAGTCCAGCTCTATGCTTCTACCTTTTAAAAAGAAACTCACTGTTGCAAGATTCGTGAGAAAGAGGGTCTCTGCTGCCGTTGGAACAGGAATGTCAGGTTGTTTACAAGTGTAGTTGATGACCGAAAAGCATCTAAAGAAAGGAGGGAAGAACAATAGGTTGGGATCAAGAGTGCTGATTGCCATTGCACGAAAACATCTAACATCACCGTGCCCAACAAGTGATTATACTTGATGGGGTCGAGGTAGCTCCACAGTAATGTGCCTAGTGACAAAAATTCACAACCAAATGAATTCTCTGTGGCTGAATTGGTAAATCATTATATGAGCCCGGCAGATCTTGCAATACTTGAGGAAACTTGATTGACTGGCCAGCCTTGCTCAGTAATGAGAATCTGGAGCGCTAATCCTACCTGTCGGGTTGGGTTCTTTCCACTCTGCTCCAAGTAGCCGTATGAGACAATGCTCTGATTGGTAGGGAGACCCTGGCTGCCATGCAGTTTTTAATCATGAAACTCCAGCAGTATCCCTGCGTACTCTTACGTGCTGGTTGGCTAAAGATACCCAAGTTGTTTATGTAAAGGGCGTGTCCCTATAGGGAAAGTGTGTGCAGTCTTTATCAGGTGAACAAACTGGATCGATGTGGATTTCTCAGCAGCTTGGTTTAGAGTCTCTTAAAGCACTTTCGTACTTTGTAAGACCCACTCTAGTGCGAATGGGTTTCTGAGCACTAGACTTGCAGAGACAGTTGCTCGTCAATAGTAAAACTGCCCTGATTCAGTGACCCATTTTAGGGGGTCTTCTGTGCAGTTCATGGCAGGTTTCAGCAGTTTTCTATGTGAAACCCATGCTATGGGAACTTGGTATGTGTAAATATAAAAACACATTTAAACGTGGTGGGTTTCTGCACACGTCAGACACCTGCCTAACAAAAACACTTTTTTCACCTTTCTCCAGCTTTTTGGAAAAGCGGTGGATGATATACCAAAAGTTCTCAATCATGGTGTGAAAGGGTGTTAGAAATACAATCAATTAGTAAATCTGCTCCACGAATGAAATAGGAAATTAAGTACAAGTAGGAAAATGGGGTTGAGCGACAAGGTCTCAAGTTGTTAATGAAGGTTCAGACTGAAGCCCTGCAAAGTCCCCAGGAGTAAAATTAAGTCAGGTGCTTTCATTTTCAATCTGGGGCCCAGAAACAGACACCAAACCAATCTACATGCACTGTATTTATACTGGCATGTGGTTCTGATACCCATGTATGCCAACTCTGAAATGAGAGACTATGTGCAGTGTACCGTGCTGTACGCATTGAGCAGGCGCAGGAATTTGGTTATTAAGCCAGTCCTCCGCCTCAGCGGCTTGTTATGTGCTGCTGTTTTGCCACCCTGAACTGATTCCCGTAAGCTGCTAAAGGTGAGTGAGAGGTTGCCGTTCTGGTGGTGGATCATGAGACCCAATGAATAAACTTTTTGCAATCTTGCAGTTTGGAGGTTGGGTTGTTTGATTAAAACAAGACCCATAGGGGTAATTTTCAACTTACCGCTGAAGTGTAAAATTGACGATGCAGGTCGGGCGCCCGCTATAGAAACGCCCAATTTTCCACTACATTGCAATCAATAGAAAGGAAAATCAGGTGGATTTGTAACTGGAATCTGACTTGCAATACCAGTTTTAAGCTCCAGTAAGTTGGAAAATTACCTGCTATGTGTCCGCCTGTACTTAAAATTTGGTTTGTGTTTGTAGCACTGCAGGAGGATAAAGTTCAGTGTGGAAAATGAAGGAGAATCAAAGTGGAAAATCAGGATTTTGTTGCAGACAAAACTGAGATGTTTGACAAAATAGCCACCCAGTCATTTGTCTTTTTCCAGTTCTGACAAAGGGTCTTCATAGAATCATACAGCGCAGGAGGCCATTCGGCCTATCCTGCCTGTGCCTACTCTTTGAAAGAGTTATCCATAGCCCTGCAAATTTTTCCTTTTCAACTATATCTCCAATTCCTTTTTGAATCTGCTTCCACCACCCTTTCAGGCAATGCATTTCAGATCCTAACTCGCTGCCTAAAAAAAAAATGTCTCCTTATCTCCCCTCTGGTTCTTCAGCCAATTACCTTAAATCTGTGTCCTCCTGCCAGTGGAAATAGTTTCTCCTTATTTATTCTGTTAAAACTGTTCATCTAAAACACGAATCTGTCTTTCCTCCTTTCAGACACTGACAGATTTGCTCTGCATTTCCAGCATTTCCTGTTTTTAAATTCAGATTTCCAACATATGGAGTATTTTTCCCCATCTACTTTTACATATGATCATACAGCTTTTTAAAAAATTGTTTCTTGTGTCTGGACAACATGGGGTAGAAGTTGTCACTCAAATTTAAAACTAGGCCAATAATGCTTTCCTGTTTCTACTTTCTACCATGAAATATATAGACTAGTGGACCTATGATGTTGCTTAAGGGTTGTCTGATTCTGGAGCATAGTTTCTGATGTTTGCCATCATCCCACTACAGCCTAAAAGTGAAGTCTCATGTCCATTACTAATGCAGCAATTTACTGAAGCAATATATCTCACACTGAGGTAAAATATTAAATCTAATAATTTTATCATTTTACAAACTTGCTTAAGATGCAAGTAACTGTTCTTCCTCCATGTGATCTTCTATTTCCCGTTACTTTATAAAATATTTTTCAAGCTGCTGCCCATGATAGATTTGTAATAATTTGTGTCAGTACTTGTGTTCTTCTCTCTTCCCTTCCCAAATCCTTTTTAGTTTTTTCTCTCTCATTGTGGTGGTTAGATTTGTAGTTGTTGCTGAAGCTACCATAGGTTTGGCACTGTCCAGGGAGGTTTTTTTCCGACTGTTGACCAGCACCAGAACAAATGGTTGGTGATCAGAACCTGGCTCGCTGATTCTGGATGATCTGGTCATTTATTTCATTGCTGTTTGGGGCCTTAGTAATTTTGTAGGTGGGGGGGGGGGGGGGGGGGGAGGGGGAGCGAAGTTCGGTGATGGGCGGGGGAGTGGCGGCGGGGTGGGGAGGGAAGGTCGGTGATGGGCGGGAGGACTTCCGCTCCTAATGGCTCCAGTCTTTTTCTGGTGCCATTAGGAGTGTAAGTCCTTACACAGAAATGTACGAAAACTTTTTTTATAGCTTCATTTCTGTGGAGCCAGAAGGAGCAGAAGTGCTCCTAATAGTTCCAGAAATTTCTACAGCCCGGAAGGGCAAGTTACCATGGGATGACCGATTAGTGGCCGAGGTTCGCAGGTTTCATGCAGATGAGGCACGATGCCCAATTTCGATTGGGTGTTGGACCGACTTCTTCGGGTACACGATGCAAACACACCACCCATTGCATCTTAAATTTCTGCCCCAAGGGCTCTATAGGCTAAATGAGATGGGGTGCAAGTCAGATTTGGCCTTGGGGCCAGTGGTTGGACACCCGGTTGTGAACTATATAAATGGCTGGATAAAGTGACATTTTTGAACTCTTCACTGCTTGAACTTAAGTTACTGGTAAATTTTCAATCTAGTTGTCACAGTACACTGGGAGGTGTAAGGTACAACTCTTGAGGGATAAAAAAGAGGCCAGTTTCTGAGGGGTATAAAACCACAGTAGGTTGCAAAGTTTGGGTGGTATGAGGCTGTGGATGGACATCAGGACAAGGATTTCAAATTCAATTGAGTGGGAGACGGAGAGCCAATGGAGATCAGTAAGGATGAGGATACGGAAAGCTAAGTTTTGAACAGGTTGGAATTTATGGTGGGTGGAAGATGGGAAGCTGGTAAGTAAGACATTGGAGAAGTAGAGTTTAGAGGTGACAAAAATGTGGGTAAAGTTTTGGGGTAGAGATTGAGACAGGTGATGTTGCAGAGATGGAAGTTAGTGATTTTTGGTGGTGGATAGGATATGGGCTTTGAAGCTCAGCTTTGGGTTATGCAGGACACCAGTATTTACTACAAACTAGGTGTGGCTGAGCGAGTGGCCAAGGAGGAGAGTGGAGTCAGCGCATAAAACAATGGCTTCAATCTTCCTGATGTTCAGTTGGAGAATGATTTTACTCTTCCATGACTTTGTCGGACAGGCAATCTGAAAGTGCAGAGATGATTGGGTGGAAGTGTGGAGAGACTGAGCTTGGCGTCATTTGCGTACATACAGAAGCTGACCCCGTGTCTGCAGTGATTTGTCGACGAGGAAGGGGGGGTCGAATGATAGTTCTGGAGGCGACTGTTGGAGCAGGAAGAGAAGCCATTGCTGGAGATAAGGTGTTTGCCTTTGCATGATTTCACTTGTCCAAATGCAGTCACAGATGGATAACAAATGGAGGAAGATGGCCACGTCGACTATGGCAAATGCCAGAGAGTTGGGGTGACGGTATTAAAACCACCCTGGCCAAAATCACTAATATTCTGTGATTGTGATAACATTCCAAGGTGGTTTTAGTACTGTGAGGAGGACAGAACCCAGACTGAAGCAATTCGGAGTTTTGGGAGAGGTATTCGAAATCATGAAGGGTCTAGACAGAGTAGATAGAGAGAAACAGTCCCCATTGGGAAGGGTCAAGAACCAGAGGAACCAAAGGTGACGTGAGGAAAAACTTTTATACACAGCGAGTGGTTAGGATCTGGAATGCACTGCCTGAGGAGGTGATGGAGGCAGATTCAATCATGGCTTTCAAAAGTGAACTGGATAATTACTTGAAAGGAAAAAAATTGCAGGGCTAAAGGGATAGGGTAGGGGAGTGGGTCTAGCTGGGTTGCTCTTTCATAGAGCCGGCATGGACTCGATGGGCCGAACGGCCTCCTTCCGCGCTGTAACCTTTCTATGATTTTAGGAGCACACTGGTGTGAAGTGAAGACCCATTGGAGGATCTTACGAAGGGATGATAGTGGGAGAAGACTGGTCTAGGAACATAGGAACAGGAGTAGGCCATTCAGCCCCTCGTGCCTGCTCTGCCATTTGATAAGATCATGGCTGATCTGTGATCTAACTCCATATACCTGCCTTTGGCCCATATCCCTTAGCTTTTGGCAACCAAAGGTATTATCTATCTCGGATTTAAATTTAGCAATTGAGCTAGCATCGATTGCCGCTTGCGGAAGAGAGTTCCAAACTTCTACCACCCTTTGTGTGTAGAAATGTTTTCTAATCTCACTCGTGAAAGATCTGGCTCTAATTTTTTAGATTGTGTCCCCTACTCCTAGAATCCCCAACCAGCGGAAATAGTTTCTCTCTAACCACCCTATCTGTTCCCCTTAATATCTTATAAACTTCGACCAGATCACCCTTTAACCTTTGAATCTCTAGAGAATACAACCCCAATTTGTGTAATCTCTCCTCATAACTTAACCCTTGAAGTCCGGGTATCATTCTAGTAAACCTATGCTGCACTCCCTCCAAGGCCAATATGTCCTTCCGAAGGTGCGGTGCCCAGAGCTGTTCACAGTACTCCAGGTGCGGTCTAACCAGGGTTTTGTATAGCTGCAACATAACTTCTGCCCCCTTGTACTCTAGTCCTCGAGATATAAAGGCCAGCATTCCATTAGCCTTATTGATTATTTTCTGCACCTGTTCATGACACTTCAATGATCTATGTACCTGAACCCCCAAGTCCCTTTGGACATCCACTGTTTTTAACTTTTTACCATTCAGAAAGTACCCTGTTCTATCCTTTTTTGATCCAAAGTGGAGGACCTTCCATTTGTCTACATTGAATTCCATTTGCCACAGTTTTGTCCATTCACCTAATCTATCAATATCGCTTTGTAATTTTATGTTTTCATCTCCACTGCTTACAATGCCACCAATCTTTGTGTCATCGGCAAACTTAGATATGAGACTTTCTATGCCTTCATTTAAGTTGTTAATAAATATTGTGAATAATTGAGGCCCCTAGACAGATCTCCTGCGGGACTCCGCTAGTCACATCCTGCCAATGTGAGTACCTACCCATTATCCCTACTCTCTTGTCACCTTTTTCTCAGCCAACTTCCTAACCAAGTCCGTACTTTTCCCTCGATTCCATAGGCTTCTATCTTAGCTAAAGTCTCTTATGTGGGACTTTATCAAATGCCTTCTGGAAGTCCATATAAATAACATCCATTGACATTCTCCTGTCCACTACTTTAGTCACCTCTTCAAAAAAAAATGGGCTTTTTTGAGGAGGGATGTGATAACGAGTTTGAAAGGGAAGAGGGATGGTGCCTGAGTAAAGACATCCATTAATGGTGTTGGCAAGCATGAAGGACAGGAGCGGTGGTTTGGTGGAGAGGAGAGGTTAGTTTCCAGAGAGATGGGAGAGCAAATATAGAGTGATGGGGGAAGTAAATGAGGTAGAATACTGGGGAGGGGGAGGTAGTGGTTGGCAACTACATAGATTGACTCAAGTTATGAATTCTTTGTACTTTGTCTTGGAGGCGAGAGGGGAAGGGCTTTGAGGAAGTGATTTGTCATGAAGTGTCTTGGGTTTTATCTGCCCTCCATGATGATCTGAGTAGCAAACAACGTAAAGTATAAAAGTAAGTAGGATATGGCATTTTTCCATAACCAATTTTGACCTTTCAACATTTGAATTTCCTCCTTCAGGCTTTCGTGTGATTATAAGCAAAATACTGCGGCTGTTTGAAATCCGAAATAAAAAGAAAATGCTGGAAATACTCAACAAGACGGCAGCATCTTTGGAGAAAGAAACAGAGTTAACGTTTCAGGTCGATGACCCTTCGTCAGAACTGGTGGTTCTGACAAAGCGTCAGCGCCCTGCAACGTTAATTCGGTTAACTACTCCGTAGATCCTGAGCATTTGCAGCATTTTCTGTTTCCTTTAATAAAAGGGAATGAGCTTACATCACACAGCCTCTGTAACCGCTTGTTTTCACATGTCAATGCCCCCTTCTTCTGTTGTCATCTTTCTTGAAGCTGCTGGTCAAATTTTGAAGGTTTTTATATATTTTATATACACACATACACAGGACAATCCAGAAGTTATTTATAGCTGACCTTTGCCAGAGCTGCGTGGAAGAACTGCCTAATTCAGCTGCTTGTGCACAGATGGTCAAAAAGAGTGAGACTGGTTCCGTACTCAGTTAAATAGATGGAGTTTGTGCTTATTTTTAAATAAACAGAAACTTCATTATAGGTTTTAAGTTTGCGTCAAGCCTGCCCCGACCCCGGTCTGCATCTACTTCAGCCATTAGTAGAACTTATCCACTAGAGCAGCAGCTCCTGGGCTCACTCACTGGTGTTGATAAAGTTTGGTTGTTGAAAGTTGCGTCATTGTGCGGCTGCGCAGTTAGGGGTGGCTTCCTACACGTGGAGATGATGGCGGCGCTGGATCTGGATCTGGATCTGGATCAGGTACTCGGGCCGGGAGTGGGACCGGGATCGGGCTGGGGCTGGGGCTGGGACTCGGGACTCGGGCTCTTTCAAGTCTCCTCGCGGGCGCGACGGTTGAAAACCTGTAACGCGGTAAATAATCGGCCGGTCTGCTCGGAGAAAACTCAGTCGCGGCAGCGAAGAGCGCACGTTGTGTTGTTGGTGCTGTTACCGGGGGGCCTGTGCTGGGGGTTCGGGGCGACACGTGAGTTTACGCGGATTGATTGCGTGCCCGCGGTAAAGCCGTTTGAGACGGAGACGTCTTTAGTTGTTTGGGCGTCTCGTGGAAAGCTGGAGGCCGCGCAAGAACCTTCTAGTCTTACTTCCCTAACATAAAAACAGAAAATGCTGAAAACACTCAGCAGGTCAAGAAGCATCTGTGGAGAGACAGAGTTAACGTTTCAGGTCGATGACCTATCCCTAGCAGTTGTATTCCAACATGTGTTTCTGTTCAAGGTGCTTGGTCAATTTTGCCTTGAAGATATCTAAATAACTTTCTTGTACAATCACTTTTTCAGTAAAGTACGGTCTCTTTTTAGAAATAAAACTTTTATGCATGATTTTATTGTAATTGTGCTGTACTAGTGTAAAACAGAGGAGAATATCAGTACTGTATAAGTATACAAGTGAAAGAATACTTGTGTAGCTACTGTGGAACTGAGATCAAAAGAGATTTGGATAGTTGGAGTGGTTACAAAGTAGAGATCTCTAATAGAGAGTTGAGATGGTCATAAACAGTGGAACAGAAATATTGTGATTTGTAATTATCTGAAGTGGAAAATGAGATTGCAGTTTTGGAATTGTTCCTGTGTATCCTATTCATAATTTTAATAGTTTATGCCACAAAGCTTGTATGACCCAGAAGGTATAGCGGATAAATGCACTGCATAGTGTCGAACTAAGCCATTAGATTAGAAGGGCCTAGGTTTGATTGCCATTTAGTTGGTTTGGTTGGGGTGTGATAGGTTTCTGGGCTAGAGGGGGAAGTAAAGGTTCCTGTTCCTGATTGCTGTTGTGTAATTCCTTCTATAAGAAGAAAAATAGAGGTAAATGGTGGAAATCTGAAATAAAAGAAAATGCTGGAAATACACGGGCCAGTCCGCATCTGCAAAAAGAGAAGACAAGTTAATGCTACAGGTGTATAGCCTTCAAAAGTGGTTCAATGAAGGCTATACACCTGAAATATTAACCTGAACTTCTTTTATAAATGGTGCATCTCGGGTGAGAACAGAATCAGACTTTTTGGTGATGCTGTCTGTGATCAAGCAGCCTGTCAAGGTCTCCCTGTCCAGGCTTGCATGAAAGATGACCGCCTGGACTGGTGGTCTGTCCGTGCCCGTGAAACAGTCACACCCTCAAGATCGGATGGAAGAATGGGACAATAAAAAAAAGTGATTTTGATATTATTAAAAATTGAAGTGATAATCACAGTAGATTATTAGGAAATAAAGTAGCGTGCATCATTGATGCAATCCACAGTACATCCAAGTGTTCTGAGGCTTTGTTTACGTATGTTCTAAATTGAACTGCCAGGGAGTATGCTTACGGTCTTGAGTCAGCTGGAGCAAACAGTGCTTTAACCGGCAGTTCCCGTATGTTCCTCGTGACGACTATTATTGGAAGACTTACTGCTGTATTTTGTTCCAAAGTCTGTATGTACATTTGTGTTGATTTTTTTTCCTTTCACCTCCTCATTTCATCAGATAACGAAGGCCGTGAAGGCCTTGCAGACATATGTGAAGAAAAGCGGGAATGACACAAAGCTGTTTCTGAATGAAGATGAGAATATACTGCTGAATGTTACAGTATGGAAGATTCCGAAACAGGAGCAAACAATAAAAATGTAAGCGAACCAAAATTAATCGGCAGTTCCAGTATGTTCCTCTGGGTGCAAAGGATGAGTCAAATTACTTGTGGTTTCCGTGATCACCTCCATGGTTTTGTGAAAAATCTTACGGATTTTGTTGTTTCAAAATACTGAAACTTTACTCTTTTCCCCTTGCCTCTTGTAACTTTAATTCAAAATTATGTATGAGGAGCCTTCAGATATACGTAGGAGGAGGGAGCATAGTAAGGAACCTATTTTTTTTTGTATAAAAAGTAAAATGCCATATATGATAACCAGAAATTCGTTTGGTTTAAGCTGTTTTCAAAGCCTCGGGATAAATATTTTATTTGTCTTTACACCATCTTAAATAATCATTGTATTCCCACTGGCTGTGCTCTGTAATGGTAACACAGTTGTTGAATAAGGGGAACGTCGTATGACTGGACTAAGGAATATTTTGGTGTACAATGGATTGGTTGGTACAATTGGCCTCAGCTTTACTGAGCTATGAAGTGGGCGAGGTGAAGGCACAGTTTAGCAGAGGTGGATCAGTTACTGGGACCTGATGGTATGCACCCTGTTGAAGGAAGTCAGAGAGGCGATAGAGACTCTGACCACAATTTTTCAATCCTCTACACATGCAAACTATGCTCAGGAACTGAAGGGTAACCAATTTAAAACCTCGGGATCAAGAAGGAAGACAGTTGCAGACTAGTTAATCTAATGTTGGAAATAAGTTAGAATCCAGAATTTGAGAGAAAATTAGAGCGCATTGAGAAATGCATTGATTAATCAAGAACAACCAGAGCAGATTTGTTAAAGGCAAGTTGTGTTTGACAAATTTAATAATACCTTTTTGGAGGGGTGACCAATTGGACAGATAAAGGGAAAGCAGTAAATGTGTGTATGAATTTTCAATAATGTGTCACTGGAAACTTTTTACAAACGTTCAGGTGTATGGTAGAAGAGGAAATGTAGCAGCATGGATGGAAAATTGTTTGACAGGCAGGAACAAAGGCTTTGGATTAATGGGTGTTGCTTGGATTGGAGAAGGGTTGGAACCGTGGAAGTGGTATACTCTTGCGGTTACTGCTTGGTCCACTTTTGTTCCCGATGATATGAATTTGAGCATAGGGAACACATCTAAAAAGTGGGGAGCTTGGCAAATAGCGAGGGGGACTGTAAAAGATTTCAGGTGGGTATAGGAAGGCTAACAGAATGGGCAGGCATGTGGCAAATGGAATTCAATACGGAAACGGTTACATGGTGCTGTTCAATGCCTAATGGATACAAATATGCCATCTCTACCAATCCTTTATGGTATGAGTGCAAGAATGTGATGTTGGGATATGAGATAATTACTTTGAAATACTAATGCTCTCAGGTATCATAGTCCAAAAAGAGCCCTGTATGAGATATTCTGATTGCTAGATGAATAGCTAGCCTTTCTGTCTTTAGGTCCATCATTTAATACTGTACTAGATTTTAAGTTGCTTACCTGAAGAAACTAGAAATTAAATTTGTTGTGAGCCAGACTTTTATTCTGCCACCGAATGGATTGAGGTCCTTTCTTACGCGGAACACTTTCTATTGAAGAATCATCCAAATAAGTTTATAGTGCTTAAAGCACTGCAATGTGAACGCTAAGCTGGCATCTTGTAAATACGTCAAAGTTGTTAGTAAAATCAATCCTTCATGCTGCAGTGCATTCATAAAAATATTGATAAAGTTGTCTGCGCAGGGTATCAATAATATTAGAAAATGTTTGGAATGCACTTGTCCCCAAAGGCAACTAAATGAAATGTGCACCTAATCTTGTGTTTTCTTCCAAAATTCATGTTAAAACTATTCCTTCCTCTTAAGGCAGTATTATCAAACAAGTGAATTGGTGCTTTGTTACAGGCCACAAATAGTTTTTTTGCAAACAATTTCCAGAAAATTTTTTCAAGAAAGAATGTTGAGTTGCAGTGTTAATAGGTAGTACTAAAAATGGAGTCTGATTGCAGCACACTGTGCACCATAAAATGGTCAGTGATTTAATTGCTTTACTACCGCCCCGCCCCCCCCCCCCCCCCCGCCACTAACATGACTGTCGTTCCTCGGGGGTCTTCACTTTAATCCTCTAATTTAAACAATTGAACAAGAACTTAGGACTGCACATGTGCAATAGTGGTTAGAAGTATAGGTTCTGCAGTATATGCAAAATTAGTCAGTCGGGGAGCTATGGTAGAGAGCTGTAGGAATTAATTTTCAGTTTGATTACTTAATTTAATATCTTGTAACTCTGCAATGCTTTATTTGGAATTTAATTATTGGAATTATAGAAAAAAGCACCCTTTGTGGTGGTATTTTTGTGGCTAATTTTGAACTCTTATGCTGAAGAAATCATCTTTATATTTTTGCAGAACTCTGCCGCATGGAATTCGATCAGAGACGAAGGAAGTTTGTCTCTTCACCAAAGATGAACCAAACATGAATGCAGATCAGACAGAGAGATTCTATAAAAAGCTTCTCAGCAAGCATGGAATTAAGAATATAACACAAGTAGGCTTCTAGTTTAGGCGAGATACATAATTGCATTTAATACTGCCGTCTTGAAATGCAGTTGTGCATTTTTGGACCTGTGCGTATATTTTCAAATTGTAATCTGTGATATCTTGTAACTCTTGCTTAGCTGCAATAGTAATGGCTGGTCAGGATTGTTGGCACAGCACACTAGCATCATAGATTAGGGCATTGGTTGCATCTGTGATTTTCCCCTTGTGGCGATTTCTACAGTAACCTGATTGCACAGCATGAAGAGAAAGAAATGAGGCAGGTGCAACTGGAAAAAGTCATGATCAATTGGGGGCTCTCTTGTATCCTTTTTATAGGAGAGCTTAGCTAGGTTGTGGTGTGTGTGTAAGGGGAATCTCTGTGAATGAAGGCTTGGAAGCAGCTAAAGATCTTGCTCTAGTATTCTATCCTTCACCACTTTGCTATTCAATTTTAACACCCTGGTGGAGGGTAAACGCCAACACGGACTGGTTGGGGCAAATGGCCTATTCCTCTGTTGTAACTTCTATATGTTTATGTATTTCCTGTGGAAATCCCACTCCTGCTCCAACAGTGCAACTTAATTTCAGCCTCTGAAGAACACACATTACTGCACCAGTGTGACGGTTCGCTTTCCACATCAGCTACCTCTTTACTTTCTCTGAAATTACACGGTGATGCTGACTTCTGAATTTATGCTGTGGACCGGAACCCAAAAAGAATCGGGTTGAACCTGCCCAGTCTCACTTTATTTAAGACTCTCATAACTCAAAATAGAGCTTTTATCAGTTTAATCTGGTCTGAATTCAAACTCGTGTCTCAGGCAGAGCCAACACAGCTTTGTGAAAGGGAAATCGTATTTGACTAATTTATTAGAGTTCTTTGAGGAAATAACAAGTAACTTGGATAAGGGGGATCCTGTGGATGTGGTGTACTTGGATTTCCATAAGGCTTTTGACAAGGTGCCACATCAAAATCTACTACACAAAATAAGAGCTCATGGTGTAGGGGGTAACATATTAGCGTGGATAAAGGATTGGTTAGCTAACAGGAGACGGATAGCAGGCATAAATGGGTCATTTTCAGGTTGGCAAGATGTAACGAGTGGAGTGCCACAGGGATCAGTGCTTGTGCCTCAACTATTTACAATCTATATCAATGACTTGGATGAAGGGGCCAAATGTATGGTTGCTAAATTTGCTGATGACACAAAGGTAGGTAGGAAAGCAAGTTGTGACGAGGACATAAAGAATCTGCAAAGGGATATAGATAGGTTAAGTGAGTGGGCAAAAATTTGGCAGATGGAGTATAATGTGGGAAAATGTGAACTTGTCCACTTTGGCAGGAGGAATAGAAAAGCAATATATTATTTAAATGGAGAGAGATTGCAGAACTCTGAGGTACAGAGGGATCTGGGTGTCCTAGTGCATGAATCACAAAAAGTTAGTATGCAGGAGCAGCAAGTGATTAGGAAGGGAAATGCAATGTTGTCATTTATTGCAAGGGGAATGGAATATAAAAGTAGAGGTGTTTTGCTACAGTTGTACAGGGCATTGGTGAGACCACGTCTAGAATACCGTGTGCAGTTTTGGTCTCATTATTTAAGAAAGGACATAATTGCTTTGGAGGCAGTTCAGAGAATGTTCACTCGACTGTTTCCTGGGATGAGAGGGTTATCTAATGAGGAAAGGTTGGACAAGTTGGGCCTGTATACACTAGAGTTTAGAAGAATGAGAGGTGATCTTATTGAAACATATAAGATCCTGAGGGGACTAGAAGGGGTAGATGCTGATGGGATGTTTCCCCTTGTGGGAGAGACTAGACCTAGGGGCCACAGTTTTAAAATAAAGGGTCTCCCATTTAAGACAGAGATGAGGAGAAATTTTTTCTCTGAGGGTCGTGAGTCTGTGGAACTCCCTTCCCCAGAGAGCAGTGGAAGCAGGGTCATTGAATATTTTTTAAGGCTGAGTTAGATAGATTCCTGATTAACAAGGGAGTGAAAAGTTATAGTAGGTAGACTGGAAAGTAGGGTTGAGGTCACAATCAGATCAACCTTGATCTTATCAAATGGCAGAGCCGGCTCGAGGGGCCGAATGGCCGCCTCCTGCTGTTAATTTGTATGTTCGTATGTAGATTGGCATGATTTAGTCTAGTGTCAGGTTGTTCAATTCTCTTTTTTGATTTGTTTTTTAAACTTGTGTCTTGTGTATAATTATTATAACCCACTTACGATTATAAATTTTCAGGTAACTTAATCTGCTGTTAGCAGAGATTCATAACTTTTTTTGTAATGGTTCTTGAAGATGTTTTTTGTTCAAATACAACTGCAAATATTGTACAATAAAGGAAACTTTAGGGGAAAAAAGGGAGTTAGGCAAGTGAACTTCCCTTATTAAGGGGTTGATGAGTTTATACATTAGTGGGGCCAAAGCTTCCATTCCTAGGTTAGGAATCCAATGAAAGTACAAAGGTTGTGTTTTAACTAGGATATGATTGAGCTATATATGTGAATTGACATCTTTAATGGCAAAATGTTGCAGTGTTAATATAAATTTTATTTTGTTAGATCATTCCATATAAGGTACTGAAGACCGAATACAAACCATTTGAAGCAAAGCGTCGCTTATTGAGCAGATTTGATCTGTTCCTGGCTGATGACCGAATCAGACGACTTTTGTCCTCTCACTTAGGCAAACATTTTTATAACTCTAAAAAGTAAGTAATCTAGATATATTGCCATTAAATATTTTTTTATTATTTTAACAAATGCTCCAGGGACAAACCTCATTGCATTTTTGAGCCTTCTAATCCTTGAGTTGCCACTTACAAATAAATACATAAAAATAAACTAAATATAACTATCATTTATTTTCAATCTTCCAATAGCTGACCCTCATATTCGAATGATGACAACCATTAGATCATTTCTGAGTAAAAAAGTGGGTGAGTTGGGCACCAATTTTAGCTCTGAACCACAACAAATAATTACTAAAGCTGTCATCCCAGTAGGGAGTACTTTTACCTTTTGTCTCATTAAAAATCTAAAAGTACTGTTCATTGGATGTACAGTTATATCAATACAATAAGATTGTATTTCGATTAAAGAAAGGAAGAACTTGCATTTATATAGTGCCTTTCACGACCTTAGGCTGATTCAAAGCTCATTACAGCCAACGAATTTTGCTGTTGTAATGTAGAGAACCGAGGCAGCCAATTTGCACACAACTAGGTCTCTCAAACAGCAGTGAGATAAATGAACAATTTTTAGGTAAGGTTGACTGAGGGATAAATATTGGCCAAGACACTGGCAGAGCTTTTGAATAGTACCATGGGATTTTTTTACATCAAGGGTGGGCAGAGCAATAATGTCTCATCTGAAACAGTGCAGCAATCCCTCAGAACCACGTTGCAGTGTCAACCTAGATTGTGCTCAAGTCCCGATAGTGAGGTTTGAGCTCCCGACCTTTAGACTCAGATGTAAGATTGCTATCACTGAGCCAAGTCTGACATGAGTTAAGTGCTTGTTCTGTATTGAAGTTAGAGCGAGTCTTGATGTCTGCTCCTCTAGGCACAGGATAATGGTTGTTGCTATCTTGGTTATATGGGCAGCCACAAAAGTAAATGCTGTCTGTGGGAAACTCTTGGGAATCCCCCATCCTAAATTCACAAAGACCACGTTAGTCGTGCAATGGAAATCTGTGCTATTATTGCAGAAAATGTTTTTTTTTAATTAATATGTTGTCATCTGTGCTTGTAAGTCAGCAAATGCACAAAAATAAATAAATCCGGTGGCCTCGTGGACCCAATTTGGTAACCTATAAGTCTGTCTTAATGTCTAGCAATTCTTACAAGCTCACAAGTACAATTTTTGTGAATGGTGTAGTTCTTTAAAGCAATATCTTTTGTATAATCAGTTCATTTTGATTTCTGATTTTAGGGCACCCCTGTCAGTAAAGCTGTCTTCAAAGAATCTTGCAAAAGATCTGAACAAAAGAATCCAGGGTACAATCCTTCCTGTCAGCAATAAGGGCAGCTGTTAGTGAGTATTGAGGTCTATGGCTGCATCATGTGTACCTCAAAATTTGGAGGATCTAATTGACTAACTTCATCCTGAAAGGCTATTTTCTTTTGCATTTGCAAAACAATTCTGACTAGTGAAAGAATGAAAGTGCCTGTAGAAATCCAAATTATTTGGACTTGTAAATTAGTGTGCAAAATTCAAAGTTTACTTAGAGGCAAATCTGATGTAGCTAATTTTCAACAGGTCCTAATTTGTCATATTAATTTTACATTACGCCCCGATTCTAAATTCCTGAGTACAGAAAGTGCTGGGTATTCCCGGTGGCTGTTTATATCATGAGTGCTATTGCTCCAAAAATTTCCCCAGTCAGTATCTGTACACCAGCACTTTTAATCAGGAGCATGCTTGAATGCTAATGCTGTGTTTCTCTCCACCTGACAGTGAAGGAATTAACCAGCTGGTCTTGTTTTCAACACATGCTCTGCTCTGTTCACCATCACTTTAAAATTAGAGTCTTAAGTTGAAGTGACAGTGAACAAAGCAGAATGCTTGCCAATTGAAAGACCAGCTGGTAACCTTTTCCACCGTTAGATGGGTAGAGAGAGACAGGACACTGGCATTTGACAAACGTGCCTGATTTAACATTTGTGAAAAATACCAGTGAGTGGAGAAACTGACTGGAGAAGCCATTGAAGCGTGGGGTCTCGGGCAGTGTTTTCATACATGGCAGTACTGAATTTTCAGTTTACTGAATGAGCTCATATGGATTGCACTTTAGAGCCATTTCTATGAAATTGTAATACAAAAGTTTTTTGGCCATCTAAAAGACAGTTGTCTAATTCCATTGGGTTCCTAGTGGACACCACTAAATATGCATTCTATCCCATGAAGTTTAGAAAACCTGCTGAATGAGATGTTTTCATTTTTCATGAGTATAATGTGATATTTAATCCACGAAATCATAATACTATTACTAGTGCACAGAGTCAATATTGTATTTGTCTTTCACCTGAAGTGATTGACTGCTAGCTTGACAGTTCCTTGATAGAAATAATTTTAAGTTCACTGAACCACTTTAGTCTACAATAGCACATCAAACTACTGAACAGTGGACCTATAAGACATTTAACAATCTTAATTATCTATATATTTATTTAAAAAGTATGCCCGCTGTTGCCTTTCCATTTCCAAACATTTGATTGGTCTGTAGAGCCACATAAATGCTGTATCTTGCATTTAATTTGTCAGTACTATCTACATAACTGTTATTGCCATGCTTCCAGCCTGACTCTCTCTCTCTCTGCAGCCTGGCCCTGCACTTCACTGTTCCATCCTGACACAAGCTGGCCCTTGACTTCACTCTATCCTCAGACAGACTCTGGACTTTGTTGCTCACTCCTGATCCCCAACAAAAGAAAGACAGACTTACATTTATATAGCGCCTTTCACAACCTCAGGACGTCCCAAAGCGCTTTATAACCAATTAAGTACTTTTGAAGTGTAGTCACTGTTGTAATGTAGGAAATGCGGCAGCCAATTTGTGCACGGTAAGGTCCCACAAACAGCATTGTGACAATGACCAGATAATCTGTTCTAGTGATGTTGGTTGAGGGATAAATATTGGCCAGGACACCTGGGAGAACTCCCCTGCTCTTCTTTGAATAGTGCCATGGGATCTTTTACGTCCACCTGAGAGGGCAGCAGGGCCTTGGGTTAACGTCTCATCCGAAAGTCGGCACCTCCAACAGTCCAGCACTCCCTCAGTACTGCACTGGAGTATCAGCATAGATTATGTGCTCAAGTCTCTGGGGTGGGACTTGTACCTACAGCCTTCTGACTCAGAGGCGAGAGTGCTACCAACTGAGCCACAGCTGACCAACAGACCCTGGTTTTCCTGGAATTTTAATCAGATTGTGCATAATGAAGATTTTAAATGAATTACCTGATGGTAATTTCAGAAATACCAATTGATATTATTGCAGTACTTATTATTGGTTCTCTGTAAATTCACAAAACTGAAAAATCTAAAATATCTGACCAGTATGTTGGTCACTTCAGGTAACTAGGGGATGTGGATCTTGTGGATATTCTAGAAGAATGCACTATTTATTGTCTTTTGTTTGAAAGATGTGCATGTGGTGTAATTTCCTGACATTTTTCCCTTGTAGCGCTTCCCGTGTAGCTCATACGGGAATGAAGTTGCAGGAAGCAGTGGAAAATGTTGCTGCTGCTGTTCACACTATTGCAGAAAAGTTACCCAAGGTATGTAGAAAAATGTACCACTCATGGGAATATAGCCAATCACGTATGTGCATGTATCTCCCTCTTCTGTGCCACTGTATGAACTTCACTTCCTGGATGATTCTGTCTTCTTCAGTTCTCATCATCTGTTCTTCCTTGCCCTTCCCCCAACTCTCATCTCTTGATGTAACGTGATTTTTCTCTCTCAGGGTAGAGTATGTAGAATGTTGCAAGCGACAGAAAAATGTACTTTTTGGTCACTATATTTTAGAGAAAATAAGCTTCCAATTGGATGGCGTGAATAATAGCTGAAATAAATGTTTCAGTTACAAATGTGTAATGTTATTTGAGCGTTCTGTTTTCAGTTGCTATGTGATACATGGGTGAGAATCCCAAGAGTGAGTAATGTGCTTAACAATTACAACTTTACACTTCAGTTTTGGTGACTTTTCTCACTGGGGGATACTGGTGCTGGAGAAAGTAGAAGTTTTCCATTTTGGCCATCTTGTGTCTATATTGGGCATGTCCAATTGGATATAGCACATCTAGATGCGCATTAAAGCTATTTCTACACTGTTCCAAACTGCCTTAAGCCTAGTCTCAGAAGAGCAACTTCTGTTGCATCAGAATGAATTTTGCTTTTTCCCGATGCCACTCATCCCTTTGGCAACTCATATTGGCAATTTGTACCTTGATCCATTAAAACTAGTATTTATGTTGCTAAATATATTTATGCTTAATGTTAATGTGTAGAAATATCCATTCATTGCAAGGAAGAAGAGAGTTTATCTAATCTCTGTGTCATGGATTTGCAGTTTTATTCCGGGGGTGAAACAAAAGCATGCCAGCCCACGCACCATCTAGTCCCTTATGATTGGAACACTTTTTTTAGCAATTTCTTTTACTTGCCATTCAATTTAAAGCTTCAGCTTTGAGTTTTTATTATTATTGGGAAATTGAGATGGACAAGGTCCATTGTTTAGGACTGCACCAAGGTTGAAAGAGTAAAAGAGATAAGGTTAATCAGGAAGCAGTAATTAGGTGAAGATTGTAAGAGGACAGAAAGACTGACAAGAGTGGGAGAAGATTAGGTAAATCAGAACATATTGATTAGATGGCAGCAAGTACTGGCTATAATTTATATTGTTTTGTTTTAAATATATAGCGTGTGCGTGTAAACGAGAGAGGTTGGATAGTAGAGATGGCAGTGGGGTCACCTCTAAGACAAAAAAAACATGTTTCTTGTATTAAAGCATGTGAGAGAGAGGTGAGAAATACCTCCACGTATGTGAGCAGTATTCAAGTCTAGGATGCACTTAGGCTAAGGAGAAATACTTGTTTGGCAAGAAAGAAGCAACTGAGCTTTCTGGAGGGAGAAAATATATTCAACATATAGGGATTTACAAAAGATGCTGGTTTTGTTTCAACAGTACAGTACTCATTCCAACAGGGGCTCTGTCTCATTGGAGCAAAATTTGACTGATATCCAATCAAACGGTTTTAGAAAAACATAACTACAATATTAAATGGATTTTAGGCTGATTAAGGACAAACTATCAGAAAGGAAGACTTAGGTTTTAGTGGCAGAGAGAGTTTTGGAGTACTGCAAACTCTAATCCTGGGGCAGAGGTTTGAAGTTGAATTTCAAACCCAGGACCCTTGACCTTTCAAGCATGTTTTCACTACACAACATTTGGCTTGAAAGAACTCATAAATTCTACTGCTCCTGTTTTATTGTATTATCTACCCTAATCTGTGCATTTTAACAAATCTGTAAATGTGATTTTAAAAATGAGGCTTTTATGAATTTGTTAAAACTAATGAGCACAGAAGAATCTTGGGAAATGTTTCTTATGCAACATTTAATTGGGGAAAACAACTCTGATTTTATTTGTCTCCCAAATAGTATGTTCTTTGAAGGGTCTGCTGCAATTTTAGTAAAATTACTTGCATTTAGTTTATTTCCCATGAAATTGTCTTACAACCTTTTTTCTGGTAACAGCAATGGAAAAATGTGAAAATTCTTCACCTGAAAACCCCAACTTCTGTTGCTCTTCCTATTTATACTTCTGGTATTCACAACCTTCAGGAGCTACAGAAAGAACATCCAAAGGCTCCCAAGAAACAGCGAAAAGCAGTAAGTAAAAGATTTTAATATAGGATTAAAAAAATAGTGTGAGTACATTATACACTCATTTACTATGCAGAAAATGTAGATTTACCATAACAACAGTTTTCATTGTATGTCACCTTTAACATAGATAAGCATCCCGGGTGCTTTACAGGGTGGGGGGAAGGATGCTGAGCCAAAGGAAGAAAGGACTTGCATTTATATAGCGCCTTTCACTACCGGGGGACCTCCCAAAGCACTTTATATCCAATTAAGTACTTTTGAAATGTAGTCACTGTTGTGATGTAGGGAGACAAGGCAGCCGATTTGCACGTAGCAAGGTACCACAAACAGCTTTGAGGTAAATGACCAGATTAATCTGTTTTAGTGATGTTGGCTGAGGGATAAATGCTGGCCAAGACACTGGAAAGGCTCTCCAGCTCCTCATGGAATTGTGCCATTAGATCTTTTACTTCCCCTTGAGAGGGCAGACGGGGCCTCGGTTTAACATCTCATCCTAAAGACAGCACCTCCAACAGTGTAGCATTCACTCTAATTGCACTAAAGTGTCAGCCTAGATTATGTGTTCAAGTCTCTGGAGCTTGAACCCACGACCTTTTGACTCAGAAGCAAGAATGTTACCTTTGAGCCAGGGCTGACACCTGTCAGGAGGAGATATTAAGAGGGGTAACTAAAAAAAGGTGTGTATTAAGAAGGGTTTTAAACAAGGTGGGCGGGGGGAGTGTGGTTTCGGGAGGGAATTCCAGTGTGTGGAACCTAGGCCGCTGAAGGCACGCTGTCAATGGCAGAGCAAGGGGTGTGCAATTGCACAACAGGTCAGAGCCAGAACAACAGAATCTTCCGGGAGTGGGAGGGATGTTTACAGAGACTGGGATTGGTGAGGCCATGGCGTCATTTAAATACAAGAGAATTTCAAATTTGGAGCAATGGGGGACGGGGAGCCAACATAGGCCAGAAGGACAAAATTGATAGGTGCGTGGGACTCAGTGCAGGATGGGATATGAGCAGCAGAGTTTTATATAAGCTGAAGTTTATAGATGGTGAAGGATAGGAGACCAGCCAGGAGAGTATTGGAATAGTTGAGGTGACAAAAGCATGATGAGGGATTTAATGGCAGATGGACTGAGATATGGGCAGATGCAAGTGTTGGTGTGGATATGGGGTTGAATAGGATGCCCAAGTTAGAAACAGTTTGGTTCAGCCTGAGACAGTGGCCAAGGAAGAGGTTGGAGTTGGTGGCAAGGGTACGGAATTTGTAGCAGGGTTGAAGACAATAGCTTATGTTTAGCTGGAGGAAATTGTGGCTCATCCAAGACTCAATGCCAGATAAACGTCTGGTGATGGTGTAGAGCTGGGTGCCATCAGTATATGCGTGGAAGCAGATTCCATGTCTACAGATGAAGTTGCCAAAGGGCATTATGTAGATGAGAAGGAGAAGGCGGCCAAGGTTGGATCTTTGGAGGATTCCCTAGTTGATGATATGGGGTGGGGATAAACTTCAAATCTAACTTTCCTTTGTAAAAGCACCACAAGATGGATTGCCCTGTCTTCTCCCGTGTCTCTAGTTTTTCTCCATTTCCTGGGGATATCGAGCTCTTGCTGCGGTACATTTCCTTGGGTAATGGTTGCCCACCAGAACGTAGCCAAAATGGCCGTACTTTATTTTGGAGCCTAGACAATGAATGTCATGTGGCTGTTTGACTGCAGGGCCATTCCAGTCAAGTCCAATCATAACAGCACCTGACGTTCAGCTGTGCATTTCCTGATGTTTCCAGGCATTCATGCATTTCTTCACAATTTTCTTCATTTCATCCCTCCCAAGTATCAGTTCTCATTCAGCACATTTTGGCTGCTGTATCATCCAAGGCTGTGTCTCCATATGAGCCAGGGCATGGGGTGCCCATGTTAAACCCTAGTAATGTAACTTACAGATTTTGATATTTTTCTAAAGTATCATGGATGCTTCCACATAAGGTAAAAATATGCTTTGGTATTTGATTGCATTTTCTGTTTAAACCTATGCAGAATCCAAACCTCAGGTTGTTCTCCAGCTAGAAATTAATTGTCCCCCTCCAATGAAGTGGGTTTGCATCTAGTTGGGCACTAAGATGGGGTAATCTTGCAGTTGATGCTTGGCCATTGCCCTTGTAGAGAATAATGTACAAATTAAAATTTCCTATGCCAGGCCTGATGGTCTTGGGTTAGGATCCTTAGTGCAAGCTTTGACTAAGTCTCTTTGACCAAGATTTTAGTCGCCCCTCCTGATATCTCCTCCTTTGCCTTGCTGTCCATTTTTGTCTAATTACGCTCCTTGTGAAGCGTCTTTTGAATGTTTTTCCACGTTGAAGGTGCTATATAAATACAAGTTGTTGATGTTGTTGTTAATGGTATCAAATTATGTGGGGCAAGGAAGAGAAAACCCGGCAAATACAAACTGAACATAAATGCTGTTCTAGGGCACCTTCCTAAAAGTTATTCTCTTAAAATGAACAAACGGATGCCAAACAAAATTAATTCAGCCGTAAAAACATCAGGCTTATTGTTAGAGCATTTTTTCAGTGGTGCCCGAGTCACATGGTACAAGCCATTATCTGAAGGTGCTGTGGTTGGAAGGCAAATGAATTGAACCCATGCATTGTAAAAAAATATATATAATCCATTCCAAAGGCTCCTTTCCAAGGTTTATTGCCGTTGTGCCATCCACTGTCTGGAGTTCTCCATGATGTGGAGATGCCGGTGATGGACTGGGGTGGACAAATGTAAGGAATCTTACAACACCAGGTTATAGTCCAACAAATTTGAGTTCTCCAGACAGACAGAACAATGCTAGCACATTGCATGGTTTTTTTTTGCCCTTTCTTGACTCCTCTCACCCCCTTGTAAGTCTTTAACTTTGACGTAGAAACTGATGCTGACCTTTTATGAGCTTGTGATCGTGACACATTAGTTTTGTATGACATCAAGCTTCTGGGGTGAAAAATCAAATGAGGGGTTTAATGTCTGAACATGCAGAATGAATTGCATGTGTTGGACTGTGAGCACGTCTACCTCTTCTGGTGTAGGGACCTTACACGAGATTAAAACTCAGGAAAGATGTACTCAATTTATTGATGTAGCTGAATTTCAGACAATCTAACTCAATTATTGATTTCATCACGTGGAAGCAAGGGCTTACTTATGATGTGCATCTCAATTTGATGAATACTACATATAAAAATAACCTACCTTTATTGCGATCCCTCCAAGGTTTTTGCTTGAGACAGCCTACTTTGATCAGGCACGGTTGATCAGCATATGATTGAATGATGAGGTGTTCAACTTTAGCACTAAGAGATGAAACTGCAGTTTTGTCTTATTGGTTATCTCTGAGAAATATCCTTAGCTAGTCTATCTTCAGCTGCCAGAAGAAGTCATGAAGCATGCTGTCTGAAAGAGGAATAAAATAGGGGAGTAAAGTAACTTTTCTTTCATGTTGCATTTGTACATGGAAATGTTCACTTGACACAGTGGAAGGTTTCATGTTTTTTTTAAAATACAGACAACATACTGATTGCTTTTTTTCCTCTGAATAAGCAGAGGAAGGCAACAAAAGTTGAGGATTTAGAAACTCCAACTGAGGTGCTATCATCAGCTGTGGTTACCAGTGTTCTTGTTGAGGCTGTAGAAGAGAAGCCAAAAAAACCAAAGTCTTCTATTGCCAAGAAACATTGTGCAGAAGAAGAAATACCACAACTGGTTCCCATTGAAGAACAAACACCCACAAAGAAGGCAAAATTGCAAGTAAGTTGTGTAGTTGATATGCAATTTTCTGGTTTTCTCTTCCTCACTTTTTTTGGTTGAAAAGATCACAAAACTATTGCTAATGTCTGTCTCTGTCAAACTTAAGAGTGTCCAAGATCAGGTCAATTTTTGACTCACTTGTAGTTCAACTGAGATGGGGAATTGTTTGTGTGAAAAATTGTGAATGGAACTCCACATTCTAATGGTCAGTGGCAAATGGTTTATATACCAAGGAGCCACATCATTATTCCCCAAGTTAAATGAAATTACTTTTGCAGATGGTACATTTTAGGATGGATAATTTTCAGAATCGGATCATTTTATTTTTCAAATTTTCTTCACTCCTGGGGAGTATTGACTTGTGCAGTGTTATAATTGCAAGAGTACCGGTAACCCTCTCATATCTTGCCCAGATTCACGTGTGGATCTGAATTGAGTGTGTTAGCAAGAGCATCACAGCCAGATCTGCTCTTGTCCTTACCTGACTTCCTTGTGTGTACTTAACATCAGGGATTGCTGGATCGTGATCAGGAGAGACTTAGTGCCACAACTTTGTTGTTACATCCCTTTTGAGATGAGCATAGATTGATCTAATCTGGGACCTTCATCAGATGGTGCATTTACCTGCTCAGAAATCTCTTCTCTCTCCTTCCATGGCCATCAGTTTCCATATCACACAGCATAAATATCAGCAAACTATTTTAGTAACTATTTTGATCATTTAAAACTTTTAGTTTGAACAACCAACTTAAAAATGAATCATTTTAAGGAACCAACCCTTTATTTTACGGTATTTTTCTCTGCTTTACAAATGCATTTGATTTTGTGTGTGTCTAGGTGTTTTCACATATAGGACTCATCTGCAAAATGTAACTGTTTTTCAACTTTCTCAGTTCAGAGTACCTCTGATGCTCCAAAAATATATACATTAAAAAGTTTCTCACTGTGTTGTCAAGTTTCTATCTCAGGATTGGCAGTGGGTAATTCTCAGACCTGTACTTTGTAAAGGCTACAGAAGATTGATGATTTTCTCGTAGCTGTTATTAAATCAGCCGTTGTATGAAAATACACTCAGTCTCACTTGACTAGTTACAAAGTTGGCAGAGGCCAAGGGAATTCTTAGAGTTGAGATGTTACTAGCAATGAAGAGTAGAAAATTGGAAGAATTTTAATTGTTCTTCCTTATATGAGCATGTGATTTTTGTATGCAACAGGGACACTTAACTGCGGAGCTATATTAATTTAAAATGAACCATTTGCCATTTATGGTAATAGAAATTGGATGCCATTACAAAACTGGTTAGATGGTGTACTTTAGTATTCTATTTACCATTATATTTATTAGATGTCTTTACTTATTTTTGTTACCTTTTTGGTGAGCAGAAATTAAATGGAGAAAGCCACATCACACCAAACACAGCTGATGAAAATGAGACTCCTGTTGGTAAGAAACGGCAGCAAATAAAGTACAAAAAAATACAGGATACACCTAAACAAAATCCAGAAAGTCTAGAACTGCAGACTCCGGGCAAACAAGGGAAAGGCCTTCCGACACCAAAACAGGAAGTGAAAGAAAATGATTCCTTGTCTGAGAGAAATGCACAAAAGAAAACTGCTAAAAAACCTCGTAGGAAGTCGATAGGAATGCCAAAAACAGAGAAACATGTCAATTCTGCAATGAAAACTCCCAAACAGAAACAAAAGCAGAAGGTTCCACAGTCTGCCTGAACTTTACCCATGTCTTTTTGAACAGTGTAAATCTCTTTTGTTCAGAAACTGGCAATAAATTCTTTGCCACACCAAGTGGTCTTTTGAATATACGTGTTGACTATATTTGTTTAAATTCATGTGTCATAGTTTAATAATTTAAATGATATCTTCTGTTGATCACTGTTGTAACAGTATGAAAATATCCCTAGTTGACTTCAGCTGAAAGATATCATCTCTGGATCAAACGTGGAAATGGCAGAACTTTGTACTAACATGAAATTGGACACAGAATAATCATTGTTGTAACTAAATGTAGTTTGAGGTTAATGGGTTCTTCATTTCATTACAAACTGTAGCCAGTTATTTTTATCTCCAGCATAATATTGTAGGTAATTTCCTCACTGTCCTTTGGTCTCCCTGGGCCATCCACCATTCTCTAGCTAAGCAGCCACACATTCCTGAGTGTGAACCTGTGTCCATTACATGGAGTGAATTTTAGTATCAATCAAAATGAATGCAGAAAAATGTTTACACTGACTGAAAAGTCACCACAGAAATGGCCAACTATTCTCTCCTTTTAATTTTGACATCAATCTGTGGTCCATTGGTGCTCCATTGTACTGCAACACCTAAGCAGAAGCATTTCTGTTAATACATCTGCGTGGAAAGACAAGGCAGACTGTTAAACTTTAATGACGTTAGAGAAAATCCATTGCAGGATTTCTACAAAGCTTCTAATGCATAATAATTTGTTCCAGTACTATTAAATGTGTGCCCATATATGTGCTGAATTTGGCTCATCCTCATTTGTGCTTACCCTGTGTGGAACATTTGTCATGAGAACTGTCAATTGAAATGTAAACCCAAGTCAGCCCTTTGTTTATTAAGAGTATAATAGGCTTCCAGAAACCAAATAAAACATTTTTTATCCTATTGTAGCTTTGTTCTTGCAGATGTATGTTTTGTGTCACTTCTTCAATTTTTGCAAGTCACTAGGATGTATACATATAGTAAATTGCCCTGACATTGCTTAGTTATGTAAGATTGAGCTACAGCATAACACGACTTAAACTTGTATTTTTACCCACAACTAATCTAATTTTAATCTTTATTAATAGTTTATTAGTAAAGATGTATGTTTAAATCTGAAAGTAATCATGTGCCTTTGGCTGGAGAAGTAAGTTGCAATTTTTGAAAACAATATGAGTAGCTCCCCTAGGTTAACTGATCTCAGTTGGAATGATATTGGTGTCACTACTCTGGATTAGGATTCCTGTTCTGATCACTGTCTAATGACCTCTGCTAGAAGTGCCTGTGAGCATCAGGTAAACACAGGATTGGAGTCAGCTATTCAGGTCAAATAGCTTGTCAAGACTTGCAGATGAATAATGGAGACTTGCAGAAGGTGACCAATGTCATAGTCTAATGACTGATGCTGTATGAAGTCTTGGCCTTGTTGTCATAAGCCTGAAACACTAATATTAGAAGTGATGATTTAAACAATTGGTCTGTAAATTAAAATATTAATCATGTTGAATAATTAGTAGGAATTTCTGGGTTTATCTCCACCCAGGAATAAATTTACTAATGGCAATGTTAGTAAATGTTTTATATTCTAAAGCTCGGTTTGGTTCTTCCTCTTCAAGAAGTTGCTGTTTAGAACTGAAGCAAAATATTATGTTTTTAGGATCCCTTCGTTTGTATTGGGGATTATGATTTGGTTTCTGTTGCTGTTCCTGCTGCCTTCCCCCACCATGGAAGGAGCAAGTCTTTGTGACATTTTCTTTTTTAATGTGAGATGTTCAGATTAGGATGAGAACTGTTATTTATCCCCACACTTCTCTGCATTCCAAGTCAGGTTAGTTATGTCTGCCAGTACTGTATGTAGCTGTTAATAATGCTCTCTTCACATAGCATAAAACAATTATTCAAACACAAAAAGACTGCCTCGTACTACCAGCTGTCACTAATGAATAATTCCTTGTATGCAACCTTACCGTAGAGACATTGACTCCACACTCTAATGTCAAGTTAATGTCTAATCAAGTTAAACATACCTCAGAGACAAAGAAATCAAACTTTAGTAGCAACTATACAAAATGCATGAAGAAAATTATGTGGAGACTAAAAAGCTGCCATGGAAATGGCAAACTATTCTCTTGTTTTTTGATACCAACTCCTTAGAAGTTATGTATACTTACAATTTATGAACAAGTAGAGCTCACCTATCTGCAAAGGATCCAGGCCAACTGTCACTTAAACCTAACCAGCTAAAACACTAGATCAACAAACAAAAATTGACTTCAGATAGTGAATGAGAATACTGTTGGGCTAAGCCTATTCCTGTTGTTGTGCAATGTGCTATGGATGATTCAGAAGCTCAATGTAAACTAGTCAAATTCATAAATGGTACCAAAGTGAGGGAAGGGTAGTTGAATCTGAAGAGGCAGCCAAGGATATGCAGAGTAAATTATTGTACAAATGGAAAAATTGACGCATACTCCATGCATGGTGTTGAAATAGCTATGGCTGAAACTGGAAGAGATTTAGGAGTATTAACATGTCTAAGCACTGAAGCAGCAATCAATAAACCAAATGGAATACTGAATTTTAATAAGCCGAGTAATAAAGTATAACTCATATAAAACAGTAGTGTTCTTTTCACTTGGCACTTTCATGTGTCCAGTTTCGGTCACCAAGACATGAGCGACATTCACGTCCTTGAGGGGAACCCTAAAGCTGATTTCCTTGTGTCAGAAGACTAATAAGAAATAACTGGAGAGACTTGAGCAATTCTAACTTGAAAAGTGATATGCAAGGTAGTAAATGGTGTAGAAAAAGTTAATCCAGAACACTGCTCCAAATTAAATCATGAAACTATGACTAGATTTAACAGGTTTAAAGAGGCAAAAGGCAAATCTAGGACTGAGATCAGGAGGTTCTTCATACAAAGTGATCAATAGATGGAATTGGACTTCTGGGTAGGGTACTGGATGCAACAACCTCTAATCAAGAAACAGTTGACTGCTGTGATGGGAATACAATAGATCCTGGATAGGATCAGCTAGGATAGACATAATAGCCTTCCTTGTCTATATCTGAGTTGTGAGCTACTAACTACCACCCCCCCCCCCCCCCCCCCCACACACACACACACGCACACCTATTTTCCTTCCCTAGCTATATATTTTACCAGAGTGGTAAGATGTGGGTTTGTATTTTTGATTTTACACATTTTGACATTAATCTCAAACATGCCTTCATGGGAAGGCGCAGAACAGGAGTCAGGTGCTTATCCAGAGGGAGTGAATCAACCCAGGTTATCCTTGTACAACCAGTTTCAGTGGCACTGGGTTACTTGAGCTTCTCAATGCAAGGAGAGAGGGAAGAAAATACCTTAAAAAGAAGCAATCAACTTTTTCAAAGAAACATAACTTATATTTGCTATTAAGTATCCTTTATTTTACTTTGCTTCAGATTGGACCTGTTGAGTATGTTGCATTGAAGTACAGAATTACTTATCTGCTTTGATCCAAAATTTACAGTCATGTCAGTGAATTTCCTGGTATTTTATCAAATATCATCTATATTTTGCCAAGCACCAACATTCATATTTATACAGCACCTTTTCTATAGAAAACATCCCAAAATGCTTCACAGAGTAGGGGAGGGCGGACATGGGAAGAGGAATAAAGGATCAGACTTGTTACAACATTGGCATGACAGTCTGGGGAAAAAATTGACACCTTGCTTTCTCAGCCACTTAGGTGCATAGCCTGTGTTGTGCTATGGGGGCAAGTAAGATAAAAAGGTGCAAGTTTTCACTGGGGAGTAAAATGTCCTCAACTGTTCGCATAATCAAAACAGTTACCTTCAGTACTGAACACTGCCACAAATAAAAGCAAAGCTCAATGTGCGACCTTGATCAATGAACAAGAAAATGTTTCCAAACTTTCCACAAATTAAAAATTATTTGCTGGAATGCAAAAAACAAAATATATTTAAAATACATTTTTTTAAAATCAGACCCTCACGATGCTTAGTGAGTAGCTGCACTTCCTGATGTGGTATAGACTCAGTAAGGTCCCAGTTTGAGTTAGCAGATATCAGTTGGGCAATAGGAGTGACACAATTGGCTATAGCAACATTTGGTTATGGAAGGGAAAAATCAGCCAGGTTTTCTACTCCTAATTGCTATCCTGGAAAGTGAACATCAATTGAGCGTTTCGGCTCAGCTGATACACCTTGATGATCAAATAACCTGTCTACATTCACTGTTAAGCCTCACATACGAAGAAAGGCCATTAGGAGGAGGTACCAGAAGGATGCTGTCTCCACATATGAGTTAGCATCTTCATAGGAAAGAATCATTATAAATGTGCAAATCTAATTTAAAATAACATTTACACAGAAGCTTAACTGAATTTGTAAATCAGAGTTACATTCCTTAAAAATTGACAGTAGGCAGAGCAGCGGTATCACTTGTAGCTATAGCAGGGAGTTTAGTTCCTTCTTCATAGGGAAGATGGCGAAGAAAAAATCAGAAAGCAAGTCACTCTGCACACCTACTGATTGGTGACTGGATAAAGAATGGCACTGGCAGAGGTCTGGGATTAGGTCACCCAACTTGCTTTCTCAGCTAGAGAATGGGACTGGTACATAGTGAGACTGAGAAAAATTTATTTAAAAGGCTCAAAAATAATAGTTATAGTAGCAATACAAAAATTTCCAACAAACATTACTCGCATTAATGTGATACTAAAGGATAACCTACACAACTGATATTATTGAATGAAATTGAGAATATTCTAAACATTGCCCTCAATCAGCACTAAATTGTAGTATGGTTTTTAGAGGCCAAAAAGATACTAGTGTAGTAAAATGGAAATATTTCAGGTGTAGCGTGAAGTGCTGTTCTAAGGTCTGATTAATTACACTGTTCAGGCGGCAAAAGACAAAATAGAAGATTTACCTTGCATCTAATCTGTGCTGTACCTGACCTGGAAATAATTGTTGCTAACACTTACGAGCCAAAAAAAACAAGGATGGTGGTTGAGGGATAGAATTCCAATACCATCTCAGAAACAATATTGGTCCAGTTCTTACAATGCTAAGTAATAAAGAGAACATCCAACATAAGGCCAAACACCACTAACTCTCCTGGCAGGCGCAAATATCAACAATGGTCTTTCAGGTCCCTTCTCCTAATATCTCCTTCTTTGGCTCAGTGTTGACTTTTGTCTGATTACACTTCTGGGAAGGGCCATAGGATTTCTTTTATGTTAAAGGTGCAAGTAACATTCGCGCCAGGCAATGACCATCTCCAACAAGAGAGAGTCAAACCACCTCCCCTTGACATTCAACGGCATTACCATCGCCGAATCCCCCACCATCAACATCCTGGGGGTCACCATTGACCAGAAACTTAACTGGACCAGCCACATAAATACTGTGGCTAAAAGAGCAGGTCAGAGGCTGGGTATTCTATGGCGAGTGACTCACCTCCTGACTCCCCAAAGTCTTTCCACCATCTACAGGGCACAAGTCAGGAGTGTGATGGAATACTCTCCACTTGCCTGGATGAGTGCAGCTCCAACAACACTCAAGAAGCTCGACACCATCCAGGACAAAGCAGCCCACTTGATTGGCACCCCATCCACCACCCTAAACATTCACTCCCTTCACCACCGGCGCACTGTGGCTGCAGTGTGTACCATCTACAGGATACACTGCAGCAACGCGCCAAAGCTTCTTCGACAGCACCTCCCAAACCCACGACCTCTACCACGTAGAAGGACAAAGGCAGCAGGCACATGGGAACAACACCACCTGCATGTTCCCCTCCAAGTCACATACCATCCCAACTTGGAAATATATCGCCGTTCCTTCATTGTCGCTGGGTCAAAATCCTGGAACTCCCTTCCTAACAGCACTGTGAGAGAACCTTCACCACACGGACTGCAGCGGTTCAAGAAGGCGGCTCACCACCACCTTCTCAAGGGCAATTAGGGATGGGCAATAAATGCTGGCCTTGCCAGCGACGCCTACATCCCATGAACAAATAAAAAAAATATGCTGGCCTTGCCAGTGATGCCCACATCCCATGAACGAATAAAATGCAAATTGTTGTTTAACTGTGAATTTGCATACACAAAGTCCCATGTTTAACTCTTCATTTGAATTTCTACTTTTAAAGAACATTGTTTCTGGTGCTGTCACTCTCTGGTCGTGTCTTCACTTGCACCTAACAGCAGCATTGATAACAGCATTTTAGTATTGATGATAGTGAGGAGACTGGTCACATTTACCCATTGTGTTGTTGGAGAATGGACACTGGTGAAGCTCCTCCCATGTACCCACAAATGTACATGTGTATCCTTTTAGTATCACATTAATGTGAGTAATGTTTGCTGGAAATTTTGTATTGCTGCTATAACTCAGGTGTTTTTTTACACTTAAGAGTTGATGAGTCAATCAGCTCTGTTCAATTGGTAGAAATTGGAAAGTCCTGCTATACCACCAAAAATTGTTTTTAGGTTTTAAGCTGCCCATTCCCTAGTGACTAAAGGCACCACTTAGAGTGGTATTAAGCTATACAGTACAAGCTTCCAGGTTTGATTCCCAATCTGATTTTCCTCCTCAGGGAGGAGGAAAAAAATCATCCCAGGTTTCTACTCTAGATTGCTGTACATGGCCCCAGCTGGAAGTGCATATATATGGGTATCAGGTAAAGATAAGATAAAGTGTTGTTGCGGTCCCCTCCACATTCAGATAACCTGCTGATATACAGAATCATTAAAGAATTGCCATTCAGGCAAGACATATGAGGGCTACCATTGCCCTGTAATATCTTGCCTGAGTGACCATTCTTTATATATGCGAGTGTCTGTACTTTGAGGAGAGGAGAGGAAAATGGGGAGAAAATTGGAAAAAAAAGTTTTAAAGCAGTTTGGTTAAAAAGTGTGGTTCCCACATGTGCCAGTTAAACTGTACCTGGTGCAAGGTGAAAACATACAAGACCGTCTCTCACTAACTCCAATACCTGCATCTTAGTATTGCCTTGGTGCCAAAGGTGCAGTAAAAAGATAGAATCATAGAATTCCAAGTGCAATATAATCATTGGGTTGGATTTTTCTGTGAAAATAATGGTAAGCTTAACAGCGCTCAAAGTTATTTATGCGCAAATCAGACAGCAACAGCCGGTGAGCGCACATGTGCAATTAAACACAAAAATCCGGAAGTTGCTGTCTGAGATGTGCTGCCCCTCTGTAAGCTGCGTGAAAATGGCATCTCGCCGTTTGGCTCCCTATTCAAATGTATTGAATGGTGTGAATTTCCTGTACTGATGTCATAGATATGGACTGCACTCACCACAAAAAGTTAGGGCTTGTCCATTTCAAGTCTAAGTACCCTTTAAAGAAAAAGTAAGAAAACATTTTTTTATTTAATTTTTTTAAAAATGTCCAACAATAATTAATACCTGAAGGAATGAGACTCCACACTTATAAAAGTTAATTTGCAGTGCCAGAGAGGTTGTTTGGCAGCAATTAAGACTTACCACTGGAATAGACAAGCCCTAACCTTTTTTGGCGAGTTTAGTCCATATCCATGAGATAAATACAGGAATTTCACACCATTTAATACATTTGAACCGGGAGCCAGCTGGCGAGATGCCTTCTTTGTGCAGCTTTTGGAGGAGCAGGGCATCTTGGCCAGCAACTTCCAGATTTCCATGTTTAACTGCGCATGAGCGGTTGCCAGAAGTTACTGTCCGATTTGCGCAGAAATAATATTTTTACAGTGAAATCTGGCCCAATACTTCAGCTTTTAATTATTATTGGAGATTTTTTTTTAAATTTAAATTGCTTTTTTTAACTTTTTCTTTCTGTCTCTTTTATCTCTCTCTTAATCCAATCTTTCTTTCCCTCACTTTACTTCACTTTCTGTACCTGATTTGATATTGAATTCACTATTCTAACTTACACTTCCTGGTTCAGACTCTGCACTGCTCATTAACAATTCTTCAATCTGATTGGTTAAGGAGATACACAGCTGCTTGCCCTGTTCACACAGGTACCAGATGCCCTATAGGGGGCTCCCTCTGTTTGGATCTCTAATTTACAGTAACTTGCTGTGCAAAACCCCATAGAAAGTCTATGGGCAAGTGCAAGTCTAACGAACAGCTGGCACCGTTGGTTTGCAGCTCACAGCAAAATCTGGCCAGTGTGTGGAGAATAGGCACAAGGAGGGGGACTATTTTGACGGTTGACCATCCATTAATACTTCATTTATACTGCAGCTACTTGTCTGACTATCACTCACTCGCGTTCAGCCCAAATTTAGCGTCACTGTGAAACCTGAAGATTTAGTGTAAACGGGCGCTGCGATACAATGGGAACTGAAGTTTATTCGAATTGTGGAAAATAAAAATATATCAATGTTTATTTCATATGTTCTTTGACGCTAATTTGGGATACAATGTTTTACAAATAGATAATATCCTTGCTCCCATTTTTTCATCCCTCAGGTTTGATGACTTGTAGGCACTCAGTCCCAGATGTACTGTTACTTGCCTGCCCACTACATCGGTTATCCCACGTGGCGTTATATATCACTGCTGTTGTACTTTCCTGTGGTAGGTAGTTTTTGGTGTTGCCTTTCAGATACATTTAATATAATTGTAATTTCGAATGAGAGACAAAAATAATTTAAAAGTATCGCCTCTCCCTCTTACTGAGCGAATTGTAAACAATTTTACAACACCAAGTTATAGTCCAACAAATTTATTTTAAATTCCACAAGCTTTCGGAGGCTTCCTCCTTCGTCAGGTGAACGGTGTGGAAATGAAATTTTCGAATCCTTCGCATTTGAAAATCACAATTCGAAAATTTCATTTCCACACCGTTCACCTGACGAAGGAGGAAGCCTCCGAAAGCTTGTGGAATTTAAAATAAATTTGTTGGACTATAACTTGGTGTTGTAAAATTGTTTACAATTGTCAACCCCAGTCCATCACCGGCATCTCCACATCATTACTGAGCGAAGGCAAGGAGTTCTGATCGTTTCGATGGTGTTGGACACTGATTTTTAAATTTATATTATTGTGGTATCATCACGACATCCTCATTCTGCCTTGCACCGTGGAAAATAAAACGTCTCTTGGTTTAACCGAGTCGCCTTTCACCAGCTATTCACTGTTTTTTTTATTCGTTCATGGGATGTGGGCGTCGCTGGCTAAGGCCGGCATTTATTGCCCATCCCTAATAATGGTTGGGTTGAAAATACAATGGTTAAATATCACCACCCCATGGTGGTAGATGCGCGATTAAAAGTGAATTGTTGTGAACTTCCCCTTATTAAAGTAGGTCGTTTTATACAGAAATGTTGTTTAGTATCAAAAATTATGCCGCCATATAAAGTAGCAATGGTTTTAAATAACATCAATATATTGTAAACTTCTCATCACACCTGGGAATATGTTTGTCAAATGTGTAATATAATACTGTTTACAATGTTCCGGAACATCACAGCTAATCTTTCATCATATTTTATTTCGCTGCATAAAACGGTTGTTTGCAGAACTAAACTAATAACAAGTAATTTATGCAGGGAAAGGATGTGTCAGCAGACTGCGCCTGGTCAAAGTTCCGTGTGTCCAGATGGTGAGGTACCTGCTTGTCTCCCCCTTTAACAATAGATTCATTTTACAGACACCACCAAAAAACAAATTCACCTTAATTACTGCGTCGATCTCACTCCACGGAACTCTCCACCCCGATGTGTTTCTTCTTACGATCCCAGGATCTCGACCATTTCACGGTATATACAGAAGTCAACCTGCGGAAGCACTTTTTTTTACGACGGTTTCGACTGATATTTACCAGAAAATGCTTCGGTCCCCGCAGTAATTGGAGGATTATAATTTTCTTTACTTTCCTGTGCGGGGTTTACACAGACTGGTGTTTAATTTTGATGCTCAGTGTGTAGCAGGCTGGACATTTTTTTGTTGTTGAAAAGAGCTCAATAGCGACAGCTGAGATGTTATTCACAGATGATGCCACAATATTTAATCAATGGTATTTAAACGAGTGCAGTGTATGAATAGTGATAAGCACATATCAACAATTACACATGACTCGATGTATAAATGAATAATGGACTAACTAACAGCGGCGAGTACCCATTATTTTCTCTAAGGATCCCCGTTGATTTTATTCATGCTCCGTTTTTCAAAACTGTACAGTAAGTAACTGTAAAAGTTTACATATCACAACCGTGTCACCAACATAAAAGGTCATCTTTAGTCGCGGAGAAGGAAAACCGATTTGGGCGCAAGCTTTAAGGATTATTTTATGCAAGAGAAAATAAACATTTTTTTTGTAGTGACGTCAGTATTGCTTCGTAAGTTAGGGAGGAATTTTGTTTAATAGTTTTAACGAAAGTATACGGAGACCGATAAAGGCTTGGATTCTGAGAATTACCTTTGTTGGTGTAAAAGTAAAGCCATTCTCTAACTGTTTAAATAGAAACTATGTAATATTAGGCTATCTGTGACAGATGAAGGTGATGTGTGAAGTTCTGGGCTTCAGTAATAGCGCCTCCCTTGGGGGTTGTCTCTTTCCTGTTTCTGACCCACAGCCAATGCTACTCTGGAAAACGGAATGGTGTTTCCTGCTTTCCCCATCATCAGTCTGGCAATTAAACTTTGCTGAATTGCAGCAAAATCCCTCTATCTCCTGGTTCATCGGAGTAAAACAACAGGCATGAAGCATTCGCTGGACGCTGTCTGAACTCGATTATCAGATTGCGAAGTAAGTACCATACCCTTACAGCTTCACGCCCTCCCCCTTGCTCTCCCTTTGAGAATCAGACATCAGTTGGTGCAGGCAGCGGTTGTTCCAGCATGGGCCATTCGGGAACAGCTTTCAAAGTCGGTTACAAACGTGGGATCAAAACTTCAGAGCTTAAGAAAGGGATAATGCAAACAACCGTAAACGGTGATACAGATATTTATTAATGTTGATACATTTGTTACAAAAGAGCGAGTCAAAATACGGTATGTTATATTCGAGCGGGTATATTGCAAAACTGAAGTTTAAGAGTTTGTTACGACATTTCAGCATAAACGGTTCCCTGCAGAAACATATAAAATGTTGCGGTTTCATACGCAATGGAACTAAAGTAAATTGATATAGTTGTTTATAAATTTCGGAAAGTAAAATATGCTACAGTTACTTCATTGAGCTGCGACCATCGAGACTAAAATCGCGTTTCAATAGCAAAAGACGTTTCCACCTGCGAGCATCAGAGAAATAGTGGAGGCCGGAGAAGCACGATGTCCTTGATGCTTTAGAAGTTGACCAAAAATAAAATATGAAAGGTGGTAGGGTATGATAGGTTTGGGGAAAGATTTCTGACTAACACTACACTGTACAACCCACCCATCATCAGATGCAATAGTTAAATTACACGAAATATCTAAACCTAAACCTAAGGTCATTTTAAATTCCTCAGTAACAAATATAGGATTTTTACTCTAAAAACAGATGGCGTTGACTATTACGATAAAGCTAGTGTAGGTCATTTGAATTATCCTAATTTATACTTTAGCACAATCTGAGACTATGGGAAAGTTTAATTTGCATTAGTTTTGAACGTGGTGTAAGAATATTATTGCAGTCCTGAAACAGGACTGCAAGAATATTCTTTGGTCACAGACAATTTTTTTTTAAAATCCATCTCTCTTTCTGTAACTGCTTGCTTCTTGCCTACACTCGCACTCTTTCTGGCTCCCTCTACAGCCTTCTGTTTGTCTTCAGCTTTCTCTGTCACCTTCTGTCTCCTTGTCTCTGCATGCCTTTCACACACTTGGTTTGTTGATGATATATCTCTTTCACTTTTCTCACTCTTTCTCCTCTCTGCAATGCCAGCTCTTTCTCTGTATCTATCTATATTCTGTATCCCTCTCACAGTATTCCACCGTGTCTCTCACTTTCTATGTGAGGCAAAGCTCAATTTGTAAGCTGTTCATATACTTCATCTCCCTTTCTCCCAGAGCCGGAAGGGAACAAGAAAGCCAGGGACTGGAACAAACAAGCAGGGAAGCTGGGGTTGGGACAGTAAGTGACTGATAAGCTCCGGAATAGGAACACGTCTGGAGGGAGAAGGTGAGGAGCTTTGAGACAGGAGGGAATGAATAAAGTGACACTTTGGAAATAATTGGGAGAGATGAAGTGCAACAAATGGGGAAATCCGGAGCAGGCACATTAGAGCCTTATATGGAGGATATAATAATAGGGGAGGGGGGGAGAGAACTAAGAGCAAGTGGGGAGTGAGCAGAGAGGGAAGGGTTGCCTGGGACTGCCAGGGAATATATGAGGTTCTGACGAAGGGTCATCGACCTGAAACGTTAACTCTGTTTCTTTCTGCACAGTTGCTGCCTCACTTGCTGAGTATTTCCAGCATTTTCTGTATTTTATTTCAGATTTCCAGCATCCGCAGTATTTTGCTTTTGAACATAGGAGGAGGCCGGGGTCAAGAGCGAGTAGGAAATGAGGCAGCGCCTTCTCCATATGAATATCACCCCCCAAAAATTGCAACAATAATAATTTGGTTTTAACATTGTCGCTGCCTCCAGGCCTCGGTTGTTATTGTAAAGTAGGGTTTATTAAAATAAAGTATAAGTCCTGTAATCTTTATGATGACGGTATCGGGGTTTTAGTCTGTTTATTGCTGCTTCCTGTTTCCAGCTTCTGCACTTACTCTTGTAGTGTTGCGAAGTCCAATGTCAGGAGACAGCAGCGGTCGATTCCAGGGCTGAGAACCAGTGTGGAATGGAGCCTGGAGCTGGGGAGTGGTGGCAGCAGGGCCCGGATACGTGGAAATTGGCGCCACAAAGAGCAGCGGGAGTGGGTGTGGAGCCACAGACAGGAGAGTTTTGAGTGTAAACAATAGAGCCTTGAGACAAAGAAAGTAGTAGGACTGAGACCTGGAGATTGGGAACGGAGCCAGGCAGCAGTCTAGCTGGTTGTGTGTGTGTGTGTGGAGGGGGTGGAGGTGGAACAGATTGTACATAACAGACATTTTTTGGTAGAATGTGATTAGTTGTTTTGTGACTGAGCATGTCAGAAATTACACGACAGATATTATTCTGGGATCCTACTGGTCCCTAATTCTGGGATACGATTGGTCCCTTATTCTGTAATCTGATTAGTTGAGGTGCTGAGCCGTGGTGTCTGTTTCTTGGGTCGCATTGGTTTAAGGGATCATGTATATTCCCGCATTTCTGCATCTCCACATTCCTAAGTTATTGCAGCCACGATGGAGATATTGCCGTGCGTTGCACAACTAAAGTTTGCTAGTTATTACATGTGTTCAATGCCTTGCTTCTAATTGTAAACAATTTCACAACACCAAGTTATAATCCAACAAATTTATTTTAAATTCCACAAGCTTTCGGAGGCTTCCTCCTTCCTCAGGTGAATGGTGTGGAAATGAAATTTTCGAATCCTTCGCATTTGAAAATCACAGAACAATGCCTGGTGATTACTGCCCGTTGCCAAGGCAATCACAGTGAGCAGACAGAGAGGTGTCACCTAAAAGGCCACCGAATATACAAACCCCCCAAAAAAAAGAGAGAGAGAGAAGGAAGACAGTCAATGACCCGTTATATTAAAAACAGATAACATTTGTTCGCTGGTGGGGTTACGTGTAGTGTGACATGAACCCAAGATCCCGGTTGAGGCCGTCCTCATGGGTGCGGAACTTGGCTATCAATTTCTGCTCGACGATTTTGCGTTGTCGTGTGTCTCGAAGGCCGCCTTGGAAACATCCTACGCACTCTCATCCCACGTACTCCCCGCGTGGGAGACTTCTACTGCCTCCCAAAGATACACAAAGCCAACACACCCGGACGTCCTATCGTATCAGGCAACGGAACCCTGTGTGAGAACCTCTCTGGATACATCGAGGGCATCCTGAAACCCATCGTGCAGGGAACCCCCAGCTTCTGTCGCGACACTACAGACTTTCTACAAAAACTCAGCACCCACGGACCTGTTGAACCAGGAACACTTCTCACCACGATGGACGTCTCGGCACTCTACACCAGTATCCCCCACGATGACGGCATTGCTGCGACAGCATCAATACTCAACACCAACAACAGCCAATCTCCAGACGCCATCCTACAACTCATCCGCTTCATCCTGGATCACAACGTCTTCACCTTCAATAACCAGTTCTTTACCCAAACACACGGAACAGCCATGGGGACCAAATTCGCACCCCAATACGCCAACATTTTCATGCACAAGTTCGAGCAGGACTTCTTCACTGCACAGGACCTCCAACCAACACTATACACCAGATACATCGACGACATTTTCTTTCTATGGACCCACGGTGAGGAATCACTAAAGAGACTACAAGATAACATCAACAAGTTCCATCCCACCATCAAGCTCACCATGGACTACTCCTCAGAATCAGTTTCTTTCTTGGACACACGAATCTCCATCAAAGACGGGCACCTCAGCACCTCACTCTAACGCAAGCCCACGGACAACCTCACGATGCTCCACTTTTCCAGCTTCCACCCTAACCACGTCAAAGAGGCCATCCCCTATGGACAGGCCCTGTGAATACACAGGGTCTGCTCAGACGAGGAGGAACGCGATGGACACCTACAGACGCTGAAAGACGCCCTAGTAAGAACGGGATATGATGCTCGACTCATCGATCGACAGTTCCGACGGGCCACAGCGAAAAACCGCGTAGACCTCCTCAGAAGACTAACACGGGATGCAACCAACAGAGTACCCTTCGTCGTCCAGTACTTCCCCGGAGCGGAGAAACTACGCCATGTTCTCCGCAGCCTTCAACATGTCATCAATGATGACGAACACCTCGCTAAGGCCATCCCCACACCTCCACTACTCGCCTTTAAACAGCCACCCAACCTCAAACAAACCATCGTTCGCAGCAAATTACCCAGCTTTCAGGAGAACAGCGTCCACCACACCACACAACCCTGCCACGGTAACCTCTGCAAGACATGCCAGATCATCGACACAGATACCACCATCACACGAGAGGACACCACCCACCAGGTGCATGGTTCATACTCCTGTGACTCGGCCAACGTTGTCTACCTCATACGTTGCAGGAAAGGATGCCCCAGAGCATGGTACATTGGCGAGACCATGCAGACGCTGCGACAACGGATGAACGGACACCGTGCAACAATCGCCAAACAGGAGGGTTCTCTCCCTGTCGGGGAACACTTCAGCAGTCATAGACATTCGGCCACCGACCTTTGGGTAAGCATACTCCAAGGTGGCCTTCGAGACACACGACAACGCAAAATCGTCGAGCAGAAATTGATAGCCAAGTTCCGCACCCATGAGGACGGCCTCAACCGGGATCTTGGGTTCATGTCACACTACACGTAACCCCACCAGCGAACAAATGTTATCTGTTTTTAATATAACGGATCATTGACTGTCTTCCTTCTCTCTCTCTCTTTTTTTTTTTGGGGGGTTGTATATTCGGTGGCCTTTTAGGTGACACCTCTCTGTCTGCTCACTGTGATTGCCTTGGCAACGGGCAGTAATCACCAGGCATTGTTCTGTGATTTTCAAATGCGAAGGATTCGAAAATTTCATTTCCACACCATTCACCTGAGGAAGGAGGAAGCCTCCGAAAGCTTGTGGAATTTAAAATAAATTTGTTGGACTATAACTTGGTGTTGTGAAATTGTTTACAATTGTCAACCCCAGTCCATCACCGGCATCTCCGCATCATGGCTTCTGATTGGTAGAGATATCTGAGTTATTAGAACCGAAGGCTTTTATTGACAATGAATCCTGTTTGAAAATTAAATTGACATTTCTGCAAAAATGGTGGAAGGAGAGATTTCTCCGGTTTGTTAAGTCTAACAGTTGTAAATATTTTGTTTATAAATGGATTTTAGATTTGGCTGTGCCTAGTGTACAGAGGAACTCTTCCCCTTCGTGGCCATCGGTGCCACTGTTAGGGCTAATGGCACCAGATTAGAACTTTCCATTTTATTCAGACAATATAGATAGAATACCAGAGAAGGCTCTCATGAATTCAGTTCCTCTTTGTGAAACGACGAGTATATCCTAATAGGGAAAAGGAACTTGGAGTGCATGTCCACAGACTCCCGAAGGTAGCAGGACAGGTAGATAAGATGGTTAAGAAGGCATACGGGATACATTCCTTTATTAGCCGAGGCATAGAATATAAGAGCAGGGAGATTATGCTAGAACTGTACAAAACACTAGTTAGGCCACAGCTAGTGTACTGCGTACAGTTCTGGTCACTACATTACAGGAAAGATGTGATTGCACTGGAGAGGGTACAGAGGAGATTTACGAGGATGTTGCCAGGATTGGAGAATTTTAGCTATGAGAAAAGATTGGATAGGTTGGGGTTGTTTTCTTTGGAACAGAGGAGGCTGAGGGGAGATTTAATTGAGGTATATAAAATTATGAGGGGCTTAGATAGGGTGGGTAGAAAGGACATGTTTTCTTTAGCAGAGAGGTCAAAAACCAGGAGGCATAGATTTAAAGTAATTGGTAGAAGGATGAGGAGAAGTAATTGGTAGGAAGTTGAGGAGAATTTTTTTTCACCCAGAGGGTGGTGGGGGTCTGGAACTCACTGCCTGAAAGGATGGAAGAGGCAGAAACCCTCATCGCATTTAAAAAGTTCTTGGATGTGCACTTTTAGTGCCGTAACTGACAAGGCTACGGACTATGAGCTGAAAAGTGGGATGAGGCTGGATGGCTCTTTTTCGGCCGGCATAGACACAATGGGCCGAATGGTCTCCTTCTGTGCTGTAAATTTCTATGATAGTTGTTCTGAGGATGGAATGTCCTGTTTATATTCTGCACTATTAGGAACTGCGCTTCTGTGGGGCGCTATTTTAAAAATACATAAGAAATCGGCCTCAGTCCCACTGGGCTAGGAAAGAAGCTAAATCAGTGAGACTCCCAACTACTCACTATATTCAGTGAACCATAATGGAACCTGTGCCTATGTGCACATTGGATGAGGACTGAATAGGGCTTTAATGGCTCTTCCCAGGCAGAAGGTTCTGAGTTCAAGTCCCACTCCAGAGGCTTGAACACAAAATCTCGGCTGACACTCCAGTGCAGTACTGAGGGAGTGCTGCACTGTCCAAGATGTCATCTTTCGGATGAGATGTTAAACCAAGTCTGCCCTCTCAGGTGGGCCTAAAAGATCCCAGGGCACTATTTTGAAGAGGAGTAGGGAGTTCTCCCCAGTGTCCTGGCCAATGTTAATCCCTAAAGCAACATCACTAAAACAGATTATCTGGTCATTAACACGTTGCTGTTTGTGGCACCTTCCTATATTACAACAATGACTGTGCTTCAAAAGTACTGCATTGGCTGTACAGTGCTTTGGCATGTCCTGAGGTCATGAAAAGTGCTATATAAATGCAAGTCTATCTTTTTTCTTTTTCCCCTCCCCTCCCCCATCTCCAAGGGGAAAGGCTCTGCCACACCCTCTGTCTAGGCACAAATGAAGTATAGGCACTTGAGCAAGTTACCCATAGGACAATACTCCAGCACCAGTCAGTGCCTCCAAAATAAGGGGGCAATACAAGGAGGAAAATTGGAATTTTAATCTGTTTCTCAGCAACTAAAAACCATGGGGATCAAAATATTTTTTTAAAAGTGAGCCAAGGTTAATGCAACAACTCGAATTTATACAGCAACTTTAATGTAAAAAGAAAATTAGAAAACTACATGTTTGGAAGAAAGGCACTTCACAGATAGATGAACAGAATAGTGGAGCCAAGCCAGGGAAAGAGGGATTAGGAGATGTGACCAAAAGCTTGGCGGAAGAGATAGGTTCTGAGCATGTTTTTATTGACAAGAGAGAGGAGCGGTGGAGGGGTTTTGAAGGGAATTCTAGAAAGTAGATTTCAGTTCGCTGAAGCCTTTTCCACCAATGGTAGGGTAAAGGGAGCAGAAGATGTATCAGAGGCTGGAGTCAGAGGAACAGTATTCAGGTGATTACAGGACTGGAGGAGGCTGCAGAGGTACAGTGGGGTAATACCATTAAGGAATTTAAAGACAAGGCTGAGGATTTTAAAGCTAAAACATGAGGATGAGGAGCCAATGTAAGTCAGCGAACAAAGGGATGATGGGCCAGAGGGACTTGGTATGGGACAGGATATGTTCAATAGAGCTAGACATATGGAGGGTGGAATATGGGAGACCAGCAAGGACTATCATTGGAGTAGTTGAACCTGAAAGTGACAAAGGCATGTATGAGGGTTTGGATGGTGGTGAACAATGTTGCCAAGGTGGAAGTATGCGGTCTTTGTGATGGAGAGGATATGGGGCTGAAGGTCAGCTCAGCTCAGCTCAACCTTAGACAGGACTGTGACAGTGACTGCAGAGAGGGGTGGAATCATTGGCAAGGGAGCTGTATGTGGAGCAGGCCAAAAACAATGGCTTCTGACTTCTCAATATGGTAAATTCAAATACAGTAATAGTAAACAAATAAACATATCATCAGATTGACACTGACTGACCTGCATTTTCCGTTTTTTATTTCACCTTTCTCTTCTCTTTGTCGAGTTTTGTTTTGTTTCAGATTCTGGTTGCATTATATCACCTGTGAAAAGCAGCTCCCTAAAGAAATCTTATTCAAAAAGGAAAATCAGAAAACTGTGCGAGAATTGTGTTGGGAGTGAAATGTTAAACCTTTTATTCAGCCTATAGGCAACAGGCCCACATATTGAAACTGGAATCTGGTTGCACATGTTCGGTTTTTACCTATAACCCTCTCTGGGATTCTTAAGTGTAGTAGAGATCATTACAGTGAATCTAAAGTAAATGGGGTTTATTGCTGGATCAGGATAATATGCATTTGTTCAGATCTCACTCAGGTAATTCTACCATTGTAGGTTCCGACTGGCATTTTTTTTTCAAAAAATATACTTTATTCATAAAATTTGCAACAATACACACAATACAGTTGTCATATCACATTCCAAACGTACACAATACAGATTATACAATTTCCAGGTTACATCAAGTACAGTTCAATGAACACATTGTACATAATTACAGTTCATGACGCTCTAGGGTGCCTCATTGCATTAAAGTCAATAAAGATTATTGATTACAGGTACATTACAGACTCATTACAGGTACATTACATCAATTTGAATTGTACAGGGGCTTTTTCCCTGATTGCAGCCCCTCGGTATACAATGACTGGCATTTACCAATGCTCATTTCAAACATCGGGTCGGATTAGAATTTCACATTTCAAACAGGGTCGGGTTAGCGATTGCCAATACACATTTGAAATGACAGAGCATTTTGAGAGTGTACATCTGAGGCACATTTGATGGCTCAGGCATCACACTAACTAGTTAATGGGAGTTTCCAATATCACATAAGGTAATATCTGAGGAATGAAAAAATCGCTTTATCGGTAAACATTTCCATCTGATAAAAAAATATATTTCTTGGCGATAGAATAAGGAATGTCGATTCAAACCTGTCTTCGTCGGAAGACCACGACAGAGGCCCAACCACAAAAAAAAAACGCTTTACAATAGAGTTCCTATTTTCAAAATGACATCGCATGAACTTTTGACATTAATCCACGTTTTCCCTGTTTTATTGTTTCCGAATATTCCGTCTATTTAAATCGGGATAGTTGCAAAAATTTCTTTAACCAAGTCGCGCATTGAAATGTAACTCCAACACACGCGTGTCCTGGCTTTGAACATTTCCGAAAATCAGAAGTATTTTGTTGGAAAAATAACTAAAACTGCAATAGTCATCGCAATGTGTGTGTCTGTCGTAGTAATATAGGTAATATATGACGTGTATATTACAGTTCCAAATTTTCAGTTTCAAAGTCCAAAAGTTGTTTTAAGTGATACTCCTTATTACCACAGGGACAGTGCCCAACGTTTTATTGAAAGTTCAGATCTTTGACTTTTGAAACATGACCAATAGGATCGAACGCGAATTCGCTTCTTGCTGATCACATGTACGGCTCTTAAAACGCGTGTTAAATGATGTCGCCTAATTATGCAGGAGGTTGACCAAGGACCTCACTGAGGTTTGGCGTCAGGAATTCATCAAGAAAAACAATCATTTCAAAACAAATACTGTCAACAAATGCAGCAAATACAAGGAAGCAGATATTAGCAGAGTGGTGGGATATAGATGTACGCGTGGTACAAATAGGTTGCGATCTTATATGAAAGGTGAGGCCGTATAAACGAGTGGAGACTAAAATATACCAGCAGTTAGTTAAAAACTGATTTGAGGAACCTATTTGTGGCAGATTTGCATATTAACGGTTTGATAGTAGAGTATACAGGATGGCGTATATGATGGAATAGTCAACAGTCAGATGCAGGCAGGACAGGCAAACCTCGTACAGACAAACTCAGCAACGATGAAACACTGATCAGGACTGTTCATAAATTAACACTGACCGGTCATTTTCCTGGCTCGTCTCTGAATATTTCTGTTAGCCCACAAACTGATCTCAGTTCTTTCTAACAGTAAGTCAAAAGCAAAATACTGCGGATGCTGGAAATCTGAAATAAAAACAGATTATGTCATCGACCTGAAACGTTAACTCTGTTTCTTTCTCCACAGATGCTGCCTGACTTGCTGAGCTTCTCCAGCATTTTCTGTTTTTATTTCTTTCTAATGGTATTCGAGAATATTGGACTTTGACATTTCCACAAGAATACCTATCAATGGAACGCCACCTTCATCACTAGTAAAAGAAAGACTTGCGTTTATATAGCACCTTTCGCTATCTCCCAAAGCGCTTTATAGCCAAGGAAGTACTTTTGAAATATAGTCACTGTTGCAATATAGGAATATGCGCAGAGCATGGTCCTACAAACAGCAACTAGATAATGACCAGATAATCTGTTTTTGGTGATGTTGGAGAAGGGATAAATATTGGCCAGGACACTGGGAAGAACTCCCCTGCTCTTCTTCTAATAGTGCCATGGGATCTTTTACATCCACATGAGAGGACAGAGGGGCCTCCCTCTCACCAGGAAGAGGGCATCTTAGACAGTGCAGCATTCCCTCAGTGCCGCACTGAAGAGACAGCCTAGATTTTGTGCTCAAGTCTCTGGAGTGGGTCTTGAACCCACAACGTTCTGATTCAGATCATGCTTGCTTCCATGTATCAGTTGTTTTCAAAGGTAGATACCCAATTTTTTTTGACCATAAGATACACGATTTCAGAAAAAACATAAAATACACTTGTCAACACTTATTAACATTCCCTGTGCACCATGTCTATGTGCACAGCTGTGTTAGTACAAAATACGGATGCTGGTAGGTCTTAACATTAACGTACGAGAAATTTAGTTCGATGCCATTACATATATTTCTGCTTTTGCAGGTCATTGGGAAAATGCAACTTGTAGCCCTGAGCTCTTCGGAGCAGTTTGGCTCGGACCAGATTTCATCTCATGCAGATCGGAGAAGCTACTCTTTAGGAAGGTCAATGACCAGCTCAGCGCTTCGAGCCGAGCCCGGCCACCTTTCTGAACGCGACGAGTGCAGCAATTGGGTTTACTATCACAAACCTGTAACCGTCGTGGTGATCGGAGTTTTCGCCTTACTGATCGGCATCCTCCTCACGATCCTTTACTTCACTCGAGTGGTGGAGGTCCCTTACGTCCTGGGGCCGATTTGTCTCTCCATTGGTTTAATGTTCATGGTCACCGGACTCGTGTGGATTCCGATCGTTAAGGAGAAGATCAGACATAAAGGTTTAATGAGGAAACTGTACGCTAGGCAGTCTGCTGCGTGATCCATCCAAGTTGCCTTGGGCTTTTCAGCTACATGCATGGTAGAAACAGAACACGAACTTATTGGGGTTCTGTTGTGCCGTTTCAAGCGTATGCCTTACTTTAGCAAGATATCACCATCATTACACCCAGTGACATTTCCTGGTAATCAACTGTGGATTGTCACTCCATAAATTTGCAGTGATTACTTCACAACCCTCAATCCCTTTCGTTATTATTATGTATTAACTCCATGAAGCGTGCCAACTTTCACTATGGACCATAACCCGAGCTATTTCTTATACAATGAGGAAGGTTAGAATAAGAATACCCCCATTAAGCACCCCCCTCCCATCCACTATAATATATACTTATATCTTTATACAGAATTAAAATAATAGATCGGTGGGAGTGATTTCAAAATTATAGTACTTTTTTTCTGTGTTTGGAAGACAAATATACATCTTCGGGTTATCATGTACCCGGTCCGGTTTTTCAATGAGCTGTCCGGAAATTTCTAAAATATATAAAACTCTCGAGTTATTTTTTAGGAGTCAGTTTTATCTTCTTTCTGTACCTTGATATGGTTGCCTAGCTTATTAACGTGATTGAGGTGTTTAACGAGTTTCTATCAGCAGCAAGACAAACATCAGAACTCAACCCATGATCCCATCCCGCCATTGCCCGGCCCCCTGTCCTGTTTTGGACTTGGGAGAAAGCGACTGCCCGTAACAACACGAAATTTCCTCTCATGTGTCTCTATTTTCCTCCTATGTCAGTCTCCAGTCCCGCTGAACCCCAGACCCTAATTTTCCTGTATCCCAGTCTCTATTTTCCCGATACAGCAGTCTGTAGTTCTTCACTATTTTAATCTCTAATATAAGGAAAGTAAAGATTAGAATACAGGAGAATTAGGATGTTTAGGATGAGAATTGAAACTATGTTTTATCATATTACCTCAATCTCTTTGTGTGATTACTAACTTGTAATCACTCTCGTGTGTCCATTTCTCTCACAGCATGTAATGCTATTTTATTCACAATGTTTGGTTAATAGAATATATTGTTTTAACTTTTTGACTTCTTTGACATGAAAAATAATAAGTTTCACATTTTAATATAATATTGCATGTTTAACCAATATAAAAATTAAAGGATACATTCTGTTACAATTAAAATGTGCTGTAAAGCAAGAAAATTAGTATCAAAAGAATTACCATTTGGTACAATGGTAACAAAAATCTAGAGCAGGGTTTATCCTGAGATATTTCAGAATAAACCCTTCGTAAAATGACAACACAAAACGTTACTTTAATATACAAACTGACTGACAATACAACTTTTAATGAACATTGGTTACATGTTATTGTGTTTAAAGATATTAAACCTTCACTTTTAATACAATGAATCTGTAATCCTTTAATGAGCATAGCATTTCATTTAACAAAATATCTGCCTGCACAATCAGTATTGCACGATATAATAAAAAGGAAAAATGGAATATAAAACTTGGTCGAACACACTGAATGGAACATGCTGATAGATGAGGACAATAATATGTAGGACACTGTAATGGGAAAGTGTTGAATATCTAGCTGTATTCCGCCGGTGACACTGAGCTTATAATTCCAGTAATCAATGTCAGGGAAATCTAAATAGCATTACATGCTTGTGCCAGATCTATGTGGACCAGGAGTATATAAACTTCTGTAAGTAAATTGCGATTTATTTTATTTACAAAAGGATTTTCCCCTTTTATTTTTAACAGTTGACAACGTGCACAAAGTTGAGTTGATCTCGTTATCAGAGATGACACTAAAATGACTTAATTGCACATTGGGATCCAAATATTGATTAAATGTTAATATTAATAAAGAACTCCCCAACGGCAGCTTACATTTATATATTGCTCCTCGTATAAAGGAAGCTCTCAGGGTCAGCTGTCTGCTAGCATTATAAAAGTGCAAAATTAAAATTAAAATAAGCTGTCAGCTGGACCCTGCAGGCGTTTTACCTGACTTGCCTTATTCGACAGTAGAGTTATATTACACATCTTACATTGATTGAAAGCAGTCAGCTATTTCACATCAACGGAAAATTGGAAGGGCAGGCCGTAACATTTTGCTTAGACGAACAGCAAATTCCTAACTTCCATAAATTAAGAAACAAATAGATTTAGATGTTCTTTCAAGTAAATCGAGTGAAAATCGGGAGATGTGTGGAAGACAAAAAGTCTCTTGCTCAGTGGAAAGGCTGCAGACAACCTTGAATCAATCTGCGATGGGAATCATTGAATTTCCAAAGCTTTGGTTTGATGAAACAATTACATAAGCAGTTCGGTTTGCAAAACAACATAAATTGTTATTGAGTTGGTCTGTATTCCGACAAACGGTAACCAGCAAACATGTACATTGCATGTTCTCTAAAACACAAACTTGTTTTTAATTGAGCCATGTTTTATTGGCGAGAGAGGTCCCAACCCCGCCCACAGGTGACGTGCAGGGCACGACACCCAGGTGTTGCGCCCAGGTGAATGGGTGGGTGTGTTGGCTTTGACCTTTTACCCCATCGATACCTGTAACGGCTTCAAGGGAAACGACAGGGGTTGGGTCGGACGCTGCCGCCGCTATGGCGTTCCGGCAAGCTGGCTTGGGACGCTGTGCCTGCGCCTTCTGGCTGGCGGTCGCTTTCGACGCTGTGGGGCTGACGGTGCTGCTGATCGGGGTCTTCGTCAATGTCTTCTTCTACGATTTCCTGATCTACGCCGGGTCGATCGTGATCTTCATGAGCCTGGTCTGGTGGATCTTCTGGTACACGGGCAACATCGAGGTGCCCCACGACGAGCTGCAGGACGACGTCGGTCTCAAGAAGGATACCAGGTTCTCGGGATTCTTCAGGAGGTTCTCCAGCAGACTCTCACAAAGTTTGAGGAGCAGGTCGTGGAGATCGGCCGCCAATCCCAGACGTGTTGTGGGCAGCCTGGCAGGCATAAACGAAAGCTCATTTCCTTTTCCCACATCAACTGATGCACAACTGAAGACACTCTCTGCTTCTGTGAGTGCCGACGTTCATTTCAGCCCTCCGGAAGCATCGACAGGCACGGAAAATTCAGCCATTTAGCCGGGTAACACATTTGATTTATCCACATTAACTAAATAAAGGAATGTGGTTTTTTTTTGCCTTTTAAGTATAGTGGAGAGGGTGTTTACTTTGCAAGGAGCGTTTACCTTATAGCTAATAATTAACCATTGCTGCCATTGGGAAATCGATTTCTGAGAGCTGGGAGCTATTTAATGTGTGGTGTATAAATGGGTGGGGACTTTCACGCAGATGTCTGCAATCCCAAATTCATTTATGGAATCCACTCCACAGGTAGGAAGAGCCCTTGCAGGTTTCCTTCTAATATTGTAAAGATATCAGCAAGGCATGTTTTGCTGCGAAAGTTTCATATATTTAGGGCACAGATACAGGTAAGGGCTGAACAACATCACCTCGCCTTGTGTGTGTCACTACAGTTTGTTCATGACATCATAAAGGAGCCTGTCTGCCTTCAGTCAGTGTTTCAAGTAATTCAAGTGTACATCAGTGTTGTCCAATATAAATCACTGACTAGCCACAGGCGTGGGATAACATTTTAGCCACATGCATTAATTTTAGTAGAAAATACCTTATATACACTCACACATTACAAGTAAATGTACTTCATCTATGTACATTGACTTAACTAATATCTATCACCATTCAGTAACCAAGGATGTAGAGCACTCACAACGATCAAAAAACATTGCACCCTCCGCTTTTCTTCTTACCATTTTACCAGCAAATGCACAAAAAGATTAAAGTACACATGCAAACACCGTGCGAATATAAGGTCACATGCCCAATAGGGGCGCTGCCCGGGAGAACCTCGCGCTTTAAGTTTCCCGCTGCAGCAGCGCCTTCCCCCCTCACTTGTGACATCTCTGGCTGCCGCTCAGAGAAGCCTCTGGCTTGGTGACATCACCCCCAGCGCGGCATAAAGCCATGACCGGCTTGGGAGTGACTGGGAATAGGACCGTCCGGTGGGGGGAAGAGAGATGGGAGTTGAGTCTTGGTGGGGTACATGCAGGTACAGCAAGCAATTAGGAAGGCAAATGGCATGTTGGCCTTTATTGCAAGGGGGTTGGAGAACAAGAGTAAGGTAGTCTCACTACTGTTGAACAGGGCATTGGTGAGACCACACCTGGAGTACTGCGTACAGTTTTGGTCTCCTTATTTAAGGAAGGATATACTTGCTTTAGAGGCAGTGCAACAAAGGTTCACTAGATTAATTCCCGGGATGAGAGGGTTGTCTTATGAAAAGGGGTTGAGTAGAATGGGCCTATACTCTCTGGAGTTTAGAAGAATGAGAGGTGATCTCATTGAAACATATAAGATTCTGAGGGGGCTTGACAGGGTAAATGCTGAGAGATTGTTTCCCCTGGCTAGAGAGTCTAGAACTAGGGAACATGATCGCAGGATATGGGGTCGGCCATTCAAGGCTGAGATGTGGAGGAATTTCTTCATGCAGAGGATTGTGAATCTTTGGAATTCTTTACCCCAGAGGGTTGTGGATGCTGAGTCATTGAATATATTCAAGGCTGAGATGGATAGATTTTTCGACTCTAGGGGAATCAAGGGATATGGGGATCGGGCGGGAAATTGGAGTTGAGGTCAAAGATTAGCCGTGATCTTGTTGACTGGCGGAGCAGGCTTGAGGGATCATGTGGCTTACTCCTGCTCTTATGTTCTTATGAGTCGAGTCATAGAAAACATAAACATAGAAAATAGGAGCAAGAGTAGGCCATTCGGCCCTTCGGGCCTGCTCCGCCATTCAAAATGATCATGGCTGATCGTCTAACTCAGTACCCTGTTCCTCCTTTTTCCCCATATCCCTTGATCCCTTTAGCATTAAGAAATATATCTATCTCCTTCTTGAATACATTTAATGACTTGGCCTCCACTGCCTTCTGTGGTAAAGAATTCCACAGGTTCACTACCCTCTGAGTGAAGAAATTTCTCCTCATCTTGGTTCTAAATGGCATACCCCGTATCCTGAGACTGTGACCCCTGGTTCTGGACTCCCCAGCCGTCAGGAACATCCTCCCTGCAAAGGACAGGAGTCTTGTCGGGGGAAGAGAGATGGAGTAGGGAGAGGTACGGGGCTAGGGTGAACAAGGACTAGGGGGCATGGGATTGGCGCTTGGGGCAGGGGGAAGAGAGTGGCAGTAGACTGCGACTCCGAGGAGTGAGAGGCAGGGGACTGGAGATCAGGGGATGGGGGCATGAGGTCCGGATGGGGGAGGGGGAGTGTGAGACTGTGGGCTGGGCGATTGGGGCTCAGGTGGAGGGGAGGGGGATTGGGGCTTATGCAGGGGGAGGTGAGAGCCGGACTGAGGAATGGGGTGGGCGTGGTGCCTAGCATTTTCTGTAGAGCCGGCAGCAGCAGAAACAACCTGGTGAGTGGCAGCAGCACCAAGAGAGGATCAGCCAGTAAAGGGGTGAGTGAAACCTGTGGACTGCACTGTGCGTAAATAATGAAAGATTGTTTCCACTGGTGGGTGAATAGGGAACAAGGTAAGGAGGACTGAGGATTCTCACTGGAAGAACCAAGGGGGAAGGGAGAAGGAAAGTTTTTGAACTGAGTGTTATGGGACCATGGGATGCATCACCACAAGCAGCTATTGAAATAGAGACTAGAACATCATTTAAAAGTGATTGGGATAAATATTTATAAAGGAGGAATATACAAGGATCCAAGGGGAATGGGGTTACAGGAGAGAGCGTCAGTACCTGCACAGACACCAAGGGGCCAAATGGCCTCCTGTGCTGTAATTTCTATCATTTTATGAAAACTCTCCTTTATTGAGTCCAAGCCCAGGGAGTGGTTTAGAAATGTTGGTGCTGAGATGAGCTTAGGACGATGTGCCCTTGAGAAGTGCCCCAAGCACAGAGCTCGATGCCTTTTGTGCGCTCTCTCGGTTTGCTTCAAGTTGGACTGTATCGGCCGGTTTTGATGTGTGAAGTCCAAGTACAGATCAGCTCTGGCTGAGGCTCAAAGTTCAGAATTGTCACCTTCACACAGAACCTGAGTCCAAAGCAGAGTCCAAGGAGATAGGGAGGGAGATGGGGACTGTTAAAATGGCATCAACTGGGGAGCGTGACCGCACCTTGTGCAGTGCAGAGGGATCCTGGTTGTAGTTACAGGGTGAATATCAGCGGGTTATAGGATTACTACTAGTTACAGATAGGATATCAAAATGTTACAACTATTACAACCAGTTACATATAGACTATCAGTGAATTATTGTATTATTGTTGGCTATGAGGGAAATCCAAGTGTTACCAGTATTACTATTAGTTATCAGTGCAATTTCAGTAAGTTACTATTAGGTATTGGTGGAATCAAAGTTCCACCCATCTCTGGTTTCCCCTCTGTGAATGCCTCCCCCACCTTCGGTATCCCCTCTTCCCCGCCCTCGGTATCCGTTCTCCCCCTACTCACAGGTGGCCACCTGGTTCTTGGAACTTCTCGCACAACAACTGTTGGCGCAAAACCACAAGCAAAGATACTCATCTACAAGCATCCCAAGTTTTATAAGGTAAATGCAATATAGACATCATGTGATCAGATGTCATGTGACCAGGCATCACGTGGTTAAATTGTTATGTGATCAAACCTCCAGGAATGGCACCAACCAGAGTTGGCAATCCTAATGTCCAACAATTATATCTATTACTCATTTTTTATTTATAAATCAGAAATGCAATTAGCCACATCTGGATTCCCAATTACTTGTGGAAATTGGGTAATATATTGGACAACACTGGTGCAGATTTTTACCTGTGGTACAAAGAGAATACTGTGCATAATCAGTAATAATTTATAGTATTTTAGCAAGTTTATTTTACTCCTAAGAACAGGTTTTTACTCCACACATGTCCTCAGCCATGCTGACCTTTGACTCTCTACTGAATTCAAATTCTTGCGTTTAATTGTAACAATATATAAAATATGCAGTGTATTATTAACGTACTGACATTTTATCTACTTTGATAAAATAGTGCAATAAAATCAATTTAGAAATATATTGCATTTTAAGTGAAATAAAAGGAGTTTTTGATCTAGTAATATTATTATTAATGTGGTTAGTTATATAGGTACCGATAAAGTGTCTGTTCAGACAGGATTGGTGTGCCCTATTTTCTTGAGCACAAAGATAATTGTTACACTATAACATTGCAAGGGAATGTCACAGTGGGGTGAACAAAAATTCAGAAAGCTTCTGGCGTGCCTTCAAAGGCACCTCAGCCCATCAGCAGCCTTTTCCAAGGTTGATGGAGCAGGAGATTAAGAAATAACAGGCCAAGATTAAAGAATAGGGAGCTCAAGGTGCAGGCATAAATCTGCAGACAAGTGATGGTGCAGCCCAGCACATGTCCCCTATTTGATGGCTGCTGGCGAGGTGGTGCTGCATGAGCTAGTTGCAAGTTGCGAGGGTTGCCCTCTGTGCCACTCTACAGCACCAACCCATAGATTAGCACTGCAACATGCAGAAGGTGCATCAAAGTTTCAGGCCAGAACTGACTGTTACTCCCTTGTGCATGTGCAAGCTCGCTGCTGCATGGTAGCTCCAGGTGTCCTTACACCAAATGGTACAGCTCAGCATCTGCTCTTCTGCTAACCCAGACTCTGAGACGATTGTGCCTTTCTCAATCAGTCTACCATGGCCTGCAGAAATTGTTGACGGCATCTTGGCTGGTATAACGAAATAGGCAATGCTGGCTTCTGATCACTCTGCCATGCCTTCTTTCATGCAGTACCATGTAAGCATGACATACTGTGATTGGGTTGCTTCGGAGGAACTTTCCAGCAGAATGGTTAGTCAGGCATTCATAGCTCACAGTGATTCCATCAGCAGTCTTTGGGAAGAGGAGCCACAACCAGCACAACATCTGCCAAAGTAAGGTATGTTACCTCTCACTGCAGATGTGGGAGTGTGGGTGCCAGCAAAAGAGCACAGAACATTTCTTGGGTAGCTATACTCTCTGACATCGCTCTGCAACTCCTCTCCCTCCTCAGCTCGAAGGATCAAAATCTAACATGGGAGACAGAGTGACTGAGCACTTGGACAAGTATGAGTTGTTCAAAGAGAGTCAGTATGGATATGTGAATGTTTTAGGTCATGTCTGACTAATCTCGTTGAATTTTTTGAGGGGGTCACTAGTGGATAGGGGAATGTCTATGGACATTGTCCATTTGGACTTCCAGAAGACATTTGACAAGGTTCTGCACAAGAGCTTATTAGCAAAAATGAAAGTGCATGGAATTCGAGTTACCCTTGTGACATGGGTTGGTAATTATTTGGAGGCAGGAGCCAGAAAGTAGGGATAAAGGGAAAGTTCTCTGATTGGCAGGATGTGACAGGTAGTGTTCTCCAGGGATCTATACTGGGGTCTCAGCTTTTCACCATATATATTAATGACTTGGATGAAGGAACAGAGAGTTGTATATCCAAGTTTGCAGATGACACTAGGTTAGGAGGCACAGTAAGTTGTGTGGATGGGAGCAGGAAATTACAAAGGGACATAGACAGACTAAGTGCATGTGAAAAACAATGACAGGTGGAGTTCAATGTGGGGAAGTGTGAGGTCATCCACTTTAGAGACAAGAAAGACAAATTGAAATATTTTCTTAATGGTGAATGACTAAGAGCTGTGGAGGAGCAAAGAGATTTAAGTGTGCATGTACATGATCACTAAAAGCTAGTGCACAGGTACAAAGAGTAATCAAAAAGTCCAGTGGAATGTCAGCCTTTATCTCACAGGGTTGGAATAAAAAAGTGAGGAAGTGAGGTTTCAGTCATATAGATCCTTGGCCAGACTCCATCTGGAGTACTGCATTCAGTTTTTGGGCACTGAACCTCAGGAAAGTTTTTTTGCCTAGCATAAAATTACTAGAATGATACCAGGGCTTAAAGGTTAAATTATGAGGACAGGTTGCATAAACTTGGTTTTTGTATTCCCTTGAATTTAGAAGGTTGAGGGGTGATCGAATCGAAGTCTTTAAAATAATAGAAGGATTCGATTGGTTAGATACAGGCAAACTAAAATTAGAGCTAGGCCATTCAGGAGTGAAATCAGGAAGTGCTTTTTAACCCAACGGGTGGTGGAAATCTGGAACTTTCTCTCCCAAAAGGCTGTGGATGCTGGGTCAGCTGAAATTTTCAAAACTGAGATCAATAGATTTTTGTTAGGTAAGGATATCAAGGGATATGGATCAAAGGCGGGTGAATGTAGTTGAGGTACAGATCAGCCATGAAAGGTGGAAAAGGCTCGAGGGGCTGAATGGCCTACTCCTGTTCCTATGTTACTATGATCTTTATTGGCCTAACAAATAATAAAGGGAGTTTGGTGTAAAATAAAAAAAACACTGTCACAATGAAAGTTTAAGTGCCAGCAGCAAATAAAAAAACTTTTTTAAAAGTACGAAAGGACCTTTGGAAAGCCCAAACCACATGTAACTGTAAAATCTGCAGACTTTAAGAACCTCATACCTGCAGGTCCAGCCACGGCCTCCTTCCCACCAGATTTCATGGGCGTGCTGGGGACTCAGCATCTGCACACCTGTGACCCGGAAAATGACACAATGCCCTTCCCCACCCTCTTCTACATTTACAAAAGGAGATCCCACCTGTTTCAGATGGAGCTCAGTCTGCCAGAAATTAAACCTCCCAGAAAACTAGGTGGCTCCAGAAACAGGGACAAAGTGAGCAGGACCAAACCCCGCTCGATTTCCCAACCTCTACTGCCCTATTTGCTTCACATACAATGAATTACTTTTGAAGTGGTGAGTTATTAGGCAGTCAAATGCAGCTGCAATGAGTAGATTGATCAGTTAATCTGTTTTTGGCACTGGAAGAAATCCCTACTCTTATCTGGAAATGCCATGGGACGCATAACATCCACCTGTTCAAGATGTTAAATTAATGTCCCATCCCCTACAATGCAGCACTCCCCGTGCACTGCATTGGAGTGTCAACCTAGATTATGATCTCAAAATCCTTATGTGAGGCTCATATCCACAAACTTCTCACCCAGACGTGACAATGCTACCAACTGGGCTACTTTGGTACGGGAACTTTTAAGAGGTGAAGGCAAGGAGGGAGATAACAAGTCATAGATGGGTGGCAGCAATACATTCAAGGACCTTAGAGAAAAAGTGTAGATTGGAGATAGGGTAGTACAGAAAATCGTGTGGGACATAATTCATATTATACTTCATCATGCATTCTGTTTACACCACAATTGGTATTTAAAATTGAAATGATAAAAATTTGATGTAAGATTTTGAGGTCAATTTTCCTGATCCTGCACATTGGATCACATGGACACAGCGAATACAGGAAAATTGTATGGGAAGGAGTTCACACCCCTAATGGAGGCTGCTTAATTTTCTGTTCATTAATTTAAATGGATAGAAACTCGGGGTGGGGGGTGCCCCTATGGGCGTGTGCTCCTGCCTGCTTGATTTTCTTGTATTCGCTGTGCCCAAGCGATCCAATAGCCCTCAGGGACATCACAATTGAGCTGTTCTTGTCCTCAACAAACATCCACACACGTGCAGCTTAAGCAGTGGTCACTGGACAGTGGTCAGGAGTAGAAGTCCTGGGTTGGGTTTTTTCCCCTTTAGTCCAGAGGTACCAATTGCAGTGTCCCTGTTGCCAATTTGATGAGATGAGAGCACAGACTGGGGCTCAAACCTGGAACTTGCCAGGTCTGTACAACTGTTCTGCACTGCACAGTAAACTGAACCATCAAGGGAGCTCAAGATTTAATCTTAAATGGGAACTAAATCGATCTGTGGATTGGGAAATGATTCCATTGATTACACTTTGATTTGTATTCACAATGAACTGTTCCCAATTGTGAAGGCACCATTAGTTGCTGGCATGTTAGGTACTATACTGAGTAATACAGTGAACAGATCTGTGTTTGTTTGATATAGGAATCTGTAATTGCATTGTAACTGATTCTAATTTATATTTTTACAGAATCCATTACTAGCATCAACGGGATCACTGCCCAAGTCTGAATGCTGAGTGTCAGGATTACATTTATTTAATATTACCATATAATTTTTAATAAAGAAGAATGTAACTTTTCGGGTAATATTCATTGCATTACCTGCTATTGTTGCTGTTTCTTTTCAGAAGAATGGGGCCTGCTGATCAATTAGTGTGTATATGTTCTTAATTTGCACATGAATTATTCCACTGGTCTGGATTGATTGTTTTAATTGCTGCTTTAACAATTATGTTGCACTTAATTGTATTTATTGGTTGGCTCTGGTGAATTAGATAAAACTAATTTTGTACATTAAAATGTAATAAATATTTTTGTAACTATGGTGTTGCAAATAATCACATTTTCAACCATGTCATCTAATGGGATTTGGCAAATGGAAGTATTATGGTTTAAACTTATCAGAATTTAGGACTTTTAAAATATCGTGACTGTTCATTTATTTTCATAAATACTATAATCAGAAACTAATGCTTCTATGATTGCTGAACTGTCAGTTTAAAAAAATACATGAAAACACTACTAAATAAATTAAAAATAGACAGTGGAAGAGTACACTGCTCTCTCATCCATTCTATCATTTACTAAGTGTAAAACAATTATTGAAATTGTGGTTTCTATTTAATTGGGGTTGGGCTATACAACGAGAGAAAGTTGTCCTCACATATGTAATTGTAGTCCTTAAATTGGATTTCTGTTGACTGAATTATTGTATTCCCTTTGTGAATTTGTTTATACACTGCAGTTAACTTTTTACTTCATGCTCTTAACTTTTAAGGATATAAGTTAAACGTCTTGTAGAATTATAAATATTAATATCAATGCTGGAGTGTGTCCATCATATAAAACAAGTGATGCAACTGAAATTGCCTATGCTAACTTTGCACTAGTTGACAGCAGCTTTATATATGGTCTGTTCAGCTTCCACTGATTTCTCCATCCATGACAAATGTTCAGTCACATAAATATGATAAAGGCCTGTTTTTATCCAAGCCATTAATCACATAGAACTGTCTTAACTTGCAGAATCAACCAGCTCCAGTATGTTAAACATTAACATCCAGGTCATAACTTTTTTAAAAAGTAGTTTCACAGGCCTCCTATTTGAAAGTAAAGATGTAATAAAGACTGTCACTTGGTTTGATTAATCATTGATTCAAGCCAGGTCTTAATTCCTGATAGAAATAATATAGTGCACAACATATTTGTTGAATAATGATTCATGGCTTGTGCCTTCTAAAAAGGAGTTTTTGACACAGTGGGGGTAATTTTAACCACCAAGAACGGATGGGTCGGGGCCGGGTGGGAAGTCAATTTGCGGCTTTCTCCAGCGCGAATGCGACCTGGTTCCAACGTGCCCAATTCCAGGTTCAACATGGACACGTTTGGATGCGCGCGCAGCCGAAACCCAGAAGTCGCGTACCCACTTACTGCCGGCGGGTGAATCGTTAACGGGGCAATTTACCTACTTGAGGTAGGTAATTTTTAATTGATTCTGAAACAGAAATGAAGTTTACTTCTCCTGCACGGGTTTCCCATGGCTTCTGAATCTCGCCATTGAAACGGAGGCGAGATGCAGCCGTAGCTAATTTGGCCCTATAAACCTGTGATTGACACATCTCAATAAAAGCTCAGATATTGCAGCTGGCCTCTCATTTCTCTCAGGCAAATGTTTGGCTGAGAGTTCTTGGTGTTGAGACTGAGAGATTTTTGTTGAGACTGTGATTTCTTGAGTTGAGACATATTTACCAAAACTTTGCAGCCTCTCAAACTGACAAGATCAGGATGTATTCCAGAGAACATCTGAAGAGGAGGAAAATGACCATCCGCGGCAGCCACGTCATGCTGTGTTGGGATCTACAGGTCCACAAGAGAGAGGAACTCAACAAGGACCTGGAGAACAGCAGAGAGGGGTGCAACAGAGGGGCCAAGGTCGCAGGAGGCACTACCCACGTGAGAGGGTATACAGGCAGAGCTTCCTGGGCCTCTCTGGGGAGCAGTGCCTACTCAGGCTCAGATTGAGTCGGCAGGTGGTCGCAGACATCTGCAGCTTCCTTGAGGAAGAGCTCCTCCCTACTGGACCCGGTGGCCATGCATTGCCCGTCGCAGTAGAAGTCATCACTGCCCTCAATTTCTTTGCCTCTGGGTCAATCGTCTGCACATAAATGTATAAGGCAGGTGATGGATGGGATGTTTGCCAGGGCGTCTGATTATGTGAAGTTCCCCCGTGACGACATCAGCCAGAATGAGCGGGCATTGGGTTTTGTCTCTCTGGCTGGCTTCCCTCGGGTGTAAGGCGCAATCGATTGCACACGTGGCAATCCGAGGATCACCACATGAGCCAGGAGTCTTCATAAACCGAAAGGGCAATCGCTCCATCAATGCACAGCTGGTGCGCAATCACAAAAGAGATTTCTACAGGTGTGCGTCAGATTCCCTGGCAGCTGCCAAGATGCCTGCATTTTGCACTAGTTCAACATCCCAGACCTCTTTTAGATAGGAGACAGACTTAGGGCTGGCTCGTTGGAGACAAGGGATACCCCCTACAAATGTGGCTCATGACACTTGTGAGGAACCCCACCAATGAGGCATAAGAGCGATACAACCAGAGCCACATGACCACCAGGTGTGCCATTGAGCAAGCCATCGGCATGTTGAAGATGAGCTTAAGGTGCCTGGATAGGTCTGAAGGAGCCCTTCAGTGCTCACCAGCGAGGGTCTCCAGAATAATCGTTGTGGGCTGCGTCCTGCACAATATAGCGCTGCAGAGAGGTTTACAGGTGGAGGAAGACGAAAGCGTTTGTCAATCATCCTCTGTTGGTGCCAACATTGAAGAAGAGGAAGAGGAGGATGAGGAGGAGGCATATAAAGATGGGACACCCATTGCCAAACCATCTGTGCACGTTGCTGCCTGGGATGCAAGGGATGCCCTCATCTCTCACGGGTGGTAAAATAAAGACATTGAGATACAACCACCACCCCACCTTTGCGCAAACAATCCTTAAACACTGCATACACCTATTGCACATCTGCCTAATGCATGTCGTCATGTATTGGCATTCATCATAAAGCAAATGAAAGGGCGACTTAACACTCGAGACACAATAATGGCCCAGACGTGAAGGTAGTGATAATAAATTTTGTGTGCCAATATATAAAAAAAAGGAGACTTAACAACATAGCATTTCTTCAAACACCCATGTGTATACCCTTGGTGATCTATAATTGTTTAAACTTACGCTTCCTACCGCTTCTACATGGTGCATCCCCTGTGGCTTCAGCAGAGGTAAAGGCAGGTTCCTCCGATCCCTGCCCTGACTGCATAGATGCTTTTGGCTTATGACATCTGGGTTTTGGGGACGGTGAGGGCCCCGCCAAAGACTGTTCCACCTGCACCTGTGCAGCATCAGGCTTGGTCACCAGGACAGGAGGTAGCAATGTGGGTACTGGTTAAGGAGCGGGCAACAGGTGGGAGCGCTTTGAGTGGAGTTCCCACTTCCGTGTTCCCTTTCGCTATCATCCCTCTCCCGGGCCAACGCAACATCACTCCCGCCGTTCTGCTGGACAGCAGGTTTGTGAGCAGATGTGCCACATTGTAAGGCCACAGGTAAGGTATCTGTCTGCCTGTTTAAGGCGGCAGATATGTTAGCATCCAGAGTCTGCATGGCCGTGGTCATGGCCTGCATGGACTCATTTGAGAGCCGTGTATGAAGGTCCATGGAGGCAGCCACTCTCCATTGCAGACATTCTTGCACTTACTTGCGACCACACACCGTTAATGTTGGAGTTGGACTCCTCCATCCTCTCCACTATTGTGGAGAGTGTAGGTGGCACATTTTCCAGTATCTCGCAAAGGTGCAGCTGTACCTCAATCATTCTCATTCTCCCTCTCAACAATGGCCCCCGGGGTTCAGCATCTGTGTCCAGCTGATCAGAGCTTGGAGAGGAGTGTGCCCTCCGATGCGGACTTTCCACAGCTTCCCCTGCCATCAGTGTCTGCTCGTGCTCACTTTTGAGTTATGCATCACCAGGTGACAACCCAACTGGCTCAGACCCACCGATGCGCGAGTATCTGTGTTACTGCATGGCTGTATGTCCTGTGATGGTGCACCCACAGAAGGAATGAGGTCCATTGAGGAATCAATGTCATCCATCTCACCACAATCTTCTTCTTCTACCTGTGAAGGCCCTGGAAAGCGATATGAATTAGTCATGACAAAGTAATAATCTTGTCAATCACAATACTCAGGTTTCTCATAGTTCAGTCATTGATGAAATAAAGTCATCCTGTATGTGAAAGATGTTTAAATTCTGTCACCAGGCATCTGCGGGTTCCCAGTCTCTCCATCTCTGATGGATAAACATAGAAACATAGAAAATAGGAGCAAGAGTAGGCAATTCTGCCCTTCGGGCCTGCTCCGCCATTCAAAATGATCATGGCTGATCGTCTAACTCAGTACCCTGTTCCCGCTTTTTTCCCCATATCCCTTGATCCCAGTGGCATTAAGAAATATATTTATCTCCTTCTTGAATACATCTAATGACTTGGCCTCCACTGCCTTCTGTGGTAGAGAATTCCACAGGTTCACCAACCTCTGAGTGAAGAAATTTCTCCTCATCTCGATAGGGATGCAGCGGTCCCACTGATCTCCATGGCCTCCTCCTCCACATCAGTGAGCTGCACAATTTGTGGAGGGTCACCTCCAGTCCTCGCCCTCTCCCTTGCGTTTTGCACTCTCCTGCAAGTGGCGGCAGAACAAACTTGTGAGTGACTAAAGGTGCCGTATTCACCCGATGGACGCAGTGCATTAGGTGAGAATGACTATCATACAGATGCATCAGACGGTGACTATCAGACAGATGCATCACATTGCATAAGAATTGGGGTGAGTGTCAGTGGTGGGTACTTAAATGGGGAGGTGAAGAAGTGCCTAGAAAGTGAAGGATGGTTGCTGGTGACACTTAAGTGAGGAGTATTGTGATGAAGTAGGCTTGCCAAGGCAGAGTGAGGGGGCGGGGGGTTGTTGAACACCACAGGATATGGGTGAATCAGCAAATGTACTCACATTTCCTGACCTGGTTAGGTCATTAAACCGCTTCCTGCACTGTAGCCAAGACCTGGGCACCTTGCTGCTCACCTCTCCTGCCACCTCCAGCCACATCTTCTTCCTCCCATCACTTGGGTAAATTACCTCCCTCCTGGTTCTCACTGCACCCAGCAGTACTTCCAATGAAGCATCAGTAAACCTAGGTGCTGCCTTTGCTCTCCTGCAATCCATTCCTGTATTTCCTCCTTTCTCCTCCAAAATCCATTTTTGCATTGGCCCTTTAAATAATTGACTTCAGATCGTGTTACGCGGGTGCGCAGTACGCCCGCTACGCAGCTTGGAGACGCGAAACCCGGAAGCAAAAATAATTGCCTTCAATTGAGTTGCGATCGCAGATTCCGATGCGCTCACTTCACTTCCGGGTTTCCCACATGAAAATCTACCCACCCGCTCAGTTCCCAGCTCCAGGTGAAAATCATGCTCACTGTATCTACATTTTCTTACAATTGGACTTTCTTTTTAATTAATACAAATCAAATGTGTAAGGTCACATTTAGAGTTTATTTTTGTTGTTGTACTCTTCATAAGGTGTCTGATGTCTTGCATTATTGTTTTTTAAAAATCACTTTTGCCACAGCACAATCCATTTAGCACACATGAACACTTTCAGATGATGAACTTTCCTGCTGCACTTGCCCTATGAAATTACACAACTGGACATTTTCCAGGACTTCACATACCACGTAAAAATGATTGATTTGAATTAAGGTTGCTGGGTTCCCTGAGAAAACACTTGCACTGTGTTTAATTCCTTCAGCTGCCTAGGCTTTAAGCTCTGGAATTCTCTCCCTAAACCTCTCCGCCTCTCTACCTTTCTCTTCTCTTTTAAGACACTTCTTAAGACCTACCTCTTTGACCTGTCCTAATATCTCCTTATGTGTCAAATTTTTGTTTCATAACGCTCCTGTGAAGCGCCTTGGGACGCTTTACTACGTTAAAGCTCTATATAAATGCAAGTTGTTGTTCCATCAATTTTCTTCTCTCCTCCTCACCTGAAGGCATTGCTGGAGTATGGTTGAATGGGCACCACTTACCCTGCGGTACTTCATCCAAGTTGCCATTTTTCATGTGTGAACCCACACAGTGAGCCTCGGCAGCTATTTGAGCCGGCGTGGACACGATGGGCCGGGTGGCCCCCTTCTGTGCTGTATCTTTTCTATGGTTCTTTTCTATTTGACAATGGAGGAGTATCACAGGTGAACCTAATCCTACCTTCAACTGATGTCCACATGCATACCACTGGACTATTTTCCTTTCCCAAACCCCCGGTGAAAAAGAGAGTTTAAAACCCCTACCATTACCTTGGCTGAGATTAGATAATTTAGCACTGACCGGTAATCTAATGTGGGTCTAGAATGGCCTGTATGGCTCAACTACTCACTGGCCTAACCAGCTGAGCTTCTGGGGAGTCAGAGAGTGTTTCTTCTTTAACAAAATGAATACACACCGTGCAGAGTTCTGCAAGCGTTTTCATCCTATGCTTTAGGCAAAAATAACAAGCAAACAGGGACACCGACAGACATTCCAGTGCAATAGTGAGAGGGTGTGGCATAGTTACAGATGCCATCCTTTAGATGAAAAATTAAACTGAGGCCATTTGCCTGTTCAGATGCATTAAAGATCCCATGGCACCATTTGAAGAAGAGCAGGGGATTGTCCCAGTGTCCAGGCTAACATTCTTCTCTCAACAAACACCACCAAAAAACAGATTAACTGCTCATTCATCTCACTGATGTGTGTGGCACTTTGATATTTGCAACACAGTTGACATGTTTGCCCACATAACAACAGTTGTTGCACTTCATTGTATGTGAAGAACTTCGGTATGTTCCTGAGAAATGTGGTAAGGTGTTACATAGAAACATAGAAAATAGGAGCGGGAGTAGGCCATTCAGCCCTTCTAGCCTGCTCCGCCATTCAATATGATCATGGCTGATCCTCTATCTCAATACCATATTCCCGCTCTCTCCCCATACCCATTGATGCATTTTGTGCCTAGAAATCTATCTATCTCCATCTTAAATATATTCAGTGACTTGGCCTCATCAGCCTTCTGTGGTAGAGAATTCCACAGGTTCACCACCGTCTGAGTGAAGAAATTTCTCCTCATCTCAGTCCTAAATGTCCTACCCTGTATCCTGAGACTGTGACCCTTTGTTCTGGACCCCCCCCAGCCAGGGGAAACATCTCCCTGCATCCAGTCTGTCTAGCCCTGTCAGAATTTTATATGTTTCAATGAGATCTCCTCTCATTCTTCTAAACTCGAGTGAATACAGGCGAGTCGACCCAATCTCTCTTCATACGACAGTCCTGCCATCCCAGGAATCAGTCCGGTGAACCTTCGCTGCACTCCCTCTATTGCAAGTATATCCTTTCTTAGGTAAGGAGACCAAAACTGCACACAATACTCCAGGTGTGGTCGCACCAAGGCCCTGTATAACTGCAGTAAGACATCCTTGCTCCTATACTCAAATCCTCTTGCAATGAAGGCCAACATACCATTTGCCTTCCTAACTGCTTGCTGCACCTGCATATTTGCTTTCAGTGACTGGTGTACAAGGACATCAACATTCCCCAATCTATCACCATTTAAATAATACTCTGCCTTTCTGTTTATCCTTCCGAAGTGGATAACTTCACATTTATCCACATTATACTGCATCTGCCATGTATTTGCCCATTCACTCAATTTGTCTAAATCGCCTTGAAGCCTCTTTGCATCCTCCTCACAACTCACGATCTCACCTAGTTTTGTGTCGTTAGCAAACTTGGAAATATTACATTTGGTTCCCTCATCCAAATCATTGATATACATTGTGAATAGCTGGGGCCCAAGCACTGATCCATGCGGTACCCCACTAGTGACCGCCTGCCACCCCGAAAAAGACTCATTTATTCCTACTCTCTGTTTCCTGTCTGTTAACCAATTTTCAATCCATGCCAGTATATTACCACCAATCCCATGTGCTTTAATTTTGCACACTAGCCTCTTTTGTGGGACTTTATCAAAGGCCTTCTGAAAATCCAAATAAACCACATCCACTGGTTCTCCCTTATCTATTCTACAAGTTACATCCTCAAAAAACTCCAGTAGGTTTGTCAAACATGATTTCCCTTTCATTAATCCATGTTGACTTTGTCTAATCCCATTGATATTTTCTAAATGTCCTGTTATCACATCCTTTATAATAGACTCTAGCATTTTCCCTGCTACTGATGTTAGGCTAACCGGTCTGTAGTTCCCTGTTTTCTCTCTCCCTCCTTTTTTAAATAGTGGGGTTACATTTGCCACCCTCCAATCTGCAGGAACTGTTCCATAATCTATGGAATTTTGGAAGATGACAACTTATGCATCCACTATTTCCATGGCTACCTCTTTTAGTACTCTGGGATGCAGATTATCAGGCCCTGGGGATTTATCGGCTTTCAGTCCCATTAATTTCTCCAGCACTGTTGTTTTACTAATACTAATTTCCTTTAATTCCTCCTTCTCACTAGTCCCTTGGTTCCCTAGTATTTCTGGGAAGTTATTTGTGTCCTCTTCCGTGAAGACAGAACCAAAGTATTTGTTTAAATAAGTGTTATATCATTACTAGCCTTTCTGTTGCAGTGTTTTGTGTTGCATAGTCTTGAAACAGTATATCATCCAATATGGCATTAATAAGAGCTTGCAGGATATAATGTAGCTGGGTACAACCTGTAATGTTTACCTGATAGTCATATAAACAGAGGAGAGTGAAGTAAGTGTGAATCACATGACCAGTGTTGCTAAGCTTTATCTCCAACTCCCAGTAATTAAACTGCTCAGATTACACTCTGCCAGTGTTTAAAGCCATTTACTTCATTCCCTCTCCTGCCTGACATGATCTGTAGGGACAGTTAATGGTCTCAGAGCAATTTCCCAGTGGCCCCCAACATTGAAACTGCACAACCTCTCTCTGTCTTCCATAACACAGAAATAATAATTATCTCCCCTGTGATGTTCCTTCCTGCTATTCAATTAATGGACACATTGTATGGCTCGCCCCTAGTTACTCTGCAAAACTGCAATACTGCAATACTGCAATAAAAACACTTCAAGCAACATTTTCCTGCTTCTTGCAGACTAGTCAGGTTACCCATTTGTTTTAAAGTATCACTGTCTGCATCAAAAAGTACCTGGCACGGGCTCTGTACACAGCTCAGTGAGTTTATACAAGGATATATTTTACAGCCTGCAGGATCAGTCCCATTGACATTGAACTTGCAAGCAGGGAAGTCGGGTGGGAAATCCTTTCACCAGGTCCTTACCCAATTAGCACAGTGCACACTCTTCCAACCAGCCTATTAGGCTGGCCTGAAATGGTCTGCCAAGAAGGCGGCTCACCACCACCATCTCAACGGTAATTAGGGATGGGCAATAAATGCTGGCCTTGCCAGCAACGCCCACATCCCATGAATGAATAAAAAAAAAATTTGGTTGCACACCAAAGTAACATTAACGTTTCAATGAACACACTTACATGCCACTCAATTTCGAGAAAATCTCCTGGAACAGACTCAAGGTAGCTAATGATAATAGCTGCCATCTTACCTCCTTCTCTAGCTTTACAGCATAAGAAACAAGGTTTTCTGACCTTCGGAAGGTAGTTTGGATTTGGTTTTGTCTTTAAATATCCTTTGTGATTAAGATAAAAGGTTGCAAACAAGTATGTTATTTTCATGTAGTCCTTTAGTGCATGCAATGAAAAATGAGACCAAGTACAATACATAGAAGAGAAAGTGTGACTGGTTTGTGGCAAAAACACATCTAGATTTGTGAAAAACTGATAAAACTGACTTTTTCCACAAGTCCTTGAAATTTCTGCAAGTTCCTGACTGAATATACATTGAGTTACAAATCTTTTGCAAGAAGCGGTTGTGGTAAATGTAAAGCTGGAAATATAGAGCCTTGTTTGTTAAATATTGAGTCTAATATCTCTTTGAACGACATACATTTGGTTCCTAGTTCACAGGGGCCTTCTTTTCACTAAAACTCCCAATGCAAATATTTCATCCAACACTAGTTCAAGATGGTGATGGCAAATGATTAAATACACATACAGCTTGCTGGAAAGTTTGCTATCATAATGGCATGGACCACTAAGTCACTGATCAGTACTACATGAGTTCACTAACTGGATGATAAAAATCATGCAAATATCTGCATTTCCAGTCACTCAGCTGGTAATGGCAATGAATAATTCAGCCATACAGACCAGAAGATCGCACATTGGTTGAGGCAGAGATCATTGCATCATATAAGGAAAAAATAGATAAATACTTGAAGCAGATGAAGATACAGAGCTATGGGAAGAGAGCAGGGCAGTGGGAATAGATTTGGATTTCACTAACAAAGAGCTCACACAGACACAATGGGCAGAATGGCTTCCTTCTGTGCTGTAAACATCTGTGGTTCTAAGTTAAATCCCTGCTCTGTGCTGAGTTAGGTGCTCTCAACCAGGGTAGCCATATGGATTTTTTTTTAATTCGTTCATTGGATATGGGTGTCGCTGGCGAGGCCAGCATTTATTGCCCATCCCTAATTGCCCTTGAGGAGGTGGTGGTGAGCCGTCTTCTTGAACCGCTGCAGTCCGTGTGGTGAAGGTTCTCTCACAGTGCTGTTAGGTAGGGAGTTCCAGGATTTTGACCCAGCGACAATGAAGGAACGGCGATATATTTCCAAGTCGGGATAGTGTGTGACTTGGAGGGGAACGTGCAGGTGGTGTTGTTCCCATGTGCCTGCTGCTCTTGTCCTTCTAGGTGGTAAAGGTCGTGGGTTTGGGAGGTGCTGTCGAAGAAGCCTTGGCGAGTTGCTGCAATGCATCCTGTGGATGGTACATACTGCAGCCACAGTGCGCCGGTGGTGAAGGGAGTGAATGTTTAGGGTGGTGGATGGGTCCCAATCAAGAGGACTGCTTTGTCTTGGATGGTGTCGAGCTTCTTGAGTGTTGTTGGAGCTGCACTCATCCAGGCAAGTGGAGAGCATTCCATCACACTCCTGACTTGTGCCATGCAGATGGTGGAAAGGCTTTGGGGAGTCAGGAGGTGAGTCACTCGCTGCAGAACACCTAGTCTCTGACCTGCTCTTGTAGCCACTGTATTTATATGGCTGGTCCAGTTAAGTTTCTGGTCAATGGTGACCCCCAGGATGTTGATGGTGGGGGATTCGGCTATGGTAATGCCGTTGAATGTCAAGGGGAGGTGGTTAGACTCTCTCTTGTTGGAGATGGTCATTGCCTTGCACTTCTCTGGCATGAATTTTACTTGCCACTTATCAGCCCAATTCTGGATGTTGTCCAGGTCTTGCTTGGCATGCAGGCATGGATTGCTTCATTATCTGAGGGGTTGCGAATGGAACTGAACACTGTGCAATCATCAGTGAACATCCCCATTTCTGACCTTATGATGGAGGGAAGGTCATTGATGAAGCAGCTGAAGATGGTTGGGCCTAGGACACTGCCCTGAGGAACTCCTGCAGCAATATCCTGGGGCTGAGATGATTGGCCTCCAACAACCACTACCATCATCCTTAGTGCTAGGTATGACTCCAGCCACTGGAGAATTTTCCCCCTGATTCCCATTGACTTCAATTTTACTAGGGCTCCTTGGTGCCACACTCGGTCAAATGCTGCCTTGATGTCAAGGGCAGTCACTCTCACCTCACCTCTGGAATTCAGCTCTTTTGTCCATGTTTGGACCAAGGTTGGAGGTCCTGGCGGAACCCAAACTGTGCATCAGTGAGCAGGTTATTGGTGAGTGAGTGCCGCTTGATATGGATGCTACAATTGACTTCAGAACACTGGTTTAGTGAGGGGTAAATCATCCGAAATTCAGGTTCCTGATTACTATCCAGTGCCCCATGCATGGATACTGATTGAGGACAAAATCGGCTTGGCCATGATGCTCCCCACGGTCGCATAACCTGCCAGTGTTCATTGTCTAGGTTCACACATGCAGGATGGCCATTTGGGTAAGGTTTGGAGGGTACCCAGCTCCCAGCTCCCAGAACCGTACTCCAAACAAGGAGTTATTGTCTTCAGGAAAGGAGAAGGTCAGGAAGAAAATTGGCAGTAGTGGAAAAACTTCCCTCCCCCAACCACACATACACACACATTCTTGGTCCAATGTAATCAAAATATCTCTTCATATTTTCCACGGCTTAATCTTAAATATAATCTTAATGGAGCAGAAAGTTATACACCATCAAATTATTTACTTGTAGGAAAACTTGTATTTTGCAAGTGTGTGGAACGGGAGGGGGACTAAATATGAGCAAAAACTAGATTCTCGAAGGAATTTGTGGGCAGTTGTTTGTAGATTATTTTAAAACATTTTGGCAGTATAGTCAACAGTTAAAGGAAAACACTGGGCTCTAAACGTCTACGTAATACACTGCCCTCCTCCAGTATCAGGTTCTTAGCACTAATTCATTTGATATCGTATCATCTACACTGGAAATGCAAGCTTCAAAGTCCATGTTTTCCAGTTACTAGGAGCAGAGATATACTGATTTGGAGAGATCATTAACAGTCTTTTGTCACAATTGCAACTTCCGCCTAAAATACACGGGGGAAGTATGAACATTTTAAAATTATATTTTATTAAAATAACTTTTTTTAAACTCATGATTAAGTATAGATGGGCATCCTGTATTCTGGTAAAATGAAAATGAACTTAAAACCAGAGCCTTGGCCCTACATTTTGGAACTCCCTTCAAATCCCTCCGGCTCTTTACCGCCTCCCCCACCTTTAAAAGCCCTCTCAAAACACATCTCTTTGATCAGGCTTTTGGTCACCTCTCCCAACTCTCCCACAAAAACTGGTTATCAGCTCCTTTGCTCCTCTGTGAGGCACCTTGGCACATTTTTCTACGTTAAAGGTGCTATCTAAGTACAAGTTGTTGATAGCTGGTCCCCTGAAGACCTAGTCGGTAATGGCACTACCTAGTGTAGTACTAAGTTCATTAAAAACCAGAAGGTTCCAGGTTCAATTCCTGTGCTGAGTTAGCTGACCTCATTGTGCAACAGTTGGGATATTACAGTTGGCCTTAGCACCCTTCGCAGGGAGGGGAAAAATCAGACAGGGATTCCTCTCCATCTCTACCCAGTGATCCTCGTTGGAAAGTGCACGTGTAATCATTGGGTAGTAACAGGATCAGGCTAGGTTGTACTGCTGTCCACAGTTGAATACCCTACTAACATTCACTGTCTAGGTGTGTACGTGAAGAAAGGCCAGTTGGGTGAGGTAATGGAACACTGGCAATGCCAGCGCAATACAAAGTGCAATGCACATTAACAGTGGGACACCCCACCATCTTGCATTTTTGTTTACAACTTTTCCTGCAATTCAGTACTGCCATCACAAAGACAAAGCTAGGCTCTTGGCACAATTACGTCTCAGGGATAGAGGTGTTGTGGGCATAGGGGTCCTGTTCATGGTGTGGGATGTATGCCTCTAATATTCTTTACTCTGTTCTGCCTGCAAGCCAGCGCTGCACATACTCACTGGGAGAGGATCCAGACAGAGGACCTACAGATATCAGGACTCCCACTTCCATGAGGAGTTTGCCCAAGGAAACTATGGTAGACATTGGAGATGCTGGGTTTTGAGGCATGGTGCCACCATCCAGCATGTTTCCTCTTTCTGCTGCATCTTTCCCACATTCTATCTTCCTAAACTTGCTAAGTAGATGTGTCACACATCAAAAGTGTTATGTTTTTACCTGAGTTTGAAGGCATTTTGGGGATGCTTTGTAACTGGTTGCCCTTTTCATTTCCTGTAAGCTCTTTGCAAGATGAGGGTCAAGACAGATTGGCATCATGGTCCCAAACATGAAGAATTCCTCCTGCACCTAGCACCAGTCCAGCTAATACCCCCACCAGAGGAAGTAATTAGTGAGTTTGAGGAAGAGATACCAGGTGATGCACTGTTCCCAATTGTGCAGGAGCAAGTGGTGGGACAGGAGAGGAAGACGAGAAATCAGAATAAAATGCCAGCCCATGGTGTGTCCCCATAGGGTATGGGCAGGGGATTGATATCCTACTGGCCCAGCCTTCAGAAGCAAGTTACTGCAAGACCACAAGGCAATAGGTCCAACCTCAGTGTCGACCATAAGTAGCGTGCAGCAATTGTCTGAGATTTCATAGTAGAGCACAAAGGACTTTACTGCAATGCTTTTGGATGATTTTGCTGAAATGCAGAATAGCATGGAGTGAGGGGTTTCTTCTTGGCCATTTGCACGGTAGTCTGAGGCAGGGCATCATTCTCACATGATCGCTGCAACTGCTGTAATTGAGAACTTGGACGCACTCAGTTACAGCAGTCTGTCTCTGCTGGACAAGAACAATTTGGAGGTTGCTTGGGAACAGCAGTGACAGCAGGCTTTACCTACATAGGAAACACCCTGCAGACTGTACTCATACAGCCCGGCAGGCTGCAGTGCCCACTACCAGTGGAATGACAGTAGAAAGTGACATTGCAGTTATTTCTTCTCAAGGTGATCACACGTCCTCCCATTCCAATCACTTCCCACCAATAATTGAGCAAGTGCCCGAGAGTAGGCAAGCGCTAGCAGCCACTGCATTTTCAGGTGGCTCCAGCTGTTGCAGGCACATCTGGGAGTTCTGTATCCAGAGGATCGTGACCATGATCATCCCAGTAGGAAAATAGCGGCCCACCTCTTCCTGTCACCACAGTTTCTCTTTTCATAGGGAAGCACTTTGGCATACTGTGAGATTAAGAAATAGAGTCAGCACACCTTACTCAATCACCAAGGGAAAGTATGGGGGTGGGAGACAGGAAAGTTTATTGGATGTAGGCACTTCAATAAATTGTGGCACTTTATCCCTTGTTTGTTGTATCGTCACCTTGCCTGAAATTGTAAAATCTAGCCCTGGTCCTTTAGGACTAATTTACAAATGTTCATGGAACCCACACATTCCATAAAATCACTCCAAAAACGCAATCACAAAATTAGGTACTCTGCGCATTGGGAGTGCCCACGAGGCCCTGCTGGCGGTGAGAGGTCTTGCAAAATTGGGGATATAGTGTAAATGCATCTCTAGTCCACCGTCAGGATTTGACCTGATACAGAGTGTAGCACATCGAAGGAGGGAGTTCAGGACTTCACACTCGATTTACACGCTTAAGTTTGGTGGCGTGAAGTCGTTTCAGATTGACACCGACGCTAAATTTACGTGCAGTGCAAATGCACCGTAATCATTTTGTGTCAAGAATGACAATCGGCTTGAGTGCCATGCCCACAAGCCTGTATTTAGCAGGCTGTAAAATTCCATTGGTTATCCTGTGGAAAACTTTTAAGGTCATGGAAATCACTCAAAGAGTGGAGGAATTTCTTTGCACTTTGTTGTTGGTCCTGGATACTTTTATAAGGAAAAATTTGCAGAGCTATGGGGAAAGAATGGGACTAATTGGATAGCTCTCAGAAGAAGTTGCCTAGTGAGGGACACGAGCCAAAACAGGCCACATCTTTGGAGACGAATCGACCCCAAAGGCCACGTGTCATCTCTCACCCTGCCCGATGATGTTTTTCCGGGTGAAGCGCTTATGTTTCCGGAAGAGGCGGCGGCAGGAGTAGCATGGCGGCGGCGGGAGGAGGAGGAGGCCTGAGCGGTTAACCGGCGCGGGGGAGGGGGTGCCGTCGTCAGTAGTCAGGGCTGTCACCGGTACGTGTCTCAAATCGCTGCCGGCTGGATGGCACCAGGCGGCTCCGGGGTCCAGGTCCGGAGGGAGGGAGGCAGCAGGCAGGCAGGCGCGTGTTGCCGGGACTCGGGAGCCGCGTCTCTTTAACTTTAGCCGGTGGAAGGGGCTGCGGGTCCCGGGTTGACGCCTGGTTCAGGGCGCCCGGTGCGATCATCAGCAATGATCAAACACCGCCTGCCCGACCGACCGACCTTCATTAATTTGCCGGCCGGTGTGTAGGGCCTCGGGTTTCGGGTCCCCGCTCCCTCGGTCAGCACCGTGCAGTAGCATCGTAGAGCACAGAAGGAGGCCATTCGGCCCGTCGCGTCAGTGCCGGCGCTTTGAAGGAGCTGTCAAATTTAGTCTCACTCCCCGGCGTTTATTTTCCCCATAACCCTGCAAATTGGTCCTTTTCAAGTACATGCCCAATTGCATTTTGAAAGTTCCTATGGAATCTGCTGCCGTTACCCTTTCAGGTAGTGTGTTCCAGATCTTAATATCCCTCTGAAGAAAAATTATCCTCATTTCCCCTCTAGTTCTTTTGCCAATTATTTTAAATCTGTGACTTCTGGATACTGACCCACTTGCCAGTGGAAACAATTTATTCCTAATTGCTCTATCAAAACCCCTCATTATTTTTAATATCACTATTGGATATCCTCTTAACCATCTCTGCTCTAAGGAGAACAATCGCAGCTTCTCCAATCTCTCCACATAATTAAGAACATAAGAAATTGGAGCAGGAGTAGGCCAATCGGCCCCTCGAGCCTGCTCCGCCATTCAATAAGATCATGGCTGATCTGATCCCAACCACAAATCTAAAGAACACAAGAAGTCGGAGCAGGACCCGGCCACATAGCCCCTGGGCCCTCTCCGCCACCCACAGGGCATTGACCGATCCGAACTCAGCTTCATGTCCAATTTCCTGCCCGCTCCCCATAACCCCTAATTCCCTTTACTTCTAGGAAACTGTCTATTTCTGTTTTAAATTTATCTAATGATGTAGCTTCCACAGCTTCCTGGGGCAGCAAATTCCACAGACCTACCACCCTCTGAGTGAAGAAGTTTCTCCTCATCTCAGTTTTGAAAGAGCAGCCCCTTATTCTAAGATTATGCCCCCTAGTTCTAGTTTCACCCATCTTTGGGAACATCCTTACCGCATCCACCCGATCAAGACCCTTCACAATCTTATATGTTTCAATAAGATCGCCTCTCATTCTTCTGAACTCCAATGAGTAGAGTCCCAATCTACTCAACCTCTCCTCATATGTCCGCCCCCTCATCCCCGGGATTAACCGAGTGAACCTTCTTTGTACTGCCTCGAGAGCAAGTATGTCTTTTCTTAAGTATGGAGACCAAAACTGTATGCAGTATTCCAGGTGCGGTCTCACCAATACCTTATATAACTGCAGCAATACCTCCTTGTTTTTATATTCTATCCCCCTAGCAATAAAAGCCAACATTCCGTTGGCTTTCTTGATCACCTGCTGCACCTGCATACCAACTTTTTGATTTTCTTGCACTAGGACCCCCAGATCCCTTTGTACTGCAGTACTTTCCAGTCTCTCGCCATTAAGAAAATAACTTGCTCTCTGATTTTTCCTGCCAAAGTGCATAACCTCACATTTTCCAATATTATATTGCATCTGCCAAATCTCCGCCCACTCACCCAGCCTGTCTATATCCCCTTGCAGGTTTTTTATGTCCTCCTCACTCTCTACTTTCCCTCCCATCTTTGTATCATCTGCAAATTTTGATATGTTGCACTCGGTCCCCTCCTCCAAATCGTTAATATAGATTGTAAAGAGTTGGGGACCCAGCACCGACCCCTGTGGAACACCATCCCTGGTATCATTCTGGTAAATCTCTTTTACACCCCCTCTAAGGCCTTGACACCCTTACCAAAGTGTGGATGCCCAGAATTGTACACATTACTCCAGCTGATGCCTAACCAGTGATTTGTAAAGGTTTAGCATGACTTCCTTGTTTTTGTATTCAATGCCCCTATTTACAAAGCCAAGTATCCCATACACTTAACCACCTTATCAACTTGCTCTGCCACCTTCAATGATTTGTGAATATGCACCTCCTGGTCCCTCTGCTCTCACCCCCCCCACCCCAAAATAGAACCATTTAGATTATACTGTCTCTCCATGTTGTCCCCCCCCCCTACCCCAAAGTGCATCACATATCACATCACACTTATCCGCATTAAATTGCATCTGCTATGTGTCTGCCCATTTCACCAGTCTGTGTCTGTCCTCCTGAAGTCTGCTACGATCCTGCTCACTATTTACTATGTTGCCAAGTTTGGTGGTATCCATAAATTTTGAAATTGTACACCCTATACCCAAGTTCAGGTAATTTTTATATAACATCTTTAATATCGTCTCCTGCTCAAGCCTTTGATTGCTGCACTCACTGGCCCAGAATTTGCTGGAAAATAATGGTGAGTTCATGATGCACACCATTATTAGTGCGGGAAAACCCCCCAGCAATTTGCGGTGAGGAAGAGATATGCCGAGAGTTGCGAATCGCCACAAGTTGCTGGACGATTCATGCCGCTCCGCTGTTAACCTTGCAAAAATGGGATCTCGTCATCAATCTCCCCACGAGTGTCAAGAAATTGCTGGATTTGTGCCATAAATACAAATTAAACTCGCTGCAGAAAGTTAGGGTTGCTATTTCATGGCGTAAGGACTGTTAATGGGGTGATTTGTGGTCCTGATATGCTGTTCAACCTTGGAGGCCCAGAAAGGGAACAATTGAAACTAGAGTCTCATTCCCGCAAGTAGTAAATTGTTCTAGAGATTTTTTTAAATTTTAAATTTTATTTCTTACTTTTTCTGTCATTTTTTTCTCTCTCTTAATCCAATCTTTCTTTCCCTCTTTATTTCTCTTTCTGTATCTAATTTGACTCTAAACCTATTTCCTTTTCCATCGCTTGCTCTGTATTGTTTTCTGTTCTTAAATTTAATTGGTTAAGGAGATAGATTATTGGTTCTGTCATTCGCCAAGGTCCCAGATGCCCCATTATCAGTTTGCACTTCCAGCGATATTAGTATGGGGTGAGAAGCAGTAAAGCATTTGATTTATACTGCAGCTACTTGTCTCCAATTGTCCTGCCAGGAGAGAGCTCTGCATGTGCCTGTTTTCACCCTTATACAGAGCTCCCCCAGCAACTTAAAATATAAATGGTTAGGAAGGGTGGTGTAGGAATAGTGCCTCATAAAATTTGCTGAAGGGTTGCCTTCTAGATTCATATGGGAAATACCCTGTAAACTGCTGGAGGATGCCCATACAATATGGAGTTCAGCTGTTGAACTGAGTGCCTGGAAGTGAATAGTTAATACTAACGAAAGTTCTGACGAGAGGTCTTCGACCTGAAACGTTAACTGTGTTTCTTTCTCCACAGATGCTGCCTCACTTGCTGAGAGCTTTTCCAGCATTTTCTGTAGAAACAGAACAGTTTTCATTTTTGGTAGACTGTTAGATGGAGCGTCTCATGAATTGTGTGTCTTCTCTGTGCTGTAACAAATGAAGCTTATAGTCTCAAAAACAAGCATTTGTATAGCATTTTTAACCTAGGAAAACGTCCCAAGCCACTTCACAGGAGTGTAATCAGACAAAAATTGACACTGAGTCAAAGAAGGACATAGTAGCATGGGTCACTAAAAGCTTGGTTGAAAAGGTAGGTATTAAGGAGGGTCTTAAAGAAGGCTGGCGAGGCAGAGAGGTCTAGGCAGGGAATTCCAGCTCAGGGCTTATGTGGCTGAAGGCAAGGCTGCCATTATTGGGACGAAGGGAGTGGGGGGATGCACAACAGGCCAGAGTTGGAGGAATGCAGAGTTGTAGGGCTGGGAGAGGTTACAGCAATAGGGAGGGAGAGGCCGTGGAGGGATTTGAACATGAGGAGAATTTTAAAATCAAAGCGTTGAAGGGCCAATGGGAGCCAATGTAGTTCATTGAGCACGGGGACAATGGGTGAGCTGGACTTGGTGTGATGTGGGTAAGGATATGAGTAGCAGAGTTTTGGAAGAGCTCAAGTTTACGGAGGGTGGAAGATAAGAGCTAGCCAGGAGAGCATTGGAATAGTCGAATCCGGAGGTAACAAAAACATGGATGAGGATTTCAGCGGTAGATTAGCTGAGGCAGGGTTGGAAAATCGCGATGTTATGGAGGTGGAAGTAGGCGGTCTTTGTGATGGAGAGGATACGGAGCCAGAAGCTCAGCTCAGCTCAGCTTCAAATGATATGCCGAGGTTGTGAACTATCTGGTTCATCCTAAGATAGTGACCTGGGAGGGGGAGGGGGAGGGAACGGAGTTTGTGGTGGGCACTGAGTACAATGTTTTCAGTATGCCCAATGTTTAATTGGAGGAAATTGCAGCTCATCCAGGACTGGACGTCGGACAAGCAGTCTGACAAAGTAGAGGCAGTGGAGGGTTTGATATCGATGCATTGGAGGGGTTGAGATAGGTGCTGGGTGTCGTCAGCGTACATGTAGAACTTGACGTCATGTCTTTGCATGATGTCACCAAGGGGCAGCATGTAGAAGACAAATAGGAGGGGCCAAGGATAGAACCTTGGGGGACTCCAGAGGTAACAGTTCAGAGGTAGGAAGAGAAACCATTGCAGGAATTTCTCTGGCTATGATTGGATAGGTAAGTGTGGAACCAGGCAAGGGCAGTCTGACTCAGCTAGACAATGGAGGAGAGGTGTTGGAGGAGGATCGTGTGCTCAACACTGTCAAAGGCTGCAAAGAGGTTGACATGGATGGGGATGGATAGTGCACTACAGTCGCAGATTGTCATTTGTGACTTTGATTGGGGCCGTTTCAGTCCTGTGGCAGGGGTGAAAACCTGATCGGAGAGGTTCAAGCATAGAGTTGCGGGAAAGATGGGCACGGATTTGGGAGGCGACAAAATGTTCAAGGACTTTGGAGAGGAAAGTGAGATGGAAGATGGGGCTGTGGTTTGCAAGGGCAGAAGGGTCAAAGGTGCGTTTTTTTTGAGGAGTGGGTGGTGGTGGCAGATTTGAAAGGGAGGGGGACAGTACCAGAGGAGAGAACTGTTTACAATATACAAATACCTGTTTCTAATTTCCTCAAGGTTTTGATTGACGATGTTGGGAGAAGGTGAATTCCTCAGTTCCCCACCAAGGAAAACTGTCCGATTTGGTGGAACTGTTACAGAAACCTTAAAGAAGTTTAAACAGGTAAAATAGGTTATGCCAATTAATTATGTTTAAAGAAATGTGCACGAAACTTTATCTCGCCTATTTGTGCATTTGATTTGAAAAATGCTTTTTCTCTTAGGGAGATACTGTGGATTATGACTTGCTGATGACTCAACTGGTTGATCCAGAAATAAAGGTAATCAACAAATTGTGTTAATTAACTTTTCTTATGTAACATTTTGCAGATATGCTTTTGAAACTTTACAATCCCTAGCAAATCATATTTGATCTTGAAAAAGTCCGAAGTGCTTAATAATATAGCACTTTTAGTTTTGGGAGACTGGATGGCACTGTTCTTTTAGCTGTGTGATCTGCACATGTGCCTACTTCAGATCAGTGGGATTTGAGAAGCATTTGCACTAGTGTTGGATTCACTTAGCACCAACTGTAAAGTTGTAATGTATATCTGGAAACAAGGCCTGATGTAACTGGAACGAAGCAGAGTGAGACCTCCTGAGTTTAGCACTGATGCTGCTGTTGTAGTGTAAATGTACTCTAACTCTGTCCTTCCCACTGCTAATTGAAATAAATTTTGAGCAGTTTCAGTCTAATTATAGTAGGTCCCCAGTCCAACAAAATTCACTCATTCACAAGTGATTGATGTAAGACAGAGATTTTCAAACATTTCCATTTAGAAAACCCCCTGCAAATATTGACACAATCACGGGGTCGCCCTGCAAATATTGGCACACTCTCAAGGGCTCTCTGTCCTAACGTCCAAATGACAATATCATCTACCTAAATTAAAATAGTATGAATATGACAGCAGACATGCCAAGAACAGCTCCAGAGTTTCTGATGCAGTTTTCTCTCCACTCCCCACCCACCCCATCCCCACCACCCTGGTTTAGGCAGCAGGATTTGATTTTTGGTCATGATGATTTAAACAGTACTTAAATATGAAATTACAATTTTTGTTTTGCCACAAAGCAGTGTTAATCTATTTAGGAGATGATGATTCAGACTTTTTCTAATTTCTTCAAAGGCTATTAGTGAGTATTATATACTGAGGCAATTATTACTTGCTCCAGACCTAAAGCAGCATTTCATATTCATTACTATATTAAAACAATCTAACTGTATAAATTGAGATTTAATATCACAACTTTTAAGAAAGTGACATGCACTGTTTTTACAAAATTAATGCTAATTTAGATTTGAGAAAAATCTGCTCAAAACTACCATTAAAACCTATAGCATAGAAACCTTTTCTTTATCATTTAACTGTGATTCTGATACTACAGCGTTTTTGTTCAGACATCTTGTAAAGATAGTCCGATTGGGCTGCTTATCATGCTTATTTTCTCTAATGGATTACGAATGTATTTATTGAAGTAATCCTGATTAGATGTTAAACCGAGGCTCCCGGCTGCCTATTCTGATGGTTCAGTTGGGCAGAAAAATTCCCATGGCACTCCCTCAACCAACATCACCAACAAGCAGATTAGCTTTTATTTTATTCATGAGACTTTGCTGTGACATGTACCTAATAACAGCAAATGCACTTCATAGTAATTCATTGGTTGTAAAGCACTTCCTGGGATATTCTGATTATGTCATGAGGTGCTATATAAATTCAGATTCTTTCTTTAGATTGAACAAGTCTGTTTTGGTGCACTAGTAGAATTTAAATTAACTGATTAAATGTAATGTCTCTACTTTGGCTATTAAACTTTGAAATTTATATTTAATGTGCATATTTTTTATTCTCAGGATGCTCAAATAATCAACTGGCTTCAGGAATTTCGTGCCTCTGTAGCACAATTGACAAAAGACTTTGAGTATCTCGTTAGCAAGATACTGGTTAGTTTCTTCAGATTTTCTTTCAAGGCTCTTCTTTGTACGATAGAGATTAGGTCAGAGAATGTTTGCTGTACTTCATTGTAGAATAGCTCTTATCAAAGTGTTCATTTTTGTAATCTGCCGTTTTGATATTACCTCATGGCAAGATATAACTGTTAAATAAGATTGTTAAATAAAATATTAAGGTTTAAACAAAATTCAAAATTAACTAAGTGCTTCATCAAATTTTTAAAAAATATTTCAGAAGCTGCCATGGTTGAGCCGAAGCCTAATGGTGGTAGAGGAATACTTGGCCTTTTTAAGTAACCTAGTGTCAGCACAGACGGTCTTCCTGAGGTCTTGCCTTAATATGGTGGTCTCCAATTTTGTACCAGGTAAGAAAATATTGCTTTCTTCCTCATTTCTAATACATTGTGGGACTGAATAGCTTTTGTCCTTTCAGTGAAGGGGAGGGCCGTGTGTTTTGGTTCGTGTTGTTAATCAGAGAGATACCTTTCAGCCACTTACATTTTTAGCGCAGAACGGGATTGTCAGGTATGTTTTAGTAGACTTGCTTTTGTAAACATTGGTAATTAACAATCTAGAATAACACTTTTTAATACTTCTATGTCAGTTTACTTCCTTATAAATCATGTGCTGCTGCTGAGAATGCAGATGATCTGCCAGTGTTTCCTGTAGCTGGTGCTGTGAAAAGTTAATGTGAGTTTCTGCTGATCTTGGCAGCTTGGAGATGCTGCTGCTTAGTACTGTTTAAATTGGGAGCAGATGGGAACAGGGATCAAACACAAGTTCTAACTGAGTGTTAATGCTCTAACACTTGGTGATTCCACGCTGCGCTGGAGTAGCATATTTGGAGGGGCCGTAGGTATTGGCCGTGAGATTTTGTGTCTGTAGGAGTAATTATCTATCAATTATACTATGATTTGATTTTTTATTTCCACTATGTATGGGCTTTTTGCCAGGTGAAAAAAGAGAAGTGGAGGTAAGACACAGGAGAGAACAACATCGTAGAAACATGTTGGTGATATTTCATTTTGTAGGAGAGTTTGAGAGAAGAAACTTGTCATGTGGCAGATGGAGAGACTGACAACTGTCCTAGATCTGAGAGTACATTAAAAATGCGGGCATCTCGGGGAGAGGAGATAGTGTGAAACTTGTCAACTGGATCACTCTGGAGCCTTTAGTAAATTAACCTCCAAGTTTGATTGTTCATAGCCCTTTGTTTTACAATATTAATCCATGTGTATCTATTTCATATAGGGAGAATTGTTATCCAAGAAAATGGTGTGGATATCTCAGACTCCGAAGATGAAGATGAAAGTAAGTAAGGGTTTTTTTTTGGTAAGAATGAGTGAAGTGGCATTTGCAGTAATCTAGACTCTGAAGATTTGTATCAATCCTCTGAAATATCCTGAAGTACTGCTGCTTCAACACTGAAGACAAAAATCACATTTCACAGCTTTCGTAATAAGCGCATACTTTGGAAAAAAAAATTAAAACTGACTTCTACACCAAAAATATTAACAAATTTTTATTAACAATATTCTCTGCATAAATTGGAAAAACTGGAAGTGTGGGAGGTTTAGTACAAAATGAGAGCTTAATCTGCTGTCTTCAAAAGTTAACAGTGAAGGAGAGATTTCCTATGACTTGACATAAACAGATGTCCTCTTAAGTTGAGTAGAAAGGAGGACTGCCAAGGAGTTCCTTATTGGTCTTAAAGCTGCACTATCCAACATGTTTCAGTCACAAGAAATTGCGTGATAGTTACAGATGAGGAAGACCATTCGGCCCATCTTATCTTAGCCCATCTAGAAAGATCTTGCAGTTCCCACATCACAGCATTCAACTGTTTCTTAAATGATTCCAGGGTTTTCATTTCCAGTACCATTCTCAGAAGTTTATACCATGTGTTGATCACTCTGTGTGAAGAACGACCTGATACCAGTTCTAAATTTGATTTTCATGAGTTTGAACCTATGCTTCCTTGTCCTACTGTCATAGTTTGATATGAAGTAGTATTCCAGATACTATTTTATCTTCGGCCACCTTATAAAAAGGTACATATTGCTCACTGTTACAAACTGAAAAGCTCAAGTTTCTCCAGCCACTCAAGTCTTCTGATGGGATCATTCTTGTGGTGGTTCTCCTCACTGTCACCAGAGCTTCAGTACCTCCCTGTGACTTGGTAACCTTTCCTCCATCATAAGGTCAGAAATGGGGATGTTCACTGACGATTGCAGTGTTCAGTTCCATTCGCAACCCCTCAGATAATGAAGCAGTTCGTGCCCACATGCAGCAAGACCTGGACAACATCCAGGCTTGGGCTGATAAGTAGCAAGTAACATTCGTGCCAGACAATGACCATCTCCAACAAGAGAGAATCTAGCCACCTCCCCTTGACATTCAACGGCATTACTGTCACCGAATCCCCCACCATCAACATTCTGGGGGTCACCATTGACCAGAAACTTAACTGGACCAGCCACATAAACACTGGCTACAAGAGCAGGTCAGAGGCGGGTATTCTGCGGCGAGTGGCTCACCTCCTGACTCCACAAAGCCTTTCTACCATCTACAAGGCACAAGTCAGGAGTGTGATGGAATACTCTCCATTTGTCTGGATGAGTGCCGCTCCAACAACACAAGAAGCTCAACACCATCCAGGACAAAGCAGCCCGCTTGATTGGCACCCCATCCACCACCCTAAACGTTCACTCCTTCCACCACTGGCACACTGTGGCTGCAGTGTGTACCATCCACAGGATGCACTGGAGCAACTCACCAAGACTTCTTCGACAGCACCTCCCAAACCCACGACCTCCACCATCTAGAAGGACAAGGGCAGCAGGCACATGGGAACAACACACCTGCACATTCCCCTCCAAGTCACACACCATCCCAACTTGGAAATATATCGCTGTTCCTTCATCGTCACTGGGTCAAAATCCTGGAACTCCCTACCTAACAGCACTGTGGGAGAACCTTCACCACACGGACTGCAGCGGTTCAAGGCGGCGGCTCACCACCACCTTCTCAAGGGCAATTAGGGATGGGCAATAAATGCCGGCCTCGCCAGCGACGCCCACATCCAATGAATGAATAAAAAAAATGGGACTGAGCACAGTCCTCAGAGTGGCCTTATAAGAGCAGTATAGTTTAACTGTGACTTTATTTATACTGTACTATTTTGGCTGTATGATTCATTTCTGTTCTATAATGATTTGATGTGGTGTATCAAGTCTACCAAAATTGTTAAATCTATTTGGACACCATCCACAGAGTATTTATGTTGTATTATCTTCCTTCCTATGTACAGTAATTTACACTTGACTACCAATTTTAATGTGTTATTGTTCTGCTTACTTACATTTTGCATAACTGATTTTGTAGTTCCTGAGCTCCTCCTCAGACTCAACAGACCATTCTCATTTTGTATCATCTGTGAACTTGACCAGTTTGCACTGACCTTCTGAATCCAAAGTTAATTTAAATTAGAAACAGTAGGAATCCCAACACTAATCGCTAGGGCACTTAATACTCTTCTCTTCCCCCAACCCCTTCCTACAACAGAATCTTTTTAACAAGTTCCTGCTACTTCATACCCTTCAGCCAATTTCTTATCCATTCCCAGGTTTTGCTTTAGATGCCCATTGCTTTAAGCTTAAGTAGGAAACTTTAATGGGCAGCTTTAAAGCTTTTTGGAAGTCCAGGTTGTAGGGCTTTCAACAGTCCACATGAATTGTCACTTCCTTAAAAAGTCATGTTGGCCAGGCAGGATTTTCCCTGTTTAAATTTTTGGGGGCTGCTGTTTACTAGGAAATTATCTTACAGGTAATCCTCAGTTTTACGTATGATGTTTGACTCCATTATTTTACATGTTATTTATGTATGACTGATGGGTCTATTCTGCGACCTCCTTTGAAAATGGGAATACTGTTCGCAATCTACCAGGACCTCCTTAATGTTTGATTCATTCAGAACGACCATCAGCACCTCATAAATCTAATTAGTTTTTCTTCGTATTTGGGGATAAATATCTTGTATCTATGCAGATTTGTTGGTTAGCCTGTCTAGTAATCCATTTAATTAATTTCTAAATTGTTAATTCTGATTCAGTCATCACTATTTAGGGAGGGCATTTTTCTCATGTCTTCCCCACTGAATACTTGGAGGGCATAATCATTTAGTATTTTAACTGCTTTACGCTCATCATCTATTTCAGCCCTTTTAGCATCCTTTATGGTTCTCATCTCTATTAGAATTGTTTTGGTACTGTAGCTTGTTTTGTGTCTGAAGGCATGCTCTTTTCTAGGCTCCCTTGCTCCTTTTAATCATCTTTTTAATATGTGCCTGAATGATGAAACATTCAGTGATTATAATAAGTGAACATTTGAATGGAATAAACTTAATAAATATCTTAAAATAATATTTCCTAATTAAATGTAATTTCAATGCTATGCACAGTAATATGCACTTTTAGCTGGTAAACTGGAGATCAAAAATTATTTTTAAGTCTTCTGTAGAACAGACTGTTATTAAGAAAATCAAATGTGTACTCACTCACACAATACCCTCACAGTCCTAATAACATCCTGATTTTGAAAGCCAGCAGCTAGATGTACAAGTGTGATCTGGAAGCGACTTTTTTTTGCGCACACCCTCCCTTTCTTGGGGAGAAATGTTGGTATCTGCTTGGCAACCCCCAGTGTGACTGAGATTAGGAGTTCAGAATGGTGGGACTGTAAATATGGACCTTTGTCCTACGATTCATTGGTAGCATATCATCACCCTTAAATGGAACCAAGCATTCCCACGTTGACTGCATCCTCTCCAATCCTTGGGAATGTGCCCAGACTACAACTCTTAGAACATCACGAATCTTTCCCAATTCCCTTGCAGTCTTTTTTTGTGCTGCTATGAGCAGAAAGCCTCCTTGCCTTGATGGATCCGATAGGAAGTCCTAACTGTTACATTCTTGCTCTACAGATCTTCCTAGAAATTTTGACATCTGTCATCGAGCTCTGCAGATGATTGCAAAATATGTGCCCTCGTAAGTATGTCACACTGCTGTCCATATTTAATTTGTACCTTCAATGGCTAAAGTGCAACAAAGTTTATTTTAAAGAAGCTTATGTCTTTATCATTTAAAGAATTAATTAACACATATTTCTCATGCGGGTACAGTATTTAAGTAGTTTTTCATATTGACGTTCAGTACTGATTCCTTAATCTATCCAGTGCAGCCTTATCTCCACCATATTTCTAAATCAAATGGAGCAACACACATAATAATGAGGTTATTGTATCTTTCACTGTATTTCATTGTACCTGAGAATTGAGTTAAGTCATACATGATCTGGAGCAAACTGTATCCTGCTCTAGAGCACTTTTGATCTTTCATCCTCCCCGTTGTTTTTGTTCACTATCCCTCTGTGATGTCATCAATATTCAACTGTTTTAAAAAAAAATAAGTTAACAGAAAAACAAATAATATGCAATAAGTTTAAAGTTAATAATTTTTTATGACTATTTGGCTTAGAAAAAGAGTATTAATGGTGGGACTTTATTTTTTGAATAAAAATCTCTTTGAGAGGGTAGTCTGGCGATACAACCCTAAAGCATTGCATTGTCAGCCAGAGTTCATACTCCCCAGAATTGGCCAGGCCATTTAGGTGAAGGAGAGACTGTTTCCCTTTCTGCATTGTTGAAACGGATCTTAGTGGATTGATGGACTAGCGGCTGAGAACCTAGCATGTCACCCCGGCTGAGATTGGCTAACTCGGCACAGATCAGCGATCAAACCTGGAGCCTTCAAAGTATTTAAACTTTGATTTTGTAATTGAATGCGTTGGTGATGCAGCTGGCCAGTATAGTTTGTTATATATTATTACATTGTGCAATTGTCGTTTTAGGACACGTTGTTAAGATATTTTCTTTCAAGTATACTTTTTCATGTGAGGTCAGGGTGATGTCACCACAGGATTTTGCTGTACTGGTCATACTTAATTAGCATAGCAATTTGGATTTTGCTTGTGTTGCCTGAGCTGAATTTTTCAACCTTAATATTTCTGTACTTAGATTCAGCTTATAAGGGGCCAAATCCCAAGGCTGCATGCAGCATTGTTTTGTACAATAAGCTGATCGATCAACCAAATATAATAATCCAAATTATATAGGTTTGAATGCCAGAGATAAATCAACTTGTTGGTTTTATTAATATTGACAGAAAGTACAAGCAAATTATACGTCTATATACTGACTGTAGTAGGATATCCCTCTGGTCTGCCTTTAACCCTAACCAATCCAGGCGAGTTCTCAGCAGGAATACCAAAGAATTACTGAAAGTGAGCGTATTTATACACCTGATAGGCAATGTCAGATGACTTGCTCCAAACCTATCAATTCTGAGATTGTCATATAATCTTTGTGCTAAATGCTACTACACCAGTAGATGGCAATGTCGCACCGCATATGCTCCATTCTCACTGGACTGTGGGCTTTGTTTATGTAGATAAGACAATTTTGCAAGGCTATAAACATCACATTGTAGCAGAATAATAACAGCTGAAACGTTAATATGTTGGGCACAAACTAGCCATAATTCTTAAACAAACCCATTGATGCTTCTTAAATTGCATTAACTTGACAACGCCCACTTATTTAGCATTCCCTTGTGGAATTCTAACGACCTAATCTAAACCATGTGTTAGCTTCTATCGCACAGAGTACATTCTTGCAATACAAAGATATTAATGCTGACTTCTGTATTGTTAAACTATTTTTCCTATTATTATACACTGTCCTACATAAACCAGCAGCCTGAAATCAGCATCAACAAAAGGGAATGAAATATTAATTAGTAAACAAAAGTAGGGTCATTATATACAATTTCAAGCATTTACTGTCATTGTGAGAAGAGGCCAGGGAATGTTCCATTCCATTTGCACGACCGGGCCTTGCTAAGACAGATGTGTGGGAACCTGCTGATTCCACATTAAAAGATAGGCATTTCACTTAGCGTACTAACTTTGTGTGACAACTTTGGGCCAACCCCACCGCCCCCCCCCCCCCATCTTACGACTTAAGGCAGTGGGCAGGAAGGTTTCTTGCTCTTGTGCAAACGTGCTCTCTTGCTCTCCTGCTCTCCCTATCTCACTCCCTCAGACAGAGGGTGAGCTGTGCCCTAGCAGGAAGTTTCCTGCATTTTAAAAGTCTGAACAAGTTCTGCTTTGAGTAGCATAGTTGGAACAGTGAGCCTGTATTTAAAGAGTTAGGTAATTGTGTCTTTATTGTGTTCCATAATCGAGAAACGTAGGGAAATTGATCAGTTGTACTCACTGTGAAAACTGTACATTGCTTATTCATGTATTTTAAGTAAACTAAACCAGTTGATTTGAAATTGTGCATTGTCTCAACAGAGTGGTTTTCAGTCTGCAAAGGAGAGAGCTGCATATAGCTTGATTACCCCTGTTTTGTTCTTGCTTCCAAGAACTTGATGCTTTTGATTCTAAGTGTTAAAGTAATGATGCATGATTGGTAGACTGATGCAAAATATAAACACAGTATTGCTATTTAGTATCCAATCCATAGATCAATTTTTGTCATTTACAGTCCTTTGAGGCGCATTGGGACGTTTTCCTATTTTAAGGCGCTATATAAATCAAGGTGTTGTTTCCATGAGATCTCTTCAATTTCTACATTGAACTAAAACATACTTTTTCTCATTTGTCAGAACACCACAATTTTTGATGCCAATACTAGTTGAAAAATTTCCATTTGTAAACAAATCAGCCAGAACCCTGGTAAGCAAGAGTACCTTCTTTGTAATCTAATTCCAGAAAATTAATATACTTTATAATGTGGCATTTTTAGTAGGGCTGTCAATTAACTTCTGTGATTAATGGGTTAATTTTTTTGGCAATTCTTTTTTTTTAAACATGTGTTAATCGTGGAAGTTTCCCAATTGTTCCAGCACATTCTTTTCCATCCTCTCCACTTAGGTGGCTGGAAATGGCAGGAATTCACGCGTTCTAGGACAAAACAGATTAGTCTTCCGAGGTTTTTAACAGTGACAGTAAACTAGAAACTGCTGGGTAAGCAGCAGTCATCATTGTGTGTGGAATTCTACCCCTCTATCTGCACATTGTCCAACATGGATGCTAGCTCTTATGGCAATTGTAGTGTTTCTCTCAGTAATAAGCAGAAGCACAGCCTGGCTGTTGGTAGGCCAGGCCAGGCTGCTGACTCCCTTTTTAAAAAAAAAAACAAACCAGGGAAGAGAGCTTAAAAAAAAAGAAAATGAAAAAAATTACCACCGCATGTGTTTGTGAGATTTGATTGATCTGTAGCATCATGAGGTTAAAGTGGACTAACGTACAAACGGAAAGAAAGAGAAAGTTACGATAAAGCATTATGGAGAAAAGCAACAAAGGACTTGTGAATGGGAACTTTATTTTTAAAAAACGTTGTGACGATTTGTTGGATAGAAAGACAGTTGCTTGTACCTGTTAAACTGAGTTCCAGTATCACAAAAGTATATCAAGTCTGCAGTATGTGCTAAATATGCCTTCACTTCTCAAAATAAACTTTCTAGCAGTTCTTCTGCTACAGGCAACAACAATACAACAAATGAAACCGAAACTAAAAGCAAAATACTGTGGATGCTGGAAATCTGAAATAGAAACAGCAAATGAAACCAGTCAGTTTCGACAGTATACTGTGTTAGAAACTCAGCATTGCTGCAAGCCCATGAATCAAGCTAAGTTAGACAATATAACCAATGCTATTGCAAAGCGGATAGCGACTGACTGCAGACCCGCTGACGTAAGCAATGCAGGGCCAAGCAATGTTATATTAATAGCACCTTTCAATCAGTCGTACACCTTGCCTTCCAGAGGAACCATCACATCATGAATAGACAATCTGTAACAACGAAAAGACTACAAAATCAGTATTATTGAAGAATGCATCAGTTGTTGCTTTGACTGGTGATCACTAGATGTCTGTGAGCAACTTGATCTATCTTGGAATCACTGCACACCTGATTGATGCTGCTTGGACAATACAGTCTTGCGTTAACAGCAATAAGCATACTGAAGAGCGACACAATGCTGAAACATGTGCAAAGCGTTTCTTGGATGTTGTGAAAGAGTGAGAAATACAAGACAGGATGACACCAATTGGTAGGACGAGTTGTGGAAGTTAATTCTAACCTTACTGTTGTTAGATGTCTCAAGACTAGAGCCTGGCGCGCAAACTTCAGAAGCTGAAACCACCAAGAAAGAAAATGAGCCTCCTCTTAGCAGTATCTGATTCGGAGGACGAATATGAAGGAACAAAGTCAAAACACCACTTTTAAACATTAGAAAGCAGAACCAGTTATCAACATGGAGGATTGTTTTCTGGAATGGAGGTCGAAGTGTGTTGGTGGCCAAGAAAGTTTAACAAAGCTGACAAGTAAATAATTAGCAATGCCAGCAACAACGGTGCCATGCAAATAGCTTCTCTTACTTTTGGGTTGGATTGTAAATGAGAAGTGAACAGCACTATCTCCCAAAAGATGTGAACAAACTTGTATGTCTAAGCAATTGGCTAAATGGCAGAATTAGAAATGAAATTCTTTTTAGACTTGTAGGTTGCGTTGCATTTCTTTTTTGCGTATAGCTACGTAAAGCCTACCAATTTTCCTTTTTAATTTGCACTTTCGGATATGATGACTCAGAAGTTTTTGAATATCTCTTCACAAACATTTCAATTTGAGATATTCTACAAGTTTCATATAAATAAATATGAAACTATAAAGAGAGACCAACTATATGAATCCAGAAATAGGAAAACAAGGTTTTAATGCTTTTTTTTGATAATCATCAGTGTTAAAACAAACATGAAATGGATGCAGTAATTGTACCCATTAAATATGCAATTAAAACTAAGATTAACGGATTAAAATTTTTAATTGTGTGGTTAATCGCAGTTAATTTTTTTTAATTGCTTGATGGCCCTAATTTTTTGAATAGCTTTTAAATTGTTAGCAAAAGATTATAGTAACTGCAAAATGTAACTCTGGTGTTAAATATATTTGTATTTTGTTTTGGCATGGGCTGTGCTAATTAGTTGATTTGACATTTCAATAGATATAATTAGAATAAAATTTGCCTTGAAGACAATTGATTATGGGTATGATACCGAGCTGCATTCTCCTCTACACACTCATGCTCTTTTTTTCTGCGACATTGGCGTTCTTCTGACTGCCTCTTTATCTGCAGAAGATAGCCAACATTGTCACAATAGACAAACTAACTTAATTTTTTGGGGTTTTTGTTAGCTGGACAAATTAACATCAAATGTTTATTTTGAAAAATATAGTTGAAATTACTTGAGAATTCCTTTACTGTGATGTTGACTAACTAATTTATGTTGCATGAAATAAACAATGGGCCAGAAATTTGTATATTTTATTTCCTGATTTTATTTGTCAGGAATGTTATGTGCACAATTTACTGAGGATCACCGTGTATTTCCCAGTGCTGCGCCTAGAGATTTTGGAACTCGTAGTGGAAAAATTCCTAAAACTGGATGTAAGTACTCAAACTTGAAATAAAAGTCTGAAGTGATCGGTTTGTCAGGGTTGCTAAGGAACTTCATGCTTTAATTATAATTCTTAGAAGTTTTAAGACACTGCTAGAACGATGTATTTGAAAATATTTTTTTAAGAACTTATTTATTTTATTTTTTAAAAAGCCACATTTTCTCTCTGCCTATTCACACACAGGAATATTTGAAAATCACTGGATTAATATGACCAAATGAAGCTAAAGCAATAAGAGTGTAATATTTGTGTCATGTTTACTCAAGGTCTAATGTACAATTACCACTAACCCAGTGAAGACTCTGGTACCGAAAATATTAATGTTACTTCATTGGCAGAGGTCAGCTGCATTTTATTCACCGGAAGATACTCATTTTTTTCCAATTCAATATTTGTCTGATATCCATTACGTAGTTTACATTGGCGATAAAGCAAATCGCAACCAAAATAAATTGGTAATGTGGAGACATTGGACAGGCCCTAAAGGATATAATGAATTACATACCAAGGCAGCCTAAAACGTACATTTATTCAGTACCAAATATTTCTCGGATTGTTGGTAGGTATAATATTGGTTCCGTTATTCTTCAGGTGAGTGCCCCACGTAATGACATTGAAGATGCAGAAGAAACTGCTGAGGCTAACAATGGATTGCCTACATGTGCAGAGGAAGGCCTCTTTGATATGGTAAATATTTTGAAAAATTGTTTCAGCCCTTGCACTTTGTGAAAGTTCTGTGTAATTTGAATGCAAGAAATTAAGGTATTCTGGGGAGTATCTCACTTCTGCCATGAACGTAAATATATCTACATAGGTCCAGGTTCCCTGTAGCATGCATGCTACAGTCCTAGCAAATAACCTATATTCTCCCACTGTTATTAGTCTGGGCAATGAATAAAGTCATTTCCTCATTCACTTTCATATTGCTACCGCCCCATACCTTTACATTGACGTGGGGCTATCAAAAGCTTTGTTAAACTCAATTAGAGGTAATGGTGAGCAATTTCAAAATGCTAATTTAATGGGGCAAAATTAGCATCTGATAAGCCATAGAAATATGAATTGTGAAATGGTATAGATTATCTTTCTACATTTTGTCAGTATGGTGGATTTTAAGATTGGGTGTGTACAACACAGTTGATTTGATTTCAAACTTTCCTGTCACCTGAAGTTTTATACTGTAAAGTTTCATCAGTAGAATATATCCATAACAGTACAGTTAAAGTATGTATCACTTCTAGCATAGTTTATCACTTGCAATAGGAAGGTGCCTGTGAGAGGCTGGGTATTCTGCGGCGAGTGACTCACCTCCTGACTCCCCAAAGCCTTTCCACCATCTACAAGGCACAAGTCAGGAGTGTGATGGAATACTCTCCACTTGCCTGGATGAATGCAGCTCCAACAACACTCAAGAAGCTCGACACCATCCAGGAACAAGCAGCCCGCTTTGGCACCCCATCTACCACCTTAAACATTCACTCCCTTCACCACCGGTGCACCATGGCTGCAGTGTGTACCATCCACAGGATACACTGCAGCAACACGCCAAGGCTTCTTCGACAGCACCTCCCAAACCCGCGACCTCTACCACCTAGAAGGACAAGGGCAGCAGGCACATGGGAACAACACCACCTGTACGTTCCCCTCAAGTCACACGCCATCCCGACTTGGAAATATATCACCGTTCCTTCATCGTTGCTGGGTCAAAATCCTGGAACTCCCTATCTAACAGCACTGTAGGAGAACCTTCACCACACGGACTGCAGCGGTTCAAGATGGCGGCTCACCACCACCTTCTCAAGGGCAATTAGGGATGGGCAATAAATGCTGGCCTTGCCAGCGACGCCCACATCCCATGAACGAATAAAAAAAAGACACACCAGTTTGAACAAATAATATGAACTATGCCTGGAGCTGGGCATATGCTTGCCTTTGCTATCGGCCCAGCACTGTTCAACTCCTTGCCTTGCACCCCATCGCTACCATTGGGTTGGCAGACCCAGTTGGAAAAAAGTGATGAAAACCATCTTTGCATGCCAGCTACTACCTGACATTACGAGAAGAATGGTTCCCGAGTGATAACTTTCCTTTTCCTCTCCCTGTGCAGCACTCTCGATGATGATTGCTCCTTATTACTTGGCTGACTGGAGTACTTTTGGTAATTGTGTGATGTCCTTTAACTATACACAATGAATTTATAGTGGTCTGTTCACAGAGTGATGTCAGTGGGTTAAAGCACAAATGAATGTACTTAACCTGAAAACCCATTGTACGAAAAGGATTATATAATGACTGAAACATAAATCTGCCTCGCAGGATGTCAACATAATTTTTCTTTTAAAATCACTTTATACCACACATTTGAAAAGCATTTTTATCCTAACCAACTTGATGTGATAAGGACTGTTACGATGATAAGGCAAGCTGATCTGGTTTTCACTATCTACAAACCCTAACTTCAGAGGGGCCCCAAGAAAGCATTATTTCCTTCCTTTATCTCTAAAAAGATCAAGGTTACCTTCACTGGCCTGGATTCTCACCACAACCAGCTTTCTGAATGGAGGGTTTTTCCCCTAAGACTGAGGTGAACATGTACTTTTTAGGGCTTGTGTAGAATGATTATCATATTTAATAAGGACTTTAATGGCATCTTTGCCCAGCTATAGATAGTAAATGTAACAAAGCTTTCAATCTGCAGGAAGTATGTGAGTAATCTGTTGTAAATAGCAAATGGTAAGATTTAGATTAATTTTCTGCTAAAATGATAACGTTTTTGGGGGGAGAAAAGGAAAAAAGGAAAATTTTGGTGTTTTTCTTTCCTCGTGGCCTGCTGATTTTTGTGTTTTCCCTCTACAGGATGAGGATGAAGGGAAGCAGAACGTCCATTTGGAACTGCCAAATGATGATGTGATGGCCCATCCAGTGGCTGAACGATTGGATATTCTGATGTCTGTTTTGCTGGCTTACATAAAGGATGTTTGTTATGTCAATGGTACTAACAATAACAACTTGTACATAGCCTTCAAAGTAATAAATATCCCAAGGTGTTTCACAAAAGAGATCATGCAATGTGCAGTACTAGAAGAATTAGAATTGACCAAATGCATGGTCAAAAAGAGAAGTATCAAGGCAAAAAGATTTAGATGATGCCATTAATGAATTTGATTACGACTGACTTGACACGGTGGGCAGGTGGAAACTGGATAGAAGGGATTTGAGAAAATAATTTTTTGGAGAGCTGTACAGATGATTGGACGCTGACAACACATTCAAGGACATTGGAGAGGAAAGGGATTAGTTATGGGATGGTAGTTGAAAAGGACAGAGGATCAAGGTCATATTTTTGAGGAGAGAGTGATCAGTGGTTTTGAAGGGGAGAGGACTGATGCATGACCTAGGAGTCATTTATAATGTTAGCGACCATAAAAATTGTTCAATTTTGAACAGTTACTGCATTTGGTTATCTATTTAGCTCTTACCGTCTGCTGACCTGCTGCATTTGAAATCTAAATTTTAAAAAAGGTCACTTGATATTTGTGTTAGTATTCTAAAAATGATGAGATGGTGGTGGGTGTTTTGCAGGATCTGACAAAGGAACATTTTAATCATGGGCTTTTAAGACAGATTATTTTAGAAGTTCTTGGTGCAGTGGACTTTGGAGCATTGGCTATCTTAGTCCTTTCGAGTTCCTCATCTTGGCTGTACTGTTGTGGGGAGGAGGGAGGAAAAATTGGAATAGACAATCACTTAACAGTTCATTTTTTTATCATAGAGTCATAGAGTTATACAGCACGGATAGAGGCCCTTCGGCCCATCGTGTCCGCGCCGGCCATCAGCCCTGTCTACTCTAATCCCATATTCCAGCATTTGGTCCGTAGCCTTGTATGCTATGGCATTTCAAGTGCTCATCCAAATGCTTCTTGAATGTTGAGGGTTCCTGCCTCCACAACCCTTTCAGACAGTGAGTTCCAGACTCCAACCACCCTCTGGGTGAAAAAGTTCTTTCTCAAATCCCCTCTAAACCTCCCGCCTTTTACCTTGAATCTATGTCCCCTTGTTATAGAACCCTCAACGAAGGGAAAAAGCTCCTTAGTATCCATCCTATCTGTGCCCCTCATAATTTTGTACACACTTGTGCATAAAAATTATTTCAAATGTGAGAAAACAGACTAGGAAAATAAGGTTGTATTTATAAAGCACCGTATCACATTTTCAAAATATCTCAAAAGCCTCATACACTGAATGCTTTTTGCAGCACAATGTCTGTTATGTCGGCAAACTTTAAGGCTAAATCCTTGCATTAGCCCAGCCAAGTCCTAGCTGGGCTGTATGTAAGACCTCACTGTGGAAACACAAGTTGATCGAACAAAGCAAATATACATCTTAAAAAAAAAAGAGTCCAACCTCACAGGTGAGAGTCAGCAGGTGAGAGAAAGAACAGTGGGTTTAGGAGGGAGGCAACTTGCATGTGATGGCAAACTGCTCAAAGAATGAGGAAGACCATATCAAAGGTAGATAATGCAATATTTTTCCTCTTTTGTTCATCTACCGCATACAAGTGAGTTATATTACGATAATACACAGGATTCAAAGTTGTTAAACATCTCCTTTAAATACCAACATGTTGAGTCTGTGTTGAGATATATTTCTGCAATAAATATTTAGTTTACTTGGATGTGTAAATCAATTACTTTCTCTTCTGTAGGTGAGTTGGAGCTGACCAGGACAAAAGACTTATACCGTGACTTGATAGTAGCGTTTGATAAACTGGTTCTACGCACTCATGCTTCTTGTCATGTCCAGTACTTCATGTTCTATATCTGCAGTTTCAAGTTGGTGAGTGTCAGATTATTTCATGTATGGATGATTTTGGTAACAATATAGAAACAAAAAGAGTAATAGCCAGTGTGTTAGTGAAGGGACGGTATAGATTTTACAAGGAAAATTTTTAATTTTGTAAGGGATCTTGCATCCCTTTTTAAAAAAAAAATTGTGTTTTTATTTGCCTAGTGTCGAGGTAAATGTAGCAAGACCCTAGGATCGAACAGAGGACTTTTGCCACTGTATTCTGGCTAATTGAAACACACCACATTCCACCTCGTGACCGCGTCTTCAGTACGCAGTTGAATATATACTATCAGACTGGGGCTCCAGCTATAAACCAACAAACACGTTTATTTAATATTTAACTCGGTAAATAATAGCATTCAATACAAAAAGCATATTTATATTAGTCTTACAGTAGTCATAATCTTTACCAATCAACAAAGATGCTTCTTTTGCGCTACCTTTTGAAACAGTCACTGAATTATTAAGTGATGAAGTGCTACCGTAGAGCCAGATCACCTTAGTCTCTCCATAATTGCTGAGCTGATACCATGCAGCCTACTTTAAACCCACATCTGGAAGCTGCTGGCCACAGAGCGGTCCGTCAAAGAGAGGTACAAAGAATCATTGGTCCCGCTCTCCTTGGAGACTTGATCCACATCTTTACCCCAGGATATCAGTCATTTTGGAATTGAATCAGATATCTTCATCTGTCAAATATTTTGAATGACCGGCTAGATGGGTTCCCATCCAAGTACAATGGTAGCTATTATACCTATATACCAAAGACTTCCATATGTCTCTGCCTTGCCCTGTGGTGCGAATATTAGGTGGTCTGTAATGTCAATTCCCTCCAGCTTACAGTATGCAGTTGCAATAACTAATTTTAACCTTGTGTGTGTATTGTGCCCAGCAGTACAGAATCCAAAATGCTGATCTAATCCAGGCAAAAAGGCTTTATTTTTTGTCACAAATGAGGACGTCTACCAATGGAGATGACAATGAATGATGGATATTATTAGAACCTTATGGAAAGAGAAAAGGCTTTATGGCCCATTCAGCTTGGTACTTAAAACAGAGCAGTACAATTTGCAGTGTTGAGTCCTACTCGCCTTGTTCCATCTCCAGAGGAAAATGAATCCCCATAGGTAAAGCTTCCAAGCAGAAATAGTTCCCTAATAAGTCTTGTGAAAGTTCAGGATATCAATCTAACATTGGAATCCCGATCCATGAACTTTCACCAGCTGCCCTACAAATACCAGCGTTAAAGATAGAGCAAATCTGAATGATTTAAGCCAGAACATTTCTCTGGGGAATAAAATGCTTATGCAGTTAGTTTTCCCTCTGCAATTTTTCAGGGACTGGCAGAGGCTTTCCTAGAACACCTTTGGAAGATGATGCAGAATCCAAATAATCCTGTGGTAATAAGACAAGCAGCTGCAGGCTACATTGGAAGTTTTCTGGCCAGGGCAACATATATTCCTGTGGTGTAAGTAATCAGCAGGTTCCATGGCTTTGTATTATAAATTGATTATTTTTTATCTTGTATGTAATTTCTGGCGTTTAAACGATGAGCGCTGTTGTTAGATGACTGCAGAGATTTTAAATCATATTGTGACTGCCTTAAAGTCACTTACATAGGAATCCTTTTACACATGAATACCAGATAGAAAACCACTACTTGTGTACTTTGTACTGTTGGTTGATGAGGATTGTGAGGCACCATTGTAAAAGATGTTGCTGGGGTGACTTATCCCTGTAAAGGTGCACAGTTTCCACACAGTGTATTATACATCTTATAAGTAATTTGTATTTGCAGTGGTCAGGTTTTTCCCCTTCCTCAAGTTCCTCCTGCGACGTGTAGCATTCTGACCCCTGTACAGTTCTGTAGCAATGCCCAACCCACATGATATATTACTTAGAATAAGTGGAGAGAATGGAGATGAATCAAAGAATAAGGAAGGTGAATATCTGAACGAGAAAGTGACACAATTGATGACTGTACATTTGAATTAAATGGAGTGAATGCCCAAGAATTGACTTCTTAGAATCTCTTATGTACTGATAAACTAATTCACTGAGTTAAGATTTCATTCCCTTGACTAGAACTGTGAAGGCTTGTTTGGATCTGCTGGTCCCCTGGTTACACCACTACATTGACAGCCAGGATGCCGGATCAAAAGCTTACTGTGATGTGGCTCTCCACGGGTCATTCTACTCTGCTTGCCAAGCTGTGTTTTACATCTTCATATTCCGTTACAAGCAATTACTGGATGGAAATCTGAGGAAAGGTGATTGAATGATTAAGCTTTGTATTAAATTTGCTAACTTTTTAAAATGGAAGCTATTGTGGAATTTTAAAAATCCACATTTTTCACAACTCCACAAAATGTAAAATATGTTTAGTATAATGAAGTGGCAGGATGTTCTAGCATAGCCGAGCACTGTGCACCACAGTGGTATTATGCAGATTTGCACCTGCAAGTTCCCAGATGGTTAGTTCATCTCAGTCATGTTGCTGGGAGGGGAAAGTTACTTTGTGAAGGTCAGACATTCTGTCTCCTCTCTCTGCTACCACCACATTACGGTAAGGGATGGGAATCAGAATTTACTACTGCTCTTTCAGAGGTGGCTATAGAACAGCACTGGTGGAGACCTGGTGAGGGACTACAGCCCATTGCCTTGCCTGGGAATGGCCGTGGTATAGGGGACACACAGGAGAGGAAATGAGGAATAAAAACGAAAATATAAAATATATCATAAACTAACCAGGTGGGTGGTAAGTCTGTTGGTGCCCTAAAATGCGCTGGAATTCCCGCTCTAAACCTCTTTACCTCTCCTCCTTTAAGACGCTCCTTAAAACCTAACTCTTTGACCAAGCTTTTGGTCGCCTGCTCTACTATCTTGTGGCTTGGTGTCAAATTTTGTTTGATAACGTTCCTGTGAAGTGCCTTGGGACGTTTTACTATATTAAAGGTGTTAAACAAATGCAAGTTGTTGTTGTTGCTATAGATAAGTAGCACACAGGATTGCATACAACAGAACCAAATCAGGGAAGTCAGAGAGTTGGTCTACACAGGCTTTTCTTGCATACCTCTCAGTGGATGGTTGCAGTGTGACGTTGGTAGAGGCCCGAGAATGGCAGTAATAAAAGCATAAAGAACTTGAAAAGTATGATACTTTGGAATTTTCTTTTTACTCTAGTTTCTGTTGAAGGCTTTTTAAGTTGGTGTCATTTATTTTGGAATGTACAGTGAATTTTAAAATAGCTTTCAAAAAATATTAAGTAGAATTGAATTTGCTTTGTCTAGTTTTATCATTTGTCTTACTGTACAGGTTTGACATACTTGCAGAGTCTAAATTTTGAACGTATGGTAATGTGCCAACTGAACCCTCTCAAAGTCTGTTTACCTTCTGTCATCAACTTGTTTGCCTCTATTACGAGGTGAGTATTATTTTGTTGGTAATACATAACCTTGGGCCTAAGTACAAAGACTGTTTGACATTGCACTCCATATTTGAATGTTTTGAATCTTGTAATGTGTTACAGTATTTTTAGATATGTTCCAGCAAAGTTCTAAAAATGTCAAAAGCCTTGAAAACATCTTTTAATGTAACACTTTGAATTATTAAAATGAACCAATTTCTAGACTAGATTTGTTTATCACTAGTTAAATTTGCAATATGTATATTGTGAACAGTTTAAAGGTAATTATAATTTCAGTGTTGTACATTTAAAAATCTACACACAGGATGGAACTGTCCAAGGGTCTGCACCACTGGCAGGGCCTCATGCATTAGAGGCCTTATTGGAAAATTTGGGTGCAATGACCATAATTTTCCTTCTATTAATGTCAATGGTTGGAAAATTTCAGGCAGCGTAGCCACAATTTTCCAATATGTTGCCCGTTTTGTGTGAAGCCCTCCTGACAATGTGGAGTCTCAAAGTTCCACCCTAGAGTGCTAGAAATGTTCATATTGTAAAATCTATACTTTTTAGATGAAACTGGGTTACAGAAATCCATCCAGCTTTTATTTTATCTAGCTGTAATTGATGACTGAGATTTAATTGTGACTTGGAGTACTATAGGTGACATTTGAAAGAAGCATGAATTTATAGGTGTCTTCTCATTGTTATTAAACAGTAATTCTTAATGCATTGTTGAAAATGTGGATATTCTGTTATAAAATGAAAAACATTACTGTTCCATGAAGATTTCTTGAGGAACTTGATTGCAGAAAACATGCTTTAGTAATAAAAAGTATCTCATGCATTAGTTTGATTTTTATAATCTGCTAAACACCAAATAACAAAAGTTACATAAAGGCAGATAAACATAGGCATACTTAGAGATCATCATGATCTAACTATAGTAATAATTTTATTTTTTTATAGGAAGTATCAATTAGTTTTCTGCTACACAATTATTGAACGAAACAATCGACAACTCCTACCAATTGTTAGGAGCAGCACTGGAGGTGACTCGGTGCAGATTTGCACTAATCCACTTGATTGCTTCTTTCCCTTTGATCCTTATATTCTTAAAAGGTTTGTGTACGGCAGTGTTTGATATTAAAGAACAGCTGGCTTGTTCTGTTGTGAGATTTTGCTTTTTGAATCTAGTCCGTTAGATTTCACTTTTAATACATTTCTATTACATTAAACTTTTTAAATCTAGATTTTGGTGTGCTACAGTTCCTTTATCTCTGGTTAAAAGTATAGCTATTCTCAGCACTATTTTGTAGTGACTGAAGACAATATTGGCAGCATATGCACTGGTGAAATGGGTACACTGTTAATCTTTTGGGTGAGGTGTACTCGAGTGCGACTAATTACTGAAAACACAGTGATTCATTGAGAGATTATTTGGGCACAGATCATAATCTGTTTTTCTGACAGATCGAAGAAGATGTTTGATGGTATTTATCGGGTTTGGGAGGATTTGAGCCTTCAGGATGTTCAGGCTCCACAGAAAGTCATGAAACAGGTGGGCACTGCATATTATTCTAACAAGATTTTTTTTATCACTATGTAGTAAATGGAAAATGAGTCGGTGAGATTTTTCTGGTTTTGGTACCGCAGGTAACTTTGACTTGTTCTCATTTAGGGTGATTCATATGCCCTTTTTGTAAAGAGAAATAGCGATCTGCTGTTACTATTTTTGTATGGGGAAATTTTTCTATAACAGATTTGTCCATGCGGACAAAGGGAGGCTGACGACATATCCAGTGTGCAATACTTATGAAGCAGGTTAACAGCTATTTAAATGGTGATAACAGTGAAAAGACTGCCAATTCAGCCGGTTACTATGCAAAACTTGTAGCTAGAGCTCTATTCATAGATGTAATTTCCAACCTATAGCACTGGAAATACAGTGAGCAGAAGGTAAAACACAAGAATTAGTAAAATTTCCCGACAGACTTTCAGTATTAAATATTGCAAGAACTGGATGATAAGTTATTACAGTAGAAACTCAATAACATGTTCCCATTTATAAATACTCCATGGTCATGGCATGTTTGTGTACTTGTGATGTCATTAGCAAATCTCCTGCTCATCCTTTCATCCCTGATGCAATTTTAAACTGTTTAAAGTGCTAATGAAAAAGTATAAGTTAGCATAAGCCATAACCTCTTGTCACAGTGGATACAAGGAAGATGATGTAAGGAAAGAAACAAGGAAAATAGCTTTCCACACCCACTGTCTTCTCCATTTAGGGGTTCCTTTGAACACCCCATAGGGCATGTTAAAGAAAATATCCATTATTATTGAATAGAAACACTAGTATCAGTGCATTGCTAAGGGTTCTTGTGCGTAAATGTCTGCAGTAATGACTGCTAATGAGCTGGAATTTCATTTATGTTTCTGAGGAGAACCCATTGTTGAGTCCGAATAGGCAAGCACTAAAGTGGTTAACACTTTTTAAAAGAAAATTTTTGATACTGCTAAAGACACGTTTCATTACATCTAATTTTTTTGGTGCTTTTCCATGTGGCTTTCTATGCTGTTTACATTTTTTTCTCTCATTACATTTAGCTCTGTGGAGAAATTGGGTACAAATGTATCTAATCCATACAGCTGCCTTTAGTTAGAAGGGCAGGTTGCTAACTTATCAGCTACCATCAATGCCACTGTGAGATCATAATGAGTCAACAAGTGGTTTTTGAAGTGAAACACTTTGCTGTTCCAAAATTCTATTCATTTGAAGATTGACTAGGCTCCTGACTATTGTGACAGGCAGATCTGAGTGATACAAGCATTGGACTTGAACTCAGTTGTGCTTGGTTGGTAAGCCACTGTTGTAACTGCTAGGAAACTGGATAGTATTGGTTAGACTTCAAAATACTTAATGATGCTCCTTCTACATCAATTTTTAGGATACAGCCGAAGATGAAGAGGATGATTTCTTAAAAGGAGAGACACTGCAAAATGAGACTGGGATCACGCCGAGCTCTTTTGAGTCCCACATGCAAAGTCCAAGCAGTGTAGGCTCTCCACCTATTACGTTTCCACTGCGTCACTTTTGAACTTCATTGTAAATCAGATAAATGTACAAATTTTCAGAGGACATATGTGTTTTTTTTTAAAGTTGCTTTCCATTTGTATGATAGGCACTACTAGCATAATGTGTTAAAATGGAGAAGAAAATCCTACAGCAGACTGTTCAGGAGCATTGTAAACTGAAGTTAACTTTTGTCTGGACTTTTTTTCCTTCGACTCGCTGAGCTCCTTTGTCTAATTGATTCATCTGTTGTGTAAATATTTTTGTATATTTGTATATATATAGTAATTTGTAAATCTTAACATTTACTATGCTTTTTGTTTTAACTGATTTGTCATCAGTTGCTTTTTAAAGTATCTTCTTTGGTTCCAAACTCGTTTCATCCCCATTTCATCCCCCTGGTGAAACCAATGGTCACGATTTCCAAATCAGTGGTACCGAAATTGTAACCCAAAGCACTGATTTTTTTCTTATGTCTGGATTATTAAAGGTATGTTTCATATTCTTTTCACTACTTGTTTTTATGGGAAGGAGGAATATTTTTACATTTGATGCAGGCAACTGATGTTAATCTCCAGATTGCTCTCGTTTTCTGTTTCTGTTCCCCTTGATGGCTTTGGTTACTTTTCTTTTAAATTTGCCTTCATTACAGGTTTAAAAAAAAAGAAAACTTTGAATGCTGGAAATCTGTAATAAGATCAAAATGCTGAAAGTGAACAGCTTGATCAGTATCTAGAACATAAGAACATAAGAAATAGGAGCAGGTGTAGGCCATACGGCCCCTCGAGCCTGCTTCGCCATTCAACGAGATCATGGCTGATCTTTGACCTCAACTCACTTTCCCGTCCGATCCCGATCCCCATATCCCTTGATTCCCCTAGAGTCCAAAAATATATCCATCTCAGCTTTGAATATAATCAACGATTCAGCATCCACAGCCCTTTGGGGTAGAGAATTCCAAAGATTCACAACCCTCCGCGTGAAGAAATTCCTCCTCATCTCAGTCTTGACTGGCTGATCCCTTAACCTGCGACTAGCTCCCTAGTTCTAGTCTCTCTAGCCTGGGGAATCAATTTCTCAGCATCCACCCTGTCAAGCCCCCTCAGAATCTTATGTTTCAATGTGATCACCTCACATTCTTGTAAATTCGAGAAAGTATAGGCCCATTCTACTCAACCTCTCTTCATAGGATAACCCTCTTATCCCAGGAATTAATCTAGTGAACCTTCGTTGTACCGCCTCCAAGGCAAGTATAACCTTCCTTACATAAGGAGAACAAAACTGTATGCAGTACTCCAGGTGAGGTCTCACTAAAGCCCTGTACAAACGTAGTAAGACGTCCTTACTCTTGTACTCCAACCCCCTTGCAATAAAGGCCAACATGCCATTTGCTTTCCTAATTGCCTGCTGTACCTGCATACTAACTTTGTGTTTCTTGTACGAGGGCACCCACTTCTCTCTGAACACCAACATTTAATAGCTTCTCACCATTTAAACAATATTCTGTTTTTCTAATCTTCCTACCAAAGTGAATAATTTCACATTTCCCCACATTATACTCCATCTGCCACCTTCTTGCCCACTCGCTTAATCTGTCTATATCCCTTTGCAGACTCTTTATGTCCTCCTTACAGCTTACTTTCCCACCTAGCTTTGTATCGTCAGCAAACTTGGATACCTTACACTGGTCCCTTCATCTAAGTCATTAATATAGATTGTAAATAGCTGAGGCCCAAGCATGATCCTTGCAGCACCCCAGTAGTTACAGACTGCCAAACTGAGAGTGACCTGTTTATCCTTACTCTGTTTTCTGTCCTTTAGCCAATCCTCTGTCCATGCTAATATATTACCCCCACCCCATGAGCCCTTACATTATATAACAACCTTTTATGTGGCACCTTATTGAATGCCTTTTGAAAATCCAAATATACTACATCCACTGGTTCCCCTTTATCTACCCTGCTGGTTACATTCTCAAAAAACTCTCATAAATCTGTCAAACACGATTTCCTTTTCATAAAACCGTGTTGACTCTGCCTAATCATATGATTTTCTAAATGCCCTGTTGCCACTTCCTTAATGGATTCCTGATGTGGAGATGCCGGTGATGGACTGGGGTTGACAATTGTAAACAATTTTACAACACCAAGTTATAGTCCAGCAATTTTATTTTAAATTCACAAGCTTTCAGAGACTTGCTCCTTCCTCAGGTAAAACATTTACCTGAGGAAGGAGCAAGTCTCCGAAAGCTTGTGAATTTAAAATAAAATTGCTGGACTATAACTTAATGGATTCCAGCATTTTCCCAACTACCGATGTCAAGTTAACTGGCCTGTAGTACCCTGTTTTCTGTCTCCCTCCCTTCTTGAATAGCGGGGTAACATTTGCTACCTTCCAGTCCACTGGGACCATTTCAGAATCTAGAGAATTTTGGAAGATCGTAATGAATGCATCCACTATATCTGCAGCCACCTCTTTTAGAACCGTAGGATGTAGGCCATCAGGTCCAGGAGATTTGTCGGCTTTTGGTCCCATTAGTTTCTCCGGTACTTTTCTCTAGTGATGTTAATTGCTGCAAGTTCCTCACTCTCATTTACCCTTTGGTTCCCTACTATTTTTGGTATGCTTTATGTGTCTTCTACTGTGAAGACAGATACAATATATTTGTTTAACGAATCTGCATTTCCTGATTTCCCCATTATAATTTCTCTTGTCTCAGTCTCTAAGGGACCAACGTTTACTTTTGCTGCTACTCTTCCTTTTTACATGTAGAAGCTCTTACAATCTGTTTTTATATTTCTTGCTAGTTTACTTTCATATTCTATTTTCTCCCTTTTTTTATAAATTTTTCGGTTGTCCTTTGGTTTCTAAAACTCTTCCAATCCCTAGGTTTAATACTCTTGGCAACATTATAGACCTCTTCTTTTAATGTAATTCTCTCCTTAACTTCTTTAGTAAGCCGCGGGTGGATCACTTTTCCCGTAGAGTCTTTATTTCTCAATGGAATGTATATTTGTTGAGAATATTGAAATATTGCTTTAAATGTTTGCCATTGCTTTTCAACTGTCAAACCCTTTAATTTCCCAATCTACCTTTAATAACTTGCCCCTCATACCTATGTAATTGGCTTTATTTAAGTTTAAGATTCTAGTTTCTGACTTAAGTATGTCACTCTCAAACTCAATGTGAAATTGTATCATATTATGATCACTCTTCCCCAGAGGTTCTTTTACTGTGAGATTACTAATTAACCCTATCTCATTACATAATGCAAGATTGAAAACAGCCTGTTCCCTGGTTGGTTCCATGATGTATTGCTCGAGGAAACCGTCTCGAATACATTCCATGTACTTGTCTTCCAAACTACCCTTGCCAATTTGATTTGCCCAGTCTATATGCAGATTAAAGTCCCCCATGATGATTGCATTTCCTTTGTTACAAGCTCCTATTATATCATGATTAATACTCTGTCCAATGGTCTAGCTACTATTAGAGGGCCTATAAACTACTCCCAACAATGTTTTCTGCCCCTTGTTATTTCTAATTTACACCCATATTGATTCTACTTCCTGATCTTCCGAGCCAAGATCCTTTCTCACCACTGTCCTTATATCATATTATTAGAGCTACACCCCCCTCCTTTTCCATTCTGCCTGTCTTTTCTAAATGTCATGTACCCTGGAATATTTAGTTCCCAACCTTGGTCATCTTGCAATCATGTCTCTGTAATGGCTGTCAGGTCAAACCCATTTATCTGTATTTGTGTAATTAATTCATCTATCTTGTTACGAATGCTCCGTGCATTCAGATAAAGAGCCTTTAATTTTGACTTTTTACTTTTTTTCCTGCTTTGACCTTGTTGCATTATTATTGGTAAACTCTCCCTTCGTGCCACACTTTGCTTATCTTTACCCAAGTCACTACACTGTTCTATTGTTTTAACTTTTTTCATTAGATTTCTAAATTTCCCCTTACCTGACGCCCCACTTGCCCACCCTTTTTAGTTTAAAGCCCTGTCTACAGCCCTAGTTATTCGATTCGCCAGGAAGCTGGTCCCAGCCTGATTTAAGTGGAGCCTATCCCGTCGGAACAGCTCCCTCTTTCCCCAGTTCTGGCGCCAGTGCCCCATGAATCAATACCCGTTCCTCCCACACTACTCTTTGAGCCACGTATTTAACTCTCTGATCTGTTTGTCCCTATACCAATTTGCATGTGGCTCAGGTAGTAATCCAGAGATTATTAGAGGTTCAGCTTATTAATTTGTCCCTAGTTCCTCAAACTGTCTCCGCAGAACCTCATTCTTGGTTCTACCTGTGTCGTTGGTTCCTACATGAACCACGACAACTGGATCCTCCCCCTCATGCTCCAAGTTCTTTTCCGGTCGTGAGGAGATGTCCTTAACCCTGGCACTGGGCAGGGTTAAGGACCCTGAAAGCATCTGAAAAAGACTGGTTAACTTCTGGGATGAAACTGTTTGTCAGGCTAATTTTCAGATGCAGTTCATTTCCAGAATTTTCTGTTTTTAGCTCTGAATCTTTGTCACAAGTACTCGAATGTTTTTCTTTTGTAATCCGGACCTAAATATAGCAGATACCAGAACTGAAAGTAGAGGAATATTTGATGCCTGGTTAAAAATGTGATTATTTTTACCTGGCTTCAAAGTGCAGCCATTGCTTCAACCAAGATGTTTTCAGTGTATGGCAGGTTGTTTGGTGTCTAATGAGGGGGAGGGGGTGGGGTGGAGGAAGGATGAGTCACATTTGACCGTGGTGCAGCATTGGAACTGTACTTGGTAGCTTGCACGCCTTTCTTTTCAGCCATATTCTAGAGTGCTTGTTACAAAGAAAGGATGTTAATGAAATATATATTTGTTTTTTTAAGCAAAATGTGTAAATCCTTTATGTGAAATATTTGGATGTCAAAGCAATTCTGGCCTTATGGTTTGCACCATGGTTCAAGATATTATATCCTGGGCATCCTATGGTCATTTAATGCAGTGCAGATACTGATTTAGCAAAAATTCTTCAGTTTTCAATGGTTTCTTTTAATTTCTAAATCATCTGATAAAGTTTTTGCATTGTACCAAATACAAGTGTCTATTTGAGTATTAGCTTGTTTATGGTCTGCAATATACATTATCCTGTGCCTTTGGTACTTTTGCTCAAATGTTTGAATCTATTTTGTTTTGGGGTTGAATGTGTACTTATGGTATTGCATCCAAATTATCCAGCCATCTGCTATTTTCTATATAATCTTCACTTACAAGGTTCGTGTCCTGAAAGGTACAGGTAGAATTATAATTCTTTAAAGCTACTGTATGCTGATGTTAGTATGCTTTGGGAATTGTGATAAGTAATTGATACAAGGAGATGATCAAATAAATAAATTTACTTTTATTTATACTTTTATACCATTTCAGCACTCTGGTTTTGTACAAGTTGAAGACTTTGTGCGTGTTTTAAAAAGTAATTTTAATTTTCAAGCATTAAAGCAATCAGTGGAAGCTTATATTTTACTAAAATTTCGTCAAGTCCTGAGATTGCTTTAGTGAAAGAATATACTAATTGCAAGTTACTAGCTGTCTGCTGAAAAAGCCTGATTTAATGTAGGAATAATTTGATTGAGAATCACCTATTATTTGACGTGTAGTAAAGCTTAAAGTGGCCTAGCAATTGTCTTGCATAAACCAATTCAATTTTTAAAAAAAACTGCCCCAAGTTATGGTTGACGTGAGTATATGAACATAACGAAAAAGGATAGGCGAAGACCAACAGTTCCATTGAGCCTGTCCGATGTTGTGGTGGTGGAATGTCTGCACACCCATCACCCTCCCCAAACTTAGGCCAATTTAGGAAAAACCTCCGGGAAATTTCTCTCCGACCCCCAAAGACAATCAAACATGTTCCAGGAGACTATGGTGATTGGGAAACACATCCTCCAACACTCCCACCTACCTTCTATATGCAATTTAGTGAAGTACTAGAAAGATTTACTATTAACACACTTAGAAGATCTCAAGGACTTTATATAGCAACCAATGTGTAAACGATCACTCCATTATACTAAGGTGATTACACTCGAAAGGTTCGGAATCATTGATTATAGTAATATTTAAAAGATACCTGAATTAACAAAATCTGAATCACTAAGTAATAAACTTGATTTGGAATCGGACAAATACTTGAAGGGAAAAAATTTGCAGGGCTACGGGGAAAGAGCGGGGGAATGGGACTAACTGGATTGCTCTTACAAAGAGCCGGCACTTGCACTGCCGAATGGCCTCCTGTGCTGTAACTCTTTTATGATTCTATAAGAGTTACATCGCAGCATTATAACGGTAACATTTAGTTCCAAGATTACAGAACTTACTTGTCGGAAATTGCTGTTCAAACAGCATTGGTAAGCTTTTAGGTTATTACCAAGTCATGACATCTTTCACGAGATAGCAGCTCAGTCTCTTGAAGTGCTGACTTAAGATTCCTGGAGACTGTCACGTAATCTTTAGTCTTTTCAGTGCAATCTTAAAGAATGAATTTGCATTTATATAGTGCCTTTCATTTCCTCAGGATGTCTCAAAGTGCTTCATGGCCAATTAATTGTTACTGTATTTACTACTTTTGAAGTAGCTTTTCCCCCATTGAATGATAAAGTGGAGCGTGTCAAACCCAAAATAATAGGAATTCCCTGGGATTAAATACAAAACTTTGAATGTTACTTGATTACAATCAAAAAGGAAGATTCTTTCTCATCTCTAGGCTTACTTGAGGTTTATTAATTTATACTAATGAATTCTAGTTATATACTAGGAATATGCAAGCCCCATTGCAAGTTTCATTGCAGGTTTTGGTCTTTCAATATCTAAATGTAACATTTCAAGCAAAAATGTTTGCTGGGTGGATTGAAGGGGGAATATTTGTCAAGTCATTTGGTATGGTAGCTATACAGTTTATTCTTGCCTCTATTGTCTAAATAAATTGAAAACAATGCTGTAGCCAGCTATATGCAGATTTGTGGGGAGGAATTTTCTCCAAATTGGTGGGTGAAATGATGGCCTGGGTGCCATTCTGAATATCGATAAACCCAAGGGTCACTTATTTAACCTAAAAATTCTAGGAAGAATATCAATTATAAAGTTAATTTAAAATTAACTCTTTTCAAAATAACAGCGCTCACTGTTGTTAATGGGCAAATCAAAGAGCAAGTCCTATCGACCGCTTGGGCGCAGTCAAATGTGGAAATCTTTTTCTTTCTGTCTCTTAGCTCAGGCTTTAAATCATACCCTCTCTTTATTTTGCTTTCTATATCTCATTTTATTGCACATTTACTAACCTAATTGGGCACTTCCTGGTTTTTAGGCTAGTGGTTTGTCAGTGGAGTTTCACTTCCTGGTTCTAGCAGTGCGGTTTGCTTCAAGCTAATAGGTTAAGGGGACAGATCCTTCCCCCATCTCTCACAGCCCAGGAAAGAAGCTGCTTTTTTGAACTCTGATTTCATGGAAGTTGACAAAAAAAAAGTGGTAACTTAGTGGGTGAATGTAAAACTCACGAGGGGCAAGCAATCAGAGCAACTTACGGGATAAAAATTCACGTCTTGTGCTTCACAACAATTGCAGTGATACTATGCTTGTTTGTAAATCGCCTCATGTTAAAACTGCTGTATGTGAATTCAACCCCCTCCCCCACAACCATATAAACGCCTGGGGTGCAGTGCAATTTGAAGATAAAATGCATCCATTCACAAAATTGAATCTAGGATGATTAGTGTATTTCTTACAATGAATTATTAAATTGGGTTTAATTTTACGAAGTGACCTTAAAACAGTCTAAAGGTTACCACGCACTTCCAACTAGACCCGAGGTATAAAGTGGGGATGTGGAATGAGACACACTTTTAGTGTCAGACAACATTTTCCCAGATAGATGTACAGCATGCAACTCCCCCTGGTCGCAGAGTAGTGGTTAAAAGCTAATTCCTGGAGGGACTGTCGCTGCTGCTAAATTTTGGTCTCCAGCGCTATTCAATGCAGTGGGCATGGAGCGGCTGCCGGGCTGCGATGCATTCTGGGACCTGTAGTTTAGTCCGGACTCCTCCCCCCCTCGGTGATGACCGCATTTCGTCATCGGGTGACTCCAACTACCAGCGAGCACTGCGGTCAGCGTGACGTTGCTCGTGAGTCGGAGGACTTGGTTGCGGTGAGCGCGGGGCTGCGGAGATCGCTCAGGCAGCGGCAGCGGCTGCGGGTCGGTGAGGGATGCCGCTCCTCGTTGATAACGAGCCGATAGTCGTGCCTTCCTCAACCGGAGCGTTCATTGCACGTTATTCGCAGCTGGAGGTGAGGAGTTTTGGGACTTTAATCATTGAGCAGTGTTTTCAGCCCGGGTGCGGGGCTGCGCTTACCTGTCTGTCTGACTGAAAATGGGTCAATTGGTGGCTGTAGTAAACGGGGCGATGGCTAGGGTTAACAACTCTGGGCGTGTTCCTGGAAGTTTCATCACACGGCCGATATTTATCCCTCAACTAACATCGCTTTTTAAAAAAAAACAAGCACAAGAGGAGGCTATTCGGCCCGTCGTGCCTGTGCCAGCCGTTTGAAAGAGCTATCCAATTAGTTCCATTCCCCTGTGCTTTCCCCATAGCCCTGTAATTTTTTTCTCTTTCAAGTATTTATTGGAATCCCTTTTGAAAGCTACTACTGAATCTGCTTCCACCTCCCTTTCAGGCGGTGCATTCCAGATCATTATAACTTGCTGCGTTAAAAAAAATGTTTCTTCATGTCGCTTCTGGCTCTTTTGCCGATCACCTTAAATCTGTGTCCTCTGGTTACCGACCCTTCTGCCACTGGAAACAGTGGCCTTATTTATTCTATCAAAACCGTTTGTGATTTTGAACACCTCTATCAAATCTCCCCTTAACCTTCTCTGTTCTAAGGAGAAACAGCTCTTTCAAACAGCTGACACAGGCACGATGGACCAAATGGCCTCCCAGCTTCTCCAGACTCTCCACATAACTGAAGTGCCTCATTCCTGGTACCATTCTAGTAAATCTCTTCTGTACCCTCTCTCTAAGGCTTTGACATTGTTCTTAAAGTGTGGTACCCAGAACTGAGCATAATACTCCAGCAGCAGCCTAACCAGTGTGTTATAGAGGTTTAGCATAATTTCCTTGCTTTTGTACTCTATGCCTCTATTAATAAAGCCCAGAATCCCAAATGCTTTTTTAACAGCCTTCTCAACTTGTCCTGACATCTTCAAAGACTTGTGTACGTACACCCCCAGGTTTCTCTGTTCCTGCACCCCCTGTTACGAAAAGTGTTGAACGACCTAAAGGCGAAGTTGAAAGTGATTTAAGAGTAAACTGGGTGCTTAATGTGTCCAATCTCAATGCAGCAGTAATCAAAGCATCTAAAATACTGAATTATATTGATAAATCACAGTATTGTCAACTTTTTCTCTTTTTTTTCTTTAGTGGGCTTGAAAGGTAAGAATCAACCAAGCCTTTATAATTGGTTTTATTGACATTAAGACATGACAATTTTTCAGATAAAGATGCCATACAACCTTATCCGGGAGTACAACTCCAAAGCAAGGGTGATCAAATCCTTCTGGGAATTTGAGGGTTTAATATTTCATTGATGACTTCTTTAAATTCTTTAAGTGGTCTCTCGCTATTTCCAAATTCGTCCTTTTTAAACCTTCATTTTATACCCTGATAGCTTCAGTTATTACCAAATAAGGAAAATGTTATTTGCTACCATATGAGTTTTTCTCCACGTTCTCGCATGTCCACCCTTGAGGTTGACTCATCACTGTATTCCTACAGTATCTTACATTGTCTTATAGTTTCAGCAGTTCTTTATTTAGTTGCAATATTGTGACAAATCCTTGTTTTTTCAGTTTCAGCTGTTATGCTTACTGTATGTGGGAGGATGTCATGATAAAGCTGTATAATACTCTGGTCAGACCATACCTTGGTATCCTTATTTTTCACACCTGATCAGAAAGCAAACTTTAAAGCTTTAGAGGTAGTGTGGAGAAGAGCCATGATGTTGATCTGTAGTGTCAGAGACCTGAGCTATGGGGAAATGCTAGAGAAACTTAGGCTCTTCATCCTTGAAAGGAAATGATTGCAGAGGTACATAAGATATGAAAAGGTATAGAAAAGCTATATCTAGATCTCTACTTCAAGGTACACCATGACAGTAGGTGACATAGGTTTAAACTGGTGAGAGGCAAATGTCTAATGTCAGGAACTTCTTCGTGCAAAGAGTATTCAACACTTAGATAAGTGTTCTGAATAAGTTAGTGGAGACAAAATCCTTGGAGTCGTTTAAGAAACTGTTGTGATGCTGTATGGTGAGACTAGGTTTTGCAGGATGAACAAACTAATGAGTTTTTCATTCATATTTATCATGATCAGATTTGCAAATGTTGCTTATTAGAATGTGATTTTGATATTAAAGTGACCTTCTCTGAGGGATGTCAGTCAAACACAGCTCCTTTATGTTTAAATGGGTTTGCAGTCTACATTTTTACTCATCACATTACTTCTAACATTTCTCTAATGTTGGCAGCTATGAGGCATTGCAAATCTACTAAAGTAAGTTAGAGTTGATTTTTTTTTAATTGGGTCTGAAACTGGTTACATCCCTGCTCTGTTATAAACATACCAGAGAGCAAGTCTCAATAAAAATAACAGGTTTGTCAAATCTGCATGAGGAGTCTGAAAGTCCATAGAGAAGGAATTGGAGATGAACATACTCTAATTAATTGAACAGACAGTGGATCAGAATATTTGAGCTATGTGGCATAACTTTATTTGTAAAGAAATATCTTAATTTCTAATGCATGATTTTTCATAACTGTGTATAATATCGGGGTCCAATAACATTACCAGAGAGGGAAAACAAAATTGGAGGATAATAGCTAATGATTCTAACTGGAAATATTAACAGGAACACTCACTCATTGGAACGTCCTTATTCTGTGATTTTTTTTCATGAGGTGGACTTCTTGACAGAGTAACCAGAAATGGATGCATATTGCCTCACTGAAGGTAAAATATATTATCCACATTAGCGAACCCTAGTTCTGTTATTTCTTGCAGGAAGGTGCAAAATCTCTGAAATCCAAGCCAGCACGCAAGATAGACCCTAAAGGTCTTTTATATGTTCAGCAAAGAGAATTTGCAGCAACAACTCCTCAGGATGGTAAGCATCATTAATTATATTTCACATTTTCAAAGATAAGGATACAGGAGCGAAAAAAGCCCATTTGCCCATCTAGGTTGTCCCATCTCCCAAGTTCACTTTAAGGACCTGATCTGATTGATTTTCATTTATTTTTCCCTATTCCAAACAAGTGTCTCTCCATTGGCTATTCAATATGGAGTTGATCCAGTTACCTTCTAAAGTCTTTAATGGAGTTGTTTAGTGCACTAGGTGGCAGTAGGGTACGGAAGCATAGTGGTTATGTTACTGGACTAGTAATCCAGAGTCATGAGTTCGACATCCCACCACGGCAGCTGGGGAATTTAAATTCAATTAATTAAATTCAATTAATTAAATTCAATTAATTAAATAAAATCTGGAATTGAAATACGAGTATCAGTAATGGTGGCCATGAAACTACCGAATTGTCGTAAAAACCCATCTGGTTCACTAATGTCCTTTAGGGAAGGAAACCTGCCGTCCTTACCCGGTCTGGCCTATATGTGACTCCAGACCCACAGCAATGTGGGAATCAGGGAAATCTCTCCAGTGGCTGGAGTCATACCTAGCACAAAGGAAGATGGTAGTGGTTGTTGGAGGCCAATCATCTCAGCCCCAGGACATTGCTGCAGGAGTTCCTCAGGGCAGTGTCCTAGGCCCAACCATCTTCAGCTGCTTCATCAATGACCTTCTCTCCATCATAAGGTCAGAAATGGGGACGTTCACTGATGATTGCACGGTGTTCAGTTCCATTCACAACCCCTCAAATAATGAAGCAGTCCGAGCCCGCTTGCAGCAAGACCTGGACAACATCCAGGCTTGGGCTGATAAGTGGCAAGTAACATTCGTGCCAGATAAGTGCCAGGCAATGACCATCTCCAACAAGAGAGAGTCTAACCACCTCCCCTTGACGTTCAACGGCATTACCATCGCTGAATCCCCCACCATCAACATCCTGGGGGTCACCATTGACCAGAAACTTAACTGGACCAGCCATATAAATACTGTGGCTACAAGAGCAGGTCAGAGACTGGTTATTCTGCAGTGAGTGACTCACCTCCTGACTCCCCAAAGCCTTTCCACCATCTACAAGGCACAAGTCAGGAGTGTGATGGTATACTCTCCACTTGCCTGGATGAGTGCAGCTCCAACAACACTCGAGAAGCTCGACACCATCCAGGACAAAGCAGTCCGCTTGATTGGCACCCCATCCACCACCCTAAACATTCACTCCCTTCACCAGTGGCGCACAATGGCTGCAGTGTGTACTATCCACAGGATGCACTGCAGCAACTCCCCAAGGCTTCTTCGACAGCACCTCCCAAACCCGCAACCTCTACCACCTAGAAGGACAAGAGCAGCAGGCACATGGGAACAACACCACCTGCACGTTCCCCTCCAAGTCACACACCATCCCGACTTGGAAATATATTGCCGTTCCTTCATCATCACGGGATCAAAATCCTGGAACTCCCTTCCTAACAGCACTGTGGGAGAACCTTCTCAAGGGCAATTAGGGATGGGCAATAAATGCTGGCCTAGCCAGCGACGCCCACATCCCATGAACGAGTTTTAAAAAAAAAAGTCTACTGACAAACATTAAAAAGTTGTTCCTTCTTTGGCTTAGTCATACCCGTGGCTGTTTTTATTCTCTCTACATCCACCTTATCAATTCACTATTTTAAATCCCATAAGCAATATTCTCCCTTAAACACTTTAATCACTTTTTTTTTCCTAACGAGAGCAAATTTAACTTTTTTTAAAGAAAGAAAAGAACTTGCATTTATTTAGCACCTTTCACAATCTCTGGACTTCTCAAAGCACGTTACAGCCAATTAAGTACTTTTTGAAGTGTAGTCACTGTTGTAATGTAGGAAATACCTTGCACAGATTGGCTGTTACGTTTACCTGCATAATAACAGCGACTGCACTTCAAAACAAACTGATAGTTTGTGAAACACTTTGGGACATCCTGAGGACATGATAAGGCACTGTATAAATGCAAGTGCATTCATTTTTTTCCCTAGCTTATCGATCCAAAACCTGGAATAGCCACGTTGTCTGAACCCATTCCTCCACTTCTGTACCACAGGGCAGTGGGAGCCAATTTCTGTTTTTTTTTTAAAAAGGCAGGCAATCAGACTGCTGAAGGGAGTGACTGACACCACTGAACCTGGGTAGATGTCAACGGCAGACCTGAATTTGTAACTGTGACTCATTTTTGAACTTCTGCTTTTTACTAGTAATCACATGATATTGATAAATTAGAGCATGTACTGTTTTTCATAATGACTAGAAAGTTATTCCATGTCATTCGCAATGCAGTATTCTGCTACGGTAGAAGAGTTTCACATCCTGTCTTGTCTCACAGTCTTGATGTCAGTTAAAGGTTAACTGCTTTCTTTCTCTCTTTTAAAAGCTGCTACTTGGTCCTTCAATTCAGTTATTTTTTTTTGCTGTTTTATGAATATTATATTTGAGGCACCAGGTGCAAGTGTACCAGACTTTGGGTGTGTGACATTTTCAAGCATGTTGGATGCACTAGAAGCAAGGCTTTTATTAGTGTGTTGCTCATGGTAAGTGGGATAATACATTGTTTTATAACGACCATATTGTGCCATTTAATGCTGCTGAGTTGAATCTGTGACTTTGTAATGATAAAACATCTGATTACTGTTAAACAAATTCTGGTTGTGTTCAGAGTTTAATTGCTCTTCAGGCTGCAGGTCACAACCCTGAATTTGTTTATCTTAAAGTGTGACTGGTAAGTCAGCCAGTGGATACAGAAAGTCTCAACACCTGTGTCGAGTGACTGCCTTTGTTTTTTTATAATTTTTCTGGAAGTGTAACACAGAACTTTGACTTTGACACTTGAAGTATTATGGACAAAAAATACTGACCCAGAAATTGCTCTGAGTGACGAACCAACGGCGCCCGCTGCTTCTTAGATTTGAATTCACCCATTAAAGTTTAATTAAAAAATTTAAGATTTTAATTTTTTTACTTTCTGACTCTTTTATCTCCAGTTTTTTTTAATCTTCCCCTCTCTTTATTTAGCTTTCTTTATCTGATTTTATAATACATTTACTAACCTTATCTGACACTTCCTGGTTCTTACTCTGCGCAGTTTGTGAATGAGATTCACTTCCTGGTTCTCACAGCGTGGCTTGCTTCAAGCTGATTGGTGGAGGGGACCTGGAGAACCTTTCCTCCTCTCACAGCCTGGGAAAGAATGCTGCAGTTTTTTGAACTCGCATCAAGTTGCTGGCAAAAAGAGGATATGGGGGTGTAAGTCAGCCCAGGATCAAGTAGGATGCTGAGGTTGCAAACAGTCTTGTTCACCCTGAGACACGGGCTGCTGAAGGGGATGGAATTGTTGGCAAAGAGTTTGATAGTTGGTGGAGAGGTAGAGACGGTTGTCGTTGGCATACGTGTGTATGCTGGCCCCACGTCTACGGATGATGTCGCCAAGAGGCAGCATGTAGATGAGGAGGCTGTGGGGCCAAGGGTAGATCCATCGGGATTCTGGAGATAATGGTATGGTGGATGGGAAGAGATGTGATTGCTGGAGATACCCTGGCTACAATCAGATAGGTAAGAGTGGAACCAAGCAAAGGCAGTCTCACTGAGCTAGACAATGGAGGCATTGGAATAGGATGGTGTGGTTGGCGGTATCAAAGGCTGCACAGAGAGGTCAGTGAAGACGAGGAGGAATAATGAATCATGGTTACGATCAAAGAGGATGAAATTTGTGAGTTTGGGGCTGTTTCGGTGCTGTGTCAGGGGTGGAAACCCGATTGGAGAGATTCAAACAAAGAGTTGTGGGAAAGTTTGGCACAGATTTGGGAGGTAGCATTTTCAATGACTTGAGATGAAGGGGAAAATGGAGACGGGGCAGTATTCTACAAGGGTAGAAAGGTCGAAGGTGGTTTTTTTTTTTGAAGAGTTGATGGTCGTTTTGAAAGGGAGGGGGCAGTACCCGAGGAGAGGGAAACATTTACAACGCCAGTTGGCATGGGGGCCAGGAAGGGAAGTCGGGTGGTCAGTTTTGTGGGAATGGAGTCGCGAGCAGGAAGTGGGTCTCATGGACAAGATAAACTCAGAGAGGGCATGATAGGAGATGGGAGTGAAACTAGAGAAAGACGTGGATTTTGTGAGTGTGCAATTGGCAGCTTGGGGGGAGGTTTGGCTTTGTGGATAAGAGGAAGTGGGCATGCAGCATAGGCACGTGAATGGATGCCCTCAATCAATGACAAAGTCGTCCCTGAGCTCCTCGCACTTGTTGGAGGTGAAGGCGGAGAGGGCTTTAATGAGATAGTTGGTAGTGAAGAAAAGAAGACAGGGAGAACTGCCATGATGGGGGGAGAGTAACCGTTTCACCCCAATTTTTGTGACTTTTTTTGCCAAGTAGGAGAGACTTTCGTTCCACAGGATTCAAAGCCAGCTGTCAGTGATGAACAAACAGTATTCAAAACCACCATGTGACTTGGCAAAAAAAAATGAATACAGCTTCTTGTGAATGCACAAAAGCATTGTGTAATATGCCAAGCATTCTGTAATATGAAGCAGGACAAGAACTTAAATTCTTTGTGGGCTGTTATCAGAATACCTGCAGGCATTAGGTTTCTCCCAGCAGGTATGTTGCTATTCAGGTCCAGTGTGTTTTATTTATTCATTGCTGTGACCCTGAAATTGGAGGAAGAGTAATCTGGTGACACTCTTATGCACCTCTTTGTGGCCAGGATGCAAGCTGGGCAATTTACTTCAAATTCAAAGAAAATAAAATTTACACTGAGCCCTTGGAGCAGAGATGGGATACACAGGTAATGAAAATAAGTTTATTTTAAAATGCAGAGATATTAACTCATGTTTTCTGTATGTGTTTAACCACAGGTTCTGTGTCTATACTTGGAACAGAAGATGCAACTACTTGCCATCTGGTAGTTCTGCGACACACAGGTACTGTGAGGTGTAGTACAGTGGTGCAATTGAGCTCTAAACTTTGTAAATGTTTGTGATGATGAGAAGATTCATTGAGTTAAACAGTGTGGATAGGTCTCTCAGTTAGTAACTACTCAAAATGGTCACATTCTTTCCAACCTCTGAAATTCTGCAGTTTTAAAATTGAGCACTAATGAGCAGGGCAAATATCAATATGTTTGGGGATTAAATTTGGCAAATATTTAGCGTTTTTAAAAAAAAATCATACTTGTATAATTGGCGTTGCTGGCAAGGCTGTCATTTACTGCCCATCTCTAGTTGCCCTTGAGAAAGTGGTGGTGAGCCACCATCTTGAACCGCAGCAGTCTGTCTGGTGAAGGTTCTCCCACAATGCTGCTCGGTAGGGAGGTCCAGGATTTTTTACCCAGCGATGATGAATGATCGATATATGTCCAAGTCAGTATGTTACGTGACTTGGAGGGGAATTTGGTGATGGTGTTCCCATGCACCTGCTACCCACGTCCTTCTAGGTGGTGGAGGTTGCGGGTTTAGAAGGTGCTGCCGAAGAAGGCTTGGCGACTTGCTGCATTGCATCCTGTAGATAGTACACACGACAGCCACAGTACACCGCTGGTGGAGGGGTTGGACGTTTAAGCTGGTGGATGGAGTGCTGACCAAGTGGACTGCTTTGTCCTGGATGGTGTGAGGTTCTTGAGTTGTTAGAGCTGCATCCATCCAGGCAAGTGGAGAGTATTCCATCACACTCCTGATTTGAGCCTTGTAGGTGGTGGAGAGCTGCATCATAAAACATACAGAACCAAGGCACAGCATTGGACTGTTTGGCTAATTGTAGGTAAATTGATAATCGCATGATTTACCTGAGATTTTTTTTTAATGAAGTGAAGCAGAGGTTGGTTGACTAAAATAAAAATTGGATGACTCCTTTTGTAACTTTTATTTTTTCTTTCATTTTCCTCCGTCTTCTAATCCCACATCCAAGCTGTTCTTTGTATTTGGGATCTAGATGAATAGCTACCACTATAACTTTTAGATGGTCTTCAAAATTGTGCAGGCATAGAAAATACAAACACCTTCATGATGGAAATATGTTAAATCTATTTAATCTGTGTTTTCCCCACTTTCTCTTGCTGAAGACTCTTTGCTGTAGTACGACTGCACAGGCACCAGTTACTCTCTTTTACTTTGCCCCTTGGCCGTTCTATGTGTAGAAGCCTAGAAAATGAATCTGACACAGTTGTATCACATGACTCTCTGATGCTGTCCTTGTGCTCGCTCTCGCACACATTGTTCCCATCCCTCCTAGTCATCTGGTTTGTGAAGTTCAGAATTCTAAGTATGGTGTATTGTAAGCCTCTGGGTTACACTCATCCATATATCTTGCAATCCAAACTGTGCATTCTGTTCTTTACTAATACACATTCTCTGGATTAATTTTTAGGGAGCGGGGCTACAAGTTTGGGACACTGCGATGGGTCAGATACAGCAATGGATGTGTCCATGATGTTGAATGCTGTGAAGTCCTTGTCAGGAGGATGTGATCGTGGAAGGTAAGATCTCAGTGCTCTACATGGTAAACCGATAGTAAGGGCAAACCTTCAGTTAACACCTAAAGTATCCAATCCAGCAGCTGGATCTCTAAACAATAAATAATGGTGATTTGGAGAAGTCCATAAAAATTTCATCTTTGTGTAACTGTGATCAGCTTTGCACAATTGTTACAATTCTACAGTTTGTAATTTTTAATCTACCTGCTGGTATCACATTATAGCCTAGGAGCTAGAGCAGCCATGTTGGAAAAATGGAAAATTCCAGTTTGGAGTGAGGGTTAAAAAATTTGGATGTTAGATGAGCGTCTGTAACACAGGGCTTTGAATAATCCAAACCGAACTAATCAACAGAAGCCAACCTGCACCTATTGAATTGCATAAGTGGGGTGTGAAGTGTAATCTTAGCTGCTGAGGGGTAATGAGAGTCAGGATCAGGAAGTTAAGATCTACTGGATTGATATTTTTGATTGGATTCAAGTCACATTACTTATTTCGTCGCCCTAAGCATTCTCAATGACCATCTTTTGATATGTCAATTTGTGACTATGAATAAAGCTTATTTTTGGTCTTCGTATGGGTTGAGAGTTATGCTAAATAAAAGAATATAAGCCTTATTAATAATTGGGTGGGGGCTTGATTGACACACTCAATCTCTTCAACGTACTGGAGGAAGAATTGCTGTGACCGTTATGCACAGCAACATTATAAATATGTTCTTTTTTAATGCATTTACAACGTTGCTAAACGTAGCGATGCTCTCCCCTCCCCAATGTGACAGTGTAGAGCAACCTAAATAACATGGGCAAAGAGAAGCATTCATTGCTATGGGCCAAACAAGTTTTACCAAACAGCAGCGAGGCCAAGTGGGAGTATAAAGTGTAGGTTGGTGTAAATTCCCTTTAATGTTGTGGTGCATGCGGCATTACCCAGGCGTTCTCCTTGGATAATGTACTTTCACGAGTCAGTTTGGTGACCAGCAAATCATGCATTTTTTTTATATTAAAAAGACTAATAAAAGATTCATTTGTTTTTAACCTAGTTTTATATGTTTATTGTTTTATTTAGCTTGAAACTATTGAAAACACAGGAGTAATTCTGTTTAAAGCAGTAATTATCGTACTGATCAGATTGAGTTGTACGTTGCAATTCCATGATCGGCGCAAGGACGTGCGTACACTTATATCATACACTGGTGTATAGGGTCGATTAGTAGAAGTGTACATGTTTGAGCAGCATTGTACCTTAGTTGTTACGGCAGTCACTGGGGGACTGTGAGGCAGGAGTGTTTGCAGATTTCAACTCCCCTTAAGAAAAGGGACATTAAGTTAAGGGGCAGTCTTGGCACATGGTCACTAGGAAAGGGGTTTGGATTACTTGGAACTTCTTCAGTTAAAGATCAGGGTGGAACATCGCCTGGATTGGCAAATAGCCCACGTGTTTCACCCACATTTTTACTTTGTTATTGTTTTGTATATTTATAACTGAGAAAATACATTTCCCACATTTTTTTCCCCCTTGTGGCAATCCTCATGGAGCGATTAATGATGTTCCATTAATCCATAGGATTGACCAACCTGGATAAACATTTTCTTCCAAAAACATTTGTGAAATTGGTGTGATTTTTGTATTTTAGATATGAAGTTCACCTTATCGGAGGATTCATTGACGATCGGCTGCTGTCACACAGGCTCAGTCTTGAACTTCTTGGTAGGTTTTAATCTAATATTTTACTGTTGAGACACTTGTGAATTTCAGTTAATTTATATATTATACCAGTGGATCTCTTGTAATGTCCATGGTGAAAAACAAGAAAGAAAAATTAAAGTATGATTTAAATTGCTGTAAAAATACCGCAAATTTTTTTGTATCTTATTGCTTTTGGTTTTATTTTGTGGTTATCTCTCTATTTTAAAATACCACTATATCAGAAAACTCTCCTTTTTAAGACACTCCTTAAAACCTACCTCTTTGGCCAAGCTTTTGGTCGCCTGTCCTATATGTGGCTCGGTGTCATATTTTGTCTGATAACGCTCCTGTGAAACGTTATCAGACAACGTTGGACGTTTTACTACGGTTAAAGATGCTATATAAATGCAAGTTCTTGTTTAGTAATTGGGTTTATTTTGTTCTGTTTTTTTTTATCTTGGATGACATTCTGCAGCAGACAGCAACAGCAGCTGGCATTCAGCAGTAGTTGGCACTGAATGTGGCATCCTCTACAATCTGAAGTGCACCTTTCCTGCCCAGTATCTAGCTAAACAATAGTGTGACCCAGGGTCCATAATGTAGAACCTTTGTTGCTTGTGTTGGATGCTATACCTTGTATGTCTCACCAAGCCCATTCTCCTGTTACGAAAGGTACACTAAAAGATATTCTAGTGAGTTGAAGTACGCTTGTAAACCAACAAACTAGTTTATTTTACATGAAATAAATGAGTAAACTGAATACAGTTTTGACTGTAAATCATCAATCTCCGACCACTCCGTTTTCTTGTAAAATTATAAAATACACGACTTGACTGCCATTCTAGGTGAAGATTTATTTTTAAGTTAGTTGACCTTAAGCTAACTGGTATTGATTTAGGTTACAAGCAGTACGGATTCACTCTGCCATTTTGGAGTCTCCGGGCGTGATTTTCACTCGAAGCTGGGTACCCCACACAGATATTCGTGTGGGGAACCCGTAAGCGAATTGAGTCACCACTAACTAGCAGCCCCCGCTGCTCAATCCCACTAACTAGCAGCCCCCGCTGCTCAATCCCACTAACTAGCAGCCCCCGCTGCTCAATCCCACTAACTAGCAGCCCCCGCTGCTCAATCCCACTAACTAGCAGCCCCCGCTGCTCAATCCCACTAACTAGCAGCCCCCGCTGCTCAATCCCACTAACTAGCAGCCCCCGCTGCTCAATCCCACTAACTAGCAGCCCCCGCTGCTCAATCCCACTAACTAGCAGCCAAGAGAGCCTCCTCCCCATTGGGTGCTTCCCTCGCTGGGTGTCGGCACCTCTTAAGCGCCAGCAGTTTTGTAGCATTTTGGAACATTTACATACATGGTCTGGAAGGGATTTTGTTTTAATTTGTTATAATATTACTATGAAGTTAGATTCAACTTACAAAGGGTTAAGTCTCAGATACAACATTTGGAGCCAGTGCATGTGAAATCTAGATTACTGCCATAGCCATTTAGAATACTAATTAGGAAACACTGGGTGGAGGCCTGGGTGATTGGAAATGTTAATGAGCTTTGTGAAGAGACAGACAGCTATTAGGCTGTTCACTCTTGTATGTTGCTTCTGTGGGAAGTACTACAGTCAAATAACTAAAATGTCATATTGCCAAGAAAACACCTTTGGTCATCAACACAGACGGACTCCTTTGTTTCAGTTGATGTTGGTGAATTACTCATTGAGAGTTAATTAAATCAGAAAAGATACTTTGCCAACAGACTAAGGCAAGAAGTAAATCTCTTCCTCTAATCAGTCAAAGACAGAGGGTGTAATTTTAACCCCCAAGAACAGGTGGGTTGGGGTGGGTGAGAGGTTAAAACAACAACTTTTTGGAGTGGGACACCATCCTGGCTCCAACTTGCCCACTTCTGGGTTTAACCCAGACAGCTTTGTATGCGTGTGCACAACAGACACCAGGAAGTCCCGCCCCCACTTAAAGCCTGCCGGCCGATATTTAAAGGGGCATTGTACCTCTTTGAGATACTTGAGGTACTTAATATTTTGTGTATTAGAAAACTTAAAAATGAATTTAACCTGTTCAGGTTTCCCATCGCTTCCAATTCACATCAGGTGAAAGCAGGTGGGAAGGGCCGGATCCATGAGGTGAGTGCCTTTATTGCACTATTTGTGGGCCAGGAGGATCAGGAGTGTTTCATCCAGGCCCAACAAGCACACCTAGCTGACAGGACCCCTTGATCCCCGTTGCTGGCTGACCCCACCGATCCCTGATGCTGGCTGGATCCCTCGATGTCGTCCACGTTTTCTCTTCCCCCCCCCCCCCCCCCCCGATTTTTTGCAGTGCCGATAATCTCTCTCTCTCTCTCTCTCTCTCTCTCTCTCTCTCCCTCCCTCCCCCCTCTCTGATTTGCAGCTCCTTTCCCTCTGTCTATCTGGCTGCCTGGCGCATGGGAAACCCAGAAGCTCAAATACTCACCTTCAATTGAGTTGCGAATGTACTCAATTCATGGGATTGAGCAATGGGAGCTGGTAGTTAATGGGGTTGAGCAAGAAGAGGCAGGAATTAGTGAGGTGGGGGGATGGGGGGGGGAGAAAATTATTCTCACGTGCTCAAAGAAAGTGAAATAGTTGAAATATTTCTTGATTGGATGAATATCCCAGAAACCAGGCAAAAAGATGTGACATTTTTTTCTGCTGAGCCTAATGTGCTATATGCCATTCTTTTCAATATGTGGCTTATCTAAAATTATTTGGAAAAAGTTGGAATTTGTGCACTTTTCTTAAATGTGCATTCTTAAAGGTTCGTCACGTGGTTTTGAACAGATTAAATTGTACTTTTTGTTTTCTCTCTTTCTCCGCAATCTTTTTCCCTTCCCATGAAAGTGTTGACTCTTCACTGGGGAATAGATTCATAAGCATCAGTTGCTTTCCAGTACCATGCCCATTGTTCATGTGTAAGCGAGAGTCGGCAGGCTATTTGATTGTGTGGGGCATCACAGTCGAACCCCCCCTGACATTCAAACTTTCAGCAAGTGCTGCTGGATAGTGGCCTACTCTAATCAATTTTCCCTTCCTTAACCCAGGGCGCTGAGACAATAATAGTGTATGTACTGCCATTCCGCTGAATTCAACAAACTTGACACAGGTTGGGGATTGAACCTGAGCCATTGATCCAGGGAGCTTCCTAGTCTGTACGATTCGGCTATTCGCTAGAGAAACTTGCTGCGACATTGAGAAACTACTTGTACTTTTAATTGTCACTGAGAGCTGTGTAACACAACTAGCACATTGATTACTCATTTGTCAGAGAATTTCTAACATTTTTAGAAGCATATATCACTGTCATGTTTAGAAATTGCTCACTGATGTGAACTGTATCTCTTACCACCTCATTGAACCGTCTCTAGCCTTATTAATGGTGTGTACCATTATGTACTAAGCTGACATATGTTGTGTCACTCTGATTTAATACTGCAGTTTGTCTCCAGGTTGTCTGACCTGTCTTTAGACATCCTTTAGGGTTCTGTTGGATATAAATTAGAGGTCTGCAAACCATAATAATTGTATTGAAGAGATCACTCTCTTTAAGCATGCTGTATATATTCACCATGTTCATCATATGTTCTGCTACATTCATTTGCAGAAGCTTTCAACAGTCATTCAGAGAACATTCATTTGGCAACCTACTGTTTAACAGGTAAATCAATTTTATTTACTAATTCTTTTCACTGTTTTTCCTTGCAGTAAGAATGATTAACTGGAATTTGATTACTGTGGAATATATCAATTCTTTAACAATGTTATGAAACCCTCTTGATACTTACTCAGACTGTTGATTTTAAATTATTTGTCAGCTCCTTGTTTTGATTAAAGATCTTGCCCTCTATTGTATGATTGTTATAAGTTTAAACATAGAAAATGGGAGTAGGCCATTCGGCCCTTCGAGCCTGCTCCGCCATTCAATATGATCATGGCTGATCCTCTATCTCAATACCATATTCCCGCTCTCTTCCCATACCCCTTGATGCCTTTTGTGTCTAGAAATCTATCTAGCTCCTTCTTAAATATATTCAGTGACTTGGCCTCCACAGCCTTCTGTGGTAGAGAATTCCACAGGTTCACCAACCTCTGAGTGAAAAAATTTCTCCTCATCTCGGTCCTAAATGTCCTACCCCGTACCCTGAGACTGACCCCTCGTCCTAGACCCCACAGCCAGGGGAAACATCCTCCCTGCATCCAGTCTGCCTAGCCCTGTCAGAATTTTATATGTATAAACTTTATTTTAGTTTTATTTTTAAAGAAAAGAAAAGGAGTTTTCACTTTTTCATTTTTGTTAATGGTGGATAATTGTAGAACATTCGTAATTCCTCAGATAATGAATCAAATCCATGCCTGCATGCAGCAAGACCTGAACAACATCCAGGCTTGTGCTGATAAGTGGCAAATAACATTCGCACCACACAAGTGCCAGGCCATGACCATCTCCAACAAGAGAGCGCCTAACCACCTCTCCTTGGAAATTTAACAGCATTACCGTCGCCGAATCCCCCACCATCAACCTCCTGGGGGTCACCATTGACCAGAAACTCAACTGGACCAGCCACACAAATACTGTGGTTACTAGAGCAGGACAGAGGCTGGGTATTCTGTGATGAGTGGTTCACCTTCTGACTCCCCAAATCCTCTAACACCTACAAGGGATAAGTCAGGAGTGTGATGGAATACTCTCTACTTCCCTGGAGAGTGCAACAACACTCAAGAAGCTCAACACCATCCAAGACAAAGCAGTCCACTTGATCGGTGCTCCATCCATCAGCTTAAATATCCACTTCCTCCACCACAGCGTACCATGGCTGCTGTTTATGCTTTCTACAGGATGCACTGCAGCAAGTTGCCATGACTTCTTCAGCAGCACCTCCCAAACCCGTGACCGCCACCACCTAGAAGGACGAGGGTAGCAGGAGCATGGGAACACCTTCCCCTCCAAGTGACACACCATCCTGACTTGGACATAAATCGGCGTTCCTTCATCGTCTCTGGGTCAAAATCCTGGAACTCCCTACCTAACAGTGTTGTGGGAGTACACGGACTGCAGTGGTTCAAGAAGGCCCACCACCTTTTCAAGAGCAACTAGGGATGAGCAATTCATGAATTTTTTAAAAGTTCTCTAAAATCAGTTCATTATACTATTACTTTTTATTTGTCCGTGTCCAAAATACCGTTAGTGTTTCAATCAGTGAACCTAGACAAGACAATCTTAAGCAAAACCCATGTCACTGGCGCTCATTTTTATCTCTTTTGTTTTTTAATTCTGTAGGATTTCAGTTCCATCCTCTGATTCTTTTCACTGTTACCTTGCTAGGCACCGAGACTGAACTTTAAGTTGTGCTCATCAGTAACACCAATACCGATGCTGTTGCTATATGTGCACATTAAGAAGATAACAACATAAGAAATAGAAGCAGGATTAGGCCATACGGCCCCTCGAGCTTGCTCCACCATTCAATAAGATCATGGCTGATCTTCGACCTCAACTCCGCTTTCCCACCCGATCCCCATATCCCTTGTTTCCCCGAGAGTCTAAAAATCTATCTCTCAGCCCTAAACATATTCAACGACTCAGCATTCACAGCCCTCTGGGGTAGAGAAGTCCAAAGATTCACAGCCCTCTGAGTGAAGAAATTCCTCCTCATCTCAGTCTTCCTCTTTTCCTGCGACTATGCCCTCTAGTTCCAGACTCTCCAGCCGGAGAAACAACTTCTCCGCATCTACCGTGTCAAGCCCTCTCAGAATCTTGTATGTCTCAATGCGATCACCTCTCATTCTTCTAAACTCCAGGGAGTATAGACCCATTCTACTCAATCTCTCCTCATAGGACAACCTTCTCATTCCAGGAATCACTCTAGTCAACCTTCGTTCCTCTGCCTCTAAGGCAAGTATATCCTTCCTTAGGTAGGGAGACCAAAACTCTGCACAGTACTCCAGGTGAGGTCTCACCAAAGTCCTGTACAATTGTAGTAAGACTTCCTTACTCCAACACCCCAACCCCCTTGCCATAAAGGCCAACATGCCATTTGCCTTCCTAATTGTTTCCAAATCTCTCTGAACCACTAACATTTAATAGTTTCTCACCATTTAAAAAATATTCTGTTTTTCTATTCTTCCTACCAAAGTGAATAACCTCACATTTCCCCACATTATACTCCATCTGCCACCTTCTTGCCCACTCACCTAACCTATCTGTATCCCTTTACAGACTCTGTGTCCTCCTCACAGCTTGCTTTCCCACCTAGCTTTGTATCGTCAATAATCTTGGATACATCACACTCGGTCTCTTCATCTAAGTCATTAATATGGATTGTAAATAGCTGAGGCTCAAGCACCGATCCTTGCAGCACCCCACAGTTGCAGCCTGCCAACCTGAGAACGACCCGTTTATTCTTACTGTTTTCTGTCGGTTAACCAATCCTCTATCCATGCTAATATATTACCCCCAACCCCATCTTATGTAACAACCTTTTATGTGGTACCTTATCGAATGCCTTTTGAAAATCCAAATATGCTACATCCACTTACATCCGTGCCATTTACATCCTCAAAAAACTCTTAATAGATTTGTCAAACACTATTTCCCTTTCATAAAACCGTGTTGACTCTGCCTAATCATATTATGATTTTCTAAGTGCCCTGTTACCACTTCCTTAATAATGGATTCCAGCATTTTCCAGATGACTGATGTCAGGCTAACTGGCCTGTAGTTTCCTGTTTCCTGTTTACACTCTCCCTTCTTTCTTGAATAGCAGGGTTACATTTGCTGTCTTCCAGTCCGTTGGGACCGTTCTAGAATCTAGGAAATTTTGGAAGATCATAACCAATGTATCCAATGTATTTCTGCAGCCACCTCTATTAGAACCCGAGGATGTAGGCCATCAGGTCCAGGGGATTTATTGGCTTTTAGTCTCATTAGTTTCTGTGGTACTTTTTCTCTACTGATATTAATTACTTTAGGTTCCTCACTCTCATTAGCCCCTTGGTTCCCCACTATTTTTGATATGCTCTTTGCGTCTTCTACTGTGAAGACAGATACAAAATATTTGTTTAACGTCGCTGCCATTTCCTTATTCCCCATTATAACAGATCTGGCCCGGGTAAATTGGAATCAAAGATTGGCAGGCAAAACTGTAATTGAACAGTGGGTGGCCTTTAAGGAGGAGATGGTTCAGGTACAGTCTAGGCACATTCCCACGAGGCAGAAAGGTAGGGCAACTAAAGCCAGAGCTCCCTGGATGACAAAAGAGATAGTGAATAAGATGAAATGGAAAAAAGGGGCATATAACAGATGTCCGGTTGATAACACAAGTGAGAACCAAGCAGAATATAGAAAGTTCAGAGGGGAAGTGAAAAAGGAAATAAGAGGGGCAAAGAGGATATGAGAATAGACTGGTGACCAACATAAAAGGGAATCCAAAAGTCGTCTTCAGGCATGTAAACAGTAAACGGGTAGTAAGAGGCGTGGTGGGGGGGGGGGGCGTGATTAGGGACCATAAAGGAGACCTGTTCATGGAGGCAGAGGTGATGGCCGAGGTACTAAATGAGTACTTTGCATTTGTCTTTACCAAGGAAGAAGATGCTGCCACAGTCTCAGTAAAGGAAGATGCAGTTGAGATACTGGATGGGCTAAAAATTGATAGAGGTACTTGAAAGGCTAGCTGTACTTAAAGTAGATAAGTCACCTGGTCTGGATGGGATGCATCCTAGGTTGCTGAGGGAAGTAAGGGTGGAAATTGCGGAGGTACTGGTGGTAATCTTTTAAACATCCGTAGATACGGGGGTGGTGTTGGAGGACTGGAGAATTGCAAATGTTACACCCTTGTTCAAAAAAGGGTGCAAGGATAAGCCCGGCAACTATAGGCCAGTCAGCTTAACCTCAGTGGTGGGGAAACTTTTAGAAACGATAATCCGGAACAGAATTAACAGTCACTTGGACAAGTGTGGATTGATTAGGGAAAGCCAGCACAGATTTGTTAAAGGCAAATCGTGTTTAACTAACCCGATAGAGTTTTTTGATGAGGTAACAGAGAGGGTAGATAAGGACAATGCAGTTGATGTGGTGTATATGGACTTTCAAAAGGCATTTGATAAAGTGCTGCATGGTAGGCCTATCATCAAGATTGCAGCCCATGGAATAAAGGGGGCAGCAGCAACATGGATACAGAATTGGCTAAGGGACAGGAAACAGAGAGTAGTGGGAAATGGTTATTTTTTGGACTGAAAGGAGGTGTACAGTGGTCTTCAGGGGTCAGTGCTGTGACCACTGCTTTTCTTGATATATAAATGACTTGGGCGTATAGGGCACAATTTCAAAATTTGCAGATGACACAAAACTTGGAAGTGTAGTGAACAGTGAGGAGGATAGTGATAGACTTCAAGAGGATATAGACAGGCTGATGGCATGGGCGGACACGTGGCAGGTGAAATTTAACACAGAAAAATGTAAAGTGATACATTTCGGTAGGAAGAACGAGGGTGCAACTCTAAAAGGGATACAGGAGCAGTGAGATCTGGGGGTATATGTGCACAAATCGTTGAAGGTGGCAGGGCAGGTTGAGAAAGTGGTTTAAAAAAGCATACGGGATCCTGGGCTTTATAAGTAGAGGCATAGAGTACAAAAGTATGGATGTCATGATGAACCTTTATAAACTACTGGTTCGGCCACAACTGGACTATTGTGTCCAGTTCTGGGCACCGCACTTCAGGAAAGAGAGGGTGCAGAAGAGATTTACTAGAATGATTCCAGGGATAAGGGACTTTAGTTACGCGGATAGACTGGAGCTGGGTTTGTTCTCTTTGGAGCAGAGATGGTTGCGAGGAGATTTGATAGAGGTATGAAGAGTCTAGACAGAGTAGATAGAGAGAAACTGTTCCCATTGGCGGAAGGGTCAAGGACCAGAGGACATAGATTTAAGGTGATTGGCCAAAGAACCAAAGGTGACCTGAGGGAAAAACTTTTTAATACAATGAGTGGTTAGGATCTGGAATGCACTGCCTGAGGGGATGATGGAGGCAGATTCAATCATGGCCTTCAAAAGGGAACTGGATAAGTACTTGAAGGGAAAAAAATTTGCAGGGCTAAGGGGAAAGGGCAGGGGAGTGGGACTAACTGAATTGCTCTTTCATAGAGCTGGCACGGACTCCTTCCGTGCTGTAACTGTTCTATGATTCTAATTTCTCCTCTCAGCCTCTAAGGGACCAACGTTTACTTTTGTTACTCTCTTGTAGAAGCTCTTACAATCCATTTTTATATTTCTTGCTAGTTTACTTTCTTTTCTGTTTTCTCCCTTTTTGTCAATTTTTTGTCTTCCTTTGCTGGTTTCTAAAACTTTCCCAATTCTCAGGCTTACTACTCTTCTTCGCAACATCATAGGGCTGTTCTTTTAATCTAATACTATCCTTAACTGCTTTAGTTAGCCACGGATGAATCACTTTTCCCGTGGATTTTTTATTTCTCAATGGAATATTTATTCATTGAGACTGTTGAAATATTTCTTCAAATTTTTGCCATTGCTTATCTACTGTCATACCTTTTAATCTAATTTCCCAATCTACCTTAGCCAACTCGCCCCTCATGCTTATGTAATTGGCTTTATTTAAGTTTAAGACTCTAATTTCGGACTTAAGTACACCACTCTCAAACTCGATGTGAAATTCTATCATATTATGAACATTCTTCCCCAGAGGATCCTTTACTGTGAGATTACTAATTAACCCTGTCTCATTACACAATACAAGATCTAAAATAGCCTGTTCCCTGGCTGGTTCCATGTTTTAGTGCTCTAGGAAACTATCTCGAATACATTCCATGAACTCGTCCTCCAGACTGCCTTTTTTTTTTATTCGTTCACGGGATGTGGGCGTCGCTGGCAAGGCCGGCATTTATTGCCCATCCCTAATTGCCCTCGAGAAGGTGGTGGTGAGCCGCCTTCTTGAACCGCTGCAGTCCGTGTGGTGACGGTTCTCCCACAGTGCTGTTAGGAAGGGAGTTCCAGGATTTTGACCCAGCGACAATGAAGGAATGGCGATATATTTCCAAGTCGGGATGGTGTGTGACTTGGAGGGGAACGTGCAGGTGGTGTTGTTCCCATGCGCCTGCTGCCCTTGTCCTTCTAGGTGGTAGAGGTCGCGGGTTTGGGAGGTGCTGTCGAAGAAGCCTTGGCGAGTTGCTGCAGTGCATCCTGTGGATGGTGCACACTGCAGCCACAGTGCGCCGGTGGTGAAGGGAGTGAATGTTTAGGGTGGTGGATGGGGTGCCAATCAAGCGGGCTGCTTTATCTTGGATGGTGTCGAGCTTCTTGAGTGTTGTTGGAGCTGCACTCATCCAGGCAAGTGGAGAGTATTCCATCACACTCCTGACTTGTGCCTTGTAGATGGTGGAAAGGCTTTGGGGAGTCAGGAGGTGAGTCACTCGCCGCAGAATACCCAGCCTCTGACCTGCTCTCGTAGCCACAGTATTTATATGGCTGGTCCAGTTAAGTTTCTGGTCAATGGTGACCCCCAGGATGTTGATGGTGGGGGATTCGGCGATGGTAATGCCGTTGAATGTCAAGGGGAGGTGGTTAGACTCTCTCTTGTTGGAGATGGTCATTGCCTGGCACTTATCTGGCGCGAATGTTACTTGCCACTTATCAGCCCAAGCCTGGATGTTGTCCAGGTCTTGCTGCATGCGGGCTCGGACTGCTTCATTATCTGAGGGGTTGCGAATGGAACTGAACACTGTGCAGTCATCAGCGAACATCCCCATTTCTGACCTTATGATGGAGGGAAGGTCATTGATGAAGCAGCTGAAGATGGTTGGGCCTAGGACACTGCCCTGAGGAACTCCTGCAGCAATGCCCTGGGACTGAGATGATTGGCCTCCAACAACCACTACCATCTTCCTTTGTGCTAGGTATGACTCCAGCCACTGGAGAGTTTTCCCCCTGATTCCCATTGACTTCAATTTTACTAGGGCTCCTTGGTGCCACACTCGGTCAAATGCTGCCTTGATGTCAAGGGCAGTCACTCTCACCTCACCTCTGGAATTCAGCTCTTTTGTCCATGTTTGGACCAAGGCTGTAATGAGGTCTGGAGCCGAGTGGTCCTGGCGGAACCCAAACTGAACATCGGTGAGCAGGTTATTGGTGAGTAAGTGCCGCTTGATAGCACTGTCGACGACACCTTCCATCACTTTGCTGATGATTGAGAGTAGACTGATGGGGCGGTAATTGGCCGGATTGGATTTGTCCTGCTTTTTGTGGACAGGACATACCTGGGCAATTTTCCACATTGTCGGGTGGATGCCAGTGTTGTAGCTGTACTGGAACAGCTTGGCTAGAGGCACAGCTAGTTCTGGAGCACAAGTCTTCAGCACGACAGCTGGGATGTTGTCAGGGCCCATAGCCTTTGCTGTATCCAGTGCACTCAGCCATTTCTTGATATCACGTGGAGTGAATCGAATTGGCCGAAGACTGGCTTCCGTGATGGTGGGGATATCGGGAGGAGGCTGAGATGGATTATCCACTCGGCACTTCTGGCTGAAGATTGTTGCAAACGCTTCAGCCTTGTCTTTTGCATTCACGTGCTGGACTCCGCCATCATTGAGAATGGGGATGTTTGCAGAGCCTCCTCCTCCCGTTAGTTGTTTAATTGTCCACCACCATTCACGACTGGATGTGGCAGGACTGCAGAGCTTTGATCTGATCCGTTGGTTGTGGAATCGCTTAGCTCTGTCTATAGCATGTTGCTTCCGCTGTTTAGCATGCATGTAGTCCTGAGTTGTAGCTTCACCAGCTTGGCACCTCATTTTTAGGTACGCCTGGTGCTGCTCCTGGCATGCTCTTCTACACTCCTCATTGAACCAGGGTTGATCCCCTGGCTTGTTGCCAATTAACATATGTTATCACAATACTTCATAACTTTAAATGTAACCTTTTTTAAAAATTAACTAATGGAATTGCCATATACCAGCATTATACTCTGCATTACTTATACAAATGATACATAACTTCTCTGAGATTAGGAGTTGGGTATTTTTTTCATTACAAAAAATGGTGTGTTGTATTCAGGAGGTGACCAGTGAGAGTGATTCAGCCGCTGTGAGAATGTTTGCATCCTTCTCCCAGGGGGACATTGCTAAGCTGCACTTGGTGCCGCCATCCTCCAACAGCATAGCAAGTTGGGACATCATGACATGAAGCTGCCCACTGCCACTCAGCACTTTGCACCTAGTTCGTGCCGGCAGGCTGGCGCTATCCAATTTTTACCCCAGTGTCTGCTCTTCCACTCTTCTGTTATGTGCTAGTTCTTGCTAAATATTCTGCCCTAGGGTGACTGTTCCAGGAGCAAGGGCAAAGAATACTTATCCTGTGGCAGATTGCTGACATTGCTGTTCGTTGGAACTTGCTGTGCGCAATTCGGCTACTGCGTTTCCTACATTAAAACAGTAACTATACTTCAAAAGTTCTTCATTGGTTGTAAAGCATTTAGGGGTGTCCGGTCATGAAACGCACTATATAAATGCAAGTTCGTTCTTGCCAATATTTCTCAGCTCTATGCGGCCACATGTATGTGATCTGCATAACAAATAACATAGCTAATAGGGAGAATTTATACAAGGAGTTATACTAATATTTTAAAAAATGAATATTCTTTTGTAGAACTTAATGATGTAGTGAAGGAAAGGGTTCACTGGCCTGTAATATATGGAATAGGTGAGTATTTGTTGCATTTTATTTCCCAACCTATCCCACAATTTCATGTTTACCAAGTTTATGTTGTGAAGTATGCTCAGCAGTGCAGCTGCTACGAAATCTTGCCTTTGTGTGTTTTAAACATACTGCATGGAGATTACATTTTCTATTGTGGGCTAGAGAACAATGAGCTCTAGGCTTGCATTCAAGTTCATGTTTTCACCCCTCTCCTAAAGGAACTGATTCATGCTGTGAGATGGATCAATGGGTATCAGAAGCCCTCTGACACCTTGCCCAAGTGACCATTCTCATGTATGAGCCTAGACAGTGTTGCCAGGCTTTTTGGCCATGGAGGGCACTACCTAATCTTGTCCTCACTTGATGCTTACCGATAGGAGTCACTGGATACTGATTACGAGGCATGCTCCTAGTTGATTTTTTTTTTCGCTTTCCGAACTTGAGACATGGGATAAGTGTAGTGTCCCCATTTGCAGCCCTGGTTGACAGTCGCTAACTTAGTGATCGAACCTGGGACCCTCATGAGCCATTGAGAGGAGCAAGTGTTACTGTATAACTGTTGTATAAGGAAAGACGTGATAATTTTGTCTTAGCAAGAACTTGTTTGGTAAGAGAATCACATCAAACAGCTGTGGGAAAGGAAGTGTTAAACAAACATAACAAATCGCTCCTGTTGATCAAGAATCTGCAGCTCTGACCTGTCAGTAGAATATGAAAACTAATTTGCAAATCTGTAAATTTAACAAAGCTGTGTAACTAGTTAATTGTGCAGTTTTATGACTGTATTAATTGTAAGGGCTGTCCCAATGGTTCAGTCAGTAAATTCACTGTGTAGTGTGTTACTGAGCTACACAGATCCAGGGGGTGCTAGATTTGATCTTTGCTGAGTTAGCTAATCTCATAGCGGTAAGAGTGATGTAATTGTCCTGGTATCTTTAGGTTAGGAAAAGGGGAAAAAAAGTCATTGCTTGCTCTTTATTTCCATTCAATTTGGGTTTTGTATTAAATGCTTTTCAGATACATTAATTAGCTTAGCTGCTTATGTAAATCATTAAACTTTTTTCGATGTTCTAAGAGCAAGTTCGTTACGGTTTGGTGAATTTTCTTTCAGCTGTAAATGTGAAAACCGGAGAGATTTTTCACGCAACCTTCCCAGACAGAGGTCCAGATGAGGATATCCGCTCTGCTCGTACTTTTATGGGGGGTTCTGTAAGTTCCGAAATTACCTCAAAAATTGTCAATTTAACGTTGACCTGTGTAAATCACCAAGATGGTATACTAAAATAGTGCTGATTTCTCTAAAGTACTTTTCTTTTCCAAGTCATCCATTTTTGTCTTTAAAGATGTTGTCAATTTATGATGCAAAAGTGGAACAGCTGAAGATTGAACTTTACCAGTGGATGCCATTTCCAGCTGCTTGGTTCTGGTTGCAGCAGACTGATGAAGTAATATTACAGGTACAGCAACATTTGGAGAATTTGGATACATTAGAGTTTCTCATCTCTGGTCATCTATACAATACTCATTGCTGTATGCTTTCTGTCTCTTCACAGAATTTTTCAACATCTCCCATTGTTGAGCCTTCTCACTTTGTTAAATATTTGAAGTCTACTTTCAAATTTCTAAATGACCATCCAGTGCCAGATGAGTCATTATTTCCTAAGGGCAGGTCCAGGATCTACAAAAAAACTACAGATGGTTTGTGGGCAAGGATTGACTTTGCTGCCTAAATTTTTGGATTACAGTGCCACAACTGACACTTCATTAACAGTTGAATGTGGAGGCTCAACTTTTGCACATAAAGTAATTGGATAAACTCCCTTGTGCAGTATCAGAAAATTCTGTAACCAATTAACTGGATGGAAGTGCATTTTAAGTATTTTTGTACGGCTTCAGTAATTTATGGACCACCGTATACAGATCTTTGTGGAGTGGTTACCTACGCTGCCTTGGAGCTGTTATGTCTCAGGTTTGCTGAAGGTGTGATGTAATATAAGGACACAAAAGGCAATTTTTTGAAGTGCTGATTATTTTACAGATAAGTCTGGTGAAAGACGAACAGTTCTTGTTTATGTAATTAATAAAAATAAATTACTTTGACTTTTTCTTGTGTGATATATGTAGCCTTTTGGATAATCCATGTGCAAGCACAATTGGTAGTAATTACACTGTGAATAGGCAGTAAATTTGAGTGCTCCCCTAAAGCAGACATAACCATCTGTTTTACTTACTCATTCACAGGAGGGTTGGTGGTTAGTCAGTTTTTCTGCATGTTCAATGCAAAAGTGTATTGTTTTACAGAATAAATCAGCCAAAACCTTGAAGTCATCATATGCTGATTGCTGTTCATTTAAAAACTATACTTCACTTACATAATGGGAAATGTACTTTCAAAATTTAAGCAGCCAGAATCACATTTCTCAAACAAATTTTATTTGATTTTGTTCAACTAAAAGTCCAAACATTTACTGAATTAAAAGTTATGTTTTTTGCTTGAAGCTTAAATCACATTCAAGCAACAGGGTTTGAGTTTCTTTTAAATTGAGATGTACATAAGTGGATGGTATAGTTAATTATTAAAGGACAAAACCACCAATGTGCAAAATGAACAAAAATAAAATGATCCCCACCCAATTAAATATTGACAGTAATAGTAAAGGTTTACTAATTTTAAACAAAAGTATAACTACAAATTAACCCATTCATGGGGTGATAGCTTACTTCATTGTACTGTAAATGTAGTTAGTCAGGCTGATAGTGTGTAAAGAAGAAAACTAGAGAGATTTCTTACCACCCTACAGAAAACAGAACAATTGCACTTTTTAGATTCAGCCCACTTGACAGATTCTATTTAGGACCAACATTTTAGAGACAATTTGTAATCAACTTTTTAAATCAAACTTTCAATTACAATCCACAGTGGGAAACAGACATGACAATTGAAATTCCTAGTCATGTCACAGCAATGTGCAAACTCCTAATTAAAGGCATACAACAGTAGTATCCTTACTGTACTATCACATGGCACAGTTCACATTAGTAAAGGTTCCATGTTATCCCAAACATAGGACGTGTGCTTTTTCGGTGTACAAAGTCTTACTGTTAAAAGGTTGTTTTTTTGCTTTATCGAAGATTTTCTTTCTCTAAATCCTCAGCTTCTGCTGGTACAGAGGTCTGGTTAACTTGTGCATTGATACCATTTGTATCAGGTTTTCCTTCAGGCTGTGTTGGACCCGGAAGCTCCAAATCACCATTCAGCTGAGCTGAAGATTCAGAGCTTTTATGAACATCGTTTTCAAACTCAAGTCTGGTTGTTTCAGTGAGGGTTTGAGATTCTTCCACTTTTTCTGTATGACCCACTGAAGAAGTTTTGCTGCCCATATCTGAAACAGAAGTCCTGGAAGACCTTCTAAACAGTTTCTGTCCTATTAAGATAATATTGCATTATATACATTAAACAAGCATATTTAATTTGCTACAGTAAGTTTTAGGTTTGAAAATAGCTTCAATGACATCAATATCCATTCTTGCAAAATAAGATTAGAAAATATCCTGTTATTATTGTCCATGATTCCCTCTATAGAGCGCATGATCTCTGCTAAACACTTCCCCTCGGGTGTGGTAAAAAAAAACACTGGTCATCCCTGATCTTGCACTGCCTAGTAGCTGTCTCAAGCTGGATGAGGTTACTGTCTTTTGATTGCATACACTGTTCTCCAATTAGGTGGACAAGTGATTTTGTCAGGCCTCTGCCAATACCTGTCTGTAACTGATAAGAGGTGCATATGAATAACTCAGTTGATTCAAATTTTTTGGCAAGTCCCAGGGAATAGTCTGAGATTGGGTAATCAACTTGCACAGATATAAACTAGTCTTAGTATTGTAGGGTGGAGCATGAGGATATATTGTACAGTGATCACATGCTGTTAAGAGTTGCTCCTATTTTTCAAATTTAAAAAAATATTGCATAGTCCCATGAAATTGAACAGCATTTTAAGTAAATTGATTTTCCCCATCATTTTACAATCCTATTATTACTTATCACACCATACTTACCACCGGAATCAAAACAAATACTCCTATAATCTGAATGACCAATCTCATTAAAATTATAAATCTAACCTTTATTTCTGAACTTTGGTTTTGGACTGTTTTTCATATTGTATAGTGATGTGTGGGATAAGTGTTTAGATTCTAGATTTTTTTTAAAAAACTACTTGTGTCACCACTTTAAGATTCAGTGTCTTTCAGTTTGAGTTTTGACCATATAAAATAAATTTATACCATCTCCTCTCACTACCCAGTACTGAATCCCAACTTCCAACTCACTCCAGCAGCAGAGAGATAGCACTTTGCTGAACCCAGGAAATAATAACACTGTTTATTTCTGATTTTTTAAAAAAAAAACAGGAGAATCTAGATTACTGGTGGATGGACCATTTCTCTGTAATCAACTGCAGATATCTTCAAAAATGAGTGGTTAGTGATCAGTTGCTTTTTGGGGGGTGAAGGAGAAGAACGAGGAAAATAAAAAATGAAACATACCTGGTGACTTATGTTTGGTGCGACTAGCTGTAGGTGTTGGGGGAGGGGTTCCTCCAGAGGTCTGGGCTTTCAATGCATATAGGTTATCTGTTGACTCCACAGAACCTGACAAACAATATCAATCAGGATAACATAACAGAAAATAAAGTGGGGAAAAATGGTAGTAAATATGAACCTACATAAATAAGCACAAATGACAACATTCATTGTTTGAAAACTAATCAGATTTCTGTCTGGTGATGGGTATATTGCTCACCACCACCAGTGCTCATTACTTTCAGAGAAATGTCTGAGTGCTTTAGAGGAGGGTGGTGGTTAGTGACAGGACACTGAACAGGAGGGAGAAAGGGAAGAGGGTGAGGACAGGAGAAAACTTATGAACAATGAGAATATTTGTAGGGGATCCCCAATTGTTGTATTTATTATGTATTTTTAATTTAAACTTATTACAAAATAAACTCTGCATCCTCTCTATCTACATTTTCAACAAAAAACATATTTAAATTCAATACTCATAATTCTGAAAGGCTAAATGCAAAATGATAAAGAACTTCCAGTTTTCAACAGAAGGATTTTTAAAATTAGGGTACATTAAAATGATACTGTTTTAGTCACAATTCAGTTTTGCTTTGTATTCAGCCATAAGGATATATTTCTATTCATTTAACAAATATCTACTCTGTATTTAAACCAATTCTCTTCAATAATCAAAATGTGATTGAATCATTCCTTTTGTTATAAGATTGTAATGTTCAAGTAGTTGTATTTTATCTCATCTTGAAATAGATAGTACCACTACCTTTTGGCTGAGGGCCACAATTCCAGCCTCTCAATCCCAGCATCAGGTGGCTGCGGGAGGCTGGTGTGATGGCAAAAGATAGCAACTGTAGTCTAACCAAGTTCCAAAATGGAACAGCAACAATATATAATTTTCAGATTTTCTGAAGTCCCACACTACACTACACTCCCAACCCAATTCAACTTCTGGAAATTTCCTTACCGATCCAAAAAAAAATCTTTCTTATTTTAAAAAATGTAGATTCTATTGTTTCCAAGTAGGCTGCAGGGATTATCTACATTTTTGGGCCACCCTGTATTAGTAGAATTGATGGCAGAAAATCAGGAATCTACCGGGAGCTGCAACAGAGATTTGTGAGGAACACGGTTGGGCTGTGCATTGAGGAACTCGGGCTTAAGATTACAATATAATCAGTTTTAAAACAATTCCTCAAAACATTTGACCTTTCAGCTAGCATACATCAACAGTTTGCCTACTTAGGGGGGCTGCAGTTTGTGATTGGAATCTGAAATCTTTGTTGCAAATTTCTATGCATCAATAGCCAAGTGATTCTGAATTGCTGATAAAATTTTAATGAAAACAAATGGAGAAAAGAGTGTTCAGGCTCTCTTGCAGTAAATAGCATTTCTATTTGATGGACAAAGGTCCAACAGCATGAATTCTGTAAATTGGTTAAGCATAGCCTCCTTTTCCCCTAAATTTATAGTTCATCGGTTTTATGGTTTTAAAATATTGGAGGATAGAGGTTACAGACAAGCAATCTGCACTGAGGTAGTCGCTGGAACATACCTGAAAATGTCTGCTGCCAGGCTGCTTCTGCAGTTTTAAAGCATTAAAAAATAGGAATAAAGGACTGAAACAGCAGATATTTCCTGTCATAACATTTAAGATTATGTGAAAATTCTGATCAATACAGCCCCTCTTTAATCAATTTATAACTACAAATATCTGTTTCCATTGATATGTGCAGTATATACCATTGCTTGTAATGCATTCAACACTGGAAAATTATTAGTAACAATTTTACGATGGACATGTCCTGTTCTACTCAGTAACATGGGAAAGGAAGCTGCCCTGATGGCTCAGTTGGTACAGAAATCATACATCTCAGACATAAATATCAGAAGGCTCCAGGTTCAATTACCAGTCTGTGCTGAGTTAGCTGATCTCAACATGCTGCTCGTACAGGTACAATAATTCACCTTAGCACCCAGGATATGCAGAAAAAAACTGTAAGCATTTCCACTCCCTTTTGAATACCAGTAACTCCTGTTGGAAACTGCATTTGTATGGACAGGATCCAGCTGGGCTGCCCCCAGTCAAATAGTCTCGAAACACTCACTACCGAGATGCACACGTGAAGAATGGCCAATTGGGTTTAGTATTGGAGGCTGACTGGTGCTGACTACCATATATATCAGAAGTCAATTCCTTCGGGAGAGGAGAATTGGCAAAAAAAACATACAGCAGAGCTTTTGAAGTTGGGAAGGGGAATCTGACAACAATTGGTCCTGGGGTTCTTTATAGTCTTTTTTCAGAAGTTTTATAATAATGGGTGAAATTAAAAGATTTTTGCATTAGAGCCATCATCCATATTTAAACAGTTCATTTACGACCTATGCAAAAAAAAGGAGCCACAATATTCAATTCTTGGAAAAATCAGCAAAAACTTGAAGCAAAATAAATGCATGGATTATGACTAGAATTTAATAAATGAGAAATAAGCTAAAAACAGAACAGAACTTGGAACGGATATCTCACCTCCTGCCAGATTGAATGATCGTCCTTTAATGGTGCTCTGGACTGGGGATAACCAGTTAAGCATTGAGCCAACTACAGGAATCTGTCGCAGAATTCCCTGCAAAGGTAGCATGTGATAAAGGACAATTGGTGCAGAAATAAAAATACAATTTTCTATTATTTTCATGTATCCATTATTTAAAATTGACTTCTTGTACTGTTCTACTTCTTATTAAAAGCTTATTTGTGCTGGATGGACCATTTCCCTGTAATCAACTGCAGACAATCTACATAAATGTGCAAATAAGTAAACTGCAATTGTTAATTCTCTTGATGTGTGTGAATGTCATCACATATCAACCACCATTACTGTCAGAAAAAATAGAATTAAATTCCACTCCCCCACCCTATTCCCGTAGCCTTGCAAATGTTTTCCTTTGAAGTATTTAACCAGTTCCATTTTAAAGACCATGATTGAATCTGCCTCAACCACACCCTCAGGCAATGCATTCCAGATCCTAACCACTCGTTGTGTAAAAATGTTTTTCCTCATGTCACCTTGATTCTTTCGCCAATGGGAACAGTTTCTCTCTATCTACTCTGTCTAGACCCTACATGATTTTGAATACCTCTATCAAATCTCCTCCCAACCTTCTCTGTTCCCAGGAGAACAACCCCAACTTCTCCAGTGTATCCACGTAACTAAAGTCCCTTATCCCTGGAATCTTTCTAGTAAATTTATTCTGCACCCTCTCTAAGGCCTTCACATCTTTCCTAAAGTGCAGTGCCCAGGACTGGACACAATGCTCCAGTTGTGGCCGAACCAGTGTTTTATAAAGGTTCATCATGACTTCCTTGCTTTTGTACTCTATGCCTCTATTTATAAATCCCAGGATCCCATATGCTTTTTTAACCACTTTCTTAACCTGCCCTGCCACCTTCAATGATTTGTGTACATATACCCCCAGATCTCTCTCTTCCTGTACCCCTTTTAGAATTGTGCCCTTTAGTTTATATTGCTTCTCCTCATTCTTCCTACTGAAATGTATCATCTCGCATTTTTCTGCGTTAAATTTCATTCCGCCCATTCCACCAGCCTGTCTATATCCTCTTGAAGTCTATCACTATCCTCCTCACTGTTCACTACACTTCCAAGTTTTGTGTCATCTGCAAATTTGGACTTGGGTGTACAGGGCACAATTTCCAAGTCATTAATATATATTAAGAAAAGCAGTAGTCCTAGTACCGACCCCTGGGGAACACCACTGCACACCTCGCTCCAGTCCGAAAAACAACTGTTCACCACTACTCCGTTTCCTGTTACTTAGTCAATTCTGTATCCGTGCTGCTACTGCCCCTTTTATTCCATGGGCTTCAATTTTGATGACAAGCCTATTACGCGGCACTTTATCAAACACCTTTTGAAAGTCCATATACACCACATCAACTGCATTGCCCTCACCTACCCTCTTTGTTACCTCATCAAAAAACTCTATCAAGTTGGTTAAACACGATTTGCCTTTAACAAATCTGTGCTGGCTTTCCCTAATCAATCCACACTCGTCCAAGTGACTGCTAATTCTGTCCTGGATTTTTGTTTCTAAAAGTTGCGGTTAAACTGACCGGCCTATAGTTGTTGGGATTATCCTTACACCCCTTTTTGAACAAGGGTGTAACATTTGCAATTTTCCAGTCCTCTGGCACCACCCCCATATCCAAGGATGTTTGGAAGATTATGGCCAGTACCTCCGCAATTTCTATTCTTACTTCCCTCAGCAACCTAGGATGCATCCCATCCGGACCGAGTGACTTATCTACTTTAAGCACAGCTAGCCTTTCTAGTACCTCTTCTTTATCAATTCTTAGCCCATCCAGTATCTCACTTAAATCTTCCTTTACTGAGACTGTGGCAGCATCATCCTTCCTTGGTAAAGACAAATGCAAAGTACTCATTTAGTACCTTGGCCGTGCCCTCTGCCTCCATGAGTAGATCTCCTTTTTGGTCCCTAATCGACCCCATCCCTTCTCTTACTACCCATTTACTGTTTACATGTCTATAGAAGACTTTTGGATTCTCTTATGTTTTGCATCGAACTATTCCTGGCCTGCTAATTTAAGATGTTTTCAGAGCATGATGGGAGTGTCCAGAGAACTCTGTGGACATTTTTTAAAATCTAGTTTGATACTGTAATGTTCTACCACTGGACCTGGCTCTGGAACTATACTGTCACTTGTGCCTCAATGCAAAGTGGCACTATAACTGCACCCTTAGTGATTTCTGCAATTATAGTTATTTTGAAGGTTTTACTGAAATGTAACAATAATTAGGAAAGATTACTAAATGTAAAAACAAGTACTTCTACTTAAAAGTACAATTCAACATTGTTACCAATTTTGTTTATAATGAACAACATTTGATATAATCTAGTACATTGAAGTGTTTCATCAAAATGTGTCAAACTTAATCTGGAAGTATTTGTATTTACTTCTTCAAGGAGTTTATCTTCATTGGCCTTCTGCAACTGTCGCTGTGCTTCAACAATTCCTTTTCGGACTACTTCTGTCATGTTCTCCAATAACTTCGAAACAAATACAAGAGGGGAGAATTATGGTTGGTATTAGTACTGGACGATAAAGGTTCAAGTAGTATTTTCACCACACAGTAGATTTTCAGAAACCTTAAATGTGTCTTATATTTAACCTACAGACTAATTCAACTAAGTAAAGGAAAAGCCCTGGTTTAGCCCATTCGAGGAGTGATAGTGGAATACAGTAGAATCTGCTTGTGGTAATCCACAATGGAAGGGTCAATTTTTAAATTCCAAAACCACATTGCATTGAAAGTGGTACTTTCCATAGTTTCCATGTTTGTACAGATCGGTACTGACTACTTTGTAGAAAAGAACATGCGGAAATGTTAATTTATGAAGTGCTGGAGAGGTAGGTACCCAAAATCCATCCCTAATTTCCCAATTGCACTGCTGCTCACTTCCGAGCAGCACTTTAAACACCCTCTCCTTTCAGCCTCCATTTTAAAGAACAATGTTTTGATATGTCTTTATTTCCCCTGACTTAGTCCCAAACCGGCAATTTGAACACAGCACTGCTCAGCAGTGTTATCGAACAGCATTGCGTGGGAGTTTTAAATAGCTGACTGGTAAAGTACAATCCATGGAGAATAAACAGTCATCCAGGAAGGATGAGCAGCACTGAGCAGTTCTAATGGGAAATTGGCGTTAGTGGCTTCATCAATCACAAAACTGGATTTGACTACACTTGCAAACTGCAACAGCGCTTACTTAAATGCAACTGCCCAAATAGAGGGGATGCATGTATTATATACAAATAAAATATGGAGATCTTGGTGGAATTATATTAGAATAAGACAACATATTAAGAATTTATGCACAAGTTAGTTTGAAAATAGCATTGCTTACAACTTTAAAAGTGTAGAGAGTTACGGTGCAGTTCAATAAAGTTTTAAATGACTGTTGGGAGCCATCAATCGACAAAATTCAACATTGAGCATGGTTTTGGAATAGAAAATTATCTTTTCCATTAAACAAAATTAAAAGGTAACCTGGTTAGTTTGGTTGAAAAAGAATTATTGAAACTACATACCTTTGAATTTTCCTCTATTTCTCTGCCTGTGGCTGCAATGGTTTCCACTAGTTCTGGCACATCTAAATTATCAGTGACCATACCAATATAAATGCAGTTCTTCTCACCTCCAAACTCAGGCCCTGCAGTATTAAAAGGTAAATAATAAAAGTTGCACATGGACTGTGAAATTAGCACAAACTGCAACTATAATGCTCCTCGGATAACTGCATTTCTTTAGATTATAATCAGTATGAATTAGAAAATTGGCCACGATGATCCCTTCCTACAATTAACTAGTTCAAATACCAGGAAATTATTTTATTTCCACTTTAATAAAAATGAAATCAAACATTGTTCTTCCTCTAAATGACCTAAACATCCCTGGACTAGGGAGTATAATCAAAGTGAGCAGCTATGGTTTCCTTGCTGATCACTATCCAGTGAATCCTGATGCAAGCACACAGGTATGGTGTCACAAGAGGACAGAATTAGGCTTGGTTATGATGCCTTCCTCCTTCCATCCCATGTTGATGCTTACCATCTAGGCTCAAAAAGGAAGAAATGCAAGGTATTGGAGGGTCACTGCTTCCCATAGAACTGCACCCAATCCTGAGCTGTTGGCTTCAGCTAAGAAGGGTTAAGGGTAGAAGGTGAAAAAAAATCTCTATACCAGAAGTCGCCATGTTTGTCCACAGGCCAAATATAAAGGTTTACTTTTTATTAAACTCTATCTTAAAATATTGTCCAATAATAGAACACGTGACATCAGCAAAACAAAAATAATAGTTTGTTTCTGTTAAGCTATTTTTGATAGAAATGAAAACAGAAATGGTGTTCCCAGTTGGACCCCATTGGATCTTCCTTCATTCTACTGATGCCTGTCTTGCATTTTATCCTTCTAATTGTACAATAAACCGTTCTAATTTTCCCTCCTTTGTAGGATGTTTCTGATCTCTTCTTGGTACTTCCCCACGACAGCATGACTGAGGCTGGAAATTCAGTAGTGGAGAAACCCAGTGAACCCACGACCCTCACTGCATGGTGCAGCACTTGTGCTATCTTCTAGCCAATTTGCTTTACACATTTTATCCTATAGGTAGAAGGGCTTTCTGACCTGTTGAGAACATCAGATCGGAGTCAAGTTCCTTCAATTTCTTTAGCAAACCAGTAGCAATATTTTCCATCACTAGTAGCTGTTTTTCTGGATCAGGTTCTTCATTGTCAATTTCATACCTGCAGATAATTTACACAGTTTGGTATTATAAATTAAACTCAACTAACAAGAGGCCACAAAGGCGTTGTTCAAACTTACCATTTCATATTTATGTTTATAAGGGGAAGGAAAGTTAGGGAGGATTCAAAGTACTTCCCTCCACATCCCATCTACTTAAAAAAAAGTGATTAAAAGGCACATCAAATTTCTCACCCCATCCAGCCAGGTTGGGTCCCCGTGAAGTCACTGTCGGGGAGGAGCCTCGTGCCTCTGGGAATGGCTCCGTTCATTTGTAAAGGGGGCTGCAACTTTGCATCAATGTCAGGGCCATTCTGGAGCCACCCAACCATGGGAAGACACACTATGTAGAAGTTTGCAGTCCTGATAATCAAGCCTTTCAAGTTGAAAGTGGATACTTTGCGATGGGAGGGAGGGGAAATGATAAAAAGAATATTGGGGGAAATGTGCACAAAATAAATGTGGATACGAGTTATTTTTGTGAATTTATGATAAATGTATAGCACAAGCCACAGGAATCTTAAATGCAACATATTGATGCCAAAAACACCCTTTTTAAGCTGACCAGAGGAAGAACAATGTTTGATATTTATTTATTAACGTGGGAATAAAAGCATTTCCTGGTATTTGAATTAATTAATTGTAGAAAGGGATTTACGGATACCGTGGCCAATTTTGTACTTCATATCGATTATAATCTAAAGAAATGCAGTGCAGTTGACGTGTGTATGGACTTTCAAATGGCATTTGATAAAGTACCACATAATAGACTTGTTAGCAAAATTGAAGCCCATGGGACTAAAGAGGCAGTGGCTGCGTGGATACGAAATTGGCTAAGGGACAGAAAGCAGAGAGTAGTGGTGAACGGTTATTTTTCAGACTGGAGGGAAGTATACAGTGGTGTTCCCCAGGGTTCGGTGTTAGGATCACTGCTCTTTTTGATATATATTAATGGACTTGGGTATACAGGGCATAATTTCAAAGTTTGCAGATGACACAAAACTCTGAAATGTAGTATACAGTATGAAGGATAGTAACAGACTTCAGGAGGACATAGACAGACTGGTGAAATGGGCAGACACATACCAGATAAAATTTAATGCAGAGAAGTGTGAAGTGATTCATTTTGGTAGGATGAATGAGGAGAGGCAATATAAACTTAATGGTACAATTTTAAAGGGGGTGCAGGAACAGACAGACCTGGGGGTGTACGCACACAAGTCTTTGAAGGTGGCAGGACAAGTTGAGAAGGCTGTTAAAAAGGCATACAGGATCCTTGGCTTTATAAACAGAGACATAGAGTACTAATGCAAGAAAGTTATGTTAAACCTTTATATAACACTAGTTAGGCCCCAGCTGATGTAGTGTGACCAATTCTGGGCACCACACTTTAGAAAAGATGTCAAGGCCTTAGAGAGGGTGCAGACGAGATTTACTAGAATGGTACCAGAGATGAACGATTTCAGTTTTGTTGAGAGACTAGAGAATCTGGAGTTGTTCTTCCTTCGAGCCGAGAAGGTTGAGGGGAGATTTGATAGAGGTGTTCAAAATGAAGGGGTTTGATAGAATAAATAAGGAGAAACTGTTTCCAGTGGCAGAAAGGTCGGTAACCAGAGGACACAGATTTAAGGTAATTGGCAAAAGAACCAGAGGCGACATGAGGAAAAAAAAATTTACGCAGCGAGTTGTTATGATCTGGAATGCACTGCCTGAAAAGGTGGTGGAAGCAGATTCAATAATAACTTTCAAAAGGGAATTGGATAAATACTTGAAGGGGAAAAAATTGCAGGGCTATAGGGAAAGAGCAGCAGAGTGGGATTAATTGGGTAGCTCTTTCAAAAGAGCCGGCACAGGTACGATGGGCCGAATGGCCTCCTTCTGGACTGTATTACTCTATGATCTGAGGAGCATTATAGTTGCAGATTGTACTAATTTCACAGCCCATTTTATTATTTAGTTTAATACTTTGAAACTGTAGGCCCTGTGAACTATTGGAAACCACTGCAGCCAGACATAGAAACAGAGGAAAATTCAACGGTATGTACAGTTTTATTAATTCTTATGGTAACCCGGTTAGTCTGGTTCAATATAATTTTGTTTGATAGAAAAGATCATTTTCTATTCCAAAACCGTTAAAAAGCCACATCCTAAAAGTGCGTTTTCACTTGTGTTTAAATCATGTGAATCTCTCTTGCTACCGATATCCCTTAAAACTATTTTTTTTTAAATGTACCAATGCATAATATGGGACTATGTGCAGTAAAACCTGTAAATTAGGGACACCTAAGGGAGTTGCATAAGGTGTCTTTTATTTGCAGGTGTCCTTATTTTCAAAATGGTAAATTGTATGTGCAGTAAACCGGATAAGGCAAATATCCCAGGATTGGCTATATCTCCTGCAGCATTTCTTTTTTTTGCCGTCACCTGGGATCGTTCCTAATTCTGGTGCCCTGCCAGCAGGATGTGATTTCAGTTAATTTTCTCTTTATTGGGTTTCCCAGTTCATTGCCATCCCAGGGTCCTTTTCCATTGAGGGAGGGATGTGGGATGTCCTGATTCTGGGATCTGCTATGTTGGCAGCCTGCACAGGTCAAGGTGGCTACTGTAAGGCCAGAGTGCCTGGGAGATTCCGGCCAAATTTGGGGGGGGGGGGGGGGGGGAGGAATTAATGTCCTGCAGACCACCGTCAGGGACCCTCTCCCTCTGTGTTTGAAGTGCTGGGCAGTGGGTAGGGGGCTGTTGGTAGCTTAACAGTACCTGACATACTGCTGGAGTAGGGGTGCCAACTCTCTGGTTGGAGGCATTCCTGAGGGTTTGATCACATGATGTGCTGACCATGACTTCTACAAATGTTATTGGATTTACCTTATATAGGTTGAGTATCCTGTAGTTGAGAATCTTGATTTGTGGTTTTGGGCAGCAGCTGTTGTGTGAGAAGTACTAAGAACCAGGGGGGGGGGGTCACCCGTGAGCAGGCGAAGAGGGGAAACCGAGGGCGGGAAAAAGGGGAAACCATTCTCTTCATCATTTCCCCCCAAGGCCCATCTACATGATTTCAGCACCCCCCCCCCCCCCCCAACCAAACCCCCAGCGATTTCAGGGCCTGCGATTCCTGACTCCCGCCCTGGCCGGCAGTTCCTGGCTTTTCAGTAATGGAGATCTCTGTACCCAGCATCCATAGCTGCACAGAAAGCGCACTATCCCTGGGATAGAGTTGTACAAGCTTTCAATCCCAGAGAGAGCGGTTACTGTGCCACTATGCACGCTGGGTAACGAGATCTCCAATACACAAAAGTCATTCTTTTCAACCACTGCCACCTCGCACTTACCTGCATGTCCAGTGTTTTAACTTGTAAATGGACTTTGTGCGTTCAAGGCTGTCCGAAGTTCATAATTTGCGAGCGAGAGTGATTTCAAAGTGCAGCTTGTATCTACTGCAGTGTAAGTTATTTGGGACTGTCAGTAACTGCCTGCTTTTTTTTTTGCAGGTGTCCGCTCTTTGGGGGTGTCTGTTTGTACAGGTTTCACTGTATATTGTTTATTCTTACTGTTATAATTGCAATCATGCGTATTCTCATTGGCTACTTGCAGAAAAATATTTTTGGATAAACATATTTTGAAACACCTACCGTAAAGCACCTAATCCAGGCCAACTCAGATCTTCGACACATGTCAGGCCAGCTGTCTGGTAAACCTCCTGCTTAAATTCTTCTCTAAGTTGTAAGGTGCTAAGTAGAATTGGAATTTTTGCCTTCAGGCATTCAGCCAATTGGTCCACATGTTCTGGCTTGGTGTTCTGGACTAAAGAAAAAAAGTGAAACTTTCACTTTTAGGAACTCTTAATAGTCACAGGACAGCTGGCATAATCTAGTAGCGTATGGCAGAATACACAGTAACACCTCATCAAATGATTTAAGAATTATGAGGCGTATGCGACAAGTGATTTATTTTCTGTCCCCCACTTAGTCGAATTCTCAATGCTATAGTGTATTAAGTTTGGTAGCTATTCTGTATCATTACAGTCTACAAACTTTTTTTTTAAGAAAAGGACCATTTAAGACGAGGATAAGATACAACAATCTCTTTGATAACATACAATACAGCTAACCAGGAGAAGCACATTTCCTGACTGAATGTGATGATTTGATACTGGAATTAAATGGAGTTCAACATCATTTTAGCCAGTAGAATGAAGAGAAATAATGAAGTCAAAGAGAAATGCGCATGGTATTAGGGATCATTACTTGTTCAAGTCTGGATGATTTGTACATACAAGATCAGTGCTAGGATTGTTGGAACCCTTGCAGGGAAGCCTGTATGGGCCCTCTCCTAATATTTCTGTGGACACAGAATATTGCAGAAGGCTATTGGAATCAGTATCAGGGCAGCTATCAGAATTGAAATTGGCAAAAATGGTTCAGCTAAATTTTCACCCATCCTTGAATGCCAGCCTAGGTATCATCCAGATGTGAATTTAAGTAATTCAGTACTCCGTATAACGCTAGTTTATAGAACTCAGGACCCTTTTGAAGGTAGGAGACTGGATGTTGCAGTGGATTACAACACAATACTGTCCTCTCGCTGTCATCTGACATTGAATCCAGACTAATCCGATGCTTGGAAAGTCCTCTCTACAAGGAAGGCTTTCTGGTACATCTATCAGCACAAAAGGAAATAACTGATATTGTAAAACATCAGCCCTGACCACTATGCTGACTTAATAGTACTGAAAATGTATAAATAAAAGTTATTTCCACAATGAAGGCAAATCTTTGCTGCAAATCATAAACAAATAGAAATATCAAGGCAAGTTATTTACTCACCTGCTGCTGTCATCAATGGACTAAATCGTATACACACGCCCTCATCTTCCAATTCTACAACATCTACACCACTGGCCGGAACCAACTGTCCTAGCTGTTCTCCTAACTGTTGACAGAAATACAGGGTATAATTTGGTGAATAACTGCACAAACATAATGCACTTGCTATGAACTAATTGTGAATCTCTTGAATGCGTTAATTGATCCATATGGACACTAATTTAACCTTTGATTGTACATTTTTATTTGATAGGACATCTGCAAACTTAACAGAGCACAAGCTTCACATTAAATTCTTACCCAGCGATTCAGGGCATCATAAATCTCTCTGTCATTGCTGTCTTTTGTGGATTCCTGAGCTGCAGCCGTTTGATGGCTAGCTCCATCGAGAGCTGAAAATTTTAATAAAAGATTAAAATGGAGATCACAAATAACAAAGAAAACACTTGCTACTATTGCCAATTTTTCTTCCTTTCTCCCCGCCTGAAGGTGTTGACTCCTGCTTCTATAGGTGCTGTTCACCCTTTAGTACCGATGAGTGCTGGCCATGGGGAAAGGGGGAGGAGAGGACGTCACGTCTGAAATCGATCTTGTGATCATCAGATGTCCATATGTACCATTTCCAGTAGCCATTTTTGGATAGTGAAGAGGAGTTGGAACCCTGAGGCGCTATGGCATGGCAGCCCTACGGCCATCCTGCTGAAATCAGCTGAGCAAAGACCCAGAATCAAACCTGGGATGGGAGCCAATGGAGTTTGGTGAGGCAATAGGTAAGTAGAACTTCTTATGGAATAGGATATGGAGGGTGGAGTTCCGGATGAGTTGGAATTTGTAAATGGTTGAGCTCAGGGGTCCAGGAAGCAGTATGTTGGAGAAATTGAGCTTGCTGGTAGCACAGACAAGGATGAGTGTTTCAGTGCCGATGGGTATGAGGTAGGAACGAAGGCTGACAGTATCACAGAAATAGAAATAGGTGGCCTTGGTGATAGGCTAGATGTATGGTTTGAAACTCAGCTCAGGGTCCAACATGATTCTGAAACTGCACAATATTTGGTTTAGCCTAAGTGAGCAGCCGAAGGGGAAGGAATCTGGAGCTACTGTGCAGAGTTCCCAGAGCCTGTTCTGCGCATCAGAATCCAATTTCGCAAGGCCGGGGTGGGGGGGCCCTAAAACAGACGTTGGGCTCCTTACGTATGTAAACGAGCAGCCTAACGGTTGTTTTAGGTGGCCACCAGGGATTCCTGAAAAATAGCCCAACCCAATAGCGGGTTGAACGTCATTCTGGCATCCTTGGAGTGCAAAACTGGTTCCCTAAATTGGACCTCATGTTCATTTTACTCCTGTAAAACGGGTGAAACAAGGTCCCATTTCTACCCCATTTTATGTGCCATAGGAAGGGAGCGAATAGTGAGGTATGGAATCAAAGTGTACATGAACCTATCTTTAAAATCACAGTGCTTTTAAAACAGTTCACCTTTTGAGTAAGATATAGAAGCTGGATTTGGAAATGGTGTCTGGCCAGTAGTTGGAATCACATATGATCCTATTCGGGTACAGATGCACAAAAAAACAAGGATATTCTTTGTTGTTTATTGACCCAAAAGCATCAAGCATATTGTAAACTAATTGGCTTAGGAATCTTAGAAGGTAATTGCTGCCAGTTCTTTGAAATAGAGATTGGAGTTGGCTGACACTCAGTTTTATCATGTGAAGATTGTTATTGTCCTAACAAAAGTCACTCATGCAATTGAGGTTAAAGTCACATTCTGCCTGTCCTTGTAGAATAATCAAGGATGAATAACTTAGGTTATGATGTTAAAATACTTGTACTCTGGACACGGGTTCACTAACATTTTTGTAAGAGGACCTCCAAAAGACTGATCAAATACTCCTGGTGTACATGACTGTCTCTCAATGAGATTTCCATGTATTATTTTTACCCAGGCAATTGAAAAACAACTAAATAAAATTGCTCGTCGGCAAACAATTAATTTATCTCAATATTTGCATTTTTATTTTAATTTATAAATACCAGCTAGAATGCAGACTTCAACAACAACTTGCATTTATTTAACGCCTTTAATGTAGAACAACATCCCACGGTAAGGAAAACTGACACCGAGCCAAAGGTGAGATGATGAGGGGTGAAAGATGTGAGTTTTAAGGAGGATCTTGGGAAGTGGAGAGACAGAGGTTTAAGGAGGGAATTCTTAGGCAGCTGAAGGCACAGCTGCCAATGGTGGGGTAAAAGGAAAGAGGTGTATGCACAAGAAGGTAGAGTCATGGAAAAGAGTGTAAAGGTGGTGTCGTAGCGCTGGAGGAAATTAGATATAGGGAGTGAGGTCACACAGGCGTGTAAACACAAAGATGAGAATTTTAAACTTAAAGCATTGGGGGACGGGGAGCCAATATAGGTCAACGAGGACGTGATGATGGGTGAGTATGACATGGTGCAGGATAGGATATAGGGATCAAAGTTTTGGATGAGCTGAAGTTTATGGAGGGTGGAGGATGGACAGAGAGCACTGAAGTAATCAAGTCTGGAGGTGACAACGGCATGAATGAGGGTTTCGGCAGCAGATGGGCTGAGGAAGTGACATAGGTGGGCAATGTTATGGAGGTGGAAAGAAGCAATCTTTGTGATGGAGAAGTTGCCAGCTCACCTCGAGGTTGAATAGGGCATGAGGTTGCGAACAGCTTGGGTCAACCAAAGCCAGTGGCCGGGGAGGGGATGGAGTGGGTGGCTCATCTAAGACTGGATGTCGGGCAAGCAGTCTGATAGTACAGAGGCAGTAGAAAGTTTGAGAGAGGTGGTGAAGTAAGCTGGGTGTTATCACCATACATTTGGAAGTTGACTCCATGGCGTCAGAAGAAATTGAAGAAAGAGAGGCATTTAGATGAGGAAGAGGAGGGGCCATGTAGGAGGCGGGGGGTTGATCCAAGAGTGGTTGGACGAGGAGAAGAATAGCTGAGGCCCTGGAGGAGGTTGTCCATTGGAATGAGAGAGACAATGGGGAACAGCAGAGATGTACAGCGGCCTCAGGTACTAACAGTGCACACTAGCAGATCTGGAGAGAGTGCAGAGGAGATTTACCAGGACAATACCAGGGATGAGGGACCAGTTATGTGGAGAGACTTGAGAAGCTGGGATTGTTGTTCTTAGAGCAGAGAAGGTTAAGGGGAGATTTAATAGAGGTATTCAAAATTATGAGAAGTTTTGATGGAGAAAATAAGGAGAAACTGTTTCCACTGGCAGGAGGGTCAGTAACCAGAGGACATAGATTTAAGGTAATTGGCAAAAGAACCAGGTGGAAGCAGATTCAATAGTAACTTTCAAAAGGGAATTGGACATATACTTGAAAAGGAAAAAATTGCAGGGAAAGAGCAGGTGTGTGGGACTAATTGGATAGCTCTTTCAAAGAGCCAGCACCAGCACGATGGTCAGAATGGCCTCTTTCTGCATTTTAAGATTCTATGATTCTCAGCAGAAAATATTAAACTTCCTACACGAGTAGATTGCTTTGATGTCTGCTTTATACTTCACTGGTTGTCAAGTTGCTCTGTGTAAGGGGCCTGGGGAGTATTACAATTGGAGTTCCTCACAGGATAGAAAAACTATTCTGAACAAGTGCTGTAGGCAATGATTGGGCTGATGGGAAACAAAGAGAACGACAATGACATGCTAATATTTCAGGTGCTGTCATGCCCCCCACTTAAATCAGTTGGAAGCAAATACCATCAGACCCTTTCTAATCAAAATCATCACCAGGGTTCAACCTTTCTTTGAGGCAGAGTCTGATAAAGTGCGGGCTGAAGCGGTCAATGTTTTGGGGAACTTAGGCAAGTGTCGAAATGGAAATTCCAAATCCTACTTCTTCCAACAAATCCATTTGAACCTGGTTTGCTTGTTGCCTCTGAATGAAAACAGCAAGGTCTAGCTACTTAACATTGCGTTTGGTCGCTCCACTTATTGGTTCTGACAAGGCATCTTCAATGATTCTGAAGTATTTAGCAGAGCCCAACATGAACTACAGGAATTCCTAAGAGACATTTCAAAATAATTAATTAATGACTTCCCTGACAGGATTGACGCGTACATCACAGACTGTGTGTCCTTCTACAAAGACCCATCGGCTGAGGGCACCTCAATTGCATCCTTTAATGTTTCCTTTTCCAACCTACCATAAGAACATAAGAGATAGGAGCAGGAGTAGGTCATTCGGCCCCTCGAGCCTGCTCCGCCATTTAATGAGATCATAGCTGATCTGATTTTTACCTCAACTCCACTTTCCCGCCCTTTCCCCATATCCTTTGACTCCCTTGCTGATCAAAAATTTGTCTAACTCAGCCTTGAATGTATTCAATGACTCAGCCTCCGCAGCTTTTTGGGGTAAAGAATTCCAAAGATTCATGACCCTTGGAGAAGAAATTCCTCCTCATTTCCGTCTTAAACGGGCGACCCCTTATTCTGAGACTATGCCCCCTAGTTTTAGATTCCCCCACGAGGGGTAACATCCTCTCAGCATCTACCCTATCGAGTCCCCTCAGAATCTTGTATGTTTCAATAAGATCTCCTCTCATTCTTCTAAACTCCAATGAGTATAGACCCAACCTGTTCAATCTTTCCTCATAAGACAACCCTTTCATACCCGAAATCAACCTAGTGAACCTTCACTGAACTGCCTCCAATGCAAGTATGTCTTTCCCTAAATAAGGGCACCAGAACTGTACGCAGTACTCCAAGTGTGGTCTCACCAGCACCCTTGTACAGTCGTAGCATGACTTCCCTGCTTTTATACTGCATCCCCCTAGAAATAAAGGCAAATATTCAGTTTGCCTTCCGGATTACCTGCTGCACCTGTATGTTGACTTTTTGTGTTTCATGTACGAGGACACCCAGATCCCTCTGTACTGCAGCATTTTGTGGTATTTCTCCATTCAAATAATATTTTGCTTTTTTATTTTTCCTCCCAAAGTGGATGACTTCACATTTTCCCACATTATATTCCATCTGCCAAATTTTTGCCCATTCGCTTAACCTGTCAATATCCCTTTGCAGACACTTTGTGTTCTCATCGCAACTTGCTTTTCCACCTATCTTTGTATCATCAGCAAATTTGGCCACAAGACACTGTTCCTTCATCCAAGTCATTGATATATATTGTAAATAGTTGAGGCCCCAGCACTGATCCCTGCTGCACCCCACTAGTTACAGATTGTCATTTTGAAAATGACCCTTTTATCCCGACTCTTTGTTTTCTGTTAGTTAGCCAATCCTCTATCCATGCCAGTATATTACCCCCAACACCAAGAGCTCTTATCTTGTGCAGTAATCTTTTATGTGGCACCTTATCGAATGCCTTTTGGAAATCCAAATATATTGCATCCATTGGTTCCAACTTTATCCAGCCTGCCTGTTACTTCCTCAAAGAACTCTAATAAATTTGTCAGACGTGATTTCCCCTTCATAAAACCATGCTAACTCCCCTTGATTGTATTATGAGTCTCCAAATGTCCTGCTACTACTTCCTTAATAATGGATTCTAGCATTTTCCCAATGACAGATGTTAGGCTAATTGGTCTATAGTTACCTGCTTTCTGTCTCACTCCCTTCTTGAATAGGGCTGTTACGTTTGCGGTTTTCCAATCTGCTGGGACCTTTCCAGAATCTAGTGAATTCTGGAAGAGTACAACCAATGCATCCACTATCTCTGTAGCCACTTCCTTTAAGACCCTCAGATGCAAGCCATCAGGTCCTGGGGACTTGTCAGCCTTTAGACCCATTAGTTTACCTAGTACTTTTTCTATAGTGATTGTTTTTAGTTCCTCCCTCCCCTTTGCCCCTTGATTATCTACTATTATCGATATGTTATTTGTGTCTTCTACTGTGAACACAGATACAAAATATCTGTTCAATTCCTCTGCCATTTCCTTGCTTTCCATTATTATTTCCCCAGTCTTATCCTCTAAGGGACCAATGTTTACTTTAGCTACCCTCTTCCTTTTTATATACTTGTAGAAGCTTTTACTGCCAGTTTTTATATTTTTTGCTAGTTTACTCTCATAATTTATTTTCTCCCTCTATTATTCTTTTCGTCATCCTTTGCTGGTTTTTAAAGTTTTCCCAATCTTCGGGCTTACCAGTAATCCTTGCCATGTTGTATGCTTTTTCTTTTAACCTGATACCATCTTTGACTTCCTTAGTTAGCCATGGTTGGTTCACCCTTTTTGTGGAGTCTTTCCTCCTCACAGGGATATATTTTTGTTGAGAGTCATAAAATATCTTTTTAAATGCTTGCCACTGCTTATCCACCATCATACCATCTAATCTGTTTACCCAGTCCACTTTAGCCAATTCCACCCTCATTCCTTTATAATTGCCCTTATTTAAGTTTAATTCAGTAGTTTCAGACCCAAGATCCTCGCTCTCAAACTGGATGTGAAATTCTATCATGTTACGATCACTGCTTCCCAAGGGATCCTTTACTTTGAGATCATTAATTAATCCTGTTTCGTTACCCATGACCAGATCCAAAATGGCCTGTTCCCTGGTTGTTTCCAAGACGTATTGGTCTAAGAAACAGTCCCTAATACACTCTATGAACTACAGAGTTCAGGGTTACAGAGAGAAACAGAGGCAAATTCTACTGCTGTTGTCAACCATCAGATAGAAGCCAACACAGGCACTGATCCTCCATCACCTCCTCTTGTTCTTAGGAGCAAATTGTTGGTCACTTCAAAGTGATGTTTTGTAATGTTCTTTATTATAAAATAAACAGAAATTCTGTTGTGACATTACAATTATTGGTTGATATACAAACAGTGCAGGCCTCACTGCTGTGTTATTGGGAACAAAATCTACCAATGCATACACACATAATCCTGATGAAGACAGATCCTGCCCCTCTGTCCATGGAATTCCTCACTGTACCATGACGCTATTTTATTTACTAGAAAGAGTTCCCAAGCTCTAACACATTGGTGTGTGCAATTCCAAGATACACAATGAATGGGCAGGACCTAACCTGTATTGGTAATTGGAACAATAAAGTTCCCTCTTTTCCTTCTGCCTAGATGCAGCCCAATATGGTGCACTGGGACATTAACAAGGATTGGTCACAAACCAGTCGACGCAGGTCTGCAACCTGGCGGGGTCTTGCACCAACAAATGGGGGAGGCCTGCAGCTTCAGGTCTGGTCACTGGCCTCGAAGCTGCTGTTGTACAGCAGCAGCCAAAAAGCTCCAGGAGCTGAAGATCTGGAAGCTGAAAATAAATTCTCATCTATATTTGGGGTACTATTCGGCTTGGGGCTGTTACCCCAGAGACCCTCTGCTCTGAGAGCCATGGCACATGCTCCCAACAGTTTCTTGGAATATCCATGGTGATGCAACCTGAAAAAAGGGACACAGCTCCCAAAAACAAGTAAAGCCCCAGAAAGTGCAGAGGGACACACGGCTGTAACAAGCTTTACGTGTACCCATATTCCTTCACCTGTATTGTAGGTAAAACCATAGGGTATATATTATGCCTTTATTCTACCAATGCACCAAGAGCAAATATCAGGGATTGGGGCGCAGATGGCAGCATATCCCACCAATAGTGGCATGGGATCCTTTATATCCACATGAACAGGCAGATGGGGATTTGGTTTAACATCTCATCTGAAAGAGAGCACCGCCGACAATGCAGCACCCCTTCACTACTGCACTAAAGTGTCAGCCAAGTTCTAGAGTGGGGCTTGAACCCACAAACTCCTGACTCAGGGACAAGAGAGTGACCACTGAGCCAAGCTGACGCATAATTAAGTACTCCATAGAACACAGTAGTTCTTGTACTACTAAACTTATGAATCAGATAGAGTCAAGGATTCCGCTTGTTTGTTCCTTAACCTAAAGAACAGTAACTGTTAGGCATGAACAACATTAGGCTTCTTACCTGGTTTTAGGTGCTCCTGGATGAATCTGAACACCACCACCGGAGAATTAAATTCATCTTCAACCTTGTAATTATAATAAAACAACATATGTTAGGTGCCCATCACTGTTATAAAGAAAGGATGTTTTGAATATTTGGTTTATGGGCCCAACTATTTCACAAATAAAAATGCACAATTTTTAAGAAGCAATCATGTTACCAACTAGCTCCAATGACCTTTAGTGGCAGGGTTTGACCACTGATCATTGAAGCAGAATTTTTATTTTCTAAAATGTTGCTGTAAGACTGTGCTGGCCATTGGTTCTCTGCCAAATATATTGGACTCAGTTTTTATCCTCAAATCAAAAAATGAATAGAGCCCATAAACCAATTTCCTACTAAAAGTCTTTTCTCTCTATTCTACTGCAGTGCCCATTTCAAACACAAAGAAGCAATATAGCTTCCAAAAGTAGTAATAAAAGGCCTTTGACATTTTCAATTTCTGAGAGTTATATTCCAAGTGAAAAGTTAAAAAAGATGAGAAGCAACATAAAAAAATTATACACCAGAATCTAGATAAACATGCCTGGTCTAAATAGTGTTCTAAAATACCAAGACATTTTGCAGTCAATATTATTTTAGACATTCTTATACAAACATAACACTCATGCAAAAAAACCCTCATCCATAAAATGCTCTCCCACTATTTTATTTAAAGCTCACCACACTAAACAGAGCGTATGCTACACAGTTAACCTTGTAGCACATCGCTGCACCATTGGCATCTGTGCCTTCAGCTGCCTAGGCCCTAAGCTCTGGAATTCCCTCTCTAAACCTCTCCACTTCTCTCTCCTCCTTTAAGATGCTCCTTAAAACCTAACTCTTTGACCAAGCTTTTGGTCACCTGTCCTAATATCTCATGTGACTCGGTGTCAAATTTTGTTTGATAACGCTCGTGAAGCACCTTGAGACGTGTTACTACGTTAAAGGTGCTATATAAATACAAGTTGTTGTTGTACCACTAACTAGATAACTGTTTGGCAGCTAGGTGAGTAAACACAATTGAAAAGAGTTCTCTCGCTGAGCAAGTGGAGCACTCAACACAGTTGCAGAAAACTCACTTGCTTGACGTGTGTAGGTTAATCGCTAATGCCCTTACACCTGATTCTTAAAAAAACAACCTTAAGAGCTAGTTTCAGCTAATCGGGGAAGAAATGTGGGTGTCAGCTCTAGAATAGAGGTCAGGTCAGTGGAGCAATAGAAAATAGACAAATCAGGAACTTAAAACTATTTTTTTCTTAAAAAAAGAGGATATAAAGGTAAAAGGCAAAATAACACATAGTAAAACACTGGGCTCCTCAATAGTGAGTGCTTGAGCTGTACAGGTCAGGAAGGTTGTAGATTTAATTCACAGTGTAAGTTAGGCGACAATCCTCAGTCTGTGCTGAATTAGATTTCAGCTGGGAGTCGTAGGAGTATACATGTTAGCTTCAATGCCTTTGGGTTTAGGTCAAGAAAAAAGGTTAGCCAGATTTGCTGCTCGTGATTGCTATCCAGCAACCTCTGCTGGATGTGTATATGTGCAGACCTCAGGTGAAGACAGTATCAAACTGTGATGCTTCCCATAATTGATTATCCTACTGGCACTCACCGTCATGGCTCAACACATGAAAGGCCAATTGGACGAGGTACCAGAGGGTGATCGGCATCCAGCAAGGAGTTAACGTCTTCAGGAGAGATGGGGAGGGGAAGGAGAGAAGAGAAAATTGGCAAGAAAAAAAATAATATAGCAAGAATTAGGACATGACACTAGGAAAGACCGAGGAAACTCAATGAGAGGCAGAGCATAAGATTTATTTTTATTTACTTTTTTAAAAATGTGTTTTAGTAAAAGAACATTAATTATACAGTAATAAAGATCAAAGTCATCATTTTCATCTCCCGCCATCACCTCTGCTCTCTTACCATCTTTAATCCCCTCTCTAGCCTCTCAATCAGGCTGAATCAGACAGTGCAAAACCTTGGTGTCCCAAATGGCCCAAGGGTGAGCTTCAAACCCCACATCCTATCTATCACCAAGACCACTTATTTCCACCTCCATAATATTGCTTCAGCCCCTCTGTCACTGAAATCCTTCTGTTACTTCTAGACTTGATGATTCTTCCTTACCACCCTCCCATTTCTCCAGAAACTCCAAGTTGTTCAAAACTAAGCTGCCTTATTCCTGTCCTGCAATAAGCCTCTACAGTGCCTCTAACACCCATCCTCACTAACCTACACTAGCTTGCTTTCCTCCAATGCATTACATTTAAAACCATCATCCTTGTCTTCAATTCCCTCCACAGCCTTGCCCTACCTGTACATTTATAATTTTAACTATAGGCAAAATATCTTAAATGCTTTAAGCAATAGAGATGTTCAGGGTGTATTCTGCCTGCAGCCAATCTGACTGATGCATCATTCAATGACTGCCATAGCTAGAACTTTGGTTAAAAATATGATTGACCCTTCCCATTCTTTATATAACAGTACAACTCTTCTCTGTACATTACACAGGAATATATATATATATATTTCCGGACTATAACCTGGTGTTGTAAGACTCCTTACTTTATATTATGGGCAGAGATGCATATTTTAAAAGCTCGAACAATCCAAATGTCTATTAACAAGAAAAAAATTGCAAGCACTTCTTTTCACAAGCTTAAGAAACCTTTAGATTTATATTTCGCACTCTGGCCTTTTTACATCCCCTCCCTTTGCCCTACTCTCTGGAACACCCTCCCTAAGCTCCTTTGCCTCTCCACTTCTCACCCCTTTAAAAACTTTCCCAAAATCAATCTTTTCAAATCGAGCCTTCATTAATCTCTCCTATTCTCTTCCTCCATGGCTGATCCTCTGTTTCCCTATCCATTTCCATTTGTGAAGCACGTGGGACTTTATGTTAAAAGGTTCTATATAAATGCAAGTTGTTATTGTTAATCAGTTGCCAAATTACAATTAGCTAGCAACAAATGTTAGAAGTTGCAAATACTGTCTTTTGTCAGGTGCATTCTTATTTTTGCTTACATAAACTTGCTGAATTAATAGACTAATATACACAGAATTGTAAATTTTGTACTTGAGCTACAGTAGGAATTCCTGATGGTACTGAAGTACATTACATTTGTCAAACCAAACAACAGTATGTATGGAAGGCCAAGAATGGAAATCTATTAATGTTTTTGGGTCTTTTCTAACCTAATACTAGATTATTTTAGCTCTCATATCTGAAATCACTCTCACGGACGAGTCCCAAGTCCCCATACCTCTAAGAGTATCTATTCTTGCCTCAGAATTTAGGTAAGTTTTCGGTAATATGCCCAGGAAATGAACAACAAATCTTGTCTGGTAATTGTTTCATCGCATTTGGAACACTTTTCTTTATCTGTACTTTCACTTTTGATATCAGTGTAAACAAGTACAAACTATTTTAATATAATGCACACAGAATGTTTATTGATATGTCAAAGACCTTTCATTGCCATGCAACTATTAAAATATCTTTCATCTTTGTCAAAGTCTCTTCGTTTTACTACTGGAGTAAACAAAATGAATATCCTATTACATGCACATTACAACATGCACATGCAGTAATCTGGGCTTGGTTTGATTGACACAGGATATGAAATGAGCATTCCGAGCCAAGTATTGTTAGTTTATAGAATAAGAACAGCCATTGGGGATAATTTGCACATGGTCCATTTACAGTCCAAACAATTCTCTAACAAAGTTATAAAATATATTCTGTGTACAACTGCAAAGACAAACAACACTTACGGAGCCACTCCCGTAAGCAGAGATAATTTCGTAGCACAGGTTAGAAGGCTGTTTAGCAATTACCACAAATAGCTACCAGGATTGTAATATATTCTTTTTGGTGTGTGGAAAAGGCACTTTAAAGTTTTGTACGGTTCCAACTTATAAACTTTAGGCAGCGGCACAGTTGGAAGATGAGAAAAGACAAGGCTGTAGCACCACAATCAGCCACTAAAAGCTTTGAAACAGATGTACCTCTGAAGTCAAATAACAAACAGCAAAGATTTATTACAGGTCTATGAGGACATTTGAATGGACAAGAGGTGGTATGTCATAGGTAAAAGGGTAATAAAAGTGGGTGCAGTACTGAATTTGAAAGCATTTGGTATCAAGTGACAAGTACAATGGTATGAGACATTTTTTCCTGAACAGTCAATCAAATATCCAATACTCCACATGGGATGACATACAGGCTGAGATGTGTTACAAGGCCATAACAGTGAGATGGTCAAAAGATGATAAAAAATTTCAAATGATGATACAGACTATGGGAATGAAGAATGGAAAATTAATCTAGATAACCTTGAAATACATTTCATACTTTTTTCCAAAAAGTTTTTGCACTCATCAAGGTGAGGGATTGGGAATGGAATGGCAAGCACTCCCAGGTCAGATAAAGCAACGAATAGAATCATAGAAAGGTTATAGCATGGAAGGAGGCCATTTGGCCCATCGAGTCCGTGCCGGCTCTATGCAAGAGCAATCCGGCTAGTCCCTTTCCCCCGCCCTATCCCTATAGCCCTGCAATTTTTTTCCTTTCAAGTACTTTTGAAAGCCACGATTGAATCTGCCTCCATCACCACCCCCCCCCACCCCCACCCCAGCAATGCATTCCAGATCCTAACCACGCACTGCGTAAAAATTTTTCCTCATGCCACCTTTGGTTCTTTTGCCAATCACCTTAAATTTATATCTTCTGGTCTTGATCCTTCCGCCAATGGGAACAGTTTCTCTCTATTCTGTCTGGACCCTTCATGATTTCAAATACCTCTATCAAGTCCCCTCTCAACCATCTCTGTTCCAAGGAGAACAACCCCAGCTTATCCACAAAACTAAAGTCCCTCATGCCTGGAATCATTCTAGTAAATCATTTCTGCATCCTAAGGCCTTCACATCTTTCCGACAGTGCGGTAGCCAGAACCGGACACAATACTCCAGCTACGGTCGAACCAGTGTTTTATAAAGGTTCATCATGACTTCCTTGTTTTTGTACTCTATGCCTCTATTTATGAAGCCCAGGATCCCGTATGCCTTTTTAACCATTTTCTCAACCTGCCCTGCCACTTTCAACGATTTGTGCACCTATACCCCCAAATCTCTCTGTTCCTGTACCCCTTTCAGAATTGTGCCCTCTAGTTTATATTGCCTCTCCTCGTTCTTCCTACCGAAATGTATCACTTCGCATTTTTCTGCGTTAAATTGCAACTGCCACGAGTCCGCCCATTCCACCAGCCTGTCTATATCCTCTTGAAGTCTATTATTATCCTCCTCACTGCTCACTACACTTCCAAGTTTTGTGTCATCTGCAAATTTGAAAATTGTGCCCTGTACACCCAAGTCCAAGTCATTAACACGTATCAAGAAAAGCAGTAGTCCAGTACCGACCCTCTCGGAAACACCACTGTGCACCTCCCTCCAATCTGAAAAACAACCGTTCATCACTACTCTCTGCTTCCTGTTACTTAGCCAATTTTGTATCCACGCTGCTACTGCCCCCTTTTTTCCATGGGCTTCAGTCTTGATGACAAGCCTATTATGCAACACTTTATCAAATGCCTTCTGAAAGTCCATATATATCACATTGACCGCGTTGCCCTCACTGACCTTCTCTATTACCTCATCAAAAAACTTTATCAAGTTAGTTAAACATGATTTGCCTTTAACAAATCTGTGTTGGTTTTCCCTAATCAATGCACACTTGTCCAAGTGACTGCTAATTCTGTCCCGGATTATTGTTTCTAAAAGTTTCCCCACCACCAAGGTTAAACTGACTGGCCTGTAGTTGCCAGGTTTATCTTTACACCCTTTTTTGAACAAAAGTGTAACATTTGCAATTCTCCAGTCCTCTGGCACCACCCCTGTATCTAAGGATGTTTGGAAGATTATGGCCAGTACCACCGCAATTTCCACCCTAACTTCCCTCAGCAACCTAGGTTGCATCCCATCCGGACCAGGTGACTTATCTACTTTAAGTACAGCTAGCCTTTCTAGTACCTCCTCTTTATCAATTATTAGCCCATCCAGTATCTCAACTATATCTTCCTCTACTGAGACTGTGGCAGCATCTGCTTCCTTGGTTAAGACGGGTGCAAAGTTCTCATTTAGTACCTCAGCCATGCCCTCTGCCTCCATGAGTAGATCGCCTTTTTGATCCCTGATCAGCCCCACCACTCCTCTTAGTACCTGCTTACTGTTTACATGCCTATAGAAGACTTTTGGATTCCCTTTTATGTTAGCCGCCAGTCTATTCTCATACTCTCTCTTTGCCCCTCTTATTTAGTTTTTCACTTCCCCTCTGAACTTTCTATATTCTGCCTGGTTCTCACTTGTGTTATCAAACTGACATCTGTCATATGCCCCTTTTTCCGCTTCATCTTACTCTCTATCTCTTTTGTCATCCAGGGAGCTCTGGCTTTTTTACCCTAACTTTCTCCCTCGTGGGAATGTACCTAGACTGTACCCAAACCATCTCCTCCTTAAAGGCCACTTATTGTTCAATTACAGTTTTGCCTGCCAATCTTTGATTCCAATTTACCCGGGCCAGATCAGTTCTCATCCCACTGAAATTGGCTCTCCTCCAATTGAGTATTTTTTATTTTAGAGTGGTCCATATCCTTTTCCATAGCTATTCTAAACCTTATGATACTATGATCGCTGTTCCCTAAATGTTACCCCACTGGCACTTGCTCCATTTGGCCTGCCTAATTCCCCAGAATCAAGTCCAGCAATGCCTCCTTCTTCGTTGGGCTGGAAACATTCTGGTCAAGAAAGTTCTCCAGAACACACTTCAAAAATTCCTCCCCCCACTTTGCCCCTTAAATTACTATCCCAGTCTATATTAGGACAGTTGAAGTCCCCTTTTATCACTACTCTACGGCTTTTGCACTTCTCAGTAATTTCCCTGCAAATTTGCTCCTCTATCTCCTCTTCCCACTAGTTGTTGGCCTTTGGAATACACCCAGTAGTGTAATGGTACCTCTATTGTTTTTTTTAAAAACTCTAGCCAAATAGATTCTGCCCATGACCCCTCCAGGACATCCTCTCTCTCCAGCATTGCAATATTCTCCTTAATCAATACTGCCACCACCACCACCCCACCCTTTCTTCCCTTCCCTATCTTTCCTGAACACCTTGTATCCAGGGATATTTAGTACCCAATCCTGCCCTTCTGTTATCGCCACAACATCATATTCCCATATGGCTAATTGCACCTGCAACTCTCCAACCTTGTTTAACACACTTTGTGCATTTACACACATGCACTTGTAACCCTATCTTAGACTTTCTTGTACTCTCTCTTAGTCTGGTCCCATTTACTACCGTACTATTTCTTGCTCTAGTGCTATCTTTCTCCCCCAATCCTTTGTGCACTTTGTTTCTCCTTTCCAATAAAACTCCCTCTACTCAGCCCCAACAACGTGCTTCAGCCCCAACTTCAGAAATGCAACCCCAACAGTGCGACATTTTTCCCAATTCACAAAGCAGTTCATACTACGGCCTATGAGTGGGATTGCCAGTTAGTGCTGAATTAGGCTCATGCCCACTCAGTTTTGGATTGAGATGCCCAAACTCATTTCACATGCAGAGAATATTTTCATCTAATCAATCTGGGCTGGCTTTGAACCTAGGTGACAGACCAGTGCCCAACCCACAGCGCTACCCTGTTTTCCAATACTGTTATCCTATAAAATATGTACAAGTGGAGCTGGGGATTTATTCTTCTTTGGACAATTTTGGGTTTTTTTTTTGAACAAGCAGTTGTCTGGACAAACAACTGATGGCAGATTTTGTCTCACCACATGTGGATATAGTTCTCACCAATGTAATGCAACACATTCCACACTGAACAGCCCTCTTGCCATCTAAATATTAATCTAGTTACAATGATTAAATATTTGGCTATTTTAATTATAACATAAACATGTAATATTCTGATGGATATAAACACACTAAATTAGACAAAGAGCTTTTTTAAAGTTAGAAAATTGGACATTGAATGGATCATGTAACTTCTACATCATGTAGCAGCATATAATTAATGTTTCAAACGAATTGGATGCAAGTTAGAATGAACAGTTTAGCGAGCATCACTCTGCTCCCACCTACAATTGCCAAAACAATATTCCCCAAGATATTCCCTATAGACTTTCCAGTAAATGTCAGTTCCTTGGGTTTGGTGATTACCTCCTGAAATGATTCAGTGAGACCAATCTTATTACAAAAAAAATCTTAAACATTATAAATTAGAAAATAGTTCATAAACAATTTTTATAATTACATTTGAATTGATTATCAGTTGCAGAATAAACAGAACGAGTTTTGAAATCTGTGGTTGTGTCTTCCAAAGTGGCCATTTAAAAAAAAGTTATTCTCTCCCCAAACCAGACACCATTTCCTAGTACAAAAGGTGGGCATGCAACTGCTCCCAAACCTCTGCTAATGCTGTTGTGTAGCAGCTATTAATAGTGCAGGAGCAAGTTGGGACAATATGCACTCTGATTTTTTCCCTATCTTTCCTTCTGCAGGAACACTCCAACTTCACTGGGCACTTCACTCCAGTGGTCTATGCTTACATTTGAAACTTGTAAACAATTTTACAACACCAAGTTATAGTCCAGCAATTTTATTTTAAATTCACAAGCTTTCGGAGATTTTCTCCTTCCTCAGGCAAATGTTATTTGCCTGAGGAAGGAGAAAATCTCCGAAAGCTTGTGAATTTAAAATAAAATTGCTGGACTATAACTTGGTGTTGTAAAATTGTTTACAATTGTCAACCCCAGTCCATCACCGGCATCTCCACATCATGACTACATTTGAAACTGATTAGAGGAAGTCCTTTTCCAATAATTAAAAAGAAACATTTTGAAAATGAATAAGCTAAACAGCTGGCATTGAAAGGCAGCATTTATTGATGTAATAGTGGTTTCCAGCATACGAATCTCCATCTTCGGCCTCTCCCATAAACTTCATACTTTTGCCCCAATTCCATTACCCTCCTTGGCCACTGTCTTAGGTTGAAGCCAACTGTTTGCAACCTTGGCTTCATATCTGACCCCGAGCTGAGCTTCCGACCTCATATCCTCTCCATCACAAAGACCACCTACTTCTACCTCTAGCATCACCTGTCTCCGCCCCAGCCTCAGCCCACCTGTTGCTGAAACCCTCATCCGTGCCTTTGTCACCTCCAGACTTGACTGTTCCAATGCACTGCTGCCTGCATACTCCCCCATAACCAGTTCTGCTCACCCACCACCCCAGTTCTTGCTGACCTACATTGGCTCCCGGCCCCCCAACTTAAAGTGCTCATCCTTGTGTTCAAATTCCTTCATGGCCTTGCCCCTCCCCATCTCTGTAAACTCCTCCAGCCCGATAACCCTCTGTGAACTCTGCGTTCCTCCAACTCTGGACTTTTGTGCATCACCCACTCCCTTCACCCCAACATTGGCGGCTATGCCATCAGCCACCTAGGCGCTAAGCTCTGTAATTCCCTCCCTAAACCTCTCCACCTTTATTTCCTCCTTGAAACATTCCTCTTTGAACATGCCTTTGGTTACCCCTCCTAATAGCTCCTTCTTTGGCTCAGTGTCAATTGCTGTTTGATTACGCTTCTGTCTAATGTCTTAGGCCATTTTTCAATTTTAAAGGCAAGTTGTTGTTAATCTTCAAAGAGAAAGCAGAGGCTAATGATAATGTTATTTATCTCCCTCTTTTAGAAGAGTATTAAAATATGCAATGCTTGCATTTAAGTTCAAATATACACTGGAAGAAATGTATATTTATCAAATTTTTGAAGTGCATCATTACAGCTTACACACTCAAAAGGAGACCAATGAATAATTGCCATCATACTCATTTTCAAAGGGGACTCAGTCTGATGAAAATAAGTCACTTAAAAAGTTTGTTTTAAATTGGAGACTAAAATAAATCTCTGCTTCCAAACTGTAGAAAAATAAAGTTGGTACAGGAGGTTAAAACCACATCCACAAATCTCAAAGCAACAAAACTCAAAGTATCACGTTCATGCACTTTGTGTTTTCAAAGCATTCAGAAATTAAATCAATTATGGTGCTTACAACCCAACATGCACCACAAGTTTCCTTGGATATGTTGTAGAAATAGAATAACAGCTCTCCTTCCGATATATTCTCTACACTGCTCATAGATCGGATAGGTTTTATGTAATGGAATTAACAGGTGATCACTTAAAAAATACTGTAAAACCATCCAGATTTCATTATTTCATTACGCAGCAGATGAGTTTTTTTTATAACTGTTCATTCATTAAAAAAAGTTTTAATCAAAATAACTATCAAATGTTGACTGAATATTTTAAACTGCAATTAAATTGGACACGAGAAAATACTGGTTAGCAAAGACAATACTGAAAAAAAAGATACATTTAAAGAGAACATCTTTTTCCCCAACCCACATTAATTGCGTAAAGTTACTCAAAATGGGAGTCCACACAACATCTTGTTCAGTACATCCCAATTTTTCAAAAGAAACGCAACAGTAGCTTTCTTAAAACTAATATTGTTATTTCTGGAATATATCCAGCAAGTTGGTTTAAAATTAAATTTATCTTTAACAATTGATACAAATCAGAATTAACCAAATGAAAGAAATATAATCTTTAATAACTAAAATTGTGAATAGCAATATTCCTCTTGGGATGTTTTTCTGGTATTGTGTTCTACTAATGTTGCATTACTACTACTGGAATAATCACTGTGTGGTGCTTATTCTACTCAAGTCATCAAACCATGAAAATACATACCGAAGTTCTGATAGAATTTAGTTTTTTTAAGTTTTCCAGCAGTTTCTGGCTCTGAAAAATAAATGAAGCAACTGTTAGTATTTTTGTCCTCCTCCAATTCTGCCCCCGAATTTTAGCCCTTTATATCTGGGGTGGGGATAGTCCCCCCGTGCCTCATCCAAATGGCATTCTTTATGCAAGAAGATGTCATGAGTGCTGACAAACTATTTGAGTATGTGAACCAGATGGAGTCCAATCCTACTGGCATCTAATATCCACATAGGCTCACACCTAGCAGGCACCTCTTAACAGCAAAGAAATGCCTTTTCTCTTCCTCTACCTGGGGAATGCGGAGGTACCATTTACTGTACCCAAAAAAGATTAACAAAAATATGGCTATGAATCTGTGAATTATATGGAGAGGGTCCTGATTGGAAAGGAATACGACTCCTTGTATACAAGTAAAATTGCTGTCACTAGATAGATAATGATAGGAAGACCATTTGGCCCATCTGAGTTCATCAATCCAGAAAGAACCTATAGGTATCACCATCACATTTATTTGTTTCTTAAATGATCCTGGGGTTTTTGCTTCCACTGCCCTACCCTGAAGTCCATGCCAGTCTCTGTGCGTGTGTGAAGAGGAACATGCTGACATCAGTCCTAAATTTGTCTTTCGCTAGTTTGCACTGCGCCCCTTAGTCCTCCTGTAACTGTTTAACTTGAAGTAGTGTTCTGGATTTACCATCTACTATCTTGCATATCTCCATGAGTTCCTCTCTTTGTCACATTCTTTTGAGGCTGAAAAGCCCAAATTGTTCCAGTTTTTCCTCATAACGGTTTTCCAATACTATGGATCAGCTTAGTGGCTCTTCTCTTAACGGCCTGGTAACTTTCCTTGTGCTTTAGTGACCAAAACTGAACAAAGTATTCCAGGTGTTGCCCGACTCCAGTGCAATTTCAGCATGACATCCTTCAATTTATACTCTTATTATTTTGGCTACATAGAATTTACTTTGATTGTTACTTTGCCCCTAGGTGTCTCTTTACCTTTTGCTAGTTCAACAATGTGTGTACATTTTCCTTCCTATGTGCAATACTTAACACTTTGATATCTGTACTGAATTTCATCTGTGTTTGCCCAATTACATATTTTACCTAAATAATTTTGTAGATCTTTGACACTCTCTTTACATTCAATTCCCCACTATCCAAGCTTGATATCATCAGGGTTTGACAAGTTTGGATTGAGCTTCTGAACCCAAGACGTTAATATAAATTAGAAGAGTAGGGCTTCCAACACTGATCCCTGAGCATTCCATTTGTCACTTTCCCCCACTCGTTATAAATGTACTATATAATGTGACTTAAATCAAGAACAAAACATACAAATACACTTATTTTAGTGGTTTCTAGGTTTTTGTTTAATATATAGTAAAAAAATACAAAAGCCAGTGGATTACTTTCAACAAATTTGGTGTTTCAATTTCTAAGAATGATTTGCACCAGAATATCAATAAAAATGGTCTGATATTCCTCACTTGTCCATACATAAAAAGGAGACAGAATCATTGGAGCTCAAGGCGTGGGTTTAAAGGAGTGATGTTGCTGTAGGGTAGGAAGTGTCATCCGCCTCACACGCCTCCCACTTCCCCCGTGAACATCCAACCGCCTAATTCATGGCCGAGCTGTTGAACCTATGTAGACCAGAAGGGATTCTAGAAAGGATGCCTCAAATTGGGCCTGCTGTGTCCTCTGCACAGAGCAGGATGACCCCAGAGTATAATAAAATTGACAGCAAAAAAGATGAGTTGCGTGAGCTTTGCTTTGATACAAGCCTAACTGCTTTTTGAAAGCGTGACCTAAAAGCTTGGAACCACTCGGATTTGAATGTTTACTTGTATCAAAAGATCCAAGATATCTGCATGAAATGAAGCACAGATTCTCCAAGGGCTTGAAAGAAGGCAAAGAGAGTAGCGGTCAATGACCCGGAAGTCTGGTCTATAAAAGTATATGTAGCGTGCTTCCTATACAGTACTCTGCAGTACCACATGAGGCAACCTACCATGGAATCAGGGGGAAAACTCTCCAGTGGCTGGAGTCATACCTAGCACAAAGGAAGATGGTAGTGGTTGTTGGAGGCCAATCATCTCAGCCCCGGGGCATTGCTGCACGAGTTCCTCAGGGCAGTGTCCTAGGCCCAACCGTCTTCAACTGCTTCATCAATGACCTTCCCTCCATCATAAGGTCAGAAATGGGGATGTTCGCTGACGATTGCACAGTGTTCAGTTCCATTCGCAACCCCTCAAATAATGAAGCAGTCCGAGCCTGCATGCAGCAAGACCTGGACAACATCCAGGCTTGGGCTCATAAGTGGCAAGTAACATTCGCGCCAGACAAGTGCCAGGCAATGACCATCTCCAACAAGAGAGAGTCTAACCACATCCCCTCGACATTCAACGGCATTACCATCGCCGAATCCCCCACCATCAACATCCTGGGGGTCACCAATGACCAGGAACTTAACTGGACCAGCCATATAAATACTGTGGCTACAAGAGCAGGTCAGAGGCTGGGTATTCTGCAGCGAGTGACTCACCTCCTGACTCCCCAAAGCCTTTCCACCATCTACAAGGCACAAGTCAGGAGTGTGATGGAAGACTCTCCACTTGCCTGGATGAGTGCTGCTCCAACAATACTCAAGAAGCTCGACACCATCCAGAACAAAGCAGCCCGCTTGATTGGCACCCCATCCACCACCCTAAACATTCACTCCCTTCACCACCGGCGCACCGTGGCTGCAGTGTGCACCATCCACAGGATGCACTGCAGCAACTTGCCAAGGCTTCTTCGACAGCACCTCCCACCTCTACCACCTAGAAGGACAAGAGCAGCAGGCACATGGGAACAACACCACCTGCACGTTCCCCTCCAAGTCACACACCATCCTGACTTGGAAATATATCGCCGTTCCTTCATCGTCGCTGGGTCAAAATCCTGGAACTCCCTTCCTAACAGCACTGTGGGAGAACCTTCACCATATGGACTGCAGCGGTTCAAGAAGGCGGCTAACCACCACCTTCTCGAGGGCAATTACGGATGGGCAATAAATGCCAGCCTCGCCAGTGACGCCGACATCCCATAAACGAATAAAAAAATACTGACAGGGCGAGCACAAGGGCATATTTTAGTAGTTTATGGTTAATATTACAGTGATATGATTGTTCCTGATGTTTGACTCACTTCATTACTGTAATCATGTTTTCTGAGAATCATGAGTTAAATTCTGAGTACATGAGTTAAAAACTTACAAAACTGGTTGGTCCAGGGAAACAAGAATTTGGAGCAGCTTGCAGGCTTGTGGTTTCATAGATTAAAGGGCTTTACTGTACAACACGCTTTAAAATCCTAGCCAGATTTTTGAGAGTGGCAACAAACTGGGAATGTAACACAATCAGACATCCTGAAATTTATTGTGCTGGGCCTTATCACTTTCAATATGGAGAAGCAAGTAGAATGTTGGTCACATCACTAAAACATTGGAGTATAAATCCACAGGGATTATCGAATACACTGGTCAGACCAGACTTGTGAGTACGCTGTGCAATTTATGTCACCATACTTTAAAAGAGACATGCAAGAATCAGAGAGTGCAAAAAACAGCAACAAGAACCATTCTAAGTATAAGGGTGTGTGATTAGGAAAGATTAGAGGAGCTCAAACTCAAGGGAAGATGAGAGGGTCCAATTGAGGAATATAAAGTATTAAATAGCATATCACCTGGATCAACTCCCTCTCCACAACTTGGGTTTGTAGACACTCCATTCTGCCTCCATTGGGTCTACAAATAGACTTCATCCCATCACAGGGCCTCACTGGACTGTTTCACATCATCTCCTCCCTGTCCTCTGTTTATGATCATTAAATTTCTGCCATTCCCATGTACATTGTTTCCATTTACATGTGCATTTTGGCTACCAGCACCACAAGTTTAAAATTCTCATCCCTGTGCTTAAATCCCTATATGGCCGTGCCCACCCCAATCTCTGTAACCTTCTCCAGCCCTACAATTCCCCCATATTCTCCCACTCTGGCCTCTTGAGCATCCCTTCACCCCACTATTAGCTGAAACAGTTGTAATCAAAATCACAAATGACATCCTCTGTGACTGTGACAGTGGCACATTTCACCCCCCCCACCCCACATGTCCTTCTCAATCTCTCTGCAGCCTCCACCTCCCTCCCCTCCTTGAAACCCACCTCTTTGACTAAGCTTTTGGTCGCCACTCCTAATATCTCCTTCTTTGGCTATGAAGTCCTTGAAATGTTGTTCTACATTAAAAGGCACTATATAAATGCAAGTTGCTGTTGTTGTAGATATGGTGAACTCAGAATATTGCTTAACAAGTAAACATAAATTTAAATTAATGAAAGGGAAATTAAAAAGAGATTTTAGAAAAAAAAATGCAAGGGTTATAAATATTTGGAAAACCTCTCTCAGGTAAGGTGATGGAATCAAAGACATTAGTGGAGTTCAAAACGCAGTTGGATGCTAAGAACGAGTGACATTTCTTGTCTTGGACTTTTATGTTCTTAGAGAACAGGAGCAACATCTGCTGTCAGAAAAAACACTTTTGACAAAAATTCAAACTTCTTTTAAATAGGGTTGGCAGGGGGCAGATGGGGGAAAGGTGTCACACACCTAACTGATATTAAATAAACTTTGGGACAGGGGCACCTTCAAGTCATTCCAATCTATATAGGAGAATACTCATGAACATTTTTCCAAATTATTTTTCTCTTTCATGCTTCTAGGCATCTTTGAATATTTTGAAATTGCTATTTTTTCTTACAGATGCTGCTAGTTTTCACATACCCAAACTTCTATCAGGGCAGATGGATCATTTGCAGGTTTCTCCCACAAATACCATCAGACCTGACTGGTTGACAGGAAGCTTGAATCAAGGTGAGCAACCTAGGGTCTCCCCTGTATGTCACCCAAAAGACAAAATGTTATGTGTGGCATTATCTGGCTTGATGAGAACTATTAGTACTCACTCAACCAAATTTGGAGCACCACTTATCTGAGGGCATTATTCATGATTTTGTCAGTGATGGTTAAGTACCAAGCTAAAAGATAAAACAATAAATAGACACTTACCAACTGAGAAGCATACTTGATTCTGTCAACTATCCCATCATGTCCCAAGTACTGTAGAGAGAGCCAGAGGGGCAAAGCTCGAAGTTTCTCAACTGGCTGACTTGAGGTGAGGCCCGCAGCTAGAGACTAAAATGATCACTGAGTATACCACATATTCTAGAGCTCAATAAAAACATTTGAAGATATATACACAGAATTTAAACAATCTTATTTTAAATTTGGAGTACAGAAGTTTCTTTTGGAAACATCTTTCTATAACATTGATTTGGATATTTTTCTGGATTTTTAATCAAACATTTGGCACAAGTAAAATTATTTACATGTAAATATATATTGTAATCACAGTAACTAAATATTTCAGGCCATACAATCCCTTAAATTTAACAGAATATGAACTTAGATTATTTATATTTGCATACATACATTCTTAGATTATTTGCATATTTGTCCTTGAAGCAATAACCCACTTACCAGTGAAGGATCCTCATGTCTATACAGTGTCACTGCAGGCACAGCTGGGAGACCTAACCAGGGTCCTAAAGTCAAGGTCATGCTGTCACATTTAGTTGCAGCCTGTAAACATGAGAGAGTTAAATATCTGCACAATACACACCCTAATATAGTCTTCAATGGTTTTAAACAGTAAATCCTAATGACAGCCATACAAAGGTAGAGTCAAACATTAAGGATTCATTCCAGAGTTGAAAACAAGATTTCTTCTCATGGCTTTCTGGAAGCATAACAGTGCTTACTACCTACTTTACATAATCTTGGAACCAGTATTATAACACATTCTATGAATATTAAGTTTACACTAACTGAAATTCCATGTGCTCCAGGAATCATATGAACCTTAAAAATGCAGTAACTAAAATGAACAAAGTACATCACTAAAACCAGAAATGGTACTAACCAGTACAGATGAGGAAACATAACCTAGTGTCAATGTGGCCAAATTAACACTGCAAAACAAAAACATTTCATTTTAGCAACACACCAGAGATCAGTGAAAACATTTGGCAAAAGAGAGGTATACTAGAAAGGTGTACTTAATAGAATACAAAACCTTTCTGGCTCTATGCAGATTAGTCTAGTCTTCCCCTGCCAAGCATGGAGACACTGTAGTGCCACACCTCTGGCTCCAGCGAGATCAACACAGATTAGGAATCAACCTCTGAGCTCCCTGGTCTGTATGACTCAGTGTTACTCTATATGACCTCTAATCCTTTGTGTAATTTTTGGCATAGACAAAAATCCAATCTGTCACTCCGGCTATCCTTTGCTCACTTTTGAGCAGGCACATATGGTAAGAAATGGACTACATGTATCTAGCAATGAATTATCTGCTGAAAAACAACAATGTTAAAATTAGTAGTTACATGTAGTTATTCATTTTTGGATACCAATTGCGTCAGCTAAAAATATGTACAAGTAGAAATCTTAAAATGTTTCCATCATCAAAACATTTCCGTGGACTGATCACACTAAATCCTTATTTAAGTAATTTGCTGTACAAATGTAATAATGAAATGGTGTGGTGTATTCATAGGATGAGAAAATTTAGTAGTAAATGAGTTGCATTAAAGTTAGCATTGAACTTGGTTAAGGTACTTATTCTTACCCCTCTACGTGCAACCACATCTTATACTGACTGCAGAGTTCCTTTAACCGTGCAAGTTTATCTGTATGCCCTGCGCCTGGTGTGCCTAAAATAAAGTTAAAAAACCTACATGTCAATGAGATTCATACAGATCAAGTATCACCTCCAGCGATCCAACTGGCAATCTCTGTAGCACTGATCTCAGTGAAGGTGCTGATTTTAAATCAATACAAAGCCTTCCTGTTTAAGAGTGCTAATGTGCTGGTGAGGACTGCGTTTAAACAAAGGCACTCTGTATGGATTCTAAAGTTGTCAGCTCCGCTTATATCAGCGCTGCAGAGGCTGCCTACAGGATTCCTGAGATGAATGAATACAGCCTATAAAACTCACATGATATGGGGGCACCATGTGCCATGTGATCAACAACAAAAACTTGCATTTATATAGCGCCCTTAACGTTGAAGAACATCCCAAGACACTTCACAGAGGTGTAATCAGACAAAATGGACACTGAGCCAAAGAAAATATTTCGAGGGGTTACTAAATACTTAGTCAAAGAAGTGGTTAGTAAGGAGGGTTTTAAAGGAGAAAAGAAGGTGGAGAGATCTCTTAGGGAGGCCATTCTACAGTGTGGGGCCTAGACAGCTGGAGGCACGGCTGCCAATGTGGGGCAAAGGAACAGCGGATGCACAAGATGCCTGAGTCGGAGGAAAGGAAAGTTCTAAGGAGGTTGTAGGGCTGGAGGAGGTTAAAGAAATAGGGAGAGGCGAGGCCATTCAGGAATTTCAACACGAGGATGAGAATTTTAAATCGGAGGCGTTGGGGAACCGGGAGCCAATGTAGGTAAGCATGGACAGGAGTGATGGGTGGGCAGGATTTGGTGCAAGATAAAATACGGGCAGTAGAGTTTTGGACGAGCTGACTTTTACAAGATGTGACGGATGGGAGAGTTTTGGAATGCTCTGGCCTGAAGATGACAAAGGCATGAATGAGGGTTTCAGCAACAGATGGCCTGAGATGGGGCGGAGGCGGGTGATGTTATGGAAGTGAAAGTAGGCAGTCTTTGTAATGGAGAGGATATGGGGGTCAAAGATCAGTTTGGGGTCAAATAGGTCACCGATGTTGCAAACACTGTGGTTTAGTGTGGCTGGGGAGGAGGATGGAATCAATGGCAATCATATGGAGTTTGTGGCGGGGATGAAGACGATGCTTTTTTTCCAATGTTTAACTGGAGGAAATCATGGCTCATCCAAGACTGGCTGTTGGGCAAGCAATCTGACAGCACAGAGGCAGTTGAGGGGGTCGAGAGAGGTGGTAAAGAAGTAGAGATGGGTGCCATCAGCGTACATGGGGAAGCTGACTCCATGTCAGTGGATCATATCGCCGAGGGGCAGCATGTAGAAGAGGGGGCCAAGAACAGATTCTTGGGAGACTCCAGAGGTGACAGCACTGGGGCAGGAAGCTAAGCCATTGTTTGAGATGGTCTAGCTATGATTGGATAGGTAGGATTGGAACCAAGTAATGGCAGTCCCACTGCGCTGGACAATGAAGGAGAGGCATTGGAGGAGCAAGGTGTGGTCAGCCAGTCACAGAAAATGTCATTTGTTATTTTTATTAGAGCTGCTTTAGTCTTGTGGTAGGGGCGGAAGCCTGATTAAGAGATTCAAAATGGAGTTATGAGAAAGACGGGCATGGATTTGGGAAGCGATAACATGTTCAAAGACTTTGGAGAGGAAAAGGAAGTTGGAGATGGGGTGGTAGTTTGTAAGGACAGATGGGTCAAGGGTAGAATTTTGAGTAGGTGGTGATAATGGCGGCTTTGGAAGGTGGGGAGCAGTACCCGAGGGGAAGGATCAGTCACAATATTAGCTGGTATGGGGGTTAGGAAAGGAAGTTGTGCGGTCAGCAGTTTAATGGGAATGGGGTCAAGCGAGCAGGAGGTGGGTCTCATGGACAAGATGAGCTTGGAGAGGGTATAAAGAGAGATGGGAAACTAGACAAAGATGCGGGATCCGGACTAGGGAAGCAGCAGAGACAACTAACAGATTGTCTTAATCCTAGTGACGAAGAAGTCCACGAGCTCCTCGTACTTGGTGGAGGTGAGGGTTAAGGGCGTAGGAGAGAGGGATTTATGGAGATGATTGGTAGTGGAGTAAAGAAGCTGGGGGGTAATCAGATCAGCTGACTGACCAGCTGATCCTGCTGGCAGTAGGACTGTGCTGAATTTTTAAAAAATGCTGGAGGCCCCAAATTCCACCAGTCTCCCTTAATCGATGAAAATTCACATGGATAATTGAGAATATCGTTATTGGGAGCACGGGCAATTGAGGTGCCATTACATATAAAACCATGTTCTCACAGTTTTATTACATACCTGAATTTGCTACAAGTAACAGAGGAAGTTTTCCAGATTCAATATCATCTTTAATAAGCCTTTCCAGTAGGGCTACATCCTGTCAAAGCAATAAATGACAAAGTATTAAAATAGGGCAAACTGTAGTTGGCATAACTATCTTTGCAAGCATTAATGCTAGAGCAAGGGTGTTTTAAAGTGCTTTGGCAGTAGCAATCGAGCTGCAAGCACCAGGTGCTATACAAGTATATAATCATAATATTATGGTGAGGTGGTACTGTAAATGGGTTTCCTGAAGCTGAAGGAGTGGATTGAATTGAAAATACAAGTGTGAGTATTCTCATTTCTCCTCCACTTGCCAATACAGATTATAAATCAAGAACTCACCATTTGATGCTGAGATCCAAACATGGTGTTACAAGGCACACTGCACATACAGGAGATGGGGAGACCAAGCTACAATGGAGAGAAACAGACACAGTTTTGTCACAGTATACTGTAGGTTCTTATTTTCCTGCAACCAATACATTTTCCTTCTAAAAAGAAAAATAAACTTGGTGTTGCAAAAGATCACAAGTTTACTGTAATGCTGAAATAGAAAAACATCTAGGAAACCAAAAATATAATAAAGAATAGTCAGCACAGATTTCAAAAGGGAAAGTCATGCGTGAATTCTTTGAAGAAGCAACATAAGAACATAAGAAATAATGGCAGGAGTAGGCTATACAGCCCCTCGAGCCTGCTCCATCATTCAGTAAGATCATGGCTGACCTTCTACCTCAACTCCACTTTCCCACCCTATCCCCAGATTCCCTTAGTGTCCAAAAATCTATCAATCTCAGTCTTGAATATACTCAACGGCTGAGCATCCACAGCCTTCTAAAGTAGAGAATTCCAAAGATTCACAGCCCTCTGAGTGAAGAAATTGTTCCTCATCTCAGTCCTAAATGGCCGACCCCTTATCTTAAGATTATGACCCCTAGTTCTAATCTCTCCAACCAGGGGAAACAGCCTCTCAGCGTCTACCCTGTTCAGCCCTCTAAGAATTTTATACGTTTCAATGAGATCATCTCTCATTCTTCTCAACTCGAGAATATAGACCCTTTCTACTCAATCTCTCCTCATAGGACAACCCTCTCATCCAAGGGATCAATCTAGTGAATTTTCGTTGCACCCCCTCTAAGGCAAGTATATCTTTCCTTAGATAAGGAGACCAAAACTGTACACAGTACTCCAGGTGTGGTCTCACCAGAGCCCTATATAATTGCAGCAAGACCTCCTTACTCTTATACTCCAACCCCCTATCAGAAAAAGTAGACAAGGGTAATGCAGTCGATGTAATATATTTGGATTTTTAAAAGGCTTTCGATATAGTACCGCATAGTAAACGCATGGCTAAGGTCAGAGCACGTGGAGTCAGGGGACAAGTATCGGAATGGACAGCAAGCTGGTGACATAACAGAAAACAGAGTGGGGGTTAAAGGCAGTTACTCAGACTGGCAAAAGGTGGGAAGTGGTGTGCCACAAGGATCGGTGCTTGGGTCTCTGTTGTTCACTATTTACATAAACGATTTAGACTCTGGAATCGGAAGTACAATTTCAAAATTTGCAGACGATACCAAATTGGGGGGTATAGTTAATACAGAGAAGGACTGCAATAAAATACAGGAAGACATTAATAAACTTGCAGAATGTGCGTGTAATTTGGCAAATGAATTTCAATGTGGACAAGTGTGAGGCATTACATTTTGGTAGGAAGAATAAGGGGGCCACATACTGCTTGGATAATAGGAGTCTAAATGGGGTAGAGGAGCAGAGGGATTTGGGGGGGGGGGGTACAAATACACAGGTTAATAAAGGCCATACAAAAAGCAAACCAAGCACTGGGTTTCATTTCTAGAGGGATAGAATTGAAAAGCAGAGAAGTTATGTTAAATTTGTATATAACCTTGGTTAGAACACACTTGGTCACACTCATAAAAATGACATTGAGGCAGTGGAGAAGGTGCAAAAACGATTTACTAGGATGATGCCAGAACTGAGAGGTTATACTTATCAGGAAAGATTGAGCAGGCTAGGGCTCTTTTCTCTAGAAAAAAAGATTGAAGGGTGACCTGATAGAGGTCTTTAAGATTATAAAAGGGTTTGATAGGGTAGACGTAGAGAAAATGTTTCCACTTGCGGAGGAGACCAGAAGTAGGGGCCATAAATAAAAGATAGTCACTAATAAATCCAATAGGGAATTCAGGAGAACCTTCTTTACCCAGGGAGTGGTTAGAATGTGGAAATCACTACCACAAGAAGTAGTTGAGGCGTCTAGCATTGATGCATTTAAGGGGAAGCTAGATAAACACTTGAGGGAGAAAGAAATAGAAGGATATGCTGATAGGGTTAGGTGAAGTAGGGAAGGAGGAGGCTCATGTGGAACATAAACATCGGCATGGACCTGTAGGGCTGAATGGCCGATTTCTGTGATGTACATTCTATGTAATTCTATGTAATTTCCAACGGCCTCTGCTCCCAACTACTATGAAGTGTATATGTTGTGATTGACACTACACTGCCACAGCCATTAATCTTAACTACATTAACAGGCATTTTATGTTATTACAACATCTTGAAGCAAATAAAACCATAGGCACAAAATTAAACATTCTGTTTCACGTAAAAGCAATACAGTGGGGCAGAAGCTGCTTGCAAAATAACGGTGAGCGCTCATCGTTGATAGTGGCGAAATGGAGGAGCAAGTTGGCATTCACACAATCGCAGTGAAATGTGGAAATCCGGAACTTGCTCCGACTGGTTCGCCGGCGATAGGACAGCTTCCAATTAAAAGGACATCGCAATCAGTGAAATCATTGAAAAAAAATGCCAACTTGCTCATTACTCCTTATTTTGATAGTCTTTGGTCATAAAAATGTTTTTTTTAATGAATTAAATTGTTTTTTAAACTTTTCCCTTCTGTCTCCTTTATTTAATTCAATTATTTCTCACCCTCTCTTTTTTTCGCTGTCTATAACTGATTTTAATGTTGTATCTTGCACTTCCTGATTTCCACATTCGAAGCCTACAGAAACACTTTCGCAGCTTCTCAAAAATACTGCAATTTGATTGGTCGAGGGGAGAACATAAGAAACAAGAGCAGGAATAGGTGATACGCACCCTCGAGCTTGCTCCGCCATTTAATCAGATCATGGCTGATCTTCAACCTCAACTCCACTTTCCTGCCCGATCCCCATATCCCTTAATTCCCCTAGAATCCAAAAATGTATCTATCTATCTCAGCTTGAATATACTCAACGTCTCAGCATCCACAATCCTCAGGGGTAGAGAATTCCAAAGATTCACAACCATTTGAGCAAAGAAATTCCTTCTCATCTCAGTCTTAAATGGCCGATCCCATATCCTGCAACTACACCCTCTAATTCTAGACACTCTAGCCAGGCAAAACGATCTCTCAGCATCTACCTTGTCAAGCCCCCTCAGAATCTTATATGTTGCAATGAGATCACTTCTCATTCTTCTAAACTCGAGAGTATAGGCCCATTCTACTCAACCGCTCTTCATAGGACAACCCTCTAATCCCAGGAATTAATCTAGTGAACCTCCAATGCACCGCCTCTAAGGCAAGCATATCCTTCCTTAGATAAGGAGACCAAAACTGTAAGCAGTACTCCAGGTGAGGTCTCACCAAAGCCCAGTACAATTGTAGTAAGACTTCCTTACTCTTGTACTCCAACCCCCTTGCTATAAAGGCCAACATGCCTTTGCTTTCCTAATTGCCTACTGTACTTGCATGCTAACTTTTTGTGTTTCTTCTACCAGGACACCCAAGTCTCTCTGGACACCAACATTTAGTAGTTTCTCAGCATTTAAAAGATATTCTGTTTTTCTATTCTTCCTACCAAAGTGAATAACCTCACATTTCCCCACATTATACTCCATTTGCCCCTACTTGCCCACTCACTTAACCTGCCTATATCCTTTTGCAGACTCTTTGGGCCTGATTTTAGGAGGGAGGCGGGTTGGCAGCGGGGGTGGGGGGGTCGACTGGGCGCGTGGGTAACGCGCCCAGTGAAATCGGGGTGCTCCGCACGCGATCGCAGCCTAATTGAAGGTACTTATGCGTGCTTCTGGGTTTTCCGTTCCAGATCTGCGCAGCAGGCGCACTGCGCACCCACATCACAGGCTGTCAGCAAGAGGAGCCCAATTCAAAGGGGCAGTGCTCCAATGCTCCTTCCTGCAGCAAGGAGCATGGAGCAGGTCAGAGGCAAGGTTGTCTGGCTCCTCACTCCAGGTGCTGCTTGATGGGGTGAGGAGTGGGAGGGAATTTTTTTTTTCCATCTGATGGGAGGAGGTGGCCTCCCGCTACCACCAAGAAGGCCTGGCTGGGGGTGGCCGAGGAGGTCAGCAGCAGCAGCAGCAATGTGTGCCGAACTGGGTCCAGTGCAGGAAGCACTTTAATGACCTAACCAGGTCAGCCAAAGTGAGTATACTTAACCATTCTCCCACACTCAGTCTTCCAAATCACCTCCACCACCACTCAACTCCTTCTGCACTGCCACCTCAATGCTCTCGCATCACTCCTCACATCCACTCAACAATCATCCTCACCTTGCCTGCACTTACTCACTGCTCCAGTTCCCATTCGAACACTACCACGCAACCCAATCCTCATACAATTTAATGGCTGTGTCTCACACGCACCCTCCCAAACATCTCCCTCATGGTCACCCCCACCCACACCAATGCATGCAGCGGGTCACTATGCAACCACCACTCAATCATGCCTCTCTGTGTTTTGCCTTGATACAAAAAGAGATGCCAGAATGCCCGGGAGAGGGCAAGAACCGGAGGGGGCCTGCCACACCAGGTGGTCTTAACGGACGCGGAGCAGCAGGCATTGGAACTAAGCCGGACGCTGGAGTGCCTGTCCGTGGCAGACGCCGAGACTAGGAGCGCACAAACGGCTGGTGACAGAAATCTGACACTCAGCACTCATGATAGTGAATGATCTTAGCATCACTTGGCATCTGCAGCACCTCAATATCTATCCACATACTTAATATTGCTTTCTGTTCTCTTGCAGGGCCACCTGCAACCGCCGTGACTGCGGAGGGCGATTCCTCAGAGGACCTGCCGGCCTCTGGGGGTGCATTGTCACATCTGAGCCAGCCATCCACCTGTGCAGATACACGCACCTCGGTGGGTCCCCATCCTCAGTTAATTGGGCTTGCACATGGTGAGTCACCACGCACATGTGAGCACGAGCAGACCCTGGTGGGAGGGGCAGCCGTGGAGAGTCCGCGTCGGTGGGAGCACTCTTCTCCAGGCTCTGCTCAGCTGAACCCTGAGGGCCAGCCATGAAAAGGAGAGTCATCGAGGGCCAGCAGCACATTGCCGAGGTACTGGAAAAGTTGCCACGCGCACTCTCCACAATCGCGCAGAGGATGGAGGAGTCCAACTCCTGCAAGAGTGGAATGGTGGCACAGATACAGGGGGGTATCTCCGAGATACTGTCACAGGGACGTGAAGGCATCTCTGAGATAGTGTCGCGGTTAGGTGCGGGAATGTGTGCGATGGAGGAAAGGCTAGCCTCCATCGAGATTCAAGCACGGCTCAACAATGAGTCCATTCAGGGTCTGACAACGGCCGTTTCAAATTCAGGGTGAGCAACATTCTGCCGCCTTAAACAGGCTGACAGATACATTACAACTGGCCTTCCAAGGCTTCACACAAGTCCTCCAAACTGTTGTCCAGCAGGGTGGAAGGAGTGATGTGGGCCTGGGCCAAGAGAGGGATGATGGTGAAAGGGGACATGGAAGTGGGGACGCCACTCAATGCGCATCCACGTCTCACCCGTTATCCCCCCTCTCAACCAGTACCCACAATGCTGCCTCCTCTCCAGGTGGCCGAGTCTGCCCCTGCACAGGTGCAGCTGGAGCAGTCTTCGGTGGGGCCCTCCCGGGCACTGAAACCCAGAGGACGTCTGCGCAAAGCAGCTCATCAGTCAAAGCATGGACAAGAGCAACCTGCCACTACCTCTGCTGAAGCCACAGGGGTAGCACCACGCAGGGGTTCCCGTAAACGTATGGCTATGGTTTTGTGAACACAAAGGGGATGCAGAAGGGTGTATGATGGAATGTCATGTTTTTGATTTACTTTTGTTTGTTTTGCAAAGCACATTAAAATTTGTTATCACCACTACTGCCATGTCTTTGCAAATCTTGTCAGTTTTGTGCAATAATTCCCTTTCCTGAGGATCACCATGAAGACCCGCACCTGATGCCACCCATTGTGCCACTGCAGAGTGGGTATAGGTGTATTTGCAGGGCTCTTTTGTGCAGACGACTGAGACGCTGGTGATGTCCCCGGTGGCACCCTGGAAGGATCCAGAGGAGAAGTTGTTGAGGGCAGTGGTGACTTTGACAGCGACAGGTAAGAAGATGGTGCTCGGGCCAGCCGGGAGCAGCTCGGCATCAAGGACACTGCAGATGTCCACGACTACATGTCGAGTGGCTCTGAGCCTCCGTATGCACTGCTCCTCAGAGAGGTCCACGAAGCTGAGCCTCGGTCTGTAGACCCTGTGGCGAGGGTAGTGCCTTCTGTGATGCATCTCTCTCTGTGGTTGCCCTCCCTCTTGCTGTGCCAGGTGGATGTGTCACAGCACTGTGTTGTGGAGCTCCATGTGTCAGAGGTGGACAGCGTGACCGGCGAGGCTGGTGATGCTGTTCGTCCTCAGAGGAGGTCAAGACTGCAGCCATGGCGGCCCCCATCCGGAAGATGTACGTTTGAGGGGGTCCGCAAGGTAGGTAAATACGTCTGCACACTGGAGTTGAGGTTCCAGGTTGGTGAATTTTAGTGTTAGGAGGAGGGTGGTGCAGGCCAAACTTTGTCCAAAGTGACAGAGTGGCCTCCTGCAATGAGTGAGGGTCTCCCCCCCCACCTGTCAAATGGACCTTTGGAGCTCCCACAGGCTGGGAGTGTTTCCCCCAGTACGGGAAAGAGTCTCAGTTGAGATGAAAATCCCACCCCTCCTAAAATATCATGTCAATCAGGTCTGCTAACGACTTGAAGTATTAAAATAATTGCCTTAAGTGGGATCCCGCCGGCTTTAATTGCCGGTGGGTGTCCCGCCGGCTTTAATTGCCCGTGGGGGTCCCGCATGCGGGGGCTGCGCGCGCATCTAAGCATGTCATTGGGGAACCCGGAAGTAAGCGGGTTGGATCCGGGCTCCAGACCCGCCCCGAGAATCCCGAATTTTCGGAGCCCCCCCACCCCCGCCACGAACACACCCGCTCGGCCATCCTAAAATCGACCCCTTTGTGTCTCTCACTTAGCTTTGTATTGTCAGCAAACTTAGATACAGTAGAATCATAGAAAGATTACAGCATGGAAGAAGGCCATTCGTCCCATCGAGTCCATGCTGGCTCTATGCAAGAGCAATCCAGCTTGTCCCACTCTCCCACCCTAACCCCGTAGCCATGCAAATTTTTTCTTCCCAAGTACTTATCCAGTTCCCTTTTGGAGGCCATGATTGAATCTGCCTTCACCACCTCCTCGGGCAGTGCATTCCAGATCCTAACCACTCGCTGTGTAAAAATATTTTTCCTCGTGTCACCTTTGGTTCTTTTGCCAATCACCTTAAATCTATGTCCTCTGGTTCTTGACCCTTCTGCCAATGGGAACAGTTTCTATCTACTCTGTCTAGACCCTTCATGATTTTGAATTCCTCTATCAAATCTCCTTGCAACCATCTCTGTTCCAAGGAGAGCAACCCCAGCTTCTCCAGTCTATCCGCGTAACTAAAGTCCCTCATCCCTGGAATCATACTAGTACATCTCTTCTGCACCCTCTCTAAGGCCTTCGCATCTTTCCTAAAGTGCGGTGTCCAGAACTGGTCCAGTCCAATACTCCAGTTGTGGCTGAGCCAATGTTTTATAAAGGTTCATCATGACTTCCATACTTTTGTTCTCTATGCCTCTATTTATAAATGATGTGGAGATGCCGGTGATGGACTGGGGTGGACAAATGTAAGGAATCTTACAACACCAGGTTATAGTCCAACAAATTTATTTTAAAATCACAAGCTTTCGGAGATTATCTCCTTCGTCAGATGATTGAATGAAAAGGTTCTCAAATCGCATATCTTATACGATGTTGGGACAGCATCACACCAATCAAAAGGTGTCGTTGTTATTCAAACAGGCCAGTCACGGAGAACAGCACGTCCCAGTACACTTCGGGTAAGCGTTCTCCAAGGCGGCCTTCGAGACACACGACAACGCAAAATCGTCGAGCAGAAGTTGATAGCCAAGTTCCGCACCCATGAGGACGGCCTCAACCGGGATCTTGGGTTCATGTCACGCTACACGTAACCCCACCAGCAAAAAGGGGGAAAAAATTTATATGTTTTTTAAAATTCTCTCTCTCTCTCTCTCTGCCATTTTAAGTTTCTTTCTGCCTGCCTGTGTAAAAGACACAATGTATATCGAGTGTACTGGGACGTGCTGTTCTCCGTGACTGGCCTGTTTGAATAACAACGACACCTTTTGATTGGTGTGATGCTGTCCCAACATCGTATAAGATATGCGATTTGAGAACCTTTTCATTCAATCATCTGACGAAGGAGATAATCTCCGAAAGCTTGTGATTTTAAAATAAATTTGTTGGACTATAACCTGGTGTTGTAAGATTCCTTACATCTATTTATAAAGCACAGGATCCCGTATGCTTTTTTTAAACCGCTTTCTCAACCTGCCCTGCCACCTTCAATGATTTGTGCACATATACCCCCCCCCCCCATATTACACTCGGTCCCTTCATCCAAGTCACTAATATAGATCGTAAATAGCTGAGGTGCAAGCAGCGATCCTTGCGGTACCCCACTGGTTCCAACCTGCCAACCTGAAAATGACCCGTTTATCCCTACTTTCTTTTTTCTGTCTGTTAACCAATCCTCTATCCATGCCAATGTTACCCCCAACCCCATGAGCCTTATCTTGCATAACAACCTTTTATGTGGCACCTTATCGAATGCCTTTTGAAAATCCAAATGTATTACATCCACTGGTTCCTCTATCTACCCTGCTAGTTACATCCTCAAAAAACTCTAAAAAATCTGGCAAACACAATTTTGGAAGATCATTACCAATGTATCTCTGGATCATAACCAATGTATCTCTGCAGCCACCTCTTTTAGAACCCTTGGATGAGGCTATCAGGTCCAGGGGATTTATTGGCTTTTAGTCCCATTAATTTCTCCAGTACTTTTTCTCTTCTGATAATAATTACTTTAAGTTCCTCACTCTCATTAGCCCCTTGATTCCCCATTATTTCTGGTAAGTTTTTTGTGTCTTCTACTGTGAAGACAGATACAAAATATTTGTTTAATGTCTCTGCCATTTCCTGATTCCCCATTATAATTACTCACCTAAGGGACCAACATTTTACTTTTACTACTCTCTTCCTTTTTACATACTTGTAGAAGTTCTTACAATCTGTTTTTATATTTCTTGCTAGTTTACTTTCATATTCTATTTTCTCCCTTTTTAATCAATTTTTTGGTCGTCCTTTGTTGGTTTCTAAAACTCTCCCAATCCTCAGGCTTACTACTCTTCTTGGCAACATTATAGGCCTCTCCTTAGCTTCTTTAGTTAATCACTTTTCCTGTGGAGTTTTTATTTCTCAATGGAATGTATATTCGTGAGAATATTGAAGTATTTCTTTAAATATTTGCCATTGCTGTTCAACTGTCATACCCTTTAATTTAGTTTCCCAATCTACTTTAGCCAACTCGCCCCTCATACCTATGTAATTGGCTTTATTTAAGTTTAAGACTCTAGTTTCGGACTTAAGTACGTCACTCTCAAACTCAATGTGAAATTCTATCATAATATGCTTACTCTTCCCCAGAGGATCTTTTACTGTGAGATTACTAATTAACCCTGTCTCATTACACAATACAAGATCTAAAATAGCCTGTTCCCTGGTTGGTTCCATTCAGAAACAGAAATGAAGAACAACATATAAATGAATATATAAATTATTCCAAATAATGGATGGCAAAGAATGAATTACTTGAATATATTGGATGGGTCTCTCAGATTTGTATTTGTAAGTCCATTCGCATCTGATCCTTTGGTTATATACTGACCCAAAACCAATACGTCTGTAATTAATCCCTTTTCAGTTGTTATTCTGTATACATGTAGTAGGGACAGTTATGTATTTTACCTGGTTGCAGATATACTGGCCCAGACCTGTCAAGAGGCAGCACTAATATAGAGGACAGGGGACTTATTGCTCTAGGAAACCGTCTCGAATGCATTCCATGAACTCGTCCTCCAAATGACCTTGCCAATTTGATTTGCCCAGTCTATATGAAGATTAAAGTCCCCCATGATTGCTGCATTACCTTTGATATAAGCTCCTATTATTTCATGATTAATAGTCTGTCCAACGGTCTAGCTACTATTAGAGGGTCTATAAACTACTTCCACCAGTGTTTTCTGCCCCTTGTTATTTCTTACGTCCATCCATACTGATTCTACTTCCTGATCTTCCGAGCCAAGATCCTTTCTCACCACTGCGATTCTCTCACTTCTCCCACAGGTCGTAGTTTCGTTTGAACTAACGCTGGGCTCTTCTCCGCTTCCATACGAGGAAGTGCCCGAAATAGAGACCACTGTAAGTTAGTGGGTTAGTATAAATCTATGGAGCGACGAGCACTGTTGGCTCGCCGCTCCAAGCAATTTCTCCCCAGTATTTAATTGAAGAGTCACGTAGCCCTGATCAAAAATGTTTGTAAATTCACCTCAACTTCTGCTAAATATGATTTAATTACACATCCTAGCAAGCCATTCAATTGTAAGGAGTCTCACCACCACCACCACCTTCTCAGTGCAACAGTAAATGCCAGCCTTATCAGCGATGCTCACAACCCGAGAATTAATTTTTTAAAAATCCTATTATGTGGTGCAAGGCAAAATTTACAAAATAACGATCAAGATTCCGGATTCTTTAGAAACACACATGGGCCAAATGGCCTCCTTCGGTGCTGTAAATTTCTATGATTCTATAAATCATCCCAGCTAGGTACATAAACAGTCAAATATGGCAATTCCTTTTATAATTTAATATTTCAATTTGGTATAATTTATACACAAGGTATTTGATGCCACTATTTTTGTAGAGTTATATCCTTGCACATTATTTTCTACAATTTTGAAGCTTCATGTCAGAAGCGTTGGTGCACCTGTAATGTCGCACACCTATTGTTCTCCATTGTTAATGCTTTCATTTGTGTTGTCAACTCAATAGAGCAAAATGCCAGGAAATTTTCAGAAACAGAAATGAAGAATAACATATAAATGAATATATAAATTATACCAAATTATGGATGGCAAAGAATGAATTACATGAATATTTTGGATGAGTCCCTCAGATTTGTATTTGTATCTCCATTCGCATCTGATCCTTTGGTTATATACTGATCCAAAACCAATACGTCTGTAATTAATCCCTTTTCAGTTGTTATTCTGTATACATGTAGTAGGGAAAGTAATGTATTTTACCTGATTGCAGATATACTGGCCCAGACCTGTTCTAGAGGCAGCACTAATATAGAGGACAGGGGACTTGTTATGCAGGACGTTAAAACCTTCTGTTGCATAATCCTCATAGTTTGAATGAATGATGAGTTTGCATACTTTCAACAGACCTTCCCGATCATCTTCGTGATAATAGGCAGACCCATTTTCATACCTGAAGAACAAAACTCAGGCCTCAACTCACTGTAATGCAGTTTAAATACTAAAGCTCATACATATGCTCTATAATTATTTTTTTTAGTAAAACTATCCCTTCTCATCACAGGAATCCAAAGAAAGGCTCTCCTTTCTAATCAAAATATGTGAAGTCATATGGCAAATCTGGGAACCAGAATGGCAACATTAACTGAAGATACTGGTTTGAATGAGAAAAATCAATAGAATTCCTGTCCCCAGGAGATTATATCTATATTAAAATTCTTACGTCTGCACACGTTTCCTATCTACAAAACCTTAATCTGTTGTCATGTTTATCACAATTTGTGACAAATTCCTATGTCCAGATTCATAATGGAAACTGCCTATGTAAACTTGTTACTCAGTAATTACACCCTCTCACCAGTGGTGGCACTATAACACCTGAGTTTTGCATCTACCAGCTCCTCAGCCTGTATTGCCAAGAAACTCCTACACTCCAACCAACTCTATTTCTCTGCTTCCCAAATTGTCAATAGTTTCGCTATTTAATTATAAATAGCATCAAATTAAAGTATCGTATAAAAATAAAGAAAAATTGTATGAGTTTAAAATGGCCACCAAATCACACCTGTGCACCCTGGTCCAATTCATCTCTGTCCTTGTACGCTGCTTCATCTGCAGACTACACTTAGTCTTGATTCCTCTGTGTAATGCCATGGAAAATTAACTAATATTATGAAAAGATGAGTGAGAGCTATTACAAGGCTGTGATGTAATCCGAAAGTTTGGGTGCCAGACTCGGAGCTCCGCTCACTGGATGACTAATTATTGTTATGAAAGTGCGGTTCAGGAGTCTGCTTTCTAACATTCCTTAAAAAGATTCCGTACTAAATTTAAGTTTCCAGAAGACCCAGAGCATGGTTTTGTAGCAGGTTAGAGTCATAACTGGAGCAAAGATAAAGCACTGAGAATACCCAATAGATATGGTTTTACACCTCTTAGCTTCACTCCATGCTCCAACCTTCCTCTTTATTTTCTTAGTGATATTTTAAATTAAATATCTCTCCATCATTGACTTGTCAGAGAAAATAGTCTTTCCTTATTTGTACTATAAAAGCCCTTCATAATTTTAAAAACCTTGGTTAAATTCCTTAGCTTTCTCTGCTCAATTGGAAATAGTTTCAGCAGTATCTGGAGTCTCTCTTCATAACTGTATTAGTATATTGTTTTCTCCAGGTTCCTTTTTCATGTTTAGATCAAATCCATAGAAAGAAAACTATCCAGTCATTATTACCCTTTATCCCCCAGAAAAGAGGCAAGAAGTTATTCACTTCAATCAAACAATTTCCTTTTCTTTTAAGAACAAATACGTGGAGGCTTTGTAAAATTAAATGAATCACACATCAACCCATTCTGACAAATGATACTAAGGGCTATGTTCCATAAATGTCAGATTTGTATTCGTATATCTTAAAACGGCACACAGATACTGAAGAGCTATGGAACAGTTCATGGTTAACGCATTCACGCAGCAAGTGGGCATTGTATACATCCAAATAAAAGTGACGCATTTTTACATTTTATGAGGAGGGAGAATAATCCATTTGCTCTGTGCTGTCCTCACTTAAAGGGGGTAATTTTAACCCCCGAGAACGACTGAGCTGGGGGAGGGTGGGTAGTAAAAATTGTTGAAATCTTCAGCGGGACCGCATCCCAGCTCCAACGCACCCACTTCCGAATTTAACCCAGGCACGTTAGGATGCGTGCATGCACAACTGAAACCCGGAAGTCCCGTCCCCACTTAAGTATCGGCCTGCTGGCTTTAAAAGGGGCAATGTACTTCAATGTGATAGTTGAGGCGCTTAATTTTTTGTGTATTAGAAATGTCAAACGAATCTAGCCTTACCTGTTCGGGTTTCCCATCGCTTCTGATTCATGTCAGGTGAAAGCAGGTGGGAAGGGCTGGATCCATGAGGTGAGTGCCTTTATTGCACTGCTTGTGGGCCAGGAGGATCAGGAGTGCTTCATCCAGGCCCAACAAGCTCACCTGGTGCTACAGGATCCCTGCAACCGGCCGACCCCTCCCCTCTGATGATGGACGCCCCCAACCCTCGATCTTCTCCAAGTCCCACCTGATGTCATCCACGTCCCTCCCACCCCGATTTCTTCCATGGCCCACGATCTCTCTCTCCTTTCGATTTGTGGCTCCTTTCCCTCCCCCCGGGCTGCCAGCCTGTCAATCTGGCTGCCTGGCAAGTGGGAAACCTGGAAGCACAAATACTGACCTTCAATTGAGTTGACGCACTCATTTGACTTCCGGGTTTCCCCGCACGTATATCTACCCATGCGCTGGGTTCCCCGCTCAGAGCTAAAATCATGCCCAAAGCAACTATTTACTTTCCAATTTTTGTGCACATAAAATAAATAACAGTCCTTATAAATTCACCAATTCTATGACAGTATTAACCACTTTGTTTCAAAGATAATCTTTGTATTCTCCACATAACAAACTTGAAAGTCTTAAATCAAAAGTTGCCAAATTAGATTTCAAATAATTTGTTCTACATTTAATTCCAGATTTACTTTGGTTTTATAGAAACTGGTTTAGTGTTTTTAAAAGGCTGCCTCATATTTTACAAAACACGGAAAATTCTCTAGCAGAAGGCAATCTGAGAACATTATAGATTCTTAACAATATTGCTTCAGCATGTCACTTGGAAGGTACTTGTCTGTTGATTTTGCACCTCTGCCCTCTCCCCCAGTGGAGAAATGCCAATTTTCTATTTATCACATAGCCAACATCAGAAATTCACTGTGGGGAATTAAAGGAACAAACTCACATCATACCACCTTGTGGCAGAATGTTAGAATATAACATGCTGTACAACATTACTGTTCAGTTAACTTTAAATAAGGATAATATATAATTACATGTGCTTTGCACTGTCAAGTACTATTACCTGAAAAGTCTGCATAGCCAGAGTGTGGTATCCGACAAAATCCTAGTGGTCAGTTTTCGCAGTCTTTCTTTGTCTAGCACAGAGATGTACGCTGCCAAACTGTGACCCAGTAAGGACATATGACCCTGCTCTCCAACATTCTGTAATCTGCTAAATACAGAAAGATTATTAAAATCTAGCAATTGTTTTCATGAGAAAATTCCCTCACACTGAAAATATATACACTCCAGGTAAATGAAAGAGTAATATGTAAGTTTATCAACATACATCTGTTAACATTATTTTATGTAGGTTTCCAATATCTAGTATAAATATAAAATTAAAATTAGTGGCCATGGAGAATGCCCCAGAATTTCTCTCCTGACTTATTTTTCCCTTCCCAGTTTTCTCCATTGGAACCAATACCTGGTGTACCAATACCAAGTGCTTGGAGCCCAAATTGATTTGAAACTCGTTAATCCCTATGCATTTCACACCTTGTACAATTCACCAGAAATACGTAACCCTATCGATCTCAGCTCCTCAATCAACTTAGAAAAACTCTAGAGTCTGATTTAGGAGGTAAAGTGTGGAACGTGAGTAATGCAAGGGATTAACGAGTTGCAAATTAATGACGACTAGAAGATTAGTGTCAATAGACTTTATTCAGAATCCATTATTGGTACACTACGTATTAGTTACCTGCCACCTAGCTAGGCAAAAATTCAGATGAAACATCTAGGTATTAAATAGCAGGTATTACTGTAAACAGTTAAACACCACAGACACTCAAAAGCCAAGTACAGTAAATGCTTTTAAACAATTTAAAATGGCCATTTTTTCTCAGCATTGTTTTCCTGCTGTATTTTAAGAGTTATCTTGAGATATCCTCAAACCCTGGACAGATTTTCTGCACAATTTGGTGGGGTTGCCACAGACATTGGCGTTGAAATCCTATGCAGTTCTAAGGGCTGTGACTAAAGTTAAGAAAATGCATGGAACACTACAACATTTCTTCAATTGTACACCATTTCCTCTTTAATTTTCGATGGTATCTTATTCTCCTGTGAAGGCAGGCATCCTCTTTTCTGCTCTGGCTGGCTTTCCCCTAGGCTGCAAAATCTCTTGTATCAAAGAGAATGGCAGTCTGCTCCCAAGCCTACATTGTTGTCAACCATTCAGAAGCATGTGAGAAGACGATCCATCGGGCTACTCAACTAACTGATTATTCCTCCAGCCTATTGGGGAGGAAGGCGGAATACTTTGTTTCTACTTAATGGCTCCCCACAGCAGTATGGGAGAGATTAGGAACAACAGAGTGGGGAACAAACCTGCATCCCACCACACTGTTTTGACCAAAAAAGTAAATTATATTGTGGAAGAATCTATGTGATATAATTTCACATAAATTCATTTACTGTAAAAAGTTGTTACTGGGCAGATAAAAATGCTTCTACTAAAGCTGCACTATCTGCATGAGCTGGATTAAATCAAGGTAATTTAGCTTTTTTTTATTTGTTCACAGGATGTGGGCGTCGCTGGCAAGGCCGGCATTTATTGCCCATCCCTATCTTTATATCCCAAAAATAAGGAGTCATGTGATGAAGCAGCTAATTTTTTGACAGATAGTTTACGGCCAATTTCTGAAGCCAAACAAGCTGGCTAATTTAATTAATTGTCTACATATTTGTATTAGTGTTCTGACCAAAACAACCAGCACTGCATCATTGGACTAACTGCCTTGCAGTAGAATGAAGATGTAAAATAACATTAATTTGCCAATAGTTCATTTGTCTCATTATTTATGAAAGTCTTGTAGTACTAGTCCTTACAATATTATCCCCAGAAGTCCCTGTTTACACAAACATTATTTTTACTTGTCACATTTGGACAGAATACTTCAAAATGTATTTCCATTATGAAATTTATATTTCTTGCCCAGTTTATCCCAAATTAGAACAATATTGCATATGAATAGTAGTCTTGCTTTTTGTCCCAAACACTTAATATAAGCATTATACTTATAATTCACAAAATATGAGAACAGTATTCAAGTATTTCTTAGTTTGTATTAAACCAGTAAGCTTAATGACACAGGGATTATTTTTACCCAAGATATTTTATTCTATATCAATTACTGAAGATGTGTAAAGAAAGAAAAAGACACATCTATAAAGCACCTTATCTTGCAAAAATGTCCCAAGGCACTCCACATATAATGTATCGCTTAGAAATGCAATGGTTGTTGTTGTGTATGTAAACAATTTGTACACAGCAAAGTCCCACAAACAGTCATGAGGTGAATGACCAGTGCATCTGTTTGGTAATGTTGGTTGAGAGGAATGTCAGCCAGAATATTGGGAGAAAATCCTGCTCTTTTTCTTAAAAATAGTGCCATAGAATCTTTAATGTCTACCTGAACCACCTGAATAAGCAGGCGGGACCTTGGTTTAGTGTTTCATCAGATGATCAGCACCTCTGATAATGCAGCAATCTAGCACTTCCTCATTACTGCACTGAATTGTCAGCCTGAATTATGTGTCCAAGTCCTGGAGTTGGCTTGAACTCAAGATTCTGACTCCATGGCGAGAGTGCTGCCAGATGACGCAAAATTTCCGTACAATGTTCATTTGAATTCTGAATTATAGACTGCTGTACAATTAGAGATTTTGTCCTTTCAAAAGTTGAGTTATGTCTAGAGATAGCATTTTGAGCTGTATAACACCTATTACTCATGGTTACGTGTCTGCAATTGATGCCAGAAGTGGTAGGAGCAATTAGAGGTGATGAATTTGTATTTTAAAAAGATATGTATTACACAATATTAAAATGTACTGGCTGAAGTATAATTTTTTTCCCACCTCATGTTAGTACCAACAAAGTACGTAAGCCAATGGACAAAACTGGGCAGCAAGGTGCAAGGCTGATGGGAGAGAAGCTAATCACTGTTCATCAAATAACCAAGGAAGAAAGGGATCAGACCAAACCGGGAGACAAATAACCAAGATGGTCCCATGGTTTTTACTCTATTTCCCCCCCACCCCCGAACACAATTTGCCCTTCCCTCTCCTGAAAAATATGAATCAGGAGATATGTTATGCTATGAAGTATATCACCCATTACAACAACTTGTATTAATAAAGCATCTTTAACGTAGAAAATTACCCCAAAGCACTTCTCAGAAACAGAATCAGACAAAAATTGACCAAGCCAAATGAGGAGATATTAGGAGGGGTAACCAAAAGCTTAGTCAAAGAGGTAGGTTTCAAGGAGGGTCTTAATGGAGGGGAGAGAGAGGTGGAGAATTTTAGAGAGGGAATTCCAGAGCTTAGGACTTAGATGACATGGTTGCCAATTGTGGGCCAGAGCGAGTGGGGATGCACAAGAGGCCAGAGTTGGAGGAATGCAGAGTCTCGATGGGTTGTCAGGCTGGAAGAAGTTGCAGAGATAGGGAGGAGCTAGGCCATGAAGATGTTTGAACACATGGATGAAAATTTTAAATTCGAAGTGTAGGGCGACTGGGAGCTAATATAAGTCAGCAAGCACAGGGGTGAAGGATGAGTGGGATTCGGTGGAGGTTAGGATACAGGCAGCAGAGTTTTGAATGAGTTCTGTTATAGTCCAACAAATTTATTTTAAATTTCACAAGCTTTCGGAGGCTTCCTCCTTCCTCAGGTGAATGGTGTGGAAATTTCCACATCATTCACCTGAGGAAGGAGGAAGCCTCCGAAAGCTTGTGAAATTTAAAATAAATTTGTTGGACTATAACTTGGTGTTGTAAAATTGTTTACAATTGTCAACCCCAGTCCATCACCGGCATCTCCACATCTTGAATGAGTTCATAAGAGGGTGGAGGATGGAAGTCTGGCCAGGAAAATGTTGAAATAGTTGAGACTGGAGGTGATATAGGAATGAATGAGGGTTTCGGTAACAGGCAAGGCAATAGTGGAGATGTTACAGAGGTGGCAGTCTTTGTGATGGAGAGGATTATGGGTCAGAAGCTCAGCTCGGGGTCAAATAGGACAACGAGCTTGCAAAATCGGCTTCAAGCTATATAAAATGGCTTTGCTTCCAACCTTTTCTTTTTGTTTGCAAGGAAGGATCAGCTGAGCTCCTTAACACAGTAAACATTTAGTAACAACTGAATCCAATGATAGATTGAAATTAAAATGCTACTCATTAGCTGCTGGAACAGTCACCACAAACTGCTTGAGGCCCTGCATTTTAAGTTCAAGTCAGACTTAATTGAGGTGTTTAAGATGATTAAAGGATTTGATAGGGTAGATAGAGAGAAACTAATTTCTCTGGTGGGGGAGTCCAGAACAAGGGGGCATGACCTTAAAATTAGAGCTAAGCCATTCAGGGATGATGTCAGAAAGCACTTCTTCACACAAAGGGTAGCGGAAATCTGAAACTCATCCCCCTCTCTCCCCACCTCCAAAAAAGCTGTTGATTCTAGTTCAATTGAAAATTTCAAAACTGAGATTGATAGATTTTTGTTAGGCAAGGGTATCAAGGGTTATAGAACCAAGGCGGGTAGATGGCATTAAGATACAGATCAGCCACGGTCTAATTGAATGGTGGAACAGCCTCAAGGGGCTACATGACCTACCCCTGTTCCTATAAATATCACTTTTTCTCTCCTTCTCCAGGCACTCCACTTCTACAAAACACAACTAGCACATTACCCTTGTGACTGCATTAACAGTGAATAAGCCCTGACTAATGAAGTGCAAAACAAGTTTTAACTGTACCACTGAGGCACTTTTAAAACCAAATAAAAAACGTATTAGTCTAAATTTATCCCTTTAAAAATGCATATAAAAATTCACTACTTACCTAAGGGATTGTGATTCCTCCTCATCCTCTCCATGCATAAGGTTCTGTACAAGTTGAAGAATAGTTGCCATGTCCTGTCCACTGGAAAAAAAAGTGTTTTTAAAAATAAAACAAAATAACTTATATTCAATTAAAATCAGTTTCTCAATTGAAAATAGAAAATGTTTACTCCTCATTGGAAATGCCATTTTTAAGGCTGGGGTGCTGAGGTATGATTTTGTAGTACTTAGCCTTCCAATCCTCCTTAAATATGGGAGTGGTGCCAAAGGACACTGGAGAATTGCAAATGTTACATCCTTGTTCAAAAAAGCGTGCAATGATAAACCCGGCAACTAGAAGCCAGTCAGTTTAACCTCCGTGGTGGGGAAGCTTTTAGAAGCAATAATCCAGGACAAAATTAACAGTCACTTGGACAAGTGTGGATTAATAAAGGAAAGCCAGCACGGATTTGTTAAAGTCAAATTGTGTTTAACTAACTTGATTGAGTTTTTTGATGAGGTAACAGAGAGGGATAATGAGGGCAATGTGGTTGATGTTGTGTATATGGACTTTCAAAAGGTGTTTGATAAAGTGCAACATAATAGGCTTGTCAGCAAAATTGAAGCCCATGGAATAAAAGGGGCCGTGGCAGCATGGATACGAAATTGGCTAAGTGACAGGAAGCAGAGACTAGTGGTGAACGGTTGTTCTTCGGACTGGAGGAAGGTACACAATGGTGTTTCCCAGGGGTCGGTACTAGGAGCGCTGCTTTTTTTGATATATATTAATGACTTGGACTTGGGTGTACAGGGCACAATTTCAAAATTCGTAGATGACACAAAACTTGGAAGTGTAGTAAACAGTGAAGAGGATAGCAATAGACTTCAAGAGGACACAGACAGGCTTGGTGGATTGGGCGGACACATGGTAGATGAAATTTTAACGCAAAGAAGTGCGAAGTGATACATTTTGGCAGGAAGAATGAGGAGAGGCAATATAAACTAAATGGTGCAATTCTAAAGAGGTGCAGGAACAGAGAGACCTGGGGGTATATGTGCACAAACCTTTGAAGGTGGCAGAACAGGTTGAGAAGGGGTCAAAAAAGCATACAAGATCCTAGGCTTTCTAAATAGAGGCATAGAGTTCAAAAGTAAGGAAGTTATGTTGTACCTTTATAAAACACTGGTTTGGCCAAAACTGAAGTATTGGTCCAATTCTGGGCACCACACTTTAGGAAGGATTGAAGGCCTTAGAGAGGTTGCAGAAAAGATTTACTAGAATGGTTCTAGGGATTAGGGACTGCAAAAATGTGGAGAGACTGGAGAAGCTGAGGTTGTTCTCCTTATAGAAGAGAAAGTTAAGAGGAGATTTACTAGAAGTGTTCTAAATCATGAAGGGTTTAAATAAAGTTAATATAGTGAAACTGTTCCCATTGGCAGAAGGATTGACAACTAGAGGACACAGATTTAAGGTGATTTGCAAAAGAACCAAAGGCGACATGAGGACAAACTTTTTTTAATGCAGCGAGTAGTTATGATCTGGAATGCGCTGCCTGAAAGGGTGGTGGAGCAGATTCAATCGTGGCTTTCAAAAAGGAATTGGATAAATACGTGAAGGGAAAAAAATTGCATTGCTGCGGGGAAAGAGCAGGGCAATGGGACTAACTGGATTGGTCTTACATTTTAGTCTTCACTAATGTTAGTACATGACTACATGATTTACAAGCAAATAATTTGAAATGATTTCAAACTATCCTAGAATTCATTTTTAAGTTTTAGAAACAAAATCAAAATGTCTTAATACGCACATAACACAGTTTTTAAAAATCTATTCAGCAAATTAATCTAAGAAATATACTGCATAGAAATATCTACAATTTTAAGTTGCACTGCTGTTTTCAGAAATGTACATGTACATTCTTGTTTGTTTAATGATGAATTCTTCCATCCCTGGAGAAAACAATCCCTCAGCTCCCTTTCCAACACCCTCTCAAACTCCCAACTCCTTTTCCTTGAGCCTTTTCAACCTCAACACATCTGTTGCCTCCAAGTCCTTTACTATTACCCATTCCCACAGTTTACTCTGGTATAATTGTCATTTCCTTATTTCTAAAGCAGAGCTCTGGGGATTGAAACACACCTGGCACAAAACCATGTCTTACAATCCCTTCCTCTGCCTCCCATATTTTTGAACTGAAACACCAAATAAGAGGAGCTCATGGATTTTTTTCATCTCAAAGATTGAGACCATATGCTCAGGAGCCTCAGCTGTCTCCTCCTCCAGTTCTTTCCACATCCTTACCCTGATTCCATATCAGCTTCTTCCTCAGCTCCTTTCCAAGGCCCACCTCTTGCATCCTTAACCTCCTCACTCAACTCCTTTTCACACAACTACTTCTGCTCTCCCTAATGCTTCTGAAATCATCACCCCTCCATCAAAAAACCTCCCTTGAGCCATCTGTCTTTTCAAATATCTCCAATTTCTCCATCCACTCAGATGTTGTCAGTACCCAGCTCCATAACCACCTGTCCCTCTTCAAATCCCTTCAATCCAGTTTCTGACCTGTCGACAACACTGAGACTGCTCATCAAAGTCACTAATGACATTGGTTACTGTGACATGGTGCACTAACACTCCACATCCTCCTTGACCTCACTGTAGTGTTCAACACAAACAATTACTTCTCCACGGTCTCTCCTCTGTGGTCTATCTCAATGGCACCATCCTAGCTTGGTTCCAATCCTAGCTGTCCCATTGCAAGCAGCACATCATCTATATTGACTTTTCAACCCACTGATAGACGGTAATATCAAGTGTGCCCCAGGCTCCATCACAGGCACTTTTCTTTTCCTTATCTACATGGTGACATAATTTATAGGCATGGGCTCAGCTTCCAGATGTACGCAGGTAACACCCATCTTAACCCCCTTGCCACCATTCTCGACTACCACTGTACTGTCCAACTGTCTAGCTGATAGCAAGTCCTGGGTGAGCAAGAATATTCTTCAACTCAATATCAACAAGCCTAAAGCCATTTGTCCGGCACCTTCCTAGAATTCCACACTTTAACACCCCACTCCCTCTGGCGGCTACCTCAGACTAGGCCTGACACTACACCCCCTCACCATCCTACGGGAGTCTGATCTGAGTTATGAACCCCAAAGCCGTGCCACCAAGACCACCTATTTCCACCAATGCAACATTTCTCACCTCCGCCCTTACTTCACTCTGACTTCAGCTGAAATGCTTATCCACATCTTCCTCACTACCAGATTTGATTATTCCAATGTTCTCCTTGCCGGTCTCCTGAGTTCTATCCTTTACAAGTTGCAACTCCGCCACTCACCTCCTATTCTGCACTAATGCCTATTCCTCTATCATCCCTATGCTTGCCCACCTTCACTGGCTTCCTATTTACCTGCACATCAACTTCAAAATTCTGTCCCCATCTACAAATCTCTCTACATCCTCTCCCCTCCCCACATCTGCAGCCTCCTTTTGTCTTATGTTCATGTTCACATCCTCCATTCTTCCAATTCTGGCCTCCTTGCATTCTCCCCTCTCTCCTGTCTACTTCAGCCGTTTTAGCCCCACACTTGGGGAAACTCTCGTTCAGCTCCTCTGCCTTGCGAGCTCTCTCCCCTCCTTCAAAAGGCCTCCTCAAAATTAAACACTTTTGGTCTTACTTCTGGTCACCACCACCAATCCTACTCCTTCCATTTGTTTCTGTCTGGTTATTTCCACCTCTGAACTGCTTTGGGATGTTTTACTCGATTAGTCTAAGTTGTGGCTAGCATAAATGGAATCAGGTAGTATCTAATATAACAAAATTAAAATAGCTCTGTAAATTTAACAATGGTAAATGTAATTCAAAATAAAAATTTTCTCTATGGGATGATTATAGCCATTTAGAAACCACATCAAAAGAACTTAAATAAAATTAACAACATCCAGAAATTTGGCAGACTAATTATGTTTCCAATAATATTACCACAGTATTCACAACTGGAAGAAAAACTGGAATACACTGCAAAAAGAAAAAACAAGCACACAAGAAATAATGAAGATCCTTCGCAAACTTGATTTACAGCATTACTCACCTGCCCTGCAATGGGCCAGGAATATCTTTTCTAGCATATTTCTTTTTCTCTCTCTCTTCATCCACTTCCCTAATTTGATTAATAAAATTAAAGTCATCACTAATTTTAGTCACACCTTACTATACAGCAATGGCTCTACTGACCTTACACAGACAAAATGTAATCTGAATAAAGATACATTTAAGCAACCAATTTTATTCAAAACTGTTATAAAAGATACCTCCGACTAAATACATTCAATTACAATAAACTAGTGATGTAACCTGTAGTTGTTACTTTATACAATATTTCATCTTAGACCTGTGTATGAAGTCGTAACCATTGTAAAACAATTACCAAATATTTGAAGAATGACCCTAATTATTTGTTGTCAGTAATGAAATATTAAAACACTTAAAGATCATTTGACGCAATTTTTTTTCCCATAGCTGCTTGGTCCTACTCAATTTACAGTCCTCAAAATTTACAGTACTCAAAAATACGTGATCTGTATTTAGCTTAATTAAAGGATAAAACACACGATGGAGAATGAACATACAATGCCCAAGTAACTGATAATCAGAGGAAATTGCTCGAGTTCTGGTGAAATTTCAAAATGAGTTCGGAAGTTACTGAGGTGATTTCTCAGAAACTGGTGAATGGAACACGTGGATGATTCAAGGTGTTGACAATTATAAGAAACAACCAAATTTATCACGAGGGACGGCACTTACAAAATTTGTTTATATTGTGGTTGTGCAATCTTAAGTTTTTGAGTAGACGTGTTCCCAAATCATTGATAGATAATGTCAACATTCATTTTTCTCTTTCCTTCCTGCATGCAAGAATATCCACATTCTTACCTCCTTAAGCCACTCAAAAGAAATAGCGCTCACTTTTTATGAAGTTATTTAAGGGCTACAGATTCCAAACCAACCTTTGAGTATCCTCCAACATCTTCATAGCCTCATTGAGGTTCTTCCCCATCTCAGCTAAAGTGGGGTCCACCATCTATCAAACAAAAATGCAAACTAATATTTGAATATTTCAAAGTACACAAGTTAATTGAAAAATAATGGACCCTGATTTCATAAGTATCTAGTAGGAGGGGTGTCACAGGCTCACTGAAGCCACATGAGAGAAAGAATTAGGTTTGTTGCAGTATCCCTCCTAGTACTACTGCTACAAGCCTAGCCAAAGTAAATTCTGGTAACAGTAGGTAGTGCAAAACAAAAAATCACACCCTGAATGCACAGACTATGCTACATACAGTTATTTGAATATTATCTTACAATCTTAATGCTGAAATGGATTTAAATTTATAACTGAGATTGGGGACAGGGGATCAATTAAAAAAAATCAAAACGTGCACTACCACTTCACCCCAATCAAATCATTTGGATTTAAAAATGTTACCTAAATGGCAGTTTGATCAGTATCATTTGTTTTTTGTGCAACATCTGCAATACTCTGGGTATTATGAATGTTGTAACAAGAAACCATAAAAATATCAATAACAGAACTAAAGCTTAAAGAAATTTTTAATCATAACACCTACTACAGCACTAGGTGCTACTGTAAGAAGTTTTGACAAAATCATGTCAGTAAAGTAGGAGCACTGTAAAAACTAAATTATTCATTTTACCTTCCAAAACATTACACTTTAATGTTACTTATATAGTGAGTTCTGGATACAGTTTAAAATCATGTCACAAATAACTGTACTCATGAAATAGTTAACGAGGCAGCACATGGTTACGATTTTGTACTGTAAAACAGGTTATCTAGATAAACAGTATGCAAATTTATATACTAAAGTACAGTTTCAATATGATATTTGCATGCAACAGGTATTGTTCACATAGATAGCTAGGTGGAGTTTTACTGAATTCCAATTAAAGATTGCAACATTGCAGGATACTATAGCAGCAATTCCACAAAACCTCTGTACACAGTGATTTTTTTTTTAAAAAAGACTAGCTTGAATTTTTTTTTGATTTGAGCATTTGAAATACAATATGCTGACTGGTTGAATGTTCTACTCTCAAACGTAGTCGACAGTATTGTCGATATGATTTCAATATTAGTGGTGTGTGAAATTTCCACACAACTGCACCATGGTTCTTTCACTAGGATTTCAGTAAAACGATGGTAGGAGTGTGAAATGTTCACACTTTGTCCAACTGAACTGTGAAAAATACCCGAGAACAATTATAAATTTATAGCTTCAAAACATGGATTGTGTCTGGAGAGTTATCTAACATTTGGGTGAAGTACTGATGGTGGAAATGATTGGAAGAATTTGAGCTGAAGAATTAAAAATAAAACTCAAACCACATATTGGCACATTAAAATGCATTGGCTTAAGTGGGATATTTTTTCCTAGAGGGCATTGGTGCCAATATGCTAAATAACCATAGTGACCACACAAAGTTTGTGCCTTAATCTTGTCAGTTTACCCTAATGCAGAAAAAGGGACTAACCCTCTACATTATTAAAATGTTCTTTGCTGTCAAACAGTGTGCAGTGGCTCTCAGCAATCTTTCAAAGTTACAAAGTGAGAAACAAAGTTTATGTAAGTGAGGCTAAAGACCATTAAATAAACTTTTGCTTTTCAATCATTTCTCATTTGCTTAACATATTCAGGTGTGGATGCAATGTTTGACTTTCTGTGCCTATGTATTAAATGTTTTGAAATGCAGTTACACTGAAGATACCTGTCTCAGATTGATAGCGGCAATATTAATTTGCAGCCATTAGTACCTTGTTTGTACTGCCTTTCTGAAATTTAAACACCAGATCCAGCAGAGATCTCTGGGCATGCATCCTCATAATTATATGCAGAGCTCTGCTCCAAGTAGGTAAATTATAAAAAGCACTTTGTAAACATGATTTGATTTTACACTGGAGTGGTGTCAAACTCTAATCAGTGCGAGACTACCACCTCCAGGGATGCCACACTATTCCAATGTGGAGTCCAGTCCGACTGGACTCCCGAGCTATAATGTCATTTTTGTGTTCCTGCAAAACGGAAACCATTTTAGAATGAGTGAGGCACAAGTGGCAATATAACTGTGCCCTTAATCCCCAATACCACCTTAATGACACAACCTAAGTGTTAATAAATTTGTCACACCGATAGCCTAAGTTTCTAATCTCTGTGGCTCCATAAAATGTATTTATTTATATTTACAGTACCAAATTAACATGGAATAATTTGAGTCAGGAGAGTACACCGAATGCTAGCAGTTAGCAGAATAGCCACAGCTGGCACTATGTAGCTTCATTCGTTACATTTTGTTATTGCACTAAAAGAAAAGGATGTGCATTTATATAGTGCCTTTCATGACCGCAAGATGTCCCAAAGTGTTTACAGCTAATGAAGTACTTTTTTGAAGTGTAGTCACTGTTGTAATGTAAAGTGATATATATGCTTGGGCTGTACCTGCCCATAATTTCTCATTTTAATCCCTGCTAATGGCATTTTACGGTGGTGGACACTAAACTTCTGGTGAGCGATCTGAAAGTTACTACACTTAAAGACATGGGAAGTTCTAAAGCATTTACAGTAGTCAAAACTAAAATCATTCAGAATTTTTTTTATCCCTTGGTAGTATAAAAAGAATGCTCAACTGTAAACTATTGAATATCCTCCATGTGACAGTGTCTGAAACTGATCTGAACAGAATAACAGTCTCTTAATGCTACTCTGTGGAATTAAGGACAATATGCAGATTGATGAAATGTATATGTTGTAAACTGGGTATAGTGCAGGCAGCTATCCATTATTAAATACATATATTTTCTTTAAAGAGGTAGAATTTTCTGAAACCAGAGCTGAAAATTAGCTAATAAGAATGCCAAATCTATGCATTCATCACAGGTCTGGACAGATGAAAACTGTAAATAGTGGACAAAAGGGCTCAAGTCAACCATTAAAACAACCCATAGCCGCCTAAAATTCGATTTCAAGACTAAACGTTGTCAGGTACAGAAATAGTCCATGTTTCAGATTATAAACTATTTATTGTGGCCTTTAGCACATTTCAAACCATATGTAATCCTCCTTTATAAATACATGCACCAAGAATCTAATGAAAATTTTGATCCATTGCTGACTTCAGATGTGGAAACACAGTTACTAGGACAGTGTATTGATTAAGGTAAATAATGTGGATTCAAATATATACTTTTTTTAATATTTAAAATATGTGTGAAACTACTCAAGAATCTGCCAATTTACTGTATACCGGTCGCCTGATCAATCATTATTTGGAAAGAGAGGATAAGTGTGTTGTGAAACATATTGAATCGAATATTCTTTCTAGCAATTACTACTAACATTTTATACACAATTAATGTACAACAGAGCTTCTGATAACCAGGTTGATTTTATATTCACTCCATGTTTTAAGTTACCAGAGACTCTTCAAAAATTCATTTACATCAAAGTACATACAATGTCAACATTGTTGGCAGCTAAAAACTGTGAGAAACTCTTGACCCAGTGTCTCAAATTTCAAACATTTGTGTATTTTGACTACCCGACACTGTGCAATCACGAGAAACCTATTTTAAAAAAAACCTTCAACAACAAAGCAGGTCAGTGCATCAATGTGAATTGTGTTGCCTAAGTTGCAATGCCCTTCTTTCTCAGTACTCAGCTGTTCTTCCTGGCACACATGCTTGCTAAGTATATCACCCATATAGCATAACTACCATCATGCAATGCTCTTACAGGAAACATAAGTGGACAAGTGATCTAAAATGAAATGACTTCTTCCACTAGCCCTCAATAATCTTCTTTAATTTGTTGATCACTATTTTACAATGCAACATCAGAGAGACCAGCAAAAGTTCAATAATAATTAATTTTCCAACAATTCTTCAGCAACCAGCAATCCCATTGCCTCCAGCTATCTAGCTCTTATGTAACTCAGGGACAAAGATTTTAATAAAAAATAATTCCACAATGAAATTTTAAAAATGTGTTCTTCACATCACAAATGAGTATTTTTGAACTACCATGTTTCGAACATATTTGTAACTATTATAGACTAACACAGCCAAAGTTTGAGAGTAACACTAATTCCAATAGATCAGAAGCAGCAGGTTTTCAGAAAAATACCAACAGTTGAAGACTAGACTAGACTAAAGCAAGACATGAATCATCCAGGTATGCACATTGAATAGCGGCTGAGGTTGTCTGAGGCAGGGCGGAGAATGAGAAGAGGGTTCTCTGTGACCTGGTCTGAGTTGCAGATCTTGACTGAAGGAACTAGAGTGTAACAACATTCTGAAGTACAAGTAAATTATATTATATAGAGTGTTTTGACTGAATACAACTTTTAATGGGAACAAAAAGTAGCAGGAAAGATAAAACACTAATATTAGTTAAAAGTGATGCAGATGCTGGAAATATATGACAGGTCAGTCAACATCTGTGGAGAGAACAGCGAAGTTATTGTTTTGGATGCTGACCCTTTCTCAGAACTGAAACATAACAGGCGGACAGGCATGATAGTACAATCAGAAAAAGGGGAGGAAGGAAAAAAAATATATAAATAAATTTAAAAATAGATAAACCCAGAGGGGAATCATGAGTGGAAAGATGCAACAGATCATCTCAGTGAAGTAATGGAGAGAAGAATTATGACATTAAAGAAACAAGGGGTGTGTAAATAGCTAATCATTCCGTACATAATGCTTATGCAGCACACCTTAATTTAAGACAATTTCCCTAAGCGGTATGTTGCTCAAGGTGAATTATATCACATATGTAGTTCCGGGACTACATATAACAAAGGGGGTCATATTTCCAAAATACAGATTATGAACATCAGCTACTGGGAACCAAGCTTCCTTTCTAGCCCCACACGAAATCAAATGCCAGAAATTGATCAATAGGCCTTTCAGCCAAAAAATGCAAATCGTTCCAATGATACAGAGCTTACTTCACTTTTTGGCTTCACAACTTCATCTCACTACATAAAAGTTAATAAAACAAAGTCTTCAAATTCAATGGCAGCTATGCGAAAATATAATTTGTGCTTATAAGTTTTTTTTTAAAAACTCCCTTCTTTGTTCTTGGAATGTGGGTGACACAGGCATGGCAGTATTTTTTGCATCCCTAGTTGCCCTGAGAGAATTAAGAGTTAACCATATAGCGTGGGATTAGAGTTACATGTAAGCCAGACTGGGTAGGGCAGGCAGGTTCCTTCCCCTGAAGGGCATTAGTGGACTGGTTGGGTTTTTATGACAAAAAAACTGGCAGCTTTCATGGTTGTGCTAGCCCAAAAGTATCCAGATTTATTGAATTCAATTTGACAACTTGCCATAGTGGGAGTTGTACTCATGTTTACTAGTCTAATACCATAATCACTAAACGACCATATCCATATACAATTAAAGCAGTTCACGCATGGCTCTTACTGCTTTACAGTAGCAAAGTTTAGAGCAACAAATTCCATGCTTTAGCATTTACCATAAGAATTCAAAATTCATCCTAGTTTTGTGAATAATTACTAAATGAAGTTGTATTTAAAGCTGAGGCCCTGTCGATGCAATACACAATCCATTCTTGAGGAATTTTTAAGATGATGGTCAGTCACCTCTGGAAAGAGACAAGAGCTGCCACTTGAAATAATGGAGCATATTAAAGTGCCCTCCACATTAATAGTCTGTATTAAAACTTACAAATCAAGTGGTTTCATGAGTTTTAAAAATATTGTATCCACAAAATAGCCAATATAAATATTTCCTTTTATCAAACAAGCATAACTGAATCAGCTCATTTGTGGACATACTTATTGAAAGATAACACAATGAGTTATTACAGGACTGTTAAAATAAAACTCAAATTTCCACATGGCTCATTCTACATTTCCCAGCCTAAAACAAATGCTGAAAGTTTTACTTCAAATGAAAATCAAATGTTATAAGCTAAATACACCACTATACTCTGTGTAATGCTTTTTAAAAAATAACTTGGCAGCATAACTCCAGAATAAGGTGCTGATCTGATTCCAAAACAATGCAGTGCAGGACCCCCTCAGTCTCACACCTCTTGAATTTGACACTCCATCGAGTGCAACTCTTGAAACCAGGTGTAACATTGCACTAAAGTTCTCTGCAGTTCATTGCATCCCCACCCTTTGGACATTTAATGAAGTTACAAAAAAGTTGTTCTACATTTTTAGTATGTGGGTACTCCAATCCCAGCTAAGCTTCAAAACATTTAAAAATGAATTAAATTTAAAATTAATTAAAAATATGTACACAAGCTCTCTCCTAATCCTGGGAGTCAATCCCAAACCAGACAGAGTAAAGAAAGAACTGTCAGGCTCAAATTGATTTTCCAGCTACCTCTCTCGGACTGGTAGGTACAGTACAAATGCAGCCTAAAAAGAGAGACTCCAATGATACAAATCTCCAAGAAGTATTTCTCATTGGCACAATACAGATAAAGTTATTTTTTGCTTCTTTCAAATCCCAATAATCTATTCTTCCTACATGTTAAACATACTGCATAGTAAACATCCTACATCAATCAATTCTCTTTCCCGACTCATTTTGAAAATCTGATGTCAGATTCAATATCAAACACAACACTGAACAACTGTTTCCCTATTTCAAGCATTGGACCTTAAAAGCTTTGCAATACACACTGGTTTCTGTGTATTACAGTTCATAATTAAAATATAAATCGTTCAAAGGACACAGTATCCCTAGAGGCTCACCATAGCATAAAATGAATTGATTTTAACATTGTCCTTAGATACTTCAGTGCATATAACACACATTTTGGGTGTAAAATTTTTTCAGTTCTGACCAAGAGAACATTAACCAGTCTTTGCTGGTGGAAGCGCTGTGTATTCCCAGCATGTTCTGCTTTTTAATTTGATCTCTAGCATTTGCAGTTTTATTTGAGAAATCGACAGAATAAGGCTGGGACTTTGAACATGGGAGATGCTGGGAGTGCGGGAGCTTTAAAAATCATTGCTACTGCCAGCTAAATCACAAACTACCCAAAAGTCTCTTTAACCGAACTCGCACCCAAACAGCTCAAGTGGGCCCTGGAGTTGTCTCCACCCGGAAATGAAAAGCTGAAAAATGTATCCCACTGCATCCGCTGCTGTGCAATGTGAAATAACGATCCGAGATAAAGGTTGGGATATTTCCGAAAGGGTTCCAGCACTGACAGGCTGCTCGCCTCACTGGCCTGCAGCCTGTCACCTCCTTGACCCATCGCTGTTTGGGCCAGGCCCAGTTTTGCCCCGCGACGCCCTCCCTCCCGTCATCTCAAACTCACACGGTGCCATTACCTTCTCGAAGGAGGTGTCCATGGTTTGTTGGTTTTTATTCTGGACGAACGGATCGCCTTCCGAGCGAGGGCGGTCGGCCTGTTTCTCCCCGTTTCCAGCGGCCCTTCTCAGTCCCGGGACCGGGCTCCGGCTTCCGCCATCAACGCTCTGTTTCCACGCTGGCAGCTGACGTTACCAGGCGCCAGTCCTTCCCGAGGGCCAGTGGGAATCCAGCTGCGCGCGCACCCGGGCTGGCGGACCTGTCAATCACTCTCCCCCAAAAAAAAAAGCTCCTGGAGAATTGGGCTGATTTTGCTAATGGATTCACTGGGTTGCCCCAATGTCATCGAACAAACAACAAACAGAAGTACCCCGCCCTGGGGGCACAACCAATAAAGAACTTAAGCAAAAACAAAACACGCGGCAGTACTTCTTGTATCAAAAGGACTCCTGATATTATAAAATGTTGATCCTGATAGATTTACTCAAAACATGCTTCTATTAGAAGAAACGACTGTGGTTTTCACAGCTATACTTTAGGTTGCAACATTAAATTTTAACGATTTCTCAAAAAAATTGTTATATGCAAAAACTATTTTTGTATTAATATTAAAAATATGAATTACATTACTCGTATAGTTTTCTTTCCTTTTATAACATTGGACTATTGTTACTTTAACTTTTTAAGTAGCCAATGTTTAAAAATGTTTAGTACATAGGCGATTAATTTAACAATGAACACTCTAGATTAAGGGATTACCTTAAATAAATTATCAATAGGAAAGGTGCTTGGAAAGGAATGGATGCAATAATTGTAACAAAGTTTTTACAGATTGTAATCATGTACTATTATTAATTCTGCATACAGAAGCTACTGGACCTATTGATGAGCTCTTATAGGAGACTTGCAGCTAAATCCACTGGAATTAGTTCACATCAGTACTCTCTTGCAGCCTCCCAATTCACACTGCTACTCTCCCCCACCCCACCTTCCCTCAATTCAACTGGCACTTCTCCCCTCAGTCAATGCCAGCACACTTCTCCTCCTCTCAGTTCAAGAGGGCACCCCTCTCCCCCTTCCTCCCCCTTCTGTTAACGCTGGTGCTTTTTCCTCCCTCAATTCAAGCAAATACTCTTCTCCCTCTCACCCTCAGATCAGGCTGGCATATTCCTCTTCGCCAGTTCAGGTTGTAACTCCCTCCTCCCCTCCTCAGTTCATTCTGGCACCCTTCTCCCTTCCTCCCTCACCACCATTGCTGTTCTGCTGATGTTGCTGCCCTGGAGGATGGAACTCTTGATCTTACTAAACTATCAAGAGAATTCCCACCACTGTGTGCAACAGAGTTCCATCCACCAGGACCATCAGTAACATCAGGTAGCAGCCAGGGAGGGACTAGAAGTAGCAGTGAGAGCCTGTGCTGGGGGACAGTGGGGTGAGCTTGACCCTGGAGCAGTGCTGAGTTCTGTCCACAAATGCAGACTAGCAGACACTGATTCCAAAACATGGACTGTCTGTATGATGTATCAATGGTTGGCATATAGGTTGTTTGAAAAAAAGGGAACTTTACATAATGTTTGCACGATAATGGAAAAAAATAAGTAACATCAATTGATTGATGTTCGTAACAAAAAGGATTCCAAGTGTTTTCACAGAAACTTAAAGGGGCACAGTCATCATGCAACAAAGTTTGCCATTTTGTTTTCTTAGGGTAGGGGTGAAACAGCCCTAAGTTATTTTTGGCATTATGGTGCCACACACAAGTCATTCATGTGATTTTATGCAATGGTAATGTGTTTTTAAACCAGAAAAAATGTTTGCTAGGTGCTTTTTCATGTAGAATGTCTCTTTACAGGCTCATTGCCATTCAGCAGGTTCCCAGGTGACCTTGGAGTAGGATTATGTGATGTCCACTAGTTCGCTTGAAACCTTCTGTGTGTACTGAAGGGCATGGCTTGTCTCATCAACAATGAGAATGATGTCACTGTACGATGCGCGCATGCAGTTTTAATAGTTTAGGCCACCTGTTTTGTTTTAGTGGCATCCTCGCCCCCGGGAGGGGCGCCTGTGAAGACATTTAACCTGATGGTATTGGGCTAGTCCAATGTCGCTCCATTCGCCTAAATAAAATAGAGCCAATCAGCAGGTTTAGAGATAGAAGTAAAAAGGGCAAATGGAATAAACTTAGTAACAGCTTGTAAAAAATATTAGAAATTTGTTAATGTATCTACATCAGTAACATACAGCTATGGCCTCTTGGGCATTCCATTCTCCTTTCACAACAACATTAACTTGCATTTATTTAGCATTTTTAACATAGAAAAACATCCTAAGGCACTTCACTGAGGCATAATCAGACAAAAATGGATGCCGAGACAAGAAAGGAGATATTAGCAGGGATGACTAAAAGCTTGGTCAAAGAGTTGGGTTTTAAAGAGGGTCTTAAAGGAGGAGAGAGAGGTGGAGAGGTGGGCGGGTTTGTGGAGAGAATTCCAGAGTGTGGGGCCAAGGCGGCTGAAGGCATGGCCGCCAATGGTGGAGTGAAGGAAGGGAGAGATGCACAAGAGGCCAGAGCCAGAGGAACGGAGTGTTCCGGGGGGGAGGGATGTGTGTACTGCTGGATGAAGTTACAGAGATAGGGAGGGGCAAGGCTATGTAGGGATTTAAACACACGGATGAGAATTTGAAATGAGGCGTTGGGGGACCGGGAACTGATGCAGGTCAGCAAGGACAAGGGTGATAGGAGAGCAGGACTTGGTGCACAGATGCTGCCTGACCTGAGTGTATCCAGCACTTTTTTGTTTTTGTTTCAGAGTTCCAGCATCTGCAGCATTTTATTTCTTGTTTTAACACATTCAAGTACTTTGGAGAGTACTTTGGCGGTAGTTTGCAAGAACAGAGGGATCAAGGGTGGTTTTTTGAGCAGGGGGAAGTGATCTTAAATCTTAGTGATAAAGATGTCCATGAGCTCCTTGTACTTGTTGTTGGAGGTGAGGGTAGGAGAGGGAGCAGGGGAGAGGGGTTTAAAGAAACGTTTGATAGTAGAGAAAAGCCAGATCTGGTGATGGATGGCCAAATGAGTTGTGCGCCAGATCTGCTCAACTCTGCGCTCCTTGGACTTGAAGGAGAAAAGAGGGCGGTCATACCAAGGGGATCAATCAGGATGGGAGAGAGTAAATGCTTTGTTGGGGACAAGGGTACCAAAGGTGGACATGAGGGAGTGTTTAAGCAGATCGATGGCTTCAGAAGTATTGTGCTGAATGGAGGGCCAAAGGCTAGGCAGTTGGGATTTAGAAAATGCTGTTGTAAGTGGTCATTGAGTTCTATATAGCTTAATTACCAAGTTGAGGGGAGAAATTCAACCTTGTTCCACCCATTTTTTGTGCAAATAATTGAGGTTGGAGGAACGAAGTTCAGATAGTGATCTCTCGAAACCCGATCTCCCCTGGAAGTGAAATTCGAAGCTGGCAACCGCCAGGTGTGCAGCGCATCTGCCTGAAACAGTCGTTAGGCATCCTGCAAATTCAAATCTGGGTCCCAACGTTGGTTGTAGGACCTCGATCGAAATTGATCATTAATGGGGTGGAGCTTGTGCCACGTATGTTTCAGGCCTTCAGTGGCCTAACCAGTGATCCGTAAAAGGACCACTGGAGGCCGGCCACAAAAAGATAAGTTAACTTTTTTATACCTTTGTTTCAATGGAGCCAGGAGGAGCAGGAGTGTGAACCCCCTCGCTCTCTAGTTTCTTCCGATCTTCCCTCTGCTCCCTCCAAGTTCATCTCAACCACCAGACTTACCCCTTGCTCCCTCGATCCTTCCGACTTAACTCATGATCATCAACTTTCCTTCCTGGCTCCAATTTTAGCCAATACTGTAAATGGTTCCCTCTCCTCAGACACCTACCTTTCAAAACCATCACCCTCCCCTCCTCAAAAAATCCACCTTTAGTCCACTCTCCTTGCTTACTACCATCACAACTCCAACCTCTGTTTCCTCTCCAAGGTCTTTGAACATGTTAATAATTCCCAGGTCTATGCCCAACCTGCTTCCAATTTCCAGTTTGTATCCCTCCAATCAGGTTTCCGCTCCTCCCATAAAACCAAAATGGTGCTAAACAAAGTCACAAAAGGTATTCCCTGTGACTGTGACCATGGTGCATTATCCCTCCTTGGCCTGCTTGACCTCTCTGCAGCTTTCAATAATCAATCATATGATTCCCCAATGCCTCTGCTCCAATGTCCAGCTCCATGGACTCCCATTGACAAGAGTGAAAACAATCTGATCGTAACCAGTCCATCCCTATCAGTTCCTTATTTTCCCACCCCGCATCATCACCTTAGGAGTCCCCAAGGATACAACCTTGGCCCTCTCCTCTTCCTCCTCTATATGCAGCCTCTTTGCGACATTGTCCGAAGCCATGAGGTCAACTTCCAACTTCAACGTATGCCAAGGACACCCAATTCTATCTCTCCATCACCTCTCTTGACCCCTTCGCTGCCTCTGTGCTGTCAGATTACTTGCCCAACTTCCAGTCTTGGATGAGCCATAACTTCCTCATTGGGAAAACCAAAGCCATTATCTTTGGCCCCTGCCACAAACTCTGTACCCTTGCCACTGACTACATCTGCCTCTCTGACCACTGTCTCAGACTGAACCAAATTGTTTGCAACCTTGTTTGACCCTGAGCTTCTGACCCCATATTCTCTCCACCAGAAAAACTGCCTGCTTCCACCTCCGTAACATTACTCACATCCATCCCTATCTCAACCTATCTGCTGCTGAAACCCTCATCCATGCCTTTGTCATCTCCAGACTCAATTATCCCAATGCTCACCTGACTGGCTTCCCATCCTCCATGAACTTCAGCTCATCCAAAACTCTGTTGCTCATATCCTAACATACACCAAGTCCCACTTACCATCTCACCCATCCTTGTTGATATAAATTGGCTCCCGGTCACCAAGCATTTTAAATTTAATTCTCATCCTTGTATTTAAATCCCTTTATGCCCACATCCCTTCTTACCTCTGTAACCTCCTCCATCCCTATAAGCCCACCCCCACCCCAAACTCTCTGTTCCTCTGAATCTGGCCTCTTGTGCATCCCCTTCCCTTAGCATACTTTTGTTGGTCATGCTTTCAGCCATCTCCAACTCCTTTAAAACCCACCTCTGACCAAGCTTTTGGTCACCTTTCCTAATTCTTCTGCTTTGGCTCAGCGTCTATTTTCCTTACATCTCTGTGAAGTGCTTGGGACATTTTTCTGTGTTAAAGACAGTTTATAAATGCAAGTTGTTGTTGGTGATAAGCCCACTACCACCTTTGGAGGGCACCTAGGGATGGGCAATAAATGCAGCCTTGCCAGCGTTGCCCATATTCCAAGAACAAATAAAAAAAATCTGCTATGCAATACTACATACAATACATATCAATGCTAGAAGCAGCTACAGCTACTTGCACATTACAAACAAATGAACTTTAAAAAAACAGGTTAAATTGATGTATTGTAATATTTTCTTAATTAACTCCAAATAATTGTAAAGGTCTGAAATTTAAAGTGAAATAAAGATTGATTTTAATTATAAATTAATCCAAAAAATTGCAATCACAAATTAACAGTTCTAATTTTAATATACCTGTACTAACAACGATTCACATTTATATAGTATCTTTAATGAAGTGAATGTCCCACAGAAGAGGAACACACACCAAGCAGCAATAGAAAAGTTAGAAGAGATGATGGAAAGCATGATCAAAAGGATAGATTTTGAGGAGGGTTTCAAAGGCAGAAAGAAGTAGCAAGGCTGAGGGATTTAGGGAGGTGGCTGAAAGCTCTGTCACTGATGGTGAGCTTCTGACCCCATATCCTCCTTAGGAATTTAAAAGTGAGGAAGTGATGCTTCAGTTGTACAGAGCCTTGGTCGGATCACATCTGGAGTACTTGGTTCAGTTTTGGGCACCGCACTTCCTCCTTTAAGAACTTTCTGAAAACACATCTTTTTAATCAAGCTTTTAGTCACCCCTACTAATATCTCCTTCTCTGGCTCAGCATCCATGTTTGTCTGATTCTGCTTCTGTGAAGCACTTTGGGATATTTTTCTTATGTTAAAGGCGCTATACAAATGCAAGTTCTTGTTGTTGTGAAAGGAGGATGGGGTGCACAGGAGGCCATAGCTGTAGGACCTAAAGTTATGGATTGGGATATACAGTGGAAGAAGGTTGCAGAGATAGGAAGGGATGAGGCCATGGGAGGATTCATAAATGAGGAAAAGGATTTTGAATGTAGTGTTTTGAAGGACAGGGAGCCAATTGACTGAGGTGATGGGTGAGTGGGATTTAGTGCCAGATGGAATATCTTTTGTACCTAGTGTAAAGAAACTTCTGTCCCACCTATTTTTTTTATTCGTTCATGGGATGTGGGCATTGCTGGCGAGGCCAGCATTTATTGCCCATCCCTAATTGCCCTTAAGAAGGTGGTGGTGAGCTGCCTTCTTGAACCGCTGCAGTCCATGTAGTGAAGGTTCTCCCACAGTGCTGTTAGGAAGGGAGTTCCAGGGTTTTGACCCAGCGACAATGAAGGAACGGCGATATATTTCCAAGTCGGGATGGCGTGTGACTTGGAGGGGAATGTGCAGGTGGTGTTGTTCCCATGTGCCTGCTGCTCTTGTCCTTCTAGGTGGTAGAGGTTGCAGGTTTGGGAGGTGCTGTCGAAGAAGCCTTGGCGAGTTGCTGCAGTGCATCCTGTGGATGGTACACACTGCAGCCACAGTGCGCCAGTGATGAAGGGAGTGAATGTTTACGGTGGTCGATGGGGTGCCAATCAAGCAGGCTGCTTTGTCCTGGATAGTGTTGAGCTTCTTGAGTGTTGTTGGAGCTGCACTCATCCAGGCAAGTGGAGAGTCTTCCATCACACTCCTGACTTGTGCCTTGTAGATGGTGGAAAGGCTTTGGGGAGTCAGGAGGTGAGTCACTCGCTGCAGAATACCCAGCCTCTGACCTGCTCTTGTAGCCACAGTATTTATATGGCTGGTCCAGTTAAGTTTCTCGTCAATGGTGACCCCCAGGATGTTGATGGTGGGGGATTCGGCGATGGTAATGCCGTTGAATGTCAAGGGGAGGTGGTTAGACTCTCTCTTGTTGGAGATGGTCATTGCCTGGCACTTGTCTGGCGCGAATGTTACTTGCCACTTATGAGCCCAAGCCTGGATGTTGTCCAGGTCTTGCTGCATGTGGGCACGGACTGCTTCATTATCTGAGGGGTTGCGAATGGAACTGAACATTGTGCAATCATCAGCGAACATCCCCATTTCTGACCTTATGATGGAGGGAAGGTCACTGATGAAGCAGCTGAAGATGGTTGGGCCTAGGACACTGCCCTGAGGAACTCCTGCAGCAATGACCTGGGGCTGAGATGATTGGCCTCCAACAACCACAACCATCTTCCTTAGTGCTAGGTATGACTCCAGCCATGGAGAGTTTTCCCCCGATTCCCACTGACTTCAATTTTACTAGGGCTCCTTGGTGCCACACTCGGTCAAATGCTGCCTTGATGTCAAGGGCAGTCACTCTCACCTCACCTCACTACTTATTGATATTATGTCACAATGCTGTCACAAGAAATGTCAAACCAGATCAGAGCATGCACAAGCAACAACAGTAAATACCCATCTAGTGTAGATTATATATTTTTTTAATGAATTTGCAGTGGTATAGTTCATGCAAGCATCAACATGCAGTGTGCAGCTCAGATGTGAGTGCCTCTTGAGTTCTAATGATGCAGTATCATGCAGAGGGCAGGCACTTCACCAAAAGAAGGGATGGAAGGCTGGAAGAAGAATCATCCCTAAACCACTTATACGCCACCTAGTGGCTAGTCTAGAGCAACGTTGGCAGAAACTTGGGAGCAAGCCAAGCCACCCAGCCGCCATTGCAGTCGCAGTTTAAACCAAGTTGCTTTATTTAAAATGGATGCCAACATCTTTAATGCTGGAATGGGTGAACACAGAGAATAAGGCCCAGTCCAACACACACTACCTCATATTCATTGTAAACACTAGGAGATAGAGAAAGCAAAAGCAAGTTTTGCAATAGTGTCAGTTTAAAGAAAAACTTGCGTGGAATGATTTTGATCTGCAATACTCATCTGTGCAGTTTATAATAATTCAGTTTCAAGCATAGCTATTTTTGGCAAACATTAATCATGGTTCGACTTTACCGTTGTTACATTTTTAAAATAAAGTCCTACTGCTAGTAGCTGAAGCTATTTAAATATTTTAATTTCAATTTAAACAAACATGCCTTGACCACAAGTCTTAATAATTGTAAGTCGCTATATTTTATGACAACGACAACAGGGACAAATGGATGGGGAAGGAGAAGGCGTTGCTCTTTCATTTGCACAGAAATATGTGGTGCCTTGTTTGGTGTACTTTTATTAAATCTGATTTTGTTTAAAATTTGAATTTAAATGTTGATAAATGTTAACCAAATATTAATGATCACTGTTACAAAATCCAAAGTATTGATCACGAGTGATCCAATAGAATATTGCAGCTGCACTTGTCCGTATGCTAAAGGGGGCTTTGACGGGAAACCACAGAAGCACCAAATGATTTATTACAAGACGTCTCCTGAGAACTTTCATTTCTGAAGTAGGCACAAACACATGGACTGGGAGACAGGACTAGGGAAGGGGGTCATTTCAGAGCTACTGAAACCAGTGCCATTTTTCAAAAGTCCAACACAAGTTACTTTTTTCCAACTTTCACTAAAACAGATTACCTGGTCATTTATTTCATTGTTTTTTGTGGGACCGTGTCGTGTTTCCCTGCATTCCAACAGTGACTACATTTCAAAAGTACTCATTGGCAGCAAAGCCCTTTGAGACACCCTGAGGTGGTGTAAGGGGTAAAATACAAGTTCTTTCTTCTTTCTTTATGTTCCCCAGCAGCACAAACCATTCACCTACCAAGAGGACCCATGTGAGTGTCTAAAGGTGATGCACCTCCCCAGAAAACTCAACCCTGGCTAAGAGGGTGAAATTTCTCCTTTAACAAAAGAAAAACGGGAGCATGCCTTTTCTCTGTAATTGACAAATCGTTAACGAAATTGCATTGTCAGAAATTGCATACCCCACAATTATTTCAGCGAGTCGTTAATTATGAATAAAAACAAATTCATGGTGCAACTTTGGACGGGCTGTCTAGACATTTTAAGAGGTGAATTGGACACGAAGTCTGTTCCTTAAAACGTTTAGTTTATTTTTCCTATCTATGTGACCTGACATTAGTTATTAATATTATTATTAAGATTCCCATAAACTTTGAACAATGCAAAACAAATCTCAATATTGAAGCCGTAATCCCAGCCCTCGAACTGTTGTTATCCCCCTCTCTGCCAGATATTTAAATGTTTTGTTTCTTCTTGAGTTTCTCTGGCTTTCCTGTTTCCCTAGAATACAAGGTAAGAAAAATCAGGCAAACGGGTGTTATTTGGGTTTGCAGTTCCTAAGGAAACGGGACCGTTCATTTTGGTATAATGACAGAAAATGCTGGAAACATTCAGCAGGTCAAGCAGCCTCTGTGGAGAGAGAAAGAGAGACGGCGAGGTTCAGCCTAAGATCTGTGCACCACTGCGTAAAAACTGCACCCAGGGGGAAGTGAGGAAGAGTTTGGTAACCGTGAACATACATTAATTGATCTGTTTGGTAGTAACTCGGGTTAAGTGAAGCAGTAAACGGTTACATCAGCTCCGGGCAGTTCCTGCATGACTCCGTCTGGGGCTTGGATCTGTGACTAGACTGTGATCATTAACAAAGTTCTGACCGAAGGTCCTGGACCTGAAACGTTGTTAACTCTCTCCACAGGTGCTGTCTGACCTGCCAAGTGTTTCCAGCAATTTTCTTTTTGCATTAACAGAGAGAGAAAGAGAGAGAGAGATTGGGTTACTAACCGATTTAGCGAGTCCACTGTCTGGCTGGAGATCAGACAATAATGTGGAAAGCTCTCCTCTCCCAGGTGAACAGGTTTCCCTGGATTTCCAATGTCGCATTGTACACCGGTATATTCGCGGCGGGGGATCTGGCCCAGCAGAAGCTTTTTAAAAAAGAAAAAGTAGACTTTAAACAGACTAGAAACGTCACCGTTCTGGCACTAGGTTTTCACGGAAATTTAATCTACCTGTGGATGAAGACCACGGAGACGGTGTTCCCCGGCGCTACAGCGGGCGCCATCCTGGGGAAGGTGCTGTGTGACCAGCTGGTGGTGACTCCCATTGGCATCAGTGCCTTTTTCATAGGTAGGTGGCATCAACCTGGGCGGGGGCACCTGGCGCACGGCCACACACCCATCAGCAGTGGCTTCTACATGGATAGATGGTGCCCAGCCTGGGAGAGGGTCACGGCAGACCCGTGTCTGACTTTGGACACAAATACTGTGCGAAAGTGACTTGGCCGCTTATCACGAAACTTTGAACGGGTCATGTCATCCGGAGTAAAGTCAAAATTGAGTAATAAAGATGTATATATATCCGTTTCCATTAGCCGAACCACCTAAATTAGCGTTTGTATTGAAAATGTAAATGACATTGGAAAATCTTGGATAGAAATAGTTTCGCTCAATGTGCTAATTTTCCTTAACTTTTTAACACCGAAATTTCTAAAGTAAAACTGAAACCTCTAAACAGCACATGAGTGAAATCATCTCCTCTCGGCGCGGTATGCATTTTCCTATTTTATGCCTAATGTAAGGAACCTTACAACACCAGGTTATGGTCCAACAGTTTTATTTGAAAATCACAAGCTTTCGGAGGCTTTCTCCTTCATCAGGTGAAGTGTGGGATTCCTTGAATGTTACCGCATTTATAGTAAATGAGGTAACATTCAAGGAATCCCACACTTCACCTGACCAAGGAGAAAGCCTCCGAAAGCTTGTGATTTTCAAATAAAACTGTTGGACTATAACCTGGTGTTGTAAGATTCCTTACATTTGTCAACCCCAGTCCATCACCGGCATCTCCACATCATGGCTATTTTATGCCGAGTGCTGTCATAATTTTGGATGAAAACGGAGGTCAGTAAATCCAATACTTTAACCAATCTATGGTGCAGCATTGGACTCGGTATAGTCAGAGGAGAAATACGAAAGAGCCTACTACTTACTGACTGTACTAAAGAGCCCTAACGTTTAGTTTCTGAAATAGGTTCGTATTACTCAGCATTTTGTCACTACGAAAAAGCAATAGAAAGCTGAACTTGTCAATCATTTAATTGGCTGTTAATATTAATACTAGAGGTAGAGCAGTAGACACAAATACACTCGAACACAAAGTGTACCCAATGTTTATGATCGTGACTGAGGCAAGCCTCAAGGTTATGTAACTGGATGCACCAGAATAACACAAATCATAGTTGGGAATATTTCCAAAGTAATGTAGGAGGGTACTACGTTCTATCTATGGGGTGGCCCTTTATTCTTTTCCAACTACAATTTTGTTTAGGTATGAGTGCGATGGAAGGGAAACAAGATATCTTTGCAGTCTGGAAAGAAAAATTCTGGAACACATATAAGGTAAGAAAAAAAACTGAAGGTTACGCATGGTGTATTTGTCAGTTAAACTGAGCTCTATAAGTATCTTTCCCCTGCTATTCAAATGCTATTGTAATATATTTTGGATGGTAATTGAGGCAGCAAGGCCAACACTTAAATAAAATTAGAGTGTAAGGCCATTGTGGAATTATTTCAAAAAACTGATGTTACGTTTGGCCTAATTTGGATATCAAATAAATTTTTGATTCCATCATCTCTTTTATGACACTTTCCTACTTCCCATTTTACTAACTGACTTTACTTTTCTTCTTTCCTGAGGCCTCCCCACACCACATGTCATTGCCACCATCTGAGACAATAAAATAGGTAGGCAACCTGTTTCTAGGGGACTACCAATACCAACTGTAATTTTGCAACTATAACAGGAATGACTGGTCAATTCATGTTTCCCCCCCTCCCTGCAGGGAGCACCTTTCTGTGAAGTCACTGCTGAGATTTGGAACTCACTGTGTGGAGAATCAAAAATGGAATACATTTCAATTCATTCTGAAACATATTGTACTGCAGTATAATAACACTGTCAAATTCTGCAAGATTAGTTTCTGTCATTTTTTTAAAATGCCGTATTCTTCAGCCTCCACATTTCATCAGAAACAATCTCCTCTGACTTTTTCCCACTGTCTCACCCTTTTTTAAAGTGAGAAATGGTTCAACAAACACTATAGGGCCAATATTACCTACACGCTACGGGCAGAAAATCGAATCTGTTGGCTGCACAATCAGGAAATTGCGGGTGCATTGCCCATGATTTTCCCTCTTTTAATTTTAAAAACCGTCCATTCATAAAATCAGCCCTTCTGAGTTTAATCTGACTTGGAATTAAGGAATCAGAGGAGGCATAGTCATTTTCAAAAAGAACTGTCTATCAATTGCCACTAATTCAAGTCTACTGGTGAAATCTGAAAATGTGTTCACTACAGATGTAAACTGCCATTTATTAATTCGTATATCAACCTGTGTTTTGTTTTTAGGCTGCTTTGATATATTGGCCTATGGTTCAGGTATGTTTTTGTTTCAACCAAGTGTTTGATATTTATTTTCCATTTTCTGCTAATTTACATAGCTGTAATGAATTTATGTCTCCTTACAGATAATCAACTATAGCCTTGTACCTGTATTCTTCAAGATGGCCTATTTTAGCTTCTGGTGCTTTGTATGGATCATTTTCATTTCCCATTTACGGCAGAATGGAAATGGCATTGCAAGATCTAAATTTTAATTGTTCTTCAAATTATTTAGTATAAACAAGAAATCATAGTCTGAGAATATATGGGATAACTTTTTAATTCATTTTTTTTAAATAGTTGGGCTGATATTCTGCCTTGCACTAATTTAAATGCCAATTTGTTACCATGTGTAAAGTGACAGTTTAGGTGTAATAATGCATTTGGATGTTAGTTACACCGGTTCACAAGTTCCAACAAGTGTTTAACAGGGAATTAAGGGCTTTACACTGATGGACTAAAACAGCCATTAACCAATTATTTGAGTGCAGATCTAATTGGCTTTAGGCATGCTGGAGTTTCTGAATAGTTATGTAGCATATTCATTTAGTAATCAAAAGTCACACTTGGGCCAAGCTGGTGGAGTAAAAGATTCCTGACAAGAGAGCAAATATTTGCACTAATCACAGCAGCCATTCTTATTTCCAATGAGGAACCGGATGAAAGGCATACAAAGGGATAAAGGAAGATGACAGGAGGAATCCTTTGAGCAAAGATCTTTGGGTCCAAATATTTTACCTAGACTTAAGAGAAGAGCAATGTATTCAAAGGTTCAAGCTATCTGTGGAGCCTTTGATGGAGGTATGTGCAATGACAAAAAATGTTTATAGTGTTCATCGGTGATCCCAATTGCTTTGGCTGCAGTTATACAGATGTCATTAGCCGTTAACCTTCTGACTATAGGGTTATTTCAAATATTAGGAGGGGATTTCTGGGGATTAAACAGGGCATTACATCCACCTGTATTCAAAAGGTGACTGTTCCAGATGCACTATTCCATTTCTGCAAAAATTTGGAGGTATTTTATTCTGAAAGTATGGCCTGTGACTGCAGTACACAACTCAGTAACACCAGCAGGACATAGTCATAATCAAGTGCAGTCTGATCATTCGTAGCGCAGATGTTCAGTGTTTTCAACAGCAATTTTGATTACCTCAATCGCTGAAGGAGAACATTGCATTATAAGCCAGCCTATGTCTACATACATTTTATGGTGTGCTGCAATGCTGCACAACCTGGCCATTCATGCGGATATTCACTGATGAACGGACCCATGCCATGGCGCTGGAAGAACTCCAGCAGCATGTGCCAGCAGAGAAAGTAGCAGTTTTGGCACAAAAGAGTCCAGAAAATCTCATGTTCACAATTAAGAGTATCATCAGATTCCAAGTCAAGCTGTAGTAAAGATCCATCTGTGTAGAGATTGGAAAAACAGATGTATTGCACAGATTGAATGCCTTAATAAATTTCATACAGTGTTGCCTCACTAATGGTAAGGCAGAATACATGTATAGTATTCATGCCGAATTCCTAAAAGCTGCTCTGGGCAAGAGACTGTGAAACCGGTCTTGAAGACCAACATCAGGAATTTGCAACTCATCTTGGAGCTGTCCTTCTAAGGCTGGCAAATAAGATTCCAGTTGAGGCATGAATTGCCAATTTGTTCTAGAGCATGGTTGTGGTTTCTGACCCCAAGAAGATGGAATCCTAATCAACCTGAAAACTCATTAGGGAAGCCTGCTGTTATCAGTGGCTCTTAAGATGGTTCTTTGGGTTGTTGTTACATGCATATTGGATGCTTTGATGGCCCACAAAGTAATCAGAAAGGAACAGGTTGGATTTTGTTCTCCTGAAAAATCTGTAGGGCAAGTTGTGGCTTTATACAAGATCTTGGGCTATTGTATGAGTCAGGGAAACCCACTTACTTTCCTTTCATCGACTTTCATTATGCTGTCCATCTAGTGCCTCTCACGGTCCTCATGAAGAAGCTGAAAGCAATGGGAGTACATGGTTAAATCAATTACATCTGAAATAATGTATATAAAATGCTCATCTACAGCACTTTGTGCATAGTTACCTTGAGGACGAAAACAAGAAACATCAAGGGCTCGATTTTAGGGTTGGGTTTCCTGCGGGTTTCCAGCGGGGGGGCCCCGAAAATCCCGATATGAGGTCACGTGACCGGATCGCGCCGCGATCCCGACCACTTCCGGGTTCCCCGATGACGTGCGGGGCTGCGTGCGTGGCCCCCGCTGGTGGGAATCCCGCAGGCAATTAAAGCCAGCGGGGTTCCGCTTGAGAGTACTTACCTTGCTTGTTGAGGTCAGTTAATGAGCTGAATCAGCTGTCAAAAGAGGAAGTGTGGGATTTTACCTGCATCGCAGACTGTTTCACACACTGGGGGAAACAGTCTCTCTCCAACCAGGTGTGTTGCAGCCAGCAGCCTGTGGCAGCTGCCAAGGTGCACTCCACGGGGGAGAGCCCTCACCCACGCAGGAGGCCACCGCGTCACATAGGGCAACCCCTGCCCCCCACCACCCCCCGCCAAGCCAGAGGACAGACCGACACGAAACCGCAGCCCCAGTCCGAGGAACCACCCACCTACCCTGCACAACCCCTCAGACCAACACCTGCCAGATGGGTGGTGCGTGGACACCCTCGGAGGACGAACAGCATGACCAGCCCCAGCAGCCTCGCAGTCCACGCGGTCCGCCGCAGAGACGTGGAGCCCCCCAACACGGTGTTGTTTCACGCCCACCTGCACAGCAGGAGGGAGGGCTACCGCAGAGAGAGACGCATCGCAGAGGGCACTACCCTCGCCACATGGTCCACAGACCGAGGCGAAGCTCCCCGGACCTCTCCGAGCAGCAGTGCACACGGAGGCGCAGATTCGCTCGACATGTAGTCGTGGAGATCTGCAGGCTCTTTCATGCCGAGCTGCTCCTGGCTGGCCCCAGCACCAAGTGCTTACCTGTTGCTGCCAAAGTCACCACTGCCCTCCACAACTTCTCCTCCGCATCCTTCCAGGGTGCAGCCGGCTACACCGCCGATGTCTCTCAGTGGTCTGCGCGGAAGAGCCCTGCAAATACACCTGCACCTACTCTGCAGTAACACGATGGGTGGCATCAGTGGTGGGTCCTCATAGTGATACCCAGGAGCGGGCATTATTGGACACAACAGACAGGATTCGCGGAGACATGGCAGTGGTGGTGCCAATATAATGTGTGCTGTTTGTTGCTCTGAAATTCAATATAGGTAACACCCATGGCAAACCCTCCGACACCCTTGTGCACCCCCTTCATGCTCACGAAACATTTGCCTTACGCTGCCTACTGCACATATGTGATGCATGCCCTGTGGCTGCAGCACAGGTGGTGGCAGGTTGATTGAGGCTGGCCATGAGGGAGATGCACGAGAGGGTGAGTATGGGATAGAGCCATGAGATTGTATGAGGATTGGGTCACGTGTTAGTGGCAGGATGAGTACTGGCGAGGTGAGTAGGTGGAGGTAAGATGAGGATGGGGTTTGAGTGGGTATGAGGGGTGATGTGACAGAGTAGTGTTGGCGGTGCCGAAGGAGATGTGGGGTTGGGGCAGTGTTGTGGCAGATGGAGTGTAGGGGAAAGACTTCGTGTTCTCACTGTGGCTGACCTACTGAGGTCATTGCAGCGCCTCCTGCACTGTATGCAGCTGGGCGATATGTTGGTTGCGCAGGTGACCCCCTCTGCCACCTCGAGCCAGGCCTTCTTGGTGGCAGAGGCTGGCCGCTTCCTCCCGCCCGCCGGGTGGAAGATCTCTCTCTTCGCCCTCCTCCTCACCCCATCTGATGATACCTGGGGTGAGGCATCATTAAACTGGGAGCAGCCTTCCCCCTGGGCTGCTCCATGCTGTAATGTGTTCTATTGGTTGCAGCATCTGTCAGTGGAGGACTGCCCCTTTAACTAGAGAGCCTCCAGCTGACAGATCGTACTGCGCATGCGCAGCCCGCCTGACGCGCAGACCAGCAGCGCGGACCCCGGAGGAGCAGGTAATTGGCTCCAATTAGTGTGTTGCCTGCTACGATCGCGCGGGCAACCCACTAATTTCACCGAGCGTGTTGACCACGCTCCCGAAACCCAACCCGCCGGAAACCCGCAGACCTGGTAACATCGAGCCCCAACTGTTTTGTATTTTGAATCACTTTTTAAAAAAAATTGCTGTAATACTTGGAACTTTGCTTGTCGATTTTGTAGACACCACCTTTAAAAGAACCTTGAACTGACAAATTTCCACAGCATGAAAATGTTTGTAGGAGCATATCTGTAAAATAAAATCCTTGCTGTTTCAACCTCCAAGATCCCCATTTCAAGAAATACGAATTACATTGACATTCCTCCACATAAGCATTATGATGTTCTTTGGTAAAGTACATACGTTTCCTACATTACAACAGTGTCTACACTTCAAAAGTACTTCATTGGCTGAAAAGCACTTTGGGACGTCCTGAGGTCATGAAAGGCACTATATAAATGCATGTCTCTTTCTTTATCTTTCTTCCAGCAGGCCATGATTTATTATAGGTATATTAAAATAACAAAGTATCTGAACACCAATACTTATGCAGTTGCCTTTGTAAAGACTTGTCTTTAAAAATCATACAATAAACTTGTAAGCAAGACAGAACATGTTCAAAACCTAAGGAACTTTTTTGCTACAATGGCAAGTTGGAATTCAAGCTTGTGAGTATGGCATACAAGACAGAATACCAAAATCCCAGATTTTGTAATTTGTTCAAATGTATCAAAATGAGCGATGTCATGCCATTTGTACTTTACAATAATGTTGCTAACAGCAATATGTAAATACTACGTGTAGAAATGAACTTGTAATACAGTAGGTTAACATAACATTATTTGAACCTCTTTATGAAACTTTCATATTGAAATGCTACTTTGCCACAACCTACTTTTGGAAAAATACATTAATAAAACTTGTTTTATCTGCACTGAAATTTAATGTGGCCAAACTGAATTACATTTAATGTAAATAAAGTTGTATACATTTTTGACATGAAATCTTTTTAAAATTATTCTTACATGGTGCAGTGTTCATTTATCTACATGGAATGTACAGGAGCATAAATCTTTTATATTTATAAAGGATACATACTTATATACACTCAATGTCCTGAGAGCATTTGCCTTCTTGGGCTGGAACTTGCTGTCCTCTCCTCATTCTCTATACCCAGTGCCCCTGCAACATTTTTCTTGTCCTGCTGCTCTAGTATTTAGATTGAATGTTTCTGCCTCAGTGTAAGATTGAATGGGGCAGATTTTCAACTTGCTGCCTGGGCGTAAAACTGGCGTTGTGGATCGGCTGTCCATTATAGACGCTGCCCGAGTTTCATTTCAATTGAAATAAATCAAAATAAAAATTAGGTAGTTTCTATAACACGCGTTGATCCACAATGCCAGTTTTACACCCGAACGGCAAGTTAAAGCTTACAGCCAATATACAATAAACTAAAAAATAAAAGAGCAAACAGTTTAAACCAGCCCACAATAAATATCAGTGTTCATTCCTGTATTATCTATTCCACACCTGGCTTGATCCTGACCTATATCCAAATAAACTGGATGGCAGAGGTGGCTAATCACATTAATAATTTTGGTCTTTCTTAGCTATCTGATTTATGTAAATGTTTGAACTTTTGTTTGATGCACTAACACATTAGAGTCAATTTCCATCTGTTGCAAAGCAATAACAGTTCAAGATGTCCTAGCAGTTCTCCAATAACATTTGAACCTGAGTCTATGATTAAAAGCTTTATAAATGACATTTTCTTCATCGAGCCACTTTTAACCTTCAACTTTTATAATGGTACAACAAAATAGGAACTAAAGACACCAGCCTAGTTATATGTTCCCTTTTTCTTTGAAGTTCAAGCTGGTACAATGGAAGATAAAAAGATATTCACAATAAATCAAAATCCGCTTTGAATTACTTCTTACAATGACAAACCAGAGACAAAAGGAACTATTGATGTAACAACTTCAACAAACACAGCCTAGCTCTGATTCTTTCTTGCTGTAGCAAATTTGCACACATTGTCCGAGTAAACCAATCTTTTTGCCATGATGGGGAAACGGAGCAATCAATGTAAACAGCTGTGAGTCATTTCTCTGAAGCTAGCACCTAAACTCTAGACAAGGTTTGTGTATTTCTCACCTCTGCTACACACAAACAAATGCTGCTAACAGAAGATCAGTAAAAAAAAATTACACTACTTGGCCTACCTGCAATTTCATGTAAAAGATAACATTTTGAATTTCTTATGAATTGAAAACTGACAGTCCGAGGGTCTGTAACTCGTGGGTCACAGAATGTTTGTGGATCTAGTACAATGCACTTTTCTACAAACGGGCAATTAGAGAAATTATGTTGCTAAGTAATGCAATGTGTTTCAAAGAAAGGCTACACATTCTGTAGGCAGAGGATTTAATTTCCATGCAAGGCTCAGCAACTTGACAGCTGATCGTGCACCTTCTATAAGCAACTCTTTTATTGGCCATGAGCAATGTAACAATATATACAGGGTATAAGATATATTTTTAATGAAGAAGCACTGCTCCACTTCTAGGTGAAGGTTAATGTACCACTGAAAAAAGTGTAGATAAAATAACATTGGTGAGATTAGCTTTACCATATTAATGCTGGCTTACCAGCCCTTCCTCTTTGCATGGTAGCATAGTTTAGGAAAGAAATCCTGTGCTACAAAGAATGGAGTGATTAAAATCTAATGCTCTATTTTCAGGCTGTGATGTATAATTAGCCTGTGGCATTGTAGCACTAACTCCATTTTACAGCAGTACAATGGTGCTAAAATGTTGCCTATTAACACAGTAAGCCAACAGTAAATTGGAGCACCAACATGGCAAGTCACAGAACGGGAGGAGGGAGGGTGCAGGATCAATTTATTACTTTATTCAGTTCCTGATTTGAGTTGCATTTCAAACGGAGGAGGTAAAAATAAAAGAAAGAAAGACTTGCATTTATAGAGCACCTTTTGTTGGAAATATGTTATTATTTAATGCTGTCAAGGGTTGTTAATCCTTCTTAATAATAACTTCCATGGTGATTCGGGCACGAGTGTGCCTGAACAGGCAAGCTTTATTATAGACACAAGAACAACGTTCTAATGCAGTTATACCAAACAACAAATATTTATATAACAACATTCTAATACAGTTATATCAAATAAACAAGGATTTTACAACCTGCTTGTCCCTAGGAGATGTCAGGCTGATCAGACCTGGTTCTTAGGGTATATGGACCTCCGCCATCCCGAGAAGCTGCTTCTAACTTTTAGTGGGACAGTGCCCCAGTTCTTACATCTTTCTGAAGCATATTTGCTTCTATTAGCTTAACGACATTAGCCTCATGATGTCATCTGTCCCAGACATCTTCCCCCCAGGGTGCCCATTGCTCCAGACTTCTTTCAGATATCCATTCTATGGTGTTAACTGTTTGTTAGACATCTTTTCCACGGAGTTAACTGTTGTCAATTCTATCTAGATTATGGGGGAAAGACATGTCCTTATCTTTCTGTGTAGGCATGTCCACAATCTTAATTTGGATTGTTTGGTTGCAGACATTTAAGATGTTTCATCCTGTGCATGCCAATCACGAAGGTTACCTAATTATCTGAACAAAGCTCCTGCAATTAACACAACAGTATTAGTCTGTGTCGATATTCTGAGCCTTTGATTATGCCTTGGGACTTCTTGTTATCTGTTTCTGACAAATGGTCTTCAATGTTTCTGTTTCACACTTCTATTGTCTCTGCAATCTTCCCAATCACTTTGCCTGATGTCAAACTTATCATTTCCTGTGGAATGTTAGCTCCCTTTGTCTTACAGACACAGGGTGCATTGCTTTTTAGCCAAGTGCCTGAAGCTTTGCATAGCATGATTATGATTTGGTATAGAAATCGTATTTCTTACACCTTTCATGATCTCAGGACGTCCCAAAGCCCTTTTCAGCCAATGAAGTACTTTTGAAGTGTAGTCACTGTTGTAATGTAGAAAACATGGCAGCCAATTTGCGCACAGCAAGGTCCCACAAACAGCAATGAAATAATGACCAGATCATCAGTTTTTAGTAGTTGGTTGAGGAATAAATATTGGCCAGGGCACTGGGCAAAACTCCCCTCCTCTTCTTCAAAAATTGCCATGGGATCTTTTGCACCACCTGAGAGGGTGGAGGGGGCCTCGGATTAACATCTTATCCGAAAGACGGCACTGTCAACAGTGTAACACTCCCTCAGTACTGCACTGGAGTGACAGCCTAGATTTTGCATTCAAGTCCCTGGAGTGGGACTTGAACCCACAACCTTCTGACATCAAGGGCTCGATTTTGCGATCGCGTTTCCGGCGGGTTTCCAGCGGGTTGGCCCCGAAAATCCCAATATCCGGTCACGTGACCGGATCGCGACAAAATCCCGGCCACTTCCGGGTACCGCGCTGACGTGCGGGGCTGCGCGCGCAAGCCCCGCTGGTGGGAATCCCGCAGGCAATTAAAGCCAGCGGGGTTCCACTTGAGAGTACTTAACTTGCTCGTTGTGGTCAGTTAATGAGCTGAAGCAGCTGTCAAAAGAGGAAGTGTGGGATTTTAGGTTCAACGCAGTCAGTTTCCCACACTGGGGGAAACAGTACCTTTCAAACCAGGCGTGTTGCAGCCAGCAGCCTTTGGCAGGTGCCAAGGTGCGCTCCACGGGGGAGAGCCCTCACCCACGCAGGAGGCCACCGCGTCACATAGGGCAACCCCTGCCCTCCACCACCCCCCGCCAAGCCAGAGGACAGACCGACACGAAACCGCAGCCCCAGTCCGAGGACCCACCCACCTACCCTGCACAACCCCTCAGACCAACACCTGCCAGATGGGTGGTGCGTTGACATCGTCGGAGGACGAACAGGATGACCAGCCCCAGCAGCCTCGCAGTCCACGCCGTCCGCCTCGGAGAGGTGGGGCCCCCCAACACGGTGCTGCGGCACACCCACCTGCACAGCAGGAGGGAGGGCAACCGCAGAGAGAGATGCGTCGCAGGAGGCACTACCCTCCGCACAGGGTGTACAGAGCGAGGCTCAGCTTCATGGACCTCTCCGAGGAGCAGTGCATACGGAGGCTCAGAGTCAATCGCCAGGTAGTCGCCGACATCTGCAGCCTCCTTAACGACGAGCTGCTCCCTGATGGACCAAGCACCATCTTCTTACCTGTTGCCGTCAAAGTCACCACTGCCCTCAACTTCTTCGCATCCGGTTCCTTCCAGGGTGCCACCGGGGACATCACCGGGGTCTGTCAGTCCTCTGCACACAAGTGCATAAGGCAGGTCACCGATGGGTTGTTCCGCAGGGCCTCCCACTACATCAACTTCGCCATGGACGAGCGCAGCCAGATGGAGAGGGCGGTTGGATTCCATGCCATGGCCGGCTTCCCACGGGTGCAGGGTGTAATCGACTGCACCCACATCGCAATACGGGCACCTCCGCATGAGCCAGGGCTGTTCATCAACAGGAAGGGGTATCACTCCATGAACGCCCAGCTCATCTGTGACCACCGCCAGAGATTCCTACACGTGTGCGCCAGATACCCCGGCAGCTGCCACGATGCCTTCGTCCTCAGGGAGTCCGCCGTCCCGCCCATCCTGCAGGCACCAAACGCCGGCAACGGCTGGCTCCTCGGCGACAAGGGGTATCCCCTCCACACGTGGCTCATGACACCTCTGAGGAACCCCATCACTGAGCCAGAGCGTCGGTACAATGACAGCCACACTGCTACCAGGTCTACAATTGAGCAGACCATAGGGCTTCTCAAGATGCGCTTCAGGTGCCTTGATCGTTCTGGGGGAGCGCTGCAATACACACCATTCAGAGTGGGACGAATCATAGTTGTCTGCTGTGCCCTGCACAACATGGCCCAACAGAGAGGGGTGCCGCTGGAGGAGGCCCCATCCACACCCGCCACCCACATTGAGGAAGGTGAGGGCGAGGAGGAGGAGGAGGAGGAGGAGGCGGAGGAGGAGGAGGTGGAGGAGGAGGACGCGCCAGAGGATGTTGGACGACCCATGCGCCGAGCCGCGACTCACCGGGATGGTCGCCGGGCCAGGGAGGCACTCATACGTCAACGGTTCTCCTAGAGTCAGACACTGCGAGGCGCTCGCATCTCCTCACCTGCACATGCGAGCGGCCATACCAGCCCCCTCCACTGAAGAGTGCTGCCAGTAATCCTGCACCCACAGCAGTGTGCCCAATGGGTGGCAGCAGGTGTTCGCCGTCATGATGGCCTCCACGGAACGCAACTATTGCACAAGCCGCGGAAGAATGGACGAGAGGTGGCAGGAGTGGTGAGAATAGACTATTTAATATCTCGAATGTGACATTATATAAGAAAAAAAGTACAAAATAATAAACACCCTGGTGTATTCCCTTTGTGATTATAAGGCCTTTGCAATTCTTTTCCGGGAACCCCTACGTGGTGCTACCCCTGTGGCTCCAGCAGAGGTAGTGGCAGGTTGCTCGTCTTCTTGCCTTGACCGGGTAGATGCTTTTGGCGGACGGCCCCTGGGTTTCGGTGCCCGTGACGGGACCTCCACAGACTGCTCCTCCTGCACCGGGGCAGGGGCAGACTCGGCCACCTGGAGAGGAGGCACCATTGCGGGTACTGGTTGAGAGGTGGGCGACGGGTGGGACGTGGGGACGCCTTGAGAGGCGTCCCCGCTTCCATGTCCCCGGTCACCATCATCCCTCTCTTGGCCTCGGCCCACATCACCCCTTCCACCCTGCTGGACGGCAGTTTGGATGGCATGTGTGAGGCCTTGCAAGGCCACCCCTAGTGTATCCCTCAGCCTGTTGGTGGCGTCGGAATGTTGCTCACCCTGAATCCGTACAGACGTTGTCAGGGCCTGCATGGACTCGATCTGGAGCTGTGCGTGACGCTCGAGGGAGGCCAGCCTGTCCTCCACCGCAGACAGTCCCGCACCTACCTGCGACACTGTGTCGCCGGTACCCTCCTGTGCCTGCGCCACCAATGCCCTCATGCAGGAGGTGGACTCCTCCATCGCCTGCGCTATTATGGACAATGCGCGCGGCACCTCTGCCAGTACCTCAGCAATTAGCTGGTGGCCCTCGACGACTCTCCTTTTCACTGGTGGCCCCCTGGGTTCAGCATCTGGGTCCGGCTGAGCAGAGCCTGGAGATGAGTGCTCCCTCCGTCGCGGACCCTCCGCGGCTGCCCCTGCCACCAGGGTCTGCTCATGCTCACTCGTGCGCGGTGACTCACCAAGTGCTACCCCAACTAGTTGGCGAGGGGGACCCACCGAGGTGCGTGTCTCTGCGCTGGTGGATGGTTGGCTCTGATGTGACGATGCACCCTCAGAGACCGCCATGTCCTCTGAGGAATCGCCCTCCATGATCGCTTCACCCAAAGACGGACCTGCAAGAGAACAGAGGGCACTTTGAGGCATGTGGACCAACTTGACAGTGCGCCTGATGGCAGGTGATGAGACGGTAACTCGCGATCATGGGTGTTGAGTGTCAGCTTTCCCTTACCGGCCGTTTCGGCAGCGACACACCCGCCATCGGCCACCGACAGGCAATGTCGCGTGCGGGCGAGGTCGAGCGCCTCCACCTCTGCGTCGGTGAGCTCCACCACTTGCGGCGGCCCACCTCCGGTGCGTGCCCTTTCCCTATTGTTCTTGCTTCTCTTCTCCTGTGAAGGCAAAACACAGATGTGTGAGTGGGTGCGTCTTGCATCGTGAGACGCATCGAGCATCGGTGTGGTTGGGTTGAGCGTGGCGCGGAACGGATGGGAAGAAGCGTCGGCCACGTGCCCATCCCATTGCATGGGGATTGGGGTGTGTGGTAGTGTTCGGGTGGGGTCAGGGACGGTGGGTACTTGCGTGCACGGCGAGGATGGTGAATGAGTGGCTGTGAGGATTGCTGATGGAGCGCAGTGGTGGCTGTGCAGGAGGGGGTTGTGATCTGCTTGGCGTGATGGTGGGGACGGGATGTGGGAGGGTGCGTTGGTGTACTCACCTTGCCAGACCTAGTCAGGTCATTGAAGCGCTTGCGGCACTGCTCCCAAGTCCTTGGGGTGTTGCCCCTGCTGCTCACCTCCGCCGCCACCTCTGCCCATGCCTTCCTGGTTGCGGCGGCAGGGAACTTGCGTCCATCTTCTGGGAAGAGTGTTTCCCTCCTCCTCCTCACGCCCTCCAGCATCAGCTGCAGTGCCAGATCTGAAAAACGGGGCGCAGCCTTTCCCCTTTGCTGAGCCATCGTCTCAAACCGCTTGCTTGTAGCAGGAGGGGCTTTGGGAGACTGCCCCTTTAACTGGAGCTCCTACATCGCGTCGACGGTACTGCGCATGCGCAGCCGGCCGGCACGCAGCTGGGGAGCGCAGAACCCGGAAGCAGGGCTTAATCGGTCCAATTATCCCGCGATCGCGTGGGGGACGCACACGATTAGCCGTCCGCGTTTTCCACGCTCCCGGAGGACCACCCGCTGGGAACCCGCAGGCCTGCTAAATTCGAGCCCCAAGAGTTGAGACTGCTGCCCACTGAGCCACAGCTGTTACACACCTGCAATGACTTACTATGCCTTACAAAGGGAGTCATTTTAAAATATTTTTAAAAATAATTTCTAAATCATCAGAGGTCCAAACCATGATCCTGACTTGAACCTCCACGTGGTCCCCACATCTGCCCCTGTCACATGGTATGCCTAGTCTCACCAGTCATACCTGTGGCATCCATACGTTGGTTCCCAATGAAGTTTAAACTTCCCGTCCCTGGTTCCACCACCCCTTTTATCAGTGGCATGTATAGGCTGGATGGCTTTATTCTAAATTAGCTTTTTGCACGAGAATGGACTTGAATTTATATAGCATCTTTCACGTCCTCAGGTGAATCAAACTGTTTTGCAGCAAATACTTTTGAAGAGTAGTCACTGTTGTTATGTAGGCAAAGGTAGCAGACTATCTGCACAACATCAAGGCCCCACAAGCAGCAGTGAGATAAATGACCAGTTAATCTGTTTTTGGAAGTGTTACTTAAGGATGAATATTGGCTGGGACATCAGGAGAACTCCCAGCTCTTCTTCAGAGAGTGCTATGGGATCTTTTACATCTACAAGAACTTACATGGTTTAACGTCTTAGCTGAAAGATGCCACCTCTAACAATACAGCATGCCCTCAATACTGCACTGAAGTGTCAGCCTGGATTTTGTGCTTAAGTCCCTGGAGTGAGGCTTGTACCTGCAACTTTTGGCATTATTCGAAAAAGAGCAGGCGAGCTCTCCCGATGTTCTGGTCAACATTTATCCCTCAACCAACACCTTACAAATAAATGATCCAGTCATTTATTCATTGCTGTTTGTGGGGCCTTGCTGTGCGCAAATTGCCTCCTTTGTTTGCCTACATCACAACAGTGACTGCAGGTCAAAAGTACTTCATTAGTTGTAAAGCGCTATGGGATGTCCTGAGGTCGTGAAAGGCACTATATAAATGCAAGCTCTTTCTTCCTTCCCCCAAGGAAACTGGCGTGGAAGGCTGGGGCCCAGCATATCTGGATTCCAGCTTAATTCCCAGCCCCTTCTCTGCACTCTCACTGGACGTATGATGGGAGTGTCCTGGAAGAGGCATGGATTTTTGCTGCCGTGCCCTCTAGTTACCTTGCTGATCAATCAAAATAGCTTTTCCCAATTTACTTTATCAGAACCTCTCATAATTTTGAGCACCTGAATCAGATCTCCTCTTAACGCTTTGTTCCAATGAAAAGGGCCCCAATTTCTCTGGATTTTCTCAAATCTACAGTCTCTCAACCCTAGTATTACCTCAGTGATTGTTTTTGTACGCTCTTCATGACCTTGATATGCTTTCTAAAGTAAGACGCCCAAAACTGGACACAATATTCTAACTGCGGCCTAACCATTAATTATTCTCTGAATGGAAATAGGCTCAGTAGTGTGAAACAGCAAAGGGATTTGGGGGTACAGGTTGACAGCACATTAAAGGATGCACCTCGGGTTGATAAGGCCATTAAAAAGCTAATGGAATTCTAGGTTTTATCACAAGATCTTTGGAATATAAAAGCCAAGAGGTATTGATGAATAAGACCTGAGTTAGTATAGTATTGCGCTCCACACTATAGAAAGGATAATAGACTTTAATGAGAAGTCAAACAGATTCACTAGGATAATGCGTGATGTGAGGAAATACAATTATGAAGAAAGATTTGAATATTTGGGTCCTTTTCTGTTAGAACATCACAGATTACGGAGCGATATGATAGAACTTCTTTACACAGAGACTTGTGAGGCTGTGAAATTCATTTCCAGGATTAGTGATTGAGGAAGATTAGTGTAAGAGGAGATCTGATACAGGTGCTCAAAATTATGAGAGGCACTGATAAAGTAAATTGGGAAAAACTATTTTGATTGATCAGCAAGGTAACTAGAGGGCACGGCAGCAAAAATCCATGGCTCTTCCGGGACATTCCCACCATAAGTCCAGTGGGAGTGCAGAGGAGGGGCTGGGAATTAGGCTGGAATCCGGATATGCTGGGTCTCAGCCTTACACGCCAGAAATAAATGTTCTTCAATTTAGAAATTTCTGACTAAATTTTAAAAACCATGCAAAACATTACATAATAGATACTAATTATGTTTCAATATTTATGAATTATTTTTGGAAAATACATTCAGGAAATAACTGGTGTTTAAAGGATTTGTTAAAATATCAAACAATAAGAAGTAATGACTGTACTTCTTGATGGGCATGAAAGTATGGATAGAGGTTAATATTGTTCTGGTTTGGCATGACAAATAGACTTACAGAATATACTTAGCTGGCAGATAACTGGAGGTTTCAGTGTCTCTGCCTCAGTGGTGCCACTTGTTACACAGGGATGATAAGGTGACCAATCATCTGGAATAGAAAGGAAAACAGCACATAGAAAAAAAAAACTGGGTTTTCTGCTCAATTTAATGTACTGATGAAATCAATAAGTACATTAATACAGTATAAAGTCTCAGGAGGTTAAATTGATAATAAAAAAGTAGAAGTGTAAGTAAACAGTTCTTTGAATTGTTGAGCTTTGATGTGGTTTATTTGAACTTAACAGTATCAATTGAACATATACCTATTACTGTGCCACATCATAGAATCATAGAATGATACAGCACAGAAGGTGGCTATTCGGCCCTTCGTACCTGCGCCAGCTCTTTGAAAGAGCAATATAATTAGTCCCACTCCCCTGCTTTATCCCCATAGCCCTGCAAATTTTTCCCCTTCAAATATTTGTCAAATTCCCTTTTGAAAATAATTATTGAATCTGCTTCCACCACCCTTCAGGCAGTGCAGTCCAGATCACAACAAGCCCACGTGATCCAAGGAAGAGTGGCAAGTTGGATCCAAGATTAGCTCAGTGGCAGGAAGCAAAGGTCGCCGGGTGTTTTTATGACTGGAAGACTGTTTCCAGTGGGGTTCCACAGGGCTCAGTACTAGGTCCCTTGCTTTTTGTGATATATATTAATTATTTGGACTTAATTGCATGATTAAGAAGTTTGCAGATGATACAAAAATTGGCAATGTGGTTAATAGTGAGGAGGAAAGCTGTAGACTGCAGGAAGATATCAATGGACTGGTCAGGTGGGCAGAAAAGTGGCAGATGGAATTCAGTGGAGAAGTTTGAGGTAATGCATTTGGTGAGGGCAAACAAGGCAAGGGAGTACACAATAAATGAAAGGATACTGAAAGGTGTAGAGGAAGTGAGGGACCTTGGAGTGCATGTCCACAGATCCCTGAAGGTAGCAGGACAGGTAGATAAGGTGGTTAAGAAGGCATATGGAATACTTTCCTTTATTAGCTGAGGCATAGAATATAAGAGCAGGGAGGTTATGCTGGAACTGTATAAGACACTGGTTAGGCCACAGCTTGAGTACTGTGTACAGTTCTGGTCACCACATTACAGGAAGGATGTAATTGCACTAGAGAGGGTACAGAGGAGATTTACGAGGATGTTGCCAGGACTGGAGAATTTTAGCTATGAGAAAAGATTGGATAGGCTAGGGTTGTTCGCTTTGGAATAGAGGAGGCTGAGGGGTGATTTAATTGAGGTGTACAAAATTATGAGGCACCTAGATAGAGTGGATAGGAAGGACCTATTTCCCTTAGCAGAGAGGTCAATAACCAGGGGGCATAGACTTAAAGTGATTGGTAGAAGAATTAGAGCGGAGTTGAGGAAGGTTTTTTCACCCAGAGAGTGGTATGGGTCTGGAACTCACTGCCTGAAAGGGTGGTAGAGGCAGAAACCCTCAACTCATTTAAAAAGTACCTGGATGTGCATCTGAAGTGCCATGACCTACAAGGCTACGGACCAAGTGCTGGAAAGTGGGATTAGGCTGGGTGGCTCATTTTCGGCCGGCCTGGACACGATGGGCTGAATGGCCTCCTTCTGTGCCGTAAATTTGCTATGATTCTAACTCGCTGTGTAAAATTTTTTTCCTCATGTCGCCTCTGCTTCTTTTGCCAATTACTTTAAATCTGGGTTCCCTGGTTACTGACCCTTCTGCCACTGGAAACAGTTTTTCCTTATTTACTCTGTCAAAAACCTTCATGATTTTGAACACCTCTATCAAATCTCCCCTTAACCTTCTCTGCTCTAAGGAGAACAAATCCAGTTTCTCTAGTCTCTCCACGTAACTGAAGTCTTTCATCCCTGGTAACTTTCTAGTAAATCTCCTCTCACCTTCTCTAAGGCCTTGACATCCTTTCTAAAGTGAGGTGCCCAGAATTGGCCACAGTATTCTAGCTGGGGCCTAACCAGTGTTTTATAAAGGTTTAGCACAACTTCCTTGCTTTTGCCCTCTATGCGTCTATTTATAAAGCCAACGATCTTCTCAACTTGTCCTGCCACCTTCAAAGACTTGTGTACATATACCCCAAGGTCTCCCTGTTCCTGCACCCTTTTAAAATTGTACCATTCAGTTTATATTGCCTCTCCTCATTCTTCCTACCAAAGCAAATCACTTCACACTTCTCTGCGTTAAATTTCATCTGCCATATGTCTGCCCATTTCACCAGTCTGTCTAAGTACTCCTAGGGCTCAATTAAAGTCGGCGGGACGATATTTAAACAGCAAATGTACCTCGTACTTAAGGTACGTTATTTCTTACATATTAGCCACTTAAAACGATTTTAAACTTACCTGGGCGGCTTTCTCACAGCTTCCGATTCACGCCTGGTAAAACCAGGCATGAAGGGCTGGCTTTATAAAAAATAAAGTAAATAAAAAAAACACTTCACAATGTAAAAAAATAAATAAACCTACCTTTCAAATGATGTCACCTGCACCCCCATGCTCCAATGTCCGAATTCTCTCCGATGTCCCCCCTCCACAACGATGTCTCTCCGATGTTCCCCCCACCCCCAATCTTTTTCTCTCCCCCTCCCACTCTCTCTTGCAATGGCTGATGAGGGATCTATCTCTCTTTCTCCCCCCCCCACCCCGGAGTTGCAGCTCTTGTCGGCAGCCGCCTATAAATCAGGCTGGTCTGCCGGGTGCCCAACCCGGAAGAGACTTCATTTGGCCTCATTCGGGTTGTGATCCAACCCATCTACTTGCCTTCTGTGTTTGGCGTCCGCAAATCACCCCACCCCCACCACTGCCATCCCACCGTCCTTTGAAAATTGACCCCCTGACGTCTGTTACTATCCTCCCCACTGTTTGCTACTTTTCCGAGTTTCATGTCATCTGCAAACTTTGAAATTATGCCCTGTAGGCCTAAGTCCAGGTCATTAATATATATCAAAAGGTGTCCCCAGTGGCCACAACACAAAAACAACCATTCAGCACAACTCTCTGCTTTCTGTTCCTTCGCCAATTTCATATCTACCCAGCCACTGCCCCTTTAATCCCATGGGCTTCAATTTTGCTAACAAGTGGTACTTTATCAAACGTCGTTCGAAAGTCAATATACACAACATCAACTGCACTACCCTCATTAACCCTCACCATTACTTCACCAAAGAGCTCAATCTGTTAGTCAAATGAGATTTGCCTTTAACAAATCTGTGCTGGCTTTCATTTATTAACCCATATTTTTCCAAGTGCCAATTAATTTTGTCCCAGATTATTGTCTCTAAAAGATCTCCCACCACCCCCTTCAGGCTGACTGGCCTGTAGTTGCCGGATTTATCCCTTTCCCCTTCTTTGACTAGGGGTGTAACATTTGCAAGTGCTCTGGCACCGCCCCCATATCTAAGGAGGATTGGAAGATTGTGGCCAGAGCCTCCGTAATTCCACCCTTACTTCAATCAGCAACCTAGGATGCATCCCATTCAGACCAGGTGACTTTTCTACTTTGAGCGCTTCCAACTTTTTAAGCACCTCTTTTTTATCTATTTTTATCCTATACAATTTCTCTACAACCTCCTCCTTTACTGTGACATTGGCAGCATCCCCTTTAGAGAAGACAGATGCAAAGTATGCATTTAGTACCTCAGCAATGCCCTCTGCCTCCACAAGGGGATGTCCTTTTTGGTCCCTAATCGGCCCCACCCATTCATTTGACTAATCTTTTACTATTTATATGTTTATAAAAGACTTTTGGGTTCCTTTTTATGTTACCCACTCATACACTCATACACTTGCTTTGCCCCACTTATTTCCTTTTTCAATTCTCCTCTGTACTTTTTGTATTCAGCTTAGTTCTCTATGTCCACAATATCTTGATACCATAGAATTGACATTATAAAAAACACATTTGGATGTACATTGCTATTTCAATGTCTATTATTGACACTCCTGGTGTGTGATATTGAAATAACAAAGCATTTGAGAAAAGAGTAGCAAAATATTAAAAATTCCATAGTAAGAGGTGTCCTAGGCTCCTCTGATACCTTAGTATCACGAGTGTGGTACTGAGGTCTTTGGTCTGTGGTGAGTTTGCTGATATCGGCTAGGGTGGTAGGGAACTATAGTTGTCTCAATGCCAGGGTTGTTAGAAATTTACAAGCTTTCGGAGGCTTCCTCCTTCCTCAGGTAAATGTCAGGAACTCCTTGAAGCCTACGCATTTATAAATCACAGAACAATACATGGTGATTACAGATAGTCTTTGCAACTGCCCGTTGCCAAGGCAAATAACAGTGTTCAGACAGAGAGGTGTTACCTACAGAGCCCCCGAATATACAGTCAACAAAAAAAAACAAACAGAAAAAAAAAACAGAGAGAGAGAGGCAGAAACATCCGGAAGGTAGAGATGTTTCCGGATGTTTCTGCCTCTCTCTCTCTGTTTTTTTTTTCTGTTTGGTTTTTGTTGTTGGCTGTATATTCGGGGGCTCTGTAGGTAACACCTCTCTGTCTGAACACTGTGATTGCCTTGGCAACGGGCAGTTGCAAAGACTATCTGTAATCACCATGTATTGTTCTGTGATTTATAAATGCGTAGGCTTCGAGGAGTTCCTGACATTTACCTGAGGAAAGAGGAAGCCTCTGAAAGCTTGTAAATTTCAAATAAAATCATTGGACTATAACTTGTGACCATGCGAAAGAGAGAGCCCAGTCCCATTGCCCTGCTCTTTTTCCATACCCTCTTAAATTTTTCTTTTTCAAATATTTATCCATTTCTCTTTTAAAAGCAGTTATGGATTCTGCTTCCACCACTGTTTCTGGTAGGGCAATCCATATCCGAACAACCCTTTACATAATAAAAAAAATCTCCTAAGCTCTTTCTTTGTTATTTTGGTGATAATCTTAAATTTATGTCCTCTAGTTACCAACTCACTGACCAGTGGAAATAGTTTTTCCTGATTTTACCTTATCAAAACCCGTCATAGTTTTGAACACCTCTATCAGATCTCCTCCTAACCTTCTTTGTTCCAATGAAAAGAACCCCTGGTTCTCCAGTCTCTCGTCATAACTAAAGCTATCATCCTAGTGAATCTCTTTGCTCTCCCTCCATTAACTTGTGATCCTTCCTAAATTAACACGCTGAAAACTTAACACGTAGACCCCACCAACGATCATGGACCCCCCCCAAAGATCACGGATCAGCACGATGACCCCTGATCCTGACGCCCCCCACTTCCTCGGTGACTGACCCCCCCATGACTGACACCCGATCGCACCCCCCCTCCCGCATGACCCCCGATCCCCCCCCATGACTGACTCCCTTGTGACTGACCTCCGATGACTGACCTCCTTCCGATGACTGACTCCGCCCTCCCCCCGGTGCTCCCATGCCCATCGGTGCCCCCATGCCCATCAGTGTCCCCGTGCCCATTGGTGCCCCTGTGCCCATCCATGCCCCCTCATGCTCCCCCCTTCCATACAATCTAAGACTTACCTGAAGACTTTCCTTTTCACGTCCTCTTCCTTGCTCTGCTCCTGTCCGACAGAGGCCAGCCTGTCAATCTGGCCAGCCTGTCAGATGGCAAAGTGACAAAAAAAAGACGTCCTTATGTCAAAATTGTAAGGATGGACGGGAAACCCGGAAGACCACCCCCCACCCCCTTCCTGGCTCCAGGTCAAAGTCCTGGCCAATAATCCAGGACAAAATTAATTGATACTTGGAAAAATATGGGTTAATAAATGAAGGCCAGCAGGGATTTGTTAAAGACAAGTCTTGTTTGTCTAGCTTGATTGAGTTCTTTGACGAAGTAATGGGAAAGGGTTGATTAGGGTAGTGCGGTTGATGTTTTGTTTATGGACTTTCAAAATTCTAGAAAGGTTGTCAAGGCCTTAGAATGGGTGCAGAGGAGATTTACTAGAATGGTACTAGGGATGAAAGTATCACATAATAGACTTGTTGGCAAAATTGAAGCCCATGGGATTAAAGGCTGCGTGGATATGAAATTGGCTAAGGGACAGAAAGCAGAGAGTAGTGTAGAACGTTTGTTTTTCAGCCTTGAGGGAAGTGTGCAGTGGTGTCCCCCAGGGGTCGGTGTTGGGACCGCTGCGCTTTTTAATATATATTAATGACCTGGACTTGGATACACAGGGCATAACTTCAAAGTTTCCAGATGACATGAATCTCGGAAATGTAGTGAACAGTGAGGAGGATAGTAACAGACTTCAGGAGGACATAGACAGGCTGTTGAAATGGGCAGACACATGGGGGATGACATTTAACGCAGAGAAGTGTAAAGTGATTCATTTTGGTAGGAAGAACAAGTAGATGCAATACAAACTAAATGGTACAATTTTAAAGGGGATGCAGGAACAGAGAGATCTGTGGGTGTACGTACACAAGTTGAGAAGGCTGTCAAAGAGGCATATGGGATCCTGGGCTTTATAAATAGAATTGTAAACAATTTTACAACACCAAGTTATAGTCCAGCAATTTTATTTTAAATTCACAAGCTTTCGGAGATTTTCTCCTTCCTCAGGCAAATAACATTTGCCTGAGGAAGGAGAAAATCTCCGAAAGCTTGTGAATTTAAAATAAAATTGCTGGACTATAACTTGGTGTTGTAAAATTGTTTACAATTGTCAACCCCAGTCCATCACCGGCATCTCCACATCATTTATAAATAGAGGCATAGAGTACAAAAGCAAGGAAGTTATGCTAAACCTTTATAAAACACTGGTTAGGCCCCAGCTGGAGTATTGTGGCCAATTCTGGGCACCACCCTTTAGAAAGGTTGTCAAGGCCTTAGACTGGGTGCAGAGGAGATTTACTAGATTGGTACCAGGGATGAAGGACTTCAGGTACACGGAGAGACTAGAGAAACTAGGGTTGTTCTCCTTAGAGCAGAGAAGATTAAGAGGAGATTTAATAGAGGTGTTCAAAATCATGAAGGGTTTTGATAGAGTAAATAAGGAGAAACTGTCTCCAGTGGCAGAAGGGTCAGTAACCAGAGGACATAGATGTAAGGTAATTGACAAAAGAACGAGAAGTGACATAAGGAAAAAATATTTTACGCAGCAAGTTGTTATGATCTGGAATGCACTGCCTGAAAGGATGGTGGAAGCAGATTCAATCATAACTTTCAAAAGGGAATTGGATAAATACTTGAAGGGGAAAAGTTTGCAGGGCTATGGGGAAAGAGCAGGGGAGTGGGATTAATTGGATAGCTCTTTCAAAGAGCCAGCAGAGGCATGATGGGCCGAATGGCCTCCTTCTGTGCTATATCATTCTATGATTTTATGATTCTATGATAACTGGGTTTCCATCTTACTTGTGTCTTCAGTGCTGTGGAAATTCTAGAAGGTTGAAGTGTTCTGCGTTTTGATCACTTGTTTTTGTTAAGGAGATTGTTATTTATCTTTGTTTGTGATTTATTTTACTACTGCAGATTTTCTTTATAATATGTGGTTTTATTATGGATGCAGTATAATCGGTATTTTACTCTGTATGGCTTTATTTAATTGTAGTGGCAATTATTACTACTATATTGTACTTTCTTAAAATTTGACTTTTGTTTTCATTTTTTGCTTTATATATGACTAGGATGTTTTAGATATTTCAGCAACGATTTCTATTTCTATGGGATATTTCATACAGCTGGATACAGTTCAGTATTTGTTAGATACCATCACTCATTCAGTTATTTGTGTGTTTCTTTGTGAGGAAAGTGTGGAGTCTCATTTCTTCAGATTTTAATTGTTGTTGGACATTTTTAAAAAACTTCTATTTTTTTACTTTTTCTTTCTGTCTCTTTTATCTCTGTTTCTTAATTCAATATTTCTTACCCTTTCTTTATTTCGCTTTCTGTACCTGATATGACATTGAATTCACTATTCTAACTTACACTTCTTGGTTCTGACTCTTCCCTGCTCATCAGATGCTTTAATCTGATTGCTTAAGGGGATAGACAGTTGCTTGTCCTGTTCGTACAAGTCCCAGCTGCCCTGTAGAGGGCGCCGTTTTGGATGCAGCGCCTCATGAGAGGAACGTGCCGCGAAAGAAAATAAGAAAAGTCTAATGTGTGGCAGGCACCGTTTGTTTGCCGCTCAGAGGAAAATCCATGTCAATATATTTGCCATTAGTCTGGACATGGAATTTCATAAACAGTTATTGTTGTGTTTAAAAGGTGGCATATCTTTGAGTTTGCTGAGGGCAGTTCGTGGAACATTATTTTAATGGAAAATTTACATTAATGATTTGGACTCGGGAATCAGAAGTACAATTTCAAAATTTGCAGACAACGCCAAATTGGGAGGTGTAGTTAATACAAAGGAAGAATGCGACAAAATACCGGAAGACATTAATAAACTTGCAGAATGGGCGTGTAATTTGCAAATTAATTTCAATATAGATAAGTGTGAGGTTAATAAGGCCACAAAAAAAGCAAACAAAGCACTGGGGTTCATTTCCAGAGGGATAGAATTGAAAAGCAAAGAAGTTATGTTAAACTTGTATAGGACCTTGGTTAGACCGCACTTGGAGTACTGTGCACAGTTCTGGTTTCCATATTATAAGGATATAGAAGCATTGGAGAAGGTGCAAAAAAAATTCACAAGGGTGATACCAGGAAAGGCTGAACAGGCTGGGGCTCTTTTCTCTAGAAAAGAGAAGACTGAGGGGTGACCTGATAGAGGTCTTTAAGATAATGGAAGGGTTTTTTAGGGTAGATGTAGAGAAAATGCTTCCACTTGTGGAGGTGTTCAAAACTAAAGGTCATAAATATAAGATAGTCACTAATAAATCCAATAGCGAATTCAGGAGAAACTTCTTTACCCAAAGAGTGGTAAGAATGTGGAACGCGCTACCACAAGGAGTAGTTGAGGCAAATAACATAGATGTATTTAAGGGGAAGCTAGATAAGCACATGAGGGAGAAAGAAATAGAAGGATATGCTGATAGGATTAGATGAAGCAGGGTGGGAGGAGGCTCGTGTGGACCATAAATGCCGGCATAGACAAGTTGGGCTGAATGGCCTGTTTCTGTGCTGTAGATTCTATGTAACTCTGTGTAATTTCAAGATTCAGGTGCATTGCAAATTATTCTTGTCCTGCCATAGACATGTGAATTATTTTCATTTAATTTTAAATAGCACTGTGCAGCAAAATTCGATTATAAGGCTTCAATTGTAAGGACTGGTTGGATTTCCTTACATTATTGTCTGGAGAAAGAAATGACCATGGAACTATACCCTCATTCCCTTTTGATATTCTTGTTAGAATGAAAGAAAATAATAATGACCTTCATTGCAATGTGTTATGTCCTTCCTATTAGTACAGAATAATGATAATTCTTTGGTTTGTTGGAGTTTATGTGCAAATGGAAGCGGTCACTTCATCAATTGAGTTAGAGCTCTGCAGAATACCAAATAATGCAGGTGACTCATCTTCAAATCCAGCAATTCCAGAATTCGTGCCAGAATGAATGATTATTTCTATTAATCATTTCAAACATTTAGTCCTGAGGCCCAAATTAATGAAAAACTTTTGAACCCTTCATCATAATTTTGTTGCCTGGATAGGAACATAGGAACAGGAGTAGGCCATTCAGCCCCTCGAGCCTGTTCCACCATTCAATTAGATCATGGCTGATCTGTATCTCAACTCCATTTCCGCCTTGCTTCCATATCCCTTAATACCCTTACCTGACAAAAATCTATCAATCTCAGTTTTGAAATTTTCAATTGACCTAGCCTCAACAGCCTTTTGGGGGAGAGAGTTCCAAATTTCCACTACCCTTTGTGTGATGCTTCCTGACATCACCCCTGAATGGCCTAGCTCTAATTTTAAAGTTATGATCCTTTGTTCTGGACTCCCCCATCAGAGGAAATAGTTTATCTCTATCCTCCAATTCAAATCCTTCAGTCATCTTAAACACCTCAATTAGATCACTCCTTAATCTTCTATACTCAAGGGAATACAAGCCTAGCCTGTGCAACCTGTCCTCATGATTTAACCCTTTTAGCTCCAGTATCATTCTGCTGAATTTCGATGCACCTCCTCCAAGGCCAATATATTCATCCTGAGGTGCGGTGCCCAGAACTGAATGCAGTACTCCAGATGCGGTCTAACCAGAGCTTTATACAACTGTAGCATAACTTCCATCCCTTTGTATTCCAGCCCCCTTGAGATAAAGGCTAACATTCCATTAGCCTTTTAAGTTATTTTTTGTACCTGTCCACTAGCTTTTAGTGATTTCTGTACACGGACCCCTAAATCTCTCTGCTCCTCCACAGTTTCTAGCTTCTTACCATTTAGAAAATAGTCTGATCTATCTTTCTCAAATCCAAAGTGGATGATCTCACATTTCCCCACATTGAACTCTATCTGCCAGTTTTGCCCACTCACTTAATCGATCAATGTACTTTTGCAACTTTCTGCTCCCACCTGCACTAGTTACTGTGCGATAGAAACTCTCAAGCCTTGATTACTGGAGATTGTTTGCTGAAAAACAAATAAAAATGTGATGTTTGTGGGTGTAATATGAATCAATAGTTGTGATTTTCAATGGAATCAAAATGATTTATGTCCTTAGGTTTTATAGGAAAGAAAACAAAAACATATAGTCGTGATTGAGCAATGTACAGTGTAAGCCCTTTTCTGCTGTAATTGCTTTAATGCAATTTTTATTTTAACTTTAGTTTTATTTGTTCTCAGAGTGTGGGCCACACTGACAAGGCTGCATTTATTGCCCATCCCTAGTTGCCCTAGGAAGGTGGCGGTGACCTACTCTTTGAACCGCTGCAGTCCTTCTACTATTGGTGCTCCCATAATGGTGTTAGGTAGGAAAATTCAGGCTTTTGATCCAGCAATGATGAAGGAACAGCGATATATGTGCAGGTCAGGTGTGTGACTGGGAGGGGAACTTGCTGGAGCTCAAGCAGGGGGTGGGGTGGGGGCGGGGAGAGGGAGATGGGATTGGGGTGGACGTGGGGACCAGCATTTTCTGCAAAGCTGGAAGCAACGTGCTGAGTGGGCAGCGGCACTGGGAGAGGAGCAACCAGTAAAGGGGTGAGTGAAACCTGGGGATCTTACTGTGTGTAAATAGTGAAAGATTGCTTCCACTGATGGGCGAATGGGGAACAAGGGGACGGAGACTGAGGATTCGCACTGTGCTTAGGGAGCATCACAGGCCCCAATACACGGAGGAGTGAGATGCAGGAGGGTTGTGTACGGGCCAGCAGCGGCCTAAACTAGTGCTGTGGAGCTGCTCCTCCACGCTCCACAGCAGGGAAAGCAAAAAAAAAACTTTCCTTACCATTTCTATAGTGGCCCCCTTAAGGACCACTGTTTATGCCACTGTGGAACTGGAAACACCAGTCAGAGTTTGCACGGCGCATGCTTCACCAAGTTTTTCACTCATTTTGCAGAAGGGTTCCTGAAACAGGCGCAGGACCCTTCTTTGCATATTCAAATTGATCCAATGCTGAGTTCAGGCAGCCGGTTGGTATGCCTAAAAATAGTGAGGACCAATATAGCAGTGGCAGACCTTGCACCCAGAAATTGGTATATATTGAACTCGTTTTACATCCAAAAAACGGGTGAGACACATACTAATTTCTACCCTGGTATGTCCAAATAACTTTTGTTGAATGTGGCCCACGCCAAGTGCCAGGATGTCGGATCAGGCCCACCACATAAATTGAGTTTGACATCCCTGCTCTAGGTCATGTTAGAAATATTACCATCATACTCATTGTGACTGTCATAGTGTGTTCCTGTTAAGAACAATTGATGAGATTATTAAAAATTAGAGACGTTTTGCTAAAACATTTGGAACCAATCATATTTGCTTTTCATTCATAATTACCTAATAGTTAGATATAAAACCTTTCTGTCCTTATTCATTTAGTTTCTAACAGATTCATTTTTGGGGGTGGGCTTGCAAAGAAATGCAAATGTTAATAAACAGCAAAGATACTAGGTTATACTGATCCACTTTTTGTTCAATATTAATGTCCTAGATGCAGCAATAAGTAGCTGATTTCATTACAGAGAATGCCTGATACCAACTGCTCATGCATACAGCATTCCCTCTGGCAAAATACTATACCACAGGATATCACAGGCAAATCAAGAAACTACTTCTAATAAAAAACAGTTACAGAAGTATGGACTTTTAGCCTTCAAAAATCTTTTAGTGATGGAACCTTTGTAACAACATAAGTAAGCCGAACAGAACTCACTTCTATTTCAGATCTATATTTATAATAATCATCAGTTATATTCATGTGCCAATTTGAAGCAATAGAACATTTTATATGCAAAGGTGCACACTCTTTGTTCCTGATGGGTCAGTGGATGAATGTATTGCACAGTAAGGTACTGCACCTCACAGTCTAGGCGCAAATCTTTGTCTTCAGCATGTCACGACGGATAGGGTTGGGACCTGAGAACGTCTTTCTCAAGTACCTCCCAACTGACCGCTATCTCTGGCGAACCAGACTACAGTTCATGAGCCAGGGAGAGGGGATTCATGCGTTAGGCTTGGGTATGGTTAACCACACCAACAAATAAATTAGTTTAAAGAATTAATTGTTTATTTAGCATTAGATTTCTCCACATACATAAATCTCACATCAGCAAAAGGCAGGCATATAACAGAACAGATTATGTACACAACAGCAATATAGCCAAAAATTAGATAAGTTCACCCACAATCAATCTATTGTCTGCCAAGCAGGCAGCTACAGATCATCGGCAGCTAAGGTTCATCTTCTGCTAAGGTTTCATCTGCTGCTGAAGGTTCGTCTGCTGCTGAGGATTCATCTCCCCAGAGGTTTGGTTTATATTCCCTTCTAATTCGCAGCCAAGTCCTCTCATTCTGCAATGAAACCTCATTATTAAATTTGCCCTCTCTTTTTCTAAGTAAGCTGTCCCTTTTTTCCCACTTCCCTAGCACCTGGCTCCTTCTAAGTCGAGCACCCTTGTGCTTAGAACAGCCTGTTACCTTTCAAGAGGAAATAGCCAAATTTGGAAGGAAGGGGTCCCATTCTTTGGCAACAATGTTGCAACAGTAGGGACAGTATTCTGGAAGAAGTGACCTGAAGTGCCTTCATCAAGATACAAATCTATCTTGTGATTTTGAGTGGCATGTCCATGTTTATATATTTATACCTAGTGTAAGCAGCCATATATGGTATCCGTTAGTGGAAAAGTAACTCAAACGTTTATAGAGCAAGCTAACTCCCTATTAATTGAGTGTCCAGTGAAGTAGGACAGTTCCACTGTCAGATTCTGGTTGTTAGCTCTTAAACTGGCTGCTTAGATGGACAGTCAATAAAAAGCATTTGGAAAGAGGAAACTGGTACTGTATTCATCCACAGCAAGCACTACTGGCACAAAGCTTTGAACACGGGAGCGCATATTGGAAAATCAGGCATGCATTGGAGACTAAAATTTACCCCAGGAAACAATCTGGTCTGTGGTGAGTTAGTTTATCTCAGCCTTTGGGGCATCATAATTGGCCAGGGTATCCTCATGGTTGGGAGGAAAAAAACGGTACAGCACTTGGCAGTTTTTTGGATGCTCAAGAATTTCTCTGTGTGTTTTGCTCACAGGCCGGGTTGGAGTGAAAGTCTCCTCTCTCCACTGGATGTAAGAGAAGGTCCAGTATCTGGTGGTTTTGAGTTCAAAACACAAAACTGCTCATTTCAACTCTAAAGAGAGGTCATAAAAATAGCTGGAATGAGAAGTGGGATATTCACTGATGCAGTCAGGGTGCCTCTGTGAGATGAGGTCAGATGATAAATAGAATTATATAGAATTTACAGTGCAGAAACAGGCCATTCGGCCCAACTGGTCTATGCTGGTGTTTATGCTCCACACGAGCCTCCGCCCATCTAACCCTTTCAGTGGGTGGAAAAGTGGAAAAACGTTGCATTCCCCAGCACTGAAAAATCTCAGTTTGCTGAATACAAGACTGACCAGGAACACTGGATGCACCCGTGTTTCTGGCATCTTTATCAATAAGTAGTGATGGATGCTTGGCAGTCAGATAGATGTACTTCCCTTACAGCTATTATGAGAATTGGCTGACAAGAAGGTATTTGTTGCATTGATGGTTGGACCCAGTTCCACCGCAACGAGGCCTCCAGTGTTTGGGTTTATCATAAATTGCTCCGGGACCGCAAGCTTAAAAAAAAGGTTTGTGTGGTAAACATTAGTCCGTAATCCCCGCCCCCCCCGGTTCCGACTCGTTTCTTGTTCGCTCGTTGATGTGGGTACCGGGCCCGCCAGCTCTCCGCACATGCGCACTTGCTCACCGGACCCCCCCCCACCTCTCTAAGCGCTGACGTCATCGGGGAGGTGGAGCCTACTGGGCAGCAGCATGGAGTGAGAGAAGGAGAGAGAGAGATATAGGGAGAGGGAGAGAGAGAGAGAGATAGATAGAGAGGGAGAGAGAGAGAGATAGGGAGAGGGAGATAGATAGAGAGATAGATAGAGAGTGAGAGATAGAGAGAGAGAGGGAGAGAGATAGATAGAGAGAGAGAGAGGGAGAGAGAGAGATAGGGAGAGGGAGATAGATAGAGAGATAGATAGAGAGTGAGAGATAGAGAGAGAGGGAGAGAGATAGATAGAGAGAGAGAGAGGGAGAGAGAGAGATAGGGAGAGGGAGATAGATAGAGAGATAGATAGAGAGGGAGAGAGAGAGAGATATAGGGAGAGAGAGATAGATAGAGAGATAGGGAGAGAGAGATAGATAGAGAGAGAGGGAGAGAGATAGATAGAGAGAGAGGGAGAGATAGAGAGATAGGGAGAGGGAGATAGATAGAGAGATAGATAGAGAGGGAGAGAGAGAGAGATATAGGGAGAGAGAGATAGATAGAGAGATAGGGAGAGATAGAGAGATAGATAGGGAGGGAAAGATAGAGAGATAGATAGAGAGAGAGATAGAGAGAGAGGGAGAGATAGATAGAGAGATAGAGAGATAGATAGGGAGGGAAAGATAGAGAGATAGATAGAGAGAGAGATAGAGAGAGAGAGAGAGGGAGAGATAGATAGAGAGAGATAGATAGAGAGGGAGAGATAGATAGATAGGGAGAGAGAGATAGAGAGATAGAGAGAGAGATAGAGATAGATAGAGAGGGAGAGATAGATAGGGAGAGAGAGAGGCAGATAGGGAGAGAGATAGAGATAGATAGGGAGAGAGAGAGAGATAGATCGATAGAGAGAGTGTGTGAGTGAGGGAGGGAGGGAGTGAGGGAGGGAGAGAGAGATAGATAGAGGGAGGGAAGGAAGGAAGGAGAGAGAGAGAGGAGCACTGGGCAGAGGGAGAGCCGCACACCGCACCCGGCACCCCGCAGACAACGAGCAAACCATGGAGCTCAAGACATCGCCGTCAGCTTCTCTGGAGAGCAAGAGATCGCTGAAAAGCTACGGCGCAGTGGAGGAGACTGAGTGGAGCAGGCTGGCCGCGGAGAAAGGCAAGTTACTCGGAGCTTGAGCTGGGATCTGACCGGGCAAGGCTCCCTCCCCCGCTGTCACTTCAGGGCTGAGTGTTGCTTACAAGCCGCGCATTCATTGGAAGTGCATTGGTGTAGAAGGATTGCAGGGAATAAGATTTAACGCGAAGCACAGCGGCACGTTGGATGGGATGTGGCAGCAGGCTTGGGTGTGAAAAGGATGCATGTTTTTGAGTGCTCAGCAGCCTTTTATCGGTTAGCATTCTCGGTTCTGCATCGTGCAGAATCCACCAGCAGAGTTTGATGTCACCCGCCGCCCGGGACCTTGTTCCCAGGGATCAAGGGGTAGTTCCACTGGGGGAAAAAAATAATGTCAGGACTATCCATCCCTGTACATGAACAAAAGCGTGGGAATGGCTTCGGAAGAGCTTTTCTGAGTAGCAAAATGGGCCTTTAAGAAACAAACATAATCTTAGGTGTAAATTTGAAATAGTTTTATCGCAATGTAAAAATGCAGTTACAATGTATTTATTTTAATGGGTTATTTGTGCAACAATGAAGTCTTCTGAGTGCTTGCCTAGTGTTTGATTTGGCCAAAATATTTGAATTATTTGTGCCGCCTCTTTTTACACAAATATAGTCAAAATATAATGACAATAAAAAGAATTTGCTAAATTCTCTCCTGCATATTGCACAAGAAACTATAATTGGGTAAATACGTTTTAGGTCTAGAGGTCGGCTGATTACGAGTATATAAATCAGCGGGGTTACCCCGAGGTAGTTGTTTCAAAGCGGAATAGTGATACAATATTTATTGCATTTGAAATGAAGTAAAAATAAATGCTGGAAATACACAGCTGGTCCATCACCATTTGTAAAAAGAAAAGACAGATTACTGTTTCAGGTTTATTTATTTTTATATGGTCATGTAAGCATGGAAACTGAATTTATATACGAAAATTCTAATTATGGAAACATACAAATGACTTCCCAATATTTTATTCACATAATGTAATAGCAAATCGGCCAAAGCATTTAACTGGGTTGAATGAGTAGGCAGCATATCTGAGTCAACAAATATTAACCGTTTAAAATGTTGGAAAGCTTTATTGAACAATCCATCAGCACAGTAGAATCCCTGAAGGAATTGGTGTAACCTACTGCACAATGTACAACACATACATAAGACAAAATATGGAACAAGAAGCCATGTATTATTGTTCAGTGAAGATGTGCAGTTTTTATATACTGTGCATCTTCATAGAACAATGATAGTTTTACTTTAAGACAGTGCTGTTTTCTAATGGTTTGTATTTAGTAGAATAAATTGCGGTGCATGCAATCAAACATTGCATTTTTAAAATGGCCAGTTCTAATGATTCAATATCCTTTTGGAACACATGGACTGCAATAAGGAAATACTTGATAACTCGATAAGAGATAATTTCACAATCGCCCTGTGTGTTTATTTATGTTAAATGGAATATTGTGTAGGTTTTAATTTCCTCAGAAGCGGGTATGTTTTGCACTGCTTACACATGTTACTCTGTGATTATGAGGTGTCACCAGGCAACTGATTCCTTTTAACTTTCTCAATAACCCATCAGAATAAAATTAGTTTTATTTACATGACCCTATCTATAAAGTTCGATTACAATAAAATAATTGTAGCTTTTAAGAGCAAATGTTTTTCATTATTTAGTTCCCTTAAATTGTCTACGGTGTCAGACAATGCTGAATATTGTGACTGGCAGTAATCAATAGTTTTGTACACTCACTCTGGAACAAATTAAAAGTTCTAGCCAAGTATAATTTTGGAATATGATGTGAAAGAACTTGTAGGTATAATATAGTTTTATCTCGGATGAAAATTCCCTTTTCTTTTAATATTTTGATATAAAATGCAGATTTTGCCAACTGAATATTTGAACAGGAGACATTTTCAATACATAAATAAAATTGAATAATCTTTCACAAAACATTTTTAATATAAAGAAGTTGTACATTTAGATATAATTGACAACAAATATTCAGTAACAAAACCATGGATATTTATATAATCTATGTTTAAACATTATTACGTTCAATGCTGATAAAATTTCTTATACACCTCCAGCAAGGATAATACGTATACAAGCAAAACTGAATGTTATAAAGAGTGATCGTGTGATTTTTAATTTAGTGTTTTAAGCTGTGGCTATCTTCTGCAGAATTGTTTTCATTGTTTCTGATTTGGTCATTAACTTACATTAGCAACTTCTGATTTGTGCTACCCAGACAGAAGTCATAGTAGACCACAGTACAGAATCATGTGATGAGTCAGGCAAAGTACTGTTATTACTTCAAAAGGTGGCTGTATGGTCACTTCCAGTACAGCTGTTAAGAAAAGATGTTCCATTTTCTTGCCTAAATCTTGAACACGCAGCTTGCTGTGGAAAAAAGAAAAAAATAAAGATTTGCATTTATATAGCGCCTTCCACAACATCCCAAAGCGCTTTACAACCAAAGAAGTACTTTTATAGTGTAGTCACTGTCCCTGAGGTACACACTTCTTACTAAGTCAACTGACATGACATGAGAAATAAAACAAGTGCGTTGGAAGCACAAATTCAGCTTAAAGGGTACAATTTAGTAGCCATTATAGAAACCTGGCTGTAACCTGAGCTAATTATTCCAAGCTGTAGGATCTTTAGAAAGGACAGGGAAATTGGGAAAGGAGGGGGAGTAGCAATATTGATAGAAGACACAATTACCGCAGTAGAAAAAAGGGATTTCAGTAAGGTTGATTGGGCAGTGCAAACAATATGGATAGAGTTAAGGATCAGCAAAGGATGCAAGACTCTGGTAGGTATTGTCTACAGACCTCCTGATAATAGTGATGTAATGGGGGGATGTATAAATACAGAAATCAGGGAAGCATGTAGAAAAAACAAAGTTGTCGTAATGGGAGATTTTAATTTTCACATAGATTGGGAGAAGTAGACCAGTTCAAGTAGTAAAGGCAATGAATTTCTGGAATGTACTCAACAGTTTTCTAGAACAGTATGTTTTAGAACTGACAAGGGGACAGGCCATACTGTATTTAGTGATGAGTAACAAACCAGAATTAGTTAACAATTTGATGGTAAGGGAGCATCTTGCAAATAGTGACCATAATACGATTGAACTTGATATTAGGTTTGAGAGGGAGAAGGGAGAGGAACATAGGAACAGGAGTAGGCTATTCCGCCCCTCGAGCCTGTTCCACCATTCAATAAGGATTTACCCGCCTTGGCTCCATATCCCTTAATGCACTTGGTTAGCCAAAATTTAACAGTTTATTTAACAATCATTTAACAATGCCATTTTCATACTATCCATGATAGTCTCGCCTGCATCTGTCTTTAATGGGCCCACATTCACCTTTACCACTCTCTTTTTCTTAATATATTTATAAAAACTTTTACTGTTAACTATTGGCAGTCCATATAAACTACATCACAGTCTATTACTTTAGTTACTTCCTCAAAAAATTCAGTTAGGTTCCTTTGACATGACCCACCTGTTACAAATCCATGTTGGCTCTCTCTAATGGGCTCAAATTTCTCTTAAGTACTCAGTCAGGCTATCCTTAATTATTTTTTTAATGGAATGTGGGTGTCGCTGGCGAGGCCAGCATTTATTGCCCATTCCTAATTGCCCTTGAGAAGGAGGTGGTGAGCCACCTTCTTGAACCGTTGCAGTCCGTGTGGTGAAGGTTCTCCCACAGTGCTGTTAGGAAGGGAGTTCCAGGATGTTGACCCAGCGACGATGAAGGAACGGCGATATATTTCCAAGTCGGGATGGTGTGTGACTTGGAGGGGAATGTGCAGGTGATGTTGTTCCCATGTGCTTGCTGCCCTTGTCCTTCTAGGTGGTAGAGGTCGCGGGTTTGGGAGGCGCTGTTGAAGAAGCCTTGGCGTGTTGCTGCAGTGCATCCTGTGGATGGTACACACTGCAGCCACTGTGTGCCGGTGGTGAAGGGAGTGAATGTTTAGGGTGGTGAATGGGGTGCCAATCAAGCGGGCTGCTTTGTCCTGGATGGTGTCGAGCTTCTTGAGTGTTGTTGGAGCTGCACACATCCAGGCAAGTGGAGAGTATTCTATCACACTCCTGACTTGTGTCTTGTAGATGGTGGAAAGGCTTTGGGGAGTCAGGAGGTAAGTCACTTGCCGCAGAATACCCAGCCTCTGACCTGCCCTTGTAGCCACAGTATTTATATGGCTGGTCCAGTTAAGTTTTTGGTCAATGGTGACCCCCAGGATGTTGATGATGGGGGATTTGGCGATGGTAATGCCGTTGAATGTCAAGGAGAGGTGGTTAGATTCTCTCTTGCTGGAGATGGTCATTGCCTGGCATTTGTCTGGCATGAATGTTACTATAGTTTCCAATATCTTCCCCATGACAGATATTAGACTAACAGGTCTATAATTTCCTGGTTTCCCTCTTACACCTTTCTTAAATAATGGAGTTACATTTGCAATTTTCCAATCTCAAGGGACAATTCCTGAATTGAGAGAGCTTTGGAAGATTATGGCTAAAGCATCTGCAATTTCCTCACCTACTTCCTTTAAAACTCTGGGGTGGAAACCATCAGGTCCTGGCGATTTATCAGCCTATAGTGCCAGGTAACTACAGTCCTGTTAGTTTAACATCAATTTTGGGGAAGTTACTGGAATCCATCATCAGAAACAGAATGATTGAGCACTAGAATAAGTATGAGCTGATCAGAGAGAGTCACTCTGGATTTGTAAAGGGTAGAGCACGTCAGACTAGTCTAGTTGAATTTTTTGAGGTGGTCACTGGCATAATGGATAGGGAGTGTCTGTGGGTGTTGTCCATTTGGACTTCCAAAAGGCATCCAGGCTCTGCACAAGAGATTATTAGCAAAAATAATAGTGCATGGAATTCAAAAGTGAAAAAGTGATGCTTCAGTTGTACAGAGCCTTGATCAGACACCACCTGAAGTACAGTGTTCAGTTTGGGCACCAAATCTCAGGATAGATATATTGGCCATGGAAGGAGTTACAGCGCAGATTCATCAGAATGATAACATGGCTTAAAGTGTTAAAATATGAAGACAAGTTGCATAAATTTGGCTTGTATTCCCTTGAATTTAGATGGTTGAGGGGTGATCTAGTTGAGGTATTTAAAATGATTTAAGGGTTCGATAGGATAAGTACAGGGAAACTGTTCCCTCTGCTGGGAGAATCCAGTACAAGAGGGCATTAGAGCTGGACCATGTAGGAGTGAAATCAGGAAGCACTTTTTCACACACAGGGTAGTGGAAATCTGGAACTCGCTTCCCCAGAAGGCTATGGATGCTGAGTCAATTCAAATTTTTAAGCCTCTGATTGATAGTTTTGTTAGGTAGGGGTATCAAGGGATATAGAGCAAATGCGGGTAAATGCAGTTGAGGTACAGATCAACCATGATCTAATTGAATGGCAGAACAGGCTCGCGAGGCTAAATAGCCTTCTCGTGTTCCTATTTGAAAATCCTTATTGGGTTGATAACATCAGTGTGCTTTCAGATTGCCCACTTCAGTTACTTATTCTTAATTAATTTCCATGTTATTTCTTTTTGTTAGAATCTTTATAATTCAAATTATTTTGATGGCACTCTAATGTCTGGCATTGGCAGCTATTGTGAAGGTTGTGCTTTGTTGGGCCAGAATTTGCTGTAGCTGGTCAACGAATGGCGCCCGCTGTTAGTTAGACTTGCCTTTGCCCGTTTAATTTCCATAAGATCTTGCACTGGAAGTAGCGGGAAATGTGAGATGGAAATGGTGCGGTGCCCTCTACAGGGCATCTGGGATCTGTGTGAACAGGGAAAGCAATGGTGTATCTCCTTAACCAGCCAGATTGAAGGATTGTGAAATGAACAGTGCAGAGTCTGAACCAGGAACTGTAAGTGAGAATAATGAATTCAGTGTCAAATCAGGTACAGAAAGAGAAATAAAGAGAGGGAAAGATTGGATTAAGAAAGAAAGAGGGAAAAAAAGACAGAATGATAAAGTAAAAAAAAATAATTTAAATATTTTTTAAAATCTCCAACAACAATTAAAAGCTGAAAGAATGAGACTCCGCACTTGTAGTAGTTAATTTTCAGTGCCAAAGAGGTTGTTTGGCAGTATTTAAAACTTATCACGCTGTTAAAAAAGGTACTTAGACTTAAATGGACAAGCCCTAACTTTCTATGACGAGTTTAGTTCGTACCTACCATGCAAGTACAGGAACTTCACACCTTTCACTGCATTTCAATGGTGCGTCAGACAGCGAGATCCCGTTTTCACAAAGCTAACAACGGAGCGGCACATCTTGGACAGAATTCCAGATTTTGGCATTTAACCGCGTATCTGCCCTCACCTGAAGTTGCTGTGCGATTTGTGGAAAAAACTGGTGAGCGCCATTAGCCTCACTGTTATTTTGACAGCAAATTCTGGGCCATTATTTTGTTGTTAATATAAGCGCAATATAATCGGTAATGACTTATTGAATCATGGCTTTTTGTGCATTTACATTTTTGAGAGTGTAGATTGCTCTGGTAGTTTTGTACATCAACAGTAATCATCAGTACAAATATGGCTAACTCTTTTGGCATTAAAATAGCAAATATATAATTAGTTTTATAAATTCTCAATTTTTGTGTGCGTGACAAATTAAGATTTTTTCTGAGATTGCATATGTTTACATCATTTGAAATTATAGTACAGGGTATTTTAGGGATTATATTGCATTGGCATGTCTGTTTTAGGTAATTGTGTATTTGTTTGTATGATATACAACCTCTTTTATTGTTTGTACTAATCATGTTTGCAGATTGCACACTTAATCTTATCCTTTCCTTAGATAATCATTGTTGACTTACATGGCCTCCTGATAGTCCAAAAGAAGATAGAATTTTTGCAGCAAGATTTTAATTGGTGATTGGCATCCATGTCAATTATAGTGGCATCATTTACTATTAATCCCAGTGCTTCCATATTAGCATAAAAGGTACTCACACATGCATATAGTCTGCATGTTCTGTGATCATGAGAAATTAATATAAAGTAGTCCTGCACAGTATAGATGGAGCCCTCCTTTTCCTAATATGCCTACATCTTTCTGTAGCTTTGATCATGTGCCATTGATTTGAATATAAATCTCTTAAACTGATTTGTTTGTACCGCACAAAGAATGTTTAACTACATATTTATTGACACAAATTTAAAAAATATTTTTTGCCATTTATCAGCGTGGTATTTGCTACCCCATAGTCTTTGGGTTATTTCCATACAATCTTGAGCAGGAATTCCTTCTGTACACGCTACTCTATAGCAGCACAGCCAGAAAATGCATAGAAACAGCAAGCGACTGCGGTTTTGTTTCATCTCCCTGAAAATTGGCATTAAGTGGAACCAGTAATACCTCCAATTCCGTTTTTGGCTCATTTGTTCAATCAGGATGTTAAACCAAACCATACTAGTTGCATAGGCACCACTGAGACGTTCCAGTTCATTATCCCTGTTAAGGTGTGTTGTTTTCTCACACTAAGAATTATATATTATCTTTCAGTTGTGGAAATTGAATTTTTATGATTACTATTAAATGATGTGATTTTCTATATTTTGTGTTGATCATATTGGATTTATGAAATTCTATCTTGATGTTGCAGAGGCATTATCTTGATCTTACAAACTCCATGAAAATCCAACATGCTGTCAAGGATAATTTTATTTTTAGCTTTCCATTGTGCACCTTGGCAACCATGATTACATTTAGAAGATTGGATCTGTATTTTGTTATTAATACGTTACTTATTTTTTGAGTACAAAGCTGGATTGATATTCTGCTCCAAATGTAAGTCTTATATAAAACTATATATTTATATTTCAGAATCAATAATGAACTCAGAATTCAGTTGAAAAGTGAAAATGATTTTATATTACAAAAACAAGGTTAACAATTTCAAGGCTGACATCTTAAAATGTATTTTATAGCCAGAGAAAATCTTTACACAATAATGCCCATAATGTTAATGTAGATTTTGCTTTTAAATTTTGCAATTATTTAATTAGTATTGAAATGAAGAAGCACAAAATACCTCACTTAGCTTTTAATTGACAACATCCTTTATATGTGCCACTTTTGAGGTTCTCATTGTTATTTATACCCACTTTGTTTTTACACAAAGTATTTCTGGTTAGCATTTACAATATGAGGAGGCTGTTTCAACCACGCATATTCTCTGTACACCTTTATCATGAGAACTGTTTTTCTCTCTATCAATTACAAAGGCTGACTAGCTGAATAGAAAGAATCAGCAAACTAGCATTTGTATTATCTAACCATATCTTCAGGACTTCAATTCAGAAGGCTTCACTTCCAAAGAATTACTTTTGAAGTCTAGTCACTGTTGTTATGTAGGCAAATGCAGCAGCCAAATGTTGCGCACAACAAGATCCCACAAACAACAAATAATCAGTTAATCTTTTTGATTGTGTTGGTTGAGGGAGGAATGTTGGCAACTGCATCAGGACAACTTCCTGTTCCTCTTCAAATAGTTACAGGGGAACTTTTGGGCAAAACTTTCTGAAGTCCAACACCACCAGTGGGGTCACACAAGTGGCGATGGTTTATCAGAAAATAATGGGTACGTTGCCCACGATTTTCTGTCCATTTCATTAATGGATGCATGCTGCAAGTGAGGCCCTGCAAACGTTGGGGGCCCTGAGAGAATTCCACCTTTTATGTTAACCTGAACATAAAAGATGAAGCCTCTCTTTAACATCTAGCCCAAATAAACTACCTCCAACACCCCCTCGGTACTGTACTAAACTCTCGGCGTAGATTATGTGCGCAAGTCCTGGAGTGGGGCTTAAACCTTCTGTGCAGAGGCGAGTGCTAACAACTCAGGCAAACTGATGCTGAGGACTTGAGCACAGGACTGAAAATTCTGAAATCCCACAGTTTGTGTTGCGGTTTAGAGGAGTTTTAGAAATGTCCCAATATGTGAAAATAGTAGTTACCGGATGCTAAGTTTAAATTCCCTCCACCTAGGAGAAAAGTTGGCCCAGATTATCCTGCAAAGGCTAGATCGGTGACATACACTATAAATGTCTTTGATCTCGCTGTTCCTAACTTTTGATGGTTTTCTAGTTAGAATACGTTGTAGGGAGCAGAGTGGCGAATCGGGCTCACACCACCGACCTAAGAGCTGAAGTGACGGCACATTCACCACCCGGAGCTGCGGGAGGTGTTCAGTGAATGGACGTGTAACTTAAATAGATTTTAATCTACAATCGAGATTTGTATTAAACACTGAGGTCTTTCTAAAACACTCAAGTGCCCATGACAGAAAGATTAAGGAAAATTTGACTTGGCTAAATAAACAAAATAAATGATTTGAATAGACGAAAAACTGCCTGGGTTCCTTTGTATTTTATAGCAGATGAAACGTTCCCAGGATCGTTGCCGTCACAAAATTATAGCACCAAATTTATCCGAGTAAAGGATAAATAACACCGTGCACTAAAATTTAATTTTGCCTCTTCATTTTCCATTCTGATCTTGGAGCAATAAGTCACACCGCTGCCAGGCCACCAGTGCTGTTGGCCCAGAATTTGCTGTAGCTGGTCAACTAACGGCACCTTGCCCTTGCCCGTTTAATTTCCATGAGATCTTGCACTGGAAGTTGCTGGAAATGCGAGATGGAAACAGCGTGGCACCCTGTACAGGGCATCTGGGATCTGAGTGAACAGGGCAAGCAACTTTGTATCTCCGTAACTAATCAAATTGAAGGATTGTGATATGAACAGCGCAGTCAGAACCAGGCAGTGTAAGTTAGAGTGGGTGAATTCAATGTCAAATCAGGTATGGAAAGAGAAATAAAGAGAGTGAAAGAGTGGATTAAGAGAGAAAGAAAAAAGAGACAGAAAGAAAAAGTAAAAAAAAATTTTAATTAACATTTTAAAAAAAATCTCCAACAACAATTAAAAGCTGAAGGAATGAGATGCCACACTTGTAAGGGTTATATTTTTAGTGCCAGAGAGGTTGTTTGGCAGTAATTAACATTTAACACCCCATGAACGAATAAAAAAAAATTGAAAAGGGCACTTAGCATTAAATGGACAAGCCCTCACTTTCTATGACGAGTTTACTTCATATCTACCATGCAAGTAAAGGAACTTCACGCCGTTCAATACACTTTAATGGTGAGTCAGACAGCGAGATGCCGTTTTTGGGAAGCTAACGGTGGAGCAGCGCATCTCGGACAGCAGCTTCTGGATTTTCGCGTTTAACTGCGCATCTGCCTTCACTTGAAGTTGCTGTGCGATTTGCGCATAAATATCGGTGAGCGTCGTTAGCCTCAAAGGAAAATCTAGGCCATTACTTTTAAGTCTGAGTGGCTGAGTTCCTGTTCTGAGCTATACTGTGCACACGATAGTATCCTGGTGCGAAAACCTGCTTCTCCCTCGGAGGGATCCAGGACGCTGTCGAGCATCTCCTGGATAATCGGAAAAGAGTGGGATAGATGGTGGTCAGCATGCAAACCATCTGACCATCCTCTCTCTACAGCAGAAGAGCATGGCCTGGAAAGGAACTTTGTGATGACTGGAAAAAAATGCTCTTTGTTTAAGAATAGATATCCTCTAGAGAAAATAACTTCAAAACACTCGAGCACAAACCACTTTTGATGCATACAATGTGGTGCGGAGCTGGCTGACAGCTGTCTAAACCTAGTGCTGTTGTAGCACTGTAAAGCAGGCACCCGCTCTATAAAGGCAGCATTATAGACTTCAAGTGAATTTAAATTACATATGAATTATAGTATCTTAATCTGGAAGTATAGCCTTCATTTATAGGTAATTTGAGAACCTATTTTATAACGTAACAAAGCAAGAAACTGACTGCCTCGATTTACGTGATTTATATTACTCAAACTATTTGGCATTGATTAACAAACGAAAATGTACTGTTAGCACCTTAATATATGCTGATTGATGAAACTGTTTTGATTTGGTGTCAGTCAATGTTAGTGAACTGGTGGCTCATGTTTTGATTGACGAGAATGGCGAGAGCATGTAATTTTCCCAGTTTTATTTGCTGTGACTTCACCTTGTCTCCTCACTCGCAGATCAGCTTGACATCATCTCAATGGCTGACTTGACCATGACACCGGATGAAATTGAAACAGAAATGGCACGAATCCAGCAGCTTCGGGAGGTGTTGGTCAGGAGGGAATCGGAACTCCGATTTATGTAGGTATTTGGACATCTGAATCACTGTAAAACCGTGTGAGTAATATGTGTATTATTTCTCCAGGTAAAATACAATATTCAGTGCACAATATTGTAAAAGTTAGGTGCATTAACATTGTTATGCAGCGCTACCTTTCTTATTCATACCTTATATTTACTGTTTTCTATCCACAAAATAACATCTTAAATGTAAATATAAAAGGTGGTACAGTGCTTTGGGCATTGAGTTACTGCACCATGGCATGCTGGAACATGGGTTCACAACTGCAATATCTACATGCTGACATACTCAGTAATGAGTGGAGCCCAGGCATTTCCCTACAGGGAACTAAGGAAAATTAAATTAAGTGCTGAACATGATGAAATGTTCCATGTCTTCACCTAGATGAGCTCAAAAATTTACTTTTAAAAAAAAGATTTTAAATGCTCAAACAAATTTACTTTGCTTACTGATGCATGCTTACCTCATATCAAATAATTGAATTCTTCATTCTGGCTCAGCCTGCAGTAAATAAAGCAGCTAAATTTAACATCTGCATATTTGACCCCATGAATAATGAATACGTTCATATATAGTTGGAAATAAGCTTCTTATGTGGCTGTCTATTAACTGAGGCTTTGAAAATGCACAGAATTTTGTAACTTCAAGATTGAAAGAAAAGATAACAACAGCTGTGCAGCAGCAGATTTAAAGCGGAACAGATGCCTAATTGGACACGTAAGCCTGAAAATGACTGAGTGGTGTCATCATAAAACAAAAGGGTAAAGCTTCTGTTAAAATGGAGAGGAATTTGATAAGCATGCGTTAAACGTTCGTACGGTAACTTCACTCTCAGTAATTTCCAGACTATACTGTTAGTGTTTCCTGCATTTATGAATAATTTATTTATTTATTGAAAATGTTCATTGGTGGAAATGGCAGAGTTTTATAGGGCTTGAGAGCTCACACAAAAGCAGACGGTTCAGATACTAACCTTGAGTAAACAAGCTGAACCTGTAAAACTGTAATTTTTATACACAATATTTGCACATTTTTACAAGTTTTGGGCCTGCCTCCCTTGGACTGGTCATTCCCATAAGTGGTCTGATATCTTGCATTCAGAAGTGTGCCTGTACTGCACAATATCAAATTATACAATAGCGTAACCCGGGGGTGTAACAATAGGGCAGCTGTGTGATCTGAACTGGACATCTTGTCTTTCAGACATGCCCTCACACACGCTTCTCTAATCTTTTTTAAGATGGACGGAGAAGCACTTTGTAATATGAGGCCAGATACGAATCATTAAACTGCTTTATTACACAGACAGCAAGTGAACGTACTGAGTAACAGTCAAAGGATATTTCAGTTGCTTCACTCAATCTCACCTCTCTCCTGAAAAAAAATAGAGAAAAAAAATAATAAACCATGTGCCCTGTCCCTTTCATGGGCTCACTAACTTGTTTTTGGCATTACCTTTCTTTGTAGATGACTTCTAACTGCAAAAACTGACCACCTGCATTTTAGCTTACAGCTCTGGGCTCCAGGCCTACACCTTGCAGTCTCTTGTTTAGAACCTGATTGTCCTTGTATCTGTTTTTAATTTCCTGTGTGTTCCTGGCCAGGGGGAGGGCTGCGACACTGACTTTCTCCCCGTTCACCTCCTGCTGTTCTCAAAATGAACATTCTGGATAAGGGGCCTTGTTTAAAATAGGCTGTGAGCTGTGACATCCCACAAACTGGCTTTAATACAGATCTTCAATGCCAGCAGCCTGTGGCTTTTTAAAAAAAAACTGAATGAATTCACTTTGTTTTAAAACATAACACTTAAGCATAACTCAGTCCCAAAATCATTTTTATGAAGAAAAATTTGATCAAAATTCCTGAAATTTGGCACATGCTGTAAATTGTATTTTTAATTTATTTTCCCAAATGCAGTGGCATTACAGGTAGATTGAATTGGACAGCAAGCATGAGATCCAGTAATTGTATTAGAACCTTGGATAATCTAAGACTTTACTTAGCAGTTTAGACCTTCATTGATATTAACAGTATTACACATCTCGCAAGTGCATTGTTATGAGAAGAGTGTGATCAGATAACTTGAATTTTCCAGGTGATCTACTTTTCTGTCTGGTGTAAGAATAGTGGAGAAATAGAAGTTTAGGACTCAGATTTCCAAGTGCTTGTTCAATATATGAGAAACTTCTATGTTTTATATATAATTACATCATTGTTCTCAAAAGTTTAGTGCTGTGTATCTAGGTATTAACCATATGTTGAAAGTTAGCAACAACAGAAGGTTGCATTTGAGACATGTGATTAAATTGATAGACATTCATGGTCTTCTCTCCTCATTTACAATGAACAACGTTTAATGCTGTTCAGTTCAGGGGTCACCACGGAGAGCCGTGCATGACTTTTAACGTGATGATGTTTCCTGTTGTGATGTTGCAATGTTTCTTTCTGCCCCTTTTTTCCCCTCTCCCCTCTCCTCCTGAAAATATTGATTCCTTGTTAAGGTACAGGTACCACCACTCTCCGGTACCTCACCCAAGTGGACATTCTTCATGTGTAAGCCTAGACAGTGATTGTGGGCAGGCTATTCAACCAAGGAGACAGCACAGCCAGCCCTGTCACTGTCTTCACCCAGCATACACACACACACTTCCAGAAGAGGTTGCTGGATAGTCTAGAACAAGCTGGTTCTCCTCTAATTCAAGAGAGTTGAGACAAATTGTAATGCCCCTCTTATCACCCAGCTGAGATCGGGTAATTCAGCATTGAGCAGGATTGGACCTGGGACCTTACTCATCTGTATGAGCCTCTGGGGGGAGACCAGTGAGCTGTTTCATTGTGGTTTGGATTACTGCACTGTGGTTATTACCAAACGAACATATCTTTCCTTTTGCTAAGGACAGTGCTACTTTAATCACCTGAATTCCACCACTTTATTCTGGTTGTTCCTATTTTAGTTACACCATCTTCAATGGTTAGTTTTAAGAAATTCTGTATATTTTAATTGACTAGTGTTAAAGTATTTATTTAGGATGGCTGCCCATAACAATGGATTGACTTCAAGATTATTAAAATGCATGACCACACAAAATGCAGGAATAAATAATGGTTAATTTGCACAACAGGGATTAATGGATATCAACAGTAAGGCTGCCAATTAATGGAGCCAAGATTAAATTACTTGAATTTACTGTAATGAACTGCTGTATCTAAAAATATATATGTGGCCAAGAATGGGTTAAGCAATTGCAGTGCTTTATCTACACAGATAATGTGCTTCCTGATATGAATCACTGGGTACGGAACTATTAAAGGCTGATAGGAATTCCAATGTCCGAGAAGAAAACATGATATGTTCCTGAAATATAGGCCATGATTTTAGCTTGGCGGCAGGAACTCAGCAGGTGGGTAATTAGTCGTGTGGGAAACCTGGAAAAATTTTTAGCACGTCAGTTTGAGAGATCGCAACTGAATTGAAGGTACTTAATTTTACTTCCGGGTTTCATGTCTCCAAGCTGCGCTGCTGGCGTGCTGCACACCCGCATGACGTGCTGTGAACTGGAGTATTTAAAGGGCCAATGCAAAAATGGATTTTGAAAGAGAAAGGAGGAGCAACGAACATGGAGCAGCACAGAGCCAAGGCAGCACCCTGGTTCAGCAATGCTTCCCAGGAGATTCTACTGGCTGGTGTGAGAAGCAGGAGGGAAGTCCTCTACCCAGCTGATAGGAGGAAGTGACCTGCTTGTGCCACTAAGGAGGCGTGGCTGGAGGTGACAGAGGAGCTCAGGAGCACGGTGCCCAGGTCCTGGTTTCAATGCAGGAAGCGGTTTAATGACCTAACCAGGTCAGGAAAAGTGAGTGCATTTGCTGATTCACCCACATCCTGTGAAAAGAACCCCCCTCCCCCTCTCTCACTCTGTGTTGGCAAGGCTATTGCATCACATCACTCTTCACATCCACTTAGGTTTCATCATCGACTTACCTTCACTTTCTGTGTACTTCTTCATCTCCCCATTTGTGTACCCACCACTGCCACTCACCCCAATTCTTATGCAATGTGATGCATCTGTCTGACAGTCACTCTCTGATGCATCTGCTTCATTGTCGGCCTCACCCAAAGCAATGCATCCATTGGGTGACCACATCACCTTCACTCACTCACTCACATGTCTGCTCTTTCTCCCCTCGTAGGAGAAGAGAGTGCAAAATGGACGCGAGAGGATTAGGACTGGAGAGGGCCACCACGCATTGTGGCCCTGGCGAAGGAGGAGGCGTTAGATCTGAGCCACACGGTTGAATGCCTGGCCTCGTCAGAGATGGCGAGACTGGCAACCTGCAAACGGCTGGTGACAGAACTTTAACATCTTTCACACACATTATGAATTGATGTTATCAATGATTTGAGCTGTTGCACACCTCAGTATGCTTATCGCAACATCACTTCTGCGATGATTCTTGATATTGCGGTATGTTTTCTTCCAGGACCTTCAAGGAGTGCTGAAGAGGCCGACGATATAGATGAGGGTGATTCCTCAGAGGAGCTCCATGCCTCTGAGGGTGCGCCATCACATTCTAGTGAGCCATCCACCAGCGTAGATACTCACACCTCGGTGGGTCCTATTAGAGAGGTAGTTGGGTTGTCACCTGCTGAGTCACCACACACAAGTGAGCACGAGTAGGCATTGGTGGCAGGGGCTGCTGTGGAGAGTCCGCATCGGTGGGCGCACTCCTCTCCAAGCTCTGCTTGGCTGGACGCAGATGCTGAATCCCGGGGGCCAGCATCGAAAAGGAAAATGATCGAGGTACAGACACACCTTGGAACATACTGGAAGGCTTTCCACGCTCACGCTCCACAATAGTGGAGAGGGTGGAGGAGTCCACCTGCAGCATTAGTGGACTGGTGGGTCAGGTAATTGTGGGAATGTCTACGATGGAGAGAGTGGCAGCCTCCATTGTGCTTCAAGCACGGCTCACAAATGAGTCCATTCAGGGCCTGACAACGGCCGTGCGGACTCTGGATGCCAACATGTCTGCTGCCTTAAACAGGCAGACAGATACTTTAGCCCTGGCCTTAGAACGTGTCACAGATCTGCTCCAAGCTGTTGTCCAGCAGAGTGGTGAGAGTGATGTGGCTCTGGCCCAGGAGAGGGATGATGGCGAAAGGGGTACATGGAAGTGGGGGCTCCACTCAAAGCGCTACCACGTCTCATCCGTTGCCCCCCCCCTCCCCCCAACGATGCTGCCTCCTCTCCAGATGGCCGAGTCTGCCCCTGATGGAGCAGTCTTTGGTGGGGCCCTCAAGGGCTCCAAAACCCAGAGGATCTCAGCAGTCAGGGCAGGGACCTGAGCAACCTGCCACTACCTCTGCTGAAGCCACGAGGGATGCACCCTGTAGAAGTAGTAGGAAGAGGAAGGCAAAGGTTTTGTAATCATCAAGGGTATGCACAAAGGTGACTGACTAAATGTCATGTTTTTCATTTCTCTTTTTTTATATTCAAAATAAATGTCATACTTGTCACCACCAGTGCAATGTCTTGTCCATTCTGGAGCCCCTTTCGTGAAAGCGCCCTTGCATGTCCCTCACATGAATGGCAAGACTTGACATCATCCATTGGGTGCATTTATAATGCGTGTATGTGTGGTTGTTGGACTGTTTAGTGAAAACAGAGTGGGTAGGGCTGGTGGTGGTGATCGTGGTGCTCGTTCCAGGTGGTCTGAGTACTTGACTATCTTCACTTTGCAGATCTCCTTATGAGAATCTATCAAATATGAGTGATTCCCTGGCATCACAACCAGCCAAGTGTGCCGATGGGTTGTCCATCGTCCTCCTCCTCCTCCTCCTCTTCAATGAGGAGTCAAACCCGGAAGTCAGCGGGTTGGAGCCGGGATGTGGTCCCACTCCCAAAACCGACAATTCTCACTGTCCACCCACCCCCTCCCCCCCGCCAACACACCCGTTCTTGGGGGTTAAAATTTACCCCATAGAGACAGCTGATTAAAGAGTTTACAAGGCTGGATCCATAGTCAATGAGTAGAAAATCTAGGCCTAATTTAGTCTTTTCATACAGTTGTGAAACTAAGTATGTAGATCAACAAGCAGAAAACGTTTATACTGATGAATAGGAGGCTGTTGAAAGAAAATAATTAATCTTGTAATAGTAAAGGAACCAGATGGCTGGATTTATGAAACATTAAATTCATCTTCCAAAATGTACAGAAAAGTATTCAGAAGCAGCTGGGCAGAGTTCTAAAATGCTGACTTAGACTAAGGGCTCGATTTTACCGGCGAGTTTCCTGTGCGTTTCCAGCCGGGGGGCCCCGAAAATCCCGATATCCAGGCACGTGACCGGATCGCGCCACGATCCCGCCCACTTCCGGGTTCCCCGATGACGTGCGGGGGTGCGTGCGTAGCCCCCACTGGTGGGAATCCCGCAGGCAATTAAAGCCAGCGGGATGCCACTTGAGTGTATTTATTTTGCTTGTTCAGGTCATTAACTGACCTGATTAAGGGACTGTGTGTGATCTTGGAGAAACATGGGAGTGTTTCACACACTGGGGGAAACAGTCCTCGTTGAACTGGACGTGTTGCAGCCGTCAGCCTGTGGCAGCTGCAAAGGTCCATTTGACAGGTGGGGGGGGGGTGACCCTCACCCATTGCAGGAGGCCGCTCTGTCACTTGGGACGAAGTGTGGTCTCCACCACCCCCCCTCCTGACGGTCAAAGTCACCAACCTGCACACTCACCCCGGGGTCCGGAGACATGTACCGACCTTGCGGACCCTCTCAGATGTACATATTGCGGATGGGGGCCGTCGTAGCTGCAGTCATGACCCCCTCGGAGGGCGAACAGCATCACCAGCCTCGCCATCCACCTCTGACACGTGGAGCTCCACAACAGAGTGCTGTGACACATCCACCTGTACAGCAGGAGGGAGGGCTACCGCAGAGAGAGACACGTCGCAGAGGGCACTACCCTCGCCACAGGGTCCACAGACCGAGGCGCAGCTCCCCGGACCTGTCCGAGCAGCAGTGCACACAGAGGCGCTGATTCACTCGACATGTAGTCGTGGACATCTGCAGCCTCTTTCATGCCGAGCTGCTCCTGGCTGGCCCCAGCACCATCTGCTTACCTGTCGCTGCCAAAGTCACCACTGCCCTCCACAACTTCTCCACCGCATCCTTCCAGGGTGCAGCCGGGTACACCGCTGATGTCTCTCAGTCGTCTGCGTGGAAGAGCCCTGCAAATACACCTGCACCTACTCTGCAGTAGCATCAGTGGTGGGTCCTCATAGTGATACCCAGGAGCGGGCATTATTGCACAAAACAGACAGGATTCACGGAGACATGGCAGTGGTGGTGCCAATATAATGTGTGATGTGAGTTGTTCTGAAATTCAATATAGGTAACACCCATGACAAACCCTCAAACACCCTTGTGCATCCCCTTCATGCTCACGACACGTTTTCCTTACGCTGCCTACTGCACATATGTGATGCATGCCCTGTGGCTGCAGCACAGGTGGTGGCAGGTTGAGTGAGGCTGGCCGTGAGGGAGATGCACGAGAGGGTGAGTATGGGATAGAGCCATGAGATTAGATGAGGATTGGGTTGCGTGTTAGTGGCGGGGTGAGTACTCGCGAGGTGAGTAGGTGCAGGTAAGATGAGGATGGGGTTTGAGTGGGTATGAGGGGTGATGTGACAGAGTAGTGTTGGCGGTGCCGAAGGAGATGTGGGGTGGGGGCAGTGTTGTGGCAGACGGAGTGCAGGAGAAAGACTACGTGTTCTCACTGTGGCTGACCTACTGCGGTCATTGGAGCGCCTCCTGCACTGTATGCAGGTGGGCGATATGTTGGTGGTGCAGGTGACCTCCTCTGCCACCTCGAGCCAGGCCTTCTTGGTGGCAGAGGCAGGCCGCTTCCTCCCGCCCGCCGGGTGGAAGAGCTCTGTCCTCCCCCTCCTCCTCACCCCATCTGATGATACCTGGGGTGAGGCATCATTAAACTGGGAGCAGCCTTCCCCCTGGGCTGCTCCATGCTGTAATGTGTTCTATTGGTTGCAGCATCTGTCAGTGGAGGACTGCCCCTTTAACTAGAGAGCCTCCAGCTGACAGATCGTACTGCGCATGCGCAGCCCGCCCGACGCGCAGACCAGCAGCGCGGACCCCGGAGGAGCAGGTAATTGGCTCCAATTAGTGGATTGCCTGCGACGATCGCGCGGGCAACCCACCAATTTCACCGGGCGCGTTGACCACGCTCCCGAAACCCAACCCGCCGGAAACCCGCAGGCCTGGTAAAATCGACCCCTAACTTTCAGAAGAGTTTATCAGCTTATAGCAGAAAGCAGGTTCTTGCAGCCTCAGTTGTTCACAAGGAAAATTAAAATTTTCATACATAATTTATTGCTTTAGCCACTCTGTAAATACGGATACTTGGACTTAACAGCTCTCTTCACTAAACACTGTAATGAGAATGTTACTGCTGGTGATAAAGGTACAGGAACTTCAAGATCAAATCCTTGGACTGGTTTAGTGTGCTAATACAATAAAGCATGTGGACATTGGTAAGACTAGACTGCTACTGAGCAATGTAAAAATGGTCTTCGCAAAGGGGAAGGAAACTGTGGTGGGGGTGGCGGGGGATGAGTTAAACCAGGCTGGGAAGAATGTAAGTGGATGAATTTAGAAAGGGCTATTCAATTTATCAATCCTGTTCTTTCAAACTCGCACAGCTTGCTCTACCACAGCTTTGATCTGAGGTAATCAATTGTTAGCCTAACTAATAAGCTGCATTATTCAACTCTGTCCAGTTCCTCTCCACAAACTTTGTGCCATCAGTGCAGGGCCCAACATGCTTCAATGGAATATTTGATCAGCACTCAATAAAGCTAACCTTATAAATTTCAGTCTTGTTCTTAATTATGTGCTTATTCAGCTGCTTTTGCCGGGCGCCTGTTCTAGATATCTGCTCTGGGGGAAAGGGAAAGTTTCTTCTAATCTTTAGCCTCACTTGAGGCTTCTTAATTTTGTACTTGTGTTCACAGTTCAAGTTAAATAACCTACAAACATCTAAGTTATCGTCTCCTCTCAGTATTTTAAATCTTGTTTTTATCGAATGAGAGCAGTTCATTTCTTTGAGTTTCTCTTTATAATTTAGAGCCTAAGTCCTGGAATATTCCTCCTCTATTCTCTAACCTCTCTCCAGTGCATTAATATTCTTTTGAAGATGGGGTGCCCTAAACTGCATTCAGTGACCTTATTTATAAGTTATACAGAGTTAAAATACCTTGTTTCTTATAATGAAGTACACTTAATTACCTTTGTATTTCATTTTGACTGGATATGTTCAGATTATGGTCAACAATCAGATCCAAATCCTTTTTTTATCACCTTTTCTACCCTTACACATCTTGTATGAGATAGTTGCAGAACGAGTTGCCTACTTATTGCAAGACCTAAAAGAGAGGGAGAAAAAAAAATCACGTTTGTGTGTGTATATGTGTGTGTGTGTGAGCGAGAGAAAGTGGATATTGCTGCTTGGTATATTTAATTCATTCTAGTAGGTGTTCAAAGTCAAGAGCATTATTGCATACCATTTACTTTGAATACAAATATAAATTGCTTCAATTTAGTGACTGCCAAGAAAAAGTGCTGTAAAGTGTAGAACTCGGGTTCACAGTGGTTGTAGATAAAAGATTGCTTCTGAATAATGTATTTCCCCCCTGTTAGTAGGGGCACTAGTACAAAAGGTGAAGACAATGTTCCTGTGTGGGTGTTGACTAAGCTTGTTGGCTCAAATTTAGCATTTCTTAGCAGAGTCAAACTGCTTTCTGAGTAAGTTATTCTAGAGAGAGAATATGGAAGGGTGCTTATCAATGGATTTTTTTAAAAAAGGAAGTTATCTCTGTTCAAAGAATTTCGATCCACTTTAACATCCTTTTATTTTTCTGTCTTTTTGTTTTGGATATTTTTAATGCACTCGTGACGTTATTCATATAGCAAAAATGAAAGAAGGAACTTCTATTTATATAGCACCTCTCACCTCAGGACGTCCCATAGTGCTTTACAGCCAATTAAGTGCTTTTTGAAGTGTAGTCACTGTTGTAATGTAGGAAACGCAGAAGCCAATTTGCGCACAGCAAGGTCCTACAAACAGCAAATAGATAGTGACCAGATAATCTGTTTTAGTGATGTTGGTTGAGGGATAAATATTGGTCTGGACACCGGGGAGAACTCTCATGCTCTTCTTCGAATAGTACCACAGGATCTTTTACGTTCACCTGAGAGGGCAGACGGGGCCTTGGTTTAATGTCTCATCCGAAAGACTGCATTGCACTGAGGTGTCAGCCTAGATTATGTGCTCAAGCTTATGAAGTGGGACTTGAACCCACAACCTTCTGACTCAGATGAGAGTACTACCACTGAACCAAGGCCGACGCCTAAATGGACAAATGACTGAGCCAAACAGAGCGAGAGAGCTAAATTAATACACATGAATAAAGTTGAAACATCCTGAGTTAATGACATTGGCCAGAGTCATCTTACGTACGGTGAAGTTACTGCATTGTTGCATTTTACAGCTGACTGGTTGATTTGGTGTTAATGCTACTATTCGTATAATTACCACCGTAGGATTAAATCTAACTATAATGCAAAATGCATAGGATTAAATCTAACTATGATGCAAAATGCCCAATGGCTAAAACAAGAAGTTAGGTTAGTTGTTGAGGAAACTGGGGGAGACAAAACTGATTAAAGCAACTTAATCTGCAATTTTCTGCATCAAATTAACTCACTTCACATGTTGTTAAACCATAACTGAAGTAGGCTTTTAGTACTGTTAGGTCACACTGACCCAGCAATGTCTCATGTTAGTGGCGTGTTTGCTTTAGTCATTAATACTTTACAGCAGTGGAGAGAACAGAGGAAAGAGGAAAGATTATTCTTTCTGGAAAATGTACTGGCCAGTGCCTGACTACTTAATGTTTCATTTTCACCTTAGCAGAGATGTGTTCATGAATGTATATCATCTGCTAAATGTTAACCTAAAATTAGCTTAATAGTCACCTGCTTACCTGTAACTGTGAAGCTATGAATTTTTACATTGCAAACTGCTTCCAGGCATCACTGGCATCTCGCACTTCACCATATCACAAAGGAGGGAGGGGGTATTGTCAGTCTCCCATCTGACCTTCAGGACCCGGAGAAACTGTTGGGGTCCCAGAGGCAGCCCAAAGACTTCAGCAACAGTTACTTCTCAATTTTTGGGGGGATTACTCCAGTAGCAGCCAGCAGGTCCTGATGCCGCTCAGACCTGCAGCTGCATTCCTGTTTCCTGCCCTGCTATTTGGTGATAGGCCCCCTTTGAGAGCGGTCACCTATCGGAAAAGAGTTTGCAAGTGCATTGAGGGCTTCAGATTTCTAAACTTTATAAAGTTAGAAGAGCCACAGGTAGCCATACAGGTATGCATTTTATGTAATTCCAAGGTGTTCACAGGTTCTAGATGTCTGTAGAATTTCCTCTTTGGGCACCCAACAAGGGCAGCGCACTTGAGGTGATCTGCACCTGTAAGAGGAGAGCTGCCCTGGATTTTTTTTTAAACCCAGGTCAGTTGCATTACCGGTGCTGTTAGCTCACACTGACCCCAGCGATGTATCATGTTAGTGGGGTGTTTGCTTTAGTCATTAATACTCTACAGCAGTAGAGAGAACAGAGGGAAGAGGAAAGATTACTTTTTCTGGAAAATGTACTGGCCCCCAGTATCTGGATGCCTGATGCTGTGGCACCCAATAGTTGGACAAGAAGGAAGGTCAGATGGAAGGCTGAGAACGCCCCCTCCCGCCTCATTTGAATCCTTATGTTAGACCCTCCCCTATTCCAGGCATAGGCTCAGTACCAACCGTCTGAGGCTGCTGAGGAAATCTGGCTTATGAACATCCAAGGAGTAGATGTAATGTTCTCACTTCTAGTTGACCATAGTTTTGCATTAGATCCTGGCTGTGCCCTCTGGCTGTGGAGGAGGAAGAACTTCAGTCTTCTGCACGTGGTGGAGCTGCCCTGATAAAAATCGTAGCATTGATGAAGAGTTTGATTCCAGGGACGCGTTGCTTAGAAACGTGAAACCCAAAAAACTCAAAAGGCTTAAAATTGCCTAAAGTATAACGGAGGAAAACTGCCACAAATCAAAGGCTGCAAAAGCTTGCAGTCAACTAGCAAACTGCAAACGTCAATGGCAAAGAAAACTGGGTGGCTGTAAAACGAGCTGCCAGTTTGCTCCCGCCCATTTTGTGCTACTGCCAAAGATCAATTTCATCCCCACTATGTAATACAACCAAGATAACTATAGACAAACTGCCTTAAAGCTCGCCACGTTCTGTACACAAGTGTGGCTAGTGTATAGTAATAGTTTCGTCAAATACATACAGTGCAATAAAAACCTCACAATGTGTGGTTGACATCTTCTTGGTATTACCGAAGCTAGGTATGGAAAACATGACAGTCCATCGTTTAGCATTGGCTCCTGTCTCCTCCTTCCTCCCCTCCTTTGCTCTACTTAAAGCTTGAGTAACAAGGGCTGCTCCTCAGTCTGCTCTGCATGTTGAGTTAGCTGAGGTGGGTCTGCACTCCATACAGACATTTGGAATTTAATGCAGATCATTCTCCAGCGGGCAGATAACTGTAAACCAATCTCTACAAATCATGGTTTAGTAAGGATGAAAACAGCTTATCAAGTTGTCTGGTTAGCATGTGATGGTTGGAGCTCCACGTAGCACATCTTTGAAAAGCAACCATAGAGACCAGCCTGCCCCTCAGTGAGACATTAGAAAGGTTTGTGTGTTCCATAACACAGTAAATATCTTTGCAATTATCAGCTTCATTTCACAATTTCTGAACATGGGATTTTTTGAAACACAAGCTTAGGTGATTAATTGGGGTGGAAATTGGTTATGGACTCGGACTGACGGAGCGCGCGCCCAAGGCCAGCCCGAAATTAGGCCTCGGGCCTCGTTTCAATAATTTAGGTGAGCTGCTGGCACATGTCGCGCCTTCAGAGGCAGGTCACTCATTTGAAGAAGGTGAATTTTGGGCTGCTGGCCACCCCAGCAGTAGCCCACATGTAAGTTCTGGGGGGGAGGGGGGAGGACAACGAGAGGAGATCTGATCACGGGTCGGCATTGGCCCTCGGGAGTGTTAAGCCCCTCATTAACATATGCAAGGGGCCTAATGCCTGTTTGAGGTGGTCACCAGGGACTCCTGAAAAATCCCCAATTTGAGGTCGGACATATTTTAAGCACCCATAGGGCGTGAGAGACAGCACCATGAAATTGGTGCTTCTTGGCCCTGTGCTGAGCCCAAAAATGGACGCAATGGGGTCCAATTTCTACCCCATTGTGTTTAAATATAGCATTTTTGATGAAAATCTTTTTCTAAACTAATGAGGATTAATTTGGAATTTAATGTAAAAGAATAATGAAGCGAAAGATGGGCATTGATTTAAACAATAATGTTTAGCTGTGAGGAATATCTGATACAACAAATACTGTCCATGGTGATTAAATAGAACATACAAAAAGAGCTCTATGGCAAAAGAAAAAAAATTGCCAAAAACCACTGTCCGACATTTGAATCAAAATAATTTATTAAATCCGATGACAAATAAACATTTTCAGGATCTAAGGAGTAAGTACAAAACCCTGGACTTTAACAACAGTAAACACAAAAGTTAATTTACTGATACAAAACAATAATTAGTGTCTAAACCCCTCGCAGTGCTAACAAATGATTTTGTTTTCCATGAAGGCATTACACGAACTCCCAAAGTTTAATGAGATCACTTCAGTCACTTAAGTAAACGAAATGCATCGGTTTGATTACTGCATGCAGGTCGATCCCAGTAACAAATGAAGAACTGTTTTATTTGGAAGATTACTCAGACATATGTTGTGGCTAAAAGAAGATGAGTCCATACAATACTGTCAAGCTTTCATTTTCACTTTAACTTCTGAATTTACTATTTGTTGGAAGTCCAGGTTTGCTAACTCTCTTCCAATGTTCTGGGCCTACTGAAATAATTAGTAACTTATTCATATGGGATAACAAATCCTTGCCGCACAATCTGTGCTAACATCAGCAGAACATAGAGAAGAATTCTGAGGTAATATGGCAAGTCAGCAGGAAGTAATATAGGTGGGTGGTGAAACAGTAAAGCATTCATCTCTGCCCTCCACCAATGATTCATTGCTTGGTCCCACTGTATGGGAATAGTTCAAACTGCTGATGTGTATAATGGGTTTGCAAGCTGTCTACTTAGGACACTTACTAGTCTTAGTGACAATAAAAATAGCTTATATCTTTTTGCTTTTTGATAATTTACCCAGAGAAAAAGATAAATGTTAAGGCATATAGATCGGACTGTATGGGACATTAACTGTTTGATATTATTGTTACTGATATTGATATTGATATTACAACAAAGACCATCCTGGCACAAGTTTTATTTATCTCAAACAACGTTATATTTTATCCTTTTATACTTTTAAGTAGAATAATGATGCATGTTCATCAGTTTTGATTTTATTGTAAGGCTGAATCACTGATTGTTTCTTGTATAAGTAACCTGTAAAATGATCTTCCATTAAAAACAATTAACCGTAGGACATAATCCTTTTAATTTTTCAAAAATCTAGTTGTCAATTGCCAAACACACCCTCCTTACGTGAGTCACAATTTGCTTGTTTATACTATGATACTGTAATGAAAGGGTTAATTAGACTGTCCTGAAGTCTGCTAATGTTATACGACTATTGATTTCTATTTACATTGTAGTAATAGCAACCTTTAGCCCTTGCCTGTTAAGCAGGGAAGTTTAAGTTAATTTAAAGAATCACTGGGCTATTGAGCCAGCACTGACCTTAAAGCAACGGTCAGTTTAGTCACTACAGTAAACCTATTAAAAGACATGCCGGTGTATACTGATTCATATATTTCAGGGAGCTTTAACAAGTGCAGGAAAAACAGTTAGTTCTGTAGAGGAAAACATCTGAATATTCAAAAACAAAATACTGCAGATGTTGGAAATCTGAAATAAAAACAAAATGCTGGAGAAGCTCAGCAAGTCAGGCAGCATCTGTGGAGAAAGAAACAGAGTTAACATTTCAGGTCGAAGACCTTTAGTCAGTCGGAGTATTCGTCATCCTTTTTAATTGGTGTTTCTGTAGAAACAGGAGTTTGATATGGAATGTACTGAATCAAAGACAGACTTATAATTAAGTTTCATTTTGGTGGAATAGTAATTACATGTAACAAGAGTGAAACTATGGATAAGAAACCAAAGTTGGGGAGTCTACAGAAAAAGAACTTGTTAAAACCAAAGTTATTGATAATGGATAAGTCAATTAAATTCTCCTTATATGGAATTGTATTTTAACTTTTATATAATTATGTAATGCAGAATTGTGTGGGTTGTCAAGTGGAGGGAGTAAGAGAAATGTGTACAAATTGGCTGTTTGTAATGAGTATTCGGTTTCATAAAGGCCTAAGATACTGAGCTCAGAACTGTAACATGTTTGAAGCCCCAACCAACCATCATTAGGTCTGGTTGTAAGTGTGACCTTTTAAGTGCATGTTTAAGTACTAGTGCATATACTGTAGTCTTAATAAATCTGTGATACCTGATATTCAATGTGTAAAAACCATATTGATTTGAGGAGTAAATTATAAATAAGAACCCCATCTCTAACAACATGTGCTTGAGAATCACATTCAGGAGTGGCAAGGACATGTGGTAATTAGGGCAACTAATCATTGTGTGTCCCTGGCTACCAGGTCCTAATGGAAGTGATTGTGCAGCATGTTGCAAAATTCATCATATTAATTGGAATTTTTTACTGCTTGTTTAATGAAGCAATCAAATTCAGTAAGAATGGCAAACAGTTCTACATTGTTTTGAATTTATTAGCTCAATTAGTAAATGATCTTTGAACATCCAGAGTTATAATTGAGATGAAGTTGACTTTAAAAGTACTGCAAATTGCAATTAGAAAAAAAAAAGTTTTAGGTGTCTGGAATGCGTGGATCGATAGAAGGGGATTACTTGATCTGCCTTAATGAGGAGAGGGCAACTGGATACTGATACCATATACTGATCCTCCCGACAAGAAATGTGGTATTGAGCAAGTGATCTTACAATTGGGAATAGTGGGCAGAGCAGGTTACGCTAGCAATCATGCCAATAGGAAAGACAAGGGCAGTCTTGAAAAGTAGCTTGAAAAGATTGTTGCAGGGAATGCCAAGTAAGAGTGGCTTACTGTGACATGTAGGAATGTTAAATGCATATAGTTGGTACTTCTTGATATAGCTTAATCTATAAAAGTGTCACATGTGGAACAAAAAGCAAGGAGTTATATTGGATAACTTTTGCAAACTGCCAAGTAGCCAGTTACAGAGTGACATGAGCAGAGGCTCTCTTGCTTGTGCAGTGGTGCATGGCATTAGAGAGAAAATAACTAAAAACCGAGTAATAATATTGCCATGGTTGCCAATTTACACATCTACAAACCTTAGAGTACAGGACATGCAGCCAATGTTCATTTTAATCAAGGTACTTCAGAAGGAAGTCTGCTGTGTTTTTTTTTCCTCTGCTGACATTTTAATGTCTATGTGACTTACCACAGATAATCTAAATCAAATGTGAAATGCTTCTCGTGGAAAGTAATAGCCAACCTCAGTTTAGGAATTTTAGTAGTATTCCTCTCTATCTTTGAATTTATATTGCATTCATTTAGGGAATTAATAAATCCAAGTTCTTAATTCAGTACCAGTTCTTTACCAGAACAATTGCCAATGTGACACTTATTAACATCTGCTATATCAGGCGGGTGACAGTAGGGGTTCAACAATCTGCCTCAGTGCCCGAGTTAAGCAGCGTTCCTGCTACTGATTGCCATCCTCTGATGGGGGAATCAAGAACGAGGAGACACAATCTTAAAATTAGAGCTAGGCCATTTAGGAGGGAAATCAGGAAGCACTTTTACACACAAAGCGTAGTAGCAATCTGGAATTCTCTCCCCAAAAGCCTGTGGATGCTGGGACAATTGGCGCTTTCAAGACTGAGATCAATAGATTTTTGTTAGGTATGGGTATCAAGGGATATGGAGCTACAGTGGGTAAATAGAGTTGAGGTACAGATCAGCCATGATCTAATTGAATGGCAGAGCAGGATCGAGGGGCTGAATGGCCTTTGTTCCTATTCAGCAGCCCGTGGAAGTGTACATCTGGATGTTGAGAAAGGACAGGATCATGCTTGGATGTGATGCTCCCGTGGAGAATAGCCTGCTGATATTCCCTGACACACCCTTGACCTCTCTGTCCTTGCAAACTACTGCCTCATCTCCAACCTTCCTTTCCTCTCCAAAGTCAAGAAATTCAGATCCTGCTCAAGGGATAAGCAATTTATTCTTTTATAGGTACTCATGCCCGTCAGCTATATATTTGATTGTACATCCTTCTTCCAAGGAGAGTAATTGTAGTACCTCAATTGCTCCCTAGACTCGGATCAGCTAAAGCTCGATTGAATCTGGGACCTTTCAGCCTGTATTGCTCAGTATTACACTGTGCAGTGCCTTTACCAACTAAGCTATCAGGGGAGCTTATGATGTCTTTCTATATCCTTTTATGCATGAAATAAAATTGAATTCAATGCATAATAAACTTTTATTGAAATGACACATAAATAACAGATTAAAGAACTGGGACAATTGTATCATCACAGCTAATGAACTGGAGCTGGAGACTGCAGTAACTCAGAGCCATGGATACAACACCTCCTGACCAAAGTGCTGTGATGCATGTCTAGAGATACCTAACTTAATTAATGCAACAGGCTCACTGCTTGCCTGCATGATGACTGAGATAGAGACCCACGCTTGTCATGAACTTGAAACTAACTAGTTAGGCTGGGAATTTCTTCGGCGCTTACGGAGTTTCTGCTGCAGACCTGGCGATGGAACGGGAGCAGCTCCAAGGACACGATGGGCCGAAGGGCCTCTATCCGTGCTGTATAACTCTATGACATTCTCGCCTCTCTAGGTGGAGGGTAAAAGCCTGCTCTCTAAGTGTGGGACTGAAAAGATGTGAGCACACTCTTCGATCACTAAGCCAGAGAGAGAATGTTAATCACTCAGTTGAGAACAAAGCCTTGACGGGAACACCATTTCTCATGTGAAACAAAATGATTCCACTAAAATACAAGTTCCCATTGCTCTAGGAGGTGACAGGTGTGGAACTAATAAAGCTGCATTAACTGAGTACTAGAGGTTTAAGTAAAAGCAAAAGCAGGACGAGAATATGATTGAGGTTGCGTATAACCAGTTAACCAGTTAATTGTGCTGTTAAAGACATGTTTCTGTGTGTATTCACCAGAGACACAATTAGAAATCTAAAATAAATCTGTGATTTTAATATTTTCTGACATTTCATGCAGACTTTGTATTCTAGTTTGGGAAACAAAGAACTTGCATTTATATAGCACCTTTTACGACCTCGGGATATCCCCAAAGTGCTTTACAGCCAATGAAGTACTTTTTAAGTGTAGTCACTGTTGCAATGTAGGAAACACAGCAGCCAATATGCGCACATCAAGATCCCACAAAGAGCAATCTGATTAATGTTTTTTAGTGATGTTGGTTGAGGGATAAACATTGGCCAGGACATTGGGGAGAACTTCCCTGCTCTTCTTCGAAATAGTGCCATGGGGTCCTTTATGTCCACCTGAGAGGGCAGGTGGAGCCTCGGTTTATCGTCTCATCCGAAAGCCGGCAGCTCCGACATTGCAGCACTCCCTCAGTAATACACTGGAGTGTCAGCCTGGATTTTGTGTTCAGGTCTCTGGAGTGGGAGTTGAATGCACAACTTTCTAACTCAGAGGTGAGACCACTGAGCCACGGCTGGCAGAAAGGGTACCACCATTTCGTTTGGTTGCTCTTAGATTCCAGGATGTAAATGGTATAACAGGCTTTGTTAAACTGTTCACTCAGTAAAGGTTCCCTGAATGGAGATTAAAAAAAAAACCCTAAAAATAGAAATGGTGAAAAAATGTATTAAAATACTTTTCTTGACATGCTGAATTTCTCTTTGATTTACCTGTAAATGACTAATAACGCTTCTGTAATGTTTAATTGCAGGATGGATGACATTCAGTTGTGTAAAGACATAATGGATCTAAAGCAGGAGCTCCAGAAATTAGTGTCAATTCCAGGTAATTCCATCCTTTAAGCCTCCAATATTATGTCCTTCAGCACTCTGTTTTCCATTATGCCTGTTTTTAGTTTTCCTTTAACCACACTATAATCATAAAGAATTGATAGCTTGGGGATAGTGAGTCGAGTTCTGCCGTAACAAATTTCCCTGCAACTCCTGGGCTCCCATGTGTCTTCTGAGCTGTTGACAGGTAGATGTATTAGTCTGGTCACTTGTACTCAAGCTGCACTATATGATTATAAAATGTCGTAGTGTTTTCAGATCTAGTTGCAGTAGCATTTCACAGTAGCCTAAGGTAACACTTTTAACATCATTGGAGGAAAATTTCAGCCGAGGAAAGTTGTATGAATATTATCTGTCCCCCTGGAATACGACATCTGTGTCCAGTGAGATACAAAGTGAGGCAACGAATGAAGTGATAGGGCAGCGACATGTGAGGTGATAGCACCAATGTTGCAGCATACACCCAGAGGAATTAACTCCTGATGTTTTGAAGAAAGTGGAAGACGTTTAATTTTGTTTTTATTTTAAAGCGACGACTTACAAATGCTTATGTTTACATTTAACTAAATGCCTAATTTCACTTGCATATCTCACACTGTCGGTGCCAAAATGTATAAAAATGTCATAGTGCAGTTATATAATAGCATCAATAATTTACTCTGTCTCAGTCACTGCTGTTTACATTTTGAATTCTGGAATGTTTGAGTGGGATGGATTTATGGGCAAAATCTTTGTCTTTTCATGTGTTTGAAGGAGAAATTCAACCCTGTCCAAAGCAAAGCCCATTACGTACTGATGTACAAGTTGCACCATTGGATAAGTCATCCTTATTATTATGGTTGTTTTATTTTTTTAAAAGTACCAGCATTTATATTCATTTTATAGAATTGCTGCCTATTTCTTTTGTGGTCTTTGGGAATAAATCGTGTTTATTGCCCGCTCTGTAGTTTGTAGCAGTGTTTGTATAAGAACATAAGAAATAGGAGCAGGAGCAGGCCATACGGCCCCTTGAGCCTGCTCTGTCATTCAATAAGATCATGGCTGATCTTTGACTACAACTCCACTTTCTCGCCTGATCCCCATACCCCTTGATTCCCCTAGAGTCCAAATCTATCTCATCCTTGAATACGCTCAATGACTCGGCATCCACAGTCCTCTGGGGTAGAGAATTCCAAAGATTCACAAACCTTTGAGTGAAGAAATTCCTCCTCATCTTAGTCTTAAATGGCCGACCACTTATCCTGAGACTATGCCCCCTTGTTCTAGACTCTCCAGCCAGGGTGAACAACCTCTCAGCATCTACCCTGTCAAGCCCCCTTAGAATCTTATATGTTTCAATGAGATCACCTCTCATTCTTCTAAACTGCAGACAGTATAGGCCCATTCTACTCAATCTCTCATCGTAGGACAACCTTCTTATCTCAGGAATCAATCTAGTGAACCTCTGTTGCACCGCGTGTAAGGCAGGTATATTCTTCCTTAGATAAGGAGACCAAAACTGTGCACAGTACTCCAGGTGTGGTCTCACCAAAGCCCGGTACAGTTGTAGCAGGACTTCCTTACTCTTGTACTCCAACCCTTGTGCAATAAAGGCCAGCATACCATTTGCCTTCCTATTTGCGTGCTGTACCTGCATGCTAACTTTCTGTGTTTCATGGACAAGGACACCCTAATCTCTCTGAACACCAACATTTAATGGTTTCTCACCATTTAAAAAATATTATCCTTCCTACCAAAGTGAATATCCTCACATTTCCCCACATTATACCTCATCTGCCACCTTCTTGCCCACTCAGTTAACCTGTCTATATCCCTTTGCAGACTCTTGGGGCCCGATGTTACCAGGGCTGCGGGTTCTCGGCGGGGGGGCTATCGGGCGCGTGGGTAACGCACCCGGCGAAATCAGTCAGCCACCCGCGCGATCGTAGCCCAATTGGATCCACTTACCTGGTCCTCCGGGTTCCCCACTGCTGATCTGCGCGTCGGGCAGGCTGCGCATGCGCAGTAAGATCTGTCAGCTGGAGGAGCTCTATTTAAAGGGGCAGTCCTCCACTGACAGATGCTGCAACAAATAGAAAAAATTACAGCATGGAGTAGCCCAGGGGGAAGGCTGCTCCCAGTTTAATGATGCCTCACTCCAGGTATCAATACACGGGGTGAGGAGGAGGGGGAGGACAGAGATCTTCCCCCCGGCGGGCGGGAGGAAACGGCCTGTCTCTGCCACCAGGAAGGCCTGGCTCGAGGTGGCAGAGGAGGTCACCTGCACCACCAACATATCGCCCACCTGCATACAATGCAGGAGGCGCTCCAATGACCTCAGTAGGTCAGCCAAAGTGAGTACACTTACTCTTTCCCCTACACTCCGTCTGCCACATCACCGCCCCCACCCCACATCTCCTTCTGCACTGCCAACACTACTCTGTCACATCACCCCTCATACCCACTCAAACCTCATCCTCATCTTACCTGCACCTACTCACCTCGCCAGTACTCATCCTGCCACTACCACTCAACCCAATCCTCATACAATCTCATGGCTCTATCTCATACTCACCCTCTCGTGAATCTCTTTCACGGTCAGCCTCACTCAACCTGCCACTACCTGTGCTGCAGCCACAGGGCATGCATCACATATGTGCAGTAGGCAGCGTAAGGCAAACGTGTCGTGAGCATGAAGGGGATGCACAAGGGTGTTTGAGGGTTTGTCATGGTTGTTACTTGTATTGAATTTCTGACCAACTCACATTACATATTATATTGGCACCACTACTGCCACGTCTTTGCGAATCTTGTCTGGTTTGTGCAATAATGCCCTTTCCTGAGGATCACTATGAGGACCCACAACTGATGCCACCCATTGTGTCACTGCAGAGTGGGTGTAGGTGTATTTGCAGGGCTCTTTTGTGCAGACGGCTGAGAGACATCGGCGATGTCCCCGGTTGCACCCTGGAGGGATGTGGAGGAGAAGTTGTTGAGGGCAGTGGTGACTTTGACAGCGACAGGTAAGAAGATGGTGCTCGGGCCAGCCAGGAGCAGCTTGGCATGAAGGAGGCTGCAGATGTCCACGACTACATGTCGAGTGACTCTGAGCCTCCGTGTGCACTGCTGCTCAGAGAGGTCCAGGAAGCTGAGCCTCGGTCTGTGGACCCTGTGGCGAGGGTGGTGCCCTCTGCGACGCATCTCTCTCTGCGGTAGCCCTCCCTCCTGCTGTACAGGTGGATGTGTCACAGCACTCTGTTGTGGAGCTCCACGTGTCAGAGGTGGACGGCGTGGATGGCGAGGCTGGTGATGCTGTTCGCCCTCCAAGGAGGTCATGACTGCAGCTACGGCGGCCCCCATCCGCAAGATGTACATCTGAGGGGGTCCGCAAGGTAGGTACATGTGTCTGGACCCCGGGGTAAGTGTGCAAGTTGGTGACTTTGATTGTCAGGAGGAGGGTGGTGGAGGCCAAACTTTGTCCCAAGTGACAGAGTGTCCTCCTGCAATGAGTGAGGGTCAGTGGGGAACCCGGAGGTGGGCGGGTTGGAGTCGGGCTCCCGACCCACTCCGGGATTCTCCGATTTTCGGAGCCCCCCGCCAGGAACGCACCCGATAGCGGGTGCTAAAATCATGCCCCTGGTGTCCTCTTCACAGCTTACTTTCCCACCTAACTTTGTATCGTCAGCAAACTTGGAGACATTACACTCAGTCCTTTCATCTAATATAGATAATTAAAAAGATTGTAAATAGCTGCGGCCCAAGCACGATCCTTGCGGCACCCCACTAGTGACAGTCTGCCAACTTGAAAATGTCCCGATTAACCCTACTCTCTTTTCTGTCCGTTAACCAATCCTCTATTCATGCTAAAATATTACCCCCAACCCCCTGAGCCCTTATCTTGCGTGACAACCTTTTATGTGGCACTTATCGACTGCCTTTTGGAAATCCAAATATACTACATCCACTGGTTCCCCTTTATCTACCCTTCTAGTTACAACCTCAAAAAACTCTAATAAACTTGTCAAACACTATTTCATTTTCATAAAACCGTGTTGACTATGCCTAATCATATTATGGTTTTCTAAGTGCTTTGTTACCACTTTCTTAATAATGGATTCCAGCATTTTTCTGATGGCCGATGTCAGGCTAACTGGCCTGTAGTTCCCTGTTTTTTTTCTCTCACTCCTAGAATACATTTACTACCTTCAATTCCATTGGGACCGCTCTAGAATCTAGGGAATTTTGGAAGATCACAACCAATGCATCCACTATCCCTGCAGCCACCTCTTTTAGAACCCTAGGATGTAGGCCATCAGTTCCGGGGGATTTATCAGCTTTTAGTTCCATTAGTTTCTCTAGTACTTTTTCTGTACTGATATTAATTACTTTTAAGTTCCTCACTCTCATTAGCCCCATAGTTCCCCACTATTTTTGGTATGCTTTTTGTGCCTCTACTGTGAAGACAGATACAAAATATTTGTTTAATGACTCTGCCTTTTCCTTATTCCCCATTATAATTTCTCCTGACTCAGCCTCTAAAGGACCAACGTTTACTTTTGCTACTCTTCCTTTTTACATACTTGTAGAAGCTCTTACAATCTGTTTTTATATTTCTTGCTAGTTTACTTTCATATTCTATTTTCTCCTTTTTTATCAATTTTTTGGTCATCCTTTGCTGGTTTCTGTAACTCTCCCAATCCTCATGCTTACTACTATTCTTGGCAAGATTATAAGCCTCTTCTTTTAATCTAATACTATCCTTAACTTCTTTAGTTAGCCACGGATGGATCACTTTTTCCATGGAGTTTTTATTTCTCAATGGAATGTATATTCGTTGAGAATTTTGAAATATTTCTTTAAATGTTTGCCACTGCTTATCTACCGTCATACCTTTTTAATTTAATTTCCCAATCTACCTTAGCCAACTCACCCCCTCATACCTATGTAATTGGCTTTATTTAAGTTTGAGATTCTAGTTTCGGACTTAAGTATGTCACTCTCAAACTCAATGTGAAATTGTATCATATTATGATCACTCTTCCCCAGAGGATCCTTTACTATGAGATTTCTAATTAACCCTGTCGCATTACACAATACAAGATCTAAAATAGCCTGCTGTCTGGTTGGTTCCATGACAATTGTTTTGGAAACTGTCTCGAATGCATTCCATGAACTTGTCCTCCAGACTGCCTTTGCCAATTTGATTTGTTTAGTCCATATGAAGATTGAAGTCCCCTACGATTATTGCATTAGCTTTGTTACAAGCTCCTATTATTTCTTGATTAATACTCTGTCCAACGGTATAGCTACTATTAGGGGGCCTATAAACTACTCCCACCAGTGTTTTCTGTCCTTTGTTATTTCTTATCTCCACCCATACTGATTCTACTTCTTGATCTTCCGAGCCAAGATCCTTTCTCACTACTGTCTTTATGCCATCCTTGTTGTGAGCTATGTAGAAACAAAAGGCCTGATTTTAACTCGGGGCAGTAATCGGGGCTGCGGGGGCCGAAGCAGGCGGCGATCCGTCCAGCCCCACAGAATGTAAAACCCGGGAGATTTTAACTTCCGGGCCTGGGCGAGAGTCGAAAATCTTGGGGGGTGGTTAGGCCGTTGCTGTGGACTCATGGAAACGGGCCCTGGCAAGGTAAGTGAGGTGGGGGAGAATTGGTATGTTTCACAATCGTGGGGGGAAAGCCCGGGGCAGGGGAGGCTCTAGGTATTCTTGTGGGCCAGGAGGAGCACTCCTGATCCTCCTCACCTGCACGGAACCTATAAAAAGTAAAATAAAAGCCTCTTATGGCCAGGGTGCTGCTTGCTGCAAATTTTTGCTGGTGGGTGCGAGACTGTGCGGGCCTTAGTGGGGCCCGCAGTTAAAATGGCGTGCGCATCCTGATGACATCGTCGGGATTCGACTTCACCATTTAAATTAAGCCCCAGCTCCTTTAGGGTGGGCGGCCTTCCCATGTCTGGGTTCAGGCAAGTTAAGACCGGGAGGGGGGTGGGAACGCATCGTGAACCCTCCCTCCATCTTAACCCATTATCCATCCCATTCCTGCCAGGTTAGGGGGTGGGGATGTTAAAATCAGGCCTATAATTTCCAGTATTCCATTCTGTGCTACTGTGTGCTTAGTGTGAGTTGTGGCGTTTTTATTCAATGGGCAGCACCATTTATCTGATCAGATAATACCCATTTTCTGTACCCTTACCTTAGACTCCATCCACCTCCTCGACCACTGTCTCCTGCTAAACCAGGCTGTTCGCAACCGTAGCGTCCTATTCGACCCTTCCAACCCTTACAATATTTTACCTCTATTTTATATGTGTTCGCCAATTTTCTCAAATTCTGTAACATTTACTATCTTAATAAAATACACTGACACCTTGATTATCTGCCATAACTGAGGATACCCCAGGCAGATAATTGAAAGTTGTCAAATTATTGTACACTGCTGATTGCTCTGCCTCTTCCCAGCGTTCAGCTCTGTTACTCCTGCCAACAAGACTGACTGATGCTGCAGTCATCAGTCAGCTGATCTTCTGGTGCACAAGTTTCCCCACACACCCACCCACGACTCCAGCAGGCAGACCAGAGACAGCAACTGAAACTCTTTCCACAACATCCCCACCACAGTGATGATCTTAATGGAAATGCCGACTTTAATATCAATCCTCACCATCGCGGGAGCATATTTAAACAGGCAGTTCTGTATTGATTTGAAAGTCAACAGCCTTGCCGAGATCAGCAAGTTGAGATCATTGGAGGTGAGGGTGTTTTCCCTACGGCGTTCACTTCAGCTATAGGCTATGTTGGTACTGTAGTAGGTCCGACAGCTGGAGTGGCAGGGAACTGTACGCGGGGAAGCAGTTGATTAATAAGCTGTGTAGAATCAGTTGACCTTGCTGGCAGAAAGCCTGTGCACTAAAATAAAAAGTGATGGCCCCAACTCCCACCGGTCTTCCATTATCCATGAAAATTCTTCTGGATAATAAAGATTGCGGATAATGGGGCAAGGATAATTAAAGTCCCATTAGAAGTCAGTAAATGATTTCAGGCATGGCTTTGCTAACTGCATCTCAAACAGTGATTATAAAATAATTGACATTCAGATACCCAGAGAGACACACACGAACCAGAGACCAGGAACAGGCAGACACTGGGGAACGTGAGAGGAGGCAGATCTATAATAAGGTGTATATACTTGAACACTAGAACTAGAGGCTGTTGGAGCAGTAGGTAGTCATGATGTGGTGGGAATATCAGAAAACGGCTATATCCAGAGAATGGAAATTAATATAATGTTCAGGGAAAGAGAGAAATTAGAAAGGACAGTGCACGAAAAAAGTTGATCCTGTGGGAGGTGGAAAGTTACAACATTCACTACTTCGGCCAGTCATTCACTAAAGCTATAAAATCCAAGCTTGCACTCGGGCTATGCTATAGACCACCAGGTCAGCATGAAAAAATAAGACAATTTGCTCTATGAAGAGATCGGAAAGGTGTGTGAGAATAGGGAAGTTATTTTGATAGGAGTCTTCAACTTAATATAACCTGGGAAAACCCATGTTGGTTAGAATCAGCGTTGGTAGATGTAGCGTATGACTGTGCACTAATGTGTCCAGGAAGCCATGATCGGCATTGCTCATCTTGATCTGGAATTCATTAATGATCCAGAAAATGTGCAGGAAATGGAAATCATAGCAACCCTGGGGGACAGCAACCACGAAATGATAATCTTTAACTTGATCTGGGAGTCAAAATACTCAAGAACAGGAGCCAGGTACATCAACTTTAAAAAGGCTAAATTCAATGAAATGAGTGAACAACTAAAGCAAATAAACTGGGAGAGGTAGTTCAACAACACTTCAGTGAATAAGAATAAGAGCTAGGAGCAGGAGTAGGCCGTGCAGCCCCTCGAGCCTGCTCCGCCATTCAATAAGATCATGGCTCATCTTAGACCTCAACTCCACTTTCCTGCCCAATCCCCATATCCCTTGATTCCCCTAGAGTCCAAAAATCTATCGATCTCAGTCTTGAATGTGCTCAATGACTCAGCATCCGCAGCCCTCTGGGGTAGTGAATTCCAAAGATACACGACCCTCTGAGTGAAGAAATTCCTTTTCATCCCAAACTTAAATCACCCACCCCTTATCCTGAGACTATGCCCCCTAGTTCTAGACTCTCCAGCCAGGGGAAACAGCTTCTCTGCATCTATCCTGTCAAGCCCTCTAAGAATTTTATATGTTTCAATGAGATCTCCTCTCATTCTTCTAAACTCCAGAGACTATAGTACCATCCTACTCAATCTCTGCTCATAGGACAACCCTCTCATCCTAGGAATCAATCTCGTGAACCTTTATTCCACCGCCTCTAAGACAAGTATGGGTAAGGAGACCAAAACTGTACACAGTACTCCAGGTGTGGTCTCACCAAAGCCCTGTACAATTGTAGCAGGACTTCCTTACTATTATACTCCAACCCCATTGCAATAAAGGACAACATACCATTTGCCTTCCTAATTGCTTGCTGTACCTGCAAGTTAACTTTCTGTGTTTCGTGGACAAGGACACCCAAATCTCTCTGAACACCAACATTTAATAGTTTCTCAGCATTTAAAAAATATTCTGTTTTTCTATTCTTCCTACCAAATAACCTCACATTTCCCCACATTATACTCCACCTGCCACCTTCTTGCTCACTCACTTAACCTGTCGATATCCCTTTGCAGACTCTTTGTGTCCTCCTCACAACTTACTTTCCCACCTAGCTTTGTATCATCAGCAAACTTGGATACCTTACACTCGGACCCTTCATCTAAGTCATTAATATAGATTGTAAATAGCTGCGGCCCAAGCACGATTCTTGCGGCACCCCACTAGTTACAGCCTGCCAACCTGAAAATGACCCGTTTATTCCTACTCTCTGTTTTCTGTTGGTTAACCAATCCTCTATCTATGCTAATATATTACCCCCAACCCCATGAGCCCTTATCTTGTGGAAGGTGAATGGAATACCTTTAAAGTTAAAATGCTGAGCATGCAGGATAAATACATTCCCAAAACCAACAAACTCAAGCTAAGCATATATGACCCTAAATGGATTAACAAACAGCTTAAAAGTGAGATAAAGACAAAAAGTGGCCTGCACAAATCCTGCAGGGAGAAAGGGGGAAGAGGCTCACATTGAGTGATCAACACATGCAATAAACTTCCAAATACAGTAGTGGAGGCAGAAACCTTAGAATTATTTAAGAAACAATAGGATGTTACAGTGGACGGATGTAAGAATCTCTCTGGACGGATTAATTAAGATGGGCCAAATGGCCTTCCTTATCCGTAATTATATTGTGACCATGTGATCTAAGGACCAATCAGTGGTAATAAAAACAGAAAATGCTGCAAACGCTCAGAAGGTCAGGCATCATCTGTGGAGGGAGAAAAACAGTTAACGTTTCAGGTTGATGATCGTTCATCAGAATCAGTGGTGATGTGGTCTGTTTATGTGTTATATCAGCAGTAATATTAGGGGATTATAATAGGTTTTGACAGTAGAATTATGCTTTAAGTAGTTACCTTCAGGATGGCTGTCACTTTGGGACCTAGAAAAGGATAGGTAATTTCCAAATGTGATATTTGCTCTTGAGGAAAGGGGTCTTGTTGTATAAGAAACTCATTATGTATTTGTGGTGCTGCAATAATTCATAAAAAATGAATAAATTAGTGTACTGGAGAATGTAATTCGGGAAATCTATATATAACAAAATGGCCCTGCAGGTTTCCAGAGGTCTATTAAAAGTTTCCACTACAGGGATTCAAATACTGTAATCAGTGTTCAGTCATGGAAACATTGTGCTGTTTATATAAAGAATAACTTCATGTCTAAAAAAAGGAACAAAAATAAATTGGTAGCACATCAGTGATATCGCAGTAAAAGTAGCAGGCCTTTCAACAAGTTCAAATAAAAACATTTTAGGAGCCGTGTGCTTTATTTATTCAATTTTTGTTATTATTGTCAAATGAGATTATATTCTGTCTTTGTTCTCTAGTGAGTACTTAAAAAAATATGTTTGAAGTACATTTTTTAATAGCTGGTCTAGTGCACTATTAACCTAGTTATTCCCTTTCCATTCAGCTGAGTGGATATGACAGGTGTAATAATGAGCCATAAATGCCGACCTAGAAGTCTAGCAAAAACTAACTCACACGTTCCAAAAAAGCTAACGCAGCCCCCAAAAAGCTGACACTTCAAGAATAACCCTGATTATAAACCTATGATGTTAAAACAAATAGTTCCACGGGCTTCGTAACTTAAACTTAAACCCAATAGGGACGATTCCCTGATTAGGTGCTGTCAGTGAGGAGCAACACTCACAAGGAGCGCTGGTCTGGAAATTGCAGGATTGCAACCCTTGGTTTTCCACCCATTAATTTGAACGGACAGAAACGAGAGCCTGCAGGCACGGGGTTTTCTGCTCAGTGGTCCGTGTGAGTGCTGCTCCTCGCCAGGAGTGCCAGATTAGGGAATCACCCCTAATAATTCTTCACTTGTATTGGAGGGAAAAAAAACGTATGTGTGTGTGAAAGCCTGAAGGGGGACATCCAAATGTTGAAGGTACAAAGATCATGGTGCATTTTCAGGGGGTCCAGGACATGTTCCGCCAGAATACTTTGAATTTTTACATTAAAAGTGCTTCCTCCTGGTTAATGTTAAGCACTTTTAAACTTCACACTTGTTAGATTTATAATTTTTTTTCTTTTTAAAAAAAAAGGAAGAACAAGGTGACATTTGGATTTGCAACAGACCAACCAGACTATCCGTTCCCCAAAAGTTACAACAGTCACTTTCCCACATCCAATCCCTCACAACAGTTCACAGAGACACTATCCCATGTGACTGCCCACCGTTTCAGAGACTTTCTTCCTCCAAACCTCCCTAGTTCATACTAGCACATGGCATGTGTCACAGGAAATATGCTTGAAAGTCAGCTGTCTTTGGGACTTCAGCTTGTAATCTTGAAGAACACAGATCAAATGTTGAAACTCCTCTACTACCAGGTCACCTGTTTGCAAATAATGTATCAAGTTGCTCTATCTTTCTGCAACAATTATCCAATGGTATGTATTCGTAATTAAATGCTGGTTTTGTCTTTTATGTCCATCTTTCTGATAGTTCAGTGAGTTTATTCCTTTTCCTTTGTGGTCTAATGGTGTTTATATGTGTGATTCCTTGATGTGCTTTACTTTCCCGGATTACATTCTTCAGTACATTACTTTATTCATTTTTCATGAATTATTGCAGCACCACAAATACATAATGTGTTTCTTATACAACAAGACCCCTTTCCTCAACTTTCCTCTCATTGGGCTCAATTTTACAAGGGCGACGGGATGGCAGCGCGGAGGTCAATGGACGCGCGCCAAACCCAACTAATAAAAGCTTACCTTTCCCCAAGCGATCGCGACTTAATTGGTGGTCATTAACGTTGTTTCCGGGTTTGCCGTCGGAAAGCTGCGCAGTGGGCGGACTGCGCACCCAAACGACAGGCTATCAGCTGGAGCGTCTGGATTTAAAGGGCCATCGCTCCAATGGATTTTGCTGGAGCAAAGAGCAAGAAGACCCAATGGAGCAGCACACGGGGCAAGGCTGCTTCAAGATTCAGCGATGCCTCACTTCAGCTGCTATTGGCCGGGGTCAGGAGGAGGAGGGAACTATTTTACCCGGCCGGAGGTGCTTGCCTCTGCCACCAAGAAGGCCTGGTTCGAGGTGGCAGAGGAGGTTACCAGCAGCAGCAACATCTCCCGCACCTGGATGCAGTGCAGGAAGCGTTTCAATGACCTAACTAGGTCAGCAAAAGTGAGTACACTTACTGATTCTCCTGCATTCCGTGTTCCACATCACCGCTCCCCCCCGCCCCACCCCCAAACTCATTCTGCACTCCCAAGACTATTCCATCACATCACTCCTCACACCCGCTTAAGGCAAATCCTCAACTTACCTGCACTTCCTCACCTCCCCATTTGTGACCCCACTACTACCACTCACCCCAATCCTGATCCAGTGTGATGTCTCTGTCTCATACGTCATGTCTGATGCACCTCTTTCATGGTCAGTCTCACCCAAAGCAATGCATTCATTGGTTGGCTACATCGCCATTACTCACTCACACGTCTGTACTTTCTCCCCTTGTAGGAGAAGAGAGCGCAAAAAGCACGCGAGAGGATTGGAGGGGGGACCTCCACAAATAGTGGTCCTCACAGACACTGAGGAGGAGACCCCGAATATCAGCCGCACCATCGAGTGCCTGTCCGTCGGGGATGCCAAGACTGGCACCCCACAAACGTCTGGTGACACAACTTTAACATTCATCACACACAACATGATTTGATGTTAATAATGCTTGGCATGTTGAACACCTCGGTATGCTGATCGTAACATGACACATCTGTGATGATGCTTAATATTGCCTTCTGTTCTCCTACAGGCCCTTCAAGGACCTGCCAGCCTCTGAGGGCGCACCGTCACATCTTAGTGAGCCATCCGGCTGCGCAGAGACTCACACCTCGGTGGGTCCTAGTAGTCAGTTAGTTGGGTTGGCACCCGGTGGGTCACCACACACAAGTGAGCACGAGCAGACACTTGTAGCAGGGGAGTCTGGAGAGTCAGCGTAGGTGGACGCACTCCTCTCCAGGCTCTGCTCAGGCTGGACGCAGATGCTGAACCCCCGGGGCCCATTCTTTAAAAGGAGACTGATCGAGGGACAGCAGCACATTTGGGAGGTACTGGAACAGGTGCCACGCGCACTCTCCACAATAGCGCAGAGGATGGAGGAGTCCAACTCCTGCCTTAGTGGAATGGTGGCACAGGTACGGGAGGGAATCTCTTAGATAGTGTCACAGGGACGTGAGCAACTATCTGAGATAGTGTCGCAGGTAAGTGCTGGAATGTCTGTGATGGAGAGAAGGCTTTTTTTTATTTGTTCATGGGATATGGGCGTCGCTGGTGAGGCCAGCATTTATTGCCCCATCCCTAATTGCCCTTGAGAAGGTGGTGGTGAGCCGCTTTCTTGAACCGCTGCAGTCCGTGTGGTGAAGGTTCTCCCACAGTGCTGTTAGGTAGGGAGTTCCAGGATTTTGACCCAGCGACGATGAAGGAACGACAATATATTTCCAAGTTGGGATGGTGTGTGACTTGGAGGGGAACGTGCAGGTGGTGTTGTTCCCATGTGCCTGCTGCCCTTGTCCTTCTAGGTGGTAGAGGTCGTGGGCTTGGGAGGTGCTGTCGAAGAAGCTTTGGTGAGTTGCTGCAGTGCATCCTGTAGATGGTACACACTGCAGCCACGGTGCGCCGGTGGTGAAGGGAGTGAACGTTTAGGGTGGTGGATGGGGTGCCAATCAAGCGGGTTGCTTTGTCCTGGATGGTGTCGAACTTCTTGAGTGTTGTTGGAGCTGCACTCATCCAGGCAAGTGGAGAGTTTTCCATCACACTCCTGGCTTGTGCCTTGTAGATGGTGGAAAGACTTTGGGGAGTCAGGAGGTGAGTCGCTTGCCACCGAATACCCAGCCTCTGACCTGCTCTTGCCTCTATTGAGCTTCAAGCATGGTTCACAAATGAGTTCATTCAGGCCCTGACAATGGCCGTTCGGACACAGAATGAAGAACATTCTGCCGCCTTAAACAGGCAGACATAAACTTTACAACTGGGCTTTGAAGGCGTCATACGTGTCCTCCAAACTGTTCACTTCTACCACCTTGCTGGAGATGTGGGCCTGGTCCAGGAGAGGGATGATGGTGAAAGGGGACATGGAAGTGGGGATGCCACTCAATGCTTACCCGTTGCCCCCTTCTCAACCAGTAACTGCAATGCTGCCTCCTCTCCAGGTGGCTGAGTCTGCCCCTGCACAGGTGCAGGTGGAGCAGTCTTTGGAGGGGCCCTCATGGGCTTCAAAATCCAGAGGGCATAGGCCAAAAGCATCTAAGCAGTCCAGCCATGGACATCAGCAACCTGCCACTACCCCTGCTGCAGCCACAGGGGATGCACCACATAGAAGCGCCAGGAAGAGAAAGGCTAAGGATTTGTGATCATGAAGGGTATGCACAAGGGTGTCTGACAGACTGTCATGTTTTTCATTTTTATTTGGTTTATGTTAAAGTCACATTAAATGTTATTCTCACCACTACTGCCACGTCTCGCCCATTCTTGACTGGCTTTTGTGATAACACCCTTTCATGTGCTTCACCATGAACGGCGACACTTGATGCCACCAAATGGGTCACTTTACAGTGAGTGCATGTGTAGTTGCAGGACTGTTTTGTGCGGGGGGGACGTGGCGCTGGTGTTGGCGCCGGTCTTTCCAGGTGGTGTGAGGACTGGACGCTTCTCACTTTCTGATCTTACGAGAACCGTTCACATATGAGTGACTCCCTGGCCTCACGAGCAGCCAGGTGAGCCGCTGCTGTGTCGATGGGTCCGTCCTTCTCCTCCTCCTGCTCCTGCTCCTCCTCAATGTGGATGGTGGATGAGAGGACGTGGCCTCCTCAACCGGTACCCCTCTCTGTTACGCCATGTTGTGCAGGACACAACACACTACTGTAATGCGACCCACTCTCACTGGTGCGTATTGAAGTGCTCCCCCAGAACGATTGAGGCACTGAAATCGTATCTTGAGCAGCCCTATCACATGTTCAATTGTAGACCTGGTGGCGATGTGGCTGTTGTTGTATCGACGCTGTTGCTCGCTGATGGGGTTCCTCAGAGATATCATGAGCCACGTGTGTAGGGGGTATCCCTTGTCCCCGAGGAGCCAGCCCTTAAGGGTGTTCGGTGCGTGGAAGAAGCCCGGGATGTTGGATTCCTTCAGAATGAACGAATTGTGGCAGCTGACCGGGAATCTGGCGCACCCATGAAGAAATCTTTTGCAGTGTTCACAAAGGAGCTGAGCTGAGCGTTGATGGAGTGATACCCCTCGTGTGGAGGTGCTCAGATTGCTATATGCGTGTAATCGATTGCACCCTGTACATGTGGGAAGCCAGCCACGGAGTGGAATCCCACTGCCCTCTCCGTCTGGCTGAGGTCGTCCATGGGGAAGTTGACGTATTGTGAGGCTCTGCGAAACAAGCCATCGGTGACCTGCCTTATGCACTTGTGTGCAGACGACTGGGAGACCTGGGTGATGTCACCGTTGGCACCCTGGAATGATGCAGAGGCAAAGAAGTTGAGGGCAGTGATGATCTTATCTGTGACGGGTAGTGAGATGCCGTCAGGCCCAGCCGGGAGCAGCTTGGCATGAAGGAGGCTGCAGATGTCTGCGATCACCTGGCGACTCACTCTCAGCCTCCGTATGCACTGCTCCTCAGAGAGGTTCAGGAAGCTGAGCCTCTGCCTGTAGATCCTCTGACGAGGGTAGTGCCTCCTGTGACGTCGCTCCCTCTGTTGTTCCCCTCTGTGCTCTTGTGCAGGTCCCTGTGGCGCAGCACTGTGTTGTAGAGCTCCAAGTGGCAGAAGTGCACGTCATGCCTGGCGAGGATGGTGATGTTCCTCGTCCTCGGATGTAGTGGTGAATCCAGCCATCGCGCCCTCCATTCTGATGGTGTCAATTTGAGGGGGTCCGAAAAGTAGGTGAATACATGTAAAGATAACAATTCTGAGTGTGAACCAAGAATTTTCAGTCTAAACACAAAGATCTCCCAGCCAAAAGTTTGTCTGAGAGATCTGAGTTCCCTGCTGCAATAACTCACCTTTTATCCCCATCTGTCAAACAGGCATTTAAATGTCCAAATGGCTGCCGGCTGAAACACGACTCCTTCACCGTGGCGTGTTTCACATAACACGGGAAACACGTTGAGGCGGTGTTGAAATCGCTTGCCTTCAATCTAAATTACATTTATTCATTTTTAACGACTTGAACTAGTTGATTTAGTGGTTTAAATATCGTCCCGCCGGATTTAATTGCCGGTGGGACTTCCTGGTTCGGGAATGGCCTGCGTGTTCTTCAGCGTGTTGGAGCAGGGATTTCTGCCTGCTCCAAAAACCCGATTTTCTTTGCCCTCCAATGCATTCGGACTTTTCTTTTAAAATTGAGCCCATTGTAACTATATTTATTGTCACTAATGCTTTGGACATCGCCAGCTACAGGCTTCCTGTTCAACTGGAATTAGCCTCTGGAACAGTCAACAATACATAAATAAATACTAGCAATCACCTAAGGGTAACTTCTAGCAAATAGTTCTACATTTTAAACAGCAAGATAATGAAAGCAGAGAAAGTATAGGCATTTAGTAATAATTAGCTTGACATAAAACTGGACTGTATTAAGTTATATTGACATTGATGTTATTGAAATGCTGAGGTGCCAAGTTACATACAGCTCTAGGCATAATTCAGTCTACATCTATCACATATATCAAAGATGCCCTGGTTTTCAGCTTGCTGTTTGTTCAGTACATTTGTATTCATTACCTGATGTAGGAAGCCTGCCATCTGATCGTGTCAGACTCTGCTGTGAAGGTGGAAGATCGAAGCGGTTTGTGTTTATATGAGGCAAAGGAGCAAAATGGTTTTACTAAACCTTTTAGTTACTGGAATAAATCAAGTGTCATATATTTCATATGTGTTACAGAGGCTCAATTTTATGAAAAGCTGTTTGCTTAATTTTTTTTTTGAGGCAGGAGGAGGGAAATGAGTCAGAAGAGTTGTTCATTATTTGCATTGCAATGGCATATTGCACGACTTGCATAATGATGATGAGTTTTGATTCAGTTACATCAATGCGTCAAGTGCTTGTAAACAAATGAACCAAGGTTTGCCAAACACATTTCCATGAGGACGAAGGCCCTTTAAGCCTTACACTTTCCTCTCACTAAAGAAAATCTCAGACATCTTACAGTCTGGTACTTGTTCTGTGGACGTACTCTAGATGTTGATGGATTTGACTCCAGTTGGTAGGTGGCATTCTATCCAGCTCATAATTCAATGACAGGTTTCATCAACCATGTGAGCTGGCTTTTTTTTTTGGAGGCGTAAGAGGTGTTTATGGTAACTCTATGTGGGCTAAACCATTCCAAGCCCTACATTACAACAGTGACTTCAAAAGTACTTAATGGTTGTAAGCACTTTGGGACACCCTCAGGTGGTGAAAGGCACTATATAAATGCAAGTTAGTTCATTCGTTCTTTCTTTTTTTTTGTTTTTCCTTGTATTGCTGTCTGGGGCTCACACCTTCACACTGAGAAAAATCAGTGACTGCTTCCTAATGTCAGGCATCAGTGTTTCTCAGCATCTGCCTGGTTAGAGACATTTGCTATGATACTGTGGAGGTGAAATTGGTCTCAGCTGGTAGCGCAAAATGGGCGCTAGCGAATCGGCCGTCCATTTCTACACTCTGTCCGATTTTCTTTTCTGTCGAAGTCAATGTGAAAGAAAATCGGGCTGGATGTAAAATTGGTTCCCGATTTGCTATCGCTCATTTTGCGTTAAAGCTGATGCTGTAATTCACTTTCTTCTGTTTAGGTGGATAACTCAATTAGTGAGTCTGCAACTCATCATATGCAGTTTTCAATGAATACAGGAACAACACATATTGCCATTAACCCTTAAATGTGACCGGGGGTAATTTTAACCCTGCCCGCTGAGCAGAGGCTGGGCAGGTGGACACTTAAGGCCCAGGTTACTCACCCGCCGCAAAGCCTCCAGGATCCCACTGTTCAGGACTTTAACCTGCTCCACTAAGCAGACAGCAAGGATATCCATCCAAAGCCGGCAGGGCTCTTCTTTAAATTTGGGGGTCGCACAACTGCAATTTTAACTGAGGCCTGAGCAGGGAAACCGTCACTGCTTTCCCACCAGGTAAAAGCCAGTCAGGACCCGTCAGGGAGAGAAAGAGGCAGAAAAAGGTACGTTATTTTTCTTTTGAGGGGCCAGGAGGAGCAGGAGTGCTCTTCCGGGCCCCACGAGGAAAGCTTAGGCTTCCCCTGCCCCTTCCCCCCTCTCTCTCACTACCTCAACGTGAGACCGCCCTGGAAGCCGATCCCGCCACCTACCTTGTGTCGGCAGGTGGCCTCCACTTCCCGCCTTTTCCGAGTGGGAAGTCGGCCGACAGGATTTAAATGAGGCCTGGGAGTTTAAATAGCCCGGGTTTCTGGAGCGGCAGCTGAGTTTCCAACTCGCACTACTCAAAGCCCACCCGGAGTTAAAATCGGGGACTTTTGCCCCGATATCAGCGGGGAGGGGAGGGGATGGGGGGGAGCCTGGAAATGGATTGACAGGCTGCCAGGCAAGAAAGCCAGCGATAGAAGGCTGCAGCCAGGGACCGTTGGGGACGTTCCCAGGAATCCGGGAAACATCGCGGTTTGGTGGTGGTGGTGGTGGTGGGGGGGGGGGAAATCGGACCGTCAATCGGGGTGAGGGAGAAGGGAAACATCGCTGGTGGGGGGGGGGGGGGGGGTGCTGGTGGTGCCCGTCCGATCGCGGCGGAAGATTTGCTTGAGGGGCCAGGGTAAAGCACTCCTGCTCCTCCTGGCCCACAAGCAGTGCTCTAAAAAGCACGTACTTGGTGGATCCGGCTGCTCCCGCCTCCCTTTTAGCTGCCGCGTTTCCTGAGCTCCGAGAAACCCTGCCAGCCCGCAGTAAATTTAAATGGCTGAAAAAATATCAGGAATGGAGCCTCGTTTATATATTATAATGACGGACCCACCTCTCCAGAGCAGGTTACTCGGACGCCCCCAAACCCGTCGTGGTTAAAATGGATGCAGGCGTGTTCGCAGCTGGTTGGAGTCAGGTTTTGCATGTTTGCCGATTTAACCCCCCCCCAACCATCCTTTAAGTCTGTGACGTACCAGTTGTGTGGGCAGTAAAATTAGCAATCGTGGCCATAGAAGAAAGTGAATTACTGGATCAGCTTTAGAGCAGTCAATTTTAGATTCATATTCATTCCCTCGCAGTAAATTGAAGTCAGTGTTAAAGTACAGTGTTAAAATGGTCTTATCTTCACTTTGCAATCAATATTCTTTACAGAAAAGGAAAAATACAAAGACGACAAGCAAAAAGAGGATGTACTGATCCACAAAATCCAAAAATTAGTGGAGGAAAGGGACTTTCTGGTGGAAGATGCAGAGGTGGAGAGATTAAGGTAAAATGTTGGATGTTGATAGAGTCCCTCGTTTATTTGTTAATTTTTTTCTATCCGTTTGCTTTCATCTCCTCCTGTGGGGGACATCGATTCTAAACTAGTAAAGGAGAAAAATGAGGTTCCATTCTACTCAACAACGTTGTTGATAACTTCACTCATTTAACAGTTCAAGAGCATTGGGTAGTGGGGTCTGTGACTACCTTCAATCTCATGCCACTGGCCACTTTTTGTTGCTAAGTTTGGATGGAGTATCAGCACCAATTGATGTGAAAAGACAAGCACTTCATTACAATACGAAGCATGTTATTCATGTGTAGACAGTTCAAGCCTTTGCTGCACACCATGCTGTATCATAGAATCATAGAAAGGTTACAGCATGGAAGGAGGCCATTCGGCCCATTGAGTCCCCGCTGGCTCTATGCATATCACAATGGGAGTTTTATGTTTTTAATTTGTATTAATCAAATGTGTACGTTTTAGTAGACATTCCCCAGACCTCCATTTATTGATTGGACACCATGAAAACCATTTTCAATAGTGTTAATTCCTGTGGCTCTCCACTCTTTACTGAATACAATGCCAGTAGCTTGGGAGAATACTGGTCATATGGGTAATTGATGAGTTGTTACTTTGAATTGTTTTGAGTCACCTTTCTTTAAAATTGAGAAAACTAGTTGAACGGCTAAACTCCATGTTGTAGATTGTAACGTTTTTGGATTGTTACCCTAGATATGATACCTGGGCTCAGCGTCACAGACCGCTCCTGTAAGTGAGCCCTCACTCCCTGCGACCTGGAATGTGCTTAAACAATGTCTAGATAAATGTAGCAATCCCAGGGGTCAAACAGAGAACCCTTGTCACTGTACTCAGGCTGACTGGATATTTCATGTGACGCCACATGGTTTCCTCATCTTCAGTCGGCACAACAATTAACGCTATCAGATAATGGCTTGGGTTATAAACCACTAGACAGATTTATTGACTTTTTATTGAAAATGTAAATATAAACAGTAGATTTATAGATATGCTTGGAATATCAAAAATAACTAGGTGCTTTTCCTACACTAACCTTCACTGTAAACTTGATTTGAAGCACGGCCCCTGACTAAACTTACATGGTAGCTCATTGCTGTGGAATCTCTGGCCTGCCTTTGCCTACTGTGTGTTCAGAATGACTGCTGACTGGGAGGAAGTCAGTTCCAAATCTGTCCTTCAAAAAATGTACCTCTCAAACTCAGCCAGAGCAGCAAATCAAACGTAGCTTAAAACAACAATAACAACTTGCATTTATACAGCATCTTTAACGTAGTGAAACATCCAAAGGAACAAAATTTGATACAAAGAATGCATATGTTTGAACTGAGTGGCTTGACACATATCTAGGACCACATTAACCTACCCCAAAACACTTGGAATGACCTGTGAAGCAATGCAGCAATGCAGCAATCACATATTAAGGCTCTTCTGAACTACATCTTTGCCCTGTCCTGATGCACATTTATCAGCCAGACTGGGTTATTGCTGTAAGTGAATCTACTTTTAACCTTGCGTGTACTGTGACTGGAAAGAAAAAAGCCAGTAAAATATTACATCATAGACAGAAACAAAGGCCTAGAAATTTGTGAACTGCGCCTGAACGAGTAGGCCCAAAGCGCACCCGATATTGGGCCCCAGGCCTCAGCGCCCCAGGCAGCTTGCCAGCGAAATGGCTTTGAATTTCAGGCTGCGAGTAGATCGTTAAAGCATAAGCGATCGGGAGTGGGTGGGGGGGGGCAACCGGGAAAAGAAGGTGATCGAGAGGGGGGCAACCGAGAGAGCGTCAATCAGGTGATTGGAATGGGGGTGGGGAATCGGGATGGGTGGTGATCAGGGCATTGGGACAGGGGGTGGGGGGGTGGGCGATCGGGACATTGGGACGGGGGTGGGGGGATGGGCGATCGGGACATTGGGATGGGGATTGAAGTGGCGATCGGGAGAGGGTCAAGGCAGAAATCGGGAGCGGGGTCGAGCAGCAGCCAGTAGCGGCCTGCGGTTTTAATGGATCGGGAAGTGCACCTCTGGCTTATAATGAGCGCGCGCTTCTTGCCTGCCATATTGGCAGCTCAGATGCTTGTTTAGTGCCCGATAGACGGGCTTGGCACCATCGAATTTCTAGGCCATAGGATCTGATAAATCAAATATTGGTGGGTAAGCAAAGCATAGACGATAAAAGCCTCTTAGATAATGAAGAAGAACGGAAGACTGAGGAAAGCAAGGAGATCCATAGTTTTGCACTCCTCCAAGAAGGAATTATGATGTGAGAGGATGCAATGATTCTCGATATGAATATAGTTAAGATATAGGAGCAGGAAGAGTATCTAGGACAGTGTATTTGGAATTTATGAAGAATAAAACGAGAAAGTTCGGGAAAAGGGATATTGATAAAACTTAAAAAAGCAAATAATATACTTTGCTATGTATTAAAGGATAGGGGGGCAAGCTACTACTACTGTGGTGCTGAAATATGCAGAGTGCTGAACTCAGTGTCCATTATTATCGCAACGTGTGTGACATTTTAGAGGGCCGCAGCCTTCCAAAAATGAGTGGAGAACTGGGAGAATGTTTACTATTTCCAAGCAATGTACGACAACTGTTAAACTGAAGTATAAAATTTAAACAAGGCTGCTTATTTCTAAATTAATCTTTTAATTAAGATCTACCAGATTATAGAAATGGTATATGTGGTACTCTTCTAAGATCAGGGTTAAAACACATGTTTGGGTTGATGTTTTGTCCTGCATTGAAACCATGCAGTACCTGACTGAGAATGCTGATACAGGGTGCAAATAATAAAACTTGTTACATTTACTCGCACTGACATTCCACATTTTAATGAGCACAGAAATTCACCATAAAGGCAAACAAAAAAGCATATTCTTATAATGTATATTTTGTGAGAGTGGTAAAAATGACTTGCTTTTTGCAGGGAAAGAGAAGAGGACAAGGAAATGAATGAATTTCTCCAATCTAAGTTAAAACCACTAAAAAATGTAACTAAAGCACCCACAGGTAAGTCATGGCAAGTACTGTACTAGTTCTGAAAATAGATTAACATTTTGATTGTGAGAACTTTAGAAAACATGGAAGGAAAAGAACTCATTTAGCCTATCAGGCTTGCTCCTGATACAGACCGTCTTGGACCCCAACTGAACCATTTCATCTCCTGAGGGAAAGTTCTACAGAAATACTCCCTGATCCTCAAAAGTAATCAAGCAAAACTCTAGAATATTCATCCATCCTCAACATTTCAACCGTGGCCTGCTGACCTCCAAATACAACATCTTTCACCTCCTGGCCCAACAGCACAAGAACCACCATCTCCTATTAGACTATCTGAGCCTGTAACCTCTAACCCTATAACTTTCAATTCCATTGACAACCATATATTTATCTGACTCATTATTGAAGGAGTTGATCAGGGAGTTTTACAGGGAATCTGTTGCATGCACCTACCAATCTGTAGGGAGAAAAGTCTGGATACTGAACCTGGAATTGAAATAATCAAAATGTTAATAAGCAGAGTTTTGGAAGAATTTAAGTTGGCAGCTTGAAAATATCAGCATTCGATCTGTTTCAGTTTTTTTAAAGGTATTAGTCCTCCAGGTTACCAGCTAAAAAACTTATTTGCAATTGCAGAAATTTGGGAATCTTACAGACTTGATTTTTGTCACTCTACAAATTAGCAGCTTCACTGAAAATACCAAAATGTGAAAGAGATATATATATAAAAAATCACTGTTGCAGTAATGGGTGTTCTTTTGGGGTTGAGTGTAAGGAGTCTTCTTGGGGTTGAATAGATGGAGTTTTACTCTGCATTTGGTCTGTGATATACTGACGATGACCATGGAGTGTTTGAGGTGGTCATCAGTTGACTGAAGTATTCCATACTGCAGTACTGACATCCCTGAACTTCATGAAAAGAAAAATTCAACAAAAAATATAAATATAATGAATGTAACTGTCACTTGTAGTACTGTTTGTGTGTGTTGGGTAGTTTAATAAGATACGTAATAGTGGCTGTAAATCCTTGGTAAACAAGTGTTGATTATCACTTGCACGCACTTATCATACTTATTGCTCCTTCACGCGCCATTGTGCATTGATGATGTGGGGCACAACATTGTCATCTATCATAATGGCTACAGGCGACAAAAGGTCAGACCCAAAATTAAATAAAATGCCCTCTGAAGCTCACTGTATTATTAAAATAATGGATACCGTGGAGTTATTTCAAGGCTGTAATCTCATTGTGGGTTTCAGTTCAAGTTTATTGTGATTAATAAATCATCTGAAACCTGAGATGAGATAACTGCCTTCTAATCACTCCCAGCTATCCATTATTCTCTATAATAGATGTAAGATACAGAGTTATTCAAAATCAAAGTCTAAATAAAGGTTTGTAGTAGTATGAGTCAAAGACATCATATAATATGGTTGAGTTGTCATGAAACTGGGATGATCAATCCATTCCCATCTTTCTTGTTTGTACAGTTACCAATTCTTGGTGCTCCTCATCCCTATTTTAATGATAGACATTGAATAATTTTTACATAATGCAATGTACACCATCCAAATGCCCTGTTACACCCCACCTGATTTTTTCCATTGACATCAATGGCTGGGGTGTAAATCTAGTGGCGGATTTGCTATCACCTGTTTTTTGCCTGGCGATAAAAGTTAAAATGACCCCAAATTGTATGTTACATGTCAAAATGTGCTGGACAGTTATATAGTCATCACTGCAATATAATGTAAGATTGACAATCATAAATAATATTTATGTTTAAAGACAATATAAGGGGAAAAGCAGCATCATCTTAAAATCAGATCCAATTCAACTGAAGTGATTTATTCCAAATAGAAACTGATCTGATAAGGTAGGACTTGCCTTATGAGAAGTAGACTGACTGAGTACCATAAGAAGTGAGTGATACAATACGAGGAGTGATTCAATTCAAAATTCAGACTTCTGTAAGTAAATTACATACTGAATTGAGTAAGTTACACCAAACACATGAGAATATTATTTAGGGGTAGTTTGTTCTTATATTTTGCTTGCAAGAAACACTAGTACAGGAAGGTGTGTAAATTATGGCAGTTGTGGCTATGTTATTTCAGAAAGGAAACAGATGCGAGATGATTTTACCCAAGAGCATACTTTACAATTATGGACCCTGGCAATTGATTTTCCTTAAGCGGTTAGTCTCATGGCACTTATTCACTGTTGGAGTGAGTTTCAGTTTATATTAATAGGAGTCTTTCGCTATTCAAATGGAAGAAAATTAACTTGAAATTATCTAAGGTAGATCACATGAAGTTCTATGTACAGACATAAAAGTTGCAAGGGACATTATGGAACTCACATTCCACAGCCTTGCTATAGTGTGGGCAATGGCGCCCAGTATCTGACATGGATTTAAGGTGATGTCAACAGTTTCCCAAAAGTGTTACAAAAACAGCAATTAAGGTAATTATTGGGTGTGTAGATCCAAGTGAATGCCACTTGCTCACTCCTCTATCTCACACGAGCCCTTCTCTCTCCAGAAATACATCTTTCCTCTTGTAAATGTCTGTTCCATAGATTTACCACTCGCTCACTGAAATAATGTTTCCGCAGATTAGTTTTGAATTTACCCCACTTCACATGAAGGCTGTGTCCTCTGGCTCTATTGTTCTGAACAAGCTGAAACAGCTTATCATGGTCTACATTATCTAGCCCCCTTTAGAATGCTAAAAACAGCTGTCATAATCACCCCTCAATCGTCTCTTTTCCAGTGTGAACATGCCTAATTTATGTAATCGCTCCTCATCCAATGCCTCCATCCCCTCAATCATTCTGGTTGCCCTCTTATGTATCTTGTCAATAGCTGCAATATCCTTTTTGTACTGTGGTGACCAGAACTGTACACAGTATTCTAATTGCAATCACACCAATGATTTATTAAGTGGCAGGATTACCTCAATATTTCAGCTCAATAATGACCGTTTAATACATCCCAACATCTGATTTGTTTTACTCACTGCCACTGAGCATTATTACGATAGCTTCAATTTATTGTCAATCAGGAGCCCCAGATGTCTTTCATTTTCCATATACATTATTTTGTTTTTATTTAAGTAATAGTCCTTTCCTAGATTATTTGTCTCCATGTGAAGCCCTTTGCATTTCTCTACATTGAATTTCATCTGTCACCTGTCTGCCCAATCCCCAAGTATATTTAAATCTTCCTGTAGCTTATCCTGTTCAGCTTTGCAGTCTACCATCTTCATTAGCTTTGTATCACGTGCAAATTTAGCCAGTGTGCTTGTGACTCCTAGCTCCAGATCATTTATGTAGATATTAAACAAAGGAGGTCCAAAAAAAGACCACTGTGGGACCCCACTGGTAACATGCTCCCAGGCTGATGACAATCCATGTACTACCACACTCTGGGTTCAGTTGGTCAACCCAATTTGTATCCATTGTAAAATATTTCCCCTGATCCCAGCTTTTTAAATTTTCAGTACCAGCCTTGCCAGAGGAAGCTTGGAAGTCCCGTTCAACCAGGCAGGAGTGCCTTTAAGCTTCGTACCTTTGCTTTGCACGAGTACACACTAGCCCATTGCATTCAGAATCACCTCCTTGAAGGAACTCCATAGTTCCTCCTCTCCCCTTGCCATATTCAAACCTGCCAGGCCCATTCTGACAAGACTTCTCAAGTGCATAAAGTTGATCCTCTTAAATTTTGGCAATTTTGTTTGGGTTCTTATAACCTCTCCAATCCTTGTAATATCAAATATCATAACATTATAATCACGAGTAATTAAAACCTCACCCACTTGTGTGTTGGAGATTTGATCATCCCTACTATGCATAATCAAATCCAAGATGTTTTCTCCCCTTGTTGGCTCTTTTACAAACTGATACATAAAACAGTCTTCCATTCTAGAAATCCCTTTCCTGTTTTACCAGTAGAGACATTATTGCCCCATTTAATTTCTGGTAAGGTAAAATCTCCAACTACTATAGCTGGTCCCTTACTCTTCACCTTCTTTATCTCATCCCACAGTTCCAGATCAAGGCTGTCACCCTGGCTTGGGGATCTATAGCATGCCTCCAATAATAGTTTATCTCTGTTACCAACTATTAATTCTACCCAAAATGATTCTGTGTCTACCTGTCTTTTTTTTAATATCCTCTCTGTTTGTGATTGTTGGCAGGAAGCTGTTAGAAGAGTTTAGGGATCAGAAGGAATTCATCTGCTGGTTAGGGGCTGCAGTTCTATTTTACTAGCTGTTATAGGCCAACAGCCACTGATGCTACAGATCTAGGCTAGCACCAGGGGTATGCTACTGTCTGAGGCTGGAGATGTGGGAAATCCTGACATAAGGAGTCCCCGGCCACGTCGCCACTCCCTCCTGCATCATTGGCCTTATTTGGGGTCGGCCGAGGCTCCAGCCCACTAGACCAGACAGAAACTCCCAACATAATTTGTGGCCCTTCTGCAGCACTCCCATCAGAGTTATTGTGAAAATATGGCAGAAGGATCATGGATTTTGGCCCTCTGATTTTTATACACAATAAATGATTGTGTACTTGAAATAAAATCCCACTGATTTATTTTCATCATTTTAATGTTGCAGAGGCTCCAATAGAGAAGTCAACGGTTACTGAACCTCCTCCAAACAAACCATCAGTTACCAAAGCTGGAATGGCATTAATAAAGGATTGCTGTGGAATTACACAGTGCAGCATTATGTAGTTTTCACCATTCAAGTCTGACTCTTGCCTATAATGAATATTTGTGAAAGAGAACCGTACCCAAGATGGATGAGGAATATCTGAATGGCAACCATGCTCAAACAGACTATGACCTACCATATTCAGAGTCATGATAAAACACTTGGTTTTGAAGTGAGTCTGCCCTTTGTGCATGGATCACAAACTCCGCATGCTGAAAAGGAAAATGCATCACATATTTCTGCTGGTAGAATGAGAAGTTTTTATACCTGGCATGTGTGATAACAAAGTAGTTTTATGAAATTGTTCCAGAGGTAATGATAGAATACAACATACCACTTTTAAAATTTCCTACCTACATTGAGGATTTTACAGGGTTTTTCATGGAACAGCTCTCCCAGGGTTGTGTAATATGACACTCCAGACTCTGCAAGGCTTTTCAGCTAGGGGCTCACAGTTACAACTCTTCGCTACTGTACAAGAGCACATCCACCTACGCAAAGGCCAGTAACAAACTTTACAAATTTAAAAAACTCAGCGACTTTAACAGAAGGTGGAGTCAAGTTCTGTCCAGTAGAAAAAATGTGCAGAGACTTAGTAGAGATTAATGTATGATTGTTATGTATCATAGTTTAAAATATGTTCTAATTCGTGTTACAGTCAAGTGTTTCCTTATTGATGAATAGGATAAAGTTACTAATGTACCATAAAAGTAAATTAAAGTTTGTCAGTAATCATGTGGAGCAGGGTTGTTGGTAGAATCTGGGAAGTTAAGTTCAGAGACCAAAAAAGATATCTTAAAAAGCTCAATGGGGTGAAATCCAACTTTGGTGGGGCCTTAAAATGGGCAGTAGTGGATCAGTGCCCATTATACACCGTGCTAAAGTCGAATTTCACCCCTCCCCTCCTCCCCCCTCCCCTCCTCCCCCCTCCCCTCCCCCTCCCTCTCCCCTCCCCTCCCCCTCCCTCTCCCCTCCCCTCTCCCCTTCCCATGTCCCTTAAAGCATATAGAAATATTTTAAAGTGTTCATATTTCTTAACTTTGTTTCTCATTCTTTATATTGTTCCATTCCTTCTCTTGCCTGTCGCACACCACCTTCTACTCCCTCAGCACAGAAGCTGTCGGAAGTTACTTTCAGGGCAGCAAAACGTCAAGTGGCTCTAGCCCAGCTATACAGACTGTCGGAAGATGGTGTAAGGTGCTGGTGGTTTAATGAAAGATGATGAATGAAGGGCTATAGCTGGTGCTGAAATTAATCCCTGAAGGAGTTTAAAGCACAGTTGCATGCATCTATAGAACTTGAAAAGGAAAGTAAACTTTGTCTCTCTCCTGACTCATAGTAGCCTCATATTTAAGATCTTACTCACTAATCTAATATTTTCTCTTATTTAATGTTGAATCTTTTAACCATTTGGCAGTTCTATTTAATTAAATGTATAATTATTGAAATGTTGCTAATTAAATAGTTGTGTGATTAGGTCTTGAACACAATAAAATGATTTGCTTGGGAATAAGCGTTTCTTTACTGTAGAGTGGGAAGTGCAGCATTCACTTCAGTTATACAGTATGTGGCAGCATACACAGCTCTGCTTAGCAGTTTGGAGAAAGAAGAACCAACTTGACACTAAAAGACTTAGAAACTGAGTGCTTTTATTGAGTAACTACTGAGCAACCAGGAATGTTCCATTATTCAGTCACACAAATTTGTACATTCACGAAACTTAGTTGAGAGTTCTGATAAATCACCAAGATTGAGATATTCTGGAACTAAAGGAAATAATTAACTGGTTTTCTGGAACAGCTGTTAATATTCTCCATCCAGCTGCAACAAAACAAAACTGCTACAATTTAGTGGTCGATGGCTGCAATGTGTTGTGCTTGCCTTCCTCCTTCTGCTTACTCCAGTTTTTCCTCGTCAGATGATGACTCTTCCTGTTGTTCTGCCTCCTCCAACTGCAATCCACTCTGTATTGCCAGGTTGAGCAACATGCAATAACATGCACGACGCATAACATGCACACTACAGTGATGCAACAGACTTTGTGTGGGTCATATCGTAGTGAGGCTCAAGTCTTAACCAGGCACTTGAACCTTTGCTTCAATAGCCCAATTGTGTGCTCAATAATATTCCTGGCATAGCGGAGGGGAGTTATTAGCCATGTGTGCAGGCTTCACAACGAGCCATCCTCTTACTTTCCTGGAAGGGTTGAAGCCCCACCCAGTTAAAATTACGTCGGGGTCCTCATAACATAGCACCCTCGTTTGCATGTATCCAATGGGTTCCTCAGCCACCTAAATGTCGTCAGTAGTTTAAAAAATAGGGGCCAGCACGATTACAGCAGAAACAGAGCAGTGAGTCGAATTGATCAATTTTAATGGCCCCTGCACCTCATTACTGCCAGGTGGGTTAAATCGATCGCATACAGTTTGACCCAGTGTCCATTTTTTATTTGTAATTTCTTTTCTATTCCTCAGATTGTCCCCTGCACTTCACTCTTGATCCAGCTGCAGTGACTCACTATCTTATTTTACTGCCTCTCTCAGAAGTGTCTTTGCTCTACACCACCTCTGCTCAGAAGGAAAAATATGCATCTTATGTTCACATTTTTGTATTATTACGAGTTATCACTCAGGTGGAAAATCTCTTTTTACAATGAAAGTCTGTTGCAGTGGAACTGACAGTGCTGCATTGCACTATAGAGAGGAGCAAAGACATCAATAATGTAAATTTGCAATGTACTGTCAGGGCAATGCAAATAAATTTTAAAAAGAAAAACACCAACAATTATATTGTGATGAGGCGAATAGATGCTCTTTATCCCCCCCACTCAATTTTTTCCCTTTTTCTGGAGGCGTTGACTTGTGCGGGATACAGCTTCTTTGGCCAAATGACCTGTTTGGATGTGAAATAAAAGCAGAATACTGCAGATGCTGGATTTCAGGTCCATAACCTTTCATCAGTTCTGGTCTTTGACCTGAAACGTTAACTCTTGTTTCTCTCTCCACAGACGCTGCCTATTTCCAGCACTTTCTACTTTGATTTTCAGATGTGAGCTTAGATTGTAGATGACAGGCTAATTTAGCTAGGGGTGCCTGGGTAGTCATCTCACTTGATTTTTTCCCCTCTGTAGCACAGAAGCCTGGGGCTATCAATAGCACCCATACTGCTGCATTGGTCAGGAGAAACAAACTCAGCACTGAGCCTGGTCTGTATCACTCAGTATGTGCATTTACATGTTGAGCCATCAGGGTGCTCGGACACTTCAGTTTCAACTTAACAGTTTTAAACTTCAATGGGCCATGTACGTGACCCAGTGTATGCGAGAGTGGCACAGCTACAAGTGCAGATACAAGTCTAAAATTAAAAGGCTATTAGAATCAGTGTTTTTAAATTTGATAAGATTTTACTGTAACTGGAAAAATTAGTACAGTATAATGTGCCCATGAGCAAGTTATGACTTCTGAGATTTAGCATCAAAACAAGGAAAGTACATCATATCGTATTAATAATGCCAGGAATTCATCAGTGAATATCTCAAAGAAACCAACATTCTAAGCACCTTCATTGATGAAGTGTGGTCATTCTCAAAACAAAAATTGAGCTTTAATAAAATTATTTGCTTCCTGTCTTAATGCCCCCCCCCCCCCCCCCCCAACTCCATTTTATGCAATATTCTGTGGCCAAAGAGCAGACAGTGAGCCTGTTGATAGGCCTTTACCCCACTATAACTGGGCAATAGATGCTTGAGTGGTCCAGATTGATTCATCTGCTATTGCCTGCTTGCCTCTCTGCAAAGTGCCTATCCTTCAGTCATTGTCTCCCTGAGAATCTGATCAAAATCAGCAACTCAGTGACTAGGGAAACACAGAAACAAACCCACAACCTACTGCATATATCAACAGAGTACCACAGATTATGTGAATACATTATTTTTATAAGCTATAAGCCATCAATATATTATTAGCACTTTGACAAACTTGGATACCAGTTAAATATTTTAACTGATAAAAAGGGCTTTTGAGATTTTAATTTCAAAATCTTGTCAATCAAATGGAATAAATTCACCACAGTTGTGTTAAATGTTGTAGTTAATTATGGGTCAATGTCATAAAATTATACATTTTAAATTCTAGAGAAAAATTATATTCAGACCATCTGAAATGACAGCTCCATTACTGCTATTCACTGATCGTGGGATTTTTTGATTGAATTTTTTATTTTATGAATACACAGCACTAAATTGATATTAAAATTGTCCATTAGGACTACACTGTTGCAATATTACAGCATTTAACGTCAGCCTCGGCTCAGTGGTAGCACACTCAGCTCTGAGTCAGGTGGTCAGGGAGGTCAGATGGCCCACTCGAGACTTGAACACATAATCTAGGCTGGCACTTCTGTGCAGTATTGAGGGAGTGCTGCACTGTCAGAGGTGCCATCATTCAGATGAGACATTAAACTGGGATCCCACTTGAAAAGAGAGCAGGGGTGTTCTCCCAGTGTCCTGGCCAAAATTTATCCCTCAACCATCACAAAAAAACCCCAGAAGATTTGGACATTTATTTCATTGCTGTTCATGGGACCTTGCTGTGTGTAATTTGGCTGCTATATTTCCTACATTACAACAGCGACTACACTTCAAAAGTACTTCATTGGCCTTAAAGCACTTTGGGATGTCCTGATTGTGAAAGGTTCTATATAAATTCAGTTCTCGGATTACATTAGGATTGTCAATCGTGACAAAACATGAGAACTGATGATCTTATCTGCTGGTTCCTCACTATGCCCACATTTCTAGTTCTCACTTGAAAATATAATTGAGAGAAACATCTCAGAGACCATACTATGTTTTTTCTGCTTCATTGCACCTACAGGAAAAACAAAATGGCCATCGTAAAGCCAGCCCCCATCCAACCACATTTCCACTAAAGATTAAACTGTGCTGAATCCAATTAAAGATTCTATTGTCATTAACTTGAAAGCTAGCTGGTAAGTTACCCAATGAAGTGAATAACTGTAAAATCTCTCTAATTTTGTTGTAGGATATAATGTAAAGTATTGGTATTTATTCATCTTTGACTGACACAAATACAAATGTCTTGAAGTTATTGTTGTAAAATACAAAATTATTGCCCAATGCTAAAAACTATTAATATCTACACTAATTCAGCAACATAGGCAAGTCAATTCAGCTTCTTTCAGCTTCTCACTAGCACAAGTCCGATAGGAACAAATAGCCTCATAATTCACTCATTGAGGATACAATTTCTATTATTTCAAAAAGGATTAAAATGATTGTTGAGATTAATCAGGTGTGAATGAAAATAAGAATGTGATTTCAGTAATGGTAATGAAAAATGGCAATCATACATCTCTAGTAATGATCCTTTAATACTTCACAAGCAGCTAACAAACCACTTACAATAAATCAAAATGCTCGTCAATCCAGTTGTAGAGTAAGCAGAAACTCAACTGGATTAGCCACATGAAGGCCATGGCTACTAGAGCAGGTCAGAGGGTGGGTATTCTGTGGTGAATGACTCACCTCCTGACTCCCCAAAGCCTCTCCACCATGGTTGCAGTGTGTACTAGCTAAAGGATGCACTGCAGCAACTTGCCAAGGCTTCTTCGACAGCACCTCCACCACCTTGTAGGGCAGGGGTTAAAACACTTTGAATAAAACCTTAAGACATTTGGACCTTTGGAAGGAAAGGGTTAACTTTGGACAATATAAATTTAAAACGGCAAGCGTTCAACAAGCTTTGGTTTCCAACTGGTGAGAATGACTGCAGTATAGAAGGTTCGAACAAAACAATCAGTTCTCACAATATAAAGATTCTCAGAACAATTCAGTTCTCACGGCAATTAACTTAGAAAAACATTGCTGAGATAACAAGAAATCCTTGGGAAAGATAACAGCACCTGGATTCACATGGATAAGAAGATCTGAGATAAACAGCAAGTCTTTGAAAAATCATATAGGACATCGGAGGAGCTGGAAGCAGCTTCAACAGTCAACAGTTGGAGAGCTGCAATCGGGGGAGATGCAGACAGAAGCTTCGCCTGGAAGAAGAGACTTCAACAAGACGACAAAGAACCTCAAGACACAAGAAGCTGACCACTTCTGAACTGCCTTGATGCTGAAACCCTTGGTTCTTATGGTTGTATGTATTGCTTGCTTTGCTTCATGCGTATAATGTGCACATTTAAAAATAATTAAACAATCAATTTTGATTAACAAAACTACCGTGTAAAGGGTGACTTTCTTTGACTGCTATTATCCAGGCCAATGAACCACTGGGAAAGTAGCTATTTCTCTACAGCCTAGAAGGACAAGGGCGGCAGGTGCATGGGAACACCATAAGGTCCAGATTCCCCTCCAAGTCACACACCATCTCGACTTGGACATATATTGCCATCCCTTCATATGGGTCAAAATCCTGGAACTCCCTACCTAATAGCATTGCGAGAGTACCTTCACCACATGGACTGCAGCAGTTCAAGAGGAAGTCTCACCGCCACCTTCAAGGACAACTAGGGATAGGCAATAAATGGTGGTCTTGCCAGCGACACCCACATCCAGAGAATAATTTTTTAAAAAAATAGAAAATAGCATTTCACTAAATAGGCCTTGTAAGTTGTGATGATCTCAGTAATTAAACATTCCAAATACATTAATATAACCCAAACATTTGAAGATACATGAGAGAATGGTCATCTCTGCCAATTAGAAGGACCTGGCAGGAAGTGAGAAAGAAATTGCACAATTTAAAGACAAGCACTAAGCTGTATATTACTGTAAAGTAGATCAGGTCGTAAATGCAGATGATGAAAAGTAGCAGCTGTAAAAGACATTTATATATTAAAATTGATGAGCGAGTTGCAAGGTTCCATTACACTGTCAGGCGCTGTCTATGACAAAATCCATTTGAAAAGTGTTAACATTTGATTGTTAGTACCTGGGGTATGCTTTGGGATCTTACAACCATTTTTCCATAGAAAAGATTTGAAAAAAAATCTTAAATGTGTTACAAATGTTACTTCTGCAAATAATAGAAAAGGAGGTCCGAGACTTGTAGGAAAATCCGCATCGGAGCAATGGGAGTCTTTCAGAAGGGAGATTGAGACCATACAATGGCAACATGTTCCCGTAAAGGTCAAGGGTGGTTCCAAGAACTCCAGGGAACCTTGGATGTCAGGGGATATACGAGAATGGATTAGGAAAAAAAGGAGGGCTTTTGGCAGATACAAAAGGCTAAAGACGGAGGAAGCCCTAGAGGAGTACAAAAAGTGCAGGGGGATACTTAAAAAAGAAATTAGGAGATCAAGGAGGGGCCATGAAATAACACTGGCGAGCAAAATAAAGGAAAATCCTAAGATGTTTTATAAGTATATTAAGGGTAAGAGGATGACTAGGGAAAAAATAGGGCCCATTAGGGACAAAAATGGCAATGTGTGTGTGGAGCCGGCAGATGTAGGAGGGGTTCTAAATGAATTTTTTGCATCTGTTTTCACTATGGAGAAGGACGATGTAGACATAGAAATACGGCAGGGGGACTGTGATATACTCGAACATATTAACATCGAGCGGGAGGAGGTATTGGCGGTTTTAGCAGGCCTAAAAATGGATAAATCCCCAGGCCCGGACGAAATGTATCCCAGGCTACTGTGTGAGGCAAAGGAGGAGATTGCGGGGGCTCTGACACATATATTCAGAACCTCTCTGGCCACAGGGGATGTGCCAGAGGACTGGAGAACCGCTAATGTAATACCATTATTCAAGAAGGGGAGTCGGGAAAAACCGGGGAACTACAGGCCAGTGAGCCTAACATCAGTGGTAGGAAAATTATTGGAAAAAATTCTGAAGGACAAAATTAGTCTCCACTTGGAGAAGCAAGGATTAATCAGGGATAGTCAACATGGCTTTGTCAAGGGAAGATCATGTCTGACTAATTTGATTGAATTTTTTGAGGGGGTGACTAGGCGTGTGGATGAGGGTAATGCAGTGGATGTGGTATACATGGATTTCAGTAAGGCCTTCGATAAAGTCCCCCACAGGAGACTGGTCAAAAAGGTACGAGCCCATGGAATCCAGGGTGCCTTGGCACTTTGGATACAAAACTGGCTTAGTGGCAGAAGGCAGAGGGTGATGGTCGAAGGTTGTTTTTGTGACTGGAAGCCTGTGGCCAGTGGGGTACCACAGGGATCGGTGCTGGGTCCCTTGCTGTTTGTGGTCTACATTAATGACTTGGATATGAATGTAAAAGGTATGATCAGTAAGTTTGCTGATGATACAAAGATTGGTAGGGTGGTAAATAGTGAGGAGGATAGCCTCAGTCTGCAGGACGATATAGATGGGTTGGTCAGATGGGCGGAACAGTGGCAAATGGAATTTAACCCAGAAAAGTGCGAGGTGATGCACTTTGGAGGGACTAACAAGGCAAGGGAATACACAATGAATGGGAGGACCCTAGGCAAGACAGAGGGTCAGAGGGATCTTGGTGTGCAAGTTCACAGATCCCTGAAGGCGGCAGAACAGGTAGATAAGGTGGTAAAGAAGGCATATGGGATACTTGCCTTTATTAGCCGAGGCATAGAATATAAGAGCAAGGAGGTTATGATGGAGCTGTATAAAACACTGGTTAGGCCACAGCTGGAGTACTGTGTGCAGTTCTGGTCGCCACACTACAGGAAGGATGTGATCGCTTTGGAGAGGGTGCAGAGGAGATTCACCAGGATGTTACCAGGGCTGGAGCGCTTCAGCTATGAAGAGAGACTGGGAAGATTGGGTTTGTTTTCCTTGGAGCAGAGGAGGCTGAGGGGGGACATGATTGAGGTGTACAAAATTATGAGGGGCACAGATAGGATGGATACTAAGGAGCTTTTTCCCTTCGTTGAGGGTTCTATAACAAGGGGACATAGATTCAAGGTAAAAGGCGGGAGGTTTAGAGGGGATTTGAGAAAGAACTTTTTCACCCAGAGGGTGGTTGGAGTCTGGAACTCACTGCCTGAAAGGGTTGTGGAGGCAGGAACCCTCACAATATTCAAGAAGCATTTGGATGAGCACTTGAAATGCCATAGCATACAAGGCTACGGACCAAATGCTGGAATATGGGATTAGAGTAGACAAGGCTGATGGCCGGCGCGGACACGATGGGCCGAAGGGCCTCTATCCGTGCTGTACAACTCTATGACTCTATGACTGTAAGTAGTTAAGATGATAATGAAATAGTGTTGATGTTTCATTCTCATGACTGCCTTTTTAGTAACAGGATGTTGCTCAGGCAGTGACAGGCTGGGCGAAGGACGGAATACATCAGACGGGAGTTAGAAAGTTAGCTTTAAGTAGAGCAAGATGACCCACTGTACATCAGAAATAGGAGCAGGAGTAGGCCATACAGCCCCTCGAGCCTGCTCCACCATTCAATAAGATCATGGCTCATCTTCGACTCAAGTCCACTTTCCCACCCTATCCCCATATCCCTTGATCTCCTTAGCGTCCAATTGGGGTAGCATAGCATAGCATATTCATTATCATTTTTATTTTATGTGAAGACAAATTATACTTATGCAAATCTGAGCATAACAGTTGTTCTGCACATTCACCCACTGGAAAATAAAGCAGCTTAGTTATTCATATTAAGTCTCATCATACCAAAGTGTTCGCTCAGTCCACCTTCAGAGAGATTGAATAAATACACATGAAAGGCACAAATATCTATTCCAGATCACAAGGGAATACTATAGTTGTATGTCATCATACAAATAGATACAGCGCAGCATCAAACAACTTCCATAAAAGTTAGATGCTCAGACCGCTTAAGGGAATGACTGATGCTGTTGACCCCCGAGAATGCATTTACGGCAAACCTGAATTAGCAAGAACTGGTTACATCTGTAGGTGGTGCTGTGATTGAGGGTTCCAATGTAATTAAGTGTCCTGCTTTTGAGCTAATATTGTGTGACAAACTTGACCAACAGGCCAAGCTGCCCCATGACCTCTCAGGCCTGGGTGTCAGTTTGCAGTTCCTGTTCATCTTTTAAGCCAGACTTGGGTGGGGAAGCAGTAGATGGGAGGGGATTGAGAGGGGTTGAGGGGGGTATTAAAGGGAAGAAGCAGTGAGGGCGAGAAACGGGGGGGGGGGGGGGGGAAATACAGTGGACATTTTAGGGAGTGAGTGGAGGAGGAAAATGTTAGGGGGCCAAAGGTGTACATTGGGAGGTGATCAGAAGGGTATGTTGTTAGGGGGCATAGGCAGATGTTAGAGACGTGGGAGCAGAGGAAAATATTGGAGACAAAGGTCCATTCAAAAGATTTACTTAACAAAAGTTAATTCATATTCATCTTAAATATACAGATTTTGTTTTTGTGTTTCTCTATATTTTGCTTCATATTGTAACTGGCATAATTAACAAAAAACTGTTGCAAACAAATTTAATCCTGGATTCATGAAATAAATCTGTATTGTTAAACATACTGTTTAGAAAAATAACATTTTTATAATAGGTTAAGTCACTAAGAAGATGGTTTAAAACCAAGCATGGTCAATATCCCATTTCACATAAAGCTCCCAAGCATCTTAGCAAGAGGGCAGGTGTTAATAGGAGGGAAGTTGTATTGATTAGATTGCATTAAATGCAATCTAGCCCTAGTAAAATTGAAGTCAATGGGAATCAGGGGGAAAACTCTCCAGTGGCTGGAGTCATACCTAGCACAAAGGAAGATGGTCGTGGTTGTTGGAGGCCAATCATCTCAGCCCCTGGGCATTGCTGCAGGAGTTCCTCAGGGCAGTGTCCTAGGCCCAACCATCTTCAGCTGCTTCATCAATGACCTTCCGTCCATCATAAGGTCAGAAATGGGGATGTTCACTGATGATTGCACAGTGTTCAGTTCCATTCGCAACCCCTCAAATAATGAAGTAGTCCGAGCCCGCATGCAGCAAGACCTGGACAACATCCAGGCTTGGGCTCATAAGTGACAAGGAACATTCGTGCCAGATAAGTGCCAGACAATGACCATCTCCAACAAGAGAGAGTCTAACCACCTCCCCTTGACATTCAACGGCATTACCATCGCCGAATCCCCCATCAACATCCTGGGGGTCACCATTGACCAGAAACTTAACTGGACCAGCCATATAAATACTGTGGCTATGAGAGCAGGTCAGAGGCTGGGTATTCTGCGGCGAGTGACTCACCTCCCGACTCCCCAAAGCCTTTCCACCATCTACAAGGCACAAGTTAGGAGTGTGATGGAATACTCTCCACTTGCTTGGATGAGTGCAGCTCCAACAACACTCAAGAAGCTCGACACCATCCAAGATAAAGCAGCCCGCTTGATTGGCACACCATCCACCACCCTAAACATTCACTCCCTTCACCACCGGCACACAGTGGCTGCAGTGTGTACCATCCACAGGATGCACTGCAGCAACTCACCAAGACTTCTTTGACAGCACCTCCCAAACCCACGACCTCTACCACCTAGAAGGACAAGAGCAGCAGGCACGTGGGAACAACACCACCTGCATATTCCCCTCCAAGTCACACACCATTCCGACTTGGAAATATATTGCCGTTCCTTCATAGTCGCTGAGTCAAAATCCTGGAACTCCCTTCCTAACAGCACAGTGGGAGAACTGTCACCACACGGACTGCAGAGGTTCAAGAAGGCAGCTCACCACCACCTTCTCAAGGGCAATTAGGGATGGGTAATAAATGCCGGCCTCGCCAGCGACGCCCACATCCCATGAACAAATTTTTAAAAAATCTATGGACAGTTGTATTATAACTATAATACTGTTGAATGTAATGTTGAAGGCAGCTGTAGTGCAACTCTGTTGTAAGTCAATCTATTAAACTTGCTATTTTATAACTACTCAGGCTGGAATCAAGCGGAAATTATTGTTGAAGGATTAACAACCCATAGTTGCGACAGTAACAGGAAAATCCACTAATAGACATAGTCCTTTCAACTGGGGTTATATGGGATTTAATGCAGCTCCCACTGATGAAGTATCTGCCAGCTACAGCAGTCCTAATGTGACATTAGTTTGGGCAACTTTTCCTACTATGTGCAAGTGCACAGAACAAAACCAGCCCTAATGAATCTCTAATTGGGCCAGTGTGGAATCTTATTTACAGACCACAATGATGGCTGATGTGGGAAGTGGAAAATTCACACTGGTGCAATAATTGCTATTAAGGTGGGATTAAAGCATATGGAAGAGAGCATTAGGAAAGTTTTACTCTCAGCAGAGGGGAATGTGATGTTTGCTAAACTGTAAACCAGGTGATTTTTTAAAAAACATAACTTTCATGAATGGATATTATATGAAATCTTCCAAATTGCTTTGTGAATATAGACTAGTCTATATATTTTTAAAAGCTGCAACATGTAGAGAAAGACCCTCCTTACTTAGCCCACTTAATAGGATTATATTCACCTTCAGCAAAGGAAGAGGAGCCCATTCCAAATCAACAGGGATCAATTTTAGGATGTGCATTTTCTCCATTTGCACTAAATTTTCATTTAAAATTATATACATTGTTCTACTTGTTGGCTAGGGGCTGCAGAAAGTAACCTGAGATCCCCCAGCTGCTGATACACAGGCAAGAACAACTTTTGAACTGAAGTAACCAGAGTTCAGTCGCTGGTCTGAGCTGGCTGGAACCGGTTTGAATTAGCTAAGTTTTGTGAAAGACAAAGGAGATGTGATAAGACACAAGTCCTTATTTAGAAAAGGAGTAATGAGGTAATGCTACCCAAGTCCTTGGGACAGAGCCAATGAGGAGAAGACACAGGCTAAGGCAAGCAAGCCAGCCTAAACCAAAGGGAGAGAGAGAACACAGCTTGAAGAGATAAGATTCGGAATATGAATGAGGAATCTGGGGCGTGGAGCCAGAGCGAGGACTCCGGAGACTAACCGTCACGGAAGTGGAAGAACCTACGTCAGGGACGTAGAGACGATGTAGAGAGAGAGAACGGAACGCCTGGCCAGCGTCAGCTCTCCTTTTCGGGTATTATCCTTTATATTCTGTGACCACTCAGGGAGTGTCAGAGAAACCTAGTGGGTGTGCGTTTAGATCCTAGTTTGGGTATAAAACTGTATAACCTGGTGCAAACTGCATGTCTATATCTAACCAGACGTGTAAGCTATATGTATATGATCTAACGGTGTGAATAAAGTGAATTGAGAGTTGAGAGAGAATTGACTCTTCTCTTTGTACTAAGCCAGTAACCGTAACCGGTGACCTCTAGTCAACATACTCAAATGCAAAATAACTATTCACATTGCCTCAGCTCAATTCCTTTTTCCTAGCTTTCTCTGCCATTCCAAAGCTCTGATTCCATCCCTAGAACCTGGAGTTTACAAGAGTAGTAGGGAGTCTAGTTTACCTGGGGGGAAAGAGAGGAAACATCACTAAAAAAAGTGAAAGACCCAAAGAGAAAAAGTATTAATCTGAACACTTAAAAACTAACCACATCCTGGATCAAGAATGGGCCAGGTTTACTACAGTACCAAATTCTAAGGAATGAATAGTTAATCTGATAAAACAAAAAAGACAGATAGAAGCTAAATCTTTTACTCTGATCAATGTATTTTGGAACCACAATATATCCAATATAAATCCAATTTAGTTCAGTTTTCTTCAGAACAGTGCAGCAAAAATACATTTAAGCAGTTTGATTTACCAAGAAACACCATTTATTGACATCCGGCCAAATAACCCACAAGCCGAAAGACAAGGGATTTATTCGAACAGCTTACTCACCAGTTTATTTCCCGTTAAATCTGATTAGTGATTCTAATTAAGAGAACTGGACTTCACTGCACATACTGGTTCTTTGTAATATACTGTGCATCTTTCTTTACAAATGGGTTGAGAGAATAGTGCACAGTGCCAATTATGTACAATATTGCATTGTGAATTCATTCTAAATTGTATTAATGTTTGAAAAGAAAACTGATGTCCCAGATAATCAATGGGGACCAATATGATCTTAAGTTAATAAAAGGTGTGCATTTGTTTTGCATCAGAACCTTCATAATAAAAAAAAAGTGCTTTGTGTAAGACAGTAAACTGCAATATTCACATTGTGCGCACTAAACTGCACACATATCTGGCTGTGATTGTCTCACCAACTGTTGTTGGAATGAGATGCTTAGGATTTTCCTCAGTGGCAGTTGCTAGAAACTAGTGTTTTAATTCATGATTTTGTAAGCTGTCTGCAGCTTTCTTTGCCCCTCAAAATTTCTCAAAGATTTTTCCCTGATTACTAAACAATATCCTTGTGCAGGATTATTGAACAAGATCTTCTGTATGCATATTGTTGAAAATAACCTGTTTCTGTTCTATTGTCACATCTGGATTTGAGGTTAAGTGTTCCAGAACATGCACTCTTAGTCCAGAATGTTTGCATCATTTTGCAGTGCAGAGCTAGATTCAAAATTAGATACACAAATACAATAGGTAAACATGTTTTCACTAAATCAGAGGACTGAAGTCCACATTGCTAATTTAACCTCCCTCACCCCAACTTGTATTTCCCTTCCCTCCATGCTAAAACATTTAGATCCAGTACAAGCGTAGATTAGTGACTTGGGACTGATCACTGCCATCATCAAAACTACAACCTATAAAGTTTCCCCTCTCTTCCCTTGGACACACCAGTAATTTCTGCAAGTTAAGTGCATGTCTCACTTCTCTCCATTCTTTAAACAAAAACAGTTTGTCTTCCAATGTTTCCCCTCTGTAGGGAAGTGCTGAGTCTCCACAGTACAGCACTGCTGCTGCCAGCTAAGAATAAGTTTATGTGAGACATCATATCCCTTCTCCTACATATCCATGGCTTGGCACATTTGACCATTTCCTCTGTCCACTATTACCAATTCCATCTCTCCCTTTGTTTATTGCTTTTGATCATTTTCTAACTGTATTTTGCCTTCTCTTCAAATTCTTACATCATGTCTGTATCTTACACATATTTCTATTGAAAAAGACATCACGTCAAAGTGCTAATTTTTTTTTTTAAATTGCTAAATTTAACAGAATGTGGTATAAAATGGAAAGAACTAGAACTTTAGTTGCCTTCATACAGATAGTTCTCCAGAGGCTGCAGCCAAATATGTCTCATCTACCCCCATTAACAGCAAAACATTAAACTGAAATTAAAGACAATACAAACAGGAAATATGCTTGCTGTAAAATTTTATTCATGGCAAAATAAATTTGGTCCCAAACAAAAGCAGCCAGCATTTGATAAGCCATTTTTCTGGTTCTATTTTTGTTGGACATTCATAGAAAGGAAACAAAGCAGGATCCTTTGTCATATTTTCAGAAATATCCCATACTTAGTCAACATAATAATAATGTTTGAAGACCTCAAACAAACAATCGCGTCTCTGCCAGTTTACATCAGTTGTACAAAGTGTTATTCAAATCAGTCTATAGATTACCAGCACAAATTTATGCAGATCTGCATATATAAACCACCATTTCAGAACAAGTACTGTAATAAACATACTGTGGGTTTTAGACATCACAAAACCAGAAACCTACTATACAGTGACTCGAGTGGCTTGTAATAATAAAATCAGAATATTTCTGTTCCTCGCTGATGTTCTAAGCAGGAACTGTCAAAAGGTGTTCTGCAATGGTTACTGCTCATCGACTTCTTTAGCATATAAACTGTTGCCATTCAATAAGATTTTTTTCAAAAAAATCTACATACGTACTAATGCACAGACATTAAACACCTCATCCAAATTTATCTTCAGTAATTGAGTTCCAGTTTTAACTTGGAACAGATGTTACCATACAATATTCAATTTATTCCAGTTTTGCTATAATCCAATATTTCTGAAGCTAATATTTCAATGTTTATGCACATTATATACCTGCATTATGTCACAGGTGCAAGTCTGTAGAGAAAGATCGTTTCAGTAATTACTCCGTTTACTACTAAACACAAACTCAGAATCTCTAGCACCAGTGGAGAACCTTTTTTAAAAAACTAGGTTATTTGTAATCTAGAAAGTGTGTCCTGGCAAATACAAACTATTGTAAAAGCCAGGTTCTGTCCAGAAGGCCTCAACGGGCCTACTGCCACACAGTATCAAATCCTTCTAACCTTGTCCAAGGTCATCACACTGGCACTGCTGTCACCAACTCTGACACTTAACAGACTTAAAACTTCCCAACAGCAACTACTCAAAAACACAATGGAATAAAAGCAGTCCACATTAAAAAGACAACCTTCTGCAACTGTTACTTTACACACAGCTCCCCAATGAAACATGGCTTAAAAAAAAATACACAAGGTTTAACAACAAAACCTTGACATTTCCACACTTTCAGGGGAGATTCAGCTCCATTAACTGTCAAGTGGAAATGGCAACTTTTAACAATTTTCCTTACCTGACCTGTGATTTATGCAATAAATGCATATTTCACATTGAACTCACATTTCTGCACCAGTGCCACTAGCATCAGACTGGAGACACACCATAAGTGTAGCAAATTGCTAAGGCAGCTTCTAGATGTAATTCATGAGGTCAGGATTGGACACAACTGATTAAACCAACTTGCAGCAAAAACTCAACCTAAACCTTATGGGAAGCCATCACATCCCAACATAATTTGCATTACTTGGAGGTTCTTTTAGTTCCGTTCTTCAACTACAGGAGATTATGAACACAACCACTGAACAAAATCTGTTCTTTCCACAGACGGGTGAACAAAACTGGAGGCTAGATTATAATTACAAGCCAATTAAGTGACATTCTAAACATTTCAACTACACTTGTACAGTTAGATTATACAAGACTTACTGCTGTTCTGTAGGCATCGGATCAAAAAACCTCAATTCAGATTTTGAGATATCATGCATTTTACTAAAAACTTCGGAAGTTGGAGATACAATATAAACAGGCTTTTTAGTGCAAGAAAAACACTGCTTTCTTTGACCTTAAAAACAAAAACCTTGGTCAAACATTACAAATATCTAAATTAACAAACTATACACAAATTTTGGAATCTTAATCACAGCCAAGAAAGATCATGGGCTACAGCAAATTCAACAAAAGTTTTGGGTTAGGCTCCAAATGCAAACCAAGTTTTCTTCCTATAAGTTTTGTGGCTCTTTTTAAATAGTTTAAATGCAGAATGTGGAGATAAAAAGGTGTAGTTCTTTGGATTTAGCACTTTGAAATCCATTTTAGTGCTTTAAATAATAAAATTCCTAAGTACACAAGCCATTTTTTTTCCTTAAGATTCATTTAAAGATTAATGGGAGATGCCAGTGAAAAATTTGCTGCCAACTTCACTTTATTTCTGGGCTTCTTAACAGGGCTGTCAGTCACTTCCATGTGCAGTGACTTGGTTTCATGCATATCCTGGGGTTGACACACAGTAGGAACATTTTCTTTAATCTGGTTGACGACACTGCCGCAGGTAAAAGCCTCTTCAGTCATAGCTGCAGGAAGAACAGTTTTCTCCTCCTCTGTCAAGATCAACATGTCTGTTTAGAAAATTATACAACATTACAATACATTGAAAACTTCATTCCATGTTAAAGTTACATACCACTTACCCCCGCCACACAATAAACCTGGACATTAAAACTTCAGATGTCAACTGGTCATTTCTATTGTAAGTCTTATTTTAGAAAGGCAGCACCTGCAATTGACATTAATTGGCTTTTTTTACCTTTACAACTAGGTTATTTACCTAACTGCTTAATCACTTAATTGACATTTTTATTGCATTTAAAAGCTGCAAAATACACATCTTTTTGTGAAAAAAAAATGTTTTTTGGAAAAAACCATCAACAATTGTTTTAAGGCCATCCTCAAGACAAATAACTCTTATCAGCTCCTACCCATGTACAAGATTAAAGTTATGGTCCCTTGTATTTAGTCTAAATCACAATTATCTGATGCACAAGTCATCAAAATGTTCAGTGTCTAAAAGGATCACTGTAGTAGAGTCTGTACATCATTGCTGATTGGCATGTGCTTGGTATGGATCAGTTTCACAAGAACATACAAGGCAGCCTTTATTTTTACTTTTTACTTATATTCCCCATTTTTAAAACCAGATTATCTTTGTTTTAAAAACAATTTCGTCCTGCAGAGTCAGGTCCCTACTTGCTTGGTTTCTCTACTCTGCCAAACCTAAATCTTCCATCCCTTCAAAGCACAGCTGCTTATAAACTTCCCACACTACTCAGCCCATATTTCCCCTTTCCTGGCTTGAGCCACCGAGCCAGACCTGGGAATCAGAATAAATTCATATAGCAAATTAGAAGAAACAGATTTACAAGAAAATACAGATTGAGACAATGCAAGAAAAGGTAAAAACAAACTCAAAAAGCAAAAAACAAAATTAAGGAAATATGCAACAAGCAGAGACACAAACCCTATCTATGGAAGGTATACAGAGAACTGGTGTCAAAGTGAGAGACTCAGATGGAGACACAGAAAAAGGACGGGAGGCAGGGAACAGCAAAAAGTGAGGGAGGCAAACATTTTCTTTTGTCCATACTCGAGTCCCACTCCAGAGACTTGAGCACAATATCTAGGCTGACAATCCAATGCAGTACTGCATTGTCGGAAGTGCTGTCTTTCGGATGAGACATTAAACCGGGCCCCGTCTGCCCTCTCAGGTGGGCATAAAAGATCCCATGACACTATTTTGAAGGAAAAGCAATATTTATCCCTCAACCAACATCACTAAAATACAGATTAATCTGGTCATTTCTCATTGGTGTTTGTGACTCCTGGAGGTTGTGAAAAGCACTATATATATGCAAGATTTTAAAAAAAATATAAGCTGTGCAAAAATCACCCAGTATTGAGAGTCTTTACTACTCTTTTAATGAACTATACTTCTTTCCATGAGGGATTATATTAATGTATCCCTAAAACAAAGTATAATATTGTGGGATATACAGTTTTAACCCATTATATTGCAGAAACTTTATTGACATTATCTTAAAGAAAAAAAAAAGTTTGTCCTCAACCTGCAACATTAGGTGATCGTTCCTCAAACTGAATAAGATCAGCATTTTCAAGAATAACTGTTTCTGGTCTGAGCTGAGGGGATGGCAAGCAGGATGGGACGGGTCCACACAGCAAGTCAATGGGAGATGGGTTACTAAGGCAGAGAAGCTCTTGTTCAGTCTGGTATGAACCTATGAAAAGTGATACATGTTACAAGTTGCGCACATTACTGAACATATTTAGTAGTCTTTAACCTATATACCATGCCTTAACTTCCCATAAAAATCTTGTACATCAACATGCATTTTGGGACAAAAAGTACTTTACAACATTTGAAAAATTTAAAAAGGAAAATTATAAGCAAAGGCAGATGGTAATCAGTTCACAATATGAACAGTAAGATACCACTCTACATTATAAAATATGTAGTGTAATAACCACCCACATTTTTAACATTTTATGGCACTCATCAGCACCAAAGCCAAGGAGTTTTTCCATGGTCACCACTCTGCTGGAATCTGATGATTTTGGCAGTCGTTGCAGGATTCAGAATTGGATTTTAGTGCATCTAGTGGTTTCTTTGATTTCAACCTTTGACTCCCTTGAGACTTGCTTTTGGGGGTTACAGATTCCTAACAAGCCACCCAATTTCATATTTCAGCTGCCAAAGCCTCTCATTCTGCCACCTGCAGGCAAGGTGTGCAGGTATTCCAATATCCAAGTCTCTCCACAGCTTTCCAACAGCAACTCTGACCTATTAGTCACTACGTTGAGCAGTTGAAGCAGCTTGGTCAGGACTGCACATATATTAGAACTAGTGTTATTCTTGATCATCACCCAGTTTCCAAACAATAGCCATCTTGTGTGATTGCACAGATATTAGTCCCAAGAGAACCCATGGCATTAAATATCTTTCCTTTGCGCAGTGGTCAGACCTACTCACACCCAGGTTTTTAAAATTATATTCATTCTCGGGATGTGGGTGTTGCTGGTAAGGCCAGCATTTATTGCCCATCCCGAGTTGCTATAGAGAAAGTGGTGGGCCGCCTTCTTGGACTGCTGCAGTCCGTGTGGTGAAGGTGCTCTCATAATACTGTTGGGTAGGAAGTTCCAGGATGTTTACCCAGTGACAATGATGGAATGGTGATACATGTCCAAGGTCAGGATGGTGAGAGACTTGGAGGTCATAGTATTCCCATGCCCTTGTCCTTCTAAGTGATGGAGGTCACGGGTTTGAGAGGTGCAGCCAAAGAAATTCTTACGCATCCTATTCCAGAACTAGAGGGGACTGATTGTTGCAACACATTGACTTACAAAATCCATTACTTACAGGAGCTGGACGTTTCATACTCCTTTGTCTCAGTATCACTCGAGTTCTCGACAGCCAAGGTTATTGGTCGTTTTGGGTCGTCTTGTACCTGCTCGTGTTCTTCAACCATATAAGCAGGAGAACAACTGGCAGAGCTGTTACGAACTGGGGAAAAAAAAAGTAGGCGGCCATGGAACTACAGTTAATTTAGAAGGAATATTGAAAGATGAATTCACAGCCAGAAAGGGCCACATAAATATACAGTGGAAACATTTAATGTTAAATTTTCTTTTGCTTGGCAAATTATTTTGCTTCCATGGTCTCTACAGAGTTAGTAATTTACAGCTAGGGCAGCTATAAAGAATATAATTCATCTCAGTATTCCTAAACTAAGGAGGGCAGGGATCTTGCTTCTCATGGTCCCTCTCCTTTTTTCTTCCTCTCCAACTAGTCTAAAAAAATGCAGAAAGTTTATACAAATCTTACTGGATCACCACGACGACCAAGGTTGGGAACTAAATATTCCAGGGTACTTGACATTTTGAAAAATCGAAAAGGAGGGGGATAACCCTGATAATAAAAGATGACATAAGGACAGTGGTGAGAAAAGATCTTGGCTCAGGATAAGGGAGTAGAATCAGTATTGATGGAAAAAAGGAATAACAAGGGGCAGAAAACACAGAGTAGTTTATAGGCCCCCTAACAGTAGCGATACCATTGGGCATAGTATTAATCAATAATAGGAGCTTGTAACAAAGGTACTGCAATAATCGTGAGGGACTTTAATCTTCATACAGACTAGGCAAATTAAATTGGCAAAGGCAGTCTGGAGGACGAGTTCAAACAATGTATTTGAGACAGTTTTCTAGAACAATACGTCATGGAACCAGCCAGGGATCAGGCTATTTTAGATCTTAGACAGGGTTAATTAGTAATCTCAGTAAAGGATCCTCTGGGAAAGTGTGATATAATATGATGAATGTCACTGAGTTTGAGAGTGATGTACTTAAGACCGAAACTAGAATCTTAAACTTAAATAAAGCCAATTACATAGGTATGAGGGGCGAGTTGGCTAAGGTAGATTGGGAAATTAGGTTAAAAGGTATGACGGTAGATGAGCAATGGCAAACATTTAAAGAAATATTTCAATATTCTCAATGAATATATATACACCATCGAGAAATAAAAACTCCACGGAAAAGTGATTCATCTATGGCTAACTAAAGAAGTCAAGGATAGTATTAGATTAAAAGAAGAGGCCTATAATGTTGCCAAGAGTAGTAAGCCTAAGGATTGGGAGAGTTTTAGAAACCAGCAAAGGATGACAAAAAAAATTGATAAAAAGGGAGAAAATAGAATGAGTAAACTAGCAAGAAATATAAAAACGGATTGTAAGAGCTTCTACAAGTATGCAGAAAGGGGGTAGCAAAAGTATATGTTACTTAGAGGCTGAGTCATGAGAAATTATATTGGGGAATAAGGAAATGGCAGAGATGTTAAACAAGTATTTTGTATTTGTCTTCAGTAGAAGACACAAAAAACATAGCAGAAATAGTGGGGAATCAAGGGGCTAATGAAAGTGAGGAACTTAAAGTAATTAATATCAGTAGAGAAAAAGTACTGGAGAAACTAATGGCACTAAAAGCCAACAAATCCCCTGGAGGTGGCTGCAGAGATAGTGAATACGTTGGTTGTGATCTTCCAAAATTTCCTAGATTCTATAATGGTCCCAGCAGGTAGGTAGCAAATGTAAGCATGCTATTCAAGAAAGGAGGGAGAGAAAATGGGGAACTACAGGCCAGTTAACCTGACATCAGTAGTTGGGAAAATGCTGGAATCCATTAAGGAAGTAGTAACAGGGCATTTAGAACATATAATTAAGCAGAGTCAACATGATTTTACGAAAGAGAAATCGTGTTTGACAAATTTATTAGAGTTTTTTTGAGGATGTAACTAGCAGGGTAAAGGGGAAGTAATATATTTGGATTTTCAAAAGGCATTTGATAAGGTGCCACATAAAAGATTGTTATGTAAGATAAGGGCTCATAGGGTTGGGGGTAATATATTAGCATGGATAGAGGATTGGTTAACGGACAGGAAAAAAAAGGGGTAAACGGGTAATTTTCAGGCTGGCAGGTTGTAACTAGTGGAGTGCCGCAAGGATCGGTGCTTGGGCCTCAGCTATTTACAATCTATATTAATGACTTAAATAAAGGGACTGAGTGTGACGTATCCAAGTTTGCCGACGATATAAAGCTAGGTGGGAAAGTAAGCTGTGAGGAGGATACAGAGTCCGAAAAAGGATATAGACAGATTAAGCAAGTGGGTAAGAAGGTGGCAGATGGAATATAATGTGGGGAAATGTGAGGTTATTCACTTTGGTAGAAAGAATAGAAAAACAGAATATTTTTTAAATAGTGATAAATTATTAAATGTTGGTGTTCAGAGAGATTTGGGTGTCCTTGTACAAGAAACACAAAAAGTTAGCTTGCAGGTACAGCAAGCAATTAGGAAGGCAAATGGTATGTTGGCCTTTATAGCAAGGGGGTTGGAGTACAAGAGTAAGGAAGTCTTACTACAATTGTACAGGGCTTGTGAGACCTCACCTGGAGTACTGTGTACAGTTTTGGTCTCCTTATCTAAGGAAGGATATATTTGCCTTAGAGGCAGTGCAACAAAAGTTCACTAGATTGATTCCTGGGATGAGAGGGTTGTCCTATGAGGAGAGACTGTGTAGAATGGACCTATACTCACTGGAGTTTAGAAGAATGAGAGGTAATCTCATTGAAACATTCAAGATTCTGAGGGGGCTTGACAGGGTAGATGCTGAGAGGCTGTTTCCCCTGGCTGGAGAGTCTAGACCTAGAGGGCAGAGTCACAGGATAAAGGGGTCAGCCATTTAAGACTGAGATGAGGAGGAATTTCTTCACTCAGAGGGTTGTGAACCTTTGGAATTCTCTATCCCAGAGGGCTGTGGATGCTGAGTCGTTGAATATGTTAAGACTGAGATAGGTAGATTTTTGGACTCTAGTGGAAAATCAATGGATATGAAGGAAATCAGGTGTTAAAATGGAGTTTAGGTCAAAGATCATCCATGATCGTATTGAACAGGCTCGAGGGGCCGTATGGCCTACTCCTGTTTCTATTTCGTATGTTATTGTTGCAAATATGGAAACCCAGTTTTCATTGCTGATCAGGTGGATTGGGGCCCACAGCATAAATCTTTTCAGTAAGCACTTTTGTAATTTCCCCTTTCATTTTTGCCAACAAAGTAATTGTTGATTAGAAACAGGCACTTAAAAATCAGCAAGTCTTCTTCAGTTTAAAACAAACTTTACCTTTCATATCATTTTTTAAAACTACTATTCTTTTGTGTCCATGTCCTTTTATCCAGATGACCTGTTTAAAATGGAAAATTTGAAAAATTGAAAGTTAAAACCCCATGCATACAAAAAATGCACAAGAGTTTCTGAAAAGCTTTTCTTGAAATACTGGCTGACATCTAGTGGCTTTTGGCAATCTAACATGTGCCGGTCAAACTTCTCGTGCTGTTCTTTCATATGGGGTTACTCTTACCCAGAATTAAAGCACAAAAGTGGCACAATTTACAATAGCAATCTGCTCAAAATTATTTTCTTAAGATCTCTAGTTTAAGACTAAACATGTCTCCTTGGACAAAAGAATGGTTCATAAACTACAATACAAAATTTAGCTTAAAACTGCCTAACGTCATTTCAGTGAGTAGAGAGGGGATGACGTTTATTCCATTAAATAAGCTAGTTTTGAACCCATGTCCCAAAGCAGTGTTCTAAACCACCATAACAACCAGTTTTCTCCTAAGATGAGAGAGATTACCAGCTCTATGTTCTGATCATATGCATCACCTATAATCAGTAACACCATGGTTTCATAATGCTAACATTTGCCATTCCACAATTGCCTTCACATTTTTTTTTTATTTTTAATGGGTTGGGGGGTGGGGACAGAAGAGAAAAGAAACAGAACATCACAACTTTTAATTATATGCTAACACCTTTCACAGCTGCTTCAGTGCAGTACATAAAGTACTGAATAGAAATCTTAGTGGAAGACTGCAACACAGTCCTGGAGATGGCCATTATACTTCACTGGTTTGGGAGCCGCAAGGACGTGGATCAATTCAATCCAATACAGAAGAAACTATAAAACTACTGTGCAATAGCACAGATAGGTTTACTCAATTAAACACTGTTGAATACTGCTGAGTTCCAAAGGCCACTGCTGAATACTTTTCATTATCACTGCACTTCCCTGTTTTGATGGAATCTTATATTGACTGGCTAGAAAAGTTCAAAAGTGACGAAACGCCAATATATATTTTATAAATTATTTCCCATCTCTAAAACGTAATGAGAAGCAACAGGAAGAAAAACTAAAAGATTTGAGTGTGAGAAGAGGTTAAAAAAGATAAAATTTGAGGCATTGAATTTAAAACTGCAGTTTAGGATTAATATTACAGTAATATAGCCAACATGTAATTTATCACTACAAGTTTGTTTCACAATCACAGTATGCTGAAAACTACCAGCTGGCCCAGGCAGACTAACTGCTAGCAAGTCCATGGAAATAACTAGGATAAATGGCAAGACTACAACAGAAAAAGTCACACATTTTGGTGTTGCATAGTTTAAAAGCAGACATAACATACTGAATAGGCACACTTTACCTGTGGTATAGCAACAAGGAGGTCCTCTATGCTTGCATACCCATATATTTTAGGTTGGAGCACTTCACCTGTGTACTTGTGGTAAGTAGAGGGAAATTCAGTCAGAAAAATCTGCTGGTAGTGGTAGGTGTGTAGCAAGGCTCGCACATTTTTAGCAAACTGATACACTTTGGTAAGTTTCACATATTCTTCTCCTGTGTCATTAGCGAATACCTGTCACAAATATACCCAAAAAAGGTAAAGTTTAATAAGCAGCAGTCCTCTCTCCATCTAAATCCTGATGTAAATGACTGCAACATGCAATGAAGAAAACAAGGCAAACCACCACAAAACAGCTGAGACAATATCAAAAACCCCCCAAAATATGCTGTTACATCCTGGAGGCAGTCTCCTCCAGTGTTAGAATATGAACTTTCCTTTTTAAATTCTGCTGAAGATTTCCTGTCACACAACAGGCCCTACAATAGGAGCTGAAATTTATTGTTCCATACAATCTGAGTTGTAGTAAAAGATGGTTTATTTCACTATGTTACAATAGGACAGCATATCCCATATAAAACTGTAATGTGACTATTTAAACAACTGGGAGAAGGGATGGTTGGTTTTGAGTATCTCCTTCAAAACAAGGTATAGTGCAAGCAACCCTGACATTGCAATTGACAGTACCAGGATTTACCAGACTGGTGCCCACTTGATTAAATTATCTTCACCTACTGAAACTTTGGTCACCTAAAGCATCTGATTGTTTAGATAGCCAAAGGTTGTGTAAGTGAAAATGATGTAATCAAATGGGAATCAGTCTGGCACATCCAGACAGTTCAATGCTGGAGGAAGTTACAAGACCTATAAAACACCACCTCTTTTTCTCTCGTGTAAACTGAAAGAACATGGTTGAGGTGAAGCATCTTTAAAACGCAGTCTTGTTAAAAAAAAGTCTTATTAATCATGCCCCCATACTCTCCATGTGATCTGGGGAGGAGGGTTTGAGGGATGCTTTACTGCACCCGATGCAGGGCACCCCCCCCCACCCTGTTCTGGGATGAGATAAGTTTGTAGGTTGTGGAGATGAGGAATTCCTTCCAACAATTAAGTTGGTTGCATCAAGTTCTTGAGCGCAGTTTGCAATAGATTTCATGTGAGGCGATAATTGAAGGCAACAAATCAGGCATAGTGAATTGTTGCTGGGAGGAACCAATTGCCCTGGATATAAACTTCAGCATCTGTGAGCCATAAAAGTGGGACTGAACTGAAGACCTAAACAGGCCTCAATGTCAAAGGACAATGGCTGAATGATTTAATAACTAGTATTTTTATTAACTAAAACCAACTTGCTAAGAGAAAGAAACCTTCCCCATATATACTTTAATGTGGAGATGCCAGTGATCGACTGGAGTGTACAAATGTAAGGAATCTTACAACACCAGGTTATAGTCCAACAGTTTTATTTGAAAATCACAAGCTTTCGTCTGAAGGAGAAAGCCTCCGAAAGCTTGTGATTTTCAAATAAAACTGTTGGACTATAACCTGGTGTTGTAAGATTCCTTACATATATACTTTAGGAACTGGAGAGATCTAAAAACAATAAGATCAAATAGAAACTTCTCTGGTGTAGGAAAGAACACCTGTTTCTCAAAATAAGACAAAGAGCAGAAAGATGTGCATCAGATCAGGGTTATACTACAGCAATAAAGGAAGTGCATTGCCTGAAAAAAAGGAGAGTCATAGGTGAACATACAGCAATTTCTATTTTTCATGTGGAGACAGCAAGGAATAAAATCAGCTTTCATAACAATACTAATTTTTAAGAGAACTTCAGAATTCTTACCTCAACCAGGTACGGCAAACTCTTCAATAGTTCTGCCAAAGACATGAAACCATATTCAGATGGGACAAGAGGATTTCCATAAGAAGAATCAAAGTGTTTTTTAAGATCGTCGATTGTGAGGACTGAGATGCTATCCAGAGACATCAACAGCACAAGAAGTTGAGCAGTTAGAGTGCGGAGAGACTTCCTGTTTATCAGCTGGAGCTGCTTACCTGCTGGTGTGCTAGCAATCTTTTGGGGGGAAAATATTTATACTTAATTAGGAAACGCTCAAATAAAAATCCCATTGGGGAAGTCGTGACAAAGTAACTATACGACATACCTTTGCAACATGGCAGAGTTTCTGCATAAGCTCTGCAACAGTGTTGACATCGTAGTCTTGGAGGCGCAGACTATATCCATAAGTTTTGTTATACTCTGGAAGGAAATCCGATAATATCATACAATTGTCCTTCTGTGACCGAAGCAATTTAACAAGCTGGGCCGTCAGTGCTTTAATTTGCTCATTTTCTGTTAAAACAAGGAATTTTTCCTCTCCACACTCCAGGACCTGTGGACAATATTAAGTCATTTGCATATTAGCTCATTAACAGGTCACAGAATTCACAAATGCAGTGTGCTGTCTGAAAGAATCTCAGGTGCCCAACTATTCATTAGTCTAACCGGCACAACGACTGAATCTCCTACATGTGCAAAACAATGATTATAGATGGAACAAATTGCTTGCCTTAAATACAGTATCAATAATAAAGTCTTAGTTTTGCATACAGAGCTGAGAGCCCATTGCATCGAAAATCAACTGCATGTGGATCTGCGAAAAATCTATGACTCCAATATTAACTCAGCCTACTGTTTGAACACAGTAAATGCCACATATAGCAAGCTATGGGCTAATCTACTTTTAACATTTAAATACACATTGTGATATTTGTATAACATTAATGAAATAATGATTTGAATAATGTTTGTAATATCACAGCAAATCTAGCCTTGTTACACTGTACATTGAATACACATGTCAAATTCAAGAAAACTTCAAAAGAGCTGGGATTGAGTCAATGTGGAACATTCGAGTTACATACACAACCCTTGCAAGAATTCATTTAGTAAGGACTTTTGGCTTGTACGTTTTACTGGCTAGTCAAAACAAATGTTTGTAACTCATTCTAATTAGGTTACAAAGCATTACATTCAGTCTCCTGTTGCTGCTAGATATCATCCTCAGCTTAACTTTCACCAGCACACCAACTTTTCTGAAATACTGCACATGATAAAGTGACAATCTGTAAACTTGGTACTATTATAATACAAGATATGCATAAATGGCAATCCAGGATGGCTGAAAGGAGCAGCCTCAATTTTGGTTTAATAGCAATGTGAGAACATGGTTTGAATTTCCAGAAACTGTTCAACTTCTTTTTGAATACCATGTTCCTGGCTTACTGAAGTCATTGTTTAATTCACATGCCCTTACACTCACCTGCAACACATCAGGTATAGATTCAAACAGTTCCATGAGCTTGTTAAATCCATAGTAAGTGAGTTTGCACTGGCGTCCAAAGTGGTGGTGGTACGTAGGTATAAATTTGCTAAAGGGCATACGGCCATGAGACTGATGTCGCAGTAAGTCCACGACCTCTTTTGCAAACTGCTTTGTTCTCTCTATTTCCTCTGGAGTACGTTCTAAATTAAAATGCAGTAACTTTTAAAAGATTGAACACCGTTTACAGCTTTCAAAATCATCATAAAAAGTTACTTAATAATAATGCTAAATCCTGCAGTATATTAGAGAGTGAAACCATAAATGATAGATGTACAATCTGGAACAGTTCTAAAACACTAGTAAGCTACCTGTGGCATCAGTCGATGAATGCCACAGATATGTGTGCGCGCATGCAACTGTATACTCACAGCATTTTCATTCTAAATGTTTATACAAGCCAGTTTCAATGTTAAATGTATGGGTACAGTAGTTTGGTGGTTATGGTATGGAACTAGCAACCCAGAGGTTGAGTTCAAATCCCAAGTTGTGAAACTGAATTCAATAAATTTGTGGGCTAGCACTAGAAAATGACCATGAAAGTTGCTGGATTGTCATAAAAACACAAATAGTTCATGAATGTCCTTCGGGAAATGGAACCTGCCACCCCAACCTGGTTTGGCCCACATAAGGCTCTAGTCCCACACTATCTGGTTGACTCTTTATGCCCTCAGAAAAACTAAGGATGGTAATAAATCCCCAAATCAAATGACAACAGGAAATTGGACAGGAAGTGTATGCATACACACTACGTGGATTGGAACCGCAGCAGATGTTTAAAAAAGCTGCAGGGGGAGCGGGAAGCTTAAGAGGATAGGGTGGGTTGACTTTTTCCTCATAACAAAAACAATTTTCTTTATAGCTCAAAATAATCATGGGCCACCACCACCAGAAAATTGACAGTGATCAGAAGTGGACACCCTACCCACCTCTCTCTAGCCCAAGGATTCCACCTCACTTGAAGAGGACTCTAGCCTTCAAGCACAGCCTTTTCACAGAGATACAGCAGGGTTTGGGAAAAACAACGATGTTGCACCATCTGTCAGTACTCCAAAATACTGAGCCACTGATCCTTATTTTACATTTCAGGAGAGCTAGTGCAAAACTATCTACCCAGCATGCACCACACAGTTTGAAGTCTATCTTCAGGACTTATCCGTCCATTGTAAGAAACAATCTCAGGAGGGTACCAAAATGCTCAGAGACTTACCACAATATATGTTTGTGCATTTTACATGCATGACAAAGCTGCTCATGCAGCTGATTTTTTTAAAAAATAGGAATTCAATCTTTTTTTAAAAATGATTAAGACAGTACATTATAATGCCAAAAATAATGCTCACCGTGACATAAATCAGTTTTTAAAAAAAATTACCTCGCTTTGGGATAGAAATCACAGTATCATCATCTTGTTGCGAAACACAGATTGTAGTATCTGGTATTTCTGAAAGCAGATCAGCAAGTTCACATACACCATAGTCTGTGACATCCCAGTCCTTTGAAAAACACCTAGCAGAACCAAAGTAGAAAATTGAATGCAATAAGTAGTTTTGTGGTCTACACAGAGTACAAATTTTATTTCACTTATTTGGATTATGTACTGTAATTTAGGAATAATCCTATGCAAGTCTGAAGAATCATTTAGGCAAATGTAATTCTAACATTTGAAGAAGCACACTATATGCAGAAGGTGTGGGATTCTCAACTGATCTGCCGGCTTCTCTCTTCAATACCATGCGAGTGCTCCACATGTGTACCTCAGTCCTAATAATGATGCTTCAGGCATCACAACTGTGTGGGGCAGGCTAGATGGGACCAGATGGTCTTTATCTGCATGCCATTTTTGTATGTTCGTAACTGTCCATGCCCTATCCAACAAGATCTAAGTTCACTGCCTATGGAGAACTGTCAATTGAACAAAGTGCAGGTGGATGCCTATATCCCAGCCTGAGCCAATAACTTCAAAAAAAGAGAAAATTAAAAGATACATTAAAAGAGAGGGACTGAAATTTTAGCCATCATTGCTAGTCAATGACCGATTTCACAGTGGAAAAAAAAATAATTTTCGTAGTTTCAATCCAACTAAAAATAGGCATGGATAACCACAGCACTGAAGTCAGCAGAATTGTTATGGGAATAATTCATATTGTACAGTAGACAATTATCTGGTTAGGCTGGGGCAGACAGGGGCTACTTGATGCTGACAAAAATGGAAGAATTCCATTCCTCACCACAAAAAATAACCAATGCCCAATGACTAAACTGAATTTCGGTACTTTTAAGATCACTTACCAATGGTATGCTTGTCCAAATTCTCTTATGAAGACCTGTTTGCTGGCCTGAGATTTCAGAAGCTTAAGTAGATCTTGGGTAAAGCGCTTTACTTGTGCTCGATGAGTTAACGTGAGTAGGCGTTTACTGCCCAAACCAAGGATCTATAATAAATCATAAGGAGAATGACTCATACAGATTGCAATGAAGTGATCAGTATCCCAGTGGGCAGACCTGAAAACACATTTATGACTCCTTTGTTGACAAGTTATGGTCAGCACTATCCCAGGAATATACGTTACATCGCATGGGTTTTCACAATATATTTTGTTTATGCAATTATCTAACTCCATCAAAATTATCTTAAAAAAAGGAGTCTATCATCACTTTTCAGTTTAATCATATTATGTGTGGGCTTGGAGTGTTCAAAGAGTCTTCGCAACAAGTTTTCAAAGGATAAACAACCCAATTATTAGTGTGTGACCTCACCTTGTAATATGAGAAACATTTTACAGGAACTCCAATGGTTGAGAGATTTATTTCATCTGGAAGTACATTGGTTAATGTGTTTGTACAACACTCCTTGGGGTGTTGTTTTAGTGCAGTTTATGTGGTTTAACAGCTGCTTAATAACACTAAGGGCAGTTTTGAAAACAGGTTGACCGGTGCACTACTACTGAAAGTTAAACCATAAAGAATATTAAAACCCTATTAAAATAATGGATTTTAGGTAGCACAACATAGTTTGATTAAAAAATTTCCCTAAGATAAATGATTAGACTTAGCTTCCTAGTTTTTAAAATCATTTATAATTCTTAGATCCTGTAATTATTAGTTGCTCATGGCAAGATCTTTGCACTGTTGATCTGTCTTATTTTGTCTCTCTAATATGTCTATTTCTCTGTCCCTTGATATGATTGCATGTTTTCCATCAAAGATAGATTTTCTTGTTTGCATCAGTGATTGTGGCTTGTCCTGTATCTGTCTCTGCAAGTTGTTTTGACCATGTGTGTGTCTTTGGGGACATCTTGAGAAGTCATTGTCCTCTTTTACATATCTGCAATATTGCTCTGTGGCATTCCTTTTTTAAAATTTGATCTTTGTATTATTTCACTCTTGCCCCTGTCTGATGTTTTATGTTGATTTTTTTGTCTCCTTTGATCTTTAAGTTACAAAACCTGGCTTGTGTCCTGACCAGTTAGCTTCCCTTCCAAAACAAAATCAAAAATGTAAGCATGAAAATTGTTCAAAATGTGTCATTTTTGGATTTGTAATTTTTTTCTCCTTCCCAAAATTGAGACTTAAAAGCTCACATTATAAAATGCAACTTTTGCCTGTACATCTTACAACTTAAATTCTGTGCCGTTTAAAATTTTCTGTTTAGAAACAGTAAGTAATACATACTTGTTAAAGACAAATTATTGCATTCATTAAAACATTAATAATTAGTAGGCATTTCCAAAACTCTACCTGCTAGTAGAAAAAGCCCAGTACTGTAGTTCATGGTTAAAAATTATTTTCTTTCCACAAAACTCACCTGCAAAACATGAGGCACTGCTTCCAGCAGCTCCATTAGTTTGGAATAGCCATAGTCTGAAACTCTGCACTGCTTCCCAAAATGATGATGGTAGGTTGGTATAAATTTGTGTTGAGATATGAAGCAGTGAGCCTGGTTCTTTAGAAGATCGATTACTTCTCGACTAAACTGAATAAGCTGAGGATTTCCTACAGGACTCTTACAGCGTAGCAACCAGGGATCTATAGAATAGAATACAAATGAACAATGATCTAACGCTTCAGGTTAGTGAGCAGGAAAAAAGTACTGAAATCAAATGACAACTAATTTTGCTAAACTGTTCCACAGCAACATTTGAATATCTGGGCTATAAATTCTAGGCTTTACCAGAATCAGCTCATTAATTTTCACTATGAAACTAGTAGTAGCATCTTAGAATCCAGACTTGGTCAACATGCAAAAATATTAATTTCGATGAGAGACTCTTGACACTTTATACAGAATTTCTCCTCTTCAAGGAGGGGATAAACTGGAGAAAAAAGTTGAATATTTTATAACTTAAAAAAAATCCTACAGCTGCCCCCCCCAGATATAGTTTCACGTCAGATAGCTGATTTATGATAGGAGCACGAACTAGCCCAACACTCATTGAGAGCTTTAAATACAATTTAAAGCGCAAAGTAGCTAATAAATTCTGACAGGATATGGAATTCAACAATAACTATTTAAATAGTGTCTGCTGGAAGTCATGAACAAGGGAATATTTGGCACAGTAATTGTGCCGAATACAGTCATTTTACTGGGAAGGTGATAACTGTAATTATTCACAGTAGATAAAATAGTTCCATGTGGAGAAGCACCACCTTCCCCTCACAAAAACCCTTTTAGGTCTGTTGCACTGAGGTTATGCCACATGTTGACTTTTAAAAAAAATTGAACATCCATTTGTTTATTTTTGATTCAATTCTATGTCAGTCAGGGGTACGGTAGCATAGTGGTTATGTTACTGGGCTAATAATCCAGAGGCCTGGACTAAAATCCAGAGTCATGAGTTCAAATCCCGCCACGGCAGCTGGCGAATTTAAATTCAATTAATTAATTCAATTCAATTAATTAAAATAAAAAATCTGGAATTAAAATACTAGTATCAGGAATGATAGCCATGAAACTACCGGATTGTCGTAAAAACCCATCTGGTTCACTAATGTCCTTTAGGGAAGGAAGCCTGCCGCCCTTACCCGGTCTGGCCTATATGTGACTCCAGACCCACAGCAATGTGGTTGATTCTTAATTGCCCTCTGAAATGGCCTAGCAAGCCACTCAGTTGTAAAATCTCGCTACGAAAAGTCATAATAAGAATAAAACCGGACGGACCACCCGGCATCGGACCACTCGGCACCGGACACGACAACGGCAAAACACCAAGCCCAGTCGACCCTGCAAGGTCCTCCTTACTAACATCTGGGGACTTGTGCCAAAATTGGGAGAGCTGTCCCACAGACTAGTCAAGCAACAGCCTGACATAGCCATACTCACAGAATCATATCTTTCAGCCAACGTCCCAGACTCTTCCATCACCATCCCTGGGTATGTCCTGTCCCACCGGCAGGACAGACCCACCAGAGGTGGCGGTACAGTGATATACAGTCAGGAGGGAGTGGCCCTGGGAGTCCTCAACATTGACTCTGGACCCCATGAAATCTCATGGGCAAGGAAACCTCCTGCTGATTACCACCTACCGTCCTCCCTCAGCTGATGAATCAGTCCTCCTCCATGTTGAACACCGCTTGGAGGAAGCACTGAGGGCAGCAAGGGCACAAAATGTACTCTGGGTGGGGGACTTCAATGTCCATCACCAAGAGTGGCTCGGTAGCACCACTACTGACCGAGCTGGCCGAGTCCTGAAGGACATAGCTGCTAGACTGGGCCTGCGGCAGGTGGTAAGCGAACCAACACGAGGGAAAAACTTACTTGACCTCATCCTCACCAATCTACCTGTCGCAAATGCATCTGTCCATGACAGTATTGGTAGGAGTGACCACCGCACAGTCCTCGTGGAGATGAAATCCCGTCTTTGCACTGAGGACACCATCCAACGTGTTGTGTGGCACTACCACCGTGCTAAATGGGATAGATTCAGAACAGATCTAGCAGCTCAAAACTGGGCATCCATGAGGCGCTGTGGGCCATCAGCAGCAGCAGAATTGTATTCCAGCACAATCTGTAACCTCATGGCCCGGCATATTCCTCACTCTACCATTACCAACAAGCCAGGGGATCAACCCTGGTTCAATGAGGAGTGTAGAAGAGCATGCCAGGAGCAGCACCAGGCGTACCGGAAAATGAGGTGCCAACCTGGTGAAGCTACAACTCAGGACTACATGCATGCTAAACAGCGGAAGCAACATGCTATAGACAGAGCTAAGCGATTCCACAACCAACGGATCAGATCAAAGCTCTGCAGTCCTGCCACATCCAGTCGTGAATGGTGGTGGACAATTAAACAACTAACGGGAGGAGGAGGCTCTGCAAACATCCCCATTCTCAATGATGGCGGAGTCCAGCACGTGAGTGCAAAAGACAAGGCTGAAGCGTTTGCAACCATCTTCAGCCAGAAGTGCCGAGTGGATAATTCATCTCAGCCTCCTCCAGATATCCCCACCATCACGGAAGCCAGTCTTCGGCCAATTCGATTCACTCCACGTGATATCAAGAAACGGCTGAGTGCACTGGATACAGCAAAGGCTATGGGCCCTGACAACATCCCAGCTGTAGTGCTGAAGACTTGTGCTCCAGAACTAGCTGCGCCTCTAGCCAAGCTGTTCCAGTACAGCTACAACACTGGCATCCACCCGACAATGTGGAAAATTGCCCAGGTATGTCCTGTCCACAAAAAGCAGGACAAATCCAATCCGGCCAATTACCGCCCCATCAGTCTATTCTCAATCATCAGCAAAGTGATGGAAGGTGTCGTCGACAGTGCTATCAAGCGGCACTTACTCACCAATAACCTGCTCACCGATGCTCAGTTTGGGTTCCGCCAGGACCACTCGGCTCCAGACCTCATTACAGCCTTGGTCCAAACATGGACAAAAGAGCTGAATTCCAGAGGTGAGGTGAGAGTGACTGCCCTTGACATCAAGGCAGCATTTGACCGAGTGTGGCACCAAGGAGCCCTAGTAAAATTGAAGTCAATGGGAATCAGGGGGAAAACTCTCCAGTGGCTGGAGTCATACCTAGCACAAAGGAAGATGGTAGTGGTTGTTGGAGGCCAATCATCTCAGCCCCAGGTCATTGCTGCAGGAGTTCCTCAGGGCAGTGTCCTAGGCCCAACCATCTTCAGCTGCTTCATCAATGACCTTCCCTCCATCATAAGGTCAGAAATGGGGATGTTCGCTGATGACTGCACAGTGTTCAGTTCCATTCGCAACCCCTCAGATAATGAAGCAGTCCGAGCCTGCATGCAGCAAGACCTGGACAACATCCAGGCTTGGGCTCATAAGTGGCAAGTAACATTCGCGCCAGATAAGTGCCAGGCAATGACCATCTCCAACAAGAGAGAGTCTAACCACCTCCCCTTGACATTCAACGGCATTACCATCGCCGAATCCCCCACCATCAACATCCTGGGGGTCACCATTGACCAGAAACTTAACTGGACCAGCCATATAAATACTGTGGCTACGAGAGCAGGTCAGAGGCTGGGTATTCTGCGGCGAGTGACTCACCTCCTGACTCCCCAAAGCGTTTCCACCATCTACAAGGCACAAGTCAGGAGTGTGATGGAATACTCTCCACTTGCCTGGATGAGTGCAGCTCCAACAACACTCAAGAAGCTCGACACCATCCAAGATAAAGCAGCCCGCTTGATTGGCACCCCATCCACCACCCTAAACATTCACTCCCTTCACCACCGGCGCACTGTGGCTGCAGTGTGCACCATCCACAGGATGCACTGCAGCAACTCGCCAAGGCTTCTTCGACAGCACCTCCCAAACCCGCGACCTCTACCACCTAGAAGGACAAGGGCAGCAGGCGCATGGGAACAACACCACCTGCACGTTCCCCTCCAAGTCGCACACCATCCCGACTTGGAAATATATCGCCGTTCCTTCATTGTCGCTGGGTCAAAATCCTGGAACTCCCTTCCTAACAGCACTGTGGGAGAACCGTCACCACACGGACTGCAGCGGTTCAAGAAGGCAGCTCACCACCACCTTCGAGGGCAATTAGGGATGGGCAATAAATGCCGGCCTTGCCAGCGACGCCCACATCCAGTGAACGAATAAAAAAAAAAATCACCTATCTATATATTAAAAGCCTTACATCTGTGTTTATTTTCCATGATTATAAATTTCTATGTCCACATTTATAAGCAAAACTTGCCATGCTGCAATTGCACTCTCTTTGTAGTGGAACACTGTAGCACCACTACTGGCAATTACAATGCGACAAAGTTTCCATAGCCAGTTTCCATTATAAATGAGGGCATAGAAAACAATGGAAATACAAGGATAAAATGCATAACTAAGATGGGGACTGAATTGTGTCCGTCTGCCTTTGCCCAATTATCACCCATGCTCTAACCCAGCTTGACCTAAAGACTTCTCTTGGTTTGACTTCCTGTTTGCAATGCCACGAGATTGACTCGCTTTTATATTCTTAATATAAGAAACGGGAACAAGAGTAGGCCATACGGCCCTTCGAGCCTGCTCCGCCATTCAATAAGATCATGGCTGATGATCTACCTCAACTCTACTTTCCCACCCTATCCCCATATCTTTTAAAAGTTTTGATATGGTTAAGATTTCACTTAGATACTATAGGACAATGATACTTTATGAAAACAGTCACACACAGCTTGTGGAGATACTTACTAATCTGAAAATTTTGATTTTATTTGAAATAAAATAATAACCACAGCAATTGCGCCCACGCTTTTGATATGTTGCAGATTAATCCAGACTTTTTCCATTGCTTGATTTAAATAGGGAATTTATGTCAGCTTACCAGCATTAGGAGGTGGTGGCTTGTTATGCACCCATTTTACAACTTTAATGCCATTCTGCGCAGTAACAATGTTAACACCAGGGACACAGGTTATGAGGTGCTCCAAAGGAATGCCACCTTCCCCCTCCTCCACTATCCTCAGAACAGTGAACTCTGCAGCATAACAGTCTAGAAAGCTGCAAAACAGAAAAAAAAAGTCAGATTTTTTGAAAACGAGACAAGTCATAATGTAAATAGTATTTATATATGGTAATAAAGATGCAACCACAACAAAATCAAAAATATATCCATTGAATGAATAAAGCCCTGCCCACTTATATACAGCAAGGAGACTTAAAAAGCTAATGTGAATACTGGAATTAAGCATGCTCAAGGCCTGGGCTAATGTGATCTGAGTTATCATAGAGGTAGGTAGCTTCTAATGTAAATCAGGGCCAATGTGATCACCTAAGACTAGTTTTGATCACCTAAGGGGGTCAGAGCAATTTTCCAGTTTTATCCCCCCCCTAATTGGCCTGGGTTTTTAAATCCAGTTTTTCACCTCTCCTAGGAGATTAGAAGGTTTTGGGTAGGAGGCAAGTGTATGTGTCGAGATGCACAAGGCATCACAACTGGGACAGGCTGGATAGGCCAGCAAGTCTTTTCCTGTCCGTCATTTTTGTATATTCGTAATTCAACCTCCCCCTTCTAACAGCTCAGCATGTAACTGAGTTTGGGTGTCAGTGATGGGAGGTCATCAACTATATAAAATCGCTGAGTGAGGAGATGGATTAGGAGAAATTTCTTTGCATAGAGGGCTGGTGGAATGTGGAATGTTTTGCCACATGGAATGTTTGAGGGAGAGACCACTGCATCTTTTAAGGGAAAATTAGATAAATGTTTGAAGCAAAGGAAGATAAAAGGCTACAGGAAGAAAGTGAGGCAAGTCTTGGACTGTTCTAGCAAAGCGCCAGCACACACACGATGGGCCTAGTGACCTCCTACTATGCTCTAAAAGGTACAGATCAGGAATTTCAGGTTTGATTCCCAACTGTGCCGATAGCTTGTTTCAGCTGGGGCTGTAATATTGTGGTCTTGCCATGGGCCTCACCACTCCTGGGATAGGAAGAATGCGGATTTGGGTGGGTGGAAATCATCTGAAAGTGATTCAGTGATTCCCCTGCTGAAATAAAATCTATGTGCATGAGTAGTGGATGATGACTGGGCTGAGTAACAATGCCCAATGATTTGGCACTCTGGTGGTATTAAATATATTGTCTATTTCCGGTACAGGAAAATAGTAGTTTACTTCGTTCAGCACATTTTTTGTTTTATTTAACTAAAGTGATCTGCTGACACTACTGGTCAGTCAGGGAACTGCAGCAGGAAATTTAAACTTTGCTATGTTTCAAGCAATGACAATCTCAAATACATTAATTGGAGGAATAAGAACTGAAGCAAAGAACTGTGGGAAGCTTGCGATTGCCTGCTTTGCCATTTTGTCAATGCTAGGGTTTCAAACAATTTAATATGGAATGCACTCTGGACACAAACATTACTCCCATACACCCCCATTAAGAAGTGTAATTAAAAGTTAGGTACACCTTTATTAATTTCACAAAAAAACTGCAAATGCTGGAAATCTGTATAGATGCAAAATGTTAACCTGTCCTTTCTCTTTATAGATGCTGATGGACCTGCTGTATGTTTCTAGCATTTTAAAAAAAATTTCAGCTATTCTAAACATACTAACTTCACAGCTCAGTTCTTTAATTGTTTGTTCAAAATTTAGGTAGTGCCCACATGTGGCTTTAACATTAAGCACTCAACACAGATACTGCCCATTTTAATATTTATGTACTGTAATATTTCAGTACCAACTAGGGTTGCCAACCCTCCTGGACTGCCCGGGAGTCTCCTGGAATGAGGCACGATTCTTCCGGACACTGCTGCTAGCAATCGGGAGATCTTCATGCTTTAAATTTCCCGCTGCAGCAGTGCCACCACCGTGGCTCCGTGATGCCATGGGCTGCCACCACAGAGAAATCTCTGGCTCAATGACATCACCTCCCCTATGGTAGAGGGATGGAACCAATTGGGAGAGAGCGAGAGCGACTGGGGATGGGGGCTTGGGTGAGGGGAGAGAGGGAGACCGTGGAATGGGGATCAGCATTTTCTGCAGGGCCGGGAGGAGCAGCAGCAGGTAAAGGAGTGAGTGAAACCTGGGGACTTTACTGTGGGTCAACCGTGAAAGACTGTTTCCACTGGTGGGCGAATGGGGTCAAAGACCGAGGATTTTCACTGGAAGAACCATGGGGCAAGTGAGAAGGAAGGTTCTTGAACTGAGGGCTATTAAAGCATGAAATGCTTCATCACAAGTGGCTATTGAGGTAGAGACAAGATCATTTAAAAAGGGAAATGGGATAAATATTTGAAAAGGAGGAATATAAAAGGATCTGGGGGAGGGGAGGCACCAGCGTTGGCACAGACACTGGAGGATTTATGTGCTGAAATTTCTATCATTTTTCGAAACTCTCCTTTATTAAGCCCGGGCCCAGTTAGTGGTTCAGAAATTTTGCTGCTGAGTTGAGTTTAAGATAACGTGCCCTGTGAGAAGTGGCAACAAAGCCAACATGAAGTAGGTTTTCACTTGAATTGTTTCTATCTTGTGGACTGACCCACTGGCCCATCTTCTAATGTTCCAACAGACTAGGGCAATTATAGTACAGCTCTGAACAGTTTAAGCACATCACAAGGCAGACATTAAACTTTGGAAATACTGCCGCTTTTCTCCCCAGTCCAACCGATGAGTTGCATCAAGCAAATAGAGAATAGAGTACTATTTAAAAAGGCAAGCACTCACCTGAGGAGAGGCACAGTACCCTCATGTGTATGTAACAGGCTATGAACCTGTGGTGTAAATGTTTTTAGGGACAATGTTATGAAGGGTATTTTATAGGAATCTGGATCGAATTCATTTTCACTGCAATAGAAAAAGAAAATAAAATGTTATTCCAAGGCACGCACTTTTCGCAGCTTCTACATTTATCTACCCCGAATAAAAATTTGACATTGATTAACAGCAAAATACTGCAAAGAGGAATATAAGTGTGTTTAGGATGTGTGAAAATGAAGAGTTGCTCAGAGTTTGTGCAAAATTGATACACTGCCTTTGTATAGCACATGAACACATTAAAACATCTCAATATTACTTTTTGAAGTGCAGTGACCTGAACAAGTGTGTCATATTATAGGCATGATTTTCTTCATTATTTTCAGGCAATTTCTAAGGAGGCAGCAAAAGTTGCAGTGATGCTTATTCTTACAGTTAAACATAAAATGAAACATTTATTGATTGGATGTGGCCAACAACCAATAGAAACATGCTTCCTACCTATAGCCATTATCAGTGCAGTGCTGTTTACAGATTGGTTCATGGTATTCTAGTTCTTCAAATATCACTGGGCTGCAATTGGCTGATGAACCATCATATAACAATGCAGAACCCAATGGGCTCTGCCTAGTTTGCATGTTGGGCAGGAGACAAACCATCCGTCCATTTACTTGATCACGAATAGCCACAGTGTCCGTTAATTTGTATAAATCAGACACAATCAATTTGTGTCCGAATCTGGAGGGAGATAGGTTATAAAAACTTACTAAACAGTTATGGAATTTTCTGAAGAGCATTAATTACAGTTTCTGTGCTACAAGCTATTATGTATAAAAATACAAGTGCGCTTAGTACTTGGAATATAAATGCTGTTAAACTGAGCAAAATAATCTGACTTTTAAAAAAAAATCAATCTATACAAACGGTAAGAAACGTTCCCATTTTGCCAAACATAATTTGATACATTTCATATCTCAGTGAAATATATACTGTCACACAGCATGAAACAAAGCTGTAACCAATTCTCCATTTAGGCACATCACACTGGTACCATTTATATCCAGTTTCACAGAACTGAAGAGGTGAGAATATTCCTTTTCGTCTGCAACAGCGTGTAAATTTAGTGCATAAATTTACCTTTCTACACCGGGATGGGGAGGAAAGAATGGAAAAGAAAAAAAAAGCCTCCTTCCCCTACACCAAATATGCATTCAACTCATATCTAGATTAAGTTCATAGGTCAAAAAGCTATTATTGGGTGTGTCTCAGTGATGTGTGGCCATAACCATTTACATGCAAGTTACTGATATCAGCCACTGTAATGATGGGGGAGGGGCACTGATGAAAACCACTCAATCTCAGGGTAAAGACAGAAAGCCCCCATCTGTCTCTCCAAATCACTACAGGCTGCTTTTGCACATTTCCCCAGGTGCCTGTTTCAGAGCAGCGTTAAGCAAAGACAAGAAGGGTTGAAGGAAAGAAATGACCTTGTAACATACCTCTCAAATGCCTTAGCTTTGCAGATGAATTTCAATTCGGTCTCAATTGAACTTTATTTCCAACTTTTTAAAATTGCTCTTCAAGTGCAAAACTTTTGGTCTCAAGGCTTGTTTTGAAGTGTTACTACTTCTGAGCTTGCTTTGGTACTGTTTTGGAGCAGAGTCAAGTGAGCCCATTTAGGCTGCAAGTTGAGAACCTGTCTCTAAAGTGGTGGGCTCTGTTATGTAACACAGAGACTGGGTCTTACATTTATTTGACAAAAAGCAGCTTCCTTAGTCTGATGAACATTGAGACCTACATTTTTGCTCCCAGGATCTCAACTCCTTTACACCACAGAATACAGCCTAGAGGGAGAAGCAGGTGCCTGACTCCAAAATCAGGAGTACAGGGGTAAAGCAAGTCTCAACTGCGTAATTTGTTCCCCCTCACCTCTCACACTTCTCAAATCAAAGGGATAAACATATTTCACAGAAACATTGTTATACTAAATTAGGTTAGTGTACTAACAGCCCACAGAACTAAAAATTGTACCTTTTCTCATAAATCTCTGTAAATTTGAACAGTGGCAAGCAACATGCTGGGGCATCCTGCAGGATAGACATGGCCTCAGAGCTGTAATCAAAAATAAACAAATCAGAGCAAGACATTCATTCATGACATTTCTGAATACGACAAGTCATCAATACCAAGTAGTTTTGTAAGATTTATTTTTGAATTATGATGGAATAATCAGAGCAATTCACAAACAGGTGAAGGGATCAATCCTTTTTTCTGATATTTTGCTTAAATTAAAACACCCAATTTCATAGGGCTTAATAATCTTTCTTCCAGAGTACAAGTTAAAACCATATTAACAAATACTGGAATTTGTGTTACTGCCCTATACTATAAGATGTTTTTCCTCACAGAAACACAAAAATTAAAAATGTCTTATTTTGCTGATCTAAATATAGTACATTGTGTGGTTTTCATATAATAAATTACAACACTTTCTTTTGTTAAGTTAGGTCACTGTTGCAATGAAAAGGGAATCGTTTTTAAACTGGTTGAAAAAATACAATGAAAGTGTGCCCCAAGCATCATTTTGGTGGTCGTTGCTCCACTGATCCAACACCATGCTATTTTTGTGTTCATCAAGGTGAAAGATGCACTGCTTTGGTCAGACACAAGAATGGTGGGAAGAAGAGAAGCCTCAGTCACATACTGGGCAAAGCACAGACCCACTGGATTCTACCAAGTACATCCCCCTACAGGGAGGACACTACAAAAATGTTTCTATTAAGAAGTACCTCCATGTTGAGAAGTGGTCTGTCCAAACTTGATTTGGAAATCAAACAGCACAGTAATAACAGAACAAAGATCAGGTGCAATTATACAAGCAGCATTATGTGGTGTCCACTAAAAATAGAAGACTTCCACCAAATCAGACACCACATGCCAAGGTCCGGTTACCCAGACACATACCAAGCAATGAAGCATGGACAAGCCATGCTCAGTGATTCTACACATCCTGGATTTACGGATGGCACAGGAAGAAACCGATCTGAAGGATTGCCAAGGGAAGGTGACCAAAAATAAATGACAATGAAAAGGGCAACCAAAAATATCAAAAAGCTAGCCCCCTTCAAATAATGGAACAGAGACTGCAAACTCTGGCACTGCACAAAGATTTGAAAGGCTGACTCACCTTGGTGATAAGGGCACAATGTAAGGGCGTTGGTGAAATGGCACAGATTCACTTTACTGTTAATTATTCTCAAAAAAGGTGAAGAATTTTAGTTCTGGTGAATGGAACAATTTAATTTTGGACACCAATACCAGCATCAAGCACTCCCAAGTCAATTACTGTACATGCTGATACAAAGCTTCCTCTATCTTGCCCCAACAATACGTCAATCTCGATCTAAGGTGCCAATCACCTACTGGGGTTGTGCAACTTTTTCCTCCCACTTCCCAATTTTTCATGACCTTTGAGCAAGATAAAAAGTGTGATTATTTGTGGGCGTTTTGTGCTGTATACTTGTGCCGAAAAGAAATGCTTTCAACTGCTTAAAAAACCCTCAACTTTATGAAGGACCTTTACAGCTAGCAGAGATTTTCATCCGATCAGTATGCAATGTGTTCAGGCCCAAAAAGTGAATGATACTGAACCATCCATTTATCCCTAGATTTAAGGTTTGAAATAGACCACAAAATTCGCTTGGGAGGGGGGGGGGGGGGGAAAGAGGGGTATAGTGGGTGCACCAGTACACAAATGTCATTATGGCAATAAAAAATTTTTTACAAAATGTATGAAGTAGCATCTCTGCTCCCCACGGCATTATACTAACCTGTATGAAGATGGGACATGAGTACTTGTGTTTTATGGTAGTACGCCAGTTGGTACCATTATAGCAGTGTGATATTTCAAGTCGTGCAAATTACACTGATTATTCACACTACACTTATGTTTCGTAGGTTATGCTGATACGGTTAGCTGAAAATGGGTGGGAGGAGGCTCATGTCGAGCATAGACACCGGCATAGATCAGTTGGGCCGAATGGCCTGTTTCTGTGCCGTATATTCTATGTAACTTGAATCAGAGAGAAGAGCTTTGCATATACCCACCTCAAGTCATGTGCACAGATCTTTGCTTTCTAGCCTCCAACTGCCAATGAAGTTTTTAAAGTTAGAAAGAACTGCCAGAATCATTAGTTCTTTTCTAATCATTAAAAAAATTACAAAGGACAGGCTTAAACAGTTTGAAAAAATCTTCACTTCAAATATAGCGCCTCCCTCTCTTCCTCCCACCCCCAAATATTCAAAGTTTGGCAAACAATCATGAAAAGTACAAGCCAGTAAAACAAGCAATTTTAAACTTGCAGTAGAGGTAGAAACAATCTTACCCAAGTAAAGCCAGCGATTTATTGGTGTTTCCAGTAGCCAATGACACTTGGACTCTCTTGCTTCCTATTTTGTATCTGTGTAGACTATTGACAGCTGTGATCGCTTCCTGGAGACTCCCCATCTGGACTGTTGCCTTCAGCTGATAATCAGTATGAGGACTTAGTTCCACATTCTTCACCTACAAACCCAGGAATTAAGACAAAAAATGCTTCCAGTTATGGCTCATTTTTGGGTGATTATAAAGTTTTGTTTTTTTTAAATTCAGAAATTTGTTCTGTTTTGAGATAGTCATGCAAGAAGTCTGTTGATAATTTGATCAAAATTCATGAAAAAAAACCCCATCTAATTGCAGGCGATTCACAAACTAATAACGTAGAAACTGCAAGAAATAGCCACAACTGCTCCCCTCAAGGCTCAGTGAGTAAATGCATCAGGTGTGGTTCTAGGTTTGTAGGTCTAAAGTAGCAGATCTCAACCAGTGTGGCAGCACAGGCAAAAAAAAACTAGAGGTTCTAGTTATAATGACAGGGAGTGATTGGGACTAATTGCTAGACTGATCAATCCAATCAACAGTATAGGATTAGCAACCTTGAAAGAAAAATATTATTTTCGACTCACTTCACTCCCCCCACAAAAGGTTTTATGAAATGCTTTTGTTTAGCACTCCAATTGGGTTAACTTGTTCAATTAAGGCAGATCAACCAAAATATGATTAAATCCATAACCTGACTGGAAATCACATGCTTTATCAGGTCAGTTAGCTAAACTATCTAAAGAAACGGGTTTACAAAATCAATGTAAACAGATCCTTTTATTCTGATAATGCATTTCAACACAGTTAGTAACCATAAAGATGATAGTCAACTACAGTAAAGTGGTGATTTCCACCTCTGCTCTCTTCAGTAAACACCCCATCCCCAAAAAAGGGAGTGTAACAAACAAATTATTTCAGTCAATGCTTATGATCACTGCAAATTCAGCTAATTTTTAAATGACTGGGTAGTACTGTATCATCAAAAGGATATTTTAAGTGAATGTTTGAATATAACTGTAAACAGCAGGAAATACATTCAAAACCTCAACCTGAATAATTAAAAACTGCTTAGCCACAGGTTAATTACAAGATGCCACAGCCCAAATACCTTCCCAACAGGAATAAGATAATCCATTACCAATTTGAGGAGTCTTTTTAAAAAGCACCCCAAAAATACAAGCCATTACAGCAGAGCAGGATTACCATGTTAGGTACACTCACAGTACAGAAGCAGACATTGAAATGTGAAAATTTTAACAAGCACTGGGTGAGGATGAAAGAATGTAGCACAATCACAAATCCAAATTTTAAAACTTTAAATTGAGTTTATGGTCATTATCTTCTCCAGGTCTAACAGCAACATAGACCAAGAACAGTCCAGTGGTAAAAAGGTGCAATCAATGTTCTTTCAGGAATTTTCTCATCATGCTCAGTCCAGCCTGTGGCTAAGTCAGAAGTTAACATTCCGATTGCATTTCTAACCCAATACAAATCTTTCAGAGATGGTTGGGCTCCAAATAAGGACCCCATTTAAAAAACTGAAAACATGGCAAAAGCTTCACCGCTACTACTGATCGCGTTATTTACAGCTCTGCAATATTGCTATATTGGAGTGCAGCTATAAAACAGTACTCAGCCTGAAGCGTTACTTTTTATTTGAGCATTCAGCCAGTTTACCTTGCCATGCCTGAAGAAAATCTCATGCAATATTTGTTGTAGTTCCTTTCTGGACATCCTGTAATCCAAGTTGCTGACCTGTATGTCCGCTCCATTTGCAAATGGGTCAGTCTGGGAGTCAGAATAATGAGTTTGGTTTGCTTGATTTACACTTATAGGAGAGGACCGGTTTGAAAAGCTTGGGGATAGACTCCTAGGATAATTAGCAAGAGAATCAAATATTATACACGCTAAAAGATAACATTAAAACTTAGTCAGAATTAAATATCAAAGCATTGTTCATGTGGCAAAAATTTTAAACAGAATTTGCACTCCCAAGCTCCTAATGCAATTCAACTTAGCTAGCTTTGATTTCTTATTCCTTACTGATGGCTAATTTTAAAGGTTTGCCTCCAAATAACTCTTGGAAGATGTACACTTCTTTATCGTAAAAAGTGGACAGAAGTTAGAAAAATAAGTTACCTTGCAGACCAGGAACCATGGCACGTGATAGGGGGAGTGTTATGTCTTGAAATTGACAGCTTAGAAAAAGCAGATGGGGAACTGACATGGAAGTCAACTTTCTTCTCAATTTTGTCTATGGGAAATTCCAGGGAACTTCTAAAAGTTGGAGTTTCTCTCCTGTTTTAAGAAAAATGTAGATTTTAAGCAATGTATTTATGTTTTGCGTTTACTTCCTCTAAAATTACTTGAAACATGTTTGTTATACCTGAGCACTTTAACATTAAAAGTCTACTTATTGCATGTAAGAAATTCATCTGAAACACAAGAGCAGTATTAGAAAACAGCAAGTTCTACAGAAATATTTCTTCTCCCTCTTGGCACCAGAAGAGCATGTCCATTTAGATTTCTTTGCTGAGAACATATGCAGGTAACCAGTAATCAGGGTTTCTCCCATGCCACTTAGAAAGGATTGTAAACAATTTTACAACACCAAGTTATAGTCCAGCAATTTTATTTTAAATTCACAAGCTTTCGGAGGCTTCCTCCTTCGTCAGGTGAACGATGTGAAAATGAAATCCTCGAAATGAAATCGCATTGGCCGAGTCACTCCTGTGACTCGGCCAACGTTGTCTACCTCATACGTTGCAGGAAAGGATGCCCCAGAGCATGGTACATTGGCGAGACCATGCAGACGCTGCGACAACGGATGAACGGACACCGCGCAACAATCGCCAAACAGGAGGGTTCCCTCCCAGTCGGGGAACACTTCAGCAGTCATGGACATTCATCCACCGACCTTTGGGTAAGCGTACTCCAAGGCGGCCTTCGAGACACACGACAATGCAAAATCGTCGAGCAGAAATTGATAGCCAAGTTCCGCACCCATGAGGACGGCCTCAACCGGGATCTTGGGTTCATGTCACGCTACACGTTACCCCACCAGCGAACAAATGTTATCTGTTTTTAATATAACGGGTCAGTTGCTGTCTTTTCTATGTTTCTACCTCTCTATCTCTGTTTTTTTTTGTTTGCTGTTTTTTTTTTTGTGATTTGTATATTCTGTGAGACCTGGCAGGTAACACCTGTCTGTCTGCACACTGATTGCCTTGGCAACGGGCAGTTGAAAAAACTGTCTGTACTCACCAAGCATTGTTCTGTGAATTATAAATGCGATTTCATTTCGAGGATTTCATTTTCACATCGTTCACCTGACGAAGGAGGAAGCCTCCGAAAGCTTGTGAATTTAAAATAAAATTGCTGGACTATAACTTGGTGTTGTAAAATTGTTTACAATTGTCAACCCCAGTCCATCACCGGCATCTCCACATCATGACTTAGAAAGGAGGTGCCCAAGTGCAGAGAGAGAGAGAGAGAGAGAGAGAGAGCGCGAGAGACTTTCCCTCTACCCAGCATCTTCCATGACTGTAAATTCACAGGCCAATTAAGCTAATATGCTGTTAAAACTAAATTTAAGAGTTAGTTTTTACTTCTCTCTTTCAGATGCAAAATTCAGTTAGGATCAGAAACTTTGTATGGGAAAATTGCTGGCACTAACCCCCATCCCACTATTTTATGATGGAAGCATTGGGTAAATCAACATACTGTCATCAGTTTCTCTGAAGCAGATTCACATTTGAACAGACAATAGTACTTCACCTATTGCATTTATTGCTCCAGCAGTAAATTACACTCCTGTTAAAAGTTCATATTGTGCTACATTAAAAGTTTGTGGCACCCTAGATTTGAACAGATCATGAAATATACTAATACATTAAGAATTCAGTTTTGATGAAGTTTTACACCTAAAATATTACCTTGTCTTTCAGATGCTAAATCACCAATGAATTGACAAAAATCTGATAAGCAAACATATTTAACACTCCTTCAGTTTAAGGAATTATTTAATAGGTTAATTAGTCCTCAACCAATCCCACTTGAAAGAATTATTATTTGTGGCTATTCCTTACTTCAACAATTGGATTACAATAGCCAGTATAGTTGTGCTTAAGCAAATAATTCAAAAAAAGCACAAGGCACTAAAAGTACATAAAGTTTAAAAGGAGTTAATTGTAGACCACCAAATAAAAAAAAAAATCACAATTAAAAGTCAGCCAGATACTAAATATAAACTCACTTAATGTTTCCAATGAAAGAATCTCCGTCTCCTACACTTTTAGTAGGAGTGGCTGGGGAATAAGTGGAAGTGCAGTGGCTTATCGGTGGAGATTCAGTTCCTTGCTTTTTGATATGCTGGGTACGTACACTTTGCTTGGTTTTGGATTCCATACCACAGAGCTCCTTAAAAAACAAATAGTAAGTAATTAACCATTTACCCTCCAGTTCATGAGTGCTACTGTACATTTTAATACACAAAATAGCTTCAACAAGTCAGTGCAAGCTCTAAATCCGAACAGGGATGAAAACCAACTATAAATTAAGAGTTATGAATAAACTGCAACTAGTTTTCAAATTCCTAATAAGGAGTTAAATTTAAATAAGGCCAAAGAGCTAAGCTTTGTTCTCAAGTCATAGCTGGGAGATACGAGAAATAGCAGAGATCTTTGAAGGAATTAATCCAACAACAATAAAGCCCAGCTCGACAACAGAACAGAAATAACGTTTAGTTTTCTAGACCAAGGTTACAGTTACTAAAATTACAGGGCAAACACACTCAGGTTATTCCCCTTAAACTTCAAGGATTACAGCATGATCTACTTAATGTTGAATGCTACTAACATCCTGTTTCTAAGACCCTTACAGGTCAAATTATCCTTTACCTCCTTAGCCAAGCCCAGACATTTGTCTTCACTCTCTGCCAAGTAAACAATTTCAGGAAATAACTATACTCCGTTTGAGAAAACACTCAAATGCATTTCGTTTACAGATTTCATGAAACTCAGTATTTCCCCACTAAACTACTCAAGTGAAAACTTACAAGACCACCATCTATATACATTTATAAATAAATACTGTGGGTGTACTGCAGTTCATTTTGGAAGTCTAACTTTGATATTTGCATTGCTCCATATTATTTGGCTCAATTCTGCAGTGTAAGAGTTACAGATGCCAAGACAAGTACATACTATTTTAAACTATTACTTCAAAGACATGGATGGAGGTGATGAGAAATGAGACATTAAAAGTTACCTTGCTAAAAGGATTTCATTTCTGTGGTTACTGAAACCTGATAAGCTATAATAAACTATTAGAGACATTGATAAAACTCAATATTCACATGCAGAAAAGCTGCTTAACTGCAGCCCCTGGTATATATGGCATATTAGCAGGTCTACCACAGAGGACTAAAAGCTTCCAAATTGAATTGTTAAGCACACAGCTCAAACACTACATTGGACCCTAAACTTCCATACTATTGGGCAAACAACCACTATAAAAGTTGTTTAGCACCAGGGACTATACAAAACAAAACCACTTCTCTAGCCATCCTTTTTGGTGGGGGGATTGTACATATGTTCTGCCTCTTCATGCAGCACACCTGTTGCAACTGAATCAATTATTAACTAATCAATCAATTACTTGAGTTACATGTTGCATTAACTGTCTTAATTACTATTTTATTGGGTTCAATATTTGATTAGTCAAGATGACATGGGTTCACCCAGTGTCATCGGTGGAGGGAAACTGTCACACCTAACCACCACCCTCCTTTTTAAGGGGTTTAAAAAGCTGCCTTGTTGGAAATTGTCTTCTATGATTAAGAATTGATTGAACTGGATTTCCTGTCTGCTGGTTTTGGCTTGTTAATTTGCATATGAAAATGTATGCAGATGTCAAGAAGGCAGCATAGTGACAAAATCAGTACATTTTATTGTCCAATACACTAAACTGTGTTCTCTCCAGATACTAACTGCCTTGCTACATATCTAACATTTTTTTTGTTTTAGTACATTTTCACTCTATTTAACTGATGCAGTTAGATATTGAGCTAGTGCTACAATTAAGAAAGGAACTGGTTATTAAAAAAGAGAAATAAATTCTGTTCAGTCATCTAACCACCACTGCAAAAGTGATGGACAATGGAAATCTACTTTACAGTTATCTTTGAAAAATAGATTAACGGCACCATTTCACCCCACCTTCACAACTTAAGAAAAAACCCACAAACTTATTTCAGAGTGACCCCCTCCCTTCCACATTTTGTGGCACACCTCATCAGGGGAACACCTGAACATAATTCCAGCAGGACTGGGCTCCTCCCAATCTTATCTCAAGTCATACTTTAAAGTGGAACAAATAATCTGCTACACTAAACAGCAAAACAATGTAATAATACGTGTCAGAATATATTTTAGCCAAGATGACCAACAATGTCCCATTTGTGATCATACCCAAAATAAAGTTCCAATCACACTTTAAAAAGATCCAGGGTCTGTTGGAAAAGTCACTCCTAGCTTAGAATGAAAATCAAACAAGACCTTTATGGGTACATAAACAATAAGGTTTCCAATTTGCACAATATCCAAAGAGCTGGATGAAAGTCTCAAAGTCTGACAAACAAATAAAGAATAAATGATCATCATGAATGAAGAATCTGCACTTATATTGTGCCTTATCATCTATTAAGATATCTTCATATACAATAATTATATTGAAGTGCAGTCATGTAGACAAATATGGCAATCATTTGAACACAACAATGTCCTGCAAACACCAAGAGCTGAATGATCAGCTAATTTTTTTTTTGTGGTGTTGTTTGAAGGGGGAATCTTGCCTTGACACCGGGAAAACTCCAAATAGTACCAAGTTATCTTTAACATTTAGCCGGACAAGCAGACAGAGGCTTGGTTTAATATCTCATACGAAAGACAACAACTTAAACAATGAAGGTACCCTCAGTATTGCACTGACATGTTTGCCAGGATTATGTGAACGTTGGGAATCTTACAACACCAGGTTATAGTCCAACAGTTTTATTTGAAAATCACAAGCTTTCGGAGCTTATCTCCTTCGTCAGGTGAGTGAGTGAAAGGTTCTAAAATCGCATAGCATATATTAGGCTGGGAGACGATCACACCAATCAAAGGTGTTGTTGGTGTTCAGACATGAATTTAGATTTGAGGTTGGGATCAGATCTTATTAAATGGCAGAGCAGGCTCGAAGGGCCGATTGGCCTACTCCTGCTCCTATTTCTTATGTTTATATATATATATATATATATATACACACACATATATTTATATTAGTCTAACTTGGTAATTTTTTTTGGAACCAGTAAACCACATCTTTGGTTACTACAATAAGTCTTCCCATTTAGCTCCACAGCATGTGATTGAGGGGCTTGGGGATTATTATAATGGTAGACCACCATTTTCATAGTTGGTGGACAGCAAGGGGAGAGGTGTTTACTGATGTTGAACATTCCTGTGTGCTTTACATTGTAATGTGCCACAGCACTTTGTTAAACAAAATCATACAAATGGATATGCAACCAATCAGGCCAATTTTTCCAAAGAGTTCAGAGTCCAATTATGGAGACATATTTCCCCCAATAGTTTTGTCCTCTTATTGTTATCTCTAAGATGGTGAGTTATAGCCCTCTAATATATTGCCCAAATCACAAGTGATCCTAGCCAGCAAGTGTCAAGTAGGCTTCTGGACCATAGGCAAGTTATTGTCACCTTGCTCTCACCCCAAATTAATGTACACAATGCCAGTAGGGTCAATGGATGCCAATCAGGAATGGGAAAATTTGCTGATTTATTTTTTCCCTCCCTCCTCAATGCACTGATGTCAACTGTGACATCCCAACAACTGTCCCAGTTAAAATCAACGAACTCAGCAGACCATGCATTGAATTCAGGACTAGATCCGGATGGCTCATTACAACATTACATGATGCATTTACCCAACAAATCATGAAAATTGGGAAGGATAGCACATATAAATTGTGTTTCAGTTTGGCAAAGCATTTGGGTGTCAGATGGCAATAACAAATTCCCTCCATCGGCATTTCAGTTGTAATACTATGGGGGAAAGACAACAATTCCATAAAAATTGTCATGTAACTGGGTTAAAAAAAATGTATTTCCCTCAAACAAATGCAGTAAAAGCAATTGGTACTTGGTCAATCAACTCCTTTAAAAAGGAACTGGATAAATATCAAATTTGGAATGAGATTATAGGGTTAAGTATTAAGAGAGACAATCAAATGCTCCATGGACTTGATAGCTGGAGTTAGGGGAGGAGGTGGCATCATCCAAGGAGGTTTGGTCCCCAGGGTTGAATAGTAGAGATGTGAGGGTGGACACATATTTCATAGTTCACGTTTACTTTTGGGGATTAAGACAGTATTTATACACATTTGACAAGCGAATAGATTAGATTACATATCCTTGTGAAAAGAGCAGCCTTGGAGAGCCAAACAGGCTTTTCTCATTCCGCTTTTTTGTGTTTCTTCCTTTTTTTTCTTTGACAGTTTTCTCTGTCCTGCCGCTTTCCTGACAGAAATGACTACTCATTAGGCTTGCTCTCCAGTACTTCACCCAAGTGGCCATTAATTATAACAGTGAGAGTTGCAGACTATTTGCTTGAGTGGGAATATCACAGCTGAGCTCAACGCTGGTCCACAAATATACACTTCCAACAGGTTTACTGGACAGCAATCAAGAATGGGGATTGAACCTGGGACCTTCCTAGTCTGTATGTGTCAGCTACTAACCAGACAAACTTCTTGAGCTGGATTCCTCAACTTTTAACCTCAACTCCATTTCGCTGACAATAGTGCATTACCACAAGCCCCATAATATGAATAATACCCAATGGGAGGTTTGCATTGTTGTCTACCCTTATTACATAAGGATTTTCTGTTCTTTCCCCATTTGTACAGAGAGATTGGCCACAGTAATCTTATTGTACCTCCTGTGGTTCCATATGTAATTTGAGCTGCGTTAAATTAACAATTTACCTGTAAACTTCTGACATTGACGTTTTTAACTGTTGATCCTTGGGATGTCTGTGAGTTCTTTACTGTAGAATTTTTACCATTCTGTAATTGCTCATCGAGGTCTTTGTTCAGCTGAGAGAGTTTTGTAAGTTTGCTTGCCTTTTTAGGGGATTTTGTCTTTTCAACTGTAAAGCAGTTATTTTTGCTTTCGCAAAGATCTTTATTTTTTGGTGTAAATGATACTAGGATCTTATTGCCAAAGACATCTTCATTCTCCATACGCTTCTGTGCACGCTCAGCACTTTCCTGGCTTGTAAAACGAAGGATTGCACTGCTGCCGGTAATGCTTAAAACTTTTCCACCACAATTATCAGACAAACGGCGCAGTCTGTTGCTTACTTGCTTGCTGTCTCTGTTGAGTGGCAAATTGTACACATACAGAAGAGTATGGCATTGCTGGAGAGCGAGTAAGAAAGTGAGTGAGCAAGTGAATGAAAAAGCAAGAGTGAAAGAGAGGAAGAATAAGCAATTGAGAGAAAGAAAAAGCAAGAAACAAAAATCAATACAGAAATGTTTCATTATGGTCCAAAAGAATTAAAACAAATCTTTAAACTTATTCTGACTGATAAACAATATTCCATTTGTTCATCCATGGGCAAATTTGCTTTTTTTGTTAAAAATAAAAATGTACTGCAATCTTTTTATTGAGTACACACTTTTTAAAAAGCTGATGAAATCTATGGGGGCCCCACAATTCAATCACTTCTAACTGAAACATCACAACTTCTGAATACCAGGGCTACCTTTCACTCCAGTATGAAAAACCTAGTCACTGTTCACATACAAGTGCTGCAGGAGAAAGGCAGCCTTGCTTATAGGAAAAGCAAAACAGACAAGTCAATAAAGTACCCAAATTTACTGTTATTAGAGTTCCCATTAGAAACTAACAAAAGATTGTCTTTTTAGGGAATTATTTAATATTTAACATTGTAAAGAAAGACTTGCATTTATATATATTGCAATTATACTTGCATTTCATGACCTCAGGATGTCCCAAAGTGCTTTACTGCCAATTAAATACTTTTTGAAGTGTAGTCTCTGTTGTAATGTAGGAAATACAGCAGCCAATTTGCACTCAGCAAGCTCCCACAAACAGCAATGTGATAATGACCAGGTAATCTGTTTTTAGTGATGTTGGTTGAGGGATAAATGTTGGCCAGGATATCAGGGAGAACTCCCTTGCTCCTCTTCAAAATAGTACCATGGGATCTGTTACGTCCACCTGAGAGGCGAGACGGGGCCTCAGTTTAACATCTCATCCGAAAGACGGCACCTCTGATAGTGCAGCACTCCCTCAGTACCGCACTGGAGTGTCAGCCTGGATTTTGTGCTTAAGTCTCTGAAGTGGGACTTGAATCCAAAACCTTCTGACTCAGAGACGAGAGTGCTACCAACTGAGCCACAGCTAACCCTAAATAGGGTAAAGAGGACTCCAGCTTGTCCTCTGGAGAAAAGATGGAGGAAAATTTCCTAATGAACAATGCTTGAAGCCTTAGAGCTAAAAAATACAAGTCTCAAATGATCCATTAATACTTCAGATTTAGTCATTTGTTAATTTTAATTTAGATGAATGCTTTAGAAGACACTTACTGGTGTTTTCTCTGGTAATCTTGGCGGCAGGTTAGAAACAAATTCCTCAAATTTGATATGCTTATGTGCATGTTGTAGAAGTGCATCTGAAACTTGATTCTTGTGCACCAAAATAATCTGAAAACCATGTCGATGCCGAAGGTCACTCAGTTCTGAGGCAAAGTTAACATCAGCTGCAAAATGTCAAAGCCACAATTATTAGAAAGTACAAATTCTGACTAAAATCAAACTTTCACCCTTCTATTTCAAACTACAAAAGCCTGGAAAAGGTTTCTTCAATGTTCACTCACTGCTCGGTACTTTATTAAGGAATGCATGTAAGAGATGACACAAAGTTCAACAACTAAACAATGAGCACTTCGCAAAATCTGCCTTGATCATCAACTGAAAGAATACATGCTGCTACTCTGTTACACAAGACATCAATTTTCATCACTCCATGCACTCTGGATCTCCAAAACCTAAAATTGCAGATGCTTAACAGTGCCCATCCCAATCCCGATCGCTTTGTATTTTTAATTGTGGCGACATCACTGAGCTGCTATTCTAGATCCTGTTCCTTTCTTGTCATAAATATTTCAAATTGAAATAAATGAGTCCTGTATCCAAATTGCTACATTTCATTTTGTAACACTGATTACTTACTAGACACCAAAATAACGGTGGATGGAGCAGTGTGAGTGTCAGCAAATCGTCTCAAACTCTGTCTAAGCTTGTCATCTGCAGCGTTCTTTGCTGTTGCATTGATATGTGCAACTGTCACCTGCAACATAGAAGTGATAAGAAAGTATACATATTTTCAATCACAACCTCAGAGCTAAAAAATACAAGTACCTTCTTATCCACATAAGCTCGGGGGATTAATCAAGAACAAAGAGGGTAATTTTAACCTAACCTGTCTGGTGGGAAACTGATATGATCAGATCGGCTGCCCATTCTACACCCGCCTGATTTTGAAGTCAACAGAATGTAAAATTGGGAGCTGTCCAATTGAACGCACAGAATATCATCATACATTTACTAACCTTCCAAAAGTTTAAAATACAAGAAACATTCATCACTCTTACACTTTAAAAACTTTTCACAGCAAAGTGCCTGTCTTTTGTTTTATAAACTAAAAGCAAGTTATAGCCCTTAGATTCAGAAAGTACAGTAACTGCTATTGGCAGGTTATAGAGCTGCCTTACCTGACAGTTGTTAAGTTCCTGGATAACTTCCTTGTTCTCCTTGCTAATATCACATACACACATGAATTCTGCTTCTCTGTGGCCTTGAAAAAAACGTTGACGGATTCGCTGTACTATTGCCATGGCTGAACGTCCTGTTGGGACAGAGCAATTTTCTATATCCCAAAACACTCCAATAGGAGGCAGATTTTCTGGCTGTTGACCTAGTATACCAACATCAGGCGATCCTGTGAAAATTCATCCCAGAATTAGAACCACATTTTCAATGTGCTTTTTTTCAGTAGCTGTTACAGCTAACAAATAAAGCGGCACCCTCCTATAATTTTATTTTTAATTCAAAAGGTGCCAACTAAAATAACACAAAAAAGAATAGAATTGCTCATTAAAACATAACTGTTGCAAAGATCTACGCTGCTTACACTGGCACCCACTAATCAGGACATCAGAATGCATTTTGATATAAACAAGTACAAATTATCAAAACATTTATTAGTACAGTATACTGAGAAATGGAAGCCAAAGTAAATAAAATTCTGGGAGGGCATACAAAGGGAGCAAGAGGGCTTCTTTTCTAGAAGATATTTTAAAACCAGTTTTATTTACACAACTGAAGTTCTTCAACTGGCTTTCAGGCATCAATTTGAAAGAAATAATGTATCTTTTCCATTTAAAGGAATGATAATAGGGATTTGACAGTTTTAATTGTTTGGGGATTGACAATTTCCAATTTTTTCAGCAGGTCCTGCCCAGAACCACAATCAGACTCTTGGAATTAAATCAACCTACACCCACTTGAATGTAATAGCAGTTGTTGTTGACCATAAATTGCATTAATTAGCAAAATGAAGTGGGCAGGGCTCAGTGACAAGTGGGAATTAAATCCACTGATGGATCGTTCAATAATTTATTGAAAGAAGCAATTGATTTGATCCAATTTTGAAGGAACTTAAAAAAAAGGCATCACTGCATTCATAAATATGATAAACGAATTGCTAATCAATAAACTGACCTTCAAAATGCTGGCTTATATATTTAAACAGGGTGAATTTTTCATTTAGAAACCTTAGCTAGTTGAAACTAAAACTGGTTTGTTTTGATATTGAAAACTCAATACAGAATGCTCTGGTAGTTAACAGCAAATGCCTAAGCTTCCAGCAATTTTGACTGACATTCCAATTTACTTATTCTGATTAGGCACGTTTACAGTTCTCAGTTGGGCTTGGAAGCAACACTGTGCAGCAACACAGCACTTCAATTCAGTAAAAAAAAATGGCTGGGTCAACACAACCCACAACAGCATACCTCTTGCTAGCTACTCATGGACATTATTAACATTGCCCCCACCATTAGTCTTCTACAGCCTGCTCCCTCGATGGCTCAACTGATATCTGCAGTTCCCAGTGTGGAACTTAGGGTCCGACGTTTGATCCCAGTCTATGCTGAGTTAGCTGATCTGAAGCAGGGTAGCAATAGGGGCACTATAAATGCCCGGTGCAATTCTGAGCTAGGGAAAGGTGGGGTCGGAGGGATGTCAGTCATGGTTCCTGCTCCTAATCACTATTCAGTGACTCCCACTAAAAACTGCACATATGTGGACATCAGGTGAAGAAAGGATTGGGTTTGCTTGTGATGCCCCCTTCATGCCTGTGTTGCCTGCTTGCACATGAGGAATCATCACTCAGTAACCACATGATTTTTCTTGCTTTTGAAAAGTATGGTTTCCTTGATGTTACTGACAATTAAAGGGCTCTCTATATATACATGCGTAATAGAATATTAAATATATAGATAAATAATCCACTTCCAGTTGTTTTATCTTCGTAGTCAGCTTGTAAACTGTTCAATAAATTAGGAGTACATAAGTAATGTAGCAGAATCCCGAAAATCTTGAAGTACTTCATCTGATTATCCCTCCCAAGAAATAAAATTATACAATTTTGGAGGGGGGGGGGGGGGGGGGGGGAGGGAAGGTTCTTAATATAGATTTAAATAAGTATTGACAATGACTCCTCATTACTTTTTGTTCAAAACAAAAGTTAAAATTAATGGTAAAGAGTATTAAAGCATAAACTAGGATAATACTGCGATCACACGTACCATACTTCTGTGGCTGGATGCCCAAGTTTCCTGCTGTTAATATTGGTGTCTCTGCAGTTTGACCTTCAATTTGAACACCATTGCACATAGATATGGGTAGTGGAGCAGACTGAGCAGGAGGGGGAATATTTGGCCAAATCTTTGTAGCGTCTATAACAGGACGTCTGGGCGGCTGCAGCAAAGATTTAAAAAAGACAAACTAGGGCAACTCTTCAGATTACATGCAAAGCAACCTGCTTTAATTTTGAGAAATTCATGCAAAATATCACTGCAACTAAATTAACATGCATTAGATATTCTTTGTAGCACAGACAAACCAGGTTACACTATACTGTTACAAAGAAAATAAGCCAAGAAGTTTCAGATTTTCTGCTTTTACAATACCTATAAAGTCATCAGTCATGCTTCCAGAAAAAGTCCATATTTTAATATTAACTATAAATACCTATGTTTGCACTAACACACAATATCTAGAATCAGGGGGCATAGTCTCAGGATAAAGGGTCGGTCATTTAAGACTGAGATGAGGAGGACTTTCTTCACTCAGAGAATTGTGAATCTTTGGAATTCTCTACCCCAGAGGGCTGTGGATGCTCAGTCATTGAGTAAGTTCAAGGCTGAGACAGATTGATAGATTTTTGGACTCTAGGGGAATCAAGGGATATGGGAATCGGGCTGGAAAGTGGAGTTGAGGTCGAAGATCAGCCATGATCTTATTGAATGGCAGAGCAGGCTCGAGGGGCCGTATGGCCTACTCCTGCTCCTATTTCTTATTTCCATATCCTGTAATTATGTAGTGGATTTTTTTTAAATTTCAACAAATTACCTACCCAGTAATATAGTGATGTATTAAAATACTTTTTTTTTTTTACACAGACTCAGCATAATTCCTTGAACTCAGCTGAATATTTAAGGGGCACAGTGAGAAGCCAGGTACTTTCACAAGAGTAAAGAAAAACAGAAGATAGGTCACCACAGGTTACTCCTGCACATTTCTTAGCATTCAGTTGGAGTGATATTGAATAAAGTTTGAAAGTAGTTTGCCTGCGCCACCCCTCGGCTGAGCGCAATGAATAGTAACCAAAAGGGTAGAAAAACAATAAATGTCTTTATAAAAAAAAGTCGCACTCCAGGATGATATCATATTGAGCCACACAGAACAGCTGTCTTGGCTGATTTCAACCCGCCAGTACTGGAGTCACTAAAATTAGTCCTATTATTCCTGCACTATGAAGGTTAAAAAAAAAGTTAACCTGGGTCCCCACTTGTGATCTTTGCCCAATGATCCCTCCTGTAAAGTGCATGCATGTGGACATCATGATGAGGGCAGGATCAAGCTTCGGTGCAATTCCTCCCCATGGTTGAACAGCTTGCCATTAATACTCAACTGAGTTAGTTACTGGAGGGCTGTCAGCATCAGTGGAATTGAACGCCAACATCAACTTTAGAATTGAAGGGAATAAAATTGAGGGGTGCGAAATAAGATTTCACATGGGTCCCTTTCACGCGCACATGATAGAGTGCACACATTGAGAAGGTATGGGAAACACATTACCAATCACCGGCATTCATTCCATTTATATGGCATTACAATTTTAATTATATTTATTTAAAAATAGATAAGAATTGTGTTTTAGTCCACACTTAACATTCAGGCAGCAAAACAACTCTTTTGGAAGGCCAGATAGTGTCAATGTTTTCTCAGTGACAGTTTGAGGCTGGAGCTTGAAGGATGAAATTGTGCAGAAGAGCAAAAACATGTGAAAATTGGGATTTGATTGGTTGTGGGGATTATTGTTGGTGTGACTGTATTATGAATATTTTCTGTGTCATCACATTTTTCACATTTGCAACATCTTTTCTGACACAGTTGAGGGATACAAATGCATCATAAAAAACATTCTACTGGTTACTTGTAGATTGCATAAATAATTCTAGAAGCCACACATATGGTATAAAGATTAATAAGCTAAACAATATACTCTAGTGCAAACTTGTCAGCATTTTAAAATTGTATTCAAACTAGAAAGCTAAAGAATTGAAACTATTTTTAAAAATCCACTGTTAACCTTTTTTTTCTTTAAATCAAATAAAATGTAAAATTATACCAACCTTGTTCAAACAATCATCACAGTAATGTGAACCCTTCAGAAACACAGGTGCCATGTGCAAATGTAAAGAGTTGGTGCAAACACGTTTAGGTAGCTCAGCTTGATTCACATGATCTTCCAAATGCCCACTAACCCCACCAGTGAGCTCTGTGCAGGAAAAAAAACTGGATGTATTACAGCTCTGATGCATAGGAACTTGATGCAGCTTGTGGACACTACCATGGAAAGGCTGCAGCTGTTTGAAGAGGCTTCCACAACAGGACAGATGCTGGGAAAGAGGTGGCTGAAGCTGACAACCAGAGACAACATTCTCTACATAGGGACCAGGCAAGTGACATGGAACCCCATCTAAACGGTCGTTAGCTGTAGCCACCTTACAAGACTTTGACGAGTGGAAAGTAGGCCTCGAGCCTATTTGACATGTGACTGTTCCAGCACTTGTGTGTTCTAAAGCTCCGCTATTTACAGAGTGAATGCAACCACCACCATTGTGAATTTGGAGGGAGCAAGAAGCCTCATTACCACAATGAGGGCAGCAGCTTACTTTAGTGCCAGTTGACTGCTGCTGTTGAAAGATCTGATTGTCAGATGGCGGGGCACTTGCAAAGAAATTAGAACTGGCATGATGGGAGGGAGGTGGAAAATCCTTCAACTCTAACACGGGTTTGTTGCTCTCCATGTAATTTTTCTAGAATAAGAAAAAAAGACAAAATACTCAGGATTAATATCTAAATTTCTGGCATTGTTAAGGTACACAATTATTCCTTCATTACAAAATATACCCAAACCTGAAATCTTTCATACACTAGTTTTAGAATTTGCATTTAAAAAATAATGTAATCATTTCCTTTCACACAAGCAAAGATTGTTACAAAGGAATTCACACACACGAAGAGAAAAAGTATTGAGACTTACACAATACTATGGAAATTATTGTAAATACTGATTATATTGTCAAATTTTATATGTCCATGAACAGTGAACATTAAACAAACACTTCACCATTTAAAGTAACATTTATGATGTAGTATGTGCAAGAATATAATGAAACTAAGATGAGAGATTAGCTTGTGTTAGGATTTTTTTCTTTGTTGCTTTCAAGTTAGAGCAAAAAATGTGCTAAATGCCTTCCAATAACATTTGTGTACCAATACATGTGCCTCAGAGAGGGGGGGGGGGGGGGGGAGGGAGAAGGGGAAAAGGGTGCGGTGGCGATGATGAAAGACCAATTTTACTTTAAAAAAAAGTTCCCACTCCCCCCCCACCATGCAGCAATTATTAGAGTTCTGAGGCTGTCAACTTCAGAGAGTTACGAATTCAAATTTCTTTTTCACACTGCAGAAGCCCTGATTATGTAAAATTATTACATTCATCACAATTATCACTTACAAATCACCTCATGTAAATGCATCGGTTTCCATGCTTGGACATTGGTGCAGAGCCACTCAATAACCTATGTGTAGGAATGCATTTCAACTAAAAGCACCAGTTTCAAATTTCAGCTATTATTCTAGCAGGTAACATTACGTGACAATTAACGGTGCCGACTTCTAACACAACTCTACCTACAAATATTACATAGAATTCAATGATGCACCAACTGAGATTAAGATGACATCAGAAAATAAAAATAACCAAATAGCAATCTCTAATTTCCTTGAAATTACAGTCTTTGGTGGTGAGGAATTCAATTACATAAAGCTTGTTACAAGTTGCAAGTTTGCTAAAAAGAATGGTTACAAGGTGACAAGCAACGGTCCATAAATGGCCAATGTCTTGGCTTCCATGGAGGAGAAAGATTAAAATGACAAAACTTGCTTTTCACCCCAGGCAATTTATTTTTTTTAAAAAAGGTTAATATTGAATAACTGGATGAACTATGTTCAATTCACAAGGCTGGCATTAAGCATACTCATCAGATCTTTTTTTAAATTTTCAATGAAACAAAATGAAAATGATATTACTCAATGTTGCAAGGTGTGTCATCCATTACGTGAAATAAAATTAACCATTTGCTATTTGCCTACTAGAGTGCTCAACTTCGAAACACAACACCGTGTGCGGAAAGCAGAAAAACCTTACTTGTGACCCATACGAAATCTTATTTACACCACTGCTATATTTCATAAGCAAATGTGGTTGTTGTTACAATGTACAATAATGCAGTAAATTTAATAGGTTGCAATGAGAATTTACCGTTTTTCTACTAAACGGCAATGTCTTTTCAACCGTTGAAAAGCAATTGGAGATTTTCCAGAGCCACGGTTTAGAAATGCCACCATCATCATCTGGTTGATTCAGCCATCCAACAGGCCTACTGCAGAAAGAATTCTCCTTTCTGTTGCCATCCATCATACAGCCTTACATACTTCCTCAGCATCCTTTCATCTGTCCTTCCTTTCATTCTTTCCTCCTGTACTTAAAAAAAAGTAAGCAAATTTTGTTCAGAAGGAAATCGTGAAGCAGTGGCATCAGTTTTTTTTGCATTTAGATTTCCCCAGCCCCTGCACCACTTTCATCTGCTTAACACAAGTTTAGGAACTTCAATAGTAAAGCCAATGTAATATTGTTAACTTCTTTACATGATTATTAGTACCATAAGGAGTGCTTGAACACTGCACACACACAGTAGTGGTACAAATCAAAGAACAGTGAGTTGCTTCCTCCCACAGTCAGCAATATTGGGACTTCAGATGGTTCTGTCAACAATTGGATATACCTTTAGATGAAAATGTGAAGTAACTGCACAAATAAAGTTAGTGAGATAACTAAATTTACAGATATGTTTGTAAGGCTATTAGACTGTTTCTAAGTTAGACCCGTTCAACAGGTTGTAATTGATATCAGGTTTGAGACTCCGCATTCCACAACATAAGGTCATTTTGTGAGTATCATTCGATAGGCATGAACAGATCATACATTACTGCAGCCTGAGAGACACCAATAGTCTTCCAACCTGGATTAATTCTATCTTGCATGCTCTTGGGGGTGTTCTCACTGGAGCCGCTCATAAAATCATAATTTAAGCACCAAAATCACAAGTGTACATGAGTACTAGCACATTTGCTCTTAGCTGGATCATATCAAGGAAAAGGGAGGCAATCCTGTACAAGGCAAAACTAAATCTAACAAATATACCTCTGTCCACAGTACACTCATTAAAACGAAGAAGGCTATTGGTCTCAGTTATCTCTTCCCTGACTTATCACATTCTACAGCTGGTGTTTTAGACTAGAGTCTGTTGATCCTTCAGTTCTGTGTTCCCTCAACGCTTTGTTTGGAACCTAGCCAGTGACTCGATGACCCTTACAGAGATACCTGTAAGCAAAGGATTCAATCACTCTCACGCATCTTTGCCTACTGTCAGTAATGAGCAGAAGGACCCACATTTTTGGGTAACTTCAAAATTAATGTGCTTTTAATTAAGTGCAGATGTGAAGCATTTGCAGAGATAAAGCAGGTTGTACAATTAAAACCTCCAGATGTGTTTGTGCAGTTATAATTGAAATTCTATACTTTGTGGGGAGTGACTGATTGCTCAGACTACCTGATGTAATGCTTTCATCCTGGCAAGTTAATATAGTCAGGGGCAGGGGGGGGGGGTGTCGGGGGAATAATGTTTAGTTTTAAATAATGATAGAAGGACTTTGAAAGGTTTGGAGAAAATTTAGATGTGGAATGAAGTCTATGCAAGGTAACTCCGTACTATAAGTTTACAATAGTATAAGAAATAACAGTATAAATATGTGTATGATATTATTAGAAGACTGTTTAAAGAACCAGGAAAGGAGATTAGAGATGACTCACCAAAGATGTAACCCTGGGGAAGAACCAGCACCACGGAGAGGGACAGAAGTGTTTTGATACAACAGTTAAACTTATGCTTGATCAAAAAGGTCATATGCACTTCTACTAACATCAATGAAGTTAAAGACGTGGACAGCGGATGTTTAAGACCTGCTGCATTCCTATAAAAATTACAAAAGGGCTAATTATACTGTAATCCTTGAAAATGAATGTTACTGCTTTAGGGTGAAACCGCTAAGTCTGTGGAACTCTAATATGAAACTGGGCCATGCTACGTTAAATTGATGCCAACTAATGTGCTGTTGTAATTCTGAAACCAAACTATTACAAGGTTTGTGATAATTATGTTGCCAATTGTATTAAATTGCCTACGTAGAAGTTACAAAATAAAGCAGTTATTAATGTGCCAAATTGAGTCCTTTTAGTCCTCGACATCCTTAAGGTGACCTGAAAATGAAATGGTACTTCAACCAATGTTGCATTCTTGTCAATGTTCGAACTATGGCTGGACCTAGAATGATTCAAAAGTGAAATTAGACACCACAAATAAAACTGTAGATATAAATATAAATCCTGAGCAATTCTTTCTACAGATGCCATGTCAGCAAAAACCTCCTCCCCTAGGGTAACACAGTCTAACCAGTAGCCCAATAAAGGTCTGATGAAATTCATCACAATTGTGGCAGGTGGAACAAACCGCTATGACTATCCAACAGCTTACACTGTTTGGTCTTCTCCTCAACCAAATTTCACACTCCTTGCTGATCTTTGATCCTTAAGCTACTCAGATCCAAGATTAGAGTTGCATTTTTTTCTATATAAAGCTTAAGTAAAATGTACTAAAACTTGATTTTCTTGTTTAAATTTGTAATCATTTTATGTCACCTTTCTTCTTAATTATTTAATTTGTAATAGGAACATTAGGAATAGGAGTAGGCCATTCAGCCCCTTGAATCTGCTCCGCCAATTAGATCATGGCTGGTCTGCACCTCAACTCCAGTTAGCCCTTTTGCTTCATATCCCTTGATATCCTTACCTAACAAAAATCTTCTTTATCTCAGTCTTGATAGCTCCAGTTGTCCTAGCATCTGCAGCCTTTTGGGGTAAGAGAGTTCCAGATTTTTACTACCCTTTGCATGAGAAAGTGCCTCCCAATTTCGCGCCTGAATGGCCTAGCTCTAATTTTAAGATTGTGTCTCCTTATTCTTGATTCCCCATCAGAGAAAATAGTTTCTCCGTTTCTACCTTATTAAATCCTTCTAACGTTTTAAACACCTTGATCACATCACCCCTCAATCTTCCATACTAAAGGGAGTATGTCAAGTTTATGCAACCTGTTCTCAGAATTTAATCCTTAGTTTGTTTTACCTCTTCAGATCCACCATTAAACAGTGGAGACAGCATACTGGAAGGCCTGCTCTCAACCTTGCTCATACACCTCATAATCATAGAATCTCACAGCACAGAAGGGAGCCATTCAGCACATCCTGCCTGTGCTGGCTCTTTGAAAGAGCTATCCAATTAGTCCCAATCCCCTGCTCTTTCCCCATAGCCTTGCAAAGTTCCCCTTTCCATGTATATATTCAATTCCATTTTGAAAGTTACTAATGTATCTGATTCCACCACCATTTCAGGTAGTGCATTCCAGATCATAAAAACTGCATTAAAAAATGTCTCATCTCCCCTCTGGTTCCATTGCCAATTACCTTAAAATCTGTGTCCTCTGGTTACCTACCCTCCTGCCGTTGAAAACAGTTTCTCTTTATTTGCTGACTACTATATAAAGCATGGGGCTGTCTGACCAATTGCAACCCCAGGAGGGGGATGTAGTTGAAGGCATTGCTTTGGTTTTGCCAACGTTCCATTGAGGAAGCTCTGGTTCATTCACAACTTGATGTTGGAATAAGCAATCTAACAAGACAGTAGTGGTCGCACCACTGACACCCTTTATCTAAAGGAGCACAGATTTATTCCACAGAATTATATGAAAATTACAACATGGAAACTGGCTATTTGGCCTATCCAGCCCATGTTGATGTTTATCCTCCACATGAATAGTAGTCCTACTCCAGGTGGCCTCCCAAATCCCACTTTCTTACAACCATCCATCTAACCTATTTTTAAATGCTGATATGGTCTTGGCTTCAATCACCAACTCTGGTAGTGCATTCCACTGCCCTCACCACCGTGTTAAAAAACGTTTTGCCTGCTATCTGTCCTAAGTCTCTTACATACAGGGCGCTAAATTGGGCCGCGTAGCGCCCATTGTTTCAGCACGACACGGCCTCTCTGACATCCAAGTTGGTGTCTTGGATGCGCATGCACGTTTCCAGCATGACGTGCGCTGGACGTCATCTTGGTATAGGAGTTAGCGCAGGTGCAGATAACGTACGCTGGAATCATACAAAGTAGGAAGAAAATGGCTTCAATCAGTGTGCAATGCTGATTTAAAGTCATAGACACCATTTTGGGACTTAACGCTCAACTCAACGCAGAGTCTTAACCCGGACCATCTGAACGTGGGTTGGAGTGCCTAGAAGACCCCCCCACGAGAGCTATTTAAAGGGACCATGCAGGATTTGCAGGATTTACAGGTTAGTGGCTGGATTATTGCTTCTGGCCACCGAGACATTTGTAACTGTTTGCGGAGGTCTCCTACTTGAATACTAGGATGTGGGGACATAGCCTTACATTTAAAGCCAGGATGTGCAGGAATGAAGTTAGGAAATGCTTCTACATGCAAAGGGTGGGAGACGTTTGGAACGCTCTTCTGCAGATGGCAGTTGATGCTAGCTCACTTGTGAATGTTAAATCTGAGATTGATGGATTTCTGTGAACCAAGGGTATTAACGGATAGGGGGCTAAGGCAGGTATATGGAGTAAGGTCACAGGTCCACCATGATCTCACTAAATGGTGGAACAGGCTCGAGGGGGTAAATGCCACTGCCACTTGCTGCCTCCTGATATGTGCCACCTTCTCCTGCAAGAAAGCAGGATGTGTGTCTGGATGAAGTGCCTGTCATGCTGAATAGCTGCCAGTGTGTGTGGCCTGTGAGTTGTGGGTGGGTGGCTGGCTTGAAACAGTGGTAATGTGTAAGGGTGAGAGGAAGCATCTGGTTGGAAGAGTTGAGTACTGATGGATCGAGTTTGTTGGTATATGGGTGATGGGGGGTGTAGTGCGCGGTGCAGTTGGTAGGAGACGCCATTTGACAGTTGACCTCACTCACCTTGACCACTCATGTCAAAGCATTGAACTTCTTCCTGCACTGCATCCATGTTCATGATGCCTCCCACTACCTTTTGGATATACGTCTGGAGGGCCTCTTGCCACCACCCCCCACCACCTAGGTTCTGCGGGTATAGGATGTCCCTCCTTCTATCAACCTCTTGCACCAAGGTCTCTAGTGCATCAGCAGAGAACCTTGGTGTATGCACTCTCGCAGGCCTGGTGCCAACTCAGATCAGCAGATTGGTGAGGTCTGGTGTGCAGATTGCAGGATGTGGGATTTAGTAGTGTGCAACATTTATTCAATGTTTTAACATAACTCATCAGTGTGTAAACATAGGGATGGGACCTGCATCTGTGTCTTACATGTGCGATGTCTGATCTCTGTTCTACATGTGCGATGTCTGATCTCTGTTCAGACTCCGTGCAGACAGTAGACTGTTACCAGCTACCTTTCAGAGATTTCTAAGAAACATTCTCCCTTTAAGAGATTGAGCTCCCCCTGGTGATGGAAAGTGCAAATTGCATCGATTCCACGTGTAAGGCCCGGAATGGAACGCTGATTGCAGGTGAGTCCTCGGGCCGGCTGAAACTCGTGTCCTGCCTGCGCAGGGGTCATTGGGCACGGGGTAAAAGCACATCACGCTACCCGCGCCCAAAAATGGCCCTTATCCAATCTTTCTCCCCCCTTAATCTTATACCTATGGCACATTGTTCTAAACCCTTCAATCACTGGAAACAGTTTGTTTCTATCGACTCTATTCCATCCCTTCATAGTTTTAAACATCGCTGTCAAATGGCTCCTTAATTTCTTGCTGTTTACTGTGGATATAAATGATTTGGAACTGGGGCAGAAATAAAACTGTCTAAATTTGCAGATTTCACCAAATTGGGAGGGGTTTCAAACAATAGGGAATGGGCAAACCAAAAATACAAAGGGATCCGGATAGGTTGGGAAGGTGGGTTGATGAGTAGTATATGGCATTTGATGTGGAAAAATGCTTAGTTAATAGACTAGGGAAGGGAAATAAACAGGGGGAATATAAACTAAATGGCTCTAAAGTGTCCATTTGGCACATTTGGTTACACTTTCACCTCTGTCAGAAGATTGTAGGTTAAAGCCCCACTCCAGACTTGAGCATATAACCTGTGCTTGCAGTTGAGGGAGCGTAACATTGTCAGAGGTGCCCATGAAAACAGTGCAATTTTTCAAGGCCGTATTCATATTTGTATTTCCTCATACCAGGCAACATCCAAGTGAGTTCTTTGAGGAAATGAAGGACCTTATTGACAACAGAAATTCTGTGGATGTGATATTTTTAGATTTCAAGAAGGCTTTGATACCATGCCACAATTGCAACTAGTCCGCAAGGTGCCATCTTTAGAATGAGATATTAAAATGAGACCCCATGTTCCAGCTCAGATAGATTGAAAAAGATTCCATGACATGATTTGAAGAAGAGCAGACAGTTCTCCCAGTGCCCTAGCCAACAATTCTCAACTAACACCACCAAAAGAAATGATCTAACCATTTGCTGCTTGTAGGACCTTGGTTGTACACAAATTGTACGCCATGATTGGTTACTACTTTTGCTCTCATAGCAGTAACTGCACTTCAAAAGTAATGCATTGGTTGTTGAGTGATTTGGGATGTCCTGAGACATCATGATAGGGTGTGAGTTATTTCTTTCATAGAATCATAGAAATTTACGACACAGGAGGTGATTCAGCCCACATATCTGTGCCGGCCGAAAAAGAACCTTCTAGCCTAATCCCACTTTCCAGCTCTTGGTCCGTAGCCTTGTAGGTTACGGCACTTCAAGTGCACATCCAAGTACTTTTTAAACGCGATGAGGGTTTCTGCCTTTATCACCCTTTCAGGCAATGAGTTCCAGACCCCCACCACCCGCTGGGTGAAAAAAAGTCTCCTCAACTCCCCTCTAATCCTTCTACCAATTACCTTAAATCCATGCCCCCTGGTTATTGACCTCTCTGCTAAGGGAAATAGGTCCTTCCTATCCACCCTATCTAGGCACCTCATAATTTTATACACCTCAATTAAATCTCCCCTCAGCCTCCTCTGTTCCAAAGAAAACAACTCCAGCCTATCCAATCATTCCCCATATCTAAAATTCTCCAGTCCTGGCAACATCCTCGTAAATCTCCTCTGTACCCTCTCCAGTGCAATCACATCTTTCTTGTAATGTGGTGACCAGAACTGTACGCAGTACACTAGCTGTGGCCTAACGAGCGTTTTATACAGTTCTAGCATAACCTCCCTGCTCTTATATTCTATTCCTCGGCCAATAAAGGAAAGTATTCCGTTTGCCTTCTTAACCATCTAAATCTACCTGTCCTGCTACCTTCAGGGATCTGTGGACATGCACTCCAAGGTTCCTCTGTTCCTCTACACTTCTTAGTATCCTCCCATTTATTGTGTATTCCCTTGCCTTGTTTGCCCTCCCCAAATGCATTAACTTACACTTCTCCAAATTGAATTCCATTTGCCACTTTTCTGCCCACCTGACCAATCCTTTAAAATTTTTCTGCACTATCAACCACACGGTCAACTTTTGTATCATCTGCAAACTTTTTAATCATGCCCCCTACGTTTAAGTCTAAATCATTGATATATACCACAAAAAGCAAGGGACCTACTACCGAGCCCGGTGGAACCCCACTGGAAACAGCCTTCCAGTCACAAAAACACCCGTCAACCATTACCCTTTGCTGCCTGCCACTGAGCTAATTTTGGATCCAACTTGCCACTTTTCTGACCAGTCTGCCACATGGGACCTTGTCAAAAGCCTTGCTAAAAATCCAGGTAGGCTATATCAAATGCGCTCCCCTCATCAACCCTCCTTGTTACTACCTTAAAATATTTAATCAAGTTAATCAGACACGACCTTCCCGTAACAAATCCATGCTGAATGTTCTTGATTAATTCGTGTCTTTCTAAATGATTATTAATACTATCCCTCAGAATTTTTTTCCAATAATTTGCCCACCACCGAGATTAGGCTGACTTTTTTTTTATTCGTTCATGGGATGTGGGCGTCGCTGGTGAGGCCAGCATTTATTGCCCATCCCTAATTGTCCTTGAGGAGGTGGTGGTGAGCCGCCTTCTTGAACCGCTGCAGTCTGCGTGGTGAAGGTTCTCCCACAGTGCTGATAGGAAGGGAGTTCCAGGATTTTGACCCAGCAACGATGAAGGAACGGCGATATATTTCCAAGTCGGGATGGTGTGTGACTTGGAGGGGAACGTGCAGGTGGTGGTGTTCCCATGTACCTGCTGCTCTTGTCCTTCTAGGTGGTAGAGGTCGCGGGTTTGGGAGGTGCTGTCGAAGAAGCCTTGGCGAGTTGCTGCAGTGCATCCTGTGGATGGTACACAATGCAGCCACTGTGTGCCGGTGGTGAAGGGAGTGAATGTTTAGGGTGGTGGATGGGGTGCCAATCAAGCGGGCTGCTTTGTCCTGGATGGTGTCGAGCTTCTGGAGTGTTGTTGGAGCTGCACTCATCCAGGCAAGTGGAGAGTATTCCATCACACTCCTGACTTGTGCCTTGTAGATGGTGGAAAGGCTTTGGGGAGTCAGGAGGTGAGTCACTCGCCGCAGAATACCCAGCCTCTGACCTGCTTTCGTAGCCACAGTATTTATATGGCTGGTCCAGTTAAGTTTCTGGTCAATGGTGACCCCAGGATGTTGATGCTGGGGGATTTGGCGATGGTAATGGCTTTGAATGTCAAGGGGAGGTGGTTAGACTCTCTCTTGTTGAAGGTGGTCATTGCCTGGCACTGTCTGGCGCGAATGTTATTTGCCACTTATGAGCCCAAGCCTGGATGTTGTCCAGGTCTTGCTGCATGCGGGCTCGGACTGCTTCATTATCTGAGGGGTTTCAAATGGAACTGAACACTGTGCAATCATCAGCGAACATCCCCATTTCTGACCTTATGATGGAGGGAAGGTCATTGATGAAACAGCTGAAGATGGTTGGGCCTAGGACACTGCCTTGAGGAACTCCTGCAGCAATATCCTGGGGCTGAGATGATTGGTCACCAACAACCACTACCATCTTCCTTTGTGCTAGGTATGACTCCAGCCACTGGAGAGTTTTCCCCCTGATTCCCATTGACTTCAATTTTACTAGGGCTCCTTGGTGCCACACTCGGTCAAACGCTGCCTTGATGTCAAGGGCAGTCATTCTCACCTCACCTCTGGAATTCAGCTCTTTTGTCATTGGAGACAGTGTAGCAATGATAAGGCATCTGAGCTATGAGGAGAGATCGAAGAGCTTGGGATTGTTTACTCTGAATGAGAAGATTCAGGGAGGCATTATGCAAGATTTTTAATGAAATAGATAAAATTGTACCCCAATAATATGTTCAAGACTGTCACAAATTCTAGAACCAGGATTCAAAACTCAAGCTTAGAAGAGGGAAGGAGCACAGGCTAATTTATGCAGCAGGTGGTGAACGTGTGGAGTGAACTGCCCAGAGAGTTAGTGAAGGCAGATAGCTGAGGGGAAAATTTAAGAAAAAATTGGTTAGATATTTGAGGGAGTGGGCGATCCTGATCCACTACTTTCCTATGTTTCCAATGAAATGAAACTTACAGTTCTCTTGCGGAGCCAGGCAACCCAATGATTCTAACGCGCCATCAGGACTTTTACACTGGAAATCAAGCTACAGAAGAGTGGCACGCAAGCAGAGAGCTGCAATCTACACTATTCCGTTTGTGGTCCACCTAGGTGTGTTCACTCCTTTGTTGGAGGACCAACAGCATAATGCACTCGCTTTTTGCATCTGTGACCTCCATTATCAAAAATCATGAAAGATTGAGTTACCAATGCAATGGCTTTATGAAAGTCTGGTTGTATACTTTATAGTCTGCACGTTATCAATGTAAAAGTGCCTATTCATTGTACATAAAACTTTCTAGAATCACTGTTGAGAAATAAAAAAATATATACTTTTCTGAGTCACTGGGCCACAACTTGTATGCATAGAAAACTACTGATTTAGATTAACTTACAGATCCAGGCAGTATAATCCAAATAAAAAGTATAGATTTCCCTGTGGCTGCATGGATTCTTTAAAACATTTTTTATGTCATGCTGTATTTTTAGAGGGGGAAATTTCCTCCCTTCTACTATGTATTCTTTTTACCTTATTATTTTCTACTCGTGTTGATTCTGGCTGCAATTTTTAGATAAAACATTCTGAGCAGATTTTTCTTCCGTGTCAGAATCTTAGTTTATGAGTCAACCAGGTTCATCAAGCCAATAAAGAAACCCTGTCACTAACATGCATGGTTCTAGACTCCGAAACAATGGACTTTGTGACAAAAGATTTAACTGATCCTGCCACAGGATGATTTAGCTAGGAACATTTATCAAAAACTCAGTTATGATATATAATGACTCTGTAATATCTTTATATCACAGCAGCAAAGATGTTCTTAGTTCAATGGCCATTTGTTCACAAAACAGGACTGTACTCAAAAACTCTCAGTAACTCCTGTAATACTGTCATCTTATAATGTGAAATATCACCATCAAAAGAAGGCTGATCCACAAATGTCTGCTGTAACTTTTGTAAAATAACCACTAGCTTTATACATTGAATTTTTAATTACAGCAAGTCTTTGACAACATAAACCATTCAATCTTTCCTTTCAGTTTAGAATATCAGAACCTCTTGATTGTAATACAGTTTTGGAACATACTTCAACTCATTAACGGTGTTAGGCATGGCTCAGTGGCAGCACTCTTGCCTCATAAAGTTGTGGGTTCAAGTCCCACTCCAGAGACTCGAGCACAAACACAAAATCTAGGCTGATACTCCAATGCAGTACAGAGGGAGTTTTGCACTGTCGGAGGTATCATCTTTTGGATGAGACGTTAAACAGGTGGATGTAAAAGATCCCATGGCACCATTTTGAAGAAGAGCAGGGGAGTTCTCGCAAATGTCCTGGCCAATATTTATCCCACAACCAACATCACTAAAACATTGTGATATTGATTATCTGGTCATTATCACATTGCTGTGCGCAAATTGGCTGCCTTGTTTCCTACATTACAACAGTCAGTGACTACACTTCAAAAGTCCTTCATTGGGAGGGCTTGAGGTTGTGAAAGGCACTATATAAATGCAAGTCTTTCTTTTTTTATTCCATATATACGAAGTACATACACAAAACACTATGTTTCCCCATATGAAATTATTAAAAATCTAGCTTGATAGGCAGCAGACTTTTTTCTTATTGACGAAGTATAAATACTCCAGAATTTAATCTCATTCATGTGGGATATTGTGCTTTCATCCATCTAGTAACACTCAAGTTACTTCCTTCACTTTCAAATTTCAATTTTGGCAAGTCTCTAATATATAATACATTTGTATGTAAGCAAATGTCATATGTAGTTGGTATATTTTAAGGAAGTAACAACAACAAAACAACTTGCATTCTTATAGCACCTTTAACCTAGTAAAATATCCCACAGCACTTAGTAATTGGCTCAGATGGTGTTAACAGACCATCATGGTTCACATCAGTTATGACACAATTTGATCCCCATTCAGACATTATAGCCACCTAGTTGACTATTATCAAATATGAATGCACAATTCTGCCAACTTAGGAGGTACTTTTCTGATCACAAACACCAACTCAGGAGGCAGAGAGAAAGGGAACAGCATGTGATTTTTCTGTCAATGCCATCAAATACAAGCCACATTACATCTTTCTAATTACTTTTTGGCAATCTTCTTCCCATCTCTCCTGAAGGAGTTGGCTCTTTTAAGTACAGTTCCAAAGGCAACGAGTTACCCTGATACCTTGACCATTATTCATATATAAGCCTTAACAGTAAGTGTTGGCTGGCTCTGCAACTACATGAGGCATCACATTTGAGCCTGATCCTGTCCTCGTTGGAGGTCCACATACACTTCTAGCATACGTCACTGGAGAGCGATCAGGAGAAATAACCCTGGCCAATTTTCCTTCCCTAACCCAAGGGAAAAGCTGTAAATTCAGCACACATTAGTGATCAAACCCAGGATGTTCCCGATCTGTATGGCTTTACTCATTAGATAGGCTTACAGATTGATCGGCGAGCCCATCACAGCACTCGGCAAAAAAAATCATTTGCCAAAAGATAGAATTTACTTCGTCGAAGTTGCTGTATAAACCAATCTTTGTAAGTATATTAAAAACAAAACTCTATTGTACAGATTTTTTTAAAACTCCTGATTAATGCAATAGATTTCACAACAACAAGGGCAGAATGGAGGGGAACTGGCACGATTTGTTTCTGAGATCCAAGTCAGAAAAAGAAATCATTGCCAATGAAAGAAAGGTACCCGTTCGAAAAGAAACAACGCGCAACATCTTTTCAGTTACTGCAGTAAACAAAGCAACACATGGGCTCTGATCTGCACCAATCCCATAGGGTGAGGGAGGGGGAAAAGAGAAGAGACGTTTAGCAACAGCCAACCTTTGCTGGATCTACGTTATTAAATTTTAAGACTGGAGGTAGGCCATCGCCTTTTAAACGGGCCGCTTTCACTTTCGACCAACGCATTCACCATCAGTCGCACCGAAAGGTAAACCTGTGACGGGGAAACGTTTCTGTTTACTCCCTTCCCCAACAACCATCGAATGAACTGAAGGCCCGGCTCGCTGGATTCTAACTATTTCGGCTTGTAGGTTCACAGAGCCTGGCGAGCAAGGAGAAAGAGCTCTACCTTGTTTCAGCCGTCTCACATTCTCGGGCCGTCGCACTCGCTTTGCTCCTCAGTCGCCTCGCTCGCTCGCTCGCTCCTCCTCGCTCTACCCTGGTTACTGCTTTTTTAACACACTGCCGCAAAGCGAGCTGCTGTTTTCCCTCCCGGGGGAGGGGGGAGCGGGTGAAGATCGACACCCTGTCGCAAAATGATGCGCTTTCGCCTCGCTGGGGTTTCTCGGTCGGGCTGGCAGGGACGCGGAGGGTGGAGTTTTATTTAGTGGCGCCGTTCGCTGAGTGAGTTTTGTTCTGCGTTCGGTGCTTTTCTGCGGGTTGTGTGTGGAAAGTAGGACATTAGAGAGCAATTTAGCGGGAGCTGGAGATAGTGAAAAATATCTCGGAAGGTTCATTGAAAACTGGAGTGAGGTCTCAAAGCATCAAGTAACGTCGCGTGACGGACACCGTGTTAGTTTGAGACTTAGTACGATGCGGTGAGCACTTAAAGCAATGACTGAATGAATGAGTTGTCCTGGTGGGAAACCGGCTTTCTTCGTTTTCCAGAGGTTGGCAGCCCTCGGTGTTCAGGAAGATGCGTTGTCATTCTTCGCCCCCGGGAGGTAGACATTAGAAGGGTAATAGCCGACAACAAGAGTGATATCAGTAGCACTGACGTTTATACTCAGTATTTGAAAAAGAATTAGGAGCCAGAATGACCTAAAAAGTGTGTAACTTTAAGACTTGCATTAAACTGGTATGAAAAGAAAATTACAAAAATTGGGCAAATTACCCTTAAGCAGGGTGGACTTGGGTACATGTTGCCTGCTTATCTAGAAATAGGGAAATTAAATGTCCATTTTCTTTGATTGTCTATACTATAGACAAAAATGTGTATGTGTACTGCTCATGGTAAGTCGATAAAAGTGTCTGCCCCTTTTTAAGGTGAGAAGTGGAATTGCTTTCATCCATCCTTCAAATGGTTTCTGGTCAGGCTGCAGATCTGAACCATAATTCTGTTTGACAAGTCAAATAAGCATGATGTGGAGATGCCGGTGATGGACTGGGGTGGACAAATGTAAGGAGTCTTACAACACCAGGTTATAGTCCACTCACTTGACGAAGGAGGAAAGCTCTGAAAGCTTGTGATTTCAAATAAAGCTGTTGGACTCCTTACATAAGTCAAATAAGTTGAAAGACATTGTGGAACTAGAATGTTGTTGGGGAGAGGGAGCTGAAACTGCTTTAAGATTGTTTTGCACCTGTAAAAGAGCTGAGTGTAGGATTTAGAAAGTATACATTTTAATTGAAAAAATGTTTTTTTTAATTTGGAGCTGTTTCAATGTCTTGTTTTAATTTCTCAAGTCTGCTGCAGCTGAGAAAATAGAGAGACTGACTTGGTGTAGTTGATTAAATTTGCACAATTAAGTGTTAGAGAAACATATTTTAGGAAATGCGATTGTCCATAAGCCACTTCCTGTAACATTTTTCTGTCACACTTAATCATAGTCCTGTTTGTTATAGTCAGCCCAAATTTATTTTACCATATCTGATTGGGGTGTTCTTCCCATGTGATTGACTTCCACTTTTTCAACAGTTGCAGCAGACCACAGAAATAGGTTAGTTATACGAAGCAATTCTAGAGTTCCAAGCTGGATGTAATGTAAGAAAGTTTAAACTTTTCAAATAAGGATTGTTACAATTAGGATAATTACTCTCTCTCCATCCTGCAGTTGATTGTTTTGTAAAACAGTATCAATTGTTATACCTTCCTCCCCAGAACAGACTAGTTCTGCAATGTCTAATAAGTTAATTGGCCTTTCAAGCAAACAATACTAGGGCTCTCACCTGCAACCTAACCTTTAACTGAACCTGCCAATCACTTCAAACAGGTTGAGCAGTTATACTTTGTAGCCTTGAGCTACATATCTCCATTTTATTTTACGTGATATAATGTCCAGTCTAAAACAGTACATCCTCTGACTTGGTAAGCAGTACTATGGGAAATTCTGTAGTTTGTATACTCAAAACTGTACAACGATGCACACTTCCTGTGGCAGAGTATGACATCCTTTTTTTTTTACTTTGCTCGAATTTTATATTCAACAAACTACACCCCAGCTAAGCAATGTAACTAAAATCTATGCTTAAAGCAAAGCAGAAGCTAGACCAATGAAGTTATTCAAAATAATTTGGTTGAAACCAATTAATTTTGCCTACCAATAAAAATCAAACTGAACCAGTCAAATTATTAAAAGTACTTTTGCACCTCTTGCACCCCACTTCCCCCCCCCCCCCCCCCCCACACCAAATGTGGTTTTAGAACTTGCACCCCACACCCACCTCTGGCTGCATTGCTGGCAGACACTTGACTTCTGTCCCTATTGTTGCTGCAACCTGGAATACCCCCTGCCAGTGCTGTCACACTTTGGGATCCACATCCCTACAGCTGCCACAGATCAGGCACCGCTCCCCAATATTACCAGACTCTGGAACCTTACTCCACAGTTTTGCCATTCCCTGGGACTTGGGCTTCCAGACTCTGATGTCCTCACCAATTGCTATCAGACTATGGCATTCGTGCCCCTGCCCCATTGCTGCCATTGCCCAGACATCACCCCCACCCACAGTACTGTAAAACTAACGGCTCCCTATCTCCATTTTCTACAGCCGGGAATGCCTCCAAACTTTTCCATAATCTGGAACCCCATCCCATGTTCCCACACCCAAGGAATGCTCCAGTGAGTGGGCAGGGTGGAATGCAGGGTTTCAGTCAGGCCAAATGCTGATTTTCCGCGCCCCCCCCCCCCCCTTCAAACCCTAGGACCACTCCTGTAGAGCTATCAAACCCAGTCCCCCTCCCTGCTGAACTCCAGGACCATCCACCCACTGCTACTAATTCCTAGGGCAATCTTCTGTGTTGCAAAACCTCAGCAACGCCTCTACGTTGCTGCCGAACTCCAGAACACTCACCTCAGTTCTGCCAAAAGTCCAGCTAAACTCCACATTCTGCCTCCCTCCCATAATGCTGGTAACCGATAAGCACCTACCTCAAATCTGGTGTAGGATAGGACACAGGCAGCAGAGTTTTGGATGAGATAAAGTTTACAGAGGCTGGGAGGCCAGTCAGGAGAGTATTGGAATAGTTGAGTTTGGCAGTGTCAGAAAAATGGATGAGTGTTTCAGTGGCTGAGGTAGGGGCGGAGGCGGCAATGTTATAGAGATAAAAGTAGGAAGTCCTTGTGATGGAGACGATATGAGGTTGTAAGCTCATCTCGGGGTAAAGTAGGACATTGAGATTGCAAAAAGTTTGGTTCAGTCTAAGACGCTGGCTGGGAATGGAATCATTGGTAAGTGTATGAAGTTTGTGGCGGAGGCTGAAGACAATGATTTCAGTGTTTTCAATGTTTAGCTGGAGAGAATTGCTGCTCATCCAAGAATGGATGTCAGACGAGCAGTCTGATAACACAGAAGCAGTGGAGGGTTGAGAAAGGTGGTAGAAAAGTGGGGTTGGTTCTCATTAACTTAAATGTGGAAACTGGCTCTATGAGGAAGATTGCACCAAGGGGCAGCATGTAGATTGGAAGAGGAGGGGGACTCCGGAGATAACGATGTGTGGGCTAGAAAAGAAGCCATTGCTGGAAATGCTTCGGCTACAATCAGATAGGTAAGAATGGAAACAAGCAATGGGGGTCTCTCGAGCTGGACAGGGGAGGAGAGGCATTGGAAGAGGATGGTATGGGCATACATGTGAAAGGCTCCAGTGAGATCAAGGAGGGACAATGCACCTATTGCTCCTGTAACATGGGGGTTTGGCAGAAGAGAGTGAGGCCTGATAGAGCTTGATATGGTCCAGCCAGATTTGGTAATGGATATCTAAGCCACTTGTGTACCAGATACGATTAAGTCTGCACTCCTTGGACTTGAGGGAGTGAAGATGGGAGCCATACCAGGGGGAATGAGAAGGAGGGGAGACAATGAATGCCTTGCTGATGACAATGACATAAAAGGTGAGGATGAGGAAGTGAAAAATGGAGGGCCGAAGGCTAGGCAGTTGGGAGTTTGGAAGTACAGTTTTAAAAATATGAAGAAACAAAGGAGTTCTCCAGGAACACATAATAGAGCCAGCTTGTCTGTAGCCTTTTAATTGACCTCTGTATGAACCCAGTGTTTACCTAACAGCAATTACCTAACAGTAGGCTCAAAGGGATACACACCTGCTGTCATGTTTCAAGATCTTTTTGATCATTTTTCCACAAAGAATTTGGGAATGAGTTATTTTCAAGTGTTTTTTAAAATAAGTAAGTTCACACATGTTTACAATCCTCCCTACAGAGTCTGAGGTAGAGGGGATTGATGTTATAATGAGCCAACTATCCTTACTGTTTCCCACAACAAACAGGGGCAATAATTAATTCATTATCTCCCTTCAGATTACCAGTAAGCCATCCACATGAGGTTATCCAGCAGAAGGTTTTGTGAGGTAATGCATTTGGGGAAGACAAACAAGACAAGGGAATACACAATAAATGGGAGGATACAGAGAGGTGTCGAGGAACAGAGGGACCATGGAGTGCATGTCCACAGATCCCTGAAGGTAGCAGGATAGGTAGATTAGGTGGTTAAGAAGGCATACGGGATACTTTCCTTTATTAGCCGAAGCATAGAATATAAGAGCAGGGAGGTTATGCTAGAACTGTATAAAACACTAGTTAGGTCACAGCTATTGTACTGCGTACAGTTCTGGTCACCGCATTACAGGAAAGATGTGTTTGCACTAGAGAGGGTACAGAGGAGATTTACAAGGATGTTGCCAGGACTGGAGAATTTTAGCTATGGGGAAAGATTGGATCGGCTGGGGATTTTTTTGGAATAGAGGAGGCTGAGGGAAGATTTAATTAAGGTGTATAAAATTGAGGGGCCTAGATAGAGTGGATAGAAAAGACCTGTTTCCCTTAGCAGAGGGGTCAATAACCAGGAGGTGTGGATTTAAAGTAATTGGTAGAAGTATTAGAGGGGAGCTGAGGAAAATTTTTTTTCACCCAGAGGATGGCAGGGGTCTGGAACTCACTGCCTGGAAGAGTGATAGAGGCTGAAACCCTCATCGCATTTAAATGGTGCTTGGATGTAACCTACAAAGCTACGGACCAAGAGCTGGAAAGTGGGATTAGGCTGGAAGGTTCTTTTTCAGTCGGCACAGACACGATGGGTCGAATGGCCGCCTTCTGTGCTGTAAATTTCTATGATTCTGTGGAGGTTGCTAAGAATATATTCTTCGGAAGGAGTTAGCTGGTTTGTTTGACAGGCCTACTGATGAATCCCTGAATGGAAAAGAAATCAGGAAAGTAGGAACAGGAGTAGGCCATTCAACATCTCATGCCTGTTCTGCCATTCAGTTAGATCATGGCTGATCTGTACCTCAGCTCCATATCCTTGATGCTCTTATCAACCAAAAATTTATTCATTTCTGTCTTGAAAGCTCTAACTGTCCCAGCATCCACAGCGTTTTGGGGGAGAGAATTCCAGATTACCACTACCTTTTGTGAAAAAGTGCTTCCTGATTTCGCTCCTAAATGGTCCAGCTCTAATTTTGAGGTGGACAGCCTGCCCACTTCCTGGGAACGTGGTGGGGGGAGGGCGGGAGGGAAGGAGGGAAGGAAGGAAGGAAGGAAGGAAGGAAGGACGGACAAATGTAAAATCAGTCAGTCCAGTTTTTGGGAAGGGAACCCAGTCCAGAGAGGGAAAACTTGTTGATTTTAATCTTGTGGCTGGTCAGAACCAGAAGGCTGAGCATGAAAAGTTAAGTTAGTCTACTTATGTGGGATAGTGTGGTGTGGTTTATCTTTTATTCATGAAGAGGTTTTAAAGTTTAGTAAAGTAAGTTAGCTTTCATTATAACTATCAATCTGTGCATTGACTTGCTGACTGTAAAATAAAACACAGCTTAATGATTTGGATCTGTCCTTGTCTCACTGAAGTGTTTTCAGTCTGCCTACTGAAAGATTTGGAAAGCACACAAAGACACATGCGAAAGACACACTATCTAGTTCAGACCACAAGGGGATACTATGTTATACCCTTGGGTTATGCTATCGTATGATCAGATATTGGGCAGTACGGACACATTCCTGAACGTGAGATGTGGGGACTGCTTACAGGAATGACCAGCACCACTGAACCTGAGAAAATATCGAAGGCAGAATGAAAATTTGTAATAGTACTTAAAAGGACGCACACCTAAACTTTACATGGTATGATATATATGCCCTGATAATATAGTGCATGCTCTGACTCGCTGTGAACAGTGCCATGGGATATCTGTTGTACAATATATACATAAAATGGAATTAGTGCAAGTTTGAGGCCCAACTATTGCTTAGCTCTAAAAATTTCTCCTAAACCCATGACCTTCACCACATAGAAGGTACATGGGAACACCATTGTCTTCAGGTTCTCCTCCAAGTCACACATCATCCTGACTTGGACATATATCGCTGTTCCTTCATTGTCGCTGGGTCAAAATCCTGGAACTCCCTGCCTAGCAGCAATTTGGGAGTACCTTCACCACATGGACTGCAGTGGTTCAAGAAGAAGGCTCACCACCAACTTCTCAAGGGTAGCTAGGGATGAGCAATAAATGCTGGCCTTGCCAACGATGCCCACATCACAAGAATGAATTTTTAAAAATTTAATAAACCTGATCATTTATATGCAAATTCATTATCTGTGTAAAATATAAGTAAGGAGATGCTATTGATACATACTTCCGTATTGGGTAATTACATGGAGACAATTAAGTACTGTACTGAAATGTAAAAGGAGCTGAAGTCAAAAAAATTCTGTTCTCATGGGGAGAGGAATTAGGAGAAGAGTAAGAGAAGGAAAAGAAGGCCATAATTAAAGTTAAAATCAAAAAGGATCAGTAGGCTAAAATGTGGAAAAGTTCATGGTGCTGTACTTGGCAAAGACAATTGGGAGAATGTGATGTACCGTTAAAATTGGCATTAGTTGAATCTGTATGTAACCAAATATGTCTGCAGCTGGAAGGTGTGATTTGTACTATCCTGAAACTCTTAAAATGTTTTTTTCACTTCCTAAACATAAGCACAAGCGTGGGCAGTAGAAGGGGAATTATTTCCTTTTCAGAAGTGACTTTTCAGGTGAGGCAGTGCCTCACTTAAAATTATAATAGACAGTGGAGATTGTGTATGAGTTTCCTATTGATTTTACCAATGTGTGTTTGCCGGAATAGTTATTTTCTGTACACCCGGTGAATTCCAGTAAGTGTTTGCATCAGAAACCAGCTATTGCGTTACATTATTGATAGGCCACATCGCTCTTATTTTGAGTGTGTTTATAGCAGCCAGGTCTTTTTTTTAGGGCAATATTGGGAAGAACGAGTTCAAGAAAAGGAGCTGGCTTTGCCAAACTGATTATTGGCTTTCTGACATCCCATCTGTTTATCGGTTTCCCCCATACCCTTTGACATTGCATTCTTATAATGAAAGATTGCTATCAAAAAGAAAAAAAAGTATGCATGAAGGAACGGTTGCCATGGTAACAAGCTGGCTTGGATAGGCATGTATAGCATATGCCTTACCTGTCAAAAAGGTCACCTGCCACCACTTGTCTTTTTTAGGCTTGGGTTGTGACCTTTCTTCCCCTTTGCTTGAAATCCTGGAATTGTCCCTGATGTCCCACCCAACGTTTTATGAATGTGGATACATGGAAAGTGGCACATTTTACAGAAATAATAGTACAGAATTCTGGGAACATGTTATGTTACAGATATAGAGATATGAAAGGTTAGAGCTTGATAGCTAGAAGTTCTTTGCCTTGAAACTCATTTTGAATTAAAAGCTTGCAATACTGATGTGCAGCCAGTAGATGCTACTGCATCAATTTACAAACAGAGGATGCTGTGCACTTTCACTATCATAGTACTTATCTTCAACTTTCCTGACTTTCTTTGTTCTTTGATTTAGTAATACGGTAGAAACTTGATTGACCTGGGAATAGAAATTGAATGTTGTCAACAGCCTTTCTTTCTGCACCCTCACCAAAAAGTAATTCTCCTCATAGTGTAGAAAAAAAGAACTTGCATTTCTATAGCGCTTTGCAGAACATCCCAAATCACTTCATAGCCAATAAACTACTTTGGAAGTGCAGTCCCACACAAGTTGCACACAACTAGTCCCACAAACAGCAATGAGATAAATGACCGGATAATTTGAATTACTGATCTCTCCTTATGTGGCTCAGTGTCAAATTTTGTTTGATAAAATCGCTCCTGTGAAACGCCCTTGGGATGTTTTACTACATTAAGACCATAAGAAATAGGAGCAGGAGTAGGCCATTCAATGAGATCATGGCTGATCTGATTTTTATCTCAACTCCACTTTCCTGCCCTTTCCCCATATCCTTTGACTCCCTTGCTGATCAAAAATTTGTCTAACTCCGCCTCCACAGCTTTTTGGGGTAAAGAATTCCAAAGATTCACGACCCTCTGGGAGAAGAAATTCCTCCTCATTTCCGTCTTAAATGGGTGACCCCTTATCTTGAGACCATGCCCCCTAGTTTTAGATTCCCCCATGAGGGGTAACATCCTCTCAGCAGCTACCCTATTGAGTCCCCTCAGAATCTTGTATGCTTCAATAAGATCTCCTCTCATTCTTCTAAATTCCAATGAGTATAGACCCAACCTGTTCAATCTTTCCTCATAAGACAACCCTTCCATACCCGGAATCAACCTAGTGAACCTTCTCTGAACTGCCTCCAATGCAAGTATGTCCTTCCTTAAATAAGGGCACCAGAACTGTACCCAGTACTCCAAGTGTGGTCTCACCAGCACTCTGTACAGTTATAGCATAACTTTCCTGCTTTTATACTCCATCCCCCTAGAAGGTAAAAGGTGCTATATAAATGCAAGTTGTTGTAGGTGGGTAGAAGCAATTAACAAGGGTGCGTAGATTTATTGTCATTCCTGCTTTCATAAATTAGTAATGTAGCTGTAACCTCCAGGCTTATTTTTTCGAGGAGGCTGGTGCTAAACAGTAGCACCTGCACTTTACATAGAAGAAGGTGTTGTAAGAATATTGTTTTCTGTTCCCTCATTAATTCTGGAATTCACTGGTGTGTGACATAAGTCTTTTGTTTCTCTTGACCCAACTCCTCACTCAGGTTGTGTTATACCATGCTACTCGTTTTGATACTGGTAGCCGCAGTGAAGTGATTACAGCCGGCTACAATCAGCAGCATCCAATTCGCGCTGCAGCCTCCCATGCGCATTCTTGTTGCCATGAGAGAGTTGGGCTCTACATATATGTGCAGAGTTCCACTCCCTGGTGGCCCAATCATTTGACACCACACTAAAGTTATACTCCATGTGGTGTCAAGCCTAAGTGCTGTGAGATGACCTCTCCGACAGGGTTTCACACCACTAAGCTCCAGAGTCAGATTAGAACCTGACTATCTAGTTATTCGGTCACTTTTTTCACAGGATTGCAAAAGTGAGAATACAACTGTACCCTTTGGTTCCATTTTCTTGCAGCATTAACCAAACAGCCAGTGTTTAATTGTAACTTTAAGCCTGCTTCATTAGGGAAATGTTTTATTTTCTCACTTAACATTTTTCAGACAATAACAAGAACTATACGGGAAAAGTGATCCATCTGTAGCTAATTAAAGAAGTTAAGGATAATAGATTAAAAGGAAAGGCTTATATTGTTGCCAAGAAGAGTAGTAAGTCTGAGGATTGGGAGAGTTTTAGAAACCAGCAAAGGATGACCAAAAAGTTGTAAACTTAGCAAGAAATATAAAACCAGATTGTAAGAGCTTACACGAGTATGTAAAAAGGAAGAGAGTAGCAAAAGTAAACATGGGTCCCTTAGAGGCTGAGACAGGGAAAAAGGAAATGGCAGAGACGTTAAACAAATATTTGGTATCTGTCTTCACAGTAGAAGACAAAAAACATATCAATAATAATGAGGAACCAAGGGTCTAATGAGAGTGAGGAACTTAAAGTAATTAATATTAGTAAAGAAAAAGTACTGAAGAAATTAATGGGATTAAAAGCCGACAAATCCCCTGGACCTGATGGCCTACAGTTCTGGTTCTAAAAGAGTTGGCTGCAGAGATAGTGGATGCATTGGTTGTGATCTTCCAAAATTCCCTAGATTCTAGAGCGGTCCCAATGGATTGGAAGGTAGCAAATGTAACACCACTTTTCAAGAAAGGAAGGAGAAAGAAAACAGGGAACTTGTTAGCCTGACATCAGTCATTGGAAAAATGCTGGAATTCATTATTAAGGAAGTGTTAATAAGGCACTTAGAAAATGATTAGGCAGAGTCAGCATGGTTTTATGAAAGGGAAATCATGTTTGACAAATCTGAGTTTGAGGATGTAATGACAGGGTAGATAAAGGGGAACCAGTGGATGTAGTATATTTTGTTTCTTTGGGGTTGGGGGTAATATATTAGCATGGATAGAGGATTGGTTAACAGACAGAAAACTGAGAGTAGGAATAAAAGTGTCATTTCCAGGTTGGCAGGCTGTAACTAGTGGGGTGCCACAAGGATCGGTGCTTGGGCCTCAGCTATTTACAGTATATTTTAATGACTTAGATGAAGGGACCGAGTGTAATGTATCCAAGTTTGCTGACGACACAAAGCTAGGTGGGAAAGTAAGCTGTGAGGACGCAAAGAGGCTGCAAAGGGCTAGCGACAGGTTAAGTGAGTGGGCAAGAAGGTGACAGATGGAGTATAATGTGGGGAAATGTGATTATTCACTTTGGTAGGAAAAATAGAAAAACTGAATATTCTTTAAATGGTGAGAAACTATTAAATGTTGGTGTTCAGAGGGATTTAAGTGTCCTTGTGCATGATACACAGAAAGTTAACATGCAGGTACAGCAAGCAATTAGGAAGGCAAATGGTACGTTGGCCTTTGTTGCAAAGAGGTTGGAGTACAAGAGTAAGAAAGTCTTGCTACAATTGTACAGGGCTTTGGTGAGACCACACCTGGAGTACTGTGTGCAGTTTTGGTCTCCTTATCTAAGGAATATACTTGCCTTAGAAGCAGTACAACAAAGGTACACTAGATTGATTCTTGGGATGAGAGGGTTGTCCTATGAGGAAAGATTGAGTTGATTGGGCCTATACTCTCTGGAGTTTAGAAGAATGAGAGGTAATCTCGTTGAAACATATGAGAGTCTAGAGGGCGTGACAGGGTAGCTGCTGAGAGGATGTTTCCCCTGGCTGGTCGAAGATCAGCCATGATCTTATTGAATGGCGGCACAGGCTCGAGGGGCCATATGGACCATTCCTGCTCCTATTTCTTGTGTTCTTAAGACCACGAATAAAAGCACACGTTCTTGCTACTGACCAGTCCCTTTGCGGTAATGTCAGATGTGTGAAGTCAAGCTTACAGCTAACTTAGCACAATCAACAATGTTACTGTTTAACAATATAGGAGGAACAGTAGGTGGTTGGGGAAGAGAGAAGATGGGGAATTTTCATGGTTTAACCTGGATTCCAGTTTCTGAATTTCAACTCAGTCTGTGTGATCATCTCTTTTATACTTGGGATCATTGGCACCCATCTGGAGCACAATACTTCACTTCACGTCCCACAGCAATACCCCTAACAACTCATTAGGAGGAAGTCTTTGGTGCTGCTCTTACTGCACGTATCATACTGGCAACTCTGCACCCGTCAACCTCTAGCAGAACAATTGTAGGCAACTCCCTTCAAAAGCGAGCAGCAGCTCTTTAAGAGTTGCTGGTTTGCCTAACTTTATGATTTTCAGTCAACCAACTTTCAGCTGAGATTCCCTGCATGTATTTTCCAATAACAGGGAGTATATTCAAATTAGCAGGAGCAGTTGCCTTGCAAAATTTGGTAATGCCAGTCCTCTCCACCATCGGTAGGAGTGTGCCGGTGATGTGGGTGAGTACAGCTCAAATTTTCTTGGACTCATGAACCTTGCTCTAAGCCATGTTTTTTTAATGCAATGGTATAACAGTGTATGACTAGGAACAACTGTAACAAGGACAGATGTTTTGCAGATTTGAGTCTTGAGGTCCCTGGGAGTAGTGACACCTGGAAAAATTGTACCAGAATGTCAACAGGCAAGTCAGAGATTTCCCCACAGCTTACTGTATGCTCTAGCAACCCAAGTTCAGCAAGTAATGATTAACTCTGCATTTAAACATCTGTATTAAGGTGAGTTCCAGGTGGAGACCCGATTAGGAGAGTGTTTCAAATAACACTATTGATATCAGCAACATCATCATGTGCATTACTGTTTTGTTTCTCTTGCTGTGAACTGGGTTTCTTGCTGGAAGCAAGAAAATGGATGTTGTGGGAGCTTTCAAATATGAACTGATTTATACAATTGTAAACAATTTTACAACACCAAGTTATAGTCCAGCAATTTTATTTTAAATTCACAAGCTTTCGGAGGCTTCCCCCTTCATCAGGTGAACGATGTGAAATGAGATCCTCGAAATGAAATCTCATTTATAATTCACAGAACAATGCTTGGTGAGTACAGACAGTTTTTTCAACTGCCCGTTGCCAAGGCAATCAGTGTGCAGACAGACAGGTGTTACCTGCCAGGTCTCACAGAATATACAAATCACCAAAAAAAAACAAACAAAAAAAAACAGAGATAGAGAGGTAGAAACATAGAAAAGACAGCAACTGACCCGTTATATTAAAAACAGATAACATTTGTTCGCTGGTGGGGTAACGTGTAGCGTGACATGAACCCAAGATCGCTACACGTTACCCCACCAGCGAACAAATGTTATCTGTTTTTAATATAACGGGTCAGTTGCTGTCTTTTCTATGTTTCTACCTCTCTATCTCTTTTTTTTTGTTTGTTTTTTTTTGGTGATTTGTATATTCTGTGAGACCTGGCAGGTAACACCTGTCTGTCTGCACACTGATTGCCTTGGCAACGGGCAGTTGAAAAAACTGTCTGTACTCACCAAGCATTGTTCTGTGAATTATAAATGCGATTTCATTTCGAGGATCTCATTTCACATCGTTCACCTGATGAAGGGGTAAGCCTCCGAAAGCTTGTGAATTTAAAATAAAATTGCTGGACTATAACTTGGTGTTGTAAAATTGTTTACAATTGTCAACCCCAGTCCATCACCGGCATCTCCACATCATGATTTATACAAGATTGCTTTGACTGAGCTGGGAAAATGGGTCTGGATATGCTTTGTGTACCGCACTCACATAGAAAACATGAGTACATGCTGCATTGTGTGACATCACTCCTCGTGGCAGTTTATTATTGTAAAAATGTTAAGCTTTTCCACCGTTCATGGAGAAGAGGGTGAATCCATGTGAGAAAAAGGAAAGAGCAGCATATTGTGTTGTAATTAACTGCAGAAGTCTTTGCTGAATCTTTGCTGTTTGTCTTTATACAGCTGGATTCCAGTTATATGCCTTTGTATTCCTGTTGTCTTTATTTTGATCATCTTACTTTCAAGCTAATAAAAAAATTCCATGTTAGAAACAAATTTGAAAATTTAACATGTTTGTTATCAGCTGCTGAACAGTGATTGAGCATTTATTTATTTATGCACCTTTTCCTAGTTACATTTTTTAGTATAGTGACAGTATTAGTGTTTTGATATAAACTATTCTCTTGCATGGGGGATGATGGGAAATTAGGATCTGAATTAAAACCACTAAACACCACAAAAAAGGAGCTTGGTGGGAACTCCATTTGCATTTGAATTTGCTATTTGTGGTGATCAATAGATTCCTTTGTAAAATGAGCCTATTGTAAATGGTTGGTGAGAAAAGGAGTTGTTTGCAGAAGATGCTGAAAGATTTCTTTGCCTGAACCCAGTAACAATTTCTCACGGAAACAGTGGGGTTCTGAGAGAGTTGACCATGCACTAAAGGAAAACTTGTTGTAATTTAAGAAATGTTGACATTTATGCCAACTTATTCATAACAGGAGGGTGAATGTGTGTGGTGAACAAGTACAATAAAGATTAACTCAATGTTCACTTTAAAGTTTCTGAAAGCATATTTAGACACTTGCAAGTACTTCTTATGTAGCTCTTCCCTACATTTAATTTGAAAATAAAATTTCATGTTTCACATCTTTGCAAGCTTTCCAAGTCCAAAGTGCAGCTGCTGAGGTCTCCGTGATCACCAAGGAACCAAAACATTTACTTAAAGGTCTGCTGCTTTGTTAATTTTCCTGTTGCAGATTGCATTTCATTGCAAGCATAACACAATCCAGATTGTTTGGATTGTGTGTCATTTTAATACCTTTTATAATATGACAGACTGTGACTTGAATGACATTATTATATTTTTGGTTCCTGGTTTTAGGTTTCTACCAATTAAGCAAATTAACCTGTTACTGAAAGGAAAATTTTGAATTCAGTAGTTCAATAACATTGATAAAATACAGAAAATAAAGACAAAAGGTGGAAAAACTCAGCTGTTTGTTTGCCTTAAATATCTGTTTTATGGTACATTCTTTAAAACATTTTACTTACCTTCACAGAGATATGGAGGAGTGTGTTTTTTTACATCTATCAAATGACACAAAATGCCCAGAGATGAAACAACAATGCTCTAACTTGTTTTTGCACCATTTTTACCTTTTTTAAACAGTAGTGAAAAGAAAGCATCAATCAGACACAGATTTAGTAGAAATGAAAATAAATGTTAACATGCTTGAAAATCATTTTTAAAAAATCAAGGAAAAATGGAAATATCTTTTATAGATAAAGGGGGTAATTTTCAACTTTGCCATCTGGGCTGTAATGTGGTTGAGCAGATTGCCTGTCCTTTATATATTCATCCCATAATCAGACAAGTTCGAGAACGGGCAGGTGATCTGCTGCACCACATTACCACCCAGGTGGCAAAGTTGAAAATTACTCCCAACGCGTTCCAATGTGACCTGAAATACGATATATACAAATTATTAAATATCTATAAATTACCCTAACCTGAAGGGGAGCAAGATTTGTTATAGACTCCCTCTTTGGCTGTTCAAATTTCTGCAGTTAATAGCTGAACCATACACACTGAGAAGGTTCCAGGTACAATCTCTGGTCTATGTTGGATGTGAGCCACTTGCCACAGAATAACCAGCCTCTGACCTGCTCTAGTTCCCACGGCATTTATGTGACTGGTCCAGTTGAGTTTCTGGTCACTGGTGACCCCCAGGATATTGATGGTGGAGGATTTGGTGATGTTAATACCATTGAATGTCAAGGGGAGGTGGTTAGGTGCTCTCTTGTTGGAGATGGTCAATGCCTGGCAGTTGTGTGGTGCAAATGCTATTTACCACTTATCAGCCCAAGGCTGGATGTTGTCTTGGTCTTGCTGCATATTGGAATGGACTATTTCATTATCTGAGGAATTGAGAATGGAACTGAACACTCCTCCCTAGCTCTGTAATCTGCTCCAGCCCTACAACTCTGTGTTCCTCCGACTCTGGCCTCTTGTGCATCCCCCCTACCGTTACCCCACCATTGGTGGTTGTGGCATCAGATGTCTAGGCCCTTTGCCCTGGAATTCCCTCCTTAAACCTCCGTCTCTCCACCCCCTTCCTCCTTATAGCCCACCTTTTTGACCAAGCTTTTTGCCACCCCTCCTAATATCTCCTTCTTTGGCTCATTATTTATTTTTGTCTGATTAAGTCTTTGTGAAACACCTTGTGAAGTTCTGCTACATTAAAGGTACTATATAAATGCAAGTTGTTATTGTGTACTTTTATTCGATTGAATTAAAATTGATCTATATAGGGGTCCCCTATGGACCCTACAATTGCATTTTTAAAACTATATTGGTGGTTTATGTGATTCACTTATGTCCTAAGCATAAGTTATTCCATGCATGTAGCCACAGTAGAAATTATTTAGTAATGGAGTATTACATCTATCTTATAATCAATGAAATACCTGTGATCAGTAATAGCACAGCTGCCAATTCACAGGTCTGAGAGTCAGCCTTCTCACACATATACCACAGCAACAGTAAAAACCAGTGGAAATTGTCAAAGTAATAAAAAAAAGCAAGTAAAAAGAAAATCCTAATTTTCCCCATAATGATTTGTAGCACCTGTTATCTGCTCAGAGGCAATCCTGTTTGAGTATATTATGTTCACCTGTCGAGTTAATGTGACTGGCAGTGCCTGACAACTTCTGGGTATTTCAGTTGAACCACATGCAATTTTTAATTTTTGTTCAGTCAGCATCTGTTATGTTGGTCTGTTTTGAGTACATTACTATCATGAGCCATTACCATAGTTTCTCAGCCTGGCTTTTTAAAAATATAACTTAATATTTCACATTTTATTTACACACATACAAAACAATAATGCTGAAGTGGATGCAACAAGTGGTATCAACTTCAGCATTAACTCGACAGGTGAACATGATATATTCAGAAACAGGATTGCCTCTAAGCAGATAACAGGCGTTACAAATCATTATGGGGACGATTAGGATTTTCTTATTAACTTACAATGTGTGCACCTTGAGGAGTACTATTGACTTAGTGAGTGGCACAATGGCTCAAATGGAGATGAACTGACTCGCAATATAACACCCTGGGTGTTCAAGGACACGGAGATGAACTGAACGGCAAATTTAAAGTTTACTTCAAATTAAATCATGACAGGAGGGCACAGGTTCAAAGTAGTGAAAAACAAATTTAAGACTAATTTCTACATAAAGTATGATTGTGGAATGATTTAACAGTTGGATGCTATGTTAGTACGATTGCAGGGGCTTTCTGGATGGATGAGCTAAAATGAACTGAATGGCCTTCCTCATCCATATCTAGCTTGTAACTCACAGGAAGATGTCTTGACTAAATGGCATTGACTGCACAGCATAGAAATCAATTGAGGCACGTTGAATGGCATTGACTACACTGTAGAAAATGCATTCAAAAACCTTAAGTGGCATTGACCGCAGTGCGTGGAAATGCATCGACATGCTTTGGTCAAGTGAGACTGACAGTATTGCATGGAAACAAACTGACATGCAATGATTGAGTGGCACTGATTGCACTGTGTGGAAATAATGTGAGTAGCATAATCTACATTGCACGGAAACTCATTGACATACTGTGGGTGACATTGACTCTGTTGCATGGAAACTGGCGAAGACCCTGTGAGAGAGTGGCATTGACTGAACTGCATTGAAATGCTTGTAGATGTGACGCACTGTGACTGGTGAGAAAAAGAAAAACAGCAGATTTTTGGAAAAAAAGTAGACAAAACGTTAGAAATGCACAGCCTCTGAAAGAGGGAAAAACAGGTTAATGTTTCACCAGAAAATGTATAAGACTGGTAGAAGGCTTAGCTAATTGAAATAAAGAGAATAGGTCAAGAGCACTTACAGACCAACTACCCACCAACTACCATTACAAAGGCGGCGACCGTGAGGCGGCGCCGCTCAGACCGTGCGAACTGAGACAATGAGTGACGTCATTGCACCGCGTGATTGGCTGCTTTATAGCGTATTAGATGAGCCCGCTCAGTACTGTCGACCAATTGCGGCGGAGAGCAGCAGGGTTGTGATGGTTTGGATTTAAAGAGCTGGGAGCAGCCGGCGGGGGAGAGAGAGAGAGAGAGAGAGAGACAGAGAAACGGGCAGAGAGAGGGAGGGAGAGACAGAGGGAGAGGGAGAGAAACACAGAGACGGACAGAGGGAGGGAGAGAGAGAAACGGGCAGAGAGAGGGAGGGAGAGACAGAGGGAGAGGGAGAGAAACACAGAGACGGACAGAGGGAGGGAGAGAGAGAAACGGGCAGAGAGAGAGAAACACAGACAGAGAGAGAGAAACACAGACAGACAGTGGGTGAGAGAGACAGACAGAGAGAGAGACAAGGACAGACAGTGGGTGAGAGAGACAGAGAAACGGACAGACAGACAGACAGACACACACAAACGAAGACAGAGACAAACACACAGAGAGACAGACACACACAGAGCAAGAAACAGAGAGGAGCCGGGAGAGGGACGGACGGACAGACAGACAGACAGAGGCCGGCGGACGGAGAGAGGAGGAGGTAAGGAACGGCACCGCTCTCCCTCCCCACCCCACCCCACCCCACACAGCCCCGGCTTGGCGTGGTATCTGCCCGGAGCCGGCCCGGAGGAGAGGAGCCGGCCGGCCGGCCGGCCGCGCCCCTCTGATTGAGGCAGCGGCTGTGCGAACTTCCTGGGGCCGCGGACGGTTGGAGAGTTTCAGGCGGCTGTGAGATATTTGTGTCTTCCGCCTGCCGGTTCCCCCCCGGCTCGGCCCGGCCCGGCCCGTGTCTGTGAGTGAGGTACGAGGCTGTTAGGGGGGCGGGTTGAGCTGAGAGACCGGCCCGTCGATGCCGAGCTCCGGCTGGATTGTAACTGTGAATCTTTGTGCAGGGGCGGTTTCCGGCCAAGTGAATCCCGAGTTTCCCTGTTGATGGGGTGAACTCCCTGAAACCAAGTCCCAGGATTTGCCACGTGTCAGTTCTAATATTGAGCCCGTCCAACTTTTATATTGAATTGTTAATGGGTTTTTTTTGGTAGAGATGTTTATAATTTTATACGTAGAAATATGAGGATGAATAATAAGAGTTCTGATGTTTATGTCTCAGTTTTGAACTCCCTTCCGGGAAATGGATAAGAATCTCAAGTGACTTTGAACCGACAATCTTTTACAATGTGTAATAGTCAGAAACCTGTGGCTTTGAATGCAACTCGTTTGAACAATCTTTAAATCGCCTCAGCAAATATGTTGCGGTGCCCGTTGAAATGGAATTTATCAATATTATGTGGGCCACTTGGAAAATCCTTAAAATATAAAGCGTTGAATATTAGCTTTGAAAGGCCACATTATATTACTGATTTATCGTGGCAATGCAGTTTCACATGACTAATTTGGAGGGTTGTTTACCAGCAACTCCAACTTGGAAGCACTAATTTCTTGCCCTTAAGTAGCTTGTTTATGTGTAATAAGTGAAAGCACTTGTATTGACCCTCAAATCAGACTAGGCAAAATGCATAGTACCTTTTAATCCAGTGATGAGAAATTACTGGAAGACTTCAGTTTAAAATAATAAAATTATAGAATGATACAGCACAGAAGGAGGCCGTTCGACCCATCGTACCCGTGCTGGCTCTTTGAAAGAGCTATCTAATTAGTCACATTCCCCCATTCTTTCCCCATAGCCCTGCAGCTTTTTCCCCTTCAAGTATTTATCCAATTCCCTTTGAAAGTAGTTATTGAATATACTTCCACCACCCTTTCAGGCTGTGCATTCCAGATCATCACAACTCTTTTTAAAAAAAAAAAAATTCTCGTCATCTGGCCTCTGGTTCCTTTACCAATTACCTTAAATATGTGACCTCTAGTTACTGACCCTTTTGCCATTGGAAACAGTTTCTCCTTATTTACTCTATCAAAACCATTCATGGTTTTGAACACTTCTATTAAATCTCCCCTTAACCTTCTCTGTTCTAAGGAGAACAACCCCAGCTTTTCTAGTCTCTCCATTTAACTGAAGTCCTGCATCCCTGGTACCATTCTAGTAAATCTCATCTGCACCCTCTCCAAGGCCTTGACATCCTTCCTAAAGTGTGGTGCCCAGAATTGGACTCAATACTCCAGCTGGGACCTAACCAGTGATTTGTAAAGATTTAGCATAACTTCCTTGCTTTTATACTCTATGCCCCTGTTTATAAAGCCAAGGATCCAATATGCTTTTTTAACAGCCTTCTCAACTTGTCCTGCCACCTTCAAAGATTTGAGTACGTACACCCCTAGCAGCCCACAAAGGATAAGAAAAGATTGCAGATAGAAGGATAAACATACTAATACTTGCAAGCTGACAAGTTTTTTGGCTTGCCAAGGCTGGAAAGCCACTTATCCATGACTATTTGGCAAGTGGATTCTCTTCCTGTTCCTTCTGTAGTTGGATTAGCAGGGGAGTTAATTCAAGATCCTTTGAATCCCTTCTCTCCAGGTTTCAGTATGGAAATAAAAATGGTATGGGGGTTGGTGGGTGGATGGGAGGAAGAAGTGGAAAGTGGCACAGTGTACATCCCAATCATAGGTCTAGTTTTACCCAGATCCTGGGACAAAGCAGCAGCAACAATTTGTATGTTTGAATGTAAGCTTTTACTAGGGGTAAGTACATATATGAAAAAATCTCTGATGATCCCCTCCCCTCCTATTCCCAACCTTTTTTTCCCCCCATTTGGAAGAGATATTTTATTGCAATTGTTTCTTGTTCGGAGCTTACTTGGAACATTTTATAGTGTTTAATTGTAAATAAAAGTGGCAGAGAGGCAAATGAGATTTTGCTGTGTATGCCACTCAGATCAAGGCACCAAAGTGATTGAGATTGTGTTGGCTCAATAAAAGGTGCAGTACTCTGCTTATTTTGTTTGCCCACTAAGCTCATTCAATTCCTAATTTGTGTACCACCCTCCCAAATGCCATGTTGACTTCACTCCAATCTTCTCCCTTAGCTTCTGCACTGAATGATGATTCATACATGGTGATTAAATCCTACACTTAAAATTCCCCTACTCACTCTGTCTTCTCTACCCACCTCATTTAATCTCTCCCTTCACATTAGGTCCATCACGCACAGTTACCCCCTTGAACTCGCCATCTCTCATGCCCTCTTTACCTCTGAGGTCTTGATCACAGACAAGGCTGTCTCTGACCATTTCCTGGTCTCCCTTACCATACGCATTACCCTACCTTCACCCTAATCCCAACAACCTCATAATCCACTCCTGGCAAAAATTATTTTCCCCAACTCCCTTACATTCATTCAACTCTCAACTGCCTCTTCTATGGCACTCTACCCATGATTGACACATTCAACTGCTCCTTTACCTCAGCCTTCAACATCCTCATTCCCATCAAACTGCTCAATGCCTCCCACCTCTGCTGTTACTATCCCCATCTTAATGAATGCTGCCCTCTGTGACTGACGCATTGAGTGAAGTCGTTGTTGATCTCTCCGTAGCATTCAATACAGTTAATAATGCCATTCTTGTCCATTGCTTTTCCTCTGCTGTCAAGCTTCGTGGGATTGCTCTTCCGTGGTTACACTCCTCTGCAGCCAGTGCATCTCTAGCAATGATTTCTCGTCCTGACCCACATTCTCCTCTAGTGTACCACAAGGAACTTTCCTTGCTCTTCCTCCCCCCCCCATTCATTATCTATACAATAGGCTCAATTTTCGGGCGAGGAGGCTCTGAAAATCGCTGAAATCCCGAGCGGGTTCTGAGCCCAGCTCCAACCCGCCGGGTTCCCCAGTGACACATCCAGGTGCGTGTGTGTCTCCTGAATGCGGAAGTCCCACTGGTAATTAAAACAAGCGGGATGATAATTTGCATTGTTTGTCAGATAGTTGAACTACTTGATTGACTCGACATTTTGGCAGGGGTGCGATTTTGAAGCACCCTCAGTGTTTCCCATGTTGTGGGGAACACTCCCTATTGCAACAGACGTGTTTCAGCCAGCAGCCATAAGATGCAAATACTTATTTGACAGGCGGCGAAAACGACATTTATTGTAGCACGGCACTCTGTCACTTCAGACAAGTTTTGGCTGCAAGATCTTTGTGTTTTCACTCAAAATTCTTACTTTGCGGTTCAAACATATTTAACTACTTTGCGGACCCTCTCAAACTCTCGACATCAGGATGGGGGGGGGGGGGGGTGCTATGGCTGTATTCACCACTACATCCAAGGACAAGCAACGCCACCAGGCACGGCGTCCACCTCCGCCATGTGGAGCTCCACAACACAGTCCTGTGCCACAGGCACCTGCACAAGAGCAAAGACAGCAACAACAAAGAGCAACGTCACAGGAGGCACTACCTTCGCAACAGGGTCTGCAGAGCAAGGCTCAGCTTCCTGGTCCTCTGAGGAGCAGTGCATACGGAGGCTGAGTCAGTCACCAGGTAGTCGCAGACATCTGCAGCCTCCTTCACGTCAAGCTGCTCTTGGCTGGGCAGAGCAGCATCTCCTTACTGTCGCTGTCAAAGTCACCACTGCCTTCAACTTCTTCATCTCCGGAGTATTCCAGGGTGACACCGGGGACATCGCCGGGGTCTCTGTCGTCTGCACGCAAGTGCATAAGGCAGGTCACCGACTGCTTGTTTTGCAGGGCCTCGCACTACGTCAACTTCCCCATGGACGACCTCAGCCAGACGGAGAGGACAGTGGGATTCCATGCTGCGGCTGGCTTCCCACGGGTGCAGGTTGCAATTGATTGCACCCATATTGCAATCAGAGCACCTCCACGTGAGCCAGGACTGTTCATCAACAGGAAGAGGTTTCACTCCATCAACACTCAGCTCGTTTGTGATCACCGCAAGAGATTCCTTCACGTGTGCGCCAGATACCCTGGCAGCTGCCACGATTCCTTCATCCTCCGGGAATCCAACATCCCGCCCCTTTTCCACGCACCGAACACCCGTAAGGGCTGGCTCCTCGGGGACAAGGGATTCCCCCTGCACACATGGCTCATGACACCTCTGAGGAAACTCGTCGATATAATGATAGCCACATCACTACCAGGTCGACAATTGAGCATGCTATACGGCTGCTCAAGATGTGCTTCAGGTGCCTTGATCGTTTTGGGGGAGCGCTTCAATACGCACCAGAAAGAATGGGACGCATTATAGTTGTGTGTTGTGACCTGCACAACATGGCACGAGAGGGGTGCTGCTTGAAGAGGCCCCATTCACATCTTCCACCCACATTGAGGAGGAGGAGGAGCAGGAGCAACCCATGGGCAGAACAGTGGCTCACCTGGCTGCTTGTGAGGCCAGGGAGTCACTGATAAGTTCTCCTAACCACAGACAGTGCGAAGAATCCAGTTCTCACCACCTGGATAGAGCAGCGCCCCCCCCCGCACAACAGTCCTCCAACTACACATACACCCATTGTAGAGTGACCCAATGGGTGGCATCAAGTGTCAGCTTTAATGGAGAACCTCATGAAAGGGCCTTATTACAGAAGGCAGTCAAGCATGGCCAAGACGTGGCAGTAGTGGTGACAATAATATATAATGTGAGTTTAACAAAAACCAAATATAAATTTAAAAAAAACATGAGCAACTGTCAAACACCTTTGTGCATCCCCTTTGTGCTTACAAAACCTTCACCTGTCGCTTCCGACTACTTCTACGTGGTGCATCTCCTGTGGCTGCAGCAGAGGTAGTGGCAGGTTGCTACTGTTCATGCCCTGACCGATTTTAGATGCTTTGGGCCTACGCTCTCTGGGTTTTGGTGCCCCTGAGGGCCCCTCCAAAGACTGCTGCACCTGCACCTGTGCGGGGGCAGACTCGGCCACCTGGAGAGGAGGCAGCATTGCGGGTACTGGTTTGGTGGGGGGGGGGGCAGGCAGGTAGGCAAAAGGCGAGACGCCGCTTTGAGTGGCGTCCCCACTTCCCTGTCCCCTTTCGCCATCAACCCTCCCCTGGGCCTGGGCCAGGCCCATACCACTCTGCTGGACAACAGTTTGGAGGACATGTGTGAAACCTTGTAAGGCCAGTGCTAGTGTATCTGCCCGCCTGTTTAAGACGGCAGAATGTTGTTCAGAGTCCGAACAGCCATTGTCAAGCCCTGAATGGACTCACTTGTGAGCCGTGCTTGAAGCTCAATGGAGGCTAGCCTTCCCTCCATCGCAGACATTCCTGCACTTACACGTGACACTATCTGAGATTCCCTCCCGTACCTGTGCTGCCGTTCCACTCGTGCAGGAGTTGGACTCCTCCATCCTCTGCGCTATTGTGGAGAGTGCGTGTGGCTCCTGTTCCAGCACCTCGCAAACGTGCTGCTGCCCCTCGATCATTCTTTTTAAAGGATGGCCCCCAGGGTTCAGCATTTGTGTCCAGCTGAGCAGAGCCTGGAGAGGAGTGATCTCACCGATGCGGACTCTCCACAGCAGCCCCTGCCACCAGTGTCTGCTCGTGTTCACGTGTGTGGTAACTCACCATGTGCGACCGAAACTAACTGCAGACTAGGACCCATCGAGGTGTGAGTATCTGCGCTGGTGGATGGCTCGCTCAGATGTGACTATGTACCCTCTGAGGAATCGCCCTCTGCCCTTAAGAGAACAGAAGGCAATGTTAAGCATCACCACAGATGTGTCATGTTGCGATGAGCGTACTGAGGCGCTGAAGATGGCGGGGCATGTTAACATCAATTCATGTGTGTGCTGAATGTTAAAGTTCTGTCACCAGTTGTTTGTCGGGTGCCAATCTCGGTGTCCCCGACGGACAGGCACTCGAGGGTGCGGCTCAGCTCCAGCGCCTCCTGCTCCATCTCTGAGGACGACTATCTGTTGTGGCCTCCCTCCGGTCCTCTCCCATGCACTCTGGGCTCTCTTCTATAAGAGGAGAAAGTACAGTAGCACCTGGAGTGAGGCATCGCTAAATCTAGGAGCAGCCTTTCCCCTGTGCTGCTCCATTGTGGTGTGTAGGTGTTTGCTCCAGGAGTAGCCATTGGAGGGCTGCCCCTTTAAATAGAGCTCCTCCAGCTGACAGGCTGTGATGCGAGTACGCAGTCCACCTGCTATGCAGCTATCGGACAGCAAACCCGGAAGCCACGATAAGTGGCTCCAATTGACCCACGATCGCATGGGAAACAGACAGGTTTTATTGGATGGGTTACCCAATCGCCCCCTGCCCCCCAGCTGCCTTCCCGCCTCCCCGCCAATATCAGGGCCATTGTGTCCTCGGATGATGTCACCAAGGGGCATTCGGCTTCCATGCATATGCTGATTACACCCAGCTCTATCTCCTAACCAACTCCGCCTGACTGCATGTGATAGATGAGCCAACATTTCTTTCAGCTAAATATTGGGAAGACTGAGGTTTTTGACCTCCATTAACTGTATCACCCTCCCTATCCACTTGTTCATGCTGACCCCAAACCATGGCATCCTGCTCGGCTCAGAGCTGGGCTTCTACTCCCACATTCCATTAATTAAGATTGCTTATTTGCACCTCCACAACATCAAGTACCACCAATGAAATCCTTATCGATGCTGTTGTCGCACCTAGATTGGTTTCTCCAACATCCTCCTCGCTGGCCTCTATCTTTCAATTTTCATAAACTCCAACTTGTACAAAACTCAGCTGCTCATATTTTGTACTGCTTGCCCATCATTTTTGCTGATCTTTTTTCTCTCCCTCTTCCCGTCTTGTATCTGCTCCTTTACCCATTGGTCCTCCTCCAGTCTTGTTTCCTCTCCCACGTTCTTTGTCGTTTTATACATTTTCTTCCCTCTCCCTTCTAAGAGCCTTCAGCTGCCTAAGCCGTACTTTTGACCAGGCTTTCAGTCATCTATCCGAACTATTGCACCACAACTCGTGTTCCTTTCTCCATATTTTCTTTCATCTTCCCATATTTTTTCCTCTTTTTAAACCCCCCCCCACCAAAGAACCATGAATGTTTTCTACATTAAAGGTGCTATATAAATGCTGCTTGTTTTGACATCCTTAATTTTTCAAAACTTAGGGTAATCTTCATATTTGAAAGTCCCATCAGCATCTCAACTTTTTTGGGAAAAGGTTGTTACAGATTCTCCATCATTACAGCATTGTTTTAAAATTGATTTTATTTTTTCATTTTGATCTCATTCCTATTCCAGCCTTGTGTTGAACAGGCCTCAAGTTTTGTTAGCTGTTGACTCAACAGTTTAGTCATCAGTAAGTCAACTTCCTCAATTCTGGGTGTCCTTGTACATCAGTCACTGAAAGCGAGCATTCAGGTGTAGCAAGCAGTTAGGAAGGTGAATGGAATGTTGGTGTTCATTGCAAGAGGATTTGAATACAGGAACAGGAATGTCTTACTGCAGTTGTACAGGGCCTTGGTGAGACCACATCTGGAGTATTGTGTGTAGTTTTGGTCTCCTTATCCTGAGGAAGGATGTCCTTGCATGGAGGGAGTGCAATGAAGGTTTACCAGACTGATTCCTGGGATGGCAGGACTGACGTATGAGGAAAGATTGGGTCGACTAGGCCTATATTCACTAGAGTTTAGAAGAAGGAGAGGTGATCTCATCAAAACATATAAAATTCTAACAGGAATAGACAGACTAGATGCAGGGAGGATGTTCCCGATGGCTGGGGAGTCCAGAACCAGGGGTCACAGTCTCAGGATACGGGGTATGCCTTTTAGAACCGAGATGAGGGAAAATTTCTTCACTCAGAGGGTGGTGAACCTGTGGAATTCTCTACCACAGAAGGCAGTGGAGGCCAAGTCATTAGATATATTCAAGAAGGAGATAGATATATTTCTTAATGCTAAAGGGATATGGGGGGAAAAAGCGGGAACAGGGTACTGAGTTAGACGATCAGCCATGATCATATTGAATGGCGGAGCAGGTCCGAAGGGCCGAATGGCCTACTCTTGCTCCTATTTTCTATGTTTCTATTCAATATTTCCTGATAGGTATAACCTCTCAGTTCTGGTATCATCCTAGTAAATCTTTTTTGCACCTTCTCCAATGCCTCTATTCTTTTTAACAACGTGGAGACCAGAACTGTTCACAGTACTCCCAAGTGTGGTCTAACCAAGGTTCTATACAATCCTCAATAAGAGTTGGAACAGGAAGGCAAAAAAAAACGTAAATAGTAGAGAGCCACATTATAAAAGATGAATTCTACTTGGGAACAGGAAAAACATTTTTCTACTTTGGAAAGCTATTAAGGGAAGAACACAGGTTGTGTAATACACTAATGTCACAAGTGCAATAGAGAAAGCTGAAACAGTTGGTTTAATACAATCATACCAAGAGCAGTAGCATATACAAATAGGCAATGTTTAAGTGCAATTGGTTTATTTCTGAGGTGCAGAATAACAGGAGGAGGACGATGCTTGTCCCTAGCTACGTTAGGTTGAAACATTTTTTATAAAACTGTACGCTAGCAAAATAAATTTAAATATAACGTAACAAAAATTCTACCTGTTGTCTCCATTTCCCCTCCCCCCAAATTCATTACTTTTCAAGTGATGTTCTACAATTTAACATGAAATTGCATGCTATTTAAAGTGATCAGGTTAGCACACCTTCAATTCAACCTGTCTGCTGCCTTTGCACTTCCAGTTTCAGGTACAGTGATTTATGTGCCATTGCATCTTAAATATTTCTCATTGTATCACACACTGTCTTAGAAATGAAGTGTCCTCAGCTTGCTCAAATTGCAAGTGACAGTCCTGGCAGAATAACTAGGAGATTTTCTACTTTTAAATTCTTTCAAAATAAGTGTCTTTTTCTAAAGAAAAACATTTCTAATGCACTAATGTAAAGATTACTTTATACATTGCATCAGCTATGCTCTTGTGGCTTAAGATATCACCCGAACCCTTAAATGCATTGTCTTTAACACTTGTTATGAATGTGAGAGAGCTAAGTCTTGGATAGAACTTGCTAGTGATCAAATTATTAATACTGCAGTTGTGCTCACAATCTTAGACCTTCAAGTATAAAAGGAAAACAATGCTACAACATCTGTTGGAGGTGTTCGTTCCTTTGTGTTTAATATCATCATTATAATAACCATTATAATAATAGTTGTGCATCACATGATAGTGGGAAGGAGTAGATCCTTGCTAGACTGAGGAGGGAACTAGAAAATATATTGGCTTTTTGAATGACTGGAGTTGTGTTTTGCAGGAAAATACTTTTACTGAGTTCTAATAGTCTATATGGACACTCAATTCTCTTTTAAATTTAGATATCAAATTCGGAATTGTCGCAATGGATGACTTGGAAAGAATGGCTTTCAATTCAGTTGAAGAAGAAATTGCTTATTGGAAAGAGCTTGCATTAAAATACCAACAACGGTAAGTACATAGCAAGGATATACTGTGGGAACTTTGTTAGTACGGGATGTGGCTCAGTTCAGAAGTGCAAATGGAAAATTTTGATTATGTAAAGCAATAAGTTGATGACTAAATAAATAGCATTTGAGGCCTATATATGACCTGGACCACAGATTAACACAAAAGTAATGTCCTTCACCATTTGTTTCCCACAACTAACTGGCACTTTCAACTTACTGTACAAATGGTTGAAGTGCTGTCTCTGCAACTGAGGGATTTTGAATGGACAGCAGTACTCAAAAATAAAAAAGTTAAGCTAAAGTCCGTAGTATTTTTCTAATTATTTTTCAACTTTATTCATTAGTGCACAGGACACTCGGGAAGAGCTAATTGAGTTTCAGGAAGGAAGTCGAGAACTAGAAGCAGAACTGGAGACTCAGCTTGAGCATGCTGAAAATAGAAATCGAGACCTATTGTCAGACAACAATCGTCTACGTATGGAACTAGAATTGTTTAAGGTACATTAGTGGAAAACAGTGTAAATACATACTGCAGTATATTTTCAAAGTGCCTGTCTTTATGCTGTCAAGGGGAAGGGTACTTTGTACTGGCGAATGGAATACTTTTGGGGACAGTGTCAGTATCCAGCATTCTAAGTTAAGATATAACTTGGTCAGTTGAGCGAAGTTTGTTCTAATCTGCCTAAATAGATGTTCCTTAGTCTGTTCCACTACACCTTTGGTGCAAGTACTGCATGGAGATTTGTTATGCCTGCAACATACCTCCACTGCTGATGTGGGCCTGAATCATTGTAAAACAAAGCAATCTCCAAGAGGTAATTTTGCATTGCCTTTGCTTTAAATCTGTTTATAACTCTTGCTGGGGTGAAACCTTTTTTATTTGCTTTTTAGTGGCCCTCTATGCCAACATTCTATTTTGTATTAATTTGAGGGGGGTAATTGCCAAGGCAGTTGGCCCTTTTCTGTTGGTAGAAAACTCACACTCAATTCAAGAGGCTAAATGAGTAGGATTTTCCACAATAGTCATCCTTAAGTTTTATCTTTTTAAGACCTGCACAGTGGTAGTATTGTGTGGGCAGGGAAAGAGATCATAGTTTGAGAAATGCATTCAGTTTGGGCTGCAAGGATTATAGCCAGTTTATATGGGCAGGCTGCCCATTCAGCACTGGCACAAAACCCTACCTCTGCGGTGGGCTCATTTTATGGGGTGCTAATTTGCCACTAGTTCAGGCAATTAATGGTGGTAAAAGAGAGGTCAGATTTGTGAATGAATCAGTCCTCATTCTGTCACTATAAATGGGTATTAGATTTATTCTCCAAGACTGTTTTTCAATTACTTCTTTAGATTTATTGAAGTTTTTCAAATTAAAAGTATGATGACCTCAGTATGTTAACTGGGGTGATTGTCTGCTTGTCTTTGAAGGACACCTATCTTAATAGTTACTGCCTTGCTATTGAACATTTGCTTGAAAGAATTTAAAATATATATATTTGCCTAGTAAATCTGCTTGTTTGAGTTTATTCTGTGGAACTTTCTGAAGTGTTTTTCTTAAATTCCATCTTTGCTGATAGGAACTTTATGCTAAACATGCAAACTTTTGGATAATTAATCAGCTTAAAAAAAGTATCTTTTCTAAAGCGGGACATTAATTCTTTCTAAAGACTGAATGCAAACAAGTGGCTGAAGAAACAGGGAATCCATTGTTAGAATTTGCTGCTCAGTCAGCTGGGAGCATGTTTGTGCTCATCAGTTTTTTTGGGGGGTTGGGGGAGGTAATTCAAATTTTCTAAGTGGCAGTGATTGGGGAGGATTTTATGGTTTGAATAGAATGAATAAAGTCCAAGTCGTAATTGCAAAAAAGGTCTCCTTTGGTTAGACAACTGATGGGAGAAATCTAATGCTACCACAGTGTTGCAACTAGGAGTTCAGTAGTGTAATGGTGGGTGTATGATGTTTTCATATGTCTACTTTAACTGTGAAAAGCACCCTGCAGTACTAACTGTAGAACTTTGCATTGGATTATAACTAGGGAGAGTATTTTGAGCTGTATAACTCATGATGCAGTATTAGTAGTAATTGATCTGGTGGTGGTAGTGGGAGCAGTCTGCATTGCACAATACTGCTGATTTTTCTTTCTATTAGCCCCAATATATTATTGTGCTTAGTGATGGTGCTACCATTTGGATGATCAATAAATGGAAGGGGCAGTATGTCCAAACAACAAAATAAAACACATTATTGGAGGGAGAGAAGGCTATTGTAGAGCTACATGTTGGAGCAATGTATCTGAACTAAAAACATTTTGAGATTAATTTTACATCAAGTACTGCATGACCTTCTAGCTTTTTTAAAAAAAATGTTTAAATGATGAATTGCTTTTCTGAGCTTACTTTTAGACTATCATTATTTAGTGATTTTTATTTTTTGGAAATACAAAGCTAATGCCTCACTGGGTGGATGCATCTCATGATGTGACTAAATAGACTAGGAAAGTTGCAGATTTGAACTTTGGTCTGTGCTGAGTTAATTAATTTTGGCCATGGATGCTATAATTTGCTGTGGCATTTTGGGGAGGGGAAACTTAGATTCCAGCTCTTGATTTCTAGATGCAGTCTGACTAATTCCAGCATTTTCTGTTTTTTATTCCTGATTTTTATCTTTGTGCCTTGTGCATATGTGAAGAATACTGGTGTGGACAGGGCTGGGCTTGCCCATAGTGGCCCCTTTTATGAATAGCCTGCTGGCATTGTGTTCTGAACAGCTCCTAGTGAGGTACTGGAGGTCTGACACCATCCATAGAGCTTTACCCAGCTTGTGTTACTGCCTTCAGGAAAGGAAGCTTTTTTTTTTGAAGGGAGGTAAAGACATAATTTGGATGCAAATGTTGGTCCTGCATGCATTCTTGAATAAGATAACTTGCATACAGTCACCTGATCTACTTCTGCCATCTAATTTAAAAATCACCCTCTTGTTTACTGAATAAAATGCATAAAATTAGAAATTATTCAGAATATATAAAATTCCAACCTTTTTGAATTCAAAATTTTTTTGAAATTGTATACATATAGGTGTGTGCCTGTTATTAAATGATGTGGAGATGCCGGTGATGGACTGGGGTTGACAATTGTAAACAATTTTACAACACCAAGTTATGGTCCAGCAATTTTATTTTAAATTCACAAGCTTTCGGAGGCTACCTCCTTCCTCAGGTGAACGATGTGGACCTGAGGAAGGAGGTAGCCTCCGAAAGCTTGTGAATTTAAAATAAAATTGCTGGACTAACTTGGTGTTGTAAAATTGTTTACAATTGTTATTAAATGAAGTGTGGTGATTCACTAGTGTTCCAAACACTATTAAAAAAAACTGTTCATTCAAGTCTAATGGATCACTTTTTATTCAAGACTGTTTTTGAAGTGATACTCCATTGGCTGCTCCCAGTCCTAGTGTTGAAATTCCCCTGTTTATGTTGTAGTTAGATCTTACAGCAGCCATATTGACCTTAAAACAATGATGCATGCTATTTGCAACTATTTACATTTGTGCTGCTAACTTCTCAATGGTAAAAATCCATATGGGCTAGCTCTATTAAAATGAGTTGCAAAGCATTTCAGCTACTCAGCACGCCAGCATTAGGCTGTAGTCTGCAACTTGGTGTTTACTTCAGAGGCACTGATGTCGGGTGGTGGGCTTGAAAACCACTGCACTGATGTTTGCTCCTTCAATAGCAGCACTGTATTTACATTAGGAGCTTGCTGTTGGTGGCAAACTTCAAATACATGAGACTGGATGTCTGTTTTTAAAAAAAGAATCTGCGCAGGTGCATCATGATCTCATGAACATGGGAGTATATTGCTGCCTTATAACACTTGCAATTTTATTGTCCTTATTATTCTGTATTGAATACTGTATTATTGCCTATGAATTTGTGGATTGGTGTCATGAAATTTGGAGTTGGAAGGAAGTTGGTGAGTGTGAAAAAATAAGCTTGTGTAATGTGTGAAACTGAAGTGAAGTTTTACTTGTCTTGAAATACAGCCATTTGTGTGTACAGTGGTTCATTTTAATTGTCAGTCTATGTATCTAATGAATCCTGCACAGACCCTTTTCTTTCTGGGATAGGGGGTGTGGAAAAATTAAAAATTATTTCTGTTTCTCAATTTTTTTTTACTGTCAAATAAAAATTTCTAAGCACCAGTGATGTTGAAATGAGGATTTTTTTTTTTTGTTACAGGATATTGATGTTTGCACTAGGGAGAAGGGGAATGTTAATGAGATGCTCTGATGCTGAGCTGAAGACATTGTGGCTGAAGCAGTCAGTCAGGCACAGACTGTAGCTGTGTCAATGGGAAAAGCCTTCCTGGTGCAATGCTACACCATCCACTGCTTCAGCCACAGTTTGAAATTCACTGTGGGATGTGAAGAAGAGAAAAACGTAACTTTTATAATCTGGGAAATAATGGTATAGGAAGAGAAGTTTTAGGGATGGTGTGGAGGGAGCAATGCATTCAAATAGTTGCATCTTAAGCATGCATGGTAAATCCTCTAGGAAATAGAGCAAAAAGTCATATATAAACAACTGAGAATAGGAGGTATTGGGAAGAAGAAAGTTTTGTAAAGTGGTGGATACGTATAACAAATTTGTGTCTTGGTATCAGTAATATAGTAATTTTATATTATAGTAATTTTACTGTTTTTCATTCATGGGATGTGGGCATCGCTGGCAAGGCCAGCATTTATTGCCCTTGAAGGTGGTGGTGAGCTGCCTTCTTGAACCGCTGCAGTCCGTGTGGTGAAGGTACTCCTACAGTGCTGTTAGGTAGGGAATTCCAGGATTTTGACCCAGCGACGATGAAGGAACGGCGATATATTTCCAAGTCAGGATGGTGGGGAACATGCAGGTGGTGTTGTTCCCATGCATCTGCTGCCCTTGTCCTTCTAGGTGGTAGAGGTCATGGTTTGGGAGGTGCTGTCGAAGAAGCCATGGTGAGTTGCTGCAGTACATCTTGTAGCTGCAGCCATGGTGCGCCGGTGGTGGAGGGAGTGAATGTTTCAGGTGGTGGATGGGGTGCCAATCCAGCGGGCTGCTTGATCTCTCATGATCCATTACTTCAGTAAATTTGCTATACCAAAGTGATGACTGAGTTGGTGTTCAGAATGCTAGAAGACTACAGTAAGCAATGAACACTGATCTAAATTTGAAACTAGCAGTGAGCATTGTCATGGAAGATCTAGTATTATAATTGCAGTAAGATTTCTGAGTGACCTGATGTCATTTGCAGGATTGTTGGGTACAAGTTATCATATTTCTGAAAATGGAGAAAGCTGGATCAATTTAAAGGAGTTGTATGACTTAATTTGGCATTTAGTGTTCGACTAGCCATTACTGTGATATATGGATTCTCTTGTGCATTTTTTTAAAAGATGGGGAAATGTTGCTCCAGAAGTCCATTTTTACATGTCATTTAGGCATTCTGGAAAGGACCTGGTACAATAGGGTCACTCATCAGCTGACTTGATGACGGGTTAGGTGGAACCCCCTTCAATATTAATTTTAATTGGGACCTTGAGTTTGCTCCTTCGAATACTAATATGTCCCACAGTAGAGATTGAAAGTAACTTTATTTTTCCCCATCCTCTCCATGCTACTGAGTGGTAGACTTCAGCTGTAATACTAAGAGGAAGCTGTGGTAGGAAGCCACATGATTACCCTTCCATTGTGGTGGAGTGTTGCTGTGACCTGGTTTTTGTGCACTATGTCGGAGCCAGCTCCGGAGGAGAATTGGGGGAGACCTTGCTGTGAATTTAGCCTGTCCACCTGACCAATAATGGGGGTGGAGGAAGTTAGCACTTGGGAAACCTTTGATAGCAAGGCCAAGGAAGCAACTTTTAATGTAATATATGTAACAATAAGCTTAAGGGACATTTGAAATATTTCCTTTTTAAAAAAAAATCTGATTTGAAGGGCGTGCAAGATGTACAGCGTGAAGGCTAGTTTTTGAGGTGTTGTCTGTATTGTTATGGCTCCGATAACTAACAGTTATTCTGTTTATCAGCTGGTGTCAGCTGTATGGTAGTCTAAGAAATGTCCTTTTAGGAAGTTCTGAATGTAAACTTATTCTGGTAATGGGAGTACACTGGATACATTGGGAAGCCAGATCATACTTTTTTCATCCCTCCACAGGTAGCTTCTGCAGGAAGGCCGATAGGAAACTATTGTAGGAGAGGAAGTTAATGATTTTCAGCAAAGAATAACGTTCCTTCATGTTTCATTATATTCCCAAGGTAATCAAATTGAGAGTTAAATCTGTTTTTAGAGTTGGGATACCGGAATAGTAAATGTTCCTGCCTCATATGTACAGAGAGCGTTCAGATACTAAGCTTTTCAAAAAACAAGTTCTTTTGTCCATCGTTCTATGCTTGTGTGTTATAGTTCTGTTTTTCAAGCTCACTGTTAATCATTGACTGGATGGACAGGACCATTTTGTTCAGAAAGATCTTCACAACACCTGCCTTGGTACTTCTAGATTTTGAATGGTTGTTTTCTCCCCACCTGATGCAGGATAGAATATGATTAGTTTTGGATGAACCTAAATTTGGAGGGTGGAGGATGGGAGGCTGGTCAGGAGAGCATTGGAATAACCGTGTGTGCTGCAGATGACAAAAACACGGAGGAAGGTTTCAGCAGTGAATGGGCTGAGGTAGGGATGGAGACAGGCGATGTTATGGAGGTGGTAATAGGTACTCTATTGGGTGGCAAACTCAGCTGGGGTTAAGTAAGATGCTGAGGTTGTAAATCTAGTTCAGTTGACGACAGTGGCCAGGAAAGGGTATGAAGTTTGTGGCGAGGGCTGAAGTTAGTTGCTTCAATTTTCCCAATGTTTAGATGGAGGAAATTGTGGCTCACCCAGGACTGAGCTTAGGATATTTTCTTTATGCTCTTGGTAACCAGAACTGAATGCAGTATTCAAGATATAGCTGGGCCTGTACACTACACAAGTTCACCATGATGGCCTCAGACTTAACTCTCCTAATTTGGCAATGTAGCTCAGCATTCTTTTTGCTTTATTAATAACTGCTGTATGATGCCTGGGCATGCTCTGTGTATTCTCACTCCCAGATCACATTTACTGTCTCTCCTAATTAAACTTTTTTTGCCCATTTTTTTTCTTGCAATATATGCAAGACCTCGCAGTTATCTGTGCTGAATTTCATTTGCCACTGTTCTGCCTACTTGCAAACATTGCCTCATTGCTTCTGTAATTCCTTGGCTTCATCTAATTCTACTGTTTTCAACCCCCCACCCCAAGGTTTAGAATCATTTGCAAATTTGACCAACTGCCATTGAGAATTTGAATCTAGGCCATTTATATAGATCAGAAACCTTGGGTCCCTGCACTTATCCCTGGGGCACTTCACTCTCTTTCCAGTCTGACCTCATTTCCCTGATTAATACCCACAGCATCTTCTCTCCTAGCCAGTTCCTCTTCCACCTCCAAGTTTTCCTTGGTATTCCCATATTTTAAACTTGTGTAACTGAATTTCATGTAGAACTCTACCAAAGGATTTCTGGAAGCCTAGGCAGACTATATTATGGCCTTTCTAATGTCCGCGCGTAATGTCATTTCTTCAAAAAAAAAGCAAATTCCTGCCTCGTGTACAGATAACATTCAGATACTAAACTTAAAAAAAAAAAAAAATTGTTTCTTTTGTCCATCATCCTGCCCTTGTGTGCCAAAGCTCTGGCTATCAAAAAAAAGTTAAGGAGGTTGGATCTGCCTCTTAAGTACTCCTCCACTGTGTCCCTAATTTGATTCCATTATTTTATTAGTTACTGGTATGAGACTACTGGGCCTGAAGTTACCCAGGTTTGTGTTGATGCTTACTTGAAAATAGGTACCAAATTTACTTGTTTCCAATCCAATGGGGCCTCCCTGCTATTCATTGACTCCCTCAGCACTTTGCAGATTTCATCCCTAGTCTCACTTAGTACCGTTGGGCATTTATCCTTCATTCCTTTTGGTTTTATTAGTAAAATGCCCTTTTTAAATCTGTCCAGGATGTTCATGCAAGTGATAGTCACTTAAGTTTAGTTGTCAAACCTCCGGTGATGGGTGATGTTCATCTACTAATGAATACTTCCAGGAAATAATCATTTAGTATTAACTTTTTATTTCATCCTTGGTTTCAACCCCTTTTCTAATGAGATGTTAAACCAAGTCTCTGCTGTCTATTCAAGTGGATATAAAAGATTCTATGGCACAATTTAAAGAGCAGGAGAATTTTTCTGATGTCCTGGCCAACATCTGCCCCTTGGCTAAACCACTAAAAGATAGATTAACTTATCACTGTCTCGTTTGCTGTTTGTGGGACCTTGCTATGTGCAAATAAGATACTACTTTTACCTACAAAACAGTGATTGCACTTCAAATGTAATTCATTGGCTGTGGAGCACATCGGCAAGTTCTGAAGTTGTGAAAAATGCTATATAAATGCAAACTCTCTTTTCAACCTGAAGAGATCACAATTATTTTTTGGTAATTCTTCTGCTTTTTATAAGACAGGAATAATTTTGTACTATTGCATTTGGCTTCTACAGCTATGCTCCTATTTTGTTCCCTCTTTGCTACTCTCTGCCATTTTGCACATTTCTTTGTTCCTGTGATTTCCTTAACTTTTCTCCCTACAGACTATAGTTTAGAGATAGCACGTATGGTTACTGAGTTGGATGAGGGCTAAAAGTCACATCAGCAACTGCAGAAAGATCACCCACAGCTGAAATTGAGACTGGAACGGTGTACATTAATTAAGGACTCCTAGTCAAAGAAATTCAAGGAGAAGAATTGCTGTTTGTTATTTACAAAGTTTGCTTTGTTCCTAATAGTTGTGATATTTTGTTCACTTGAGTTATGTGGAAGGATATATACTATAAATATCTAGCTAGATTATATGACTTGGGTGCTTGTTCATTCTTTCCAAAAATAGATTTGCTTGATGTTTTAAACTTAGAACTAGGTCTGTTGTGTAGTCACTGTTGTAATATAGGCAAACACTAGGAGAAGTTTTGAGGTGGCTTTGAAAACCAAGCCAGAAACTTTAATTCAGTTCTGTCTTTCAGGCAGTGGAAACTAAACAAAACCATGCATGACAGTTCCTTCAAAGTCTCACCACATAGAACAGCAGTTGTGTTGCTCTAGCACTACCCATGCTGAGATATTGGCAGATATGAATGTATTGTATTCCAGCAAAAATGGTGTTCTGTCCTGTGCATCTCCTATGATGAGGAAGTGTGCTGGTTTTGGTTAAATGCACAGCAGGCATTCATGGGATAAAATATGTTGTGATTTAATACTTCTCCCAATTTATCAAAACCCTTGTGCGTGGCACAGCTGGATGTCTCAATCATACAGCACAGAAGGAGGCCTTTTAGCCCATCATGCCTATGCTGGCTCTTTGAAAGAGCAGCCCAACCAGTCCCACTCCCCTCCTCTTTCCCCAGAACCCTGCAATTTTTTCCTTTTCAAGTATATATCCAATTCCCTTTTGAAAGTTACTATTTAATCTGCTGCTTCCACCACCCTTCCAGGCAATGCATTCCAGATCATTCAGGTTTCAGTTTAATGAACAGTGTTGTAACAGACCTCAGAATAGCACTGCTGGTCTTGAACATAGCAAGTCTTGTGTTTGTAATCACAAATGGACTATCTTTTTTTGGTTGTGGGGCCCAATGAGATATTAAATCTTGGTGCCACAGGACAGAAAATAATGCAAGGTCAAGGTGATGTAGGCAGCTATCTTACAATTAGGCTTTGTGGCAGTTTTTAGAAAAAGATATTTTGAAGACCCAGTGCTGGGTGAGTGTCATGGACCATGTGTATTATTTCTTATCTGAACTGATTTTAGGGAAAACAAAATACACAATAGCTGTTTAAAAACGACTAGGTAAATTCTAAGTTTTGATTTGCCTCCTGTTGTCTTGGGCAGTGGAGTGGGCTCTCATCATCTCACTACCTCTAGTTTTGTTCTATTTTCTCTTGACTCTCTTAGGATAATGGAGAAGGAGGTACTTGGAGATTTTATCTTTCAGAATTTTACTATTTTTAAAATCTTATTTCGAAGATGGGTGAACACTGATCTATCTGAGCTTGAGGGATTGATCAGGTTGATCCAGTTTTAAGCCTTGCACTTTAATAGATGGTGGTCCCTTCATACATTAAGTCTGTATCAGTGACTTTAAAATGTTTTTGCTTTTGAATAACTTTAAATTAAAATTATAATGCTAATAAATTCCTATTAGAAGTTGTGCAAACAAGGGTGAAATTAATTCATCTGCTTTCAATGAAATAAGCAAAACCAGTGGGAGTACAAATTGCTGCTTGTTGCTGTGACACATGCTGCATATTTGCTTTCTTGAGCTGAAGAGCAAACCATGAGAGATCTTAAGAAAAGTAGTCCTGTGCTCTAGCCATCATGGTGTGGGGCAGGCTTGATGGACCAGCTGGCCTTTTCCTGCCTGTCAATTTTGTACGTTCGTAAAATCTAATTGAATTTTAAATCTAATAGACTTGCTTCCATGAAGATTGTTGTAATTTATTGCTGCAACAATGAGTTCTAAATTTGCATTTTTCTTTTCCCTCCTCCTCCTCCCCCTCCCAAAAAGGAAGATGGACGGATGGGGTGTAGCTCTGTGGGTAGCAGCAGTCCTCTGGTATCTCATCCAAATGACCCTCCTTGGTTGAGTGTTTTCTTGCAGCATCCGTATGTATTTTAGGGGTAGGAGAAATGGAAAGGTCAAAGGATAGTTATTATGAGTTTGGGCTGGAGGAAGAACTGCTCTTTGCTACCTGTATTGGGCCAGTGAAGAACATCTTCAGTTTTGCCCTTAACAGCTATGTCTGATTCTTGCATTTAATTTCAGGAAAAGCTTGAAGAACATCATTCAGAGAATTATAAACGGAGTACTATGCTACAAGATGAACTTACTGAAACCACAGCAATTAAAGACCAAATGCAGAAATACATCAGAGAACTGGAACAAGCAAATGATGACTTGGAACGGGCTAAAAGGTATGCATATCTTTCCTTTTTTGATGTAGTAATTTGTATTGTGCCATTGAGATAATGTACAGAATATTAGCAACCAAAAATGTAATTGTGCATTTCTTACACTTTTTTTGACCTATCGGGGCACATGGGTAGGGTGGGGACGGTTACAAATGCATGTAGCATAAGAAATGAAATGAATGAGTTGAAGCACAAATTCAGCTTAAAGGATATGATATAGTAGCCATTACAGAAACCTGGATACAAGCTGGGCATGATTGGCAGCTAAATATTCCAAGCTGTAGGATCTTCAGAAAGGACAGGGAAATTGAGGGAGGAGGAGGAGTGGCAATATTGATCCGAAACAATTACAGCGGTAGTAAAGCAGGACATTAAGGGTGATCAGGCAGAGGAAACAGTATAGGTAGAGTTAAAGAACAGCAAAGGATGCAAGACCCTGGTCGGAGTTGTCTACAGACTTCTTGATAGTTGGGGGGATGTATAAACACGGAGATCAGGGAAGCAGAAATAATGACTGTAGTGGGGGATTTTAATTTTCAGACTGGGAGAAGCAGAATAGGTTAAGTAGTGAAGGCAGTGAATTTCTAGAATGTATTTGGGACAGTGTTCTGGAACAATGTTTTAGAACTGACCAGGAAACAAGCCAAACTGGATTTAGTGATGAGTAATGAACCAGAATTAGTTAACAATCTGTCGATAAGGGAACATATCATGAATGGTGACCGTAATATGATTGAATTTGATATTAGGTTTTGAGAGGAAGAAGGGAGAGTCGCAACCAAAATTTTAAAGTTAAGTAAGGCAAACTTTGAAGGGATGAGCAATAAATTAATCATCGTAAACTGGGCTGAGCTGTTAATAGATAAACTTAGTGGGACATTTTCAAGGAAGTTTTTGATATGATACAAAACCAGTACATATCCCTAAGAGGCAAAAGCTCTACTTGTGCAGTTAAGCAACCATGGTCAACAAATGAGATAAAAGACCGTATTAATCTAAAAGAAAAGGCTTATACAAATGCAAAGAATTGTGGAAACCCAGCAGGCTGGGAGAGCTATATTTTAAAGAAAACGATACAAAGAAAATAGTGAGTTGCAAAAAGTCAGTATGAACAAAATCTTGCAAGAGATATCAAAGACAACAGTAAAAGTTTTTAAAAAAAATAAATATATTAAGAGCAAGAGAGTGATAAGAAGGAATGTGGGCAAATGTAGGTAATACTGAAATGGATAATAAGGACTTGTTACATGTATACTTCATATCAGTTTTCACAGAGGAAGAGGACAAAGTACCAGCAGTACAAGGGAACCTGAAAAGAAGTCAAGGAGAGGAATTTATTGGCTATAATATAAGTTTTCAAAAAAATGGTAATGGTGAAAATAATGGGACTTAAGATAGACAAGTCTCCAGGACCTGATGGATTCCACCCTAGGGTATTTTTTTTTAAAAGGTGGGAAATTACAGATGCATTAGTCACAATTTTCTGAAGCTCTCTAGATTCAGGAATTGTGCCTTTTTGGATTGGAAAATTGCAAATGTCATTCCATTAGTCAAGACCGGGAGAGGGAAAACAGGTAACTACAGACTGTGGGGAAGTTACTAGAATATAGCATCAGGGACAGAGTGAGCATTTGAATAAGTATGAGCTGATTAGAGACTCTGCATGGATTTGTGAAGGTTAGGTTGTATCTGTTTGTAAAAATACTATAAATGTTATTTCTGCTGCTGTTGGCTTAGTTAAAATCTAAAATGACCCCTCTGACACACTCTCTCAGCCACAGGACTTGTTTTTTTAATCTGTGAGTTGTGTAATCAAAATTTGTTGTAACAGGCTACTTCTATGCATTCTAGGGTCTGCAGATACTGACTTGTTAAACCAAGCTAAGATTTCAGACTATGTATTTACCATCTTTTTCCCCACCCCAATCAGTGTTCCATAGGGTCACAATCGCAATATTTGAAGTGTAATCTTCAACAAAAAATTACAGCAATCTGTCAGGTGCCAAAGCTGTATTGTTGTCTTGGTGATTGGCTTTAAGTTCTTAATTTTATTTGAAAATTGGGCCAAAAATTCTTTCTGGATTAGTCAGACCTGCAGGTGTTCTGGTCTTTGCCCAGACTGAAGAATTCTGATATTTAAAGAGCTTGGTTTTATGTAGGCGAAAACAAATTACCACAGATGATGGAAATCTGAAACAAAAACAGAAAATATTAGAAGTTGACATTTCGGGTGTGCGTTCCAAAGAAACGTCAAATTTGCTGTTCTCTCTTGCAGATCCTGCATGATCTATGTTTCCAGCATTTTCTGATTTTTGTTTTAACTTTTTACATACTGTGTGACGATCTGAAGGAGTCCACTGGAAAATAATATTTACAAGACTGTTTTACTTGGCGGGGGGGGGGGGGGGGGAAGTCTGAAGCTTGAAAAAGGTGGGCTGTTTCTTGATCACATACATCTATATCCTTTCACATATATTTATTTGTAAGGTATTTCTGCAAGCAGGGTCAATTGTTAATACTCATTTATGTTGGTTCTGCAAGTCCCAGAGCAAAAGATGCAGATTTTGGGACCATAAGGGATATGATCTGGTTACAGAAGCTATTGAGACTGCTTGCATGTGTATTTGCAAACCTTGATAGGGTTCTTAAAACATCAGTCAGCCAGGGAGTAGCTGCAATCTAACTCTCTCTTGTGCACCAGCATATGTACAGTGGAGCTAGAATAAAGTTCCTATTTTAAGCAGTTGCTTCCAATGTATATATCCTGAGCTCAAACATACAAGCAAAATATTGCAGATGCTGGAAATCTAAAATGAAATCAGAAACTGCTGGAAACGCTCAGCAGGTCAGGCAGCACCACTGGAGAAAGAAACAGTTCTGATGAAAGGTAATCGACCTGAAACGTTAATTCTTGTTTCTCTCTGTAGGTACTGCCTGACCTGTGTGTTTCCAGCATTTTCTGTTTTTATTTGAGCTCAAACACCTTTGATACCCAATCTATCAAATGCGATTGAGGAGAAGGATCAATTCTGCCTGTCTGGTTTTGGATTGTGACTTATTTTTGAAATCGAATTGTTTCCCTTTACAAATATGGAGGTGATGAAGAAAGTGTGTTCTCTGTAATGTTTTTATAATTGGTTGCTGAATGTTAATTTTACATAACGAAATGAGCATCAGCTTTGATGTTTGTAATATAATCAAGATCAGGCAGCTAACCAGCATCAAGGCTGTTGTTTTCAAGGTTGTGATTGAAGAGCCAAAAAGTTATTTGTGTTTAAAACCATGCGATCCTGCTTAGAAAATGTGGCAATAGTGAGTTCTGATGTGGGGCCCATGGCTGTGTCTGAAATTCCTATCTAATGATCATGCTTTTAGTGCACTGAAAAATGGTGGTCTGTTGCAAACTGGCTGAAGTTCAGTGATGAAATTGTGACAGTTGCTTTAATGGAAATGAATTGTTTTCAAATCCTCACTTTTTCGCATGTATTTTAAATGGGTTCACATTTAATGGTAAATGGTGGCATTGTATGCAGAACGGTGTTACTACTGTCGCAAGCAATGCTTTGCATTTATTTGATTTTATTTTTAAGAGTGCTAATTTGATATTGCGTGCCTTTAAAAGATTTTAAAATGCCTTTGATCACTTTCAGCAGACAATGTAAAAGTAAAAATGATTCCAAAACATTTTGGCACGGGTCTGATCAGGAGCACTGGGATTTTAAAAAAGGCAGCAAACTTTATTCAAAATGCCACTAGTTCAACAGTGATTCAGCACCATAATTAAATATACATATACTGATTTAGTTAACTTTTTTGTTTTTAAGTAGTGGCTTTGGGAGCTATTTAAATTAGAAAAAGTAGTACAGTACCTTGAATTCTTGAACTGAGAATTTGCAAAGTTCTTTTACTTGCACTGTAACCAAGTTTACATTTTTTGTAGTTCTTGCCAAATCTAAAATTACAATTCATAATTTTGAATCCCAGTTTTGTGGTGTTTGGGCTCATTATTTAATCTGGTAAAAGTCTTTGTACTTGCAGTGAAGTGTATCTTAAGTACCTTTTTTGATTCTATTCCCTGTTTTTGGCTTTCTGCACAGAGCAACTATTATGTCCCTGGAAGATTTTGAGCAGCGTCTGAACCAGGCAATTGAGAGGAACGCATTCCTGGAGAGTGAACTAGATGAGAAAGAAAATCTTTTGGTTTCTGTACAAAGACTGAAAGATGAGGCAAGAGGTTAGCATTGATTTTATCTTAATTTTATTTTGGATCTACAGTTAGATGTGTTTGGAAAAGTTCACTACTTTCTCTGAAAAAACTTCACCAAAAGTTTTGCATGGAAAATGATTTTGCTTCCAGATCTGAGACAAGAATTAGCAGTACAGCAGAAACCAGAGCCCATCAGGAAACCTGCAAATACCTCCTCGGAGTCTGAAAATGCAATAATGCAAGCATCCACAACAATGCCTTCAACCCCACTGATGTGTAAAGGACCCAGCAGTGGGTTCCCCACATCTGCCATATTTACAAAAGGTAATTATCAATATTATTGAACAGTTTGATATTTCAGAATTGTTTTTAGACCTTTTATGTTGTCTGGTTTCCATCATATACATAATTTTAAAAACCTGTCTACAGGAGCATGGTTTACCCCAGAAGGTGGGAGTGAATTAATTATACAGGGACGTAGGATGTTCAGGAAGGATAGAAGAGGAGGAGAAAGTAGCTTCATATGTTCAGGATAGGAACTAGGAAAGCTGATTTGATATCTCTGGAGGATATACAAAAAGAAATGTATATGGTGAACTGGGTGGCATTGGCCTTTCACCTCTGGGAGCTGGGTTCAAGTCCAGCCCATGTTGATCAAAGTCTCTGGCTGTAAGGATCCTTTGTGAAATGAGGGTTGGGCAATCATTCCAGACCTTGGTGGTTATGGACCTACACTATAAAATTGTCCCTAATTTGGTACTAATTAGCAATCTCATTCAGAGGAGCACATAATAGAAATAGGGGGAAAATGATTGCAGGTTGGGGCTGAGGCATATTGGGCAGAGTAGAAGCAGCTTTACCCTGCACCTGGCTGTGCTTGATGCTGTCTCTGGGTGCCTAAATTGGGAAGAGTTTAATTTCAATGCTAAAATCCCTCACCTTGAGCACAAAAAAATAGTCTGCCTTGGATTAACAAGCAGGTGGAGGGCAGAGTTAATGAGTAGTAGATATAGCGTCCCCATCCTGGAGCAGGATAAGGATAGCTCGTGAGAAAGTGAAAAGGACACGACATGTACACATAAATTGTAATAAGTGACCTCAATCAATCCAATAGGGAGCGCCCTAATTGAATTTAGGCAACAGAATCCGAACTAGTGAACGTGGTACAAGATTGCTTTTTGGCTTTGTTATAGACACTACTGGACGGAATTCTCAAATAGGCTTAGTTACAAGTGACAGAACCCATAATATAAAGAAGTAGCGAAGCCTCTAGGGACCAGTGGCTACAAAATGATTACAATTACTTGGAACTCAGCAACAGTAAGGAGCAGGACAAAAATGGACTTTAAAAGGCAATTTCATAGGAATGACTATGAACTAAGAGAATTTCTGAAAGATTTCAATTTAAGATGGTAATAAAAGAAAAATTCTACATGACCTATAAGGAAAAAGGGCAAAATTCTGGGAGGAGCATAACAATTTGCTAGAAATGAGTTTCAATGGTCTTTCATTGTCTTTGACATTTGCTTATTCCCTGGTTTATGGTGACAGGCAATCTGCTGCCGGCTCTCAGCACTACCATAGCAGCCCATTTAAAAGGTTCACAAACGTCTTTACCCACCGTCACTTTTTCCTCCCCTTCTGTCCCTGATCTGATCCTGCTGGGAAGCACCTGGCTTTTGCTTGGTATGGCTTTCTGTGTGAGAGATCCCTGCTGTTGTGGGGGGGGGGGGGGAATGGTAGGATTCTATGAAAGGATGAGCAGGATGGGTCAAATGGCCTCCCTCATCTATACTTATGGAATCATAGAAAACTTACAGCACAAAAGGAGGCCATTCGGCCCATTGTGTCCATGCTGGCCGAAAATGAGCCACCCAGCCTAATCCCACTTTCCAGCACTTGGTCCGTAGCCATGTAGATTACGGCATTTCAGGTGCACATCCAGGTACTTTTTAAATGAGCTCAGGGTTTCTGCCTTTCAGGCAATGAGTTCTAGACCTCCACCACTCTCGGATGAAAACATTTTTCCTCAGCTCCCCTCTAATCCTTCTACCAATCGCTTTAAATCTATGCCCCCTGGTTATTGACCTATGACTTCCCATTATGAATACCACCACAGTACGTTGCTCCATGACTGATTTTGCTCAACATATTATTCACTTGGGAGACGTGAATGTTAACCCATCTTGTGTGTTATTAATTTATTTGTTTTTAAATTTTTTTAGATGGTTACACTGGCAGCCCTCTGACTCCATCAGCCAGGATATCTGCACTTAACATAGTGGGAGACTTACTTAGGAAAGTTGGGGTAAGGATTGCAGCATTTTTAAGTGCAATGTTTTGTGACTTTCTAAGCCCTCTGGGTCTCATTCGTGGCCTCAATAAGTTGATAATTGAATTGCACAAAAAATAGTTCTGGGGAGAAACTGGCCATTCCCTACTGAATAAAATCAGACTCTCAGCAGTATCTCATCGTCCCTGAAATGGGAAGCACTGATAGAAGTGTTTGCAAGCCTTTTACCCCATTTTATATTCACATAAGAGCACTTGCTTTGGAAAGCATTATTGAGCCCATATTGGTCAAAAAAATAAAAAAAATGTCTGCTAGTTTCACATTGCACTCTTTTCACCTGCATTAAATGTATCCTAGTTTTTCTTCCAGTACCTTTTGCTGTAACTACATTACTTGTATTTCACTGATTTATCCCTTGTGGTGAATGGTGAAGGAAGCCTAACCCAACCTATCTGAATTAGCCAGAAACCTTTTCCGATGGCTTGTAAGAATAGTTGACCAATTCTGTAAACTTGGGATTTACTCTTTGGTTTTGTTCTATTGATTTGTTGTAACCGTGTGACATTCGGGAGGCATTTTCTTGCTTTTCAGGCACTGTCTTTTGAAGTCAGTATAAAGTTGTTTCTCTCTCGTGGGTCATTTTAAGCCAAACTGTTTGTCCACATTCTGGACTCACAACTGGTTACCAATTTCATTGAAGTTGTTCTCTTTGCTGGGAAGCTGTACCGATGAAAAGTATATTTGTGCATACTACCACCTGTTTTGTTCTTCCCTGTTGTCACTGTGGTGACCCATTCAACTTGTTAAAATAAAGCTTTTAAACCATCTGTATGGGACAACAGTAATTGGGGTAGGGGTGAGATAGAACAAACGCCACTAATTGAGGTGATGATAAACAGCAGATCTTGTCTGACTGTAGAAAACTCCAGTGACGATTTGGGCTGTTCCTATTAGCAAATTCTGGGGTTTCTAGAAGAATGCAGTTCCCTTTTGCTACTGTGATCTAAGTATATTGTCCACTTATTTGGTTATTGTGGTGTCTGTATTTGCAGGAAAAACTTGCACATTTGCAACATGTCTTATCCCATGAAAAAAATCCACTGCTGATTTTTGATACTCTTTTTGGTACTGCAGTGCCAAAAAGAGTGACAGTTTGGGTTCATATATTAAAGTGGGAGGCCATTAAGGCTGAGTAGTTCAAATAGTGGGGATTCTGCTTAATGTAAATGTAGATTATTGGGTTGTAATGTTGCTGTGTATGTTTTATAGGAAGTTTTTCACCACCTGATCCAGACTATTGAGTGCTGAAAGATGAGTTGGGATGGTGATAAATGTTTCATTAAATTGTTATGGTTTTGAAACCCTGTTCAGCTGTTTTGGTAAATTGCAGTATCTTTTTTTAAAAAAAATAAGAATGTCCAAGATTTTAGATGGACTCAAAAGGAGTTTATTTATACTTCAATCTATACTATTATCTAAAAGTCAACCAATATTTGATTTTTATTTAAGAGAATTGAAGGGATACTGCAGCTCAAAAGAACAGTGTCTTTGTTTCCCTATTAATTTGTGGTAGCCTGGATTTGTAGATGTATAAACACCAAAGTTTGTATCCAGCTTTGAGAGCCTTTGCTATGGCCTGATACTTTTCTGAATATTTTGTAAATTTATGGAGATTGCATACAGTGTATTAAACTAAGTAAATAAATTGTATTACATAACTCCTCAGTATGCCAATGTTCTGTAAATCCGCATAAAAATTTATTGCAGTTTATGCTCACAATTAGCTTATTTCAATGCTTCAGAGGTCATTGGCTGGTACATTTAAAATAGCAAAGAACAGCTGACCCTAATGGCACATTGAGGTTGGGATAATAAACCATGCCCAGGAGAGCTGCAAGAATCAAGTAAACCTAGAGTAAGAAAAGGCATTCCTCTTTATTGATTCAACTTACATGTACTGATAGGATTTGTTGTTGTCCTTTTTCGAATAGAGGAGAGGGGGCCAATTCACCTGGGATTACCAGATAGAGGAGCCATGTGTATAGTAGGCAACTTAACATACTCTTCATTCTTTGAAAGTAGTTTAACCAAGTATGAAGCTCCCACCCGTCCTGTACTTTGATGCTGCTCAGAACTAATTTTAAATGTTAGGTTGCTCGTATTGTCAATCTCGGCTGTGGCTGAGAATGAGGCCTTTCATGCGATTGAATAGGGCGATATTACTTAATTCCAGTTTTTATTTCATTTTTGCACCCCCCCCCCCACCAAAAAAACAAAACCCGCCTGAGTGGTAATAAATCATTATATTTGGAGATCAAACTTCTCAAAGAACAAAGACCAAAGCCTACAGTAGATAATATGCCGTATAGATTAGTTCCTTGCCACAGATATTTCCCTGGTTCCAACAGCTCAGGAATCATTTTAGTTCTAAGCCCCAATTTGAATTCCCTCCTGGGCCAGAAAACTGACTGCCTGACCTTTCATGTGTTGTGATTTGGAGCAAAGGTTCCATGCCAAAATTTCATAAGAACATAAATAGGAGCAGGAGTAGGCCATACGGCCCCTTGAGCCTGCTGTGCCATTCGATCAGATCATGGCTGATCTTCGACCTCAACTCCACTTTCTTGCCCGATCCCCATAATCCCTTGATTCCCCTAGAGTCCAAAAATCTATCCATCTCAGCCTTGAATATATTCAACGACTCAGCATCCACAGCCCTCTGGGGTAAAGAATTCCAAAGATTCACAACCCTCTGAGTGAAGAAATTCCTCCTCATCTCCGTCTTGAATGGCCGACCCCTTATCCTGAGACTATGCCCCCTGGTTCTAGGCTCTCTAGCCAGGGAAAACAATCTCTCAGCATCTACCCTGTCAAGCCCCCTCAGAATCTTGAATGTTTCAATGAGATCACCTCTCATTCTTCTAAACTCCAGAGAGACTAGGCCCATTCTACTCCAATCTCTCTTCATAGGACAACGCTCTCATCCCAGGAATTAATCTAGTGAACGTTTGTTGCACCACCTCCAATGCAAATATATCCTTCCTTAGATAAGGAGACCAAAACTGTACGCAGTACTCCAGGTGAGGTCTCACTAAAGCCCTGTACAACTAGTCCCACTCCCCTGTTCTTTCCCCATTGTCCTGCAAACTTTTCCTTTTTCAAGTACATATCCAGTTCCCTTTTAGAAAGTTACTATTGAATCTGCTTCTACCATCCTTTTCATGTTGTGCATTCCAGACTCGCTACATTTAAAAAAAACCTTCTTATCTCCTCTTTGGTTCTTTTGCCAATTATCTTAAATCTGTGTCCTCTGGTTACTAACCCTCTACCACTAATCAGTGGAAACAGTAGATAAGGAGAAAGTATCAAAACCTCTCATAATTTTGAACACTTCTATTAAATCCCCCCTTCTTCTCGAAGGCGAACAACCCCAGTTTCTCTCGTCGCTCCACAGCTTAGCACAATATGATCGTTCTGTCTGATCGAACTGTCCCAGGGGCATCTTCCACATCAAGCAGTCTGCAGTGAACATGTGTATCAAACAAAGGACACATGCTGTGTTTGCAAGTGGCAATACATTTATCACTTCCTGTGGAAAGAAGGCTGTTAACAGGTGGACAGGGTGCACAGCTTTCAATGGATGACCAGGTCTCTTCAGTGCAAAGAGTTGCACATAATAATGATATGTGGTCTTAGCAACCCAATGGCCTCTTGGAAGAGAGAGGATTGCGTTCAATTATTGTTGAGGTGATCTATGACCATCATTATGCATGTTGGTTGTTATCTACCTTCATTGTGTCATTTCAAGGTGCTCACATTGTTTGGAGGAGAACCAACACTAAGAACATGGCTCTTGGTATGGTTAGCAGCTCTGGATGCCAGGGATAGTCCCACTCTGAGAAACCCTTTAACACGAGCAGCAGTTTGGCCTGGGCATTTCAACATCTATTTGTTGTTCTTGACTGCTGCATTCACCTTCTAAGACAAGTGTGTTATGTAACTTTGGCGCAGTGAGAGCACTGTATGTACAAAAGGACAGCAGCTGTGTACAGTCCATGATATGGTACTTCCCTAGAGGGTGAGAGCTTCCAACTTGGGTTTGTGCCAGGCTTTGTGACTCCACAAGAAAGGAGCAAAATTGAGCAATTAACTTTGTCTTTCTCTTGATATCACCAAACTTCTTTCCATTATACACTCAAATGAGGAAGATGTTGAAGGATGTGGAGAAAAAGACCTACATAATTCCTTGAACGTGAGAGTGCAGGTAGATAGAGCCATAAAGGCCAATAACATTTTGAGTTTTCTGAATGGGAGCATAGAGTAAAGAGGAATGTACAAGGCACTGGTTAGGCTATAATTTAGAGTACTGTGTGCCGTTCTGGAAGTTCTGTAATCGAAAGGACATTAAAGTCATAGTGTAGCGTAACAAGGATATTATAGGGTTGCAAAACCATGTTTCTGAAGAAACACAAAATACTGAGTCCTTCTACTGGTACAAAGAAAGCCAAGAGGAGTTTTAATAGACGACGTTAGGATAGGATCCTATTTCCTCCAGTAGGCAAAGAGGTCATCAATTTAAAATCCTGAGGTCAGGAGATATTTCTTTATACAGAGTTGTTAGAGAATGAAATGTTTTGCTACTGGAAGTAGTTGAGGCAGGGACCATTGCAATTTTAGGGGGAGGGGGGAGAGAAGAGCAGATAAACTTTGGAGAGGGCAATCAATGGTTATGGTGAGAGCAGGGAGGTGGAATTAATTTTGGATTGCTATAAATGTGATTGGATGAGTAGCTGCTTCCTTGATGGTTCTATTGAGCCAGATAGAGGGGACATGGTATTATCTTGGTTGGTGATTTCCCTCCAAGCAGCTTGCATTTGTCTTTTTACTAAAGCTTGACATTTTTGCCCCAAATAGGACGGCTACTCCTTTTGGTGCAGCAAGGCCTCCAACCTTCAGCATCAAAAGTAGCAGTGGATGTCATAGTGCTGGAAACTTATATCTGTTGGACCATTGTGAACAATTAGTCAATTCTTCTGTAACCGCCATAACTTGCCCTTTAAAAGCTGTAGCTTTGCTGGATTTTCCATTCTTCAGCCAAGTGGGCTACGTGTAGATCAAGCTCTCTGGGCAAGCTTTTTATATGCCAGTAGCCTATTCAAATTAGAAGGATGGGACTTCCTTTAGTAAATATGCCACCCCCTGCAACCTGAGCTGCTAATGCAGCTGAGGCTCATGCCTATTTTTCTTGGACTTTGAGGCTATAGAGTCTTTCTATCTACAGGTGTACTTTTTATAATCTTTGATCCCTCTCTTAACTTGACATTTATTCAGCTCTTCAAGAAATTATCAACATATTAAATGCTTTTGCTTGGAGTCTCTTCTATTCATTTAGGTGGTGGGGAAGAGAAAAGATTTCTTCTTACTTGAGACTTGTTAATTAGCGTCTTAAATATTTTTTTTATTCATTCATGGGATGTGGGCGTCGCTGGCGAGGCCGCATTTATTGCCCATCCCTAATTGCCCTTGAGAAGGTGGTGGTGAGCTGCCGCCTTGAACCGCTGCAGTCCGTGTGGTGAAGGTTCTCCCACAGTGCTGTTAGGAAGGGAGTTCCAGGACTTTGACCCAGCGACGATGAAGGAACAGCGATATATTTCCAAGTCGGGATGGTGTGTGACTTGGAGGGGAACGTGCAGGTGGTGTTGTTCCCATGTACCTGCTGCTCTTGTCCTTCTAGGTGGTGGAAGTGCTGTCAAAGAAGCCTTGGCGCGTGGCTGCAGTGCATCCTGTGGATGGTACATACTGCAGCCACTGTGCGCCGGTGGTGAAGGGAATGAATGTTTAGGGTGGTGGATGGGGTGCCAATCAAGCAGGCTGCTTTGTCTTGGATGGTGTTGAGCTTCTTGAGTGTTGTTGTAGCTGCACCCATCCAGGCAAGTGGAGAGTATTCCATCACACTGCCTTGTAGATGGTGGAAAGGCTTTGGGGAGTCATGAGGTGAGTCACTCGCCACAGAATAAACAGCCTCTGATCTGCTCTTGTAGCCACATTATTTATATGGCTGGTCCAGTTAAGTTTCTGGTCAATGGTAACCCCCAGGATGTTGATGGTGGGGGATTTGGCGATGGTAATGCCGTTGAATGTTAAAGGGAGATGGTTAGACTCTCTCTTGTTGGAGATGGTCATTGCCTAGCACTTGTGAGCCCAAGCCTGGATGTTGTCCTGGTCTTGCTGCATGTGGGCTTGGACTGCTTCATTATGGAACTGAACACTGTGCAATCATCAGCGAACATCCCCATGTCTGACCTTATGATGGAGGGAAGGTCATTGATGAAGCAGCTGAAGATGGTTGGGCCTAGGACACTGCCCTGAGGATCTCCTGCAGCAATGCCCTGGGGCTGAGATGATTGGCCTCCAACAACCACTACCATCTTCCTTTGTGCTAGATATGATTCCAGCCACTGGAGAGTTTTCCCCGGTTCCCATTGACTTCAATTTTACTAGGGCTCCTTGTTGCCACACACAGTCAAATGCTGCCTTGATGTCAAGGGCAGTCACTCTCACCTCACCTCTGAAATTCAGCTCTTTTGTCCATGTTTGGACCAAGGCTGTAATGAGGCCTGGAGCCGAGTGGTCCTGGTGGAACCCAAACTGAGCATCGGTGAGCAGGTTATTGGTGAGTAAGTGCTGCTTGATAGCATTGTCGACAACACCTTCCATCACTTTGCTGATGATTGAGAGTAGACTAATGGAGCGGTAATTGGCCGGATTGGATTTGTCCTGCTTTTTATGGATCATTGTGGTATCATCTTCTTAAGTGATTTTTGTTTTTTTTTGGAATGGTTTGAAAAAATACTTAATCATATTTAGATCTGCTCAGATGTTTGAGGAATGAAGTTTATGACTAGATGCTACCCTAAATTTTCAAAATTAATGGTCTGTCTGCATCTAAATTAACAGGAATACCCATGAGTTTTTTAAGTATGTATTGAGGTGGAGGCTATGGTAGTAAAAACATTTTTTTGGGGCGGGGAAAGGGCCCAATGCACGCAAAGATATTTGTTCGCATTCTCATTCCTTTGTGTTCATGAGCCACAAACCCGTCTTTTTGTGTTAACTTTCACATCTGGAGACTTGAACAGTTTGCTGCGTTTCTTCAAAGGGATTACGTTGGCGCCAAAAATCATGAGATAGCTCAAGGTGGGAAGGAGGGAAGATTAACAATTCAGCTAGGTATGAGTTAGTAATAGGAGACCTCATAATTAGAGGGCTGCGGTCTTTTGCAGTCAGAACCAAGAATCTACTTTGCCTCCCGGAGGAGTCCAAAACTAGAGGTCATCAATATAAGATAGGCACTAATAAGTCCAATAGGTAATTCAGGAGAAACTTCTTTGCCCAAAGACTGGTAAGAATGTGGAATGTGCTACCATAAGGAATAGTTGAGGCAAATAGCATAGATGCATTCAAGGGGAAGCTAGGAATAGAAGGATATGAGGAGGGGTGGGAGGAGGCTTGTGTGGAGCATAGATGCCAGCATGGACCAATTGAGGTGAATGGCCTGTTTCTATGCCGTAGATTCTATGTTTTAAAAAAAAATTTAAATGTTACATTTTCTCTTTTCTTAATCCAATCTTTCTTTCCATCTCTTTATTTCTTCCTGTACCTGAATTGACAATTGAATTCACCCTCTCTAATATACACTTCCTTTTCAGTCCTACTGCTGTTTATTTCTCAATCCTACAATCTGGTTAAGGAGTCACACATTTGGTTGCCTTGTTCACTCAGGCCCCAGATGCCCTGTTTCCCTCGCTACGTACTTTTTAGCAGCTTAGTGGACAAAAATGTTTTGAGCTGAAGGGTGCAGGGACAAGTCTAACTAGCGACAGATGCTGTTAGATGCCCTGCTACAGCAAAATCTGGCCCAATATTTAGGAGGTACAGAATAGGTAAGAAATAGGAGTGGCAATATTGGTGAAGGAGAGAATACATACTATAGAGAGGGCTGATTTACACAAAAAAAGGGTTCAGACATAGTCAATATGGTTTTATATAAAATGGATTCTTTAGTGGAGTTGTACTACAGACCCCCGAATTGCGTTCGAGAATTGGAAAAGGAAATCTTATAGACAGATCTGGGAGATGAGTAGGAATAACAGAATTATTCTATGAGATTTTAATTATCCACTCATTGAGATAGGGAGGGAGATAATGCAGAAAAGGCTGGAATTCCTAAAATGTGTACAGGAGTTCTTCCTCATGTTTGTATACTTACACGGAGAGAGGCATTGCTAGATCTAATTGAGTAATGAAACAGATCAGGTAGTTGAGTTAAATGTGGGTCAGCAATTTGGGAGTCATGACCATAATATGGTACGGTTTAAGATCCAAATAGAAAATCTTAGTACAGAGAAAAGGGGTAGGGTAGATTTTAGAAGGTGAGGTGGAAAGAGATATTGACACACATGACTGTAGATCAACAACACCTTCTCAAGGGCAATTAGGGATGGGCAATATAAATGCTGGCCTTGCCAGCAACGCCCACGTCCCGTGAACGAATTTTTAAAAAAAAATTTTATAAAGGAGATGGCAAAACTTCAGGATAAATGTATGCCATTTCGAGTTTCAGAATGCCATGGATCATGAGATTTGAAACAAACTGGAATTGAAGAGGACATATGGGGCCTATAGATATGATAGTGAAAATAAAGCAAGGAGGAAGTATTAAAAATCCAAAATATTAAAAATATTGTAGCAATAGGAGAATTAAATGTGAGCGGGACCCCTGAGAAGACAGGGATAAGTGGAAATTACCTAATGAGTATTTCACTTCAGTGTTTACAAAAGAAAAGGATATTGGGGAGGAGGTAAGTCCTGAATTGATTAAAAGTGAGATATGATAAAAGAAAAGTATTGGGGAAGTTAAGCCACAGGAGGACAACGTTCTGTGCTTGAAGGGAGAGTAAATTCAAAACTAGTCTGCGGAAACAATGGGGGTGATTTTAAACTCCAAGAATGGGCTGTTGGGAGTTGAAAATAGTTTTTTTTTGGGTCGCAACCCCAAAATTTTCGGACTTTACATACCCAGTGGGAAGCCTGTACTTTTACCCGCCGACGTTAATCCCAGAAATAAAGCCGGGTTGCGGTCGCGAGCCAAAAAACAACTATTTTCAACTCCCACCTGCCCCAACCCACCTGTTCTTGGGGTTTAAAATTACCCCCAATATTTCAGTGAGCAAGTGGTCAATCTACGGAACAGGCTCCCTAGGGAGACAGTGGAAGCAGATAATATTGATTCATTCAAATGCAAATTAGATAGATTTCTTTCAGAATATAACAATTTTGGATACAGTATGAATAATTTGAGACATAACGTGGTAAGTGTAGCATGCTTGGAAGGAACAGGTGACTTTGGACTTGTGGTTCTCAAAGCTCTCCATCACTGGGGGTTTCCTCATGTCTGGTCTGTTGTAGACTAATTGATACGATAATGGGATTGTTGACTAATCCATATCGTGTGACCACCAGGATGGTAGAAGGCGAGCTAGATGGACCGTGGTCTTTTGTCATCTAGGAGTTCCTATGTAATTTTAAAGTAGTCTCTTCCAGCAAGCTCTGCATGGAAATAAACTTGAAACTAGGAGGGTTAAAACTCTAAAGCCACTAATCTCTTTACTGGTTCCAGACTATGTTTAAAGTAAAATACACAACATAGATTTAACAAACAGCAATTGCTACCCACAACATCTTATCCAGCAGTTCTTGTGCTGACAGATTTGCTTCTCTTTGAACGTGGCTGGCTCCTGTGGTAATGACAGGTCTGCAGGCTGCTCACCGCTTCGATAAGAGGAAGCGCATAGGGGACATGCTGCTGGAGGAAATGGAGCGAGTGGACGTCGCTTTGCTTTTATCCCAGTTGGTGGTCCTCCCTGGTCTAGAAGACATATCGTTTCAAAGTGAAGAACTTCTCTATACATGTAGTACATATGCTCCATATTTTGATGGTCTTCATTATATTTGGCACTTGGATAGGGCAGGTTTTTTATTCTTGGGATGTGGCTAATGTTGGCAAGTCTGAATTTATTTTATTGCCCATCTCTAGATGCCCTGAGGAAGGTGGTGAGCCACATCTGAAGCTTTTGGCTCAAATTGAATCTATACCAAGTAATTGCACTCCTGATCTCCATCACTGCAATCGCTTAATTTTGAAGAGGAAATTAAATTTTGTTTTCACATAGCATTCTACCTAAACAAAAATGTTTACTAGTTTATACATTTTCTGATTTGCTTACAAATGGTTAAGTGATGTGCTCCTAATACCTGGGTGTGACCCATTAGGCAGGATGCCTTCATTCCTGTGGGCTAATATGCAAAGGATCTCCCTGGACTCTATCTACAAGGCAGCTGTTTGTGGAGTAGAAGCTACATTTTGAGGAAGACTACGAAAGGGGGATAAAGAAACAGTTAAAATTCTGGCATACTACACGGATAAGACTAAGGATCAGAGTCACTTTTGATTAAACAATTCATTTAGATAATTTGAAACTTGGATAATCAATCTCCTTGTCAGTATTACGGGTTGTCTAATGTATTTTACAAGATAATTAGTCAGGAACTACCAGGTACAATAAATTTAACAGCAAAAGATGATTCTATATTCAAGCTGTAAGGCATGTATATGGAACAACTATGTTCTAACAGTAGTACTTCACTAGATGTTGTTTGGAGTAGTGAACCATTAAGGGATAGACATTTGTAAAATGTTTTTACATTTTTATGTTTTTACAGGCTCTGGAGTCCAAGCTTGCATCCTGTAGGAATTTTGTCTGGGATCAATCTCCAAGCCGTGCATCTCTACCATCCACTCAGAATGGAAACCGCACAATAAAAGACAGCAATGATAACCGGGTGCCCAATGCCAATCTACCCCAATATGACAAAGGGTTGGTAAAACCGTGTTTTAACAGACTTGCAGTATTTTGAGATGCAATCATCATAAGTGAACAGCACTTGTGTACAGCTTAAGTGACTACCTAAATTGTTGACTATACAGTACTTTGGAAATTTGGACAGATCTGTGCCCCCACTCTTTCTTCCGCCCCCCCCCCTTTTTTTAAAAATCTATAATTTCTAAGAACTCATACCCAATCCATCTTTAGAAAAATAACAACTTGCATTTATAGTATCTTGAATGCAAAAAGAAGTTCCAAGGTGCTTTGCAGATATAAAGAAAAAATGGATGCCAAAGGAGAAGCTATTAGGAGGAGCAACCAAAAGCTTGGTCAGAAGTGAATTTTAAGTAGTTAAAGTTTTAAGTGTCAAAGGAAGAGCAGGGTGGAGAGGTTTTGAAGGAAATCCAGTGCTTGGGGCCTCGGTGCCTTAAAGGAGGGGGATGCCCAAGAGGCTAGAAGTCAGGAGTGGAGAGTATGGGAGAAGATGTTGTAGCACCGGAGGAGGTTAGAGATGGGAGGAGTGAATCCATGGAGGGACAAGAATGATAATTTTAAATTTGAGGCAGTGGGGGACTTGGAGCCAATGTAAGTGAGTAAGGACAGAGGTGATGGGTGAGTGGGACTTGGTGCAGGATTGGCTGCAGGCAGCAGAGTTATGAATGAGCTGAAGTTTATGGAGAGTGGAGGATGGGAGACTGAGCAGAACATTGGTAACCGAGGTATAGGTGATTTTGATGGCAGATGAACTGAGATAGGGCAGAGGCAGATGATATGGAGGTGGAATTGGGCGATCTTTGTGATGGAGAGAATATGGTTTTGGAAGCTTTAAGTTGGGGTTGAATAGACGATTGATTTGAGATCAGTTTGGTTGAGCCTGAGACAGTGGCTAGAGAGGGGGATGGAGACGGTGGTTAGGGTACAGGGTTTGTGGTGGAGTTTGAAGATGGCGTGTGTATTCTCGTCGTTTAACTGGAGAAAATTGATGTTCACCCAACCTGGATGTATTGACAGCACTGAGGCAATTGAGGGGTGGTGGAGAGATAGAGCTGTGACATCAGCAAATATGTGGAAACTGGCTTCATGACTTTGTATAGTGTTGTAGATGAGTAAGAGTCGGGGGCCAAGCATGAATCCTTGGGGCACTCCAGATATCGTGGTGTGCGGTGGGAAGAGAAGCTATTACTAAGATGCTCTGGCTATGATTGGTTTAATAAGTGTGGAAATAAGCAAGAGCAGTCCCAACAGGCTGGGGAATGGAAGTGAGGCATTGGAGAAGGATGGTTATGGTCAAAGGCTACAGAGAGGAAGAGGAGGGATAATGCACTACAGTCGCATTCAGAGTGCCATTTGTGACTGTTCAGGGCCATTTCAGTGCTGTGGAAGAGGAGGAAATGTGATTGGAGAGAATGGCACAGATCTGGGAAGCAGCAACATGCTCCCAAGAATTTGGAGAGCTACTGGAACTTTGCTTTTGGATTGTTCAATGCTATATTATTGTATGTTAAATGTAGCTAGTTATATTGCAACAACTACTTGGATCCTGCTAGGAGAATGCTTGCATTTTATTGCTGCCATGCTGTTGCACTGTGCCACTCGGATGCTGCCTAATGATGCCATCAGTTGAATAGAAGTATGCTGCTGTTATGGGTAGTCATGTTGATAGTAAACAGTAAAACTGTTTGTACGTGCATAGTTTTTTTTGGTTGGCAATCCACTGCCCCCCCCCCCCCCACCCCCAAACCCCCCAAAAAATCACTTCTGCTTGGTGGTGTATCACCTTTTATGTCTTGCCTGAGAGGGGAAGTTCACCACAAGTGGGAAAATCTGTGCTGGTGCAGTCCGTCGGCTTACAAACCTGTTATCACTAGGCAATCTGTTTTTAGTCTGATTGTGACCTGGTGTAAAGTTGTTGGAAGTAGACTGCTAATAATACTAGTAATACTAGTAAAGACCAGCTTTAAATTCTGAATGTTAAAGACGGCATGTATATGGAAAATATCCAAGTCACCAATAGGAATTGCTAGATGAAAAAAGACCCAAGATCCATCTAGTTTCCCTTCTACCATCCGCGATAGTCACATTCAACGATATTGGAGTTCTTGCCTTAGGCAATCAATCTCTCTCCTAGTCTACAACAGACCCAGACATGAGGCGAGGAAACCGCCAGTGGTGGGAAGCTTTGGGAACTATAGGTCCAAAATAATCTGTTGTTCCCAAACATAACACACTTACCATATGTCCTGTCTCAAATTACACATATGCTGTATCCCAAAATATTTTTTGATTTTTGTTGTATTTCCAGGTTAGCCAAAAGGCTGGAGTTCGGAGCACTCGCCTCGAAAGTCTGCGCACAAGCAACTGTGTCACCACAGGGTGTAGTCAAAATCTTGCTCTGAGCATGGTAATTTTTAAAATTCTTCCTGTTTTTAAATGGATATTTTTGTAACCAAGCTCTTTAGCTTTCAGTGGGGAAGTTAGTAAAAGAAAATTTAATTTTTTTTCCTGGTGTAAGTTGAAGTTTAGTTTTTGATGAAAGCTAAAAGTAGATTTTTTTCTTTCATATTGAAGGTGTTTGACCCATATTTTATGACTATATTTAGAAGCCCTATTCCACTTGAGAGGTGGGATGGAAAGCTCATTAAAGAGGGGGCAGTATAATCAGATAATTGGAAAATGCCAGTTAAGAACTGAGTTTTTTGGCCTCAGTTTTGCACATTTAGGGTTTGAGCAGCATTACAGTAATTGTGTTTTAGCAGAGTCAGAGGGAAACTGGCTAATTGGAAAAATAACCATTCTAAGGAATTGATTTTTACAAATTGACCTTTTTTTATGCGATTATAGCTCACTCATTTGGCTTCTTGGTAACTGGTAGCTTGGACCTTGGGTATTTTATTTTAAATTATTAGATCTAAATTATTGAGTTAATTCATATTTGATCTAACATTGTAACCGCTGGCACAGTTAAAGATAGTGGGTTAAAGTGTAGCTCCACATAAACTTGTGGCTACTGAAGATTCTGTTACATTTATAATTTGATCTCTAAGCCTTGCATTGGTGACCCCGATGATGTGTAGCACTTGATCAGTTTACTTTTCCTAAATACCACAAGACTGGAATTGTATCAAGAAAGCTGTATACAATGATAATGCACCAATGCACAATGTACCAGTTCTGTATATTCTCTGGGCCCTGTTCGGCTGAGAGTTAAAATTGTTATCTGTTTGTAATTTGTAAGTCGCATATTTCATAAATATGTAACTTCCACTTCTGTATACCAATTTATGTAGTATAGCTAAAAATGTCTATCAATTTAAGGGTTGTTTTGTGCATGCTTGTGCAGTCAACACCTCCGTTCTCACCTTTGTCAATAGTTAATCTGTTACCTGTTCATCTATCAACTACCCACTGTCAATATCTTCTAAGCTCTTATGGAAGTCCAAATTTGTTCTATTGCTTTTAATGTATATCTGTTTCTGAATTTATTTCTGTGCCAAATGCTGCTTTATGCAGAATCTACTCTGAAATGTGTGCTCTTGATAAGCATGTAGAAATTTAAAAAACAATTGTGTGAAATCCATTTACCGTATACATCGAACAAGAGTACTTTTTTGTTTCACTGGTAAGATTCGATGTGAACAAAGCCCTTGGAATAGAAAGGGTATTGAACTGGTAATTGCATTACTAGGTTTAGTTCACAAGTGAATACTCATGATTAATGAGCTCGACAAGTTTGAGTAAATTACAAGGACTTTTTTCATGAGTAAAATAAACACTAGTACGATGCCACAGGTGCAGTGTTCTGTTACTATACATCCGTTACTGCTTATAACTGGAAAAATTCATTCTAAAAATTGACTTCTGTAAATTGTTTTTATCGAGAATTTCATGTGGTTCCCAAGGGAATCTTGACAGTGTTCCTTTTTTAAAATTTGAGTGCATAGGAAAGTGTTCCAGGTCAATTGGCTACAGTCAGTTGGAGTGGATGAGGAAAGAGGGGTTTAGAGCTGGTGAGAGGAGTTTGCATATCAATTTGATCTATCACAAACAAGATAGTTATGAAGATTTTAGTATTAAAGTATTTTGAGCTGAGGATGGCTTTGCAATGGTGTTAAGTTGATGTAGAATTTTTTGTAGACTGGATAGTGCCTTAATGATCATAGTGCCTTTGATTATGGAACAGTAGGTTGAGGTCCTATGTTGGAACTAGGTTTGGTTGGTGAGTTGATTTTTGTTAAGTACCAGTCAAAAACCTGTAAACCCAAGGACTTAATCCTAGTGAATAATGATCTTACTAGCTGCTGATGGACCTGATTTCTGATTTTATTCTGCTGGTAGTGAAAGACCCACATCACAAAGTTTTCATCCTAGCACTAGTAAGCAAATTGCTCGAGCTTTGAGATGGTGTATCAGCTAAGGGTTTAACCTTTTAGGCGATCTGTCTGGCAGAAAGAGGGGTTATTTTCTGGTCAGAAAAATTGATTAACCAAAGCTAGTAGTTGCATTTAGGATCACCATGACCTTTGCTATAATTTTGAAGTCCATTGAAAATTGGAGGAAATCTGTTCCAGGACCTTCTCTTCCCAGGGGAGGAAAAAGCTGTTGAGTAAATCATTGTGGTATTTTGTATTTTTGCTTAATAGTCTCTTGTGAGAACTATTGAGGTAGGACTGTGGTTCTGTTGAACAAATAACAGGATTGATGATACCTGCGAGGTGTATTTTGTTTGACTATGCTGGATGCACTAATGTCTTGTCTCCATGTGTACTTGCATTGAGTTTTAGACCCTGGAACTGTTCATTCTTGTGCTCATTATTAGACATCCATGTTGGAGAATGGAACATTTTCCAGATTTTTGCACCTAGTGCCTGTATTTAGTTCCCTCTGCACTGCTATTTGGTGCCTTAATTCCAACCTCCAGCATCCTTCATTGCTGTGATGTTTCTATTTTCCATGCCAGATCTGAGTGAGTGCAAATTTAATGCCAAGTTCGAATGATTGGTGCCTCTTCTATATTTGGCCCATAAAAAATTTAATTAACTTGTGAGGTGACATCCTGCAGAGTAGATGTGAATGGTTGCCACTGGCAAAGAAATATTTCTGCAATAAAAGCAGAGGGCTTTACACATGGAGTATACTATTTGGCTTACTGACAGCATGGAGATAGTTGCTGGGGGATACTGTTATGCAGTGGTACAAGAAGGGAAATGCCAACATTTTCATGCCTGAAACCTCAGTCCCAGTGACTTACCTATTTTCTCTTCTCCCAGCCCCCCCCCCTCTTTTTGGGAGTACAATATTTCATAAATTGTGAAATCACTGGTGGGGACTATGAAAGTAACTAACGGATGTATACTGTTGCAGATTTAGGCCACAGTGTCTGTTTTTACAAAACGTTGCCATATCTAAGTTTGTAATCCTGCTATGTCTGTAACTTAACTGCATTTCTTAACCAATCAACTGGAATAAAGTTGATGTCATTCCCCAGTTGTTTAGTTTTTTTTGCATTATTCCAATTTTTTTTTAATGTTTGGGAGTTTCTGTACAACAGTTCACAACTCTGATCTAATGTTGGGTGTCTCATCTATGCCCTTGTGGATGAAGGCACTAAGCTTAAAAGATCAGAGTGTCTCCGGTTCGATTTCTGGTCTCAACCAGGCTAACGATCTTTGGCTTATTGGTCCTGGGCTAGAGGGTGGAAGGAATTGGGGTTCCAGCTCCTGATCTCTCTACAGTGACTTTGGCTGGAAATATGTGCATGTTGGGCAGGATCAGGCTCCACTGTCAAATAATCAGACTGCCCTCATTCATAGAATCATAGAAGTTACAACATGGAAACAGGCCCTTCGGCCCAACATGTCCATGTCGCCCAGTTTATACCACTAAGCTAGTCCCAATTGCCTGCACTTGGCCCATATCCCTCGATACCCATCTTCCCCATGTAACTGTCCAAATGCTTTTTAAAAGACAAAATTGTACCCGCCTCTACTACTGCCTCTGGCAGCTCGTTCCAGACACTCACCACCCTTTGAGTGAAAAAATTGCCCCTCTGGACCCTTTTGTATCTCTCCCCTCTCACCTTAAATCTGTGCCCCCTCGTTATAGACTCCCCTACCTTTGGGAAAAGATTTTGACTATCGACCTTATCTATGCCCCTCATTATTTTATAGACTTCTATAAGATCACCCCTTAACCTCCTACTCTCCAGGGAATAAAGTCCCAGTCTGTCTAACCTCTCCCTGTAAGTCAAACCATCAAGTCCCGGTAGCATCCTAGTAAATCTTTTCTGCACTCTTTCTAGTTTAATAATATCCTTTCTATAATAGGGTGACCAGAACTGTACACAGTACTCCAAGTGTGGCCTCACCAATGCCCTGTACAACTTCAACAAGACATCCCAACTCCTGCATTCAATGTTCTGACCAATGAAACCAAGCATGCTGAATGCCTTCTTCACCACCCTATCCACCTGTGACTCCACTTTCAAGGAGCTATGAATCTGTACTCCTAGATCTCTTTGTTCTATAACTCTCCCCAACGCCCTACCATTAACGGAGTAGGTCCTGGCCCGATTCGATCTACCAAAATGCATCACCTCACATTTATCTAAATTAAACTCCATCTGCCATTCATCGGCCCACTGGCCCAATTTATCAAGATCCCGTTGCAATCCTAGATAACCTTCTTCACTGTCCACAATGCCACCAATCTTGGTGTCATCTGCAAACTTACTAACCATGCCTCCTAAATTCTCATCCAAATCATTAATATAAATAACAAATAACAGCGGACCCAGCACCGATCCCTGGACTCCTACCTAAAGAATAGCCGTGGATCCATACACAGCTGGAATCGATATCTTCAGGAAAGCAGGAGGGAGAAAGTTGGCAAGAATACATATGCATCCAGATGGACTCTACCACCTTACGGTGGGCACATTCCAAAATGCAAATTAAAACATTTTTCTCTTTAGCTCTCCAATAATGGACACCCCAGTTGCCTCTTTCCAACATTTTCTGTGCTTTAAATTTAAAGCTGGCATTGTGCGGAGGTCTAATTCTTATGTAAACCAGCTTAGAATGTGTCTAAATCTGGAGTTACTGCCTTACTACCACTATTTGTGCATTTCAAAGTGAATTTTAGATGCTCCAGTTTATATTTGTGACTTGCATAAGATGTGTAATTCCTATTTTTACCCCCCACCCACCCACCCACCCAATATGTACCGGCTACAGTTTGGAAAGGTAACCTGCTGCTTCCAGACATTTGTTTTTCTTCCTTTCCCCACCTTTGGGTGATGTTCTCTGGTTTTATAATGAGCTGTGTCACTCAATGTAACTAATTATTCTAACACTCCAGTTGAACACTGAATTCATACTGAGATTATAGGATCAACAAGAGTTGAAGCAGTATAAGTGTGAACCAAGAGTTGTTTCACCGTCTCTGGTTTCTGCATCATGAACGATGGAGTTGTCTTGATTGGGATGGTGGCTTAATACCATGCGCAGGTGACCACTATTCATGTGAGAAACTATTGGTGGAGCCTGATCCTGTTAGCAGCCTGTGCCAGCAGAAGTTAATAAACCAGCGTGGGATTTTTTTTTCTTCATTCTCGCTCAGCAAGAGCCCTGAGGCCAGTTCCAACATTCCTACAATTGCCCTGGCTGAGATTAATTCACATAACAGACCAGCGATTGCACTTAGGATTCATGGTTTGTATAGCTCACGACACATAGAAGTTCCAACATGGGACCAGGTCATTTGACCCAACCACTCTATCAGAGTTCACCCTCCGTGAGCAAATATTTCTAATCACATTTACCCACCCTGGTTTTTCCACCCCCCCCCCCCCCCCCACAACCAATCTCCTTTCCCTAATCTTGAATGTTGGCACAGTTTCTGCCTCTACCACTTACCCTGGAAGTGAGTTCCACAGCCTAGCAATTCTGAAGAGTTTCTTCTGCCATCTTGTATCTATGGCCCCCTCATTCTTGACGACTCAACTACTGGAAACAGTCTGCTTAGGTCTACCCAGTCCTAACCTTCCAATAAATTAAAAAAACTTTTACTGTCTTTGCATTTGTATTTCCTCATATATGGCAGTATGTTGGTGAGTCTGTCTTTAATCTTCTCTGAAGCCTCAATATCCTTCCAATGGTGTGGATCCCAATACTGCATAAAGTACTCTAATTGAGGTCTTAAGGTTTTATATAGGCTCATCATTAGCTCTGGGCTTTTATATTCATAATCTTGAGATAAAACCTAGAATTCTATCAACGTGAAGGGCTGCTCCTCTCGAGGCCGCTCCCACTCACCACGCTGCTGCTGCTCTTGGCTCTGCAGAAAATGCTGGTCCCAATTATCTTGACCCTAGTTTACCTGGTCACCTTCTCTGACTCTGACCCCACCCCCCCCCCCCCCCCCCCCAAACCCTGTTCTCCTCTCTGACTCCCATTCCCCAGTCTCCCTCCCCTCTTCTTCCCACCCCCCCACCCCCCCGGCCCCAAACCACACAAACTTCTGAGCCCCTCCTCCTGCCACTCCTGACTGATGATCAAAGAAGTTGAGCGGGTAGATAGAGAGAAACTATTTCCTCTCGTGGGGACGTCCACAGCAAGTGGGTGCAACTTTTAAAATTAGAGCTAGGCCATTCAGGGGTGATGTCAGAAAGCACTTCATTAAAAAGTAGTGGAAATCTAGAACTCCTTCCTTCCACCGTGCCCCCTCCCCCCAAAAATGCTGTTGAGGCTGGGGGTCTATTGAAAATTTCAAAACTGAGATTGATAGATTTTTGTTGGGCAAAGGGTACTAAGGGTTATGGTTACAGATCAACCTTGATCTAATTGAAAGGCAAAACAGGCTCCAGGAACTGAATGGCCTCCTCCGGTTCCTACCCGGCACACCAGCCAGTCGTGGCTCTCTGTGGGGGATTTAAAGAACAAAGATCTTCCAGCAGCAGCGCCCAGGAGATCAGTGCCCTTTTCCAAGAGACTCCTGGCACTCGAGGAGGTTTGGTCCCGCCCCCCCATCGGGGCTACTCAAGACCTGGAAATGTCAGTTGCAGTTTGCTCCAACAAGGGCAAACCTAGGAATCAGAGTCTGAAATGAGCACAGGAGTCTCGTTTCAAAATTGAAATGAGGCCTGTGCTTGTTTCAGGCGGTCACCAGGGCTGCCTTAAAAAAAAGGCCCTGACCAATTTAGCAGTGGCCTGAACTCCCACCCGGCCCCCCTGCTGTGCTAAATTGGTTATTGTTGCGCCTGTTTTGGGCCTATAAACCAGGCACAATGATCGTAAATATAGATCCTTATGTCTTGAAGGTAGCAGCTTGTGATCTTTTTAAACCTGTGAAAATTCACTTTGTTTTAAAAGGCAATACTTAAACATGAATCAAAAGCAAAATACTGCTGATGTGGGAAATCGGAAATAAAAACAGAAAATGCTGGAAATACTCTGTCAGGCACCATCTGTGGAGAAAGAGAGAGTTAATGTTTCAGGTCGACCTTTCGCCAGAACTGGAAATTGTTGACGATTAATCAGGTTTTAAGCAAGCACAGCGCCATGGAAAGAGGGGGGGGAGGGGAGGAAAGAACAAAAGGGAAGGTCTCTGATAGCGTGGAGCGTAGGGGTGATTAAGTGCCAAAATGGCTGATGGTGCAAGCAAGGCACCTCCTCCCTTCCTACCAGCCAGGGCCCCAACATTCCTTCCACGTCAAACAGTGATTTACTTTTACTTTCAATTTAGTATACTGTATTCGGGGCTCTCGATACGGTCTCCTCTACATTGAGACCAAACGCAGATTGGGTGATCACTTTGCTGAACACCTCCACTCATTCTGCAAGTGTGACCCTGACCTGCCGGTCGCTTGCCATTTTAATTCCCCTCCCACTCTGATCTCTCTGTCCTCTGCCTCTAACACTGTTCCATTGAAGCTGAACAGAAGCTCGAGGAACAGCACCTCATCTTTCGATTAGGCACTTTACAATGTTCTGGACTCAACAATAACTTCATATCATAATCACTGCTCCCATTTTTTTCAGACAGCAGGTGCTGGTAATGGTTCTGATGTTGCCATTTACAGTTTCTCTTTTGTTTCTTCACTTGTCCCATTATCACCCTCCTTGCCTTGCTCCATCATTTTTGTCACTTCTGCCCTCCATCCTATCAGAGACTTCCCTTCTCTCTTTCCCCCACACCACCATCTTTTCCCTGCCTCTGTATTTGCTTAAAAACTGTTAAATCTTTACTTCTTCCATTCTGACAAAAAGTCATCAACCTGAAACGTTAACTCTTTCTCCACAGATGCTGCCTGGCTTGCTGAGTATTTCCAGCATTTTCTGTTTTTAACACTTAACCATAATTCATTTACCCCATCCTTTCCATGATCAGAAATCCATCAGCAATGGGACACAATGGCACAGGTCCAAATTGGAGTAGGGCAAAGCCCTTGATAACCACGGAGGAGTTCACTCTGGACATCTTTAATTATAAGCACATTGCGGGAGCTGGGGAAGATGAAGCTAGAGATGACCTTTCCTTCCTTGCCAGCCAAGTTCCTGTTCTTGCTACAACTTGTACATTTCTCTCTCTTGCACAAACCACATATTGTATCTTGGAATGCAAACTCTGTTTGAAGGTGTGTAGTGGAGGCCATATTGTAACATTGGTTCCTTTATTTTCCATTGTGGGCCTGGATGAATAGTCTGCAAGCACTGACTTTGGCTCTCAGGAATAGGAGTAGGTCATTCAGCCCCTCGATCCTGTTCCGCCACTCAATGAGATCATGGCTGATCTGTATCCTGACTCTATGTACCCACCTTGGCTCCATATCCCTTAATACACTTGGCTAGCAAAAATCTATCTATCTCAGATTTAAAATTATTAATTGAGCTAGCATTTGCTGCTTTTTGTGGGAGAGAGTCCACACTTCTACCACTCTTTGTGTAAAGAAGGGTTTCCTAACTTCTCTCCTGCATGGCCTGGCTCTGATTTTAAGGTTATGTCCCCTTGTTCCAGACTCCCCCACCAGCGGAAAATGTTTCTCTTTATCTACCCTATCAATTCCTTTTAAAATCCTAAAAACCTCAATCAATTCACCCATTGACCTTCTACATTCCCAGGAATACAAGCCTAGTTTATGTAATGTTTCCTCATAATCTAACCCTTAGAGCCCTGGTAACATTCTGGTGAATCTGCGCTGCACTCCTTCCAAGGCTAATATATCCTTTCTAAGGTTTTTGTACCTGACCGCTACATTTTAGTGATCTGTGTACATTGACCCTTAAATACCTTTGAATCTCCACTGTTGCTAGCTTTTCACCATTTAAAAAAATACTCAGACCTATCCTTTTTTCGTCCAAAGTGTGATGACCTCACACTTACCTGTGTTGAGATCCATCTGCCGCAGTTTTGCCCACTCACTTAATCTATCAATGTCTCTTTGTAATTTTACGCTCCCGTCTATACTACTTGCTAAGCCACCAATCTGCATCATCGGCAAACTTGGATATGTGGCTCTCTATTAGAATCATAGAATGGTTACAGCATAGAAGGAGGCCATTTGGACCATCAAGCCCATGCCGGCTCTTTGTAAGAGCAATCCAGTTAGTCCCATGCCCCCACATGTTCCCCATAGCCCTGCAAATTTTTGCCCTTCAAGTATTCATTTCCTTTTTGAAAGCCATGATTGAATCTGCTTCCACTACCCTCTCAGGCAGCATATTTCAGATCATAACTACTTGCTACATAAAAACGTTATTCCCTCATTTCGCCTTTGGTTCTTTTGCCAATCGCCTTAAATCCTCTGGTTCTCGATCCTTCTGCCAATGGGAACAGTTTCTCTTTATTTACTTTATCTAAACCCTTCATGATTTTGAACACTTCTTTCACATCTCCTCTTAACCTTCTCTGCTCTAAGGAGAACAACCCCAGCTTGTTCAGTATATCCATATAACTCATCCCTGGAACCATTCTAGTAAATCTTTTCTACACCCTCGCTAAGATCTTCACATCCTTCCTAAAGCGTGGTCCATACTCCACTTGTGGCCAAACCAGTGTTTTATAAAGGTTCAACATAACTTTCTTGCTTTTGTACTCTATGCCTCTATTTATAAATCCCAGGACCCTGTATACTTTCTCAACCTGTTTTGCCACCATCAAAGATTGTGTTATCTAAGTCATTAATAAATGTAGTAAATAGTTGAGCACAGATCCTTGTGGGACACCACTAGTCACTTCCTTCCAATTCGAGTACATACCCATTATCCATACTCTCTGACTTCTACTGCCTAACCAATCTCCTAATCAGGTCAATAATTTGCCCTTAGTTCCATGAGCTTTAATTTTAGCGAACAGTCTCTCATGTGGAACCATATCGAATGCCTTTTGGAAGTCCATATAAAGTACATCCATAAACATTCCCCTGTCTACTACTTTAGTTACTGCCTCAAAAAATTCAATTAGGTTTGTTAGACATGACGTACCCTTTACAAATCCATGTTGGCTCTCTAATCAGCTCAAATTTCTCTAAGTGCTCAGTCACACCATCCTTAATAAATTCCAATTAACTTCCCCGCAACAGATGTTAGACTAATTGGTTTATAATTTCCTGGTTTCTCTCTCTCACCTTTCTTAAATAATGGCGTTATATTTGCAATTTTCCAATCTAAACGGACCATTCCTGAATTGAGAGCGCTTTGGAAGATTATGGCTAAAGCATCTGCAATTTCCTCAACTCCTTCCTTTGTTTCCACCCCTGGGTTTTAATCAGGCCCTGGGGATTTGTCAGTCTTTAATGCCATTATTTCTTATACTGTTTTCTTGCTTATGTTAACTTTAGTGAGTTCCAGTTCTTGATTCATTATTAATTTCCCTGGAACGTCGGGTATATTATCCTCTTCTCTACTGTGAAGACTGACACAAAGTAATTATTCAACAAGTCTGCCATTTCCTTATTTTCGCTTGCAATATTACCAGCATCTGTTTTTAAAGGGCCCACATAAACCTTGACTACCCTCTTCTAATATAATTGTAAAAACCTTTTGTGTTAATCTTGATATCCCTCGCAAGTTTCTTTTTGTTTTCCCTTGTTGCAGCTCTCACTATCTTTTTTTGTCTTCCTTTTGTTCTTTATATCTCTCCCAGTCCCCCGGATCTAACCTATTCTTTGCACTTTTGTATGCTCTTTCCTTTAGTTTTATGTTATCGCTCACCCCTTGTTGACCATGGCTGTTTTATTTGGTACATGGAGCTCTTGCCCCTTAGGGATATATGCTGGTCTTGTATTAAGCAACATTCTTTTTTGAACATCTCCCACTGTTCATCTGTAGTTTTACCCGATAACAGTTTTGACCAATTTGCTGTCGTCAGTCTCTGTCTCATCCCGTTAAAGTCAGCCATACCAAAATCTAGAATCGTACGTTTGAAAAGGAGAAACTAACATTGAATTCAATCATATTATGATCACTGTTCGATAAATGTTCCCTGACTGTTAGATTATTAACTAAGTCTGGCTCATTACTCATTATTAAATCTAGTATGGCCTGCCTTCTTGTTGGTTCTAGAACATATTGCTCCAGAAAACTATCTTGAATGCACTCAAGAAATTCACTACCTTTTTGACTTGAGCTATTTTGCTTTTCCCAATCTATATGAAAATTAAAGTCTCCCATTAAAACAACTCTGCTTTTGCTACAAGCCTCTCTAATCTCTGAATTAATACATTCTGCCACTTCATTGCTGCTATCAGGAGGCCTGTAGACAACTCCCATTACAGTTCCAAGTCCTCTCTTATTCCTCAATTTTAACCAAAGAGCATCTGCTGATTGCTTTCCCTTAACTATATCCTCCCTTACTAATGTAATAGTATCTTTAATCAATAAGGCTACCCCTCCTCCTCTTCCAGTTTCCCTATCCTTTCTAAAGACCTTTATAATCTGGAATATTTAACTCCCAATTATGACCAGCTTGCAGCCATATCTCAGTAATGGCCATCATTTCATACCCTCTCAGCTGCATTTGAGCCTCTAATTCACTCAATTTATTTCTTACACTCCGAGCATTAGTATTTAAAACTTTTATTTAGGCAAGAGACCCTAACCTTTCCTTCTGCCCCGATGCTCTTTCTCTCACTGTTTAACTTAACACATTTCTTATTTGTTACTCCTGCTGTAACTACTTCAGTTATTTTAGTATTCCCTTCGCCTGGAGTATCTGTCAATGTTTGTAATCTGAATTCTGCTTTTACTCCTTTTTAAAAAAATCTTTATAAACTAACATTTTTACTATTGTTTCTGACTGAGACCTCCCCCCGCCCCCAGTTTATTAGTTTAAAGTCCTTTTTACCACACTATTTATCCTTTATGCCAGGATCTTGGTCCCAGCCCAATGGTACAGCTCCCTCCTGTCTCAGTTCTGCTGCCAGTGTCCCATGAAATGGAGCCCCTCCTTCCCACATCACTCCTTTAGCCACATGTTCACCTTCCTGACCTATTTGTCATCATACCCTCTCACTACCCTGTGGTACTCTTACCATAGCTCCTAAGCAGAGGAAGTAGTTGGTGCATTTTAGAAGACAAAACAGTGGTGGAATATAAGCCCGCTGGCCAGATGTTTACATGGCTGTTGTCAGTGACCTCCTAAACCTTGGGAGATGCAGCAGTGTAATGAAATTTGGCAGCTGTATCACGTTGCTGTTGCTATTTTCTGGTAAATGAGATGAACTTTCTAACCAATCCATCAGTCATATGCAACAGTGTAATATATGTCTGGATAGTGCATTGCCTAATACAGCAGTGCTTGTCTGGAAGATGCCAGAGACAGAAAAGTTGAAGGCAGTGGTGATCTTTATTGCCAAGGTCAGTGCTGTCTCTACAGTGCTGGAGCCCATGCAGCAGATGCCACAGCTCTGCAACCGGCTCTCTGTTATCCTGGAGCTTGCAGATAAGTTGTTCTAGGTCATTGCCAGAACTAACAGCTATGATTGTTGGCAATATAAGGGGTGCAGACAGTCTGGTTATGGTCTCCCTTGCATGCCTTTCAGCTTTTACCACTTCAACAATTAAATCCTTCACTTAGGTGAGGAGTGTATAGTATGATCCCATCTTAAATGGATGGGAAAGCACACTAGGCTTTATTCACATATTTTAAAATACATTTTAATATTTAAATAGAATCCGTTGCATTTTTTCTGCAAAAACACTTTAGGCTGGCTTATTTGGAAGATCGTTCACTGCATCATTGGAGCAAGGATCCAACAAAAGCGATTCTGCCTGATATCCCTGGAACTAGGTTGGATGTTTTGTGATTCTTCTTTTCCCAGAGATTAGTAAACCTGTGGAAAAGGTTGCTGACTCTTACGGTGAATGCTGATTCGCTCTGCACCTTCAAGAGCGAGCTGGACTGGTTTCTAGCTGGGGAGATTACCTCGTACAAGAGGTAGGTACCCTGTAATATAAATCATAGAAACATAGAAAATAGGAGCAGGAGTAGGCCATTCGGCCCTTCGAGCCTGCTCCGCCATTCAATATGATCATGGCTGATTCTCTATCTCAATACCATATTCCCGCTCTCACCCCATACCCCTTGATGCCTTTTGTGTCTAGAAATCTATCTATTTCCTTAAATATATTCAGTGACTTGGCCTCCACAGCCTCATGTCGTAGAGAATTCCACAGGTTCACCACCCTCTGACTGAAGAAATTTCTCCTCATCTCAGTCCTAAATCAGGGTCAATGTGGTCTCATGGACATGGTCACCTAAAGGGTTCGGAGAGGAATTTTACAGATTTTTTCCCCTAATTGGCCTGAGTTTTTATCTTTTTTCACCTCTCTTAGGAGATGACATGGCTCTGGGTGGGTAGGGAGTATCTGTATTGTGGTGCATAAGGCATCATGACTGGTCCATCTAGTCTGTCCCATGCAGTCATTCTTTTTCTGTCTGACAATTTTGTATTTCCATGGAGTTGGTTGCAGGGCTGTGCCAGCTACTGCAGGGACACATACATTCGGCTCACACAATAGGGAGGGCACTGCCAGTCCCAGTAATGTTCACCCACCATCCTCAATTTTTCTTCCTCCAGCCTCTTCCAAACTAACATTGCAGTATCAGCCACTTTAGTATTTATAAACTGACCGGACATACATGCTCATTAAATGTGATGAATGTTGGTGTTTAGTAGCAGGAAAGTGGAATATGTTTTGCTTCTAAGTCAGTAAAGATGAAAGATAAAGCTCCCTCTGCACTAATGTGCAATCTGCAAATCTGGGGTTCCAGATTCACTATTCCTGAAATCCTAGGATTTCCACTGGAAAATTTTCGCGAAGTGATCACTTTTATAAAGGCAGCAGATGTTTTGTTGGTGACATCTTTGTATAATTTGTTCCGATATAATATTTGTTTAGTGCTATGTTTGGGAGACTTGCATTTCATTTTCCTTTCTTGCCCCTGTTCCTGATGTCTGTGAGGACATACTACTTTCTTTAGACATATTACAAAATAATCAAGCAAGATGTTTAAACACACACTATTTCAATAGCCTGAAGCATTTTCCTCCTCCTATTTTTGCCAACAGTGTACTTAAGGTGGCAGCAGAAACCTAATATTACAAATGTAAATAAATACATCAATTATGTCCAAGGCATGTTTCAAAGTAGCCATTATATTAGTTCCATGTTCTATGCTATGCCTGTGAACAGCTGTCTCTAACCTTATTTTGTAACGTGAGGTTGAATCCAGAAACCCCAGTTTCTGAACCTCACAAAACATTCCCTGGCACACCACTACAACACTTTCATTCACTACATCACTTGTTTTGTGACCTGGGTGAGACTAAAGTGTCAGTTTAGTACCAAATTCCTGGGCAGCTATGTTCTGAGTGTGATTGGCTGGATTCCATTCACCTATGACTGATAGTTGGCAGAGAGGAAATACACTTTGATTAAGTTGGACTGGACTGAATCTAGCCCAGGCTGTCAGGAAGGAAATGTTTTCTCTCTTCTGTTGAAAGAGCTGTTTGAGTTGAGATACCAAATTCCCTTAAACTTCTATTTTGACTGGCAAATTTGTAATTGTTATTCTGTGCGTGTGGTAGCCACATAGAGAAAACCTGAAGAAACAAATGTACATTTTAAAAAAATGATAAATGCTTGACTTGTGATACAAAGTCCTTTATTTGTGAGAGTGGTTCAAAAACAGCTTCAGAAATACTTTGTGGACAAAGTTTTAGCATGTTACGAATATATTACTGCAAAAAATAGTTTATTTTTAAATCCAAGAGTTCAAGTGTCTAAACAAAGCACTTCTATAGAATTCTGTGACCAGTGTTGCTATGGTCTGGTAGGCATGTATTAAAAATAGTACAGTAACGTGCTTGGCTCTTCCTATAAAGACACAAAAGGCGCCACCAATTTCTGATCGAATGGTGCTAATGAATAAGACCAAATAATTTCAGTAAGGGAAATGTGCATTCTTATATTTTTAATGCTATTTCATTTATGGTATAGCAACAAAATATCAACTATTTTAAAATCCTAACCCATCAGGCAATGCACTTTTAGGGGTACACATTCTAACTTGCAGTTTTTACAATGTATTTTAAATGCTAGAATATTATTTGAAACTTTGATACATGTAAAATGTTTAGCAAAGTAAAATAGTTTTGGCTACATGCATGTGAAAGGTTTTGTTTTTTATCGTGAAGGGGTAGTTTTATAAATGAAAAAAAACTGTGCCCTGTTAATACCATGAGTATGTGACCTTTTTAAAGCTTTTCTAACCATTTGTTTATATTTTTCCCCCTCTATATACCATAGTACTGTACGCTACACTGTCATTATTCATTAGATTTTGTGCCATTGAAGTCTGCATCTCGCCCTCCAACATCTTCATCAGAGTTTTCTAGTGAAGCATTATCGATCATCCCACGTCTGCCACCTGATCTCCGTGTGACACTTAGCACTGGCTCATTTCCACGCCTACATCAGGAAATGCAGCATGTTAGCAAACAGCAAAAGTCAAATCCAATATTTACATGACCCCTCCAAACAACTCTCCCAAGTAGCATTTAGATAAAGAAATGCCAAATACTTATTTATCCAAAACTGGTCTAGATAGACACAAGCCTCCCACTGTTTGAAACCATCAACCACCCAAAAAAGATAGCTGCTGTTCAATGGAATCAAATTCTGTCAACAATGATTTACTTCAGAGTACCTACTCTTTCCCCTTCAACAGCTGAAAGGCGATTGTGGACATACTTAAAACTTAGGTATGGATTGGTGATTGTATCTGTATTTGAACTCCCACTTTTTAAATTTTGCAGCAATTTTTTTAACTTGCAATGAAGGATTGCAATTCTAAAAGTGAGGCCTTGACAACAAATTTGTGAATCCTTGTGTTCTCTCGATGAAACTTGCTGTTGCTTTTTGCTGAAAGTGGAACTTGGAGGCCCGAGTGAGATGAAGATTTATTTTAATTTCAAATCTCTAGCTTTTGTCGTCAGTGAGGTTGAATCATGACCATTCTTACTGTCAGCCAAACAAGGTAAGATTGCAGTGGCTACTTTACACCTGCTTTGTGGCAAACTACTGTAGTAGCTTTGTAACATGCAAATTGATGTGTTTTGAGACTACACATGCAAGGGGATATCATGGACTAGGTAGAGTGTATATTTAAAAAAGATATTATTTATGTTCAAGCAATTTAATTCTATATATAGGTGCAGTTAGACAAACAGCATCAGTGAGTTTGCCTAGTTTTTGTGTGAAGATAAACTGGGCAATAATCGTTTGTGTATATACTTTCTGGCTCCAGTGTTTTGATGCGAACCGTAGAAAGCTTAAATTGGGCATAAAATATAAACTCAAAATTCTATATTATTTCAGTTTAAACAAACCTCATAATTTTGTTTTCTCGACTGTCTACCTTTAAATAACAACATCTTTCAGTGAATAAGCTTTAGCCATGCTTCCTAATCGGCATCTGTTTCTTTAACCCTTTGAGGACTACGGGATTACAATAATTTCTAAGATATCCACCTACGTTAAATTTTGAGGCAAGCTCTCATTCTGTGACAACTTATAATTAAATAATTCAGAATGAAAAATATAATTAAAAAAAATATTATGATCGAAATCTGCTACACAGTATTTATATAATCCTCAAAGGGCTTGGGGAGAAAACAGCTACATAATATGGAATTAATAAAGCAAATAGGGTCAAACCCTTAACTGCCGTTAAGTTGTGCTTTAAAAAATGCCTACGTGAATGTATGCTGAGGTAAAATGTGTCATACATGATACTTGAATGGATTATATTTCCAACAATAATTTGTGGCTTGGTGTGCTATAGAGTGGTGGGAGCTGGTTTAGCGTGGTCACCCACAAGGCCACTTTTCTATGTCCTACATTTCAAGGAGGAAAAATGTAGGAGGAAAAATGGTAGCAATCACCACAGCCTGCAGTCTGCGCTTCTCAACAATCTCACCCCAAGAGTGACTTAGCAGAAGCCTGAGAGCAGAGCCACAAACAAATGTAGTGAGATCTGAAATGGAGGTTGAAAAAAAAAATCAAAATCAAGGCTAAAATACGTTTTTCACAAACCTGTTGGAGGATTCGGCAGTGTAAGGGTTGGCAGTCTTTTCATATGAAGCACAAATGGTTAGTGGCAGCCTTGAGGATGTATGGAGATTGCACATTCCACTGCATGTGCACAGCAGTATTAAAAGTGTTAAGCTTTTTTCTGTAACAATCTATTAGAACTTTTATTCTGTTTACTTATACCATATGTGATGTCATTTCCGTGAAATATATTTCATGGAGATGTCATAATTGAGAAAATATAGTTATCAGTGAACATCACCAGGAACAATTTGCAATTCAGCACAGTGTGTACATGAAGTATTACAATCTGATTCCTATTTTATCTAACATGTGGTATAAACAGAATGCATGATGAAGAGCCTTGGGATAAGATTTATATTTTGCTAGGAGCTCACAGTAAGAAGTCACACATAAATCACATCCTGCGGCTCTTCTTTCTTTAGGTCACTTTTTTTTCCTGATATCTATTCAGCTTTAAGAGTTTTCAGAAACCTTATGTCAGTACTTAAGGAGAAAAAGAGATGGAAATTTGAGCGATATGAAAAGTTGCATAGCTGAGGTTTGGGAGGTACCTGGACGTTCATTGAGCAGGTTCCTGTGCACCTCTGTAATAAAGACAAGATTTCCCTCACGGTTACATATCATTCCTATTATAAATTATTCTTAAAACAAATTATAATCAGATCTCATACACATTGTACAGAAGCCTACAGACAGAACACTTTCTAAACTTTACTCAGTGGAATCTTGGGAGATGCCAATCAATCTAAAAACATTGAGAAATCCATTGTGTCAGAGATGAGTTATTTTGCCGTGGTTATTATACACTGATATTTACTGAACTCAGTTTGCACTGTTGTTCTCCAAAGTGTTAATACAGATCATTTAGAGTAAATTTGTAAGACTGGACTTCCAGGTTTCGGATGCGCGTGTGCATCCAAACGTGCCTGGCTTAAACCTGGAAGTCGGCGCGTTGGAGCCAGGTTGCAGTTCCACTTCCAAAATCTGTTATTTTTACCTCCCAGCTGCCCCCATCCCATCCGTTCTTTGGGGTTATGTCCCCTGAAGTGGCCTAGCAAGCCATTCAGTTGTATTAATTACTAATTAGTTATTAATTGGTTGCAGGCCCACCACCACCACCTACTCTGGTCAACTAGGGATGGGCAATTAATAAGGCCTCACCAGCATCACCCACATCCCAAGAACAAAAAATACTTTGTTCTGTCAAACTGCCTAGCCTAATCCTAGCATTCACTCACATGCTTTCCAGCAAAGGTCATGGGATGGCAATAAGGACTGGGACACCTGCTTCTCTTTTCAGCACCTGATCCCACCTAAGGAGAGACTTTTTTTCAGGTATTTTCTCATTTCCCCTTGGTCAAATCCCTATTGTTCATCCCGTCAGGTCCTAAAAGCAGGCAGTTACCTCCAGACATCCACCCATGGTTCTGAAGTAGGCTGATAAAAGGTTCACAAAAGTAGATTGGATGTGACGCCTTCTATTTCTCATTCCTTGGGTAACTATTTAAAGTAATACTTTATCAAAAAATTCTTGAAACACCGCTGCTTAAAAATTATTCCAGTATTCCTTATTTACCTGCAAATAAAGTACCTCAAAAAAAAATCTAAATGGAATCGATTAACTTTTTGTTGTTGCATGATCATTATTTATCTAATTTATCTTTTTTTAAAAGAAGCAGGCATTTTAACTGTGGAGCAAGCAGACATAGGGTTGCCAACTCTGGCTGCATATATTCCTGGCGGTTTGATCACGTGACCGTTATAGCAGCTGGACCCTGATTGTCCAGCAAGGCCATGTGTAGAGGGCACGGGCTGCTACTCCACCTCATTTATGGTGGTGGAGTGGATCTAAGGAATTTTGGTCATAATAAGTCTTACCTTGTAATTTTTACTGGTTCAGGATGCGTAAGACTGCTAAGCAGAATTCCTCTGTCTGCTTGTTTTGAGCCCAGGTGACCCTTGAGTACCAACATGCAGTCTATACCGTCTCACTGGATGTCTTCTGTGCTGGGTGAGCACCATGCAGAATACTTTAATGTTCCCTGATTTCCCCATTTGGATTTGATCTTGTTATTTTCTAAACAGAAAATGCTGGAAATACTCAGCAGGCCAGGCAGCGTCCATGGAGAGAGAAACGGAGTTAATGTTTCAAGTCGATGAAATTTTTTCAGAACTGGAAGAAGTTAGAGATTTAAACCGTTATCGATCTGAAATGTTAACTCTGTTTCTCTCGGCACAGATGCTGCCTCACTTGCTGAGTATTTCCAGCGTTTTCTGTTTTATTTCAGATTTCCAGCATCCGCCGTATTTTGCTCTTCTGTTAGTTTGTTTTGTTTAAAAATCTCTTGGCGTGGGCCACCCCTCCCTGAAATTCTAGTGATGTCCCCCCTACGCTGCTGCCGATGGCTCCTCTTCTCTCCTCCACCTTCAGTCATTGGAGACCGGGTCTCATATAAAGAACACGTCGTCCGCTTCCCCTCACCCTACTTTTAACCGATTTAAATGTCGATCTCAATCCCGATCCCAAATCTTGCAGGCTGGTTAGTCAGAGTTGAAGTTCTCAGAATTGAAAGCAGGGAATTCCCTCATGGCTGGTCCCACTCCACACCTTAACTTTGCCGCAAGTAGTACGAGGCGGGCAGAGGCAGCTGAGGCACCCAGTTCCCCATACGCAAAATACTTTTCTCCCGGGTTGCTCGCAGCAGTGCCCGGGAGAGCAAACCTCAATTCCGGGAGATTCCCGGACAAGCTGGGAGGGTTGGCAACCCGAAGCAGACATGAGGCGGTAAAGTAAAATCCAAATGTTTTGGATAAACCAAATCCACAATGGAGGACAATGAAAAATCCTATTAGGGAAATGAATTATCGGGTCTTATCTCTGTAAAATTAGGAATTTTACTGTCCTCCATTGTACATCTCTCAATGGCAAAGGCATATTATCATTTTGACCTGTTTAATTTATATTGATCAAATATTTCTTACCTTCCTTTGCCAAAGTTATGTTTCCTTGTAACTCATTCCACAAGCATCTAAATTTTCATCTTGCTACCTTAACAGAGGAAAAGCGAATCCTACCACAGGCCGGGAATTTCCTGGGAGCTACTCCGCCACCATAACTTCATTGGGAGTACGGCAGTTCGTGTGCGGAAAACACCGTTTCTCCTGCACTCCCGGAGAAGTTACGGTGGTGGAGCAGGAGCAGCTCCGAGGAAATTCCCAGCAAATTGTCGGTAAGTATAGATCCTGACAGCCTGATTCCATCTGTTCAAGGAACTCCTACTCCAGGGGACAGGATGGACTGTTGAATTTACCTTAGTTTGTTCTTCAGTGTGTTACATTCACGGACCATAGTTTCATTCAGCTCTGTGGCTTCTTCCAGCTCTCGCTGAAGCTTGCGCCGAGACGCGTTGATCCGCTGAGATTCTTCCTCGGCCTCTTCCAGTTGCCGCTTGAGCTGTTTCACGCGGGAATTGGCTTTCTCTGCCTGCGGTGTCAAATCATTTTGATGAGATATTTTAAATGGAGGTCTTTAAAAGCAGGCCTTTCTCAAACTGTGACATACTTGGAGAATTTGAAAATGGCAATTTAATATGGAAAAATACACAATTTACAACAGTTAAAGGGATATCTCCTTTGTAGGACTGTACCTAAGGCTATTTTTTTTCAAAAATCGACATTTGCACAACATATTTACCTTGGGCTAAACTTTGTGACTAGCGATCCTGGAATGTATATCAGTACTTCAGATTGATTTTTTAAAAATAAAATGGCTTGGGGCAGAACCCAGTGCTGGAGAGTCTGTTACAGGAGGTCCTGCAACAGAATGGTCCCATTTGGAGGAGACAGCCATCAAGCAATAAAGAATACCACCAGAGCTATAAATGGAGGCGACAATTAAGTATCCTAACTCTCATCAAGTCCCTTTCGCCCGTCACCCCTGGCTCCCGGTCCGGCAATGCCTCGATTTTAAAATTCTCATCCTTGTTTTCAAATCCCTCCATGGTCTCGCCCTTCCCTATCTCTGTAACCTCCTCCAGCCCGGCAACCCTCAGAGATCTCTGCGTTTCTCCAATTCTGGCTTCTTGCGCATCCCTGATTTTCATTGCTCCACCGCGACCGTGCCTTCAACTGCTAAGGTCCTAAACTCTGAAATTCCCTCGCTAAACCCATCTGCCTCTCTATACACCTCTCTCCTCCTTTAAGACGCTCCTTAAAACCTACCTCTTTGACTAAGCTTTTGGTCACCTGTTCTAATATCATCTTATGTGGCTCGGTGTCAAATTTTATTTGATAATCTTGTGAAGTGCCTTGGGATGTTTCACTATGTTAAAGCACTATATAAATGCAAGTTGTTGTTGTTGGCGGCAGAACATACCAATGTAGTCTTAACTGCGGCCTGAATTTGGGAGCAGGTGAGGAAGACATTTTATCGGGCTGCACGAAGTTGCCAAGCTAAGTGGGTAAAGGTGACATTATTTTAATGGATACCTTGACAGGCATTGATGGGGCCATCCCTGTTGTGGAAGGGGGTTGCAGATCTGTATGGAGGACTGTGCCCACTTGTATGATAGCATCCTTGGGGCATCATTGTATTCACATGCAGAAGTCTATTTGCTATGATCCTGTACAGTCAGGCAACGACATAAGAGTAGATCATACAGAAGCACAGAAAATGCCAGTGTACCTAGGTATCATAGAAACATAGGAACAGGAGTAGGCCATTCAGCCCCTCGTGCTTGCTCCACCATTCGATAAGATCATGGCTAATCTGTGATCTAGCTCCATATACCTGCCTTTGGCCCATATCCCCTAATACCTTTGGTTGCCAAAAAGCTATCTATCTCACATTTAAATTTAGCAATTGAGCTAGTATCAATTGCCATTTGCGGAAGAGAGTTCCAAACCTTTACTACCCATTGTGTGTAGAAATGTTTTCTAATCTCGCTCCTGAAAGGTCTGGCTCTAATTTTTAGACTGTGCCCCCTACTCCTAGAATCCCCAACCAGCGGAAATAGTTTCTCTCTATCCACCCTATCCGTTCCCCTTAATATCTTATGAACTTCGATCAGATCACCCCTTAACCTTCGAAACTCCAGAGAATACAACCCCAATTTGTGTAATCTCTCCTCGTAACTTAACCCTTGAAGTCCGGGTATCATCCTAGTAAACCTACGCTGCACTCCCTCCAAGGCCGATATGTCCTTCCGAAGGTGCGGTGCCCAGAACTGCTCACAGTACTCCAGGTGTGGTCTAACCAGGGTTTTGTACAGCTGCAGCATAACTTCTGCCCCCTTGTACCTCCTCTGATCCTCCTCCTCTTCCTCCTCCAACCAGAGCAATGGCCAAAGGGATTCCTTAAAGACTTCACAAGATGGAATATCCCTTGGCAAACAGTCCGAACAAGCAAATGCAGTACGGCTTTAAGAAGTTTATTATTCTGATTCAAGTCCCTTGTCCATGAGCAGCAAAACAGACATCAAGGAAAGCACCTACCCTGCTGGGCAGCTGTCATATTTCAGGGTTTTTTGACCCTTTTTCCACTGAGGATTTGGAATTGTTATTTTTAATGTTGGGTTTTCAAAATAGTGTATTCAGACAATTTAAAAAGGAATGCTGGGGCGATAGATAGTTCAAGTGCTAATGAGCTAGTCTTGATGTCGTTTTCCCATAGACTGTAAATAAGCAATTCATTAGCCTGTCTCAGCACTAGATAAACACCTCATGGCCATTGTATTTATAAGTATTTGATCCTTTTTGTGGCTTTGAACAGAGCGATATAAGACAGATGCTGGGAGAAAGGCTTTTGAAACAGAATGCTGCACAGCTAAATTTTTAAAGAGACAGCTACGAGAGCTTTCACGAAACGAAAAAGGTAAGAATTGCTGGAGGAACAGCTGGAAGTCATCTTGTTTAAGCCAAGTAAGTTGACCCACTGATATGGAGTAGCATGGCATGTTCTTTATTTTGTATTATCATGTAATAAGTTGTATTGCTTGAATGAAGTGTGTCCGATCTAACTGCCATTCGGTATGTATACTGTGAAATAAAGCAGCTTATTAATTCATATCGAGCCTTGTCTCATTTAATGTTTGCTGACTCCACCTTCAGAGAGAGTGAAAAAGCATTTGTGCAAAAGGTGCGAATATCCAGTTGAGAACACAAGAGGATGCTGTTGTTATGTCCCTGGGTCATGCTGTCTTGCAAGTCGATATTGGACAGTGTGAATCAACTCCCATAAAGGTAACTGCTTATGGGGACGACTGACATCGCTGAACCCGAGAAGGTACCTCTGGCAGACCTGAATTTGTAACAGCAGCCTTACAGGGAAAATATGCAGCAGGTAATGGCAGCAACCAAAGGAGCCGGCTTTAAATAGAGAAGCCAATAATTTTGCGGCCTCTGTTGCAGCGCCCGTTTGAAATGGAATCGAGTAGTCCTGCTGCATTATGTGCAGGACCTCTCATTAAAATTAAAATTGGTGTCTTGATGAACCATGCACATGCTCTGTGTGTAGGCTCCTAGCATACACACTGCTTTGCAACCATGTAGGCATGCATGGTGCGTACTGGTTGTACAGCAGGCTCAGAGCTCTGCCCCAGTTAATGTGGAGATCCGTCATCTGCCCCCAATCACATTATCAGCCCCATTATATTTTCATAATATTATACAGATACTTAACATATTTAAAGTTTATCAGAAAGTTCTGAGCACCAGCACAATATGTTGGTTGTAACTAAAATTCTTAATTATCCTTTGCAAGAGATAGGAAATACAGTTCCAAAATTATTCACTCTGATAGTGATTTCAGTCTTTAGAACAGTTCCTAACTTAATACAAATAAAGTTTGATTGAAGCACTTTGGGGTGTCCTGGGGTCATGAAAGGTGCTGTATAAGTACAAGGTTGTTTTTGGCAAGTTCAACATTACCTGATCTTTATACTGCTCCCCATGTCTTCGCTCATCTTCCACCTGCATCAGGATCTCTTTCAGTTTCTTCTCTGTACGACGAGCTACCTTGGTGGTTGCTTGTTTCTCCCTGAAGAGTAAGATGTACCATGTGAAACAGATTAAGAAACATTATTCTAGTAACATGGCAATTAGTACTACTAAAGCCTATCAGTTGCAGTAGAACAATTTGTCTGGCTTGTGACTGACTTGTATCGAATTTAATTACATCAAGATTTCCTAACATAACAAAGAGCAAGTTGCTATTTAGATTTTAATACCAACTGGATTGTCTTATTAAAAAAAAAACTAACCAGTCTATTCATGTGTACGATCTGTAGAAATGTACAGTCTGTAGAAAAGTAATCCAGTGTACACACAGGGAGGTACAAGGCTTAATCCCATAATGGTTCAAACACACAAACCACAAGAGTGAAGCTTAATTGGTTTATGGGCACTCGTGCAATTGCCAAAATTCAACGATTCCCTTAAGCTACTTGCCAGTTATTACTTATTCCTATTTATGGTGTATTGATCTGAAATACAATGTTCAATTTGCAACCTTTGTTTTGAAGGTGGTGGGTGGATTGTCTATATTTTGCAGATAACAGGAATATAAAGGGAACAGCAACACATACCTAAATGTGCAGTACATCATGTGACAACTTTTTTTAAGCTAGGAATATCAAGGAAAAAAATTATACATGGTATAATTGTGTATTGCACTTTGACTACAGTGATCCCTCACCGTGAAAACCATAATGCTTTTCTTGCCAAACTAAGGGAAATCTGGAGTATCTTAAAGCTGCAGCATTAATATATTGGAAGGTCATTCAGTTTTTGTTTTGGATTCATCATTTCTTATACCTCGTGTAACAGAAGAAAACTAAATGCAGTATAACACCTGCAAATAAAGATTACTGAGCAAAACAAAGACAGACAGCCATGCCAGGTGCTCTCACTTTGCTTCTGTCTCGAGTTGCTCTTCTAACTGGGCGATCTTTGTCTCCAGAGAGGTTATTGTTGCTTTGAACTTGGACTTGACTGTCCCTTCCATTTCCTGCAGCTTGGCCTTCAGCTCTTTGTTCTGCCTCTCGAGCTGCTGGCGAGCACTGTCGTTCTTCTGATTTGCACTGCGCTCAGCGGCCAGTTCATTGGACATCTGTTCAGACTGACAATTAAAAAGAAACATTGTAAAAATTCACAAACGTAGTGGCAGAAAAATAACAGCAACAAGAAGCATTGATTTTCTTTAGAAAAGGCATTTTCATGCTGCATGGAATTTTCTAACTTTTTTCCTTTTTTTGAATTCATTTTACATTGCGTCAGAAACTTTATGAAGTATGTGTGCTTGTTATACTGTCCAGCTTTTATCCACACACACAATGGCAATTATGGGTTTTGGAAGCTTTTCTTGAATGACATAAGTGTTATTTTAAAACCAGGTTTAACAGACGATGCACTCTGGTTTTACACCCAAAATTCAATCTAGAACACTTGCTCGGAGAATCCTATTGAAAAAGGATTAACTCAGGAGTACCCAGTGAGTAACCTATCTTGCTAGGTTCTCTGGTCAAATTCTACCAATATCATTGGTGTTTGAATGAGCTGATTGTGTAAACTCTTTTATCTGCACCAAATCTTATTTCTTTTTCATTCCCCTCCGAGGGGCTGTTCACCCATATGCATCTGCTTTTATCCAGGAGAACGTTGCTACCTTGTAAGTCATTAGAGGGATCACTTGCTGCAGGAAATGATGGAGAAAGGGTGATTCTATTTGTCTGTACCAATTATTGGTGGTGGTGGTTGGGAAGTGGAGCAGTGTGCTGGTAAACAAATGTAATTCTATATTTAGTACTGAGGATCCGTGCTGAGGCAATTTGCTTCTGCTTTGAGCTGATGCACTGTACTTCTTTGTAGTGTGCCGTCTGGTGGCCTATATGAAAAGCCCATGACGTTGAGTATAAACTATCCCTGGAATTGAACTCGCAGACATTTCAACCTGATAATTTTATGAGGGTGAAGGCTTAACTAAGTGAAGTGTAGCCAAATTGGCCGGGCACGCGGGGACTACTTTAGGTTCCCAAAAACTTTGGGGTGTAGATAACCTCTGAGGCATATCTGGGACTCGCAAATGCATTTTTTCCATTCCTCTCTTTCCATAAAAACTTTGTGCAGCTGCTCCCATGGTTGAAGTCAGCCTTTAACAGCTTCTCTTACACACTGACTGGTGAATCAAACCCGGTGTCCTGCCTCTGTACTGTCGCAGTGGGTGAGTTTCAGACATGCATGTTCGGTTAATCACAATGAAATGTTAACCGTGCATTCAATGACAGATGAGAAGGTAATTGGGGAAGCAGCAAAGTAGAAAATCTTGTGAACGTGGTTCATGATGATAAGCAGTCGGTGCCTTGTTTTAAACTAAAGAATCTTACAACACCAGGTTATAGTCCAACAAATTTATTTTAAAATCACAAGCCTTCGGAGATTATCTCCTTCGTCAGATGAATGAATGAAAAGGTTCTCAAATCGCATATCTTATACTATGTTGGGACCTCCTCGGAAGACAAACACGGGATGCGGCCAGCAGAGTACCCTTCGTCGTCCGGTACTTCCCTGGAGCGGAGAGACTACACCATGTTCTCCGCAGCCTTCAACGTGTCATCGATGACGACGAGCGCCTCGCTAGGGCCGTCCCCGCGCCTCCACTGCTCACCTTTAGGCAGCCACCCAACCTCAAACAGACCATCGTTCGCAGCAAGTTACCCAGTTTTCGGGAGGGCGGCGTCCACGGCGCCGCACGGCCCTGCCACGGCGACCTCTGCAGGACATGCCAGATCATCGACACGGATACCACCATCACACGAGAGGACGCCACCCACCGGGTGCATGGTTCGTGCTCCTGTGACTCGGCCAGCGTTGTTTACCTCATACGTTGCAGGAGGGGATGCCCCGGAGCATGGTGCATTGGCGAGACCATGCAGACGCTGCGACAACGGATGAACGGACACCGCGCAACAATCGCCGGGCGGGGGGGTTCCCTCCCAGTCGGGGAACACTTTAGCAGTCAAGGACATTCAGCCACCGATCTTCGGGTGGGCGTTCTCCAGGGCGGCCTTCGAGACGCGCGACAACGCGGAATCGTCGAGCGGAGGTTGGTGGCCGGGTTCCGCGCCCATGGGGACGGCCTCGGCCGGGATCTTGGGTTCATGTCACGCTGCACGTAACCCCACCAGCAAAAAGGGGGAAAAAATTTATATGTTTTTTAAAAATTCTCTCTCTCTCGCTGCTATTTTGAGTTTCTTTCTGCCTGCCTGTTTAATAGACACAATGTATATCTAGTGTACTGGGACGTGCTGTTCTCCGTGACTGGCCTGTTTGAATAACAACGACACCTTTTGATTGGTGTGATGCTGTCCCAACATAGTATAAGATATGCGATTTGAGAACCTTTTCATTCATTCATCTGACGAAGGAGATAATCTCCGAAAGCTTGTGATTTTAAAATAAATTTGTTGGACTATAACCTGGTGTTGTAAGATTCCTTACATTTGTCCACCCCAGTCCATCACCGGCATCTCCACACCTTGTTTTAAACTGTCATAAGTATTTATTTGTTTAACGTAAAATACACCGTTAAACTAAGCAAGACATTAAGTGTATGTATATTAAAAATGTGGGTGACAATTAATGTTGTGCAGGTGAGCAGGTGCTTATTTAAAGCATAGGTGAGTTGGAAAGTTATATATTTTCTTGTGTCCAGTGCACCTCCATCACACACTAGATGTCACACTTTGTTTTTGCATCTTTGTAACGTTGTAACAATCTTTACAAAACAGAAGGAAAGCCCTTCATTGACTTGCAGTCTGAAATTCAGATGCACTTTCCACTCTAAAAATTCGCTCACTAAACAACAATTCAACTCTGGTTTACCTGAAGCTTGCAGCCTTAGAGTTACGGCCCAGTTTAGCAGCAGAATAATATAGTGCGCATTACATAGTATAACATTCATGTCCTTATTAAATAGTGAATCATCTGAATTACTGTGAGCAATGTCACAGTAAGTTTTCCAGTACATAAATATCACCACCCTGTCATGAAAAGGTTTGTGGTTATCATCTCATTTCTATTTATGTAGTTACAGGAACTTTGTGTGGGATATTCACAATATTTAGTTTGTGAGTTACAATGTGCATATGTTTTTGTATATAATTTTATTACTGATTAGCTAACTGATTTTGAAAATTTTCTAATCATCTGGATAATCAACAGTCCAATTATCTGCTTTATGTGATCACAGCGAGGAGATGTTAGATTAAATGAGCTGATGTGATTCTGAATTTCTCCACCACCTTACCTGCTGTATAACTTTCCTGAGACGGTCATTCAGTGTTTCCAGGTTGCTTTGTTCCTCTTCCAGCTCTTCCTCCATCTGCGATATTCTAGTCTCCAGACGTCGCTTCTCATCCAAAAGCGCAGACCTGTAAAATTAAAAAAATGCAGCTGGATCTTTTGTCCATCAGTGCCTGATCACATTGAATGACAAACTGATTTAGAGGTTTCAGAAAGCATTATACATTTTATTGCATCTAACTTTTATATTTCATGAAGACTGGGGAGCTATTTTCTTTACATTTACATGATAAAGATAAATTTGAATTCCAAACAATTAATTACATTTACACCCAAATCCACCAATACAGTAAAATTGCATTCCAGAAAACCTCTGTGAAGTGATGTTGCGGGACAATATTTAGATCCTGATTGAAGTGTTGTCAACTGGTTTATTCAATATAATGTAATACTTTCAGATGAGGTTGAAAACAAATCTACCACATGACTTCTCACTTCATGGCTATGGTGACCGAGTCATGAAAGCACATCAGTCACTTTAATGTGGTGTAAAGAGTCACTGGTCATCGCTTTTTTTGTATTGTTACTAAAATTAAGTCTTGCAATTCTGTAAAGATCTTTCTGGTACACACTTTCCAGATATGTTGGCTGCTAACTCCTCTGCTAATTCTTCCTTCTCCTGTTCAGCGTGACGCCGAGCGCGTTCTGCAGCTGCCAAATCCTTCGAAGGAGGGAAAAAAAAAATTTAAACAAAAGGAAAACTACACATTGGAGACGTTACTGTGATAATCATGTTTTACAAGAAACCAAATGCTGCTGCTCCGATTAAGGCACCTCCTACTGAACATTCAGGCATTATCACATTTTAGACTTTGACTGTTTCCTTTTGTTTTTTTTGGTTTAAGAATAGACTGGAGTGTCCCTTTAACAAAAAAAAATGCATGGCTGTCTAAGATATTCTGAAATTTGTTTAAATGCTATGACTTGATAATTTAGTCTTGTACCTTATTTAGTGAAATTTCTGGGTATTTGTTATCACTTTACTGCTTATCAACTCAATTCTACACCATCAAATAATTATATTCCTGCTCTTTCCTTCCAATAAACATTCTGGTGGCGTTGTTAATAAGTTGTCCTTAGTTTTGCGTCATACCTTGCCCAACAAAGAAACTGCCTTTCAGACTAGAGACTTACAAGGGTAATTCCCTTTATGACCTCATTTATTTCCTTATGTTTACCTCTTGGAGTTGGAGAAGATCTGCCTCCAGACTCTTGGCTTTTTTTTCATTCTCTTTAGCCTGAGCCAGGACTTCTTCTCTGGTGTTCCGAGCGTCTTCAAGTTCACGCTGGTAATCCTTCATCTGAGCCTGTTGTTGAACAAAGCAGAAACTTTATTTGCTGAGATTTAATCCTTACCGATTTATTTTATGCTCCATCTTCATAATAAACACATGACTGTTCACTTGTTCACACAAACCAATCAGCTGTCTTAAAATGGACAAACATAGACATTTTGTTTTTAATAATCTAGATTATGTATTACAATCTTTTAGATTTAATGGTGGGACTTCAGAACAATGCTTCTTTACATAAATGAAACCATGCCATGATTAATAGTAGTTTCACATATATAAAGCTATCAGTGAAAACTGCTTAATCCTTGGTATGGTTAAAACCAATCAATTTTCAAATGGTTCTGGTTGATCATACTTTAATCACCCACCTGAAGTTTTTTTAGTTGCTTTATAGCCTCTTCGCGGCCCTTGATGGCAACTTCAACCTGGCCTTCAAGGTCACTTAAATCAATCTCTAACTTCTTCTTGGCGGCAGCTGCCATTGTGCGTTGTTTACGTTCATCTTCCAGCTCAGTTTCAAGTTCGTGGACCTAAGTGTAAACAACATTTGATGTGGTGACTTTAATATTTATCCCCTTCAGAAATTTGTTTTGCTGACCCTGCAATCCTACAGTCATTTTATTAGTCACCTGCATTTAGAATTACCCTGAAAATGTGTCCTTAGTAAAGCCACTGCGTTAACTATGAGATAAGTGATACAACATCACCGATCTGACGTCGAAGGGATAACAGTTGGCCTGCTTAAAGGAGAACACCTTCCATTATTTAATGTCACTTATGTTTTTATTATATCTAAATTCCATCAGACCATTTTCTTTCCATCATTCTGAAAAGTCTTGCCTTTGGTTTTATTGTATTACTTCATTAGTTACATGCAGAAAATATGATTTAAGTTGTTTATTATTTTCACTGTAAAAATAGAAAAAAAATGAAATATTCAGATAGATTTTGAATAAAATTACAATTAAACACAGTTTATTCATACTGTGCTGCATTCTATGTATGTATGTCATATTGTAAGTATATCTAATCCTAGCTTTGATGTTGATCGACTATCATGGTTAATATTGTGCACAGATTCACGTAGAAGGCAACTTATTTTGCATCATACTAAAAGGTTTCACGGCTATGGTGGTATAGGACACTCCCACAAAAACTGTAGGATATCAGATCATGTCCATGATTCCCAATCTCAGGTGTGCCATAGATGGAATACAGAAAGGCTGGTGAAGACTGGTGTATGGATACATGCACTGAATTCACAGGGAGGAGGATGGGTCACTTCAGATGCACTCATACATGTTCTAGAAATTGGTTTATGTCCAGCATGGACAGACACCTTGGGCTAAGTCACCTGCCTGTTTCCTCTGCCAGTGAATGGTGCATGGCACAGCAAGATGAAAAGGAAGGGAAAAAATCAATTGGAAGGGGCAAACCTATTTATTTCAACAATGGAAATCTGATTATTAATAAGCAGAGTTATGTTTGATTTCTTTCTATCTCTGCCACAAAGGAGAGATTATGAAAGTACTTGTTCTTTTCTAATGCAATTTATTTACTAACTCAGGAGCCAATATGCTTTATTTTGTAAATCAAGGGAAAGATATTGTTCACACCAATTTTAAAATAATTTATTATGAATTCAAAGCTTGGTTTAATATTAATTTCAGAGAGTCTCAGTAAAGAACTCAACACTGACCTTGTTTTTGTTGTAGTGACATAGCTTCTAATATTAATCCAAATTACATAACTAACCCTATACAAATTTAAATTACAAAAACAGCCAGTTCCCATAATTCTTACTGTTGTCTATTTGGATGAAATTTAAATAGATGATGTTATGATGCATACTCGGGCCTGTCAGCAACATTATCTTTAGTTTTCTCTGGTTATCTCTCCTTCAATCTCTCCCTCTCTCTGCTTCTCACTTTTTTTCACTCTTGTTCCCTCCCACCTTACCACCAGGTCAAAACACCCTTTAATGTCTGCTATCCAAATCTCAGCATTGGTGCTGCATACAGGTTTTATTTTAAAACGACTGCTGGGAATCTCACTATTTTGTATAATTATGTTTCATGTTTCTCACTTGATCTCAGTGACCATCTCAAAACTATGAAATTCCCTGGCACTATTTTAAAAGTGAAGAAAAATGGCTGCACAAAACCCTATAGATCAGTAGCACATGCGTTCTCCTGCCCATAGCAGAGAGGAAACTTGATTTCCCATTAAATATAGCAATGCCTATTCAAATGGGAGCATTACCTTGAAGCCAAAGTAGATAATTTATCAGGTCAGAAACTTGAATGTTGAATGTGTTGTGTTCATGAGTTCAATTTTGGTCAATCATCGTACCTGCTTAACAAGCTGCCTCCTCTTTTCTTCATTCTGCTCATCGCGGGCCTGCAGTTCCCGCTCAAACTGTGCTTTCAGGGCTTGCAAATTCACTTCCAATCTTAACTTAGCATCCTCTGTTGCCTGGAGCTCATCTTCAAGCTCTTCTAACTGGGTCTTCATCTCCTCGACTTGCTGCTCCAAGGCACGTTTAGACTTCTCCAGGTCATGGACCTTCAGTACAAAGGAATAATGCGTGGTAATAAATTATTAGAAAGAATAGCTTCCAGACAAAAAGAAAAATTGTGAAAGACCCTTTTGTCTTTCATAGAGGCAAGAATAATTTTCTAAACATCAGCACTATGCTTTCAGTTTATGATGCTAAAATCATTATCTCAAACACACCTTAGATCTTAAAACTTTGCTTTACCATGGTGTAGTTAGAGTGGGGAAAATATGTATGTGCCTGTTAAGATTTATTTTGGATGTAAGTTCCAAGTCTTTTTTCTGCTATCTCCCTCTGTTATGGGCCTCAGCGCTACCTCCTACTGCCATGGAGCAACGTGGCCCATGAATTGGTCAGGAACAGAACATGACTGGACCTGCCAATGTGTCCTTCTCCCACGATGAAGCACCTTTCCACTTGTAGCCCTCTGAGAATAGTTAAATGCTGCTGAATGATGGCAGGTAAAACCAATGTCTGTTGAAGCAGGGGCTTAAGCTTTAGGCCATCTGGTTGGAGCTTTGCAGACATTAAAGCTCCATTTTGTTATTAACGCTAATCAAATTGATAAATTGCCTTTGATAAGGTATCTCACACTAGGTTACTTCACAAGATAGAATCTTGCATCAGTAGAAATTTGAAACGCTTGTTTAGGAATTGGTTCCAATCCCGCAGCCAAAAAATTGTAGTTAACGGATGTGATTCAGCTTGGAGACATGTTACTAGTGATGTCCCGCAGGAATCAGTCCTAGGCCTGCTACTCTTCTCGGTCTTTATTAATGACCTGGAAAGCGGTGTTAGGAGTATGGTAAGTAAGTTTGCAGATGACACCAAAATCTGCGCAAGGATTAAGATGGTAGAGGAGTGCCACCTTCTCAAGGGCAATTAGGGATGGACAATAAATGCTGGCCTTGCCAGCGAATCCTATATCCCATGAACGAATTTTAAAAAATCAAATCCAAAAAGATTTAGATGTGCTAGGGGAACGGGCCACACGTTGGCAAATGGCGTTTAATTTAGATAAATGTAGTGTCATTCATGTTGGTAGGGCCATCACAGAATCATTTGCAGGGAATACTGAAAGAGGTTCAGAGAGAAAAAGATCTTGGTATTATTGTGCACAGATCACTAAAGGTCCATAACCAATGTAGAGAAACTGTAGCTAAAGCTAACAATGTTTTGGGTTGTATTAATTCAACCCAATTCAGTATTACTCAAAGGACACCATTTTGACACTATACAGGTCGCTAGTCAGACCGCATCTGGAATACTGTGCCCAGTTTTGGTCCCTTCCCACGTAGTGGCTGATATAGTGGCCTTGGAAAAGGTCCAGAGGAGAGCTACAAGAATGATTCCTACCTTAAAGAACCTCAGCTACTCAGATAGGCTCAAAGACCTTGGTCTATTTACTTTAGAGCAGCATAGAGTTAGAGGTGACTTGATAGAGGTCTACAAAATAATTAAAGGGCAGCATAGCATCTCTAGTGATAGATTATTCTAGTTTAACAGGCTGGGGAGGACCAGGGGACATGAGTTTAAATTATGTAAGAGAAGGAATAGACTGGATGTTAGGCAGTTCTTCTTTTCCCAGAGAATTGTGAGCCTCTGGAATACACTGGCGGCTGGTGTGGTGAGTGCTGACTCTCTGCATGTCTTCAAGAGGGAGCTGGGGCAGAGATTGCATCAGATAGAAGGCAAGTGTCTTTATAGATAACACTTGGTCCATGTGAGCTCCTGGAATTGTTTTGATCACCTGAGGGGGTCGGAGAGGAATTTTACAGGATTTTTTTTTCTATAATGGCCCTAGGTTTTTTTTTCTCTGCTTTTTTGCCTCTCCCAGGAGAATGCATGGCTGCGGGGTGGGGAGGAGTGGGGGGGAGTGGGGGTGGGGGGAGGGGGGAGGTTGGGCGATGGAAGAAGTGTTTAGCCATGATGGTCCGGCCATCATGGTGTGGGGCAGACTTGATGGACCAGCTGGTCTTTTCCTGGTCAATTTTGTATGCTTGTAAATAGAAACCTAAATGTACTTGTGCAAAGGAATCAGCACTTTGGTCTGCAGTAGATCAATATTACATACACTTAATACTTGCTAAATAGTTAGTTTGTTAGATAGTATTCTGTATTTTGATGATGACTTCACTCTCCCCATTTGTCTTCAGCCCATATTGAATTTCATGTTGCACTTCTGCATTTCTACTTACATTCTTTCCTACATCATCTTTGGAGCTCACAAGATCTTCCATCTCAGCTCGCAGCTGCTTGTTGACTCTTTCCAGGTCATCTTTCGATGCCAAAGCCTCATCCAAAGCACGTGTCAACGACAGGGCCTTTGTCTCCTTTTCACGAGCATCAGCCTCTGCCCTGTCCCTTTCATCTGCAAATTTAGCAGAGATATTCTTCTCTTCTGCCAGCATCTGAAAGAATGAAGAAAGCACATGTCTTAACTGTAGATTATTAACTTTATATCAAGTCAACAGCTTTAAATTTGCAGTATTTTATGTACAGAATCATGAATTTCAGTTTCTGAAATTATTTGAATAAAATAAAAAACATTTGCTTAGCTAACTGGCCTGACTGCACCTATATTTTACTGTGTAGTTTTATTCCAAAAGGCTGTCCTATTGGAAATGTTCACTGAATTTATAAAAGCTCTTAAAAAAACAATCGCCTAATCTTGAAGTTGGCAAATACAAACTGTTTGTTCTGCAGAAATGTTTTACCTGATCAAATTTCTTTTGTTTCTTCTCCAAATTGGAAACTAATTGCCGCTGATTGTCCAGGTCCACTAAAAGGTCATCCAGCTCCTGTTGCAACCTGTTCTTTGTCTTTTCCAACTTGTCATAGGCTGCTGCCTTTTCTTCAAAGTTCTGGGTAATCGCTTCAATTTCCCTCTGAAGTTTCTTCTTTCCTTCCTCAAGACCCTCCAGTGTAACAGCATCGTCATTTAACTTCTTCTTAGCATCTGACAGCTATGAGGAAACCAATGCTCAAGTAAGAAAGGAGGTTGCATTTATAGAGTCCTTTATTACGTACTCAGCAAGTTCCAAATTGCTTCACAACCAATGAATTATTTCTGAAGTGCAGCTACTGTTATTATAACACAAATAACACAAAAAATATTGTTATAACAACACAAAAAAAAAAAAATGCATTTTTGTGCACAGCAAGATTCCACAAACAGTAGATGATCAGTTAATCTGTTGGCTGAGGGAGGAAAGTTGACGTCTGTGCAGTATAAGAATCTAGAAAGTTGTTCTGTGCACATGTTCAAGTTCTATCTCAAAGGTTAAGGAGCCGTTTTGGGAAGTATACTGTAACTTCTTTTGAATAATTATGTCAATTAAATGAATATAATTTTAATCAAAGCAACTTGATTTATCCAATGATAGCAGATAAAGAATTCTTTCAGGTGAGAGATCTATAAAGAAGCTAATAAATTTGCTGTAATCATGTGATTTAGATTCCAGGTAGTGTACAGAATTTGCTGGTTTGAAAGGTAATACCTAGGTGGTCTAGGCTGGCCTAAATGGCACTGCAAAAGCTTCATGTACCTGCACTGTCAAAGAGGACATCTGGCGTTCTAGGTTCCTCTTAGCTTCTCCCTCTTCATCTAACTGCTCTTGGAGGTTGTTCTTTTCATCCTCTAACTGACGCAAACGAGTGGACAAGTTCAGTTTTTGCCGAGTCTCTTCCTGGAGTAGTTCCTGCAGAAAAACAGAACAAAGTGCATTGTTTTATAATAGACTGAAAATATAACTTAACTGGTCAATATAATAAATTCTATTTTTTTTCACAAAGGCATTATTTCCGCATGCTCAGCTATTGTACAAAAACTCAGAGCTCCAAGAATTTACTTTTGAGCTTATAAACTTAATAAAATATTATAGTCAAGGAGAATAAAAATGATTTAAAAAATTTATGTAGACTGAAGGAAGAAAAACGTTTATAATCAAATTCTCATTAATCTGGCTTATCATTTTTTAAAAGGATGATGATGGAAAAAAATAAATGAATCTACATTTCTTTATACTATAATCTATATAGTTTTTGTAATATCCTTTTGTAATATCACACTTACCTGTGTGTCCTGAAGCTGGGAGCTAAGACTCGACACATCCTTTGCAAGTTTAATTGACTTACTCTCAGCTTCATTAAGAATGGTGGTAACATTGTCAAGCTCACTCTATAGGAAAAAAGAGGTCAAAGTATATAATTAGTGGAGTCATTTATTTTTACTTTTGTTCCAATTTTCTTCCCTCCTTTCCTAAAGGAATTGATTCATGCTGGGTACAGTTGCGTTGGTGGCCTGCAAATACCATACCCAGGCATCCATTCTTCATGCGTGAAACTAGACAGTAAGTGTTGGCAAGCTATTCTATCACACTGGGGAGGGCATAATGGCCAAAGCCAATCCTGTCCTTGCGCGTCATCCGCACAAATGGACTTTCCATCAAGTCAATGGATAGCAACCAGGAGCAGGAAGCTGCCGGATTTCTTTCTTTCCTGGCCTAGGAGCACCGAGGCCAATTGCAGGGCACCAACTGCCACCCCTAGCTGCAATCAGCTAATTTAACACAACCAATGATTCAACCTAGGCTTCCTAGCTTGGTACCACACAAAGCACTCCAAGCTGTCAGGGGAACCCTGATTTCATTTTGAACCCCATTGACAAAAAATACAACTTTCATTATTCTACAAACAACATATGAGGTAGAAGAATTCTTCTAGGCACCAGTTAACATTTCTGACTTCCCAAACGGAATGCTCGGTTGGGCGATTTGACAGGGGCTAAAGTCGACTGTAATGAATTATATTAAAATATTCCATTTACTATCTCAAACCCTTTATTTAACAAATACACATGAACTTCCAATCCGTGTAAGAAAGTTCACACTGACCTGCAACTTGTGCACTTTCTCGTTGAGCTCATTCCGAGCACGTTCTCCTTCAGCCACCTTGACCTGGAACTCCTGCACTTGGTTCTCCAATTTTTTCTTCTTGTGCTCTATTTCTGCTTTACCTGTGGACAGCACCCTGACCTCATTTGAGAGCTCACTATTCTCCTTTTCAAGAGCCTGTCTGTTTTTCTCAAGGTTAGCTCTAACCTGCAGAATGTAGAGAACATTTAGTTTAGGAAAGTACAAACAGTTTGCTCAACAATGGGCACATCCTTGAAATTTAAGACATTTCTTGTCTTGGCTTCTTTCTGGTAATAGAAAATACTCTGCCATGTTTTTTATCATTGACCTTTTAAGATGCTGACTGTTAGAAAACCTTTTCCAAAGTTATAAACTGTGTTTATACTCGGTGGGTCGGTCTTGTTGCCATTCATTTCTCACGTACCCGCTTTGCTTGCTCCAGCTGTTCTGTTATTTCTTCTACAGCTTGACCATGTTTCTGTCGCATTTCATGAATTTGAGCCTCATGTGTTCTTGTCTCTTCCTCCAGAGCTCTTTTCATCTCTGAAACCTCATGTTCTCGCTTAGCTCTGACCGTAAGAAATAAGAAATAATCTATGGTCTGAGTTATCCCAACTAAGTTACATTGATATTTCTCATAAGATTTTATCCATTTTGTCATACAAACAGATCTATAGGTGATATTTGTATTAAGTCTTCAATTATGTAACAAGTTGTTTTATTAGAAGTATATTTTGCATTAAATTTACAAAATCTTTGTGTCTAAGCTTGTAAATATTGTTTACAGGTTCAAAGGTCTAAAGATTATTGTGTGGAATTTCCCTCCACTGACTATGAAATTCAACTTATTATTCTAATAGTTTGTGGAAGCGTTTAGACATATTTGCTTGATATATTGCATCTATTTAAAAAATCTGCTGTACCTCAACTCTTGCTGTGTTGCTGTAGTGTCCAAAGTATCTTCAAGTTCTGTCTTCAGGGCTTCCAGCTCTTCACCTAGATCTCTCTTATGTTTCTCAGCCTTGTTGCGAGCTGCCTTCTCGGAGTCTAGATCTTCTTGAAGATCTGATATAAAGGCTTCCAACTCACGAATTTTCTTCAGAGCATTATTCTTATGTGCGATTTCTTCATCAAGTCTGCATAAATACAATACAATTAACCCACAGGAATTCATACTATTATCACAACGACAGTATATTGAACACGGGAAGAATGCTGCGAAGGAAAGACTAAAAGGTTTGCAACTGACTTTGATGATCATATATTTTCACAAAGACTAGATTAATTTACATACGAACATACGAATTAAGAGCAGGAGTAGGCCATTCGGCCCCTCGAGCCCGCTCTGCCATTTGATAAGATCGTGGCTGATCTGATTGTGACCTCAACCCTACTTTCCTGTCTACCTAATGGGACCTTTGACTCCCTTGTTAATCTGGAATCTATCTAACTCAGCCTTAAAAATATTCAATGACCCTGCCTCTACCAGTCTCTGGGGAAGGGAGTTCCACAGACTCACGACCCTCTGAGAGAAAAAAATTCTCCTCATCTCTGTCATAAAGGGGAGACCTGTTATTTTTAAACTGTTCCCCAGTTCTAGTCTCTCCCACAAGGGGCAACATCCTCTCAGCACCTACCCCTTCAAGTCCCCCCAGGATCTTTATATGTTTCAGTAAGATCACCTCTCATTCTTATAAACTCCAGTGTATACAGACCCAACTTGTCCAACCTTTCCTCATAAGATAACCCCCACATCCCAGGAATCAGTCAAGTGAACCTTCTCTGAACCGCCTCTAAAGCAATTATGTCCTTTCTTAAATAAAGAGACCAAAATTGCACACAGTATTCTAGATGTGGTCTCACCAATGCCCTGTACAACTGTAGCAAAACATCTCTACTTTTATATTCCATTCCCCTTGCAATAAATGACAACATTCTATTTGCCTTCCTAATCACTTGCTGTAACTGCATACTAACTTTTTGTGATTCATGTACGAGGACACCTAAATCCCTCTGTACCTCAGAGTTCTGCAATCTCTCTCCATTTAAATAATATATTGCTTTTCCATTCCTCCTGCCAAAGTGGACAAGTTCACATTTTCCCACATTATACTCTATCTGCCAAATTTTTGCACACTCACTTAACCTATCTATATCCTTTGCAGACTCCTTGGGCCCGATTTTACCAGGGGTGCGGGTTCTCGGCGGGTGGTCCTTCAGGCGCGTGAAAAACGCGGCGTGCGGATTGAGTGCGTCCCGCGTGCGATCGCAGGATAATTGAGGTAATTAGCCGTCAGTTACGGGGTCTCCGCTTCTCAGCTGCGCGCCGGCGGGCTGCGCATGCGCAGTGACGTCTGAGCGATGGTGGAGCTCTATTTAAAGGGGCAGTCCACCAATGCCCCTCCAGCCACAACCAAGAGGTAGCGCAATATGGATCAACCCAGGGGTAAGGCTGCTCCACGCTTCACAGACCACGCCCTCCAGGTGCTGCTGGACGGGGTAAGGAGGAGGAGGGAGACGCTGTTCCCCAGTGACAGAAGGAGGTGCCCTGGCTCCGCCACCAAGAAGGCATGGGAGGAGGTGGCGTCGGAGGTCAGCAGCAGGGGCAACACCACCCGAACTTGGATACAGTGTCGCAAGAGATTCAATGACCTCACCAGGTCCGGGAAAGTGAGTACACTAACGCACTCTGCCACACTCCGTCTTCCACATCACCTCAAACACCTCACAACCCCATCTGCACTGACACCACAGCGCTCCCGCAACAATCCTCACCCTGCCTGCACGTACCCACCGTCCCTGTCCCCACTCGACCACTACCACACACCCCAATCCCCATACAATGGGATGGCCATGTGGCACACGCATCCTCCCATCCATCTGCCACACGCTCAACCCACCCACACCAATGCTTGAAGCGTCTCACAATGCAATCATCACTCAATTACGCTTTTGTGTTTTGCCATCACAGGAGAAGAGATGCAAGAACGCCCGGGAAAGGGCACGCACCGGAGGGGGCCCGCCACACGAGGTGGCTCTGACGGACGCCGAGGTGGAGGCGTTGGAGATTAGCCACACGCTACATTGCCTGTCCGTGGCGGATGGCGAGGCTGGGTCTGCAGAAACGTCCGGTAAGGGAAAGCTGACACTCAGCACTTATGATCGCGAATGACCTTAGCATCACATGGCATCTGCCGCACCGCAACATTTGGCCACATGCCTGATATTGGCCTCTGTTGTCTTACAGGGCCGTCTGAGAGCGCCGTGTCCATTGAGGGCGATTCCTCAGACGACATGCCGGTCTCTGAGGGTCCATCGTCACATATGAGCCAAGCATCCACCAGCGCAGATACACACACCTCGGTGGGTCCCCCCCCTCAATTAGTTGGGATTGCACATGGTGAGTCACCGCGCACACGTGAGCATGAGCAGACCCTGGTGGCAGGGTCAGCCGCGGAGGGTCCGCGTCGGTGGGAGCACTCTTCTCCAGGCTCTGCTCAGCCGGACCCAGATGCTGAACCCAGGGGGCCACCAGTCAAAAGGAGAGTCGTCGAGGGGCACTAGCACATTGCCGAGGTACTGGGAGAGGTGCCACGCGCACTCTCCACAATCGCGCAGAGGATGGAGGAGTCCAACTCCTGCATGAGGGGAATGGTGGCACAGGTGCAGGAGGGTATCGCCGAGATAGTGTCGCAGGGACGTGAAGGCATCTCTGAGATAGTGTCGCGGGTAGGTGCGGGAATGTTTGCGGTGGAGGACAGGCTAGCCTCCCTCGAGCGTCACGCACAGCTCAACATTGAGTCCATGCAGGCCCTGACAACGGCTGTTCGGATTCAGGGTGAGCAACATTCTGCCGCCATAAACAGGTTGACAGATACATTGGAGGTGGCCTTGCAAGGTCTCACACACGTCATCCAAGCTGCCGTCCAGCAGGGTGGAAGGGGTGATGTGGGCCTAGGCCATGAGAGGGAAGATGGTGAACGGGGACATGGAAGTGGGGATGCTACTCAAGGTGCCCCCACGTCTCACCCGTTGCCCCCCTCTCAACCAGTGCCCGCAATGGTGCCTCCTCTCCAGGAGGAGCAGTCTGTGGAGGTGCCCTCACGGGCACCGAAACCCAGGGGGCGTCGGCCCAAAGCATCTACCCGGTCAGGGCACGAACAGGAGCAACCTGCCACTACCTCTGCTGGAGCCACAGGGGTAGCACCACGTAGGGGTTCCCAAAAACGTAAAGCCAAGGTTTTGTGAACACACAGGGAATGCACCAGGGTGTCTGTCGAATTGTTATCTTTTTATTTCTAGTCCTTGAATGGACATACACAATAAACACAATTGTTGTCACCACTGCTGCCACCTCTTGTCCATTCTTCTGCGGCTTGTGCAATAGGTCCCTTCCGTGCGCCTCATCATGACGACGAGCACCTGGTCCCACCCATTGGGCATAATACAGTGGGTGCAGGAATACAGGCACCACTCTTCTGTGGAGGGGGCTTGTATGGACCCTCGTCTGTGCACGTGATGATATGTGAAAGCCTCACACAGTGTGATGTTAGGAGAACCGTTGGCATATGAGTGCCTCCCTGGCCTGACGAGCATGCAGGTGAGCCGGTGTTCGGCCCATGGGTCGTTCCTCCTCCTCTCGTTCGTACTCCTCCTCCTCCTCCTCCTCCTCCTCATCGTCGTCCTCAATGTGGGTGGCGGGTGTGCATGGGGCCTCCTCCAGCGGCACCCGTCTCTGTTGTGCCATGTTGTGCAGGGAACAGCAGACAACTATAATTCGTCCCACTCTGAGTGGCGTGTATTGGAGCGCTCCCCCAGAACGATCAAGGCACCTGAAGTGCATCTTGAGCAGCCCTATAGCCTGCTCAATTGTAGACCTGGTAGCAATGTGGCTGTCATTATATCGACGCTGCGGCTCGGTGATGGGGTTCCTCAGAGGTGTCATAAGCCACGTGTGCAGGGGATATCCCTTGTCGCCGAGGAGCCAGCCGTTGCCGGCGTTGGGTGCGTGGAAGAGGGGCGGGACGGTGGACTCCCTGAGGATGAAGGCATCGTGGCAGCTGCCGGGGTATCTGGCGCACACATGTAGGAATCTCTGGCGGTGGTCACAAATGAGCTGGGCGTTCATGGAGTGATACCCTTTCCTGTTGATGAACAGCCCTGGCTCATGTGGAGGTGCCCGTATTGCTATGTGGGTGCAATCGATTACACCCTGCACCCGTGGAGAGCTAGCCATGGCATGGAATCCAACCGCCCTCTCCGTCTGGCTGCGCTCATCCATGGCAAAGTTGATGTAGTGCGAGGCCATGTGGAACAACCCATCGGTGACCTGCCTATACGACTGACAGACCCCGGTGATGTCCCCGGTGGCACCCTGGAAGGATCCGGAGGCGAAGAAGTTGAGGGCAGTGGTGACTTTGACGGCAACGGGTAAGAAGATGCTGCTTGGTCCATCTGGGAGCAGCTCGTCATTAAGGAGGCTGCAGATGTCGGCGACTACCTGCCGAGTGACTCTGAGCCTACGTGTGCACTGCTGCTCAGAGAGGTCCATGAAGCTGAGCCTCGGTCTGTAGACCCTGTGCGGAGGGTAGTGCCCCCTGCGACGCATCTCTCTCTGCGGTTGCCCTCCCTCCTGCTGTGCAGGTGGATGTGCCACAGCACCGTGTTGTGAGGATCCACGTCTCTGAGGCGGACGGCGTGGACTGCGAGGCTGCTGAGGCTGGTCATGCTGTTCGTCCTCCGAGGATGTCAAGGCGGCCCCCATCTGGCAGCTGTAGGTCTGAGGGGTTGTGCACGGTAGAAAAGTGTGTCCTTGCACAGGGGTTGTGGTTCCACGTCGGTGAATCTTCTTGCTTGGAGAAGGGTGGTGGAGGGCAAGCGTTGCCCTATGTTACGGAGTGTCCTCCTGCGTTGGTGAAGGCTCTCCACCCCCCCCCCAACCTGTGGAATGCACCTTGGCAGCTGCCACAGGCTGCTGGCTGCAACACGTCCGTTTGGAGTGAGAGTGTTTCCCCCAGTATGGGAAACAGTCTCAGTTCAAGGTAAAATCCCACACTTCCTAATAAAACAGCTCAATCAGGTCAGTTAATGACCTGAAATAGCTAAATAAATACTCTCAAGTGGAACCCCACTGGCTTTAATTGCCTGCGGGATTCCCACCAGCGGGGGCTGCGCGTGCACGCCGGCGCGTCAGCGTGGAACCCAGAAATGGGCGGGATCGAGGCGGGATCCGGTCGGGGTCCTCCATTTCGCGATTTTCGAGGCCCCCTCGCCGCGAACGCACCCGAGAGCGGGTGCTAAAATCGGGCCCCTTATGTCCTCTTCACAACTTAATTTCCTACCTACCTTTGTGTCATCAGTAAATTTAGCAACCATACATTCGTTCCCTTCATCCAAGTCATTGATTTAGGTTATAAATAGTTGAGGCCTCAGCATTGATCCCTGTGGCACTCCACTCGTTACATCTTGCCAAACTGAAAATGACCCATTTATGCCTACTCTCTATTTCCTGTTATCTAACCAATCCTTTCTCCATGCTAATATGTTACCCCCTACACCATGAGCTCTTATTTTGTGTAGTAGTCTTTGATGTGGTTCCTTGTCAAAAGCCTTCTGGAAATCCAAGTACACCACATCCACAGGATCCCCTTTACCCAAGTTGCTTGTTACTTTCTCAAAGAACTCTAATAAATTAGTCAAACACGATTTCCCTTTCACAAAGCCGTGTTGACTGCCTGATTTCATTGAGATTTTCTAAGTGTCCTGCTGTAACCTCCTTAATAATAGATTCTAGCATTTTCCCTATGACAGATGTTAAGCTAACTGGTCTATAGGTTCCTGCTTTCTGTCTCCCTCCTTTCTTGAATAGAGGAGTTACATTCGCTATTTTCCAATCTGATGGGACCCTTCCAGAATCTAGGGAATTTTGGAAAATTAATACTAATGCATCTACTATCTCTGCAGCTACTTCTTTTAAGACCCTAAGATTAAGTCTGTCATGATCTGGGGACTTGTCAGCTTTTAGTCCTAATAATTTTTTCAGAACCCTTTCCCTGGTGATTGTAAATGTTTTAAGTTCCTCCCTCCCTTTCACCTCACAATTATTTCTGGCATGTTATTTGTATTTTCTACAGTGAAGACGGACGCAAAATATCTGTTCAATTCATCTGCCATTTCTTTGTTCTCCATTATTAATTCCCTGGGTGGTATGAGTAAATGAATGGTTCACAGATTGGCCATGATGTAGCTAATGGTGTGCCCCAGGGATCTGGGTTGAGACTTTTGGTGGAAATAGCCTTAAAAAGGCAAATAGGATTCTGAATTTTATATACACAGGCACTGAACACAAAAACAGGGAAGTCCAGATGAATCTGTACAAGACATTGCTTTGGCCACAGATAAATTATTACATGAAGTTTTGGGCACACTTTGTAGAAAGAGTACCGGGGTATGGAAAAGCTACATTGTAGATTTACTAGGATTATACCAGGGATGAGAGGGTGTAGTTATGACGAGAGACTTGAAAAACCAAGACTATTCACTTGAGCAGAGAAAGCTATGAGGAGATGTCATAGAAATGTTCAAGATTATGAAAGAGTTTGTGAGCATAAATAGTAGATTATTTCTATTCATTAGTGAATCAGTAACAAGCAACATAAACTCAGGACAGTACTAAAAGCACAAAGTGGGAGGCTAGAAGAAATGTTTTCATGCAAAGTGTTATCATAAATAGCTACTTGCTTTTGAGAAGGAGTTAGATAAACACATGAAGAGGAATATGTTAAAGTGTATGGGGAGGAGCAGCAAAATGAGATTGGAGTAGATAGCTCCAATGTGAAGCCAGTACTGAAATTGCTGAAATTTCTAATTCTACTTGTCTACATCGTTTATGTTTTTAAAAATCATCACACAGGATAGTTCAATATTGCTGAAAACAGTTAGTTTACAAGGTCCTTCGACCAGACAACAGAGATTAGCTTTTTAAAATTGGCAAACCATTACTGCAGTACGACGCAAAGTTTGAACTTTGTTAACGCATTTGATTTTTTAACTCTGAGTCAAGCATAGCTTTGCTAAAGGAAACAACATTTTAATATTCTGTCAAAAATGACTCAATTCATACTGTGCAATAATAAATGGCACAAAAGGCACAAGTTTTATGTCATCAAGTCATTGATGTATGCTGGTCACCGATTAGAATACATTTTCAGCTGTGCAATCAAGGGAGCTGACTTCATAATAATGAATGTAATGACAAGAGACTGGGCTATCGATTGGCTATACTGTTTCATGCGAAAAAGACTAACACCCTTAAGGTGAAACAAAATGGAGTACCACAAGTGGTTGGATTTGGTCGCCCTTTTTCTACCTGTTTATAGCTGCCTGTAACTCCTCCTCTTTCTTAGCAAGCTGCATCTTCAGGTCAGCAATCTGCTGCTGGAGTTCCGCTAGTTGGTCGTGGAGATCAGTGCCCTCTCCCTCTAACTTCCTCTTTAGTTTCTCCAGCTCCTGCCTGGTCTTCTCTTCCTTCTTGAGCCGCACTGTAATACGCAGGGATCTCATTATAATCTCATGAGTACCAACAACATTTATTCAAAAACATGCTCTAGGTGGTGGCTTAATATTAAGTTACATTGCAAGCCTTATACATTCTAGTGATTTTCAATCCAGAAGGACATCAACTGCGGAGAGGGTAAGAAAAGAAATGGATGTTACATGTTAATGAGCAAGGGCCCCTTTTGGTTTTGAAGTGACCAACTGCAACAATACTGAATAAATATTATACTGAAGAAAGTGGAAAATATAAATCTTTCATTATGTAAGAACGTGAACAAATGGATACCTACATTTGTAAATCCATAAAAAGCTTATGACAGTAGAAGCGCATTAAATCAACCACCTGGGGGCACTGGTCATAATGCTTGACTTAGCCAGGTGGTTAAGTGAGTGAGTACAGTCCACTTGTGCACTGGGGTCCGTGTGATAAGAGGAATAGCTGTAGCTGTACCATGACTGCTCATTCTCTTAATGCAAGAGGTGGTCCTACATTTCTACTGAGGCCCACTTTAAACACTGTACCTGTTTACTTGGCAAGAGGTCGACTTCATGGGGCGAAAATGTGACTGTGACTATTAAAACTACAACATTTGCATTCTTTAATATTAATTTTAAAATTAGGTCTTTGTAAAGGCAGTCGACTTAGCAAAGTAACAGATTTGTGAGATCCTATTGTACAAAAATGCTAAAATGGATTTGATAAAGTAGATACAGAGAAGCTGTTTCCTGTGGTGGGGCATTCCAGAACAAAGGGGCATAATCTTAAATTAGAACTAGGCCATTCAGGAGTGAAGTCAGAAAACTTTTTCTCACAGAGTGGAAATCCAGAATTCTCTCCTCCAAAAGGCTGTGGATGCTGCGTCAATAGAACATTTTAAGACTGAGATCCATAGATTTTTGTTAGGTATCAAGGGATACGGAGCTAAAGTGGGTAAATGGAGTTGAGGTACAGGTCAGCTATGATCTAATTAAATGGCGGAACAGACTCGAGGGGCAGAATGGCCTACAATTGTACAAGCAGCATTATACTGCAATGGATAGTTCTTAATATTTCGGTCAAATTACCAGTTGCAATAAGTAATATAACTCCTTTTACCTTCTAGTTCGGAAATCATAGATTCATGTTTATTCTTCAGTTTTGTCAAGTTCTTTGCCTTTTCTTCCTCTTCTGCAAGATTGGTGGTAAAGTCAGCTATTCTCTCCTCTAGAATTTTCTTCTCCTATTATTGGTACAAAATTGGGATTTTGTTAAATCCAGGACTACACGAGTGTGTTTGTACATGCTGTGCAAACGAGTAAGTGAAGATTTTTTCAAGCCTTGATGATTCATTGAAGAATCTTATCATAGAATGTTAGAATGTCCTAGCACAGAAACAGGCAATAGTCTGTGCCAGTGTTTTCTCTTCGTGTAAGCCTCCTAGTTTAATCCCACATTCCTGCCTGCCCACCTTGCCCTTTAAGAGCCCTCTTTTTTTCAACTGAGCAAACTTAGAATAAATGGAGACTCTGTGAGCCCTGTAAATCCCCCCTGTCATTTCTACATGTACCTAACACCAGCACCATACAACACCTGAGTCAGGTCCAGCTCACAGAGACTGTAGGGTCAATTTAACCTAACTCATCGGGGGGGGGGGGGGGGGAAACCCACAGGATCGGGTGGAATGTCAGCTTTACACCCCACCCAATATTACTCTCCATTAAATTTAATAGAGAGTAAAATTGGGCTGGGTGTAAAACCAACATTGCACCCCATCCCAACAATTTCCCGACGGGCATGTTATTTTAAAATTGTCCCCTTTTGTGGCTGATCAACTGATTTGAGAGTTCAGAGATACTGGCTTAATAAAGACTTAGGAATCTTTAACGTCCAGTCCAATCGTTTTATTTCATTTAGTCCGCACTTCTTTTAACAGATATTTACAAACTGTGATTTACACGAGAATTCAGTGCATGTATCTCTTCTAGGGCAGTTTCTGTTAATACTGCAAGACAGACACTGACCTTTGCAAATTTGTTATTTTGGTCTTCCAGCATTATGATATCATCATCCATTTTCTTAAGTTTGGCCTCGACGGTCACTTTCTCGAGTTGCAGCTTTTGTCGTGCAGCTTCCTCCTCATCCAGCTGTTCCTCCAGGTCCTTTAAAAAATAATATTTATTTGTGGCCAGATATTTACATAACAATAATTTTCATATTTTGTCTGAAACCCCTGAAAATCTTTTTAAAAAAGCTCAAACATAAAATGGACTCAATCGTTAATTAAATTTGTAATGTACAGAATGGGCAGGTTCTCATCACTAAATCACTTGGACCCTCCCTGACACTCTTAGTGGCAGAGGTCTGGTGAAGTAATACTGGAGTAAGCAAAGACTTAATGTGGTATGTGAAGGTCTAAATGATCAATTATACTAACTTTTGCCATTAATAAGGTACTAACAGACAATCATTTGTATGTACACAAAGGGATCGCACAAGGAGGATGAAGGGGCTGATGACACTGACAATAACATTTCATTTGAAGTCATAACTATGAAGCATGGAATTAGGGGATCTTTAAAGAGGGAAGAAAAGAATAAAATGTAAATAAATCAAATTATGAATGAGGAACGGCTATTCCATTTTAAGTTCCACCTCTGTGCAGGTGGTGCAGCTATTAATTTACCAGGATTTGGGTCTGCATTTTCTTCTTTTCGGATAGCATTTGGTGATTTCGATCTTCTTCTTCTTCAATTCTTGCCTCCATCTCATGAAGAATCTCCTCTAGCTCTTGCTTCTTAGATTCTAAGCGGACTCTCATCTCTTCTGCCTCAGCGTATAACTCTGTCTCAGCCTGCAGTTGCTCCTGTATGGAATTCTTTTCCTCCAACACCTAAATACACAGAAAGGAGATAAATATCTTAAAAGCATTATTCCTAATCATTGATGACACTTCTCAACATCAGAGTTATAAGAAGAAAATGATGAACACGAGTGGTGATTTTATAATAAACGCACACTGGTATTTTATTCCATGGGGGACTGAACAATATTTTCACTGCCTAAGTGTTGGAATAGTCTACTTAGCAAAATTAAAAATGACTTAATGGTCCTTTCCATAGCTGTATTCCACAACACATTTCAAATTGAACACAGTTCTCTTCAATCAATCAGAATCCTACACAAATATACACAGTGAAGTGTTTCATAAAATAGTATAAAAAGTAAACATTACATGTAACTCAAAAATAACTTTGATTATTGAAGATGCTTCAAATTAACGAAAAGGAAAAACAATACATGGAACAAAAAACATTATTTATCCATTTCTGGATTCCTTAATAAACTCTCTCTGCTGTTTGTTCACAATCATTTAACCAAATGAAATGCATGCTTATTTATAATGGGCTGGATTTTACTGTGAGCGGCAAACGGACAGCACCAGCCATTTGTTAGACTTGCACTTGCCCATAGACTTTCCATGAGCTTTTGCACGGCAAGTTTCTGAAAATTAGAAACCCAGCAGCACAACACCCTCTACAGGGCATCTGGGACCTGTGTGAACAGGGCAAGCAGCTGTGCATCCCCTTAAGCAATCAGATTGAAGCATCGTTAATAACGCACAGAGTCAGAAGCAGGAAGAGTAAATCAGAATAGTGAATTCAATGTCAAATCAGGAAACAGAAAGCGAAATAAACAGAGGATAAGAAAGATTGGATTAAGAGAGAGATAAAAGAGACAAAGAAAAAATAAAAACAAAATGTATTTAATTTTTTTTAATGCCTAACAATAATTAAAATCTGAAGGAATGAGACTCCATACTTGTAAAATTTAATTTTCAGTGCCAGAGAGATTGTTTGGCAGTAATTAAGACTTACCACGCCATTAAAATGGTACTTAGACTTGAAATGATTTGACTTAACTTTTTTTGGCACGTTTAGTCCCTATCTATGAGGTAAGTACAGGAATTTCACTTCATTCAATACATTTGAATGGGGAGCCAGACAGCGAGATACCATTTTCACTCAGCTTTTGGAGGTGGATTGCATCTTGTACAGGAATTTCCGGATTTCCACTTTTAACTAGTCTCCATGGATTTTTAGCAAGGCTTTTGACAAGGTTCCACATGGCAGACTGATCAGAAAAGTAAAAGCCCACGGGATCCAAAGGAAAGTGGCAAGTTGGATCCAAAATTGGGTCAGTGGCAGGAAGCAACAGGTAATGGTCAATGGTGTTTTTGTGACTGGAAAGCTGTTTCCAGTGGGATTCCACAGGGTTCAGCGCTAGGTCCCTTGCTTTTTGTGGTATATATCAATGATTTAGACCTAAATGTAAGAGGCATGGTTAAGAAGTTGGCAGATGATACAAAAATTGGCAATGTGGTTGATAGTGAGGAGGAAAGCTGTAGGTCAGGTGGGCAGAAAAGTGGCAAATGGAATTCAATCCGGAGAAGTGTGAGGTAATGCATTTGGGAAGGGCAAACAAGGCAAGGGAATAAATGAGATGTGTGGAGGAACAGAGGGACCTTGGAGTGCATGGTCACAGATCCCTGAAGGTAGCAGGACAGGTAGATAAGGTGGTTAAGAAGGCATACGGGATACTTTCCTTTATTAGCCGAGGCATAGAATATAAGAGCAGGAAGGTTTTGCTAGAACTGTATAAAACATTGGTTAGGCCACAGCTTGATTACTACGTACAGTTCTGGTCACCATATTACAAGAAAGATGTGATTGCACTTGAGAGGGTACAGAGGAGATTTATGAGGATTTTGCCAGGACTGGAGAATCTTAGCCAAGAGGAAAGATTGGATAGGCTGCGGTTGTTTTCATTCAAACAGAACAGGCTGAGGGGTGGTTTAATTGAGGTGTATAAAATCATGACAGGACTAGATAGCGTGGATAGAAAGGACCTATTTCCCTTAGCAGAAGGGTCAGTGACCAGGGGACATGGATTTAAAGTAATCGGTAGAAGGATTAGAGGGGACCTGAGGAGAAATGTTTTCACCCAGAGGGTGGTGGGGGTCTGGAACTCACTGCCTGAAAGGGTGATAGAGGCAGAAACCCTCAACTCATTTAAAAAGTACTTGGATATGCACTTGAAGTGAGAAACCTATAGGGCTACAGACCAAGTGCTGGAAAGTGGGATTAAGCTGCATAGCTCTCTATCGGCCGGCCCGGCATGATGGGCTGCATGGCCTCCTTCTGAGCCGTAACTTTCTATGATTCTATGAACTGTGTAAGTGTGGTCGCCGGACGTTACTGTCCGATTTGCACATGAATAACGGTGAGCACTGTTGACCTCACTATTTTTGCAAGAAAATCCGGCCCAACCTAGTTTAGTGTTAATGGATGAGCATTTTTGAAATGGGAATGTTAAAGTGGAATAGATGCATACCATGCAGTGATATTACCTGATTGTGTTTCTTTTCAAGTTCCGAAAGATAAAGTTCTGCCTTCTGTTGCTTTTCTTTGGTCCTCTGCAACTCGTCATCTTTGAGTTGCATTTCCTCCTCCTGACGAGTGACCTGCAGCAATGGCTTAACCTGCACCCAAAGAGTAGACATTAACACATCATTAACCAACAGGTTTTACTTTCCAGAGAGTATAAGAACACAACAGGCATCTTATAACACTCACTCAAGGAAACCATGGCAAGGCAAATGAGAAACAAAGCTTTACTTCAAACATTTACTGTGTGAATATTGATTTAAGCAATAGCAAGTACTGCACCATAGTCATTTGTATGAGGAGATGCTAACTCAAATTTAGTTTGAACATATCCACAGAGAAAATTAAACTTGAAGAATTGTGAAAAATTAACATTTTATGATGTAAATAGGCCCGTTCTGGCCATTTTCATGCCTAAATGTATTGAGCTTCACGGGATCATGGCAGTGAAGGGTTTTTGTAAAGGTGCATTTTTGTGGTCAATAAATTTGTGCAGATCAGATGGGTTGACCAAAAAAAGCTGAAACTTCTTTTTAATCTTCTATGAAAAAAAATATTTCTTACTATTTGTTATTGTCTATATCATGTACCTTTAAAAGCACTAAACAGATTAAGGAAATAGTTACCCCACATTATTAGTTAGGAAGGTAGAATATATAGGGACAGTTATAAAATGATATAATTGACTAAAATAGAATATATTTTTAATGATTATTAATGGGATATATTTTTCTCTGCTAATGTTCGTGATGAAGTCAGCGTTAGTATTGAGGGAATTTCCTCACTTTTTATACACATGGCGACCTCTTTAGCAAATAGAAGAAAAGATACATAATCTTTTAAGAAATTTACAAGCACATGAAAGTTATTTGAACTAACCTTAGTGAATAGTCTCCACCATTGCCAGTTCCGCAGTTTAAGGTAAGCAGCACAATTTCTCTGAATCACTTTCATAGCAGTGAGCTGCTGCTGTCGTTTAGCAAAGGCCCTGCAATCAGTCAGAGAACCATTAGCATTCCGCACTCACGTCTTAGAGCATCAGATAAGAAAACTGATGGTGTGAAATCCAGTTTCAGTACAAAATACTGGGCTAACTTTCATCAAATTAACATTAAGTATATTTCAAAGTGTTAGAATGTACTGGTGCAATAAAATCTGTTGTTATGAAGTACTCACTTTCTGGCCAGGTAGCCTCTGCTTCGAGCTTGGAAACTAATAATGACATCTGTAATTTTCAGGTCTCTCTCCTCTTCCAGATGAGCCAGTACACCAGTTCGGAAGAAGATCTTACTTTGTCCAATCCTGAACAGGTTAGAATCTAGTTCCAGGGCTTTGATCTAAAATAGTCACAGTACTTTAATATCAATTCAGAATTTCAATTTATTGACTTAAAAAAAAGGAAATATCTTTATTGCTAAAACTGCTGGTGGAATTTACACTAAACTATGCTGTTAAGGTAAGCTTATTCATTTGGCCTGCTGCAAATTTACAGAGAATGTGGAGATGCTTTACATATTTGTCACCCAATTGCTGTTCTGGGCAAAGGGAATGTCCAGCATATTAATCTAATAATTAGCGATTGGTGTTGAGTTGAAATAAATTATTTTCATGCTGCAAATCAATTAATGTCAAAGGTGCAGCTTAAACTGGCAATGCTTGTTCAAGTATAATGGCCTAAAATTTCCAATCCATCGGGAACCCTGCTGGATCAGTGTTCTCTGTGAGCGCTGACCCTGGCAGATATTCTGGGCTCAGGTTCATTTACATTTTTTTGGTGGGCTCCTGGTGGTATTTCCGGAGCTGCTGGATTGTCAGCCTCAGGTGGGGGGTAGGGGGAAGGAAATTTCTGCAACACCTGCTGTGGTGCAGTGCAACTGGTGGCCTTTGGGTACCTGGTGCAATTGATTGTTCTGTACTAGGCAAGGCGGCCCCTTAACTTTTAAACCCTCTGCCATTTTAGCAATGCTGGATTCTAGAAATAGCAATGGTGTTCTTACTGCCCAGTGTTGCTAAGGCGTTAATGATGAGAAATTCATTCGATGATGTGTAACTACTGTTAACGTATCCTTTGAATATGCCCACTCAAATATGGTTGAGCATATTCAACTTCTGTCATCACCTCCAATGGAAGATCTAGGAAGTGGCTGTGAATACCATGGAGCCGGTGAAATAGAGCCCCACCAAATATCCAACTCCCAACCATCCAGCTGCTCCCCGAAATCAGCTGTAAGTGGAGTGCAAGTTTGAGCCCAATACATCCTGCACTTGTTTCTGTTGGTTTATCACCTTACATACCATAAGTACACAGGCCTGTTTTCCATCCATGAATCCTTTTGGAATAGCACCTGGAGTTAAGATTTCATATCTAAAAGAAACATTATAGATTAATAATTCTTTGCATTTATCCAGGTCCCAGTTTAATGATAGGGTATGTAAGTGGATTCTGTACAAGAATGGCTCATTAATACGAGACAATGGTTGCAGAAACCCTACATCTTATGAATGATACAAAGTTTCAGGGGCTGATTTTACATTTTTATACAATGACACTCAAAGCTATTACATAGCAATGTCATCTGTGTCATCAAACTGGCATCTTAGAAATAAAGGATGCCCCCAATCCTCAAATAAGTTCACTCTTACAAGATGCAGAAGGCGTGTCTACCACAAAAGTTCAGTACATTGCCATTGCTTGCTTCTTCAACGACATTTCAAGGATTCTGTGTTATTCTAAATGCTGTATTTCATGCAACTTCAGTCACTACACTGCTCCACAGAAACAGAACTTTTAAAATGTTCCAAACTAATAAGTGTTGATGGGACCATACCATCCACAGCCTTATTTACTTCCATGAAAGTAATTTCTTGATTTTCAATACCAGACAGAATGGCCCTTGGGCCTTGCAGGTATTTCAACAGTCTCTGCTACCTGTCACAGAACACGGAAACTGATGGGAATGAATGTGAATGAAAATGTAGTTATTACAATGGCAGTACGAGTGTGGGGATTTATTATTAGTGCCACACTACTACCAACCTAGTAGTGAACATAAGATCGTCCCCATAATTATTACAGATCTCTCTTTTTAAAAGAAGTTAAATGTTTAATTGTGAACAAAGCAAAATGATATTCCATAGAAACAAAAGTGCACTGTAAATTCTAGACATCATTTGTGTTCGCAGAAAACATTAAATGGGGTGGGGGGATTAATGTTTAGGGACCTAATGGATAAAATCTCGCATTATCACTTTTTAAGAGCGATTCCTTTTATCATCAATTCCCACCTATTGTTCTTTTTACATATAACCTTCAGACACACTCTTTTATTCTATTCTCTTGTCATACTGGTCAGGTGGAACTAAATTATTATATATTAAGTCCTTGAGTATTTAGAACAGATTGAAACTGTTCATTCAGCCCCTGTAATGACCCTATGGGTTGGAAAACTGACATTGCAAATATCAACCACTGAAGCTGGCCCAACACTGGTCCAGCAGCAGAGAACATTTTACTTACCTTTGGCGGAATTCCTGGAAGATAATCCTGTTTGGGAATCCTTGGCGGCAGATCCGGATACCTTCCAAAACACCATTGCACCGTAACTGTTCCAGCACTAAATGTGCATCAAGCTTGCCAGCCTGTTAGAGCAAGGCTCTTGTTAGTTAAGCTCACGAAAGTGTAGGAGGTTTCAGGCTTGTCTGGATGGACCAGTAGGTCTTTTCCTGTCCGCCATTTTGCGTATGTTTTAAACCTTTTTCAGGTCCTTTATATTTTGAACTTACGCATTGAATAGGTTAGTAAGTTTGTAAGAAATTCCTGTCTGTTGTTTTAATGAATATATTAACTTGATCTGTTTGCTGTTACTATTTAAAATAAACAGGTTAACGCTTTTGCTAAATTAGCAGACAAAAGAATTTCATATCAGCTTGTTACTAATATTGCACAATGCAATTCCAATCCATTCATCTGTATGTTTCCATTTTATTAATAATTTCCCTTAACTTTCAACTGCCCCAACTCATTTGCGTATGGTTAAGCCAGTTTCCATCGTTGTAATGATGGAAATACACATTATTCACTAAGAAACATTGCACTTGTAATCTTGACAATGATAGTAGCCCATCTGCTTCAATAACTCTCTCCGGTTTGCTAAACATAGACAGTCAGTTCCTTTTCTTACAAGCTTTTAGCTTACCTCGAATGTTTTATAGTAAAAGGAACAATCTGAACTCTTGATGTATGCTATAAAACTTAATTTTTCATTTTGTAACCCTCTAGTACGAAATTTCAGCTGCTCCACATTGTGAACATTCTCATTAAAGTGAAGAGAGAATCACGGTAACTTACCCTCTTTTCATGGTTTGGAATGATACAGCGCACAAAATTGGGGCTGGTGTTCCGCAGTGTAGTCATGAGTTTAGTCAGCTGCTCCTTGTATAACTGCCCCACTGTACGGAACATGCCCTTTTTGGTTTTTGAGGCACCCTGGCTACTTTCACTGATTTTAGCCACTTGGTCCAATCCAACAATACGGTCCACTTAAAAATATAAATGAAGGATATAAGCAGTTTTGAGGCATGTTAAATGAACGCAGTTTGGGGTGTAATTATAGTAAGTGCCAGAAGCTCATAAGTATTGTAATAAAATAACTGTTGACCTGTGACTGTCATATGTTAAGACAGATGTAGGCTGCAGTTGATGTGCCAGCACACATCAGCTCCAACGAAGGGCGGCCCAAAAATTTTGAAAGAATGAACTTGCATTTATATAGTGCCTTTCACAACCTCAGGATGTCTCAGTGTGCTTTACAGTCAATGAAGTGCTTTGTTCCAAGTCCAGTCACTGTTGTAAGGTAGGAAACTCAGCAGCCAATTTTGCACACAGCAAGGACCATATAATCTGGTTAAGTGATAAATATTGGCCAGGACACTGGGGAGAATTCCCCTGCTATTCTTCAAATAGTGCCATGGGTTCTTTTACAAACATTTCATGATACCTCCAACAGTGCAGCACTCCCTCAATACTGCACTGGAGAGCCAGCCTAGGTTATATGCTTAAACCCCTGGAGTGGGACTTGAACCTACAACTTTCTGACTCAGAGGCAGGGGTGCTACCCACTGAGCCACAACTGACACCTACTCACTATTACATGATGATTTCCATATGATACCAGGCAGAGTGCAAGATTGTCCTGCAGGAAGGAAAGGAAGTGAATAGACTTGGGTTGCTGTTGTGGAACCTCAACAGGTGGTTACATGGACCAGCTTTTCACACCTCCAAATCCACAGTAGTGGGGAGGAAGGCACCCTTATCATGGCAGCCCCACTTGCTGCTAAATGCTGCAGCCTATTCTTTAACACCTCTGCAGAGAGGAGATGGACACTTCACTCACTTCCCTGTTACTGTCTGGTAGAAATGTACAGAATAAGGCACACATGTTTAAAAAAAGTTTTGCAGACATTTAAATGTTCTTCGATGAGAGACATTTCAAAATGTAATCACTTGTGTACATCCTAAAATTATTTTTTCTTTCTGTTTAGATTAATCAGAGCTGTGCAATACCTGCATGTCATTCACTGGTTCACTATAATGAGGGGATTGATAGTCCCTCACCAGAGCAGGCAGACTGCCATCTACTCTGCTGCTGCCATAGGGTAAAAAATTGGATGAAATGGTTAAAAAAGTACTTGTGTTTTAGTAACTTTTCTTCTTTGAAGTGCATATGTTATGTCTTGTAGAAATGTCTGAAATGGAAAGTACTGCACAGCCCAGCAATGACATTCTGCATGTTGATTAGCACAAAAATGCACACGAAAAGTTACTTTTAAAAAGTAATTGCCGGTTAATATATTGCGGTCAAATTCATCCTTATTAACAATGTTCTCACCATCTCTCCACAGTTCCGCTACATATTTATCTGATGACTGGTTCAGCAGTGAGGCGACATTATCATTTAGTGGATCCATATTCTTGGTCAGCCAGTTTCCTGCATTGTATGGGACCTAAATAACAAGACCTTTAATATCTTAGAGTTTTACATTGTTTCATTATGTCTACTTGACTCTGTGGTCTGTTCTTAATTAATACATCTTGGAAAACACACCATTTACTGAAATTGTTGTATTAACAGTTCCTCAGAATGGCTCCACAATATATTTTTAGAAGACTCTGCCCTTGTTTATTTTCTCTGGAATGAACATTTCCCAGAACCATAGCCTCACCCACAGGAATCATAAAAGAGGCCTACGAGTACACCAGCTCTACTCACAGGACAAAAGGTTCCACTCAGCTGATGGACAGGCACTCCAATCAAATCATGGATGACTCGGGAGATTGAGGCACTAGTCAAAAATAAGAAGGAGGCATATGACATGCATAGGCAGCTGGGATCAAGTGGATCCCTTGAAGAGTATAGAGATTGCCGGAGTAGAGTTAAGAGAGAAATCAGGAGGGCAAAAAGGGGATATGAGATTGCTTTGGCAGATCAGGCAAAGGTGAATCCAAAGAGCTTCTACAAATACATAAAGGGCAAAAGGGTAACTAGGGAGAGAGTAGGGCCTCTTAAGGATCAACAAGGTCATCTATGTGCGGAACCACAAGAGATGGGTGAGATCCTGAATGAATATTTCACATCGGTATTTACGGTTGAGAAAGGCATGGATGTTAGGGAACTTGGGGAAATAAATAGTGATGTCTTGAGGAGTGTACATATTACAGAGAGGGAGGTGCTGGAAGTCTTAACGCGCATCAAGGTAGATAAATCTCCGGGACCTGATGAAATGTATCCCAGGACGTTATGGGAGGTTAGGGAGGAAATTGCGGGTCCCCTAGCAGAGATATTTGAATCATCCACCGCTACAGGTGAGGTGCCTGAAGATTGGAGGGTAGCAAATGTTGTGCCTTTGTTTAAGAAGGGCGGCAGGGAAAAGCCTGGGAACTACAGACCAGTGAGCCTGACATCTGTAGTGGGTAAGTTGTTAGAGGGTATTCTGAGGGACAGAATCTACAGGCATTTGGAGAGGCAGGGACTAATTAGGAACAGTCAGCATGGTTTTGTGAGAGGAAAATCATGTCTCACGAATTTGATTGAGTTTTTTGAAGGGGTAACCAAGAAGATAGATGAGGGCTGTGCAGTAGACGTGGTCTACATGGACTTCAGCAAAGCATTTGACAAGGTACCGCATGGTAGGTTGTTACATAAGGTTAAATCTCATGGGATCCAAGGTGAGGTAGCCAATTGGATACAAAATTGGCTTGACGACAGAAGACAGAGGGTGGTTGTCGAGGGTTGTTTTTCAAACTGGATGCCTGTGTCCAGCGGTGTGCCTCAGGGATCGGTGCTGGGTCCGCTGTTATTTGTTATTTATATTAATGATTTGGATGAGAATTTAGGAGGCATGGTTAGTAAGTTTGCAGATGACACCAAGATTGGTGGCATGGTGGACAGTGAAGAAGGTTATCTAGGATTGCAACGGGATCTTGATAAATTGGGCCAGTGGGCCGATGAATGGCAGATGGAGTTTAATTTAGATAAATGTGAGGTGATGCATTTTGGTAGATCGAATCGGGCCAGGACCTACTCCGTTAATGGTAGGGCGTTGGGGAGAGTTATAGAACAAAGAGATCTAGGAGTACAGATTCATAGCTCCTTGAAAGTGGAGTCACAGGTGGATAGGGTGGTGAAGAAGGCATTCAGCATGCTTGGTTTCATTGGTCAGAACATTGAATGCAGGAGTTGGGATGTCTTGTTGAAGTTGTACAGGGCATTGGTGAGGCCACACTTGGAGTACTGTGTACAGTTCTGGTCACCCTATTATAGAAAGGATATTATTAAACTAGAAAGAGTGCAGAAAAGATTTACTAGGATGCTACCGGGACTTGATGGTTTGACTTACAGGGAGAGGTTAGACAGACTGGGACTTTATTCCCTGGAGAGTAGGAGGTTAAGGGGTGATCTTATAGAAGTCTATAAAATAATGAGGGGCATAGATAAGGTCGATAGTCAAAATCTTTTCCCAAAGGTAGGGGAGTCTATAACGAGGGGGCACAGATTTAAGGTGAGAGGGGAGAGATACAAAAGGATCCAGAGGGGCAATTTTTTCACTCAAAGGGTGGTGAGTGTCTGGAACGAGCTGCCAGAGGCAGTAGTAGAGGCGGGTACAATTTTGTCTTTTAAAAAGCATTTGGACAGTTACATGGGGAAGATGGGTATCGAGGGATATGGGCCAAGTGCAGGCAATTGGGACTAGCTTAGTGGTATAAACTGGGCGACATGGACATGTTGGGCCGAAGGGCCTGTTTCCATGTTGTAACTTCTATGATTCTATGATTCTATGATTCTATGATGGGCTGGAGTGTCAAAAACAAAGGAATATAAAGAAAATTGTGGCAAGTTCAATTCGAATTCTACATCTCAAGATCCAAAAGTAAAAATGGATTTAAAGTAGCTGCTTGCTTTGATGAGTACTATTGATTTTGACAATAGTAAGTGACCAAGCAATTGCAGTTTATGGTCATCCATTTTATCCTTTTCCCAGCTGCCTGCAATGGCTGTTTTCAAAATTCATCTGTTGCAATTATTATATTGCACAATTTTTACTTAAGACACACTTCACACATTAGGTTTTGAAAACCTGTTGACTTTCTCGTTTGACTTGGTAGTCTTGGTTACTTGGTTCCTACCTTGCCAGCATAATGTACAATACAGAAGTCTCCTTTATCCTTCAGTTGTTTAGGTTTGGAAAATTTTGAGTTGTTGCCCAGCTCTTGGACCACCTTCTCCACAAATGACTTGTCCGTGGCCTTAGGGAACCAGCATTCTTCATCGAGCAAAGCCAGAATACCTGGGGGGTTAGTCTGGAAATCAGACAAAAAATGATCTTAACAAACACAATGTATAACAAAAAAAATCACTGATTTCCTGTAAAACAGTTTATTGAGGGGATGAGGTATAAAAGGACTCGAGCTGTGTTGAATTCAGGAATGTAAGTGTTCTCTATGGCAGTACAGTCGGGTATGAAGGTTCATGTTTTGACATGCAACTGCACCGAGTGGTTGAATGTAGACTCATTTGTGCATTTCTCCACTCAGAATTTCTGATCTGCACTATGTCACAACAAGAAGGCGCCATGTGGAAACCAGGCAGTTTCCCTTGGAAGATAAATTTAAAAAAACAATTGTAATCGTTCTAATTATCCAAAAGAAAAAGCTAATGGTACTGAAACCCATTATTCACTATTTCTCTATGGCATAACAGTAAGACTAGGATCCCAGGTCAGACATTGTAGGGGCTACAGATAAATTTTTTGGCTCTGCTCTCGGCACCGGGTCTGTCTTGCTGGAGTGCAGATCAGAGAATAGGGCGTAGAGGCCAGCACACTAAATTTGCAGCACTGTTGATTTTCTGGCCTTGTAATAATCACCGTATAGGGCAATTATTCTCCTATAATACCCCATATACCTCAATCAGAGATTCAGAAGAACACCCTTATCAAAGCAAAGGGACACTGATGTTTCTCACCCGTCTATTATACCATCTTGAAGTGAAACCACCCAAGTAGTGGTGAATTATGGTTGGATTTTTCACAGTACATTGTAATGGCATTTGGGTTCACACTGGACGTGCTCATCTCATTTTGGAGTCCAACGGAAATTTTCACTCCGTCTGTCTGAGCTGGATTTGGACCCAAATTGTAAAAGTCAACATTGGTTTAGAAGGGGAGGATCCTGCCTAAACAACCTCCTCAACTTCTTTGAGGAAGTGACAACCCAAGTGAACTATGGTAAACCTATGACATGATGTGCTTCGACTTCCAAAAAGCTTGTGACAAAGTTCCACACAAAAGGTTATTCAATAAACTCGAAGCTGTGAGGATTCCGGGTAAACCCTGGGAATAGATAAGAATCATAGAAATTTACGGCACAGAAGGAGGCCATTCGGCCTATCGTGTCTGTGTCAGCCGAAAAAGAGCTATCCAGCCTAATTCTACTTTCCAGCTCTTGGTCCGTAGCTTTGTAGGTTACAGCACTTCAAGTGCATATCCAAGCACCTTTTAAATGCAATGAGGGTTTCTGCCTCTACCACCCTTTCAGGCAGTGAGTTCCAGACACCCACCACCCTCTGGGTAAAAAAGTTCTTCCTCAGCTCCCCTCTAATCCTTCTACCAATTACTTTAAATCTATGCCCCCTGGTTATTGACCCCTCTGCTAAGGGAAATAGGTCCTGTCGATCCATTCCATCTAGGCCCCTGATAATTTTGTACACCTCAATTAAATCACCCCTCAGCCTCCTCTGTTCCAAAGGAAACAACCCCAGCCTATCCAATCTTTCCTCATAGCTAAAATTCTCCAATCCTGGCAACATCCTCGTAAATCTCCTTTGTACCCTCTCTAGGGTTGAAGAAACTGGTTGAAAGATAAGAAACAATGAGTACTCATTAGAGGAGTTATGTCAGAGTGGGGAGAAGCACTGAGTGGGGTATCTCAGGGATCAGTGCTGCGATTGCTATTGTTTCTAATTTACGTAAATTACCTGGGGCTCAATTTTAAAAGGTTGGTGGGATGGCAGCGGGGAGAGGGGTCAATGGGCACGTGGCAAACCCAGATAATAAAAACTTACCTTTCCCCACGCGATCGCGACATAATTGGTGGCCTTTAATGTGGCTTCTGGGTTTGCTGTCGGAAAGCTGCGCAGTGGGCGGACTGCGCACCCGCAAGATGAGGCTGTCAGCTGGAGCGTCTGGATTTAAAGGGCCATCGCTCCAATGGATTTTGCTGGAGCAAAGAGCAAGGAGACCCAGTGGAGCAGCACACGGGGCAAGGCTGCTCCAAGATTCAGCGATGCCTCACTTCAGCTGCTACTGGCCGGGGTGAGGAGGAGGAGGGAGCTATTTTACCCGGCTGATAGGAGGAAGTGCCCTGCCTCTGCCACCAAGAAGGCCTGGTTCGAGGTGGCAAAGGAGGTTACCAGCAGCAGCAACATATCCCGCACCTGGGTGCAGCACAGGAAACGTTTCAATGACCTAACTAGGTCAGCAAAAGTGAGTACACTTACTGATTCTCCTGCATTCTGTGGTGCGCATCACCTCTCCCCCCCCCCCCCCCCCCCAACTCATTCTGCACTCCCAAGACTACTCCATCACATCACTCCTTACACCCACTTAAGGCTCATCCTCAACTTGCCTTCACTTCCTCAGCCCTTCCTCACCTCCCCATTTGTGACCCCACCACTACCACTCACCCCAATCCTAATCCAATGTGATGTCTCTGTCTTATACTCACCCACTGATGCACCTCTTTCATGGTTAGCCTCACCCAAAGCAATGCATTCATCGGCTGACCACTTCACCCTCACTCACATACACGTCTGTATTTTCTCCCCTTGTAGAAGACAGCGCAAAATGCACACGAGAGGGCGAGAACTGGAGGGGGTCCACAACAAATAGTGATCCTCACAGACACGGAGGAGGAGGCCCTGCAGATCAGCCGCACCCTCGAGTGCCTGTCCGTCGGGGACGCTGAGACTGGCACCCCACAAACGTCTGGTGACACAACTTTAATGTTCATCACACACATGAATTAGATGAAGGTATAGAAAGTCTCATATCTAAGTTTGCCGATGACACAAAGATTGGTGGCATTGTAAGCAGTGTAGATGAAAACATAAAATTACAAAGCGATATTGATAGATTAGGTGAATGGGCAAAACTGTGGCAAATGGAATTCAGTGTAGACAAATGTGAGGTCATCCACTTTGGATCAAAAAAGGATAAAACATGGTACTTTCTAAATGGTAAAAAGTTAAAAACAGTGGATGTACAAAGGGACCTAGGGGTTCAGGTACATAGACCATTGAAGTGTCATGAACAGGTGCAGAAAATAATCAATAAGGCTAATGGAATGCTGGCCTTTATATCTAGAGGACTAGAGTACAAGGGGGCAGAAGTTATGCTGCAGCTATACAAAACCCTGGTTAGACCGCACCTGGAGTACTGTGAGCAGTTCTGGGCACCGCACCTTTGGAAGGACATATTGGCCTTGGAGGGAGTGCAGTGTAGGTTTACTAGAATGATACCCGGACTTCAAGGGTTAAGTTACGAGGAGAGATTACACAAATTGGGGTTGTATTCTCTGGAGTTTCAAAGGTTGAGGGGTGATCTGATCGAAGTTTATAAGATATTAAGGGGAACAGATAGGGTGGATAGAGAGAAACTACTTCCGCTGGTTGGGGATTCTAGGAGTAGGGGGCACAGTCTAAAAATTAGAGCCAGACCTTTTAGGAGCGGGATAAGAAAACATTTCTACACACAAAGGGTGGTAGAAGTTTGAAACTCTCTTCCGCAAATGGCAACTGATACTAGCTCAATTGCTAAATTTAAATCTGAGATAGATAGCTTTTTTGCAATCAAAGGTATTAAGGGATATGGGCCAAAGGCGGGTATATGGAGTTAGATCACAGATCAGCCATGATCTTATCAAATGGCAGAGCAGGCATGAGGGGCTGAATGGCCTACTCCTGTTCCTATGTTCCGAATTGATGTTAACAATGCTTGGCATGTTGAACACCTCAGTATACTCATTGCAACATGACACATCTGTGATGATGCCTAATATTGCCTTCTGTTCTCTTAAAGGCCCTTCATTGACCACAGTGATGGCAGAGGGCGATTTCTCAGAGGAGCTCCAGGCCTCTGAGGGCGCACCGTCACATCTTAGCAAGCCATCCACCAGCGCAGATACTCACACCTCGGTGGGTCCTAGTAGTCAGTTAGTTGGGTTGGCACCTAGTGAGTCACCACACACAAGTGAGCACAAGCAGACACTGGTGGCAGGGGTAGCAGTGGAGAGTCTGCGTCGGTGGGAGCACTCCTCTCCAAGCTCTGCTCAGCGGGAATCAGACGCTGAACCCCGGGGGCCATCCTTTAAAAGGAGAATGATCGAGGGGCGGCAGCACATTTGCGAGGTACTGGAACAGGTGCTTTATACACTCTCCACAATAGCGCAGAGGATGGAGGAGTCCAACTCCTGCATGAGTGGAATGGTGGCACAAGTAAGCGCGGGAATGTCTGAGATAGTGCACTGAAGAGAAGGCTAGCCTCCATTGAGCTTCAAGCACGGCTCACAAATGAATCTATTCAGGCCCTGTCAACGGCCGTTCAGACTCACGGTGAACAACATTCTACCGCCTTTAACAGGCTGACAGATACTTTAGAAGTGGCCTTACAAGGCATCATACATGTTTTCCAAACTGTTCTCCAGCAGGGTGGTAGGAGTGATGTGGGCCTAGTCCAGGGAGGGATGATGGCGAAAGGGGACATGGAAGTGGGGACGCCACTCAAAGCGCTCCCACGTCTCACCCATTGCCCCTCTCTCAACCAGTACCCGCAAAGCTGCCTCCTCTCCAGGTGACTGAGTCTGCCCCTGCACAGGTGCAGGTGGTGCAGTCTTTGGAGGGGCCCTCACAGGCTCCAAAACCCAGAGGGCATAGGCCAAAAGCATCTAAGCAGTCCAGCCATGGACATCAGCAACCTGCCACTACCTCTGCTGCAGCCACAGGGGATGCACCACGTAGAAGCGGTAGGAAGAGAAAGGCTAAGGATTTGTGATCATGAAGGGTATGCACAAGGGTGTCTGACAGACTGCCATGTTTTTCATTTTTATTTGGTTTATGTTAAAGTCACATTAAATGTTATCATTCTCACCACCACTGCCACGTCTTGCCCATTCTTGACTGGCTTTTGTGATAATGCCCTTTCACGTGCTTCACCATGAACGGCGACACTTGATGCCACCCAATGGGTCACTTTACAGTGAGTGCATGTGTAGTTGCAGGACTGTTTTGTGCGGGGGGGCGTGGCGCTGGTGTTGGCGCCGGTCTTTCCAGGTGGTGTGAGGACTGGGCGCTTCTCACTTTCTGATCTTACGAGACCCGTTCACATACCAGTGACTCCCTGGCCATACGAGCAGCCAGGTGAGCCGCTGCTCTGCCCATGGGTTCGTCCTCCTCCTCCTCCTCCTCCTGCTCCTGCTTCTCCTCAATGTGCATCGCAGATGTGGATGGTGGATGAGGGGATGGGGCCTCCTCAACCGGTACCCCTCTCTGTTGCGCCATGTTGTGCAGGACACAACACACTACTGTAATGCGACCCACTCTCGCTGGTCCGTATTGAAGCGCTCCCCCAGAACAATCGAAGCACCGAAATCACATCTTGAGCAGCTCTATCACATGTTCAATTATAGACCAGGTGGCGATGTGGCTATCGTTGTATCGATGCTGTTGCTCGCTGATGGGGTTCCTCAGAGATATCATGAGCCACATGTGCAGGGGGTATCCCTTGTCCCCATGGTGCCAGCCCTTAAGGGTGTTCAGTGCGTGGAAGAGGCCCGGGATGTTGGATTCCCTCAGATTGAACGAACCGTGGCAGCTGCCAGGGAATCTGGCAAACACGTGACGAAATCTTTTGTGGTGGTCACAAATGAACTGAACATTGATGGAGTGATAGCCCTTTCTGTTGATAAACAGTCCTGGTTCGAGTGGAGGTGCTCAGATTGCTATATGCGTGCAATTGATTGCACCCTATACACGTGGGAAGCCAGCCACAGAGTGGAATCCCACTGCCCTCTCCATCTGGCTGAGGTCGTCCAAGGGAAAGTTGACGTATCGTGAGGCTCTGCGAAACAAGCCGTCGGTGACCTGCCTTATGCAGTTGTGTGCTGACGACTGAGAGACCCCGACGATGTCCCCGGTGGCACCTTGGAACGATCCGGAGGTGAAGAAGTTGAGAGCAGTGATGACTTTAACTGTGACGGGTAATGAGATGCCACCAGATCCAGCCGGGAGCAGCTTGGCATGAAGGAGGCTGCAGATGTCTGCGGTCACCTGGCGACTCACTCTCAGCCTCTGTATGCACTGCTCCTCAGAGAGGTCCAGGAAGCTCAGCCTTGGTCTATAGACCCCTTGACGAGTGTAGTGCCTCCTGTGACGTCGCTCCCTCTGTTGTTCCCCTCTGTGCTCTTGTGCAGGTGCCTGTGGCACAGCACTGTATTGTGGAGCTCCAAGTGGCAGAAGTGCATGCCGTGCCCGGCGAGGATGGTGATGTTCCTCGTCCTCGGATGTAGTGGTGAATCCAGCCATCGCGCCCCCCCATTCTGATGGTGTCAATTTGAGGGGATCCGAGAAGTTGGTGAATATGTATAAACAGAACAATTCTGAGTGTGAACCAAGAATTTTCGGTCTAAACACAAAAATCTCCCAGCCAAAAGTTTATCTGACAGAACTGAGTGCTCTGCTTCAATAACTCACCTTTTATCCCCATCTGTCAAACAGGTATTTAAATGTCCAAATGGCTGCCAGCTGAAACACGACTCCTTCACCATGGTGTGTTTCAGAGGCCATGGGAAAGACGCTGAGGCAGAGTTAAAATCCTTTCCCTGCCTCAATCAACAAAAAAATTAACCAACGCATAGTATATGACTTTGATGCCATTATTTATCTTATATTCCTTACCACCCTTTCAATCAGTTCTATGCAAGGCTGCAGATCCAGACCAAAGTCAATGAAATTCCATTCAATGCCCTCTCTCTGGTACTCTTCCTGTTCCAGTATGAACATGGTGTGGTTGAACAACTGCTGTAGCTTCTCATTGGTGTAATTGATGCAGAGCTGCTCAAAAGAATTGTCCTATAATAACAAAAAGTATCAATATTAAAGAATATTTCATCATTGTTATTAATATTACATGCAGAGTGTATACCTTGTTTATATAACAGACAAAAATATTCAACTGCAATAGCACAATCTTCAGATTAAATTGGACTTTTAAAAATATACATCACTGATACAGAATCTTTCATTTACAATGGACATAATAGTGACATTTGTTGAACACATTAAATGGAAGATGTGTGAGAGGGCAAATCGGTTTGTGACATATATTGTACAAGCAGTAATGTTGATAAAACTCAGTTTATGATCCATCAGCTTTCATCAGTAGGGTAAAGGTTCTCAATGCCCATTGAAAATTCTTCCAAGCACACAAAACATTTACAATGAGGGGAGAACGTCTGTGAGGTTCTCCCAATCTCCCATCGTAACTTTGGCAGAAAGTTGGCAAAACTGTGAAGAAATGTCAACAGCCGTTTTCAGCCTTTTATGTCATTCCTCTGGGGGTTCTACTGATCTTCCACCGACAGTAGATTGTGAGAACCCCAGTCGAAATTACAATAAACTTGTTGACTTAACACCATTGGTGGTACTCAGGACTGAAGGCATAAACTTTTAATGATATTGGATAATCCTAACTTAAGATTGGGATTCATCCCCAATGATTGGCTCAATTGGTGTTTTTTGTCCTCCAGCATTGAGTGTTTATCTCTATGATAAAACCTGTAAAAGAAAATGCATTCTAGCCTCACAACATCAAAGGCAAATTTTGATGCCGTGTCTGCTGTTTTCTGCATGACGGTAAGTTGGCATAAAAATTAGAGGTGTGGAAAATAGGTCCCATTAAATGTGAAAGTAACAGCTGTCTATTTGACAAATGAATACCTGAAATATCTCAAAGCCAGCAATGTCAAGAATTCCAAGGAACGTGGCCCCCTGTCTCTTAGTCCTGTCCAGAGCTTTATTGATACGAATGAGTAACCAACGAAACAAACGTTCATACATTGCTTTGGCCAAAGCCTCCACAGCAAAGTCAGCCTGTGACAGAAACAATAATTAGCATTTAAAAAGGTCACGTTTCAGTTGTAGAATTGTAAAATTTGGGAGCTACAATAGAATCTCTGTACAAGAAAGCAAACAAAAAAAAACCCGTTTTAACATGGTTTTACTCAGAGATTGTTGTGAATTTAAAATTGTATTGCGATTCCAAACATTTCTTTAATTTTTATTTTTTGTAATTATACATTGTCACGGTACTCTCAACCAAGCAGAGCCACCACCTCCTGACCTCAGACAATGGTCTCAAGTACAGAGCTGCCATATGTCTGGAATATGATATTTCACAACTATGATATTTCTGCGACAACTCGCCACTGAAGTTTGACACAAAGATGGTGTAACACTCTTTGGTCACACTCATTTCCATGTTCAGAGAGGCTTCTCTCAGCATCTTCCCATAATAATCAGTCAAACATTCGTGGTTCTAGCACATGGGAGGAAGTTTCAAGAGGAGATCCCTAACATGCAGGTGGGTGCTATCATAAAATTAACCAGCTGGCAAAAGGAAAGAACAGAAAATCCTCCTTGGTGGACGTTAGTGTGACAGAAGCACAGCTCTATCCTGCTTCAAATGGTAGAAATTTAATATACGTTATTTTCCTTTATGAGTTTAGTTATATATAAGGGTGACTGGGGTTGCCAACTCTGGTTGGATGTATTCCTGGAGGTTTCATCACATGACTTCCTGCCTCCAAATGCTCCACCCACTCAAACAGCCTTTTTTTCCTCTCTCCAATATTTTTATAATAAATGAAAGTGTTCAAAGAAAATGAAAAAAACATACAATTTTTTTAATGCCCTTATGATTTTTTTTCCTGAGTTGCTCACATCAGTGTCCAGGAGGTCAATCTTTAATTCCTGGAGGCCCCAGGACAATCCTGCAAGGTTTGCAATCCTAGGTAATGTGTTGTTTTTGAACTTACCAATGTTAAAGTAAAAGCCATCTTGTCTAACTGGAAAAATGGAAGACTGATACCAGCAGGGGATGGAGGAGGGGAAGTTTGCAAAATGCAGGCCAGGATCTTTGATTTGCAGATCAGATAGGATGTGGAGACCCTTTTCTTGGGCCTGATTCTACAGCCCCCCAAGACCTCTGTGCTCCTCCAATTCTGGCCTCTTGTGTATCACCGATTTTCATTATTCCACCATTGGTGGCCATGCCTTCAGTCGCCTAGACCTTAAGCTCTGGAATTCCCTCCTTAACCTCTCTGCCTCCCTACCTCCCTCTCCTTCTTTATGTCGCTCCTTAAAACCTACCCCTTTGACCAAGCTTTTGGTCACCTGTCCTAATATCTCTTTATGTGGCTCGTTGTCAAATTTTGTTGACAACACTCCTGTGAAATGTCTTGGGACGTTTTTACTACGTTAAAGGTGCCATATAAATGCAAGTTGTTGTTATTGTTGTTGATCCAATTATACCTCGTCAAAGCGAGCCCTGGATGAGGGTTCGTCAAGTGACTCTATACTCAAGATGCCATATTGTGCCTTTAAACTAGATTGATTGACAATACTTTGTACAGAGGCCGCTTGGTTTGGGATATACTAAGCTGGTTTTACATCATACCTTGTTCAGTTTAGGTTATGTCTAAAGGATGGTTGGGCTCTGTGGAGAAGCCAAGAACATCTTACTAGGAACTTTACTGAAGTCTGAGTCCTGTATAAATGTTTCTGTTTACTGTACTGTGTAAGAAATATGTTCTGAAGAAGATATTTATTTAAACTATTGTGGATTGAGTCAGTCTTTGTTGCTATTATAAGCATTTTATAAGCAATGGCTTGGAAATTCCGTGGAGGTTCTCCCAATCTCCCAGTGTAATTTTGGTGGGAGATCAATGGAAGCCCCAGAGAAATGGCATAAATGGCCATTTTCAGCCATTTCTCCAGGAGTTCCACATATCTCCCGCCAAAGTTATGGTGGGACAACAGAAGAACTCCCATCGAATTTCAGGGCCAATATCTTGCTATTTTCTTTAATATATATATATTTTTAAAATTCAACTTGTGGTTTTAGTTCTAACAGTGTGGTGTTTTTTCAACTATCAAAGAGAGCAGGAGTATGGGGTGGACTGCCCATGCAACCACTTGTGGGATCCATCTTGGTAAAAGAAGGTAATTGCTAGTCCTGTGGCACGCTACTCCCACTCATGAGATGCATAGAGTGTATGCCGTGAAGGTTCTGCTGGGGTTCTCCCAATCTATAGCCATAATTTCAGTGGAAGATCAGTGGAATCCCTGGAGAACTGGCCAAAGGCGGTGTTAGCTTTGGCTCAGTGGGTAGTACTCGCCTCTGATTCAAAAGGTTGCGGGTTCAAGTCCCACTCCAAGGACTTAAGCACAAAATCCAGGCTGATAATACTAGTATACAGTACTGAGGGAATACTACACTGTTGGAGGTGCCATCTTTCAGCTGAGACATAAACTGAGGCCCTGTCTGTCCTCACAGGTGGATGTAAAAGATCCTATGGCACTATTTCGAAGAAGAGCAGGGGAATTCTCCTCGAATCCTGGCCAACATTTATCCTTCAATCAACATCACTAAAATAGATTATTTGGTCATTATCACATTGTTGTTTGTGGGAACTTGCTGTGTGAAAATTGGCTGCCGTGTTTCCTACATTACAACAGTGACTACACTTCAAAAAAGTACTTCATTGGCTGTAAAGTGATTTGGGACATCCTGAGGTAAGAAAGACGCTATATAAATGCAAGTCTTTATTTCTTTATTTACGCTGTTTCTGCGGCCGTTCCATTGATCTTCCACTAAAGTTATGGTGGTAGACAGGGAGAACTCTATGGAATTTCAGGGCCCTAATTTTCAATCATAGGGAGCACTGGTCTGCTTATGGAATTTGCTGTGAACTCAAACTAAAAGGGTTGGAATAGAACCCAGTAGTAACAGTTACATGAATGAAACACTGCAAAGAACAGTAAGTACTCAGAGGGTTAGAAGCACAATGAGATGCTGTGATTTACTACTCTGGGATTAAAGGGGACTCTCACTTATGAAGACACTTTTCCAGGGCTGGGATCGCTGGCCACAGCTACTGCTATAAATTTTTTAATCAAGAGATTGGTGTGGGGCATCTCTCAATCAGTTCTGGTCTCCATATTACCAAAAGGATATGGTGGCACTGGAGAAGGTGCAAAAAAGATATACAAGGATGACACAGAACTGAGAGGTTATAAGTATCAGGAAAGACTGAACAGGCTGGCGCTCTTTTCTCTAGAAAAGAGAAGGCTGAAGGGTGACCTGATAGAGGTCTTTAAAATTTTGAAGGGGTTTGATAGGGTAAACATACTTGTGGGGGAGACCAAAACTAGGGACCATAAATATAAGATAGTCACTAATAAATCCAATAGGGAATTCAGGAGAAACTTCTTCACTCAGAGAGTGGTCAGAGTGTGGAGCTTGCTATCACAAGGAGTAGTTGAGGGCAATAGCATAGATGCATTTAAGGGGAAGCTAGATAAGTACATTAGGGAGAAAGGAATAGAAGGATATGCTGATAGGATTAGATGAAGATGAAGTGGGGTGGGAGGAGGCATGTGTGGAGCATAAACGCCGGCATAGACCAGTTGGGCCGAAAAGCCTGTTTCTGTGCTGTAAATTCTATGTAATTCTTTATGTGAATTCCATGTAAAAAAACACATGGAAGTGGGGCACTATGTTTAGCAGCAGAGTGTGTGCTACAGGAGGAACATTCTTTAACAAACTTTAAAAGGTACATTAGAGACAGATAGGATATCAGATAATTCTTAATTGATAGTACCTTCCAAGTAAGAATGATATAGTTGTAATTTATGAGGTATGAGTTAAATACAATTGTTTGTTCAATCATTATTAAAGATACAAAACACCACAAAGTATGTAAGGAGTCGCACAACACCAGGTTATAGTCCAACAGCTTTATTTGAAATCACAAGCTTTCGGAGCTTTGCTCCTTCGTCACCTGACGAAGGAGCAAAGCTCCGAAAGCTTGTGATTTCAAATAAAGCTGTTGGACTATAACCTGGTGTTGTGCGACTCCTTACATTTGTCCACCCCAGTCCATCACCGGCATCTCCACATCATGACCACAAAGTAAGGTCTGGAAACTCTTTTACCTGCTCTTTGGTCTGGGCTTTCTGAACGTAGTCACGTCCAACTTTGATCCGAGGACTCAGGATGGCCCTGGTGAAATCAGTCACATTCATACCCAAGAGGTGGGACACCTTTTGTGCAACTGCACAAAGAGATCACAGAATTGGTTATTGCCACGGTCATTCCAGCTTTATTTCATGGGCTAAAAGAGCTTGTGTAAAAAGTACCTGTATTGTCTGGCATTGACGCCTGGTCAGTGCTCCTTTCCTTTTTGAAAGAAATGTTACCGAGCTGCAACACGGATGAAACAACCTTCAGTATAGCTGGAAACATCAGAAGATTTAAATATCAGCACCGGCAGGTTATATCTTAATGTATTATAAACAATCCATTCACTTTCCATCACTTTGTTTTGAAATGTAGGTATTTCTGCAGCATGTTTCATAAGAACACAAGAAATAGGAGCAGGTGTAGGCCATCCGACCCCTCGAGCCTGCTCCGCCATTCAACAAGATCATGGCTGATCTTCTACCTCAACGCCCATTTTCCTGCACTATCCCCATATCCCTTGATGCCTTTAATATCTAGAAATCTATTGATCTCTGTTTTGAATGTACTCAATGAGCCTCCATAGCCCTCTGGGGTAGAGAATTCCTAAGATTTACCACCCTCTGAGTGAAGAAATTTCTCCTTATTTCAGACTTAAATGGTCCACCCCTTATTCTGAGACCGTGACCCCTGGTTCTGGACTTCCCAGCCAGTGGAAACATCCTCCTTGCATCTACCCTGTCGAGCCCTGTAAGAATTTTGTATGTTTCAATGAGATCACCTCTCATTCTTCTAAACTCTCGAGATTACAGGCCTAGTCTACTCAATTTCTCCTCACACGACAATCCCACCATCCCAGGGATCAGTTTGGTGAACTTCGTTGCACTCCGTCTATGGCAAGTATATCCTTTCTTAGGTAAGGAGACCAAAATTGTACACAATACTCCAGGTGTGGTCTCACCAAGGCCCTATATAATTGCAATAAGACATCTTTACTCCTGTACTCAAATCCTCTTGTAATAAAGGCCAACATACCATTTGCCTTCCTAATTGCTTGCTGCACCTGCATATTAGCCTTCAGTGACTCATGTACAAAGACACCCCGGTCCCTTTGAACATCAACATTTCCCAATCTCTCACCATTTAAAAAATACTCTGCATTTCTGTTTTTCCTACCAAAGTGGATAACGTCACATTTTTCCACATTATATTCCATCTGCCATGTTCTTGCCCACTCACTTAGCCTGTCTATATCCCCTTGAAGCCTCTTTGCATCCTCCTCACAACTCACAATCCCACCTAGTTTTGTGTCATCAGCAAACTTGGAAATATTACATTTGGTCCCCTCATCCAAATCATTGATATAGATTGTGAATAGCTGGGGCCCAAGCACCGATCCCTGCGGTACCCCACTAGTCACAGTCTGCCAACCTGAAAAAGACCAGTTTTTTCCTACTCTATGTTTTCTGTCTGTTAACCAATTCTCAATCCAGTACATTACCCCCAATTCCACGTGCTCTAACTTTGTTCACCAACCTCCTGTGTGGGACCTTACCGAAAGCCTTCTGAAAATCCAAATGCACCACATCCACTGGTTCCCCCTTATCTATTCTACTAGTTACATCCTCAAAGAACTCCAATAGATTTTTCAAACATGATTTCCCTTTCATAAATCCATATTGACTCTGCCAAATCCTATTATTATTTTCTAAGTGTCCTGATATCACATCCTTTATAATAGATTCTAGCATTTTCCCTACTATTGATGTCAGGCTAACTGGTCTGTAGTTCCCTGTTTTCTCTCTCCCTCCTTTCTTAAATAGTGGGGTTACATTTGCTACCCTCCAATCTGCAGGAACCATTCCAGAATCTATAGAATTTTGGAAGATGACAAGCAATGTATCCATTATCTCTGTAGCCACCTCTTTTAAAACCCTGGGATGTAGATCATCAGGTCCTTGGGATTTATCGACTTTCAGTCCCATTAATTTCTGTAGTGCTATTTTTTTTACTAATACTTATTTCTTTCAGTTCTTCATTCTCGCCAGAATCATTTTCCAAATCATGCTTTGGCTGTGCACAACAGTAAGCTAAACACACATAAGTACTGTGTTTATTTAAACAAATCTGCTGAAAAGGGGCCTTTTGGACATGCATGTAACATACGGAAAGGAATGCTCATAATTCTTAAGTGTAAATATGACTAAAAGAGGCAACGCTCTCACTTTAACTTGTCACCAAACTATCACCAAGAAAGAAAATACATCCACTGAGAAAAATGGTAATCGACAGTCACAAAAGCAAATACCTCCTTGAGAAATAAATCCTAACTTGTTGCTCTTTGAGAAACACCGGACGTACGGAGATAGTGTGATCTGAACAGATTCCTTTACTGATCCTTTTACATAATTTTGTCTTAAAAGTCCATATTTCATTGGTTTATATTTGCCTTTAAAGATTGATAATTGCTGCCTGGCTTGAAGTATTTGATTGGATTTATTCATTATGAAAACATGATCTGATATTAAATTTCAGCAAAGGTCAGTGATAGTGCTGACACTGATCAGAAATGTACTCATGTATGTTTCTGATCTACATTGTTCTGGGCCTGTGTTTCTAACTGTGAGATTGAAACTGCCTGGAAGTTCAGTTTTGATGTGCTGACTCACTGGGGAAAGGGGGGGGAAGAATCCTTGAACTTAGTCCAGAAAAATGCAGAATTTAACCAATAGCAGAGTCAAATAAAGTGTCTTTTAATTTTGGATTGCAATTTGTAGCATTTACAGGGGTCATAGCTCCAATCCTCCAGTAATATAAATCAAGGTTGTAACTATCTGACATTTGCTTGCTGTTCTGTTTGCTGATGATTTTAAATGTTGAACGTTCTTTATGGATTGTCTTTAAATGCTGCATCTGTATGTAATTTATTGCAGAAGAGGTGCCTCCAGCATGAGCTTAAATCACCAAAGATAGTTTTGATTCGTGCCCCTTCAGGTTGCCTCATGCAGACATAAAACTTGTGATGGCTCCAAATCTCTGTATGTTCGTTCTCATTTTGGCATTCTTTCCAACTACCATGCCAAGATGACAAATACACTATTTAACAAATGATAAGTTGTTGTATTTTGGCTGCCACTCGCTGCTTATCACAATTCTTTATATCAAACACCATTTATGGACATTCTGCCTTGATGTAGTCATCTGATGTGATAATACTTGTGCTGCTTTTAAGAGAGTCCAACAGCTCAGTTTTAGTGAAGCCTCAAAGTCTTCACAACCAACCCGCCCTGGTCCATCTAACTGTGATGGGTGCCAAGATTTTTAGTATTAAATGAAGAATTGCTTTGAAAACATGCCTCATTGTGAGAATGCGATAAATAAGTCCACTATTTATTGTCAGTTATTCATAACAATTGATCTCGACTTTTAATTTGACACAATGCAATAATGTAAATGGAAAGGAAGCTGGTCATGTGGTCTCACAACAGCTGATTGGGTTAACTTGTATGGGTCTGTGTCGGTGGTCGTGCATCACATGCAGTTGTTTTGGGAAGTAGCATGATAATAACTGATGGGTACACGAGTGAGAAAAGTGAGAGTAGAGAATTACATTTGTTCAGAGTTACAGAAAGACAGAGATAGCCCAGACTGCAGACTGCCACTAACCCAGCATGATCTAACATGTGTATAGAAACACTGGAGTTTTGGTACAGTAAATTTGTACATTTATTTTTACACACAGTAACAAAAAACAATAAACATAAACATTATAACAAAACTTTAATGATATCAAGAAAGGCTTTCCCCTTTTCTCCTGAAACTGCTGGTCTATGGAAATATAGATGCCAGCAAACTTCTAGTTTCTAACCCAAGTAGCCATTCTTCATGTGTAAGCCTAGACAGCGACTGTCAACAGAATATTCTAGCAAGGAGTGCATCACAGGTGAGGCCAATTCTGCCTTCACCCAACATCCAAGCACATATACTTTCCAATAGGTGTCAATGGACAGCGATCAGGAGCAGGAACACTGGCTGACTTTTCCTTTCCTAGCCCAAGGAAATAGAGGCCAATTGTAATGTCCTTACTGCTACCTTAGCTGAGAGCTGTTAACTCAACACAGACTGGGAATCTAAACCTGGGACATCCACTCACCCATCGCTGGTGCCCTAGCTGACTTATAGTGGTCCCCGATCCCCCAAAATTCTGTTTCCTGTGTTTAAATCTCTTCATGGTCCCGCCCTCCCTTTCTCTGCAATCTCCTCAGCCCTACAACCCTTCCAGAACTCTCCGTTCCTCCAACTCTGGCCTCTTGTACATTCTGCCTTCTCTTTGCCCCATGATTGTTGGCTTGTACTGTATATTGCCTAGGCTCCACGCTTTGGAATTCCCTCCTTAAACCTTTCTGCCTCCCTGCCTCCCTCTCCTTCTTTAAGGCCCTCCTTAAAGCCCAGCTCTTTGACCAAGCTTTTGGTCACCTTTCCTAATATTTCTTTCTTTGGCTTGGCATCCATTTTTGTATGTGTGCGCCTCTATGAAGAGCCATGGGACGTTTTTTGCCATATCAATGGAAGTTGTTATTTTTATCCCTGGGCTAGATGGCTCATGTCATATCAGGTTTCATGTTTATCCATTAAGCTGTTAGAGGAACTGTTTAACTAGTATTAATTTAGGATTAAGAGCCGCCAGCATAGCACAAACTGAGAAATGCCCATTAACTCTGTAAAGTGTGCACCCTGGAGAGATTAAAGAACAAGGCCTTGAAATTCTATGCAGGTTCTCCTTGTCTCCCATGGTAACGGCTGTGGGTGGCTGAGGGGTGCGGAGACTGGAAGAACCCCTGCAGAATATCAGGGCCCATTTGTGTAGCATCCTTAGAATTCACATTACTCTCAAGTTTAATCAATATGTTTGAAATCTATATTTTAACCATCAGCATTTAGTTTAATTCAGAAAACCAGAAAACCCAGATGATTCTTACATGTTTGTTCTTCATTTGTAAATCCCATAATAGTCATGGCTTCTGAGGTCTCCTCGAACATGTCTTTATCATCCTGCCCTGGAATGGGGACATTGCCATTGGACAAGAACCTGTAGCTGCTCAATGGTTCCAGCAGCAGATCCTCTGTCAATTGTAAAACGAGAGAGTCAATAAACGTTCCTTCCCCTCAAGTGCACAGAGGCCCTATCCACACAGAATAGTTTAACTTACCCCTCATTTTTTGTCCGGCACCAATGAGAAGGTAATAGAAAATATGGAATGTCCTTTCTTCCGTGGCCTGTCGAATAGCACGTGACTTTTCAAGCAAATCTATTTATTTCAGTTAAGTGAACAAATTACATTTTGTTAACTTTTAAACACTCTCATTTTGTAGGGTTAATTCTTGGCAAAACGAAAATAACCACTTACATGAAACAAATGGGATATGAAACTTTTTTGAAAGTTAATCTGTAATTCCAAACAATAATGTGCCTTGCTCCTTTTGTGCATACTTATCTATAAAGTATTTCATACCGGCAATTCAATTCACATTGTTTTTGAGGGTCATCATTTAATATGTCAGCACTAGATTGCATGTTTGAATTTGATAGATTTTTTAATTGGTCACTTTACTAATTTAGAAAAAAACAAAAAAAGGTTCACCTTGGGAGCAATTCAACAGCTACACTACAAGCTCTCAATTAGAGGATCTCAATTGTCCCTCCACCCTCACCAATAACAACGAGTGGGAGGAGCTCATGGATTTCATTGTCACCAAGTTAGAGACCGTCTGCCTCTGCTGCTTCCCCTTTCCCACCAGGCAAAACCTCCCTCCCCGCCCCCCAGGCCTCCCTTATTCCAGCCCTGAACTCCCCATCTCTCTCTAGCTTCTCTCCCATTTCTCCGTGCCCTCTCCAAGCTTATCTTGTCCATGAGACTCACTTCCTGCTCTCTCCACCCCATTCCCATTGAACTCTTGACCACCCAACTTCCTTTTCTGGGCCCATGCTAGCAGACACTATAAATAGTTTCCTTTTCCTGTTCCAATTGGCAGAAGGGTCAAGAACCAGAGGACATAGATTTAAGGTGATTGGCAAAAGAACCAAAGGTGACATGAGGAAAAACTTCCTTTACACAGCGAGTGGTTAGGATCTGGAATGTACTGCCTGAGGTGGTGGAGGCAGATTCAATCATGGCCTTCAAAAGAGAACTGGGTAAGTACTTGAAAGGAAAAAATTTGCAGGGCTACGGGGATAGGGCAGGGGAGTGGGACTAGCGTAGAACTGGCGCGGACTCGATGGGCCGAATGGCCTCCTTTGTGCTGTAACCTTTCTATGATTTTATGATTCTATGATTCCTCAGGTATTGTCCCCCTCCCTTTCAAAACCCCCCCTCCTAAAAAAAATCTATCCTTGACTCCTCTATCCTTGCAAACAATCATCCCATCTCCAAGCTCCCATTCCTTACCAAAATCCCTGAACATGTTGTCGCCTCCCACATCCATGCCCATCTCTCCCACAATTCTGTATTTGAATCCCTCCAATTAAATTTCTACATCTCCCACAGCACCGACACGGCCCTAATCTAAGTCAGGAATGACGTTCTCTGTGACTGTGACCATGGCGTATTAACCCTCCTCATCATTCATGACCTCTCTGCAGCCTATGACACAATCATCCACACCATCCTCCTTCAATGCCACTCCTCCATTATCCACCTCAGTGGGACTGCCCTTATTAGGTTCCATCCTCATCAATCCGGTCATAGCCATAGCATTTTTACCAATTGCTTCTCTTTCCGCCGCTGCACCATCACCTGTTCAACATCGTGCTGAGTTTCGGTCGCATATCCTCTCCATCAGAAAGGCTGCTTACTTCCACCTCTGTAATATCACCTGCCTCTGCCCTTACATCAGCTCATCAGCCGCTGAAACCCTCTTCCATGCCTCTATGACCTCTAGATCCAACTATTCCAATGTTCTCCTGGCCAGCCTCCCATGCTCCACCCTCTAAACTTCAGCTCACCCAAAACTCTGATGCCCGTATCCTATCCCACACCGAGTCCCTCTCTCCATCACGCTAGTCCTCGCTGACCTACACTTGCCCCATGTCCCCCAACAAATTTAAAATCCCCATCCTCATTTAAATCCCTCCATGACCTAGCCCCTCCCTATCTCTAACTTTCTACAGCACTAACCCCTGCTGAACTCTCCATTCTTCTTATTCTGGCCTCTTGTGCATCCCCCTCCTCAATTTGCCCCACCATTGGCAGCCATGCCTTCAGCCACCTAGGCCTATTCTCTGGAATTCCTTCTGTCCCTCCACCTCCCTCTCCTCCCTTAAGACCCTCCTTAAAACATCTTTGACTAAGCTTTTGGTTACTCCTCTTAATATCTCCTTCTTTGGCTTGGTGTCTATTTTTTCCCCTATGCCTCTATGAAGCACTTTGGGATATCTTTCTATGTTAAAGTGTTATATAAATACAATGTTGTTGAAGAGGATGATGATGAAGCTTTCAACTAGACAGTAATGTCCAAAACTCAGCTTCATAAGAAAGTATGAAACAAAAGAAAAGGCCCTTGGCTCACTAAACATGTTGAAACTGACTCCATGTCTGCAGATATCATCAAGGGACGGCGTGTAATTGACATTCCTTGGCTCTTTACAGATGCATGTCATGGAGCACTGTGCAAACCATAGCCTCTTCAAGAAGAAACGGACCTAGGCTGTCTCAGGCTTGGAGAAAACAAAGGGGCTAAAAAATAGAGGGAAAGTTTACGTTAAAAACGACACAAAGATGAAGAGAAATTACTCTTTTACCTTAGAAAAAAATTATATAAAAATATATTTGTTTTTCTATATGCTTTGGTTATTTCTGCTCCCCCGCATTTTAACATTATTTTTGCCTCCTTTTTAGGTTCTTTACCCCACACCTATGAATGAAATGTGTAAACTGGAAGTGGACGTGAATTAAAGCCACAAGGCTGGTCTGAAACAGTTGATTAGGGACAGGGGCAGCAAACCCAGGATGTCTGTTAGGTTAATTTTATCACCTTAAGGTGCTTTGCTGAACTAAAAATGTGAGTGAACCCTTGACCTTCCAAAATCTGCTTGATTTTAATACTTTTTTTCTGTCTGTATCAGGGCTTTGAAATGGAACAACAGCCATCACCACATTGTGAGGGGATTCACTAAAAGGGTAGGCTTGGCGGCGGGGGGGGGGGCAGTTAAAATGGAACGAGGAACTTACCCACTCATTTCCCATCCTGATTTGGTTGACTGCAATTTTAAGTCCCAAGCTGGCGGGGTCCTCTTTAAATATACAGGTCGGGCTCCAGTGACATCATCTGCCATTTTAACCTGAGGCCTGAGAGGGGGAGCAGTCATGGTTCCCATGCCAGGGTCAGAAGAGGCCCAGCGAAGTCATTTTTTAAAAACCTTTTTTTAGTTTCCTTGGGGTCCAGGAATGCTCCTTCGGGCCCCACAATGAACCTTGGGTCACCCCTGCCCCGGGCTAGCCCCATGCTTCTTTAATGGGGATTCCCCATCCGGAGCCCTCCAATGGACGATCGCTGGCCAGGCAGTGATTCCTGCCCGATTCGGGCAGCAGTCCGATTTTGCTTACGTAAATGAGTCCCGGGAACCAAAATCCCCCTCGGCCTCAGCATGTGAGCTTGTCACTCACCCTGGCCCCCCTATTCACCAAACCCGCCCCGTGTTAAAATCGAGGCCCTAGAGTTTAAACCACTTTTGCCTAGGACTAACTGCCTTAGTCTGACTCATGGACCAGTATGAGGGCTGCTCACTACTGGAACAGATTCACTTTCCCACAGTTAATCATGGTGGTGTATTCTTTTACTGCAGTCTGTTTTTCATATCTCTATAAAGCTATTTCCTGGACAAAGAAAATTTTAAAAAGTTCTCAAAAACTGAAACGAAGCCAGAACCTTTATGACTGTTCTATTTAGACTCTGAGGCATGTTTCTTGTGCACAAAAGCTTTCTTTAAAATAGCTCAGGACTACACTGGAGGATTGTTTTATTTTTGCCTTTCTCCATGAAGCAATGACTGATCCAAATCAAACACTTTCTGCAAGCTGCAGGGACATGTCATTGTTTTGCTCCAGAAACAATGTTCATATACCACTGTTAATACTTTTACAGTTTTGTGTATACATAAAACTAGATTTTGGCTTGCTTGATGGAAGCACAGATTGGAGAATCAGGCACAGGGATTCGTGCATCTGCTTCACGGAGCCCTCAGTTTAAATTATTGTGTGAGTGCTCTGCAAATAGTGCAGACCTTGATATATGGGGGCAACTCAGCGTGGCTGTCATTTTAAAGCATTTTTTTTAATGCAAGCACGCATCGTGAAACAAAGGCAGGTGTGTCTCAGGAAATTGACAAGAAGGCATTCTATGGGCAAGGTATATGTGCACCTACTGTCATTCATGTGAAAGGGTGCTATGAATGGGTAGGCCCCATGTATACTTTGCATTAAAAGAGCATGAATGGTCCATGTTGCCCTGTAAATTCAAAGTATCACCCTGACTCACTGCAATAGATGTAAGTTCTTTAACTAACACCATTTTTTAGAACTCTTCATTTTGCTTGTTCTAAGCCAATTTAGTGTACAACGTCTTAACTAGAAGTTGTTCAGAAGGCAGGAGTTTCTGAGAGAAAAATATGGTATTCTAGGAGTTTAATTTAGTGGAGGTGATCAGACGTGAGTCTCTTCCGGGAGCACATCCCCCCCGAGATGGGTAGCGCACGGCCATTAGTAGGTATGTGCATGCTTACATACATGCAACGTGCTGAGCACAGTACTTCTGTGCAAGTATCACAGCATTCAAGTAGTAAGAAAAGACATTTATGCAATATATATTACAATGACTTTGCAATAATATTAAAATGCCCATTACTTGTGTTCTCCCATGTACTCTCTTCACAGGTGGGGGGGTCCCCAAGTGTAACTCAAAGAGGTAGAACAGCAGCAGCTTTCCCCCTCCACTGGGCAAATCACAGGTAGAGAATGCAGGTCACCCAAAGAGCAATAGGCCAGTGCTCTTGGTGAAGGGATGTCTCCAGGGGAGTCTTCAGAAAGGCTCAGTAATGCTGAGAGGAGTCCTAGCGCCCTGCTGACATGCCGGGCAAGTAGGTGACTATGCACACTCATTTGAACAGAGGATGTCCACTTCATATAGTTCAATGGAAAGCCCCGTGGGGCAGGCTTGAAAGCTCTGAATGAATCTGCCTCCCTGATCTTAAGCAGGCTTATTGACATGGGAAAGGTGACTGAGTAAGGCATTTCTGGCCAGAGTTTTAATGTGCAGTAAGTGTTAGAAGTTATAGTAGAAGCTGTATCAGCTTCAGTAAGTGAGACCATTAGCAGTGTGTGTATCTTGTGGATGTTCACACTGCAACTATGGTAGCCTTAACAAGATGGTGAGGGTCAGGAGGACCATCAGGAGTTACACGGCAGACCATCCTGGAAGAGAGTTTGCTAGAACTCTCACAAGTGGATCTTTCTATACCCCAGAAAACCAGTGCAGCTCATGAGTATATGCCCTCCAATAGCAAAGTATGCGATGGAGTGCAGGGTTATCATGCTATCATGTTGGCAACAAAACTTCTGCTACCACCAAGCCCAACAAAATAATGGAACACACCTCTGGCCCTGTGGATGCTGGGATGAAAACATCTCAAGAAGCTCCTGGACTGATGCTGCTGCATCAGGTTTGCTAGCAGGTAAATGTGGATGGCCTCCTCCATCCCCAGAATGTTGATGGACTACACAGTCACCAGTCCCTAGCACATCCCCAAGGAGCACTGCACCTCGAGGTGTGTAATGACACACAAAAGCGGCCAGGTAAACAACAAAAGTGATAACAGCAAATGTTCATCACTGTTAGTTAAGATGGACATGTGGATACAACATACATCTTTGTTCCCAGGACAACAGTAATATCCCAGAGCCAGAGCTCAGATGAAAGTGGCAATCATCTCCTCCCCCTGCTATTGTGTTAACAGTGAGACCTTACCCTCAGGGGTCAGATATTCTGCATTCTCATCATTCCCTGGTGCTTCCTAATTATCGGGCGACTACGTACTGATGCTTCTATCAACGATGATGATGCAAGATATATGGATCGTGGGTACTCCCAGGGAAGCGGCCATTACCTCAAATTTGTGGTCACATGCCATCTGCACATTAAGGCAGTAAAAGCCCTTTTAATTTACGTACACCATGAAATCGGTGGCTAGACCTGAATGGTCATGTGAGTACAATGAATCAATCCCTGGCCACTAGGAAACCCCACCAGCTGGGAGAAGCCATTGGGACTACAAGTGCTGACCAGTACCAAATTTAGTATATTGGTGTGCATGGCCAAACAGCACCTCAGTGATCCTGCTGAATAGAACTGTGAACTAAAAAGCATTTTGGCCCTGTGATATCCCCTGTTGGTTCTGGAAAGACACTAGCAGTGTCAAAATTAAGTGCAGCAATGTGTTTGACTGCCAGAGGGAGGCAGTTTCCCCTGAAGACTGCCCCTGCAGCTCTTCATTCAGCAGGTGGATCAGGTCCCCACCTCTCTGGACAGTCTCAGGCTGCAATGCATTATTCCTCTGTTAGTGACAGGTAGGTGGACCTGGGCCTACAGACACAGAGCTAGGGTAATTGATGTGAGTAGTTGTTAGCTGCCGTGCAGTCTTAAATTGGCATTCAGCCCTCTGCCTCCTGTGCTGATGCAGCAGAGCAGTAATTGCAGCAGTTACACTGACCAGTAACATCTTTATGTGCACCAAAGAGAATAGGTTCAACTCAGCTGGGCAGCAATGATGGAAAATGAAGGGGAATCAATGTTCTCAGTGCCTGCTGGTAATTTTAGTACTGGTAATTTTAGTACTATTTCCAGTTTTCCATCCCGTGAAAACAGAAATTACTAACAGGAGCATATGATGTTAGTTTAGCTCCCACTGCTCACTAATATCACATAATGACTTGTTAAAGGTCTAATAGTGCTGATTAGTGCCTTTTTTTGCTGGGTTAAATGAATATGCCTTGTGGCCACTCTCAGTTGGGCGGTGACGTTTTTTATGTCTTTACTTATTAAAAACTCCAATTCTGCTATACTTTACCAACAACTTAAAAGGATACAAGTGTCGATGTTCGCTCCAACAATGTAGCCAGTGACATCAAAATTGATACGGATGAATTTTCCCTGTTGGAAATAAGATAAAAATGTTCAGGTCTTAACTTGTGTAGATTCACCTTCCATTAAGCAATTAAACAAAATTAAGAGTCCCACTATCTCTTTTTGTTGTTTATTTGCGATCCGGTTTGCTTAGTGCCCTGTAATTTGGATTACAGTAGGTCAGGTTGAGGAGTTTCTTTACACCTAATCAGAATTTACATATATAAGGGCTGTGATGGAGTAGGGATGGAAGGAGTTCACATCCACCATGGATTTTTGCAAAGCTCACAGCTGCATAGAGGTAGATTTCACTTTAATGATTCCAGCATTGCTGACCAGAATTTTCCATTCTGTGCAACAGCTCAAATGGTTATCTGGAGGTAAACTTATTTCCAGAATAACTTTTCCTCCTCAACTTCACTCAGATCTGGTGGGAAGGAGTTCGGTGGAATGTGTGGGGCTTGCACACATTGGAGTGGTTCCATAAACTAATTAACTTGATTTGGTATCTCCTTTTTTTTGTTGCTGTTATTGCTGCTTTGCGGTGGTGACGTCTTTAGCAAGATGAATGGAATAAGTGTTGTGTGTGGTGCTGTGGCATTTTGGGGAGACTACCAGCAGTTCTATCTCCAGTCAATTTTTCATCTTCCTGCACAAAAAAAAATCTGCAAATTAGTAGCAAGCACAAGTAAAGAGGAAAAAAACCATAGCTTTGAGAATAGGGAGCGTGGACTGTACTCTCTGAGTGGGGTGTGTGGCTTATATTGATGCTACTTTACATGTTGAAAATGGTTTGGATCTCTAGGACATTTTCCTGACAGGCTGGCCCCCCACCGTGAGTGCGTTGAGCAGTTTATCTTTTCCTTCCGCGATTACATGTTGTGATGTTTTATGCCACTTTGCCAATTACACTTCATGTGGTGACACTGAGCTTTTCCAGCTGGCTCAGGGACACAAACTTCCCATAAAGGCAAAATATACCACAACGCCCACACTCGGGAGCAGTGTAGTTCCTAGGCTTTGCAGTACCAATAGTAAATTATTTCAGTATCATGTCAATATTTAATAAAGCTCTGCTTGTGGCCTGCAGCTCCAGCATCTTGAAACCTTCCATTTATGGCCCTGTTGGAAAGCAATTTAAGGTTTAAATGTGTCTTCAAGCCAAACCGGGTGCATGCAATTACAATGCTCCTGCATTATATAATCGCCATCCCCTTTAAAAGCAACTCTTGCTCAACACCAAACATTTTATGGAAGTAATCTCCTTTCAGGTTATTTACCTCATTATCCAGTTGCCTTTACTCTCCACTCTCTTTCTATGAAGTGCCAAACGAATCAGTTATATTCAACATTTTATAATGCTACCCTCACTACTGTCGCTAAGTGTCAGCCATGGCTCAGTGATAACACTAAGCACCACTCCAGAGATTTGAGCACATAATCTAGGCTGACACTCCAGTGCAGCACGGAGGAAGTGCTGCACTGTTGGAGGCTTTGTCTTTTCGGATGAGACTTTAAACCGAGGCTCTGTCTGCCATCTCAGGTGGATGTAAAAGACCCCTTGGCACTATTCAAAAAAGAGCTGGGGATTTTCCCTGGTGTCCTGCCCAACATTATCCCTCAACCAAAACAGATTATCGGGTTATTTATTTCATTGCTATTTGTGCAAGTTTGCTGTGTGCTAAGTGGCTGTAACAGTGATTGCAATTCAAAAATACTTCATTGGTTGTGAAGTGCTTTGGGGCATTCTGAGGATGTGAAAGGGACTATATAAATGAAAGTTCTTTCTTTACTGATTCATAGTAAGCTGAGCTATGGCCAATGTGCATTGGTACAGAATACACTGGAATTAATGGCGATGGGAATATTGGAGCTAGTTAGGCAAAGAGGGCCGGGGTACTTGGTTAACTTGTCACTCTTGCAATATTACGAAAATGTAACCAAATCATATCTAGTAGGATTACAGGTGATTGGTGTCATTGCTTTTGGTGGAAGGCCAGGATGGTGCATTAATCAGATATAATGTGCACCAGGATTATCACACGTAGACAGTGTACTGTCAATAATAGCAAAACGCTATGGTTATTATTACAGAATATTTTCTTGAATCAGATACAAAGGTTGAAAGAAATTTACAAGTAACCTATAAACCTGTAACAGTCAGAGGCAGACTGTCTCCTCTGAAAAGCTGCATTTCATTGCAGACTCTATTGTGTTATGCCTTGTGGCAGTTCTTCTGACTGTCAATAAACTGACAAAGGACTAATACTGTTTCTATTCTGCTATACAAAGAATTGGTATGTTATAGTTCAGTGTTAAAATCTTAGAAGCATTACTAAACTAACTGACACACATTTCCAGAACATGCAATAAACCGATACACCACAAACTGTCCTTTTTCATCTGTTTTGAATTTTGTGGTAGATTTATTTTCTGTTGGTACATTGCTAAGATATTAGAAACAACAGTCGGCTACACAGTGAACTAACCTTTCTGCTACAGTCTGTCATTATTGCTATGCGATGTATACAATTATGGGAACTTCAACACAAACTAACCCATAAAGCTGAAAATTAAATACTCACAAATCGGGACGAGTTGTCATTTTTTACTGTTTTAGCATTGCCAAAGGCTTCCAGAATGGGGTTAGCTTGAAGGAGTTGTTTTTCCAGCTCTCCCTAAAATTAAGATGGATTACATTCAGTTGTCAGAGTCAATGAGAGAGGTAACAGAAAATATGCTAACCGCTGGTAGCACTCTTCGAATTAGTCCAAAAAATTAAGATGATCTACAGCCACTCTGTAATAGACTTATTTTGTTGTTTGTCTAATGGTGTTATAGTAGGACATTCACTGTTATCACATAATAATATCATATCAGCCTTCCCTTCAACTTCACTTCAACTGTCACATCTGCTAATGTTACAATAGCCCTGATTTTTATCAACATAATAATAATAATCCATAATAAAAATAGCTAGCATTTTATTTTCAATTCTCCAGAAGTCAGAATTCTAGAGAGGAACCCTGCAATATTGAGTCACTGAAAACCACAGGTTGCTAAAGCTCTTTTAGCTCACACAGGTCCTTGAGGTTGCCTCATGTTTTGGTTGCATTAAGAATATTTAAACATCTGCAGGATATCTGCACACCACTGGGTTTGCTTCCATCATTTCACTGCCGGAACCAACATTGTGTTATCCTTCAGGAGTCAGCATAATTATTCCACAGCCATGTCCGTTTATATATCCTTTTCACTGAGGAAGAAAATCAGCACAACCTTGTAGAAAGTGTCACTGTTCTAAAATCTACTCCTATTCCTTGACGTTCAACCAGAAACCTTTCAGTCTGAGCTATGGTCGTTTTTGGAGAGACGTTTTACTACATAAAAATGCCTTCTAGGTTTTATTAATTGTAGTTAGGAAGAAAACGTGCAATGACTGAGCACGAAAAGAAATGAAAATATTTTAAAAGATTATGTTTTTAATGACTGCTCATCTAAAACAAGCACATTTTAGTTATACATCTGACTGCAGCCAGCAGCTACACAGCATTTTTTAAAGGATGTTAATGATATTCATTTTTCTGGCAATGAAAAATGAATGCTGGTACCTTTATGGAATAATTAAGTAAACAACACACACATGCATGCCACATTTGTTACAATTAGTTAAAAAATGTAAGAGGAATGAGACACACCACAGCTTTTACCTGCCAAAGCATAGAGATTTTCAGTAGCATCAAGCTATGATAAGACTGACCTTTTTAATATTCACTTTTATCATTTAAAATGGTGCAGAAAAGATTACAGGTTTTTATTGCATTGACAATTGAATTACTGTAAACACTCCTACCCCCTTCCCAATTTCCTTCCCTTCTCTCCTGAAGGTATTGAACTTGCTGAGGATACACTTCCACAGGTACCAGTAGCTCACAGTACCTCACCCAAGTGACCATTCTTCATGCCTGAAACCCAGACAGTGAATATTGGCAGGTGATTCAACTGTGCAATATAACACAGCCGTACCTGATCCTGCTCACAGTCACACACTTCTCAGCAGGAGTCACTGGGTGGTGATCAGGAGCAAGAACCTCACCTCTTCAGCCCTCACCTCTGCCTAGAAACAATAAAGCCAATTATATCATCCCATCTGCAACTCCAGCTGAGATCAGCTAATTTAGCGCAGACTGGGCCGTGAACCTGGGAACTCCTGATCTCCATGGCTGAGTGCTACTCTGTCTTTATTCAATCCTCGGTCATCAGGGGGAAATCAATTCTGAACTCACAGATTTAAAAAAAAACAAAAGTGTGATTCCTTTGTTTTAAGTTATTCAGAAACTGTCTTTGATTTCACATGGCAAAAATTGCCATTAACCTGACTCTCCTTAATTTACACACCTCATTGTTCTCAAGTGCTTGAAGATGTCCTATTGTTTACATTTATCAAAATTTACTCTTTGCTTTAATTAATAACAGCAATGGCAAAAATATTTAAAACAATTGCATATTGCCATCACATTATATTGTAATGCCGCACATTATGTAGAATCACTTTGACAGATTTTCAGTTTGCTAGAATAGGCCTTTTATCTGTTAATCCAGAAGTGAACCACAGATTTAATTGGGAAGATTGTTCACTACTGCACCATTTCTATGTGATTTCCACATCGTTCACCTGAGGAAGGAGATAGCCTCCGAAAGCTTGTGAATTTAAAATAAAATTGCTGGACTATAACTTGGTGTTGTAAAATTGTTTACAACATTTCTATGTGAGCTAAGGTTAAATAGTTAGTAGTCAGACCAAGGTTTTATGCTACGAAAGGCACCAAGATTTCAAGCTTATGTTACTGCAGATTTAAATTTTGCATTTGCATTACAGAGCATATTGCAGGCAATTAGCTATTGTAGCTACAAGATGACAAGCTAACAATTCATAGTTATAACTGTATTTTAAGATAAATATAGTAACAGCTGATTGAGTATTGATTGAAGCCATGCATATATTGCTCCTTCAGTTAAGGTGGCTGCACTTATTTCGGGCTTTATTTCATCACAATCCTGATTGTGGTTTGTTGTTTAAGCTCAAATTCAACCCACAAGACTGTATGCTAAATATTATGTTTTATATATGTAAAATGTATGATAAATGTTTACTAGTCCATGAAACATGTTGTACGTATGTCCCAGGCTATATCTAACCTGGTATACTGATGTTCCCTGAATCTCCAAGGTGCTTCTAAATTTCTATTATTATCCTGCTTCCTGAACAGATCCAGATTAAAGCTGACCATGGCACAAAGTACTAAGCATGAAAGTACCAGAATGTTCCTGACTCAGGCCAACCTCAATGGAGAATTCTCTCAACACAGACACAAATAGGTCTTGAATATGCCTTTGCACGGAACATTCGGATAGTGTTGGTGAGAGTAGTAATGTCTCTGCCACTACATCCCTGAAATGGGTTTTCAAAGCTGCGATCTCTACCTACAGTTCAATGCCGTTCTTTTTCAAGCTAAGATTTCTATGCCAACAAACTGTGAACAATTTGGCCAATTGCGAATTGAAAGGTGACACATTTATTTGTGTAAATGGCAAAACGTGTGACAGAGAAATGTTCAAATGGAAAATGCTGTGTTTTTCTAAGTCCTTATAGGTTGAATTAATTGAGTTTCAGGAAAGTGGCAAAATGTTGCCTACAAAATGACCAAGACCACCTTAAATGAACTTTATAAAGCATGCAACCCTTTGTGCTTTTGTTGCATTTCTGTTTATCCGTGGGGTGAGTGACACCTCCTTTTACCTCAACATCAAGATTCTATGCAACAATAACGTGCAGATATGTACTTTGTGCTATAAACACATATTGAACATTCTCAATTACTCACGTATGCAAAAGAGGGATCTTGCTGTAGTTGGATAATATAGTATAAAACAAATATGTCAGTAGAGTAATAAACGTCAGGCAATTCCATATAACACAGAAATTAGGCTCTTTCTAACATCCAGTGATAAATCCACAATCCCAGATGTTCATTTAGTTCAAGGAATTTCTAGAATAAAAAGGTAAGTGTCTCCAGACTGAGTTAGCAATCTCAGCCATGCCATCGATGGAGATGCCAAACGAAGGCCAAGCACTTCCAGCAGGGAGGGAGTGAACATTGGATGGGTGAGGACCCTGGCCTGCCTTGCCCTCGCTCAACTCCTTACAACTGCTTACAAAGAGGCAATGACAGAGAGGTGGGCACAACCTGTCATGTCGGCTATATATGGCACATGGCATTGAAACAACTATAAGCAACAGACAATAGAGATTGTAAAATAACTCAGCAAAACATTATTAATTTTAGTGGCACATGCTGCCAATGTTAGCATATATATATATATTTTAAAAATCCAAATGTATTTAAACAAATATTACAAAACTGCATTTCATAAAAATATATGTAAAATTTTGGAAACTGGTATTATGATGACAGCTTTGTACAACCTTTTGACTAGGACTGAGAATTTCTGAACTGAAATCACTACAGGAAAATAATATATTTCTCCATGAAATCAATGGAAACCCTTGGAATACTTACATATTCTCTGGATGGTACACTGTAACTCAGCACAGTTGTACAGGAGGCAGCTAAGTCTGCTTTATGTTGAGATATCCAGTAAACAGGTCCAACTCAGTTACACTGCTAGGTTGATGGTGTAACTGGATGCCAGAACACCAATTACCATAGATCACAACCCAGTCGTAAAAGTTACTGTTGCGCCAGAAATTTAATGTGACCATTACCTGAATTAGATGGCTGGGTACCTTGGAGCAACGTTGATTTATCTTGTATGGTTTATCACTGTGTTGAGGGATTCCAGCTTCCCAGGATGAATCCCACAAGTTAAAAGTTCTAAACTGGAATTCCGACATAGGGGCCAATTTTAACCCTGCTAGGCCAAAACCAGGCAAGTGGACATTTAAGATCAACCAGGTTATTTATCTGGCTGAAAGCCACCAGGTTCCCACCATTCCGAATTTTAACCTGCTCTATTGAGCAGGCGGCAAGGACACCCACCCAAAGCTGGCAGGGTCCTTCTTTAGATATGTATGGTGAGTCCTATAACATCATCGGGACTGCAATTTTAACTGGTGGCCTGAGTGGGGAAGTCATTGTGGCTTCCCGTCCGGTGAAGACAGCAGGAAGAGGAGCCAAGTTCAGAAGAGACTCAAACAGACAAGTTAGCTTAGGCCTCCTCTGCTGCGGACATCCCCCCCACCCCCACCTTCCCGGATGCGAGACCCTGCGAGATGGCCCCGGAAGTCGATCCCATTACCTACCTTGTGTTGATAGGCGGCTTCTGGGCCACGTGATTTTTCACTGCTTCCCGCCTGTCAGGAAGTCAGCCAGCCAGATTTAAATGAGGCCCAGGAATTAAAATAGACCCAGGCCTAATTTCTGGAGAGTGGGTGAGTTTCCAACTCACACCACTCAAAACCCGCCCGGAGTTAAAATCGGGGCCTATTATCCTGACAACATATCTTTTAAAGTAATATCGACAAAACATTAAAAGGTGACATTTTGCAAAATTATACCCAAATATTGCTTCAAAAAATTATTACTAATAAATATGAGCACATGATATGAGCAAATATGCAGTGAAACAGTTTCTTTTTTTGAGATCACACAGGGTTTTACTGCAATTCAAATGAATGAGGTATTTCCCACGTGTGGAATACAATAGCTGCCACATAACTGTCTGTGATTTGACTTCTTACCCACATGTGATGATGTTTTGAGTGTGTTATGTAGGTCAATTTACAAATGGAATTGCTCCCAAATTTGCAAAAGATCATGTGGCCTCCTATTTAGACCACAAAAATGCAGTCAATTAGCTATATGTATTTTCACAAAATGTATTTTTAACACAGAGGTCTCGAAATTATAACTCTCCAAATCTGAGGAGCTTTTTGAACTCTGTGAAAATAAGTGTGGTGCAGGAAAAATCATACAAGCCATATAGACCACTGCTTTTTAAATTTTATTTATTTGTGCACGCTTTCTCACTTGTCTCACTTTCTATCTATTTAATACTGAGTACGTGTTATAACACAGGTTTTGCAATACTTGCAGATACAAGCAATAAGGATCATATATAGTCATGTAGATTTATATATTAACGTAAGGAGTGCTTGGTGACGGGTCTGATTGCTGGTTAATACAAATCTTACTCCTGGCAGCTAGAAGCTGCATTCCCCAGCTGCGATACAACTGAAGTATTGTAATAAATTTCACTGCAGAAAGTCCCTGCCAAGATTGAATAGGTTGCTGGAACTTGCATCCTCAGCAGGTCCTTGAGTAATTGTGCTTACAGGAGGTTAAGGTGCCCATATTTCCTGGTATTTCCAACTTCCTGCACAGCGTGTACATATTGGGCTGACTGGCAAATGTCCCACAATTGCTTTGTTTGCTTGTTGTGTTGATTGCATCACAGCTGAGGAATGCATCCTCTTACTGCCAGCAAGTCGCAAGAGTTCCTTACACTGTCAGCTGCGGGCCAAGTATGCATGGGCTTGGGTCTAAGGTGATGTCCATGCCAGCCATAGCTTCAGTGGTTTCCAAGACCTCTGCCCAGAAGGGCTGAAGGGTGAGGGCAGGACTTGAATGTGTGCAAGAATTCTGTCAACACTTTGCAGCTGTGGGTGAAAAGTTCTCAGCTTGTATAAATTGAGACATCTGTTGTGGGGGATACTGAGTTGACCTGCTCTCATTGTAAGTAGAGGCTCAGACTTAGGGCTTCCTTCCAGTCTTCTGCTGAAGGTGTCTGGCCTAGATCACAGCCCCAGGAGCCATGTAGGTTTTCCATGCTATCTGGTGCAAAGGCAATGGTGTTGAATAGAGGGCTGAGGTGTATTTGTGGGGTGTCTCTGTATTGCAGAGGCCAGCTCTAATGCTGTTGATTTGTGTTGGGTTTTAAAGAGCATAATGAGGTCCTGGTGGATGCTTTGGGTTTGGGGGAGTAATGCCCTTCGCATGCTTTGTTTTGAAGCTGCTGGCAAGAAAATCCTGTGGAAGGCAGATTCCATGCCATCGTGGTGAGAGGCTGACAGGTCCATTAGCACCTTTAGTGTGGCGCAGGCTTCACTCCAGATTTCCAGAATCAGGAATACTATTGGATGATTCCGGGCACTTGTTGGTCTTTTCTAGGGCTCGGACATCCTGAGGTTGTGAAAGGCGCTATATAAATGCAAGATTTTTCTTTCTTTTTTTGAGTGTGTCGTTCCCTCCATGTCAAGCCGTTTTTTTTTGGGGGGGGGGGTGGTGGTGTTGCTTATTCTAGCCAATGATGCCCTGGGATTGAGCTGTTCTGTAGTAGCAACTTCTTTTTTGGGAAGTTAGTCATTTCAGGTGCTTTTGTGGCTGGTAATGTGTTTATTGCGATCCCAGAATGGCTGTGCCAAGATACAAATAGGCAACATCTCCAATATTACACAGATGGGAGCACATTCTCTTTATGATTTTCATTCTTTGCAGCAGCGAAATGGGCAGATGGTATATATGCTGGAAAATTAGGGGCCAATTTTTACCTGTAAAGGACTGGGAGCTTTGGTGTAACTAATATGCCTAGGTACTTAAAGCCTTTCTTTGTTCAGGCAAAGAGATAGGCCTTCTGTACTTGCATAGGGATGTCCTGTATAAAGGGCTATTGCCTTTGTTTTGGACCAGTTAAGCTTGTAGTCAGACAGCTGACTGGATGTTTTGATGGTCTGAAAGATGCTACGAGGGAAATGGTGTGATTGGTGATGCTGAGCAGGATATAGTCCGCTTGGAGGGATATTCACCCTGCTGGTTTACACTTGAATGCAGGTGTTCGTTATTACCTCATGTATCTGGGTATGCTTCACCAAGCTCCCATCTTAACTCCGGTAATCAATCCCGAGGAAATTCAGGGTCAGTTTCTTTTGATTGAAAGTTGTGGACTTCCACCACAAATGTCCTGGATACTTTGGATTTGAATGTCTTGTGGGCTTTATCCAGGATTAGGTCGAGTTGATTTTGAAGTCCAGGAATAATTTTGTGGAATAAATTTTGTACTCGAAGATTTCAATTTACACGGTGTCTTGTACTAATAAAATTAGAATTTATGGGCGGCCTGGTTCCAAGCCCCTGCCAATAATAGCGAGCAGCTGTCTCTAGGGACTGTGAGGGTTGGACCAGGGATAAGTCTCCTTCTGTGTAGATGCTCATCACATCATTGGATTGACAAGGCTGAAATCGGCCCTCACAGGGGGAGGAAAGGAGAAAAAACAGACCTGAAATGCACTTTTCCATAGCATTGTGTGTTGGTGCTCCACTGTGGGGTGAAATAGTTCTGAGATGGAAATGAAGATTTAATATGGAATGTTATAATTAAATCTACAAATAAAATAATAGATTACTGGGAGTAACTACGAGACAACAGTCTAATCAAGAAGCTTAGATGATGTCAAAAGTAAATTTGAATCATTTAGAATTGTTCTCTCAATGTCACGATTGGATTACAGCCATGAAACCATCAATGGTCGTTGTTGGGGCAGAGTAGAGGGAGCTTTACTCTTCACCTGGCTGTGTTATACCTGATCCTGTCACTGGGGGCAGAATTTTCATTTCAAGCCGGGAAGGGAGTGGGGGGAAGATTTTCGGGTGCGAAACCCGGAGGATAAATTGGCGGGTTGTGATGTGATTGTGACCTTAATGAGGCCCATCAATTTTACTTCCGGGTTTCGCACCCAGCAGTCAGCCTGTCAGACAGGAAGGTCTGCGGCAGCAGGCCGCAGCCGGGGATCAGCGGGAGGGAGGGAGGGATCATGGGCCGGGGAGGAAATCAGGGGGCCGGGAAGGAGATCGGGGGGGCAGGGAAATGATCGAAGGTCCAGGGAGGAGATTGGATAGGCCGGGACTTGGAGATCGGAGGTCATTGGAGGTCGAGTGAAGAGTTGAAGGGAGGTGGGGGTCCACCATCGGTGGGGGGATTGATCGCGGGGTTCCTGTCGGCCAGGTGAGCTCGTAGGACCTGGATAAAGCACTCCTGCTCCTCCGGGCCCACAAGCAGTGCAATAAAGGCACTCACCTCATGGATCCAGCCCTTCCCACCTGCTTTCACCTGATGTGAATGGGAAGCGATGAGGTAAGGTTAAATTCATTTTAATTTTCCAATACACAAAATATTAAGTACCTCAAGTATTTCAATGAGGTACATTGCCCCTTTAAGTATCAGCCCGCTGGCTTTAAATGGGGGCGGGACCTCTTGGTGTCTGTTGTGCACGCATGTACAAACCTGTCTGGGTCAAACCCAGGAGTGGGCGAGTTGGAGCCGGGATTCGGTCTCGCTACAAACAGCTGTTATTTTAACCTCCCACACGCCCCCAACCCATCTGTTCTTGAGGGTTAAAATTTACCCCTGGGACGCCTGAAATGGGAAGAGTTCCATTCCCACAGCATTAATGTCCGTCACCCCAACGACCACAAACATTTTAAATGAATTAAGAAATATCATCAATGGTAGCTTCCTTTTTTTTTACAGTATACCATTTCCATTTTAGGTTTTGTTCAGTTCCGTGATTTTCTAACAACAGTGCGCTTGGTTTCATTTTGCACAACAATGTTTAATGATCATGGGTCATCACATTAACTGGAAGTTCTATGGCCATATATGGTAGTGTATGGATACAATATTGACATGAAGACTTCCCAGGACAACAGTAGAAGACCTTAATACCAAATCTTAGCGCACAATTAGAAAATATTAAAAAAGGGACTGACTTACGATAGCGCTAGCATCTTTCTTGCTCTTGTGGGAGGAAGCAACCACAGCCAGGTATTGAATTACTTTCTTTGTGTTTTCTGTTTTCCCAGCTCCAGATTCGCCCCTGTGCAGGAAACACATGCGTTATTGCGATTTTTTAAAGCTTGTTCATTTTTACTTCATAATTTGAATGTAAAGTTTCAGACTCTGATTACAAAAACCAGTGGCCTCGATTTTAATCCCCTTCGCCCAGTGCGAGCGGAGTGTGCGAGGGGTTAAGATTAGGCCGAGTCCACTCCACAGAGCCTGAGGTCACTCTGTTCCCACCTGGCATCATTTCATCTTCGCCGACTTTCAAGTTGGCTGAGGCTCCCGCTAAAGGCAAGGCAGACCCCTACTTTAAATTCAAAAGTTGCAGCCTGATGATGTCAGCAGTGCTGCAATATGATTTTAACGGCGGTCATGAGAAGGCCCACACTATGTGGAACCCCACAGCCAAACTACGGCGGGAGGCACAGCTGGCCAGAAGAAGCCAAGGTAAGTTATTTAAAAGTGACTTTTGTGAGAACTTTGTGTGGGCCAGGGGCAGCAGGAGTGCTCCCCCCAGGCCTCACAAGGCAGCATTGGACCTCCCTTGTCCCAGGCTCCCCCACTCCCCCCAATTGCAGCTGGAATGTCCCCCTATCGTCGCCAGACTCCCCCCTCCCCCCGCCCTGCCACTGACTGCCGGTGACCTTATATTCAAGAATGAGATAGATATATTTCTTAATGCTAAAGGGATCAAGGGATATGGGGATAAAGCGGGAACAGGGTACTGAGTTAGACGATCAGCCATGATCATTTTGAATGGCGGGGCAGGCCCGAAGGGCCGAATGGCCTACTCTTGCTCCTATTTTCTATGTTTTTATGTTTCCCATGAGGCCCCGGAAGCGGCCTCCTGCCGCCAAATTCCTGGTCCCGCTTGCTGGCCAAGTAGTGGATCTGGCCAGGTTCAGGCGGGACTGCCAGATTATTTATGTAAATGGGGCCCTGCTGATAAGATCAGCTGGACCTCCACTTCCCCAGACCCCCCGGATTCACCGCCCACCCCTTTAAAATCAGGGCCAGTGAGTCAGGTTTCTGTATATACAACGGCAAGCTCTGAGACTGAGTGCTCCATTGGCATGAACAATTAGATCACTTTCTGTTATCCTCTGTGATTGTAGCACCTTAAGACAATTCTTCATCTTTCTGTGCGGTATTTTAATTTCTATTCCAATCAGTTTGTTCATCTTTTTTGTACGTAATTATAAACTTTGTTTTTCAAAGCATTTTTTAAAAGTTTCACTTCTAACTTTGGCACTGATTCAATCTGCATTAACATGGAGATGAATAATGTCCATAGCATGTCTGCTGAATCGTGCAACACCATAAAAGGCCAAGTCTCTCTGTTTGCACCAGTTAGGTCCTTGAATTTGCTTGGATTCCCTGAATTCCCATGTAAGTTTTCTATTGCTATAGACTTTGAAATGGATGAACCAATCTCCCTTTTCTTAAATGCACAAGAAAACGTTAGATGCTCAGGCAATTTCTTTCGATGTCACTGCATCAAACCGGGCACCTCCATGCCGTTTCAAACAGAAAAGTCTGTCAGAACAATTGCACAACAGCAGAAGTTAAATCAAGCTTTTCACCTGTAGTCCAGTCCTGTTTGCACACTCAATAACAGTAGATTGTTGATGAACATGTGGACTGAAGCTGGATTACTGATGTGGACTGAGCACAGCAAAGTTCTTCCATTTTCTGCCCAAGATCCTAAAAACTATTACCGTTGTTTAATTTGCAGTCAGGTAAATGACTCGAGATCTTCAGCTGTTTATACTTTAGTAGTTTTTGTAACTTTTTTCAGGGGACAGGAAGGCCTTTTGTTTAACTGGTTGGGTGATTGGGTTGTAGAGGAGTTTCATGCTGGTATGCTTTTTCTTTTGCTGAGAACAATAGAATAAAGAGGTGTTTGTGTGTGTGTATGTGTGTGTGTATATGTGTGTGTGAGAGAGAAAACACCAAGTTCCTACTGTTAGTCACCTGGAGGATAAGTACATTTATGAGGATGAAATCTGAAAAATCTCAGGAAGGATTCTTTGAGTAAACTGACACATAACGGAGTTTCTGTAGTTCAAAATGCCATTGTGACTCGTAAACAAATATTATGTCCAACAGTGGTATCATGCTGCCCAAGTGTAGTGACGGGTGCATAATATCAGGCACACTTGCCAATGCGGGGCCATACTGACCGCGGGAGGGTAATGCAGAGAGCTACCACAGGATGAGCAGGGTAAACAGTTCCAGGAAGTAGCAACTGACAGATGGCTGAGTGGTGACAGGTTCCTTTTAGATATAACTTGAGTAGTGAGGACCAGTATATATTGATTGCTGGAGCATGACAAAGCAAGTTTCAAAAGTTACCAACTGCAGGGCATTTAGGGTACAAGAACTAAGAACTAGCATCTTCAGGTGGGTAATATAATAAGTGCTGGGAAGTAACGATCAAGTGGAACCAGATCAGTTTATATGCAAGAACAGGGCCTATCTTCAAAACTCTGCATTTAATATAAGAAGGTCAGTGTTTGTTGGGCCTTTAGTGTAGATTAAATGAACTGATACGTTAGAAAAAACTTGCAATTTTAGAGCCTTATCATGTCCTCGGGATGTTCCAAAGTGTTGGTATCCAATGAACATCCTATTATTATGCAGATAAATTCAGCAGCCAATTTATGCACAGCAAGACCCAACAAACAGCAAGTGAGAGGACAGTGATTAACTGTTTTTAGTTGAACATAAGAACATAAAAATTATGTGCAGGAGTAGGCTATACGGCCCCTCGAGCTTGCTCCGCTATTCAATAAAATCATGGCTGACCTTCTTTCTCAACTCCATTTTCCCACCTTATCCCCATATCGCTTGATTCCCTTAGTGTCCAAATATCCATTGATCTCAGTCTTGAATATACTCAATGGCTGAACATCCACAGCCCTCTGGGGTAGAAAAATCCAAAGATTCACAACCCTCTGAGTGAAGAAATTTTTCCTGATCTTGGCCTAAATGGCCGACCTCTTATCTTGAGTCAAGGTGGTTCTCTAGAGAAAGAGCTTGCACCTTTCATTTCACACCCGTGGGACATCCCAAAGTGCTTTACAGCCAGCAAAATACTTTTAAAGTGTATTCACTGTTGTAATGTAAGCAAATGTGACAGCCAATCCATGCACAGCAAGGTTCTTCAGACAACAGTGACGTAAATGACCAGATAATCTTTTCTCGTGGTGTCAGTTGAGGATAAATATTTGCATGGACATCAGGAGAACTCCCCTGCTCTTCTTCAAATAGTGCCATGGGATCTTTAACGTCCACCTGCGAGGTAGATAGGATCTCAGTTTAACGTCTGATCTGAAGGACGGCACCTTTGACAGTGTAGCAGTACCTCAGTACGGCACTAAGTGTCACTCTAGAATATATGTTCAAGTCTCTGGAGTGGGGCTTGCATCCATAGCCTTCTGACTCAGAAACAAGAGAGCTACCACTGAGCACAAGAATTAGGAAGGGGCACTAATTATGCAGTAGGAGGAGAAAGAAAATTGATCAATTAGAGAGTAATTTGGTGGTACAAAGTATAGAATTAATCAGATCTGTCTTATAAATTCTGTTCCACAATACTTTCACAGCAGTTCCTCTAGCTTATCTAAACACAGTGAGCTAAAAATTTGTTTAGGCCTATTTTGGGGCGTAAAATGATTAACGCGGTCCCAGTACTCGCCAGAAGCTGGAGGCCCAAGGCTTGCCCAAAATTGGGCCTCCAGCCTCAGTTCAATATTATTAGCGAGCTGCAGGTGCCTGTCGCTCCTCCAAAGGCATCTTTCTTGTTTGGCCGCATGTAGAACCGGTAATCCTGGATGAGCAGGCCCAGTGCCCGGCAGACAGATTTCCGGTCGGAGCCTTCAAATAGCGTTAAACACCTGATTTCAGGGACGTCTGGAAAGAGGCCTTTACCAATATGACAGCGCCGCTAATGCAGGCGCAGATTGGGCACGGGATGTTGCTCATTGAAATTGGTCCATTTTCCTTCCTTTTTCCATCCTGAAAAGGGGCATAACGAGAACAATTTCTACCCCAGTATTTCCCTGTTCCCCCACCCAAAAGTCAATCCTACTGGTTATCCTATTGCTCAGAGTCCCAACATAAATGAGACGTAGCACTTTATTGGTCAACCTAGTCTTTAAGAAAGCAATTTTATTCTGTTACTGCGCAGTAAAATCTTTTATCCATTACTTGTGCCCGGTTGCTGAAATAATATTTAGACTTTAGTGACAAGTTTCTTCTTCTAAAGATTGTTGCTTATCACTGAGTAAACCTTATATAGTCCTTAAAGAAAAATAGCTGTCAACTGACGGGTTTAAGTATTTAATTTCATATATGAAACACTGCCAGAAAGTCATTACTTTTAGCCACATAAAAATAACCTCCAGGCACTGCATTGCATTCAGAAAAGAAATATTAGAAATCCTTTATTCTAAATCTGCATAGGTCTTCTTTTACTTTCTACCAACAAAACCCTGGAAACAAATCAAAGGGGTCAATCCTTTTGTAAGGTTTTTAATGGTCCTCCTGTTCATCCAACTGCAAAACAGCCCAGAAATCACAGGAAAAAAATGTTTGGTTCTGATTCAAATATATATTTTGTTCATTTACAGAGAAATAAGAAAATTACCACAAGGGATATATCTATAAGTGTCAAGCATCTCCTCTCAAATTGAAGACTCGTCTCAATGTTAATAGGAGCACTTAGGCCAATCGTAGTGCCCAATTGCTGCCTCTGCTGGGATTAGCTAACTTGGCCCAGAACTTGAGTTGAACATAGGACCTTCTGATTTGTATAACATATAGCTTCACCGGGTAGCACATTTACACATTGTGGGAGCACCATCACCGGCAGGATGCATCGATTCAAGAAGAAGGCCAATCAGCACCTTCCCAGGGCAAGTAGGAATGGACAGTAAATGTGGCTTTGCCAGCATGTCCTACGTCACGAGAACAACTTTTAAAAAACTTTTAAAACTTTAAAACTTAAGTCTAACTCGTCCATAGATGGTCTGCATTTTTATTATTAATAATGAGTTGGCTCTCTATTAATGTTGAAATGGTCCTTAGAATTCTGACGCCAGTGAACAGACATGCACATAGCTCAGGCAGAAAGAGATGTGAATGGGCAGACTAACTCAATGCTACCCCTCGCACTGTACCAATGGCAGATCAGTGCTCAACAATATAAGTACAGTATTTGAGTATTAGAGATGTCCCGACTTTATAAGATGAACTTAGCAGGACTGGACTGGAAATCTTTGCAATTTCTGTCTTAAACTTTTTTTTTGTCTTGTTTGGCATTAGCCCAGATATTTATTTTTAAATCTGCTGATACACTGACTATAGATTAAATGAATTTGCAGATGTCCGAGTGGTAGGAATCATATTATCCATTGGTTTTTGATACCTTCTTAATGGGAAGGAAGGAAGATTTCCATTTTATATACTGTCTTACCATGTCTCAAAGCACTTTACATAAAACAAATTACTTTGAAGGTCAGCTATTATGTGCACAGCCAGATCCTACAAATAGAAATGAGATGAATGACCAGTTAATCTGTTGAAGGAGAATTATTGTCCAGGACACTGCAGTATTCCTTGTTTTTCCTCAAATATTGAAATGGAATCTTTAATCCATTGGAACATTCTGACAGAGGCTTCAGTTAAACATCTCATTGAAAGAATGGCACCTCTTACAATGCATTATTCTCTCAGTACTTTACTGCATTGTCAGTCCAGATTATATGCTCAAATTCTGGAATGGGCTTTGAATCCCCTGCCTTCTGATTTTGAGGCAAGAGCCCTATCAACTGGACCAAGCTGACACACGCATAAATATTTAAGAGCTGTATTACTGTGCAGTGGAAAGGTTATAGTGCTGCACTTACAGGTAACTGTAAAGTTTTATTGTTGTAATAGATTCTCAAGAAGTACCTCAGAAAAAGAGTCGGCTCACCAGTGTTCAGACTTAGTTTATTTAGCCATAAACACTGGTGAATATTAATATTATACCAATCAAACAACCTCACTCAGTTATCTAAGATAACACTCTGTCAAATTTCAAGCATTATAATATGCGTCATTGGATTAAAAATGTTAATTAGCACAATAAACCAGGAATCTTTGTAATTTAGTTAAAAGTCATCTTTGTCACATAAGTAACTCCCTCCCTGGTTCCTGTTTAGTTTAACATTAAAAACAATTTTAATAACAGCTTATATTTATGACATACAAAGCTAACAATGGAACATGCCTAATCCCATTACAGGAAAGTGCTGTTTAAAATACATAAGATTACAAGAATTTCTTACTTCCCATCCATTTCATCTCAAGGGACTCAAAATAATTCTACTTGAATCTGATATGACTTGATAACAGAAATCTGGAATTAGTCCAGATCAGATTTTCTATCCTTGCAGTTAATCAGATTGTACCATTTAGAAAAGCTCATTATCTCTTTGTCCCAAAAAACGAAAAGGCAAGTCAACAAAGAATTTCAGAAAGGATTTGTTAACTCAGGGCAATTTCTGCTCATCATTTTGTATTTCTTAGGAATATGTAATTTTTCATGAGGCATCAAATGTCCATTGACGTTATGTATTCCTACAGTTTGTACATCCTGTGTCTCATAATGTAGATTACCTATCTTCAGTTCTCTGCTGGATCACTGGGACTTTTCCTTATTTGGTGTTCTTTGGAGTAATTCCTTTCTGAAGGCTAACCATATTGTAAAGATCAAGGCATTATGATGGTCACACGGAAATGTTATTGCGTAGCTACTATTTATAAATACTAAATGTACTGACAGTCCAAAATATGTTTCCTGTAGGGGCTGGACATATCGCTTAAGAATTAAAGTTGAAATGGAATGCCAAAGGCAGCCTTCTTTTCATTCACCATTTCAATAATTTGAGTGAATCACAAACGCTGAAGTAGAAATTTGATATTTGTTTACACTTTTGTCAATGTTCACTGACATGCACGATTACTAGTAGAGTAAATAAGTGCACCGATCCAATTTGAGCCATTGCACTGAGTATTTGTTTGTCATTGAATACAATATAGCAGGAGCCAGCATATAAGATGGCAATAGATGGTATTTAAAGAACTGAGCATTAACATGTAGAACAGGGTTGATTTGGGCACAATTACTTTGCAGGTCTAGTTTGCCCTTTTTCAAAATGTGTAGCTATGACACTCCTTGAAATCCATCTGGAATTAGTGGCTAGTGCACCAGTTTTCCTTGCTGCTTTTTCCTCACTTCATTTTCACACTCTTGTTTTCCATCCTGGTTAACTGACTTGTATGCTCTTTTCAGAGCAAAGCTAAGGAGCATGTGGTGGATGACAATTATTCTGGAAATGCTGGGGGCAAGAGGCTGTAGAGTAAGGCTGCCCACAGTTGGTGCAGACGTGAATCATTGCTTCAAAATCCCAATGGCATGTTCAATATTAATTCTGGTTGTAGTACGAGCTTCATTGTACCTGCACTCTGCTCCTATCTGTGGTTGACACTTGCATAGGGTAGTCTTGGTTTTGTTAGAGCCAACCTTTCATTCTTCATTCCCTTCAAATAAGAGTGGCAGAGGTGTTCGGCTTTAAATGAAACTACCATGAGAGACTCTGAGGAAGCAGGCACTGACCTGTATGATTCTTGCTAGTGGTCGCATACCATGTCCACATTAGAAACACAGAAATGTAGGAATATATGGGGTTGGAAAACCATTTCAGTCTTTCTAGTTGGTCCCAGAGTTCAAAAAAATACATAGAAAGAAAAGAAAGACCTACATTCATACAGCGCCTTTCACGACCATCCCAAAGTGCTTTACAGCCAATGAAGTACTTTTTATTTTACACAGCTCACTGTCTATAGTCTTCAATTGATTTTCTTGCTAATTGCCTGTCCAAGTCCTTTTTAAGATTACTGATGATATCAGCCTCAATCACCTTCGTGAGAAGTCCATTCCATACATTCACCACCTCTGTGTCAAATTGTTATATATGATTTGTCCATTGTTGTTGGTCTTAGGACCATAGTAAATAGTCTCTCAGGGTTCAACTTGTCACTACCTTTAAGAACCTTGAATACCTCAGTCACATCATCTCTCAGTCTTCTCTAAAGTAAACAAATTCAGCTTATATAGCCTCTCCTTATAGCTTAGATGTTCGTTGCCAGGTCTGATGCTCTTTGCTTCATCTTTTCTATCACAATGATATCTGATTGTAATGTGATGACCAGAACTGCACATAATACTCCAAAAGAGGATGAACCAGTGACCTGTATAGGCTTAGTATCAGGTATGTGCTTTGTGTTCGATTCCACGTGCTATACAGCCCAAACTCCTATTTGTCTTATTTATCTTTTTCACGTTGTGCAGATGGTTTTGAAGATCTGTCCACCATTATCCCCAATTCCTTTTCCTGTGCGGTATCCCGTAAACTAGCACCGTTTAGTTAACAGTTCCAACGTTTATTCTTCTTCCTTAGTCTCATCACTTTGCACTTGCTGGCATTGAATTTCATTTGCCATTTCTAAACCCAGCTTCCCAATTTATCGAGATCTCCCTGCGCCTGATCAGATTGCTTTTGATTGTTTACACCCCCTCCCCCCCTTTGAGAGAACAAGATCCCGTTGAGGTCCTATAGGACACCACATTATGCATGGGGACCCAAACAGCAGCAGAGGAACCTCTTATGACCCTGTGGACTCTGGAAAAATCAGAAATTCTATAGAATTGTGTTGCCCTCTCATGTTTCTACCGATTATCAGGGGCAAGGATGATGAAGTCTTTGGGCCTTACTGAATAATGGTACGCCTGTGGACATTAAACAGGCTAACACTACAGATGTCCCCAGCCTAGCCTGGAAGGACCCCATTGCACAAAAATTGACAGTCGTATTGATTTTGACAGCCGCTGGCAATGCCATATGGAAGTTACATGTTGTCTGGAGGTCTTCTGGAAGTAGATGGCACAGCTTTGTTACTGTTTCCCTGCTAAACTTCAGGCACACTCCTACTGTCATTATCAGAAATGGTAGATCCAATGTACAGTAGATAGGCAGAACTTGACAGTACACTCTGCATGCCACCTGATATTATGGGCAGCCCTTTCCTGCTCTTGCTGGTCTCTGCCAAGTCCAGTGCCATTGGAGCATTGAATGCAGTCCCCATAGTGTGTAAAAATTTAGAATGTGGAACGAAAATTTGCTGCAGCTCATCATTAAATGGACACTCCAACTTTCCCACTGTAGTCCCTCCAGCAACACCTGCTTCATTTGAACATGTTGAACGAGTGATAGATTTGTATGGCAATAGGGGACATTTCATTCTTTAGTGCCTAATCTGCTCGCTTAATTGGCTTTTTGTACAAACTGAGCACATTAGAGCACAGCCCAAGAATTCTTCCCATGGGAATCTTGTGGTGATTTGGAAAAGGGCAATATGTGAGCACTTTAATACACTCCCAACATTACTGGCCGTTATGTCACATTCAGCACCTGTATTACACTTAATATTGATTGCGATTTAAGCTCATAGACTCTTCTGAAAGTATTGAAACCTGAACTAATTAGTCACAGTTGTACAACGTTGGTATCTTTAATGAAAACAGTAGTATTGTTTTTCTCCTTTCCTATGGTCTGCCATGCTTTTGTTACCTCATCCAGCCACTCTTCACGTGCGAGTCTAAACAGTAATGTTTGGCAAACTATTCAGTGCATCACAACTGAGCCAGACTCTGCTCTCACCCAATGTCACTGACATGCATTTTCTAGCTGGTATCACTGAATAGAGAACACAAGCTAGAGCCCTGTCTATTTTATTTCCTTTCTCAGCCTAGGAATGCTGAAGCCAATTGTAGTGCTCCTACTGACACCCAGACTGAGAACTAAGTCAGCAGAGACCAGTGATTGAACCTGGGGCCTTCCTGGTGTGGCTTCGCTCCACATTAGTCAGTGCACTTAGCAACTGAGCATCTTAAAACCGATTAAAGAAAAAGTGATTGAGAACAATGTCCTTTTACAGAACTTCACATTCCCATTTGCTTTGCCATACCATGTTTATGTTGACCTGCGTAGAACCAGCAGCCAATTCAAAGTCCATATATCATGTGTTCATGATAGGCCCAATATACAGTAGATAGGCAGGACTTGAGAGTACGCTCTGCATGCCACCTGATATTATGGGCAGCTCTTTCCTGCTCTTGCTGGTCCCTGCCAAGTCCAGTGCCATTGGAGCGTTGAATGCAGTCCCCATAGTGTGTAAATCACCTTTATTTTCCCATCCTGGGGCAATTTGTGCTCAGTGTCGGAATGAAATAACCAACAGAAATGTTCAAGCTGTTTGCCAACTCAGCATGTTTTTTTCATTACATTGTTTATGTTGTTGTCTTATTAAATAACTCACAAACAAGTTACTGTAGACTAGAATTTCAAGTTTATATCCACTACTTTATAAACCTAATATTTCACATATGCTAAAGCACTATTTAAATTAAATTTTATCTCCCCTTTTATTAAATGTATAGAAACTTGCCTTAAATCCTTTCACAGAAATGATTCAAATTACAATTTAAATTAAAGACTAAGACAGTGTAATTCATTAAAAATTCAAGAAGAAAATACATTTAAAACAATTTGAATTACTTCATTAATAGACTATCGGGGATGGGGCTCAACATGGGGGTGGTGAGGCGGGATTTTAACCCCCAATGGTGGTTGGGGACGGGTGGGAGGTGAAAATCACAGTTTTTTTAATCGCGATCGCAACCCAGCTCCAACACGCCCACTTCCCGGTTTAACGTGGACATATTTGGATATATGCGCGGAATGTACTCGCCGAGGTCGTGTCCCCAATAAGTGCCAGCAGGCGGGTCGTTAGCAGGGCAATTAATGTCATTAGGAAACGTCAAGTGGCTTTTTTTAAATTGAACTTCTCCGGCTCAGGTTTCCCGGGCCTTCTGATTCTCGCCAGTGAAAAGGAGGCGAGAAAGGCCAGATCCATGAGGTAAGAGCACTGCTTGTGGGCCAGGAGGACCAGGAATGTTTCCTTCAGGCTCAACAAGCTTACTTTTCACAATCGGACCCCGCGATCGGCCGACCCCCACCTCCGACGTCCGACACCCCCGATGTCTGACCCCGTCCCGATGTCTGACCCCGTCCCAATGTCCGACCCCCCCACCCCGATGTCCGACTCCTCCCCCCACCGACGTCCGACCGCCCTTGCTGTCCAAACCCCCTGATGTCCAAGAGCCCTCACTACCTCTGATCACCAACTCTTCTCCCGATCTTCTCACCATCTCTTATCCTGCTGTCCTCCACGGCCCCCGCCTCCCCACGACTGATTTTCTCACCAACTCTTCTCCTGATGTCCTCCACGCCCTTCCCCCCCTCCCCTGATCTTCTCCACGGCGCATGATCTCCCCCTCCCTCCTTCTCTTCCTTCTCTTCGAAGCCCGGCTGTGGCCATCGTCAATCTGGCTGGCTGCAGGACGCTGCTGGGCGCGAAACCCGGCAGTAAAGCTTTTAGCCTTCAATTAGGTCATGATTGCAGATTCCTACCCGCCAACTTTACTTCTGGGTTTCGCGTCCGAAAAACATCCCCCATGCTCTCTTCCCGGCTCCAAGTCAAAATCATGCCTAACATTTCCAATATGATTCAAACTGATCCAAAACTGAGCTCCCTTTGGGGCTCAATTCTGAAAAATGTATTCTTTTAACTCAATTTAGCCAGTCTTTTAAAATGGGGGATCTTGTCATCTGGATCTCTTTTAAAACTCAACAATTGCAACAAATTGTGATCAACTTGAATGCCTTTTGGTTTTTTTTCTGAATTGTGTTTTGTTTAAACAGACAATGGTGATGACGTCAGCTGTGAAGTGGCTTGAAAGAGTAAATGAATGTGAGGGAAATGAATTAATATCAGCAGTTCTCAAGGGTCCCGGGTTCAATATCAGCAGTCATTAGTTTAGGGTGATTCAGTGATCTTATCATTTCAACTGTTTTTCCTGTAAATTAACCAATTAATAATTACATTTAAAACTTCATCTTGAAAACTGTGAGGGACCTTACTAAAATTGAAAAGTCAAGATATAAGAAGACCACTTATTCCTTAATCACTAGACTCCCATGTTCCTAAAGAATGTCAATAGATTCTTTAGGCATGATCTGCCTTTCATAAACCCACTCTAGTTGATTTTACACCTTTTAAAATATTAGATTCACTTTATTTACCTTTGGTATCAACCCCATGTTCATTGAACTTTGCAAAATTTCTGCCGATCCCCTCACCCCACCCTCATTCTTTTACCACTTAACCTCTATGTACTGAATAAAAAAACAAGGTTCAGGGATCAAATCTGATCTGTTCTAAACAAGTTTTTTAAAAAATAGCAAAATTGCAAATAGCTAAAAGTGAAACATTTTACTTACGTGCACAAAATTGACTGGTCTTCACGATCTGTAAAAAAAGTAAAAGGAGTTAATGAAATGAAATTTTGTGAGTGGATGAATTTTCCATCTACAATGTGTCACTTGTATTCCAAATCAAGGGATTATTGTTAAATTTGCCAATGAACCTGGAATGTACCTGGAAAGGTTTGTGGAAGGATTAATGATTAATTGCTCTTTGATTCACTTTTTCTAGGTTCATAAATGACAGAAATTTAATTTTAAAAAACCTTTCATGAATTAATTTACATTTCTTCTGAACGGGTTAGTCTCGTCACATGAGCCTCTTAAAATTTGACTTATTATAATTTATTTTAATACTTTTATATCTTTTTTCCCTCATGTCTATTATTCTTGAACATTTTTGATCAAACAGTTGTTGACACGGTCGATCACACCATCCTGATTGCAGTTACTAAGGCTTTTGCCCTCAGGGCAACTAGAGATGGACAATAAATACAACCTTGGACAGTGTCACTCACATGCCAAGAATAAAAAGAAACATCCTCCTCTAAAGCCTCTCCTCTGTTGTCCAAGCCATTATTTGGTTCTACTCTTACTAACTAATTGTAGGCAGAGCATCTCCAGCAGAGAGAGAGAGAGTGTGTTTGTGTGTGTATATATATATATATATATATATATATATATATATATATCAGGTGAGGGCAGGATCTGACTTTGTTGAGATACCCTATATGGTTGAATAACTTGCTGACACTTATTGTCAAAGCTCACAAATGAATGATGGCTCCTTGGCTGAGTTACCAGAGGGTGATCGGCATCCAATGAACTGTACGCCAGCTAACAGTCAATGCCTTCAAGGGAACAGAGGTGGAGAGAAAAATTGACAAAGAATAAAGTACTGCCGATATTATATTAGTCCAGCTATGTTGACAGTTTTATGAAGATGGAAAGAAGATGTCTGTTGAATAGCATTGCAATTTTTAATTTGTCTATGTTCCAACTTGAACCTTGCTATTCTTAGACTTCAACAGCTCAATATGAATACTTATAGATTGTCTTGAATTAAGCAATTTAACTGTAGAATCCTGCTCCAGTTAGAAATCCCCCAAGGGAGCTTTAAGTTATAAACTCATAAATGATCAGTTGTCTAGGTTTGATGGTCAAATTAACATTTACTTTTTAAAAACTCGAGGTTACTACTGCAGATGTGGGGGTTTAAATTGGGATGCATAGCGCTGGTTGTATAGGCGCTGCGCGGACTTCTAAGGACCCAAAATGGCGTCCAGAATGCACACGCACACTTCTAGCGTGACATGCACTGGACGCCCTTTTTTTTTATTCGTTCATGGGATGTGGGCGTCGCTGCCAAGGCCAGCATTTATTGCCCATCCCTAATATTGATAAAGGCGTTCGCGTACACGCAGATAACGAATGCCGGCACCATGTAAAGCAGGGAGAATATGCGGTAGATCAGTGTGCAACGCTGATTTAAATTGACAGATGTGATTTTGGAACTCAACGCTCCAGCCAATGCACTGTCATAACCTCGCATAGCTGAACAGGTCTTAAACAGCATGGAAGGCTCCCTGTCACTGCTATTTAAAGGGATCATGCAGGAGTTACAGGTTAGTTGCTGGATTATTGCTTCTGGCTGCTGATGCATTTGTACCTGTTTTTGGAGGTCTGCTATGAATATTAGGACTAGGGGACATAGCCTAAAAATTAGAACCAGGACTTGCAGGATTGAAGTTAGGAAACGCTTCTACACGCAAAGGGTGGTAGAAGTGTGGAAGTTTGGAATGCTCTTCTGCAAATGGCAATTGTTAATTTTAAATCTCAGACTGATAGATTTTTGTTAAGCAAAAATATTAAGGGATATGGGGCTGAGGCAGATATATGGAGTCAGGTCACAGATCAACCATGATCTCATTGAATGGCGGAACAGGCTTGAGGGGCTAAATGGCCTACTCCTGTTCCTATGTTCCTATAACAAAGTTTCAACACTCTACAAGGAGTGGGCTGGCCAGCTGACAGGCAACAGCAAGGGCACTGGTGGAGTGGCAGGGATGGGACAGGAGTGCTGTCATCCTGAGAGAGGACAGCAGGTTCATGGTCCATGAAGCCACTGCCACTTGCTGCCTCCTGATATGCGCCACCTTCTGCTGCAAGAAAGTGGGACGTATGTTGGTGAGTGTCCTGCAAGATGTTTGAGTGATGTGCCTGTCATGGTTGAATAGCTCCCAATGTGTGTGACCTGTGAGTTGGGGGTGTGTGGCGTGCAACAGTGGTAATGTGTGAGGGTGAGAGGAAGCATCTGATTGGAAGAGTTGAGTAATGATTGAAAGAGTTTGTTGGTAGGTGGGTGATGGGGGGTGTAGTGCATGGAGCAGTGGGTGTGGCTAGTGGTGAAGTTGGTAGGAGATGCCACTTGACAGTTGACCTCACTCACCTTGACCACTCGTGTCAAAGCATTGAACTTCTTCCCGCAGTGCATCCATGCCTGGCATTGACTTCATCCCCTACTGCCTCCCACTGCCTCTTGAGCCTATGTCTGGAGGGCATCTTGCCCCCACCCCGCGGATATAGGATGCCCCTCCTCCTTCTGTCCACCTCTTGCACCAAGGCCTCGAGTGCATCATCAGGGAATCTTGGTGCACGCACTCTCGCGGGCCTGGTACAAACTCAGATCGGCAGATTGGTGAGGTCTGCCATGCAGATTGGAGAATGTGGGATTTAGTAGTGTGCAACCTTTATTCAATGTTTTAAAATAACTCAACAGTTTGTAAACATAGGGACGGGATCTGCATCTGTGTTTTACATGTGCGATGTTTGATCTCCGTTCAGACTCCGTGCAGACCCGTTCAGACCATGCTGCACGATATTGCAGCACAGATTCACTTCCCAATTGACTTTCACCACTTCCTGCAGCCCACTGCACCTCCCCTTTAAGAGGTGCAGGCTGCCAATATAACCCCCATGGTGTTTTACAGCAGAATACTACACAACACAGGATCAGATTTCACGATATGTACCGTTCCTAGGTGAAAAGGAACATAGATGGATTTACCTCGTTTTAGCAGAACATATTAGTGTCATTGAAAGAACCTTTAAAATGTAAGATAAATAATTTAAACAAAAGGTAATCTGGGGCTGATAGCAAATCAACAGCCTGTTTTACATTGCACCTGATTTTCTTACTATTAAAAAGTCATTGGAAAAAAAAATTGGGGTATGGTGTAAAATGAGCTGCCGATTTGTTATCAGCCTGTTTCGGGCTAGTGGTATAGACCAATTTCACTCCTAGCCTTTTAAGTTAAGAATATTGTCCTACAGTGCATTCTCGATCATTAATATCCTGCTTCTGCATCCCCAAGATCAGGTTTTATCATAATTCCTCATGGGCAATTTTTGGGAAATCACTGTAAAATTTGGTGCATGGGTTGTATGTTTTTAGGATGTGCAAACCCTGAGATGTGATTTATTTACTGGGTTACTTACAGATTTTACTGTTGCAAGGTGTAAAAATCACACTTGTGACCATTCCACCGGATTTTACAAAATTGCAGCAATATGTTTAACTCTTGAATATTTTCCGTTGCTGAATTGGGCTGCATTCAGCCTTTTTTGAACTCAATTCTTTAATCATTGTTCTCTGCTTTTTTACTCTGTTATCGGTCTTAAAATTCTAAACCTATTCTTAATTCCTGTTTTTCAGAAGGTTTACTTTTCTAAATTCCTTTCTCATGATACATCATGTAAACAGTTATAATCACTCTTCCTTATTGTGCCAAAGAACCTTGGCCTCAGCGCCCGCTAGTGAGGGTTCCATCTCAAATAGCATTTTCCTGGAATCCCTCATTAAAATTACACATGAACAGGAATTGAAATTCTTCTTCACCCACTTACACAATATCAAGGATTTCTCAGTCAAAATCAGCAAAGGCTAGATAAAGTTTAAAGCTTTTCTCCGATCACCCAACTATGCACTGGATTATTCTGGTCATCAGAAGTGGTGTTAATACGATCTGCGCTTTTCATCATAACACTGGGAGCAAATATAGGCAGATGTTTGATTCCCCAACCCTTTATGGAGCAGCAGAAGTGGCCAACACGGAGGCTCAGTGAATGGCCTTGAGGGCTGTGTCAATGACTAGCTGCCTGATTTTCACTTTCGTTTATTTCTGCAGTGAAGACAAGATGACTTAACAGCTGCAGTGCTGGCACGAATGGATTTCCTGAATGTCTCTGGTCAATTGAGTTTCTATTCACCCTCAGAAGAAGAAAAATAATGAACAGTTTAAGCTCAGAGAAAATGTATGCACTGGAACTAACAACTGCAGTGAGAAGTTAAAGGGGAGATAACAGATCGGCAGCCCATTATAGACTCCACCTGATTTCCTTTCCATTGACTTCAAAGTTATGCAAATTGGGGTCACACGCCTGTTGTAGGACCCTGATTGCAAATTTCAAATGGGTGAAGCACGTGCAATGCATGCCAGGCCCATTTCTCTGGGCGTTGAGAGGCCTAACCTCTTAAGCTAGGCTCCTTAGAGGGACCGCAGGAGGCCTCGCTAAAAAGGGAAGTTTTGTGGGGTTTTAAAAACTTTTCGTGGGGTCCAGAGGGGCAGGATTGCTCCTCCAGGCCCCGTAAAAATCTTCCGGTCCACTTTCGCGCGTACCCCGCCATCCCAACCCTCTGACATCCCCTCCCCCTCGCCAGGCCTTACCTGCCCACCAGCATGCTGCAGCTGGCCAATTTTCCACCGCAGGAAACTAATGAGCTGCAGTGGAATCGCCACAGGGCGACCGCAGCTCACCGATGAAATGTTAACGAGGCCCAAATCTGAGAGTGGTTCAGGCCTCCTGTCTGCCACGTTGGGTGGGTGCCATGAGGCATTGCCGGTATCACCCCCCTCTAGCAATTAATCATTTGGTATAAATAAATGTAAATTGGTACCAAACATTTTAAACCTGGCAACATAATAATGTGTTTAATTTTAAAAGAGAGATGTTAAAAAAAACTCTGGCCTCAATATTAACCTCCCCACTCCCACCCAAGACGAACGGGGGAGGGTCGAAGGGGGGGTTAAAGACTTAAATATGGAGAACGGGTCCCCAACACACTGCCAGGTTATCAATCTGGCTGGCTGCCGGACAGTAAATGGAACATAAAAATGATAATGAGGTCCTGCCGATAAGTTCTGCTTCCACACTCTTGCCGGGTTCTTCGGCCGCATCACTGCAAACATTGTGTGTGATTATTGTCCTTCATAGTGGTGGTTTGAGTTACAGAGGATGTTAGAATACCCATCGAATACAGCCAGTAGAACCAAACTATTACCTTGGGTAGCTGGAATACTTGTGTAACCGGACAAAGGGACAATTACTCTGCTGCCCGAGGCCCCCTCTTCCAATCCGCGAGACCCTGCCAAAATCCACCACCCCCCCAATCGATTTACCCGAGTGCCAGTGGACAGCGTCTGGGCTGCCCAATCTTTGCCTGCCAGCAGCCAACCAGCTGCCCTCTGTATGCCTGTTCCAAGCGGGCAGCTGGCTGGTTCGATGTAAATGAGAGACAGGAGTTAAGACAGTCCAGGCCTTAAATTGATGCCATCAGGGTGTGGGGGGGGGGGGAGTTGACGTTCGTCCAGCCCCCCGCCTGAAACTCGCTCCCGGTTAAAATCCCTCCCGTGGTGTGATTTGTTCAGATGGGGATCTGATTGACAGCTTTTTGCATTTATTTAAATAACAATTTTTCTCTGGTCACTATTTGTTTTAAGCCTGTACTTGCTAAATCACTAAATTTGATTTGGAATCTTCAAAGGGATGTTATCTGAGTGGACTTTTCAAAGAGAATAAGATAAACTAGAAAACTTTCACAGTTAGTCAGTAAAGGATTAAAAAACAACTATGTAAAAAACTAAATATAGTCACAGTCTTAGCACTGGAGTAGAAAAGTATATATGAGGAGCTAACAATAACAGTAAATATATATGTTGTGCTTCTATTATTCACTTCTTCCATTACAGTTTAATAAATTTGAGTTGGCAGTTAAACCCCAAAGCAAAATTTAGTGTAGTAACATTCTGCCACCCTCAAAGACCAGCAGGATCATGGGGAGACATGAGATGGAACCAATAACTGAAGGAATCTAAAAAAAAGTTCTCTATTCATTGTCCCTGGTGCGCTATGGATGTTACCTCGATATCAGGGTGTAAAAGTACAGCCACTATACTTGGATTTTCATGCCTCATTTACATTGCTATAAGCGCAGATGCACAGTAAAAGTACAAAAGCAAGCCAAATGGCAGGACATATAGGGGTTGAAATTGGTAATTGTTGTGCCCGTTTTCCAAACAGATAACGGGGTATGCCCTGCACCCTAAGGACACCTAAAAAAAAAGTCCGATGCCATATTGCACTCGGGCGATTTTCAGGCATCCGGGGTGGCTGCCTAAAACAGGTGTTAGGGCCCTTGCAGATGCTAGTGAGAGGCCTAATGTTCATTTTAGGTCTCCTTTGAGAAATTGGGCTTCCATGAGATAGGCGCATGGCCGGCAGGTGTCAGGCCCTACTCCGCTCAGGTTTTCAGGGCATGGATGCGGCCTAGGAAACCGCCACCACTGAAAAGGTAAGATTACATTTCTTCTAAAAATTCATGTGGAGCCACAAGGAGTTGGAGGCCCAATTCCGGGCCTGTCTCGGACCTCCTGGTTGAGGGCTTGCTGCCTGGGCAGTGGCAACTCTGGGCATGAATTTCTACCCCATAGACAGATGCAAAGAGATTTTCCTCAACATTTCATCTCTACCAGTGTTGTCCAATAGAAATCGCTGACTAGCCACTGGTGTGGCTAGGGCGACACTGTTTTAGTCACATATATTACTTCAGGTATACAATTGCTTAACTAACACTTAACAAGAACAAAACTTTGTAGTCTTTCTCTTTCACCAAAGTTTAGAATTCTGGCATGAACTTATCAGACGCAGCACATCCTGGTGCAGCTTCTAGGTTTTTGTCTAGCAGTTGCGAGCGATAGTTTGACTTCATTAGAATGGGGTTGCTGACAATGTTGACTCGCACAATGAGATGTGCCAGACCCGCCCCTGCTCTCCATCTAGAATGCGGTTGGATGCTGCTTTCCCTTTGCCATGATGTGCCCTGTTGGAGCTGCTCATTATTGGTTGGGCTTACTTTCTTCTACTGGCCTATAACGGTTATTCCGATTGGTTGAGCTGATCACGATGACAGCTCCCCTCTCCATATAATGTTAATGGTGCTGAAATTCAACATTTTCACCCGTGTTACACACCATTTTAGCAGATAACCAATAAACAGTAACCAAGGAAGTAAGGTCACACAACAATCATAGAAACATAGAAAATAGGAGCAAGAGTAGACCATTCGGCCCTTCGTGTCTGCTCCGCCATTCAAAATGATCATGGCTGATCGTCTAACTCAATACCCTGTTCCTGCTTTTTCCCTATATCCCTTGATCCTTTTAGCATTAAGAAATATATCTATCTCCTTCTTGAATACATCTAATGACTTGGCCTCCACTGCCTTCCGTGGTAGAGAATTCCACAGGTTCACCACCCTCTGAGTGAAGAAATTTCTCCTCATCTTGGTTCTAAATAGCATACCCCGTATCCTGAGACTGTGACCCCTGGTTCTGGACTCCCCAGCCATTGGGAACATCCTCCCTGCATCTAGTCTGTCTATTCCTGTTAGAATTTTATATGTTTCAATGAGATCGCCTCTCATTCTTCTAAACTCTAGTGAATATAGGCCTAGTCGACCCAATCTCTCCTCATACATCAGTCCTGCCATCCCAGGAATCAGACTGGTAAACCTTCGTTGCACTCCCTCCATGGCAAGGACATCCTTCCTCAGATAAGGAGACCAAAACTGCACACGATACTCCAGATGTGGTCTCATCAAGGCTCTGTATAACTGCAGTAAGACATCCCTGCTCCTGTACTCAAATCCTCTTGCAATGAAGGCCAACATTCCATTCGCCTTCCTAACTGCTTGCTGCACCTGAATGCTCGCTTTCAGCGACTGGTGTACAAGGACACCCAGGTCTCGTTGCACCTCCCCTTTTCCCAATCTATCACCATTCAGATAATAATCTGCCTTTCTGTTTTTACAACCAAAGTGGATAACCTCACATTTATCCACGTTAAAAAACATTTGCACACTCTGCATTTCACCTTACCAACAAATGCACAAAAAGTTTAAAGTTCACGTGCATATGCTGTGCGAATATGAGTATTGAGATCACATGCCCAATGACGGTGTCTATTACTCATTTTTTATTTACTAATCAGAAGTATAATTAATCACATCTAGATTTCCAATTAGCCACATGTGGCTAGTGGCTACCATTATTGGACAATGGTGATCTATACATCTGGGTTATATAAGTGATCCAAATGCCATTTTGTTATTCCTAAGCTTATTTTCTAATGTAGTGCTTGAATCCAGCAAAAAAACAGGACTGAAAACAAACAGAAAAGAAACCATTTTTCAAGAGTACAAGAGACATATGCTTTGGCAGTTTTATTTTAGTCCTCTGTGGAATGCAGTAAGGCAATGCCTTATTTTGGGTAGGCTCTTAACTATTAGATCCTGAAAGTACACCAGAAAAACCCAAATTCAAACAGCTCGGAGGACATAGCTTCAGTTCATAGTCAAGATTATTCTTATTTATGGCGGTTAGTCAATCTGGACAGTGAGCTGTCAGGTAAACTGAGCGTAGCTTGACGGTGAGTGAGGGTCAGGGAAAGCCCAAGAAGCCCAACATGAAGTTGCTTAATCCATACATCAAATGGAATAGACCTTCAGAAAACACATCAAATGCATAGAGATGTTCAAATCCTGAGAAACGTGGTACTTATCCATCGGCAATTAGCAGATTTAAAGCACGTTGAGAAAAGAACAGCTTGACTAACATGCAGCAGAAGGAGTATTAATCCAACACTTGGTTTGCTCCAAGGTGTCTGGCAAAGCTCATGCTTATGCTCAATGGCAACTGGGTAATATTATACCATACATAACAACGCTTGCATACCTTGCATTTTATTAAAATTGATGGGAACAAAAGGGTCCAGATATTTGTTGCTCCTTTTCACCCCCTTTTCCTCTCTGGTTCCACAGATGTCAGCTATCCTTTGGTACCAGTGACGGTGAGCAGGCAGTGGAATCACTCTGGGTAGAATTAAGAAACACCAAAGGATGCAAGACTCTGATGGGAGTTATCCACAGACCTCCTGGCAGCCGGGATGTAGTAGCAGGGTGCATAAATATGGAGATCAGAGAAGCATGTAGTAAAGGCAAAGCTGTTGTAATGGGAGATTTTAATTTTCTCATAGACTGGGAGATGCAAAAACAGCTCAAGTCTTAAAGGTGATGAATTTCTAGACTGTATCCAGGACAGTTTTTTGCAACAATGGGGCGAATTTTAACTTGGGGATGGAAATCAGGGGTGCGGGTGCCAAAGTGGGTGGTGATCAGTCTGGCCTGGATGATTTTAACTCTCGAGCATCATTTAAATCCCCTGAAACTGACTCGTACCTGAAGCCGTCGGGAATGACGTTAACGCCAGTGGGCAAGAGTGCAATGTCGCGGAAGGTCAGGCCGGCCCTGGGGACCCATGGAAACGGTCCCCAGCAAGGTTGGTGAGGAAGGAAGAGATTGGGAATGAACACAGCCATGGTGGGGAGAAGCCTGGGGCAGGGGAGGTCTAAGGTATCCTTGCAAAGCCCAGGGGAGCACAACTGCTCCTCCTGGCCCACAAGGATTCCATATTAAAATTATTTTTCGAACTTACCTTGGCCTCTTCTGGCCATTCCTTGGACTTCTGCCATGGTTGAGATGTCGGGTTTGGCCCCGTGCGGGTCTTCCGAATGAGGAAGTTAAAATGCTGTCGCGGCATGACGTCATCGGACCACGGCTTTAAGATTTCGATTAGGCCCCTGTTTGCCTACAGTGGGATCCTCGGTCGACTTCAAAGTTGGTGAAGATAAGATGTCACCAGATGGGAATGGTACAGCTTTGACTAAGTGGACTCGGATGACTTTAACCTCTTGCCGCTGGGGGCGGGGGAGGGGGGAGGGCTTAAAATCAACCCCAATATGTTTTGGAACCGACAAGGGAACAGGTTATACTATATTTAGTAATGAGTAACGAGACAGAATTAATTAATAATCTAGCAGTAAGGGATCACCTTGCAAACAGTGACCATAACATGATAGGGTTTGACATTAAGTTCATGACAGAGAAAGATCAAGATTTTAAACTAAAGTAAGGTTGACTTTGAAGGCTGGAGACGTAAACTGAGCACATTAAGCTGGACTGAGCTGTTTAACGGGTAAATCTACAGAAAAACAGTGGGAGGTATTCAAAGAATATAATACAAGACCAATACATACCCCATAACTTGTACAGTCAAGCAATCATGGTCAACATATGAGGTAAGATAGAGTATAAAACTAAAGGAAGTGGCTTATACAAATGCCAAGAAAAACCGTAATCCAGTGTACTGGGAGAAATATAGAAAGCAACAAAAGGATACAAAGAAAATATTAAGAACTGCAAAAAGGAATACACAAAAAAACTTGAAAGTAATATAAAGGCTAATAGTAAAACGTTTTTATAAATATATTAAGAGTAAGAGTGGCTGAGAGATATGAGGACAAGGCCAAGATAGGCACAGGTGTTACTGTAATAGACAACAAGATATTAGTAGATTTATTAAACAAGTACTTTGTATCCATTTTCACATTAGAGGAATAAGATAAAATACCAATGATAAAAGGGGATTGAAAATAAATCAAGGGGAAGAACTCATTGGATTTAATATAAAAATGGTAATGGAGAAAATAGTGGGACAAAAATAAATAAATCTCCAGGACGTGATGGTTTCCACCCCGGGGTATTAAAAGAAATAAGTGTGGGAATTGTAGAAGCGTTAGTCATAATCTTTCAACGCTCTCTTGATTCAGGAATTTTGCTGTTAGATTGGAAATATGCTAATGTCACTCCATTATTTAAGAAGGGTGGGAGAGAGAAACCAGATAACTACAGGCCTGTCAGTTTAACGTTAGTTGTGCGGAAGCTACTAGAATCTGTCATTGGGGATAGAGTGCCTGAGCACTTGCACCAATTAAACTGATCAGAGAGAGCCAACGTGGCTTTGTCAGGAGTAAGTCATGTCTGACTAATCTAGTTGAATTTTTTGAGGAGGTCACTTTTTTGAGGTAGATAAGGGAGTGTTTATGGATGCCATCTGTATGGATTTCCCGAAGGCACTCAGTAAGATTCCACATAAGAGAGCATTAGCAAAAATGAGAGCTCACGGAATCGGAGGTAGCCTTATGACTTGGGTTGAAAATTGGATGGGAGTTGGGAGACAGAGAGTGGCGGTAAAGGGTATGTTCTCTGATTGACGGGATGTGACAAGTGGTGTTCCCCAGGGATCTGTTCTGGGGCCTCAACTTTTCACCATATTTATTAATGACTTGGATGAAGGAATAGAGAGTTGTATATCCAAGTTTGCAGATGACAGTAAGTTAGGAGGGACAGTAAGTAGTGCAGATGGAAGCAGGAAGTTGCAAAGGGACGTAGACAGATTAATTGAGTCAAAACTATGGCAAATGAGGTTCAATGTGGGCAAGTGTGAGGTCACCCACTTTGGATCCAAGAAAGATAAATCGGAATATTTTCTAAATGGTGAGAAACTGAGGACTGTAGAAGAGCAAAGGGATTTGGGAGTCCAAGTACACAAATCATTAAAAGCCAGTAGACAGGGACAAAAAGTAATCAAAAAAGGCTAATGGAATGTTGGCCTTTATCTCAAGGGGGCTGGAATACGAAGAAGAGGCAGTTATGCTTCAGTTGTGCAGAGCCTTGGTCAGACACCATCTGGAGTACTGCGTTCAGTTTTGGGCATCGCACCTCAGGAGGGATACATGGCCTTGGAGGGAACGCAGCACAGATTCTTCAGGCTGATGCAGGAGCTTAGCGGGTTAAATTATGAGGACAGGTTGCATTAACCTGGCTTGCATTCTCTTGAGTGCAGGAGATTGAGGGGGGTTCTGATTGAGGTGTTTAAAATGTTAAAAAGGATTTGATAGGGTAGATATGGAGAAACTGTTTCCCCTGGTGGTGGAATCATTGCAGAGATTATGTTAGGGGAGCAGCTGCAGTGTTGAAGCAATAATGGAATGGGTTATCAGCACCATTGACTTGCATTATCATTTTTCACATTCTTCCCTTGTACCAAGTAGGAGAATTTGACTCTGTAGAACAGTTGGACCGCAGTCTATGAACACATAACCTTATGGTAAATCACTAATATCATCCTTATTTATTTAGATTTTCTCCCATTCTCCATCCTGTGTCTTTTTGCATCCAGCTATACTGTTTGCCAACCTTACAAACTCCTTAAGCTGTGTAGTGTGCCCCAATCCCTTCTATTACTTATCAAAACACAGTAGATGGCAGCAGGTTTAATGGGGATAATTAAAATCCCAGCCAAGATAACAGTGTTTTATAGCCTTTCTGAACAACATTCTTTGAACTTTATAATTGTTGTAATGTTTAAATAACTCTGAGCAGTTATTATTACAAATTTCCATACTTTAAATGGTTTGGTTAGCCCGAAGATAGCTTTAAAAGGTCAAAAGCTGACAGTAGTGTATCTCTGGGCAAAAAATTATTATGGCTAGGCTAAGGGAGTGGGAAACATTTTGATTCATTTTTCTGAGAGAGTGGAAAGGTTTTGATTCATGTTTCTGCCTGGCGGACGGAAGTTAAAACCCCTGCAGGTCAGTTCTCACCAGAGGGTTTAGCAGTAACTCTATTTTGATTAGCCAGTTTATTGTGAGAAGAACTGTAGAGAATTCACTGGAGCCTGACAGCTTTTAGACTAATAGACCGTTTCCTTGCCATATGTACCTAAATAAAAACTTGCTGTGATTTTGCTTCTTATGGATGTTTCTGATTCTGATTTTGGTTTCGGCTGACTTAATATGGAGTGGACTGGAAAACACAATTGGGGAAGAGCTTTCACAAAGTTTTGCCTTTCTTTGCAGATTCTGTGCAGATCTGGAAAACCCCACAGAAATCTATCACTATATTAAGTTGTGTCAAGAGTTCCAGAGACTGTGTGGGCAGGATGATTCAGCAAGATGGGTCAGTTCTGGTCAGCTTTTTCCTCCCATGGAACACAATGTCTCGAAGTGATTCTCCTACCAGTGACGCCACTGAGAGCAGATGGAACGCATCCAATCCACATTCTAGGTACGTTAAGCAAATTAAACTGATAGGCAGCCCTAGAATGCAGAACTTATGAACTTTTGTTTTGCTGATAAAAAATTTTAATATTTAGGAATAGGGTTAAGGTAACCCTAATGCAATGAGCCTGTCTTATATTGTTACCTGTATAAAAATATTCAGTATATCAAATTATTGCTGCTAGCCCAGTAGTCTGTTTGTTCAGTAATCTCAAAGATGATGGCAGACAGGCCCACCATGATTTTTTTATACTTAACACTATTTAGGGCTGTTTCAAGAGACTACTACTTATAAAAACATTTTATCCAAAGTTTCTGGTCCTAAGACAGCACTAAGTGGAAATGCAAACATGGTACAGCAACGCTGGGAGTCTGATACAGCACTGCTATTCCAAAATCAGCACTGCCTTTTAAAGGGGCACTAACATCACAAAATGTGTTTGGGGAACAGGAAAAGCCAGAACACCAGGGAATTACTTTTATCACAATGACACAGCATTCAATTAACAAAATAATATGTTCAATACAACTGATATCACTGTACTGTGTGTTTCTAAACAAATGGAAAAAGATTGGCCAAACACTTTTCACAATGACAATGTCCCTTTAAGGCCCAATCACAAAGAACTTATGCACTGACTATCAGTACACTGGGACATTCCTGTGAGGACAGCACAGAATCTTTAAGGTGCAGTCACAAAAACCTCACAGTTGAATGTGACTACAAGTATTACAATCTTAAAGCTTGTTTCTGAATATCTGTGTACTCAATCTCGTCTCCCTCTAAAGTTCTTAATCTGAATGATAAAATGCACGAGATTCAAAACCAGGTTCAATTATAACCTAACATTCATCAGATCTCAATACACAACATCTTCTATAACAATCTACATGAGAATAAAATTATTCTACAGAATATATTGTAAGGTTCTGAAGGCTTCTGATTAATCATATGAAACAAAGATTTTGGGAGTGAAATTGGACTTTGACTGTAGCGTGAAATGGGCTCATGGCGAATCGGCAGCCCGTTTAATGCCATGCACAATTTTATTTTCCTTTGGAATTAATGGGAAAGAAAATTGGGAGCAATGTAAAACAAGCTGCCGATTTGCTGTGAGCCCATTTCGCGTTACTGGCAAAGACCAATATCACACCCAATGTCCCTGTATAAATACTCTTCAAAGAATGAAACTGATCATTAATAATTGAATCATTGCACAAACATTGTAGATTTATGTAAGTTCATCACTACTTAAATCCAAAGTAAGAGTCAGACACATAAAAGAATAAAAAAAAGTCACACAGGACTGTTTACTATTTTATGAGCATAAAATCCTCCCCATTTCTCCTTGCACAGTTCTCGCTAACCATGAGAGGATATTTGGGCAAATTATTCCTGGGCCTTAACCAATACCATTCTTGAGCTGGCCATTAGGAGGCATGTGACAGGGTCCTGCCAGAGTTCTCTCACTGAGTTTGCCTCCCCATGTGGGAAAGTATTGAATGGCAGCCAGACTGAGTTTGGGAAATGTTCAGAGAATCTTACACAATGTTCTGATAGAGTTAATCAACGTTCCAATATAAATACAGGGCAGACACCTTATGATTTAAATAGCCAGAGATGCTTTATTCCATGTTAAAGTGTGATTTACTATTCAAATGGCACACTCCAGCTTGATCTAGGTTTTTAATGCACACTAGCACCCATTACTTCAGCCAATGGAACTGCAAAGGTCCAAGGTTGTATCTCCTCATTTGGATTAACGTGTGTTGCTTCTGGCCTCTTGTGCAGTAACAACCAGTCAACATACCAGTCAGAAGCAATCTCCTAATTTTATTTGTATTTACAAAATGTTAATTACTTCCTATGTATACAGGCAGTGTCACATTAATTCCCACACTATCAGTAGATTGCAGCATTTCCTTTCTAAACTTTGCTGGAAGGCACGCAGCTGACAGTAAATATGTTCATTTTGTTGATCAGTGCCAATATTTCCAAATACTGTACAGCAAACCACAGTTCTATATTGTTTTAATTTATAATGCATATAAACCACCCGGTTTGGGAAAATAGCCTCCATAAAAATGATCAGTAAGCTTCTTGTGCCTTGGCAACTTTTCCTATGTATTCTCCTGGGATCTGTAAATAAATGCTTAAACATTCCTCCAGTTTTCTGTTTATCTCCTCAATGTTTTTCATTGTCAATTTACAGTAACTTGGAATCAGTGACTACCATAAATGGAAATAAAATGGGCACAAGGGATAATCATTCTGCAATAGCTGATAGTTATTCCTGTACATTTTAATGCGATACTGGAAGATAGTCTCCCTTCTGATGAAATAAGATTGATCAAAGTTGTAAAATAGGTCACTTGGTGACACAGCACATTAGAGTGAAGTAGTGTACCACAGGATGGATGGATGTGGCATAACACCTGCAGTTCCCATCACGCCAAGTTCCACAGCCAAGTGGAAGTCAGGATTTACCCATTGGATGAAGGGAAGGAAGAAGGGTGTGGCACCATCATACAGTGCTCTAACATTACATAGTATGTAGCAAGCCCAACAAGATGGGGGGCAGTTCTGGACTTAGTTTTAGGGAATGAAGCTGGGCAGGTGGAAGGAGTATCAGTGGGAGAGCATTTTGGTGGTAGTAATCATAATTCAGTTAGATCTAGCATAGTTATGGAAAAGGACGAAGACAGAACAGGAGTCAAAGTTCTAAATTGGGGAAAGGCCAATTTTACTAAGCTGAGAAATGATTTGGCAAAAGTGGACTGGAAACAGCTACTTGAAGGTAAAGCAGTGTCAGAGCAGCGGGAGGCATTCAAGGAGGAGATTCAAGGGGTTCAGAGTAAACATGTTCACACAAAGAAAAAGGGTGGGACCGCCAAATCTAGAGCCCCCTGGATGACAAGGAGCATACAAGGTAAGATAAGACAAAAAAGGGAAGCTCATATCAGACACCAAGAGCTCAATACTGCAGAAAGCCTGGAGGAGTATAGAAAGTGCAGGGGTGAAATTAAAAAGGAAATTAGGAAAGCAAAGAGTCGGCATGAATAATTACTGGCAAGTAAAATTGAAGAAAACCCAAAAATGTTTTATAAATACACAAAGAGCAAGAGGATAACTAAGGAAAGATTAGGGCATATTAGAGACCAAAAAGCTAACCTATGTGTGGAGGTGGAAGATGCGGGTATGGTTCTTAATGAATACTTTGCATCTGTCTTCACAAAAGAGGGGGACGATGCAGAGATTATACTTAAGGAGGAGGAATGTTAAATATTGGATGGGATAATCATAATGAGAGAGGAAGTATTAAGGGTTTAGCATCTTTGAAAGTAGATAAATTGCCAGGCCCAGATGAAATGTATCCCAGGCTGCTAAAAGAAGCAAGGGAGGAAATAACGGAGGCTCTGACCATCATTTTCCGATCTTCCCTGGCTACACGTGTGGTACCGAAGGATTGGAGGACTGATAACGTTGTACCGTTATTTAAAAAGGGAGAAAGAGATAGACCGAGTAATTATAGGCCAATCAGTTTAACCTCAGTGATAGGCAAATCATTGGAATTGATTCTGAGGGACTGCATAAATCGTCATTTAGAAAGGCACGGGTTATTCAAGGACAGTCAGCATGGATTTGTTGAGGGAAGGTCGTATCTGACTAGCTTGATTGAATTTTTTGAGCAGGTAACAAGGAGGGTTGATGAGGGTAATGCATTTGATGTAGTGTACAGGATTTTAGCAAGGCTTTTGACAAGGTCCCACATGGCAGACTGGTCAAAAAAGTAAAAGCTCATCGGATCCAAGGGAAAGTGGCTAGTTGGATCCAAAATTGGCTCAGTGGCAGAAAACAAAGGGTAACAGTTGTCGGGTGTTTTGCGACTGGAAGGCTATTTCCAGTGGGGTCCCGCAAGGCTCAGTCCCTTGCTTTTTGTGGTATATATTAATGATTTGGACTTGAATGTGGGGGGGCTTGATCAAGAAGTTTGCAGATGATACAAAAATTGGCCATGTGGTTGATATTGAGGAGGAAAGCCGTAGACTGCAGGAAGATATCAATGGATTGGTCAGGTGGGCAGAAAAGTGGCAAATGGAATTCAATCCAGAGAAGTGTGAGGTAATGCATTTGGGGAGGGCAAACAAGGCAAGGGAGTACACAATAAATGGGAGGATACTGAGAGGTGTCGAGGAACAAAGGGACCTTGGAGTGCATGTCCACAAATCTCTGAAGGTAGCAGGACAGGTAGATAAGGTGGTTAAAGAGGCATATGGAATACTTTCCTTTATTAGCCGAGGCATAGAATATAAGAGCGGGGGGGTTATGTTGGAACCGTATAAAACACTGGTTAGGCCACAGCTTGAGTACTGTGTACAGTTCTGGTCACCACATTACAGGGAAAATGTGATTGTACTAGAGAGGGTACAGAGGAGATTTACGATGATGTTGCCAGGGCTGGAGAATTTTAGCTATGAGAAAAGATTGGATAGACTGGAGTTGTTTTCTTTGGAACAAAGAAGGGTGAGGGGAGATTTAATTGTGGTTTATAAAATTATGACTGGACTAGATAGAGTGGATAGGGAGGACCTATTTCCCTTGGCAGTGGGGTCAGTGACCAGGGGGCATGGATTTAAAGTAATTGTTAGAAGGATTAGAGGGGAGCTGAGGAGAAATGTTTTCACCTAGAGGGTGGTGGGGTCTGGAACTCACTGCCTGAAAGAGTGGTAGAGGCAGAAACTCTCAACTCATTTAAAAAGTACTTGGATGTGCATTTGAAGTGCTGTAACGTACAGGGCTACGGACCGAGTGCTGGAAAGTGGGATAAAGCTGGATAGCTCTTTTTTGGCCGACACAGATACAATGGGCCGAATGGCCTCCTTCTGTGCCGTAACTTTCTATGATTACATCAAGCAATCAATTATAGAATATTATGGCTTGCAAGCTGGTCATCAATCCCTCTCAGCTGGGGAATGGTGCGGTGTGTGAGGGAGGGGTTTAAAGAGCAAGAGAAGAATTACAAAGTTAGATATGGTATGATTCTGAATAATGCTGGTACATCCAGTGACTCACAGCATAATATTTCATGCCAGTAAAGTACACTCAAAGAGCATTGTAACATTGGTTGGCGTGAACAATACAAAACCTCACTAAGTAAACAGGAAAACAGTCAATTACACCCACTATTTGTCAAATTTGTACTTGTAATTTGTGAGGCATCCTGCACACATGTAATGATACACCTTTGTGCAAGTTATGTATTGAATGGGCCATACCGTTGTTGGGATATTCCTGCATTTATAAAGTGCACAGGAGGGTGACTATCCTGGTAAAATACAATGTTTTATTTTTAGTATAAGTTGCTATGGTCTGACCACATATTTTATTTTCTTGGAAACCACCTCTTCCTGTGACTTGATGTGGAGCTTGCTTGACAAAGCTTGATATAATTCAGTTATGGAAATCACAAATTTGAATTGCTTAACTGAGCAGGAAAGCTCAAAAAGCAGAGATCAGAAGATTAGATAATAATACTTAATGAGGGACTGAATGTCTGTTTGGATTTTAGCAAATTCTTGGGATTTTTAGAACTTTGAATGGCTTAAACTTTTACTCTTGTGGTTTTTGCCGTCAGTGGAAACATTCAACAGCAACTCACCTTCAGTTATCTCTTATTCTATATTTCATGTGTAAAAAAAAAATCCAATTTTCATGGATACTATGGTCAGAAGTAAAGTATAAGCTCCTCGGTAAAATTAATACAATATTAATGATAGATAATTATAGTTATCCCATAGGAAATCTGAAGTTAATACTTAAAAAATATAACCAACATCGATTTTGTTGCCATGTCAAGCTCCCAGAGAGGCTCCATTGTGAGATTCTGTGCTTGCATTACTCACCAATTGCTCTATTGATCATCAGAGTGCTGCATGTGGTCATGGATATTTTCATATATAGAAACATAGGAACGCAGGAACAGGAGTAGGCCATTCAGCCGCTCGAGCCTGCTCCACCATTCAATTAGATCATGGTTGATCTACACCTCAACTCCATTTACCCAACTTAGCTCTTTGACTCTTGATAACTTTACCTAACAAAAAATCTATTGATCTCAGTCTTGAATACAAAATTACGATTTTGTTTAAGTATAATTTGGTAGCTTTCTTCTTCCATTTGATTTTCATCAAGTGCTGTTACGTTTTTGGGTTGTCTACACTAGATATGATTTGTATTTTCAATGATCATCTACACAAAAATACTACAAAAATACAATGTGGTCAATTCTAAAAGGAGGTCTTTATAATGGGATCACCAAAGACAGTCAGATGGATGCTTAAGGGCTATACACAACTAGCCTGCTTTTTTCTCCCTGAATTGCAAAATATTAATGGATCAGTTTATCAGGTTGTAGCATTCGGTTTTAAAGGATTATTCTTTTATTCTTTTATCTTTGCTTCTAATATACATCAGTTGTTAAGAAACACATCAATGTGGGCATATTGGCTCATCCTCATATTTTCCTTCTTTTTCACAGGTGAAATCTTATGTTAGCCCCTCCTACAAATTCCCAGCAGAGATTGGGGGCTCGGCGAGCAGGGAATCACATGCGAGAACCTACATTCCACACAACAGCACAAAACAGACTGTACAACTGAGTCCAATCAGTCCGTGTTTCTTGCTTACCTAATATTTGTTGTGGTGGGGGAAGGGAGGGTTACATGTTCTCTGCTGACCTTTTTTTTTGAGGAGGGTTCTTCAATATCCTATTTTTTTCATCTCAAGATATATTGCTATCGGGGATCTTCTAAATTTGAAACCAAAGTATAAAAAATAAACAAACTGATATAATAGCCCCCGTTGACTCCCAGGAACAAAGATATATCTTCCCTGCTGGGCCAGGGGTGAGAGCAGGGAAGATATATCTTTGTTCCTGGGAGTCAACGGGGGCTATTATATCAGTTTGTTTATTTTTTATACTTTGGTTTCAAATTTAGAAGATCCCCGATAGCAATATATCTTGAGATGAAAAAAATAGGATATTGAAGAACATTCCCAAATTTTAATTGGAGGAAGTGATAAATGAAAGTAAATATTTCACAGAATTAAAAAAAAATCATCCCTCATATACAATAGTTTGAACATACGAATGACCAAGGTTTATTGTAATTAATTTTTCCAGTACTGCTTAATGTTGGGACATTTCATTTTACAAGAGCAGAAAATAATTGCACTTTGCCAATAACCTGCTACCTTGAGTTACTGTTAATTGATTTGCCTCCTAATTTTTTACCATCCTTGGCTGTTTAACTTTGTCAGTAATTCTGCCTTCCTACTGACCAGATGTGTCTACTGCATCACTAGCATAATCTAATAGTTCAAACATAAGGAAGCAACCAGTCGACAGCTTTACCATATAAGGAGAAAACAGGATAGAAAGCCAAACAGGCTGCGACCTCCCTTCACTGCAGCTTTTTTTTCTTCTCCAACTTACATTCCCCGAACTATACTGGGTCATTTTAAGTCCCTCTTAAAAAAAAGTTTAAGAAAGATTTAGAACTTATTTAAATTGTACTGCATCACTGCTCAAAATTAGCGAGTTAAAAATATTTTTTTGTAAAATACCAATTTGAAACAAAGCAGATTTGAGAATGGTGTGGCAAATTTATCTTTTTTGTCATGGTTATGTATTTACTTTCTATTCAGTGTTGTATAAATTGGTCCAAGGCGATTATATCCCCATCTCTTATTTGCAGATAGACAATTAGCCTGTATATATAACCTCCTGAATCTCTTTGCATTACCATGAATGGCATTTATATGAGCAGGAATTGTGAGGCAAATTGCAAACCCAGAGATGAACATGGAGTTCTGCTTATTTTCAAGACATACGACACATAGAAATGGGCTGCATTTTTTCATCAAAATATTGAGTTTCCATCCAAAAGATATGATTTGGCAAGTCAGTCTGTCCATTTGTCATACTGACTTCCAATTGCACTTGGAAGAGGTAGTTTTACCTTCCCTTCCTGGCCCCAATGTCAGCTGATATTGTTAACGGTTCCCTCTCCTCAGGTACTGTCCCCCTTCCTTTCAAATCTGCGTCATCACGCCCCCCCCTCAAAAAACCCACCCTTGATCCCTCTGTCCTTGCAAACTACTGCCCCATCTCCAACCTCCCTTTCCTCTCCAAAGTCCTTGAACGCGTTGTCACCTCCCAAATCCGTGCCTAACTTTCCCGCAACTCCATGTTTGAATTCTTCCAATCAGGTTTCCGCCCCTGCCGCAGTACTTAAACGGCCCTTAACAAAGTCACAAATGACATCCTATGTAACTGTGACCATGATAAACTATCCTTCCTCATCCTTCTCTACCTGTCTGCAGCCTTTGACACGATTGACCACACCAGTCTCCTCCAATGTCTGTCCTCCATCGTCCAGCTGGGTGGGACTGCGCTCGCCTGGTTCCATTCTTATCTCTCCAGTCATAGCCAGAGAATCACCTGCAGTGGCTTCTCTTCCCGCTCCCACAGTGTAACCTCTGGAGTCCCCCAAGGAGCTATCCTTGGTCCCCTCCTATTTCTCATCTGCATGCTGCCCCTCGGTGATATCATCCGAAAACACAATGTTAGATTCCACATGTACCCTAACCACAGCCAACTCTACCTCACAACCACCTCCTTCGACTCCTCCACTGTCTCTCATTTCCTCCAACTAAATATTGGGAAGACTGAAGCCATTATCTTTGGTCCCCGCTGCAATCACTGTTCCCTATCCACTGACTCCATCTCTCTCCCTGGCCACTGTCTGAGGCTGAACCAGACCGTTCGCAACCTTGGATCTTATTTGACCCTGAGATGAACTTCCCACCACATATCCGCTCCATCACCAAGACTGCCTACTTCCACCTCTGTAACATCGCTCGTCTCCACCCTGCCTCAGCTCATCTGCTGCTGAAACCCTCATCCATGCATTTGTTACCTCCAGACTGGACTATTCCAATGCTCTCCTGGCTGGCCTCCCATTTTCCACCCTTCATAAACTTGAGCTCATCCAAAAACTCTGCTGCCTGTATCCTAACTCACACCAAGTCCGGTTCACCTATCACTCCTGTGCTCGCTGACCTACATTGGCTCCCGGTCAGGGAATGCCTCGATTTTAAAATTCTCATCCTTGTTTTCAAATCCCTCCATGGCCTCGCCCCTCCCTATTTCTGTAACCTGCTCCAGCCCTACAACCCTCCGAGATCTCTGCGCTCGTACAATTCTTGCCTCTTGCGCGTCCCCGATTTTAATCGCTCCACCTTCAGCTGCATAGGCCCTAAGCTGTGGAATTCCCTCTCTAATCCTCTCTGGCTCGCTACCTCTCTCTCCTCCTTTAAGACACTCCTTAAACCCTAGCTCTTTGACCTAGCTTTTGGTCACCTGTCCTAATACCATGTGAAGCACCTTGGGATGTTTTACTACGTTAAACGCGCTATATAAATGCAAGTTGTTGTTGTTTTCATGAGCAAAGATCTTGCCATATAATCAACTAAATACATCAGTTTGTTCTCCAAACATGCCATGTCATAGAGTGGTTGGAGCGGGTTTGCTTCTGCGATTCTTCAGATACCAAGGTCTTCATCTTAGCCAGTCCATTGGGCAACAGTGAAAAGTAGATTTGTTGGTTCCCTGAAAAGGAGGTGGGGGGGGAGTAAAAGGAAAGTGACTCCTGCCTCTCTTTTATAGAACCTAGCAGAGTGGTATTGCTAAAGACCTGAAAACAGGTTGACCTGTCGGAAATAATGTAGGATGTGGGACAAAATGACCTAAACTGATGGGAAGGACTTACTTAAAAAAGAAAGCTATCGTCCAAAAAATGTCCGACCCACATTTAAAATGGATTCAGTTTACAAGTGCTCCAATAATGTAATGATAAAGTGAATTTAATTTGCTGCCCAACTATGACTGATGCTGGTTTGTATAAGGTGTCACTACTCAGGATTCAATCAACTTTGTCAGAAGTCAGACAACCAGTGACACTTTACCCGATTGTATTAGACACGGTCAGGGAATTTTTTTAGGAACACTGGGCCTGGTCATTTTTTTTCTGTAACTTTTCCTATATTCCCTTTTGTTCCTTTTGTGATGCAGCAGAGCTATGTGGTTTCAACAATTTCTTTGGAGAATTACTCTGTTGAGACAGAGGGCAATCGCATGCCAATCACATCATTTCCACTACAATTCACAGGAAGTCAGAACTGATTGCAAGTTTCCCCTTCAGAGAAAATAAAATTGAAATTAAGGATCAAACCAGGACAGTATGCTGATAGGGTTCGATGAGGTAGGGTGGGAGGATTCTTGTGTGGAGCATAAACACCGGCATAGACCAGTTGGGCCGAATGGTCTGTTTCTGAGCTGTAAATTCTATGTAGATTTTTATTACCTTTACTGGACTACAGTTAACCTCACCAGTGCCAATAATGTGAAGCATACAACACAGATCGCTATGTCTATGTTTATAAACTATGGGCCCGATTTTAACTCAAGGTTGGTTTTGGCCTGGTGGTTGGAGGGGTGAGAACTCACCCACTAACAGAAAACAGAGCCGGGCTATTTTAACCCTCTCACCTCATTAACAAGTGTCCAGTCCACTTCCCACCCAGAATAGGCTCCTGGCCTGTGAAAATCGCGTGGCCGCCAGCATGCAGGTAGCTGTGGGGAAAGGGGTTTTAGGAAGGTCTCCCAGGAGGGAGGGGCCGGGGGAGTGTGGTGGGGGAGAGGTGGCTAAACTTTGCTTGTGTGGCTTGGAGCAGCACTTCTGCTCCTCTTGGCCCCACAAAGAAAGTTTTTTAAAAAATTACCTTAAATGGCCTCCTCTGGTCCCAGCTGCTCTTCTTGCTTGACTTCTGCAATGGCTTCCCTGCTCAAGCTGGCATTAAAATAGCAGTCAGAGCCCAATGATGTCATCGGACCCTGGTCTACATAGAAACATAGAAAATAGGAGCAGGAGTAGGCCATTTGGCCCTTCGAGCCTACTCCGCCATTCAATATGATCATGGCTGATCCTCTATCTCAATTCCATATTCCTGCTCTCTCCCCATACCCCTTGATGGCTTTTTGTGTCTAGAAATCTATCTAGCTCCTTTTTAAATATATTCAGTGACTTGGTCTCCACAGCCTTCTGTGGTAGAGAATTCCACAGGTTCACCACGCTCTGAGTGAAGACATTTCTCTTCATCTCAGTCCTAAATGTCCTACCCTGTATCCTGAGACTGTATCAATGAGGACCCTGCCAGCTTAGCCGCCCCTCCAGAAGGGTAAGTCAAAACCACAGACAGCAGGATCTGGGCGGCTCCAGGGAGGGTATGTAACCTAGGGCATTTTTACTGCTCACCCATCAGATTTCTGCCAGGTAGGTAGGATTGAAATTGCTCCTGTATGTTGTTTCTTTTATGGTTAACAAACAATTGTCATTTTACAAATGAAACCAAAAGATTCATGTCTGCATGGGGTGGAGTGGTTCCTTTTGCATTATTGTAATGTTCCTGACCTACAGTGTTTTTTGGATTTCACTCTTTATTTAATGAGAGGAGACCATCATCAACAAGAACACTGCCTGGGAGAAGTCTTTGTTCTTGGCAGTTCCCTAGGCCAGGAACAAAGTTTTTTTTAATACTAGATGTTAGATTACTCTGCAAACATTGACATTTCTGGCTATTGTTCTCTACTGCTGGTACTCTTACCTGCTTAATTCTTAATAGATTTAATTGTGTACTAATATTACACTCGATTAAGCAGATCCAGTAACTCTGTTCAAACTGGGCCATCCAACGGCAAAGTTCTTCCCGTCATGAGTGGGTGCTTATTTTTTATTCATTCATTGGATGTGGGCGTTGCTGGCGAGGCCGGCATTTAATGCCCATCCCTAATTGCCCTTAAGAAGGTGGTGGTGAGCCGCCTTCTTGAACCGCTGCAGTCCGTGTGGTGACGGTTCTCCCACAGTGCTGTTAGGAAGGGAGTTCCAGGATTTTGACTCAGCGACAATGAAGGAACGGCGATATATTTCCAAGTCGGGATGGTGTGTGACTTGGAGGGGAACGTGCAGGTGGTGTTGTTCCCATGTGCTGCTGCTCTTGTCCTTCTAGGTGGTGGAGGTGCTGTCAAAGAAGCCTTGGCGAGTTGCTGCAGTGCATCCTGCGGATGGTACACACTGCAGCCACTGTGCGCCGGTGGTGAAGGGAGTGAATGTTTAGGATGGTGGATGGGGTGCCAATCAAGCGGGCTGCTTTGTACTGGATGGTGTCGAGCTTCTTGAGTGTCGTTGGAGCTGCACTCATCCAGGCAAGTGGAGAGTATTCCATCACACTCCAGACTTGTGCCTTGTAGATGGTGGAAAGGCTTTGGGGAGTCAGGAGGTGAGTCACTCGCCGCAGAATACCCAGCCTCTGACCTGCTCTTGTAGCCACACTATTTATATGGCTGGTCCAGTTAAGTTTCAGGTCAATGGTGACCCCCAGGATGTTGATGGTGGGGGATTCAGCGATGGTAATGCCATTGAATGTCAAGGGGAGGTGGTTAGACTCTCTCTTGTTGGAGATGGTCATTGCCTGGCACTTGTCTGGCGCGAATGTTACTTGCCACTTATGAGCCCAAGCCTGGATGTTGTCCAGGTCTTGCTGCATGCAGGCTCGGACTGCTTCGTTATTTGAGGGGTTGCGAATGGAACTGAACACTGTGCAATCATCAGCGAACATCCCCATTTCTGACCTTATGATGGAGGGAAGGTCATTGTTGAAGCAGCTGAATCTAATGGGCTATCTGCAGCAACCTTGTTGAGAGCTGTTCAAGCGAGTGCTGGTACTTAGGCTGATAGTAGGACTAATCAAGTGTTTGCACCTCTTCCTCTGTTGAATTTGTGGCTTAATCTGGCAGGAAGGCCAATTGATTCTGGCCCTTCTTGGCTTTCACACACAGCGTAGAAGATTATTTATAGCTAAAGTCAGCAAATCTGATCGCCATTGCTGTCTTAAAAAAACAGCAAGTCATGCTGGATTCACAATGGTATGTACTTGACAGGGATATTTTTACTCTCATTATCATTTGCCCAGCATATTGCCACTGGTGTTGTGTGTGCCATTGCCTCATTGCTTAAAAATCTAAATTAAAAGAAAAGAAATTCTACATAGAATCATAGAATCATAGAAGTTTACAACATGGAAACAGGCCCTTCGGCCCAACATGTCCATGTCGCCCAGTTTATACCACTAAGCTAGTCCCAATTGCCTGCACTTGGCCCATATCCCTCTATACCCATCTTACCCATGTAACTGTCCAAACGCTTTTTAAAAGACAAAATTGTACCCGCCTCTACTACTGCCTCTGGCAGCTCGTTCCAGACACTCACCACCCTTTGAGTGAAAAAATTGCCCCTCTGGACCCTTTTGTATCTCTCCCCTCTCACCTTAAATCTATGTCCCCTCGTTATAGACTCCCCTACCTTTGGGAAAAGATTTTGACTATCTACCTTATCTATGCCCCTCATTATTTTATAGACTTGTATAAGATCACCCCTCAACCTCCTACTCTCCAGGGAAAAAAGTCCCAGTCTATCTAACCTCTCCCTATAAGTCAAACCATCAAGTTCCGGCAGCATCCTAGTAAATCTTTTCTGCACTCTTTCTAGTTTAATAATATCCTTTCTATAATAGGGTGACCAGAACTGTACATAGTATTCCAAGTGTGGCCTAACTAATGTCTTGTACAACTTCAACAAGACATCCCAACTCCTGTATTCAATTTTCTGACCAATGAAACCAAGCAAGCTGAATGCCTTCTTCACCACCCTATCCACCTGTGACTCCACTTTCAAGGAGCTATGAACCTGTACTCCTAGATCTCTTTGTTCTATAACTCTCCCCAACGCCCTACCATTAACGGAGTAGGTCCTGGCCCGATTCGATCTCCCAAAATGCATCACCTCACATTTATCTAAATTAAACTCCATCTGCCATTCATCGGCCCACTGGCCCAATTTATCAAGATCCCGTTGCAATCCTAGATAACCTTCTTCACTGTCCACGATGCCACCAATCTTGGTGTCATCTGCAAACTTACTAACCATGCCTCCTAAATTCTCATCCAAATCATTAATATAAATAACAAATAACAGCGGACCCAGCACCGATCCCTGAGGCACACCGCTGGTCACAGGCCTCCAATTTGAAAAACAACCCTCTACAACCATCCTCTGTCTTCTGTCGTCAAGCCAATGTTGTATCCTATTGGCTACCTCACCTTGGATCCCGTGAGATTTAACCTTATGTAACAACCTACCATGCGGTACCTTGTCAAAGGCTTTGCTAAAGTCCATGTAGACCACGTCTACTGCACAGCCCTCATCTATCTTCTTGGTTACCCCTTCAAAAAACTCAATCAAATTCGTGAGACATGATTTTCCTCTCACAAAACCGTGCTGACTGTTCCTAATCAGTCCCTGCCTCTCCAAATGCCCATAGATCCTGTCTCTCAGAATACCCTCTAACAACTTACCCACTACAGATGTCTGTAGTTCCCAGGCTTTTCCCTGCCGCCCTTCTTAAACAAAGGCACAGCATTTGCTACCCTCCAATCTTCAGGCACCTCACCTGTAGCTGTCGATGATTCAAATATCTCTGCTAGGGGACCCGCAATTTCCTCCCTAACCTCCCATAACGTCCTGGGATACATTTCATCAGGTCCCGGAGATTTATCTACCTTGATGCGCGTTAAGACTTCCAGCACCTCCCTCTCTGTAATATGTACACTCCTCAAGACATCACTATTTATTTCCCCAAGTTCCCTAACATCCATGCCTTTCTCAACCGTAAATACCGATGCGAAATATTCATTTAGGATCTCACCCATCTCTTGTGGTTCCGCATGAATTGACAGATGGTGATTGGAAGCCTTCCTAACTAATATAAAAAACTCATTTAGGGAGAATTAATAGGGTTGCTGCAGCAATGCAGCTAAATTTTTGAACTATTAATTCATAGCCATGGTGCTGATAGCACAGCTCAGATATGGCATCAGAACCCTGAGATTGTGCTCCACAGTTGCAACACAATTGCTTTTTTATGGGCTTCATTAAACACTCAAAGAATTGTACATAAAAACAGAATATGTTGGAGAAGCTCAGCAAGTCAGGCAGCATCTAATGGTGAAAGAAACAGAGTTAATGGGCTCGATATTAGATTGCAGGTGCATTGGGGATGGGGGGGCTGCGAAAATTGCAGAAATGCAGAGTGGGTTCAGAAGCTGGCTCCAACCTGCCAACTTCCGAGTTCCCCACGGACGCACCTGTGCGTGTGCGGGCGTCCCGAACCCGGAAGCCCCATCAGCAATTAAAGCCAGCGGGATGATAGTTAAAGAGCCAAATGCACCTCATTGAGGTACTTAAGGCACTTTACTTGTGACATATTAGGTAGTTAGAACGATTTTTAACTTACCTGGGCAGCTTTCCCATGGTTTCTGATTCATGAAGGGCCGGATCAGGCAAAAAGCAACAAAATAAATTAAATAAAAAACCATTGCACGAAGTTAAAACACAAAATCAACCTACCTTTCCACCCTGCTCCGATGTCTGATGTCTCCCTCTCCGATCTCCCCCTCTTCACCCCCCCCCCCCCCCCGATGTCCCCCTCTTCACCCCTCCAATCTTCCCCTCTCTCCCCCGATCTTCCCCTCTCCTCCCCCTCCCGATCTTCTGTTCCAGCGCCGGATGACGTCTCTCTCTCTCTCTCTCTCCCCGCCTTGCGTGCAGCTCCTGTCGGCTGCCAGCCTGTCAATCAGGAGCTGCCGGGTGCGAAACCCAGAGAGAACTTTAATCACCATCAATTACGATGCGATCGCGTCGGAAACGGTAAGTTTTCTTTATTCGGGTTTGCCACACGCACCTTCACACCCCCGCTGCCAACCTGCCACCATTTCAAAATTGAGCCCAATGTTTCAGGTCAAAGACCTTTCGTCAGAACTGGAAGATGTTAAAAGAGTTAAAGTTTTTGAGTAAGTACAAAGCCAGGGAAAGGGGGGTGGGGGAAAGAGAGGGGAGGAGAGGAAAGAACAAAACCTTCCCTTTTGCAGTATTTTGCTTTTGATAAAGAATTGGACAAACTGCTTGTAAAGTAAATAGAATACATCTCACTCATTGCATTATCTTCTTAGCTTCTCTCACCTGATCCCAGAAATGTGCTTCGACCAAACCTCCAAAAAGCAATTCCCTTACTGCGAGGGTTGCCAACTCTGGTTGAATGTATTCCTGGAGGTTTCATCACATGACCTCCTGCCTCCAACTGTCCCGCCCCCATGTTCCCACCAATAGTCACCCAACATGTCCACCCTCACAGTGCACTGCCTTCCCTCGCTAATTGGAAAGCGAAAAGACTCTTCATTACCCAATTGGATGATTCTTGACTCTCAGTCAAACAGCCTTTTTTGCCACCTCCAATATTTTTATAACTAATAAATGGAAGTGTTCAAAGAAAATGAAAAAAACACTACAAATTCTTTTAATGCCCCTATGATTTTTCCCCAGGGTTGGTTGCAGCAGTGTCCTGGAAATTAATCTTCATTTCCTGGAGACTCCAGGCCAATCTTGGCAGGTTGGCAACCCTACTTACTACACTGCCATCTACTTCTCACGCTGCTAATCGGGAGCACAATCCTCCGCACTCAGGGACAAGTGTCCAAACTCAGCAACATCAATTATTGGAAACCAGTTCACACATTTCTTTCATTATTTTCTCATGGAATCTTTATTTGTGCTTTTCAAAAGGGTTTAAATTAATTTGCTTCAGGTGACAGATATAGAGGCATATGGCAATTGCGCGTGCTCCAACCTGGAGGGCCTAGGCTCACCTGAAATTGGGCTTCAGGCCTCATTTCAATAATTTGGATGAACAGGTGGCACCTGTTGCATCTCCAGAGGCAGCTCGCCCATTGCCACCGGATCAATTTCAGGTCACTTGCCTCGTTGGCAGCGGCCCTCAGATAAGTCCAGGAAAGGGATGGAGGAGGATGGAACATATGCCTGTGGCCTAACATCTGTTTTAGATGACTGCGAGGGACGTCTGAAAAATGGCCAGACCTAATAGCGGGTCGTATGTCTTTCAGGCATCCTTGGGGTGCAGGACATTGAATTGGCCCTCATTGCATCCGTTTTACATTTTATGAGGGCCAATTTCTATTCCAGAATGTTAGAGCTGGAAAATGGAACACCTTCAGCATCAAGCACTTGCAGTTCAGGTATGGAATGGTGTGGATTAGATGAAGACCAAAGCTCCCTGTACTCTGTCCCAATAGCATGACTTAAGTTCATTCGCAGACCAGTAGATCCGCTGCACTATTTCACATACCTTCCTTGTGCCCTCATTTATTGCTAATTTAGTGACAGTTAGCACCAAATTAGGGCACTGTTGTGCTGTGAATCCATGTCCACTAGGAACTGGGTTGATACTGGCCAGACTTATTTCACATAGGGCTCCGACAGCTATCAGGCAGAGAGAGAAATCTTCAATCCCAACAATCTGAGCTGAATTTAAACCCAGGTCCCAGAGGTGAAAGAATAATGCACTAACCCGCTGTGCTGAGTTTATTTCTGGTCCTCATTCTATTTCTGTTTTTCCTTTCATTCTTCCCATTTCCTTTTCTTTCTTTCATTCATTTTCTCAGCTTGTGTTATCCTTTTCTTTCAACCTTCGGATTTCTGTTGTTCTGCTTCTTTTTATCTCAGGTTATTTTTCCACTTTAGGCTTTTCATTACTGTGTCAGATTCAGTCAATTTGCTCTCTTACCTCCCTCTTCCTTACTTCTAGTTTTTATTTTTCCGTTTCTTGCTGTTCTTTTTCTCCATTTTGTCCTGCCATATTTGTGATTGATCATGCAGTGCTCAACAGTCAAGATCACCTCCTTCTGGTTTACAAGGAGCTGCCTGAGATAAGGCCAGAGTGAGGCCCTCCATTTTTTTCTGCCTTGGGGAAAGTCTCCAACCTTTACCTTGTATCTCAGCTGAGATTGAGCATTCACTGTGTGAAGTGCCACAACCCTGTCACACTTTGGCCACGGCCATATCCTAGCAGGCTGTGACAGAAATGCAATGCCGCCTGTTTTTATATTGCCACCCTGATGCCTCTCATTGTAAAATTGTCCCAATCTAAAGTCTCTCATTTTAAGATTGTCCAATTAATGCCATTGGTATTGAATTTGGTTTTGTACTTAATTAACTTGGGATTGGGACTCCCCAAATATATTTTACTCATGATCCAGTAAAAGAGCACTTAAATCCCTTCCATATGGACTGGATTTGAGCTCAGGTTTCAGTGATGAAACAGCAGTGTCCTAGGGTCATACCAGTTTACCCTTTGCCTTCTAGCATTACAAGAAATATTAAAATTAAATACGTCATTATGTCTGAGTAAAACAAAATCACTCTTAACTGCACTGGCAGCACTGATGTTTTAGACAAGTTACATTGTATTTAACTACTGTTAAGTACAAAACTCTAAGGAAGACAAATGCAATACATGTTGGATATTGGATGTACTATTTCCTTTAATAAATAATGGCTGATTTACTATGGAATAACTCCATATACTAAGGCTGCTAAAACAACAGGCATTAAGTAACTTTTATAGTTTTCCTAATATAACTACATAATTATGTTGCTTAACTGAAACTTTGGAATTTAGTAAACGTCATTTAAAACATCTGTTTAAGATTATATGGCCCGACTCATGAAAGATACCAGCAAGCTAGCTATTATTCATTAAACATAAAATGGGCTGTTTGTGGCTTCACACAGTAACAAGAAATGGTTCACATTTACTGCTCTAGATTGTTGGTCATTTTTCAGTGACATTCATGTTGTTAATCTAAATATTCATGAAGTTTGTTGTTGTGTACTAAACTTCAAAGAATACATATGCAATATATATCAGACATACCATTTCCTGGTAAATAACTACAATTTTTGTTGATAAACTTGCAGTGATGGTGCAACAGTTATTAATCCTCCTTATGGAGTGTCGTTATGCTCTAAATACATGAGAGATTGGATGAAGGAAAAGGGATTGAAGGGATATGGGAACAAAGTGGGTAAATGTGATTAGAACTATTTGCTCAAATAGAGGTCGACTTGGACTGACTGGGCCGAATGGCCTGTTTTTGTGTTGTTACTTCTGTATGACAGTTGGTGTGCTTACTATCAGTATACAAACCAGCTCATAGCTGATTAAAACTCAAAATGTAAACATGATAACCACCTCATCAAACTCCCTTCCACCAAACCCTGCACCTTCACTCCAACACCAACTGTGGGGAAGTTATGGACTTCTCCATCTCAAAGATTTAAACCATCCACCTATCTGCTTTATCTTCAAACTCCTCCTCCTTTGTCCTGATCACACCAGCCCTTAATCATCCCATCACTCTACAGCTTCTCTCCCATCTACTATTTGTCCTCCAAGCTCATATCTACCATGAGACCCACCTCATGCCCCTCGATTGCATCGAACCAACTCTTTACCACTCAATTACCTTTCCTGACCCCAGTGTTGGCCAACATTGTTAATGGCTCCCATTGTTTAGTTATTATCACTCACCCTTTCAAAAAACACATCATGAGCCCTCTCCTCAAAACCAGGCTGTACACGATCTCTGCATTCAGTTTGTCCCAGAGCTGATCATATAACTCCATATCCTAAATATCATTAAGTCTTTCACCTTTGCAACATTGCCTTCCTCTGCCCCTATCATATTTCCAGCTGCTGCTGAAAAGTTTATCCACACCTCATCACCTCTAGACTCAATTTCTCTAATGACCTCATTGCCACCCCCATGACCTTCACCCTCCATAAACTCCAGATCATCGAAAACTCTGCTGTTTACATCCTGCTCCTCACTCAACCCTGCTCACCCATCATTCCCATGCTTCCTGCTCTTCAATGATTCCCTGTCCTCCAAAAAAAATCAAATTTAAAATCCTTGTCCTCATCTACAAATTCCTCTGCCCTCCTGTGCAGCTCTCATCCCTCTACTTCACTATTGGTGGGATAGACTTCAGCCATCTCAGCCCTACTCTATGGAATTCCTTCCTTAAATTTCCCCACATCTCGATCTCCTTTCTCAAAACCCATTTCTTCAAACAAGCTTTTGGTCATCTCTCTTAACTCTGATTGGTGTCCATTCCTTCTACTCCCCTATGAAGCATCTTGGGACATTTTTCTATGTTAAGGACACTATATGCATGCGAGCTGTTGTTGCTATGTAAAAGATAACAGATAATAGAGACTGATTTTAAGGCTGTAATCTAATGCTAGAGTTCAGATAATGCTAATGATGCTTGCTCTCGTGGTTCACGACATCTTTTGAATCTTTTGTATAGATTATAACCTGTAATCATTCCAGGCTGTCTGTTATTTTCTATTTAATTTAAATATAACAATACCATTAAACCGTAATGCACAATAGGCATGCACACTTTACAGTGTTGTCTCAATAGTACTGTAATTCCTGGATATAAAAGGAGAAATTTCAAATTAATCACACATTACAGCAGCTATTATAAGAGATCAAAAATAACAAAATCTATTCAGTTGTAGTTTTGTACTTTACAAGGCAATCAATATTGTTGCCCCAGTTGTGGTTTGTTTTTATAGTTTTTTGGTTTCGGAATTGGTCAGAACAGTTCCAAGAACCCTTAATACTACAATCTAATTCTATAGTAATTAAAATTCTACTGCTTTGTTTGAATCTGCTGAATATTTGTAAGGAGAAGTAATTCTTCTTCTGGCCACACAGAAATTGCTCCCCCCTCCCGATATTTGTAAGAAGTAAGTGACTGCACCTTGACTAGTCAGTAGCTTTTGGTTCAGGGTGAATCCCAAGACTTTCTGGCATTATGCTATTACCAGGTTCATTGGCAAAAACATGGTGTGGACAAGTGTTGTCATCTTACCTTGCAACATGCTCCTGTATGCGCTGTCTGCAATGGCATAGATGTGCGGTGGCATCTCGTGTCTCTTCTTCCCTTTGTACATTTCTACAATCTTCTCAGTGTAGATGGGCAACATTTTGTATGGGTTTACGACAACACAGAAAAGACCTGAGTATGTCTGAAAAGAAAGAATTACAATGCACATTTGTACAGTCATTCAGAGATTCTAAAATCAGGTTAATAATAAATATATTCAGGAGTTTTACAACTCAGTAAAACAGAGTTTCATTTTTTCTGTAAGACACTTTGTCATCTGATAAAACTATGTATCTTATAAGCCCCTAGTCTAGTTTTACAAAGCTTGTTTCAAAATTAAAATTATTTGTCACAAGAGTTACACCCAAATCCAGATACCAAAATTGTGGCAGTTAGTGACAATGAGGACAAATAAGAACTCAATGGTAAAACTCAAAGAGGGAAGCTCAAAATTAGGACAGAATTATGAATACTCTGTATACTTCAAAAACAAATGGCTGGAGTATGTCTGGTATGTAACATACTAAATTCCTAAATCTCTAAATTCCCCAACAAGCTCCTAGTCATCTGTAATTCTCTATATAATTGATATTGAAACCAGGAGTATCCTTTTATATTATTTCAAGTTGGTAAAGTGATTATTGCAAATCTCGTTCAGCTCAAACCACAAAGACAGTCTACTGACAATGACTTATTGATGCAGATTGTTTTCAAGTGTTTTGTTCTACGGTAGATCCTTTTATTTCACAATGTTCTCAAATGCTTCAAAGAAAATCTAAAATGAAATGGTATATTTATAGAACTTGCAAAACTATAATGAATGTCAGTTTCACACTTCCCTTTGCTATTAACATTAAGTTTTATTGTCTGACACTTGTCACTGATTAACTATTTCCGTCTTTCAGATGAGATGTTACACCAAGGCCCCATCTGCCCTCTCAAGTGGACGTAAAAGATCCCACGGCATTATTTCAAAGAAGAGCAGGGGAGTTCTTCCCGGTGCCTTGGCCAATATTTATTTCTCAACCAGCATCACTTATAAGCAGATTATCTAGTCATTATCACATTGCTGTTTGTGGGACCTTGCTGTGCGCAAAATTAAATGCCGTGTTTCCTACATTATGACACTTCAAAAGTACTTAATTGGCTGTAAACCGTCTGGTATGTCCTGAGGTTGTGAAAGGCGCTATATCGACAGCACCTCCCAAACCGGCGACCTCTACCACCAGAAGGACAAGAGCAGCAGGCACATGGGAACACCACCACCTGCACGTTCCCCTCCAAGTCACACACCATCCCGACTTGGAAATATATCGCTGTTCCGTCATCGTCGCTGGGTCAAAATCCTGGAACTCCCTTCCTAACAGCACTTCCTAACTTCACCACACGGACTGCAGCGGTTCAAGAATGCGGCTCACCACCACCTTCTCAAGGGCAATTCGGGATAGGCAATAAATGCTGGAATCGCCAGCGACGCCCACATCCCATGAACGAATAAAAAATATATATAAATGCAAGTTCGTTCTTCTGTCACTAAGTCTGGTCATCCTGAAGGAATGAGTCTTACCAAGACAACCCTTTTGAAAACCAAACACGTAAACAGAATTAGGATTAACTTTGGTGTTCTCTGGTTTTCCTCTCTCTCCTTCTGTTTTTCATTAAAAAAAATATACTTTTGATAACCAATGAGTGCTGGTGATATAATCTTGTCTGAGAGAAGTCACTTGGGCAGATTTTTATTTCTCCAGCACTAACCCCCCACCCACCCCACTCCACCGTTGTGGGTGATAATGGTGTGGTATCATGATCATGAAGGTAACACTTACTGCCTTCAGGCGGGAGCCTCGTTAGCCCATGTAATAGGACCACAATGCAGTTTTGAGATACTAATGGGCAGGCCTTTCTGCACCTGCTCTGCTCATTGGTACTTGGCAAAGAGCAGTCTACTCAGCGGTCCTTAAAGGGACCACGACAGGCCACTCAAATAAAGTATAAAAAGGAAAGAACTTGACCTCATGATGTCCCAAATGATTTTGTGGGGCCAGAAGGAGCATAATTCTTCTTCTGGCCACACAGAAATTGCTCCCCCCTCCCAATGCCTGACCCTTTGTAGCCTTCCCCTGGGATTGCCTCTTCCCCTCCCACGCTGACCCCCCCTCCCCCGCTCCCTCAGCTTACCTGCACGACTGAAACGACTGGTTTTCTCACTTCCTCCAATCGGCAAGCTTTCTCCTAAAATGCAAGCAGCTCATTGACAGAATACTAATGAGACCCAGACATGAATATGGTTTGGGCCTCTGACCGCTTCCACTGGATGGACGGTAAGCTCGCTCCTGCCCAATGGAAGCGGTCACTTGAAAATTGACCCCATTTTGTCTAACAGTGTAAGAAAGGCAAATTAGCATTCAGGAAATGACAGGACTGCTGAAGGCACCTGGGTTAATGGCTCTAAGTACCAGTGTTGGTTCTTTTCCTTCACACTACTGGGCATTCGTAGATTTGAGTTAGAAAAAATTCCAACATTCATAGGCTTAGTTTGTTATTATTATTACAGTTTATGTTTGAAACAGGAACTTCCTGCTACTATTGTATGATCATTTCTCAAAACTAAAATACAACAATTAAAGCTTAACCTTTAAAAAGCTTTAAGAAGTTTGTCGGCATCTGTAATCCCAGAAACATCAACTCACAGTATTAACTGTTCCAGACACTTTCAATAAATTTCATTCTTAACCCTTCACCTGCACAATTCTACATTAACATGTAAGTACACTACACTCCATCCTGCTTCAACTCAGACCATGCACTCAAAGTTCTGTTTCTGTTTGAACAATAACATTTCACATCTTGTGTGACAATCTGTGCCTGAAATACATATGAATCAGACGCAACTCCAGAATAATTTTAACAAAAATCTTAGATTTATCAATAATTAATGCAAAAACTGACAGCTTTGACAGCCATTATCACAACTAGTTAGAGTCTCACTGACTTCATCACGGTCACTGAAATTAGTATCAGTTCAACAACTAGGGCCTTACTATCTTCTGAAGATAATCACTGGTATCTGAGATCTGCACAATGGCAGCACAATATTTAGTTGACAATTTTAAGTTAGCAGATTCCAGATGTGAGCCTTTCAAACACTGTTTTAATTGTACTATGATGAGAATGGATTAATATATCAGGAGTCTCTCCTATGGACGATCCCCACTGTTGTTTTTAAATCAAGCTGACTGATAACAACCAATTCTGGGAAGTACTAAAGCATCCTATTTGCTTGTGTTAATCTCCATAGAATCTGACTAAAATTTCCAAATTTGAAACAAAATTATATTCTTGCTATATAAATAGAATACACGTCAACTGAGTATTGTGTCCAATTCTGGGCTCCCCCTTTAGAAAGGATGTCAAGGCCTTGGAGAGGGTGCAGAGGGGATTTACCAGAATGGGACCAGGAATGAGGGAATTCAAAGAAGGTTAACGGGAGATTTAATTGAGGTGTTCAAAATTATGAGGTGTTTTGATAGAGTAGATAGGGAGAAACTGTTTCTACTAGCAGGAGGGTTGGTAACCAAAGGACACAGATTTAAGATAATTGTCGAAAAAGCCAGGGAGGAGATGAGGAGAATTTTTTTTCTCAGTGGAATGCATTGCCTGAAAGGGTGGTGGAATCGGATTCAAGAGTAACTTTCAAAGGGGAAGTGGATATATACTTAAAAAGGAAAAATTTGCAGGGCTATGGGGAAAGACCAGGGCAGTGGGACTAATTGGACAGCTTTTTCGAAGAGCCAGCACAGGCACGATGGGCCAAATGGCCTTCTTCTTTGCTGTATGATGCGATGATACTATGATATAAGACAATGAATAGCATACGCCATGGTTGAAAAAGACAATTATGCATGAGTTCTTAGGTACTGTTTACTTATTAAAGCTGCATCATCACCTCTGCAAAACTATCAGGATCACACAAAAGGTAAAAGTGACACTGAGCTCTTCTACGCTCTCCACATCCCGCAATATTTATGATTCCCCTTGAAATACATGTTACTGTTTTCCACTGTGTATCATATATTTACTTATGTCATAGATGGGAAGCTAACAAATATGGCTTTTTCTATGACAATTACTGCGAATGCTTTATATTATTTCGCATTTGCCTATAGTCTGAGAACAGTATTTTGTAACGATAAAGTGCCTTTGTGAGGTTTTTTTCTCCCTTTTTCGCCCTACCGACACTGTCACTTCCCAACCCACATCCTTCTCCAGCCACAGGAAGAGAATTTCAGCAGTGCCAAGTGTCAGTTTGGCTCAGTTGCTAGCACTCTTCCCAATGAGTCAAAAGGCTGTGGTTCAAGCCCTCTTCTAAGATTTGAGCTTAGAATCTAAACTGCTGTAAAGAAAGAGTGCTGCAATGTTGGAAGTGCCATCTTTCAGATAACATTTTAAACCCAGGAGCTATTCAAAGAAAAGCTGAGAATTTCCCTGATGTCCTAGCCGACATTCCTCTCTCAAGCTACACCATCAAAAACAGATTGACTAGTCATTCATCTCATTTGCTGTTCATAGGATCTTGCTGTGTTACCTACAAACAGCAGTCACTGCATTTCAAAAATGATTCATTGGATATGAAGCACTTTGGGACATTTTGAGGATATGGTGCTATATAAATGCAATTTCTTTCTTTCTGGGAACTGCTTCACAGTTAATGTTAATGGCGCTCTGTGATTGGCCCACTAGTGTTTCTTTCTGTAACCCCCCCTATTCCCACCCAACTGAAATGCGATGCCTCCCTTCCAATGGATTGTTCCATCAGCAGCCCAGCTGAGAACTGAAAAGAACGACCAATGAAATGAGTTTGAGTGACAGATTGACCAGCGTTTGGACATGAAAACTTCTAGTTGGGAGTCAACCACTCACCTCTCTTAACCAAAGAGTTGCACAATTTCATCTGAAATGCAACATAAAATGCTTTATTTTTGCACTACCTGAGATTATTTTTATATTAATGCAGTGCATTTGTTCGGTTTTCCCCAAAGGCTATACTCATACAGTAGCAACTCTTGTGATCAGGCAGGAATAAAATACCTTTCTGATGTTGCTACAAATCTGTTGTTGCTTTCACTGGGCAAAAATGTCACTAGAGCTTTATCTTACAAATAATTGGTTGCGCAGATTGCTTTGCAGTACATCTTTCTGCACAAGTACAAAAGGTTTAAGTTATTATAGAACAGTACTGCCCAACATGTAGTTAATTGGAAATCCAGATGTGGCTAATTGCATTTTTGATTAGCAAATACAAAATGAGTCATTGGGCATGTGATCTCAAAATTCATGTTCGCACAGCATATACATGTATATTTTAATCTTTTTGTGCATTTGTCCGTAAAATGGTAAGACAAAAAGTAAAGTGTGTGAGTGTTTTTTGATTGTTGTGTGTGCTTTACTTCCTTGGTTACTGCTTATTGGTCATCATGGTGTGTAACACGGGTGAAAACAAGGGACTTCAGCACCGTGAAAACACCATTAACATTGTATGGAGAGCGGAGCTGTCATTGTGACCAGCTCGACCAGTCAGAATAACCGCTCCAGGCCAGCAGAAGAAAGCAACTGATAACGAGCAGCTCCAAAAGGGCAAAAGGAAAGCAGCATCCAACCATGTTCTGGATGGAGAGCAGGGGCGGGTCTGGCACATCTCATTGTGCGAGTCAATATTCTCAGCAACCATTCTGATGAAGTCAAAATACCGCTCGCAACTGCTGGACAAAATCCTAGGAGCTGCACCAAGATGTGCTGCGTCTGATAAATTCATGCCAGAATTCCAAACTGAAAGAGAAAGACTGCAAAGTTTCACACTGAATGATGGTTGATGTTTGTTAAGTAAATGTATACATGAAATACATTTACCTGTATTGTGTGTAAGGCGTTTTCTACTAAAATTAGTGCATGTGTTTAAAACAGTGTCGCTGTAACCATACCTGTGGCTAGTTGGCAATTTCTATTGCACAACTCTATTGTAGCACTGTCCCCCAATCAGTGTATTCTTATTTTCATTAAAGTCATCCTTAGCACAACTTATAGCAGCTTTAATGATATTTCTGTGAGCACATTCTTAATATTGACAGTGTACTAATTGAATAAAATTACATCAGATACAAGCTTGATATGTTTTAGTGTCATTTATTAAGCTCTGTGTAAATATGAATCCTTGCCTGCTTCTGCTGAAATTCTATGTTCTCACGACAATTAGTATTAGTTTCTTTAAAACAGTGCAAAACCTGGATGTGACTTCAAACTTAATATTTTTGTTTTTTCTTTTAAACTTATGTTGGCCTTTCATTTTATTCAATGCCCATTGATACCGATACATTCTTGTTTATACATTTTCTGAAGTTTTGCACATTTAACCTATTCGGTTCTTCTATTACAATGAAATACTCCTGAATTTTACTCACATAACAGGAAGAATACCTACTCCCTAAGTCCCTGAACTTTGCTGCAGCATGTTCAGCTATCCGTATCCTTTTGGAAGTTTCCCAACCATAACACTAACTTAAGTTTGCACTAGCGGATAGTTTGGCAGCAACAGCAAAGTTTAAATTCCCTATTTAGTTATAATAATAGTCTCAATGAACTGCAAAACAACTGGATCAGTACCTTTCACTGTGATCTACCTACATATTTTTCATTTCAGGAGCAGACAACCCTTCAAACACTGCCACAAATATAAGATATAGTTAGCACTGCTTCAATTTTATAGCAAATTCTGATTGATTTTTTTGTGAAGAACATTAAATTTATAATTGTACTGTGATGTGCATTTTATAATGTAAACTATTCAATCAGAACAAAATGATTAAAATACCCAGATGCATTGTTCTATGTGCGTCATTGTAAGGGCTGGAATTTCTGTCACTGTGGAGTTGCCTGAAGTAAACAAGTAATGTGATGAAAGGAAGGGAAAGGATAGGACTTGCATTTATGCAGCACTTTTCAAAACCCCAGGACGTCCCAAAGCACTTTACAGCCAATGAAGTAGTTTTGAAGTGTAGTCACTATTGTAATTTAGGGACAAGTTAGAATCATACAATCATACAGCACAGAATGGGGCCATTCGGCCCATTTTGCAGTGCCGGCTCTTTGAATTAGCTATCCAATTAGTCCCACTTTTCCCCATAGCCCTGCAAATTTTTCCTTTTCAAGTATATAGCCAACAACTTGCTGCGTAAAAAAGGTTATCCTCATCTCCTCTCTGATTCTTTTGCCAGTTATCTTAAAGCTGTGTCCTCTGGTTCCTGACCCACCTGCCAATGTAAGCAATTTCTCCTTATTTACTCTATCAAAACCAATCATAATTTTGAACACCTCTATTAAATCTCCCCTTAACTTTCTCTGCTCTAAGCTTCTCCACATAACTGAAGTCTCTCATCTCTGGTATCATTCTGTTAAATCTGCTCTGCACCCTCTCAAGGCCTTGACATCCTTCCTAAGGTATGGTGCCCATAATTGGATACAATACTCCAGCTGAGGCCTCAGTAGTTTATTGTTTTTTTAAATGGGGGTGATAAAACTTTTTGGGGATCATCTTTATATCTGGAAGCATTACTTAATAGTCCTCGAAATCCCCAATTAACAAAAACAATCTCAATGGGAGAATAAGTTGGTATGTTCTTATTCCAAGGCTAGTGGAAATCGCAGCACATAACAAGGCAATTTTCTTTGTGTTAGTACGATGTAAAGTTTATTCTATGTCAGTGCACATGTTTTGTTCTGATGTTTACTTGACTTATACACTCTGTTTGCAAAGTTGTTTGCCACCTGTTCTATCAGCAAGTTCTAAATAGAAAATGCCTATGAACTTGCCCATTCTGAAATGCATCTTACAACTGTGTGTTCTCCTAAGGGGCTCGAAGGTGATACCAATGTCAATTTAATTTGATTTATTAATGGAGAAAGTTGGTAACTCAACAGTCTCCATAAAGCTGCCTTGGAAGAAACAATAACAGAGGCCTAATGGCCTCTGATACCTGGGGGCTGAATTTCCACGGGGCTCTCCCAGTCATCCCCATAACTTCAGCGGCAGATCCACAGAAAAAACCCCGGAGAAATTATATAAAAGGTGGTTACACCATTTCTCCAGGATTTCTGCAGACTGCAGCTAAAGAATGGAATAAAAGCACTATTCTGACAGCAAGTGCTAATTGCATTGCCCTTCAGGCTATGGAAAGTACCTTAAATATGTACTAATACACCCCTCCCAGATCTGGTTCTCACTATGATACTCAGCCCCTTATTAAGTGTATGTACTGCATTTGGACTTTCAGAAAGCCTTTGAAAAAGTTTTTCAGGAATGACTGCTGCATGGAAAAATGGAAAGTAATACATTTTGGAGGTAAGAATGGGGAAAGGAAAATACACCTTAATTTGTAAGCTTTTAAAGGGCACAGAGGATCAAAGAGATTTTTGTGTCCAGATGCAGGTCATTAAATATGGCAGTACAAGTAGATAAGGCCATGAAAAGAGGCAGCTAGAATCAACAATAAATTACATTTATATAGCACCTTTAACGTAGAGCAACATTCCAAGGCGCTTAGTAGAATCCTTAGTTTTGTATCTAAAGGCACAGAATATAAAAGCAAAGAGGCACTGTTGAATAGGTACAAGACCTACAGGTCTACCCTTAATATTCCCTCTGGTTAAGTATTACTGGTATGTCCTGTAAGGAGACCCTTTGTCACTTACAATCAGGATTTACTTTCACTACCTAATATCTGACCCAGGGGTGTAACAATGAATACCCCTCGTTATATGGACTGGATACTGTAATCCTCTACACGTGTCTCACATGTGCTTCTCTAATCTTCCGAAAGGTGGATTGATTAATACTTTACTGAGATGAGGCCAGATGCAAATCGTTAAGCTGCTTTATTTCACACCCACCAGGGGCATTCAAATTTGGTGTCTACTCCCTGACCCCGGATACTCTGCCAGGGTCATCCATGCGAACCTGGCATAATTGCTGGGATTGCTTACCTGTGGGTTTTCTGGACCACATTCTCTCTGGTGTAGAGATAGTTAAAAGTGAGTTTAAATGTGATTAGGGGTGTTAACTCAGCACTTAGTATGCCAAGGCACTGTGGTGCAGCAATTAACAAAGTAAACAGGATACTGAACAGTACAGTTGAATCAATAGAGTACAAATCTAGAGGAAGTTATGCTAAAACTGTGCAGTCTCTGGTCAGATTTCACTCTGAGTACTGTATCAAATTTCACCAAGACACAAAGGAAACCTTGAAGCCTTGGGGATGATACATGGAATAGTCACTCGGCTGATCACCAGGATCAGAAGACTGCATAATGAGGGTAGATTGGAGAAACTGGGGCTCTCTAGTCTTGGAAATAGGTAACTGGTGTATAGGGTGTGGGGGAGAGGCACCTTATATACATAAGATGTTAAACAATGTGGAAAAGGCAAACTTGAAGCATTACTTCAGTGTAAACTAAGTCAGTAGGACAAGAGTGCGTATGATGAAATCAATAAAGGGTAACTTTAGAACTGATGCCAGGAAGAATTTCCTTACACTAAAAGTAACCAACATTTGAAATGGATTTCCAGTAGTGAAGGTGAAAGCTTTATGGTCATTGAACAGTCCATTTATTGCATGGCACACTTGAGGGACTGTAGGTTTACTTTTTTGAATGGTTGAGCTAAGATTGGTTGGGTAGCCATCCTCATCTATATTCACCTTGGTGAAATACTACAGTCCTCATTTCCTTGCTAATTTTTATAGGTTTTGTACCATTTTGTTGTAATAAAGTCAGTGATCTTTATTGGCTAAGACCCATAATCACTGCATTTTGGCTAACTAGTGCCTCACATTGGGGGGAAGGGGGTGGGGGGCAGTGACTCAAATACTCACCCTACTTTGATGTAATTTCTAGAGGCACATTCCCATCCACGTGGCCCTATCCCATTCCCTTCTCCCAAAGAACATGCAACACTGCTCTATAATTTGCATGAACTTTATTTTACTCATACTTAACTATTTTTCACTTTGTTTCTGCTATAGGGTTTCTTGCCTCAAGACTTTCCCATGAAGACAGTCATGAATACTACAATATTTCAGCTAACAAACAGTATAATTTCTGTAATGCACCCAATAGTATCCCAGTTTAAAACTTACAAAACATATTAATTTCATGGATTGCTTATGAATCCCCATCTTCATTCTACTGGTAAGGATGGACCAGGAAGTGTGAACTACTTCTCTGACATTACAATAGTTGACAGATACCTTCTGTTAAAATATTGTATCACAGCTGGGCCACTTATAGGAGCCAATTTTAACTATCGATGGATGTTGGGTGGGTGGATGTCCTCAGACCCAAGCCATTATAATGGGCGGGCTCCATTTCCATAGAATTGGCGCACAATGAATGTTGAACAGAGTGCTCACAGGCAGCTTGCCGATCAGGAAGTGGGGTGGCGAAAAATCCAGCAGCACCTCCGCAGATCTGAGCAGGAAATTGGAAGTCAAGTGGGGGAGACAATCGCGGGAGGGGGAGTATGGAGGGGCCGACACTGGGTAGGAAGATTTTTGAGGGCCAATGGGAGCATTCATGTTTTTGTGTGCGGCTCGCAGCTGTCCCTTTAAGGACCGCTGGTTAGGCCGCCCTATGCTTAGTACCAAAGGGTGGAGAACATTCTGCCATTGAATCATAGAATCAGAGAAAATTTACGGCCCAGAAGGAGGCCATTCAGCCCATCGTGTCCGCGCCAGCCAAAAATGAGCCACCCAGCCTAATCCCACTTTCCAGCACTTGGTCCGTAGCCTTGTAGGTCATGGCACTTCAGATGCACATCCAGGTACTTTTTAAATGAGTTGAGGGTTTCTGCCTCTACCACCCTTTCAGGCAGTAAGTTCCAGACCCCTACCACCCTCTGGGTGAAAATGTTTTCCTTGAGCTCCCCTCTAATCCTTCTAGCAAGTAGTTTAAATCTATGCCCCCTGGTTATTGACCTCTCTGCTAAGGGAAATAGGTCCTTCCTATCCACTCTATCTAGGCCCCTCATAATTTTGTACACCTCAATTAAATCACCCCTCAGCCTCCTCTGTTTCAAAGAGAGCAACCCCAGCCTATCCAATCTTTGCTCATAGCTAAAATTCTCCTGTCCTGGCAACATCCTCGTAAATCTCTTCCGTACCCTCTCTAGTGCAATTACATCTTTCCTGTAATGAGGTGACCAGAACTGTACACAGTACTCAAACTGTGGCCTAACTAGTGTTTTATACAGTTCCAGCATAACCTCCTTGCTTTTATATTCTATGCCCCGGCTAATAAAGCAAAGTATCCCGTATGCCTTCTTAACCACCTTATCTACCTTTCCTGCTACCTTCAGGGATCTGTGGACATGCACTCCAAGGTCCCTCACTTCCTCTACACCATTTAATATCCTCCCATTTATTGTGTATTCCCTTGCCTTGTTTGCCCTCCCCAAATGCATTACCTCACACTTCTCCGGATTGAATTCCGTTTGCCACTTTTCTGCCCACCTGACCAGTCCATTGATATCTTCCTGCAGTTAACAGCTTTCCTCCTCACTATCAACCACACGGCCAATTTTTGTATCATCTGCAAACTTCTTAATCATGCCCCCTACATTTAAGTCCAAATCATCACAAAAAGCAAGGGACCTGGTACTGAGCCCTGCAGAACCCCACTGGAAACAGCCTTCCAGTCACAATTGAGTTGGGGTCCTATGTACCTCGAAGGAGCCTGATTCGCAATCCTTAATGAGATGCTTGCCTGAAATTAAATTATATGAAATGAGGGGCGGTAAGTTCAGCACTGCGATTGTCAGAGTGCTATTGCCAAGTGGACAGTGAAAATCAGCCCCATAGCGTCTGTAGGTTAGAGTTTCAATTGAGTTAGATTTTTTTTTCTTGTACACAGTAGCTTCTGAACCTTGTTAGAACTTTAGAAGTAGGAACTTATTCCATTTCTGCACTCTGTCAGTTTTGATGTGCCACATCTAGTGTATGGTCAAGACTACTAGTGGGTTTCTGCTGAGCATGCTTTAAAGCATTTAGAAAAATACCCAGCATAAGTGAATGGTTTACTCACGTAGATAAGTCCTGAGTAGTAGCGCTCCCTCAGATTATGCAACACCGATGCTTCGTTCAGGCAAGTCAGTTCCGCCATGTCCTCTACTTTGGAGAACTTTGGTGGATTCATTTTCTGGATGTCATCTTTGTTAACTGTAACTTTCTTTCCATTTTCCACCAATTCAACAAGAGCTTCATCCCCCTTTTCCTCTTTAATGCTTGCAGCTTCAAAGCCATTGCGGTCCGAAGGCACCCAGACCAGTTTCTTAGCCGACCAGTCAGCCTGGACCAATGGATTGTTGAAGTTTTTGTCCACAAAGAGAAATGAGTCAGCATCTCCAGCCTGGCTGCCAGACTTCTGTGCCATTATGTCTTAGTAATGACCTAACAAAAGAATTATTAAAAGTTAGTTTTCACATTATTCTATGATTTCAAACCTAAGCACAAACTAATATAAGAATAATGGGATAATTTTTCATCTTCACTACCTAGGCCTTAATCTGGCAAAGGAGCTCTCTAACCTGCTGTAGAACCAAACCGATTTTCATTCCATTAATTTCAAAGGAACGAAAATCGGGCCGGTTATACAACGAGTGGGTTTACTGCTCCGACAGTGAAAACAAAAATTTACCTCAATGTGTTTCCAAGCATCCTACAACTTGGATCACTCTGCCAGTCATTCAATGCATGTATCCAATGTAATTTTTTCCCCTCCAAATTTCCCTCTGATTCTCCCCTCCCCCTTACCTCTTCTGTACTGAAGGTGATAACTTATGCTGGAATACAGTTTCAAAGGCAGCACCAGCCTTTCAGTACTTTGCCCAAGCAACTAATCTTTCTGTGTGATCCTGGGCAGTGAATGTCACTGATTCATCTTATCATGACAGCCATTGCAGCTTAGCATATTCCTGCCTTCGCCTGAAATCGACACACGTGTGTTTCAGCAATTGTCACTGGATAGCATTAGGAAGAGAAATCCTGGCTGACATTTCCTCTCCTTAGTCCAGAAATGCTCAGGCCAACTGTAGCAACCCCAGTTGTGCTACACATTTTGCATCAACATGAAGTGGTTTCAGTTTTGTACTGATATAAACAGTGTGGTGTCATTTGAGAATGAAATCAAGAGATCCAATTTTTTGAAATGAATATAATCATGATCAATTACAATGCGGTGAGTGTGGATTCACTACAAATGTTCAAAAAGATCCTGTGAATTATCGAAGGTAGATGGTTAATGGGGATAGTGGTATCAGTCATTGTTGTCACCTGAAATTTGCTTGATTGCCCGCAGGGGTCAGAAAGGAAGTTCCCAGAGTCTTATCCTAAATTGATATGCCTAAGATATTTTTTCTATTTTTTTTCCTCTCCCGAGGGATTGCGTGGATGTGGAGATTGGGCGGGGGGGGGGGTTGTGGAATGAATTTAATGTTGTGTGTATGTTGCACCATGTGGGAAGGTCAGGCTTGATGGACCAGCTGGTCCTTTCCTTCAGTTTTTAATTGTTTAATGTTAGCAAAAGCCAGCATTTGGAGGCAAATGAGAAAAGCGCTATGTGCACAAGTACATAGGCATGCATACTTAGAGCTTGCCTTTGCCTGGCCAGAGAGCGGTGCAGACCTAGCAGAATAATTTAGTGCTGAATTGGTCGAAACAGGCCCTAGTCTCAAACCAGTCCTTGTGATGTAATAGTGCCATAATTCATTATTAACCATCCAGTATTTTGGGTAATTTATACAGCTTTGGGTTTTACCTGCCTTAGAATCATATAAAGGTTACAGCACGGAAGGAGGCCATTCCGCCCATCGAGTCCGTGCAAGAGCAATCCAGCAAGTCCCACTCCCCCGCTCTATCCCCATAGCCCTGCAAATTTTTTCCTTTCAAGTACTTATCCCGTTCCCTTTTGAAAGCCACGATTGAATCTGCTTCCACCACCACCCAATCACAAGGACTGGTTTGAGACTAAGGCCTCTTTAGACCAATTCAGCACTAAATTATACTACTAGGTCTGCACCGCTCTCTGGCCAGGCAAAGGCAAGCTCTAAATATGCATGCCTATATACTTGCCCACATAGCGCTTTTCTCTTTGTCCCCAAATGCCTTGTTTAAAATAATTCCTATTGTCTTATCAGAGTACATTGACCACACAGGTGGCTACATGATTAGTTAGAATAATGGGTGTGAAATTATAGCATGAGGTAGTAATACTTTTGCCTGACGTTCCTTCCTATGCTATTTGGCAGAATTATTAGCCCATATATTTTAAACTGGTAATGTCTCTTCTGAAATAGCAAGGAAGGAATTTCAGACAAACTCATCATTTTTACACACTATTATGCCATGGATTAATTTCAAGATAAATTAGATACAAGACAGTGGAAGTGCAAAAATATAATGGAAATAAGATGAATCTTCCAGGGTTAGAATATACAAATATGTGTTAAGATTTTGAGGAAAATAAAATGGGATATATTATCCTGCACTAATTAGCTGTGTATGTTCAAAGGTGGTGAATTTTCATGGTGGCAGCTATAGATTTTTTTGGAAAAAGTTCAAATAGATAAAATCATACAATCAACACCATTTGATGACTATGTTTAGTATACTTTCTGTATCAAATCAAGTTTGTCAGAAGTTACAGTTCTGTTTGGTGACTAAATAAATCAATGCTTTGGACTATATGTATGTCAATGTTTACTTGATACATAACTGAAACTGACGTCAATTACATTTCTCTGTATGACAATAAAATAGGTACTATTAGCCATTTCATAAAAGTACATATTTTACACAGTTTTTAAAAAATGTGTATTTATACTGAAGATGCCTATTGTTGTACTGAGGATACATTGCCACATGTATTATTGCTTGGCTGTTTCAATAAGATTTCAGTTCTGAAACGTGACCTGACCCCTTCAACTTCACCTCAATATTTTGATAAACTAATCCATGATGGGGCCAACAGGGGAGCTTTAAAACAAGAAAAATGCATTCAGATTTCTAATGGTTGTTTAAAAGGAAAGTGCTGTGTTTCCAGCAGAGTTCAGACTTAAGTGTTTCCATTACTTTGCAGCAATTGGAGATGGCATGTTAATTTAACTCTTTCATGGACACCACACATTTAATGTTTTGCACGTCCAGCAACTCATAATTTCTCCAGATTTGTATGCTTTTTTTTCCATTAATTTTTTTTGTCTGTAAGCAGTATAGTAGAAGAGTAAATACTCCTTAAACAAAAGGGATATTACCCTGAGCAAAAAACAACTCTTTCAATAAACTTAAATTCAAATTCTTGGCACTCCAGCATGTTCTACTGGCTCATTTAGTTAATGTTCAGCCAAATGTTTGTGAGTTTAGGTTCCAGAGCAGCTTATGGATCTACCTGCCCTGCCTTGATTCAGAAAGAAGTGTATCATCAGTCCTTAGCCAGATTATTGGCCACAGCTCTTCATAGAGAGCATCTCAAGCAAGAAAAACAGCCAAGGCCAGCTCAATTCACTTTAATGACTCCTGTTGGTTGATTTCAGACTAGCGTTGATTATCACTGTAAAGTTGCCCATCTTATAGCTCAATTTCAGATGGAAATTTGAAGTGTTAAGACCAAAGGAAGACTGGGTGGGGATAGCTTTTAGTTCTCAGTTCCAGGGGCTGTTTTGTAAGAAAACAGTTAATGTTAAAATACATCACTAAAAGCAATAATCTGGTCTGGATTATTCTAGGCTATTCTGTACATCACATGCCTCACCAAGATAGCTGGCAAGTGGACACATCAAAAAGTTAACAAATTTTAAGCAAGGTTGGAAGGAATATTTTCCCCCTAGTATTGTGCACAAAGGATCATAGAATATTACAGCACAGGAGGAAGCCATTCAGCCCATCACACCTTTGCCCACTCCTTGAAAGTGCTATCCACTTAGTCCTGTTATTCTGCTCTTTCCTCAAACCTTTTAAAAATTTTATTTTTCAAATAATAATCCACTTTCCTTTTAAAAGCTATTATTGATTCTGCTTCCACCACTGTTTCTGATAAGGCATTATATGGCCTAACAACTTGCTGCTTAAAAAAATTCTCTCAACCTCACCCTTTGTTCATTTGGTGACAATCTTAAATTTATGTCCTCTAGTTATTGATTTTCAACCAGTGGAATAGTTTTTCCCAATTTACTTTATCAAAACCTCCCATAATGTTGAACATGTCAATTAGATCTGCTCTTAGCCATCTTTGTCTAATGAAACAAGTCTTAGTTTCTCAGTCTCTCCTCGTAACTAGAGCTTCTCCTCCCTGTTATCATCTCATTGAATCTCTTCTGCACTGCTTCCATGCCTTAACATCTTTCCTAAAGTAAGCTGCTCAAAACTGGACACAATATTCTAACTGCAGCCTAACCAATGATTTGTATTGGTTTAGCAATATCTCTTTATTTTCATACAATATGCCTCTACTTATCAAACCTAGGATCCCATATGCTTTTATCAACTTGTCTTCCCACTTTTAAAGATTTGTGTATCCAAACCCCTAAGTCTCACTGCTCCTCTACACCTTTTAAAGTTTTTACAATTTAATGTATATGTCCTTTCCTTAGTCTTCCTTACAAAATGTATCACCGTACATTTCTCCACATTAAATTTCGTCTGATATCTATGTCCTCCTGAAGTCTCTTACAGTCCCCATGCTTTCCTATATTTGTGCCTTCTGCAATTTTTGATGGTGTTCTTTATACCCAAGTCCAGATCATTATTGAAAGAGCAATAGTGCCAACAGTTATCACTGGGGAACACCACATCACTCCTGTCTGAAAAATATTGATTAATCACTACTCTTTGTTTTCTATCCTTTAGGCAACTTCTTTTCAATGCTACCACGCTCCCTTTGATACAATGTACATTAATTTTATCAACAAGCCTCCAAGAAGCACATTATCAAATACCATTTGAAAATCCATACACACGACATCCACAACATTTTCATTATTTCCTCAAGGAACTCTATTAAATTTGTCATACACGACGTGCCTTTTACAAATCCATAACAGGATTAGACTCTCAGATAAAGCTATTCGTACTGTGCCTATTAACACATTTAAAACTGAACAAATGCTGGTTAGAAATGGAGTTGAAGGTTATACGACTACGAACAGATTGAGAAAATTGAACGTTGATGATTTGTAAACTGCTGGGACCATGAAAATATTATGCCAAGGAAGGTAACTGGTCTAGGATGTATCATATAGATTGTAAGATTATGTAGATATTCTAAAGTTTGTTTGATTTACCTATTGGGTCAGGGACAAAGTTTGCAGAATCTTTTCTTCAGAGATCGGATAGGTTCAACAGACTTCATGTCAGCATATGGACTTAATAGGTACAATTGGAGTTTTTGGGTCTGTGCCTTATTACGCTTCCATGTTAAGTGCTGTTAACACTGCACGGGATGCAGGATTTTGCCTGCAGGGGTGTCTTGTCCTACTACAGTACTACGAAGTGGAATTAGAATGCTTCAAACAATTGATTGCTGCTTGAGCCGCAGTTATACTGTGGCTACTGATGTGGAGATGCCGGTGATGGACTGGGGTTGACAATTGTAAACAATTTTACAACACCAAGTTATAGTCCAACAATTTTTATTTGAAATCTACAAGCTTTCGGAGGTTTCCTCCTTCCTCAGGTAAATGTTCAGGAGCTCCTTGAAGCCTACGCATTTATACATCACAGAACAATACATGGTGTTTACAGACTGCCCCTGCAACTGCCCATTGCCAAGGCAATCACCGTGTTCAGACAGAGAGGTGTCACCGACAGAACCCCCGAATACACATTCAACAAAAAAACAAACAGGAAAAAAAACAGAGAGAGAGGCAGAAACATCCGGAAGGCAGAGAAAGCCAGCAAATGACCCATTATATTAAAAACAGATAGCTTTTGTTCGCTGGTGGGGTAACGTGTAGCGTGACATGAACCCAAGATCCCGGTTGAGGCCATCCTCATGGGTGCGGAACTTGGCTATCAATTTCTGCTCGACGATTTTGCGTTGTCGTGTGTCTCGAAGGCCGCCTTGGAGAACGCTTACCCGAAGATCGGTGGCTGAATGTCCCTGACTGCTGAAGTGTTCCCCGACTGGGAGGGAACCCTCCAGTCTGGCGATTGTTGCGCGGTGTCCGTTCATCCGTTGTTGCAGTGTCTGCATGGTCTCGCCAATGTACCATGCTCCGGGGCATCCTTTCCTGCAGCGTATGAGGTAGACAACGTTGGCCGAGTCAGGAAAGGATGCCCCGGAGCATGGTACATTGGCGAGACCATGCAGACACTGCGACAACGGATTAACGGACACCGCGCAACAATCGCCAGACTGGAGGGTTCCCTCCCAGTCGGGGAACACTTCAGCAGTCAGGGACATTCAGTCACCGATCTTCGGGTAAGCGTTCTCCAAGGCGGCCTTCGAGACACACGACAACGCAAAATCGTCGAGCAGAAATTGATAGCCAAGTTCCGCACCCATGAGGACGGCCTCAACCGGGATCTTGGGTTCATGTCATGCTACACGTTACCCCACCAGCGAACAAAAGCTATCTGTTTTTAATATAATGGGTCATTTGCTGGCTTTCTCTGCCTTCCGGATGTTTCTGCCTCTATCTCTGTTTTTTTTCCTGTTTGTTTTTTTGTTGAATGTGTATTGGGGCTTCTGTAGGTGACACCTCTCTGTCTGAACACGGTGATTGCCTTGGCAACGGGCAGCTGCAGGGGCAGTCTGTAAACACCATGTATTGTTCTGTGATGTATAAATGCGTAGGCTTCAAGGAGCTCCTGAACATTTACCTGAGGAAGGAGGAAACCTCCGAAAGCTTGTAGATTTCAAATAAAAATCGTTGGACTATAACTTGGTGTTGTAAAATTGTTTACAACTGTGGCTACTGACCTCGGACTAGTATCCGTGATGTGTGATGTGCAGCCAGAAAACTGGAGTTGTATTGCGAACGATATACCCATTCAGGTCACAATAAGGTCAGCCGCAAACGATTTCTAAACGTGTATGTTCACGAGCAGTGTGCTGCTTTCTGGGCCACTATTTTAAATGTTTAGCAAGTGAATGGGAGCAGCCATTTTTTCCTACTAAAAAGATACGATACAAAGTTTTAAAAGTTTACAGACGGCCCAATGAACTCTCGGAACTCTTTTAAAATGTTTTGCCCTGGCCTGGAGTTATACTGCAGTTGGCGCCAAGTCGAACTTTTGAGAGACAGCCTCCTGAAGGAGGTTTCACGCTGCTTGACTTTAGTTCGCTTTTGCATTAGATTGAGCTCTGACACACGAATTATATGTACTGAGCATCCGAAAGTAACGGTGTCATTTAAGTGATTAAGGTAAAATAGCCGGCCTCATTGCTTAAAACAAAAAGAAAGCTAGACTGAAAATAATCATGTGCTATGTTACAAACAGGGTCCCCTAGAAAGTGCGTGCGGACAGTTTTGGCAATAAACCAACACGTCTTTTTGGGTAAAAACAGTGCAGGGACTAGGCTTCGGAAACCTGCTGAATTCGGTCCAATTTTCTCAATCTAACAGCATGCAAAGGGGAGGAAAGGCTACCAGAGCTTTTGAACTGTCGAGAGCCTGAAATCTCTGAAAATCATGAATTATTTCCACGCCAATATTCTGGACCCATCATTCTGACAGTAATCCTCTCTTTAAAGATGTTCTGCTTTAGCAACGTCTTGTCATCGCAAGTTAGAAACACGATTTCAAGAACTGTGTTTAAAAAAAGAGAATGCTTATTGAAGTCACTGATTATAATGAACGTACAAATATAAATCTCTTACATGGTCAAATATCTTACACGGCATCTCCACATCATGGTCAAATAAGGTGACTGTGAACGAGATGTGTTGGGGGGGAGAGGAGATTGCCCCTCATTTAGCCCAAACTGTACCTTTTAAGAGCGTTACCATGTTAAATGTGTACATGTTTCCGATGTGTTTTGTTAGACAGTGCAGACTTGCTTGGTGTTACCGTGGAACTTTAAATATTTAAATCCCGTGATATGAATGCTATAGAATATAAACCATACCTCCACGCCATGTGTTACCATGTATGGTTATGTTTCCACAAACTAGTGATTACTGAGAAACGTAATGGTCGCGAGCTGCAAACAAATCGCACTGAACGCCTTTTAGGGAATAATGTAATGAGATGCTTGAGATTCACGTCAAACTGGTAAACAAGCGGCATTTTAATCAAATAAGGACACGCTCTCTGAGCAGCTAACGTGGTAATCCGATCGCTGTTTAGTTTCAATGTCGTGTTCGCTTTGCTACATTCTGTAAGTTGCAGATATTTAACAATCAGCTCCGAATTTGATCCATTCCACTGACTGATGTGATACCTGGAGCTCCCGGTGTCTGTACGATTTACAGGTGAGCGCTTAGCAGGCACAACTGAAAAAAACTAACTGCAAAATAACTTCACAGGCTAAATAAGCTCAATTGTTGATAGTTTTTTTTACATCATAAGATGCGGATGGGTCCAATTCCCCGCTTTAAGATATAATTAAAAACTCATTTTTCCATTAGCTCAAACTATTGATGCCAATCTACCAAAGTACATTTGTCAGGTCCAATTTGGACAGTTTTACACATACGTCATTTTAAAAAAATGAATTATTATAGTTTCTACCTTAAGTGAAAGCTAAGCACTCCGCAAAATACCTGAACATGGAAAACTGGGTGCGGTAAACTGTGCGAAGTTGTTCCATGTACTCGGTCATGGAACTGATTCAGTTTCGCATTGCCTCCTGCCGTCCTTTCTTAGTTGTGCAGTTTTTGAATGTGAAAAGTATATAGTATTCCAACTTAATTCCATTCTGCACACGGAGTACGTTTAAATTCCATGCCCATAGATTTAAAGAGTGTCGTTATTTAAGATTCCCCAAAATGAAAAGAAATAAAAGCAAAGTGCGTCTTTGCGTTGTTCTTGTGCAGATTACACTTAATTTAGGAGTTATCTCATCCCGACTTGCTATAGACACAGTATGCTCCTCTTGACACAAGTACTGCACAGCAGTCGGTGCGAGCATTGCTGCTTACTATGTCCGTTATTACTAATTGTAACTATTACTGATTACAGTAAATATTACACACTGTAGCTATACCGATCAGTATAACCATTAGTGATCGCTGCCCCGTCACTATTTACTGCAATTATTGCTGATCATTGTAAATACTGCACATTGTAACCATTACTGACCATTGTACCAGTTACTACTGACTATTATTGATCACTGTTATTACTACTGACTAATTACTTCTCACCATTGTAACCATTACTGATCACTGAACTAGTTACAGTATTGACGCTACTTTAGCACTGACCATTATTTGTATAAGGACTTTAAACCACATGCACAGTACAGGGTAACAACGTTCAATTTTCTGAATCTTTGTTTTAAACTTGATTTCATAACACGAATTAAACCTTCACGTTTGTCCTGAATACTTACAGAAGACTGGCTGTATACGAAAGATGATTAGAGTCCGAATGTGAATACCCAGGAGCAGAATCACACACTCGCACACAGCAGGAAGCGCCCGAGTAACCGGTGCCCCGGATTCTCACTATTTAACATGAGCGCCTGGAATAACTTGGGGCGGGGTAGCTCCTCCCATCTGGGGAAACTCTAACTTACATTTCATTCCACTAGTTCTTTTGAAGAAGCAAATCTCTAAAAGAGATTATATTATCAACCTTTTGCATACTTCACGTCTTAGTAAAGTTGTGTAATGGCAATATAAAATACAATATAAATCGTGATATATAAGAATCTCGTATACGTCACGCAATTATGCTAATTACACTTTTATTTCCCATAGAAGGTCTTATTGTAACTTTTCGTGTTGTTGTGGTTTGCAAACCTTCAGGTTTGTCAAAGGATTTTGTTGACATGCAGAAATAAAAGGCATTTTATTTTTTTTCTTGAATTCTGTCCTCAAGGTTAAGGATGTGAGTTCTAGGGACTGGAATATTTTTTCACTTTATCATCCAGTAACATCACCCACTCCCAGCTGTAGAGTAAAGCTCTCTGGATTCTGCCCCAAGATACCTCAATCCCAACTTCAGAACACTGCCTCCTACTGCACAGTTTGGCATTTTCCGCGTCCTACACCAGCCATTGAGGTCGCCAATGTTGCGCCAATCTATGCCAAACCGCGGGTAGTTTTGTGCAATCGGCTCACTTTCATTGGGAACTGGGTTAAGGCTGCACAAACTCAGGATCTTTACAGGCTCAGCCAACAGGCAGAAGAGGCAGGATAGGCAGCCAGGCTCCAGAGATGAAAGGGTAGTCTTGATTCATGATTCATGGGGACAGTTAATATGGCCTGAGTATGATTTAATTCAATAATTTAAATAAATGAATATAATGGGGTAGAGTTTCCGCTCGTTTACGCTAGTAATATCAGCACAATCCTGGCAGAATCAGCCAAACCAGCACAAAAGATCAGGGAATTTTAAAGGTGAGTTACTTCCAAAATCACTTACGCCCCTGTTTTACGCTGGTTAAACAGGGGTTAGACATCGAAATATGGCTTTGAGGCAAACAGCTCTCTTCCCACGGCATCACTCTCTCCGTTTCAGTTTACTGTTTACTGTTTCCGTTGAAGATCAGCCCGCTATTCATAAAGGAAAACTTTCCTCGTTTCCCCCTCCTGATGTACAGTATGAACATATTACAGTCAATCATGGAAAGGTATATATCTGCTATAAAAAAAGAAAGGGGACCCATTGGGCTCTTGGTCAAATCTAGTAAACCAAACGAAAGCAGGCACACTGTTCCTCTCTGTGTTTGGCCTTGTAACTGAATGCGAGCAGGATTAAATCCCAAAAAGGGAATACGGGATATGCTATGGAATTCCGTCAACATACCGGATATGAAACATTGAAACATCAGCATGATACTAAATATGGTTTAACTTATTTTATAAGTTTTGACGCGAATAATGTAAACTTATTAGCGCCACAAGGCGTTCTTTTTAAACTCAATTATCGTGTATATAAAGAATATATTACTTTGAAAAAAATGACAGTGCACTTTAACTCGAATCGAATTTGTGTATTCATTTTGACATCAATTATTGTTGGATATGTGATTCCCCCTTGCGCCCCGAACCGAACGGGAATTAAATGCTATGCCACACCATTCAATATTAAAGCAGCTTCATGCTTTTGTAAGAATAAAACCAAAAGTGCCTTGGGTATCAAGCAAGTCCCTGTGAAGGGACCCGTGTATTTAGCTGGCATCAAAGGTGTCCTGCTGCGTTACAGATCGTGTCCCAACACCTTGGTTGCATTTCGGAAAAGTTATAAACATGAAACTCCCAGCGTCTGCACTCAGATCATTTGGAGGGTGAGCCGGAGATTTGCGAATGGGAGGAATGAATGGTGAAGGGAAGTGCAATGTTCAAACACTTAGATCGACTTGTTTTTTTACCTGATAAACATCGTCGGCAAAGGAAGCAACTAAACCTGCGCATTTTACAGTGATCAATGAACAACAAGCTGTCACTGAGTGTCAGTCCAGAAAGGCACAAACTTAACGCCGAATAAAACAAAATCTATCAAACCGTGAGCAGTTGTTTGTGGTGCAGCGTGTTGTGTTTTTGCATCCTGGATTTTTTCCTCATTATTCATTGCTGCTATCAGTTCATAACCGAAAGAATCAAAACGAAACAGTGCTTCTCTGCTTTTAACAAAGTTGTGTTAAATAGTATTATTGTCTCACTTGTGACTTACAGGTGCATTTTATTTTCCCTTTTGAGCTGCTTTTTATATCTAATTATGTAAGAAGTTCCGCTTTTCTGAACTCACAACGCTTTAACACCAAGCCACCAATAAAGAGCAAACTACACCCAATGCACATGTCAGTCTGGTTACAACAATTTCAAATAATAATAACTGATCTCTTTCTGCCGTGGTTAATCAGAGCAAGTCATGGGAGTAGAAACGACCCCGAACTGTGGTTCACTGCAATGAAACGCTTCGCAGGTAAACAGGTCATTTGGTTCTTAAAATTAATATTTTTATCTGGGTAGAGCCGTGTTATATAACATAAGTGTGCAATTCAAGGACGGGAGAAATTCTGGCTAATTTATAAAAAGAATAGGTTATTTGGATTAAATAATTATAATGCAACTAAAAATGAATCCTGGTAGGTCATATTATACAATCCAATGAGTTTGATTTTAATTTGTATGTTGTCACTTCACACACAGTGACAGCTTTGATCGCTACCAAAAAGTCAAGTCAAGCTAAGAGCAGCTCAACAGTTTCTTCACTTGTCCCATTACCACTCTCCTTGCTTTGCACCATCATCCCTTTTGTCATTTAATCACTCCTGCCCTCCACCCTATCATGGACCTTACATACAAGCATACAAACATACGAATTAAAAGCAGGAGTAGGCCATTCGGCCCCTCGAGCCGGCTCTGCCATTTGATAAGATCAGGGCTGATCTGATTGTGACCTCAACCCTACTTTCCAGTCTACCTACTATAACTTTTCACTCCCTTGTTAATCAGGAATCTATCTAACTCAGCCTTAAAAATATTCAATGACCCTGCCTCCACCGCTCTCTGGGGAAGGGAGTTCCACAGACTCAGGACCCTCTGAGAGAAAAAATTTCTCCTCATCTCTAAGTTAAATGGGAGACCACTTATTTTTAAACTGTGGCCCCTAGTTCTAGTCTATCTCACAAGGGGAAACATCCCATCATCATCTACCCCTTCTAGTCCCCTCAGGATCTTATGTTTCAATAAGATCACCTCTCATTCTTCTAAACTCCAGTGTATACAGGCCCAACTTGTCCAACCTTTCTTCATAAGAAAACCCCCTCATCCCAGGAATCAGTCCTTATTCTCCATTATTAATTCCCCAGACTCACTCTCTAGAGGACCAACGCTCACTTTACTTACTCTTTTCCTTTTTAAATACCTGTAGAAACTCTTACCATCTGTTTTTATATTTCTAGCTAGCTTTCTCTCATACTCTAATTTCTTCCTCATTATTATTTTAGTCATTCTTTGCTGTTTTTTATATTCTGTCCAATCTTCTGACCTGCCACTAATCTTCATGGAGTTGTATGCTTTTTCTTTCAATTTGATACTATCTTTAACTTCCTTAGTTAGCTGTGAATGGTATGTCCTTCCCCTAGAGCCATTCTTTCTCACTGGAATGTATCTTTGCTGAGTGTTATGAAGTATCTCATTAAATGTCTGACACTGCAACTCTTTTGTTCTTTCCTCCCCTCCCCTTCCTCCCCCTTTGCCTGGCTCTGTATTTGCTTAAAAACAGTTAAGTCTTTAACTTCTTCCAGTTCTGACGAAGGGTCATCAACCTGAAACGTTAACTCTCTTTCTTTCACCACAGATGCTGCCTGACTTGCTGAGTATTTCCAGCATTTTCAGTTTTTATTTCAGATTTCCAGCATCCGCCCCATTTTGCTTTTGTTGGAGTGATGGGAGGTTACTGCTGGGCACTCACACATCTTGTGCTGGTTTCACAGCAAGGTGGACAAAAGTCCAGGAGCAGGATACCTAGCCATCCCTTCAGCTGAGGAATGGAGCATAATATATAAGGATCCAAAATAGGGAGGAAATTAATTTTAAAAATGCAACGAGGGTTCCTTAAATGGGATAATGCACTCGTCTGATTTCTTACCTGTACTCTGCTTTTGGGTTGGGTCCTGGACAAAAATCCATTCTCTCCTAGGCCGATTTCCATTTCTCTACTGTCTTTTGGCATTTACTGTGACCTTCACCTTCGCCATTGCTTTCCACTGACTCTGTATTCTCTGCTGGACTGCCCTGCTCCAGTACCCGGTATGCTACTGTGGGATCAGTTTTCTGCTGCTCTGCTGGGAATTTTCATTCGACAACAACAACAACAACAACAACAACAACAACTTACATTTATATAGTGCCTTCAACATAGTAAAACATCCCAAGGCGCTTCACAGGAGTGATTTTCAAACAAAATTTGACACCGAGCCACATAAGGCGATATTAGGACAGGTGACCAAAAGCTTGGTCAAAGAAATAGGTTTTAAGGAATGTCTTAAAGGAGGAGAGGGAGAGAAGTGGAGAGGTTTAGGGAGGGAATTCACAGCTTAGGGCCTAGGCAGCTGAAGGCACGGATGCCAATAGTGGAGCGATTAAAATCGGGGATGCACAAGAGGCAAGAATTGGAGGAACGCAGAGATCTCGGAGGGTTGTAGAACTGGAGGAGGTTACAGATTTAGGGAGGGGCATGGCCATGGAGGGAATTGAAAACAAGGATGAGATTTTTAAACTCGAGGTGTTCCCGGACTGAGAGCCAATGTAGGTCAGCGAGCACAGGCGTGATGGGTGAACGGGACTTGGTGCGAGTTAGGATACGGGCAGCAGAGTTATGGATGAGCTCAAGTTTATGGAAGGTGGAAGATGGGAGGCCGGCCAGGAGAACTTTGGAATGGTCAAGTCTAGAGGTAACACAGGCATGTATGAGGGTTTCAGCAGCAGATGAGCTGAGGCAGGGATGTAGACAGGTGATACTACCCTAACTTAACTCTGGTCTGTTCCTGCTGGTTCCCAAGCTGTAGTGGATTCTGCTCCTTTGCTGCTATCTGCTTGCTTCCTGTGGCCACTGACTTCACTCATCCTCCAGAGCTCCTCTGCCACTCTTCGCTGGACTGGCTGGGAGTAGCTTCTCAAGCTCCTGCTACTCTCGATTTAATGTGCTTCTTATGTCCCTACAACTATTCCTTGTCCAGCTCCCTCATCTTCTTTGATCACATGGCTTTACCTTTCCCCCTGCCCTCCTGGCTTCCTGGACATCACTGCTGTTGGCCCTTGGGTTTCATTCCCACTGCTTCTAGCTCCTTTGCTGGGATACCAGATCCACTGGTGCACACTGCTCATACCCAAGGACATTATGCACCTCCACTGAACCCCTGGATCAATATCTGTTGGCTCATGGTCAACTCTCCACTCCTCCTTGGCCCTGTGATTCCATTGCACAACCTCCAGCAGCGTGCTTACTGATATTCTGCTCTTCGAATGGCTCCTTGATCCACTTCCTCTCTACAACTGTCTCCGAACCTGAACACTGGTTCGCATTTGCTCCAAACTGACTCCACCCTGTCCACAGGTCAATGTCATCCCACCACAGGACTTCAGACTTTAACTTTGGACTCTCCCTCATTTCCCTGTCCTCTGTTTACAACCAGGACACTTCTCTCCTAATCTCTGCCATGCCTATGTAACCTGAATTCTATCTGTGCCCCTTTGTGTGTGCATTTTGGTTGCCACTTTAAGTCCATTACTACTAACATTTTTTTTTTCTCTTGGCCCTTCTCAGGATCTGCTTTCCTGCCTCCCCCTTCCTGTCACCCAGTCAAGCACCTTTCATTTCTTCCCTCTTTGGTACTTTGCCCCTTCCCCCCAACAATCCCTACTACAACCCATCACTATTCCTCTGCCTTTCTTCTCTCATATCACCGTCCGAGGCTTGAGACCCCTTGAATAAGCCCAAGTTACCCTCTGTGTCTCTATGGCATTCTCCAAAGTGCCCATGGAGGCACCCATCATCGCCTCCTTATGAGCCGCAAACCCAATTGCCACATCCTCCTCTCTTGCTAACCTTCCCTCCCAGCGCACTCGCTGGGGCCTAATCTCACCAACTTCCTTCTCATCCCACTCACCTCACCCACCCCTGTCCCCTTGAACTCTGTCAGCGATCAATAATCAACGTCCCTCTCTCCATTTCTTTCCAGAATGCCCGTTCAATCACGAACTAGGCCCTCGCCAACCATGAACCCAAGATCTTATTGTGGGACGATTGCATTGATAGCCTAGCTTTAAGAATATAAGAGCATAAGATATAGGAACAGGAGTAGGCCATACGATCCCTCGAGCCTGCTCCGTCATTCAAAAAGGTCATTGCTGATCTTCTAACTCAACTCCACTTTCCCTCCCTATCCTCATTTCCCTTGATTCCCTTTGTGTCCAAAAATCTAGCGATCTCAGTCTTGAATATACTCAACGACTGAGCATCCTCAGCCCTCTGGACGAGCAAATTCCAAAGATTCACAATCCTCTGAGTGAAGAAATTTTTTCTCATCTCGGTCCTAAATGGCCGACCCTTTATCTTGGGACTATGACCCCTAGTTCTAGACTCTCCAGCCAGGGGAAACAGCCTCTCAGCACCTACCCTGTCAAGATCCCTGAGAATTTTATACGTTTCAATGAGATCACCTCTCAGTCTTCTAAACTCCAGAGAATACAGGCCCATTCTACTCAATATCTCCTCTTAGGACAATCCTCTCATCCAGGAATCAATCTAGTGAACCTTCATCATTGCACCCCTTCTACGGCTAGTATGTCCTTCCTTAGGTAAGGAGACCAAAACTGTACACAATGCTCCAGGTGTGGTCTCACCAAAGCTCTAAATAATTGCAGCAAGACCTCCCTACTCTTACACTCTAACCCCTTGCAATAAAGGTTAACATACTATTTGCCTTCATAATTGCTTGCTGTTAACATTCTGTGATTTGTTTGCAAGGACATCCAAGTCCCTCTGAATACCAACCTTTCTTAGTCTCTCACCTTATAAAAAATATTCTGCTTTTCTATTCTTCCTACCAAAGTGGATGATTTCACATTTTTTTTATTCATTCATGGGATGTCGGCGTTGCTTGGAAGGCCAGCATTTATTGCCCATCCCTAATTGCCCTTGAGAAGGTGGTGGTGAGCCGCCTTCTTGAACTGCTGCATTCTGTGTGGTGAAGGTTCTCCCACAGTACTGTTAGGTAGGGAGTTCCAGGATTTTGACCCAGCGACGATGAAGGAACGGCGATATATTTCCAAGTCAGGATGGCATGTGACTTGGATGGAAACGTGCAGATGGTGGTGTTCCCATGTACCTGCTGCCCTTGTCCTTCTAGGTGGTAGAGGTCGTGGGTTTGGGAGGTGCTGTCAAAGAAGCCTTGGTGAGTTGCTGCAATGCATCTTGTAGATGGTACACACTGCAGCCACGGTGCGCCAGTGGTGGGGGGAGTGAATGTTTAAGGTGGTGAATGGGGTGCCAATCAAGTGGACTGCTTTGTCCTGGTTGGTGTCGAGCTTCTTGAGTGTTGCTGGAACTGCACTCATCCAGGCAAGCGTAGAGTATTCCATCACCCTCCTGACTTGTGCCTTGTAGATGGTGGAAAGGCTTTGGGGAATCAGGAGGTGAGTCACTCACTGCAGAATACCCAGCCTCTGACCTGCTCTTGTAGCCACAGTATTTATGTGGCCGGTCCAGTTTAGTTTCTGGTCAATGGTGACCCCCAGGATGTTGATGATAGGGGATTTGGCGATGGTAATGCCATTGAATGTCAAGGGGAGGTGGTTAGACTCCTGTTGGAGATGGTCATTGCCTGGCACTTGTCTGGCATGAATGTTACTTGCCACTTATCAGCCCAAGCCTGGATGTTGTCCAGGTTTTGCTGCATGTGGGCACGGACTGCTTCATTATCTGAGGGGTTGCGAATGGAACTGAACACTGTGCAATCATCAGCGAACATCCCCACTTCTGACATTGTGATGGAGGGAAGGTTATTGATGAAGAAGCTGAAGATGGTTGGGCCTAGGACACTGCCCTGAGGAACTCCTGCAGCAATGTTCTGGGGCTGAGATGATTAGCTTCCATCAACCACTACCATCTTTTTTGTGCTAGGTATGACTCCAGCCACTGGAGAGTTTTCCCCGATCCCCAATGACTTCAATTTTACTAGGACTCCTTGATGCCACACTCGGTCAACTGCTGCCTAGATGTCAAGGTCAGTCACTCTCACCTCGCCTCTGGAATTCAGCTCTTTTGTCCATGTTTGGACAAAGGCTGTAATGAGGTCTGTAGCCAAGTGGCCCTGGCGGAACCCAAATTGAGCATCGGTGAGCAGGTTATTGGTAAGTGCCACTTGATAGCACTGTTGACGACGCCTTCCATCACTTTGCTGATAATTGAAAGTAGTTGGGGCAGTAATTGGCCGGATTGGATTGGATCTGCTTTTTGTGGACAGGACATACCTGGGCAATTTTCCACATTGTCAGATAGATGCCAGTGTTGTAGCTGTACTGGAACAGCTTGGCTAGAGGCGTGGCTAGTTCTGGAGCACAAGTCTTTAGCACTACAGCTGGGATGTTGTCGGGGCCCATAGCCTTTGCTGTATCCAATCAAATTGGCTGAAGACTGGCTTCAGTGATGGTGGGGATCTCGGGAGGAGGCCGAGATGGATCATCCACTCGGCACTTCTGGCTGAAGGTGGTTGCAAATGCTTCAGCTTTGTCTTTTGCACTCACATGCTGAGCTCTGCCATCATTGAAGATGCAGATGTTCATGGACCCTCTTCCTCCTGTTAGTTGTTTAATTGTCCACCACCATTCACCACTGGATGTGGCAGGACTGCAGAGCTTTGATCTGATCCGTTGATTGTGGGATCACTTCACTCTGTCAATAGCACGCTGCTTCCGTTGTTTAGCATGCATGTAGTCCTGTGTTGTAGCTTCGCCAGGTTGGCACCTCATTTTTAGGTACTCCTGGTGCTGCTCCTGGCATGCTCTTTTACAGTCCTCATTGAACCATGACTGATCCCCTGGCTTGTTGGTAATGGTAGAATGAGGGATATGCCTGGTCATATTTCCCCACATTATACTCCATCTGCCACCTTCTCGCCCACTCACTTAACCTGTCTATGTCCCTTAGCAGCCTCTTTGCATCCTCCTCACAGCTTACTTTCCCATCTAGCTTTGTATCGTCAGCAAACTTGGATATATTACACTCAATCCCCTCATCTAGGTCATTGAAATATATTGTAAACAGCTGAGGCCCAAACACTGATACTTGCGGCACCCCACTAGTTAATACCTGCCACCTCGAAAATGACCCGTTTATTCCTACTCTGTTTTCTATCCGTTAACCAATCCTCGATCCATGCAAGTATATTACCCCCAATCTCATGAGCCCTAATCTTGCGTAATAACCTCTTGTGTGGCACCTTATCGAATGCCTGAAACGTGCCTCAAGGGTGGCGACACCTTGCCCCTTACTGAAGCCTCCTCAGCAGACTGAAGGAGGTTACAGAGATAGTGAGGGGCAAAGTCATGAAGGAATTTAAACACTAGATTAAATATTTTAAATCTGAGGCATTGAGGGGTAAGGAGCCAATGGAGGTCATTGAACACAGTGGCACTTGGTGAGGGACAGGATACTGGCAGCAAAGTTTTGGAGGAACTGAAGTTTATATAAGGTGGAGGACAGGATGCCAGTCAGGAGAGCACTGGAATAGCTGAGCATGGAGGTGACAAACACATTGATGAAGGCTTCAACAGCAGATGGGCTGAGGCAGAGGCGGAAGCAGACGATGTTATGGAGGTGGAAGCATACCGTCTTTGTGATGGAGACGGAAGTTCACTCGGTGAAATAGGATGAATTCCAGTGGCTAAAACCACCTAAGTACAATAATTTCAAGAGTAAAAGTACTATAAATGTCTTTGAACAGTTACTTCTCACACAGGTGAAATGCTTTTGTGTCACAGCACAAAACTGTGGGTGCTTTTTTTTTTTAACCATTGCAGTGTCTCGGAGGAGGCCAGAGGCTAAATCTTGACCAGAAGGTAGAATAATGCACACGCTATTAAACTGAACATCTTGGCAGCAAGGTCTACAGAACAATGTTAGATGAAGTTGTGCAGATGACTCCATTTGGAACCAGACATCCAAACTAACAAAAGCTGACCAATGTAGTGCATTCTGCATCAGTAGTGCTTCTAGATTTTGCCACTAAACCACCTTAGGCAGGAATTTGGATAGGGATTAAACATTCTGAGCTTTACGTGGCTAGAGTTCACGTGACTGATACAAGTACCGTATATCTGCGCCACATCACAAGATAAATCTCCTAAATACAGTCATTTCAAAAGTAGAAGTATTATAAATGTCTTTGAACGGTTGCTTCGTCAGTTTAACCTCAGTGGTGGGGAAACTTTTAGAAACAGTAATCCAGGACAAAATTAATAGTCACTTGGACGAGTGTGGATTAATAAAGGAAAGCTAGCATGGATTTGTTACAGGAAATCGTGATTAACTAACTTGATTGAGTTTTTTGATGAGGTAACAGAGAGGGTTGATGAGGCAATGCGGTTGATTTGTGTATATCGACATTCAAAAGGCATTTGATAAAGTGCCACATAATAGGCATGTCAGCAAAATTGAAGCCCATGGAATAAAAGGGGCAGTGGCAGCATGGATACAGAATTGGCTAAGTGACAGGAAACAGAGAGTAGTGATCAGATCATGGTTGATCTTCGACCTCAACTGCACTTTCCCGCCCGATCCCCATATCCCTTGATTCCCCTAGAGTCCAAAAATCTATCCATCTCAGCCGTGAATATATTCAATGACTCAGCATCCACAGCCCTCGGGTAGAGGATTCCAAAGATTCACAATCCTCTGCGTGAAGAAATTCCTCCTCATCTCAGTCTTGAATGGTCAACCCCTTATCCTATGACTATGCCCCCTAGTTCTAGACTCTCTAGCCAGGGGAAACAATCTAGGTATACAGTGATGTTCCCCAGGGGTCAGTACTAGGACCACTGCTTTTAAAAAAAATATATATTAATGACTTGGACTTGGGTGCACCGGGCACAATTTCAAAATTTGCAGATGACAAAACTTGGAAGTGTAGTAAACAGTGACAAGGATAGTAATAGACTTCAAGAGGACATAGACAGACTGGTGGAATGGGCGGACACATGGCAGATGAAATTTAATGCAGAGAAGTGTGATGTGATATATTTTGGCAGGATGAGGAGAGGCAATATAAACTAAATGGTATAATTCTAAAGAGGGTACTGGAACAGAGAGACCTGGGGGTATATGCACAAATCTTTGAAGGTGGCAGGAATGGTTGAGAAAGCATACAGGATCCTGGGCTTTATAAATAGAGGCATAGAGTACAAAAGCAAAGAAGTTATGTTGAACCTTTATAAAACACTGGTTCAGCCATAACTGGAGTACTGTGTCCAATTCTGGGCACCACACTTCAGGAAGGATGTGAAGGCCTTAGAGATGGTGCAGAAAAGATTTACTAGAATGGTTCCAGGCATGAGGACTTCAGTTACGTGGATAGACTGGAGGAGGTGGGTTGTTCTCCTTAGAGCAGAGAAGGTTGAGAGTAGATTTGATAGATGTGTTTAAAATTAAGACTGGTTTAGATAAAGTAAATAAAGAGAAACTGTTCCCATTGGCAGAAGAGTCAAGAACTAAAGGACACAGATTTAAGGGATTGGCAAAAGAACCAAAGGCGACGTGAGGAAAAACTTTTTTGCGCGGCGAGTAGTTACGATCTGGAATTCACTGCCTGAAAAGGTTGTTGAATGCAGATTCAATCGTGGCTTTCAAAAAGGAATTGGATAAATATTTGAAGAGAAAAAATTTGCAGGTCTACGGGGAAAGAGCAGGGGAATGGGACTAACTGAATTACTCTTACAAAAAGCAGGGGCTCGATGGACTGAATGGCCTCCTTCTGTGCTGTAACAATTCTAAATGGTACACTTATCGCAGAGACCATTAAAGTGAACTATAATCACATCGTTATACATGTCAAAAATCTGAATCACCTCAAGGGACAATCCTTGAGCTATTAATCTATCCTTGCTTAATAGCCAGGTGCCAGTCTCAGATTGGTTGTGGGCAGAATTTCCCTGATTTATCTGGCACGAAAGGTGGTCAGCTCTCCAGGAAGATAAGGATGCTAGATTACAACAGCTATTGTGATGCCTTGAGAATTAGGCTTTCCTTATTCTTCTTGGTAATAGTGGGAAGGGTCATCCAATCAAAGAGGACCAGGCAAATAATCATACGCACTAGCCCTGATTTGTGAAAAGTTATTGACATTGGGCCGGATTTTGCTCTGAGCGGTGAACGAACAATGCCCGCTGCTCGTTAGACTTGGACTTGCTCCAGATGTTTCATGGCTTTTGCACTGCAAGTTCCTCATATCAGGCCTTCAATCGGGCATCTGGGACCTGTGTGAACAGGGCAAGCTGTTATGTATCCCCTTAATGAATCAGAATGAAGCATGTTAATAAGCCACACATGGTAATAAGCAGACACAGAATTCAATGTCACATCATCAAGTACAGAAAATGAAATAGAGGGTAAGAAATATTGAATTAAAAAGACATTTTAAAAGACAAAAATATTGAAGAGACAAAGAAAAAGTAAAAAAAAATTAAAACTTTTGTTTTTAAAATGTCCAACAATTAAAATGTGAAGGAATCAGATTCCACACATGTAAAAGTAAATTTTCAGTGCCAGAGGTTGTCTGGCAGTAATTAACTTACCACGTTGTTAACATAGAAACACAGAAAATAGGAGCAAGAGTAGGCCATACGGCCCTTCGGGCCTGCCCCACCATTCAAAATGATCATGGCTGATCGTCTAACTCAGTACCCTGTTCCCACTTTCTCCCCATATCCCTTGATCCCTTTAGCATTAAGAGTTTGCTTAGACTTAACAAAAAACTTGACATACCTTTTTGTGGTGAGATTACTTCGTTTCCATCAGGGCAATAGAGGAACTTCATGCTTTTGCATTCATTTCAAGTGAGTCAGCCGACGAGGTGCAGTTCTCCCGCAGCTTATGGAGGAGCAGGGCATCTGGTGCAGCAACTTCTGGATTTCCGTTTTTAACAGCGCACATGCGGTAATCGGAAGTTGCTATACCAGATGCACTGAAATAACGGAGCCCTGTAAGGCTCGCCATTATTTTTGGAGCAAAATCTAGCCCATTGTCTAGTGTATAATCATTCATGAAGAAATACTACATTGACCAAGTCTGGCGAATTTCCTCTGATTGCTAACCAACATTGTAATCAAACATTATAAATGTCTAGCTATTTCTAACAAAATTACTGAAGTAATAATGAACAGACAATATGTTCCCACTATATTACATGGTGACTAGGAGATTAACCTCTAGATTTTCTCTCTGCCCTAATTCTCAGGCACCTTCCTACAGGGTTTAGGCCTTCTGCTGATTTGATAGATTGGAGTGCTGTGCTTTGTCCATCCAAGTCTCATGCCGTCATCCCCCACGATGACGGCATCGCTGCGACAGCATCAATACTCAACACCAACAGCAGCCAATCTCCGGACGCCATCCTACAACTCATCCGCTTCATCCTGGATCACAATGTCTTCACCTTCGATAACCAGTTCTTTACCCAAACACATGGAACAGCCATGGGGACCAAATTCGCACCCCAATACGCCAACATGTTCATGCACAAGTTCGAGCAGGACTTCTTCACTGCACAAGACCTCCAACCAACACTATACACCAGATACATCGACGACATTTTCTTTCTATGGACCCACAGCAAGGAATCACTAAAGAGACTACACGATAACATCAACAAGTTCCATCCCACCATCAAGCTCACCATGGACTACTCCTCAGAATCAGTTTCTTTCTTGGACACACAAATCTCCATCAAAGACGGGCACCTCACTCTACCGCAAGCCCACGGACAACCTCACGATGCTCCACTTTTCCAGCTTCCACCCTAACCACGTCAAAGAGGCCATCCCCTATGGACAGGCCCTGCGAATACACAGGGTCTGCTCAGACGAGGAGGAACGCGATGGACACCTACAGACGCTGAAAGACGCCCTAGTAAGAACGGGATATGACGCTCGACTCATCGATCGACAGTTCCGACGGGTCACAGCAAAAAATCGCATAGACCTCCTCAGGAGACTAACACGGGACGCAACCAACAGAGTACCCTTTGTCGTCCAGTACTTCCCCGGAGCGGAGAAACTACGCCATGTTCTCCGCAGCCTTCAACATGTCATCAATGAGGACAAGCACCTCGCTATGGCCATCCCCACACCTCCACTACTCACCTTTAAACAGCCACCCAACCTCAAACAGACCATCGATCGCAGCAAATTACCTAGCTTTCAAGAGAACAGCGTCCACGACACCACACAACCCTGCCACGGTAACCTCTGCAAGACGTGCCAGATCATCGACACAGATACCACCATCACACGAGAGGACACCACCCACCAGGTGCATGGTGCATACTCCTGTGACTCGGCCAACGTTGTCTACCTCATACGTTGCAGGAAAGGATGCCCCAGAGCATGGTACATTGGCGAGACCATGCAGACGCTGCGACAAAGGATGAACGGACACCGCGCAACAATCGCCAAACAGGAGGGTTCCCTCCCAGTCGGGGAACACTTCAGCAGTCATGGACATTCATCCACCGACCTTCGGGTAAGCGTACTCCAAGGCGGCCTTCGAGACACACAACGCAAAATCGTCAAGCAGAAATTGATAGCCAAGTTCCGCACCCATGAGGACGGCCTCAACCGGGATCTTGGGTTCATGTCACGCTACACGTTACCCCACCAGCGAACAAATGTTATCTGTTTTTAATATAACGGGTCAGTTGCTGTCTTTTCTATGTTTCTACCTCTCTATCTCTGGTTTTTTTTGTTTGTTGTTTTTTTTGGTGATTTGTATATTCTGAGACCTGGCAGGTAACACCTGTCTGTCTACACACTGATTGCCTTGGCAACGGGCAGTTGAAAAAACTGTCTGTAATCAACAAGCATTGTTCTGTGAATTATAAATGCGATTTCATTTCGAGGATTTCATTTTCACATCGTTCACCTGACGAAGGAGGAAGCCTCCGAAAGCTTGTGAATTTAAAATAAAATTGCTGGACTATAACTTGGTGTTGTAAAATTGTTTACAAGTCTCAATAGTTATACTACATGTTTCTTCAAACCTTTTTTTAAATATAGCAGCATGAATGCTATAGAGGTTAATTGTCATCTGCTTACTTGTCCACGTGTGTATCCTGGCTTGAGATAATAGGCAGAAAATGCAAATAGCAGGTTGCAAGATTACACCCACCATAATGTTCTTTGTAGTACTGCACCAGCACGAGGCTCTGTATAGTTTATTCATATAATAAAGCACTCTGCCATTAAGTAGCAGGATGTAGGTTGGCAATTTGATTCTATCTTAGCAGGAGAGATAAACTAATATTGTACAAACCATTGGTCCTTAATATACCCAAATAAACATCTTCAGACCCCCCATAACTTGGTCTGCCCACCCCCTTCCTCTCAGCTAGTGAATAGTGCAGCAAATGTCATTTTAAATTTTTTTTAAATAAAGTAAAGTTAAAACAGCATTGACACAGTCAAATTTATTATCCACAAAACATTTTACAATAAATATGGATATAAAAAAATAGTACAAAGCTCAAACATTTTCAAATTATAGTTTCATTGTATAGCTATGGAGTTGATGGCATTAATGCACGTCCAAGTTCGCCATGTTTAACTGACTCAGTTGTATGTACAGGCTCACTGCTGATAACCCCAACGTTGACCAACTTGAAATATGAAGAACAGCAATAACTTAATTCAAAAACAAGAGAAATGAAGAACTAAACAACTGTGAAAAATGAGAACCGACTGTTGGTCCTTGGTGCCATTAAGAATATTTGTTTAATATTTCAATTTACAACATAACTTGGCCAATGCCATCTGTTGTTGTTATGGCCAGTCAACTTCTTTGCATAGCTTTTATTATAGGAAAATAAACAGGAGTAAACTAGTTCAATGTAAAATAGACAATTTTGACTAATTATAACAATGCAGCCTCAGACACAAAAGGAACAACAGGCATATCACCACACAAAAATCTTCAGTCAAGTGATCATTTCATGCATTCACTTGCAGTACGAGAGTTGGTGGTAATATACAAATGATCTCGTGTTACCAGTAGCTAGCCAAAATTTAGATCTTCCAAATAAAGCTGCACATGATGTAAATTTGAGAAACCAAAAGAAAGCATTGAACAAGGCATCTGAGCACCAAATTGCATTACTGCTTTGTAGGAATCTATCCATTTTCCTTTACAGCTGACAAAACTGCAAGGTGTTGGATAACAAACTGGTAAAGGATAGTCAACTGTAATCAATGCCCACTTCGGAGAACAAAATGGTCTTCAAAGCTTCTTCCTGCTATTCTACCAGATTCAGGCAAGTCACCTGAAAAAAAAAGTTTACGCTTAACAAAACTGAAGGAGGAAAGTGGATACGGTTAGGGGTAACAAGATAACAGGCAATCTGAAGTGTTGCAAGTGCTATAAGTTTAACCTATGGCAGAGAATTAAATATATAAATGTTGATTGGTACTCAACCATATTACCACTGATTAAAACAGAAAAATTGATTTGATAAAAATACATTTCAGAAGAAGTGATTCGTAGTTATCGAATGTTCAACTGGGTGGTTTTTTTTGTTTGTTTTATCTTAAGTAGACATCTTTGCAGCAAAATGTGATGTGTAGCCTTGGGTCTCAGAATTAAGTTACAGAGCACTGATAAATCTTGTACTGTGCAACATATTCTCAATTTTAAATGGCCTACCTGGACTGAGTTTCTCATTTGGTTGCCTTAAAGTCACTTTCTTTATGTTAGGCATAGATGCACCTTTAAGCAGAGCTTTCACGCCATCCTCTTTGCTCTCATTTACAAAGTGAGCTAGAATTCCATATAGTAGAGGCCTTTAAGCAGAAAAAATATTTTTAAATCACAGGTTAAAAATAATTTACTTTAATGGTAATTTACTGCATTTGTAACATCAACGTAACTTTTAAATTCGTGATTAAAACAATTACAATTTTCAAATCAAACATACTGTGCCACGTGCAAGTTTGGGTTCAGTTAGGCATGCCATTCTGCACATAAAACCAGCCTGTAAATAGCTTATAGAGTACTTGACCACTGTGAAACATCTGCATAACAAAATTAGAAGCAGTGAAAATACACTATAAAAACAAACTCATTTTCATAGGCTTGAACAGCATTTTCAATTATCAAATCTTAGAGGGTTGAATAGTTACTGTATAGAAAATCTTCCAAGATGTTCTCTAACATCCAAATAATGTTTCAGCATGCAGCCGTATGTGCATTGAGGACATCACAGACATAAATTTTTGAACAGATTTCTAATTACCACAATAACCAATTTTGCTGTTCCTATTTCTGAGAAAAAGTTTTATTGTGATTTATACCAAATGCTGGCATGTATTTTGTCTCAAATTACTTAGTTTTCAAATTGCATGAATAAATTCCACACAACAATTTTCTCTTGATAAATTTATTTAGTTAAAGTTTTATTCTAGGGTAGGGAGTTGTTACATTTCAAAATACTTCCAGTTTTAAAGCATCTTTTCTTTCATCACTGTGTTCAGATACCAAAGTGATAGTGACATTATTAGATCCCTGTAAAAAGTTACATGTTTTATGATATTTGGACATACTGTTTCAAATCAAAAGCAAGAAGTAAAGCATACAACCCATTGCTAAACTGCTATTTTTAGTAAATTAAAAATTTTAGGATTTGCTTACACGGTTTTTGTGCTTGAATCTTCAATGACATTCAGCTCATTCACTAGAAACTGTCTGTCTAAGGGTATCTCAGGTTGGCCAGCCTCTGTGGAAAAGTTTATTGTGAAATCTCTATAATGACAATATTTAATGCAAATCTTGATTTAAACAATAGCAATAAATAAGACATTTTATTATTAGTTCATGCAAGTCTAAGTAACTAGAAGTACGGAATATTCTTTGTAATTTAAAAAAAACATTTTCTTCTGTAAAACATGCTAAAATAGTTTATAGTAAAAACCCAATGAAATGTTACATGGATGAGATTGGATCATCATTTCTTAATATTCTTCAAACTACATTTCCTTTTGGAAAGTATGGATAAACACTCCAAGTTATATTACCGTTGAAGAACGTTTTCTGATACGGCTGCTATTCAAACCAACTGGTTAAAAACAGGTTTTAGACAGACTCAAATGGAAATGTACTGTTTGCACCATATTTTCTGGGGTCAGCTTATCATAATTATGCATAACTTCAGGTGCAGATTCAGATAGGTGCAGGAAGCACACTGATGGTGAGAGCCAAAAATTGGCACAAGTGACATTTAAAGGATGGGGACAATTAAACAGGAAAGTCACAAAATTCTGAAATCTTTTGGAAAGCCTCAGAAAATATCCAGCCATTAGCACCCTAAAAGTGAAGGGAAAGGTAACACAATGCAGATATGAGTCTGCAGGCAAGTTGCAGAGCAGTCCAACTCCTAACCCTCTGTTTAATGGCTGCTGAAGTGGAGGTGGTTCTGCAGGAGTGGTTGAAAGGAGGATGACTCTCTTAGCTACTCCACAGCACCATTCCCATGGATCAATATTGAAGCATATCTGCAAGGAGTTCAAGCCAGGTTTCTGGCCACAGCTCACTGTTACTATCACTGGACATGTCAGTCCTCTGCTGCATGGTAACGGATTTCAACAGATGCCAGAGATCTGCATCTGACTCTTCCAACCTAGATTCTGAGAAGGCAATTCTGCATAGCCCGGTAAGCGTGGCAGGGCCTTTACTCGATCAGGGTATGCTGACGGTTGATTATCTTGGCATGCCTACTTTTAAAATAAATTCAGGATGCGGGCATCGCTGGCATTTATCATCCAGCCCTAGTTACCCTGAGAGAGTAGTGATGGGCCGCCTCCTTGAAACGCTGCAGTGTGGCAGTTTGATACAACTGGGTGGCTTGCTAGGCCACTTCAGAGGGCAGTTAAGAGTTAACCACGTTGGTGTGGGACTGGAGTCACAGAGGCCAGACCAGGTAAGGACGGCAGGTTTCCTTTCCTAAAGGACATTAATGAACCAGTTGGGTTTTTAACGACAATCCGACAGCTTCATGGTCACTTTTACTGATATTTTATTTCCAGATTTTAAAAAAACTGAATTCAAATTCACAAACTGTCATGGTGGGATTTGAACTCATGCTCTTGAGATTATCAGTATAGGCCTCTGGATTACTAGTGCAGTAACATAACCATTACACTACTGTATCCCGGTTGTCAGTTTTTACTTTAAACCGATACGGTCAGGTAATCTCCTACTAGATAATGGAAACTAGCAGACAATTGAGAGCTCCAAATGTTGCCCTTGCATTTATCATACAGTAATACCCTGGGAATGGCAATGAAACAATTACCGGGACTTGAATATACCTGTGGATCTCTAAGGTCCATTTTAGAAAGGAAGAGAACAAGAGAGCAAAGAAGTTGCTTCTTTTGTTTTAAGTTGAGGTGACATATCATTATACAAAGATTCAAGAAGATATATAGATAATTTCCAGTAGGAACATTTTCCAGTTATGCACTGACTGATCTGGGAAAAGCTCGAGAAGTTTGGTTTAAACAAAACACATGCAACTATAATTGTGCTGTCAGCATTCAAAGACAGCAAGCAGGCATAACAGCATAAATCACCCAACTTGTAACATTCTTCCTTCCTCTTTTTTTTCCCTGAGGCACTGACTCATGTTAAGAGTACAGTTCCATGGGTACTGGCAGCCCTCCAGTAATGCTGCCAAGTGACAATTTTTCATGCGTGAAATAAGACAGAGTATAGCCAGGATATTCAAACATGACAATGGGGGCTGGGGGGCGGAGGGAAGGAGAGCCAGGAATAGTCACAGCTGAGTCCCAACCTATCCTCACCAGTTAAGCAATTGTCTGACTCTCCCTCCCTCCCCCCCCCCCTCCCCCCCCTAGCCCAGGAACATCAACTGTAGTGTACTTACTGCTGCTCAGCTAAGATTTACTAATTTAGCACAGATCAGGAATTGAACAGAGTTTGTACGGCTCTGAACCAGGCCAGGCATCATATCTACCAAGTGAGCCATCAGATTAGTCGTTTTTTTTTAAAAAAACAATTCTTTCCAATACCGAAAGTGGATTTGGATCTTCAATATGTACATTAATGGAGTCTTTGGTAAGTAAATGCTCAATGCTTTAAAATGCATATTGTACACACTGAATACCTACTGGGCACTTGAACTTTAAAAAAAAATGGGATGTTGGGATTTGATTTTACTTGCTAACTCAAGTATAATATCCTCCAACACACAGTCACACATTTATGGCTAAAAATACAATACATGAATCTACATAATGAAGTAACAACAGCAAGAAAAAACTGCACATTGTATATTAAATATGAGGTGATCTACATTACTAATGTGGTGTCAGCAGAGAATGATGTGCACACTAATAGGCCGAAGCTAATCAGCCATCTTTTGAGCTGCAAATTTATACTTGTACAGCGATTGGATCAGTTTAATATACAGGTTACTACAAACGCGGATCACTAGAAAGCGGCTGTAAACATGCAAAAAAAGTACATTTTCTCAGGACAATTTTATTTTTCGTACTTTCAGATATATAAAACTTGAAAAAGAATCCATCATTCGACACTGGCTGTACATATGTACATACCTGCTGTAAGCACTGACGCTGTATACTTGTATTTATTAAACTCAAGATATTCACGGATAAGTTCATTAATAAGAAGATTTTCATGGGAGAGTGGTGGCCGTGGTTCACTCTGATCATCAAGGGCACTAAAAACTTCTGCTCGAATTCGGGCTTTCAGTTGGCCCAGTACACCTCTCTTTTCTAAGGTCTCTTTCAGAACTGTAAACCAAAAGAAGATTTAAAAAAATTATTGACATTTTAAATGCCTGCAGATTTAACAGGTAACACAATTAATGGACTCTAGGTGTTCACAAATGATATACCAGGAAAGTTAAATTCAAGCTAAGAATTAAACATAATTATTCAATTTATAGATCAACACACATCTGCTGCCTTCCTTAAAATAGCTGCTGGCCTGATTGACAGATTTAAAATTGTCCTTTTAATTTCTGAGTAACCACAGTGTTAATTCCAAAAAAAGCACACAAATATAGTACAGTACATCATGCTTTCAGTGGCACTGCATGAAAGACATGATAGGGTGACAAACAACCTGCATTTCCTGATTGGCCAAGGCGGCAAGCATATTTACATTATGTTTAAAGGATGTGCAAGGAAAAAATTACAAATATGCAGTAATATGATCAGTGCTGAGAGCAAATGTGAATTTTACAAGTCTGACCAACAGTTTTATATCTTAAAAACTTTGTGCTTCTTACACAATATTCAGAACACAGCTAGATAGGGCATTTAATTATCTTGTACAAGAGTGGGTCAGTGGCAGATGGCACAAATGCTGCAGCTGCCACTTAAGATTAGTACCTACTTTTTAAAATAGTGTGAGTATACAGCACCAAATTATACTACTTTACTCAATAGATCAGGTGAAAGCCAAGCACTGCACATTTGCACAAATGCATGCTTACAGCTTTACTCAAGTCACCTCTCTCTAAACATCAGTCCTTATTTTAAAAAAAAGTTGAAAAAGTTTATGAAGAAGCCTTTGGACCAGTTGTTATACTAAACAAAGCTAGTTTTACACCAGAGGTAAAATGGCAGTTCAACTACAGATATACTTTCACAAGCGTCAAAACAAAATGCGAAACACAACAAAAAAATTATAAATTAAAACTTTGCGAGGGAGGGAAACAGGTTAAAAACAAACCCTACAAGATATACTTTTTCGGCGTGATTTTGAATTCTTGCATTGTTGCAAAGTGGAAGGTAGTAATGCAAGATGTGCAGCATAAATGTATTAAGAAACACCTCCTGGGACTACTTTCTTTATATAGAACGCTCTATAAAAGAAACATACAATATTACTATCAATTTCAACCCAGAAAAGAGATAATGAATTAATCACCTTCTCACCTTTTGGTTCTCTGCTGTCACCATAATGGCAAAATAAAGGATTCATTTTTGTGTCACAGTTCCATTTTGATTATAACATTATGAAGAACAATACCTTATTTTTTAAAAATGGTTATCCAAGGATGCTGATTTGATGCATAAAACTTGCTATGCCACAGAATTACTGAATGTTTCTTTTATTCAGCATTCTATATGAAGGGGTCCCAGCAGATGTCTCTTAATGCACTTATGCCATACATCTTGCATCATTACTTTCCACTTTGCAACAGTACAAGAATTCCAGTATACCTACAACTGTATTCCCATCAGGCAAAGTTTCCGAGCAGAGAAAATGCAGATTCTCAAATGAAAAAAAAAGCCATCAGACCACCTAACGTTCTTGTACACCTCCTAGCAGCTGGTCATCATTGTAATCAGGAAGTTGTGAAGCTTTTTGCTGTCAATGTGGAGCAGAGGTTCAGTTGGACCCACCACAAAAGAATGGAATAAGGGGACAAAATTACACCAAAGTGTCTGGGGATTTTAAGTGCTACTAGACAAACACTAGAAGCATTCCAGTAACAGAACTGCAGATGTACACTGCAACAGAAAACTCTGAGCTGATAGCCCTCAAAGAAACATGGCTGGGTTTTGAGGACAGGTCTGAATTTCATATAATTCAATATACATTTTTTTTTTAGAAAGGATACAGTATGTAGTGGGTGTGGAATGATCATCCTTGTTAGGAATGGAATGAAAGTAGTAGAACAAGGGGATACTGTAAGTGGGGAAAATAGTAGAGAAACACTGGCTTCAACCGGAGTTGGTCAAAAATATGGATGCTTCCATATTTGCATAGTTCTAGAGAAGATACCTTAGACTTATGCGTTCAGTAATGAGCTTCAGTTGATAGGTGACAGAGCTGGGGGAGCATCTTGATGATTTGGAATACTCCATCGTAAGATTTAAAATATGGGTCTGGAGCAAGTTTAGGGATTAGTATGCTGGGGACTCATTTTCAAAAGGCTTGGTTTGCAGAAATGTAAAGACCTAGAGGTGGTTAAATGGGAGATGGAGCTGGGTGAGGATTACTATAACATGCAAAGGACATGGGACAATTAAAAAAAATGCTGAAAGCATGTGAAGTCTTCTATATCCGCAAGAGGAAAAGAATGTATGATGATAGGAAGCCGCAATGGCTTCATGGGACATAGTTAGGCAACTTACACTTAAGAAAAGATATTTCCAGGCTTATACAAAGAGCAATAGTCTTCTGGACAAGGCGAGGTATAAAAAAAGTTAGTGTTAACAAATCAATATTAGGCAAGCTAAAATGAATCTAGAAAGGAGGATAGTTGAACATAGCCAAAATAGTGGAAATTGCTTTTTACTTATGTTAGGAGCTAGTTAGAGAACAAATGGAACTGTTACTGGGTGATTCAGGCAGAATTATACATGATGACAAGGGCATGGCAGAAGAGTTGAAGGTATACTTGGGTTCTGTTTTTAAACTGAGTGGATTGGACCTACTCCTTGTGTAGCTTATAAGATCAATACTCAAGTGGGTTGTTTACACATCTCAAGGGAAATGGTGTATGTTAAATTGGAGGAGCTCAAGATAGAAAAAGCAACAGGACCAGGTTTAATTTATCCCAGAGTATTGAAGGAAATAGCTGAGGTTGTTGGTGATGTCCCAAGTAATTATTTTCCAAAGTTCAGAGAACCAGGGGTGCACATATTTAAAAAAGGAACAAAATCAGTGAGTTTAACCTCAGTGACAGGAAAGTTAATGGTAAGCATCATTGGGATGCTATTAACGATCATCCAGAGTGCTAGGGCTCAATATGGGATACTCAACATTGTTTTGGAAAGCAGCGGTCATGTTTGACAACCTGATCCAACTTTTTTTTTAAGAATTAGCTAGAATGGTAAATCAGGGAAATCCAAGTGTTTATCCAAAAAGCTTTTTATGAAGAGCCACACAAAGAACTGTGTGCTAAAATTAAGTGTCACAGTACAAAAGGGGGATATTGAGAGATGGATTGCAAAAGGACCACTGAGCCATGGCGAGCATCTTAAATAGTGCCACGGGATATTTTACATCCACCTGAGGGGTCAGACGTGGCCTCGGTTTAACGTCTCATCCGAAAGACCTAGGTTCATAGAATTCAGGGATAGAGTATTGTGGGTGGGTGCAAGTTAAAGGTGACAGGAAAGGACTGGTCCCTAAAGGTTCAAGCTGTCAGCTGGCTGTGGCCAAAGTGAACAGGGTCCTGGGCTGTATTGCTAGATTGTTCATTATAAAACTAGGGCCACAATAATAGGGTTATACAAGGCTTTGTTGAACCCTCATCTGGAGTATTGCATACCCTTTTGGTACCAACCACCTCAAGAAACGCATTTTGGCTTTGAAGAAGTTACAGAGAAGGGCAGCAAGCATGATCCCTGGCCTAAGTAGACTGAGCTAGGAAGAAAGACTACGTGCCTTGGGTTTGGATTCGCTGGAGAGGGATCGGATTCAGGGCTTTAATGGGCATTGATAACATACAGGTGGACAGATTATTTGAGGTGATGGAGCCAAATAGTACTAGAGACCATTCATATAAATTGAGGAAGTAGGGAGTGAGGAAATTTTATTTTTTGCAGAGGGAGAATTGACCTGTGAAAAGGCATTCCGGAGGACCAATTCCTTCCAGTCCTTCAAGAAGGCATTGGATGCATTTCTGCAAAACCACAAGATCACGGCAGAAGGGAGGTAAGACTTTTGGTAATAACCAATGTCTGGTTGAGGCCTCTTAAGGCGTTGCTGATTGACTGAGTTGGAGAAGAATGTGAATTGGCTATGGGTCTCTTTTTTATTTTGCCTGTCCCAGGAAGTTGGGAGGGGGGTGGGAGGGGGGGGGGAGATGGGAGGAAGCATAGTGAAACAGGAAAAAGTCCAGTAATAAGTGGGATGAGCACACATGAGCCTGATGACATTATCTGTCCCAAGTACATTAACAATTCACTATAAACATAAAAGAAACATCAACTGAATATTTGCAAGGCAGAAAGTGATGAAACTCTGATCACTCCTGTGCTATAAAAATACCATCTGAAAGGAAAATGCACTTTTATATCCTGATGCAGAACTGAAGGGTTGTGACAACATAGCATTCAGGGACAAATTAGCTCCATATCACCCACACAATAATGTTCCTCATTTTGGAGGGCATGCCTCTTTTTACTAAGCTGGTTAAACCAACAAACTTGATGAACCAGTGTAGGAAACAGAGTTATAGTGGTTTTAAAGTGGCCTATTTTACAAAAAAAAAACTTGCAAATGCTGGAACTCTGAAATCAAAACAGAAAATGCAATATACAGCAGGTCAGTCAGCATCAGTAAAGAGAAAACACAGATTATTGCCATTTCAGATGTATAGCCATTCAACAGAACTGATAGGTTGGACAAAATATGTAAGCGTTCAGCACAATGGCAGATGAAATTTAATGCAGACGAGTGCAAAGTGCTGCACGTAGGAAGGAAAAATAGATGACATATATACTCCATGAATGGTGTTGAAATACCCAAGTAAAAGCTGAAAGAGACCCAGTTGTTTTAGTAGACTCGTCACTAACTGTGGCCAACTAATGCTGAGCAATAATCAACAAAAAAGCAATAGAATGTTGAACTGCATTGCCAAAATACTAGAATACAAGTCAGAGGTACTGATCAAGCTTTACAGTGCCCTGATCAGATTACACCTTGAATACTGCATCCAGCTCTGGTTGCCCAGAAACAAGGGAGATATTCAAACAGTGCAGAGAAAAGCCACAAGGCTGACGCTTAGTGTTGGGTCTGAGTCACGAGGAAAGACTAGAGAAACTTGGGCTTTTCAGCCTGGAAAGGAGACATCTGAGAGGTGATCTTAGAGGTATATAAGAATGTTATGGGAATGAAAAAAGTAAACCCAGAATATTAGTTTAAATTACAAATAGAACAAGCAAATGGTAATTTTAGGACTGATAAATTTTTCATCCAAAGAATGACCAACATGTGAAATAAACTTTCAGATAGAGTAGTAGAGGTAAAAAAAATACCCTGGATTCACTTAAACAATTAAACATTACAATAGGAAGGCGAGGGGCTTTTAGAATTTCTCTGGATAAATGAAGTAGGATGGGCCGAATAGCCTGCCTAGTCCTTAATTATTTTGAGGCGACTGAAAAAAAAAATGACTATGGTTGGAAAGAATTGAGGGGAAGAGAATCTCTTTGCCCTAACCTTACTAAAATGCCTGTTCCAATTCAACTATTCCAATGCTCTTCTGGCCGGCCTGCCACCTTCCATCCTCCATAAACTTGGTCATCCAAAACTCTGCTGCCCATTACCTAACTCGCACCAAGTCCCGTTTACCAATCACCCCATGCTCGCTGACCTACATTTGGCTCCTTGTTCAGGAATGCTTCAATTTTAAAATTCTCATCCTTGTTTTCAAAACCCTCCATGGTCTAACCCCTCCCTATCTCTGTAGCCTCCTCCAGCCCCACAACCCTCCAAGATCTCTGCACTCCTCCAATTCTGGCCTCTTGGGCATCCCCGATTTTCATCACTCCACCAATCTGTGGGCCTAAGTTGTGGAATTCCCTCCTTAAACCTCTCTACCCCTCTCTCCTCCTTTAAGACACTCCTTAAAACCTACCTCTTTGACCAAGCTTTTGATCACTTGTCCTAATATCTCCTTATGTGGCTCAGTGTCAAATTTTGTTTTATAACACTTCTGTGAACTGCCTTGAGATGTTTTACTACATGAATGGTTACATACCAAAAACCTCATAACCTATCATTTCTTTTTGAAGACATTGACTCATCTGCTGTGCATTTCATGTATTTTCTGGGGAGATTTTCTGTCAGTCCTGATAGTGATTGTACAGATTCAGCTGACACTAATCCTGCACAGTGGTGGCCAATCACCCCTGAGCTTGATGACCTACATTGGCTCCTGGTCCAGCAACACCTCAATTTTAAATTCTCATCCTTGTTTTCAAGTCCCCTTATGGCCTCACCCCTCCCTATTTCTGTAACCTCCTCCAGCCATACAATTCTGAGATCTCTCCACTCCTCCAATTCTGGCCTCTTGGGCATCCCCAATTTTCATCGCTCATCAGCCTTGCCTTCAGCTGCTTATGGCCCAAGCTTTGGAATTCCCTCCCTAAGCCTCTCCTCCTTTAAGACACTCCTTAAACCTACTTCTTTTTAATCACCTGTCCTTATGTGGCTTGGTGTCAAATTTTATTTGATAACACTCCCGTGAAGAACCTTTGGACATTTTACTACGTTAAAGGCGCTATATAAATGCAAGTTGGTGTTGTTGAAACGCCGCCACCTGCTCCTGCTACAACCCGAAATGACCCAATTGCCCGGCTGCACAACCCGCCACTGCTGATGTTTTCCGGGAATAAACCCGATTCACAAACGGCCTCAGAACAGCAGGTTTGCGGCTGCGGATCCGCGGCGCTTCCCTGCGGTGGGGCCGCCGTTCTCCGAACCGTATCCGTCCCGCGGCGCTGCACGACCGACCTCAACAATTGCCAAGAATCTCCTTGACCAGTTACAGGAGGGGAAACGCCACAGCGGATCCTTTGAATCAAGCGCACTCCAGACACCTACCGCCCTTCAGCTCACTGACAGTCGCCATTTGTTAGCGTCTAGGCCGTCATGTGACCTCCTCAGGCGCCCGGATGTTCAGCGCCTGTAAGACGCGGTTGCTATGGTAACAGATGCAGTTAGTCGTGTCCCCCCCCCAACATTGCGAATTGGACGGTTGCGAGTAGAACTTGTAAAAATGGTCCTGAATAGAAGAATAGCTGATTGCTGTTGTGCCAGCAGAAAGCTACCTTAATGATTAATGGGATTGTATTTTTAAGAAGTCTGCTGCTGTCAATAAACTTGCTTGTTAAATTGTGCCCTTCGAGATTGTGGAAACTTAAAACTTGAGGGAGCCCTCATCAGTATGCCTCTTTTAATAAACCCGTTAGGAGACACTGAGTTGCCCCAGTGTCATCAACTCAAATAAATCAAGAAAAGTGCCCCCTTTTTTAGAGGGGCACAACTAATAAACCCCCAAATCATACAAAAGAAAAAGGAAACTTATCAAATTAATTCATAATGTTACCCCCTCATCAGTATGGGAGTTACAGGATCCCCATGCTCATTCAGTTCAAATGAGGGCGAACCTGAGACTTTTGTCTGTCTGCTTAGTACCACAGCATATGGTGCATTTACTCAGCCATCAGGGCAAGTCATTCAGCAGTTTCAAATATTAATGACTAAGGACTTGTCTAACACAGTGGAAGTTACTGAACCCTCAGAGAAAATGGACTAGCTTGTTTTGAAACATAATCAAATTGGGACAATTTTCTACATTAATGGCACCATATATTTTCAAATTGTTGTTGTTCTTGTTCTCAACGTATCTTGTTAGAATTGAATCATCTGTCTGAAGCCATTAGAGAGAGATAAATAGGCCAGAAAGAGACTCACACTGTCATTGCTTCTGTTTACTCATCCATGCATTGCTTAATAAATGTGTTTGGCAGTTTTTACCTTAAGCCATAATGTAGTAAAATATTTCTTCTACCACCTTCCCAAGTCGAGGAAGATCATGTATGAGCATATGATACAAACAGTAAATCAAAAGACAATGAAGATGATTTTTTGTTCAATCGCTCGTCTTATTACTTTGTATCACACTCCATCCTGAATCAGGAGCAAGGCAAGAAGAGAAAGTATTTTTGTCATTGACAGTTATAAAAAAAGAGGATGAAGAGATTTGTTTGACGCTGATCTTCAAGATTTGTATTCAACTGTTGATACTTCATTGTTTTTAAGAGGAAAGCATCAATAGAATTTTCAGCAGATGAATACAAATCTTCAACACAGGATTCTACACCAGTAATTTATATGTGAATCACTGAATTTTTTTGTCAGCTTCAGATGAATCTCTTCATCCTAATTTCTTCTAAAAACCACAGTAAAAACTGTTTTAAGTAGAAGTGCATGTTCCATGTTATCTTTGATACTTTTGAACTCTTCAAATATAAATTTCTGACTTATAGGTAGGAAATTTTTGATGACATAGCTCCTTTCATTTTTACTACTTCAGAAAAATGTTCTTGTGGAAATGCGTAATTTATTTAAACAGATTACATTGCAGGACACCATAGAAATCAAAATAGGTTTGAGAAGCCCAATGTATAACCTGTTGCTGTAGTACTAGCATACACCACAGAGTGTCATCTACAAGATGCCATATAGCAAGTTCTCAATTTAAAGCTGGATACCTGGAGATGAAGGAGGCAGGACAAGTCAATTTGTACCACTAACATGCACTTCCCAGCAACCAATTGAAGACTAGGTTCAGCAGAGACGTTTGAAACAAGTCACCTGACCATCTTCTCAATCAGGAATTGGCACATGGCATAGGGAGATCTAAAGGGAAAACAAAAATAATTTACAAAATGGGAAGAAATAAATAAGTTTACATTGAGGTTTAACCTTTGTTAAGGTAGTCATGATGTGGAGATGCCGGTGATGGACTGGGGTTGACACTTGTAAACAATTTTACAACACCAAGTTATAGTCCAGCAATTTTATTTTAAATTCACAAGCTTTCGGAGGCTTCCCCCTTCGTCAGGTGAACGATGTGAAAAAAAAAAAGTTCACCTGACGAAGGGGGAAGCCTCCGAAAGCTTGTGAATTTAAAATAAAATTGCTGGACTATAACTTGGTGTTGTAAAATTGTTTACATTTGTTAAGGTACAACTTGAAACAAAATCTGTATTTTATAAAAGCATCTCTGAAAATTGATTGCAAATTTATATCACGCTGCACAAAACTTCAAGTCACCCTTCATCTCTGGTGTTGCAGCCTGTAGAAGAAATTGATTACATGATTTCTCAATGCCTATGGTTATGCTGTGAAATCTAAACTAGGCTGAGAATTATCCATGTATGGCAACAACTCGAGTAAAAGAAACTGTTACTGTCAGCAGTCAGGGTGAGTAGGATACATCACAGCAATTACTTCTCATTAACTCTTCACACACATTGAAGATCTCAATGGTTGACTTCAGTTCTATGTATTAGCAACTGTGTTATTAAAATATGTATGAAATGTTTCAACAACACAGTTGCAGACTAGTTACCACAATAACAGTGAGTGATAAAGTTCACCCTTCGAAGATTACAGTGGCACACTTCTAGGGATTATTGATAACAAGCGTAAATTAACTGAATCTAACTTCCCGATTTTAATAGTAGATGTGTACCATTATAAGATTGATCTGTGTCAATAATTCAAACGCTGTTTCAAAGTTTAACCTGCAGTCTAAATAACATGTCATCTAACTACACTCTCAATCAGGAAATGGAGCATGGCATTATTAATTCTACTATTTTCATGACAGAGCAACATATGGGGCTAAAAATTAGGCCATGTAGCGCCCGTTGTTTCGGTGCTATGCGGCCTCCCGATCATCCAAGATGGCGTCTTGGCTGTGCGCGCACGTTTCCAGCGTGATGTGCGCTGGATGCCACCTTGGTATAGGTATTAGCGCATGCGCAATTACCGAATGCCGGCAGCATGTAAAGTAAGGAGAAAATGGATACAATCAGTATGCAAAGCTGATTTAAAGTGAAAAGTTCCAAAATGGTGTCTAACGCTCAACTCAACGCACAGTCTTAACCACAACCATCTGAATGTGTCTTAGAATGCCGGGAGGACTCCCACCAGTGCTATTTAAAGGGATCTTGCAAGATTTACAGCTTAGAGGCTGGATTATTGCTTCTGGCTGCTGAGACATTTGTACCTGTTTTTGGAGGTCTCCTATACTTGAATACTAGGATAAGGGGACATAGCCTGACATTTAGAGCCAGGACGTGCAGGAGTGAAGTTAGGAAACACTGCCATGCAAAGGGTAGGAGAAGTTTGGAATGCTCTTCTGCAGATGGCAGCTGATGCTAGCTCAATTGTGAATGTTAAATCTGAGATTGATGGATTTCTGTGAACCAAGGGAATTAAGGGATATGGGGCAAAGGTGGGTATATGGAGTTAGGTCACAGGTCCATCATGATCTCATTGAATGGCAGAACAGGCTTGAGGGGCTAAATGCCATTGCCACTTGCTGCCACCTGATATGTGCCACCTTCTCCTGCAAGAAAGCGGGACGTGTGTTTTTTTTTTATTCGTTCATGGGAGGCCGGCATTTATTGCCCATCCCTAATTGCCCTTGAGAAGGTGGCGGTGAGCCGCCTTCTTGAACCGCTGCAGTCCGTGTGGTGACGGTTCTCCCACTGTGCTGTTAGGAAGGGAGTTCCAGGATTTTGACCCAGCTGAGATGAAGGAACGGCGATATGTTTCCAAGTCGGGATGGTGTGTGACTTGGAGGGGAACGTGCAGGTGGTGTTGTTCCCATGTGCCTGCTGCTCTTGTCCTTCTAGATGGTAGAGGTTGCGGGTTTGGGAGGTGCTGTCGAAGAAGCCTTGGCGAGTTGCTGCAGTGCATCCTGTGAATGGTACACACTGCAGCCACAGTGCGCCGGTGGTGAAGGGAGTGAATGTTTAGGGTGGTGGATGGGGTGCCAATCAAGCGGGCTGCTTTATCTTGGATGGTGTCGAGCTTCTTGAGTGTTGTTGAAGCTACACTCATCCAAGCAAGTGGAGAATATTCCATCACACTCCTGACTTGTGCCTTGTAGATGGTGGAAAGGCTTTGGGGAGTCAGGAGGTGAGTCAATCGCCGCAGAATACCCAGCCTCTGACCGGCTCTTGTAGCCACAGTATTTATATGGCTGGTCCAGTTAAGTTTCTGGTCAATGGTGACCCCCAGGATGTTGATGGTGGGGGATTCGGCGATGGTAATAGCGTTGAATGTCAAGGGGAGGTGGTTAGACTCTCTCTTGTTGGAGATGGTCGTTGCCTGGCACTTATCTGGCGTGAATGTTACTTGCCACTTATGAGCCCAAGCCTGGATGTTGTCCAGGTCTTGCTGCATGCGGGCTCGGACTGCTTCATTATTTGAGGGGTTGCGAATGGAACTGAACACTGTGCAATCATCAGCGAACATCCCCATTTCTGACCTTATGATGGAGGGAAGGTCATTGATGAAGCAGCTGAAGATGGTTGGGCCTAGGACACTGCCTTGAGGAACTCCTGCAGCAATGTCCTGGGGCTGAGATGATTGGCCTCCAACAACCACTACCATCTTCCTTTGTGCTAGGTATGACTCCAGCCACTGGAGAGTTTTCCCCCTGATTCCCATTGACTTCAATTTCTGGTGCCACACTTGGTCAAATGCTGCCACACTCGGTCAAATGCTGCCTTGATGTCAAGGGCAGTCACTCTCACCTCACCTCTGGAATTCAGCTCTTTTGTCCATGTTTGGACCAAGGCTGTAATGAGGTCTGAAGCCGAGTGGTCTGGTTGATGTGCCTGTCATGGTTGAATAGCTGCCAGTGTGTGTGGCCTGTGAGTTGTGGGTGGGCGGCTTGCAACAGTGGTAATGTATAAGGGTGAGAGGAAGCATCTGATTGGAAGAGTTGAGTACTGATGGAAAGAGTTGGTTGGTGTGTGAGTGATGGGGGGGGGGGGGTGTAGTGTATGGTGCATTGGATGCGGCTAGTGGTGCAGTTGGTAGGAGACAGCACTTGACAGTTGACCTCACTCAACTTGATCACTCGTATCAAAGCATTGAACTTCTTCCTGCACTGCATCCATGTTCGTGGTGTTGTGCACCTGGCATTGACTGCGTTCCCTACTGCCTCCCACTGCCTTTTGGGCATATGTCTTGGGGGGCAGCCTCTTGCTGCCCCCCCCCACCCCCGGCGTATTAAGGATGTCCCTCCTTCTGCCCACCTCTTGCACCGAGGCCTCTATTGCATCATCTGAGAAGCTTGGTGCATGCACGCTTGGTGCAAACTCAGATCGGCAGATTGGTGAGGTCTGGCATGCAGATTGGAGGATGTGGAATTTAGTAGTGCGCAACCTTTATTCAATGTTTTAACGTAACTCATCAGTGTGTAAACATAGGGACGGGACTGGTATCTGTGTTTTACGTGTGCGATGTCTGATCTCCGTTCAGACTCCGTGCAGACAGCAGAATGTTATTTTTAGCAAACAACAGGTATTGGCTACCTTTAAGAGATTTTTTTAAGAGACATCCTCCCTTTAAGAGATTGGGGCTCCCCCTGCTGGTGGAAAGTGCGAATTGCATTGAATTCTCACGTCAACGCTGATTTCCAATGCTGCTTGCAGGTAAGTTCTCAGGCCTGACAAAAATCTTGTCCTTCTTGCGCACGGGCCATTGGACACGGGTTAATAGCAGATCACGCTACCCGCGCTCAATAATAGGCCTTATCAAATTTTTTCCCCCAGCATCTCTATAATCAAGTGACAGATTAACTGATACATAGAAAGAGTTCAGAACAAATTATTCTTACTGATGACAATTAGTCTGCCCCCTAATTTGATTCACTGATTCAAGTGTTCAAATCTTCTGCAAATTTTTTCACTCCTGTCATTCTTTTCTTGCCTTCCTGTTGAGATATTCTCTTCGAATACACTTCTTACCTCGATGGACTGCATCGACTGTCCATGGCAGTTCTCCTGCTGACATTGTCTTCCTGAACATTTAGAAAACTGATAGTATTTTTGTCGGTCTTGCGATCTGCTGTCAGGTTAATGCCTCTTTTGGCCTGCTAACCAGGCTGACCTGTTTGAGTGCATCAGTGTGTTGACATAGTGACATGAAATATAATTATGAAGCAAAATGTGTACAATTAGAATTCGCTAATTCATATTTCCATCCCTTTAAACATGATGACCTTTATAATTGCAGTCATCCATGGCTCAGTTGGTAGCACTCTTGCTTCTGAGTCAAAAGGTTGTGGGTTCAAGTCCCACTCTAGAGGCTTAAGCACATAGTCAAGGATGACACTCCAGTGCAGTACTGAGGGAGTGCTGCAGTGTCAGAGATGCTGTTTTTTGCATGAGATTAAACAGAGGCTCTATCTGCCCTCTCAGGTGGATATAAAAGATCCCATGGCACCCTGTCAAGAAGAGCAGGGGAGTTCTCCTCATGTCCTAGCCAATATTTATCCCTCAATCAACATCGCTAAAACAGATTATTTGGTCATTATCTCATTGCTGTTTGTGGGACCGTGCTGTGTCCATATTGGCTGCCATGTTTCCATACATTACAACAGTGACTACACTTCAAAAGTACTTAATTAGCTGTAAAGTGCTTTGGAATGACCTGAGGTTGTGAAAGATGGAATATAAATGCAAATATTTCCTTCATTATTAAACAAAATCTTTTGGTTCTCTTTGGGAAATTGGGAAATTTAAATTTTGCGATTTTTATGTTAGATGGAGACCCATCCCGCAAATTTATATTATCATTTTGTGGCAATTGAAGACTGATGCTAGATGATAATGTAAATGTGGGATGGTGGCGCTTGCAGATCCTTTTATGATAAGTTTCCCAAAGCTGGATTCATAAGATAAAAGGAGCATTATTCATTCATATGTAACCCCTTTTTATCTTTCCAAAAACAAAGCAATTTATACTTAAATGCCTTAAACTACCACAACTTAAACATTAATTCATCAGTGTGACAAATCATAGTCAAAAAATTCTTCATTTTCAAAATATCTGATTAAACATTTCCTTGAAACTGTAATTGTCAAGTCAACCTTTTATCTGTCAAAGTTTCCTGCTCATGCACTTTCCATGTTTGGAAATGTTACTAAGCTGTGACATATTGCTGATAAACCTACCTCAAGGATACAAATGTACAATGCTATCTGATCAGCAAGATAGGGAAGAATAAATTGCCTTTGTAATGTTTGTGTCACTTTAATCATTACTTTATTTGTACTCTTCATGAAGTATCTTACATTATGGTACGTTATGAAAGTAATTAACCTTGTAATTTCATATTTCCCAATGTGACACATCCCCAAAGGACTAGATGGTGTCAGCCTTGGCTCAGTGGTAGCACTCTCACCTCTGAGTCAGAAGGCTGTGGGTTCAAATCCCACTCTTGAGATTTGAGCACATAATCTAGGCTGACACCTCAGTACAGTACCGAGGGAGTGCTGTACTGTCGGAGGTGCTGTCTTTTGGATGAGGCGTTAAACTGAAGCCCCGTCTTCCCTTTCAAGTGGATGTAAAAGATACCATGGCACTATTCGAAAAAGAGCAGGGGAGTTCTCCCCTGTTTTCTGGCCAATATTTATCCCTCAACCCACGTCGTTAAAACAGATTATATGGTCATTAGCTCATTGCCAATTGTGGGGCCTTGCTGTGTGCAAAATTGGCTGTCACGTTTTATACATTACAACAGTGACTATGCTTCAACAGTATTTCATTGACTGTAAAGCGCGTCCTGAGGTCCTGAAAGGCGCTATATAAATGCAAGTCCCTTCTTCTTTCTTTCTTAGATAGTGAATAAGGTTGATTTCATCACTGGCTAGGAGCTCTTTTGGCAGGACTGTGGTATAGATAGTTGCACATCTGACCTAAATTCCAAGGATGATTTGGCAGCATCATAAAGGCAAGACTTAGAATCAAATCGTTTCAATTAAAGCACTCCTCAAGGAGAGGATGGCATTTTAACAATAGTTTACCCCTTGCCATCCACTGATAATTCCATTTTTGCCAACTTGTCAGAATGAAATCACCTAAGCCTATGTGTTTAATTCTTGTGATCAGTGACCTTATCTGCCACCTTGATTACTAGAAACAAAAAGAATACTGTACTTTCTTTCTAATCATTAATGCCCTCACCCAGCTGGTTCATTTTTCAACTAGAGTTAATGCCTCGTTACATCTAGGATGGATGGATCCACCAAACATCTGAAAATAGTCAACAAGACACCAGGTGGCATGTCTGACTACTACATGGTTTGTATCCAAACCTTTCATTAATATTTTGAAAAAAATAGATCTGGTAATATAACTTAAACAGGAAGTTGCTACCTTGGACTGATGCAGATTCCATGTGAACTCAGACTAGGTAGTTAATGTGTATTGGTGCAGAGTTACCTTCAAGTAGGGTCTTAAAACTGTAGAACACCTAACCACACTTTACCCATCCTCCTACAATCTACAGGGGTTTTAAAACCCAATCTTGGTGTCATCTAGCCACTACTTCTTGTTTAATGTTGTCTTCTCTCCTATTGTTTTCAATTCTGGTGGTGTCCTACACTATGGAACTTCACCCTTCACCTAGGTTACTTAAATAAATAAATAAGTGTTGGCAATTGCTCATCACACTTAACTTATGTTATAAATCAGTGAATGGGTGAATATTATAAATGTTAGAAAAGCATCTGTATCTTAGCTTTTTTTAAAAATCAACGCTTATTTTTCTATGATTTGGTTAAATGCAACCAGTGATCTCCTAAGCAGGGCTTTCACTTGCCTACTGTCTTTGATGCGAGCATATTATAAAGTTTTGATGGTTTTGTTACCTGAGAATGCTCCTAGGTTGTTACATGTGCAACTGATATGTTATTTTTATGCCAGTTCCATCATGTATTTAATAAGTGGGTCAGATATCTCTTTATTAAAGTTGGTTGAGATAAGTTACATACTTGATAGTGGATTTATTATATTACTCTCTAATTGTAGCTCTGTCCTCCTCTTTAAACATCCACTTCACCATAAACTGTATTTTGGTTCATTTAACACTACACTTGGAACTTCCTCGCCTATTTGGTAGAAGCTGATGGGCAACTTGATCTGCTATATCGAGACCCTTTGTTTCTCGAACATCTGGCCCTGAGATTACTAGACCATTTACCATGTCCGAACTTGTAGATGTTATCAAGATGTTAGAGAACAATAAGGCAGCTGGCCTTGATGACATCCGATGTGAGCAGATCAAATACGTTGGATCAAAAGCATTTACTTGGCTGCTTGATTTGTTCAACTTGTGCTCGGAGCAATGCCAGATCCCCAAAATATGGCATTGTGCAAGGAACGTAACTATTTTGAAACCTGAAAAAGATGCTATAAACCCACAGAACTTCAAACCAATTTCTCTGTTGTTTCATATGTATAAGTTATTTGAACGTCTCATGGGGCTATAATGATGTGCAGCTGTGGTGGTGAGCCGCAAATAATGGACCATCTGCACGACTACCAACTCCTGTCTGAGTGCTGTGATGCTACTGACCTTGCCAAATGCAATGATATGTGTAACCTTGTGGCAGGGAAAAGTATGAAGATATGATATGATGACGACCATTAACTAATAGTTTACAAAAAAAGCTAATGAAATTCTAGATTTCATCTCAAGAGGTGTAAAATATAAAAGCCAATAGGTAATGATGAGTGCATATAAAACCTTAATAAAAACTCAGTTAGAATACTGTGTGCAGCATTGGGCTCCATATTATAGAAAGGATTTTGAGACTTTAGAGAGGGTACAATGCAGATTCATTAGGATGCTGCCTGGTATGAGCAAATACAAATACAAAGAAAGATTTGAAAAATCAAGTCTTTTTTTGTTAGATCAATGCAGGTTATGAGGCAATAGATTGTAGCATTAGATAGGAGAAACAAGGTGCACAAAGGATTGGGAGAGACAGATAGCGCTGGAATAAGAAATAGTACAGTATTAGATGGGACCAGACTAAGAGAGGATACGAGAAGGTCTAACATAGGGTTAGAGTGAATGGGTGTAACACACGAAGCGTGGTAAATAAGGTTGGTGAGCTGCAGGCACAAATAGCCACATGGGAATATGGTGTAGTGGCGATAATAGTGATCTGTCTCAGAAAAGGGCAGGATTGGGTACTAAATATTCCTGGACACAAGAGCGGGAAAAATTGGATAAGGGCCGTTTTTGGGCGAGGGTAGCGTGATGTGCTATTGCCCCACGCCCAGTGACGCCTGCGCAGGCAGGATGCAAGTTTTGGCCGGCCCGAGGACTCATCTGCAATCAGCGTTCCATTCCGGGCCTTGCACCTGGAATCAATGCAATTCGCACTTTCCACCACCAGGGGTGCTCAATCTCTTAAAGGGAGGATGTTTCTTAGAAATCTCTTAAAGGTAGCTGGTACTTGTTATTTGCTGAAAATAACAGTCTACTGTCTGCACGGAGTTTGAACGGAGATCAGATATCGTACACATAAAACACAGATGCAGGTCCCATCCCTCTGTTTATACACTGATGAGTTATGTTAAAACATTGAATAAAGGCTGCGCACTACTAAATCCCACATCCTCCAATCTGCACTCCAGACCGCACCAATCTGCCGATCTGAGTTGGTACCAGGCCTACGAGAGTGCATGCACCAAGGTTCTCTGCTGATGCACTAGAGACCTTGGTGCAAGAGGTGGATAGAAGGAGGGACATCCTATATCCGCAGATCGGGGTGGGGGTGGTGGTGCAAGAGGCCCTCCAGACATATATCCAAAAGGCAATGGGAGGCAGCGAGGGACGAAGTCAATGCCAGGCGCACAGCATCATGAACATGGATGCAGTGCAGGAAGAAGCTCAATGTTTTGACATGAGTGGTCAAGGTGAGTGAGGTCAACTGTCAAGTGGCGTCTCATACCAACTACATGACGCACTACACCCCCCATCACCCACATACCAACAAACTCTTTCCATCAGTACTCAACTCTTCCAACCAGATGCTTCCTCTTACCCTTACACATTACCACAGTTTCAAGCTGTCCACCCACAATTCACAGGCCACACACACTAGCTATTCAACCATAGAATCATAGAATCATAGAAGTTTACAACATGGAAACAGGCCCTTCGGCCCAACATGTCCATGTCGCCCAGTTTATACCACTAAGCTAGTCCCAATTGCCTGCACTTGGCCCATATCCCTCTATACCCATCTTACCCATGTAACTGTCCAAATGCTTTTTAAAAGACAAAATTGTACCCACCTCTACTACTGCCTCTGGCAGCTCGTTCCAGACACTCACCACCCTTTGAGTGAAAAAATTGCCCCTCTGGACCCTTTTGTATCTCTCCCCTCTCACCTTAAATCTATGCCCCCTCGTTATAGACTCCCCTACCTTTGGGAAAAGATTTTGACTATCTACCTTATCTATGCCCCTCATTATTTTATAGACTTCTATAAGATCACCCCTCAACCTCCTACTCTCCAGGGAAAAAAGTCTCAGTCTATCCAACCTCTCCCTATAAGTCAAACCATCAAGTCGCGGTGGCATCCTAGTAAATATTTTCTGCACTCTTTCTAGTTTAATAATATCCTTTCTATAATAGGGTGACCAGAACTGTACACAGTATTCCAAGTGTGGCCTTACTAATGTATTGTACAACTTCAACAAGACATCCCAACTCCTGTATTCAATGTTCTGACCAATGAAACCAAGCATGCTGAATGCCTTCTTCACCATCCTATCCACCTGTGACTCCACTTTCAAGGAGCTATGAACCTGTACTCCTAGATCTCTTTGTTCTATAACTCTCCCCAATGCCCTACCATTAACAGAGTAGGTCCTAGCCCGATTCGATCTACCAAAATGCATCACCTCACATTTATCTAAATTAAACTCCATCTGCCATTCATCGGCCCACTGGCCCAATTTATCAAGATCCCGTTGCAATCCTAGATAACCTTCTTCACTGTCCACAATGCCACCAATCTTGGTGTCATCTGCAAACTTACTAACCATGCCTCCTAAATTCTCATCCAAATCATTAATATAAATAACAAATAACAGCGGACCCAGCACCGATCCCTGAGGCACACCGCTGGTCACAGGCCTCCAGTTTGAAAAACAACCCTCTACAACCACCCTCTGTCTTCTGTCGTCAATCCAATTTTGTATCCAATTGGCTACCTCACCTTGGATCCCGTGAGATTTAACCTTATGTAACAACCTACCATGCGGTACCTTGTCAAAGGCTTTGCTAAAGTCCATGTAGACCACGTCTACTGCACAGCCCTCATCTATCTTCTTGGTTACCCCTTCAAAAAACTCGATCAAATTCGTGAGACATGATTTTCCTCTCACAAAACCATGCTGACTGTTCCTAATCAGTCCCTGCCTCTCCAAATGCCCATAGATCCTGTCTCTCAGAATACCCTCTAACAACTTACCCACTACAGATGTCAGGCTCACCGGTCTGTAGTTCCCAGGCTTTTCCCTGCCTCCCTTCTTAAACAAAGGCACAACATTTGCTACCCTCCAATCTTCAGGCACCTCACCTGTAGCTGTCGATGATTCAAATATCTCTGCTAGGGGACCCGCAATTTCCTCCCTAACCTCCCATAACGTCCTGGGATACATTTCATCAGGTCCCGGAGATTTATCTACCTTGATGCGCGTTAAGACTTCCAGCGCCTCCCTCTTTGTAATATGTACACTCCTCAAGACATCACTATTTATTTCCCCAAGTTCCCTAACATCCATGCCTTTCTCAACCGTAAATACCGATGTGAAATATTAATTTAGGATCTCACCCATCTCTTGTGGTTCCGCACATAGATGACCTTGTTGATCCTTAAGAGGCCCTACTCTCTCCCTAGTTACTCTTTTGCCCTTTACTTATTTGTAGAAGCTCTTTGGATTCTCCTTTGCCTTATCTGCCAAAGCAATCTCATGTCCCCTTTTTGCCCTCCTGATTTCTCTCTTAACTCTACTCCGGCAATCTCTAAACTCTTCAAGGGATCCACTTGATCCCAGCTGTCTATGCATATCATATGCCTCCTTCTTCTTTTTGACTAGGGCCTCAATCTCCCGAGTCATCCAAGGTTCCCTACTTCTACCAGCCTTGCCCTTCACTTTATAAGGACTGTGCTTACCCTGAACCCTGGTTAACACACTTTTGAAAGCCTCCCACTTACCAGACGTCCCTTTGCCTGCCAACAGACTCTCCCAATCAACTTCTGAAAGTTCCTGTCTAATACCATCAAAATTGGCCTTTCCCCAATTTAGAATTTTAACTTTTGGGCCAGACCTATCATTCTCCATAGCTATCTTAAAACTAATGGAATTATGATCACTGGTCCCAAAGTGATCCCTCACTAACACTTCTGTCACCTGCCCTTCCTTATTTCCCAAGAGGAGGTCAAGTTTTGCCCCCTCTCTAGTCGGGCCATCCACATACTGAATGAGAAATTCCTCCTGAATACACTCAACAAATTTCTCTCCATCCAAGCCCCTAATGCTATGGCTGTCCCAGTCAATGTTGGGAAAGTTAAAGTCCCCTACTATTACCACCCTATTTTTCTTGCAGCTGTCTGTAATCTCCTTACATATTTGCTCCTCAATTTCCCGTTGACTATTTGGGGGTCTGTAGTACAATCCTATCAAAGTGATCTCTCCCTTCTTATTTTTCAGTTCTACCCATATAGACTCAGTGGGCGAACCCTCGGATATATCCCCTCTCACTACTGCCGTGATGTTCTCTCTAATCAAGAACGCAACTCCCCCTCCTCTCTTACCTCCTGCTCTATCTTTCCTATAGCATCTGTACCCTGGAACATTGAGCTGCCAGTCCTGCCCCTCCCTTAGCCATGTTTCAGTAATAGCTATAACATCCCAGTCCCATGTACCCATCCATGCCCTGAGTTCATCTGCCTTGCCCATCAGACTTCTTGCATTGAAATAAATGCAGTTTAATCTAGACCATGACAGGCACTTCACCCAGGCACACGTCCCACTTTCTTGCAGGAGAATGTGGTGCATATCAGGAGGCAGCAAGTACTAGTAGCATTTAGCCCCTCGAGCCTGTTCCACCATTCAATGAGATCATGGTGGACCTGCGACCTAACTCCATATAACCGCCTTAGCCCCATATCCCTTAATACCCTTGGTTCACAGAAATCTATCAATCGCAGATTTAACATTCACAAGTGAGCTAGCATCAACTGCAGTTTGCAGAAGAGCATTCCAAACGTCTCCCACCCTTTGCGTGTAGAAGCATTTCCTAACTTCACTTCTGCACGTCCTGGCTCTAAGTGTTAGGCAATGTCCCCACGTCCTAGTATTCAAGTCTAGGAAACCTCCAAAAACAGTTACAAATGTCTCGGCAGCCAGAAGCAATAATCCAGCCACTAACCTGTAAATCCTGCATGGTCCCTTTAAATAGCACAGGTGGGGGATCCTCCAGGCATTCTAGCTCACGTTCAGATGGTCGGGGTTAAGACTGTGCATTGAGTTGAGCGTTAAGTCCCAAAATGGTGTCTATCACTTTAAATCAGCATTGCAGACTGATTGAAGCCATTTTCTCCCTACTTTGCATGATTGCAGTGTTCGTTATCTGCATTTGCGCTAACTCCTATTCCAAGATGGCATCCAGCGCACGTCACACTGGAAACTTGCATGTGCATCCAAGACGCCGTCTTAGATGTTGGAGAGGCTCTGTAGCGCTAAAACAACGTGCTCTACATGGCCCAATTTAGTGCCCAAGGTATTCAGGAAAGACAGGGAAGGAAAGAAAGAAGGGGTGGGTGGTGGTAACAGTATTGATTAAGGAGAATATTGCAGTGGTGGAGAGAGAGGATGTCCTTGAGGGGTCAAGAACAGAATCTATTTGTTTAGAGTTTGGAAACAATAAAGATGCCATTACACTACTGGGTGTATTCTATAGGCCACCAACTATTGGGAAGGATATAGAGGAGCAAATTTGCAGGGAAATTACAGAGGGTTGCAAGAACTATAGAGTAGTGATAATGGGGGACTTCAACTATCCTAATATAGACTGGGTCAGTAATAGTGTAAAGGGCAAAGAGTGGGAAGAATTTCTAAAGTGTGTTCAGGAGAACTTTCTTGATCAGTATGTTTCCGGCCCAACGAGGAAGGAGGCATTACTGGATCTGGTTCTGGGGAATGAGGTGGGTCAAGTGGAGCAAGTGTCAGTGGGGGAACATTTAGGGAACAGTGATTGTAGTATCATAAGGTTTAGATTAGTTGTGGAAAAGGACAAGGAGCAATCTCGAGTAAAAATACTTAATTGAAGGAGGGCCAATTTCAGTGGGTTGAGAACGGATCTGGCCCGGGTAAATTGGAATCAAAGATTAGCAGGCACAACTTTAATCGAACAATGGGTGGCTTTTAAAGAGGAGATGGTTCGGGTACAGTCTAGGTACATTCCCACAAGGGGGAAAGGTAGGACAACAAAGCCAGAGCTCCCTGGATGATGAAAGAGATAGAGAGTAAGGTGAAGCAGAAAAAGGGGATGTATGACAGATGTCAGGTTGATAATACAAGTGAGAACCAGGCTGAACATAGAAAGTACAGAGAAGTGAAAAAGGAAATAAGAGGGGCAAAGAGAGAGTATGAGAATAGACTGGTGGCTAACATAAAAGGGAATCCAAAAGTCTTCATTAGGTATATAAATAGTAAATGGGTAGTAAGAGGAGGGGTGGGGCTGATTACGGACCAAAATGGAGATCTATGCATGGAGGCAGAAGGCATGGTTGAGATAATAAATGACTTTGCACCTGTCTTGATCAAGGAAGAAGATGCTGCCAAAGTCACAGTAAAAGAGGAGGTAGTTGAGATACTGGACGGGCTAAAAATTGATAAAGAGATGGTACTAGAAAGGCTGGTTGTACTTAAAGTAGATAAGTCACCCGGTCTTGATGGGATGCATCCTAGGTGGCTGAGCGAAGTAAGAGTGAAAATTGCAGAGGTGCTGGCCATAATCTTCCAATCCTCCTTTAGATATGGGATTGGTGCCAGAGGACTGGAGAATTGCAAATTTTACACCCTAGTTTAAAAAAGGGTGTAAAGATAAACCCGGCAACTACAGGCCAGTTAGTTTAACCTTGGTGGTGAGGAAGCTTTTAGAAACGATAATCCAGGATAAAATTAATAGTCACTTGTACAAGTGTGTATTAATAAAGGAAAGCCAGCATGGATTTGTTAAAGGCAAATTGTGTTTAATTAACTTGATTGAGTTTTTTGATGAGGTAACAGAAAGGGTTGTTGAGGGCAATGTGGTTGATGTTGTGTATATGGACTTTCAAAAGGTATTTGATAAAATGCCACATAATAGACTTATCAACAAAATTGAAGCCCATGGAATAAAAGGGGAAGTGGCAGCAAGGATATGAAATTGGCTAAGTGACAGGAAACAGAGTAGTGGTGAATGGTTGCTTTTCGGACCGAGGGAAGGTGTACAGTGGTGTTCCCCAGGGGTCGATACTAGGACCACTGCTTTTTCTGATATAAATTACTTGGACTTGGGTGTACAGTAATTTCAAAATTGGCAGATGACACAAAACTTGGAAGTGTAGTAAACAGTAAGGAGGATAGTAAGAGACTTTCAGGAGGACATAATCAGGTTGGTGGATTGGGCGGACACATGGCAGATGAAATTTAATGCAGAGAAGTGTGAAGTGATACAGTTTGGCAGGAAGAATGAGGAGAGGCAATATAAACTAAATGGTACAATTCTAAAGGGGGTGCAGGAACAGAGTGACCTGGAGATATATGTGCACAAATCTTTGAAGGTGGCAGGACAGGTTGAGAAAGTGGTTAAAAAAGCATACGGGAACCTGGTCTTTATAAATAGAGGCATAGAGTACAAAAGCAAGGAAGTTATGTTGAACATTTATAAAACACTGGTTCGGCCACAACTGGAGTATTGTGTCCAATTCTGGGCACCATACTTTAGGAAGGATATGAAGGCCTTAGAGAGGGTGCAGAAAAGATTTACTAGAATGATTCCAGGGATGAAGATTTCAGTTACACGGATAGACTGAAGAAGCTGGGATTGTTCTCCTTAGATCAGAGAAGGTTAAGAAGAGATTTGATAGATGTGTTCAAAATCATGAAGGATTTAGATAAAGTAAATAAAGAGAAACTGTTCCCATTGGCGGAAGGGTCAAGAACCAGAGGACACACATTTAAGGTGGTTGGCAAAAGAACCAAAGGCGACATGAGGAAAAACTTTTTTATGCAGTGAGTAGTTATGATCTGGAATGCACTGCCTGAGAGCATGGTGGAAGCAGATTCAATCGTGGCTTTCAAAAAGGAATTGGATAAATATTTGAAGGGAAAAAAATTTGCAGGTCTACAGGGAAAGAGCGGGGGAAAGGGACTAACTGGATTGCTCTTACAAAGAGCTGGCATGGGCTTGATGGGCCAAATGGCCTCCTTCTGTCTGTAACCATTCTATGATTCTGTGATTCTATGATTTGATAGAAGTGTTTAAAATTATGAAAGAATGGGATAGGGTAGATACAAGCAGATTGTTTCCGGTAGTTGAGGGGCGAAGAACGAGTGGCCATAGATACAAGATTAAATGTAAGAGATGTAGGACAGAGGGCAGGAGAAACTTCTTCACAGAGTTGTGAGGCTTTGGAATTCACTTCCAGGGTTAGTGGTTCAGGCAAAAAATACTTCAACATTCAAGTCTAGATTGTATAGGTGGATGAAGGAATTGGGTTGAAGGGATATGGGAACAGGGTAGGTAAATGTGATTAGAACTATTTACTGTAAGATAATAATGTAAAAGAATAAAAGTAGCTAGCTTATACTAAAAAGTGACCAGCGCACAAAGGCTCAAATAGAAGAATGGAATGTAAAAAAAACAAGAACTAGCAGTTCTGCTGATAAAAGACCTCTATTGATCAGGGAACAGATGTCGTCGAGATAGTCAGTCTGTACAAAGCAATTGTCAGCACAACATTACACGCATGGAGAATAAATGCCGTCACCGAGTGGTTGGGCCAAAAGGCCTGTTTCTGTGTTGCAACTTTTATCTATGTATGTATGGAACACCAAGCTCTATGCTTTGCATCTGGGAGGACTAAACCTCTGCTAAAGGTTTCAAAAATGTATTTTTGCCTTCAAATCTTGCTGCATACTGGAATTTGGACCGTCTTGTGGGTCTGCTCCTGGGCATGGCCAAGGTGGCCATCTATAGGTCCAGGTTGGACTCGGCCCGTGTGGGTGGTCACTCTGGCTGCCTGCCTCTTTTCCGCGGCCTTGTCTGTGCCCGGGTACCCTGGAGAAGGAGTATGCGGTGTCTGCCAGTCAGCTTGAGGCCTTCCATGACCGGTGGACACTGCAGGGACTAGAGTGCATAATGGACACCGGTAATAATATCATTATTTAAGTTTATGTTTCCTTTGTTTTTATGGTTATGTTCTTTATTAGTTGTGCCCCTCTAAAAAGGGAGCACTTTTGTTTCATTTCTGGTTGATGACACCGGGGCAACCCAGTATCTCTATATTGGTTATTTTAGAAAATGCATACTGGAATTTGCTAACTTTCTTGTGGCATTATTGAAAGATTTATTCATGGAAGGCAGTGGAGTTGTTTAGTTGAGTTTAAGAATTACTGACATTTTAATGGCATCGGCATGTCTCCTAATAGAACAAATGGATTCTACATCACCACAACAACAACAGCTTGCATTTATATAGTGCCTTTAACATAGTAAAACATCTCAAGGCCCTTCACAGAAGCGTCATCAAACAAAATTTGACACCGAACCACATAAGGAGATATTAGGACAGGTGACCAAAAAACCTTGGTCAAAGAGGTAGATTTTAAGGGGTGTCTTAGAGGAGGAGAGAGAGGCAGAGAGGTGGAAAGCTTAGGGAGGAAATTCCAGAACTTAGGGCCTAGGCAGTTGAAGGCACGGCCGCCAATGGTGGAGCGATTAAAATTAGGAATGCGCGAGAGGCCAGAATTGGAGGAGCCCAGAGATCTCAGAGGATTGTACAGCTGGAGGAGGTTACAGAGATAGGGAGGGGCGAGGCCCTGGAGGGATATGAAAACAAGGATGAGAATTTTAAAATCGAGGCGTTCCCAGACCAGGAGCCAATGTAGGTCGGCGAGCACAGGAGTGTTGGGAGAATGGAACTTGGTGCATGTTAGGGTACAGACAGCAGAATTTTGGATGAGCTCAAGTTTTTGGAGGGTAGAAGATCAGAGGCCAGCCAGGAGAACGTTGGAATAGTCAAGTCTAGAGGTAACCAAGGCATGAATGAGGGTTTCAGCAGCAGATGAGCTGAGGCGGGGCGGAGATGGGCGATGTTACGGAGGTGGAAGTAAGCGGTCTTGGTGATGGAGTGGATATGTGGTCGGAAGCTCATCTCAGGGTCAAATAGGATGCAAAGTTTGCGAACAATCTGGTTCAGCCTCAGACAGTGGCCTGGGAGAGGAATAGAGTCAGTGGCTGGAAACAGTGTTTGTGGCGGGGACCAAAGACAATGGCTTTGGTCTTCCCGATATTTAGTTGGAGGAAATTGCTGCTCATCCAGTACTGGATGCCGGACAAGCAGCGTGACAAATCAGAGGCAGTGGAGGGGTCGGGAGAGGTGGTGGTGAGGTAGAGCTGGGTCACATCAGCGTATATGTGGAATCTGATGTTGTGTCTTTGGGTGATGTCGCCGAGGGGTAGCATGTACATGAGAAATAGGAGGGTGCCAAGGATAGATCCTTGGGGGACTCCAGAGGTAAAGGTACGGACTTTGGAGAGGAAAGGGAGGTTGGAGTTGGAGTAGTAGCTTGCAAGGACAGAGGGGTCAAGGGTGGGTTTTTTGAGGAGGGCTGTGGTGACAGCAGATTTGAATGGGTGGGGAACAATCCCAGAGGAGAGGGAACCATTAACAAAAGCAGCTAACATTGGGGCCAGGAAGGGAAATTGGATGGTCAGAAGTTTGGTGGGATTAGGGCCAAGAGAGCAGGAGGTGGGACTCATGGACAAGATGAGCTCGGACACGGCATGAGGGGAGATAGGAGAGAAACTAGAGAAAGATGCGAGTTCAGGGCTAGAGTGGGGGGAACCTTAGGGGAAGTTTGGCTTGGTGGGCTAGGGGAAGGGAAGGAAGTGGCAAAGGCAGCTGAATGTTTGGTCTCAATCTTAGTGACAATGAAGTCCATGAGCTCCTTGCACTTGTTGTTGGAGGTGAGGGTGGAGGAGGCAGGGGAGAGGGGTAAGAAGACGGTTTGTAGTGAAGAGAAGCCGGGGGTTATCTTTGAATTCCAGGGTGAGCAGTTTTGGCAGAGTACAGCAGGATCTGATAGTGCTTTATGTGGTCCACCCAGATCTGGCGTTGAATGGCTAAACTATTTGTCCACCATAACCTTCAAGTCTGCGTCCCTTGGACTTAAGGAAGTGGAGATGAGGGCCGTACCAGGGGGAATGGCCAGGGTTAGAAAGAGTAATGTTTTTAATGGGGACAAAGGCATCAAAGGTGGAGGTGAGGGTGTGATTGAGCAGATCAGTAGCTATAGAAATGTCCTGGCCAAAGGCTAGGCAGTTGGGAATTTGAAAGTGCCATTGAAAGTGACTTGGGGAGAGTTTTTCTAGAGGCAGACACATAAGGAAGTGGGACGGGGGATACAAGGAAGTGTTCAGGGTTGGCCTTATCTGTGATTGACACGATGGGAGTAGAGAGGCCATGTGAGATGGCAAGGTCGAGGGGGAAGTCGTGAATATGGGTAGGAGAGTTTATATGGAGGGAGAGATTGAGGGAGGATAGGAGGCCTGTGAGCTCAGAGGAGAGAGGGCATGATGAGTTGAGATGGAGAATGAAATTACCAAGAATGAGAAGTTGCTTGGTGCAGAGGCTGAGGGAGGAATGTAGTAAAGATATCTTGGCGAGGAACTTGGCGTGGTACTTGGGTAAATGGTAGAGAACGAGGATTTTAAAGGAGAGGTGAGAGGAGAGGAACAAGGTGAGATGCTCAAAGGAGGAGAAGGTACCAGAGAAGGCGGGAGACAGACCAAGGTGTGATTTGATGATAAGGGCCACATCACCACCGCGGCGGTCTCGATGGGGCAAGTGGTGGAAAATATAGCCAGGTGGGGATGCTTTATTAAGGGAGAAGGTATCATTCCCCGTCAGCCAGATTTCTGTCAAAGCCACGATGTCAATGCAATCATCCACAATAAGCTCATGGATGGCAAGGGCCTTGTTCACAAATGAACAGACATTCTGGAGGGAGATGCGGAGACGGGCGGTGATAGCTGATCTGCTGGCAGAGTGCTGGGAGGGGTGAGTGGGGCAGGAAGGAGATTGGCAAGATTAGCCCCCAGCGGACGCACTGGACTGGAAGATCGATAAGAGAGGATGGGGCAATTGGGGTTGTCGCTTGTAAGGAGGCAGACACGAGTGCCTCGATGGGCTCTTCGGAGGATGCCAAGAGAGGCTCACATAGAAACTTATCTAAGAGGGAGTCAAGCCTGGGACGCCGGCAGGAGAGTAGGAAGGTTGAGGAGTGCTGAAGGGTTGGAGCAGGGGGGCAGAGTACCTGAGAAGGGAGAAATGAGAGGAGGCATGCTGATGGGAGAGAGGGGCCTAGGAGGGGTAAAGAGAAAAGAAGGAAAAATGGGGAAATAGAAGTGATGGGCTCGGATCTGCAGCGGCAGCCAAAGTATGCACGCAGATGGACGTAGGGATACTCAAGTTACATAGGTGCGGTTACATAGCAAGATTAGGATAAATATGTCCGGATAATATATCGGGTACGGTAGCATAGTGGTTATGTTACTGGACTAATTAAATTCAATTAATTAAATAAAAATCTGGAATTAAAATACTAGTATCAGTAATGATGGCCATGAAACTACCGGATTGTCGTAAAAACCCATCTGGTTCACTAATGTCCTTTAGGGAAGGAAACCTGCCGTCCTTACCCGGTCTGGCCTATATGTGACTCCAGACCCACAGCAATGTGGTTGATTCTTAATTGCCCTCTGAAATGGCCTAGCAAGCCACTCAGTTGTAAAATCTCGCTACGAAAAGTCATAATAAGAATAAAACCGGACAGACCACCCGGCATCGGACCACGAGGCACCGGACACGACAACGGCAAAACACCAAGCCCAGTCGACCCTGCAAGGTCCTCCTTACTAAGATCTGGGGACTTGTGCCAAAATTGGGAGAGCTGTCCCACAGACTAGTCAAGCAATAGCCATACTGACAGAATCATATCTTTCAGCCAACATCCCAGACTCTTCCATCACCATCCCTGGGTATGTCCTGTCCCACCGGCAGGACAGACCCACCAGAGGTGGCGGTACAGTGATATACAGTCAGGAGGGAGTGGCCCTGGGAGTCCTCAACATTGACTCTGGACTCCATGAAATCTCATGGCATCAGGTCAAACATGGGCAAGGAAACCTCCTGCTGATTACCACCTACCGTCCTCCCTCAGCTGATGAATCAGTCCTCCTCCATGTTGAGCACCACTTGGAGGAAGCACTGAGGGTGGCAAGGGCACAAAATGTACTCTGGGTGGGGGACTTCAATGTCCATCACCAAGAATGGCTCGGTAGCACAAAAGCTGGCCGAGTCCTGAAGGACATAGCTGCTAGACTGGGCCTGCGGCAGGTGGTGAGCGAACCAACACGGGGGAAAAACTTACTTGACCTCGTCCTCACCAATCTACCTGTCGCAAATGCATCTGTCCATGACAGTGTTGGTAGGAGTGACCACCGCACAGTCCTCGTGGAGATGAAGTCCCATCTTCGCACTGAGGACACCATCCAACGTGTTGTGTGGCACTACCACCGTGCTAAATGGGATAGATTCAGAATGGATCTAACAGCTCAAAACTGGGCATCCATGAGGCGCTGTGGGCCATCAGCTAGCAGCAGAATTGTATTCCAGCACAATCTGTAACCTCATGGCCCGGCATATTCCTCACTCTACCATTACCAACAAGCCAGGAGATCAACCCTGGTTCAATGAGGAGTGTAGAAGAGCATGCCAGGAGCAGCACCAGGCGTACCTAAAAATGAGGTGCCAACCTGGTGAAGCTACAACTCAGGAGTACATGCATGCTAAACAGCGAAAGCAACATGCTATAGACAGAGCTAAGCGATTCCACAACCAACGGATCAGCTCAAAGCTCTGCAGTCCTGCCACATCCAGTCGTGAATGGTGGTGGACAATTAAACAACTAATGGGAGGAGGAGGCTCTGCAAACATCCCCATCCTCAATGATGGCAGAGTCCAGCACGTGAGTGCAAAAGACAAGGCTGAAGCTGTTTGCAAACATCTTCAGCCAGAAGTGCCGAGTGGATGATCCATCTCAGCCTCCTCCCAATATCCCCACCATCACGGAAGCCAGTCTTCGGCCAATTCGATTCACTCCACGTGATATCAAGAAACGGCTGAGTGCACTGGATACAGCAAAGGCTATGGGCCCCGACAACATCCCAGCTGTAGTGCTGAAGACTTGTGCTCCAGAACTCGCTGCGCCTCTAGCCAAGCTGTTCCAGTACAGCTACAACACTGGCATCTACCCGACAATGTGGTAAATTGCCCAGGTATGTCCTGTCCACAAAAAGCAGGACAAATCCAATCCGGCCAATTACCGCCCCATCAGTCTACTCTCAATGATCAGCAAAGTGATGGAAGGTGTCGTCGACAGTGCTATCAAGCGGCACTTACTCACCAACAACCTGCTCACCGATGCTCAGTTTGGGTTCCGCCAGGACCACTCAGCTCCAGACCTCATTACAGCCTTGGTCCAAACATGGACAAAAGAGCTGAATTCCAGAGGTGAGGTGAGAGTGACTGACCTTGACATCTAGGCAGCATTTGACCGAGTGTGGCACCAAGGAGCCCGAGTAAAATTGAAGTCAATGGGAATCAGGGGGAAAACTCTCCAGTGGCTGGAGTCATACCTAGCACAAAGGAAGATGGTAGTGGTTGTTGGAGGCCAATCATCTCAGCCCCAGGACATTGCTGCAGGAGTTCCTCAGGGCAGTGTCCTAGGCCCAACCATCTTCAGCTGCTTCATCATAAGGTCAGAAATGGGGATGTTCGCTGATGACTGCACAGTGTTCAGTTCCATTCGCAACCCCTCAAATAATGAAGCAGTCCGAGCCCGCATGCAGCAAGACCTGGACAACATCCAGGCTTGGGCTCATAAGTGGCAAGTAACATTCGCGCCAGATAAGTGCCAGGCAATGACCATCTCCAACAAGAGAGAGTCTAACCACCTCCCCTTGACATTCAACGGCATTACCATCGCCGAATCCCCCACCATCAACATCCTGGGGGTCACCATCGACCAGAAACTTAACTGGACCAGCCATATAAATACTGTGGCTACGAGAGCAGGTCAGAGGCTGGGTATTCTGCGGCGAGTGACTCACCTCCTGACTCCCCAAAGCCTTTCCACCATCTACAAGGCACAAGTCAGGAGTGTGATGGAATACTCTCCACTTGCCTGGATGAGTGCAGCTCCAACAACACTCAAGAAGCTCGACACCATCCAAGATAAAGCAGCCCGCTTGATTGGCACCCCATCCACCACCCTGAACATTCACTCCCTTCACCACCGGCGCACTGTGGCTGCAGTGTGCACCATCCACAGGATGCACTGCAGCAACTCGCCATGGCTTCTTCGACAGCACCTCCCAAACCCGCGACCTCTACCACCTAGAAGGACAAGAGCAGCAGGCACATGGGAACAACACCACCTGCATGTTCCCCTCCAAGTCACACACCATCCCGACTTGGAAATATATCGCCGTTCCTTCATTGTCGCTGGGTCAAAATCCTGGAACTCCCTTCCTAACAGCACCGTGGGAGAACCGTCACCACACGGACTGCAGCGGTTCAAGAAGGCGGCTCGCCACCACCTTCTCGAGGGCAATTAGGGATGGGCAATAAATGCTGGCCTCGCCAGCGACGGCCACATCCCGTGAACGAATAAAAAAAATAATCAACAGGAAATAGAGAGGAGACAATAGGCACTAGGAACCAAGGCCAAGTTGTTGTGGCACGCAATATAAATGTGGCATTATATTAAAAAAACCTTGCATTTATGTTTTCCCTTCTGTGGAAAGATCTCATATGGGTATTTGAGTGCAGCTAATCACACATACATTTGTGATATAATCGACTTGGGCGTTTATTGTGTCGTTTCTTTAAGGTAACCGCCCTGATGTTAGGTTTTGGGGTGGAGACGGGAGGGATAATAACATAGGAACCCTTAGAGTACCGGTCTGAAGTTTCTCTCTCTCTCTCTCTCTACTTTCCAATGAAGACACTAACCCATTTGCTGCGGATTGTAACCGAGCCAAGAAAACGACTGCTCTCGGGTGCGCGGTCTCTTTAATGGGAAGGCAGCGGCGCGAGCCAATGAAAGGCGGCGAGCCGAGGCGCGGGCCGTGCAGTCGGCATGGAGACTTTTTGCAGCAAGGATCGGTTGGATGTCTTCTGGGTGAGGCTGGGGCCCTTGTTTCACCCCCAATATTTGTTCTCCTAGGGGGGGGGAGGTTGAAGTTAAGGTACTATGAGGAGGCCGGTAGGGTGACCGGTGCCCTCCCGCTCTCCTCTTTAGGCTTTATTGCCGGCCCATAAGCTGCTTTCGTTTCTTGCGGCTGATGCCGGCCCGGCCTTGGCTGCCGTGATCTGGGCTTTACCTCAAGGTGTCACCTTGTCGCACCCCCAATATTTTTTTTTTAACGTGGGGGTGGAAGAAAATGATGGGGATGGAGTTGGCCCGCCCTAGCCACCATAACCGGGTGCCGGTTCCACTTGGCCCAGGCTCCGGAGCGGCGTGAACCAACGCAAAGGGGTGGGCACAGATTACCAGCCCATTTAAACATGTGCCGCTTCTTTATTATTTTTAGAGAACGACACGGGTCAAATAGGAAGAGTTCCATCTAATCCCGCGGCACTGAGCATCACTCCGACCGAGTGAGACGGGTCCCAGGGGAGTGCTGTGGATGCGGGGACCCGTTGAGGGCACGGTCCCATCCCGGGCTACTCACGGTCCCGGCCAAGAGTAATCCACTGGCCTGAAGTGGCCCGAATACATTTATAGCTGCCCAGTCAGCTGATGGTAACTTCGTGCAGAATTGGCACATCCGCCAATAACAACAGCAAGTTGTATCTACATGGCAAATTTAGCGTAGCTAAACACCCCAAGGCGCTTTATAGGAGACGCAGATTTGACCCTGAGCCACATACTGTGATATTAGGATAGGTTATAAGGAGCGTCTTAAAGGAGGAGAGAGAGAGGCGGAGAGGTTTAGGGAGGGAGTTCCAGAGCTTAGGGCCTTAGGCAGCTGAAGGCACTGCCGTCAGTGGTGGGGTGAAAGAAATCGTGGGGCGAAAGAAATTGGGGATGCACCAGAGGCCCGAATTGGAGGAACACAGAGTTCTTGGGGGGGTTCTGTAAGACTGGAGGAGGTTACAGAGATGGGGAGGGATTTAAACGCAAGGATGAGAATTTTAAATTCGAGACATTGCTGGACGGGGAACCAATGTCTGTCAGAGAGCACAGGTGCGATGGGTGAACGGGCTTGGTGTGGTTTAGAATACGGGCAGCAGAGTTTTGGATGAGCGGAAGCAGGGTCAAAGATGGGGGAAGTAGGCGGTCTTGCTGATGAAGAGGATATGGGGTTGGCAGCTCAGCTCAGGGTCAGATAGGACGCTGAGGTTGTGAACAGTCCAGTTCAGCTGGCCAGAGAGGGGATGGAATCGATGGCTAGGAAACGGAGTTTGTGGCAGGGGCAGAAGACACAATGGCTTCAGTTCTCCCAATATTTAATTGGAAGAAATTTCTGCTCATCCAATACTGGACAAGTAGTGTGACAAATCATTCAGTGGACGGGTAGAGTTGGGTGTTGGCAGCGTACGTGTGAAGTCTGACGTGCTTTCGGATAGTGTCGCCAAGGGGCAGCATGTAGATGAAAAATAGAACCTTGGGGGACATCAGAGATAAGTCTGCAGGAGTGGTAAGAGAAGCCATTGCAGGAATTTCTCTGTCTATGACTGGATAGATAAGAATAGAACCAGGTGAGGGCGGCCCCACTCAGCTGCACAATGGTGGAGATGCTGGAGGAGGACGGTGTGGTCAACCGTGTCAAATGCTGTAGACAGGTTGATAAGGATGAGGAGAGTGCACCAAGGTCACTGTCACATAGGATGTCATTTGTGATTTTTGATATGGGCTGTTTGTGTTGTGGTGGGGGAGGAAACCTGATTGGAGAGGTTCTAACATGGAGTTGTGTGAAAGATGGGCCCAATTTGGGAGGTGACAACACGTTCGAGGACTTTGGAAAGGAAGTTAAAGAGGGAGTCGTTGTTTGCAAGGACAGAGAGGTCAAGGGTGGGTTTTTTGAGGAGGGGGGTGGTGATGACAGATTTAAAGGGAGTGGGACTGTACCATAGGAGAGGGAACTGTTAACAATATCAGCTTCCATGGGGCCAGGAAGGGAAGTTGAGTGGTTAGTGGGAATAGGGCCGAGAGAGCAGGAGGTTGGTCTCGTGGACAAGATGAGCTTGGAGAGGATATGAGGGGAAATAGAGAAACTACAGAAAGAAGCGAGTTCAGGACTGGGGCAGGGCAGAACCTTGGGGGACGTTTGTCTTGGTGGACTAGAGGAAGGGAGGGATGCGGCAGAGTCAACTGAACAGATGGTCTCAATCTTGGAGACAAAGAAGTCCATTAGCTCCTCGCACTTGTTGGAGGGCGCAGGGGAGAGGGGTTTAAGAAGACTTGGTAGTGGAGAAGAGATGCTGGGGTTATCTTTGCATTGCAAACGATCCTAGAGTAGTGAGCAGTTTTGGCAGAGGACAGCAGGACCCAATAGTGTTTTATGTGGTCCATCCATTTCTGAAGACGAATGGCGTAACCAGTTGTCCGCTATATACGTTTAAGCCTGCATCCATTGGACTTGAGGGAGCGGAGATGGGGGCTGTACCGTGGGGAACGACCAGGGTGGGGGAGAGTATGCGTAGGTGAGTTAATGTGGAGGGAGAGGTTAAGGGAGGACAAGAGGGCAGTGAACACAGGAGAGGGGGCAAGTTGAGGTGGAGGTTGAAATTACCGTGGATGAAACGTTGCTTGGTGCAGAGGCTGAGGGAGGAAAGCAGTGAAGATATCTTGGTGACAAAGTTGGCGTGGTACCTGGGTGGAGTGGCGCGAGGAGTGGATCAAGGAGAAGGTGGTGCCAGAGGAGTAGTTGGACAGACCAAGGTGAGATTTGCTGATAAGGGCTACGCTGCCTCAGCTTTTCACCATGTATATCAATAGAGAGTTGTATATCCAAGTTTGCAGATGACACCAAGTTAGGAGGCACAGTAAGTTGTGTAGAAGGCAGCAGAAAATTACAAAGGGACGTAGACAGACTAAGTGAGTGGGCACAACTGCAGCAGATGGAGTTCAATATGAGGAAGTGTGGTCATCCACTTTGGATCCCAGAAAGACAAATTGGAATATTTTCTTAATAGTGAAAAGATTAGGAACTGTGGAGGATCAAAGGGATTTGGATGCCCTTGTAAACAAATGACCTAAAAGATACAAAAAGTAATGAAAAATACTAATGGAATGTGAGCCTTTATCTCAAAGGGGAGGAAGTTATGCTTCAGTTGTACAGAGCCTTGGTCAGACCCCATCTGGAGCCTTCAGCTTTGGGCACCAAACCTCCAGGAAGGATATATTGGCCTTGGAGGGGGGTACAGTGCAGATTCACCAGAATGATACTGGGGCATAAATTATGAGGACAGGTTGCATAAACTTGGCTTGTATTTCCTTGAGTTTAGAAGGTTGAGGTATGATCTAATTGAGGTGTTTAAAATGATAAAGGGATTTGATATGGTGGATACTGAGAAACTATTTCCTCCATTCCTCCGGTGGAGGAATCCAGAACAAGGCACAATCTCTTAAAGTTATAGCCAGACCATTCAGGGAGCACTTTCTCCACACGAAGGGTGGTGGAAATCTGGAACACTCTTCCCCTAAAAGGCTGCAGGTGCTGGGTCAATTGAAACTTTCAGGACTGAGATCGATAGATTTTTGTTAGGTAAGCGTATCAAGCGATATGGATCAAAGGTGGGTAAATGGAGTTGAGGTACAGATCAGCCATGATCGGTTTATATGGCAGAACAGACTCGAGTATGGAAATAACTTTATGTGACTAAAGGTTCTTCTCCAACTTGATTATTGATGGATTATCAAATGTTGTGATAGATTTTTGTCACAGGATTTGAGACTGATGTGTGCAAGAGGCAAATTGCTGGTTGTTCTGACAAAATGTTTACCTATGAAGATAACTGTGTGTAGATAAGGATTCATTGTGCTGATAAGCTGTACATTAAACAGGGCATGAACTTTGTGACGTTATACATAGCAAAATGGAAAGATGTCTCATATTGTGTGTTTCACATGCCTTGTCTACAAGAATACTGGATATTTTGGGCAAAATACCAAATTGAGGATTGGGGAATTCCACTTTATGTACTGTAATCAGCTTAAGTCTGTGTTCCATTTACAATAGATTCATTGTTAGTCATCAAATGATCCAGTGACTGGTCTAAAGTATGTTGATTTTATAGGTTCAAATATTTTAAATGCATTCTGTATTGCTGTAGCTTATGACGAGTTTAAAAACATGAAATGCAGAGCGATCTGGACATCATTAACCAACAATTCTCTTGAACTGCAAGATTGCCAGTTAAACCTTAAGAGGCTATACTTGAATGACAATTTATGCTGAACTCATGAGTTCAAGGTTTATTCTTTTTGGTGGGGAGGGAGTTGCATACTTGTGCTTCTCAAAGTCAAAGCTAACGACATTGAAGAAGGAATGATTTACTAGTTTTGGCGCCCATTGTCAAATGGAAGGTGGGTTGAATGGAGAGTAAAATTATTTTCTGATGCAACAATGTGTCGTCTTCCTAATCTTGAAGAGGATTTCTTCCAGCGCCATTTTCCATGCTGGATATTTTTGTAGATTCTTCAAGATTGGGGCTGTCAGTTCATTGCTGAATTATGGACATTTTGTTTTGCTGTGGGTATGCATTTGGGTTGAGAGACTCTTATTTCAACATGGACTTTCATCAGCTCAGGGTGGATTTGAATCCAAGTCCCAGGAGTAAAAAGGTAGTAGCATAGCTTGAATGTGTGGCATGCAGTCCTTCTACACCTCCATTTCTCTCCAGGTTGGTCCATTTCTCTTCAGGTTGATCTCCAAGTTTTCAGCTTTTCCCTTAAACAGTACCCTAACCAATCCCTATCCACTACCACCCTCCTGCAAGTGGTTGAACTTGTACTCATCCTGAACAACTTATCTCAACTTCACTTCCTCAATATAAAAGATGTTGCTATGAGACCTTGATGGATCCCACCGTTACCCTATTTTTTATAGGATATGTGGAACACTCTACTAGCAAAAAATCTACACAAATATGAGGGGTCATGACCTGTTTATGACCCATTAAGTGCTCTTTCCCTGGACCTGAGCAAAGGATAATAATTTTACGATTGAATACAGGCTTTTAAGCAATTAAATGTTTGGAAACCTACACTAACTATTCACTTCCCAGCATTCAGTTCAATAGCTGAACTCCAGATTGAATGGACATCCTCATACAGTTTACAGGGTATTTTCCTTACCAATGTTGAGGGCAACCCTTCAGACAATTGTATGGGGCACAGTTGGTACAGTTTTGTTGACTATGCTCCTCCACCCATCCCTCACCTTTACATGATCAATGTCTGACTGTTGCCATCCATTTCTGGACTTCTCTCCCTTTTCAACAATTACAAGGCCACATCTCCCCGTATTATGCTTCTAGTCACACATTTCCATCCTTTTCTCCCAGTTTCTCCATCTCTGTTGCATCTACCCTGACGACTCCACTTTCCATATGCGAGCTTCTAAATGTCCTTGTTCCTCAACTGAAGTTTTCCTCGTCTGTCGACTGAGCCTTTGATATTATCTGCCATGTTTCCCATGACTCTGTTCAAGCCCTTTCTCCTACTTCCAACAGCAATAATGAGGTTCACCTTGTGCTTGCCTTCTTGTCTCTGCATTCACCAGCTCATTGTTTGTGGGATCATGCTATAAGATACCAATCAAGTATATCTTTCCTTCCCTTTCAGCTTTCTAGAGATACTCTTGATTTTTTAAAATTCATTCATGGGATGTGGGTGTCACTTGCAAAGCCAGCATTTTTTTGCCCATCCCTAATTGCCCTTGAGAAGGAGGTGGTGAGCCACCTTCTTGTACAACTGAGTGGCTTGCTAAGCCACTTCAGAGGGCAGTTAAGAATCAACCACATTGCTGTGGGTCTGGAGTCACATATTGGCCAGACCAGGTAAGGACGGCAGGTTTCCTTCCCTAAAGGACATTGATATGATTGTCGCTTTTCCATCAACCTGATTTCTGGCTGCCCTTTCCTAAATTCTTCCCTGGCAACCACAGCAGATCCAACACCTGTCAATATACCTCCTCCCATATCCTTAGTCCCAAACACTACTTCTGTATGAGACAGTGATTTATGTATACTTCCTCTAATCCAGTATATTTTACTTGCCGCTCACAGTGTGGTATCCTTTACATTGGGAAGACCAAACAAGATTGGATGACTTCTTTGCCAAGCATCTCTGTTCTCTGCAAGTGTGATCCTGGCTTCTTTGTGCCTCACCACTTCAACTCCCCCTCATCCCCGTTTGTGACCTTTCAGATTTCAGCCACTGTAGCAGGATGATTGATTGAGACTGTAGGCCGAGGGGGGTCCTGATCCCCGAATAAGGAATCTTTTAAGAGACCTCACCTTTTAAGAAGTAATTAAGACCTTTCCCTGTCAGGTGAGAATAAAAGGGCGAGGTCCAGAAAAGGAAGGTGCTGGGGAAAGTGTACTAGGCGTTGCCAAAGCTACTGTCGTGTGACTTTGTGTGTGGAGTGAATTAAAAGGACAAGTGTTTTGAAGTACAAATTTGTTTGTTGTAGGAAGAAGGTAACGAGACTGCAGGACTCTTGTGGCACCACCTACACTGTCCCAAACAAGTTCACTGCAGAAAGGAACAGTATCTTTCTCTTGGGTACTCCGATCTGAATGTAGACTGTAGCAACTTCAGAACTAGGCTGCATTGCCTTGCTTGTTTCTTGGGTGGGGGGGATGCTGGGGGCTGGGGCTTGGGCTTATGACCAATGTGCCCACATGACTAGCTCTAGATTTAATGTGATCAAGTAGTCAGCTTTCTTTTCCTCCCTGGCTAACAAATTCAGTACTGCTCAAAGAGTTACAATATCTGGCCAGGAGGTTTTCTTCACAGAAAAGTGGAACACTTTTTTTTGTGCTGGAATGTGAACAGACAAAGACTTACTGCTTTAAATTCCAGAAATGTATCTTAAATTGATTTTTTTAAAGGAATAATATTTTCTATAGCAGGTGTTAACCTGCTAATTTTATGTATTGCAGGATTCAAACAAAACCTGGTATACAGATAATCCGGATTTTACACATTGCTTCCAAATAACAATCCTAGTCTGGATCCCTTGCATCTACATCTGGATTTGTTTTCCATTCTACTTTCTGTATCTTCGTTATCATGACCGAGGTTATATTAGGATGTCATTTCTCAATAAAACTAAAACGGTAAGAAAGAGAGCTATTTAATCAATGTATAGTATGTATGTGTGTACTTCCTGCCAGTCTTACACCAGATGTCTGGCCCACCTCACCTCACATCACATGCTTGTTTAAAGCAATTATTTTTGCTAACTGAGGGGAGGGCAAGTATAATGAAGCGAAGGCAGCCATTTGGAATGTACAGACTCTCAACAGCAGAAAACTACAGTATCTGCAGCTTCTTAACTGATCTATGCATGATCTCCAAAGTTTTCACTTAGCCTTGAAGGGATACATGCCTACACTTCAGCAGAATAATGTGTTATATTCTATTTATTTTAATATTCCTTTCCTTATAAAGCAGCCCATTTGTTCCCACAACAACACTCAAGAAGATCAACACCATCCAGGACAAAGCAGCCCGCTTGATTGGTACCCCATCTATCCCCTTAAACATTCACTCTCTCCACCACCAGTGCACCATGGCTGCAGTGTGTACTATCCACAGGATGCATTGCAGCAACTCACCAAGGCTTCTTCGACAGCACCTTCCAAACCTGCAACCTCTACCACCTAGAAGGACAAGGACAAGGGCAGTAGACGCGTGGGAATAACACCACCTGCATGTTCCCTTCCAAATCACACACCATCCTGACTTGGAAATATATCACCATTCCTTCATTGCCACTGGTTCAAAATCATGGAACTCCTTTCCTAACAGCACTGTGGGAGTACCTTCACTACACAGACTGCAGCGATTCAAGAAGGCAGCTTACCACCACCTTCTCGAGGGCAATTAGGGATGGGTAATAAATGCTGGCGTTGCCAGCGATGCCCACATCCCATGAATAAATAATTTTAAAAATTCTGACTTGCCATGAACAGCTCCATGGTATATTAATAAGAATGGTACACCTGGTGCATACAGACAACCCAGATGGTCATGCTTTGTTTTAATATTGAGTGCTTCTGACCTGCTGACTGAAATGGACTAGCACTTCCTAATCTGAAAAGTTTCCTGATGAATCAACAATTGAACTCTGGCCTGACTCTGTTTACTTAACTAATACCTCACTATTAAATACACTAGAATGGCCTGTCATGCCATACTAGTGTATTTAAAAGCCTGGCATTATTGCACACATTTTTTGTTTCACTCACTTTTTGTGGGGCTCTCAAAAAGAGGGCATGCTGTGCAGTCCTGTTTTACACATTTAGGAATGGCTGTGAAATAATATATGCATTTGCCTCACGGGGTGAAATATGAGTGTGTCATGCAGGAAATATTATTAGAACCTGAGCTATTTACTGACAGATGACTCAGCTAGTCAATGTAGCATTTAAATTCTGCACAGTCACAGGACTGCCCGGGGAACAAAATGTGTGTGTCACTGGAGCAATACGTTTTTCAGGGTTTACGCTGAAGATGTAACTCTTGAACCAAGTTCTCAGTGTAAATGGGATTACTATTGCTTCATTCCAGACTTTTCAAGGAAAATATTAGATTATAAAAATTGTTTAATCGTGTATTGAGATTTAATTTTGTAGTTAGTAATAGGTGTCTTATTTATTGGATTATAACTACAAGATAGTTACAGATGAGGAAGTCCATTCAACCCATCTTAGTTTATCCATCCATAGAAATCTTAATGTCCCCTTGTTGTAGCAGTAATGAAGTTCTAAGTACTATACAATATATTAAGCATTTTATTGTTTGATTGCAGGCTTTGGGGTTTGCGTTGTGGATAATCTGCTGGACAGATCTTTTCTACACTTTCTGGGAAAGAAATAAAGGATTTGGGCGAGCCCCTGTTTTCATAGTGAGCCCTGCATTGCTTGGAGTTACAATGGTAATTACATAAATGTTGATTAACTTGTTGCTTTTGTTCAGAAGAAGAAAATGTAAGGGCACATTGCAAAGCATTAAAGAAAAAAACTCTGTTTCTGTGCTGTAGTCACTTTTCTTACTTAGAAAGGAGAACTGAAACTAAAAACTGTGTATTTGTTTGATGTTAGAAATCAACTTATAGCTCACTCTCGCTCATTTGCATGGCTCCCCTGTGGTTGCTGAGTACATACATTAGACCAAGATGGATAGTCACAAGACCTGCATTCAGTTCAATCCAAATGTTTGCAATCTGCTCTTTATCAAAATGACAACCAGTTTGTACACAAAAAAAATTATCTACCAATGTGAATGCCATGAGCTAGATAAGAACAGCACTGTTGGGTGGTTTTATTGATTTTTGTACTGGGTATTTTGTGTTGACATGGAGTGTAAATTATAAATATTTGAAGGTGGTCATCTTGTGATCGATCTATTGCTTCTTGATTCATTATAGTACAATAACTGGGGAACATTGTGAAAAATGTTCCTTTTTTTAATGAAAGAGCATCTAGTGATCTAAAAATTGAAGCAAATTATGCAATTTATCTAAGTATATTTTATAAGTAAAATGGTTTAAATATGATGCTATGGATAGTGTTAAAGGATGGTTTCTGTTTGATAAGATATTCTATCTATTCCTCAAAGTCAATAAGGTTCTTGAAATGTTGAGGTCAAGCATCCATAGATTTATTAAGTATATCATACATGCAATCGTACGTAAGCATACACTTAAAATATAGTACTTACAACCACATCTGATGGTTGAAGACTCCAACGTATCTGAGCTTGGTATTCAGGTTAACTGAACGCTTAGAATTCAAATCCTCACTATAATTTGCCACTTTTATGCTTTTCTCTTACCCCCACTACATGACAATTTGCATGGTTCTACATTACATAGTTACATCAAAAGGTAAGAACAATTCCATAGAAGGAGAAACTAATTGAAACCCATACCTTATCAATAACAAGTTAATAAGCTGATTTCCTTACTAACGAGCTATTTTTACATTGGGCTGACGAGATCAACATAACTCCCTATTTCATTAACGTATCAAAAATGTCTTTTGTTATATATAATTGCTATTCCACCAAGTGAAACATTTAATTATAAGACTTCCTTTGATTCTGCACCATTCAGCACTGACTGATTTCCCCCATTCTACAGAAACCTTAATTAATAAGATAGTATGCAATGGCATTTCTCCAATTAACTTCTCTCATTAAGCAGGTGGTTACTTCATATTCATATTTTGGTGCTGTAAGGGTCAGTCTCAGTTCAAAAGTTCAGTGGTCACCATCTTAGAATTGCTGTACACTTGTAACTATTTTAAGATATTACAATTTGAGAATCATACTTCCCTACCTAATAAAGGCTAAAAGCTAACATTACAATATGAAGATAAATCAATAACGATATTATTAGCACATTTCAATTCAGTCTGATTTAATCTTTTCCTTGTAATAGTAATTATTAAAATGAAAATTACAGTGCTGCCTGATTGATGTTAACTACCTTGTGAGGTCAGACAGAAGACTGCCTCCCAGGCCTCAGCTAATATTGTTCTGAAATCAGCTGCTTTCTTTTCATATCTTTGTACTCTTCTTTGGAGAATAGTGTGAAGTAGTGGAAGGATTCGCAGGCTGATTAACAGTCTGACAGGCCATGGCGATAAGTATCTTTGTACCAGCCGATAGGGTGGTTAGTCCTATATGGCTCCCAGAATCCAAACAATAAAGGGCGGCACCACCCACACCCACTTGGCGTGAGATTCCCACTAGATGTCAACCCAGAATTCAGAGCTGGAGGTCTGGGTTCCACTCAGCTGCTAGGTGGAAAAGAGCAATCCATAAATGTCTTTTCCCCTCAGCTTGTCACCTATCTGCCAGTGAGATCGGGAATTCGACATGTGGACTGCAAATGTGAACTTGCACTCCAACACTGCCATTGGGTGCCATTGTGCTCTGTCACCATGCTTAACTGGCACTTTAAGTGGTAAAGACAATGACACTTCCTAACATTGCTTGTGCACATTAATGCCTGTGCAGATCTCGATGGGGCACTTAGCAAATTGTCTATCAGCTAAGAACTTATTTTGAAAAAAAAGTCTACCCTGGCTAAACACAGTCCAAAAAGCATAAAGTTCCATGTTTTCAGTAAATCAGTAGGCCACTTTATAAAAAAAAAACTGCAACTGTGCACTTTAAATAGATCACAATAAATCTTACTTTCCAAGGGAAAGTTCTTAGTCTATTAAAAAGTAATCGTCTATACTGGTTTCTGTTAGAAATTAAATCTGTAATGAGTTCTGCTGTTTTGTTCATGCATTGGCTATCCTCTCCCCTTCCAACAAAGGCACAGGAAATCATTGAGGTAATTTGTTTACTTGCAATAATAGTTAATACAGATAAAGATTGTGGAATGCCAGTTAATCCACTGTTAAAGCTTATTTCTGCAAATTAGACCTTCATTATTTCAAAACATTTATTCAAAACATTTATTTCAATAAATGTAGATACTTTCTGTGAACACTGAAGAATTTTTGATGCGATATGGCTCAGGCATAATTGAGCATTGAATCAACAGTTTATGCAAAATCTGGGTGCAGGGGAATAAGTTTTTTGGGGGACTTTGAATCACTTTATTTTTTCCTATTTGTTCTTCCCTCTAACCCTGGTTAGAGATGATCAACACGGAGTAACACTTCTGGAAGAATAATGCAATAATTGTAGACTGAAAAATTTCGCTTTAATGAACTTAATATCTTGTGTTCATTAATTGTGAACTGACCTTTGGTTCACAGAATGCACCACTTCTGACCTTTGACAATGCAAATTGTAACTGTCCTTAGTCTTTTAGGGAGCAAGTTTTAACAAAATCAAGTTTTCGGGAGAGAATTTTGGTGAGGTTCTTTTGATCTCTCACCGGAACTTTGGTGGAAACCCTGGAGAAATGGAGTAAATGGCCGTTTTTAACCATTTACACTGTTTCTCTAGGGTTTCTGCCGAAGTTACAGCAGGAGAACCCCTGCAGAAATTCCACCTGTTAATTTCTAATATTGGCTGTGTGCTTGAGCTGCAAAACGAACAGATTTTCTACCTTTTAACACCTGGAAAAATATTTTAAATGGTATGGAATTAAATTGGTATGTGAAAATTTAAGATTTTCTCCAAAGTTGGACAACATGGCTTATTTAATTATACAATATAAGTGGTTATATGGCTGTATAAGAGATAAATGAATCATAGAATTGTTCGGCCCATCATGCCTATGCCAGCTCTTTGAAAGAGCTAGCCAATTAGTCCCTTTCCCCATCGCCCTGCAATTTCCCCTTCAAGTATTTATCCAATTCTCTTTTGAAAGTTATTATTGAATTTGATTCCATCATCCTTTCAGGCAGTGCATTCCAGATCATAACCACTCGCTGAGTTTTAAAAAAAAAATTCTTACTCATCCCACCTCTGGCTCTTTTGCCAGTTACCTTAAATCTGTGTTCTCTGGTTACCAATCCTTCTGCCACTGGAAACAGTTTCTCCTTATTTACTTTATCTAAACCCTTCATTATTTTGAATGCCTCTATTAAATCTCCCCTTAACCTTCTCTGCTCTAAGGAGAACAACCCCAGCTTTCCTAGTCTCTCCACGTAGCTGAAGTTCCTCATCCCTGGTACCATTCTAGTAAATTTTCTCTGCATCCTCTCCAAGGCCATGATATCCTTCCTAAAGTGCGGTGTCCAGAATTGGACCCTGCTCCAGCTGGGGCCTAACCACTGATTTATATAAGTTTAGCATAACTTCCTTGCTTTTGTACTCTCTCTGTCTCTGTCTCTGTTTAAAAATGTAAGGAATCTTACAACACCAGGGGTTATAGTCCAACAGTTTTATTTGAATATCACAAGCTTTCGGAGGCTTTCTCCTTCGTCAGAGAAAGCCTCCGAAAGCTTGTGATTTTCAAATAAAACTGTTGGACTATAACTTGGTGTTGTAAGATTCCTTACATTTGTCCACCCCAGTCCATCACCGGCATCTCCACATCATGGCTTCTGTTTAAAAAGCCAAGGATCCTGTTTATAAAGCCAAGAATCCTGATAAACAGCCGTATCAACTTGTTCTGCCACCTTCAAAGATTTGTATACATACATCCCCAGGCCTATCTGTTCTTGCACCCCCTTTTTAAAATTGGATCTGGCTGTATGATCATTTAGTTGCGAACATGAACCCTAAGGCACTTTTGCCATGGTTCCATGTATTCTTGCTGAAGCAAATTAATTTCCTTAGTTGAAGTGAAAAAGCTTCATCTATTATTAGTACTTGAAATTGTTGTTCAGTTTTTTTCTGAATAAATCACACAAAAAAATTCATGATTTTGTCATTTTGGTGTAGAAAGCCTTGTGCACTCTTCAAAACCATTGTCTTTGATCCTATCACACACTCCAGTTACTTGCCACTGATTCCATCTCTTTTTCCCTCCCACCCCACCTCCCAACCACTGTCTCAGCTTGAAGCCGATTTTGCCACCTTGATGTTTTATTTGACTCCTGCTGAGCTGCCAACCTCCTATCCTCTCTATCACAAAGACTGCCTACTTCCACCTTTGTAACATTGCTCGTTTCCACTTCTGCCTCAGCCGTTTTGCTGCTGAAACACTCATCCACACCTTTTGTCACCTCTAGACAATTATTCCGATGCTGTTCTGGCTGGCCGCCTATCCTCCACCCTCTATCAATTTCAGCTTATCGAAAACTCTGCTGTCCATATCCCAACCTGCACCAAGTCCACTCATCCATCACCTTTTTGCTCGCTGACATATCTTGGCTCCTGGCCGCTCCAACACCTCTCATTTAAAATTCTCATTCTTGTGTTCAAACCCCTTCATAGCTTTGCCCCTCCCTGTCTCTCTAACCTCCTCCAGCCTTACAACCCTCCAAGAACTCTGCTTTCCTTGAACACTGGCTTCTTGTGCACCCCTTCCCACTCCCTTTTCCCCAGTATTGACGGCTATGACTTCAGCTGTCTAGGCCCTGAGCTCTGGAAATCCCTCCCTAAACCTCTCTGCATCTCTCTCTCTCTCTCTCTCTCTCTCTCTCTTCTCCTTTAAGACTCTCCTTAAAACTCAATTTTTTGATTAAGCTTTTAGTCACCTCTCCTACTATCTCTTTTAACTCTGTCAGTTTTTGTCGGATTGTGCTTCTGTGAAGTGCCTTGGGATGTTTTTCAGCATTAAAGGTGCAAGTTGTTGTCCAAAGTGCTGAGATACATACTGGCCCACACAATTTTTAACTTCTAGTGTACAGGTGTGAGCTTTGTGATGCACAGAATGATTATTCTAACAGACACTTTTGATGTTGGAGCACGCCAATGCTAAATTATATCTTAACAAAAACTAATCCTGTGTTATCAGTTGGTTGCAGTTTTCCTCATCCAGTATGAGAGGCTGAAGGGTGTCCAATCATCTGGGCTTCTTTTGATTTTTTGGCTGCTTACGTTGCTGTGTGCCATTCCAACATTGAGGTCCAAAATAATGAAGTCTGTAAACCAGGTAAGAACAATTTAATTTTTTTTTGATGTGTTTTTAAGGTGGTCTTAATTGGTCGACATGTATTTGATTTTGATATTTAAAATCTAGTTTCATAGAATCATTGCATGATCCAGCACAGGAGGAGGCAATTTGGCTCATCGTGCCTGTGCCGGCTCTCTGAAAGAGCTATCCAATTAGTCCCACGCCCCTGCTCTTTCCCCATAGGCCTAAAAATGTTTCTACTTAAAGTATTTATCCAATTCCCTTTTGAAAGTTTATTATTGAATCTCCTTCCTTTCAGGCAGTGAATTCCAGATAATAACGACTTGCCGCCTCTGGTTCTTTTTCCAATTACCTGAAATCTGTGTCCTCTGATTACCGACCCTTCAGCCACTGGAAACATTTTCTCCTTATTTACTCTATTATTTTGAACACCTCTTTCAAATTTCCCCTTAACCTTCTCTGCTCTAGGGAAAACAACCTCAGTTTCTCTAGTCTCTCCTCATGACCGAAGTCTTTCATCCCTCGTACTATTCTAGTAAATCTCCTTTGTACCCTCTCTAAGGCCTTGACATCCTTCCTAAAGTGTGGTGCCCAGAATTGGCCACAATACTCCTGATAGGGCCTAACCAATGTTTTATAAAGGTTTAGCATAACTTCCTTGCTTTTGTGCTCTGTGCCTTTATTAATAAAGCCCTGGATCCCATGTGCTTTTTTAACAGCCTTCTCAACTTGTCTGCCACCTTCAAAGATTTGTGTAAATGCACCCCCAGGTCTCTTTGTTCCTGCACCCCCATTAGGATTGTACCATTTAATTTATATTGTCTCCCATCATTCGTCCGACCAAAATGAATCACTTTACACTTCTCTGTGTTAAATTTCATCTGCTATGTGTCTGCCCATTTCACCAATCTGTCAATATCCTCCTGCAGTCTGTTACTATCCTCCTCACAGTTTACTACATTTCCGAGTTTCGTGTCATTGCAAACTTTGAAATGATGCTCTGTATACCCAAGTCCAAGTCATTAATATATATCAATGTGTTTCTTTTCATTTTTTTCCCCTCACTTCTCTTTCCCGAAGGCACTGACTGTTTGGGTATGGTTCCATCAATACTGGTAGCCCTCTTGGTACCTCATCGAAGTAGTTATGTCTTGTGCATGAACCCAGCAGGGAGTGTCGACCGGTTAACTATGGAGGACATAATGGTCAAGCGTAGTCGTGTCTTCACAAAGTGTGCTTTTCTGAAGAGTTTACTTTTTTTTTTGTTCATGGGATGTGGGCGTTGCTGGCGAGGCCAGCATTTATTGCCCATCCCTAATTGCCCTCGAGAAGGTGGTGGTGAGCTGCCGCCTTGAACCGCTGCAGTCCGTGTGGTGAAGGTTCTCCCACAGTGCTGTTAGGAAGGGCGTTCCAGGATTTTGGCCCAGCGACGATGAAGGAAAGGCGATATATTTCCAAGTCGGGATGGTGTGTGACTTGAAGGGGAACGTACAGATGGTGATATTCCCATATGCCTGCTGCCCTTGTCCTTCTAGGTGGTAGAGATCGCAGGTTTGGGAGGTACTGTCAAAGAAGCTTTGGCGAGTTGCTGCAGTGCATCCTGAGGATGGTACATACTGCAGCCACAGTGTGCCGGTGGTGAAGGGAATGAATGTTTAGGGTGGTGGATGGGGTGCCAATCAAGCTGGCTGCTTTGACCTGGTTGGTGTCAAGCTTCGAGTGTTGTTGGAGCTGCACTCATCCAGGCAAGTGGAGAGTATTCCATCACACTCCTGACTTGTGCCTTGTAGATGATTGAAAGGCTTTGGGGAGTCAGGAGATAAGTCACTCGCCGCAGAATACCCAGCCGCTGACCTGCTCTTGTAGCCACAGTATTTATATGGCTGGTCCAGTTTAGTTTCTGGTCAATGGTGACCCCCAGGATGTTGATGGTGGGGGATTCGGTGATGGTAATGCCGTTGAATGTCAAGGGGAGGTGGTTAGACACGCTCTTGTTGGAGATGGTCATTGCCTGGTACTTGTCTGTCGTGAATGTTTCTTGCCACTTATCAGCCCAAGTCTGGATGTTGTCCAGATCTGGGCACAGAGACAGCACAGCTGCTAACCTACTATAATAGCTAACTTGATATACACCAGGGATTGAACCTGGTACCTGTATGGCTTAATCCCAAACCATTCTGTTTTAATCCACTAAATCATTGCAGGCACGCCTGTAGTTGTGCTTGAGAATTCTTTCTTAAGAAAAGGCAAAGCAGTTATCAGGTATGTTAATAGCCATTGAGAATAAAGCAGCAATGTTGCACCAACAGGACGGCAAGGCAAGAAGAGTGTAAGAAACTTTGTTGTATTAACATGTTTTGTAATCAAAAAAACGCCCCTTCCAATTAAGACTTTTTAAATCTAACAGCTGCTGATTGTACTTGATCTGCAACATGGTCTCCTCCAGTGGGGTGAGGAAGTGTAGGCATACCTGTCCTCCCTCAGGTCTTTTGTGCTGCCGGCAGCACAAAAGACCTGAGGGAGGACAGGTATGCCTACACTTCCTCACCCCACTGGAGGAGACCATGTTGCAGATCAAGTACAATCAGCAGCTGTTAGATTTAAAAAGTCAATGTTTTAACAAATTTACAATGTTGGTTAATTTGTGAACTCTTGTTCTGAATGTTACACCCAGCTTTATAAAGGAACCAGCTGCAGGAACATTGTGGTTTTTGTGCTTACTTTGCATGTGTTTCTGAAGGTCGTGTCACATGGGGATCTTTTCTTTTTTGCTGTAAACATATTGATTCTGCATGTGGGTTATACTCGGGGAGGTTAAGAAGAAGAGTTTGACATGCATGTTGGAGGTAGTGGTTTTATTTGCCCTTCTCCCTCTGCACTGAGTACTGCTTTTGTTTCACAGGGACTTGCAGCTCCCTGGTATCTTACCCAATTGGTCATCCTTCACGTGTAAACTTGGACACTGAGGGGGTTAAATTCGATAACTCCCGAATCCGGGTGCGTGGGGGTCGCGGTGTGCGATTTAACCTGCGCCTGGTGTTTCCGATGCAGGCAGCATGTGAAATTCATGCTGCCATCTCATTACCACGAGTCCCACGTGCAGCCAGCAGTACCCGTGCCGTGGAGTGGCTGCATGCACCAGCAGGAGGCCCGATATGGGGTGTGGCTAGCATTAGTTAAAAGCAGCCTGCACCTCTTACAGGGGAGGTGCACAGTCAATGCAAGCGGTGGAGGATGACTGGTAGAATGGCTGGACCGGCAAGATAGTGTGTGCCGAGATTCTCTGACGCACTGGAGGCCTTGGTGGAGAGAGTGGACGAATGGAGAGTCATCCTGTACCCACAGGGTGGCAGGAGACCCTCCAGACACCAGCTGCAGAGGCAGTGGGAGGAAGTGGCCCTGGAGGTGAATGCCAGGAGCATTGCACCACGCACATGGTACAGTGCCGGAAGAAGTTCAATGATTTGACATGAGTGGTCAAGGTGAGTGAATACAAGTGGCACATCCTACCAACCACAAAACTGCTACGCACACGACACCCTGTCACCCACCCACCAACAAACGCTGCCCATCTGTATGCAACGCTACATCTCACCCTCACATAGCACCACACTTGCAATCCACACACACTGACAGCTATTTAACCATGACAGGCACATCACCCAAACATCTTGCAGGACACTTATTGACACACTTCCCTCTATTTTGTAGGAGAAGGTGGCGCATAACAGCCGGCAGCACAAAAGACCTGAGGGAGGACAGGTATGCCTACACTTCCTCACCCCACTGGAGGAGACCATGTTGCAGATCATTGGCTGGGCCGTTGCTGCGGCCGTGGCCACTGGTGGCGCTGGAGTTCCCACATCTCCGTCATCCCACAATCTTTACGGACTCGTGCTGCAGATGGTGTCGGCACACACGTCTTACTTGCTCCTCTCCCTGCTCCACAACTCAACCCATCTCTCTTTGTTGTTGCAGATGCCTAAGAACCAGTGAAGGAGGAGGAAGACCCAGACAAGGAAGCTGCACTGTCACTCGATCTGACACTCGCACCTAGCAGCTCAGACACTGACACTGAGTCCTTTATAGGCTAGGTTAGAGGAGGGATCTGCAAGTCATGAGACACCGGGCACAAGTGTGCAGGAGCCGGGGCAGGGGGAACGGATAGCACTGGTGTCAGCTCGCCGGAGGGAGAGGTAGCACAATGGTTCTGCTGCCAAGAAGTCAGATGATGGCTTCGATGGGCCAGGCTACAGAAGACGGTTGATGGACGTACGCCACCAAATGCTTGGTGCACTGGAAAGTCTGCCAGAAAGCCTGTGCACAATGACCAGGGGCATGGGCGAATTCACCTTGAACTTGGCACAGTGCTTTGCGCAGAGCTTGGAGCCCATCCTTACCCACATGGAACGGGTGGTCACCTCCTTCAGCACACTTGTGGAACCCACCATGATGCAGCGTCTGATGACTGATTTCGGAGCTTCCTTTGCAGCGCAAATGGCTGCCGTTGCAGCACAAACCGATGTCATCAAAGGTCTGCACGCTTCAGTTGAAGCTCAGACTGCTGCTGTGGCAGATCAGACCGCTGCTATTGTGGCTCTGGGCACCACAGTGGAATGGGGCTTCCATGGCGTCACAGCGCTCAAGCAATCCATTCAGCTGATCACCAGGAGTGCTGAGGCGCCACCCCGTGCAAGTGGCAGTGGCGCTATGGCAATGGAACCCACTGTCCTCTCTCTGGATGACAGCATTCCTGCTCCCACCCCTGCCACTTCGCCAGTGCCCTTGCTGTTGCCTGTCAGCCAGCCAGGCTAAACTGCTGCAGCCCATGCGAGATGGTGCAGTCTGAAGCTGGGCCCTGCTGGCCCTGAGCTGCTTGAGGTCATCCTCCAAGGCCATCTGCATGCTCCTCAATTGAAGGCCAGCAGCCTTCCACCACCCATACTCCAGCCACTGGGAATACAACTCATAAAGCACTAGGTAAGGCAAAGGCATAAGAACAACAGTCACTGAGGGAATGCACAAGGGTGAATAGTCTAATGTTGTACACTTGAGTTAATGTGTAAAGTTATAAATATGTATTTGAAGTCGCAGTTGGTGGTTTTTGTTTATGCGGTGAGCTGCAGGAGAAAGCAATGTGTAATTATACAGAAGGCGACTTGATGGCCATGTGAGAGAGGACGGATAGGACTGTTAGTGACTTGGGAGGTGTCGTTGAGGTTACTGGTACCGCTCATGAATAAGGTGAGCACGCAGAGCCCCAGCAGACAGGACCTGTGTACCTTTTTGCCTCCTTGCCTCTTCCTCCACTTCCTCCCCCTCCGCATCTGCGTCTGGCCGGATAGGCAGTGGCAAGGGCTGTTCCCTCAGAAGGGCGAGGTTATGCAGCATACCACGACGAATCTTGACACGGCTCAGCGGAGTACTGCAGGCAGCGGAAGCGTTGCTTTAGGATGCCTATGGTGTGCTCAATGACTTTCCATGTGGCTGCGTGGCTCTCATTGTATGCCTGCTCTGCATGCATGCTTGCGTGCGTGCGTGCGTGCCTGACCAGAGTCATGAACCACCTCATAAGGGGATAGCCATTGTCACCGGTGGCCGAGTCGGATCAAAGATAGTTGGGACGTTGGACTGCCGCATAATGAAGGCGTCATGACTGCTGCCAGGGTAGCGGGCATTGACCTCCATGATGCGCCGTGTGTGGTCGCACACCAGATGCACATTGAGGGAGTGGAACCTTTTTCTGTTCATGAAGATGGCCGAATTGAGATTTGGCGCACGCATGCCAATATGCGAGAAAACCCTTCTTCTGCTTCTGTCTGTCGAGGGAATTTTTTTTTTATTCATTCATGGGATGTGGGCGTCGCTGGCGAGGCCAGCAATTATTGCCCATCCCTAATTATTCTTGAGAAGGTGGTGGTGAGCCACCGCCTTGAACCGGTGCAGTCCGTTTGGTGAAGGTTCTCCCACAATGCTGTTAGGTAGGGAGTTCCAGGATTTTGACCCAATGACGATGAAGGAACGGCGATATTTTTCCAAGTTGGGATGGTGTGTGACTTGGAGGGGAACTGCAGGTGGTCTTGATCCCGTGTGCCTGCTGCCCTTATTCTTCTAGGTGGTAGAGGTCGCGGATTTGGGAGGTGCTGTCGAAGAAGCCTTGGCGAGTTGCTGCAGTGCGTCCTGTGGATGGTATACACTGCAGCCACGGTGCGCCGGTGGAGAAGGGAGTGAATGTTTAGGGTGGTGGATGGGGTGCCAATCAAGCGGGCTGCATTGTCCTGGATGGTGTCGAGCTTCTTGTGTTGTTGGAGCTGCACTCATCCAGGCAAGTGGAGAGTATTCCATCACACTCCTGACTTGTGCCTTGTAGATGGTGGAAATGCTTTGGGGAGTCAGGAGGTGAGTCACTCGCCGCAGAATACCCAGCTTCTGACCTGCTCTTGTAGCCACCGTATTTATGTGGCGGGTCCAGTTAAGTTTCTGGTCGATGGTGACCCCCAGGATGTTGATGGTGGGGGATTTGGCGATGCTAATGCCATTGAATGTCAAGGGGAGGTGGTTAGACTCTCTCTTGTTGGAGATGGTCATTGCCTGGCACTTGTCTGGCGCGAATGTTACTTGCCACTTATCAGCTCAAGCTTGAATGTTGTCCAGGTCTTGCTGCATGCATGCAGGCACGGACTGCTTCATTATCTGAGGGGTTGCAAATGGAACTGAACACTGTGCAATCATCAGCGAACATCCCCGTTTCTGACCTTATGTTGGAGGGAAGGTCATTGATTAAGCAGTTGAAGATGGTTGGGCCTAGGACACTGCCGTGAGGAACTCCTGCAGCAATGTCCTGGGGCTGAGATGACTGGCCTCCAACAGCCACTACCATCTTTTGTGCTAGGTATGACGTTTCGTGTGGCTGCGTGGCTCTCATTGTGTGCATGCGTGCCCGACCGGAGTCATGAGCCACCTCATGAGGGGATTCTCTGTGACTTCCCTTATGCAGCAGTGCACTGCAAACTGCGAGATGTTGCTCAATCGGCAGCAGAGGCCTGAAAGGATCCAGAGTCGTAAAAGTTCAGCGCTATGGCTACCTTGACAGCCATGAACAATGTTGTCCTTGCCTTGTTTTGTGGCTGCAGCAGTTGACATATCTCCGTCGCAACCTCTTTCGTGAACCGCAGCCATCGGATGCACTGATCTTCGCTCTTGTTTAGGTAAGAGTATTATGCCCTGAAGGCCCTCGGGATATGGCCTCCTGCACAGTGCCCTGCGCCGCCTCCCTTCACCTCCCTCTCCTCGCAGCTTGACCTGCTCTGCGTGGCCCCTCTGCATGCTCCCAGTTGTGTTCTATGCTCAGCGTGAGCCCTAGCAGGCCACTCATGGTTACCAGGAATCTTGTTCATTCACTGTTGTAAATAACACCAACAGTGTGCTATAGTATATAGAGTGTGCCAAACCACACTCTATATATTATAGCACCTCTCTCCAAGAATAGGAAGCTTTAACAAACATGTACAATTGTACCAGCAGCCAGAAGCAACTAACCTGCAACACCTGCATGATCCCTTTAAATAACGCTGGTGGGAGGTCCTGCAGGCTGTCTAAGACATGTTTAGCTGTTCGTGGTTAAGACAATGCTTTGGCTGGAGTGTTGAGTGCCAAAATGGTATCTATCCCTTTAAATCAGTGTTGGACACTGATCTAACACACATTCTCCTTGCTTTACATGATGCCTCGTTCGTTATCTGCGTATGCGCAAATGCCTTTACCAAGGTGGCATCCGGTGCACGTCATGCTAGAAGCGCTTGGGAAACCAAGCCATTGTTTTCGGTTCCCACCGTAAATTCCGTTCCCTTGCTACTGATTCCACTGCACTCTTTCAGGCTAAACCAGTGTGCAGAACCTTGGCATCCTGTTCAATCCAGAACTGAACTTCAAATTCTACATTTTATCCATTCACTAAGACTGCTTATTTGCCTGCCTCAGCCCCTAGCCATTGAAACCCTTATCTAGGCTTTTGTCACCTCTAGACTCTGTTTTCTCCAATGTCCTGCTTGATGGCCTTTTATCCTTCGCCCTCCATAAACTAAATTCAGCTGCCCATATTCTGTGTCGCAAAAGGCCGGAGGACTGAGGAGTCTGGGAGGAGATATAAGGGCAGAGGAGGTTGCTGAGATAGGGAGGGTTGAGGCCATTTCAGTATTGAAGACGAGGACAAGGAATTTAATTTAATGCGTTGGGGGTACAGAAAACCAATGTAGGTCTATGAAGATAGATTGAAATTAGTAAACTGTGTAACTCCTATTGTTCCTTTATGTCCTGTGCCACACCAAGTCCTGTTTACCCACCACTCCCATCCTCACACTCATATTGGCTTCCTGATCCTTAATGCATTAAATTTAAAATCCTTGTACTTGTCTTCAAATCTCTAAATGGCTTTGATCCACCCTATCTTTGTCACCTTCTTCACCCTTGCGTCCTCTGGCATGTTGTTCTTCCTGCTGTCCTTTTTCTCCCTGCTGTTGCAGTCTGAGCCTTCAACCACTTTAGCCCACTTTCAGGAACTCCTTCCCTTAACATCTGCTTCTTTCCGCCTTTTAAATATCTTTTTAAAACCGGTTGTTTCGACCATGCTTTTAGTCACTTCTCCCAACTTACCCTTCATGTCTTTTTTTTTCTCCCTTCCTCTGTGCAGCATATTGGGATATTTTGTATGTTAAAGGTGCTATATAAATGCAAGTTGTTGATTAATGATGAAAGCATAAGGCGATATTTTCAATGGGATTAATTACATGTATTTTATTTTCTCCATCATAGCTTTATAGTTGAAATTAATAAGCTGTGTAGCTCCTGTGTTTCTTCATTTAAATTAATACAAAGTTTTGAGACTTTCTATGGTCAATTAAAAAGTGTGCATGTATTCATGAATGTGACACTTTGTGCTTGTGCTGAAAAAGCATATTGTTGTGTGATGACTAATCGTGCCAGGAAGAGAGATTTCCGGGTTGGTAGCAGCTTTTTTTTTATTGAAGGCAGTGAAGACGTCCGTTCCATTAAAACGAATTTAACTATTCACAATTTATCTTTTTTTGAGTCCTTTGTTGAATATATTACTTGGTGTGTTTGTGCAACCAATGCTTCATTGCACAAATTATAAATTTTCAGCAGAAAGAAGATCACAATCTGAATAAAATAGCTTCTGCGTAGTAATGTTTTGTCTTTTTAAATTTTTTTTTAGGGATCTGACATTGATGTTTTTCGGGACGTCACCTTTTACATCTATTTTCCTCTGGTATTAATAGAACTTGTACTTTCATGCTTAGCGGATCAGCCTCCTCTCTTTGAATCTGTTAAGGATTCTGTGAGTATTATTGATCTTTTTAAAATAAATTTCGGCAGGTCTTTATATTGTGAAATAAAATGCTATTAATGCTTCATGATATTAAAAGACAGCAAATGTTTTTCTGGAAACTAGGGGTTTAAAAAATCGGCTTCTGCACTCCCAGGTACGCATTAAAATTAATGATGGAAAATCGTGAGTGAGACTGCACAGTTTCATGATGTGTACTGCTGGCAGTTCAGAAGTGCAATTTTTACTCTTCAATGAAAAAATTATGGGTTTGTGGGTGAGAATAGTTATTTGGAGTTGAGAATTTTAAATATGCAAAAATTAATTGTAACAAATAAAAACAAAAATGCTGGAAACGCTCAGCCAGTCAGGCAGCATCTGTGGAGAGAGAAAAGGTCGATGACCTTTCATCAGTTAGAGATTTTATCAGCTTATAAACTTAAATCTCTAACTTCTTCTAGTTCTGATGAAAGGTCGTTGACATGAAATGTTAATGCTCTTTCTCTCTCCACAGATGCTGCTTGACCTGCTGAATGTTTCCAGCATTTTCTGCTTTTATTTCAGATTTCCTGCAGTATTTTGCTTTTGTGTTAATTGTAACAGTTTGTTTTCCAGTTTAGATTGCATTTTTTTCCAACTATATTCTGATCCCATTTACAAATGTTGTGGTTCATTCATAACTATGTTCCAGTGTTCTTAACTACTAATTACTGCCCTGGAAAGCTAAGAAGCTCCAGAGACTCCTGGTTTGGAATTTTCTGACTTCAGCTAATCTGCAGTTGGATATTGTTTGGCAACCATTGCAAATTTAGGATGATGCCACTCTTAATGAGATTTTGATGTAATGAAGAGCCCGGATTCTTTTTTAAGTATTCTGCCCAATGTCGGAGTTAAACCTAGCTTTCTAGGTACTGAGAAAATCTCATGCTAAGTATGTATATGAAAATTGAATCCTGATGTTGCAGATAGAAGATGCTACACGTGGTCTCTGACATTGTATAAAGCTACTGGACCTATGCCGTAGCATCAGTTCTTTTCTCCCATCCCCTTTAAACCCTCCCTGCCCCCTCCAGTCAAGGTAGAATTTCTGTTTTTTTTTGCACCAGACCTGTCTTTGCCAAGTTTTGGGACTAAGTCACCACAGCTTTCACAGGTGTAAATGTTATGTTAAATGTCTGTTAAGTAGATCTTTGAGTATCAAATGTTTTTGTTTTCAAATCTGCCAGTCTCATTTCTTGAAAATTCAGAACATCGGCACCAGCCCACCAATCAGTACCAACTGATGAACCTCCAGAGTTGTCTGTTTCAGGACCAATAGCCAAGACAAAGTGAAAAAAGCCTGTTAGCCAGAACCAATTATTTGCTCCTTAAAAAATCATATAAAGAGCAAGTAAAGCAGGCAAAACAAAAAAAATTAGCATATTAAGGGGCTAAGGCACAAAATTTGAAAGTTACTTTCCACATGGAGCCACTTATTTGGTGAATTTTGTTGAAGGCTGAGCAGTCAAATCAAATTCTAGACTCTTCCCTCTTGCATCAATGCTTCTTCAATGTAAATTCAGGATGAAATTTCTTAATAGAAAAGCACAAGATTATATTCCAAGAACAAGCCCAGGAGTCATGTTTGCCTCCTCCACCGTTTCCAATGCCTCCATGTTCCTTTGGTAAATACAGTAACCCAAGTTTAATGCAGTACAAATAATCCAGTAAAAGTATTCAATAATTTCAAAAATTAAGATTTTCTTAGTGCTTTCTTTACACTTAATTACTATATGTTAAAATATTTTTAAAGCTTTAATATATATTGAAGTGAAAAGTTAACTTTGTTCCTGACCTACAATGACATACAAGATGAATAACAAATAATTGGAAGTACTCAAAGGCAACTGTTGTAATTGGCTTCCATTGTGTTGTAAGTGCAGTCTCTCTGATATATTAACTGTATAACACCACTTTCTTGGACACAAGAGTTTTAGAAACTCTTTCAAACTGCTTTCCCTGCCTACTCTTTCAAATCAAAGTTATTCAAAGCCATTTGGATTACTTAGCATTCATGCGATAATTTGGCAACTGTTGAGGTATGCCAGATCCTTTTGAATATTAGCAAGCTGTCCTATACTGTTTGCCTTACCATAAAATTGCATATTCAGCTAATTTAGAAAACTTTTTACTTGGTTTGCTTGATTGATCCTGAAAAGTAGGAGATGAAGGAAATTCTACAAATTGTTGTTCAACTGAAACAATGTCCACCTCTGTTATTGTGTTGCTAGTTTTATCCCATTATTTTGCTGCTGCTGCTTCTCTAACATTGTAAGCTCACACCTTTGCTACGTTTTTTTTCAGGGACTTTATCAATGCTTACATTCAATGCTTAGTTAAATTCACCAATTGGATTTTTTTTTGTTGAGACAGTAACTATTTTTCTTTACTTCTTTGTCTAGAATCTCTGCCCTGAGCTGAGTGCTTCATTCCTGTCCAGGATAACGTTTTGGTGGTTTACGGGGTACGTGCGAATATAAAGTATTTGGTCAGTCTGCAGTTATGTCATGTGCATTCTTAAAATTAATATGAAAGGTAATCTAAAATAGCTTTATTTTACATTACCACTCATTTGTAATGTGTAGAGATTAAAATTATGTCACATAGGTTTGGTTTTCCTACAGATAAATTTAAAATGGATATGAACGACCCATGATTGATGCCTAAGTAATGAAACCTAATAAACTAATATATGATGCATATGCATGTATTTTGACTGGCAACTGCTACAGATGCAAAAAAATCTTTTGAAAACTAGTCATTTAATGCTGGATGCTTCTGGTTTGGAGTCTAAGCTGACTTGTGGAAGTTTTCTATTCTCCATTGTTCCTTCACCGAACAATAATCAAACTCTAATTGACTTGAAGCTATATTTACTGCACAACAATGAGATATTATGGCCTTTAAAAATGCAAAGTTTCATTTTAGCAGTAGAATAATACATTGTGCATGTCCTTATAAAACTGTTTTTCCCAACATTCCATAAGCCAGGCTATGGGAGATCCGCTAGTAGATAAATAAAAACAGTACATCAGGCATTATAGTTTGTTCCAGGTACAAAGCAAACCTAAAGAAAGAGAAAGAAAGCCAGTCATTTAATACTAGAAACTGAAACTGTCCAGTATGTTCTAATCTCCACAGTTCCCTCATCAGACTACAATTAAACTCTGAACTGAGACTCTCTTTACTCAAAAATAGATTTTTGTGACCTTGAAGAGACAGCTCCATCTTAGCAACAGTATATAGTGTTATACCAAGCTAAACAGCGTATCAGCTGACTTGAAGTAAGCAATGCTACAGGAAATTGGCTAGTTAATGCATGTATTTTGAAGACAAAATTGAAGGCAGAAAAATTTGTATTTTTTTTTCCCCAAAGTAAAGAAATAGTTGAACTTTTTTGTACTAGTACAGAAATTATAACCTCTTTGGGTTTTTAATCATCTATTCATTACTACTAAGTAGTGACCAGTGATCCTTTTCAGCTTAATCAAAATTGCATTTGATTTCAGAAAGTTCATTATTCGAAAGTTATTGAGGGCAAAGCTGTGTGTTTCATTTTAATTGATATTGGCAGCAATGCAAGATCACATTTTAATCATATAGTTCCTCAGTGTGCTGACACTGAAGTGTCTAATTTCCCCTTATTTGTTTCTGTTATAAGAACACTTTTAATTGTGTAGTTTTCCAATCCCGTGTTATACCTCACCATTTTAAAACTAATATCTTGTTTATCAGGTGTTTAATCTGTGTAAGTATAGACAATATTTTAAAGAATTCCAAAAATTAAAGTTTGTATTTTAGCAAATTTATCTAGTTTGAAATATATAAGTTGATAAAAGGAGGTGGAAAATCTAGTTAACAATTCATTAGTGACGTGACATTTTCCCTCTCCCACTTGGAAATTGGTAATCTTGAAATCAGTAGTTAAACCTAGATGAAAAAGGACAATTTGGGACACAAATGTTATTCTCTTTAATTTAGTTGGTGGAGATTCAAATTTACTTTTGTGAACTGTTTGCTTCTGCTTAGCAACTCCCGCAGAGGGATAGCGAACTTGGGGTTTTTTGGGAATGGGGACACAAACCTACATCCCACTGCCCCATTTGTTGTACAACATTTGTGTACCAGCCACACAACTAGTAATGTAGATCATCTCATGCAGGGGCAGTGCTAGGGCTGTGCAACCCGTGCAAGTGCCAGTCAGGGGTTCTGAGCGGATCCAGTAAAAGACACCTACGCTCTATGGGACACGCTGATGTGCGATGTAGCACCGAGCACAAGTGGGAGGCTTATTTAATTTTTCTGCTGGTTCACTCATTATTATTAAATAGGCATCCCATTTTATTATATTTAAAAAAAAACTCTCTGCCTCTGGTAAAGGAAAGAGAATCACAGGCATTCAGTCCCAGCGGCATAAGTTAATGGGAGTCTGTCCCGGATGGGAGCTCTGGTCTTTGGATCCTAGCCAAATTTTAAGTGCTGATTTTGGGACAGACTTTCACTTCAGGACTGCTGATAGTGAGTGCAGCAGTCCATCTTTGAGGTTCCATAGAACGAAAGGGCAAAGGAGGAAGTGGGTGTGCGCGCGTGTGTGCGCCTTTGCATCTACCCCACTCACCCTCCTGCAGTCTTAGCTGAAGTGGAAGGAGGAGAAGACGAAATTCAATACTTACAAAACTATAAGCACCACTCTACTACTTGGATATTATACAAGACTTCATTGTATGAAAAGCTAGTTTCTGAGCTGTCATATGGTGTTTCAAGACCTTTATAATTGTTCGATGTCATTTATTCTTGTTATCTATTGCTTATCATGTCAACTATTTTTAGATTTCTTATTGCAAACATGCTGTTTCACAATCCTACATGTGTGGATTTGACACCACGTTAAGTAGGTAGCATTTAGTATAATTGTCTAGTAAAATGTTAAGGCCCAATCCAAACTTTGTCTTGGGGCCATCGCAAGGGAAATGGCACCCGATCTCAAGATGACTCCACTGTCACTGTCTGAAAGTAATCTAGTAAAGTGGGGAGGGGGGAAATGAACTTCGCAGAAGCTGGCACATTAATTTTTTTTTTGCTCAGTTTTATCTTGTCTTGTATGGTTTGCCTCTTGCAGTAAAACAATAGTAACCTATGAAATTTTCTGTGATGTAAAACCAAGACCTTCGGTTCTTTAGTTGGAAGCTAATTTTGATCTTGTATTTTGTGTCCGCTTAATCACTGCATCCTAATTTTTCTTTTCTTCATTTTTTAATCCTCAGAAATGTCCTGCACTATGGGCTGTGACTCTTTACCTTGGTTTCTTAGTTTTAAAAAAAAATGACACATTAACACGTAATTTCTTGCATTACTTCTTCAGGATGACAAAGTTGGGATATAAACGGCCATTGGAGGCAGATGATTTATGGTCTTTAAATAAGGAGGATAAATCTAAAGTGGTTGTACCACAACTAGTTGAAGAATGGGAGAAGGAATGTTCTAAGATAACTAGGTAAAGGGTTTATTTGTAAATTTTATTCATGACAAAACTAATTTCAGTTTTCAAATAGTCTCTGTAAATGGTGCTATTTATTAGTATGCTCCAAGTCATTTTTAATTAATTAGTGTTTTTTCATTTGGAAAAGACCAAGTGAAATGCTGTACTCTCCAAAGAAACCAAGAAGCACGGCCAAAAAGGAGCATGAGAATGCTGGGGAACCTGAGGAAGCACAAGTATTGATTTTAAAGAAGAAACAGAATTTGCAGCCTTCGTTACTGAAAGCACTTTGTAGAGCCTTTGGACCATACTTTATGATGAGCTTCCTTCATAAGATTATCCATGACCTGTTGATGTTTGCCAGTCCTGAAATTCTGAAGTGAGTTGCACAATGGTTAGAAAAATAGTCATTAAAAGCAAAATTATTTCTATAATGTTCTTTGGACAATTATTGATATCCATTGAACCAATCTTATGTATTTTTTAACCTGATTCCACATGATTTTGTGCTACTTATCTTGCAGCATAAATATAGATTTACATGAATGAAAGAATAATTAGTTTTGATTATTTTTTAGCAGCAATTGGCTACTATGTGAACTGTGTTTTAGAAGGGGTTGTTGACACACTTAAATTTCAGGTTAAAACTTTAACACTTATCAGCACAGCGCACGATTATGCATTGTCCTCAATAAGAGCTGGTTTTGTTTTCTTTTCCTCCCTGACATTCATTACAAAGTAACAGTTTTGGTGATAGTGGTTCCAATGTCAAGAATCTGTGTGTGCTTTGGAAAAAACTGCAATAAGGTACTGAATAGATGCCATGGTACAAGCCTGGCAAATCTGTGCCTGATTAAGCTCGAGCGTCACAGGGGAAAAGGTGGGGTTAAACCCATTTTTCAAATTTATCTTCACTTTATGAGCACAGTATGCTCAAACATTCAACTGAAACATCAGACAAAAAGAGCTTGCATTTATATAATGTCTTTAACATACAAGGTGCCCCAAGGCACTTTACAAAGAAATAATGAGATGAATGCCAAGCCATTGGAGAGAGTTTTGAAGAAGTGACTGAACGCTAGGTCGAAAAGATGGGTTTTGAGACGTTTTAAAAGACGAACGGAGACGTAGAGAGCAGAGTGATTTAGGGAGGGAACCCGAGAGGCGAGGGCCAAGATAGCTGAAGGCTCTGCCACCAATGATGTGGCAAAGGGAGGATAGTTCGGGACTGCCTTGATTTTTAAAATTCTCATCCTTGTTTTCAAATCCCTCCATGGCCTCACCCCTCTCTATCAATGTAACCTCCTCCAGCCCTACAACCCTCCGAGATCTCTGCACTTCTCCAATTCTGGCCTCTTGCACGTCCTCGATTTTAATCGCTCCACTATTGGCGGCCGTGCCTTCAGTTACCTAGGCCCTAAGCTCTGGAATTCCCTCCCTAAACCCCTTAACCTCTCCACCTTTTAAGAAGCTCCTTAAAACCTACCTCTTTGACCAAGCTTTTGGTCACCTGTCCTAATATCATCTTATGTGGCCCGGTGACACATTTTGTTTGAAAATGCTCTTGTGAAGTGCCTTGGGACGTTTTACTACGTTAAAGGCACTATATAAATGCAAGTTGTTGTTGATGTACAAGAAGCTAGAGTCATAAGATCCAAAGGGTGTCAGTGGGGATGTATGGTTGAAGGAGGTTGCAGAACTAGGGGAGGTGCAAGGCGGAGGAGATATTTGAAAATGAGGACTAAGATTTTGAATTGGATGCATTTGAGGGACAGGGAACCAGCGTAAGTTAGCGAGGACAGGGTTGATGCGTTAGAGGGATAGGATATGTGTGGCAGCATTCTGGACAAGTTGGAGTTGTGGACAGGAGAGAAGGGACTAGTAAGGAGCGCATTGAAGTAATGGATTCTGGCTATGACAGAAGCATGGATAACAAATTTTGTTGCAGAGATGTTGTGGTGGGGTGGAGAAGGGGCGTTGTTGCGGAGTTGGAAGTAAATGGACCTAGTATTGGAAAGGATTTGGAGTATGAAGCTTAGCTCAGGGTTGAACATAATGCCCATGTTGCACGTTTGTAAACAATTTTACAACACCAAGTTATAGTCCAGCAATTTTATTTTAAATTCACAAGCTTTCGGAGGCTTTCTCCTTCCTCAGGTGAGGAAGGCGAAAGCCTCCGAAAGCTTGTGAATTTAAAATAAAATTGCTGGACTATAACTTGGTGTTGTAAAATTGTTTACAATTGTCAACTCCAGTCCATCACCGGCATCTCCACATCATGTTGCACGTGGTTTTGATCAGCCTAAGTGACTGGCCAGCAAGCCAAGGGAGCTGAATTTATGGTGAACAGTGACTTGAGGTTCCGTTAAGCACCCGACAAGAAGTATAACCAAAATCAATTCTTTGACTTTCCCTGGCTTTGTTTGTGACCACTGTAATATTTCCAGTTGAAATCAGGAACTCACAATTGAGAATTACGAACCCAAGTTTGCTCAGTCAGTGGCGTAATATATTACTGCATTAACGTACTGTGTAACTGGGCAGCCAAAGCTTGTGCACTTAAGAGTTTACCACATTGTTTATAAACATAACTCCTGGCATTTAATTACTTTTTTTTTCTTTTAACAGGTTGCTGTTGCAGTTTGTGAATGATGATAAAGCTCCAACCTGGCACGGCTACTTTTATGCTCTGCTGCTATTTTTCTGTGCATTTATACAGACTCTCTTCCTTCATCAGTATTTCCACATTTGTTTTGTTACTGGAATGAGACTAAAAACTGCTATAATAGGAGCAGTTTATAGAAAGGTAAGGGTTCATTTTCCTAACTGGTTAATGTCACCTGAAATGTGAAAAGTAAACTACAACATAGTGCTTTTTGAACTTTATACGGTGAAAACGTTAAAAAAAAAACTGTGGACAGAATTATCAATCAGTAATGACCAATTATACTCTGAGTAGGAAAACCTGTAGTTTTGTCATGAAATCGAATGTGAATGTCGAAGTTGGCCATTTTGCTGGTTAATGGGAACATGGAAATTTTCATATTTCAGCAACTTGATATCATTTTCCTCAGTGGATGGCAAATGCATATTTTAAGATTGCATAGAATAGTAATTAAAAACAAATTACATTTTAAACATAAGGCAGGTGCTCCACAATCAGTAATTTTTTATTTTTTGGGAAATCAATTTTAACACAGTTGTGTTGAAATGGGCATTTTAAAATTTTGCTGGAAAAATAACTCTGTACAGATCCCTAAATAAGCCAACATTGGGTATTTGTTTTTTTTAAAAATCATACTTACAGGGCTTTGCTGTCGAGTCCTATGTTTGCCAGTCAAAGAGAGCTGCTTTAAGCTGATGAATCCTATTGAAACAAATCTGCTTCTAATGACTAATGCGTCTTTTTTTGCAGAATAGTTAGTACATTTTTACAAAATGTGAAAACATTTAACTGCCTGAACATATGACTTTAAATTATAGCTTAAGCAGAATTGTTTAAATCTTATTGTGTATATATTACAATAACTGCTCTTTGCATTGCTATAAGAATGCGTTTGAGTAATCAATTTTATTTGTTCTGTACTAAGGCCATGATTATTTCAAATGCAGCAAGGAAAACCTCCACAGTTGGTGAAATTGTAAACTTGATGTCTGTGGATGCACAAAAGATTATGGATTTGATAACTTACTTAAACATGGTCTGGTCTGCACCTCTCCAAGTTATCCTGGCCATGTACTTCCTGTGGCAGGTAATTCATTTAATAGGGGAGAGAGAATGGTGGAGAGACTCTCTTCTTCCCTCAACACAGAGCTACTTATTAAAGCAATATTTGCAGTAGGTTATTAAATTGTATTTATTTTTGGATAGATTAAATAGTTTTTTTTTGCCTTTTCCAGCTTCATGCTCCAGATTCACTTATTACATCATTGCACTGCAGATTGAAGGGGTCAACACTAGCCTGTTTCAACATTAGTAGATTTAGGAGCATAGGAATGCAGGAACAGGAGTAGACCATTCAGTCCCTCGAGCCTTTCCTGCCACTCAATTAGATCGTGGCCGATCTGTACCTCAACTCCATTTACCTGCCTCCTATCCATATCCCTTGATACCCTTACCTAACAAAATCAGTAGAATTCACTCTTGAAGATTTCAATTCACCCAGCATCCTCTGCATTTTGGTGGAGAGACAAAGTGCCTGCCACTCCCATGGGGGTGGGGCACATAACTTCATTTTTAAAATTTATTCTCAGGATGTGGGTATCGCTGACAAGGCTGGCATTTATTGCCTATCCCTAGTTGCCCTGAGAAGGTGGTGGTGGGCCGCCTTCTTGAGCCGCTGCAGTCCGTGTGGTATTCTCTGTAACGGTTTGATGCAACTGAGTGTTTTACTAAGCCATTTCAGAGGACAGTTGAGTCAAGCACATTGGTGTGGGACTGGAGTCATATGTGCACCAGACCAGGTAAGGACAGCAGGTTTCCTTCTGTATAGGACATTAGTGAACCAGTTGGGTTTTTACAACAATCTGACACCATCATGGTCACTTTTACTGAGCAATTTTTTATTTCCAGATTAAAAAAAAAATGATTTAAAATTCTGAAACTGCCGTGGTGGAATTTGAACTCACTCATTAGTCCAGCCCTCTGGAATACTAGTACAGAAACATAACCCGTACACCACCTTACCTGCGGGAAAGCATCCTGCAGAAGATGAGTGACTCCTTGAAAGCCCCTGTTCACTTGCTCCACCAGTCTTTCCAAGGTGGGCGTCTGTCTTTCTAAGGAGCACAGGTTTGAACCCAGAGTCGGCATGGCAGCCATTTGAGCTTCCACCAAAGCCGCATAGCATGTGAGCACAGATTCCTGTTGAGATCCCTGCTGCAGCGTCCCTGGAGATGCTACACTTTTCAAGGTAGACTGCAGAGTGCTGATACCATTCGAGATTACACCAGTCAGGCTAGAAGCGAACTCCTCTGTACTTACACCCATGGTGGTGAAACTCCTTGGCAGGACTTCCAATGCCTCATAGAACAGTCAGTGTAAGGCAAGCAGCTTTCTTCTCATTGCTGGGCCCCTGAAGTCCCCATTTCTGTCCTTCACCAGAGCTGGGTGAGGAGGACAGAGATGGGGACCCTCTGACTAGCTGTCTCCTGGGGTGTCCCTGCCACCAGCAACTACTTCTGTGCACTAGTGCTAGGTGCATCACCATGTGCAGACCCCTCTACTTCACTCTCTAACCTAGCCAAAATGTTAATCTCTGTGCTGGTGCTTGGGAGTGATGGAATGCATGACCATGTCTCCTCAGAAGGATTTTCCTCCCTTGAGGTTTCTTTTTGGGGTGGAGGCTTTGGCTGCTGTGAAGGACCTAGAAGAAACAGAAAAGGGACAAGAGCTAGGATTGCATTGGGAAGCTGAACAGTTGCAGAGGACATCCATTGCAATGTCGTTTTATGTAATCAAGATTGTGCGTTTTTCCAATGCTTAATGAAGGGGTACTAGTAATTGTCAGAGACTCTGTTCAATGAAGCCCCCAGGTTTGAAATGTCTGATGCACACAGCTCTGGCAGGCCCACAAATTTCCATGGTTTGCTGTTCCACTTTGCTCAGGATCGTGAGATTAGCTGGTCCTCTTCTGTTCTTGCTCCTCTCATGATTTATTGTGCACTTTGTCCTACAGAAAGAGTAAGGAATCTTACACCACCAGGTTATAGTCCACCAATTTTATTTTAAAATCACAAGCTTTTGGAGATTATCCCCTTCGTCAGGTGAGTGAGTGAATAAGAGGTTCTCAAATCGCATATCTTATATTAGGCTGGGACACCATCACACCAATCAAAAGGTGTCGTTGGTGTTCAGACAGGTTAGCCACGGAAAACAGTAGGTCCCAGTATGCTGAATACACATTGTGTCAAATTACACAGACAGAGAGAAAGAGTCCCAAAAGGCAGAGAGAGAGAGAATATTAAAAACAGATAACTTTTTTTTCCCCTTGCTGGTGGGGTTACGTGTAGCGTGACATGAACCCAAGATCCCGGTTGAGGCCGTCCTCATGGGTGCGGAACGTGGCTATCAATTTCTGCTCGACGATTTTGCATTGTCGTGTGTCTCGAAGGCCGCCTTGGAGAACGCTTACCCGAAGATCGGTGGCTGAATGTCCTTGACTGCTGAAGTGTTCCCCGACTGGGAGGGAACCCTCCTGTCTGGCGATTGTTGCGCGGTGTCCGTTCATCCGTTGTCGCAGCCACCCAACCTCAAACAGACCATCGTTCGCAGCAAATTACCCAGCTTACGGGAGAACAGCGTCCACGACACCACGCAACCCTGCCACGGCAACCTCTGCAAAACATGCCAGATCATCGACACGGACACCACCCACCAGGTACATGGTTCATACTCCTGTGACTCGGCCAACGTTGTCTACCTCATACGTTGCAGGAAAGGATGCCCCGGAGCATGGTACATTGGCGAGACCATGCAGACGCTGCGACAACGGATGAACGGACACCGCGCAACAATCGCCAGACAGGAGGGTTCCCTCCCAGTCGGGGAACACTTCAGCAGTCAAGGACATTCAGCCACCGATCTTCGGGTAAGCGTTCTCCAAGGCGGCCTTCGAGACACACGACAACGCAAAATCGTCGAGCAGAAATTGATAGCCAAGTTCCGCACCCATGAGGACGGCCTCAACCGGGATCTTGGGTTCATGTCACGCTACACGTAACCCCACCAGCAAGGGGGAAAAAAAAGTTATCTGTTTTTAATATTCTCTCTCTCTCTCTCTCTCTCTCTCTCTCTCTCTCTCTCTCTCTCTGCCTTTTGGGTCTCTTTCTCTCTGTCTGTGTAATTTGACACAATGTGTATTCAGCATACTGGGACCTACTGTTTTCCATGGCTAACCTGTCTGCACACCAACGACACCTTTTGATCGGTGTGATGGTGTCCCAGCCTAATATAAGATATGCGATTTGAGAACCTCTTATTCACTCACTCACCTGACGAAGGGGATAATCTCCGAAAGCTTGTGATTTTAAAATAAAATTGGTGGACTATAACCTGGTGGTGTAAGATTCCTTACATTTGTCCACCCCAGTCCATCACCGGCATCTCCACATCATGACTACAGAAAGAGTATGAGAGTTAGTGAGTGACTATGTGTGGGGCTTGTGCTGGATGTGCATATGCTGAAAGGGAGAAGAAGCAAGATGAGCACGATGTTGAATGAGAAGCAAGTGTGTGGAGTGAGGAAGGAGTCCTGAAAAAAGTTGGTGATTGTGCAAAGGCTAACAAGGCAGAGGAAAATGGTGCTGCTGGCTGGTGTGAAGGGAGCAAGGAAGAGGTGAGTGTGTGTTTATAATAAGAATGAGGGGTGGCATAGTGTGGTCCTGTGCTGGGTATGAAGGAAGTGATGGAGAAAACTGATTTGTTGAGAGTGAAGGGAGGTTGAAGGACTGCTGCCATGTGTTCTAGAGAATGATGGGCAGTACTCAGACTTGCTACTCTAAGGTCATTGAAGCGCTTCCTGTACTGTATCCAGGTCCTGGGTATGACATTCCTGGAGCTGAGGACCTCTACAATCTCTCTCGTTGCCTGGTGGACAGTGTGTATAGCAATTGCTGAGGAACAGGAGTTCTGACCTCTTCCACAAGCACCTCCTAGGGAGGCTGCTGAGAACCTTGGCACCTGCCTCCTACTCATTTCAGAGAAGATTCTTTTAGCACCTTGGAAACAAAAGAAGCCACAAGAGATTCAGCCTTGCTTTTAAAGGTGCATTCCTGCTTTAAATGGACCTCCTGAGTGACCCACTGGAAATTGCACCCTAGAAGTGAGCGGGTTTCTGGTCAGATCAGCCAATTCAGCAGGAAACCTGCAGATGAGATTATAATGAGACCTGGAAGTTAAAATACCCTGGGTCTGTTTTTGGCTGCGGTGGGTGAGTTTTAAACTGAAACCAAAGCTCACCTGCCGAAAACTGATCTGGAGTTAAAACTGGAGTCCTTATAACTGGCTTATTTGTACCTTACTGGGGGAAATTGAGTTTAGAAAAGTAGGAACTTCATCAGTGTGGTGTTTTTAAAATCAAGGAGGTTGGTAAAGATGTTTGCATAATGCTAACATTCCTACCTTTCCCAAATACAAGGTTACAGCATATTTTGTTTTTTATAGAAAAGAAATCTTGGATTTGCTTGAACTGTACTGAAGGAATTAAGATCAGAATGCCATTTAAGGACTTCATCTGTGGTCTTGTTCTTCAAATATCACTTACTATTTAAAATGTTTTAAATAATTCCTCATATTTTTGGTAGTATTGCCATATGGGAGCTTCTTTCTACCATATCTTTGTTTTATAAGCCATAAATTTAAATGCCACAATGGGTGTGATGTTATGTAGATTGTAGTATTTTAATTCCAGTGTATAATTCAGTGAAAGATTTCTAAATCTTTGGTAACAGCTATACAAATTTTACTCACCGTTTTAATGTTTTTGTACTTGTTCAGAATCTGGGTCCCTCTGTGCTAGCGGGAGTGGCTGTCATGATTCTGTTGGTCCCTATAAATGGTGTGATTGCAATGAAGACAAAAAACCTCCAGGTAAAGTGAACTTTCCTTTTGAAGTTTGTGTCACATTTATCCATGTTAATATATTCTTAATTTGCCTTGGTTTTGTGTAAATTAATAGTGTGATGTATTCTTGAATTTCACAAGATGTAACCAATAAAATGAAGAATCTAATGAATCTGAAAAATATCAATCTTCTCTGCAAATTCAACTATCCTATATACTTTAAATAGCTCTTCGACCTCAAAAACAATCTTAATGACATCTGATATCAAAATTATTTTAAGCGTAGTCTTCTGAATGTTTTTATTTTGAAGTTGCCGGCATCAACCAAGTCAAGTACAACAGAAGCTTGATGTCCCATTGCTTTTTCTCAACGATGTACCTGAACACCAATCTCAGAGGAGCTCCCACTACACCATTGTGACATTTTTCACGTACACCAACTTTCTTGTGAGGCTCTGAAGTGGGACTGCTAATTTAGTGCTAGTTGGCTATGTATCAGCTCTAGTTGTATTGTAAATGATGTGACGTGCCAGCAGTGCATTATCATTTCGAGGTGCTAATGCTGCAGAAGCCAAGCTGTCTATTTTCCTGGAAGTGTTGACGTTATATATTTTTATGTTCTCTGCATTTCTGGTGTCAATGTGATGCAAATGATCACCATTAACGCCAAATTGATAGCCTAATCAGAGCTAATAAATTGAAAGTCACTGTTCATGCAATGTGTGTATGCATTCCGCACCCTTTTGTCACACTGTTGAGGTTGCATTATGTCAAAACAAAAAGCCAGTTATTGACCTAAACCTTGAAATATTAAAGCAATTGCAACTGACCTCAGAAGTCTATAAGTAGCTACAATGATTTAGATTTGTCTATTTGAAGCAGTGGTCTTAAAGACATAGGCCACATGAACAGCCAAACATCTGAACTATGCTCTAGATCCAAGACTATCTGTGAGTAACACCACAGGGGTTCCTTAAGTTACTATAAAATTATTTTATGAATGAAATGGGTAAAATATTAAAAATTGGTCCGACATTTCCTTTAACAAAAGGAAGAATCGACAATATTGAACTGTTAATCTGATGAAGATGCAATTTTATTTTTTTTTAATTCAGGTGACACAGATGAAAGAAAAAGACAACCGTATCAAACTGATGAATGAGATTCTAAATGGAATAAGAGTATTAAAGCTATATGCCTGGGAGCTGGCATTTAAGGAAAAGGTGCTGCACATTAGACAGAAGGAACTCCAAGTGCTCAAAAGTGCTGCCTATCTCTCAGCAATTTCATCATTCACGTGGGTCTGTGCACCGTTTCTGGTAAGTGAAATGCAGTCTGTGGATTGTTTGGACTGGGGCAAAATAAAACCTCATCCAAAAATGTTAGGAATATGTGGATACGCTTTTTGTTGATATTGCAAGACCTTAACATTAGTCCATGAACGTTGTGCATCAGTGACTTGAGCTGTAATGGCAATAGCACAAAAACTGCCTAAAAATGTAATTTTAAAAAATGCCACAAATTAATAAAACCATACCTCCCTACCTACCTACCTACATACAGAATGAGTACTAGGACAACTTTTAGTCAATTTATAGTTTTCACCTACTTTATCTAAATCTCTTTAGATTGCAGCCTTAGAATTCATGCCCAGGTCTCTAAGAACTGCCATAAAACCACCGATTTTAATGAATGTATAAGAACATGACAGTGGCGAGTGTTGAAAGAAGAAGGCAGTTTTTGTGCATAAATGTTAAAACTCAATGTAAATTGTTTGAAGTGAAAATTATTGCTCTGCACATCTAATAGTATATGCATAAATATTAGTCGTATGAGAGCAGTAGGACCATGGGACAAATAGATATTTTTTGATTATGGAGCCTTTTCATCTGGTTGTCATGACTTTTACACTAAAATGTTACTGCAAAAGTTGAGTTATGTCTGATTCATATAAAACTTCATGCTTGTTAACTGCTTCTGTGTTGCACATTTTCTGATCTGACTTTGAATTTTTAAAACAAGACCAAAAAATAGCTCTTTGAGGAAAGAGTTTTATGTGATTTATAATGTTTTTCAGGTTTGTATGTTCATAGGAAAAAAACAGCAAGGGACCAGATAATATTTGTATACAACTGTCAGAGCTTAGAGCTGACGAGGGAAGCCCTGTGTAAAAGCGATTTTATTATGTCTACATTAGGTTAAAGTATGCACAGCAGAGTTATGTTACTGCCTACAATATATTATACTAGTAAAGTGTTGTCTTGAGGAAGGAATTTATGACTGGAAAGAATTCTAGACCTATTTTAAGAGCATGTTTATTGTAGGGAACATGTTGAAGAATAAAGGTAAAATACAGTGTGTTCTACAGCAGTCCCCTGTGTGTTGCTCTCAGTTTAAAAAAACACTGATGTGGTCCAGACCAACTAATCGCTGTCCAATGTAATTTATACAGTAGGATTCTGTTCAATAAATTCGAACAGATGTAACCAGATTCACATAAAACAGGACTGATTATACCTTCACTGACTTATGTAAGGAACAAAACTGGGATTTGGGAACAATTTGCCTGGTTTTGGGGCATTACTAGGAATCTGGACTGCATATTTTGCAAGTGGATTCAGCTGTACTTGAGAATTTTTTCTTTCTTTCTTCACCTGAGGGTACTGACTCTTGTTGGATATAGGTGCCAGCAGCTCTATGGTACCCAAGTGACCCTTGACATTGAGTGTCAGCAAACTATTTGTTCATGGGGTATCACAGACAGACTTGATCTTGTCCTCACTCAACATCCACATTTGTGTACTTTCCAGCACTGCATGGTGACCATGGCTGATATATGTTTTTTAAAAATTGTTTCTCTTCCCCTTTGACCACTGAGGGGTGCTGATGGTTTGTTAGCACATTTATCTGCTAATGAGAGCATGGATGAGATTAGCTAACTTTCCACAGATCAGTATCAAACCTTGGACTTTCCTGGTCTTTGTGGCTTACAGCAATGCTGCAGGAAGAGCAGGAGGGTGTATTTATACAATAATCCACGGAAAGAGCCGCAAAGTTTATCGAATTATTAGTGGACTCAGAAATGGTGACTTTTGATGTAAAAGTTATTGTCCCCATAACTTTAAAATATAATTTCATTGTGTTTCTGTAACTTCTGTTTTATGGATCTGTCACACCCATTGTTTTAATTTTGAAGCTCCGATATACAAGTAAAAAAGGATTCTACAAAATCAACTAAAATGTATTTCTAATTATTTTTGACCAACAGCACTTCCACCTTTTTATTGCCAGAAGTTTCTTATTCAATGTATTCCATCTCCTCCTCCCCCACCCCCACCTCTTAAACATGGTAACCTTTCTTATCAAATAATCGAGGCTACAAAATTTTCTTGTTCAATTGCAATTGGAACTGGTTTGTGTGTTGCAGTAAATTGTCAATGCTAATCTGCAAATTGAACATTTCAAGTAATACTCTCCAATGGAGCACTGTTTTACGTCTTTGAACTCGTCTGTAAATCTCGACGAGTTGAGCTGTAAAATTGTCAATTGTGTTTGAGCAGTAACAGTAAAATCTTTATTTTGGAGATAATGGTTCAAGATTTAAGAGATGCTTTTTAAAAAAAAACGTGTAAAAACTTACTGTTGATGTAACCGGTTACATGGGTGGTAATTTATGGCGATGAGGCAGTAAAAACATGAGACATTTAGCCTATGTTTTCTGAATGATCCATTGCATATTGCTGACTATGTGAAAAGGCTTCAATGTGCTAAATTGCACAATTCATACATTAACACAGTTAAGGCTATTAGTGCTAGCATAAGTGGGACTGCACTGGGGATACAAACCATATTGCAGAAGTTCCACATTGCGTGGGTGATGTATTCTTCCAAGTAACTCGGCTATTGCAGTTGAGCCACCATCTCTGTTGTGGGGATTGAGCAGTAAACTGCTGATTTTTTTTAAATGCCAAACTGAGGATTGCATTTGGTGCTCCCAGGTCTGATTATAGTTTCATTGTAAAATTTATTTTTTAGTGTGACTTATTTGCTTTGGTAGAGATGGAATCCTACTGCAGGCAGGCATAATCTAGTAATAGGATCTGATGGGTGATATTGTTATAGTATGCTGCTAAAAAAGATATTTTCTGACCCCATAAGTATGGTATTATGTTAGTTATGAAGACACTCTGATCATATCAAATGCACATTAGTGGATATCATGCAAGGTACATTAACTTATGTCCAATAAAATGTTTATTATAAAATGAAGCCCATTCCATTTCTGAGCAATACCTCCACATTATCTACAGAATTGTAAGAAATTAATTATTACTTGTTTTCCTTTCATTTTGAATAGGTTGCTTTATCTACGTTTGCAGTGTATGTGCTCATAGATGAGAAGAACGTGTTGGATGCTCAGAAAGCTTTTGTTTCTTTGGCACTTTTTAACATTCTCAGATTCCCACTCAATATGCTCCCCATGGTCATCAGTAGTATAGTGCAAGTGAGTAAATCCTCATACTGATAAAACCATGTATTTATTATTAATAATGTACTGATAAGGTGGGGCGAGAACAGGCTGGCAGTGGGACAGAAGGTTTTTGTGATTGATCCTCCTAGTTCCACAAAAATCTTTCGTTTTTTTTTAAAAACCAAAACATAGCTTTTCCTGAGCAGCCTCAAGCGGTTCCTTTTAAGGACCACTGGTTAAGCCGCTCAACACCAGTACAACTGAGACTAGCACAGCACATGTTCTGCCCATTTGTACATTAAAATTGCAATCGTGGTCCTAATTTGTACATTTAAACTCGCCTGTTTTGGGTGAGTGTGCTGGGTGCTCATTTAAAGGCCTGCCTGAAAATTGAATCAGGCAGGCAATAGGGTGTCAAAGGTGCCCATCAAACTTTCCACTGCCAGTCGCCCGTTTTTCATGCGAGACAGTTGGCTGGCAAATCTCCCAAGAAAGGTTGGTGAAATGAGATAAAACTGCAAACTTCTCTCTTGTTATCCTGTTGGCTTGTGCTAAAAAATAGATCAGATGCATTAAATCTTTCTTTTATCTTAGTGGGGGTTTGTTTAAAAGTAAGTTAAATTTGGTACACAGAATCTGTTTAACTCCATCTTGTCTTCAGGCAAGCGTTTCCTTGAAGCGTCTGGGTATGTTCCTTTCCCATGAGCAACTAGCGCCAGACACTGTGGACAAAAGTATCATTCGAGCCTGTAAGTAATAGAAGAACTTTGCCTGAATTAAACATAGTTAATTATAGTGCTCTGCTTAGCATCATGCACTTTATTTTTCATGTTTTCCACTTGATACTTGTTTTGTATAATATTGGTAAAAATGATTAAGACACTGTTGTCCTTTTATATGGTCATATTAAAAAGACTGAATTTTTCACTCTTTTGGTCTGTCAATTCAAGATTAACTTCCAAACTTAACTGTTGAATGGTCCAGTGGCACAGATAGCTAGTTAGCTAACATGGTGCAGCAAGAGGTGGTGGTAAAGACATTGATGTGTGTGTTCTGATGCAATGCTTTCCAATCTTGCCTTTGCTGTTGGGGAGAGGCATTGAGTGGAAGCTGAGAAATTTTCTGTTTTTTTCCCTGTCACTCAAAAAAAAACATGGGGAGAAAGAGAAAATATGAAGGATGGTCATCCTGGATCATTCTCCCAAACCTTCTGGTAGTGGTCACATACTGCTTTTGGCAAAAGTTTAGGAAGAGGCGGCTTAGGGCTTCCGACCGGAACTGTGTGCAAGAAATAACTAGTGATCGGGGCTGATTTTTGCTATGTTTATCAAAAGATTAATTAAAAAGAAAGAACTTGCCATTTATATGGTGCATTTCATGTCCTCAAGATGTCCCAAAGTGCTTCCCAGTCAATGAATTGTTCTTGAAGTGCTGTCCTGGAAGTATATCTAATATATAGATCTACAGTTTGATATATATCTATATCTTGTTTAAATTCATTTTAAGCAATCTTCCCTAGAATTTCTTTGCTGTAATGATGAAAAGTTTGATCATTTTGATTCTAAACAGGCTGACTGTTTCTCTTTCTAGTTCATGGGTAGTAGACCAAGCTTAATACCTCCATACTGTCATGGGCAAGATCAGCTAGCACAGAAAGGATCAAAGCTGGGATCCTTGTGGGCTGTGTGACATTATGCAGTTCCTTTATTGTCCAAGCTATTGGGGCACCTCATGCTAAAAATCTGATTTATTTACTATGTAAATTAATATCTAGTGACACAAAATGATTACATTTTGTAACAAATGTTTGGAATAGTCTGCCAAGATGAGGTAAACAATTTTACAACACCAAGTTATAGTCCAACAATTTTTATTTGAAATCTACAAGCTTTCGGAGGCTTCCTCCTTCGTCAGGTACACATTTACCTGACTAAGGAGGAAGCCTCCGAAAGCTTGTAGATTTCAAATAAAAATTGTTGGACTATAACTTGGTGTTGTAAAATTGTTTACAATTGTCAACCCCAGTCCATCACCGGCATCTCCACAAGATGAGGTAGGAGAGACTGACATTGTAGTGTTCAAAATACAGTTTGATGCTAGACTGGTACAGTTAGAGTACTAAAGCTTTTGTTTTTATAATTTGACAGCTGAAGCCTGATGGGAAGAATATTTTACAGTGATTGTAATAAAGCTGTTTTAAAGTTCTATTCCATGGGAAATTATATAGTTTCCTTGTATTACATATATATTGGTAGTGTGATTGTAATGTGCAGTTTACTTGGTTTTTAAGACTAGAAGAATGTAATTTTGTTTCCATGGAAGTTAAATTATATTTTTCTCATTAATTAGCATTGAACAGCATCATCGTGAATAAAGGAACTTTCAGTTGGTCCAAAGAAGATCCCCCATGCCTTAACAAGTAAGGAGCAAAATGAACATTTTTGGTGATTGTTACATGTAGGGTGGTACTATATAGGGTGCCGTCCACCACCTTGTCTGGTAAAAGCAAAAATGGCTTTTCATTTCTTTTAAACCACTGCTACTATTGCTGCCATTTGATGCTACTATTACCTTTTGGGTGGGGTCTGAAATTTAATTTAATTTTTAAATCTTTACAAAGACTTGCCATTCTGGGTTTCCAATCCCACTAAGGAGCTGCTCAGCTGACGTAAGTCCCATCATTAAATGGGTCCATATGTTTGGCATTCTTTCTGATTCTGGATTATGATTGGGTGGTGTCAGAGCCTGAAACTTTCAGTACTAGCCAAATGCAAAGCAGTATTTGGCTGGCATTGAAATTTATGGCACTCAGGAGTGAAAAGAGTAACCATCTATACTGAAGACATCCACTGATCCCATTTGAGCAGGGAGACCCAAAGTGGTAGATTTCTGTGGAGCTGGCAAATAAGATTAATGTTTAAATCAAGACATTGGGGGAAGTATATTTTTATATCAGAAGTACTTTTCCTGTTGTCTGATGGAAATGTTGTATTTCATTGAGCCACACAAAGACAAAAGGTGCAGTTTTAAGAACATAATAAATAGGAGCAGGAGTAGGCCACATGGCCCCTCAAGCCTGCTCCGCCATTCAGTCAGATCATGGCTGATCTTCGACCTCAACTCCACTTTCCCGCCTGATCCCCATTTCTCTTGATTCCCTTAGAGACCAGAAATCTGTCTATCTCAGCCTTGAAAATATTCAACAACTCGGCATCCACAGCCCTCTGGGGTAGAGAATTCCAAAGATTCACAATCCTCTGAGTGAAGAAATTCTTCCTTATCGCAGTCTTAAATGGCCGACCGCTTATCCTGCGACTATGTCCCCCTAGTTCTAGACTCTCCAGCCATGGGAAATAACCTCTCAGCATCTACCCTGTCAAGCCCCCTCATTATCTTACATGTTTCAATTAGATCACCTCTCAATCTTCTAAACTCCAGAGAGTATAGGCCTATTCTACTCAACCTTGCCTCATAGGACCCTCTCTCTTCCCAGGAATTAATCTAGTGAACCTTCGCTGCACCGTCTCTAAGGCAAGTATATCCTTCCTTAGATAAGGAGAGCCAAACTGTACATAGTACTCCAGGTGAGGTCTCACCAAAGCCCTGTACAACTGTAGTAAGACTTCCTTACTTTTGTACTCCAACCCCCTTGCAATAAACATTCCATTTGCTTTCCTAATTGCTTGCTGTACCTGCATGCTATCCTTTTGTGTTTCTTGTACGAGGGCACCCAAGTCTCTCTGAACACCAACATTTAATAGTTTCTCATCATTTAAAAAATATTCTGTTTTTCTATTTTTTCTACCAAAGTGAACAACCTCACATTTCCCCACATTATACCATCTTCTTGCCCACTCACTTAACCTGTCTATATCCCTTTGCAGACTCTCTGTCCTCCTCACAGCTTACTTTCCCACCTTTATATCGTCAGCAAACTTGGATACATTACACTGGGTCCCTTCATCTAAGTCATTAATATAGATTGTAAATAGCTGAGACCCAAGAACCAATCCTTGTGGCACCCCACTAGTTACAGCCTGCCAGCCTAAAAATGACCTGTTTATCCCTGCTCTCTCTCTCTTCTGTTCATTAACCAATCCTCTATCCATGCTGATATGTTACTCCCAACCCCATGAGCCCTTATCTTGTGTAACAACCTTTTCTGTGGCACCTTTATCAAATGCCTTTTGAAAATCCAAATATACGACATCCACTGGTTCCTGTTTATCTGACCTGCTAGTTACATCCTGCAAAAACTCCAGTAGATTTGTCAAACACGATTTCCCTTTCATAAAACCATGTTGACCCTGCCTGATCATATGATTTTCTAAGTGCCCTGTTACCGCTACTTTAATAATGGATTCCAGCATTTTCCCAACAAGTGATTTCAGGCTAACTGGCCTGTAGTTCCCTGTTTTCTTTCTCCTTCCTTTCTTGAATAGCGGGGTCACATTTGCTACCTTCCAATCTGCTGGGACCGTTCTAGAATCTAGGGAATTTTGGAAGATGATAACCAATGCACCCACTCTCTCTGCAGCCACCTCTTTTACAACCCTCTGATGGAGGCCATCAGGTCCAGGGGATTTATCAGCTCTTAATCCCATTAGTTGCTCAAGTACTTTTTCTCTACTGAAAATAATTACTTTAAGTTCCTCACACTCATTAGATCTGTGGTTCCTCACTCTTTCTGGTATATTTTTGTGTCTTCTACTGTGAAGACAGGTACAAAATATTTGTTTAATGCAGCTGCCATTTCCCGACTTCCCCATTATAATTTCTCCTGTCTCAGCCTCTAAGGGACCAACGTTTACTTTTGCTACTCTTCCTTTTTACATACATGTAGAAGCTCGTACAATCTGTTTTTGTATTTCTTGCTAGTTTACTTCCATATTCTATTTTCTCTCATCAATTTTTTGGTTGTCCTTCGCTAGTTTCTAAAACTCTCCCAATCCTCAGGCTTATTACTCCTCTTGGCAACGTTATAGACCTTTTCTTTTAATCTAATACTGTGCTTAACTACTTTAGTTAGCCACAGGTGGATCACTTTTCCCGTGGAGTTTTTATTTCTGAATGGAATGTATATTTGTTGAGAATATTGAAATATTTCTTTAAATGTTAGCCATTGCTTTTCAACAGTCATACCCTTTAATTTGGTTTCCCAATCTACCTTAGCCAACTCACCCCTCATACCTATGTAATTGGCTTTATTTAAGTTTAAGACTCTAGTTTCTGACTAAAGTACGTCACTCTCGAACTCAATGTGAAATTCATCATATTATGATCACTCTTCCCCAGAGGATCTCTTACTGTGAGATTACTAATGAACCCTGTCTCATTACATAATACAAGATCTAAAATTACCATCAACTGTAAGCCAGTCTTAGTTTAATATGGATTTTAAAAACATTGTCCATAAAACTGGGGGCAGTGGGAGAGGAAATCAGGAAACATAGGTTCGGAGACTAGCATTAATCTTATTTAGCTTTGCAAAACACAAGATCATTTACAAATTAATTACTCATTTGAACACACTTCCTTCTGAGAGTTCTTTAACCATGGTTATCTCACACCATCTGAAACAGTAGATAGGGTGTAGTTCTATGTTTCCTGTTCTGCTTCACTCTTGGCTAGAAGGGAACTTCTGGATTTCTAGAACTGAGAGCAATTATAAGTGTATTTTCAGTAACAATTTGCATTGAAAAAACAGATTTCCAAAATGTTGTCATGATTAGTGGGTTGGGTGGGGGGCTTGCTGTTGACCCCACTCTTGCTCTGCTGTTGTACTGTATTGTAAGGAGTCTGTAGTGATCCCCAAATTAAGTAAGTGTGAAATAAGCACCATGAAATTGAACTATATACAAACAATTGTATATTGATTTTGTAAATCCCATCCCAAGACTTCAGCCTACACTGGATGTGAAAATGGTTTGAATCTTCCTAGCGGTTGATCAGAATCTGCCTACTGTAATGAGTAAATCGTATTCCTTGGAAAAATGTTGTCACATAATCTGCAAGGTGCTGTACTTGCACAGATTTGAATGGCTTGTACACAGTGGCATAATTGTTCAATTAAGAAAACTAAAACATTTAAACAAATTGGTAAATGTTTATGAAGGCAATTTGTTAAGTATTTTCATTAATACTAATAGCTTTTTGAAAAATCGAACATACCTAATACAGATCTGTTGTGAATTGCAGTGAATGCAGAATACTCCTGTTGCAGGTTGTGATGAGGTTTTTTTTAAACAGAATGAAGATATCTCACCTGATCAATACTACTTCTAAAAACTAACTACCTTAATTTGCTAGGACAACTTAAATTGGACCTTGTACATATGTACAAGGTAGGTTGCTGTTTGTGATCCAAGCCATTCATGTCTGCTTTCTTTAGTTTTTATAGATTATCTAAATTAACATGGAATAAATGGACAGTGAATGTCCACGGATCCAGCAGCACCGATCACTTTTGTAAAGTGGATCTTGTGCCCTCTATGGATCAGAGTGTGCCTTTTATTTGTCCAATTTTGCAGTAAACTTTGCAAGACCCCCAGGGATTGTTTTTTTAAAAACTTATTCATGGGATGTGGGCGTCGCTGGCAAGACCAGCATTTATTTCCCCATCCCTAATTGCCCTTGAGAAGGTGGTGGTGAGCCGCTGCCATGTATCGCTGCAGTCCGTGTGGTGTAGGTACTCCCACAGTGCTGTTAAGTAGGGAGTTCCAGGACTTTGACCCAGCGATGAGGATATATCGGAGAACCCTTGCCACTGTACTCCAGCTTATTAGAATAATGTGTGCTGCTAAGTGACCTTCTCAAAATCAAAACACTGAATAATGTACACTCTTATCAGGTAATGGCTCGGGGTATAAACTGAAACTTTTAATTAATGTTATATATGTAAATAAACAATACTTGGCACAATTGTATATTTACTGTGATTATGCACTTTACTATTTTCCTCAATGTCAAAACAACAAAGTTGCTTCTAATGCATTTAACCCTTAACAGTGATCCTTGAAATGTGGTTGCTCACTTCTGATGCAGCGATATGCTGTCATGGAGCCTTTGATTCTACAGTACCTTTTGGCGTCAGACTAACTCCTGATTGGGAAAAAAAAGTCAGCCTCAGATATACCATTCAAACACTTTTGAAGATTTACTAAAGCAAAGGAGCAGGCTCGAGGGGCTGTACGGCCTGTTCCTGCTCCTATTTCTTATGTTCTTATAACTGGGGATATGGGGATAGGGCAGGAAAGTGAAATTGAGGTAGATGATCAGCCATGATCTTATTAAATGGTGGAGCAGGCTCGAGGGGCCGTATGGCGTACTCCTCCTATTTCTTATGTTTCTTATATTCTTAAGGATATTAAAAACTCTATCTCAATTATATTCATTTATCAGCCATTCACAAGTTCCCAATTACATAGGGTGCTTGTATCAACCACTTTGAATGATCTGTGATTGCTGGAAAGTAACACTTCATCCACCCAGCTATCAGTGACACTACTGGATAAAATAACACCAATGGGTCTGCATTAACATTTTGTTTGATGGGAACAAACCACGGATGGATGTTAATGTTTTTGGTGTACTAGACCATAATGTATATTCTCTGCAGTGTGCAAAACCAACATCTGTGGTGGGTAAAATTTTGGAGTCTATTATTAAGGAGACAGTAGCGGAACATTTGGATAAATATAATTTAATAGGACAAAGTCAGCATGGCTTTACGAAGAGGAAGTCCTATCTGACAAATTTGCTGGAGTTCTTTGAGGACATAACGTACAGGGTGGATAAAGGGGAACCAGTGGACGTAGTGTATTTAGACTTCCAGAAGGCATTCGACAAGGTGCCACATAAAAGATTATTGCTCAAGATAAAGAATCACTGGATTGGGGGTAATATTCTTCCATGGGTGGAGGATTGGTTATCTAACAGGAAGCAGAGAGTTGGGATAAATGGTTCATTCTCGGACTGGCAACCAGTAGCCAGTGGTGTTCCGCAGGGGTCGGTGCTGGGTCCCCAACTCTTTACAATCTATATTACCGATTTTGGAGGAGGGGACCGAGTGTAACATATCAAAGTTTGCAGATGATACAAAGATGGGAGGGAAAGTAGAGAGTGAGGAGGACATAAAAAACCTGCAGGGGGATATAGACAGGCTGGGTGAGTGGGTGGAGATTTGGCAGATGCAATACAATATTGGAAAATGTGAGGTTATGCACTTTGGCAGGAAAAATCAGAGAGCAAGTTATTATCTTAATGGTGAGAAACTGGAAAGTACTGTAGTACAAAGGGATCTGGGGGTCCTAGTGCAAGAAAATCAAAAAGTTAGTATGCAGGTGCAGCAGGTGATCAAGAAGGCCAACGGAATGTTGGCTTTTATTGCTAGGGGGATAGAATATAAAAACAGGGGAGGTATTGCTGCAGTTATATAAGGGATTGGTGAGACCGCACCTGGAATACTGCATACAGTTTTGGTCTCCATACTTAAGAAAAGACATACTTGCTCTCGAGGCAGTACAAAGAAGGTTCACTCGATTAATCCCGGGGATGAGGGGGCGGACATATGAGGAGAGGTTGAGTAGATTGGGACTCTACTCATTGGAGTTCAGAAGAATGAGAGGCGATCTTACTGAAACATATAAGATTGTGAAGGGGCTTGATCGGGTGGATGCGGTGAGGATGTTCCCAAGGTTGGGTGAAACTAGAACTAGGGGGCATAATCTTAGAATAAGGGGCTGCTCCTTCAAAACTGAGATGAGGGGAAACTTCTTCACTCAGAGGGTGGTAGGTCTGTGGAATTTGCTGCCCCAGGAAGCTGTGGAAGCTACATCATTGAATAAATTTAAAACAGAAATAGACAGTTTCCTAGAAGTAAAGGGAATTAGGGGTTACGGGGAGTGGGCAGGAAATTGGACATGAATTTAGATTTGAGGTTAGGATCAGATCAGCCATGATCTTATTGAATGGTGGAGCAGACTCGTGGGGCCGATTGGCCTACTCCTGCTCCTATTTCTTATGTTCTTGTGTTCTTATGAGCAATAACTGACTTCAACCCATACTCATGGCCACCCCCTCGAACTAGCCATCTCACGTGGCCTTTCTACTCCCAAAGTCTCGATCACACACAAAGCCATTTCTGATCACTTCCTTCCATCCCTCATCACTCTCATCCTTTCCCCTCTCCAAACCCACTTCCTTCTGCATCGGCCCCTGGGGGGAAAAAAAACTTTTCCACCAGATCAGTTACAAGCTCCAAACTATCTAGCCTTTGGCACTCCGTTGGTCACCACACTTCTGCATCTGTTGCTCTGCTCCTTCGCTCCCTCACTTCCGCCTATGATGTCCTTGTCCCCAGTAAAATCCTTACTCTCTTCCACCCAAGTAGTTGCCCCGGATACAGACCCCATCATGTCCAAAGAGTGCAGATTTGAGCGTATGTAGTGCATGACTGGTTAAACCATTCATCACCAGATCTGGCTGGACCTGCTCGCCTCTGCCAAGAATGATCACTACTCCAGGATCATCCTAGAATTCAAAGATGACAACCCACTTCATTTCTCCACTACCAACCATCTCCTTAAATCCCATTTCATTTATACCTAGAGCAAATTAATCGGCAAGAAGTTGTAGCAAATACTATACTGGTAGTCGGACAGGATTTGATAAAATACCTGACATACTTTTACTATGCTGAAGAACTACTGAGATACTTTGTTCTCAAATAAACTCTTTCAATGTCTTTCATATTATCTTAATTTCCTGTCTTGTATTGGTATATTTATTGCATTAGTGTATTTAGTGCTTTATTTCCATATTTTTCTCTCAGCATTGAGGTAGAAATTCCTGAAGGCTCTCTGGTGGCTGTTGTTGGACATGTTGGATGTGGAAAATCTTCCCTACTCTCTGCATTGCTTGGGGAAATGGAGAAAATAGAAGGCTATATTGCTGTCAAGGTAAAACATCTTGATGCCCTTCTCCCCTTATGTCCCATAATTCCAAATTGACAGGAAACTGAAATGTTATAATTAAAATGCGAGGGGGGGCATAATCTGTAGGCTGAATATAAGAACACATACATTTAGGTTTGGTGCCTACTATGATTGGGTTGCAACTGCTGCTTCTCACCTCTAAATGATGGCACTATCATTCAGTGGGTTATGGTGTGTGGTCAGGAGGTTGATAGAAATGCATTCATACATTCTATGATGAGGTGTACTGCTCCCCAAGCAGCTTGTGAGAAGCTCCTAGTAGTCGTTGTCCATCTAGCATGGTTCAAACCTTCTGTTGTCAATTGTCCAATGACTTGCTAGTGACTTGTCTCTTGGGTTGCGGAAAGTCAATGAGCACATTTTCTTTGGGATCAAAGTGACTCCAAGATGACCTGTTTGGTCACCATTCAGGACCAGGTCGACCCGCCATGGAAGACTTGGTAATCCAACTTGATGATCAGCCAGCTAGCCCGGCCCATTAATGGAGTTTGGTGGGGTATATCTGTCACTGAGGCCTGGGATACTTCCCATTTTTCCAGATAACCATACAAGACAAAGCCTTAGGGTAGTCCTGGCTGGACAAGTAGCTTACCAGTGCTATGCTCTAGCAAGCTATGTAGTTTTAGTGGTTAAACTTCTGCAGGACTTCTTTAAGTACTTGGGAGTCCCTAAGCCTTAGCTTTGCAAAGCTGCACCTAAGCTCTCTGAACTTTGGTAAGTGGGATGTGTCCTTTTTGAGACAGTTTGTGCATTCCATGTTGGGCAAACAGAATCCCTATGTGTTGTGTGGCATAACACCGTGCTAAATGGGATAGATTCAGACCAGGTCTAGCAGCTCAAAACTGGGCATCCATGAGGCGCTGTGGGCCAGCAGCAGCAGCAGAATTATATTCTAGCACAACCTGTAACCTCATGGCCCGGCATATTCCTCACTCTACCATTACCAACAAGCCAGGGGATCAACCCTGGTTCAATGAGGATTATGGAGAGCATGCCAGGAGCAGCACCAGGAGTACCTAAAATGAGCATGGAACCTGGTGAAGCTACAACACAGGACTAAATGCATGCTAAACAGTGGAAGCAACATGCTATAGACAGAACTAAGCGATTCCACAATCAACGGATCAGATCAAAGCTCTGCAGTCCTGCTACGTCCAGACTTGAATGGTGGTGGATAATTAAACAACTAACGGGAAGAGGAGGCTCTGTGAACATCCCCATCCTCAATGATGACAAAGTCCAGCACGTGAGCGCAAAAGACAAGGCTGAAGCGTTTGTAATCATCTTCAGCCAGAAGTGCAGAGCGGATGATCCATCTCAGCCTCTTCCCGATATCCCCACCATCACAGAAGCCAATCTTCAGCCAATTGGATTCGCTCCAAGTAATATCAAGAAACGTCTGAGTGCACTGGATACAGCAAAGGCTATGGGCCCCGACAACATCCCGGCTGCAGTGCTGAAGAATTGTACTCCAGAACTAGCCGTGCCTCTAGCCAAGCTGTTCCAGCACAGCTACGACACTGACATCTACCCGACAACATGGAAAATTGCCCACAAAAAGCAGGACAAATCCAATCCAGCCGATAACTGTCCCATCAGTCTACTCTCAATCATCAGCAAAGTGATGGAAGGTGTCGTCGACAGTGTTATCACGTGGCACTTACTCACCAATAACCTGCTCATCGATGCTCAGTTTGGGTTCCGCCAGAACCACTCTGCTCCAGACCACATTACAGCCATGGATAAAAGAGCTGAATTCCGGAGATGATGTGAGAGTGACTGCCCTTGACGTTAAGGCAACATTTGACCATGTGTGGCACCAAGGAGTCCTAGTAAAATTGAAGTCAATGGGAATCAGGGGAAAAACTCTCCAGTGGCTGGAGTCATACCTAGCACAAAGGAAGATGGTAATGGTTGTTGGAGGCCAATCATCTCAGCCCCAGGACATTGCTGCAGGAGTTCCTCAAGGCAGTGTCCTAGGCCCAACCATCTTCAGCTGCTTCATCAATGACCTTCCCTCCATCATAAGGTCAGAAATGGGGATGTTCTCTGATGATTGCACAGTGGTCGGTTCCATTCGTAACCCCTCAAATAATGAAACAGTCTGTCCCTGCATGCAGCAAAACGTGGACAACATCCAGGCTTGGGCTGATAAGTGGCAAGTAACCTTTGTGCTGGACAAGTGCCAGGCAATGACCATCTCCAACAAGAGAGCGCCTAACCACCTCCCCTTGACATTCAATGGCATTACTATCGCCGAATCCTCCACCATCAACACCCTGGGGGTCATCATTGATCAGAAACTTAACTGGACCAGCCATATAAATACTGTGGCTACAAGAGCAGGTCAGAGGCTGAGTATTCTGTGGCGAGTGACTCACCACCTCACTCCTTAAAGCCTTGCCACCATCTACAAGGCACAAGTCAGGAGTGTGATGGAATACTCCAATTCCCTGGATGAGTGCAGCTCAAACAACACTCAAGAAGCTCGACACCATCCAGGACAAAGCAGCCCGCTTGATTGGCATCCCATCCACCACCCGAAACATTCACTCCCTTCACCACCAGTGCACCATGGCTGCAGTGTGTACCATCCACAGGATGCACTGCAACAACTCGCCAAGGCTTCTTCGACAGCACCTCCCAAACCCTACTACCTCTACCTCTACCACCTAGAAGGACAAGGGTAGCAGACACATGAGAACAACACCACCTGTACGTTCCCCTCCAAGTCTCACACTATCCCGACTTGGAAATATATTGCCGTTCCTTCGTTGCTGGGTCAAAATCCTGGACCTCCCTACCTAACAGCACTGTGGGAGAACCTTCACCACACTGACTGCAGCGGTTCAAGAAGGCAGCTCACCACCACTTTCTCAAGGGCAATTAGGAATGGGCAATAAATGCTGGCCTTGCCCGTGTCACCCACATCCCATGAACGAATATTTTTTAAAAAAAAGGTGCATTTTCTCATTATGTGGAATTGGAGATTGTTCAACATGGTGGATGTCTGCGTGAGCCAGCCACTTGTTGACCCAAAAAAAACGAAGTCTATTTGAGAAGAGGATAATGCTGTACATTAATAATAATTGATGTATAGCTTCATGGCGCATTGATATGAGTCTAATTTGAATTGCAATTGTGAAAAAAAAATCCTGTGCTAAATCCTAAGCTATTAAAATAGCTTACTTTGTACTACTGGATAATTCAAATTTTTCAAGCAAAAATGACTTTGTCTAACATCAACAGACTGTATTTAAACATATTTTGCATCTGTGTACGATTTATTTTTCTGGCTCTTGAGTTTTCAAAGTGCCACATTTTTGGAAAGAAGTTATTTTTGTTTTGGTAGTAGATCCTTTTACTTCAGGACCAACTATTGGCATATTGTTAATAATTGTAGAAAAATGATCACTAAAAGCCCAGAGGTTTGGATGATCCTATGGACAAACTAAATTATTGGATGAAAGAATGCACAATCATACATGGAGACAATCTGTGCCATGCGTGATGGGATGCATTTTATTTTATTTAGCTTGACTAACCAGTTTTGTTCTAATTCATTATTTACGTAGGTGCAGCTTATGGGCACCTGGGAACAATTGAATAAAAGTTTTCCTTGCCTCGAAGTTTTCCTAATTGTTGTGCAATATCAGCTATCATTCTTGCCTATTTAAAATGGCAAATGAATGAAACTACAGATTACATCGAGGACAAAGATTTTGGGAAGAAAATGACTTTTTGTTTCTATTTATACACAGGGTTCAGTGGCATATGTTCCACAGCAAGCGTGGATCCAAAATGCATCTTTAAGAGACAATATTATCTTTGGTCAGGAATTAATGGAAGAGTGGTACAATAGAGTGGTTGATAGCTGTGCACTTCTACCTGACCTGGAGATTCTGCCTGCAGGAGATAAGACTGAAATAGGAGAGAAGGTTCAGTATGCATATGCATTTTATAAATTCGTGGTCACCGTACTCTGAGATTTGGTGACTTTACGTCACGTAAAGGGTTATAGTTTGTAGTTCAAAATTTTTGAGAGTGAAAGACACTTATTTTCCTTATGCGTGATCCATCACATCACCAATGTGCATTGGTGGATCACATATTGCACCTGTAGAAATTAATTGTTAAATATTTAAGAGTAGAAAGTGTAAAACATTTTGTAAAAGCAATGCAAGAAGGATGCACATGTATACATACATGGGGACATTAGGAACAGGAGTAGGCCTTTCAGCCCCTTGAGCCTGCTGATGGCTGATCTGTACCTCAACTCCATTTAGTCGCCCATACATGCTGGGGCAAATGAGTTTGTGCCTGCAATTTGCCACATGGTGATTTTCAAATTTTGGTTGGGTCATTTGGAAGCAGAGGAAAACACTACAGGAAAGGGGAGATGAATAAATCTGGAGTTGAATATGCACAGGCTGCTGTCTGGTTAGAAAGTGTCACATTTCCTGATTATCCTCTCAACTGGGGATTTAAAAAGAGAAAGAAAAATTTAAACAAAAATGGGCTAAAGAAATAATGAGAATTGTGTTCTTTATGGTAAGTATTGCTTCTAATATTCATTACTTAAGTCCTTAATCTATATTAATTTCCAAAAATTTCCATAGCCTATACCTGCAACAGAACTGTAAATGACTGGCAGATTTTAAAATTCTGTAACATTGTTGGAGAAAGAAAATCTCTTCTCAATTGTCATTTTTTACTACTTTTCTAAAGAAACCTTTTGTCTTGTGTTATTTAACAAAATGCAAAATATTGAGCCTTCCAGAAATTACAGTTCAGATCCATAAAAAGATATTGACACAGTGATCCATTTTAACATGAATGGTACACTTTTGTCCAAACCAACAAAGAAAGCTTTTACAGCTAGTTCTACTCTGTTTTCATCAACAGGATCAAATAATTAAAAGTCTAAGTTATAATTAATTTTGTTTCCTCTACAGGGTGTGAACTTATCAGGAGGACAGAAGCAGAGGGTAAGTCTTGCTCGAGCAGTTTACAGTGATAATTTGGTGTATTTTCTGGATGATCCACTCTCTGCTGTTGATGCTCATGTTGGTCGCCATATTTTCGAAAAAGTGATTGGACCCAAAGGTTTACTGAACGGCAAGGTGAGCAACATTAGAAACTTAACTTGTGATGAAAAAATGTTTTAATTTTTTTCTCCGCCTACCATTATTTAATAAATATATTTGGGTAAAATTAACTTTATTTACAGACCCGTGTCCTGGTGACTCATGGCGTTAGCTTCCTGCCTCAAATGGATAGGATTCTTGTTATGGTTGATGGGAAAATCTCAGAGCAAGGCACCTACAAGGAACTTTTAAAGCAAAATGGGGCATTTGCAGAATTCCTTCGTACTTATGCTCCTACAGAAAATGAAGGTGGGTTGCTACAAAAGAGTATGTATTTGTAAATATAGTCTATTGTGTTACACAAAAACACCCCTTCAGTATTGCCTTTCATAACAGTATAATCCTGCTACCAGTGCAGTGTAAATCCAGCTTGGTGTGATTTTAAGACCTTTTTATCTGTACTACTTGTTGACGGGCATTAGATGATTGGTGACGTGAAGACCCTGCACTGTTGTCTCCCCTACTTGCTTGTGCATCGGGATTTAAAGTCAAAGATTTGCTGTAGTGCTAACACTGCAGAGCTTGCTTGTACTCCCGGTCTGGAAAGTCACTCTGGTTATTTGTTTAAATGTGCCATGAGTCTATTCTGCTCAAGTTGTATAATGTGTAGATTAATCAGGACAATAATCTTTTGGCTAGATGTGTTGATTCCACTTTTAAAAAACTGAATTAATTGCTGATGTTAGGAATCTGCCCTTACTACACTTTGAAAATTTGGTGGGGGACATTTTATAATTTTTTGCATCTTGCATTTGCGACTTTAAATGTTTTTGTTCTTGTTTTGGACCCATCTGTTTTATGTCGGAACTGGATCAAAAGGTGCAAAAAGTTTTCAGGTGTACGTAGGTGGCTTTAAGAAATGTAAATCCTTGTTTTGTATATGGAAATCGTTCAGCATAAAACAGATGCAAGAAAAGTGATTTAACTTTTATGGTGTTTTACTTTTGCGATAGCTGAAACATTTGATAATCTTACGAGCACTAATTTGGGTGCAGCATATAGCAGTATCTCCTTCACAATGAACTTTTTTTCTGCCATCATGCAGATACTAACAAAAGTGTGGAAGAGGAAAAAGGTTTGTTTTGTCTTTTTTTATCCTGCAGTATAGCTGAAAGGAGCTGTAGATGCATGATGAGTTTTGAAGTAAGAGTATCCAGCACCTTAAGTTACTTTTATATAGAGAATTATATGCGTGAATAATTTGACCTTAATTGAAGACAAGCATACACATATTTCACAAACGTTAAACAATTTTTAAAAAGCAGATGCCTGATCTGTTGTATATAAATATCATATAGGGAATTACACCCAGCAAAGCATTTTGCTAAAATAGTACTCCTTGCAATGACCTAGTAGTTCTAACAGTGTAAAGAGAAAAAGGTGAAAGTGCTGAAAATCTGAAATGAAACGTAAACAGCTGGAAATACAAAACAACCTGTCTTTTTTTTTTTCAAATCCTGACTGACCTAATGTTTTGAGTCAGACAGAGTGGAACTTTCGATGTCGGCGGGGACGTAAACGGCGGTAGCCTGACTTCAGTGGAAAGGAAAAACGGGTGGCCAAAGTTGGTCAATCGGGAAGTGTTTTTTCATGCAAAGGGTAGTAGAACTCTGGAACTCTCTTCCCCCAAAAGGCTGTGTATGCCAGGACAATTGGAGCTTTCAAGACTGAGATAAAATAGATTTTTGTTAGGTAAGGGTATCAAGCGATATAGGGCAAAGTTGAGGAGCAGATCAGCCATGATCTAATTGAGTGGCAGAGCAAGCCTGAAGTTACTGAATGGCCTACTCCTGTTCCAAAGTTATTTCCAGCATTTTCCGCTTCACTTCTAACAGTAGTGTGTTGGATTTCCAAATTGCTTGATTTTGAATTCCAACCTTGGTTAACAGTAGAAATCTGCTGCTTTTTTTATTGGGTGAGTTTTACCAGTTTGATAGGCCACTATAATGGAGCACTGAGTAACAGTGGAGGGGGGAGGGAAGAGAGCAGCACCTTTTCTATGCATATCCCACAAAAGCGTGTCTTCCATCTGCCATTGTTGGAGACTGTCAAGAGTGCCAGGCCCTGCCCTCACAGCTGAAAACAGTGAGTGTGGCAGAAGTGGAACCTAATAGAATGTTGGCGAGCAAGGGTTATAAATATGTAAAGTACTATTTGTTTTAACTTTTTTACAGTTTTTGACAACAGCATTTGGAGCAAGCTTTTTTTTTAAGATGAAAACATTGCTAATGCCAACACTGACTCCAATTTTACTATCATTAGCACTATTCTGGAAATTGTTTCTGCTTGGATATAAAATAAGATATCTTTGTTACAAATATCAGAATCCTATAAAGTGACATGAATCCCTTCATGCCACTATGACTTCTAAATTGCTCAACGTTCAAAATTATGGAGCCAAAATGCATTTATTTGGTGACTCCCTCCTTTAAACTGTGCTTGGATTTTCCCTGGATTGGTTCCATTGTTTTGCTGTGGCATTTTTCATGGACTATTATGGAGTTGCCTGTTATTTATTGAAAAGTTGGAGGAGTTTCCAGCTATCAAGGCCTAAATTTTAACACTGAGCTGGGAAGGTGGCGGTGGGGGGGGGCGGATTCCTGACTGGAAACCCGGAAGTACGGGTCTCCCGGACACACGTACGATTTTGACGTAAGGGTTTTTTTTTTGTCTGTTTCCCGTCCGACAGGCCAATCTGATTGACGGGCTGGCTGTCGGTCGGACGGGGGAAGAGGAAGGGAGCAGATGCGAGAAAGTAAGTCTTTGTGGGGGGGTTTGGGTTGGGGTCATGGGGGCCGGTAGTCATGGGTCATGGGGGGTGTCAGGGCTCATCGGGGGGATCGGGAGATCTCCGGGGAGGGGCTTGCGGCAGGTAGGCTTGTTGGGCCTGAGGGAAGAAAACCTGTTCCTCCGGGCCAACAAGCAGTGCTATAAAGGCACTTACCTGCTGAGCCAGGCCTCCTAGCTTCCTCTCGCGTGGCGTGAAGTAGATGGCCCGGGAATCCTGGCCCCCTGGCGTTAAAAATTAAAAAAAACCTGTAAAAGTAGTGGCCCGCAGCCTCCTTGAAAGCTTTTAATGACCAACCCACCTCCTGAGAGCGGGTTGGTTGCTTGTCCCACCTCCGTTAAAACCGGGAGAGGCCGGGTTTTAGATTTTAAAAATTTTTACTGCCCCCAACCCACCAGTTCTTCCAGGTTAAAATTTAGACCCAAAATTCTCCAACATTGCAATCCTCAAAAAAAAACCTCAAATCTGCATTCTTAGTGCTCTGTGTATTGAGCTGATGCCTTTTTAACTGCAACTTAGCTGCATCCTTATCCGGTTGCATTTGCATGGAAACAATCTATTGTGGATTTAGCCTTTTAGAAAATTAATTTGAAATATTTCTGATGAATTGAATGGTAAGCTAAAATTGAATAAGTTTAATTAAAATGTGTGATTTTATAGAGAGCATAATGGGGAATAAGGAAAGTCCACTTGTTTCAACATACTGAGCCATGGACTTAATTTTAATGTGAAATGGGGAAAGAATTTATTTGTAGACTAGTTTCTAAAAAATTAAACAGTGCAGTTTTTATATTCAAGTGTGTATCTGAAGATTGTACTAATTCAAGTCATAATGGATTAGCAACACAGAAAAAATACTTCAGGCTGTAAGTTTGAAATTGGTAGATACTCCCAAACAGGTACAGTTGCTGCATTGTAGACACTTGGAGCAGTATAATCTGTTATCATAATTGCTCTTCTCCAATCTTCCTCAATGGAATGAGGATACAATATCGAATGTCTAATTTTTACTCTTTCATGCTTTGGAATTAGATGACCTAACAGAAAAAGGACAAGATCGGAATCACATTAGTCCACAAAAGACATCATTAAATTTCCTCCAAGGGTATGCTTTCTGTGCATTTTTGAGCTATCATTGTATGCTTAACACAAACTATCTTTGAAACATTTATTCAAATATAATGAACCTTTGTTAATTGTGTGAAACATCAAATTTCCAATTTGCTTTTTACTGTGTAACTCATTGGAACAGCACATCTGTTATCAACTCATTCCTATATTCACTTTCATGAAAATCTGTATAGTTCAAGAATATATAACACATGGAAATATTATTGAAGCATGCATTATGAAGAAACTCCAGATCCTTTCCCTCCTGACAAGTAGCCAGCTTGTCAATGTGGCTGGCTTTCACATGGGAAACCTGGAAGCAAAATATAATTATCTTCAATTAAGTTACGGTCACATAATCTGATGCACTCAACTCACTTCTGGGTTTCCTGCACGAATATATACCCACACACTCAGTTCCTGGCTCCAAGTCAAAATCATGCTCCTAATGTTAAAAAAACATTATAATTCAATCATTTTTGCAAGCAAATGGCTCTTGCAGGTCAGATTAGCAACTGAAAGATTCAAAGTTTGCATCAAGTTCAAGTCGAGCTGTAGCTTGCAAAACCTCAGGATTGTTACTCTGTACAGCACTTGTGACACAGTGAGATTTAGAATCACAACTTGTTGCCTTTTCTGTTCCATTAAATTCAGCCAAACCCTCCATTATTGTACTAATTTGGTGAGCGATGACCAAAGAGAAGTTCCACTGTATAATTGTTGCTTCCTCTTTTGATAACTACAGAATGAGAAAATTAACCTCATCGTCTAATGATGAGGAAGCAACACCTACAGAGCAGAAAAATGCATCAAATCTACGCGACCCCAGGGAAATAACAAAACAAGCAGCTGCTGCGAAACTTACAGAAGCTGACAAAGCTCTGACTGGTAGGGTAAGGAAATGCATAAATCTTATGGCTGATGTTGCCTACATACAATGAGAGGAATATTTTCAAATAAACCTGAGTGCTGTTTTAGTTAATGCACACATTATGTTAATTTAAAAAAATTGTAATTGTTTTAAGCCCCCACCCATGCAACCTTCAGTGAGTGAGACTGTCTAACGCATAGACACTGATTGATACGGTCCATAATGCTGCTTGATGGGCCTGCGAAGTAGTATACTTTATTGCTTATGGAAAGGATACTAGTCTCAACATTTACTTAGGAAAGAAAAGCCATTTATTTTATTGTATACTTGAAAGACACTTTGCTACTTACAAATACACTTAACTTGGCTTCATATTTTTTCAGTTGCTTGAGGTTAACTGTGGAAAGTAAACATTTTACTAGCTTAGTTGGTGTTTGCCTAATAGGCTAGATTGTGTACATATTTTTTTAATGAGGTGTGAGCTTAGGGGTTCATGTAAGTGGCGATCTGGTTTCTTTCTCATTAGCTTATGTTGGCTGAATCAGATGGAAAACTTATTCATGGACTGGGTGACATTGTGGGTTAGACACTGGTCTTTCTCCTCTGGGATCTAGTTCAGACCCATGGGATGAAAATCACCCCTGTCTGCTGGTTTTAGAAATAAGTTTGGGCAATTTCAATCCATTTCTTGGGCATGGGCGCTCAGCATTAAATGGGCAATCTCAATCGGAGGTCACTGGATAGCAAAGTAGGGAAAGCTTTATTCTGCATCTAACTGTGCAGAAACAGGATACAAAATATGCAGTATGTCCTTGCACTTGTAGTTTTGCTTCTAGTTAACCTTTTCCAGTTTTGCCTTCTCCAAACTTGGATCTTCCAAGGATGTACTCAGTGTTGTAACTCGATCACATTTAATATTTAGTGCCATATCCATGTTACTCTGCCAATTTGAACAAAAGAATTGAGGGTAGATCTGCTGGCCTAGTAACTCCAATAATTGAAGTGGCAGGAGTGAGATCCCCACAAGGTGGTGGTCTGATGGTAGATGTGTGGTGTTGGCATCAGCCTAACATCTGGGTCCAGCTCTACACCCAATATCCATTGCACATCATGATATGATATGAATCCAATCTAATGATGCTTACATACAGGCATGAGCCTTGCTGGTGTGATGTTGAGTTAGTAGTATTATGTGAGCCAACATTTTTTTCAGTCTATTTTACTGATGCCACTAGTGGTTCTTTTGAACTTTTCTCTTGTTCTGCCAAAATTCCAAATTCACGCTCCTTCTCTTCCCTACATGGAATTTGGAACCTCTTAGTTCATTAAATAATCCTAAAACTGGGTTAATGAATCTTTTTAGCAACTACAATGATTCTCAAAAGAAACCATATATTTGCTATGGCTTCATCTTTTTGGAAAAGTCAATCTATTTCTTTATCCAAACAGAGGAATAGTAATATTTTTGTAAGCTAGGATACCCCTCCTCCCAGTCAACGTCCTTGGAAAGGAAGTAAGTAGAGTCTCTTTGGATCGAGTTGGCTCCAAGGTAACATATGTTAATAAAATTGAGTCAACATAAGAAATAGGAGCAGGAGTAGACCATACGGCCCCTCGAGCCTGCTCTGGCATTCAATAAGTTCATGGCTGATCTTCAATCTCAATTGCACTTTCCCGCCCGATCCCCATGTCCCTTGATTCCCCAACAGTCCAAAAATCTATCCATCTCAGCCTTGAACATATTCAATGACTTAGCATCCACAGCCCTCTGGGGTAGAGAATTCCAAAGATTCATGACCCTCTGAGTGAAGAAATTCCTCCTCATCTCAGTCTTAAATGGCCAACTCCTTATCCTGGGACTTTGTCCCCTAGTTCTAGACTCTCCATTCAGGGGAAACAACCTCTCAAGCCCCCTCAGAATCTTGTATGTTTCAATGAGATCACCTTGCATTCTTCTAAACTCCAGAAAGTATAGGCCCATGCTACTCAACCTCTCCTCACAGGACAACCCCCTCATCCCAGAAATCAATCCAGTGAACCTTTGTTATAAGAACACAAGAACATAAGAAAAAGGAGCAGGAGTAGGCCAATCGGCCCCTCGAGCCTGCTCCGCCATTCAATAAGATCATGGCTGATCTGATCCTAACCTCAAATCTAAATTCATGTCCAATTTCCTGCCCGCTCCCCGTAACCCCTAATTCCCTTTACTTCTAGGAAACTGTCTATTTCTGTTTTAAATTTATTTAATGATGTAGCTTCCACAGCTTCCTGGGGCAGCAAATTCCACAGACCTACAAAATTATGAGGGGCACAGATAGGATGGATACTAAGGAGCTTTTTCCCTTCGTTGAGGGTTCTATAACAAGGGGGCATAGATTCAAGGTAAAAGGCGGGAGGTTTAGAGGGGATTTTAGAAAGAACTTTTTCACCCAGAGGGTGGTTGGAGTCTGGAACTCACTGCCTGAAAGGGTTGTGGAGGCAGGAACCCTCACAACATTCAAGAAGCATTTGGATGAGCACTTGAAATGCCATAGCATACAAGGCTACGGACCAAATGCTGGAATATGGGATTAGATTAGACCGGGCTTGATGGCCGGCGCGGACACGATGGGCCGAAGGGCCTCTATCCGTGCTGTATAACTCTATGACTCTATGACTATCCTCTGAGTGAAGAAGTTTCTCCTCATCTCAGTTTTGAAAGAGCAGCCCCTTATTCTAAAATTATGCCCCCCAGTTCTAGTTTCACCCATCCTTGGGAACATCCTTACCGCTTCCACCCGATCAAGCCCCTTCACAATCTTATATGTTTCAATAAGATCGCCTCTCATTCTTCTGAACTCCAATGAGTAGAGTCCCAATCTACTCAACCTCTCCTCATATGTCTGCCCCCTCATCCCCGGGATTAACCGAGTGAACCTTCTTTGTACTGCCTCGAGAGCAAGTATGTCTTTTCTTAAGTATGGAGACCAAAACTGTATGCAGTATTCCAGGTGCGGTCTCACCAATACCTTATATAACTGCAGCAATACCTCCCTGTTTTTATATTCCATCCCCCTAGCAATAAAAGCCAACATTCCGTTGGCCTTCTTGATCACCTGCTGCACCTGCATACTAACTTTTTGATTTTCTTGCACTAGGACCCCCAGATCCCTTTGTACTGCAGTACTTTCCAGTTTCTCGCCATTAAGATAATAACTTGCTCTCTGATTTTTCCTGCCAAAGTGCATAACCTCACATTTTCCAATATTGTATTGCATCTGCCAAATCTCCACCCACTCACCCAGCCTGTCTATATCCCCCTGTAGGTTTTTTATGTCCTCCTCACTCTCCACTTTCCCTCCCATCTTTGTATGATCTGCAAACTTTGATATGTTACACTCTGTCCCCTCCTCCAAATCGTTAATGTAGATTGTAAAGGGTTGGGGACCCAGCACCGACCCCTGCGGCACACCACTGGCTACTGGTTGCCAGTCCGAGAATGAACCATTTATCCCAACTCTCTGCTTCCTGTTAGATAACTAATCCTCCACCCATGCCAGAATATTACCCCCAATCCAGTGATTCTTTATCTTGAGCAATAATCTTTTATGTGGCACCTTGTCGAATGCCTTCTGGAAGTCTAAATACACTACGTCCACTGGTTCCCCTTTATCCACCCTGTACGTTATGTCCTCAAAGAACTCAAGCAAATTTGTCAGACATGACTTCCCCTTCGTAAAGCCATGCTGACTTTGTCCTATTAAATTATGTTTGTCCAAATGTTCTGCTACAGTCTCCTTAATAATAGACTCCAAAATTTTACCCACCACAGATGTTAGGCTAACTGGTCTATAATTACCAGCCTTCTGTCTACTACCCTTTTTAAATAAGGGTGTTACATTAGCAGTTTTCCAATCTGCCGGGACCTTTGCCGAGTCCAGAGAATTTTGGAAAATTATTACCAAAGCATCCACAATCCCCACTGCCACTTCCCTCAAGACCCTAGGATGTAAGCCATCAGGTCCAGGGGATTTATCCGCCTTGAGTCCCATTAATTTACTAAGTACCAATTCCTTAGTGATTTTAATCGTATTTAGCTCCTCCCCCCCCCTGTTTGTCCAGTGTTGGGATATTCTTAGTGTCCTCTACCGTAAAGACTGAAACAAAATATTTGTTCAGCATTTTTGCCATCTCCATGTTTCCCACCATTAATTTCCCGGTCTCATCCTCTAAGGGATCTATGTTTGCCTTAGCCACCCTTTTTCTTTTTATATAACTGTAGAAACTCTTGCTATCTGTTTTTATATTTTTTGCTCATTTATTTTCATAATCTATCTTCCCTTTCTTAATCAATCCTTTAGTTACTTTTTGCTGTCTTTTGAAGACTTCCCAATCTTCTATCCTCCCACTAAGTTTGGCTACCTTATATGTCCTTGTTTTTAGTCGGCTACTATCCTTAATTTCTTTACTTAGCCATGGATGGCTATCATTTCTTTTACACCCTTTTTTCCTCAGTGGAATATATATTTTTTGAAAGTTGTAAAATAACTCCTTGAATGAACACCACTGCTCATGTACCGTCTTACCCTTTAATCTATTTTCCCAGTCCACTTTAATCATTCTGCTCTCATACCATCATAGTCTCCTTTATTCAAGCTCAGTACGCTTGTTTGAGAACCAACCTTCTCACCCTCTAATTGGATATGGAATGTAACCATGTTATGGTCACTCATTCCAAGGGGATCCTTAACTAGGACATTATTAATTAATCCTGGCTCATTACACAGGACCAGGTCCAAGGTTGCTTGCCGCCTTGTAGGATCAGTTACATACTGCTCACGAAATCCATCCCTAATACACTCAATAAACTCTTCCTCATGGCTGCCCTGCCCTATTTGTTGCACTGTCTCTAAGGCAAGTATATCCTTCCTTTAGATAAGGAGACCAAAATTGTACACTGTACTCCAGGTGAGGTCTCACCAAAGCCCTGTACAACTGTAGTAAGACTTCCTTACTCTGGTATTCCCACCCCCTTGCAATAAAGGCCAACATGCCATTTGTCTTCCTAATTGTGTACCTGCATGCTAACTTTTTGTGTTTCTTGTATGAGGATACCCAAATCTTTCCACACCAACATTTACTAGTTTTTCACCATTTTGAAAAAAATCTGTTTTTCTATTCTTCCTACCAAAGTGAATAACCTCACATTTACCCACATTATACTCCATCTGCCAACTTCTTGCCCACTCACCTAACCTGTCCATATCCCTTTGCAGACGACTCACATCTTACTTTCCCACCTAGCTTTGTATCATCAGACTTGGATACATTACACTGGGTCCGTTCATCTAAGTCATTAATATAGATTGTAAATAGCTGAGGCCCAAGCACCGATCCTTACGGCACTCCACTCGTTACAGCCTGCCAACCTGAAACTGACCCATTTATCCCTACTGTTTGTTTTCTATCCATTAACCAATCCTCTATCCATGCTAATATATTACTCCCAGCCCCATGAGCCCTTATCTTGCGTAACAGCCTTTTTATGTGGCACCTTATCGAATGCCTTTTGAAAATCCAAATATATTACATCCATTGGTTCCCCTTTATTTACCCTGCTAGTTACATCCTCAAAAAACTCTAATAAATTTGTCAAACATGATTTCCCTTTCATAAAACCATGCTGACTCTGCCTAATCGTGTTATGATTTTCTAAGTGCTCTGTTAGCGCTTCCTTAATAATGGATTGCAGCATTTTCCCAACGTCTGATGTCAGGCTAACTGGCCTGTAGTTCCCTGTTTTCTCTCTCAACTATCACAGGAGGGTAGGATTGATGTGCCTCACATCCTATCTGGGGATCCACCTATCTGTTTCATTAATTGGAATTGTACTTGCCCTGTGCTGAAATGGATGTCAGTAGTTGTTTTTCTCCAAGTTGAGATATTGCATTACCATCTCAGAGCAGCAAGGCTAAAAACTTATAGAACTCCTCATGTATGATTGACCAGTTTTTGAATATTTGTCAGCCTGGGATTTGAGCCATCGACCTCAAGATTGTGAAGTAAACAATATTTATTTTATGGCTTTGTGTTTTCTCACTATGATTTTGTTAATTTGTAATTCAGATCCTTTTGACTAAGTTTTTTTTTTAAAATTCAGGTAAAATTTTCTGTTTTCTGGGCATATATGAACGCAATTGGAATCTGCATTTCTTTCTGGATCGTTCTGTTCTACCTATGCCAACATACAGCTTCCTTTTCCTCTAACTACTGGTTGAGTTTATGGACAGATGATCCTGTTGTTAATGGGACCCAACAGCATACCACACTCAGACTGGGAGTATATGGTGCACTTGGAATAATTCAAGGTTTGTGAAATTGCTTTGATTTGTAATGTTAATATAGAAAAAACTTTCATGTTGAGAAAGTTACTGGTTCTGAAAATATGTTACGGACCATTAGGCATCCTAATTCAGGGGCATTTGGACCACAATGAATATTACATCCACTGCAAGTAGGTGGTTTTGATGAATTGTTGCTTCTAAGGCATGGATTCTATTTATAGCACCCATTGGGGGGAATTTATTGCAAGTATCTGAAGTTACTGGTTTTAGTTTACCTTTAAACTAGAAGTACCATTGTTCTACTTTATCCAAAATAGTAATATGTGATAGTGAATATTTTTACTTGATATAACAGTAAATTGCTCTTGAAATCTATCCTATAAAATTATATTACATTGTAGAAAATATACCATATTGTGCAAACCATTTTAACTCTTTTCCCCCCCCCACCCCCCCCCCCAGCCCAAGACAGCTATAACTGCACTTCCAAACTGCCAACCAACTAGCCTTTGGCTCTTCATTGTCCATGGTACATCTGCAGCTGTTAGTTTGCTCAACCACATCCTCAGCTCCATCCTTGATGTTCTTGTCCCCAGAAAAAGCTTCACTGTCTCTCTCCCAGTTGTTCTCCCTACTACGGCCCGTCTTTACGCTTTCAAGCCCAAGGGGTGCAAACTTGACCATTCGTGGTATGCAACTGGTTTAGCTATTCATTGCCTGATCTGGGTAGACCATATCAAGTTCTATTGGGCCCTTCTCTGCCAAAGCTGCCTACTACTCTAGGATCATCCTGGAGAGCAAAGAAAGTCACTGGCTTCTTCATTACCAACCACCTCCTTAAACCTCTTGTCTCTGCCCTCTCCAGCCTCTATCAAGTGTGAGGAGCTCATGGATTTCTTTATCACCAAGATAGACTATCCATTCAGTTGGCTCTGCTACTTCCCCCTCCACCATAGCCCTAGCCTGACCCCCATCCAATGATCAAAGTCATAGTTTTTGGCTCCAGTTACAAACTCCGTACCCTCGCCACCAACTGCAACTCCCTCCCTGGCCACTGTCTTGGGTGAAACCAGGCTGTTCACAATCCCAGTGTCGTATTTGAGCCATGCTGAACTTCTGACCCCATAGAACCATAGAAAAGATACAGCGCAGAAGGGGGCCATTTGGCCCATCGTGTCCATGCCGGCTCAAAGAACAACCAGGTGCCCATTCTAATCCCACCTTCCTGCACCCGGTCCGTAGCCCTGCAGCTTACAGCACTTTAGGTGCAGGTCCAGGTACTTTTTAAAAGAGTTGAGGGTCCCTGCCTCTACCGCCAATTCGGGCAGCGAGTTCCATACGCCCACCACCCTCTGGGTAAAAAAGTTTTTCCTCATGTCCCCTCTAATCCTTCCGCCAATCAGCATAAATCTATGCCCTCTAGTTCTTGAACTCTCCGCTAGGGGAAATGGGTACTTCCTGTCTATCTGGGCCCCTCATAATTTTGTACATCTCAATCAAGTCACCCCTCAGCCTCCTCTGCTCCAAGGAAAACAACCCCAGTCTATCCAATCTTTCCTCGTAGCTGCAATTTGCAAGCCCTGGCATCATTCTTGTAAATCTTCTCTGCACTGTCTCCAGAGCAATTACGTCCTTCCTGTAATGTGGTGACCAGAACTGCACACAATACTCCAGCTGTGGCCTTACCAGCGTCTTATACAGTTCCATCATTACATCCCTGCTTTTGTATTCTATACCTCGGCTAATAATACGAGAGCATTCCGATTGCCGTCTTCACAACTTTATCTACCTGTACTGCCACCTTCAGGGACCTGTGCACATGCACTCCAAGGTCTCTCACCTCCTTACCCCTCTCAATATATTCCCGTTTACTGCATATTCCCTTTTACTGTTTGTCCTCCCTAAGTGCATTACCTCACACTTCTCCGGGTTGAACTCCATTTGCCACTTTTCCACCCGCTCCACCAACCCATTGATATCTTCTTGGAATCTACAGCTGTATCCTCTTCACTATATAAACTACACTGCCAATTTTTGTGTCGTCTGCAAATTTGCCAATCATGCCCCCTACATTCAAGTCCAAATCATTAAAATGTAGCCCAACACTGAGCCCTATGGCACACCACTGGAAACGGATTTCCATTCGCAAAGACATCCATCGACTTTTACCCTTTGTTTCCTGTTACTGAGCCAATTTTGGATCCAATTTGCCACATTTTCCTGTATTCCATGGGCTTTTACCTTTCTGACCAATCTGCCATGTGGGACCTTGTCAAATGCCTTACTAAAATCCATGTGGACAACATCCACTGCACTACCCTCATCAATCCTCCTTGTCACTTCCTCAAAGAATTTAATCAGATTTGTAAGGCATGACCTTCCCTGAACAAATCCATGCTGACTATCCCTGATTAAACCATGCCTTTCCAAATGACAGTTTATCCTATCACTCAGTATTGATTCTAATAGTTTCCCCACCACTGAGGTAAGACTGACCGGGCCTATAATTGTTCGGCCTTTCCCTCGTACCCTTTTTAAACATCCTACCCATTACAAAGACCGCCTACTTCCATCTCCGTAACATCGCCCTCCTCCATCTCTACCACAGCCCATCTGTCACTGAAACCCTCATCCAAGCCTTTGCCATCCCCAGACTTGATTTACACCAATGCTGTGCTAGCTGGCCACTAATGCTCCACCCTCCAGAAACTTCAGCTCATCCAAAAGTCTGCTGTCCTATTCTGCACTAAGTCTCACTTGCCTTTCACCTCTGCCCTTGCTGACGTACATTGGCATTTGGTCCTCCAACTCCTCAGATTTACAATTCTCCTCCCTGTGTTTAAGTCCATCCAGGACCTTGTCCCTCTCTATTTTTGTAGCTTTCTCTAGCTCTACAACCCCCCAACATCCAGAATTCACCATTCCTCTGATTCCAGTCTCTTGTGCATCACCCCTCCATTGTTGGTTGTGCCTTCAACTGTCTAGACCCTGCGTTTGAATTCCCTGCCTTAAACTCCTTTGCCTCTCCATCTCCCTCTCCTTTAAAACCCACCTATTTGACCAAGCTTTTGGTCACCCTTCCTAATATCTCCTCCTTTGAGTCTTTTTTTTCTTTATGCCTCTGTGAAGTGCTTTGGGATGTTTGTCTATATAAATCCTTGTTGCTAGTAGTTCTGGAGCTAACTTTGTGTTTAAAATTTTGCAGGTATTTTTGTACTCTTATCATCGGTGATGATGAGTATTGGAGGAATAACAGCTTCGCGCTGTCTCCATGTTCACGTGTTGTATGATGTCCTGATGTCACCAATGAGCTTTTTTGAGCGAACACCAAGTGGTAACTTAGTAAACCGCTTCTCCAAAGACATCGATACAATAGACTCCGTGATCCCAATAGTGATCAAAATGTTCTTGGGATCACTGTTTAATGTTCTTGTTGCTTGCATGGTGATTTTGATAGCCACACCAATAGCTGCAGTGATCATCCCACCCTTGGGCTTTCTCTACCTTTTTGTACAGGTCAGTATTAATGAAATAGCTCTGCTTAATAAAGTTTGCATTGGAGTCAATCTTTGCAAAATTACTCAGAATCTCATTGATCAGTGTTTCCTGTTTGGTTGCTAATTATACTAGTATAAGTTTACTTTTATGCTGGGCCTCTTAAGATTTTTTTGTGCTAGGCCCAATCATATTCTGCAACATGTGAATGTAAATTCTGCAGCACCTTTTCATGGTTGGGAACATATGTCAATAACGAGCTGCAAATCATTAGTGATTAGGATGTTCATGTACATTGACACGATTTGGATTTGGAATATCAGGTGATTTGTTCCACAATAATTACTGATGAGAGCTGTTCAGAAGAGGGGGAAAAAAAAAGACAGGGGAGGAATTCCATGGCAGCTTCCATGGCCATGGAGCCATAGAGTGCTAGGTGCTCTTTCAGTAACACAAAACAAAAGTAATTCAGTTTATTTTATGGCTTCCCTAGTACAACAATACACTTTACTAAAATCTGACTGAAATGTCTAAAATCACAGACCAGTAAAAATAAAGTAAAAGATCACAAACTGTGTTCTTCTGTCTCAAAGCTGCTGCAGAGCAACCCTGCCAGTGGTCTATTGTTGTAGACATTAATAGAGAACAGAATGTTGTATTAAGTTTAAAAGTCAACATAAAATTTTAAAAGTACAGCAAGATTGGCATTTAAACTAAGTATTTGTGTGAAGATGAGTTTTTGGAAAGTTCTTCTAATTAATTAATGCCTCTCAACCTGGTGGATATTGAAAAGCAGTAGTGACACATAAAATCAACTGTAGGTTGCAAGTTTTGTGCACCACTGCTGCTTTTCTTTTTGGTGGTGCTGTTTAATCTTGGGACATTTACCTGCTAGTTCAGAGGTATGGACTCACTATTGACTGACTAATCGTGGCATCTTTTGAGTCAGCTCCTTGACAGGTGTATCCATATTGGTGGTCAAAAATACAAAGTAGATTGGTTGTTCATGATATATAACGAGGGGGCATAGATTTAAGGTGAGAGGGGAGAGATACAAAAGGGTCCAGAGGGGCAATTTTTTCACTCAAAGGGTGGTGAGTGTCTGGAACGAGCTGCCAGAGGCAGTAGTAGAGACGGGTACAATTTTGTCTTTTAAAAAGCATTTGGATAGTTACATGGGTAAGATGGGTATAGAGGGATATGGGCCAAGTGCAGGCAATTGGGACTAGCTTAGTGGTATAAACTGGGCGACATGGACATGTTGGGCCGAAGGGCCTGTTTCCATGTTGTGAACTTCTATGATTCTATATGAAACTATATGAAAGAAACTACATGGATTACAGCTCAATTTGAAGAATCAAGTCAAATGTGAACTGCTTGCTCATCCTAAATGAATATGGTTTAGAAAAGTATATTTACGATTAGTGACAAGTGTCAGGCATTGTGGCAATATTGCTTGTCTACAATTTAAATTCCATAAAGTACTCTGAGCTATTGCTAATTGTACAATAGACCCTTTCTTCAAGACCGCAATTCTTTAAACAAACGTTGTCACATTTTGCATCAATGAAGAAATTACAGAGGCAATAATAAAATGTGATCAAATAACATTCTACCCAATTATATTGGCACTGATAGTAAGTGGTTATATATTATAATGTATGTCACACTCTAGGTTTCATAGGCTGGATTTAAAGATGGAAGACTCTTTTCTGAAACAGGTAGAAAGAAAACATAAAAATTATAATTTTAATAATCGCCGAATTCATTCTGATCAATTCTAAATCCAGAGGTTTTGGAGTACTGCATTAATGCATGGAATAATTAATATGTCACAAAAATCTTAATAAAATCCATATGCAAATTGATTCAGCAACTTTTTGAAGATTTGTACGTTTTGAATTTTGTTAATGTTTACACGAGATTTTCAAATAGAAGCCACTGATTTTGTTCTCTTCTGTTCGGAATATGAAGCAGTGTAAACAACTTGGAATTTGGTGTATGTTAGTAATACTTTCACTGATGAACCAGATTCAGCAGGTCTTTGACTCGCCACCTCATCTCATATTTATCTGCAATTGGTTTAAAGAGAGGGTGGGCTTCTTTGTTAATTGCAAATGTAATTTTAAAAAAATCAAAAATGTAGCTATAAAAATTACTAAATTATAATGCAAAATATTATACTTTGTTTTTGAGATGCTTATGATGTGATTTTTAAAAAAATGTTTTGTTACAATATCTCATACTAATACAGGAGAATTTTTTAAAAATGCATTAATTTTTTGGAGATTCATCTGTTAATTGCACGTTAATCGCAGAAGTTATGTGGAGATATAATACCGGGTTTCAAAAATGATGCCAAGGAGCTCGGATATTTATTACCTGGCTGTTAGTGGCACCAAGTCAGCAGTGTTTGTGTCCTGCTCCCTCACTGTGAAGCGTAAGTCGTTTCATAAGTGTACAACAGCTTATTCTGAGACACACTTGCATCAATGTGGTTACTGTTTGTGATTCACTTGTAACTATTTGCTCGTGCTTTGAGTGTGATGCGACAATGCAATGGACTTCCCCCATCCAGTATTGTGTATATAGCACCACCACTTTCAGTTCCTTATTTCTTTGTCAGCTCCAGTCTATTCTGTGTTGCTCCTGTAATTGCTAGAGGATTACCCTGGTGTGACCTTGTCAGTCTGCTTTCCTAACCTTTATACCACGCCAGCAAGTCCATTGATGAGACTTCCATTCACATCACTATATCTGGCAGGCAAATCTATGACTCTTGAATTGGTTATTGAGCTGCTGAGGCTAAGCATCTAATGTCTTGGAATAACGATGGAGGCTATGTTTCCAACAAAGGAGTCATGTTTGAAAAGTACTTACAACTGGATTCAGACAGACTTGTTCTCTTGTACAGAAATGAGAATGGAGACCCCATTGTGTGCATCCTTCAGATCCTATTGTACCTCAAACTTTATTGGCTAAGAAACTAAAGCCCAACTCTCATTTCTGTACAAGAGAACAAGTCTGTCTGAACTCCAATTGTAAGTACTTTTCAAACATGACTCCTTTGTTGGAAACATAGCCTCCATCGTTATTCCAAGACACTATATAGATAGTGTCTTGGAATAAGTGAATTTAAAATAAAATTGCTGGACTATAACTTGGTGTTGTAAAATTGTTTACAATTGTCAACCCCAGTCCATCACCGGCATCTCCACATCATGACTATATAGATAGGTTAAGTGAGTGGGCAAAAATTTGGCAGATGGGGGAGTATAATGTGGGAAAATGTAAACTTGTCCACTTTGGCAGGAGCAATTGAAAAGCAGTATATTTAAATGGAGAGAGATTGCAGAACTCTGAGGTACAGAGGGATCTGGGTGTCCTAGTACATGGACCACAAAAAGTTAGCATGCAGGTACAGCAAGTGATTAGGAAGGCAACTGGAATGTTGTTATTTATTGCAAGGGGAATGGAATATAAAAGTAGAGATGTTTTGCTACAGTTGTACAGGGCATTTGGTGAGACCACATCTAGAACACTGTGTGCAGTTTTGGTCTCCTTATTTAAGAAAGGACATAATCGCTTTGGAAGCGATTCAGAGAAGGTTCACTCGACCGATTCCTGGGATGAGGGGGTTATCTTATGAGGAAAGGTTGGACAAGTTGGGCCTGTGTACATTGGAATTTAGAAGGATCGGAGGTGATCTTATTGAAACATACAAGATCCTGAGGGGACTAGAAGGGGTAGATGATGAGAGGATGTTTTCCCTTGTGGGAGAGACTAGAACTAGGAGCCACAGTTTAAAAATAAGGGGTCTCCCATTTAAGACAGAGATGAGGAGAAATTTTTTCTCTGAGGGTAGTGAGTCTGTGTAACTCCCTTCCCCAGAGAGCGGTGGAGGCAGGGTCATTGAATATTTTTAAGGCCGAGTTAGATAGATTCCTGATTAACAAGGGAGTCAAAGGTTATAGTAGGTAGACGGGAAAGTAGGGTTGAGGTCACAATCAGATCAGCCATGATCTTATCAAATGGCAGAGCAGGCTCGAGGGGCCGAATGGCCTACTCCTGCTCTTAATTCGTATGTTCGTATGTAAGTTTGTATCCTATTTGGTAAGTGCTATGGATATGTGCATTGTTGGGTTTTATGATTATCATTCTCCTTGGTCCTTCTGCCTTTCTCTCTGCACCTAACAGTTTATGATCAGCTGTGACTTGAATTGGAATCATAGAAAGGTTGCAGCACGGAAGGAGGCCATTCAGCCCATCGAGTCCGCACCAGCTCTAGTCCAGATAGTCCCACTCCCCCGCCCTTTCCTCGTAGCCCTGCAAATTTTTTCCTTTCAAGTACTTATCCAGTTCCCTTTTGAAGGCCATGATTGAATCTGCCTCCACCACCCCCTCGGGCAGTGCATTCCAGATCCTAACCACTCGCTGTGTAAAAAAGTTTTTCCTCATGTCATCTTTGGTTCTTTTGCCTATCACCTTAAATCTATGTCCTCTGGTCCTTGACCCTTCCGCCAGTTTTTCTCTATTTACTCTGTCTAGACCCTTCATGATTTTGAATACCTCTATCAAATCTCCTCGCAACCGTCTCTGTTCCAAGGAGAACAACCCCAGCTTCTCCAGTCTATCCACGTAACTAAAGTCCCTCATCCCTGGAATCATTCTAGTAAATCTCTTCTGCACCCTTTCTAAGGCCTTCACATCTTTCCTAAAGTGCGGTGCCCAGAACTGGACACAATATTCCAGTTGTGGCCGAACCAGTGTTTTATAAATTTAGTCTGGAAGACTGGCATTTTGACAGTAGCTTTGGGTTTCTCCTTGTTTGTTTGCGACACCACTTGAATGATCAAGAAACAACCTACTGCAGATGCTGGAAATCTGAAATGGAAATAGAGAATGCTGGACACACTCAGGCAGCATCTGCAGAGGGAACAAAGATCAATGTTTCAGGAATAGACCTATCCTCAGAACTGGAAGAAATTACAAATGAACAGCTTTTAAAAAGGACCAGATCAAGGGAAAGGAGGGAGGGAGGGAAAAAATTGAATGGCTATCTCTATCCTTCAGTGTTTTGACTCTGTTCTATCTGATGGAGGAGATTTCAATTTCCTTTTATAATATAGAACAAGCAAGGTGCGTAAAGAAATCTAACGAACTGTACCCTATTGGAGAGGTGGAAGAGAGAGGTCGATCAATGTTTTCCTATCAATAAGCAGAGATTGCCAGGGTGATGCATTCATTGCTGTTACCAGCTTGAAGGAACCCAGTGGTTAGACCTATTGCCATTCAACAAGGAAAACTTGAGCTAATTATAGAGAGATTCATTAAAGACATTATTTAGGTAGAGACATAAATATCTGCAATTCTCTTTAAAAGTTTTTGTCTTGATATCTCTGCAAGGCAGGAATTGCAGGCTTGTAGAACCATCCTACTGTTCTCTTACCCCTCCCAGGGTTACCCATCCTACTTTAGGAGTAGGGTTATGTCGTGGAGACCAAGTAGAGAAAGGTTTATTGGTCTTCAAAGGAATTTCATTCTTTCAGGAAATGGCAGCTGACCATTCATATCCTCCTAAATGGGGTTGAGGTGCAGATCAGCCATGACCTAATTGAATGGTGGAACAGGCTCAAGGGGCTGAATGGCCTACTCCTGTGTTCCTCTGTTCCTTCACAAGGCTCCCTTTAAATTATGGAATAGGGATTGTGCTATATTCTGTTAGGTTAGAGCCAACTTTATCCGGATTTGGGCTATCATATGCACAATTGTCACCTGAAGATGACCTTTTACTTATGAGACAGTTGTTCTTCTATAAGTTGCCTATGACTCACAAATGAAGATATGGCAGCATGCTATATGACTGTTGGAGAGGAAGCATTTGGCGACTGTGTTCTTAAAGCATACTTAAAGGGAAAGGCATATGGACTTTTTCCCATGATAGTTTTATGACAAATCTAAAGGGTATGTGGAAGAGTCATGAGTAATGAATTTTGTTTTTTTAAAAAAAATGCTTCATGTATCTTTTTAGTTAAAATTAGAATTATTTTAACTAATGTTTCTTCCTATTTTTAGAGATACTATGTCGCTACCTCACGTCAGCTGAAAAGGTTAGAATCAGCTAGTCGATCACCCATATTTTCACACTTCAATGAAACTCTCCTTGGTGTCAGTGTCATTCGTGCTTTTGGAGAAGAAGACCGCTTTTTACACCAGAATGACTCCAGGGTAGATGAAAACCAAAAAGCCTATTACCCCAGTATTGTTGCCAACAGGTAATCTACCAATATAGTTTCACTGTACTTTTGCATTTGGGTTATTTGCAGCATTGTATATTTATTGGGAAGACAGTAGCCTTGGTGATTGAACTGAGGCCTTCAAGTGAGCCCACTTTTAATTCATCTTGATTCTCAAACCAGATTTGGCATAGGTAAATGATGCCTATTACTCTTGCCCACACCGACTTACCATAGTGGAATACTTCAGATCTCTGTGGAGGGAGCAGGAAAGCTAGTAAGACCGATACTATACTAATTAGACCACTAACTCTTTTTATCTTGTTATCATCCCATCAGATGGTTGGCTGTGAGACTGGAGTTTGTTGGCAATTGCATTGTACTTTTTGCTGCCCTGTTTGCTGTGGCTTACAGAAAAACCCTCAGTCCAGGGATTGTTGGGCTGTCCGTATCATATGCCCTACAGGTACGGAGAAATACATTTACAGTTCTACATAATTATAATATTACTCATTATAGACGTTGTAATTGAGCTACATTACAGCTGACTTAATTATAGCAAGTTTAAACTTTCACTGCCTTTTTGAAGAGATCAATTTAGCCTGCCATTTTTTTCATAGTCTTTTTAAAATTTTTCTTTGGGCTATGGGCACTGCTGATCAGGCCACATTTATTTCCCATCTCTAATTGCTCTGAGAAGGAGAACTATTGCAGACCTTGTACTGATGGTGATCCCACAATGGTATTAGTTAGGGAATTTCAAGATATTGACTCAGCGATGACAAAACTTGGATATTCCCACAACATTGCTGCTCTTGTCCTTGGCGATAGAGGTTGCTGTCAAAGTAACCATGGCAAGTTGCAGCAGTGTCCTGTAGAGCGTACGTACTGCAGCAACAGTACACCAGTGATGGAGAGAGTGGATATTGAGCCTGGCGAAGGGTGCCAGTCAAACTGCTCTGTCCTGGATGGTGTTGAGCTTTTTGAGCATTGTTGTTGGTGCACCCAACTGGCGAGGGAGTATTCCATTACACTCCTGACTTCAGCCTTGTAGATGGTGGAAAACCTTTTGAAGGGGTCAGGAGGTTAGCCACTCACTGCAAAGTACCCAGTCTGTGCTGTTACACTAATGTGATCTAATACAGTAGTGTTATGATTTTTTTAAACCAGAACCTGGAGTTGCCAATGTGGAGTGAAAAATATTTTCCTGTCCTGAAGCAAAGTGTGACTATGACAATGCACCCTTTATTTTGTAAAGTAATCAAAATGCTGTGTTGTGGAAGCTTTCAATAACGGAAGAGTATCTGGAGAGATTTTGTCACCTCACTGTGATAACTGTAGTTTGAAATAATTTTGTCTTACAATTAATTTCACTGAGAGCAAGGTGTTGGGAAACATTCTGTTGTTGTGTAATGTATTGGCACCATCTCAGAATTTATATTCAGTTTGATTCAAGGACCCCTTTTTTAAAAAAAACTGTTTTACCTCGCTTCTAATTTTTATATTTGGAAACTATTTCCATCAGATTTACCATTTGACAATTTTAAAAAAAAAGTATCCATTAAAATCTGGAACTTGCTCCCCCAAAAAGATCAAGACTGAGATTGATAGATTTTTGTTAGGCAAGGATATCAAAAGATATGGAATAAAGGTGGGTAAATGGAGTTGAAGTACAGATCGGCCATGATCTAATTGAATGGCCTACTCCTGTTTCTATGCTCCTATGTTCCTAAGTATGTCTCATTATTGTTTAGATAACAGCAACATTAAACTGGCTGGTACGCATGACTTCTGATGTAGAAACTAATATTGTTGCCGTGGAAAGAGTTCAGCAGTATTTTGATACTTTAAAAGAGGTAAGATTCAAATTGGAAAAAGAAAGAACTGCTGGAGGACTTGGGTATAGCAACACTGAACTCATTCTGACATCTCGATCTGCAAAACACAAATTTATAGTTTTCAGGAAACAACTGAATTATATGCATGAGCAGTGAGTTTTAGAAAATAAGTTGGCATAGGCCAGGTAACTTGCAAGTGTTGCAGGTATTTGTTGTGCCAACCACGTCATGTTTGAATTATTTTCGATAATTCACCACTGTCCCAATGTGTGCGTCCCACATGGAATATTTTTTAAAATCTGAAATGCTGTAGATTTTTTTTTTAAAAAGTGGTGACTCTTGTACTGAGGTGTGGGAGCAATATTAGTCCTGTGGCCCGTTGAACTTCAGCTTGTGTTGAGTTGATGTTGGGTGATGTGCCATGGTGGAGTTGCTCAGTGATTACAAAGACAATGGGCTCACTTATTATGGGGGATGGGGAAGTGTGCGCGTGAGCCTGATAGTGAGCGGCACACCCGGACAGGTTGGGGATGTGCAGGCCCTGCCAACCTTAATGACAAGGCCTCATTTAAATAAAGCTTCCTGGAGTCCCGCCCGACACCTGTCCAGTGGGCAGAAGCAGGAATTTGGCCGCAGGAAGCTGCAGCCGGGGACCCGTGGGAATAGTCCCTGGCAATCAGTGGGTGGAGGGGTACCAGGGCAATTGAGGCTGGTGAACGGGGAGAGGCCCGGGGCTTCCCTCGAGATGGGGGAGGGCTGGGGCTGAGGATCAGGGGAAGGCCCAAGTACTCCATGAGTGGCCTTGGGGGAGCACACCTGCTCCTGGCCCACAAGGAGTTCAAAGAGAAGGACATTTTTGATACTTGGCCTCTTTGGCCAGGCGGCTCCTCCTGTCATGGCTCTGCTGCTGGCCAGCAGACAGTTCAGGACTCCCCCTGGGTTGACGTTGATATTGCTTATGCATCTTAAGTAGGCCCCAGCCTGCTTTTTAGTGGGAGCCTAGTCAATGGCCTGAATTACTGCCGTTAGTATTAGGGCTGCCGGGAACGTGGCAGGATTTTGATTTTCAAGATTTTACCCCCCAACCCACTCGACCCTGTCCTTTGGCTAGGCGGGAGGGAGGGGGAATTAAAAACGAGGTCAATGTGTTTAAAAGCAAGCTTTTGTTGTTCAAGAGTTAACTCTTCAAGCAGAAATTAAAATAATAATCAAGACCATATTCTGCTGATCTGTCATTATTTGTCGCTTTTAATCCTACATTGGTCATTTCTGTTTTGACGCAAAATTGTATGTGTGTTTGAATGTCGCTAAAAATGACTGACTTAAGAGAAAAGAATAATTAATCAAAGGATTTTGATCTATATCGCAGTCTACTTTTTTTGTCATGGATTTAAATTTAATTTGCCATATGTTCAACAATTTGATCAGCAATTCTTCAAAAAAATATATTATATAAATCGGCAGAATGTTCTTATGTCTGTTGGAAATACATATTACAGCGCAGGTTTTAATTTTTTTTTAAAATTCAATATAGGCACGTTGGGTTATCAAAGATAATCGACCACCTAAAACATGGCCTTGGGATGGCAGGATAGAATTTGTAAACTATGGATTACGGTATAGACCAGATCTTGACTTGGCCCTGAAGAACATTACTGTATCCATAAATGGAGGTGAAAAGGTTAGTGGCAGAGGTCTGATGACCAGTACTACTGAGTAAAAGTAATATTTAGCTGAGCTAGTGCACATGCTAAAAAGGTCATCGATTGTAGACATCATAAGCAAACCCTAGGTTTAGCTGGTTTCACCCAGCTGCTGATTTATTTTTAATATGTAAAAATTTCTTTAAACATGCATGTTTAATACACGTTTGTAAATTTCGGCTTCTCATTAACACTAAACTTATGGAGCGTAAATCCTAATTTAGGGCATGACTTGACTCTGGGTTGAAGTTGAGTCTCTTCCTCCAGGAGACAGGTTGGGCCCTGATTCCAGATGAGTAATCATAGAATGGTTACAGCACAGAAGGAGGCCATTCGGTCCACCGAGCCCGTGCCTTCTTTGTAAGAGCCATCCAGTTAGTCTCTTTCCCTGTAGCCTGACACATTTTTTCCCTTCCAAGTATTTGTCCAATTCCTTTTTGAAAGCCACGATTGAATCTGCTTCCATCACCCACCTCAGGCAGCGCATTCCAGATCATAACTACTCGCTGAGTAAAAGTTTTTTTCCACATGTGGTATGTGTATTGTAGCTATATTTTTATTCAGTGATATTTTAGAGTTCATATTGACACTACAGTTGCAATGTAAATGCATCCTAAAATAATGCAGTGTAAAATTAATTCACTATACCTCACTTTTTTTTAAAATGGGTAATTTTTGGTACATGTTTACAGAAGGTGTCTGCAGATTAATGATTAGTTGCAATGTGGAACATGACAGACTACATGACTGCTCTGAGTACCACTCTGTTTTCTGCTCAGTTGTACTAAAAGTATTTGGAAACTGGTCATTATTTTCTTTCCCCAGAAAACTTTTTGCCCCCTCTTGCTGACAGCTCCTTAGTACTCTTGTAAGTTATGACAAATCTAAAATTGTCAATGTTGAGTGGAAAGGGGAAGGTTGCTAAATTTTAGAATTGTTCAATAAATATTGAATACATGTAAAACAATGGCCCAGAACTTACTTACCTTGGATGCCGCTCCGTAATGGCGTCCATCCCAACCGTTGTCGAATCCATCAGAGTAAGTTTGCGAATGCACATGTGCGCATTAAAACCTGGAATTCACGAACTTGCTCCGATTGGTTCAACGGCTTTGACAGTCCTGAATTAAAGGGCCAACCACGCTACAATCATATACAATCAAGCACAATCACCAAACAATCGTAAACTTACCCATCTGCCCAGCTGGAACGAAGGTACTTATGCCACAAGAAGGTATGCTTGAAAATACCAGCCCTACATTACTTTTTAAAAGCACGTGGAGACTTATAATAACTACAAAACAACAAAAAATTAAATTTAAAACTCTGGAATGTCTAATTATTCCTATTTTAATATTTTTTGATCATTAAAAAAAATTATTAAAACATAAAAAAAACTTTAACTTTTAATTTGTATATGTTTCCGTACATTATAAATCATTTCCTTGCCTTTTTATAAGGTATTTTTATTTAGACTAACATAGGGAATGTCACTTTAAATGAGTATTACTTGCCTGCTAGTGGGTGGGACTTCCATTCTCTCAGTCTTTGCATGCACACATGGCCTGCGCTGATCTTGGAGCGGACCACTGGAGAAGATTTCAAAATTAAGCAAATGGACGTCATGGCCTACACAGTGAGTATATTCGTTTTTTTTATCCGCAGGAGAGCCTTGCCATGCCGGTTGGAGCGAGTTCCGGCCCAATGTCAAAAAAGCAAGAAAAAACCTAATGCCAAGTATCAAAGGAATGTCATAACTTGTATTTTGAATTTTGCTATTGTCCTTTTTTTTTACTGCATGTCTAGCTTATAAGATTTATAGTTATAGAATCTAGATTAAAGGAATAGTTTTACTTTCTTGGATTTGATGTTAATATGTTACTGTAGCCCTCAAAATCTTCTGATTTTTCATCATATCCATTTTTAGATATTATAGAGCTGTGTGTTCTAAATTTCACTGGTAATCTTGTAACTTTTCTTCTGTAGGTTGGAATAGTTGGAAGAACAGGAGCAGGGAAATCTTCTTTTGCACTTGGTCTGTTTCGAATAATTGAACCTGCTGAAGGACTAATCTACATTGATGGAATTGACATTACAAAAATAGGCCTTCATGATCTCAGGAATCAGATAACTATTATACCTCAGGTACACAATTGCAGACTGATTTTATTTGAAGTGTAATTAATTTTTTTGTAAACCTGATCTTCTACCAAGTGCCATGTAATTCTTATAACTGATCAAGTGTCATATGAAATTAATTGTTAGGACCCAGTATTGTTCTCTGGTACACTTCGAATGAATTTGGATCCCTTTGACCAGCACTCTGATGTAGATTTATGGAAAGCTTTGGAACTGGCTCACCTGAAAACATTTGTGTCTGGTCTTCCTAACAAATTGAATCATGAATGTTCTGAAGGAGGAGAGAATCTGAGGTAAAATACAAACATATGCTTTAGCATTATAATGCAGAAATTAGTTCTGCTCAAATCATTTTTGAATTAAATAATTTATTGAACAATACCAGTAAATAAAACTTTTAAGTTTTGATGTTTTTTGAAGCAATATGATTAGATTTCAATGTATAATTCAAATCTGTTTGAATTTTGTGAAGGTTATTAAACTAGCTATAACATGGATAACAATAGATATTGTGATCAGTTGTGATAGTAACTTTAAGTTTATTTAAAAAAAAATAAGTTTGCTTCACTCTAAGTTCAGTTGTTGGTTAAGGAGCTTTGCAAATTGTAAAGCGATTATCAGTTATGGTCCCAAGTTAAAAGCACTCAACATTAAGCAACTGGGGATTTTTGAAGTAGTGGTGTGACATAAGAGTCCACTAATGTACTGTTTTTAATACATTGATATGCTTGTGGATTTCTCATGGTGGTGTTCATGATTAGTCACTCTGGTTTAAGTCTCATTTATATAAATCAGCTACAAGAGAGTTGTATAAAAACAATTATAACACTGGAAATGTGACAAAGAACAAGCTGGTTATCATTTTATGATAAATATGCATAGTTTTTTTTTAAAAATTGAGTTTGTGATCATAGGTTTGAAAATGTCTTACTGCTTGATCTGTCCTGGACAAACAGCCAGAAGTTGGAAGGGAAAGCTATAAAAGAAAATCCCAATACCAAAAGGGCCACTGGAATTATAATACAAGAATGTGAATTTATCAACCAGCGAAGTTTTGAATAGCATTACGAATCCAGGGAGATTTATTCCCTCCCACCTATAGGGGAAAGTTATACATCAATAGAATGGGTAAATTATTGAGAGATGCACTGCATTGTGCCTTGTGCTTCAATGCATGTAATAGAAACATGTCTTCTGTACTGTTATTACACCAGTTTGAGGGAGCCAAAGAAATGTAATTTGTGACAAAACTGGTATTTTATACAACAAATTCAGTTTACTCCATCATTGTTAATGTGTTGAACTGTAGAACTGATCTATTCTAAATATTTGGCTGCTGTGGCTCTTGTGCTGAAGTTACAGCGGATGAGCAGGAGAAACTCCACGGACATTCACCCCCAATCTATTGCAATTTTTTGATCTTTCCCATTAAGCCTTTTATAATGCAAGCAGACAAAATTATTTTTGGTCAGAAAGGTACAGTTTATTTTAGATTGGGAATACTGATTGTCAAGGTACAGTGTGGAAAGACGAATGAAGTACATGATAAGAAATATTTTGTGATTTCAGTGTTGGACAGCGACAGCTGCTTTGTTTAGCACGTGCTCTTCTTCGGAAATCTAAAATACTAGTTCTTGATGAAGCTACAGCTGCTGTGGACCTAGAAACAGATGAACTCATCCAGTCAACAATAAGAAATCAGTTTGATGAGTGTACTGTGCTCACAATAGCACATCGTCTCAACACCATTATGGATTATAGACGGTAATATAAAATTTAGCTTTAAACTTATGATGTAATCTTAACTCTGGCATTTGTTGGATAATTGAATGAATGTAGCAGTGGAACAAATCCATATTCTCCAGTTTATGTAATTTGATGACCAGCAGGAAGTAATTTTGCCTGCATGAAAAATATGTATGATATGTCAGGTAGCTTTTATATGTTGTCTATTGCAATTTTACTGCAATTACGTCATCGGAACCCAATCTGCATATTTAAAGAAGGACTCTGCTGGCTTCCGGTGGGTGTCGTTCTTGTCTGCTGCGAAGAGCAGGTTAAAATTTAAGCCTGCGGGAAGATAGCAGGACATTGGTGGGTGAGTCCCCCGGGGAATTTTAACTGCCACCCGCTCGGCGTCTGCTGGGTGGACTTGGTTAAATTGCCTCTTAAGTCTCTGTGACTTAAAAGGTACAATCCACACCTGATAATTTCAAGTCTTTTTAAAAAAAAATTCTTAAATGTATTTATCCAATAATTTGGATTAATCAACATTGATAACAGCAAAGTGGGAACTTAGTGTTTCAAATTATCGATTTGATATTTTTTTTAATTAAGCAACTTTGAATTAAGGGGACTGTATATTTGGAAGTAACATGGTGTTGTTGTATGTTGATTCCAGCTCTCCCTGGAGCGAGCTCTAATCTCAGTTGTGCTGTCATGGAAGGGCATGGAACCTAGCCTGTGCTTTCTTTGTAGGGTAGAATATGGGAAACTTGGAGGGCAATTCAACCTGGGTTATGCATCCAATAATTGATTTAATAGTGTCATCACAAAAGCACTTGTTAACTCTCGCAAAGGAACCCGAAGAGGGAACAAAATACATTTTTAAAAAGGGGCTGAGGTAGAGGTATATTGTTTTAGCAGTGTACTTTTAAAGTGAAATCCTCACAAGTAAATCTTTAATTCTTTTAAATATTTTTTAAAAATCCTAATGTGATGTATTCTGAAGGTAATTGTATATGTAGATAGAAAATTACTTTTCTGCACATTCAAATTTACTCTTAGAAGCTGACTGTGTTTACTCCACAACAGACATTATAAACAGGCAAATTACTTGAGTTTAGGCATCTACAACTAATTTTGTGCAGCTTATTTGCTGTAAACCAGATTTAAAAAAAAAAGTTAAAATAGTAAATGGTAAAATAATGCAGCCAAGTTGATTGTGGCTTCTGTATTGGTAATTGGGTCAAAACCAGGCCAATACATATGTCAACACTGATTCAGCAGATGATGGTTTCTGTGTTTTACTTTTACAATAAGAGGGACAAAATTACAAGCAACACCACCATCTGGTGGAGAGAGTCCCACAAACAGAAGGAACAGATGTGTAATGCTTTGCCACTACTCTGCCTGAATTGAGACAGAAAATTAAGGTGAAGCTGCACCTATTCTGTGTTTGTGGTATAAAAATGGAGGGTTGGCTGAAGCATGAACTGCTCTATGGTTCTCTGGTTATGATAATAATGTGGATGATGGAGTGTGTCTAATACTCCATTTACAATAGCCTGTGATTCAGTTTGCATCCTGCTGAAGCAAACTGAATCATGTAGTGCTTGAATGTTGCAAGCTAGGAACTGATAGCTTGCAGCAAAATAAGTTATTGGTAAAGCTTATGTGAACATTCAGGGCAATTATTTTAAAATATTCCAAATTCTTTCCCATTGATAGTAATTAAAAACATTGCTTTTACATATTTAATTTGTTCAGACATGTTAGTTAAATGTTAGGGGTTTAAACTAATGAGGTGGGGGAGGGTTCAGGTAGGGGTAATTTTATCAATGTAACAAGCAAAGTCAAGGCTGTAGAGCAGAATAGTGATTTGGGTAAAAACAAGCAGTGTGTGCCAGGAAGGGACCCAGAGTTTAACAAAGGTAATAGGGCATTAGTAACTCAGGTCACACAAGGGGAAAAAAAGTTGATATTAAAGGCGATGTATCTGAATGCACAAAGCATTTGTAACCAGATAGATGAATTAATGGCACAGAGATAAATGGGTTTGACCTAGTAGCCATTACTGAGACGTGGTTGCAGGGTGACCAAGGTTGGGAACTAAATATTCCTGGGTACTTGACTTTTAGAAAAATAGGCAAAATGGAAAAGGAGGTGGGGTAGCCCTGATAAAGGATGAGATAAAGACAGTAATGAGAAAGGATCTCAGTTCAGAAAATCAGGATGTAGAATCAGTATGGGTGGAACTAAGAAATAACATGGGGCAGAAAACACTGGTGGGAGTAGTTTACAGGCCCCCTAAAGTAGTGATAGTGTTAGACAGAGTATAAATCAGGAAATTCGAGGAGCATGTAACAAGGGTAATGCAATAATCATGGGGGGACTTTAATCTTATAAACTGGGCAAACCAAATTGGCAAAAGTAGCTTTTAGGACGAGTTCCTGGAATGCATCAGAGACAGTTTTCTAGAACAATATGTCAATGAACCAACTAGGGGACAGGCTATTTTAGATCTAGAATTGTGTAATGAGACAGGATTAATTAGTAATATAATGAAGGATCCTCTGGGGAAGAGTGATCACAGTATGATTGAATTTCGTATTGAGTTTGTGAGTGATGTAGTTAAGTCCAAAACTGGGGTCTTAAATTTAAACAAGGGCAATTATGTAGGTATGAGGGGCGAGTTCGCTAAGGTAGATTGGGAAATTAGATTAAAAGATATGACTGTAGATAAGCAATGGCGAACAGTTGAAGAAATAATTCATAATTCCCAACAAATATACATACCCTTGAGAAATAAAAGCTCCACAGGAAAAGTGATCCAACTGTGGCTAACTGGAGAAGTTAAGGATAGTATTAGATTAAAAGAAGGTACTTACAATGTTGCCAAAAAGAGTAGTAAGCCTGAGGATTGGGAGGGTTTTAGAAATCAGCAAAGGATAACCAAGAAATTGATAGAGGGAGAAAGTTGAATATGAGAGTAAACTAGCAAGAAATACAAAAACAGATTGCAAGAGCTTCTACAAGTATATAAAAAGGAAGAGATTAGCGAAAGTAAACATGGGTCCCTTAGAGGCAGAGACAGGAGAAATTATAATGGGGAATAAGGAAATGGCAGTGACGTTAAACAAATATTTTATATCTGTCTTCACAGTAGAAGGCACAAAAAATGTATCTGGAATAATGGGGGACCAAGGGTCTAATGAGAGGGAGGAACTTAAAGTAATTAAGATTAGTAAAGAAAAAGTTTTAGAAAGATTAATGGGACTAAAAGCCAACAAATCCCCTGGACCTGATGGCCTACCTCCTAGAACATAAGAACATAAGAAATAGGAGCAGGAGTAGGCCATCCAGCCCCTCGAGCCTGCTTCGCCTTTCAACGAGATCATGGCTGATCTTCTACCTCAATGCCATTGTCCTATCCCCTATCGATCTCTGTTTTGAATGTACTCAATGACTGAGCCTCCACAGCCCTCTAGGGTGGAGAATTCCAAAGATTCACCACCCTCTGAGTGAAGAAATTTCTCCTCATCTCAGTCCTGTGTGGCCTACCCCTTATTTTGAGACTGTGACCCGTGGTTCTAGACTCCCCCGCCAGGGGAAACATCCTCCCTGCATCTACCCTGTCGAGCCCTGTAAGAATTTTGTATGTTTCAATGAGATCATCTCTCATTTTTCTAAACTCTAGAGAATACAGGCCGAGGCTACTCAATCTTTCCTGGGATGCCATCCCAGGAATCAGTCTGGTGAACCTTTGTTGCACTCCCTCTATAGCAAGTATATCCTTTCTTAGGTAAGGTAAAATTGTACACAATTTCCAGGTGTGGTCTCACCAAGGCTCTATATAATTGCAGTAAGACATCTTTATTCCTGTACTCAAATCCTCTTGTAATAAAGGCCAACATACCATTCGCCTTCCTAATTGCTTGCTGCACCTGCATGTTAGCTTTTAGTGACTCATGTACAAGGACACCCAGGTCCCTTTGAACATCAACATTTCCCAACCTCTCACCATTTTAAAAAATACTCTGCATTTGTTTTTCCTACCAAAGTGGATAACTTCACATTTTTCCACATTATATTCCATCTGCCATGTTCTTGCCCACTCACTTAGCCCGTCTATATCCCCTTGAAGCCTCTTTGCATCCTCCTCAGAACTCACATTCCCACCTAGTTTTGTGTCATCATCAAACTTGGAAATATTACATTTGGTCCCCTGGAGTTTTAAGAGGTGGCTGCAGAGATAGTGAATGCATTGGTTTTGATCTTCCAGCATTCCTTAGATTCGAGAACGGACCCGTGGATTGGAAGGTAGCAAATGTAACCCCGCTATTCAAGAAAGGAGGGAGAGAGAAAACAGGGATCTATAGGCCAGTTAGCCTGATATCAGTAGTAGGGAAAATGCTAGAATCTATTATTAAGGGACTTATTAACAGGGCACTTAAAAAATCATATGATAAGGCAGAGTCAACATGATTTTATGAAAGGGAAATTGTGTATGACAAATCTATTAGTTTTTTTGAAGGTGTAACTAGCAGGGTAGACAAGGGGGAACCAGTGGATGTAGTATATTTGGATTTTCAAAATTCATTTGATAAAGTGCCACATGAGAGATTGTTACACAAGATTAGGCCTCATGGGATTGGGAGTAATATATTAGCATGGGTTGAGGATTGGTTAATGGACAGAAAACAGAGAGTAGGAATAAACGGGTTATTTTCAGGTTTGGCAGGTTGTAACTAGTGGGGTAATGCAGGGATCGGTGCTTGGGCCTCAGCTATTTACAATCTATATTAATGACTTAGACGAAGGGACCGAGTGTAATGTATCCAAGTTTGCTGACGATACAAAGCTAGGTGAGAAAGCAAGCTGTGAGGAGGACACAGTCTGCAAAGGGATATCGATAGGTTAAGTGACTGAACAATAACATTTAATAGTTTTTTGCCCAGAGGGATTTGGGTGTCCTTGTATTTTTTTTTATTCGTTCATGGGATGTGGGCGTCGCTGGTGAGGCCGGCATTTATTGCCCATCCCTAATTGCCCTTGAGAAAGTGGTGGTGAGCCGCCTTCTTGAACCGCTGTAGTCCGTGTGGTGACGGTTCTCTCACAGTGCTGTTAGGAAGGGAGTTCCCGGATTTTGACCCAGCGACGACGAAGAAACGGCGATATATTTCCAAGTCGGGATGGTGTGTGACTTGGAGGGGAACGTGTAGGTGGTGGTGTTCCCATGTACCTGCTGCTCTTGTCCTTCTAGGTGGTAGAGGTCGCGGGTTTAGGAGGTGCTGTCGAAGAAGCCTTGGGGAGTTGCTGCAGTGCATCCTGTGGATGGTACACACTGCAGCCACTTTGTCCTGGATGGTGTCGAGCTTCTTGAGTGTTGTTGGAGCTGCACTCATCCAGGCAAGTGGAGGGTACTCCATCACACTCCTGACTTGTGCCTTGTAGATGTTGGAAAGGCTTTGCGGAGTTAGGTGAGTCACTCGCCGCAGAATACCCAGCCTCTGACCTGCTCTTGTAGCCACAGTATTTATATGGCTGTTCCAGTTAAGTTTCTGGTCAGTGGTGACCCCCAGGATGTTGATGGTGGGGGATTCGGCGATGGTAATGCCGTTGAATGTCAAGGGGAGGTGGCTCGACTCTCTCTTGGAGATGGTCCTTGTCTGGCGCGAATGTTACTTGCCACTTATCAGCCCAAGCCTGGATGTTGTCCAGGTCTTGCTGCATGCGGGCTCGGACTGCTTCATTATTTGAGGGGTTGCGAATGGAACTGAACACTGTGCAATCATCAGCCAACATCCCCATTTCTGACCTTATGATGGAGGGAAGGTCATTGATGAAGCAGCTGAAGATGGTTGGGCCTAGGACACTGCCCTGAGGAACTCCTGCAGCAATGTCCTGGGGCTGAGATGATTGGCCTCCAACAGCCACTACCATCTTCCTTTGTGCTAGGTATGACTTCAGCCACTGGAGAGTTTTCCCCCTGATTCCCATTGACTTCAATTTTACTAGGGCTCCTTGGTGCCACACTCGGTCAAATGCTGCCTTGATGTTAAGGGCAGTCACTCTCACCTCACCTCTGGAATTCAGCTCTTTTGTCCATGTTTGGACCAAGGCTGTAATGAGGTCTGGAGCCGAGTGGTCCTGGCGGAACTCAAACGGAGCATCGGTGAGTAAGTGCCACTTGATAGCACTGTTGACGACACCTTCCATCACTTTGCTGATGATTGAGAGTAGACTGATGGGGCGGTAATTGGCCAGATTGGATTTGTCCTGCTTTTTGTGGACAGGACATACCTGGGCATTTTTCCACATTGTTGGGTAGATGCCAGTGTTGTAGCTGTACTGGAACAGCTTGGCTAGAGGCACAGCTAGTTCTGGAGCACAAGTCTTCAGCACTACAGCCAGGATGTTGTCGAGGCCCATAACCTACGCTGTATCCAGTGCACTCAGCCGTTTCTTGATATCATGTGGAGTGAATCGAATTGGCTGAAGACTGGCTTCTGTGATGGTGGGGATATCGGGAGGAGGCTGAGATGGATTGTCCACTCGGCACTTCTGGCTGAAGATGGTTGCAAACGCTTCAGCCTTGTCTTTTGCACTCATGTGCTGGACTCCGCCATCATTGAGGATGGGGATGTTTGCAGAGCCTCCTCCTCCCGTTAGTTGTTTAATTGTCCACCACCATTCACGACTGGATGTGGCAGGACTGCAGAGCTTTGATCTGATCTGTTGGTTGTGGAATCGCTTAGCTCTATCTATAACATGTTGCTTCCGCTGTTTAGCATGCATGAGTTGTAGCTTCACCAAGTTGGCACCTCATTTTTCGGTACGCCCGGTGCTGCTCCTGGCATGCTCTTCTACATTCTTCATTGAACTAGGGTTGATCCCCTGGCTTGTTGGTAATGGTAGAGTGAGGAATATGCCAGGCCATGAGGTTACAGATTGTGCTGGAATACAATTTTGCTGCTGCTGATGGCCCACAGCGCCTCATGGATGCCCAGTTTTGAGCTTCTAGATTTGTTCTGAATCTATCCCATTTAGCATGGTGGTAGTGCCACACAACACGTTGGATGGTGTCCTCAGTGCGAAGATGGGACTTCGTCTCCACGAGGACTGTGCGTTGGTCACTCCTACCAATACTGTCATGGACAGATGCATTTGCGACAGGTAGATTGGTGAGGACGAGGTCAAGTAAGTTTTTCCCTCGTGTTGGTTCGCTCACCACCTGCCGCAGGCCCAGTCTGGCAGCTATGTCTTTCAGGACTCGGTCAGTAGTGGTGCTACCGAGCCACTCTTGGTGATGGACATTGAAGTCCCCCACCCAGAGTACATTCTGTGCCCTTGCTACCCTCAGTGCTTCCTCCAAGTGATGTTCAACATGGAGAAGGACTGATTCATCAGCTGAGGGAGGGCGGGAGGTGGTAATCAGCAGGAGGTTTCCTTGCCCATGTTTGACCTGATGCCATGAGATTTCATGATGTCCAGAGTCAATGTTGAGGACTCCCAGGACCACTCCCTCCTGACTGTATATCACTGTACCGCCACCTCTGGTCTGTCTGTCCTGCCGGTGGGACAGGACACACCCAGGGATGGTGATGGAAGAGTCTGGGACGTTGGCTGAAAGGTATGATTGTGAGTGTGGCTACATCAGGCTGTTGCTTGACTAGTCTGTGGGACAGCTCTCCCAATTTTAGCACAAGTACCCAGATGTTAGTGAGGTATATGAAACACAAAGTTAACATGTAGGTACAGCAAGCAATTAGGAAGGCAAATGGTATGTTGGCCTTTATTGCAGGAGGGTTGGAGCGCAAGAGTAATGAAGTCTGGCTGCAACTGTACAGGCTTTGGTGAGAACACACCTGGAGTACTGTGTACAGTTTTGGCCTCCTTACCGAAGGAAGGATATACTTGCCTTCGAGGCGGTTCAGTTAAGGTTCACTAAATTGATTCCTGGGATGAGCGGGTTGTCCTATGAGGAAAGATAGAGTAGAATGGGCCCATACTCTCTCGAGTTTAGATAAATGCGTAGGCTTCAAGGAGATCTTGAAACATTTGCCTGAGGAAGGAGAAAATCTCCGAAAGCTTGTGAATTTAAAATAAAATTGCTGGACTATAACTTGGTGTTGTAAAAGAGTTTAGAAGAATGAGAGGTGATCTCATTGAAGCATACATGATTCTGAGGGGGCTTGACAGGGTCGATGCTGAGAGGATGGTTCCCCTGGCTGGAGAGACTAGAAATAGGGGACATGGTCTCAGGATAAGGGGTCGGACATTTAGGACTGAGATGAGAAGGAATTTCTTCACTGAGGGTTGTGAATATTTGGAATTCTCTACCCCAGACAGCTGTGGATGCTGAGTCGTTGAGTATTTTCAAGACTGAGATCGATAGATTTTTGGACTTGAGGAATCAAGGTAAATGGGAATCTGGTGGGAAAGTGGAGTTGAAGTCGAAGATCAGCCATGATAATGAATGGCGGAGCAGGCTCGAGGGGTCGTATCCCCTAGTCCTGTTCCTATTTCTTATGGCTTAGTAACAGTAAAAAGAGAGGCAATTTGTTTTGGTGTCCTTAATTGCTGATGGACATGGGCAAACAATGAAAAATGGGCTCACCCTACCACTACGCATGCTGTGTAAACTATTTGATTTTGTGATCCCGGGTTCATAGTTAACCAGAGTGAATGCAGTGGTTGGAGTGATGTTGCCAAGGGAATCCACTTGGTATTTCAGACTTCAGTCTGCCTTCAATTCTATTCTTTTCTCTTCGCTGGGTTTCCACAAAAACAGAAGTTTGCCTTTCTTTTGAGCTACGAGAATGATTCCTAGCTTAAAGAACCATAACTACTGAAGGCTTAAGGAACTGGGTCTATTTACTTTAGAGCAGCATGAACTTAGAGGTGACCTGATAGAGGTCTATATATTAAAAAAAATGAAGGAGTTGGATAATGTTCCTATTGATAGATTATTCCAGTTCAACAGATTGGGGAGAACCAGGGGATATGAGTTTAAACTATGCAAGAGTAGGAATAGACTGGCTGTGTTAGGTGGTTCTTCCTTTCCCAGAGAGCAGTGAGCTTTGGAATGTGTTGCCAGCTGGTGCGTTGGGTTCTGACTCTCTATGCCTTCAAGGGGCAGAGATTGCATCATATAGGAGGTAAATGGCTTTACGCATAACACTTGGTCCATATGATCGCCTGAGGGGGTCGGAGAGGAATTTTCTAGAGTACTTTTTTCCTGAGTTTTTCTCTTTTTTTGCTTCTCCCACGGGATTACATGGCTGTGTGGGAGGGTGGGAAGAGTCTAGTCATGATGCTCCAGCTATCATCAGTGTGGGGCAGGTTTGATGGACCAGCTGGTCTTTTAATACCCAATTTCATATGAGCAAGGCCCACTACCCCAACCATGGTATAAATGTATACTGTATACTTTACTATGGCTGACTGAGGTGGCAAATATTCAACAGTTCCAAGGACATGGGGATTTTCCTGAGGTCCTAAGCATTATTTTCTGTTTTTCTGCAGGGTTATGGTTTTGGACAAGGGTGAGATTGTAGAGTTCGATACTCCACCAAACCTTCTGCACAGAAAAGGAGTCTTCTACAAAATGGCGATGGACTCGGGACTTTTGTAATTTCAGTGATATTTTCATGATTACCTCAAATTGGACTTGTTACACATACTACGTTTAACCAAAACTTGAATATAAAATCTTTTAAGTTGACAATTGACACCTGTTTATAAAGAGTTTTGTATAAAACCAAGTATTTTCATATACCTGTAACTTTTATAGTTTTGATTTTTTCTTTATGGTGATAAATTGTTGCTTTATTATTTAAGTATTTATAGTACCTATAAATATAAATATAAAGATCTGAGTAATAGGTGCAAGGCATCATAAAGTTGAACTTGTAGTGCATTATTGTACTGCATTTATTTTTGACAATTGTGTATAATGCGAGTGTTTTAAATCATGAGGAATGAACAATAAAATTACTAGGTAGCTGAATTTGGACACATTCTCATTATATTATTGAGTAGACGTCCTTTAGCATCGCTTAAGCGTATTCCAGGACCTGGAATACAGTTTCTGCTACTTACTGCAATCACACAGCAGCCTAAATGTGGCAGTGGCTTGCTCTGCACTGTAATCCTGCATTTTTACTGATACTATATATAACACAACTGCCATGTGGTAAGCATATTACGCATTATTGATACTGAAAGGTACAGGCCTTGGTGATGTAGCTGTAATACTATTTACCTACCACCTTACAAAACTAACTTAAGATAAAGGCAGTTCTTTTCTTCCCTCCCCAAAGCCTCATTCTCAGTTAAAGATAAAATAAATACTTCTAGCCTACCTCACATGGTGGGTTTACAGTACTTCTTTAAGGTGATATATTGTACTTTTGTTTATGTTTGTTCTTCCCTCTTGAGTCTCCAAAACCTTTCTTCCTCAATTGTTTACATTGGAGGTGCCCAACCGCAAGCCTCCTTCCAACTTCAAATGACCCAAAGAGCAGCTCCTGATATTAAAATAAAATGCTCCAAGAAGCCAGTTGGCACAAATCAATGATTTGCTGGTGGGGAATGAAACATACAGAAAGCACCAGTGCTCTCGGCAGGAGTTCAGTGGACTGACATGTGCCTTTGACTTTGTGAGTATCTTTAATAGCTTTGTTATCTAGGTAAGCTTTCAGTAATACGCCCAGGGTAAAGAATAGAAAAGCTTCTCGCTAATTATTTTAGCGATTGGAATTAACCCGTCCGTCCACAGTATTCTTCTCCCATCTTCAACAATTGGTAGAGTATCACAATATCAGACCTCAGTTTGGGTTCAAGTGAATCTATTGATCAAAAAATTGAACAAGCAAATAATTAATTAATATAAGATATATCTACATTTACAATAGAAGCTACACTAAAATGAAAATAATAGGCCTCAGTTCCTCTGGAACAGGCTGCCGGTTCGTACGGTGGATGTCGATTCACTGAATTCTTTCAAGCGAGAGCTGGACCTGTTTCTGGTTGGGTGGTGATCACCTCTTACAAACGGTGATCCTTTTGGCACTGCAAGGAATTATCAGGGCCAGAGTGATCCCCTGGACTTGTTTTGATCACTGTGATGGGGGGGGGGGGGGGGTGGGGGCGGGGGAGATCGGAGAGGAATTTCTCAGATTTTTTTCCCTCCAAATTGGCCTGGGTTTTTATCTGGTTTTTTGCCCCTCCCAGGAGATCACGTGGTTTTGGGTGGGGTGGCAAGTGTATATATTGTATACAAAGTGCCACAATTGTGTGGGTCAGGCTGGATGTACCAGAGGGTCTTTTCCTGTCTGTCATTGTTTGTAAGGCCGTTCTTCCACAGACTGTGCACAACCCACTCTGTGACATGAGCTTTACTCAGCCCAATGTATCTCCTGAGGAAAGGTTCTGTAAAGTCTCTCTACACCCCCACCCTCACCCACATCCCTATTAACTATTGCCCATCCTTAATTGGTTTATGGTATTTCTGTATCATGCCAAATATCAGTGATTTACACTTTGGGGGCCTGGTCCACCGGTCAATATTTGCTGACAGAATTCAGCACGGGTTGGTCCTCTATCCCTCAGTGCCACACTTGCGAGTCCTACTGCAATAGAAGTGATTCCTGCTGCTAAATATTTGAGGTGAAAATTGTTGCGAAGAAAGAGTTCCCACTACAGTACGCAGCGGCCAAAATCCTTTCCATTAGCAGCAGCAGCATGCAGGCAGGGGAGGTTCTGAGAAGAGGGAAGGGGGCTGAAGCTGGGAATGGTGCTTTGTGGTTGGGAAGGAAGGAAAGCAAAAATGGCAACCTACAAAACTCAAAAGCTGAAAAACAGGTTAAAAAAAAACCTGCAAGTCCCCTCAAAAAAAACCAATGTACAACTGAAAAACAACCCTCATTAAAGGCCTATGACCAAGGCCACTGATAACTGAATAAGTTAAATTGCTTTTCACTATATTGGATTACAGGACCATTATTAATATTTTGGGATCACAATTGAGTTTGTTTTTCTGTGAAACTTGAAACCTTCATGGCTTTGTGTATGACATATGAAGAGAAACATTTACAATGGGAGTACTACAGGACATGACTTGAGCTGCAGCTATACCCAATATTCCATCAGTTATATTATAGTAAAGTAAACTGAAGTGCACGGGTGCAATGTTTGCAGTGATGTATTCAGAAATTTTTGAAGGAACGAGCTCTGAAGGTAGAAAATATATTTTCTAGGAGAGTTGGGGAATGTACCCCAGGAAATTGAGATAGTATAAATAATAGAGTTCTATAGGCTTACCTACAATATCATAACATTATTGAATCAGAAATAATAGAACATTTTAATCCAAAAGCATAACAAATTGTGCTCATCGAGTGCAGGAAGATGTCTCATTGGACTTTAATGGAGGAAAAGCATAACAATTAGTTAATAAATTATGGCATGGGAGCACCAAGTAAACTTCTAAATGTTTTCAACAGTCATACTCCCTCATCCACCCTCCACCTTGCCCCAGTTCACACAGGCATGCTATTTCTTCTGCCTCAGTTCACAAAGGATTGCTTTAGACCCAGCTCACAGATACACTGTACCCCATCCAACTCCCCACCTTTTCATAAGTCTCTCCTCTTCAACCTTCCCAGTTTATTTTGGCACTTTTTCTCTTGCCAGTTCAATCTGGCAATCTTCTCTCCAATCTAGTTAAGCTGGTCCTCTTATTCCACTCTTCCCTGTTGAAGCTAGTGCTCTTCCCTTCTCCCCGCCATTCAAGCTGCAATGCTGATACTCCCCCTTTCCACTTCCTCTCATTAATGCTGGCACTCTCTGCTTTTCCACCCCAAAGCACCCCTCCCATCTTCTTGCCCCCACAGCAACACTCCTAACTTCTACCCTTTTTCCTCTTTAACATCCATTTCTCTATTGACATTCATTTATCTCTCGTCATTGCCATCTATTCGCTCTTCCTCTCTCTTCATTTTCCTTTCCCTCTCCCCTTTTTTGAACAGGAGTGCAACATTTGCAATCCTCCAGTCCTCTGGCACCATTCCCATATCCAAGGAGGATTGGAAGATTGTGGCCAGAACCTCTGCAATTTCCACCCTTATTTTCTCAGTAACCTAGGCTGCATCCTATCTGGACTGGGTGACCTTTCTACTTTGAATACTGCCAACCTTTTAAGTACCATCTCTTTATTTTTATCCTATCCAATATCGTTACTACCTCCTCCTTTACTGCTACATTGGCAGTATCTTCTCTAGTGAAGACCAATGCAAAGTATTCATTTAGGCCTCTGTGGAAAATCATAAAGAAATGCCTGACTAAATTAACCTTCTAATACACCTAAACCATAAAGCTGACCATATTAATGTAGAAATACTTGACCATAAAAGAAGCAAAGCATGATGGAATAAGTTGACCATGTTAGCTGACCAGCTGAATACAATAGAACGCTTATGTTCGGTTCCCAGCAAAGACACACAGAAGAGCTATTGTCTGCTTATGAGATAACTGTCTGACTAACTGAAACGAATGACCATTTTGCCTTGAGACTGAGTACAGAACTGATAATAAAGACATTTTCTTAGGGGAAAGGCACTTTCCCCAGACATTGTCTCGTGATGTTGAACAGGCATGAGAACCTGGAGGGTGGGTTCCTTATTTTTGATTGACTCACCACTTGACCACTGAGAGTGTACATGTACGCCTATATTCTATGATGGACAGACATTACTAATTGAACTGTATAAAAGTTAACTGTTCCATCTGCTCAGCGAAGAGGTGGTTCCAACCATTGTCTTGGAACACAGCTTCCCTTGAGCTCAAGCTTCTTTTAATAAATTCTTACTTGTCTGAAAATAAGTGTTTGAAGTTAATGCATTGTGTATAATAGGTAATTAAGTTTTTGACACCTCCATTTTAGCACCCGCTATCGGGTGCGATCCTGGCGGGGGGGGGGGCTCCGAAAATCAGAGAATCCCGGAGCGGGTCGGGAGCCCGGCTCCAACCTACCCACTTCCGGGTTCCCCACAGACGCGCCGACGTGCACGCGCAGCCCCCGCATGTGGGACTCCCGCAGGCAATAAAAGCCAGCGGGGTGCCACTTGAGACTATTTACCTAGGTATTTCAGGTCATTAACATCCCTGATTAAGGGAATATGTCAAGAGGGTTGGGATTTTCGAAACAACTTGGACTGTTTCCCATACTGGGGGAAACACTTCCAGTTGAAATGGACATGTTGCAGCTATCAGCCTGTGGCAGCTGCAAAGGTCCATTTGACAGGTGGGGGGAGACCCTCACTCATTGCAGGAGGCCACTCTGTCACGGGACAAAGTTTGGCCTCCACCACCCTTCTTCTGACAATCAAATTCACCAGCTTGCACACTTACCCTGGGGTCCAGAGACATGTACCTACCTTGCGGACCCCCTCAGATGTACATTTTCCGGATGGGGGCTGCCGTAGCTGCAGTCATGACCTCTGAGGGCGAACAGCATCACCAGCCTTGCCGGCCAAGCCGTCCACCTCTGACACGTGGAGCTCCACAACAGAGTGCTGTGACACATCCACCTGCACAGCAGGAGGGAGATCAACCGCAGAGAGAGATGCGTCGCAGGGGGCACTACCCTCGCCACAGGGTCCACAGACCGAGGCTCAGCTTCCTGGACCTCTCTGAGCAGCAGTGCACACGGAGGCTCAGAGTCACTCGACATGTAGTCGTAGACATCTGCAGCCTCCTTTATGCCGAGCTGTTCCCGGCTGGCCCGAGCACCATCTTCTTACCTGTCACTGTCAACGTCACCACTGCCCTCAACAACTTCTCCTCCGCATCCTTCCAGGGTGCAACTGGGGACATCGCCGACGTCTCTCAGTTGTCTGCACAAAAGAGCTCTGCAAATACACCTACACCCACTCTGCAGTGACACAATGGGTGGCATCAGGTGTGGGTCTTCATTGTGATCCTCAGGAAAGTGCATTATTGCACAAACCAGACAAGATTTGCAAAGACGTGGCAGTAGTGGTGCCAATATAATATGTGATGTGAGTTGGTCAGAAATTAAATACAAGTAAAAACCATGACAAACCCTCAAACACCCTTGTGCATCCCCTTCATGCTCACGACACGTTTGCCTTACGCTTCCTACTGCACATATGTGATGCATGCCCTGTGGCTGCAGCACAGGTAATGGCAGGTTGAGTGAGGCTGGCCGTGAAAGAGATGCATGAGAGGGTGAGTATGAGATAGAGCCAAGAGATTGTATGAGGATTGGGTTGAGTGGTAGTGGCGGGATGAGTACTGGCGAGGTGAGTAAGTCCAGGTAAGATGAAGATGAGGTTTGAGTGGGTATGAGGGGCGATGTGACAGAGTAGTGTTGGCAGTGCAGAAGGAGATGTGGGGTGGGGGCGGTGATGTGGCAGACGGAGTGTTGGGGAATGAATAAGTGTACTCACTTTGGCTGACCTACTTAGGTCATTGCAGCGCCTCCTGCACTGTATGCAGGTGCGCGATATGTTGGTGGTGCAGGTGACCTCCTCTGCCACCTCGAGCCAGGCCTTCCTGGTGGCAGAGGCAGGCCGCTTCCTCCCACCCGCCGGGGGGGAAGATCTCTGTCCTCCCCCTCCTCCTCACCCCATCTAATGATACCTGGAGTGAGGCATCATTAAACTGGGAGCAGCCTTCCCCCTGGGCTGCTCCATGCTGTAATTTTTCCTATTTCTTGCTGCATCTGTCAGTGGAGGACTGCCCCTTTAAATAGAGCTCCTCCAGCTGAGAGAGCTTACTGCGCATGCGCAGTCCGCCCGACGTGCAGATCAGCAGTGGGGAACCCGGAAGACCAGGTGAGTGGATCCAATTAGGCTGCGATCGCGCGGGGCGCAGACTGATTTCGCCGGGCGCGTGCCCCCCCGCCACGAACCCGCAGCCCTGCTAACATTGAGCCCTTGGTATCTCAGCCATACCCTCTATCTCCAAGAAGATCTTTTTTGTCCCTAATCGGCCTCACCCTTCCTTTGACTACCCTTTTACTATTTATACGTTTGTAAAAGACTTTCGGGTTCCCTTTTATGTTAGCCGCTAATCTATTCTCATACTCTCTTTTTGCCCCTCTTACTCCCTTTTTTAGATCTCCTCTATACTTTCTGTATTCAGATTGGTTCTCTACTCTTTTATGTACCTTAAATTTCCTGTCTCATTTTAATCTCTTATAACTTTAGTCATCCAGGGAGCTCTAGCTATGGATGCCCTTTCTTTCCCCCTCATGGGAATGTGTCTACTCTGTACCTGAACCATCTCCTCCTTGAAGGCCTCCCATTTTGTCTACCAATTTTTGATTCCATTCCATCTGCGCAAGATCCCTTTTTAACTCACTGAAATTAGCCCTCCTCTGGTTAAGTGATTTTACGCTTGATTGTTCCTTGTCCTTTTCCATAACTATTCTATATTTGATATTATAATTGCTGCTCCCAAATGCTCCCCCACTGAAACATGCTCCACTTGCCCCACTTCACTCCCCAGAACTAGATCCAGCACTGCTTCCTTCCTCGTTGGGCTGGAAATACACTGATTAAGAAAGTTCTCTTATACACATTTCAGGAATTCCTCCCCCTCTTTGCCCTTAACACTGTTACTATCCCAGTCTATATTGGGATAATTGAAGTCCCCCATTATCACAACTCTATAGCTCTTGCACCTCTCTGTAATTTGCCTGCAAATTTGCTCCTCTATCTCCTCCTCACTATTTGGTGGTCTATAGTATACATCCAGTATCATATTAGCTCCTCTATTCCTTAATTTTAACCAAATAGATTCTGTCTTTGACCTCTCAACTACATCATCCCTTTCCAGTGCTATAATAGTTTCTTTCATCAATACTGCCACCTCCCTCCTTTCTTTCCTGAATACATAGTAGCCAGGAATATTAAGTCCCCAATCCTCCCCTTCTTTGAGCCGGGTCTCTGTTATTGCCATTATATCATAGTCCCATGTGGCGACTTGTGCCTGTAGATTACTAACCTTATTTACCACTCTATGTACATTTACACACGTGCACTCTAAACTTATCTTAGACTGCCTCGCATTCGCGCCCTGTCTGTTCCCTCCTGTATCTGAAATATTCTTTAGTGTTATTTGTGTCTCCTAGTCCTCTGTGCACCTTGTTTCCCCTCTCTAATGTTTCATCCTGGTGTCCACCCCCCTGACAAATTAGTTTAATCCCTCCCCCGCAGCACTAGTTAACCTCCCTGCGAAGACATTGGTTCCAGTTTTGTTGAGGTGCAACCTGTCAATCTTGTACAGGTTCCTCCTGCCCCAGAACTGGTCCCAGGAATCTGTAGCCATCTGTCCTGCACCATTTCTCCTGCCATGCATTAATCTGTCTTATCCTTCTGTTATACTCACTAGTGTGTGGCACTAGGAATAATCCAGAAATTACTACCTTTGAGGACCTGCTTTTTAACTTCCTCCTTAGCTTCTGAAACTCTGACTGCAGCACCTCAATCCTTTTCCTTCCTACGTCATTGGTTCCTACATGGATGACAACTTCTAGCTGTTCCCCTTCCTCTCTCAAAATGTTATGCTCCCTCTCAGTGATGTCCTTTACCCTGGCACCAGGGAGGTAATGCCCCATGCGGGACTCACGTCTGCAGTTGCAGAAACACCTGTCTGTCCTCCTGACTATTGAAGCCCTTATAACCACTGCAATCCTACACTTTGCTATGCACCCCCCCCCCCCCCCACTGTGCAGTCCTTTGCCCCATGGTGCCATGTTCCCCACTGCACCCCTTCGAGGTGTTGTTACCCTTACTGGTATTCAATACTGAAAACCGGTTAGTGAGCAACACACTCCCAAAGGATTCCTGCACTGCCTGCCTCCCTCTTCCTACCCTGCCGGATGGCCACCCACTTACTGTCCTGAGCTTTCTGTGGCAGTGGGGTGACCACCTCCTGGAACGTACTATCCAGGAAATTCTCAGCCTTCCGCATGCCCTGCAGTGATTGCAGCTGCTCCTCAAGATCACTAGCTCAATTAAAATAAAATAGCCCTAAATCACTATTCTGTTTTCATTGTCTATAAAACAGTTAACTATTGCTTGCCGAAGGCCTCGTGCGTACTAATAGGCACCGTATGATCCCTCTACAAGACCACCTAGTCATACAAGAACACGGAAGAGACCCTCCCCAGCAGTGAAATGGGAGGATGAGGAGTTCTTGCTTTTCATTGATTTTGGCCTGCAAGCACGGGACAATGTCTGCATTAAAAGTGGTTAGAATGTAGATAAGACTATCAACCAGAGGGGCCACCCTGGTCTTTTCAGGTCCTGCACATTCCCACCTTCCGCTATCAATTTTTGGGGGGGGAATCTTTGAGGCTTTTGTGAAGCTGTGGGCTAGCTTTTGCTAGTACTGCGGGTTTCATTTCTTTCCAATCCAGTTCTATATTGAATGGGGATTCCACACTAACAATTCCAGGAGTCGGTTTGCAGTGTACACACTCACCACCGTCGCTAGGTGGCGATGCGCCGAAAGCTGTCCGCTGCTGACGGTCGGCAGACCATCTTTTGCCCCAGTGGCGGCTCATTGGCGGCGCATGCGTGGGGACGGCAGTGGGCTGCGGTCGCCGAGTGCCAGGGACCGGGTGCGCGGGTTAGGGGGGAAAGTTGGAGCAGTTTCGGTGCTCGGCAGCATGGCGGGCGGGAGGCCGTGGGCTGTGTTGGCGCTGCTGTCACTGCTGAGCTGCCGTCTGGCGGAGGCCGAGGATATCGTGGTGGGATGCGGGGGCTTTGTGAAGTCTGATGTGGAGATTAATTACTCTCTGATCGAGGTGAGTGCGGGCTGACGGGGTCAGGGACAGGGCCCCGGCCGGCGGGGCTGTGCCGGGCGCGGATCAGTAAAACCCAGGCCGAGGCAGGAGAGACGGAGTGGGCCGTCCGCCAGTCACTGTCACCGCGGCTGTTGAGCTGATGTCAGGATTAACTGTCGCTTCGGTGAGCGGTGGTTCCTGCTGACCCCAGCGGGATGCGGGCTGGCTTTAGAGATTGTCCTGTACCTCCTTTAGTAATCGGGGGCAATAAGAAAGACCTGCATTTTTACAGGGACCTCAGGGTGTCCCAAAGCGCTTTACAGCCAATGAAGTACTTTTTTGAAGTGTAGACCAAATTACACCTTGGTCTGTCCCCCTGCTCCTCTGACACCTTCCCTTCCTTTGAGCATCTCACCCCTTTCGCCTCTCCTTTAAAATCCTCGCTCTCTACCACTTACCCAGCTACCATGCTAACTTTCTCACCAAGATATCTTCGCTGCTTTCCTCCCTCAGCCTCTGCACCAAGCGACTTCTCATCCATGGTGATTTCAATCTCTATCTCAACTCATCATGCTCTCTCCCCTCTGAGTTCACTGCCCTCCTATCCTCCCTTAATCTCTTCTTCCATATAAACCCCCCTACCCATATTCACGGCCACCCCCTTGACCGTGCCATCTCACGTGGCCTCTCTACTTCCATTGTGTCAATCGCGGATAAGGCCATCTCTGATCACTTCCTTGTATCTCTCTCCACCCACATCCCCCTCCCAACCCCACTTCCTTCTGTGTCTGCCCCTGGGGAAAAAAAATCCTCCAAGTCACTTACAACGGCACTTTCAAATTCCCAACTGTCTAGCCTTTGGCCCTCCATTCACTTCGACATTTCTGCAGCTACCACTACCAGTCTGTTCAATCACACCCTCACCTCCACCTTTGATGCCCTTGTCCCTATTAAAACTATTACTCACTCTCACCTTGGTCACCCCCGTGGTATGGCCCTCATCTCCGCTTCCTTAAGTCCAAGGGACACAGACTTGAACATTTATGGCAGACAACTGGTTTAGACATTCATTGCCAGATCTGGCTGGACCACATAAAGCACTATCGGGTCCTGCTCTCCTCTGCCAAAACTGCTCACTATTTTAGGGTCATCCTGGAATGCAGATAACCTCCACCTTTTCTTCACTACAAACCATCTTCTTAAACTCCTCTCCCCTGCCCCCTCCACCCTCACCTCCAATGAAAAATGCAAGGAGCTCATGGAATTCTTTGTCACTAAGATTAAGACCATCCGTTCAGCTGCCTCTGCCACTTCCCTCCCTTCCCCTAGCCCACCAAACCAAAATTCCCCTACGGTTCCCCCCTGCCCTACCCCTGAACTTGCATCTTTCTCTAGTTTCTCTTCTATCTCCCCTCATACCCTCTCTGAGCCCGTCTTGACCACGAGACCCACCTCCTGCTCCCTCGACCCTATTCCCACTAAACTGCTGACCGCCCAACTTCTCTTCCTGGCCCCATGTTAGCTGATATTGTTAACAGTTCTCTGTCCTCAGGTACTGTCCCCCTCCCCTTCAAATCTGCCATCATCGCACCCCGCTTCAAAAAACCCACCCTTGACCCTTCTGTCCTTTCAAACTGCTGCCCCCATCTCCAACCTCCCTTTCCTCTCAAGTCCTTGAACGTGTTGTCGCCTCCCAAATCCATGGCCATCTTTCCCGCAACTCCATGTTTGAATCCCTCCAATCAGGTTTCTGCCCCGCCACAATATTGAATCGCTCCCACAGCATTACCTCTGGAGTCCCCCGAGGATCTATCCTTGGCCCCCTCCTATTTCTCATCTACGTGCTGTCCCTCGACGACATCATCTGAAAACACGACGTCAGATTCCACATGTACGCTGACGACACCCAGCTCTACCTCACAACCACCTCCCTTGAACTCTCCACTATCTCTCATTTGTCACATTGCTTGTCTGACGTCCAACACTGGATGAGCAAGAAGTCCTTCCAACTAAACATTGGGAAGACCGAAGCCATTGTCTTTGGTCCCCGCTGCAAACTCCGCTCCCTAGCCACCAACTCCATCCCTCTCCCTGGCCACTGTCTGAGTGTGAACCAGGCTGTTCACAACCGTGGCATCCTATTTGACCCCGAGATGAGCTTCCAACCACATATCCGCTCCATTACCAAGACCGTCTACTTCCACCTCCTTAACATCACCTGTCTCCGCCCCTGCCTCAGCTCATCTGCTGCTGAAACCCTCAACCATGCCTTTGTTACCTATAGACTTGTCTATTCCAATGGTCTCCTGGCTGGTCTCCCATCCCTCCATAAACTTGAGCTCATCCAAAACTTTGCTGCCCGATTCCTAACTTGCACCAAGTCCCATTCTCCCATCACCCCTTTCCTTTCAAGTTCTTGAACATGATATCGCCTCCCAAATCTATACGCATCTTTCCCGCAACTCCATGTGTTTCTCCCTACGCCCTCTGTGACTGTGACTCGTGCATTTTTCCTCCCCCCCCCCCGAACTCTGCAACCTTTGACATTAGTTGACCACACCATTTTCCTCCAACACCTCTGTTGTCCGATTCAGTGGGATTGCCTGCACTTGGTTCCACTCTTACCTATTCAAACACAGCAGAGCATCTCCAGCAGTGGCTTTGTTTCCTGCCCCACAACTGTACCTCTGGAGTCCCTCAAGCATCCATCCTTGGTCCCCTCCTCTTCCTCATATACATGCTGCACCTTAGCGACATCATCCACAGATATGTGGTCAGCTTCCACATGTATGTTGAGCATACCAAGCTCTACTTCTCCACCAGCTGTCTCCACTGTCTCTGTTGTCAGACTGCTTGTCCATTATCCAGACGTAGATGAGCAGAAATTTCCTCCAGTTAAACACTGAATAGCCTGAAGCTGTCGTCTTCAGCCTCCTCCACAAACTCCAAACCCTCACTGCTAATTCCATCTCCCTCCCCGACTGTCCGCCATCTTTGTATTCTATTCGCACCTGTGCTCACTAACCCACATTGACTCACGGCCCGGCAATGCCTCGATTTTAAAATTCTCGTACTTGTTTTCAAATCCCTCTATGGTCTTGCCCCTCCCTATCTCTGTAACCTCCTCCAACCCTACAACCCTCCGAGATTTCTGCGCTCCTCCAATTCTGGCCTCCTGCGCATCCCTGATTTTAATCGCTGCACCGTTGGCAGCAGTGCCTTCAGCTGCCTAGGCCCTAAGCTCTGGAATTCCCTCGCTACACCTCTCCGCTTCTCTACTCTCCTCCTTCAAGAAGCTCCTTAAAACCTACCTCTTTGACCAAGCTTTTGGTCACCTTTCCTAATGTCTCCTTTTGTGGCTCGATGTCAAATTTTGTTTGATAACGCTATGTTAAAGGTGCTATATAAATGCAAGTAGTTGTTGTAATGTAGGAAACATGGCAGCCAATTTGCACACAGTAAGATCCCACAAACAGCAATGAGATAATGAGCAGATAATCTGTTTTAGTGATGTTGGGTGAGGGAAAAAAGTTGAGCAGGACATGGGGAGAACTCCCATGCTCTTCTTCGAAGAGTGCCACGGGATCTTTTACATCCACCTGAGAGGGCAGTTTAACGTCTCATCGAGAAGGCAGCACTGCCTCAGTACTGCACTGGAATGTCAGCCTAGATTTTGTGCTCAAGTCTCTGGATTGGGGTTTGGACCCACAACCTTCTGACTCAGAGGCGAGAGAGTTACCACTGAGCCACAGCTGGCACCAATAAACTGTCTCACGATATTAGTGATTACTTTGGGTAAGTTTGTGTGCCTGGTGAAGGGGATGTGAGAAAGAGGTAAAATATTTTTGTTTTATCATGAAACTCACTGGGGAAGGAGGAAATGTCTTTTGGAATGTGTAAAAGAGTTAGAGGCGAGTTTCCAGTGTACACTTCTGTATGGTGTTGAGAGCCTAAGAAAGAACAAACTTACATTTCTGTAGCGCCTTTCATGTCCTCCGGACGTTCCAAAGCTCCTCACAGCCTCTGTTATGTAGGTAGATGCGGCAGCCAGTATATACACAGTAATCAGATAAATGACCATTTAACCTGTTCTTGGTGGTGTTGGGGTTCAGTGATAAATATTAGCCAGGACATTAGGGGAACTACCCTGCTTTTCATCAAAATCGTGCCACTGGATCTTTTATGTCCACCTAAACAGGTTGATGTGGCCTTGGTTTAATGTCTCATCTGAAAGATGGCACCGCTGTCAATGTAGCACTCCCTCAGTACTGCACTGAAATGTCAGCCTAGATTATGTGCTCAATTCCCTGGAGTGGTGCTTGAGTCTGCAACCTTCTGACTCATAGTTGACAGTGCTACCTAGCTGTCAAAGATTCTGAAACAGAGTCTGGATGATCTTGGAGCATGCTGTCCAAGAAGGCTGTTGGATATCAAGTGGGAGGATCATGTGACCACCACTGAAGTAATGGAGAGCATCAGCATATTGGTTAGAAGATTGTGAACTGTAGAATATGTGTGCGACTGAAAATTGGTATCCACAAAAGTACTGGAATGAGTCCTAACTGGAGTTTGACTGATCAGAAGAATGAAGCTGAATGGTGGGACTGTGGACAGGTAGACTTGAGCAAATTAGTGGACAGGTAGACCTGAGCGAAATAGTGACAAAGGGTAGACAGATGTGGAGTCTGTAGAGGGGAAAATCATGATACCAGGGAGTTGATATTGATGGCCAGCCTAGTTAGGCAGATGGAAAAGTAAAGCCAAAGGCTGAAGCAGTTACTGGTGTGAATGTTCCAGTGTATTGTTGCCTTGGTGTTTATTATTTCCAGTGTATGTCACAGATTGCAAATAATATGATAAAAATTAATAATTATTTAAAAATGGTAGTAGTGGGAGAAAAAATTATGAAGAGAATGACAAACTTCTAAACAAATATTCTTAGTAAGTGTACTGAAGTTTTACAATTTAGTTGTTTCAGCAATGAATAACCTAACCTATGGAAATAGCTAATAATGGATACAATTAGCTTTTACCCTTGTGGTTGAGTTTGTCTTAGAATATTTAGCCTCCATTTAAGGTGTTTTGGATTATAGGCCAGTTTTACTACATAGTTTGCATTGATACAAAGTGGCTTTGGCTTCACACCATGCAAACTGTGAAGTATAATTAAGTTATGAAGTTGATCGAATTGAATTTAGGTAGGTATGAAATCACTTCCAGGTGATGGCTTCATACTGCATTAGCTCTGTACTTGCTAGAATTAATATGATGCAAAGTTCCAGGCAGTCTAATTTTAGTAGAGAGTTGATTGTCTTGTCAACTCTTTGGGTCTGGCCAGAGAGTGATGTTGAGCCAGCCCCATGCCACTCAAGCAGATACTGGTGTTCAGTGTAACACTAAACATTCAAAATTCTAATCTGATAATTCTGAACTCTTTCTGTAAAGGTATACTGCAGCCAGGCCAGGATGTACCTGGGGGTCATTCTTCTGTAAACAGTTTTGAGTTTTCTTGATGGCATCTAGCTGAGGTGCTAATTTTGGACTCTTCCTGTATACGCCCTTGCACCGCTGCAACTACAGTGATGGTAGGGATGGTCTGCAGGTAATTTCATTGCATCTCTGCAGTTTTATAATAGGGTTCAAAATGAAGGGCAAATGTCATTGGGCATTTTTAGATCATATTTTACAAAAATGAGGAAGGAAATGATCCAGCAAATATTGTCTTCTGAACTGAGATTTCTGAGCATCAATTTTAGTTTTCTGGTAGATCGTAGGAAAACTATCTTTGTGATTGCTTCCACAGATTAAACTGTACACAAAGCAGGGCACACTGAAATACCAGACTGATTGTGCACCCAACAATGGTTACTTCATGATTCCTCTGTATGACAAGGTAACTATAATTCTATAAACTGTTTAGTAGGCCTTTATGGTGGTAAAAAATCAATTTGTACTCGTGAAATAACCTGATAGTTTAAGACAAAGTCCTTTCTCAGATTCCAAACTATTAGTGTAATGTTCCAAATTTCTTTAATGATCATCTCACCTTTGAGGGAAGTGCCGACTACAGTCATTTGAGCAATGGCAGCATGATCAGTTTGTGCAACTGTGGGGTGGCTTGATGCATTAATAAAAAAATAACTTATTTTTGTTGGAAATGTGTACAATCCCTGTAGAATTAATTCTCTAAATTTCAATAAATGTTTATAAATATTCTGATTTGTAATGTTGTGCTAGCAGTGTTAAATAAATCTGTAGATTAATTACTCCATTGGTAAACAGTCCACGTTCTTTGTGTATAAATGTACTACATTCTGACATGTCAAATTCAATTTAGAATTGTGAGAAAGTACTTAAGTAGTGTGTTTCTTTCCTCCATAGGGGGATTTCATTTTAAAGATTGAGCCTCCCCTAGGGTGGAGCTTTGGTGAGTACTCAAATTCAGCCTGACAAGAATAGGCACATATTTTTGAAATACCCACACTGTTCACCGATTAACTCGCTTCTTTGTGTGAAGTGACTTTTAAATGGATTAATGTGATGTAGTATTGATAATACTAAAATTGTAAGTATAAATCATTGTAGAGAAATGGGGCTATAATAATCACCAGATCTACTGCAATACAGATTCACTGCAGTTATCATGGTACAGCCAGCATTATTTACATGAAAATAACCCCTGATCATGGATTAATGACAAACCTGTATATGGGTCTATTTTTGGTGTCCTGTTTGTCTGCACACTTGATGTTTCAGAAGAAAAGTAGCTATCTGATGCTGGTGGTGAAAAATTATATATATATATATATATATATATATATATATATAAAAACTTGCATGTTCTGGCATACAAACATGCAGTTTCCAGGGATATAGTGGGAAGGTAAAATACAGGTAGGGAGCATCTGTATATTAAGATACTTTCTGGGTAGTTATGGAATGCCATTTTCATTCAACCTGGGTGAAGCACCCAGCATTTAGTAACTGTTGGAGGAAAGCTTGCAAATGTGTTACAAAAATCATCCTTATGAGAGGATGAAAATGATATTCCATAGTTATCCACTGAGGATTCAATTTACATGTACTACTTTCAAATCATGTATATTTTACATTTGATTTTATTTTGGGGGGTATTGTTATGGAGTATTTTTGGGGCAGCTTTCTGCTGTCTTCAGAGGTGTTGGACCATTATGTTGAAGCCACGTGAAACAGGACTTGGTTTAAATAGTGTGGCTATTGCAGCCTCAAAGATCCATTTGAATTATTAAATTTAATAAGGAATTTATTTGTATGTTTGTGAAGCATTTAAAAAAAAATCCTAATCCACAACCTGGGAATTGTTCAAAACGATGCCCATAGCTCTATTTTTGGTGGGAGGGAGGGAAGAAGCTTGGAATTAGATCTGAAGATGTTATTTTGTAGCTAATCATTGAATTGATTCCTTGAGTTCCCTAGAGTTAAGAATCCCACAATTGCTAAATATAAGTATTGCATCTAGTGCAAATTATGCCCATCATACTCGAGACATCAAACTTTGTAACAGATGCAAAATAACAATTTTTAAAAACCAGTTACTAAATACTGGGTGCTTCTGACTTGGAGACTGAAACTTACAAGTATTTTTTTTAAAAAAACAGTCCCCTTACTGGGCAACTATTAAAACTCTGATCTAAAACTGTGTTTACTTAACAACAATTAGACTTTGTGGCCTTAAAGGAACCCAGCTCCTTTTAAGCAGCAGAACATTGCTCATACCAGTATAGCACTCCTGACCTTATAAAATAATGATCTGACTTTGAGCGATGCCACAAGAGATCTGCTAATATTTTATATACATTCACTACTTTTAAAAAGGCAATTTTTTCCCTTTATAACCAGAGCCTACAAATGTGGATCTTCATGTAGATGGTATTAATGACATTTGCACCAAAGGCGAGGACATCAATTTTGTGTTCACTGGGTTTTCTGTGTCTGGGAAGGTAAGAGGGATTTTTTTTTTGTATCTTCAAATTACTCAATAATGTACAACAGTTTAATCTTTTCCTGGTGGCATAGCCATAGTAGAACAGTTTTTGTGGCACGTGGAAGTGATGTGACTTAATATATTTGGTGGAGCAGGCCAATGACATTTCAGATCTTTAGAGGAAAGCTCGTGATTGTTTAAGAAAAAACAAAGACTATAATTCTGTAATTTTATCTTTAAATTGCTGATAACTTAGTAGCCATATTGCTATTGAAACAAAATATTTGTTATTGAATATTTTTATTTCATAGTGTTAAATTGCCTGTGAATATTGGTCAAAGTGAATAAACTAAACTTTGCATTATTGTGATTTTTGTTCTATCAGGTGTTGAGCAAAGGTCAAAGTTCAGGACCTGCTGGTGTTCACGTTACATTAAGAAAAGCTGGAACGGATGTTGATCAGATTTCGTCGACTCAAACTGGAGGAAAGTATGTACATGCTTAACGGTGGTTTCAACATGATGATGACGTATAGCCCACCTTTCATTCCTAAAGGAATCTAATTTTTCTTTCTTTTGATAGGTATGTATTTACGAGGGTGCTGCCTGGTGACTATGAAATCTTTGCATCTCACCCTACCTGGACTCTACAGAAAGTAGGCTTGCTTATAATTGTTATGGTTAATAGCTCGTAACTGCTAAAGTGGGAAATTCTGAATGTGATTCATTTTTCAGTTTCAATGTTGAGCATTTTTATGTGGTGATCCATGCAGGGCTCAGATGGTGTGGTTATTATGTGTGTAATGACCATAGAGTTCCTTGATGAACTGCAGATTATCTCTCAATGAAATATAACCATGCCATGTCGTTCATTAACAAATGCCATCATACATAATGATACTGGGCACACTGCCTATTAGCATCAGCACTCACACACTGCCAGTACAAATACTAAATCAAGCTGTAAAGTTCACAGTATGTATTCAGAAAAGAATGAATACCCTGGAGTAATAATAAGGCAGCAACCTAATCTTGTGGCTGAAATGATAAGTATAAATCACTGGAGTTTTACACATGTTTTTATATCCTCATCTGAACCCCTTAATTAGATTATTGGCTTCTGTTAATTACCTTGTATCTGCCATTCTCTATATTGTATTATCAATATTTGATGAGTGAATTTTCAAATGCCTTGTGCTGTTTTAAGGGGGTTATGGTATTAGTAACATAACTGCAATTAGCTGGAATTTTCAGGTGAAACCTGAAGATATTTAACCGCAGTAGATATCTTGAAGGAAAGCAATCTTGAATTACAGCAAATGAAACTTGTTTTTGTTCTTTAGGCGTCTACCTCAGTGCGGGTGATGAATTCTAATGCAAACGCAATTGATTCTCTTGTGGTTGCTGGGTATGATGTTTTGGGCTCTGTGCGAAGTGATGGAGAGCCAATGAAAGGTGTAGTGTTCCTGCTATTCTCCTCATCAGTCACAGAACAGGTGAGAGTGAATGACCTGACCTTTATGTAACAGTTCAATTAGCATTGGTGTAGTGGATTTTGTAACATCTTAAGCTCATGAATTATTTACGATTTGAATATGGGCATTCAAAGGCACTAATAATTTACCCCTTTAAAATCTATTTGTTTTACTTTTCTTTTGGGAAGGCTAAATGGAAGAAGTAATTTTGTGGGGAAAATGGCAATTATGGATGATCCCTTTGAAAGCCTTTAAATTGCTGTTATTTTTCATTTTGTGAAGTAATTGCTTCTAACAATTAATGCTCCCTTTCTTACTGGTAGGATATCTCTGGCTGTAATTTATCTCCGGTTGAAGGATTTCAAGCAGCGGATAAAGCATCAACTTTCCTGTGCAGTGTTGTGTCAAGAGAAGATGGATCCTTCATTTTTTCATCCCTCCCCAGTGGAGAATACACAGTGGTGAGTAAGTGATGGATAAATCTGGGCTGCATTAGAGAGGTGTGTGTAGTCATTTCTTGGTTTTGGAGCCATGTGTACAAGCGGTGTAGTTGCAAGTACACGTACATGACAAAACCAGGAGGAGATTGTAAAGACAATAATCCAGCCTCAAAACTGTTTGTGTATTGTGTGGGAAGGGAAGGAAGGTACAGGTGCTTGGAGTGGGTAGGGGTCGAAGCCTCGACCTGACTACCTTGTAAAAAGCAAATCCACGTTTCCAGCCATTACTGGGAAATGGCTTAAACATTAAGCACTTTCTGCACTATTAAAATCCTTCTGGTGGTGCTGGCATATGCATAATGGGCCAAATGGTCTCCTTCTGTGCTGAATGATTCTGTGGTTTTAAAAGCGCTTGAAGAACATGGCATTAGTTAGAGTGTACTGAGAGCTGATTGGGTTATAGGAAATAGAAGGTGTGTTTGAATGGAAAGTGTTCTGGATGGAGAGGTATGATGAGAGGAGTGGAGTCCTGCAGGGCTTGGTGCCGGGACTGGTACTCAGAAACATTTTTATAACTGGCCTGGATTGTTATAATCGGATAGCCATGTGGTAAAGGATAGAATACTAGAGCCTAGTCTTTAGTTGTTTCCAAGCCTTTATTCATAGAGATTCCCCTCACTCACTCACTCTCACACACGCCCCCCCCCGCCCCAGGTAAGCTCTCCTATAAAAAGGATACAAGAGTTCCCAATTCATACCCACCACCTGAATACAATTAACACTTATTGATATAAATCATACAATTAACATGGATGAGGGTACCAGTAGCTACATTTTGAAATTTGTTGTTGACACCAAAGTAGCAGGTTTAGTTAATATGCGGAGGATGGGGAGAAGGTATAGGAACACCAAGATTGTTCGGGGAAATGGGCAGATATTTGGCAGATGCAGCTTAACGTGGGTAAAGTAATGCATTTAGGGACAAGAAGCAGGCATAGGGATCACAGGATTAATGGCAAAATACTTTCAAAGATGGATTAAATAGATAGATCCCTTAAGGCATCAAGCTGATGTCTGGCAGCTGTCAAAAAATAAATAGGCTTCTGAGCTTCAGTCAGCCCCACCCGGGGTATTGTGTGCAGTTTTGGAACCCACACCACAGAAAGCATGTAGCTGAAAAAAGTAGAGTTCCTAAGATGGTACAGTTGGCAAGTAAAACATATTGGGTAGCCTGAAGGTTCTAGGAATCTTCTCTTTGGAAAGAAGACTCAGGTGGAATATGATTGAGGTATTCAAAATAGTACAACATGAGGTGTAGATGATCAATCAGGGTACGAAGGAGCGGACATAAGTTCGAGCTGCGAATAGGAAGATCTAGACGGGATGTACGGAAATATTACCAAGAGGGTAATTGTTTAGTGAAACAGTTTACTGAGTGAGATGGTAGAAGCAAATGATTCAGATATCCTAAATGGAAAATTAGACAGGTATCTTGGAGAAACACTATCTAATGCAACTGTTGGGACAGCAGGAAGACAGACTAGATGGACCTATAGGCCTGAAAAAGAAATGGAGGAGCGGGACTTCTTTCCACTAATAACGGAAAGCGTGACTTTCTGCCAACGGGCTGGTTGGGAAGGGAGAAGAGCTAATTCTGGAGGTGACGTGGGAGCCATAACTGGTGAAGAGCAGCTGGCTGTAGAAGCACGTAGACCGACAGTGGAGGCCACATGCTGGGTGGTAAGGGAGTGGAGTTGGGTAGAGAGTTGTGGCATTCACCACATTGAAGTGTTGCAGAACTGCCCTCAGAATGCTGGTGGCACTTTCAGCCAAATTCTACTTTTTAATAATGGGAGGCAAGGCGCCCCACTGACGGGCTGGGTGGGAAGGTGAGTGGAGTTGGGTGGTATGGGCAAATGGCTGCTGGGACTGGCAAAGAGGAATGGGCCCAGATTGCGGGCATGTTTGTGGCTTTAGCTGTATTGAAGTTTTGAAATGCCACAGGAGTAACCTCAGCACTAATGGCAGTTTGAACGGGAGCAGCAACTGAAGAGGAATGTAGGAACATAAGAACATAAGAAATAGGAGCAGGAGTAGGCCATAAGTCCCCTCGAGCCCGCTCCGCCATTCAATAAGATTATGGCTGATCTTCTACCTCAACTCCACTTCCCTGCCCAATCCCTGTATCCCTTGATTCCCTTAGTGTCCAAAAATCTATTGATCTCAACCTTGAATATAGTCAACAGCTGAGCATCCATAGCACTCTGGGGTAGAGAATTCCAAAGATTCACAACCCTCTGAGTGAAGAAATTTTACCTCATCTGGGTCCTAAATCGCCAACCTCTTATCTTGAGACTGTGACCTCTAGTTCTAGACTCTCTAGCCCAAAGCCATGGGAAATAGTGGGGCAGCAGAGCAGGGCCAAGATTTGCGGGGGAAAGGCAGGGAGCTGAGGACTGGCACGGGAGATCAGAGAGGTAAGAGATGGAGAGAATGTGGAGCTCAGGACACTGGACAGGGGTAACCACTGAGGGCAAAGGGTTGGAGAAAAGAAAAGCAAAATAAATCAATTTAAAAGTAAAGAAAAATAAATCATTAAGATTTAAGCTTACCTTCAGATTTGGTGAAAAACAAAATCGGCGATGGTGTTGGCAGAGACAGTTGAGACTCACAGATGCAGTCTAGTGGCTGGAGTCTGCTAAACAGCGTGACACGCAGGAGTTTACTTACTGGATTGCCATTATAAATGTTGTAAACAATTTTACAACACCAAGTTATAGTCCAGCAATTTTATTTTAAATTCACAAGCTTTCGGAGGCTTCCTCCTTCGTCAGGTGAATGATGTGAAAATGAAATCCTCGAAATTTCGAGGATTTCATTTTTTATTCGTTCACCTGACGAAGGAGGAAGCCTCCGAAAGCTTGTGAATTTAAAATAAAATTGCTGGACTATAACTTGGTGTTGTAAAATTGTTTACAATTGTCAACCCCAGTCCATCACCGGCATCTCCACATCATTATAGATGTTTACATAGGCAGTTTCCATGTTAAATGTTGACATAAAATCATTACCAAAAATTATGATAACAGGAAATGGATGCTTCGATATTTAATATATTCTAGTATAATCCCAAGGTGTTACACACCAAGTGCAGTCTTCAGGTGAAATAGTGTTAGAGGGCGGAGGATAATGGAACCAGATGCGCAGATGTAATTCAATCCCCATTTGAAGTCAGATATTCAGCTGTTATTTTTATATAGTACTTTGATTCTATATCTATCTAAATATATGTCCTTACTGATAGATTTTTGGACTCTATGGGGATTGGGGGGGGAAAGTGGGAGTTGAGGTCGAAGATCAGCATTGATCTTATTGAATGGCGGAGCAGACTCGAGGGGCTGTGTGGCCTACTCCTGCTCCTATTTCCTATGTTAGAATGAAATGCTGAGTGGGTTGCAACATTCTGTTTCAAATGCATTGAAAACTACTATTAGGCTATTTTTATGGCAAAAATCATTATAAAAGTATCAGTATTTATCTGCAGTACCTTTTATGCTTGTAGGTGGTGCTGTGACAGGGATCCAATGTAATTAAGTGTTCTGCTTGCGCATTGCTTTTGAACTAACATTATGTGATAGGTTCCCATTGTATAGATGCTATTTTACATTGACACTTAAGTAAAAAAAAATCTTGCTTGAGCCTGCCTGCAGTTGTAGGCTCTGGTCACCAGGAGTCTCTGCAGACCTGTCTCATCCTTCTGAAACCCCATTCTGAGGGCTATATTGGTTTTCTTTGTCCAGGTAAGTTATTTATTTAACATTTTAATCTGCAGTCTTATGTTATCTGTGCCCGACCATTGGTCCAAATCTCTTGCCCCTTCTCGGCCGCATACAAGCTTTATATATTTTTAATTAGAGGTAGATCTCCCATGACGTTGCACAGGGGGAATCAAGACTTAGGGCACTTTTCAGGTCAAGCAGGGTTAGAGGGCAGGGAGATAATTGTACCAAGGTGGGGAAGGGGAGGGGAGAGGAGAGGAGAGGAGAGTGGGAGGGACAGGAAAGAAAAGGAGAAGAGGGGAAGAGGGATGGAGAGGAGAAGCTAAATTTGCTTCAGTGGGGATGCCAGGGTTGGATTATCAGCTCGGGGTGGGGAGTCCAACAAAGTGGGTAGGGGTGATTTCTGCCTCACTTGGGTGGGTGGGGGTGTCGCTGCACGAATTCTGCCTAAGCAGGGGGTGGGGTAGATGTCTGTTTTTTGGGGGTGAGTTGGTGTTAGCGATTGATTTTTACCTTATTGGTGGGGAGGAACCTTTTGCTACTTGTCTGAGCATGTGTGGGGCATTAATTTTTGGCTCCCTGCTTTCTTCAGGTCATGAGTGGAGTGATGTTCTGGCATTTTTTACAATATCAGCAGCATTCTTTGGAGCACTTGACAGTTTGGCCGGGGTCCTCAAAATGGCAATTGCTGATGGACCCTGACTACTCTTTTTTGTACAGCTGTGTTCAGCCTCCAATCAGCTGCAAGTGCTTCTCACCTAGTCCCTTTGCTACCTTTCTTATTCATTTTCTACTTCTATCATTTTGCTGATTTAAAAAAAAAATTCCCCCTTGATGGTATCAAAGGTGGGTTTCTAGTTTTTCCTTTAGGTGGCCCTGTTGTGTAACAATGTTATTATACTCACAGCATCACATACAGGTGTAATACCATTGGAAAGTTACTGCTACTCAGCATTTTTACTATAAATAAATTGAAAAGACTAAAGGAAAACTATATATGAGATTAAAGAAAAAATTATTTGAAAGCGTGTAGAAATATGAATTGGGTTTGTTGATAGGTTTCACAATTGGTAACAGTTGCTGCAACGGTGATGCAAATCATTTGAAAATGTATGCTATTATAGGCAATAAATGTACTTAATGATGCTTGACAGAGGTCTGGATGCCATTAACAATGAGAGAAAATAGATTAGAAAAGGGAGGTAGCTTGTTGAAGATGAATAACAAGCATACGAGGCATTGAAGTCTGAAAAATACATAAGAGTGATGGGAGGCCAAATCCCAGTGGGAACTTGGGGGGGGGGAGAGGTGAGGGTGTGAGGGGGACATTTGACTTGATTTTATTGGAGCACCTGAGTTAATTTATTTTTGACTTGAGCAGCAATAACAGATTTGGAAAGCTATGAAGGTATTAAAAAGTAACATAGCAGGTATTGAAGGAGTATGAAAAATACCTGGGAGCAATGGTAGGGTAAACTCCAGTGGGGGATCATGAGCGATTGGGTGGAAATTTTATTTATTTTTCTCGGAGTGCACCATTTAATAGTTTATTTTTTAGTTGGACAGCAGTAACAGAAATTCAGAAAAATAAAACTGTTAAAATCAACGTAGCAACTATTGAAGAAATGTGACAAATACCTATAATGTAATGACTACTCCCAGGCTGTTCAGATAGTGAAAATCTGGATTAAGAGGACCGCCAGGTTATGTGTTAGTCAGTGAAGCAGAGGCAAGTAGAAGAAATTGGGTTTGATTAGAAGAAATTAGAAGCTAATTATAATAAATAATTTGACTATAATTGAGTGACTGAGAATTGTGTCAGAAATGTTATAGGAGTAGGTGTTACACTCACAGAAAGTGGCTGCTATGCACGAGAATTTTAATTTATAGGATGGATCAGTCTGAGGTCCTGTGCCAGTGAGGGGTCTCACGCAGCAAGAGTCTTTTTGGAAAATGGTGGTTGCTTTGCCTAAACTTTCTGTTAATGGGAGGAAAATCACAGGCAGTGCACTGTGAGCAAGGCCCCACTGGTGATCCGTTTGTGGAAAACAATATGAAACACTCATCTAAATCTGCTTAAACCTAACAAGTGCATATTAACCCTTGGAGAATGACTAATCGTTTGCTGCTGCTTTTTGGAGACTACTCCCAAGAACGGGTGGGCTGGAGGCGGGTGGGTAGTAAAAATAGTTGATTTTTGGAGCGGGACCACATCCTGGCTCCAATGCGCCCACTTCCGCGTTTAACCCAGGCATGTTAGGATGCGCGCGTGCAACAGAAACCTGGAAGTCCTGGCCCCACTTAAAGCCGGTGGGCCGATACTTAAAGAGGCAATGTACCTCATTGTGATAGTTGAGGCACTTAATTTTTTATGCATTAGAAATGCAAAACAAATTTAACCTTACCTGTTCGGGTTTCCCATTGCTTCTGATTCATGTCAGGTGAAAGCAGGTGGGAAGGGCTGGATCCATGAGGTGAGTACTTTTATTGCACTGCTTGTGGGCCAGGATGAGCAGGAGTAATTCATCCAGACCCAACAAGCTCACCTGCTGCAATCGGACCCCCACGATCGGCCGCCCCCTCCCCCCATGGCCGAGACCCCTCCATTGCTCCAACCCCTTCCGACCTCCGATCTTCTGGCGACTTGATCACCTCCCAGCCTGCGATGTGCTCCACGGCCCCGTGCCCTCCTCCCTGATTCCTGCCCGACAGCCAGCCACCCACATACTTCCGGGTTTCGTGTCCGATTATCTCTTCATCACCCCCACCCCCACCCGCTCCTTTCCTGCCTCCGTTATAAATAATGCCATAGAAGTCACCATCAGCAGTAATCTAAATCTCTTGTGATCAGATGAGATCACTTCATATTTGTTTCTGAATCCCTCACAGTATTCTTGCAAATTAATAAAGTGGAGACAGCTTAAATTTTCTTAAGGATTTAAAGCAAACTAAGTTCCAGAGAGTCTTTTAAATGTTAGCCTGTAAATTTTGGTGGTAAGATGGCAAATCTTTTCATTGTTTGCAAATATTTGTTCTGATATACAGATTGTTTTTTTTGATAAATTTGGAAGTCTATTGAGTTTCTTTGGATTCTTTGCATTTAATGTACTATTTAAATTATAGGTACCATTCTACAGAGGAGAAAGAATTACATTTGATGTTGCCCCATCAAGATTAGATTTTTCTGTGGCACATAACAGTTTAAGGATTGAGGTATAGTACTGTAAAATGATCATGTATTCAGTTTGTTTGAATAGCTAAGAGACTTATAAATCCGTGGATGGTGCTGTGCTGTGCTCCTTTGATGCTGTGTAACCAATAACTAATATTTTGCATGATCACTACAGGTGCAGATATGTCCTGCTGATCTTAATGTGGGGCTATACAATGTTGAAAATTAGTTGCCGCAATGGAATGATGTTTTATTCCTTACCATTTTCATATTAATTAAGCTTTTTTGTATTACTGATAAAATGGATATAGGCATTATGCAGACTCAATAGTCTGTAGTCGTAGTTTGTTACCAGACACCCATCGAGGTAAAGTGTGCGCGTATATGGCTCATCATAGGTGCACAGATCAGCTGTATTGAGTAGTTAACTAGAAACCAATGCAGTTAATGGAAGTCTGCACTTCAGAATGTACAACTTACAGTAATCCCTGGGTAAAGACCAGTAATTTGCTGCTTTATGTTAACTGTATGGTTAGTGTCCCAGTGTCAATGTATACATATTGGGCCAGATTTTGCTGAAGCAGGGCATGTCTCAGTATTCGCCATTAGTTAGACTTACAATTGCATGTTTGGGTTTTAAAATTTTTTGCCCACAAAGTTGCTGGACGTGCGAGTCGATAATGGCACAGTGAGGGCACCAAGGACCTTGGTGAACAACGGGATACACCGTGTATCTCCTTAACTAATGAGATTAAAGGATTGAGAAATAAACAGAGGAAGGACTGAGAAGGAGCCTGAATTAGAGTGGGTGAATTCAATGTCAAGTAAAGAGAGGGAAAGAAAGATTGGATTAAGAGAGAGAGAGAAAAAGAGTCAGAAAGGAAAAGTAAGAAAAGAAGTGCAAAAATTAAAAATTTGACATTTTTAAAATCTAGAACAATTCGCAACCTGAAGGAATAGACTCCACACTTATAATTGTTTACTTTCTGGGCAAGAGAGGTTAATTGACAGTCATTAACAATTGGCATGTTGTTAAAATGTACTGAGGCTGATAATTACTAGACTTAACTTTCTGCAGTGAGTTTAATGGGCAATAAATGTGCACATGCAGCAATTTCATGAAAATCACGGGGAGGTTAAGCGCGAGGTGCCGTTTTCGCGAAGCTAATGGCAGAGCAGCGCACATCAGCCAAGAACTTGTGGCAATTCGCATTTTAAGGGGTATCTCTTCCTCCCTACAAGTTGCTTGGCCGATTTGCGCATTAATGACCGCGTGCATCGTTCAGATACCGTTATTTTTTCAGCAAAATCTGGCCCATTGTATCCATCAAAGCAGAGGAGCTGGTACTTGAGAGCCCAATAAACCATGTCAGTCAGTTAACAGTACCACTGTAGTCTAGAAAAGTCAGCAAGTGAAAATAAAGCACTTCCATGGAAAGGGATGTTAAATGAAAGAAAGATTTATATCAAAGCATGTTTCTAGCAGTAGGTTCTTGGCAGAGATATCTGAGAAATTGGCTTGCCTGCCCGTTGTCTCTCCTGGAATGGTATATTGGGGTGGAGTAATTGTAAAAATGAAGAAAACTTCCCTGGCTATTAAAACTCTGCTTAGAAAGAATAGGCAAATATAATGCTGATGGAGAGTATGTATTTGAAAGTGCCGGGTATTTGCATAAACGTAAGTAGCTCCTTAACTTTGTGTATTTTTGCATAATTTCAAAACTTAACAGATATCTCATGCAGCCAAGTGGTCCTAGTAGGAACAGGAGTAGGCCATTCAGCCCCTCGAGTCTGTTCGGCCATTCAATTAGATCATGGCTGATCTGTACCTCAACTCCATTTACCTGCCTTTGTTCTATATCCCTTGATACCCTTACCTAACATAATCTATCGATCTCAGTCTTGAAAATATCAATTGACCCAACATCTACAGCCTTTTGGGATAGAGCATTCCAGATTTCTATTATGCTTTGTGTGAAAAAGTGCTTCCTGATTTCACTCCCAAATGATCTAGCCATTTAAGATTATGACCTCTTATTCTGAATTCCCCCTTCCAGAGGAAATAGTTTCTCTGTATCTAACCTATCGAATCCCTTAACCATTTTAAAGACCTTGATTAGATCACCGCTCAATCGTCTAGGGAATACAAGCTAACTTTGTGCAACCTGTCCTCATAGTGTAACCCTTTAAGTTCTGTTAAATTTGCGTTCCAAGGCCAATATAACTGAGGTTCTCTGCCCTAAACTGAACACAGTACTCCAGATAGGGTCTGACCAAGGCTGTTTACAACTGAAGCATCACTTGCTCACTTTTGAATTCCAACCCCCTTGAGAATAAAGGCCAATATTCCATTAACCTTTTTCATTACTTTTTGTACTCGTGCACTAACTTTTAGTGATTTGTATACATGGACACCAAAATCTCTTTGATCCTCCACAGTTCCTAGTCTCTCGTTATTTAGAAGATATTCCGATTTGTCTTTTTCAGATTCAAAATGGATGATTTCACACTTCCCCACATTGAACTCCATCCGCCATAATTTTGCCCACTCATTTAGTCTGTCTATATCCTTTTGTAACTTCCTGTTCCCATCCACACAACTTACTGTGTCTCTTAATTAGTGTTATCTGCAAATTTGGATATACAATTCTCCATTCCTTCATTCGAGTCATTAATATATGTGGTGATAATTTGAGGCCCCAGGACAGATCCCTGGAGAACACCACTTGTCACATCCTGCCAATCAAAGAACAAACTCTTTATCCCTATTCTGTCTCCTGCCTCCCAACCAATTACCAATCCATGTCACAAGCTTAATTCCAATATCGTGGGCTCTCAATTTTGCTGCTAATCTCTTGTGCAGAACCTTATCAGATGCATTCTGGAAATCCATATAGACAACGTCCATAGACGCTCCCCTATCCACCATGCTAGTGACCTTCTGAAAAAATATATAAAAATAAATATATTTATTTTGTTAACAATGGTAAGATTTTTGAAAATGTTAATATAAAAACTTTAATGGGCTAAATAAATAATTTTTCTTTATTACCATGTACTTCAAAGGTTAATTTATGAATCACAGTTTGTCTTTTGAACTTTGCATCATGAAAACATGGGTTTTGTTTGTATACTTTTCCATAACAAAGTTTTTTTTGCAGCCTGTCTTTCGAGTGATGGGATTCTCTGTCACTGGCCGAGTTTTGGATGGGCCTGATGGACAAGGAGTTCATGATGCTACTGTTACCCTAAGCAACCAGATCAAAGGTATGTAAAAGACGGTGAAGTGTTGTATTTTTTGTGCTGACAGTGCTGTTTTATAACAAGAGGGGCACATTGTGATGTACAAATGAACTGCTGTTGGAAGTATTACACATACAAGTAGAAGAATATTTTCTGCCCCTCTGAATTTCCCAATCCCTGACCTGTTGATCCTCAAAGTCAATGGAAAAACAAAGGCCAGGGCACAGCATGCATTACTGAAGCTCATTGATCATAGCAACATTTCCCTTTCCTGCTTATTAATTTCAGTAAGATTTTGTGCAAATACAATTTAAGCATAATTTTTTAATGTTCTAAATTTCATTTGTGTGAATAATGCTGTGCTTGGCATTAATGCTGTGTTTGGCATTGGTGCCATATGTTTCCGATGCACCAATGTCAAAAGGGCAGTATAAAGCTGCAGCCACATGAACACATGGCCTATATGTGACTCCAGACCCACAGCAATGTGGTTGATTCTAAACTTAATTCTGAAATGGCCTAGCAAGCCACTCAGTTGTAAAATCTCGCTAAAAAAAGGCATAATAAGAATAAAACCGGACGGACCGCCCGGCATCGGACCACTAGGCACTGGATACGACAAAGGCAAACTAAGCCCAGTCAACCCTGCAAATTCCTCCTCACTAACATCTGGGGACTTGTGCCAAAACTGGGAGAGCTGTCCCACAGACTAGTCAAGCAACAGCCTGAGGTAGCCATACTCACAGAATCATACCTTTCATCCAACGTCCTAGACTCTTCCATCACCATCCCTGGGTATGTCCTGACTCACCGGCAGGACAGACTGACCAGAGGTGGCGGTACAGTGATATACAGTCAGGAGGGAGTGGCCCTGGGAGTCCTCAACATTGACTCTGGACATCATGAAATCTCATGGCATCAGGTCAAACATGGGCAAGGAAACCTCCTGCTGATTACCACCTACCGTCCTCCCTCAGCCGATTAATCAGTCCTCCTCCATGTAGAACACCACTTGGAGGAAGCACTGAGGGTAGCAAGGGCACAGAATATACTCTGGGTGGGGGACTTCAATGTCCATCACCAAGAGTGGCTCCTTAGCACCACTACTGACCGAGCTGCCAGACTGGGCCTGCGACAGGTGGTGAGCGAACCAACACGAGGGAAAAACTTACTTGACCTTGTCCTCACCAATCTACCTGTCGCAAATGCATCTGTCCATGACAGTATTGGTAGGAGTGACCACCGCACAGTCCTCGTGGAGACGAAGTCCCGTCTTCGCACTGAGGACACCATCTAATGTGTTGTGTGGCACTACCATCGTGCTAAATGGGATAGATTCAGAACAGATCTAGCAGCTCAAAACTGGGCATCCATGAGGTGCTGTCGGCCATCAGCAGCAGCAGAATTGTATTCCAGCAGAATCTGTAACCTCATGGCCCGGCATATTGCTCACTCTACCATTACCAACAAGCCAGGGGATCAACCCTGGTTCAATGAGGAGTGTAGAAGAGCATGCCAGGAGCAGCACCAGGGGTACCAAAAAATGAGGTGCCAACCTGGTGAAGCTACAACTCAGGACTACATGCATGCTAAACAGCGGAAGCAACATGCTATAGACAGAGCTAAGCGATTCCACAACCAACGGATCAGATCAAAGCTCTGCAGTCCTGCCACATCCAGTCGTGAATGATGGTGGACTGTTAAACAACTAACAGGAGGGGGAGGCTCTGCAAACATCTCCATCCTCAATAATGGCAGAGTCCAGCACATGAGTGCAAAAGACAAGGCTGAAGCGTTTGCAACCATCTTCAGCCAGAAGTGCCGAGTGGATGATCCATCTCTGCCTCCTCCCGATATCCCCACCATCACAGAAGCCAGTCTTCAGCCAATTCGATTCACGCCACGTGATATCAAGAAACGGCTGAGTGCACTGGATACAGCAAAGGCTATGGGCCCCGACAACATCCCGGCTGTAGTGCTGAAGACTTGTGCTCCAGAACTAGCTGCACCTCTAGCCAAGCTGTTCCAGTACAGCTACAACACTGGCATCTACCCGACAATGTGGAAAATTGTCCAGGTATATCCTGTCCACAAAAAGCAGGACAAATCCAATCCGGCCAATTACCGCCCCATCAGTCTACTCTCGATCATCAACAAAGTGATGGAAGGTGTCGTCGACAGTGCTATCAAGCGGCACTTACTCACCAATAACCTGCTCACCGATGCTCCGTTTGGGTTCCGCCAAGACCACTCGGCTCCAGACCTCATTACAGCCTTGGTCCAAACATGGACAAAAGAGCTGACTTCCAGAGGTGAGGTGAGAGTGACTGTCCTTGACATCAAGGCAGCATTTGACCGAGTGTGGCACCAAAAATTGAAGTCAATGGGAATCAGGGGGAAAACTCTCCAGTGGCTGCAGTCATACCTAGCACGAAGGAAGATGGTAGTGGTTGTTGGAGGCCAATCATCTCAGCCCCAGGGCATTGCTGCAGGAGTTCCTCAGGGCAGTGTCGTAGGCCCAACCATCTTCAGCTGCTTCATCAATGACCTTCCCTCCACCACAAGGTCAGAAATGGGGATGTTCGCTGATGATTGCACAGTGTTCAGTTCCATTCGCAACCCCTCAAATAATGAAGCAGTCCGAGCCCGCATGCAGCAAGACCTGGACAACATCCAGGCTTGGGCTGATAAGTGGCAAGTAACATTTGTGCCAGATAAGTGCCAGGCAATGACCATCTCCAACAAGAGAGAGTCTAACCACCTCCCCTTGACATTCAACGGCATTACCATCGCCGAATCCCCCACCATCAACATCCTGGGGTCACCATTGACCAGAAACTTAACTGGACCAGCCATATAAATACTGTGGCTACAAGAGCAGGTCAGAGGCTGGGTATTCTGCGGCGAGTGACTCACCTCCTGACTCCCCAAAGCCTTTCCACCATCTACAAGGCACAAGTCAGGAGTATGATGGAATACTCTCCACTTGCCTGGATGAGTGCAGCTCCAACAACACTCAAGAAGCTCGACACCATCCAGGACAAAGCAGCCCGCTTGATTGGCACCCCATCCACCACCCTAAACATTCACTCCCTTCACCAGTGGTGCACCGTGGCTGCAGTGTGTACCATCCACAGGATGCACTGAAGCAACTCGCCAAGGCTTCTTCGACAGCACCTCCCAAACCCACGACCTCTACCACTTGGAAGGACAAGAGCAGCAGGTACATGGGAACAACACCACCTGCGCAATCCCTTCCAAGTCACACACCATCCCGACTTGGAAATATATCGCCATTCCTTCATCGTCGCTGGGTCAAAATCCTGGAACTACTTTCCTAACAGCACTGTGGGAGAACCTTCACCACATGGACTGCAGCGGTTCAAGAAGGCGGCTCACCACCACCTTCTCAAAGGCAATTAGGGATGGGCAATAAATGGCGGCCTCGCCAGCGATGCCCACATCCCATGAACGAATGAAAAAAACATCAGCGCATTGAGATTACCTCCAAGGGATTTTGCACTGGCTGCATTATAACTGCAGATGGTGCAAAGTTTACTTTTCGAATTAAAAAAAATTCTTAACAATCCACTGTGGGCACTCAATTTATAAGAAAACAGCTGAACGAGAAGAGCTAATGGACAATTACTAAAATTGTCACTAGACATGGAAGCGTTTGATCACACATGCACAAAGTTCTATCTTTCCTACTCCACAGTAATACAAACAGTATAATTGTGTTTCCCTGTTTGTGTTGCTGTTAAAATACTGTTGGCATTGCATTGATCAGTGCAGTATAACTACAGTTTTGGGCTGGTGGAGAGTAGTCTTTTGTAAATTGCTAGCTTCTTAGAAAATTGCAATTCTAATTTGCGTGTAATTCAGTAGTATTGCATTCAGTGGATACTGATGCACACCAATGATTCCCTGTGATCCCTTGTCTGCTGACATGTGCAGTAAAGTTTGGTTAAATAACAGGAGCGAATTGAATGAAAATAACAGTCATAATTTTGCTGCTTACCTGTTTTGACACTTGACGCCTTCACTTGCAGTACTGCTGGGATACAGTCTGCGCGCACAACAGAACATTTTTGATAACTGATACTGATGTGTGCAAGCAATATAATTCTTAATTTAAATTAGTGCAGAGATAATAAGGAGCATATTGCAAAAGTACAAGATCAAAATTACACAAGTCCCTTACGTGTCAGATCAAGGAAAACAGTTATCTCTATCCAGCTGCAGATGTAACAAGGGTTGTTGGATTTGCTCTTAATGTTTTGGAGGTCAATTTGTGCTTTTTTTTTCTAGTTTTTTGTACCCAGTACCAAGCACTGCCAGTAGAGTTATAACATGGGTTAGATGCAGAGTTGAGATCTTTCTGTGCTACATAAATAATGCGCCCTAACCCCAACATTAGAAAACCCCTGCCTTTGCAACAGTGTGACTATTTCTATTTATCATTCTGTGTGTCCTCTCTGAGTGAGAATGCTGACTAGTACTGAATTGTGGGGTCAAAAACTATAGACATGTAACAACAAACTAAGGGTTGAGAGTCCCCAAACCTATTAATACTCTTACAGTTTTTGAGACTTTCATTCTATAAACTAGGTAGAACTCAAACTCTGGTCTTTAGATGATATTCTTAATCCATTGTGCCACCCAATTCTTGTTACAATTTCAGTAAAATAAAATTCTTTTTGTTATCTTTATTCACACACGTACACAGTTGCGTCCCTCCTTGGGTATGATGGTCTGCTGAACTTCAGCAATTCTGTTTTTACATTTAAATGCAACAAGAGATTATTATCCAACTTTTTGGTTCTGTTTATGTGCTTTTTTTTGGTTGAAATGTATTCATTTAAGGTGTTTGTACAAGATGTAGAAAATATATAAAATAAGGTGTTTGTACAAGATGTAGAGAATATATAAAATATTGCTGTTACACTGGCAAAGTCTAAATATGTGGGAGAATTTTTTATCTCTAAAACTTAAAATGATGTTCCCTTTAGGATATGGTATAATCATCATATAAACTTTACTGGTATTTCCCTCTACCTCTTGAGGTATTAATGGAATGTGTGAATGTGCTTGTGAATTATCCATCTGACCAAAAATGAAAATCATATTTATGCATGAAATGATGTCATATGAATTGTCTGAATGCTGCTTGTTGACCAGATGCAGGATCGTACTGTAAGTATTAAATACTTCAGGTAGTTGTCAATCTATTTCTAAGTAGTTCTCAGTCTGTTAGTAGTTCTCAGTCTGTTAGTAGTTAAATAGTCAAGGAAGAGACAGAGATTGGTGTCAAATATATGGTATTACATAGTGTTTTTGTATGCAGGAAAGTTAAGTTGCATAGAGTAATCTATGTTTGAATCTGATCAGTGTGAGCTGGACTTCAGATTGCACCTAGTCCTAATGAAACTACCCCAAGTTACAACTGCACTGGCGAAGCCCAATATGATACCAGGTTTGGTTTGTGCCACTGTCTGTTTACATTGTTAGGGTTTTTTTATTAACAGCATGTCCTATACCAGAGTGAATTTAAGCCAGAGTGGGATTCATGATGTGATAAATAGTGAAATAAAGCTGGCAGAGTGACATTTTGAAAGAAACCTACATGCACTATGCTAACCAACTTACGAAGACTCTATTGGTTCCAGCCCCTGCATTCCTTTCATGTTTTTCTTTTTTCTTCTTCTTTCATTTTTGTATAGTAACCACAAAGGCTGACGGCTCATTCAGACTTGAAAACATGACAGCAGGCACATATACTATTAATACACAGAAAGAGCACATTTTCTTTGAATCGGTTACTGTGAAGATTGCCCCTAACACACCTCAACTGGCTGATATCCTGGCCACAAGGTAGGAGGCTGTAGCAGCAAGTAGAAGACAAATATTATATGCATTAGTATACAACTGGCTTTCCTTTTCCTGCTGTATCTTTCAATACCCTAGTTTTATCAAACATTGTATTTCTGTATTGCTCCACAGCTTTAGCGTCTGTGGGCATGTAACAGTCAAACGTTTCCCTGAAGGATTAAAACAGATCGTTAAGTATAAATTAGCCATGGTTGTCCAAAGTAAGGATAAGGCTTCGCCAATTATAACAGAGACGGATTCTCACGGATTATTCTGTTTCCAAGCCAGAGCAGGAGCCTATAGCATTCAGGTAAAGTTAATACAATATTTGGTAAAATACTGTTCATATTTATATGTTCTGTGTTTAACTGAAGTTATTTATTTGAGAGAGAAGAGTCAGCTCGTTATGGGGTTTTTTTTGCTTTCTAAACTTAGGAACCCTATTTATCGTCATAAATTCAGATCTTCATTTCCTTTGCAATTCTAGTCTTATTTAGAGTCTTTAACCATCAATCAGTCCAATCTTTTAAAGAAGAATATGTTGACTAGAATATAAGAAAATTCACTGCAGACGTTAAAGGCAAGAATTATAATGTTTGAATTTAAAGCTGTCTGCTACATTGTTAAATATAATGACCTAACGATGACCTACATGCAAACTGCAATAGCCTATAATTTTGTCTCCTTTATTAACGCGTTCATCCATACACGCGTGGTAAACTTGTGGCACGGTAGGATAATGCTCCACAGTGTTGAAAGCCTTCCAGTACCATGATGAAGCCATTCTTCAAGTTTGAGCTTAGGCATTGAATGCTGGCAAGCTATTTGACTGGGGAGGCATCACAATGGAGCTCTATCCTCTCCTCCCCCGCTGTTCACACACATACGCTTTCCAGCAGGGGTGATTAGATGGCAGTCACGAACAGGAACCCTCACTGATTTTACCTTCTCTCGTTCAGGGACACTGTGGCTAATTGTAGCATCCTGATAACCATTCAGCTGAAATTAACTAACTCAGCACATATTGTGAATTGAAACTGGGTCTTCCATGCGGTAGACATTGGGCAGTGCCTTTACACATCAGGCCATCAGAGGAGCTGAGATTTTTGATAAAATAACTAACAAATTTGATTGAATAAATAGAAATTACATTTTATTTTTTAGCTCTTTGTGTCCTTTTTTCCCCATTCCTGAATTAGATATTGCACTTTAACTTCTGTATGTTGCAAGTCACAAGCAACTGAAGAATTTTAAAAACCCGAACATTTAAAGATTATAGAAATAGTGTTATTGACAAGTGAAGAATTGCACATGCACACTGTTAAACATAGTGGATTTGCGTTATTTTTAATTGATTTTTAGGTCATGGTCAGTGAAACTGAAGCAAAAGCAGGACTTGCACTGAAGCCAAAGATTCAAACTGTCACAGTAATAAATGCACCCATTATGGATCTATCCTTCACCCAGTTTATGGCATCTGTGTCTGGGAAAGTGCTCTGTTTGGGTAAGTGGGTGTTTGGTGAATGTGTTTATTGAATAAATCCTGTACGATTAATTTTTTTTGATTAGGAGAGCTTCCACACAAGTAATTAAAACCACTCTCCCCCTTATATTCAGACCTATGACCTTTCATTGTTCCTTCCAATGAGGTAAAGAGTCCAGTTTTTCATGTTCCTTCCCTTCTCACAGACCTTTACCAATGTAATTACCCGAAGTTTATATTACAAGCAATGAAAAGTTTGAAATGGTGATCAACTTTATTATTAGTATCTAAGACTCTCAAAATCATGAATCACTGTTGTTCTATAATTAAAATGCAAATGGTAATGAGAGTCTTCCCATACTTGTTTTTAAATCTCTATGAAGCTCAAAAATGATGTGGATTATTTGAGACTGCTGATTGTTGTTTTTGTTTTATTCATTGCTGATAAAATTAAATTTTATCTTAAACATAGATGCTGCCCTCTCAGAGAACGATTCAGTCACACTTTTTTGGTTCATTTACCTTGGTGTGAATTGGATGCTGGGTGTGATTATTTACTGAGATTGACCTGGAATAACTTTCTATGGAGGGTCCTCTTATAAAATTGGTTGACATTATCTTTATTAGCTGAAAAAACAAATCTGAATTGGAGGGACAGTGGGAATTCTGTATAGATTTAACACCTTTGGCCAAACAGTGCTACCATAGTAAACGCATCTTTATAAGGTCTAGTCACTAAGTGGCAGCTTTTGGCCAGCTTTGTGTGCGTTAATCTTTGCTTTTCTTATTTCATGGTCTGTTGAAGAATAGATAAAATTGAATTCCCAAATTTTGAATTTGAAAGTACACAGAAAAAAAAAACTCTTCACCAAACTTCTTTTGTCCCTGTTCAGTCAGATCCTATTCTATTTATGAGGCTGTGATGAAGTGCTGATGGAAAGAGTGACCAAGATGTGTGACTTGATGCTCTCTGGTGGGGAAAATGCAATGATTTGCATTCATGCGAAGTAATGAATTTCTAGACATGGTGTAAAGCTGTGCTGCTAGCTACATGGGAATGATTTAGAAACATCAAAAATTTGCCAAGAAACACTGGCCCAAATCACAACTGTTCCTCTCTAATGTTGTGCCTTACTATCTCTCAATAACATACAGGTGTTTCATAGAGACTATTTAACCCTTTCAGGAATAGAAATATTTGCAATTTTGCTACATGGTAGTAAGATTCTAATAGAGGGCAGCCTGGTAATGTGAAACTGAACATTGGCCCAACAAGCAATGGGAATTCCTACATTTGCATATTTAAAAAAAAAATGCAGTTCTATTTCACTTGTTTTTCCTTAAGGGGTTTCTGTGAGGAAATAAATGATTCATGGTTTTGTACTTTAAAAAAAAAATGCATTTGTTCTCAGTTACAGCATGCAGTCGCACATTTATACAGTATTGGCATAGTGTACAGAAAGTATGGTTCCGTGTGCATGATAGAGTAATGGAAAATGATCTTATATAGAGTCTTACAGATGTCCTTGGGATCTAGGTCTGGTGAATGATAGTTCAGTTATACTCCAGGTTCTGTTGCAGAGATGTTGATGACTGTTGGATCTTTGTGCCTGTGTTTTGTACTTATCTAATGGGTTAACTGGATATTCAACATTAAATGTGAACAAAAAATAGTTTCTTTACACTTTTTGTAATTTTTTTTAATGAGCTTGGCTCTTGCTGTTTTTCGTCAAGATTCTTGTGGTGATCTCATTGTGACCCTTCAACCTTTAAGTCGTCATGGTGACAAACAAAGCGTGCAGCTCTCGGGAAGTGTTGACTCTGTGCTATTCACTTTTAATGACATCTTGCCTGGCAAATACAAAGGTAAGAATTTTGTGCTTGGTTGCACAGTTGATTTCTTTATGGGTGTTAATAAGCATCTAATTCAATCAAGAGAATATGATTGCCAATGCTGTGGTGTTTTTGCAGCAAATATTGTCCATGAAGAGTGGTGCTGGAAAAACCGATCATTTGAGCTAGAGGTTGTGGATCAAGATTTAACTGGCATAGAGTTCAAACAGACAGGTTACATGCTCCGATGCTCTCTCTCTCATGCAATAACATTGGTAAGAGAAACTTGACAGATTGAATGGTCTTAATTATTAATACTTGTATCTGCTCTTCAATGCGCTCCACAGTGTAAATGCTGTTATTTTTATAATGGCTTTCTGCACAGATACTCCCTGTAATCCAGTAAATTCTATCTTTCTGATTATCATGATTGTAGAATATTTCCTACCCACCCTTAGCACCAGTGTGGTAATGGTAGCTAATGGTAGTTGGGCATCCTTGGCTATTCTCTTCCATTCTGTTCTTGATTGTATTACAACAGAATTGTACTGCTTTCCTCTTTGACTGAATTAAACAAGATCAGTTTAAATCACTTGAGGGAACAGGGGTGGAAAATGCACACGCACACGCACACACACGTACGCTTAACCATCTCCTGTTTTCCCCTTAAGCACTTTATAGGTCATTCTATTTCTTTCCTCGTGCTTCCCTTTGTTCTCTTTTTTAAAAGTACTATTCATCTGTACTATCCTCCAGTTCTGGTGAAGGGTCCACACCAGAAACTCATAGAATCATAGAATGACACAGCACAGAAGGAGTCCATCTCACCAATCTTGCCTGTGCCGGCTCTTTGAAAGAGCTACCCCATTCCTCTGCTCTTTCCTCATAGCCCTGCAAATTTTTCCCCTTCAAGTATTTATCCAATTCTCTTTTGAAAGTTATTATTGAATCTGCTTCCACCACCCTTTTAGACAGTGCATTCCAGATCATAAAACTTACTGCGTAAAAATTTTTTTGCCTCTAGTTCTTTTGCAAATGACTGTAAATCTGTGACCTCTGGTTACCAACCCTTGTGCCACTGGAAACAGTTTCTCCTTATTTACTCTATTCAAAACCCTTCATGATTTTGAACACTTCTATTAAATCTCCTCTTAATCTTCTCTGCTCCAAGAACAACTCTAGCTTCTCTAGTCTCTCCTCGTAACTGAAATCTTTCATCCCTGGTACTATTTTAGTAAATCTCCTCTGCATCCTCTCTAAGGCCTTGACATCCTTCCTAAAGTGTGGTGCCCAGAATTGGGCACAGTACTCCAGCTGGGACCTAACCAGTGATTTATAAAGGTTTTGCATAACTTCCTTGCTTTTGTATACTATGCCTGTGTTTATAAAGCCAAGGATCGCACATCCTTTTTTAACAACCATCTCAACTTGTCCTGCCACCTTCAAAGATTTGTGTACGTATACCCTTAGGTGTCTCTGTTCTTTCACCCCCTTTAAAATTGTACCATTTAGTTTATATTGCCTGTTCTCATTCTTCCTACCAAACGCATCATTTCATACTTCTCTGCATCTGCCATGTGTCTGCCCATTTCACCAGCCTGTCTTTTGGTCCTCCTGAAGTTTGTTACTATCCTCCTCACTATTTACTACATTTCTTGAGTTTTGTGTCATCTGCAAACTTTGAAATTATACCCTGTATACCCAAGTACAAGTCATTAATATATATCAAGAAGAGCAGCGGTCCTAATACCAAACCCTATCGGACAACCGTTCACCACTGCTCTCTGCTTTCTGTCACTGCCCCTTTAATCATATGGGCTTTAATTTTGTCTATTATGTGGTACTTTATTAAACTCCTGTCATCTGTTGTCTCTGCAGGTACCACTTGACCTGCTGAGTGTTTCCAGCAGTTTTTGTTTTGGAAAGGAGAGTTTTTACTAAGTTTCTTTAGTATCTTTACAAAGAGACACTTTACTTTTGTTTCAAGTCCAAATTTCTTGACTAAAGCTTTGAATGTTGTTAACTTTAGAAAGAAAAACAGATTAAGATTAGGCTTGGTTTGTGTTATAGTATCTCAGTACGGTAGCATAGTGGTTATGTGGGTACGGTAGCATAGTGGTTATGTTACTGGACTAGTAATCCAGAGGCCTGGACTAAAATCCAGAGTCATGAGTTCAAATCCCGCCAGCTGGCGAATTTAAATTCAATTAATTAAATTCAATTAATTAAATAAAAATCTGGAATTAAAATACTAGTATCAGTAATGATGGCCATGAAACCACCGGATTGTCGTAAAAACCCATCTGGTTCACAAATGTCCTTTAGGGAAGGAAACCTGCCGTCCTTACCCGGTCTGGCCTAAATGTGGTTGATTCTTAATTGCCCTCTGAAATGGCCTAGCAAGCCACTCGGTTGTAAAATCTCGCTACGAAGTCATAATAAGGATAAAACCGGACGGACCACCCGGCATCGGACCACTAGGCACCGGACACGACAACGGCAAACCAAGCCCAGTCGACCCTGCACGGTCCTCCTTACTAACATCTCCCAATGAGGAGGATAGTAACAAAATTGGGAGAGCTGTCCCACAGACTAGTCAAGCAACAGCCTGACATAGCCATACTCACTGAATCATACCTTTCAGCTAACGTCCCAGACTCTTCCATCACCATCCCTGGGTATGTCCTGACCCACCGGCAGGACAGACCCACCAGAGGTGGCGGTACAGTGATATACAGTCAGGAGGGAGTGGCCCTGGGAGTCCTCAACATTGACTCTGGACCCCATGAAATCTCATGGCATCAGGTCAAACATGGGCAAGGAAACCTCCTGCTGATTACCACCTACCGTCCTCCCTCAGCTGATGAATCAGTCCTCCTCCATGTTGAGCACCACTTGGAGGAAGCACTGAGGGTGGCAAGGGCACAAAATGTACTCTGGGTGGGGGACTTCAATGTCCATCACCAAGAGTGGCTCGGTAGCACCACTGGCCAAGTCCTGAAGGACATAGCCGCCAGACTGGGCCTGCAGGTGGTGAGCAAACCAACACGAGGGAAAAACTTACTTGACCTCGTCCTCACCAATCTACCTGTCGCAAATGCATCTGTCCATGACAGTATTGGTAGGAGTCCTCGTGGAGATGAAGTCCCGTCTTCGCACTGAGGACGTGTTGTGTGGCACTACCACTGTGCTAAATGGGATAGATTCAGAACAGATCTAGCAGCTCAAAACTGGGCATCCATGAGGCGTTGTGGGCCATCAGCAGCAGTCCGAGCCCGCATGCAGCAAGACCTGGACAACATCCAACATCATAAGTGGCAAGTAACATTCGCGCCAGATAAGTGCCAGGCAATGACCATCTCCAACAGGAGAGAGTCTAACCACCTCGCCTTGACATTCAACAGCATTACCATCGTCGAATCCCCCACCATCAACATCCTGGGGGTCACCATTGACCAGAAACTTAACTGGACCAGCCATATAAATACTGTGGCTACGAGAGCAGGTCAGAGGCTGGGTATTCTGCGGCGAGTGACTCACCTCCTGACTTCCCAAAGCCTTTCCACCATCTACAAGGCACAAGTCAGGAGTGTGATGGAATACTCTCCACTTGCCTGGATGAGTGCAGCTCCAACAACACCATCCAAGATAAAGCAGCCCGCTTGATTGGCACCCCATCCACCACCCTAAACATTCACTCCCTTCACCACCGGCGCACTGTGGCTGCAGTGTGCACCATCCACAGGATGCACTGCAGCAACTCGCCAAGGCTTCTTCGACAGCACCTCCCAAACCCGCGACCTCTACCACCTAGAAGGACAAGAGCAGCAGGCACATGGGAACAACACCACCTGCACGTTCCCCTCCAAGTCACACACCATCCCGACTTGGAAATATATCGCAGTTCCTTCATTGTCGCTGGGTCAAAATCCTGGAACTCCCTTCCTAACAGCACTGTGGGAGTACCGTCACCACACGGACTGCAGTGGTTCAAGAAGGCGGCTCACCACCACCTTCTCGAGGGCAATTAGGGATGGGCAATAAATGCCGGCCTCGCCAGTGACGCCCACATCCCGTGAACGAATTTTAAAAATAAATTCGTTATTAAATGCTCCTTTTCCTGTAGCAGAGATTTGTATCTTTTTCAAATTAATCTGTTTTAATAAGAAAATCGGCAAGGTAGTGAGAGATGTTTTCATAAACCTGAGAATGTATGAACTGATTAAAATATATCAAAATGCACAGAAGAAGAATGTCACTTCTGAAGCATTGCGTTGGATGGATTTTGCTCAGCTGCAACACAGGGACACATTAGAGACAGCGCATCAAATTGTCTTTATTCATAAGCTTAAAGTTGCTCTTCCTTCTGTCTGTCTTTCAGGAATTTTACCAAGATGGAAGTGGCCCAGAGAACGTTGGTGTATATAACCTCACGAAAGGAGTGAACAGATTTTGTCTCTCTAAACCAGGTATGAAACTCCAGGTAAAGTTTACTATAAGATCGTGTGGTCCTTGGCACAGAACTGATTATATGTCTTTCAAGTCTTTCCACCCATTATTGCTAAATTATTGCGGCAGAATCTATACTGAAACCTTTACAGCAGCAATTTGCATTTATATTGCACCTTTTACATAGAAAACATTCCAAGGTATTTCACAGAGGAAAAAGAAAAACAGACGCTGAGTCTTTGAGGGAGCATTAGGAGAGGTGACCAAAGAATGGTTAAAGGGATGGGTTCTGAGATGGCTTTAAAGGTGGGAAGCGGTGTAGAGTGGCAGAGGGTTCTGAGAAGAGTGTAGAGCCAAGATAGTTGAAAGCTGTCCCACCAATAGTGGTGTGGGGGGCAGGGAGCACAGGAGGCCAGAGTCAAAGCACTGGAGGGCATGGAAAGTGATGCAAGAGATTTGTAGGTGAGGATAAGAATTTTAAATTGGATACATTTGGGAGCAAGGGCCAGTGTTGGTCAGAGAGGACGGGGGCGATGAGCGAATGGAGCTTAGCATGGATCAGGATGTGGGCATCAGAGTATTGAATGATTGGAGTTGGTGGTGGATGTTGGGAGGTTGCAAGGACAGCATTGATGAAATTGAGTCAAGGGGAGATGAAGGTATGGTTAAGGATTTCAACGTCTGTGGGAGTAAGGAACGGCAATGTTCCAGAGATCAAAATGAGTGCTGTTGGTAATGGATGTAATATATGGGATTTGAAGCTCCGCTGTGTATAAACACAATGCTGAGGATGTGCACAGTCTAAGTGAGCAACCTAAGAGAGGGATGGAGTCTGTGGTATGGAGTTTTTGGTCGGGACTGAAAATTATGGTGTTGGTTTTCGCAATGTTCAATTGGAGCAAATTTATGTTCATTCACAGGCAGTCTGTCAGCATAGATGTGACTGAGGGAAGTGACCCATAGAGTCAAATTACTTTTATATTTGTAACCCATTGATTGCTATGCAAATTTGTTCCAGCTCAATACACATTGCTTACAACTGATTAGCTTACATGCAAATTTCTTAGAAAGCAGAAGGCAAACAAATCAAATCACTCATTGTGCTTTTTAAAAAAAAAAATCTGCCATTTTTTTCCTCTGAATTTCAATTAGCCAAAGCTCAAAATAAGGTTTTTAACATAACATGGGTCACAAAACATAGTAAGAGCTACAAAAAGAGAGTATGAAAAGAAACTCGCAAGGGATATCAAAACCAATATGAAGAACTTTTATAGGTATATTAGGAAAAAGAGGGTGGTCAGGAGCAGTGTTGGCCCTTTAAAAACTGAAAGTGGGGATGTTGTCATTGACAATGGGGAAATGGCGACATGTTGAACAATTACTTTGTGTCAGTATTTACAGTCGAAAAAGAGGATAGCATGCCGGAAATCCCAAGAAAACTTATATTGAATCGGGGACAGGGACTTGATAAAATTAACATAAGTAAAGCAACAGTAATGAAGAAAATAATAGCACTAAAGAGTGACAAATCCCCAGGACCAGATGGTTTCCATCCCAGGGTTTTAAAGGAAGTAGGTGAGCACATTGCGGATGCCCTAACTATAATCTTTCAAAGTTCTCTAGATTCAGGAACTGTCCCTCTAGATTGGAAAATTGCACATGTCACTTCACTTTTTAAGAAAGGAGAGAGAGAGGGAAACCGGGGAATTATAGACCAGTTAGCCTAACATCTGTTGTGGGAAAAATGCTGGAGTCTATAATTAAGGATAGGGTGACTGAACACCGCGAGAATTTTCAGTTAATCAGAGAGAGCCAGCATGGATTTGTGAAAGGTAAGTCGTGCCTGACAAACCTGATTGAATTTTTTGAAGAGGTGACTAAAGTAGTGGACAGGGGAATGTCAATGGAAGTTATTTATAAAGACTTCAGAAGGCATTTGATAAGGTCCCACATAAGCTAAGATAGAAGCCCATGGAATCGAGGGAAAAGTACGGACTTGGTTAGGAAGTTGGCTGAGCGAAAGGCGACAGAGAGTAGGGATAATGGGAAGGTACTCACATTGGCAGGATGTGACTAGTGGAGTCCCGCAGGGATCTGTCTTGGGGCCTCAATTATTCACAATATTTATTAACGACTTAGATGAAAGCATCGAAAGTCTCATATCTAAGTTTGCGGATGACACAAAGATTGGTGGCATTGTAAGCAGTGGAGATGAAAACATAAAATTACAAAGGGATATTGATAGATTAGGTGAATGGGCAAAACTGTGGCAAATGGAATTCAATGTAGACAAATGTGAGGTCATCCACTTTGGATCAAAAAAGGATAGAACAGGGTACTTTCTGAATGGTAAAAAGTTAAAACCAGTGGATGTCCAAAGGGACTTAGGGGTTCAGGTACATCGATCATTGAAGTGTCATGAACAGGTGCCGAAAATAATCAAGAAGGCAAATGGAATGTTGGCCTTTATTTCTAGAGGACTAGAGTACAAGGGGGCAGAAGTTATGCTGCAGCTGTACAAAACCCTGGTTAGTCCGCACCTGGAGTACTGTGAGCAGTTCTGGGCACCGCACCTTCAGAAGGACATATTGGCATTGGAGGGAGTGCAGCGTAGGTTTACTAGAATGATACCCAGACTTCAAGGGTTAAGTTACGAGGAGAGATTACACAAATTGGGGTTGTATTCTCTAGAGTTTTGAAGGTTAAGGGGTGATCTGATCGAAGTTTATAAGATATTAAGGGGAACAGATAGGGTGGATAGAGAGAAACTATTTCCGCTGGTTGGGGATTTTAGGAGTGGGGGGCAGAGTCTAAAAATTAGAGCCAGACCTTTCAGGAGCGAGATTAGAAAACATTTCTACACACAAAGGGTTGTAGAAGTTTGGAACTCTCTTCCGCAAACGGCAATTGATACTAGCTCAATTGCTAAATTTAAATCTGAGATAGATAGCTTTTTGGCAAGCAAAGGTATTAAGGGATAGGGGCCAAAGGCAGGTATATGGAGTTAGATCACAGATCAGCCATGATCTTATCAAATGGCAGAGCAGGCACGAGGGGCTGAATGGCCTACTCCTGTTCCTATGTAACATAAAAATGACCTATTTCAAATAGCATGATTCAACTTAGATATACAATTGTTTTTTGAGTACCTTTTATTAATGTTTTTATTTGGAGGCCACAGCCTTTCAAAAACCCAGGCTTGGAGTTGCTCATCTTCTCAGAGCTGCCAGTCAATTAGCTGAAGGAAGTTACAATTACACCCATCTGTATTTCTCAGGAAGCCACAGTCTATAATGTGGGGAATCTCACAATATGCATCAATGCAACTGGAACGGTGTCTATCTTCAGCCTATAGAACTATTTATAAGTTTGTTTTTCCAAACAATTTGAAAACAAACTGGAAGATGAATTTTAGAAAGAAAGAATTTGCATTTATGTACCACCTTTCATAACCTCAGGATGTCCCAAAGTGTTTTACAGCTAATGAAGTACTTTTGAAGTGTAGTCACGGTTGTAATGTAGGGAAATGCGGCAGCCAATTTGCACACAGCAAGGTTCCACAAGCTGTAGTGAGATAATGGTTAGATAATCTGTTTTTTATTATGTTGGTTGAGGGATAAATGTTGGCCAAGACACTGGGGGAACTCCCCTGCTTCCTCTTTGAATAGTGCCATGGAATCTTTTATGTCCACCTGAGAGGGCAGATGGGGGCCTCAGTTTAGCATCTTACCTGAAATACGATACCTCCAACTGTGCAGCACTCTCTCTCCTCCACTGAATTTTAGAAGCTTTGTTGAGATAAAATTTCAGAAGAAAAGTGTATGAAATGCTTAGTTTAACTTCAGAGAGATACACTGGCTCCAAGAGAAAGGTAGAGGAGTGATAAAGCTCGTGCTTTATTTTGTTTGTGCTCAAATTCAAAAATTATCATTATTTACACAAGTTTGATCATGTAGCTGCCTAGGGTAAGGGGAACAGTAATTATTTCCAGGAATCTATGAAGAAATGCTTGCTTCACTGTCTCTAGACAGAAGTTTTGGACATTTCTTTCCAAATTCTTTCCGTGAAGATGTGCACTGTTCTCCCCACTTCCACACATGTGCAAACAGCATAAAACATGGACTTTTGAATGTTTTAGGAGGTAATTTTTGACACAAAAACAATGTATATTTTATGGGTTATTTATGTATGCAATTTGTTTATTAAATCCACCAATAAACACCAATTTATTTACCAAGGACCAATCTTCGAAGCTTCTTTCTTGCCTTCCTAATTGCTGTCAGTCCCTAGGACCCCACCCTTTCCTGGGCTGCAAACCATCAGGCCTCCCCAGTCCAGTTCTGCCAAACTCTGGGACCATTCCCTCCCAACACCCTACCCTGTGCCACTATGTGCAAGATTTATCTCAAATCTGGTACTTATTCAGTCATGGTAAATCATCAGCCCACATAATACATTGAATGCTACATGGCATAACACCCCTGTTATTATAAAATAGTGTGTTCTCTAACTCCCTGTGAGCAATGGGAGAGATGCTAGTTTAAAAAAGTTATTTGTCTCTGTTATCAGGTGTCTATAAAGTGACTCCTCGATCCTGCCATCAATTCGAACATGAGTTTTACATCTATGACACGTAAGCATTTAAGTCTCTTGTTTTTCTTATGCAAAATCAATTTGTTAATCAACTGTTGCATTAAATCTCACGAATGTCACGCTACCATTTGTTTATTAGAGCGGCACCAACCATTCTAACCTTAACAGCGATCCGACATCATGCACTTGGTGCTATTGTGACAGATAAATTGATGGATGTCACAGTTACCATCAGGTAAGAGCAACCAAAGTCAAATTTTGTCAAACTATATGCCGTCCTATATCTTGCATTAGAAAATGTATTTTTTTTACATTGGGAAAAGTAGTAATGATTATTTTACACGGTGTGGGGATATGTGACTTTTCATTACATTGCAGTTATATGCAGCTAAATGTACAATGATTCATGTTCCATCAGTCTTTTTCAATGTCTGGCCAATTGTTATGTACCTCAGATCTGTAAACTTATTGAAACTGTACGTAAGCATTGAGTAATTAAAATAAATGTAAACTTTAAAGGAAAAATTATTAGGATACAGTCAGTACAAAAGGGAGAATCGACTTAGCATTTTAGCATGGACTTGGCATTTTTGGTGTGTTTTTTGAGCTGAGAATTTGCGATGTCGCTGGGTCATAATTCTGGAATTTCTTGTCAGTGACGCCCACATCCTGAGAGTGAATATTAAAAAAAAAATCCACAGCAAATGATATGGCAGTTCTGAATTGCAAATATCTTATCCGGGGTTTGTCAGTGAAATGTCAAAAAGTCGACTCTTTTCTATGACTCACGTTTTTCACCTCAATATCGTAATACTTTGCTGGTTTTTCAACCAGTGCAATGAGTGACTGTGGCTTCTTTTTCAAAATGCATACGTTTAAAAATAAAAACAGAAAATGCTGGAAATACACAGCAGGTCAATCTGCATCTGTAAAGAGAAAAGACAGGTTATGATGTTTCACATGTATAACCGTTACCAGACTAATGGCTAAGAGATGCTTAGGAATATATCTGTGCATGTCTACATGACTACTAACTAAATTATTAAGCAGGAGTTAACAGCTGAATGTAATGTTATAAAGAGCCTTCAAAAATGAAAAAATCTTGCAGAGTTTTAGGTAGCAAACCTTATCGTGCTTTGAAGATCTTGCTATAGGCTTCAGTGATGTGATCCTTGTAAGTCCATGGAGCACATGTGCCTTTTACAGGAGTCCAGTGCAAGCCCACCAGGCCAACTTTGTGCCTTGTTGGAAGCACTAAGGTTTTGTACTATTTCCGCTGTGGATAACACTGCTGATGGAAACATTTTACTCAATGTGTACGATTTCCACTGATCATATATTAACTCTGATATCCCAGAAGCTAGTTTCATTAAGCAAGATGAATGACTGCCAGGACTTGTACTGTGTTTAAGTTTTTGTTTGGTAGGAATTTTTGTATTGTCATATTTAGTTCCATTTGGGATTTTTTAATGATTTATGAAACACTTTGCATCATTAGAATTGGAAATTAATATTTTTAAGTTGGTGGCTACTGCTAATACACACTGTGTACTTCCCTTTTTTAAAAAGTAGTCAAACCCTGCTTTACTGAAGATGTCTGGGCCGAGCCCCATTTGGCAGACCAAAAATTTGTCTGTCAGTGGTGCAGCAGTGTTGATGAAGGGTACCAACCTCTTCTTGAGTCGTGATGCTCCTAAAGGCTTACCCCAGGCAGATTCTCCAAATACTGGCACATTAATTTTAATCAGGAGCATGTCTAAGTGCTGATGCTGTGCCACTTACCCTACCTGACAGTGAAGGAAGCTGCCACCTGATCTTACAGTCAACATGTGCTCTGCTAACAGGTCTTTTAATTCAGACTAATTTTAAGTTGTGCATATGAGCACTGCAGAGCACATTTTGACTGTAAGACCAGCAGTTTATTGTACCAATTTGTAACATACTCCAGTCAAGTGGGCAGAGAGGGCTGGAGTTCTCTGTCTGTTTGGAGGAAAACCTCACACAGGCTTCTGTTTAAAATTTAAAATTTGAGTGGGGAAGCCTTTGGGAGTATTGAGACTCCTCTGGCCAGGCAACCATTGGGAATACTAAGGATTTTCAGTAAACCCTGAGTTATGGTACTCTGGGGCTCAGTAAGAACGGTGCTGCTTTGAAATAATTTAATTACTGATATTTTCTGTTTGCTTCATTGTGCTTCCTTCCTTCCCTTAGGTCTTCTATTGATAGTGAACCTGCTTTAGTCTTAGGACCTCTGAAGTCACTTCAGGAGCAGCGACAGGAGCAGCAGCTGGCTGAAATAGAGGCACGTAGGCTAGAGCGTGAAAAGAAAGGCCAAAAGGAAGAGGAAAGAGAACCTCCTGCCCAGGAAATTGTGGAGGAGCTTAAGGGACCTTTTGTTTATGAATTTTCATACTGGGCAAGGTAGGGCCACATGGTAATTAATGATCCAAGATTGCTAAAGAGAAGCAGTGTTAGTGTATAAACAAGTTATTTATTTTTTTGTAGATTAGATACAGTTTTCAAAGCACTAGAAAAGAGAAAAAATGTTGCATTTGATGTTTAACAATTGAAAATGTGAAATTGGGCAAGAAAGTCACTTGATTACTGTTTATCTTTTAGAATAGTGACTTGCAATGACTTAGGAATCCTTTCTACAGCATGTATTGCAGGCATTAATTCTTCCTTGTCCATTAGAAGTGAGATGGTTTATGATATGATGTGATTCCTGAGCACCATTTTGGCATTTTATTAAGTTAAACATCTTATCAGATTTTAACCAAATTCCTTAGATATCTTCCATTCACTAGACTCGATTCTATTAAGGTGCCTGTGAGAAACAGTCTTGTCTCTATAAAGTGAAGCGGGTTTTTGGATTTTTCCAGAATTGGAAAAGTGACCTTTTTTTCTTCTGGATTGCTTTCAAAACAAGAGAGCTGAGAATGTCAACACATCTATAAACATTCTGTGCTTGACCAAAAGCTTGTTCGCTGCAATAACTTCAAAACATTTTGTCACATACTCACCAAATTTGATGAGGGATTTTCTAATTGTCTTCTTGGCTCCTTTATCCTGCTATATGATGTATTTTAATAGCCTTGTAAAATATAAATTTAAATATTTTCAAAAACATTATATGTTTGATATAGTTTATATGGTTAGAAAGGAGGCTATCTTTTTAATTAGCCACTCAACATTAAGGAATGTACATGAAAATCTGATTTTACTGACCATTTTACTATAATGTTGCAAAAAGTGTTCTTAGTGGGAGTTAGGTTTGTGAATATGTATCTTTGTATCCTCTCCATTAATTTCTGTCATGTAGAGGGGATTTGTTCTGGTGCTATTCTTCTTTCTATTGTTAAACACTAATCCTCCTGAGTAACCTGTTTTGAAATGCATTTAAACCACGTTTCATAGAATCATAGAACAGTTACAGCATGGAAGGAGGCCATTCGACCCATTGAGTCCGTGCCAGCTCCATGCAAGAGCAATCCTGCTAGTCCCACTCCCCCACTCTATCCCCATAGCCCTGCAAATTTTTTCCTGTCAAATACTTATCCAGTTCCCTTTTGAAAGCCATGATTGAATCTGCCTCCACCACCCCCTCGTGCAGTGCATTCCAGATCATAACCACTCGCTGTGTGAAAAAGTTTTTCCTCGTGTCACTTTTGGTTCTTTTACCAGCCACCTTAAATCTATGTCCGCTGGTTCTGGACCCTTCCACCAATGGGAACAGTTTCTCTCTATCTACTCTGTCTAGACCATTCATGATTTTAAATACCTCTATCAAATCTCCTCAACCTTCTCTGTTCCAAGGAGAACAACTCCAGCTTCTCCAATCTATCCACGTAACTAAAGTCCCTTATCCCTGATTTGTTTTGCAGTCAAACTTGGAACTTGATCATTTTTAGCTTTTGCATTTAAAAATTTGTCACATATTTTACTTTCTCCGCAGTGTTATAGTTTTCTAAAATTAGTTTTACTATTCTCACTTGTTTGGCAGATAAGATTTATAGTACTAAACATAACCAAGTTTCCATGTTTAATTCTCTTTATTTTAGATGCTTTTGATAGATGGGTTTTTGTTAGCAGTACTCATCCTGATCATATAATTGTTTTACTTTCTCTGGTAGAGCTGGAGAAAAGATTGCAGTCACGCCCTCATCAAAGGAACTTCTCTTCTACCCTCCATCAGTGGAGGCTATCATTACTGGAGGTAACCTTTTATTTAGCTTGAAGACATTAACACGACCGATTTTTAAAAAAAACTTGTGCAGTTTTTAATGTTTTACACTAATTTACTTCACTCCTCAATAATTTTGAATACTCATGTTAATTGCTAAAGGCATGTTAATCGTTAGATTCTTGCTGTAGTCTAGAATATGATAACCATTTTGTAGTCTCTCAGGATGTACAGTAAGCTCAGCATAGCCCAACACCAAGAATTGATTTTAAAAATCCATTGGGAGCCTGGCATATTTAGCAGCAGAATGAATTTAAACATCTGCCTCAACTGACATTTGAAGTTGTAAGTCTTCATTGCTGAGATTTGTCGGTTCTGAGATAGGCTGCTAGGCTGAATATGGTGCTTCAGGAGTGTTCCGTCTCTTAAGAAAAGAGGGGGTGGAGTAAGAGAAACTGCTGGGAAACCTTTAGAGAAATCTGTGGGTCAGATCAGCTGCTCCCTCCCAAGCTGGCAGAGGAAGGCAACAATGAAGGCCTTTAAAGGTAATGAGCAGGAAATTTAAAATTTTGATAACCAGAGATAAAAATGAAACAAAATGAGTGATGAAAATTACAAACAAAGATATGTATCTGACTGCTAGAAGAGGTCAGCGGCTATTTTTGGGAAATTCTCTTTTGAACTGGAATGAATTGAAGTCAGCATACACGAGAACATCTGAGTGACAGGCAGCAACGTAATATAATTCTAGTTCAGTGTTCAAGCTTTTTATCTTCATAGACTGCTTAAGTGCGTATCTGGTTGAAATCAGTGTTCCCATTAATTTGCATACAACTAATAAACAGATTTTTCTGTTCTGATTTAGCATTTATTTATCATTTGGAGGGCTGGATTGCCAAGGTTCATGGGCTGGAAATGACTCGCGTGCTTTCGTTTGGACATTCCTGTTCTAGTTAATTTCATACACCTTTTAGAATAAGTTTTATCATTACAATAGTATTTGGAATAATGGCTCGTGTCATATTTCAGACAAAATTCAAAGCATATGAAATTCTAGTTAGGAAAAGGCTCAATTTTTAAATGCGGATGGGACAAGAAACAACATTACCTGAAGCAATGGATTTATTTTAGTTAGTGGAAGGATTAGAAGTAATTAATTAGAAAGTTAAAACTTGTATTAATCTGAAGCACAGGACCGTTATTTTACACTTGACATTTTTAAGTAAAGACTTTTTTTCTATTGAAACACTTCCCCTAGAGCATGTTTGGTAAAATCAGAGGATGTGTCAAGATTAGTCGCATAACGTCTCTAGGGTGGTACTGGGTAGCGTCGGTCCCATTTGGGAAGAAAATTTAAACTTTTCAATCAAAGCTATGAATGCAATCATTTTACACATCGAACAGATCATATTTGCAACTGGTAATGTGTGTGCAACAATTATTGCTGGGAAGCCTTGCTTGTGTAAGTTGCTCTGTTAAGTAAACTGTGACACCTTTTTCCCTGCAATTTTGCAATTAAAAGTTTCCCAGTCTTTTCAGCTTTATTACTAGCACAGAACTGTTTAATGTATTAATGATCAGCCATTGTAATCATCTTCTGCACTGGATTGAAATTTGCACTCTGCATGCATATTGGAACAATTAAATAGAAACATTTCAAGATGAAGCATAGAAAAATATTTGATATATTCTAAGTATGTTCAGTTCATGCTGTTAATGTAATCATTTTGACCCAACTAATTGTGTTTACTGTTTTATATAATTCCTATCTGCATGTAGTACTTGACTCTGACATGATTAATTCTCAGAATTTTTAATGGAGCTGCTGTAATAGTATGGTGACCTGAATGCTTTCTGCTTTTCTAAAAATATCTTGTAACTTTTGGTTCAATGTGCAGAGTATTTAATTATCTAGATGAGGAAACTAATTGGACTCTCAGCTTCCTTAACAAAAATTACACACTTCATCCAACTAACAGCAGTGTGAAAAATTGTGTTTTTTTGTATAAATGCAGTAAATATTTGCATTTATAGTTTGCCAAGATGTTTTTGACTAGTCTGCACAACAGGGTACTTTAGCATTTTATATTAAACATTTGAATATGTTGCTGCCACATTAATGGATAACATTTTGTTGCAGATAATTGTCCAGGAAGGCTAATAGAAATTCAGGGAAAAGCTGGGCTATTTCTAGAGGGACAGATACACCCAGCATTGGAGGGTGTTGAGATTATCATCACCAAGAAAACCTCTACTCCACTTATCACCGTGTTCACTAATGAAGAGGGATCATACAGGTAAGCTGAAGAAATTTGATGGACGTTTCAGTGTGGTAAATTTAATAAAATTGGAGTTCATTTGATCTCTGAATGGTGCTGCAGTAGCATAGAAGATTCTTTGCTCCATCTCATTTAGTAATATCCCATGGTCCAGTCTTTCTATGATGATTTGGTGGGTTTGTAAAGAAAATTGAACTGTACAAACTTCTGGATCCAGTCCATTATGTTCAAGAAATTGGTAGTGGTGTACAGTTTACATTGTAAAAACAATGAGAAAAACCCAGAAGCTGAGAGCTGTATCCTCTGCACCCTGAAGCATTTGGACGCTCGCAAACTGGCAGATAAATATTGTGATTACAGATTTTGAATGGATGCGTAGGGGTTATAAACTAAATAAAGGGAGAAGTTGGGAGATAATTTCAACAGGAAATTGCTATAGGGGACTTTGATTGGATTCTCAGCTTTTAAAGGCTAAGGAAGAAAATAGCTTTGAAGCACTAGGGGGCAATGTGGATCTATGTGGCTAGAGCAAAGTTATAATTCTGTTTCAGTACATATCTTAACTCCCATTTAATCCATAGAAAAATACCTGCCATCTAAAACAAAATATAAAATTGTAAGTGGTGAGATGATTTAAAATTGTACTTAATTTATGAAAGTGCCTATTGTATTATTATTGGGATTGCTATAAGTAATGTTTCTCTATGCAAACTTGTTGTCTTAGAAGATAAGTGAGCCTTGGCTCTCAAGATCCCAACTTTATTATGTTCTTGTTTTATGACATTATTGCATTTCCTGGAATGCAAAGATAACTCCTGGCTTCTTTTCCCCATAACCAGCTGTCTTCTTAAACCCCTCTCCCCTGCCCCCTCTGCCCTATTCTCCAACAAGTGCGAGGAGCTCATGGTCCTCTTTGTCACTAAGATTGTGACCATCCGTTCAGCTGCCTCTGCCTCATCCCTTCACCTAGCCCACCAAGCCAAACTTCTCCAAAGGTTCCCGCCCTAATCCTGAACCCACATCTTACGATAGTTTCTTTTCTATCTTCCCCCATGCCTTCTTCGAGCTCATCTTGCCAATGAAACTCACCTCCTGCTCTTTCTCCCCTATTCCCACTAAACTGCTGACAACCCAACTTTCCTTATTTGACCCCATGCTAGCTGATACTGTAAACGGTTCCCTCTCCTCAGGTTCTATCCCCCTCCCTTTCAAATCTGCCATAATCACTCCCTCCTCAAAATCCCACCCTTGACCCTTCTGTCCTTGCAAACTACCACCCCATCTCCAACCTCCCTTTCCTCTCCAAAGTGCTTGAATGTGTTGTCGCCTCCCAAATCTGTGCCCATCTTCCCTGCAACTCCATGTTTGAACCTCTCCAATCAGGTTTCCGTCCCTGCCACAACACTGAAACGGCCCTAATCAGAGTCAAAAATAACATCCTATGTGACTGTGACCGCGGTGCACCATCCATCCATCCTCATCCTCCTTAACCCGTTTGCACCCTTTGACATGGTTGACCACACCATTCTCCTCCAACACAACTGCTCCGTTATCCAGCTGGGTGGGACTACTCTCACTTTGTTCCACTCTTACCTAGCCAGAGAATCTCCTGCAATGTCTTCTCTTTCCGCCCCCGCAACATTACATCTGGAGTCCCCCAAGGTTCTATTCTTGGCCCCCTCCTACTACTCATCTACATGCTTCCCCTTGGCAAAATTATCCGAAAACACATCAGGTTCCACATGTGCACTGAAGATACCCAGCTCTACCTCGCCACTACCTCTCTTGACTCCTCCACTTCCTCTGTTGTCAGACAGCTATTCCGATATGCAGTCCTGCATGAGCTGAAATTTCCTCCAACATTGGGAAAACTGAAGCCATTGTCTTCGGCCCCTGCCACAAACTCCATTCCCTAGCCATCGATTCCTGTTGTTTCACACAAGAACTTGATTCCGTGGACAAGGTCTATATCAACAAAAATTAGTTGTAAATTAAAAATGATTCTTAAAGAACAATTTTCACTCAAACGCCGTATCACCAGGAGTTTTATTCAATAATGCTTTTATATCAACATTAAAAAATCCTTTGCTCTAAAATACAGCCATTATTTTCAGTGTCAGTATTTACTGCAAAATATGAAACTTTTTAAATTAGTTTTTGAAACAAAAACACTGCATTACTTGGTCAAAGCTGAAAGTGTTAAATAATTTCATGTTTACAAAAAGGATTGTTTGGAGTTGTAAAAGTCGAAATGGTTTACTCTGTGTTCAAACAGCATTATTTTTTTCCTGTTTCTTCCACCCTATCCCCCAATTAAGGCACTTGAAAGTACAGAGGTGGTATAGCTTTTTTTTGTTAAATTTTCAGAGTTGGACCATTACACAGAGACCAGGAGTATGCTATAACTGCCCAAAAGGAAGGTTTTGTTTTGACTGCATTAGAGGGAACAGTTGGCGATTTTAAAGCTTTTGCATTAGCAGGAGTTACTTTTGAGGTAAGTTTAATATGAAGCAGTGTGCAAATTGTACTTTATTATTGGCCTTTTTAAAAATCTTTTAATTAAAATTTTTGGAAGCTACTCATTACTGCAGTTTACCAGTCATGGGACAGGTGTGGTCACATGGCACACAGGTTAATGCAGAGTCAAATTTAAATAACTGTGTTAGCTAGCTCTTCTGATAGACGGATAATATTTTTTGCTTTTGTTTGTTATTAACTATTATAAAAGCATAACTTTATTTTTTTTCTAGAATTCTTAGAAACGTAATTGACTATTTTCAGAATTTATTTTAAGTTAAAACCACTTAGATTAAATTGATCAACGGAGTGCAGATACAAGTTTTTAAGGGTTTGAATTCTAAAGTGTTAAATACAGTTGTGATATTTATTTCCTTATGTCCTTTGTGGATCAACAGTCAAGCCATAGGCTGCTCTGACTTTAGCCTGTATCAAATAGGATGGGTCTGCTTGGCTCATTTGTTAGTCAGAAATTTGTGGGTTCAAGCCGCACTTCAAGACATGATCACGTAATATACGCTAACACATCAGTGCAGTACTGAGAGAGTGCTGCATTGTTGGAGCTGCAATTTTTTGGATGAGAGTGTGAACCAAATCCCCATCTGCTTGTTGAGGTGGAGGCAAAAGATCCCATGGTACTCTTTTGAAGAAGAAATTGACTCTTGAATTTGCCTACATTGCAGTAGATTTACATAGAATTTACAGCACAGAAACAGGTCATTTGGTCCAACATTATGCCGGTGTTCATGCTCCACACGAGCCTCCTCCCACCTTACTTCATTCCACCCTATCAGCATATCCTATTCCTTTCTCCCTCATATATTTATCTAGCTTCCCTTTAGTGACTGCAAATTCGTAAGTAATTCACTGGTTGTGCTGTAACCATTCTATGATGCTTTATTATGATATGGTTATAACACTCATTGCGCAGTACATAGTGTTAGTTGAGTTGTGAATTTTGTTGTGAAGCAGTTTGCGGTTTCCTGATATAAATAGAGATGTAAGTTCTTCCGTTAGATTGTTCATAATGCTGCTTTCATATTTATTTCTAAAGTCTTGCATTTTTACATCTTGTGGGCATTGTTTCCAACTGACCATACCATTCTATATAATAGATATGACTTGTGTAGGTAATAGGTTTCATCAATTGAATAGACTTCTAAATTGATTTGGTCACATGGCAGATGAAATTTAATGCAGAGAAGTGTGAAGTGATACATTTTGGCAGGAAGAATGAAGAGAGGCAATATGGACTAAATGGTACAATTCGGAAGGGGGTGCAGGAACAGAGAGACCTGGGGGTATATGTGCACAAAAACTTTGAAGGTGGCAGGACAGGTTGAGAAAGCGGTTTAAAAACGCATACGGGATCCTGGGCTTTATAAATAGAGGCAGAGAGTACAAAAGCAAGGAAGTTACATTGAACCTTTATAAAACACTGGTTTGGCCACAACTGGAATATTGTGTCCAATTCTGGGCACCACACTTTAGGAAGGATGTGAATGCCTTAGAGAGGGTGCAGAAAAGATTTACTAGAATGGTTCCAGGGATGAGGGACTTCAGTTACGTGGATAGACTGGAGAAGCTGGGGTTGTTCTCCTTAGAGCAGACAAGGTTAAGAGGAGATTTGATATGTGTTCAAAATCATGAAGGGTTTAGATAAAGTAAATAAAGAGAAACTGTTCCCATTAACAGAAGGGTCGGTAACCAGAGGACACAGATTAGCAAAAGAACCAAAGGCAACATGAAGATAAACTTTTTCAAGCAGCGAATAGTTATGATCTGGAATGCGCTGCCTGAAAGGGTGGTGGAAGCAGATTCAATCGTGACTTTCAAAAAGGAATTGGATAAATACTTGAAGGGAAAAAATTTGCAGGGCTACAGGGAAAGAGTGAGACAATGGGACTAACTGGATTGCTCTTACAAAGAGTCAGCATGGGCTCGATGGGCCGAATGGCCTCCTGTGCTGTAACCATTCTATGATGCTTTATTATGATATGGTTATAACACTCATTGCGCAGTACATAGTGTTAGTTGAGTTGTGAATTTTGTTTTAATGTCTTTTTAAAATTATGTAAATATATATTACATTTTGTATAAACAGATAAAAACTGAAGATTATCAGCCCCTTGCTGGAGTTCTTTTGTCTCTTAGTGGAGGACAGTTCCGCTCTAATCTGCTCACACAAGAGAATGGCATGCTTACATTTGCAAACCTGGTAAAGTTCATTTTACTTAGTCAAAAACTGAAGTTACTTAAGCCAATTGTAAATATAGTTAGAGATTTTTCTGTTTGATAATTTTGTACTCTTTTAGACGAGGGATAACAGTGCTGGGGAATGGAATGCTTCTCCACTTTTGTTGCCAGAGTCAACATCAGGAGGTTCCAAAATATTGTACAGCAAGGATCAGGTGCATAGTAAAGCTCCCTTTATTCTGCCTTGACAATGTGCCTACCCCAGCCTCAGAGGAGCGCCCATTAGTACACCAGAGTGACTTTTTTTGTCACTTCTCACACTAGCCAGTCTGTTGCGTGATTGTGAGCAGTTTTGTCTTGCAAGCTCATTAGAACTGAGTTGAGACTGTCCAGACTGATTTTGCTTAGTACTTTTGCAACTAGCAGAAAGTGGAAATCATTATATCACAAATCCAATAACCTAGAATTTAAAAAAAACGTTGAATTAACACACTTAGTCAACCAGTCCTTTTTAAATGTACTTGTATAAATGAATTTGTAACCATTTTTGGCTACGAATAAAATAGGATGAAACATATCTTTAACTATCAGTAATAGAACTGAAATGAAAATAAACACTGATTTTTAATTTTTCCATCTAAGCATTAAAATAATTGAATACTGTACCTGTATTCTATGTTGTTGTGCAGAGTCCTGGTCAATACTACTTCAAACCCATGATGAAGGAGTTTCGCTTTGAACCTGCCTCACAAATGATCGAAGTACAAGAAGGACAAACTCTTCAAATCAAAATTACAGGCTATCGAACTGCCTACAGGTTTGTGGGGGAAAAAAAAAAGCAATCTATTTCTGAATAAGTGCCGTCGGACTTTCTATGTTCAAGGCAAATTATTGTCTGAAACAATAGCCGTGTACGTTGTGGTACGGCAAACCTTTGTGGATGTGGGTGTGTTTTTATAATAGGAACCAATAACAACTAGAATAGCTCATGTATGTGAATGCGATCTGGCATTTTGTTACACTATTGCAAACCTGAACGTTTCCCTGCAGAATAAAATAAAAACCTAAAATGCAATGGTTAGAATGAAATTTTATTGTGGAAAAGTCACGATTAAAAGAGTAAAGTGAATTCAATTTACTGATTATGACAAAATAGTGAAAGTGATGAGTTACAAGTATTAAACTAACTGCATTTATTGAAGAATTTATTTAATGCTTCATATTTGAACTTGACTGCAATCTCTGCTTCAGTATGTGTTAAAACCATAAATATGCTTCACAAAACTGATTGTGAACCTGTGTTTCCTATAGCTAAACTAGAGTGGAACATTTTTAAATAAATGAAACTGAGAATCAGTGATTGTAAGTGCATATCTGTGAGATGTATTGTATATTAATATGAGATGAACCCCTAGTGCTCAGATTTCCCCTATAATTTCAGCAGCAGTTCCATTTAGAGGAAACGGTGGCACAGCTCAATGAAGCACCACAGACCAATAGGTTCATACCGTGTTGCTCCACACAGTGTTAATGATCTCTGCTGTGCTGACTGGAAGTCGAGTGTTGCCCAGTGGGAATGAGAGGGAGAATCACTCTAAGCTGTTGTCAGGAACTTCTTAGCAGTTGCCTTCAATAGGAGGCCTGGGGGACAGTCTTTCAGCCAGGAATGATGTGTAGCACAAAAAGAAACAAGGGAAAAATTAAAAAAGACCCATGTTGTCTTAGAAAGCTAAATGCTATTTAGCTGTAGGATAAATAAAGTGGCATATTGGACTATATTGCCACCCTCTTATCCATTTTGTAATGTTTGTAATGCTTATGCTGTTCACTGTACACTTATTGCCATTTGAGAGTCTGTTCTGTAATAAAACATCTAGTCATAGCATACACCAATAGTGAACCTTGAAAGCGAGTAATTTACCAAAATAACCAATCTTACTCCTATGAGTTCTTCAGCTAGATGTTCAAATGCTATGTTGCTTTGTATGTTGTGTGCTTTCCCTCTAGATTACCTGATAAAGCTCTGCATATGATTATTAAATGTATTCTGTAAAAGATTTAAAAACAAATTGCAGACAGGATTATCTTGGGAAGTTTATTTCTTGAGGTGTATGGAAGCCATCTGAAAATGGCATTCAGTTCTTAATATCAAGTGTCTAAAATACAACCAAAAAAGTCTAACATCCATTTTTTTTTAAAAAGCTGTTACGGAACTGTATCTTCATTAAATGGGGAACCTGAACAAGGAGTTGCAGTAGAGGCCATTGGCCAGAAAGATTGTAGCATTTATGGAGAGGATACAGTGACTGATGAAGATGGAAAATTCCGTCTCCGTGGTCTACTGGTAAGGGTTAACAGTTTAACTCTCATAGATTTAATTTTGAAAATGTTTATTGAAGAGAACTTGCTCATGCACTCTTAATATTTATTGTCCAATTTGATAATGTATTAAAACAATAACAAAATGATATATGGTCAAAGTTCACATACTGTAAGGTAAATCACTGGTTTTCAAACTTTTTTGAATGGGGAACCCCTGCATAAATTGACACAATCACATGGACCCCCTGCAAATATTGACACAGCCCTAGGGACCCTTTGTAAATATTGACACACTGCGGAGGACTCTGTTGTTAGGGTTTAGGTGCTCTCCCAACTTTTTATTGCGTTCACAGCAAATTGCAGTTTCTATAAGCAATAAAAACGGAAAATACTGGAAACACAAAGCAGGTCAGGCAGCATCTGTGGAGAAAGGAAAATGGTTAACATTTCAAATCTTATGACCATTCGTCAGAACCTTATGACTCTTCGGAAGATGTTACAGATGAACAACTTATAAGGAGGAACAGGGCAAGGAGAAATGGGGTGAGGGGAAAATGACCACATATATCAGAAAAGAAAAATAATTATTTTCTCACTCCCTTTTCTCTTGCTTTGTTCCTCCCGATGGGCTGTTCATCGGTAACATCGTCCGGTTCTGACAAAAAGACGTAAGATTTGAAACGTTAACCGTTTTCTTTTCTCCACAGATGCTGCCATACCTGCTTTGTGTTTCCAGAATTTTCTGTTTTCATTTCAGATTTCCAGTCTCTGCAGTATTTTGCCTGTAGTTTTCATAAGCAGACCCATGATCCCTTGGATCCAAAACTTGCAATCTTGTGTGTTGTGAATAGGAGTAGTGTGCCATGGGATTAATAATTACCTTTTAACCAAGTTATTTTGGACCACTATTGCATTCCTGTTCATTCCAAAAGATACCATGTTACCAGACTGTAGCATTCAGGCTAAAGCTAATAACTAAATTTACATCAGTTATGATCACACAGAAGCAAAAGAAATACAGCAGTGTAATAAGCAATACAAATGCTTTACTTATAAATTACTTTAAACTATCTTCAAAATAAGAAATTCTGAGTCCTTTTCAGAATCATTTAACTGCACCTCTGCCCCATGGAGTTCTGCCTCCCTGCTGAGATTTGAAAAACAAATGGTTGACATGAGAGAACTGGAACTAAAGATGAATAGAAACACAGTACCTTAATGCCAAAAGAAGCCTTTTGTGTCACAGATATCATATTGTAGATAATGACTTTGTCTGCTTCCCTAGTCTGCAAACTTGTATTCATTAACACTTGCCTGTAAACATAATCATTCCTAATGTTGGTTGACAGCAGTTGAAGTTGACAGAGCATATACTCGTTTTCTTCAGGAGATCACTATTTTGACTAGTTTGAGTTCAAAGGATAGATTTCGGTCCAGGCAACCCAATTATGGCCTTTATGGCTACAGATACCATGAGCACCGTCTGGAGATGCTACTGGTTTTCAATGTATATTGACCAATCTAAAATGTTACGTCAGGGATATAAGATGGAATTTTTACAGTTTGAGGCAAGATAGAGCTCTGCTTTCATCATATCCTGAAAAACTGTTTCAGCTACTGAAAGGTATTGCGCATTCATTGCAGAAAACATTGTCATTAATATACAGCAGCAGAAATAGCATGCTGTTAAGCCATTAAGTACAAAAAAATTCAGAAATCTAAAGGCTAACAGAAATCTGATGACCTTGACGATCCCCTCGTTAGGCTCTCATGGTTCTGGGGACCACAGTTTGAAAAACTGGCATAAATAAAAAGCTTTAGTGGAAAATTAGTGCATAACAATAGTGAAAAGTAAATTATATGTATTTGAATATTTCTCCAGAAACATTTGGTAATTTTTTGTATAATTCTGACCAAATATTATTGGGGAAAATTCAACAATTATCAATGGGAAATTATATGGATACATAATATTTATAGGTGCATGTACTAAAATGATATTTAAACCACATAATTAGAGCTATGACCCGTTAAATTTTTGTTGTTTTGCAGAGGGCTAAACTGATAATTTTGGTAGTATTGTAATGGATTACATTTTTAAAAATAAATTCCCTTCTGTTTTTTGAAGACTATTTCGCTTTGCCTCCATCACTATGGGGACATGCCTAACCTCTGCTCACTGCTTCAGTGCAGCACATGGTTGAGTTCAGAAACTTATGTGAAACATTTTGGTCAGGAAGCTATGAGGCAAAGTGCGATGGAGACTGAATGCACTGTGGCACATTTGTAATGTCCCTATATGTTTATCATTTTAAAATTTCATATGTGAATTAGCTAGTCAGTTAGTAAGTGACGTTACAGTTAGAATTTCTCATCAATACTTCTGTTTCTAAAGCGCTCAGTTTCAAAATAGGTTTAACAGAAAGCTGACTTATTTTTCCTGTCTTTTCTCTACAGCCTAGTTGTGTTTACCACATCCAGCTGAAAGTTGAAGGCAATGATCACATTGAAAGGGCTTTACCACAGTATCGTGCCATTGAGGTTAGTTGAGTATGAAATTTCTTGTGTTTATATTTTAAAATTTCAGCCGTATTTTAAAAATTTCTCCTATAGGGCTGATTTTCAGATCACCATGGCTGTGATGCAAGAGTGGAATGGATGGTTAGAGCCCAGAATATTGAGCAGAGATCTGTACGCCAGATCTATGCCACTTTTGTGTTGTACATAATCTCCCAGCTGGCGTTTTATGCTGGATGAAAGTGCTCTCCCCCAAAATGGGTTAGAGCTTTACAACATATTTAAGTTAAGCATAACATGATTTCCCATCCTTTTAGGATAGGATTGAGCTGTGCACTTCTTTTGTCCATCTGGACTGGGCCTAAGGGGAGCTCTTCAAGGGACAGAAGCTTTTTAGCCATTTTTCCACCTAAAGTTTTCAGTTTTATGGTGTGTTTTTTAGCATGTCAATTTTTTTTAATTAAATTTTTTTTGGAGAATTTTTCTTATAACTGTAGGTAATGTTCATATGGAACCTAAAATAGCTGAAAATTTATTGTCAATTCTTCAGAAAGCTGACTAATTGAAGCATTTACAAGTCTTCCGCAGAACAGGAAGAGCTGACAAAAAAGAGAGAACATGAAAAAGGAATTCTTATAATACAAGCGCTAACTGGGGCTCAGGGACCGATAAAGCATCCATGTACAAGCTACAGAGTTCTGTATTGGCCAGCAAGTCATTTTAAAATTAATGACGGGGATTGGTTTTGAAGCATACAGTATTTCATGGTTGGAGTGTTACAAGATTGAAAAGCATGTCACAGGGATTCCATGCCTGCCATTATAGTACCAACCATATCTGCAGGCCCTGTCACACCAACCTGACAATGACCAAGGGGAACTGACTCCACAAGTACCATCACAGTAGGGAGCCAGTTAAGGAACTGTGCCATCAGCCCCAAGGATACCTGCAGCCAACCTCCACTACAGGGACAGCACTGACATTGTTCCCATTTTCTGTTTACCCGAGGGGATAAGCTGTTTTTATAAGCCTGTATGATAGTAGGTACAACACAGAAGGAGGCCAGTCAGCCCATCATGTCTGTGCCTGCTCTTTGAACGTGCTATCCAATTAGTTCCATTCCCCTGCTCTTTCCCCATAACCCTGTAAATTTTTTCCGTTCAAATATTTATCCAATTCCCTTTTGAAAGTTACTGTTGAATCTGCTTATACCTCCCTTTCAGGCAATGCATTCCAGATCATTACAACTCGCTGCGTAAAGAAATGTTTCCTCATGTCACTTCTGGCTCTTTTGCCGATCACCTTAAATCTGTGTCATCTGATTATCGACATCTGCCACTGGAAACAATTTCTCCTTATTTACTCTATTAAAACCATTCATGATTTTGAACACCTCTATCAAATCTCTCATTACCATTTCTGTTCTAAGGAGAACAAGCCCAGCTTCTCCAATCTCTCCACATAACTGAAGTCCTTCATCCCTGGTACTGTTCTAGTAAATCTATTCTGCATCCTCTGTAAGGCCTTGACATCCTTCCAAAATGTGGTGCCCAGAATTGAACACAATACTATAGCTGAGGCCAAACTAGTATTTTATAACAGTTTAGCATAACTTCCTTGTTTTTGTACTCTATGTCTCTATATATAAAGACCGGGATCCCGTGTGCTTTTTTAACAGCCTTCTCAACTTGTCCTGCTACCTTCAAAGATTTGTGTACATGCACCCCTGGGTGTCTCTGTTCATGCACCCCCTTTAAAATTGTACCATTTAGTTTATATTGCCTCCTTATTCTTCCTACCAAAATGTATCACTTCACACTTCTCTGCGTTAAATTTCATCTGCCATGTGTCTGCCCATTTCACCAGTCTGTCTATGTCCTCCTTAAGTCTGTTACTATCCTTCACATTGTTTACTGCATTTCCGAGTTTCATGTCATGTGCAAACTTTGAAATTATATCCTCTATACCCAAGTCCAGGTCATTAATATATATCAAAAAGAGCAGTGGTCCTAATACTGACCCCAGGGGAACACCACTGTATATTTCCCTCCAGTCTGAAAAACAACCATTCACCACTACTCACTACTCTCTGCTTTCTGTCCCTTAGCCAATTTTGTATCCACGCTGCCACTGTCCCTTTAATCTCATAGACTTGTTAGCAAAATTAAAGTCCATTATGTGGTACTTTACCAAATGCTTTTTGAAAGCCCTGATACACAGCATCAACTGCACTACCCTCATCGACTCTCTCCATTATTTCATCAAAGAACTCAATCAAGTTAGTCAACACGATTTTCCTTTAACAAATCCAACCAGAGTTTCATTTATTAGACCATACTTTTTCAAGTGCCAATTAATTTTGTGCCGGATTATTGTCTCTAAAAGTTTTCCCACCACCGACGTTAGACTGACTGTCCTGTAATTGCCGGGTTTAGCCCTCACCTTTTTTGAACAGGGGGGTAACATTTGCATTCCTGCAATCCTCCATTCCTCTGGCACTGTCCCCATATCTAAGGAGGATTGGAAGATTGTGGCCAGAGCCTCTGCAATTTCCATCTTTACTTCCCTCAGTAACCTAGGATGCATCCTGTCTGGACTGGGTGACTTTTCTACTTTGAGTACTGCCAATCCTTTAAGTACCTCCTCTTTATCTATTTTTATCCTACCCAACATCGCTACTACCTCCTTTTACTGCTACAATGGCAGCATCTTCTCGAGTGAAGACAGATGCGAAGTAGTCATTTAGAACCTCAGCCACGCCCACTGGCTGCCCACATTAATATCACAGATGACTGACAGCACTTTTATTTCCTTTCCTACTGAATAGCAACATCGGTTGCCAAATACTGCTGCATTTCCAAAGTAGAGGGGATGATGAAGACCATTTGGCCATCAGGTTCCTGCTTCTCTAGCAATACCACTTGCTCCTTTTCAGATGTGTGCTGTGACTCATTTATTGCTAATTCTCAAGCTCACTGTGTGTAACTGTGCTGTTGCTTGCAAACAGTGGTGAGTGGGATGCATAGAGCTATGAGATGCTTCTTGTTCTGGGCTGCTGACATACTGCTCATCTAGATCTACAAAGACAGAAAACAAAAAAATGTTAGAATCTGGTTTCAAGAAGCACTCTCAATCAAAGCTTGTATTGGCAGCCCTGGCACCCTCCTGAAATGAGCGCAAGCACTGCAGTAATCTAACCAGTGGTCTTTATAGGGGCCCGCTGGAAGCCTCTGAAGAAACAGTCAGGTAAGTTTTTTTTTAAACAACAGCACCTTAATATGGAGCAGGAGTGCTCCTCTTGCCTCCACCTTAATACTGCCGGCCGCTACTGGCTTGCGTTCGCTGCCTTTCCTGTTTGCCGCCCCTCCACCTGGACTTACCTGAGGGTCGAGCTGAAATTCGAAGGGCCCAGACTGGTGAGCTGCGTCGGGGCGCCCAGTTGGCACCCTCAACTGAATGGATTTATTCCAATGAGGCCCGAGGACGAATTTTAGACGGCCCTTAGGCTTCTCTCTTCTGGTGCGTAAATCCAGTGCACTTACCGTTTTGCGCCTGTTAATGGACACTATCAATTTAGGCCTTATTTGTCCAGCTATACTGCAGGAATAGGTTAGATTAATCAGACTATTAATTTATCTGATCTCTCTGGGTCTTCCTGCTTTTGTTATAAGGTTTCTCAGCAGAATAAGTATTGTCGTGAGATGATGAATGTCCAGAAAGTATGTTAGCATGTGGGTGAGGCAATTTTGTTGCCTGCCACATGGATTTTAGCTGTCAAGTTTAGAAACAAGCCCTAAGGACAAAGTTCTGCCATCCTGACAAATCTGTAAATGTATGGTCTTGCCTGTAGCTAGTGCACAGTGTGGCTTCACTGTAGCCCAGCAAGTGAAGACAGCTTCCAGTTTAATCCTAGTCATTTAAAATATACATTACTCTATATAATCTAAAGTTATATAAAAATGATATATAGCCTTTTCCTGTTTGAGGCATAATGTAGTTCCTCTTCCATTACACATGATTAGCAGATTAGAAGGGGCTATAAAACTGTCATTACTGCAGATTTTACTTTTATAAAAATCTTTCTCAAATCTTAATGAAATATAGTCTTTGCCTTTTTAAAATATACCGTTTGATCAGTTTAGTTACCACCAAACACCAAAAATAATATAAATATAATTCCACAGGAAACTGGCCCCAGAGTAGATGTTGAATTTACATGCTTTTGTATAATGCTTTTTTTGTTAACCATGCTGTAGTAGAAAAAATCTGGTAACAATAAAAATCGACTTCAACAAATTCCTTTTTAATTTTTTTTTGTGTGTAGGTCGGCAACAGCGATATCGATGGTGTGAATATTCTAGCATTCCGACAAATTAATCAATTTGATTTAAGTGGCAATATTATCACTTCACCTGAGCACCTTTCTACTTTGCGGGTAAGTCTTATTGGTTTATTTGCAAAAGTGCTTACCATTAGCTTTTCTTCTGGTGTCCCCGGTTCCTGCAACTCAAACAACTAGGAAAACAACCTGATCTCAGCCTTTTGTCAAAGTTGCTCTTTCATTTAGCTCCTAAGAGACTCGAGAAAGAGAACTAATGATGGCTGTTTTCCAGTTTTCTCTCTCCGCCTCTCCTGTGATGAAGCATCTGTCTCACGATTTGTGACTCATTACAGTAGCAGGACTGAGAGGATGGAATCTGTGGAGTATGGAATCAAACTCCTGGTTGCATTCTGTGCCGCACTCTTGATGCCCCAATATGCTGTACTATCATAAAGTTGCTACTTATCGATAAGTTCAAATTTTGTGAACTTTAACAGGACTTCAAAATCTGCAGTCCAATATATGCAAATATTTGAAATCTAAAATTTGTTTTTCAAAAAGGCTAAAATGGAGATGTTTAATTTATTCAGGTGGTGCTGTATAAAAGTGAAAATGTGGATAGCCCCATTCAAACTGTGTCGCTGGGTCAGTCCCTTTTTTTCCATTTCCCACCACTACTAAGAGATGGAGAGGTAAAAGATATTTGCATTCTATAGAACTGGACAGTATTAAACTAAATTGTGTAAATGCATGCAAACACTGAAATAGCTTTTGTTGGTCTAAGAAACATTTTGTTTCCCTTACTGCAAAGGAATAAACTTCTTTATTGTCTACCTTTTTGCAGAATTATGTAATTGTGCTGGAGTCTACATTGCCCAAGTCACTGTATGAGTACACCTTACCCCAGATATCCTTCAGTGCGACAGGCTACCACAAACACGTTACCCTTATGTTCACCCCTACGGTAAGTGAATGATTAAGAATAATTCTGAGATTACTCTTCAGAACGTGTTTATGAATGAATTTATTTTCCTACCGTAGCATCCATTGCAGTTGATTGTTGGAAAATGTTGAATCCATTTGACTTAACATTGAAAGATTCAGTGAGAGATTCATGACTTTACTCATTTATCAGTTACTTGGAAGCATTGTACTTCGCTAAGGATAAATTAATTGAATAAAAAAGAATGAAATAATTATTGAGCAGTGGTCTTTAACCAAGTGCGCACTGTGCTTCTTCACCCATTTAGATTTATAACTGAAATCTGTTCCCAGAGAACATAAAGCCTAAATTGTTTTAATTTATTTTAACTGAATCTATTGTTACCTAATTAAGTTTAAAATACTGCATTGGATATAACCAAACTTAACAAAAGGTTCCTTGTCAAAAGGGCATTCTGGAAATTATTCATGTCCTATTTGACTATAAACACTTGTCTCGCTACAACAGCTTTAAACATTTTGAGTTTTATGATAGCTTTATACTGCTACTTTCTCATTGATATAAAGCAATTTTGGGTGGTGCCAGCACAAAAGTAGCACTGTAACAAGGAGACTATCGAGCACAGTAAAGCTGTGAGTTTGCACAGAATGACTGGCCTTAGAACTCCAGGTTGCTCAGAGATTGATGTATTAAAGTTTTTGAAATAAGATTAATGAGAGTCGACTAATCCAATGCTCTCCTAGCCAGCTTCCCATCCTCCCCCCTCCATAAACTTCAGCTCATCCAAAACTCTGCTGCCCATATCCTATCCCGATCACCCATCACCCCATCCTTGCTGACCTACATTGGTTCCCAAACCCCCCCCCAATGCTTCCAATTTAAACAGGAAATAAAAAGTGACGATGAAGCTGTCGGATTGTTGCAAAAAACCTAACTGGTTCACTAATGTCCCTTAGGGAATGAAACCTGCTGTCCTTACCCGGCCTGGCCTACATGTGGCTCCAGTTCCACATCAGCGTGGTTGACATTTAACCACCGTCTGAGGTGGCCTGGCAAGCCACTCAGTTGTATCAAACTGCTACTACAGCGGTTCAAGAAGGCGGCCCACCAGCACCTTCAACAACAACAAACGTGTTTAAATAGCACCTTTAACGTAGTAAAATGTCTCAAGTTGCTTCACAGGAGCATAACGAGACAAAAATTGACACTGAGCCAAAGAAGCAGACATTAAGACAGGTGACCAAAAGCTTGGTCAAAAAGGTATTTTTTAAGGAGGGTTTTAAAGGAGGAGAGAGTGGCGGGGTGAACGAAGTGGGGGATGGACAAGAGGCCAGAGTTGGAGGAAGCAGAATTCTCAGAGGGTTGTAGGGCTGGAGGAGATTACAGAGATAGGCGAGGCCATGGAGGGATTTGAACATGAGGATGAGAATTTTAGAAGTAGGCCTCTCAGCCCCTTGAGCCTGCTCCGCTGTTCAATTAGATCTGCACCTCAACTCCATTTAACCACCTTTGCTCCATATTCCTTCATACCTTTACCTAACAAAAATGTATCTATCTCAGCCTTGAAAGCTCTAATTGTGCTAGCTGCACAGCCTTTTGGGGGAGAGAGTTCCAAATGTTTACTGCCCTTTGTGTGAATAAGTGCTTCCTGAAAGGCCTAGCTCTAATTTTGAGATTATGTCCCCTTGTTCTTGATTTCCCCAGGAAGTAGTTTTTCCAGATCTACCCTATCAAATCCTTTTCAAATTTTGAACACCTCGATCAGATCACCGCACAATCTTCTATACTCAAGAGAATACAAGCCAAGTTTATGCAACTATTTTAAAATGGTGGCGTTCGGGGACTAGGAGCCAGTGTAGGTCAGCAAGCTCAGGGGTGATGGGTGAACAGGATTTGATATGAGTTAGGTTGCGGGCAGCAGAGTTTTGGATGACCTTATGTTTACAGAGGGTGGAAGATGGATGGCGGACAGGAGAGTCTGGACATAACAAAAGCGATATTACGTTGGTGGGAGTAGGCGGTCTTGGTGGTGGAGAGGCTATGGTGTCGGTAGCTCAGCTCAGTCAAAGAGGACACCGAGGTTGCGAGTAGTCTGATTCTGCCTGAGCCAGTGGCCAGGGAGAAGGATGGAATTGGTGGCTAGGGAACGGAATTTGTGGTGGGGGCCGAAGACTATTGTTTTTCAGGGAAACTAAGAATGGGCAGTAAATGCCAGCCTTGCCAGTGACGCCCATATCCTGAGAACGAATTTAAAAAATTTATCAACATCCTGGGTTTATCTTGTATTGGAGCCCATGAACTGTGCTGTGAACTGTCATCTTTAACTATAATAATTTGTTTTTGTAGTCAAGTTCTTGCATCAGCCATTGTCAATAATGTGTAGGCAATTCCCAATGTGGGTTAAATTGGGTCGCGTAGTGCCCGTTGTGTAGGCGCTATGTGGACTCCTAAGCCCTGAAAATGGCATTTGAGGTGCGCGTGCACGCTTTCGGCGTGATGTGCGCAGGACGCCATCTTGGTAAAGGCGTTTGTACACACGCACCTAACGAACACCGGAAGCATGTAGAGTAGGGAGACTATGAGTTAATCAATGTGCAAAGCTGATTTGAAGCGGCTGGTGCCATTTTCGAACTCGCTGCTCCAGCCAACGCACTGTCCTAACCTCGCACAACTGATCAGGAGTTGAAGGGCACGAAGGACCCCTCCCACCAGCGCTATTTAAAGGGAGCATGCAGAAGTTACAGATTAGTTGCTGGATTAGTTATTCTGACTGCTGGTACATTTGTGGGTGTCATTGTGCGCGGGCTTTCTGACAGGCTTTCCAGTGCACCAAGCATTTGGTTGTGTATGCCCATCAACCGCCGTCTGTAGCCAGGCCCGTCAAAGTCGTCATCTGACTCCTCAGCAGCAGAACCAATGTGCGACCTCGCCCTCTGGCAAGCTGGCACCTGCGGTATCCGTTCCCCCATGCGCACTTGTGCCTGGTGTCTCACCATGTGCGGATCCTTCTAACCTAGCATCTAAAGTAAAGTGTCTCTCTGAGATGGTGGCTGCGAGTGTAAGATCGAGTGACGGTGTGTCTGCATCATTACTGTGGTCTTCCTCTGACTGTGCCGTTTCCAGTTCTTGGGTATCTGCAATGACAAAGAGACATGGTGAGTTGTGGTGAGGGGAGAGGAGAAAGTAAGACGTGCGTGCTCACATCATCTGCAGTATGTGAGTCAGAAAAGATTGTGTGATGAGTGAGAGGGAGGATTAGGTATGCAGAGACCCTCATCATCGATTCCTCCAGCACTGCCAGTGGCCATGGCCACAGCGACGGCTCGCCCAATGGTGGCCAGCTCTGTCTCCTCCATGGGAGTGAGGATGTGTCGGCGCGTCTGTTCTCCCCAGGTCTTTCCTGCTGCCTGTTATGCGCCACCTTCTCCTGCAAGAAAAAGGGAAGTGTATCAGTGAGTGTCCTGCAAGATGTTTAATTGATGTGGCTGTCATGGTAGATTAGCTGCCAGTGTGTGTGACCTGTGAGTTGTGGGTGTGTGGCTTGCAAGAGTGGTACAGTGTGAGGGTGAGTTGCAGCATCTGATTTGAAGAGTTGCATACTAATGGAAAGAGTTTGTTGGTAGGTGGGTGAGGGGAGTAGTGGATGTGGCTAGTGGTGCAGTTGGTAGGATGTACCACTTGACAGTTGAAATCACTCACCTTGACCACTCATGTCAAATCACCAAACTTCTTTCTGCACTGCATCCATGTGCATGGTGCAATGCTCCTGGCATTTAACTCATCCACCATAACCTCCTGCTGCCTCTTCAGCACGTGTCTAGAGTGCCTCCTGCTCCACTGCGGGTAAGGGATGCCCCACCGTGCGTCCACCTCTTGCACCAAGGCCTTGGTGCATTATCGGAGAACCTTGGTGCACACTCTCTCGCAGGCCCAGCCGTTCCTCAGTATATTCCAGCACGGAATTAGTTGCCACACCAATTCCAGGTCTCCCTGCAGTCACAGTGCACCTCCCCTTTAAGAGGTTCAGGCTGCCTTCAAGTAGTGCTAGCCACTCTCGATATCGGGGGCCCCCAGCTAGTGTGTGCAGCTAATCAACAGCGCAGGCAGCGCTGGCTGCACGCAACAATCATAGAAATCATCAGGCAGCACAAATTTCACGTACTGGCTGCATTTCAATGACCAGGCGCGGGTTAATTGTGCACCGCGATCCCAGCGCCTGTTTTTGGCAGTTAGCGAATTTAACCCTCATTGTGTCCACAAGTTGCATTTTGGGGGAAAATTGATGAGGTTTGCAACTATGATTCGGTTATTAATCTTTGGAATTTTTCTTTTTGATGGACTGTTTAGTCGGATTTGGTTTGGAAGTAATAAGAATAGCTCTGGAGACATTTTCCATTGCAGCAATAGTAACCTGACTAAATGATTGTGTAATTGAGGGAAAAGTGCTGAATTCCTGTTTGCAATTGCTGAGGTCCTATGAAGGCATTGTGCTGTAATGTGAGTTTTATGAAAGTCAAAGTAAATGGGTTTGAGTACATATTACACAAATGGATTTTTGATTTATAGTGACTTTTGTATATCTGTACTTTTATTATCCCACTTGGACAGCTCTCTGAGCAAGTTCCAAAGTCGCTTCTTTCGACATACCTTTAGGGGAAATTTTTGAGAGAGTCACTCACTTTAGTTAGTAGCTACCTGCCTAATTTATGGTGTGCACCTAAATCACGCACGCACACACTAACAAAAACATCTTTTAGGGTCACAAACTTATAACCACCTATATTTATTTTTAATTGAAACCAATTATGTTGCCATCCCTTCATGTGGTGTTTCTGTCACCAATATAGTAAACAATTTTACAACACCAAGTTATAGTCCAGCAATTTTATTTTAAATTCACTTTTTTCTCCGGCAGTTTGTGGTGTCGATGGTAGTCATGATGTGGAGATCTCCACATCATGACTACCAATATAGTAAGTGATGGTTTGGAAAAATGTTACTGTAGAATGCAGTCTCACTGTGCTATATTGTCTTTTTGCAGAGAAAGCTACCTGAGCAGGATGTTGCTCAAGGATCATACATTGCTTTACCTCTTACTCTGCTCCTGCTGCTGGCAGGTTACAATCATGATAAGGTAAGCTTCTGTTCTTAGCACTTAAAATTATATGAATTGCATGCAGCTGGTAACAGCACATGGGCATTTTATTGCCGATTTTATGGTACAAAATAACATTTAAAAAAAAGCCAAACTGCTGAAGATTATTAACTGCTGTACTGTAATACAAGATTATTATGTGAACCATTCCTGCCAAATGGTTCAAATAGGAATTCAAGTTATGATGCAAAAAATCAAATCTAATAATATGAGTTGTCCAAATTAGCACAGAAAATTAGGACACAAACAAGCTTCTCACTGTAGGTTCAAAAATATAAAATCTGGTGGGGGTAATTCTGTAAGCCACTGCTGGAGCTCATTAGACAAGAGCATGGGTCATAGAATCAGCCTTTTAGTGTTAAAGTCCTATCTCAAATCCCCTCCGCTCCCTTCTAGCAGGGCTTCACTCCAAGAGAGGAGTCTTGCAAAATTGCCCCAATTATGTTATGCCTGTTAAGTCTGTAATTTACTTGAAGCATTCCAAAGAGACTATGTGGGGACTCATTCTATAAAAAAGATAAAAATGACAACTAATAGTATATGGAGCGGTGGAATGCTGACGCACTGGGTTGGATATTCCTTTACACGGTGATATTACATCAGGGTGGGACTTCCGTCTGCTGCCCACTGTTTCAAATGAAAAAAGACAAACTTATTTGAATTATTTTTTACCTAGATTTTATTGATCCTAAATAGAATGAATGCCTGCTTCTTTGGACTATTTCAGTTTTGAACTTTTTTAGAAACTGAGGAATTCAGTAAATGGATTTAATAGAAGTTCTTGAGGAGCAATAGAACACCCAGCATACCCTACCTGTTAGAAGCATCTGTGCTACCAATGAGTTCTAAGCTCTACCTCACAAGCGAATTGAATTGATACACTAGAATTGAGGATATATTTATAAAATATTTTGTTTTTAGTGGAAATCATTAAAAGTGCAGCAGCAGAATTAATATTCTTCATTGGAGCCGTGATCTGTTTATATCTCTAAACATCTGACCACCATCTTCAAAATCTTGTAAACAGAATTCAGTGTTAAACTCTTTGAGCTGCACTATTTCAAATATTGCTATTAGGAAGATCTGGGAACTGTTAACTCTTATTAAATCCAGTTGCTTAGTTCATTGAGGCAATTATAAACCCTTAAAATTAGTTCTTCAAATTTTGTGTACTAGGAATGAAAAACCATTTTTAATGCTTCAGTATTGTATAGTGATAGTCCCATAAAATGCTTGAATGTGGCAGATTTATAGCAGAAAAAAGATTTTATTGTAATCTTATCTCACACACAGTGGATGTATATCATTTGTACCACATTTGATCTGAAAAGCAATTTATGCACTCCAATTTCATGTGGCATTAATTTTTCTGGCAAACCATGGAACTCTTATCTACTGTACACGTGCAATAATAAATTTATACAATACATTATGCTGTTTTGTTTGAGCTAGTGTTTTCTTTTCCTGTCTCTCTAGTTTGATAGTAGAGAATAGTTACGTCACACACAAAAAGAAATTGAGGTTATTCTCTTCATTACATTACTCACCATTACTATTTTTGGATTACTGAGACCTCTTTCTACCTGCTTGTTCTTTTGGTCAGAACATTATGGGGAAGAATTGCTCTGGTCACTGCGTAATGAATTCCTGCAAATATTTTTTGACTACATCACTATTTTGTTACACATAGCAGATCTTCCCCCTATGTTATTCAAACCAGGGTTACCGTTAGATTTTCCTGTTAAGAATTAACAATGTGCAAGTTAATTCAAAGCTCATTTTACACACCTTCCTCTATATTTGGTTGTTCTCATTCAAGTATGATTTAAGGTATCATTTCATCATTAAGGGTTCATTCCCATTTAGATAGTCAGTTCAGAGTATTAAGTATAATGGGTGTGACCTTTTCTTTTCCCCTACAGCTCATCCCATTGCTGATGCAGTTGATAAATCGCTTACAGGGCGTGCGGGCACTCAGCCAAGGTGGTTTAGATGGTGTTAGTCAGGAGGAAGCGAAGAGACAAGCCAAAAGACCAAAGACACGGCGCACATAATTATCAATGAATGAACTGGCTGAACTTTTCAGTTCAATTCCATGCAGTTGCAGAGTCCCTGTTCAGTGTCTGGTTGTTCAGTGAAATACCTCCTTATTGTTAAAATCATTCATTGTTGCACATTAAGAGTCTGGCTTTTTACTGCTAACCTCCACTGACCTGAACTAAAATGTGCTTTGATTGTATTTATATTAAAATTTGGGGTTACATTTGTTTATTTTTGATCAATGACATGAATTGGTTTAAAGATTTAAGAAACATATTAGTGGGGCAAAATTTTGATAAAAAGATATGTTAATTTATTTTCACTGTCATTAGAGCTCACCCAAGAAGCAAAGCCATGAAATCACTGTTGCCTGTTTTATAATTGGTTGTACTGTATATTTGAACTGAGCCATTTTGATGTGTTAAAATGAGATTGTTTGACAAATGGCTGTGGTGCATTATTGAACACTGGAAAACTGAAAGATGTTAAACCCAACATTAAAAAAAGATTTTCACAATTTTATTTCCAGGCTGTTTTTTGCTTTGTTGAATAATGTGTCTCTGGGTCACTTCTCCTCATCTTACTTCACATCTTTTAAGACCACGGTAGTTACCTTGCACTGACAGACAGGTGTTTTTAAATTTTAGTTTGCCTCTTTGGGAAATAGATGACTGCAAATCTGTTTTATTCTAATTACACAGAATGCTTACAGAACATAGCTTTTGCAGATATTTTGTGATGGAAACCAAGCCCATGGTTGAACACCACTTGGTGCATTTAGTCTTGAATTCCACTGTATAATGGTTCTCTGGCAAAATACTTGAGAAAATAGCTAGCATTTCAAATGGGATGATCGTGCTTGACAAACCTCAGAATTCTCTGAGGAGGTATCTAACATGGCAGAGGGTGGAAATGCAGTGGATGTAGTATATATGGACTTTAGGAAAGCTTTTACCGAGGTTCAACATGGGAGATTACTAGAAAAGATTAAGGGTATGCAATTATGGGGAGGAAAGAAAACTGGATTAAAAATTGGTTAGAAGGAAGAAAACAGAGTATGAGTTAATGGCATTTTTTTCAGATTGGTTGGACGTGGGTAGTGGGGCCACTTGCGTGCACTGTATATCAATGATTTAGATATAGGGCTAGAGGAGTGGTGTTAGATTTGCTGATCATACCAAAATAGGAGGTATACTTAAAAACTGTAAAGGGATATTGGTACGGTGGAGCAATGGGCTAAAAAGTTGGCAATGGAATTCAACAACTTGCATTTATATAGCGCCTTTAATGTAGTAAAACATCCCAAGGCGCTTCACAGGACCATTATTAAACAAAATTTGACATCGAGCTACATAAGGAGATATTAGGACTGGTGACCAAAAGCTTGGTCAAGAGGTAGGTTTTAAGGAGCGCCTTAAAGGAGGAGGAGAGAGAGACGGCGAGGTTTAGGGAGGGAATTCCAGAGCTTAGGGCCTAGGCGGCTGAAGGCACGGCTGTCAATGGTGGAGCAATTAGAAACGGGGATGCGCAATAGGAAAGAATTGGAGGGTGGAAGATGGGAGGCCGACCAGGAGAGCATTGCAATAGTCGAGTCTAGAGGTAATAAAGGCATGGATGAGGGTTTCAGCAGCAGATGAGCTGAGGCAGGGGCGGAGACGGATGATGTTATGGAGGTGGAAGTAGGCGGTCTTGATGATGGAGCAGATATGTGGTCGGAAGCTCATCTCAGGGTCAAAAAGGATGCTACAGTTGCGAAGATTCTGGTTCAGCCTCAGACAGTGGCCAGGGAGAAGGATGGAGTTGGTGGCTAGGGAATGGAGTTTGTGGCGGGGACCAAAGACAATTCAATATTAGTAAGCATGAGTTGATACATTTAGGTTAAAAAAAATGTAATAGTAATTATACTCTGAATGGATGTAGGCTTGTTACTGTGGAAGGGCAGAGGGATTTGGGGGTACAGGTCCACAGGACATTAAAGGCAGTACCTCACTTTGATAAAGCCACAAAAAAGCAAATGGAATTCTAGGTTTTATCATAAGAGTTGTAGAATATAAAAGCCAAGAGGTTATGATTAGCCTATATGAAACCTTAAGACCTCAGAGCACTGTGCGCATCATTGGGGCCCACAATATAGGAAGGATATTGAGGCTTCAGAGAGGGTGCAATGCAGATTCACCAGGATGCTGCCTGGTATTGGGAAATAGAAATACGAAGACTGGTACGTGGAGACTGTATCCACTAGTTAGGTTAAGAATGAAGGACATAGGTATAAGATTAAATGCAAGAGATTTAGAACGAAGGGCAGGAGAAACTTCTTTACACACACATTTGTGAGGTGGCAGAATTCACTTCCAGGGTTAGTGGTTGAGGCAGAAACTATTTCCGATTAGATTGGATAGGAGGATGTTGGAAAAGGTGTTGAAGGGCTATGGGAAATGGGTGAATAAACGTGACTAGAACTATTTGCTCGGGTGGAGGGTAAACGCTGACATGGACTGGTTGGGCCGATTAGCCTGTTTTCATGTTGTAACTTCTATGTATTCCTGTATCCCATTTCTGAGGATGATGCTATCTTATGTGCGGGATTTAATTATCACTCAGCTGCCACAAGTGGGAATGTTTTCATCTATAGAAAACTGATGGAACTTGGAGACTAGGAGATAACTTCAACTAGTGGTCACATAGAGTCTACAGCACAGAAACAGCACAACTACTCTATGTCTGCGTTTATGCTCCACATGAGCGTCCTCCTTCCCTACTTCATTTACCCCTATCAACATACCCTTCTATTCCTTTCTCCTTCATGTGCTTATCTAGCTTCCCCTTAAATGCAACTATGCTATTTGCCTCAAATACTCTTTGTTGTAGCACGTTCCACATTTTTACCACTCTTTGGGTAAAGAAGTTTCTCTTGACTTCCCTATTGGATTTATTAGTGACTATCTTATATTGATGACATTTAGTTTTTAAACTCCCTCACAAATGGAAACATTTTCTCTACATCTACCCTATCAAATCCTTTTATTATCTTAAAGGCCTCTATCAGGTCACCCCTCAGCCTTCTCTTTAGAGAAAAGAGCCCCAGCCTGTTTAGCCTTTCATGATAAGTATATCCTCTCAGTTCTGGTATCATCCCTGTGAATCTTTTTTGCACCTTCTCCAATGTCTCTATATCCTTTTTATAATATGGAGATCAGAACTGTTCACAGTGCTCCAAGTGTGGTGCAACCAAGGTTATATACAAGATTAACACAACTTCTCTGCTTTCCAATTCTAACCCTCTAGAAATGAACTCCAATGCTTGGTTTGCCTTTTTAATGGCGTTTTTAACCTTCATCGCTACTTATAGTGATTTGTGTATCTCTACCCCAAGATCCATTTGCTCCCCTATCCCATCTAGACTTATTATCCAAGTAATATGTGACCTCCTTATTCTTCCTAACAAAATGCACCACCTCACACTTACCTATATTGAAATTCATTTGCTAATTACATGCCCATTCTGCAAGCCTATTAATGGCTTCTTGCATTTTAATGCGTTCTTCCTTTGTACTAACAACACCCCCAATTTCATGTCATCCGCAAATTTTGAAATTGTACTTCCGATTCCTGAGTCCAAATCGTTGATGTAAATTATGAACAACAGTGGTCCCAGCACCGATCCCTGTCGAACACCACTTCCCATCTTTTGCCAGACTGAGTAGCTACCCTTAACCCCTACTCTCTGTTTTCTGTTTTGTAACCAGCTTGCTATCCATTCTGCTACCTGTCCCCTGACTCCACATGCTCTGACCTTAGACATGAGTCTACAATGTAGTAAGTTATCAAAGGCTTTTTTAAAGTCCAAATATATTACATCTACTGCATTACCCTTATCTACTCTTTCTGTTACTTCTTTAAAGAATTCAATAAGAATGGTTAAGCATGACTTTCCCTTCTGAAATCCATGCTGATTATTCTTTGTTATATTTTTGTTTTCTAGATGTTTTTCTATTACTTCTTTGAGTAAAGATTCCGTTATCTTCCCTACCACTGACGTTAAGTTAATTGGTCTATGGTTCCCTGGACTTGGTCTATCTCCCTTTTTAAATATAGGAATAACATTAGCTGTCCATTAACCCTCTGGCACTATTCCCTTTTCTAATGAATTTTAATATATATGTATCAGTGTCTCTGCTATCTTTTCCCTAACTTCTTTTAATATGTGCAGATATAATCCATCTGGACCATGGGTTTTATCCTCTCTAAGTTTGATTAGTTTATCAATTATCATCCCCCTTTCTATCTTAAGTATTTTTATATCTTTTTTGATCTCTTCTAATGTCATGCCACCTTATTAGTCTCGCTGGTAAATACTGAGGCAAAGTAACTCTTCAATATTTCTGCCATTTTGCTATCATCACCTGTGAGTTTATCTTGTGCATCCCTTAGTGGCCCTATGCTGATTTTTCTTTTGTTATTTATGTACAATACTAATATGTCTGTAGAATACTATTTCTTTTTATATTCCCTGATATTTTAATTTCGTAGTTCCTCTTTGCTTTCCTAACTTTTTTTGACATCCTTCCCTTTTGTCATCCTTTCCTTTATTGTCTATATACTTAGAATATGCTTTTGTTTAGTTTCAATTTTACCCTTATCTCTCTATTCATCCATGGTGTTTCATTCTTAGCTAGTTTGTTCTTGTTTTAGAAGAATATATTTCTCCTGAAATCTCAATCACCGTTTTAAATATTTCTCACTGCTGTTCTATCTCTTTGTCAACATTTTTTCCTGTTTACCTTTCCTAGTTCCATTCTCATTCCCTCAAAATTAGCTTTTTTCCAATCTATTACTTTGGTCCTTGTCTTCCCTATGTCTTTCTCAATCATTATTTTAAACATTATAATGTTATAAGAACATAAGAACATAAGAACATAAGAAATTGGAGCAGGAGTAGGCCAATCGGCCCCTCGAGCCTGCTCCGCCATTCAATAAGATCATGGCTGATCTGATCCCAACCACAAATCTAAAGAACACAAGAAGTCGGAGCAGGACCCGGCCACATAGCCCCTGGGCCCTCTCCGCCACCCACAGGGCATTGACCGATCCGAACTCAGCTTCATGTCCAATTTCCTGCCCGCTCCCCATAACCCCTAATTCCCTTTACTTCTAGGAAACTGTCTATTTCTGTTTTAAATTTATCTAATGATGTAGCTTCCACAGCTTCCTGGGGCAGCAAATTCCACAGACCTACCACCCTCTGAGTGAAGAAGTTTCTCCTCATCTCAGTTTTGAAAGAGCAGCCCCTTATTCTAAGATTATGCCCCCTAGTTCTAGTTTCACCCATCTTTGGGAACATCCTTACTGCATCCACCCGATCAAGACCCTTCACAATCTTATATGTTTCAATAAGATCGCCTCTCATTCTTCTGAACTCCAATGAGTAGAGTCCCAATCTACTCAACCTCTCCTCATATGTCCGCCCCCTCATCCCCGGGATTAATCGAGTGAACCTTCTTTGTACTGCCTCGAGAGCAAGTATGTCTTTTCTTAAGTATGGAGACCAAAACTGTATGCAGTATTCCAGGTGCGGTCTCACCAATACCTTATATAACTGCAGCAATACCTCCTTGTTTTTATATTCTATCCCCCTAGCAATAAAAGCCAACATTCCGTTGGCTTTCTTGATCACCTGCTGCACCTGCATACCAACTTTTTGATTTTCTTGCACTAGGACCCCCAGATCCCCTTGTACTGCAGTACTTTCCAGTCTCTCGCCATTAAGAAAATAACTTGCTCTCTGATTTTTCCTGCCAAAGTGCATAACCTCACATTTTCCAATATTATATTGCATCTGCCAAATCTCCGCCCACTCACCCAGCCTGTCTATATCCCCTTGCAGGTTTTTTATGTCCTCCTCACTCTCTACTTTCCCTCCCATCTTTGTATCATCTGCAAATTTTGATATGTTGCACTCGGTCCCCTCCTCCAAATCGTTAATATAGATTGTAAAGAGTTGAGGACCCAGCACCGACCCCTGTGGAACACCACTGGTTACTGGTTGCCAGTCCGAAAATGAACCATTTATCCCAACTCTCTGCTTCCTGTTTGATAACCAATCCTCCACCCATGCCAGAATATTACCCCCAATCCCGTGATTTTTTATCTTAAGTAATAATCTTTTATGTGGCACCTTGTCGAATGCCTTCTGGAAGTCTAAATACACTACGTCCACTGGTTCCCCTTTATCCACCCGATACGTTATATCCTCGAAGAACTCAAGCAAATTTGTCAGACATGACTTCCCCTTCATAAAGCCATGCTGACTTTGTCCTATTAAATTATGCTTATCTAAATGTTCCGTTACTGTCTCCTTAATAATAGACTCCAAAATTTTACCCACCACAGATGTTAAGCTAACTGGCCTATAATTTCCAGCCTTCTGCCTACTACCCTTTTTAAATAACGGTGTTACATTAGCAGTTTTCCAATCTGCCGGGATCTCTCCTGAGTCCAGGGAATTTTGGAAAACTATCACCAAAGCATCCACAATCCCTACTGCCACTTCCCTCAAGACCCTAGGATGGAAGCCATCAGGTCCAGGGGATTTATCCGCCTTGAGTCCCATTATTTTACTGAGTACCATCTCTTGAGTGATTTTAATCGTATTTAGCTCCTCCCCCCCGAGAGTCCCCTGTTTGTCCAGTGTTGGGATATTCTTAGTGTCCTCTACTGTAAAGACTGAAACAAAATATTTGTTCAGCATTTTTGCCATCTCCATGTTTCCCACCATTAATTTCCCGGTCTCATCCTCTAAGGGACCTATGTTTGCCTTAGCCACCCTTTTTCTTTTTATATAACTATAGAAACTCTTGCTATCTGTTTTTATATTTTTTGCTAATTTCTTTTCATAATCTAACTTCCCTTTCTTAATCAATCCTTTAGTTACTTTTTGCTGTCTTTTGAAGAATTCCCAATCTTCTATCCTCCCACTAAGTTTGGCTACCTTATATGTCCTTGTTTTTAGTCGGATACTATCCTTGATTTCTTTACTTAGCCACGGGTGGCTGTCATTTCTTTTACACCCTTTTTTCCTCAGTGGAATATATTTATTTTGAAAGTTGTAAAATAACTCCCTAAATGAACACCACTGCTCATGTACCGTCTTACCCTTTAATCTATTTTCCCAGTCCACTTTAATCAATTCCGCTCTCATACCATCATAGTCTCCTTTATTCAAGCTCAGTACGCTTGTTTGAGAATCAACCTTCTCACCCTCTAATTGGATATGGAATTCAACCATGTTGTGGTCGCTCGTTCCAAGGGGATCCTTAACTAGGACATTATTAATTAATCCTGACTCATTACACAGGACCAGGTCCAAGGTTGCCTGCCCCCTTGTAGGATCAGTTACATACTGCTCAAGAAATCCATCCCTGATGCACTCAATGAACTCGTCCTCAAGGCTGCTCTGCCCAATTTGATTTGTCCAGTTAATATGATAATTAAAATCCCCCATAATTATGGCTGTTCCCTTATTACATGCCCCGACTATCTCCTGATTAATACTTCTTCCAGCAGAGTTGCAACTATTAGGAGGCCTATATACTACGCCCACTAATGTTTTTTTTCCCTTATTATTCCTTATCTCCACCCAAACTGTTTCATTATCTTGATGCTTTGTCCCAATATCATTTCTCTGTATTACAGTGATTCCTTCCTTTATTAACATAGCCACCCCACCTCCCCTTCCTTCCTGCCTGTCCTTCCTGATTGTTAAATACCCTGGCATATTTAATTCCCAGTCGTTGTCACCCTGCAGCCATGTTTCTGTAATGGCCACAAGATCATACCCATACGTAGTTTGATCACTATTGCTTAGGTATTCCACCTCGCTTACTTCTCTTATCTGTTCTGGTTCATTTCCTGTTACTAGATCCAGCAGTGATTCCTCTCTTGCTAGGCTTCTCCCATACTGGGTAAGAAAGGAGTCATGTACATGTTGTTAAAACTCCATTCCCCTTTCCCTACCTCTTCTTGCCAGTTTATTTGGGGGTTGTTGAAATCTCCCATGATGGTGCATCAAATGGAATTAGAAACTGTAGTAGTAAAGTATTCTCCACCACACAGTGGATGACATGCTGGCAGTGCACCAGGGTCAAGGGATGGGCTATCTAACGTCAGCAGTATTTAAAGTTATCCTGTTACTGAAGGGGGTCAAAATGTCTGGACTAAGGCCACGAAACAGAAGTGTTCCATTCAATTAAGCAGTTTTGGAGGCCTTGCAAAGGCTCTGTTTCATAGGATACCTTACTGCCTGCATTCTAAAATGTGTTCTTTGTATGCTCCTCTTGGTGCTGACTAGCAGAAAGTGGTAGAGTCCAATGTCCGGCCTCAATAGAGCACTTCACAATAGAGCAGTAAGGCATCCTATGAAACAGAGCCTCACCCACTCATGCAATGATAAGGACCAGCTCAGATACATTCACTCTGGGAACAGTAGTCAGTGAGTTGCAGGCTAGAGCACTCAGTAAAACACAGAGCTTGAGTGGGGAATAGCAAATGCAGGTGGGATTGGAAGAGCTGCAATCTGCTGGTCAAAGGACCAACTGGAAGCCAGTTTTAGCTAATGATCCCAGGGATTTGATCTCACAAGGCCTGCCTACACATTTTGATAGCTCAACAGCAGCAGTTCATGCAGCCATTTCAGAATATGCCAGGCAGGCTACATAGTTTGAAATCATCCATAAAGGAATCCGTGGCTAAGTAAAGAAATTAAAGCCATCCGTGGCTAAGTAAAGCCATCCGTGGCTAAGTAAAAAAATTAAGGATAGTAGCCGACTAAAAGCAAGGACATATATGGTAGCCAAACTTAGTGGGAGGATAGAAGATTGGGAAGTCTTCAAAAGACAGCAAAAAGTAACTAAAGGATTAATTAAGAAAGGGAAGATAGATTATGAAAATAAATGAGCAAAAAATATAAAAACAGATAGCAAGAGTTTCTATCATTATATAAAAAGAAAAAGGGTGGCTAAGGAAAACGTAGGTCCCTTAGAGGACAAGACCGGGAAATTAACGGTGGGAAACATGGAGATGGCAAAAATGCTGAACAAATATTTTGTTTCAGTCTTTACGGTAGAGGACACTAAGAATATCCCAACACTGGACAAACAGGGGGCTCTAGGGGGGGGAGGAGCTAAATACGATTAAAATCACTAAGGAATTGGTACTTAGTAAATTAATGGGACTCAAGGCGGATAAATCCCCTGGACCTGATGGCTTACATCCTAGGGTCTTGAGGGAAGTGGCAGTGGGGATTGTGGATGCTTTGGTAATAATTTTCCAAAATTCTCTGGACTCGGCAAAGGTCCCGGCAGATTGGAAAACTGCTAATGTAACACCCTTATTTAAAAATGGTAGTAGGCAGAAGGCTGGAAATTATAGACCAGTTAGCCTAACATCTGTGGTGGGTAAAATTTTGGAGTCTATTATTAAGGAGACTGTAGCAGAACATTTGGATAAACATAATTTAATAGGACAAAGTCAGCATGGCTTTACGAAGGGGAAGTCATGTCTGACAAATTTGCTTGAGTTCTTTGAGGACATAACGTACAGGGTGGATAAAGGGGAACCAGTGGACGTAGTGTATTTAGACTTCCAGAAGGCATTCGACAAGGTGCCACATAAAAGATTATTGCTCAAGATAAAGAATCACTGGATTGGGGGTAATATTCTGGCATGGGTGGAGGATTGGTTATCTAACAGGAAGCAGAGAGTTGGGATAAATGGTTCATTCTCTGACTGGCAACCAGTAGCCAGTGGTGTTCCGCAGGGGTCGGTGCTGGGTCCCCAACTCTTTACAATCTATATTAACGATTTGGAGGGGGGGACCGAGTGTAACATATCGAAGTTTGCAGATGATACAAAGATGGGAGGGAAAGTAGAGAGTGAGGAGGACATAAAAAACCTGCAGGGGGATATAGACAGGCTGGGTGAGTGGGCGGAGATTTGGCAGATGAAATACAATATTGGAAAATGTGAGGTTATGCACTTTGGCAGGAAAAACCAGAGAGCAAGTTATTTTCTTGATGGCAAGAGACTGGAAAGTACTGCAGTACAAAGGGATCTGGGGGTCCTAGTGCAAGAAAATCAAAAAGTTAGTATGCAGGTGCAGCAGGTGATCAAGAAGGCCAACGGAATGTTGGCATTTATCGCTAGGGGGATAGAATATAAAAACAGGGAGGTATTGCTGCAGTTATATAAGGTATTGGTGAGACCGCACCTGGAATACTGAATACAGTTTTGGTCTCCATACTTAAGAAAAGACATACTTGCTCTCGAGGCAGTACAAAGAAGGTTCACTCGATTAATCCTGGGGATGAGGGGGCGGACATATGAGGAGAGGTTGAGTAGATTGGGACTCTACTCATTGGAGTTCAGAAGAATGAGAGGCGATCTTACTGAAACATATAAGATTGTGAAGGGGCTTGATCGGGTGGATGCGGTAAGGATGTTCCCAAGGTTGGGTGAAACTAGAACTAGGGGGCATAATCTTAGAATAAGGGGCTGCTCCTTCAAAACTGAGATGAGGGGAAACTTCTTCACTCAGAGGGTAGTAGGTCTGTGGAATTTGCTGCCCCAGGAAGCTGTGGAAGCTACATCATTGAATAAATTCAAAGCAGAAATAAACAGTTTCCTAGAAGTGAAGGGAATTAGGGGTTACGGGGAGTGGGCAGGAAATTGGACATGAATTTAGATTTGAGGTTAGGATCAGATCAGCCATGATCTTATTAAATGGCGGAGCAGGCTCGAAGGGCCGATTGGCCTACTCCTGCTCCTATTTCTTATGTTCTTATGAATCCACAATCCACGTCTGTGCATGATGGCCTGACTGAGCTGCAGATCATCACAGAGCATGTCGTCACTCTGGGGCCCTCTGCAGTACAGCCCCTTTGGCCAAGGACCTGAACCCAGGCGTAGCTCCCATAATGAATACTCTGACTGGGGTGCCAGTCTGCAGTAGTGTGCCATGTCTTAATTCACCATTGTGATGAATTAGATTGAGACAGCTTGAATGCAGGGCTCCAATAAACTCAATGCTGCCCACTGATCTGCTCCCGCTCAGATTGACCAACTGAGTAAGTGCCCAACAGCAAAGGAATGGAAGGAACTAGTATAGGTTATGGAGACATTTCTCGGGGCAGGGGGGAATGCCACATCTGTATATCCCAGCTGCCCTGCTCAAATGACTCCATTGTGCTAGATAGTGTACACGTCCAGGCAGTTATTGCATCAACACCTGTGTTGCCTGTACTGACCCAGCACAAGACATTACTGGATCCATCTCTGTCCCTAGAGGCAGTCACTGGGATCCAGCAGTCATCCACCTCATTTCATCCTCCCACGGAAACAGATGTTAGCACATGGTTAGGTGGTAGAAGACACAATACACTTTTAATAAAAGGGAAGCACAACATAAGTGCACCATGTACTGGAAGGATTAATAAAACTTGAGTACTTTAATCTACCAATCTTATATACCTTGGCTGGGCTGTTAAAGCAATGGCTCTGGTGCATTGACAAGTCAAGGGAATCACTGTGGGTAGCACTAGGGGTGAAGCCTGAATGGTCAAATGTGCTATCAATAATGCCCTGCACTTTGGTGAATCTAGCCAGATGGTAAGAGTGCAGGGCTCTTATGTGCTGCTGGCTGTTTTCCATTAAGAAATTTATAAAACCATAGGCCTGGGCAAACAAAGCATCTATCACTATGTAACTGAGATTTGACAGACATAGGACCAAACATGGTTCACTGGGCCTACCATGCAGTGCCCATTTTATATTCACACTGAGTGTCTTCATTGTCAACACATTATGGGACCATCAAGTCATTTACACATTTTTGGGGCTTTAATGTTCCTTGCATAGGCCGTCTGTCCCACGGGCACTTCCTTAGTGGATTATGACATGCTGCGCCTAACGAGCACACAGCAACCCTTTGGTCTTTGTGCCTGATAATATAGGTTGCTTGTGCCCAATATGTCTTATTATTACAGGTACACAGCATCACAATGTAGGCTCCATAATCTCCAAATTTAGTGCAACAAAGATGGTTTGCAATTGGTGGGCAACATCTCACACTTGCTGCAGCTCTACCGGAAAGATGTACCGTGCAGGCTGCAAACCCTCTCACATTCTAAGCAGTGCCACTGTTCTGCATGCATTCACCAACAAATAGGTGTACAATGGAAAACATTACTGGAGTGTGTTGGATAAATATAATTTTTAAAGTTTTACTTTAAAAGAAATTTGGTTCAATAATAGCTGTAATCTAGGCTTGCCTCAATATTTTACCAGATTTGTGGCAAATTCTACCTTTTCAAAAAAAAATTGACATTTTGTCAACTATACCAACTGCCGAGGGGGTAATTTTAACCTTATCCGCCCAGCAGAAATGGAGTGAATTTGGTTTGGATGCCCGTTAAACACCCCGCCCGATTTTATGCTCCAGTGAAGTTAATAGATCATAAAATCGGGCGAGGTGCAATACGGGAGTCCGACCCAAACCTGGTCCATTCCCATGAGGTTAGGTTAAAATTACCCCATGGAGTCAAGCCACTTTTTAAAAAAGATATAGCCAGTATAATATATTGCCTTTGCATACAGATTGGAGATATAAATGTATTGATGATGCATTCCAGTGGAATGTAAATGAAGATAAACATAAGTTTAATGGAACCATTGATCTTATCTCACCTTTTTCTCATGCCATTTTTTTTAACCTTCTCCCCAATTCACCTTGTGCTCTGTGCTGTGGCTGGGAGGACAACTGGCCAATGTGCTCCCATGTATGTCTATCAGTGCTGCTCTGAGCTGGCTGGATTGAGGTGCGGTACAGCAATACAGGAAAACTCTTCTTCCAGTTTTTCCCTTATTTGGCCTCAGTTTAATGCCTCCTTACGTTAGCACAACAGATAAGAAATTTAATGACACAGGAGATTCAATCTTTGTTGCTCTTACTTTGACACTCCAATGTGATGCATCACTGTGCTGCCTTTAAAAAATATATATAAAAGTAGTATCAAAATTTGATATCGAGGTGGACAAACATTAAAATAAATCTAAGATAATACAATTTTGTAATTGAATCTTGGACTATTCCTTTAAATACCCTTGGACCTTAGCTGTCATTCAACTATCGATAACATAACACAAGCAAATAGATTATTACCATTCTGTGCAGCCATATTTGTGTGATCAGTAAAGCTGTTTCTAAGACAACTGTAATCTGCTATTAAAACAACAAATGCTTTCGACATTTTAAACTGAGTACTGAGGAGAAGTGAAGCAACTGCTGTGATTCCCTGATGAAAATATGATTTAGTTTACAAATATTAATCACTACATGGAGGATGTGTTTAGAAGACTTTTAATTAGTTAAAATGACTATGGTAAAAGAGGAAATGGTACTCCTTCCTTAAAAGCAAACTGAAATAAATTGAAGTTGGTTGTATTTGCAAGAATTGTCAATGTGACAGTATGCCACCAATCTGAAGGTTTGTAAAGCAACATTGTAATTGGACAGAAGGCATCTTTCGCAGCCCTGAAATACTGTTAGAAAAATCATCAACGAGAAGACCTCTCAAGTGATGGTGTGGGACAACTGGCTTTTGGAACAGTGACGCTGATTGTCCCATTTGTTTGGCAGAATCAAGGCCTATGATTGAACGTAAGGAAAGGCAAATTGATGCATCATAGGGCCAAAGGCTGAGACATAGAAGCAATGCAGATATTCAACTGGACTCCAGAAAAGTTCAAAACCATGGCGGAAGTGTCTAATCCAAGAAATGTTTCACAGCTGAAATCATTTGTGGGAATATGTCGATATGAAGTATATTTGTATTTCACCATATCAGCTTGAGTTGATTAGCACTGCTGAAGATTTCATTCAAGTGCTCAAATAAACGTTCAAGAGAAGTAAGGTACCAAATTACTTACAATATGGACTTGCAGATCTTCTTCTGTGCTGTGGAAGTATTTCTCACAACCTTTAAAACTGTTCACCAGTTGAGCATCTCAAAAGATTAGGTTCAGTCTTCTAAAATTAACACTTGAGAACAGAAGCACAAGAAAACTAAGGAACACCACACTAAAGATCATATTAATCCTTTGATCTCTGGTCCGTCTTTATTAATCTGAGATGTCAGGGCGAGAGTGAATGGTTGAATGATGACGTCATGCAACATGTGTTGTCTAAGTTGAGAACCAGATGCAACATGTTTACACTAAAGTGCCAGCCATGGCTCAGTGAGTAGCACTCTTGTCTCTGAGTTGGATGATTGTGGGTTCAAGACCCACTCCAAAGACTTGAGCATGTAATCTAGGCTGACACTTCAGTGTAGTGTTGAGAGAGTGCTGCACTGTCGGAGGTGTTGTCTTTTGGATGAGACGTTAAACTGAGGGGCCTAGATAGCAAAAAGCAAGGGACCTTGTACTGAGCCCTGTGGAACCCCACTGTAAACAGCCTTCTAGTTACAAAAACACCTGTCGATCATTACCCTTTGCTTCCTGCCACTGAGCCAATTTTGGATCCAACTTGCCACTCTCCCTTGAATCCCATGAGCTTGTACTTTTTTGACCAGTCTGCCATGTGGGACATCGTCACAAGCCTTGCCAAAATCCATGTAGACTACATAAAATGCACTACCCTCATCGACTCTCCTTGTTACCTCCTCAAAAAATTCAATCAAGTTAGTCAGACACGACTTTCCCTTAACAAATCCATGTTGACTGTCCTTGATTACTCCGTGCCTTTCTAAGTGATGGTTTATCCTGTTCTTCAGAATTGATTCCAATAATTTGCCAACCACCGAGGTTAGACTGATTGGCCTGTAGTTACTCGGTCTATCCCTCGCTCCCTTTTTAAACAACGGTACAACGTTAGCAATCCTCCAATCCTCCAGTATCACGCCTGTATCCAGTGAGGATTGGAAAATGATGGTCAGAGCATCTGCTATTTCCTCCCTTGCTTCTTTTAACAGCCTGGGATACTTTTCATCCGGCCCTGGTGATTTATCTACTTTCAAAAATGCTGACCCCCTTAATACTTCCTCTCTCGCTAAGTTTATCCCATCCAATATTTCACACTCCTCCTCCTTAACTACAATGTCTGCATCATCCCTCTCCTTTGTGAAGACAGACGCAAAGTATTCATTAAGAACCATACCAACATCTTCCACCTCCATACATAGGTTACCTTTTTGGTCTCTAATAGGCCCTACTCTAGTTGCATGTTGGTAGGACCATCACAGAGTACACGTATCATTTGAAGGGAACAATACTGAAAGAGGTTGAGCGACAAATAGATCTTGGTGTTATTGTGCACAGATCACTAAAGGTTCATGACCAATGTAGAGAAACAGTAACTAAAGCTAACAAGGTATTGGGTTGTATTACTAGAACCATTCAGTATAAATCAACGGACACCATTTTGATATTATACAGGTCACTGGTCAGACCGCATCTAGAGTACAGTGCCCAGTTTTGGTCCCCCATATGGTGGGTAATATAACGACTTTGGAAAAGATCCAGAGGAGAGCTACAAGAATGATTCCTAGCTTAAAGAACCTCAGCTACTCAGGTAGGCTCAAGGACCTTGGTCTATTTACTGTAGAGCAGCGTAGACTTAGAGATGTCCTGATAGAGGTCTATAAAATAATTAGAAGGCTGGATAGTGTCCCTGTTGATAGATTATTCCAGTTTAACAGATTGGGGAGGACCAAAAGTTAAAACTATGGAACTATGTTAGGTGGTTCCTTTTTTTCCCAGAGAATTGTGAGCCTCTGGAATACATTGCCGTCTGGTGTGATGGATGCTGACTCTCTGCCTTCAAAGGGGACCTGGATCGGTTCCTGACTGGGGCAGTGATCGCATCATATAGGAGGTAAATGTCTTTATAGATAACACTTGGTCCATGTGATCTCCTGGAATAGTTTCGATTGCTTGAGAGGGTCGGAGAGTAATTTTACAGAGTATATTTTCCCTTATTGGCCCTGGGTTTTTTCTGTTTTTTGTCTCTCCCAGGTGATTACATTGTTGCGGGGATGGGTGTGAGGGGGGGAGGTTGGGGGAGGGGAGAAGTGTTTAACCATGATGGTCTGTCCACCATGGTGTGGGGCAGACTTGATGAACCAGCTGATCTTTTCCTGCCTGACAATTTCGTATATTCGTATGTTTGTATACTAATAATAAGGTAGGAACACTGTGAGAGGAAGAACATGGAGAGGCCGTATAATCTAAATGGTTCTATTTTGAGGCGGGTGCAAGAGCAGAGGGACCTGGGGGTACATATTCACAAATCTTTGAAGGTGGCAGGGCAAGTTGATAAGGTGGTTAAGAAAGCGCATGGGATATTTGGCTTTGTAAATAGGGGCATTGAATACAAAAACAAGGAAGTCGTGCTAAACCTTTACAAATCACTGGTTAGGCCTCAGCTGGAGTATTGTGTACAATTCTGGGCACCACACTTAAGGAAAGATGTTAAGGCCTTGGAGAGAGTGCAGAGGAGGTTTACCAGGATGATACCAGGGATGAGGGATTTCAGTTAAGTGGAGAGATTGGAGAAGCTGTGATTATTCTCCTTGGAGCAGAGAAGGTTAAGGGGAGATCTAATTAAGGTGTTCAAAATAATGAGGGGTTTTGATTGAACAAATAGGGAGAAATTGTTTTCAGTGGCAGAAGGGTCGGTAACCAGAGGTCGTAGATTTAAAATAATTAGCAAAAGAACTAGACGGGAAATGAGAAGAATTTTTTTCACACAGATCGTTGTTAAGATCTGGAACGCACTGCCTGAAAGGGAGGTGGAAGCAGCTTCCATAGGAACTTTCAAAAGGCAATTGGACATGTACTTGAAGAGAACTAATTTGCAGGGTTATGGGGAAAAAGCTGGGGAGTGAGACTAAATTGGACAGCTCTTTCAAAGAGTTGGCACAGGCATGATGGGCCGAATGGCCTCTTTCTGTGCTGTAAGATTCTATAATTCTATGATTCTAACAGTGTCGCCCTTTTAAGCTATAGCCAATTTAAGTAATATGTGAACTTTGATTGGAGCCAGATTGCATAGAGTTTATTAGAAGACTGGTTAGTTCCACTTTGTTCGTATTATGTAATAGAAAACAGCACTAGTGTCTTTGGTAGTATGTTACATTGATTTGTTTTTCACTAAAGCTTATCAAATGTTCAGTAATTGAAGTATTTGTGATATTAAATTTTATTTGCATAAAATATCTACAAAATATCTTTCAGTAAATCTCCTGTGTAATTACAATTACAATAATTCAAGGGCCGTTGGGCAAGTTATAATTTTATTTCCTAAAGAAACTTAAATTGAAATTTAAAAACACTTGGTTCTGTTTTGTGTAAGACAGAAACTGCAGTCCTAAAGATCTAAAAAGACAAGAAAAATTGAGAGATCAAGAACAGAATTAAAACTGAAACACGAACAGGCAAAAGGTGGAAGTAGAGGGGGAAATTAAAGAACAAAGGAAGGGAATAACAAACCTGAAGTTAAATCAATTATCAGAAAGACACAAACAAAAAAATAGTTAAAAGAAGAGGAAAGAATGACAAATAAATAATGAGAATGGTAAAGAAATAATATAATTAAGTGTTTGAAAGGGTTTCAACTTGATTTATGAGCCATTGGTTTTCTTGACCATGACACTAAACAACAATAACTTGCATTTGTAAAGTGCTTTTAACATAGAACAACATCGCAAGGTGTTTGACAGAGGGAAAAATAAAAAGGAATGATGCCTAGCCATTGTAGAAGAATTAGGAGTTGTTCCTGTAGGTGTGGTCAAAAAGATGGGTTTTAAGAAGGCTTTTCCAGGTGGAAAGAGAAGTGAGGCAGAGGGGTTTAGGGAGAGAGTTCCAGAAGATAGAGCTGAAATGGGGTGAAGACTCTACCACCAACGGTGGGGTGAAGGGAGTGGAGGATGCACAGAAGGCCAGAGTCAGACAACTGCAGGGTGTAGGATCATACATTAGAGTCGAAGAGGTTGCAGAGATAGGGTGAAGTGAACTGTAGATGACAATGAAGATTTTAAATTCAGTGAATTGGTGGACAGGGGGCCATTAATTACATCAGCAAACATGGGAGCCAGTACCGGTAATTGAGTGGTTAGGAATTGGGTGAAGAGGAGGTTGAGGGAGCAGAAGGTGGTTCCCATGGAAGGGGTGAATATGGAGAGGGTGGGGGGAGATGGGAGAGAAAGTACAGAGTAACAGAATCGGGGTAGGATGAATGAGGGATGGCTGGGAGTGGAGGGTGGGAGGGTTGAAGGATGGTGACAGTGGTAGCTGCACAGATGGTCTCAATCTTGGAGCAAAGAATTCCATGAGTTCTTCACACTTAGTGTTGGAGGTGAGGAAGTATAGAAAAGGAATTTGACGAGATGCTTTGTGTGGAGAAAAGCAGCCTTGCCCTCCAGGATAATTCTGTAGTAATAGAAGGATATGGCTGAGGAGAGAGACGTGGTAGAATTTAACATGGTTGAGCCAATTCTGGCAGTGAATGATTATACCAGTCATGCATTTGCACTTGAGTTTGTGGTCCTCCAATTTAAGGGAGTGAAGATGGAAGCTGAATCAAGGGAATGGCTGGAGTGCGAAGTGGTGACTGATTTGGTGCGAACAAGAGTGTTAAAAGCAGAGGTGAAGGAGCAGTTGAGCAGATTAACAGCATCAGAGGTGTAGTGATGGGTGGAGGCCAGAGATAGTTGGGACTCTCTATGGTTGCCTGATACTTTAGTTTGAAGAGTATTTACTTGATACATGTGAAAGGGTCTAGAATGAGCCAAAGTTTATGCACCTAAAGTGGGGGGTAGACGTGATAGTTTTCATGCCCTCATTTTGACAACTTATTCAGATGCAAAGACTGGAAATGCTTTTCTGTTGTACAGTGTTTGGGCTCCAGTCAGTCCAATAATGTATTTTCATTTAATACAGAGCTAGTTTTCATTTCTAGCTCCAGGACTTTATGCAACTGTAAATATTACAAACATAATTTAACATAATTTGCCATAATGGATACACTCTCAATTTCAGTACACACTTGGTGTTTAATAATAACACGATAAATGTTAATATTCATTCTGTGTGGGTCATGGAGCTTCATTTATCGCAACAAACTTCCACAGTGTAAAAAGTGGGAAATGAGGAGTACTGGCCTGTTTTCAGTGAGTGGGAAGGAGCCTTATATGAACAATAGTAAATTTAACTTCAAGATGTGAAAATGTGCCATTTCTTTGTGGAACACCCAGCATAGTATTATGCTGTTACTTTTTCACTTGCATTTTTAAATGGGTAGCACAATCATCTGTTGGGCTGTTCTTCAGATCAGGAATTCCTGTATGAATTGGGAAAACTAAAAGATTAAATTATTCAACTGTACAATTCAACAAACTCAAGCATTCTGATGATCTGGCGATGCTTCTTTTTTGAACTTTTAAAATAATCAATCATATCTTCACACATGCATTTAAATTGTTTTAAATCAAAGGCAGTGAACTTCTTAACAAACAAAGGCCTTCACTTCGTAAAAATTGAATTTTAAGCAAAGAAATTAAAAGAGAAAGAACTTGCATTTATACAATGTCATTGACAACTGCAGAATGTCCTGAAGTGCTTCATAGCAAATTAATTACTTCTGAAGTGTAATCACTGTTGTTATATAGACATATATGATAGCCAATTTGTATACAGCAAGATCCCATAAACAACAATAAATGACCAGTTAATCTTTTTGGGTTTTATTGATTGAGGGATAAATGTTGGCCAGGACACTAGGAGAACTCCCCTGTTCTTCTTCGAATAGTACATGTCGTCATTTACATCTACCTGAACAATCAGACAGGACCTCAGTTTAACATCGCACCTGAAAGATGGCACCTCTGACAATGCAGCTCCTAGCCTGCTAGCTTGCTGTCTAGGCTCACACAAGTGTATAATTCAGAGCAGCCATCATCCACGGAACTGTTTCTCAGGGTGATTCATGACTTTCAGGAGACGAGGGAAGAAAACTGGAAAAATTAAAGAACCAGCTTCTTATGAAATTTGAGTTACAGAACAGTAATGATAATTTCCTTTCTTTAACAAGTGTTTTCTCAAACTTATTTTTTAAATTACAACCAAATTTTTATGCAGGCTCTAGATGTCACTAGCTCATTTGTTTAAAATGTGGCTGGAAAGCATCTAGTTGTAGTTAAATTGTAACTTCAGCTGCCACTTCCCAGATAGTTTCTTCCTTTCATCCTTGTTGCCTGCAAGAATTGTATTTTACACAACTGCAATAAACTTTGTTCCCTGCTGTGCAATCATTGTACATAAGCCTCATGGTTCTCTTGACTTAAACATGCTAGATGCCAAAACTGTGTCTTGGATTTCTTTTTATGCTTTTCAATTTACTGTCATATCTGCTTCATTGACCAAAGGTAATGCTTGGTTAAAAAAAAAGGTAACTTCTGGCATGTAATTTTGTGGAAATCACAAACATTTCCCCATAATGGTCCATATGTCTGTGGTAGGCCAGCAAAAGTATTCCTTCAATCTTGTTTTCAATTGCTCCCTTCTGCCTTTCAGGTTCTAAAGAGAGGGGCTATGAAACTGTCAGACATTAATGGGATAGGATTCTCCTTTTCACACAATCAACATCAATGAAATTGAAATGTTGATATCTGTGGGAAAATAAATGTTGTTCTGATTGTAGATGTTTAGTTATTTTCCCTGGTTTCCTATTATGTTTTTGAAACTTAATCATTAGAATTTGATTTGCCATTACAGCTCCCATTTGATGCTAATCAGACTTTGACACGCTATAATCCTTTAACACTGGAGGAACTATTTTACTCTTCCAAAGGACATCAAAACCAAATATTGCATTTTAAATGAAAATCTAAAATATAATTTGATGTTCTCTCTAAGATCTTCAAATTAATTTGGGCTAACAAAATGTCAAGCTCATCCTTTGTCAGTGTGTCAGACATCCTTCACGATGCAAGACAATTATAGTATTTAACAGCTTGCAGTTGTAATTATAATTGTGTATAGGAAGGTCTATCTAATCTTCAGAAACACAGAACTGAAAATGTAAGAATGTCAAATGTTATAGTGGATGTCACACTGAGTGCCATTTAAAATGTGCTCAAACTAACATTTTGCTGAATTAAACCAGCTTTAGACATAGATTAAAAAAACATTGTAGCAACAATGCTAGACCATTGCACTTGATCTAGAAACTTAGATTAGAATCCCAGTCTCAAATGATATGGAATGGATTGGCTATGAATGGATAGAATGGACAGAAAATCTAGCCCATAATTTTAGAAGCAGGAAAAGACAAATATGTCCAGAAAAGTGTGTACCTTTTTGATACTAAAAATGTTAAATACCAGCCTTCTTACCATATCCTACAGCCTTTCCTCTATCCGGATCAACATATAATTGTCTCCTGAACTCATTTATTAGGGGTAATGTTGCAAAGGTTGTGTTCCCAGAGTGGAGACTCACCAGATGATGGATCTATAAGAACATAAGAAATAGGAGCACGAGTAGGCCATACGGCCCCTCGAGCCCGCTCCGCCATTCAATAAGATCATGGCTGATCTTTTACCTCAACTCCACTTTCCTGTCCCATCCCCATATCCCTTGATTCCCTTAGAGTCCAAAAATCTATCGATCTCAGTCTTGAATATACTCAACAACTGAGCATCCCCAGCCCTTTGGGGTAGAGAATTACAAAGATTCACAACCCTCTGAGTGAAGACATTTTTCCTCATTTCAGTCCTAAATGGCCGACCCCTTCTCCTGAGACTATGACCCCTCGTTCTAGACTCTTCCGCCAGGGAAACAGTGTCTCAGCATCTACCCTGTCAAGCCCTCGAAGAATTTTATATGTTTCAATGAGATCACCTCTCATTCTTCTAAACTCCAGAGAGTATAGGCCCATTCTACTCAATTTCTCCTCATCAGACAACCCTCTCATCCCAGGAATTAATCTAGTGAACTTTTGTTGCACCCCCTCTAAGGCAAATATATCCTTCCTTAGGTAAGGAGACCAAAACTGTACAAATTACTCCAGATGTGGTCTCACCAAAGCCCTATATAATTGCAGCAAGACTTCCTTACTCTTATACTCCAACCCTCTTGCAATAAAGGCTAATATATACCCTTTGCCTTCCTAATTGCTTGCTGTACCTGCATGCGATTTGTGTACAAGGACACCCAAATCCCTCTGAATACCAATGTTTACTCTCTCACCTTTTAAAAAATATACTGCTTTTCTATTTTTCTTACCAAATTGGATAATTTCACATTTCCCACATTATACTCCATCTGCCAGCTTTTCGCCCACTTACTGTCTATATCTTTTTGTAGCCTCTTTGCGACCTCCTCACAACTTACTTTAATAGCTTTGTATCATCAGCAAACTTGGATACATTACACTCGGTCCCTCCATCTAAGTCATTGATAAATATTGTAAACAGCTGAGGCCCAATCACAGATCTTTGCGGCACCCCACTAGTTACAACCTGTCAACTATGCTCTGTTTTCTGTCTGTCAACCAATCCTCTATCCATGCTAATATATTACCCCCAATCCCATGAGCCCTAATCATGTGTAACAACCTCTTGTGTGGTACCTTATCGAATGCCTTTTGAAAAATCCAAATATACTACATCCTCTGGTTCCCCCTTATCTACCCTACTAGTTACATCCTCAAAAAACTAATAGATTTGTCAAACATGATTTCCCTTTCATAAAACCATGTTGACTCTGTCTAACCATATTATGATTTTCTAAGTGCCCTGTTACAACGTCCATAATAATAGATTCTAGCATTTTCCCTACTACTGATGTCAGGCTAATGGCCTATAACACTATATGACTGATTCTATGACCTGTATGCGCGTCTAGCAAGGCTCCACTTGAATGGTTACTATATTTGCGCTTTTATTATCTTTGGTGTGCAAAGGTTACCCTGACTTCTCTTCTTACTCCTACTTCCTAATTTTTAATTTGTCTTCTTGTACTAACATGTTTCACAATAGTTTGCTTCAAGCAACTTGGTCAAACCCCTCCATGATTTTGAAAATATGAATTCGATGATCTTAAAGTCTCCTCTTTTCCACAAAAAACAAGATAATTTGCATTTGGTCTTCCCTGGAGGACAAATTTCCCCAGTCTCAGCTGGATTGAGTGGCAAATTGGCCAAGGAGAAACAGTGAGTGTGTGTGAAGATGTGTTCGTTCTTGAATGACGAGGATAGCCAGAGGGGAAGAGAAAATAGGTTCATCTTTTTTTCTTAACCTACTAAAGAGAAATTTTCTTTCAGCTAGGGTTCCATACTTGTATTGGAAGAAGTAGCACAGAAAGGTGATTGAGTAAAATAGCACAGAAAGATGATTTCAGTGAACAACAAACTACTATCAATTCCAGTCTTGCAAATCTTATATCACATGTTCTGTGTTAATAACATGACTAAACTAAGAGAAAATAACTGCACTTCAGATCCGTCAGTAGAGTTGAATGTCTCAGCTATTTGAATCTACTGTAATTACATATATTTTCTTTTCTTACAAATGTGTTTTATTCTGTTATTTACATTTCTCAACCTTTGTCCTGCAAACATTTGCACTGCTTATCATTCTAGGCAAAAAGATGAAGAATAGAACATAAGATATACAGTTTAGTTTATTAATGTTTTTTGTTGGATACATACAATAAATGAAAACTTTTACCAAACACTTGAATCATGAGCATTATATTTAAGTATCTGAGGGAAACAATTAAGCTACTGTGGATCATTTCGACTGTTGTTTTCTAAAAGTCAGAGGCAAATGCTAACTAACTCCTGCTGTGCCATGACTACAGCCACAGAATTTTAGTGCATTTAACGTGTGCATGAATTTTGCCATAAGACCAACTGCGACAGCAGTTCGACGGTCATCTCGGACCGCTTCAAGTAGCGACTAGTTGTGTTGTAACTCCAGTCCGGTACAAAGTTACATCATAAAAGTGTCCAAGCAGTCCACTGTAGTTCTTGGAAACTTTGAAAACTTTGTATGGAATCTTTTTAATGTCAGGAGAAAGTGGAAGCTCCCAACTGATCATATTAACATTAAAAATTAACCGGCCGTGGAGCAGAGCTCTGTGTAAGCGCTGAAGCACACATGCACAAGGCACCTTACTGTCACTGTGCCTATTTGTCTCAGTCAGGATGAGGTCATTCTGCAATGCAACAAGGCTAAACTGTCCGTCACAGCCTGTAGATGCAATACCCGACCTGCAGTGCAGTATAGCAGTCTAAGAATGATAAACATATTTTCTGATGTTAAAGATGGATTTTTAAAAAATGAATTCTGTAGACAACTGCAGATTTGTGGAAATAATCAATATGCTAACCTATTGGACTGAAACCCTTAACATTTACAAAGCTGGAGCATTTCAAGTAGAAATATCTGTAACAGGAAATATACTTGGAATAGCAAATCATTCTGCTATGTAATAGGTAAATGCAGTAACAAAAGCATGGGATGATATCAGTTCTGTACTAGGAATCTTTATGTATTGTTCTATTCTCCATAGTTAACACAAAATGACAAGATACTTACAGGTAAGAAAGGCCATTTGGCTCCTGTTAATTCAGCTATCCAGAAGAACCTGCACTCCCCCTCATTGCTGCATCTAGTTGTTCCAATGAATCTAAACCTCTCATTTTTTAATTTAATATAACCAGGATCATTAGGCAGAAGTTTCATAACCACAGATGCAGATTCTGATTTCATTTGTAACCAATAGAGTTGATAATAAATATTAGTAACATTCCATTTTCACAAAGATAAGTCTGTTTTGAAATAAGAAGACAATATTAGCAAATATCACTAAAAACAATCAGTGCTATTTATCTGCTGGGTATAATTTATGTTACTTTGAGCAGAAGTTCAGATATTATCACACCAGGATTAAAAAGGCCCTTTTATTATTCTGAGAAAATAAACCATCAAACCGAATTCACCTTGTGCAATAATTTATGCACATTGTTTCCAAATATTTGCATAAAATTATGAACGAGTTCTATATAATCACACCAGATAGTATAGGAATTTTGCAATAGGAAATTTGAACATTTATGTCCCTCCTTTCATGTTGGCTATAAGTCTGCCTAGCGCAGCTTACTTTTAAATAATGTTTCATCTTCCACCATTCAACTTAATTTGGAGATGAATAACTAAACTGTCAATGGAGAAAAATGATGACGCTGACCCTTGAGATAATTTGGATATCATTGAACAGATCATTTGACCATTCCTTCCTAGGCCATACTTCATTGCTTCCTGTACTGTGGTCGAAATATCTTAAAGAAACAATTTTGTATTTTTTTCCCACTGAGGTTGAAAGCTATTCTGTAGTATTTCAGCCATAACATTGATCAAAGAATGAGGAAGCCCCATTTCAGTTCTAGCTTTTTCCCAATATCTTTTTTTGTAAGCAAATGGCTTCATGACAGTTTCCACAAGGAAATAGGAGGGCAGGCCTTTAGCGCCTGGGCATATAGCATTATTTGGGTGCAACGTGGAGAGGAGAATCAGGCAGGGAGGGTCGCTTGCCTGTAGTGAAGCCCACTCAATTTTCCTTCCATTGATCAGATAGGCTCTGTTACCAACATGCAATCCTTTCTGCCTGATTTTCCTCTCTGTGCTGCACTCAGGTGATGCTCTTGGTCAAAAGCTAAAGATAAAAATCTGCCCTAGAGTCTCTTATTGAAAGCTGTGTCTTCCTTCCTTAGTGTAACCTCGATGTAACAATTAACCCCAATAGAGGTAAATTGCTTACTGAAGAAAAGTTGGTTGCTCATCATGTTCTTCTGGCATTTTGAGAACAAAACACATGACACCTCCAACCACTTTATACAGGTTAAGATTTTGTTCTGAATTTATTTACAGTAAAGATAACATACAGAAGAGGAAAGAGATGGCAAAATAACAAACAGCACAATGCTTCTACAAATGAACTGGAATTGATTAATAGTTCCTTTAGATGAGACAGATGAGCTTTCTCTTTCCTTAGTCATAACCCTTTGGGATAGTATGTTACACGTAGGTGAGTCATGTACACTCATGGAACCTAGAGGTCTTCATCAGCACTAAAAACTAGCAGCCAGGCCTGGGATGTTTATCCCTCTGAACAGCAAATAATGGGGAAAATGGTTTTGTCATAGTTATATTTTCTCTTCTGACCTCATGCATGGATCGCAATAGAAATTACATTTTTGTCCGTTAAACTACAACCATTGACATTGTCCCAGTCATCAAAGGGAATCCTCTTATTACACAGAAACATAGAAACATAGAAAATAGGAGCAGGAGTAGGCCCTTCGAGCCTGTTCCATCATTCAATATGATCATGGCTGATCCTCTATCTCAATACCATATTCCCGCTCTCTCCCCATACGCCTTGATGCCTTTTGTGTCTAGAAATCTATCTCCTTCTTAAATATATTCAGTGACTTGGCGCCCACAGCCTTCTGTGGTAGAGAATTCCACAGGTTCACCACCCTCTGAGTGAAGAAATTTCTTCTCATCTGAGTCCTAAATGTCCTACATGGTATCCTGAGACTGTGGCCCCTCGTTCTGGACCCCCCAGCCAGGTGAAACATCCTCCCTGCATCCAGTCTGTCTAGCCCGGTCAGAATTTTATATGTTTCAATGAGATCCCCTCTCATTCTTCTAAACTCTAGTGAATACAGGCCTAGTCGACCAAATCTCTCCTCATATGACAGTCCTGCCATCCCAGGAATCAGTCTGGTATTTGGTCTACACAGACTGAGTATCTCTATCTTCCTCCTAAATTGTTTATTTGATCTGTTAGTGGCTATCTTATATTTATGACCCTTGTCGTGGAAACAGTTTCTCCACATCCACCCTATTGAACTTCTTCATAATTTTAAAGACCTATCAGTTTCCGGATAGTTGCATCCTCTCAATTCTAGTAACATCCTTGTAGATATTTTCTGCATTTTCTCCAGTGCTTCAATATCCTTTTCATAATATGGAGACCAACACTGTACACAATACTCCGAGTGTTGTCTAACCAAGGTTCTATATACATTTAATATTACTTTTCTGCTTTTGTATTCTATTCTGCTAGAAATGAACTCTATTACTTTGTTTGCATTATTTATGGCCATATCAACTTTTGTTGCTACTTTTAGCAAATTATGTATCTGTATTCCCAAATCTCTTTGCTCCTCTACCCTATTTTGTTGCTTATCTTCCAAGAAGTAAATGGCCTCTTTATTCCTCCGACCAAAATGAACCACATCACACTTCATTATATTGAATTTCATTTGCCATTTATCCACCCACTCTGCAAGCCTGTTTGTGTCTTCCTGTATTTTTGTGCAGCCTTCCAAGTTATTAGCTATACCCACAAATTTGATACAATGTGTAAATCTGACACCATGGGCTCGATTTTCGGATGTCCGAGCGGGTGGGTTCGTGACGGGGGAGGGCTCCGAAAATCGGGGATTCCTGGGCCAGGTCCGGAGCCCGGCTCCAACCTGCCCACGTCTGGGTTTCCCAGTGACGCGCTTAGTTGCGCACGCAGCAATTAAAGCCGGCGGGATCCCACTTAAGGCAATTAATGTGATAGTTCAGGTCGTTAGCAGACCTGATTTGTAGGATATTTTAGGAGGGGTGGGATTTTCAACTAAACTGAGAGTGTTTCCCCTACTGGGGGAAACACTCCCAGATGAAATGGACGTGTTGCAGCCACCAGCCTATGGCAGCTGCAAAGGTCCATTTGACAGGTGTGTGGGGGAGACCCTCACTCATTGCAGGAGGCCACTCTGTCAATTTGGACAAAGTGTGGCCTCCACCTCCCTCCTCCTAATAATAAAATTCACAAACTTGCAACCTCAACCCTGGTGTGCAGACACATTTACCTACCTTGCGGACCCCCTCAAACGTACATCTTCCGGATGGGGGCCACCATAGCTGCAATCATGACCTCCTCGGAGGGCGAACAGCATCACCAGCCTCGCCGGCCATGCCATCCACCTCTGACATGTGGAGCTCCACAACACAGTGCTGTGACACATCCACCTGCACAGCAGGAGGGAGGACAACCACAGAGAGAGATGCATCGCAGAAGGCACTACCCTCACCACAGGGTCTACAGACCGAAGCTCAGCTTCCTGGACCTCTCTGAGCAGCAGTGCACACGGAGGCTCAGGGTCAGAGGTCCAGGAAGTGGATACCTGCAGCCTCCTTCACGCCGAGCTGCTCCCGGCTGGCCCGAGCACCATCTTCTTACCTGTCGCTGTCAAAGTCACCACTGCCCTCAACAACTTCTCCTCCGCATCCTTCCAGGGTGCCACCGGGGACATCGCCGACGTCTCTCAGTCGTCTGCACAAAAGAGCCCTGCAAATACACCTACACCCACTCCGCAGTGACACAATGGGTGGCATCAGTTGTGGGTCTTCATAGTGATCCTCAGGATAGGGCATTATTGCACAAACCAGACAAGATTTGCAAAGACGTGACAGTAGTGGTGACAATATAATATGTTATTTGAGTTGATCAGAAATCAAATATAAGTAAAAACCATGACAAACTCTCAAACACCCTTGTGCATCCCCTTCATGCTCACGACATGTTTGCCTTACGCTGCCTACTGCACATATGTGATGCATGCCCTGTGGCTGCAGCACAGGTAGTGGCAGGTTGAGTGAGGCTGGCCGTGAAAGAGATGCATGAGAGGGTGAGTATGAGATAGAGCCATGAGATTGTATGAGGATTGGGTTGAGTGGTAGTGGTGGGATGAGTACTGGCGAGGTGAGTAGGTGCAGGTAAGATGAGGATGAGGGTTCAGTGGGTGTGAGGAGTGATGTGACAGAGTAGTGTTAGCAGTGCAGAAGGAGATGTGGGGTGGGGGCGGTGATGTGGCAGACGGAGTGTAGGGGAATGAGTAATTGTACTCACTTTGGCTGACCTACTTAGGTCATTGCAGCGCCTCCTGCACTGTATGCAGGTGCGTGATATGTTGGTGGTGCTGGTGACCTCCTCTGCCACCTTGAGCCAGGCCTTCATGGTCACTTCCTCCCGTCTGCTGGGGAGAAGATCTCTTTCCTCCCCCTCCTCCTCACCCCATCCAGTAGGACCTGGAGGGAGGCATCATTAAACCTGGGAGCAGCCTTCCCCCTGGGCTGCTCCATGCTGTAATTTTGACTCCTATCTGTAGCATCGGTCAGTGGAGGACTGCCCCTTTAAATAGGGCTCCTCCAGCTGACAGCCTTTGGTGTGGGTGCACAGTCCGCCTGCTGCACAGCTTTCCAGTGCGAAACCCAGAAGCAAAGATAAGTACCTTCAATTAGGCTGTGATCGCGGCGGAGCACCCCGAATTCACTGGGCGCATTACCCACGCGCCCAATCGACCCCCCGCTGCCAACCCGCCGCCCTCCTAATATCGAGCCCCATACCTTCCACTATCTGAGTACAAATTATTTATGTATATGGTGAACAACAGTGGTCCCAGTACTGATCCCTGCGGGACACCACTTCCCACTTTCAGCCAGTCCAAGAAACTTTCCTTAATTCCTACCTGTTAGCGTGGATTTTGGACTGTTGAATTAAAGGCAACGATGAAGTGACTAATGGGTACACGACAGTGGTATTTACCCTAAAACCACACTGAAATGTGCTTTGTGTAGATTAGACTAACCTTAATTAAAGGCTTAAATATAACGCTTGACTACTAATAAAATGGACACTATTAAACAAAATGGATTCTATTAAACAAAGGGACACTATTAAATAAAATGGATTCTGTGACCGTGGGAAAGACAGTTAAAAGTGTTGAGTTTGTACATTCCAGAACTGGCTTACAGTCTGGGAATACAAAGGACATTTCATAACGAACTGATAAAACTATAGAACCAGACTGCATGAAACAAAGGCATGCTGTCTTAAGGTGATAATAGTTGTTCGGACTTAATTGGTTAATGCGTAAGCAGTCCGTTGTTGCTATGCGGACTTAATTGGTTAATGTGTAAACTGTCCGTTGTTGCTGTGCGGACTTAATTGGTTAATGTGTGTAATCAAGATTAATGATGTAAAAGCTACTGAAAATCTGTATTTCAAAGGTATAAAAAAGCATGACAACCATTTTAAAGTTGAGAAGGTAGCTGCGTTCACTACGGAGTGTCCAGTCCTTCTCCCAAAGCTTTGTCCAATAAACTGCATGTTGAATCTTTAAGTCTGACTCCGAGTGGTGATTTTTCCCACAACACTACCCTCCGTTTTTTGTTTTGTAGCCCTCTTTCTGCTACCTGGCCCCTGACTCCACATCTTTGTCATTAGTCTCTTATGTGGGATCTTATCAAAGGCCTTCTGAAAATCCATATATACCACATCCATTGAATTACCTTGTCTATTCTTTCTAGTACTTCTTCAAAGAATTCAACAAGGTTGGTTAAATGTGATCTTCCTTTGTCTAGCTGACAGATAAAAACATTCTTTACACCCTCTGCCTTGGCAAGCCTCAAACTTCCAATAACATTCAGAGAGATATCATCATGTATGTTCTATTCTTCACCTTTTTCCTTCTCACATTCATTAGCTTGCAAAGTGTACTCACAGCAATTCAGCAGGGATACTGATTTTAAAAAAAATAGCACTTTTGATGAGAAAATAGGACTGTACTAAACAATGCACTTCATTATTTCAAAATATTTTGCACTGAGAAAATGTTTCAACACAATGCAATTTGGACTGTTTTGTTGTGATGCTTCATCACTAATTCCACAGTGTAAAAAGGCTCTAATAAATCAACATTATATTTGTGTTGAAAGTAATGCAACCACAGTATAAGGTTTGAAAGTCTAATTGACTTCAACACTTAAAAGGTAGACTGCACCCTCTATTAGAAAAATATAGCAAATATGGTCAAAATGTTTTGTATGATTATTTGGGTGAATATATTGTTTTTATGTTAATCATCCCATTTTAATGGAATGATTGCAGCAATTCCATTGCAGAAGCTTTATTTGCATGTTTGAGTGTACATAGGAGGTTTACATTAACAATGTCATTTATAAAAAATCAACAATACTATAGAAGGTAAGGATTTAATTTGATGAGATGATACTTATTTTGTGTCTTTACTTTGGTTGAATTAGAAATATGATTTAATTAATCCATCGCTTTTTGCCTACTGAAAACTTCATTGCTTTAGAAAATCAAATCAAAATGAACCAAAATAATTTTATAGATCTATAGAGATGGAAATTATTTCTCGCCATATCTGATCTGACTACATTTATTTGAAAATACTTTGGAGTTTTTGACAAGCTGGCAAAAAATTCACATAAATGTTATTCTTGAATTTAATCATCATTAGGTTTAAAGAAAACAGACCGATTTAATGTGGTTTTAAATTGGTCTCACTGTTTTTCCCAATTGCATTTACCAATGCTTCTTTCTATTTATGCCCATCAATAATGTTACTTTTGTTTTGGAAAGGACACGTTTATTCTGGATTTTGAAGAGCATTCTGTTCAATGTTGAACACATTTTAAACATGCAAAATAATACCATAACACAATGTTAACCAGTCCCCACAGGTTTAAAACCAAATTTGCGTGTGCAACAACATTCTTAGACCGTCTCACTGTCTCTCTTTCTATATTTCCCTATCTCTGTCTCCATCTCCCTCTCGCTCTCTCTCCTCCTCTCCCTTTTCCCTTTCTCTTTCTCCTTACCTTATCTTTTCACTTCTCTCTAGGTCACTTTTTGTTTAACACTTTCTTTTTTTTTCAGTCTGTTTAGTTTATTAAACTTTGTGCCATCTCAGAGCTCTGACATTTGGGGAATAAAAAAAGAGACAAGTAGACGAAGCAAAGTGAATTATTTTGTGTCCTGGAGCGATGGTCTGATTCTTTGGAGACTTATTATTTGCATGCTCAGACAGTCTAACTACTAGAGCATTTCTTTACTGGAGATGACTTTGACAGAACCTTTGTGCTGTATGATGTAGTCTGCAGAAGTATGGCACTGACAAAACCGTAGACTGTGTCGCTCATTAAATAATTTTTTGATTATCTACTGGTGTGCAAATACTGAAAAGTTACTCGTGGTAATCATAGTATAAAGGTTCCTCCATGGTGCCCCAGTTTCTAGTTTATTATTTGAAAACTCATTGTGCCATTGTACCAAATGGCAAATATCTTTTTTTTTCCAATTTGACACGTGAAAGAAAGCTGTGGTATTAAGATAGGGTGGACTATTGTCAGTAATGATGTACATATGCAGATTTTATTGGTTTATGTAAGCCATCAGGTCTCTAGTTCATTATTTACTTCTGTGAAGTTGCTGTGCCAGTACTGCCTTTTGTTTTACTTTTCAATCATCTTAACTTTAATATTTCAAGATTATCTACCCCTTTCCCCCCAGTTTACGCATGATGAAATCTTTGTGGTGAAAATGCGTCAAATTATTTTATTTTTTTCAAAATTATTTGAAAAAGGCTTTATATAAAAAATGTCTGAGAAGCCAATATAGATCTCCACTGTGGCTTTGGCAGATGTTTGTATGGTAAATCTTAAAATAATCCCCTTCAGCATATTTAGATTTTTAAAATTACCGAGGAAGAAATGTCATACAAATGCTCTAAGTGTTCACGTGCAAATATCACACAGCACTCTTTCACCCCACAATATTATAAACTGAGAGAGGGAACATTGTTTAAGCATATCAATACATAGATTATCTATACACAGATCTACACCTGTTTAGAATGTAATGGTGAAAGGCTCTTAAAACTGCAATGAATTGAGACATTTTATTTCAAATGAAGTTAAATTCTAAAGCACACAACCTGTACATTTAAAACAAGCTCATGGAAGAATCATTTTATATGGAGGGTAAGTGACGAGGAGCTGTGAGATGCAATTTGCATTCCGTGAACGGGCCAACCTTGATAACTTGCAGTCTACAGGTCCTCCTCTTAAACATAGAAACGTAGAAAATAGGAGCAAGAGTAGGCCATTCGGCCCTTCAGGCCTGCTCCGCCATTCAAAATGATCATGGCTGATCGTCTAACTCAGTTCTCTTGTTTTCTGCTTATCGCATTATATAAGTTAAATATTTGTTAAGGTAAAGATTTAATAGATATGTGAACTGTAGGGTATTCCAATTACACTATGGTTGTTAATCTCATCGCAACATGCATGTTATCATATTATTAAGGATCGAAGGAACCATGAGAAAGAACTTTTCATATTTCATGGAGACTAATCCACCGCATGTCTCCAGTGGGTACACAATGTTCAGCATTCACACCCACATTATTGATCCTAATGTTATGCTGAACATGCCATGTTATGATCAATGTAACTCTTACCACTCATTGCTAATTGCTTTCATAATTTCTGAGTTGAGCAACCGGCAAACAAGAATTTTGTGCTTGTGACAGAAATTAGGTATTTTTGCCTAATTTTGATTTAGTCCCTTTGAATACAGTCATAAAACAAAGCCACTTTTTTGGGACTCTCCCATGACAGTAATTTAAGATATGGGACCCAAAATAATCTAGGGTAAGAAGGTCAGGAAAGACTCAAAAATGTAACACCACTGCTTTATTAAAATAACAGTCAAAATGTGTGAGCAGATCATCCACTTTCTGAAACAGCATGTTCACCATTCATCCACTCTAGGCATTGAAATAGCTCAAATGGCTGTAAAGCTGCCTCAGTTCTTTTTACAGATCCCATACTCGACTACTTTTCTCTTCCCAATATGCTGACCATAAAAATCTGAAGGCTTTCATTAATATAATGTTCAAGTCCTGGAGAACCAAAGAAATGGTAGAACTGTCCAATTACATCTCTATATTTAAACTAGGTGCACTTTAAAAGCAATGTAAAGTTAAAACAAGGTAGATATTTCTGGACTGCTCGGAGATACTACTTAAACAAACAGAAGGTTAGGGGTGAGGGCTGAGAGCACAGCCAAAGAAAAGTTTTTTTTTGGGGGGGGTGGTGGTTTCAAGAGCAGGGAGGCAGGTGGCAAGCCAGGTGGATTTAGGGAGACAGTTTCAGAGATCGGGGAATAGTGATTGAAAGGATGGCCATTGATTAGGGGAGGGGTGGAAGATTGTAATAAGAAGTAAACTGGTGTTGTAGTAGCAGACGAAGCTGGAGAAGACCACTTGGGTAAGATGGAATGAGGCCATGTAGGGACTTGAAGATGAAGATAAAGATTTTAATGTCAATTTGCAGGAACATAGGGAGCCAATGATGTTTGACAAAGATGGGACTTTGAGTGGGAGAGGTATTTTGAATTAGTTGGAGTTTGTGAAGGATGGAGCCTAGCAAAGAAGCCATTGGAGAATTGAGCTTTGAGATGATGAAATTATGGACTAGTGGAAAAGGAGTGGTAGAGGTAGAGGCAATGTTATGGTGATGAAACAAAGTAGAATCATAGAATCATACAGCACAGAAGGAGGCCATTCGGTCCATCGTCTATTATGTGGCACTTTATCAAAAGCCCTTTGAAACTCCATATACACAACATCAACTGCACTACCCTCATCAAGTCTCTCTGTTCTTCATCATAGAACTCAATCAAGTTTGTGTGACACAATTTGCCTTTAACAAATCTGTGCTGGCTGTCATTTATTAACCGATGTTTTTCCAAGTGGCGATTAATTTTGTTTATTTTCTCTAAAAGTTTCCTCACCACCGATATTAGGCTGACTAATCTGTAGTTGCTGGTTTTATCTCTCCTTTTTTTGAACAGGGGTGTAACATTTGCAACATCCAGTCCTCTGGCACCACTCCCATATCCAAGGAGGATTGGAAGATTGTGGCTAAAGCCTCCGCTATTTCCACCCTTACTTTCCTCATCAACCTGGGATGCATCCCATCTGGACCGGGTGACTTCTCTACTTTGAGCGCTGCCAACCTTTTAAGTACATCCTCTTTATCTATTTTTATCCTATCCAATTTCTCTACTACCTCCTTTACTGTGACATTGGCATCATCCTCTTCTTCTGTGAAGACAGATGCAAAGTACTCATTTAGTACCTCAGCCAAGCCCTCTGCTAGCATAAGAAGAGTAGTAACTTTAAAAATAACTGCTAAAAATAAGTAGTCTTGGACTTGGATTAGATGTGGACAAAGAAGCTCAGCTTGTAGTTGAGCAGGATGCCAAGGTTCTGTACCCCCAGGGTAAGCCTGAGTGGATAGCTAGAAAGGTCAATGGAGTTGTTTCCAGGCCTCATGTCTCTAAATGTGCCACTTATAGCAGTTATTTTTAAAGTTACTACTCTGCTTTTTCTACAGTGTACAGCTATCTTTACTTTTTTTATTATTCATTCTGAAGATATGGGCGTTGCTGACAAGGTCGTCATTTATTGCCCATCCCTAGTTGCCCTTGAGAAGGTGGTGGTGAGCCGTCTTCTTGAACCGCTGCAGTTCATGTGGTGAAGCAGGTCCAATGAAGAGCTCACCACTTTTATTAAAATTATACTAACCTTGGAGGTTCCTGCAGGGTCAGCATTTATCCAATCAGTTGGATGCTATTCCTGCAGTGCCTGCCTCCCACCAGGTCCTGCATTTTGATGAGATGGGATATCCCATATTTCAGGTCTGAAGGCTTTGTCCAAACATGCATTAATAAAAATAAACATTCCACCTCCAAAATATCCATAATTAGTTGGTTAGAGTCAGAGTATGTGTATCGTCGCTGGGTCAAAATCCTGGAACTCCCTACCTAACAGCACCGTGGGAGAACCTTCATCACACGGACTGCAACGGTTCAAGAAGACGGCTCACCACCACCTTCTCAAGGGCAATTAGGGATGGGCAATAAATGCCGGCCTTGCCAGCGTCGCCCACATCCCATGAATGAATGAGTAACAAAAAATGTTCAATGTGGGTAGTCTTTGGGTCAAATTGACACCTTCCTGGTGTGTATGGCTAAGCTGCTCTCTGCTTTAACCAGCTCAGGGACCAGGGGAGTGAGAACAGCTTTTGGTCAAAACTGAATATTTTAAGAAAGTAGTCATTGTAGTTGAGAAAATTTATGAAGAAAATACAAATCAAATTTCAAAGTCAGAAAAATACCAATTAAAAACTATAAACTGAAAAAGCAAAATTTAATATATCTCCTTGTGGCAAATATTAATTTCATCAATGTTCTTTGCAATTTCATTTGATATTTCAAAATTGAATTACAATAAATATTTTGCAAGTATGATTATTTAAATTCATTTTATGAAAAAGGGATTAAAAATGCTAATTTTAAACAGGGGTCTTAGTTAAAGTAATTCATTGTAATTTAATTAACTAGATCAATTTATTTTCTCAGTATTTAGTGAAATAATGCACAAACATTCAAATAAAATGGGTTTATTGATGAATATACCTGGAGTACAAATCGTTTCTGTGTAACCTGGAGTTATTTAAGGAAGTTTCATTGATTGTAATCAGTATTTTAGACTTTAACATAACTTTAAAAATAATTGTTTTAAACTATTGAAGTAAGTGATTTCTGTAAGTGATAATAGGAACATATGAACATAGGAATAGGAATAGGCCATTCAGCTCCACGAGCCTGTTTTGCCATTCAATTAGATCATGGCTGATCTGTATCTTAATTCCATCTACCCACCTTGGCTCCATAACCCTTAATACTCTTGCTTAACAAAAATCTATCAATCTCAGTTTTGAAATTTTCAATTGATCTAGCTGCAATAGCTTTTTGTGGGAGAGTGTTCCAGATTTCCACTACCCTTTGTGTGAAGAAGTGTTTCCTGACATCACCCTTGAACGGCCTTGCTCTAATTTTAAGGTTATGCCCCTTTGTTTTTGGACTCCCTACCAGAGGAAATAGTTTCTCTCTATCTACCCAATCAACTCCTTTAATCATCTTAAACACCTCAATTAGATCACTCCCTTAATCTTGGTTCACCCCCTTAATTGGATCACCCCCTTAATCTTCTATACTCAAGGGAATAAAAGCCTGTCCACATAATTAACCCTTTTAGCCCAGGTGTCATTCCGGTCCTTCAAGGCCAATAATTAAACGCATTAACTAAATGGGGTCTAACCAAAGCTTTAGATAACTGTAACATAACTACCACCCCTTTGTATTCCAGGCCCCTTGAGATAAAGGCTAAAATCCATTAGCCTTTTAAATTATTTATTATACCTGTCCACTAGCTTTTAGTGATTTCTATACTTGGACCCCTAAGTCTCCCTGCTCCTCCACAGTTCCGAGCTTCTCACCATTTAGAAAATACTCTGATCTATCTTTCTTATGTCCAAAGTGGATGACCTCACACTTTTCCACATTGAACTCCATCTGCCACACAGTTTTGTTCACTCACTTAATCTATCAATGTTCCTTTGCAACTTTCTGTTCCTATCCATACTATTCACTGTGCCACCTAACTTGGTGTCATCAGCAAACTTGGATATACAGCTCTCTATTCCTTCATCTAAGTTATTTATAAATATAGTGAAAAGCTGAAGCCACAACACAGATCCCTGGGGGATACCACTAGTCACATCCTGACAATTTGAGTACATATCCATTATCCCTATTCTCTGTCTCCATCTCTTAACTAATTCCCTACTCATAACAATAGGTCACCTCCAATTCCATGCGCTCTCATTTTTGTTAACAGTCTCTTATGTGAACCTTATTGAATGCGTTCTGGAAGTCCATAGACACTCCCTTATCTACCATGTTAGTTACAACTCCAAAAAATTAAATTAGGTTTGTTAGACATGACTTACCTTTTACAATGTGGAGATGCCGGTGATGGACTGGGGTTGACAATTGTAAACAATTTTACAACACCAAGTTATAGTCCAGCAATTTTATTTTAAATTCACAAGCTTTCGGAGATTTTCTCCTTCCTCAGGCAAATGTTTCAAGAGCTCCTTGAAGCCTACGCATTTATACATATAGAACAATACATGGTGTTTACAGACTGCCCCTGCAACTGCCCGTTGCCAAGGCAATCACCGTGTTCAGACAGAGAGGTGTCACCTGCAGAACCCCCGAATACACATTCAACAAAAAAACAAACAGGGAAAAAAAACAGAGAAAAAAAACACAGAGAGAGGCAGAAACATCCGGAAGGCAGAGAGAGCCAGCAAATGACCCATTATATTAAAAACAGATAACATTTGTTCGCTGGTGGGGTAACGTGTAGCGTGACATGAACCCAAGATCCCGGTTGAGGCCGTCCTCATGGGTGCGGAACTTGGCTATCAATTTCTGCTCGACGATTTTGCGTTGTCGTGTGTCTCGAAGGCCGTCTTGGAGTACGCTTACCCGAAGGTCGGTGGATGAATGTCCATGACTGCTGAAGTGTTCCCCGACTGGGAGGGAACCCTCCTGTTTGGCGATTGTTGCGCGGTGTCCGTTCATCCGTTGTCGCAGCGTCTGCATGGTCTCGCCAATGTACCATGCTCTGGGGCATCCTTTCCTGCAACGTATGAGGTAGACAACGTTGGCCGAGTCACAGGAGTATGAACCATGCACCTGGTGGGTGGTGTCCTCTCGTGTGATGGTGGTATCTGTGTCGATGATCTGGCATGTCTTGCAGAGGTTACCGTGGCAGGGTTGTGTGGCGTCGTGGACGCTGTTCTCTTGAAAGCTAGGTAGTTTGCTGCGAACGATGGTCTGTTTGAGGTTGGGTGGCTGTTTAAAGGCGAGTAGTGGAGGTGTGGGGATGGCCATAGCGAGGTGTTTGTCCTCATTGATGACATGTTGAAGGCTGCGGAGAACATGGCGTAGTTTCTCCGCTCCGGGGAAGTACTGGACGACAAAGGGTACTCTGTTGGTTGCGTCCCGTGTTAGTCTCCTGAGGAGGTCTATGCGATTTTTTGCTGTGGCCCGTCGGAACTGTCGATCGATGAGTCGAGCGTCATATCCCGTTCTTACTAGGGCGTCTTTCAGCGTCTGTAGGTGTCCATCGCGTTCCTCCTCGTCTGAGCAGACCCTGTGTATTCGCAGGGCCTGTCCATAGGGGATGGCCTCTTTGACGTGGTTAGGGTGGAAGCTGGAAAAGTGGAGCATCGTGAGGTTGTCCGTGGGCTTGCGGTAGAGTGAGGTGCTGAGGTGCCCGTCTTTGATGGAGATTCGTGTGTCCAAGAAAGAAACTGATTCTGAGGAGTAGTCCATGGTGAGCTTGATGGTGGGATGGAACTTGTTGATGTTATCGTGTAGTCTCTTTAGTGATTCCTTGCCGTGGGTCCATAGAAAGAAAATGTCGTCGATGTATCTGGTGTATAGTGTTGGTTGGAGGTCTTGTGCAGTGAAGAAGTCCTGCTCGAACTTGTGCATGAAAATGTTGGCGTATTGGGGTGCGAATTTGGTCCCCATGGCTGTTCCGTGTGTTTGGGTAAAGAACTGGTTATCGAAGGTGAAGACATTGTGATCCAGGATGAAGCGGATGAGTTGTAGGATGGCTTCCGGAGATTGGCTGTTGTTGGTGTTGAGTATTGATGCTGTCGCAGCGATGCCGTCATCGTGGGGGATACTGGTGTATAGTGCCGAGACGTCCATCGTGGTGAGAAGTGTTCCTGGTTCAACTGGTCCGTGGGTACTGAGTTTTTGTAGGAAGTCTGTAGTGTCACGACAGAAGCTGGGGGTTCCCTGTACGATGGGTTTCAGGATGCCCTCGATGTATCCAGAGAAGTTCTCACACAGGGTTCCGTTGCCTGATACGATGGGACGTCCGGGTGTGTTGGCTTTGTGTATCTTTGGGAGGCAGTAGAAGTCCCCCACGCGGGGATTACGTGGGATGAGAATGCGTAGGATGCTTTGAAGGTCTGGATTGAAGGTCTTGATCAGTTTGTTGAGCTGGTGGGTGTGTTCTTTGGTCGGATCTGCGGGTAACCGTCTGTAGTGTTCCTGGTTGTCCAGTTGTCGGTATGCTTCTTTGCAATAGTCTGTTCTGTTCTGTATGACTATGGCTCCTCCTTTGTCCGCTGGTTTGATGACGATGTTGCGGTTGGTCTTGAGAGCGTTGATGGCGAATCTCCGAAAGCTTGTGAATTTAAAATAAAATTGCTGGACTATAACTTGGTGTTGTAAAATTGTTTACAATTACCTTTTACAAATCCATGCTGACTCTCTCTGATCAGATCATATTTGTCCAAGTGCTCTGTCGCGTTGTCCCTAATAACAGATTCTAGTAACTTCCCCATAACTGATGTTAGATGTTAGTTTATCTCTCCTACCATTCTTTAATAATGGAGTGACATTGGCAATTTTCCAATCCAAGGGGACAATTCCTGAATCAAGAGTTTTGGAAGATCATGATTAGAGCTTCTATAATTTCCTCACTTGGTTCTTTTAATAATCTGGAGTGGAAACCATTAGATCTTGGAGATTTGTCTATCTTTAGTCTCATTATTTTCTCCATTACCATTTTAAAACTTATATTAAATCTAGTAATTTCCTCCCCTTGATTTATTTTTAGTTTTCCTTGTATTTCTGATACTTTATCCTCATCCTCTATTGTGAAGTAAGTATTTAGCACGTCTGCCATTTCCTGATTTTCAATTACAATATCACTTGCGTCTGTTTTTAAGGGGCCCACGTTACTCTTCGCTACCCTCTTTGTCTTAATATACTTGTAAAAACCTTTAGTGTTGTTCGTGATATTCCTCATAAGTTTTTCTTGTATCCTTTTTTGCAGCTGTTATTACTTTCTTTGTATCCCTTTGTTATTCTTTATATCTCTCCTAGTCCACGGGTTCTCTACTGTTCTTTGCATTCCTTTTAGTTTTATACCATCTCTCAGTTCTCATCAATATAACATTTCAACATTAAAACCATTTTTGCACAATGCTGTCAGTTCTACTAAAGGGCACAATCTCTGGCCTATATGAAGCCTCATAAATTTGGTTGCTAGGTTACAAGAATATATGCCACTGTTCCTGAATATAACATTATAGAAAACAAGGAAGATCAACAAAACTCTGTAAATAAAGAATGGCATGAAATGAATTGCAAGATACAATTTTGATCTAATATTTAGGCATTGTGCGTATGTCTTGTTATCATGAGTGATGTGTTGGTGCCACGTTAGATTAAAATTGCATCTGATCTATCATTATGCATGAGCCTTTATTTATTATCCATCTCAATTCAAGTATTATGTTGCATAATTCTGCTTATATTTAATTACACAGTGATGCAACTTTATGTTTTTAGTATTGTGTGTCTTGTTGTTTGCAATATAATTTGGTATTGAACCTGATGAGATAAACAACAAGAGACTAAATTGTGAGTTTATCACAATAGTTTAATTATGAGTAATGCAAAATCATCTCTTTATTATGGATTAATTACATAGGTAATGGCATATTTAAATTTTGAGGAAGTTACGCATGACTGAGAGGTATCTGACGACTTAAGATGATGTTACTCTGTGCTTCAGTTTAGTGTGTGACATTGTTAAGTTCAAATCATACTTCAAATTTAACAAAATAACAAAAAACTTATTTCAGCTGTACCCAATGAGGTAAAAGTAATTTGTCAATCTAATTCTTTGTTTATCATCCTCCATATAACAAGGAATAGTTCAAGTTATCAAGAAAGGAAGATCACAAAAATAGAGTCCCTTTAAGATATTTTTGATGATATGGTCCTACATCATGTGATTTCCTTCTTTTCCTAACATGGAAAGCCATGTTTTGTTGATAATTCTTCAGTTTTTATATAACACAACAGCATCAGGAATACCTTTTTGACTGTGAAAAGTGGTGTAGTTCATCAAAGCAACTGAGATTTGCAATGTGTTTCATCTAAATTATCAACTGTAGTCAGGCCAAAAGGGTTTCAAGCTTTGTAACATCTGCCACAGAACCTCTTGGCATCAGATGGTCATCACTAGATCTTCTAGTGCTTTCCAATGAGGCACAACTAGTGTCTCAAGATGCGGACGCAGATTTTACAAGAGAGAGAATCTTAATGAGGAACACTCTGACTGATGTATTTTCATTTTTAGGGCACACAATAGGGAATCTTCAGCCCCCACAATTTATGTTTGTCCAGGGCTTTAGGCAGCAAATTTAGAATTCCACCCCCCCCTCCTCATACACACCCACTGACAATGCATTGCTAGATGATTCTGGGGGCACATCCCAAAGAAAATGTTGGTGCATTCTGGTTAAATGTTGATACTTTTTTATTGCTCAATTGATCTTTTTAAAAGAAAAATTAAGTGACATTTGGGTTTATCTATATTCAGCAGTTCATTTCTCCCAAAACTATTTAAACAGTCTCAGAGACACTGGGGGTGATTTTAAACCCCAAGAACAGGTGGGTTGGGGACGGGTGGGTGTTGAAAATAGTTATTTTTTGGCTCGCGACCGCAACCCGGCTTTATTTCTGGGTTTAAAGTCAACGCGTAAAAGTAAAGGCTTCCCACTGGGAATGCAAAGTCCGAAAATTTTGCAGTTGCGACCCAAAAAAGCAATTTAAATTTCAGGCCGATGCGTCGCTGGCAGGGGCCCTCATGTAGGTCCTGGGAGGGAGGGTGGGGAGTGGGAAGTGATCCTTAGAGGAAGGGGGCAGCGATTGGGAGAGGAAGGGAGCAGAGATCGGGAGAGGAAGGGGGCAGAGATCGGGAGAGGAAGGGGGCAGCGATCGGGAGAGGAAGGGGGCAGAGATCAGGAGAGGAAGGGAGCAGCGATCGGGAGAGGAAGGGGGCAGAGATCGGGAGAGGAAGGGGGCAGAGATCGGGAGAGGAAGGGGGCAGCGATCGGGAGAGGAAGGGGGCAGCGATCGGGAGAGGAAGGGGGCAGCGATCGGGAGAGGAAGGGGGCAGCGATCGGGAGAGGAAGGGGGCAGAGATCGGGAGAGGAAGGGGGCAGAGATCGGGAGAGGAAGGGGGCAGCGATTGGGAGAGGAAGGGAGCAGCGATCGGGAGAGGAAGGGGGCAACGATCAGGAGAGGAAGGGAGCAGCGATCGGGAGAGGAAGGGGGCAGAGATCGAGAGAGGAAGGGGGCAACGATCAGGAGAGGAAGGGGGCAGCGATCGGGAGAGGAAGGGGGCAGAGATCGGGGGAGGAAGGGGGCAGAGATCGGGAGAGGAAGGGGGCAGCGATCGGGAGAGGAAGGGGGCAGAGATCGGGAGAGGAAGGGGGCAACGATCGGGGGAGGAAGGGGGCAGAGATCAGGGGAGGAAGGGGGCAGAGATCAGGGGAGGAAGGGGGCAGAGATCAGGGGGGTAAGGGGGCAGAGATCAGGGGAGGAAGGGGGCAGAGATCAGGGGGGTAAGGGGGCAGAGATCAGGGGAGGAAGGGGGCAGAGATCGGGAGAGGAAGGGGGCAGCGATTGGGAGAGGAAGGGGGCAGAGATCGGGAGAGGAAGGGGGCAGAGATCGAGAGAGGAAGGGGGCAACGATCGGGAGAGGAAGGGGGCAGAGATCGGGAGAGGAAGGTGGCAGAGATCGGGAGAGGAAGGGGGCAGAGATCGGGAGAGGAAGGGGGCAGAGATCGGGAGAGGAAGGGGGCAGCGATCGGGTGAGGAAGGGGGCAGCGATCGGGAGAGGAAGGGGGCAGAGATCGGGAGAGGAAGGGGGCAGCGATCGGGAGAGGAAGGGGGCAGCGATTGGGAGAGGAAGGGGGCAGAGATCGGGTGAGGAAGGGGGCAGAGATCGGGGGAGGAAGGGGGCAGAGATCGGGGGAGGAAGGGGGCAGCGATCGGGAGAAGAAGGGAGCAGCGATTGGGAGAGGAAGGGGGCAGAGATCAGGGGACGAAGGGGGCAGAGATCGGGGGAGGAAGGGGGCAGAGATCGGGAGAGGAAGGGGGCAGAGATCGGGGGAGGAAGGGGGCAGCGATCAGGGGAGGAAGGGGGCAGAGATCGGGAGAGGAAGGGGGCAGAGATCGGGGGAGGAAGGGAGCAGCGATCGGGAGAGGAAGGGGGCAGAGATCAGGGGAGGAAGGGGGCAGCGATCGGGAGAGGAAGGGAGCAGCGATCGGGGGAGGAAGGGGGCAGAGATCGGGGGAGGAAGGGGGCAGAGATCGGGGGAGGAAGGGGGCAGAGATCGGGAGAGGAAGGGGGCAGAGATCGGGAGAGGAAGGGAGCAGCGATCGGGAGAGGAAGGGGGCAGAGATCAGGGGAGGAAGGGGGCAGCGATCGGGAGAGGAAGGGAGCAGCGATCGGGGGAGGAAGGGGGCAGAGATCGGGGGATGAAGGGGGCAGCGATCGGGAGAGGAAGGGAGCAGCGATCGGGGGAGGAAGGGGGCAGAGATCGGGGGATGAAGGGGGCAGCGATCGGGGTAGGAAGGCGGCAGCGATCGGGAGAGGAAGGGGGCAGAGATCAGGGGAGGAAGGGGGCAGAGATCGGGAGAGGAAGGGGGCAGAGATCAGGGGAGGAAGGGGGCAGCGATCGGGAGAGGAAGGGGGCAGAGATCAGGGGAGGAAGGGGGCAGAGATCGGGAGAGGAAGGGGGCAGAGATCGAGAGAGGAAGGGGGCAGCGATCGGGAGAGGAAGGGGGCAGAGATCAGGGGAGGAAGGGGGCAGAGATCAGGGGAGGAAGGGGGCAGAGATCGGGAGAGGAAGGGGGCAGAGATCGAGAGAGGAAGGGGGCAGAGATCGGGAGAGGAAGGGGGCAGAGATCAGGGGAGGAAGGGGGCAGAGATCAGGGGAGGAAGGAGACAGAGATCGGGAGAGGAAGGGGGCAGAGATCGAGAGAGGAAGGGGGCAGCGATCGGGAGAGGAAGGGGGCAGAGATCAGGGGAGGAAGGGGGCAGAGATCAGGGGAGGAAGGAGACAGAGATCGGAAGAGGAATTGAACAGCGATCGAGAGAGGGACTGCAGTGGACCTGGGAGGAGCAGTTCCTGCTTTGTTTTTTTTAGTGATAATCCTGAGTTTATCCCCATTTACTTAGAAAGTGGTGAAAATGTGAAACTCATTACCACATGGAATGGTTGAGGCGAATGGCATAGATGCATTTAAGGGGAAGCTAGATAAGACATGAGGGAGAAAGGAATAGAAGGACATGTTGATAGGTGAGGTGAAGTAAGGTGGGAGGAGGCTCGTGTGGAGCATAAACACCAGCATAGACTTGTTGGGCCGAATGGCCTGTTTCTGTGCTGTAAAATTCTACACAATTCTATGATTTGCCAAACAGCTGAAACAATCTTTCACTATTTATCCACTCAAAACCTTTCATAATTTTGAAAATCCCAGTTAGATCTCACCTTAAGCTTCTCAGTTCCAGGGCGGAAGCTTCTATTTTTCTAGCCTTTCTTCTGTCACTTCTGGTATCATCTTAGTGAATCTTCGTCATACTTTAATATATTTTCTATGGTAGGATGCCTAGAACAGCACACAATGCTCTCTAGTATGGCCTATAGGGGGATCCAACACCTGGGGCCCGATTTTACCAGGGGTGCGGGTTCTCGGTGGGTGGGCCAGTGGGCGCGTTGAAAATGCGCCCGGTGAAATTAGTGGGTTGCCCGCGTGATCGTAGCAGGCAACACACTAATTGGATCCACTTACCTGCTCCTCCGGGTTCCCCGCTGCTGATCTGCGCGTCGGGCGGGCTGCGCATGCGCAGTAAGAACTGTCAGCTGGAGGCGCTCTATTTAAAGGGGCAGTCCTCCACTGACAGATGCTGCCACAAACAGCAAAAATTACAGCATGGAGCAGCCCAGGGGGAAGGCTGCTCCCAGTTTAATGATGCCTCACCCCAGGTATCTCTGCCTCTGCCACCAAGAAGGCCTGGCTCGAGGTGGCAGAGGGGGTCACCTGCACCACCAACATATCGCCCACCTGCATACAGTGCAGGAGGTGCTCCAATGACCTCAGTAGGTCAGCCACAGTGAGAACACGTAGTCTTTCCCCTGCACACCGTCTGCCACAACACTGCCCCCACCCCACATCTCCTTCGGCACTGCCAACACTACTCTGTCACATCACCCCTCATACCCACTCAAACCTCATCCTCATCTTACCTGCACCTACTCACCTCGCCAGTACTCACCCCGCCACTAACACGCAACCCAATCCTCATACAATCTCATGGCTCTATCCCATACTCACCCTCTCGTGCATCTCCCTCACGGCCAGCCTCACTCAACCTGCCACTACCTGTGCTGCAGCCACAGGGCATGCATCACATATGTGCAGTAGGCAGCGTAAGGCAAACGTGTCGTGAGCATGAAGGGGATGCACAAGTGTGTTTGAGGGTTAGTCATGGTTCTTACTTCTATTGAATTTCAGAACAACTCACATCACACATTATATTGGCTCCACTACTGCCATGTCTTCGCGAATCCTGTCCGGTTTGTGCAATAATGCCCGCTCCTGGGTATCCCTATGAGGACCCACCACTGATGCCACCCAGTGTGTCACTGCAGAGTGGGTGTAGGTGTATTTGCAGGGCTCTTCTGCGCAGATGACTGAGAGACATCGGGGATGTCCCCGGTTGTAGCCTGGAAGGCTGTGGAGCAGAAGTTCGGGAGGGCAGTGGTGACTTTGACAGCGACAGGTAGGAAGATGGTGCTCGGGCCAGCCAGGAGCAGCTCGGCATGAAAGAGGCTGCAGATGTCCACGGCTACATGTCGAGTGACTCTGAGCCTCCATGTGCACTGCTGCTCAGAGAGGTCCAGGAGGCTGAGCCTCGGTCTGTGGAACGTGTGGCGAGGGTAGTGCCCTCTGCGACGCATCTCTCTCTGCGGTTGCCCTCCCTCCTGCTGTGCAGGTGGATGTGTCACAGCACTCTGTTGTGGAGTTCCACGTGTCAGAGGTAGACGGCGTGGATGGCGAGGCTGGTGATGCTGTTCGCCCTCCGAGGAGGTCATGACTGCAGCTACGGCTGCCCCCATCCGCAAGATGTACATCTGAGGGGGTCCGCAAGGTAGGTACATGTGTCTGGACCCCGGGGTAAGTGTGCAGGTTGGTGACTTCGACCATCAGGAGGGGGGTGGTGGAGGCCAAACTTTGTCCCAAGTGATAGAGCGGCCTCCTGCAATGGCTGAGGGTCTCCCCCCCCCACCTGTCAAATGGACCTTTGCAGCTGCCACAGGCTGACAGCTGCAACACGTCCATTTCAACTGGGACTGTTTCCCCCAGTGTGTGAAACAGTCCCATGTTGATCCAAAATGACACACAGTCCCTTAATCAGGTCAGTTAATGACCTGAACAAAGTAAATACACTCAAGTGGCATCCCGCTGGCTTTAATTGCCTGCGGGATTCCCACCAGCGGGGGCTGCGCACGCACCCCTGCACGTCAGAGCGGAACCCGGAAGTGGGCGGGATCGAGGCGCGATCCGGTCCCGCACCTGGATTTCGGGATTTTCGGGGCCCCCCCCGCCGAGAACTCACCCGGTAGTGGGTGCTAAAATTGGGCCCCTGGTTCCCAAATCCTGGCCCTCGAAGCTCAACAGCTCAATCCTATTTGAACTTAATTCTTAGTTTCTGGTTTGCCGTGTTGAATTTTGTGGACTGGAGATTTGGAAAGGACTGTTTTTTAGCACATTGCTAGATAAAGTCTAAGGCAGAACGCCAAGAACTGTTTGCGTCTGCAGCTTAAGTTATATGCAATTTAGTGGGAACATGGATTTAATGTTTATACGTGGCTCCTGACATTCCATGGTATGCACTTATGTGGCCCAAGAAACAATGGCTTGGTCACCCTCAGCCCAACCAACATCCTGTACAAGTCAACATCGCTTCTTTGCTTTTACATCCAATGCCCCTACATATATCAAATCCAGAATCACATTTACCTGTATTATGTCCTATTCTACATTCACTCCCACTAATTTGCATATATTTAGATTTGTGCTACCCTAGATCCCTCTGTTCCTTCAGGCTAAAGAATCTTACCAATACGGTATACATCCTTTTACTGTTCACAAAATGCACTACTTCACATTCCCCTGGATTAAACTGCGGGTGCCAGCTATCTGCCCATTCCACTAATCTCACCATATGCTCCTTCAATCTGCTGCATTCTCCACCATGGCTTCTCATGGCCCCTAATTTGGCAGCATTAGCAAACTTTGACATTATTTTATTTCTTTCTGCATATTTCCAAATATGTATATTTTTAAGTTTTGCAAAACACATGAAACATGTATACTAAAAGAATGAGAAGTCAACTAGGAAGAAAGGTAATAATTAAATATTTAAATGATGACAGAAGTTTTAAAACTGAAAAATAATCTTTGAACCAGCCTTCAGTGAGTAAACAGTTTTCTATTTCATCGAGTTACATCGAAACTACAGCACAGAAACAGGCCATTTGGCCCGACTGGTCTATGCTGGCACTTAAGCTCCACATGAGCCTTTTCCCTCCCTACATCATCTACCTCTATCAGGATACTCTTCTATTCCTTTTTCCCTCATGTGTTTATCTAGCTGCCCCTTAAATACATCTGTGTTATTTGCCTCAATTACTCCTTGTGGTAGCGTATTCCACATTCTTACCACTCTTTAGGTAAAGAAGTTTCTCCTGAATTCACTATTGGATTTATTAGTGACTATCTTATATTGATGACCTCTAGTTTTGGACTCCCCTACAAGTGGAAACATTTTTTCTACTTCTACCCTATCGTTATCTTAAAGACCTCTCTCACCAGCCTTCCCTTTTCTACAGAAAAGAGCCCCAGCCTGTTCAACCTTTCCTGATAAGGATATCCTCTCAGTTCTGGTATCATCCTTGTGAACTTGATTTAAAAAGAAGTGATCCGCATTTCTTGTAGTATTAGATTAGACTCTTGTGTAAAGTAAGTTTTATCAGGCTACTTTTTAAAACATGGGATAGCAAGAATTTCTGTTAGATTAATGTAGAAGTAAACTGCACCCCAGCTTGAAAAAGAAAGAGGAAGCATTCATGTCTTTAGTCAAGTATGAACACTTTTTCAAGGGTCTGAATCAGGTTTGAAAGAAAGGATGTGATCTTAGAATGTTTGCATTATTAATACACATTCTCACCACTAAGCATCTAGGTGAGAAGCAGGTTGCAAGCAATATTATATTACATACAAGCATAACCTAATCGTATGTTCGTATGTTCATAATCCCTTCTCCTCTGCCCACCCACATACACACTGCCCGCACCCACATATGCCCACACACACCCACGCATACACACACACCCACGTACATACACACTGCCCACACCCACATATGCCCACACACCCCCCCACGTATACACACACCCACGTACATACACATTGCCCGCACCCACATATGCCCACACACACCCACGTATACACACACCCACGTACATACACACTGCCCGCACCCACATATGCCCACACACACCCACGTATACACACACCCACATACATACACACTGCCCACACCCACATATGCCCACACACACTCACGTATACACACACCCACGTACATACACACTGCCTGCACCCACATATGCCCACACATACCCACGTATACACACACCCATGTACATACACACCCACACCCACATATGCCCACACACACACCCACATAAATACACATACATACCCACACACCCACGCCCACACCCACACAGGCTCACATGCACCCACACACACCCACATACACCCACGCCCACACCCACACATGCACACATGCACCCACGCACACACCCACATACACCCACGCCCACACCCACACATGCTCGCACACATCCACTTACACACACATACATACACACCCACATACTCACACGCCTGGACCCACACATGCTCACACACACACACACCCACACACACACATAAACACACACGTCCACACTCACGTACACACCCATGCCCACACACATACAAGATGCACGTTTCATTGACACTAGTGTTAATGCTTTGTTAGTGTTTATTTGGCAAAAACAAAACAAATGAATACCAAAATCTACAGTCAGTGATGCCTGCCAGAATGATCCTGACTTTTTCTACTGTGCTGTCCTTCAGGAGCTGATAAGCAAAATGCGTTTTAAGGTAATTACTTGTTATGGAAAGAGTTTTGGGGCATGAGAGCTAGATAATAATAACCTTAACAGTTATTAATGCTTCTTTGGATGCAACTGTAAAACAAAATCATAATTTACATATAAATTAGGTCACTGGATTCTTATATGAATGTAAAATTGCAAAAAATAAATCGTAAACAAAATATTCTAACATCAACTCTGCTTGTATTATTGTTAGTATAACCTGATCATAATTTCACAAATATTGCTTAAATCAGTGGTTTAAGACCAATCTGTAAAATGTATTTTCTGTACTAATGTTTGTAATCTTTCATATAAAAAGTTCTTCTGTGGTGAAACTTTCAGTTACTGAGTCACATGTTCAGTGAAGATAATTAAACATCGATTTAACACCTGTTAGAACCGTGGCCGCAGCCTGAGGTGCAAGTGATTTTCAAATAATCTTCAAACACAGAGGGGGTGAAATTGGACTTGGGGGCCGACTCAAAACAAGCAAAATTGCTTTTGCACCCCGTTATAGGACATGCCCAATATTCAGTGCTATTGAAGTCAATGGAGCAGAATATCATATAATGGGCAACAGATCCAACATCGTCCGTTTCGCATCCCCACCCAGGGCCAGTTTCACCCCCCCGAGTTCCCTTTTGGAACTTAATTACAGTAACACAGAAGAGGAAAAGGCTTAAAGTCAATAAAAGGCAAATTGAACATTAAGAGACATTCAATCAAAGGGAAGAAGTTTATAAGACATCATTTCATTGTCATTTGAAAAGCTAGCGGAATCAGCAGGTAATACGGCAGGTGAAGACATTTTACTAATGAGAACTAATTTGGAGCAATCAGTTTAAAGTGTCTCATTGAGGCAGTACAAGGCAGCGTATACAAAACCTACATGGTCAATGGGGAATTGAAACAGATATAAGAAAAGAGAAAGGAATGCAGAGAATCTGAGAGCAAAGGGAATAAGCAATGATATGGAAAAAGCAGGAGCAGTGGAACGCGACAGGTAAGGTAGTATTTCCATGAAACACTTTCAGGTAGAGTGACTGTACTGAAAAGAACATTGTGGTTACTGAGATGGGGCTTAACTCTCAAAACGATTTGCGCTCAGTTTCAATTTTCTGGTCATTGACTGGTAAGGAAAGAAATGGAAACTGAGCATAAATCCATTTTCAGCTTTACTAATGTATCACTAAAAATCTTCAATATTTTGCATTTTCCAGTGCAATTATTAATTTCCGGTGTAGAATTGTGTTCTCTGTCCATATTCTCAAGTGTTTGAAACAAAATTTACAGAGGTAGTTTCTAGTCATTCTAACACAGCTTATTACAATAATGGCCCTGGAGAGGGACCATGTGGTGCCCATCAGTATGCCTGAGGCCTTCCGCGACTGGTGGGCACTGCAGGGTGTAAACTGTAGCACTGACCACAACAATCGGATCCTGATTTAGTTTTGCGCTACGCCTCTTCTCGTTTAGTTGAATGTCAGATTAGATCGTTTTATTAATGGTGCCCGCCTCAGATTGAGGGGTAACTAGTGGTGCTGATTTCTAAACTGATGACAATGGGGTACCCACTGTCAGCCTTATTGGTCCGACTAAAATAGGTTAATCTTGATTGAGATCTTGCCAGTAAGGTCAGAATTGATGCTGCTGATAAATGACACTTAAAATATTACAGGCAATGTACAAATCAATAAATAAAGTAAAAATTTCCATTAGTAATAAGATCTTGTGTATTTTTCAATGGCAAATGACCATTAGGAAACACTTAGAATACTGGAGATTGTTTGATTGCAATGGGCAGCAGGACAAGTTTTTTTTATCTAACTATTTTGCTGTTTTGGAATAGGCCTCATTAAGACTGAGCTGCATCTAGTCAAAGATTTAATTTCTCTGTGTAAGATTACCTGGGGGTGGAGAGCTACCCAGGGATGTGCTCTGCTGTGTCCTCGCCTCCCCATCATTTTCCAGGAAGCGGGTCCCATATGTAGATGGTTAAATGTAACTTTGATGCAAATGAGGGAAACACGAGGGGAATTTTAACAGGGACTGCGTTTCAGGCAGACGTTCCGTTCCATTGTAGTCAATGAGCATATAACCGGCGACCGATGCGATAGCATCCAAATCGAATTTCTGCCCCATTGTCTCCAAAGGTTGTCCCAAATGCCATTTGGCACTGGTGTGTTTTTAACAAACTTAAGATTTACTTCATAAAGCATTACACAATCTTTAAACATTTTAAATCAACCCAAGCTGCTAAACTCAGTTTGCTCCTTTTCAATCAAATACCAATATGAACCAGGGAAGTGGAAACTGAACACAAATTCTTTGATTTCAACACGTTACCACCAGAACCAGTGTACACTTTGAGCCAACAACAGAAAACTCAACTGCGTAAATTTTAATGGGAAGCCGGGAAGAGGGCAGGGGTGGGGGGGGGGGGGAGAATTCCTGATGGGAAACCCGGAAGTGTGGGTTTCCCGGACGTCCTTACGATTTTGTATTTTTATTGGCAATACTTAAATTAACCTGACCGAGGAAAATCTGTTGGGGTCAAGTGGAAAATTCTGGCTGTCCACTGAGAAAGGGAAAATTGAACATACTGATTTGAGTGAGAGAAAATAACCCATAGGATATCAAGGTTCATGAAGCTAAGGCGGGTAAATGGAGTTGAGGTACAGATCAGCCATGATCTAATTGAATGGTGGAACAGACTCGAGGGGATGAATGGCCTATACCTGTTGAAAGAAGATTGTACCAAAAACCCCAATACTGTAATAAAACTGATGATTCCTCTCCATAACACGCCAATGCATTCCCATTTTGTCATTATTTCCCTTGGCATAGATGTTTCACCAAGATATGCTCAATCTTTTTTGCAGTTGTAAATGGAGACCTTTATCTGCCAGTGGTGTATAATGAGTGGCTTCACTTTTTTGTAGTTTGGGGTGAGATGGAAAGATGAAGTTCAGAGCTGACAAGAAAAGAAAATTGTCAGCTACTGTTAGTTCAAACCCTAAAGATAATGGAAATTCTGAGTCCATAGGTCACCTCATGAAAGGTGCAAGGCATTTTGTATAAAATAAACTACAGCTCAATTGCAGGAGAATAACTAGACACAATGGAAATCAAGGCAAAACTTTTTTTAATGCTCACAGGATATGAGTGATGCTGGCAAGGCCAAATTTATTGTCCGTCCATAGTTGCCCTGAGAAGTTGGCTGTGGGCCTTCTACTTGAATCACTGCAGTTCTTATGGTGATGGTGCTCCCGTGTTGATGTTACGCAGGGAATTCCAAGTTTTTGACCCAGCGACGATGAAGGAATGGAGGCATATGTCTAAGTCAGGATGGTGTGTGACATAGAGGGGAACGTGGAGGTGGGGGTGGTCTTGTGGAAAACCATAAAGAAATGCCTGACCAAATTAACTTTCTAATACACCTAAACCATAAAGCTGAAAAGCATGATGGATAAGTTGACCATGTTAGCTGACCAGCTGAATATAATAGAAAGCTTATGTTATTAGTTCTCACCAAAGACACACAGAAGAGCTATTGTCTGCTTATGAGATAACTGTCCGACTTAACAGAAATGAATGACTATATAGCCTTGAGACTAGGTACAGACCCACTGATAAGAAAAACTGTTTATTAAGGAAAAATATTTTCCCAGGACAGTGTTCAACATCACGAGACAGTCATGATAAACTAGAGGGTGGGTTCCCTATTTTTGATTGACTAACCATTTGAACCAATAAGAATGTACATGTACGCCCATATTCTATGATAGACAGACATTACTAATTGAACTGTATAAAAGTTAACTGTTTCCTCTGTTCAGTGAAGAGGTGGTTCTAACCATTGTCTTAGACACCCTTCCACTTGAGCTCAAGTTTCTTTTAATAAATTCGTATTTGTCTTAAAATAAGTGTTTGGAGTTAATGCATTGTACATAATAGGTAATTAAGTTTTCAACAGTCTCATGATTATTTGCTGCTCTTATCTTTCTTGATGGTACAGTCATAGGGCTGGGAGCTGCTTTTGAACTACTTTCAGTGAATTACTGAGTATCCTGTAGATTGTACATACTGCAGCCACAGTGCACCACTGGTGGAAGAGCTGTGGCTCAGTGGTAGCACTATTGCCTCTAAGTTAGAAGGTTGTGGGCTCAAGCCCCCCTCCAGAAACTTACATCAAAGCTGACACTCCAGTGCAGTACTGAGGGAGTGTTGGAGGTGCTGTCCTTTGGATGAGACGTTAAACTGAGGCCCCGTCTGCCCCCTCAGGTGGACGTAAAAGATCCCATGGCATTATTTTGAAGAAGAGCAGGGGAGTTCTCCCCTGTCGATATTTATCCCTCAACCAACATCACTAAAACAGATTATCTGGTCATTACCAAATTGCTGTTTGTGGGACCTTGCTGTGTGCATGTTGGCTGCCGTGTTTTCTACATTACAACAGTGCCTATGCTTCAACAGTATTTCATTGGCTGTAAGGCACTTTGGGAGATCATGAAAGGCGTTATATAAATGAGCGTCTTTATTTTTTTTCTGTGGAGAGACATTGATTAAGTGGACCACAGGACTGCTGTCTCCTGATATTGAGATTTGTGTTTTTGTAGCTGCACCCATTCAATGAGTGTTCCATCGCACTCTTGATTTGATCCTTGGGTAGGCGATTTCATTGTGTGCAACCAAGAGTGGCTTCATTGTCCCACTACTGACCAAGCTGGCCAAGTCCTGGAGCTCACAAGTGGGCTCTTTTTTTATTTGTTCATGGGATGTGGGCATCGCTGATGAGGCCAGCATTTATTGCCCATCCTTATTTGCCCTTAAGAAGGTGGTGGTGAGCCGTGTGGTGAAGGTTCTCCCACAGTGCTGTTAGGAAGGGAGTTCCAGGATTTTGACCCAGCGGCAATGAAGGAACGGCGATATATTTCCAAGTCGGGATGGTGCGTGACTTGGAGGGGAACGTGCAGGTGATGTTGTTCCCATGTACCTGCTGCTCTTGTCCTTTTAAGTGGTAGAGGTCGCGGGTTTGGGAGGTGCTGTCGAAGAAGCCTTGGCGAGTTGCTGCAATGCATCCTGTGGATGGTACACACTGCAGCCACTGTGCGCCGGTGGTGAAGGGAGTGAATGTTTAGGGTGGTGGATGGGGTGCCAATCAAGCAGGCTGCTTTGTCCTGGATGGTGTCGAGCTTCATGAGTATTTTTGGAGCTGCACTCATCCAAGCACGTGGAGAGTATTCCATCACACTCCTGAATTGTGCCTTGTAGATGATGGAAAGGCTTTGGGGAGTCAGGAGGTGAGTCACTCGCTGCAGAATACCCAGCCTCTGACCTGCTCTTGTAGCCACTGTATTTATATGGCTGGTCCAGTTAAGCCGTTGAATGTCAAGGGGAGGTGGTTAGACTCTCTCTTTTTGGAGATGGTCATTGCCTGGCACTTGTCTGGCGCGAATGTTACTTGCCACTTATGAGCCCAAGCCTGGATGTTGTCCAGGTCTTGCTGCATGCAGGCTCGGACTGCTTCATTATTTGAGGGGTTGCGAATGGAACTCAACACTGTGCAATCATCAGCGAACATCCCCACTTCTGACCTTATGATGGAGGGAAGGTCATTGATGAAGCAGCTGAAGATGGTTGGGCCTAGGACACTGCCCTGAGGAACTCCTGCAGCAATGCCCTTGGGCTGAGATGATTGGCCTCCAACAACCACTACCATCTTCCTTTGTGCTAGGTATGACTCCAGCCAATGGAGAGTTTTTCCCCTGATTCCCATTGACTTCAATTTGACTAGGGCTCCTTGATGCCACACTCGGTCAAATGCTGCCTTGATGTCAAGGGCAGTCACTCTCACCCCACCTCTGGAATTCAGCTCTTTTGTCCATGTTTGGACCAAGGCTGTAATGAGGTCTGGAGCCAAGTGGTCCTGGCGGAACCCAAACTGAGCACCGGTGAGCAGGTTATTGGTGAGTAAGTGCCGCTTGATAGCACTGTCGACGACACCTTCCATCACTTTGCTGATAATTGAGAGTAGACTCATGGGGCGGTTATTGGCCGGATTGAATTTGTCCTGCTTTTTGTGGACAGGACATACCTGGGCAATTTTCCACATTGTGGGGTAGATGCCAGTGGTCTCGTATCAGGTGATGAGGGAACCAACCTAAAGTAACCTGCTTGACCTCATCCTCACCAATCTCATCCTCGCCAACCACGATATCCTTGGCAGAAGTGACCACAGCACAGTCTAGCCTTCACCATGAGGGCATCCTCCAATGTGTAATGTGGCACTATCAGTGTGCTAAGTGGACAGACAAAAGACAAATCTAGCAGCTCAAAACTGGGCATCCGTGAGGCACTGTGGGCCATCAGCAGCAGCCGCAGAATTGTATACTACCACAATCTGTAACTTCAAGGCCTGGCACGTCCCTCACTCTATGATCAGCATCAAGGTAGGAGTCCAATCCTGATTTAATGCGGAGAGTAGAAGGGTATCCTAGAAGCAGCACCTGACACACATTAGAAGGAAGTATGAACCTAGTGAACCTGTTGCACAAGGCTACCCTGCATGCTAAACACCAAAAGCAGCAGGCTAAGTACAGAGCTAAGCGGCCCTACAGTCAATGGATCAGAGCAAAGCACTGTAGTCCTATCCCATCCAATTGAGAATGGAGTGGTCAACCAGACAGAAGAGGATCTGTTTCCATAAGGGGCTGAAAAAGATAAGAGTTTTTCTTTCCTTTGTGGGGCCAGCAGGAGCATGAGTGTTTCTCTGGGCCCCACAAGGTAAGCTTAGAACTTCCTTGCTTTGGACTCCCACCCCACTCGCAAACCCGAGACACCCACATATGTTAATTGTATGATTTATATCAATTAGTGTTAATTGTATTCAGGTGGTGGGTATTAATTGGGGACTCTATTGTATCCTTTTTATAGGAGACCTTAGCTAGGGTGTGGTGTGTGTGTATAAGGGGAATCTCTGTGAATAAAGGCTTGGAAGCAACTAAAGACCAGGCTCTAATATTTTCCTTCACCACCAGGCTATCCAATGTTAACAACGTAATGCATCCCTCCCAAGCAACAATGCAGACATTGGCAACCCGGGGGCATAAATAGCAAGTTAGAGTAGCTTGAACTTGGTGAACCACACAGCCCAAGTGAGCAGGAGCAAGTACTGGTGGCAGGGACAACCCAGGAGACAACTCACTCGTCCTCCCCAGCTGTCCTCCCCTAGCTCTGCTGAACGGGACAGAAACGTGGACCTCCAGGGACCAACCATTAAAAGAAAGCTGTTTGAGACACACGAGCGATTATATGATGTATTGGAAGGCTTTGTGATTGATGGTGAAGGTAGTAATGGAGGCGAGGTGATTGGTCTGAATGGTGGAGGAGGGAGGAGAGGGACTGTGAACAGGTGGATTACGGGAGATGGGTAAAGGAGGAGATGGACTGACCTTTCCTGAACTAGTGATGGCATTGAATCTCTTGCGGCACTGTACCCAGGTTCTCGGGGTGATGCTCCTGCTGCTAACTTCCTCTGCCACCTCCAACCAGGCTTTCCTGGTGATGTTGGACTTTCTCTTGCCACTTTATGGAAACGGCACGTCCCTCCTGGCCCTTACTGTTGCAAGCAGCACCTTCAGTTAGATGTCAAAATCCCTGGTAGCAACCTTGCAGCTATCTTCCAGAAGCAGAAAACAAATAGTGGAAGCCAAATGCAGGGCTTGCATTGAGGAAAAGCAACCTCCCTTTAAGAGGTGCATTCACCCTTTAATTCACTGCCACTTCAGTCTTCAAGGGCTCCATCGTTACAATTCCAGCTACAAACCTCACGGCCGACTGACCACCCTGACGGAAATTACACGGTGTAGGTGGGCAGTGCCATCGGCCCACCTGCCAGCCAATCAAATGTAATCAGGCCTAGCAGTTTTACATCAGCCGGGACTCGTGAGCTTTCAGATTTGCGCCCGTTTCGGGGTCCCACATGCACCGATCCCGGCCTGAGTTAAAATTGGCCCCATGATCTTAGTTAGGCTGCAGTAGGAGTATTGTGTGCAGTTTTGGGCAACTCATTATTGGAAGGAAAGAGAATTCCATTCTTTACATGAAAAAAAGTGTTGTGTAAATTCACTAGGGTGTTACCAGGGATGAGGAATTACAGTTATGAAGAGGGACTTAAGTTAGGACTTATTTCATTAGAGCTGAGAAGATTAAGGGGTGACCCATGGAGGTCTTCAAGATTATGATAAGGTAAATAAGATTCTTTGACATGGTTGGTGACCGTAACAAGGGCATAAATTTAAGATCGTCACAAAAAAAAATTAAAGGGGAGGCCTCAAAATATTTCTTTGTGCAGAAAGTGCATAGAATGTGGAATTGCTTACTGCAAACCATTGTTAAAGCAGAGCCAATAAACTCTTTTCATAGGGAATCAGGTAGTTGCTTGAAAGAGAAGGGTATGGGGAGGAAGCAAGTGGGTGGGATTAGACTAGGTGACTCATGTGGAGAAAAACACTGGTGCAGACTTGATGGGCTGAATGGCTTCTTTGTGCTGTGACATTCAATGATGTGGTGAACCATTTGTGTGTCTGTCAGCTACTAAGCAAAAGAAACTTTAGATTGTCTCAACCCAGTTCCTAGTGGTCACAAACCCAGACATTAAAACTGCCAAGAATTCAGTACTAAATTGACAGTTTTACAGAGGTCATCAGTATGGTTAGAGTGACATTAGGACATTGTTCTAATGGTGCAATGGAAAGTACTGTCTTGTAGCTGTCTGAGAGACCCGATGCAAATAATTGGTACAACAAAAGTGGAAAAAATATTCCAACCCTCAGCACTGACATCCCATAACCAGCACCAGATCCAACACACTAATTTTCTTTTGAAGTAATATGTGTGTGCATTGTATATTTATCTATCTCTGATTACTTTTATTAACGTGCTGGTAAAACCTCTTTTTGATACCTCTTGAGTTGACTCCTCTTCATCTGTTCTACACAGGGTTGTGCAAACAGCCCAAGACATTCCCACACTGTGCCATGACGCCCACTTGGCATGGAAAGTTCCACAGATCCCCATTTAAACTTTCCGGTGCAATTGCAATTGGAAAAGTGAAGAATTTATTCCCCATGTTCATCCTATACCTACAAATCCTAATTTGTTATTCATTTTCTTTATTTCTCAACAATCTTAAGAAACCTATGGAAGATTGTGGCCTATAAATTCGGCCGCGCCCCATTTATTGGGCGCTAACTGGCCTACTAAGCTCCCAATATGGCAGGCTGGAAGTGCGCGGCCCGACATATTATTCCAATGAGGCCCAATATCTAGGGAGCCTCGGACCTCACCATTCAAGCGCAGGGAAAGAGCCCTGCGCCCCCGTGCGTCCAAAAATGGGCGCGCCCGGATTTCTGGCCATTTCTATTGTTCAGACAATTTTTTTAAAAACTTCAATAAATACAAAATAGTCTCAATGTTCAGAAGTGTAAATGTATTATTTACAGGTTTAAAAAAAAACAGGCAGTCCTATTATTAATAGAGGTTAGTGCTGATTATCTGCAGCCTGGATCTTATCAAGGCAAAGCAGCTGTGGAAGCTTAGCTTGACAGGATTTGCATAGAAATGCAGTGAAAAAAGGAATCACATTCTAAAGACGACACCTTCATACTGCACCAGCGTCAATGAGCTGCACAAATCTGCGTTATGCCATGATTAAAATCAAACCCCTATGATTAGAAAATTGTTCAGTCTTTAAATATAGGTTTGTGACGGTGTAAAATAAAATGGTATTAAGTCCCAGTAGACAATTGAAATCCTAATACACAGTTTTTAATCTTTCAGCAATAATTTTAAACCTCAGATGATGGGGTGGTATTTTAATGTGCTGCATCATTTAGCATTGTTGCTCAGTCACTTCTTCTGAATCGCAGGTAAGAGTGCACTCTAATTGAAGTGACCTTTGTATCCCTCAGCAGGTGCTGGACATTGAGGAACCCAGGAAGTCCTCAAAGGAACTATGGTTTAGAAGCATCAGTCTCGTGCAGATAGTGGCGACAGTCTCTTCTCATGTGTTGGAGATAGTGGGTAAGTTGGAGGACTCCACAACCCATTTCTGCAACACATCGCAAGCGACATGTCATGGCATGCAGAACACCCTAGAGAATCGAGGAGATTTCTGCGGCAACAAGGCATCAGGTGGCGGTTCTGATGGTGATCGTTGCTTCCGCAGTGGCAGCCACAACAGCTTCTGTAGGTTCCTATTCGGTCCATTCTCAGGCGGATCATCAACCCAACTCAGTGTGTGCCCATTAATAGTGAGAGATGAAGAGTGGTCGCAGGTTTCGCTGTTTCTCATGATCGTGATAATGTGGCTGCAACAATCCAGCCCCCTTCAATACCAGCACAGGGCTGAGTGGACATTGGGTGGCATAACACCAGAAGCAGGTCCTGTAAGGACACCAGCATCCCTGAGATGAGTGCCACCTAAGTCCTCAAGGGCTCCATTGGTACAATTCCAGCTACAAACCTCTCAACCTTCTGGCACTGAGATATCACCACGTGGGAGCAACAGTATTTACAGGTTCACTTGTGAAAAGTCTTAGGCACAAGGAATAGGCACAGTGATAAGAAATAGTAATATGACATAATGGAGAGATAATCAGTAAATATGGAAATCTTTTGCCAATTATTGTGTTTGTGGATTATTTTTATGGAGGCTTCATTGAATCTGTTGTCGCTCTCAGTCCTTGTATGACGGAGTGGTATCATCAGCCACGGTTGAAGTGGGTAACCCTGGTCTCCAAGCAACCATCCTGACACATTGCTCTGGCTGAACAATGTACGTATCTGATTGTCGAAGAACAAAAGAATCATGACAGCTCCTACAGTAACATACATTCACATGTAGAATAATGTGGCTGGCATCACTCGCAAGCTGCACATTCCAACCCTGTTGATGAAGTTTAGGGCATATTAAGAAGGGGCCTTTAATGCCACAAAGAATCTTTGTAGTGGGGGGAATCCCACCACTCAATTTAAGATTCCAGTACTCACTTCTCTCCTTCGGTGGGTCCATGGGGAAGGATATGAAATCTGAGGCGCACTTGAATAGAGCATATGTCACCTATGCTGCTAAATTGATTTATGTGACCTAGGTAACCTGAGGCCACCTGGAAATATCCAGTGGCATAAAAATTCAAAGCTGTTGTTACCTTTACATCCACTGACCAGAGTGTGCCCTGGTTTGAAAAAAAGAGAAATCTATATATGACCTTCTTTAGCCTGTAGATCCTCTGACCTGGGTATCTATGAGTTAGGTGTTGCCTGAGTAAATGATGCAAGACTCTCCTTGCTTCCATCCTCTCCTCTTCCTGAAAGTACAGGACTTCCCTAAAATTAACTTTACTTTTTAAATTCTGTGCAGTATCTAGCAACTACCTTTTAATGCGCAGTTTTCTAGAGGCTCAGATATTAAAAGTTGCTTCCAGGCTTTAAAACCTACATTCACTGATAAGTATCAGCAGTGGTCTTCCATATCTTTTCCATATCTGGGACATTTTACTGGTTTCAACACCACCACCTCCATAGTGGTGATGTTTCCTGAGGGTGGCAACTGGGTGGCAATTAAGAGGAATCCAAGAGGGAGAGCCTGACCCCACCTTCATTTACATGTAGCAGCGCAGATTTATGGGGGAGCAATCAGAGGAAAATTTCTGGGGCTGGATTTTGGTGGAAGGACTACTTGCTCCATTTTCCTGTTCATACCTCCTGAAGCCTAGTGGGTTTTGTCAGGAAAATCCAGGCCAAGCTCTCTTACTTCCTCGGTCCTACTCACTTGAACAAAAGGGAGAACATTTTATACATCATCATGAAGGCCTGGGTGTAATAAACAGCTCAAGTGATTAAATCTTGTTTCATTGAGTCTCATCTACCCGAGGCAGTGATGAGTTAACTAGTCTCATGATTTGAACTTCCCAGAGACCTGAAAATTGAAAACTTGCATCACAAGGTTGAGCTGTTCAACCTTCTACTGTTTGGCTGACAGACAGCTTTAGCAGCCCACTTAAAAGACTGGTGTAAGGGGTGTGACCCTGACTTCAAAAATGGACACTGGGCCAGCAGAGGAAAATGCAAATGGATACATTTCAAGATAACCAAAATTGCAGAGAAATAACAGGGGAAAAAAAGATTGAATAAGACTAAGAAGCAATGCCTTTAGAACAATTTACTTTAATGTAGGATATGTATATTTAATACGCTGATAAAGATACTCCTAACATCTCAGTGTTTTATTCCTGTACTCTTAAATCATTATTTTGCTTGAGGTAAAATCTTACAAAATGGCTGCTTCCTTGGTAGAGGTCTATAACACAGTCTGGGAAGGCCAGCAATATAAAGGGTTAGCAACAAGCTCTCCCCTAACCTTCCCATTGGTTGCTTGGTGATTTTTTTTTAAACTTGTTGTCTAAAAGTCAAAATACAGAGGCAAGTAATGAATTTTTGCTGTTTTGAAAATGTATGTGCCAGTTGGAAGCAGGAAATGTTTTTTAAAAGAAGACTGTAATTGCATTCACTGTGTGCTGCTACTTCAGTGTGCAATTGTGAGTCACCAGGAGGGAGAGAAAATTGCCACCGTTCATCAGCAGCGTGCAAGGACTCTGTGGATTTAATGCAATCTTAAAAGTCACAATTGGAACAAGATAACTGCTAATGGCTGAGGCCAAGTGACTATTCCATTGTGCTTTTATAGTACCCCCACTGAGCGCAGCACATTTTGTGGACTGATGAGTGAGAAGTGAGGAATAATAACTGTTCTGAGGCAAGTTTGGAAGCTGTGTTCTTAGCTTGCTGACACTTGTATAAACTCACGGATGAAAAATGACCCAGTCGGACAAGGTGCTGGAGGCTGATGGTGTTCGCAGAACCATACTCCAGCATGAGTCAGTGCCTTCAGGAAAGGACAAGGGGAGAACGTTCCCAGGGGTGAGAGTTGACGCACCCTGCCGTGAAGTATCACTCCTGACCAGTAATTTCTTAGCCATCACTTTTCCATTTATGAAAGAATAAAAGACATTTGTGGCCTCAGCCAAGTTTACTTTTCATTCTGTAAATGCCTCTAATTTTGGAAACTACAAAATAATGAAATAAATTGCAGTCATCAAGGTAACAGGTTACAGGTCAAAGTTCAGCAGATGACCTGACAATCTATTTCTATCTGAGTCTGATCTGTAGAACCGTTGATAAAAATGAAACTGAAAAATGTATATTATTATTGTGTTTCAAAATTCTCTTTCAGAGCCTTATAAAAAGAATATTTTTAAAGTTCATTAATAACTATACCTGGCTCCCTGCTGGAAAACCACAATCAAAATTTGTTGAAGCTTCCAATTGCACACTGTGCGTGATTATCGTGGTTTAGATCAAGCTGATATTAACAGCTCTTGCCTTATTTTTCTTTCCCATTTACTCCGCTAATGTCCCAAAGGAGCTGATTTAAGAAGATACTCTTTCCAGGGCATCAGCAGCTGTTCAATACCACAACAAGTGGCCTTTCTTCTTGTATGAGCCTAAACAAAGTATTTGACCATGGAAAGCATCACATTGCTAAGCCTGATCTTATAGTTGCCAGATGTCCACATGTGCACATTTTACAGTTGAATCTATTGGTCTCGGGCTTCCTGCCACATCAGACAGCAGTTTACCCACAATGCAGACGGGGAGCTCTTCTCGGCTCAAGCCTATGCCGTTTGAGTGCAGCTAAGGCCCACATCATGAGGTGCCCCATGAAGAGTAAAGGAGTAGGAATCAGGGTCATGTAGATAGTTCATTTAAAGGAGTGTTTATCTTGTTCACAATACAAAGCCACTATGTTGGTATCTTGAAAGGGATCCAGAAAGAAAAATTGTCGATTGGGCAATAGAACAAGTCAGATTTATAATGTAATAATTATTAATCATAAATAATAGGTCTCATTTGCATTGGGAAGGGAATATTGGAGTCCTAATTCTAGACGTCACAAACATGGGAAAACCTAAAAGATGTTCAACATGACTTAAATTCCTGGAAGCTTTTTCCAAAACACTGACTGCAGCATGAAATGAAATGCTGATTATTGGCATGTATGTATTCTATCGGTTTCAATTCGCGAGGAACCTGGCGGAGAGGTAAGATTAATTCTGGAGTACTCACAATAAAAATAACTACTGAGTGAAAGTTCAGTGTTTCAATGGCTGGACGAGAAATAAACATTTACACTTAAAGAATGTAAACCTGATAGATTTTTATTTCATCACTTTTCATAGAGGGTGTTTTGTTTACCTGGCAACTATAGTTATTATCTGGTGAATTTACATAGAATTACATAGAACATGCGGCACAAAAACAGGCCATTCGGCCCAACGGGTAAAGGAGGTGTTTATGCTACATACGAACCTCCTTCATCTAACCCTATCAGCATATCCTTCTATTCCTTTCTCCCTCATGTGTTTATCTAGTTTCCCCTTAAATGCATCAATGCTAGTCACCTCAACTACTTCTTGTGGTAGCGAGTTTCACATTCTAACCACTCTCTGGGTAAAGAGGTTTCTCCTGAATTCTCTATTGGATTTATTAGTGACTATCTTATATTTATGGCTCCTAGTTCTGGTTTCCCCCACAAGTGGAAACATCTTCTCTACGTCTACCCTAGTAAACCCTTTCATAATCTTAAAGATCTCTATCAGGTCACCCCTCAGTCTTATATTTTCTAGAGAAAAGAGCCCCAGCCTGCTCAATCTTTCCTGGTATCATCCGAGTAAATCTTTTTTGCACCTCCTCCAGTGCCTCTATATCCTTTTTATAATATGGAGACCAGAACTGTTCACAATACTCCAAGTGTGGTCTGACCAAGGTTCTATATACGTTTAACATAACTTCTCTGCTTTTTAATTCTATCCCTTTAGAAATGAACCCCAGTGCTTGGTTTGCATTTTGTATGGCCTTATTAACCTGCGTCACTGCTTTGAGTGATTTGTGTATCTGTACCCCCAGATCCCTCTGCTCCTCTACCCCATTTAGAATCTTATTATCCAAGCAGTATGGGCCCCCTTATTCTTCCTACCAAAATGTAATACCTCACACTTATTTATATTGAAATTAATTTGCCAATTATCAATTAGCAAATGTGCTAAACTTCTGTAAATAAGCTCCATTACTAGAAAATTGCAAAAGAGAAGGTTAGTTTTTGAAATAAATCATCTGAATAAATTGACTGTGGCAGAATAGATAGAGATTCTTACTCTGCTTTTGATGTTTGTGGGGTAAGCAGTTTTAGACTGACTTCTATTTTTTAATTTTTGTGTTATTCATTTCCATTGCCTTGTGTATCAGGAATATGAATGGTCTATTTGTACGACAGCACATATGCAAAATAAATGTTGCACTGGAAAAACGTATACAGTCACTGCCTGATCGTTGATTTGGTCCTTTCTGCCTGTGATGGAGCTTCTATTTTTGCAGTGATCTGTCCTTCTCTCTGTGTATGTTTATTGTGTCCTTCACTTGTTTGTCTACTTGCTTGCTAAGCTTATCTGATTTCTGATGTGTCCTTATTCTTCTATTTGGTTTCATCTTGTATACTATCACTTCATTCTCACCCTCACATTGGGTATGGACTGCTTTACTATGTCTGTATTTTATCCTCCTTTCTCCAGTTCTTCGAACAAGGCGTAAAACTACACTTATATTAGGAGTGATTTTTTTTCCTTCCTCATCTTCATAATTTCTATTAACCCTTAGTCTGCCATCCAGGGAATTGAATGCCTCTCTGGAACAGCCACTTTTGTTTCTAGCTTGCACAAACGTGACACCGAAAAACAACTTTCATTCATATAGATGAATAAAAATAAACTGCATTTATTCCTCTAACATGGAAAAATGTCCCAAGGCACTTCAAAGAGGTGTAATCAGAAAAAAAAGACTGGGCACTGAGCAAAATAAGGAGACATGATGAGGGTTGACCAAACGTTTAGTCAAAGAGATAGGTTTCATGAAGGGTCTTAAAGGAGGAGAGGGAGGTGGAGAGATTAATAGAGGGGCAATGGTGGCTGAATACACAGATGCCAATGGTGATGCAAAGGGAGGGGGAATATCAAGTCAAAGGAATGGAGAGTTCGGGGGAGGGTGCATTATAGGGCTGGAAGGAGGTTAGAGAGATAGGGAAAGGCAAAGTTAGGAAGGGATTTAAACACAAAAATGAGAATTTTAAACTGGAGGAATTGGGGGACCGGAAGCCAATGTAGATCAGTGAGGACAGAGGTAATGGGTTAGCGGGATTTGGTGTAGGAGAGGATATGGGTAGCAGAAATTTGGATAAGCAGAAGTTCGTGAAGGGTGAAAGATAGGATACTGGCCAAAAGAGCATTAGAATGGTTGAGTCTGGTGGTGACAAATGCATGGATGAAAGTTTCAGCAGAAGATGGGCTGAGGTAGAGGTAGAGGCGGGCAGTGTTACAGAGGTCTTTGTGATGACGAGGATATGGGGTTGGAAGCTCAGCTCAGGGTGGAATGGGATGCCAAGGTTGCAAAATAGTCTGGTTCAGCCTGGGACAGTGGACAGGGAGAGGCTGGAATCACTGGCAACTGTACTGGCTTTGTAGCAGGGCTCGAAGATGATGGAATCGCTCTTCTTAATGTTTATCTAGAGGAAATTATGGCTCATCCAAGACTGGATATCAGACAAGCAGTCTGACAGCACAGAGGCAGCAGAGGGGCTGAGAGAGATGCTGGAGAGGTAGAGCTGGGTGTCGTCAGTGGACATGTGGAAGCTGACGCCACATATTAATCAAGGACATTCAGTATGGATCTGTTAAGGGAAGGTCATGTCTGACTAATGATTTAATTTTTTGAGGCTGTAACAAGGAGGGTCGATGAGGGTAGCACGTTTGATATAGTCTACATGGATTTTAGCAAGGCTTTTGACAAGGTCCCACATGGCAGACTGGTTAGAAAAGTAAAAGCCCATGGGGTCCAAGGGAAAGTGGCAAATTGGATCCAGAATTGGCTCAGTGGCAGGAAGCAAAGGGTATGGTCGATGAGTGTTTTTGTGACTGGAAGGCTGTTTCCAGTGGTGTTCCGTAGGGCTCAGTACTAGGTCCCTTGCTTTTCGTAGTATATATCAATGATTTAGACTTAAATGTAGGGGGGATGATTAAGAAGTTTGCAGAAAATACAAAAGTTGGTCGTGTGTTGATAGTGAGGAGGAAAGCTGTAAACTGCAGGAAAATTTCAATGGACTGGTCAGGTGGGCAGAAAAGTGGCAAATGGAATGCAATCTGGAGAAGTGTGAGGTAATGCATTTGGAAAGGGCAAACAAGGCAAGGGAATACACAATAAATGGGAGGATGCTGAGAAGTGTAGAGGAACAATACATATAGATTGTTTTTTAAAAATTCTATAATTTTTTACTAAACTAACCCTATCTATTTGTCCAATACTATTGGGTTTCTCCCAAAAAATCCCTTTTTAAACTCTGCAATCACTTGTTCTTACTCCTTGACACTCATCATCTATCTTGGAAATGGGATTTTCTCTTTGATTGCTTAAAAACAGCCTTTTGGAGTTTCAAAATCAAAAAGAGCCAAAATCATAGAATAATAGAAAGGTTACAGCATGGAAGGAGGCCATTCAGTCCATTGAGTCCATGCTGGCTCTATGCAAGAGCAATCCAGCTAGTCCCACTCCCCCGCCCTATCCCCGTAGCCCTGCAAATTTTTTCCTTTCAAGTACTTATCCAGTTCCTTTTTGAAAGTCATGAAGAGTGAAGATTGACAGAAGTCAATCCTGTTTTTATGCATCAATACAGAAAAGATTGCGACTCAATGAGTCCAGTCTACTCCTTTTCATTCAAAGTTACTTAATACAAGTTAACTGATTATTCAACTTTTTTTAGCACTAAATTCACGCTGTGTTGTGTTAATTTGTGATGCTTAATTCAAATTTATTTGATTCATTTTAAAGCAACTTGAAGAAAGGACACACCTGGATGAGTCAACCTGTCTATGGTGTGCCAGGTGTTAAGCATTTGTCATAATCTGTAACCAAAACTCCCAAACATCACTATATAGTGTGTGAAGAACTGATGTAACCAAAGTATTGCCCCTCATTTCATTTACATAATTGAGCAAGAGCATGGATGAGTAATTGTTATGTCATGGAAAAAGTGAATTTAATCAAAACCTACCCATTAGTAGAAATGCTCACTCAAAGAGGGCAACAGCCCTATGGAAACCTGCCATTATGGGGTGCGGGCACTGATTCCTGCCCAGCTGGTGTTAGCTACTCTTAAAACCCAGATCACATCCTTTTCCTTCCTGAAGGAGATTGATTCTCTAACCCCAGTACTGGTCTTTGCTTTGCTATCCACCTTTTGCTGAAGTAAACAGAAACTTGGTGCAGTCAGTGTTCTGCATATGGTGATTGCATCAGTAACTGGCTATGCTGAAGGAGTTCACTCCCTGAACAAAAAAGATCTGCAATTATATGGTTTTTTAACACAAATGGAAGACCATCAATAATGCAGTGCCAACGGTGTGTTGTTCTATGCTGTAGGTTAACACAAATGGAATAAAGTCATCATTGTTTATAACACTATGAATGGGTGAAGGTGAATATTAACCACTCTTAGGATAAATAATTAATTGCCTTTGTTGTTTGATCGATGAAGAATGCTTCAAATTATTAGCACGTGTGCAGCTGTGCCTGGAACTGACTCGATGCCTGTAAATTGTAGAGTCCGATTTCAGTCAGACTGATTCTCCCAGCAGGTGCTACATGGTCACTTCTAGGAATGAGAGTTAGGTTTTTTTGGCCACTGGTGCTTCTAAAATTTGGGCTTTTATAAGGTTAAAGATTGATTTTGATTCCTTGGACCAGCAGGTGAGCTATAGCAGACCACTATGGAACATGGTCATGTTGCTTCCCCCGTCCCCCACTAATTGTGGAGAATACGGATACACAGACTCAACCCCACTACCAAGGATCCGATTACCTTAATGCTAGCAGAGATTGGATACACACCCCCTCCCTTTCAACTTGACCAATTAGATCCCCAATTAGGCAATGCTGACAATGCCTCTCCCCTTTGTGAGTACAGAGCTGATTTTCCTTTTTAGAACTTGGGCATGGGCGGAACACAAACAGGAAAATCGGCTATGGTGGATCGCACACCCATAATGCAGTGCACCTGATTTTCCGCTCATTCATTTATATCCTGAACGGTTTTGATAGACTAAATGAGGAGAAACTGTTTCCAGTGGCAGAAGGGTCAGTAACCAGAAGATGCAGATTTAAGGTAATTGGCAAAAGAATCGGAGGCGAGATGAGGAGAATTGTTTTTACGCAACGAGTTTTTATGATCTGGAATGCAATGCCTGAAAAGGGTGGTGGAAGCAGATTCAATAATAATTTTCAAAAGGGAATTGGATAAATACTTGAAGGGGAAAAATTTACAGGGCTATGGGGAAAGAGCAGGGGAATGGGACTAATTGGATAGCTCTTTCAAAGAGCCGGCACAGGCACAATGGGCTGAATGGCCTCCTTCTGTGCTGTATCATTCTATGATATCTTAGCCACTACATCCCTAATAATCAGATGTTAGCTTAAAGACTTTTTTTTGAAGACTTTGATGCCTTTATCATTTGCTAAGCTGGTGGGATAAACAAAACGGCTGGTGTATCTTTGGGACATTTTTCCACACTATAGGTGTTATATAGATGCAAGTTGTATGTATTTGTATTTGCATTTAGAAGTGAGAAGTGGAAAATGCTAATATGCATGTACAGAGATACTTTCCGTTCCTCTGTTAAAAGGATGAATGGATATATTCAAATTTAGGGATCTGTCAATTCACCTGAAATAGTCCAACTTAGAATCCAGTTTGATGCCCATTCTTAGCAGTTCCTCTAATCTATTTAGATTTACTGTTAAGTTTGCAAAAAATAAGTTAAGTGCCAAGCAATTATTTGTAAGATTATTATATTTGTCCGTTTGCAAACTTGAACAGGAAATTGGAGTCTCTTTAAGTCTGATAATACAACAGTAACTTGGATGGATCTGCTGGTAAATACACTTCACAGCAAACATACTTTAAAAGGAGAAAAATAAAGATTATCACTTTACCATCAGCTGCCACCACCTATATTGTGGAATTTGCATACGGTCATCATATTTGTGCAGAAGGATATGTTTTACTTCTCTGATTTTATGTTATTAAGGGACAAATCAGTCTTTTTTTCAAACAAGATCACTTTTGTTTCCTTTCTGTTTTGGGCTTTTGCTGGTTTAGGCATTGCCCCCAGCTTTCAAGATAGCCAATTCTAAATGAATATAAAGCTTCAGGTAATTGTTCATCTTGTACACCAGATGGCGCTGTTCTAGTAATCTCTATCTAAAATAGTTGCTTCCTATTTTAACTAGGTTCTATTCTAAGTTCAACCCTACTAGGATTCCACAGGTGTCCCCCTCAAGGGACATTATTAAAACAAAAATACCTCAAATTAAACTAATGAAATTGGGGCTAAACAAAATGAAAGCTCCATGACAGTGACCAATAGGCACCAATCGCCAATGAGCCAGTAGATGCTACTTGTTGATATTCTGGTGTCATCTGCATGCAAACTAGAGGTTGAAACATAACAACTTGAAAGGGGTCCTATTTTATATAGGCCGGTGGAAGTGTTGGCCAATCGCACTAGAACACATCAATGCCTCCCCTTAGAGCTACAATTACCTGGTGGGATGGACTATTCAAATTAATTTAAATAAAATCAAATGAACAAACTCAAAGGAGTAAAATCAAGCGAAATCCAACAAATGGGTGCCAGGTGAGTATAACCCCGCTAAGATTATATACAAATGCCTCCCTTTAAGTGGGCAATACCACTAAAATTTCAGGGAGGGGTTGGCTCACCCAAACTAATTTTGAATGAAACAAAAAAAAATAACAAAATTAAATGAAAGCAGTAAGATCAGGGGAAATGGGAACAAAAATCCATGAAAAGGTGTCCAACAAACTGGCAGACATGTTGGTGTTCGTGAGTCAACCAGGGGCAAATTATAGCTCGAAATGTAGGCAAACATTTGGAGGATCCTGTGCATTCTGTTCTGTGGATGGCAGACTCCACTATGTCCAACAGCAGACCAACCAGGAAGTCCTCCAGGCTGAAAGGAGATCCCAATGACTGCAAATAAATTGGATTGGGGTCAAATTAAATCAAAACTTTAAAAGCAATCACCTCAAATAATGGAAAAGGTGGTGCCAGCTCTGGCACTACACATGCATGTGGAACACTGAATCCTTGTCACTATAAAACAAGCACAACTTAAAAGGACTCTATTTATTGGGGCAATGAAAATTGTTGGGCCAGGCAAGTATAGCCCCAGCAGGAATGAGCAAGTGCCTTCCTTTTAAAGGGGCAACACCACTAAAATTACAGGGAGCGGTAGCCCATCCAAACTAGTTTTAAACAAAAACACATTGAAATGGTCCTGTTTTGTAGTAGACCAGACTGAATATACAGCCAGGCAAGCCTAACCCCAGAGGGACTTGCCCCTGAAAAGAGGCAACACTCCTAAAATTTGTAAGGGAAGTTTGACCCACCCAAACCTTTCTTTTAAATAAATTGACCAAAGTAACAAATTAAATTCAAATGGTAAGGTCAGAGGAAATCAAAACAAAAATTCCACGTGGTGCCCACAGGTCACTGATGGTGTGAGGGGAACTGGCAGACACTGCAGACACACATGGAACAGGCTCCTGGAGCACGCAGTTGATCCAGGGTTAATTGACCCTTTTTAAGAGGGTCGAGAATTGCTATCTGTTGAAAAGCAGATTTAAGGGTTAGAGAGATATTAATCGCACTGCAGAACAGGGGAAAGAACTTAGCGGGGTAGAAATTTGACTCGGGTGATGGTCCGAAACGGGCGATAGTGAATCGGCCGCCCATTTCACACTCTGCCCGTTTTACACTCTGCCCAATTTGCACTAGCACCTGGGGCAGATTTCTACTCCAGTTTCCCTTTAAATTCAGGGGTCAACAGGTGGAGGAGGGCTGGTGGAAGTCAACGGGGGGGAGGATTTCCTCGGGGCTTCTCCTGCTCCACTGCTGGAACTTTGGCGTAAACCCTCATCTACCTGTGTTAAAGGGGTTTCCACCGATCTTCTGCCAAAGTTACAGAGCGGGAGAATCTCTGAGGAAATTCATCCCTGACGATAGAATAATCGTACATGGCGTCAGCATGGAGTGGGCTTGATAGACTGGCCATTTTACTCTGTTATTTTCCATAGAAAAAAGGGTGAACAAGATGTCTTTTTTTCACTTTAATTTACACCTTTCACTGAGAGGATAAACAAGGAACTTACATTCTGGATTTATCAGTCCTGTCCTTGAGTTGGTTATTAGAAGCAACATCATGGCGGTGGTGGGTTTTGCTCTCATTTTCTTTTCCATCCCATGAGGTAATACTTAATCGTTCTTTCCTGGCAGCTGAGTTTGGCTGCGGATCATTTTTCAATGACACACTCTATAGCAAAGCTTCAATCCCTCTGTGTATTTTAATTTACATTAGGGAGGAATATTAAAAACATTGTCTTGTATTTGTTTACTATTAAATTCACTTTAAAAAATGTCATTCTATATTTTTAAGGTCCCAGGTTTTACTTCAGAACATACTGCCTAAGGCTTCTGGAATATGAAGCAGGGGATTTGAAACAACTTGAGGACAATGGTGATAAGTCTGTCAAATCCTGCTGTTGACATGACAACAATCTGGTGTCAAAACAGTAATGTAGAATGAGGGGAAGAAAATGGAGTGATTTAATTGAAATTTAAAATCACTTTCAGCATTTTCATACTGCCTCCTACCTAGGATTGTCTGATATTCCTGGTCCTGAGAAGGTTTGCACAATCTTTGTCAATTGATGTAATTATGTTGATGTGGAATATACAAATGCTTATAAAAAATTCTTTTGTCTGCTATTTCAACAGAGGCATGAACCAGTTTATTTTAAATAAATTAGTGCTTCCATTAAAATGGCAGACTAAGGAATTTTCCCACGAATGTGTTAAATATTTTTGCTCTAATATTTAGAGGCAAAAGCGTGGAATGAGAGAATGTCATTTAGCCGATCAAATCCATTACTTCCACAGACCATATAAAATCTATCCCTAACATGGAATCTACCCTGCGTTTCAACCCTTGAGGGACAGTCTGCAAGATTGCACTGGCCCCTGCTTCCCAAAGATAGTGAAGTGAAACTCTATATTATTACCGTTAAACCATCCCATATTCTCCCTCTTCTTTATGGCTCATCAACTAGTGGTTTTCTCCTCCAGTCCCAGTGTCTCTTTTCTCTCTGTGTCACTGCCTCTTGCTTGTGCTCTCTCCCACTGTCTCTGTCTTGCTGTCTCTCTCTCTCTCGAAGCTCCCAAGTTATTCCCTTTAATATTACTAATGGTAGTATGCTCAATACATTTCCATGATCAGTAGTCTAGATATTTTTATGAGAACATCAGGTATAACAGGTCTGCCTACTAATGTTTGTTATTACAGCAACAGTGGTGTTGTTAGACCTTGGGTGCCAAAGAGATTTAGAGACTTAGAAATGTGCATTAGCAGTCATTTTAAATTCTAATTCTCAAAGTGGAATGTAAAATATTTAACAATTTTACTGTATCGTTGGTGAAGATGCAGTCTGCAGATTTTAATTGGAAATGCAAAGTAGGAGTTAATGAATGGGTTTGACCTCGTTTCTAACTTTCCTGGGTTGAAATAAGAGGGAAGTGGCTCTCTGAACTATAAAGCCCAGACACTGGCTAAAATTATCCTTTTACCCAAAAGTGGGAGAAAACCTGTTTTCACCGCGACTAATGATCTGCTACTAAAATGGCATTTCCAAAATGACACATTCCAAAGCTGTGTGTTTCTATGTTTTCATTAGTTAGTTGTTAATTAGTTGTCTATCACTTTAATTTCAAATCATTGGCCAAGACAAACAAATAAAAAATGTTGGAAAATATTATTGGGGTTACCAAGGGTTGTTAATCCTTTTCAATAATATTCCACTTGGTTCGGACACGTGTGTGTTTGTGACAGCAAGCCATATTACAGACACAAGAACATTGTTTTAATACAGTTATATCAAACAACAAGCATTTGTACAACATGGTTTTCCCACAGATTACAACGTGATCAAACTTGGCTTCCGTCAGGTTGTGGACCTCTGACCGTCCCAAGAGCTCTAAAATTGGGTTACCACATGCCCTGTTTTGATATTATTTGGCTGCTATGTTCTGCTGATATCAGTTCTATGGTTCTGGACTGCTTCAGAGCAGTCTAGCACCATAGAGATGAAGAGCTCCGTCTTCACAAATTGCCCTCTTGGAAATGCCTGGGGCATGTCGGGATATTTGACTATGGTTTGGTATAAACTATATTCTTACAAAAAACATTACCTGATCATACCGAGATCTGTGTGAGTGTCAGGACAGTAGATGATGCTCGACTGCTTCAGGCAGATCTTGATGTATTGGGGGACTGGGCTCACAACTGGCAAATGATGTTTAATTTGGAGAAGTGCAGTGTTATGCATATGGGCAGGACAAATGCTCAACATACGTACACCTTTCAGGGAAGAACATTAAAGCAGGTGGAGAAAGAGAGAGATCTGGGCGTCCTAATGCATAGGTCTCTAAAGGTTCATGAGCAATGCCGTGAAGAACTAGCTAGAGCAAATAGGGTGTTGGGATACATTTATAGGACAATTGACTATAAGACAAAGCATACTATTTTGTCCTTATACAAACCTTGATCAGGCCTCTTTTGGAATACTGTGTCCAGTTTTGGTCTCCTCACATGATATTGAGGCTTTGGAAAGGGTGCAGAGGAGGACCCTCTTTTAGCCTAGTTATCAAGATAGGCTAAAAGAGCTGGGACTCTACACTTTAGAGAAGCTCAGACTTAGGGGTGATCTGATGATGAAAGGAATAGATTGTGTTCCAGTTGACAGTTTGTTCCAATTAAATACGTTAGGGAGGACCAGTGGTCACAATTTTAAGTTGTGCAAGGCAAGATCTGGGTTAGATGTTAGCAGGTGATTCTTTTCCCAGAGAATAGTGGACCTCTAGAACAGGCTCTCGGCTCATGTGGTGGATGCCGATTCACTGAATTCCTTCAAGCCAGAGCTAGACCTGTTTCTGGATGGGGCGGAGATCACCTCTCACAAAAGGACGGTAATGTATGTGATGTACAAAGTATCACAATTGTGTGGGACAGGCTGGATGGACCAAAGGGTCTTTTCCTGTCTGTCATTGTTCATATGTTTGTATGTTCATAATGCAGGATGAGGATAAACATTTAGCCCATCTTGGCTTATTCATCCAGAAAGCCTTTCAGTTTTCCATCCTCCCCCTTCTCCAAAACAACATCCATCTGTTTCTTAAATGATTTTTCATTAAGATCTATTTCAGCCTCGTGTGCCAGATGATTTGACTTAATAGCAACTCTAAATGGAATCTTTGACCTTTGCTTCCCCATGTTCAAAATCCTGTCTATACTTCCTGCAACTTTCTAATCTAGGACTGATCTTAATAGTCTCTCCAATTTTACAAAATGGGGTGAAAACTCTAGTCTCGTACAATAGTTTTAACATTTTTGGGGATGGAGCAAAGTTAAAAGTTTGTAGATATTGAAGGCAATATTATTTTTCCTCGAAACACTTAGACTGAATCTTAAGATTAGAAATTCAAAGGTCTACTTGTGGAAATATTGAGAACTATTGAGAAATATTGCCAGTTCTGATTAATTGGATAAGAATTGTGGCTTGATGCAATTGTGATTCATTGTCTTCAATTCAATGGAAATGAAGAGTTCACTGAGGAAAAATGTCATTCCCACATGCTTGGTAGAACTTTTCTAATTAAGTGTTCACCAGATTTATATGTAAGTCTGCCTTTTTCTTCGAGTTTGCTGTGCCACTAAGCTAGGTGGTCTCAAAATCATCAAATCTATCATTAACAAATTCACCACTAAGGGAAACCATCCTGCAGCTGGCCACATTGGTGTCATTTTTTCAGAATATTTGTGTGCTTCAACTATAATGGCCCAGAATTTGCTGTCAAAATAATGGTGAGGCTAATGGTGCTCGCCATTATTTATGCACAAGTGCTGCAGCAACTTAAGGCTAGGGCAAGTCCCGGGTTAAACGCGGTCATCCAAAAGTTGCTGTCTGAGATGTGCCACTCCGCTGTTAGCTTCACGAGAACAGCATCTCGCTGTCTGACTCACCATTCAAATAAATTGAACGACGTGAAGTTTCTGTATTTGCACGGTAGATACGGACTAAACTTGCCAGAGAAAGTTACGTCAAGTCATTTCAGTCTAAGTACCTTTTAACAATGTGATAAGTGTTAATTACTGCTAAAAAAAACCTCTCTGGCACTGAAAATTAATTATTACAAGTGTGGAGTTTCATTCCTTCAGGTTTTAATTGTTGTTGGAGATTTAAAAAAATGTAATTAAGATTTTTTTTTTACTTTTCCTTTCTGCCTCTTTTTCTCTCTCTCTTAATTCAATCTTTCTTTCCCTCTCTTTATATCTATTTTTGTACCTGATTTGACATTGAAATCACCCACTCTAACTTACTGTTCCTTCTCAGTCCTTGCCCTGTTCATTCAGATCCCAGATGTCCTGTGCTGCGCTGTTTCCATCTCCCTTAAATCCATTAGAGTTTTTTTTTGAGGGTGTAACTAGCAAGGTAGATAAGGGGGAACCAGTGGATGTAGTATATTTGGATTTTCAAAAGACATTCAATAAGATGCCACACAAGAGATTGTTACACAAGATTAGGGCTCATGGGATTGGGGCTAATATAGTAGCACGGATTGAGGATTGGTTAATGGACAGAAAACAGAGAGTAGGAATAAACGGGTCATTTTCAGGTTGGCAGGTTGTAACTAGAGGGGTACCACAATGATCAGTGCTTGGGTCTCATCTATATCAATGACTAAAATGAGGGGAGTGAGTGCAATATATCCAAGTTTGATGTCGATACAAAGCTAGGTGGGAAAGTAAGCTGTGAGGAGGATGCAAAGAGGCTGCAAAGAGATACAGACAGGTTAAGTGAGTGGGAAAGAAGGTGGCAGATGGAGTATAATGTGGGGAAATGTGAAATTATCCACTTTGGCAGGAAGAATAGAAAAGCAGAATATTTTTTTAAAAGGTGAGAGACTAGTAAATGTTGGTATTCAGAGGGATTTGGGTGTCCTTGTATACAAATTATAAAAAGTTAACTTGCAGGTACAGCAAGCAATTAGGAAGGCAAATGGTATGTTATACTCCATCCTCTTGCAATAAAGTCTAAGAGTAAGGAAGTCTTGCTGCAATTATACAGGGCTTTGGTGAGACCACACCTGGAGTACTCTGTACAGTTTTGATCTTCGTGAGGAAGGATATACTTGTCTTAGAGGCGGTGCAACGAAGGTTCACTAGATTTATTCCTGGGATGAGAGGGTTGTCCTCTGAGGAGAGATTGAGTAGAGTGGGCCTATATTTTCTGGATTTTAGAAGAATGAGTGATGAAATGTATAAAATTCTTAAAGGTCTTGATAGGGTAGATGCTGAGAGGTTGTTTCCCCTGGCTGGAGAGTCTAGAACTAGGGGTCATAGTTTCAGGATAAGGGGTCGGCCAATTAGGACCGAGATGAGGAAAAATGTTTTCACTCAGAGGGCTGTGAATTTTTGGAATTCTCTACCCCAAAGGGCTGTGGATGCTCAGTCATTGAGTATATTCAAGGCTGAGATCGATAGATTTTTGGACACTGAGGGAATCAAGGAATATGGGGATAGGGTGGGAAAGTGGAGTTGAGGTAGAAGGTCAGTCATGACCTTATTGAATGGCGGAACAGGCTCAATGGACCGTATGGCCTACTCCTGCTCCTACTTCTTATGTTCCAGCAACTTGTGGCGCAAAATATCATCGAGATTAAACGGGTAAGGGCAAGTCTAACTAACAGAGGATGCGTTCATTGCCCTGCTACATCAAATTCTGGGCCAACATAATTGCATAGATAATGTTTTAAATGCAGACTTACTATAAGAATCAAAGGTGTATAATTCTATACAAATGCATTTTATAGGAAACTAGGCACCCCTAATATCACTAGCAGGTAAATATTGTTTAAATGTGATAAGGTTGCTATGACTGGGACTAATTTGTTATGTGTATATATTGTACCCATTTCATTTGAATCTGACTATACAAAGCAGTCTCTAGTATATAAAGTCAAATGTACATCCTGTACAGTCAAAACCTCAAATCTTTACATACTTGCAGTGATTGATCTGTGCTAACAGTGAGCAGTTCAAGGTCATTGGCATTTACTCATTGTTTTGTATAAGGGTAAACTTTTTATTGTCTATCTATGAGCTTCTTCAGCAGCAGCAATCGTACTAAAGTATTGTTTTTTTTTCTCTCCTTGTTGCTGGTGTTACACCCTCTATCTCACTGGTGTCACGACTGAAAGACTATTTGCTGGATTTATCAGTAAAAGGACAAGAGTATGATGGAGCATAACCATAATTAACTTTGGATACCAAAAGTCAGAAGGAAAGGTCACAAATCCAATTTGTGAATAGGGCAGGTGAAGGATGCTGATGCCATTTGGAAATAGTAAAACATGATCTTATTGTAGGATAACTGGCCTTTGATAAAAATAAATCCAAGCTGCTCGATCATTCCATTTTTAAAGCTTCCACTTGTTTTTAATTTGAGGAATACTCGTTATATGAGTGTGGGATGGAAGGTGGTTTTGGGTAGCTGTAGAGTTCCTTTGTCTTTCTGGGGAGAAAGACAATACACAAAAACTATCCAGAGATAGCTATTAGTTTTGAAAGGAGACAGCCAGTCAATGTTTTGGTGTTAATGCCTGATGAGAAGTTAGTCAGGTCGAGTTTCTTTGGTTAACTTTAGTGGGAGAGTCCAGAAAAAGGGGGGATAACCTTAACATTAGAGCTAGGCAATTCAGGGGTGATGTCAGGAAGCATTTGTTCACACAAAGTGTAGTGGAAATCTGGAATGCTCTCCCCCAAAAAGCTGGTTGAGGCTGGGGGTCAATTGAAAATTGAAAACTGAGATTGATAAGCTTTTGTTAGGCAAGGGTATTAAGGGTTACGGAACCAAGGCGAGTAGATGGAGTTAAGATACAGATCTATCATGATCTAATTGAATGGCGCAACAGGCTCGAGGGGCTGATTGGCCTACTCCTGTTCCTATGTTCCTTCCTAACTCATTTACGAGGCTATTAACATGGCCCAGCTGCACAGTGCTGGGATCACTGAGCATCAGGTGCTGTCTTGCATTATACCGATGCTATGTCCATTCTCGGGAAGGGGGGGTGGGGGAGCAGGGGTGAGGAACCGGTGTGGCAGTTTTTTTTGTGGAGCCTGGAGGAGCTGTCCTGCTCTTCAAAGCCCCACAAAGATAAATGAAAACTTATCTTATTGGCTGCTCTTTTACTGGACCGCCAGCCGAAACTGAGCGCAAGGTGCACAGCACAGCACAGGCTCCACACTGTTGAGACCTAAAATGTCAACTGGGGTTCAATGTATGCCGTAGGCCTCAAACTTGCATCTAAAAATTGGCTACCAACTGACTTAGGCGGGCCCTCCGGCCGCCCATCGGTAGGCCCTGGGGAAGATAGCGTCAACCACACCGCCGGTGGGAACGAGGCGATAAGTCATTGTCCACCATTTTCAGGGAGCTACTGCCCCTTTTCCACCCGGCGGGCAACCTGAAAACTTCCCCCATAATATTTCCTGTTATTAATGCTTCAGCAATACTGCATGGCAGGAAAGCCATTGCAACCCTGCCAGCCAGTGTTATATAAAAGGTTGAACCTAATAATGGAAATATTTTATTTTGACTGGACCGGTACCATTGTTCAGACTGTGCAATGGCGAGCACCACTGCGATTTTCTCTTTCCCACAACCCCTCTTCCCGTTCCCCCTCCACCTGAGGTGGGTGACCCGGATATACTATTGGGAGCCTACCACAATTATTATAATGAGGCTGACCTTGAAAGATCCAGCACGGTCAGCTTGGAATGAGATGGACAGGTACATAGCACACTTCACCAACGGACTCTCGCTAGATAGGAAAATCCAGGCCAATATTCTAATTGCTTGGCTTTTGAGAAAGAATCTCTCTGATCTTCAGAAGATATGTCCTTTCGAGGCCCAGGAGAATTGTATAAGAGGAATGAACCTTCCCTGTATTTCCAGTACCGACCCTCCCTATCTCTGTAACCTCCTCCAGCTCGACAACCCTCCGAAACCTCTGTGGTCCTCCAATTCTGGCCTCTTACGCATCATCAATTTTCATCGCTCCACCATTGGCAGCTGTGCATTCAGCTGCCTAGGTCCTAACTCCGGAATTCCATCCCTAAACCTCTCCTCCTCTCTACCTCTCCTCCTTCAAGACCATCCTTAAAATCTACCTCTTTGACCAAGCTTATGGTCAACTGTCCTAATATCTCCTTATGTGACTTGGTGTCATATTTTGATTGCTAACCCTCCTGTGAAGCACCTTGGGACGTTTTATTACATTAAAGGCGCTATATAAATGCAAGTTGTTGTTGATGTTCCCTGTTTGCACATTTTGAAGTGGCTAAAAGGGCTCGTAGAGTCAATTATCCACATAATGTTTCATCAGAGAATCAGTTCAAAAGTTATTAGAATGGATTTCTAAAGATTCAGCATTCCTTGTTGTTCGACTTGGGTTTAGCCTGAACTATATATATGATTTAATAGTGTGATGTTTATGACCTTTTTGAGCTTTCCAAACAAAGAGAACATGATTTGCAGCCAACACAATCCCGCAGGAAAGGAAAATTGTTAGTCCTTAGCATGCCAGCCCGTTTAAGTTCACGTATATGGTTGCAAGTTTTAGTTCATAGGAGACATTAATCCACTTATGGGGGCTGATTTTTGCTGTAAACATGAGTTAAGAGTAATGAAGGAAGGTCAAATTGTAAGAATGAACTCCTGGAAAAATGGTGTTTTGTTTTGAAAACCTAGATTTTGTTTTGTGGATGGACTGATTATGCCTATCCAGGTCAAATAATTTTCTGTAATTGTCAGCAGCATTTTTTTTAATAAACGTTACTCAAGTACACAATAAGCATTTATTCAGCGTTCAGATCTCTCCAGTGAAACAGGCCATGGCAAATCTGAATGGAAGTGTCTTAACTAATTCAGCATTTGACTATCAACAATGAGCATTAGTTCTTTACTAAAATATATTTTAATTAGTTCAAAAATATACTCTCCTCAATCTATAATAAAATTGAACAACGGACAGCCTTTAAAGAGAAAATGGTTCGGGTACAGTCTAGGTACATTCCCACGAGGGGGAAAATTAGGGCAACTAAAGCCAGAGCTCCCTGGATGACAGAAGAGATGGAGAGTAAAATTAAGCAGAAAAAGAGAGTATATGACAGATGTCAGGTTGATAATACAAGTGAGAACCAGGCTGAATATAGAAAGTACAGAGGAGAAGTGAAAAAGGAAATAAGAGGGGTAAAGAGGGATTAGACTGGCGGCAAACATAAAAGGGAATCCAAAAGTCTTCTATAGGCATATAAATAGTAAACGGGTAGTAAGAGGAGGGGGGGGGCGATCAGGGGCGAAAAAGATCTATGCACGGATGCAGAGGGCATGGCTGAGGTACTAAATGAGTACTTTGCATCTGTCTTTACCAAGGAAGAAGTTGCTGCCAAAGTCACAGTAAAAGAGGAGGTAGTTGAGATACTGGATGGGGTGAAAATTGATAAAGAGGAGGTATTAGAAAGGCTGGCTATGTTTAAAGTAGATAAATCACCCGGTCCGTGGGATGCATCCGAGGTTGCTGAGGGAAGTAAGGGTGGAAATTGCACAGGTGCTGGCCATAATCTTCCAATCCTCCTTAGAAATGGGGGTGGTGCCAGAGAACTGGAGAATTGCAAATGTTATACCCTTGTTCAAAAAAAGGGCGTAAGGATAAACCTGGCAACTACAGGTCACTCAGTTTAACCTCGTGATGGGGAAGCTTTTAGAAATGATAATCCAGGACAAAATTAATAATCACTTGGACAAGTATGGATTAATAAACGAAAGCCAGCTCGGATTTGTTAAAGGCAAATCGAGTTTAACTAACTGGAATTTTTTGATAAGGTAACAAAAAGGGTAGATGAGGGCAATGCGGTTGATGTTGTGTATACGGACTTTCAAAAGGCGTTTGATAAAGTGCCACATAATAGGCTTGTCAGCAAAATTGAAGCCCATGGAATAAACGGGGCAGTGGCAGCATGGATATGAAATTGGCTAAGTGACAGGAAACAGGGAGTAGTGGTGAACGGTTGTTTTTCGGACAGGAGGAAGGTATACAGTGGTGTTCTCCAGGGGTCAGTGCTAGGACCACTACTTTTGATATATTTTAATGACTTGGGTGTACAGGGCACAATTTCAAAATTTGCAGATGACACAAAACTTGGAAGTGTAGTAAATAGTGAGGAGGATAGTAATAGACTTCAAAAGGCCGATAAATCCCTTGGACCTGATGGCCTACATCGTAGGGTTGTAAAAGAGGTGGCTGTAGAGATAGTGGATGCATTGGTTATGATCTTCCAAAATTCCCTAGATTCTAGAACGGTGCCAGCGGATTGGAAGGTAGCAAATGTAACCCCGCTAATCGAGGAAGGGGGAAAAGAGAAACCAGGGAACTATAGGCCAGTTAGCCTGACATCAGTCATCGGGAAAATGCTGGAATCCATTATTAAGGAAGTGGTAACAGGGCACTTAGAAAATCATAATATGATTAGGCAGAGTCAACACGGTTTTATGAAAGGGAAATCGTGTTTGACAAATTTATTAGAGTTTTTTGAGGATGTAACTAGCAAGGTAGATAAAGGGGAACCAGTGGATGTAGTATATTTGGATTTTCAAAAGGCATTCAGTAAGGTGCTACATAAAAGGTTGTTACACAAGATAAGGGCTCATGGGGTTGGGGGTAATACATTAGCATGGATAGAGGATTCGTTAACATATAGAAAACAGAGACTGGGTCATTTTCAGGTTGGCAGGCTGTAACTAGTGGGGTACAGCAAGGATCAGTGCTTGGGCCTCAGCTATTTACAATCTATGTTAATGACTTAGATGAAGGGACCAAGTGTAATGTATCCAATTTTGCTGACTATACAAAGCTAGGTGGGAAAGTAAGCTGTGAGGAGGACACAAAGAGTCTGCAAAGGGAATGGGCAAGAAGGTGGCAGATGGAGTATAATATGGGGAAATGTGAGGTTATTCACTTTGGTAGGAAGAATAGAAAAACAGAATATTTTTAAATGGTGAGAAATTAGTAAATGTTGATGTCCAGAGAGATTTGAGTGTCCTCGTACAAGAAACACAAAAAGTTAACATGCAGGTACAGCAAGCAATAAGGAAGGCAAATGGCATGTTGGCCTTTACTGGAAGGGGGTTGGAGTACAAGAGTAAGGAATTCTTACTACAATTGTACAGGGCTTTGGTGAGACCTCATCTGGAGTACTGTGTACAGTTTTGGTCTCCTTATCTAAGGAAGGATATACTTGCCTTCGAGGTGGTGCAACAAAGTTTCACAAGATTAATTCCTGGGATGAGAGGGTTGTCCTATGAGGAGAGATTGAGTAGAATGGGCCTATATTCTCTGGAGGTCGAAGATCAACCATGAACTTATTGAATGGTGGAGCAGGCTCGAGGGCCCGTATGGCCTACTTCTGCTATTTCTTATGTTCTTATGTTCATAGACAGGCTGGTGGAATGGGCGGACACATGGCAGATGAAATTTAATGCAGAGAAGTGCGAAGTGATACATTTTGGCAAGAAGAACGAGGAGAGGCAGTATAAACTAAATGGTACAATTCTAAACGGGATGCAGGAACAGAGAGACCTGGGGGTATATGTGCACAAATCTTTGAAGGTGGCAGGACAGGTTGATAAAGTGGTTAAAAAAGCATACAGAATCTTGGGCTTTATAAATAGAGGCAGAGAGTACAAAAGCAAGAAAGTTACGTTGAACCTTTATAAAACATTGGTTCGGTCACCATGGGAGTATTGTGTCCAATTCTGGGCACTGCACTTTAGGATGGATGTCAAGGCCTTAGAGAGGGTGCAGAAAAGATTTACTAGAATGGTTCCAGGGATGAGGGACTTCAGTTACGTGGATAGAATGGAGAAGCTGGGGTTGTTTCTTCTTGGAGCAGAGAAGGTTGAGGGGAGATTTGATAGAACTGTTCAAAATCATGACGGGTTTAGATAAAGTAAATAAAGAGAAACTGTTCTCAATGGTGGAAGGGTCGAGAACCAGAGGACACAGATTAAGGTGATTGGCAAAAGAACCAAAGGCGATATGAGGAAAAACTTTACGCAGCGAGTAGTTATGATCTGGAATGTGCTGCCTGAAAGGGTGATGGATACAGATTCATTCATGGCTTTCAAAAAGGAATTGGATTAATATTTCAAGAGAAAAAATTTCAGGGGTACAGAGAAAGAGTGGGGGAATGGGACTAACTGGATTGCTCTTACATAGAGCCAGCACAGGCTCGATGGGTCGAATGGCCTCCTTCTGTGCTGTAATGATTCTATGATTATATAACTGGGCTTATAACCTCAAAATTAAAAGAACATTGCAGGACCCTGAGCTGTTTCAGACATATCTCTTATTTTGCTGCTTCGATCTCATTTATTCATCAAGACTTTGCATGGATGATGGTGAACTTGTCCGTTCCAGAACCGATAACAGCAGTGAGATAATGGATAGGCTTTATAATTATAAGGTACAAACATTCATGCAAAAAAGATATGGGATAATTAGCCTGTTCTTTATGGTCGTCCTCCATTTAATAATTGACCCTTACATTTTCTTGTTTGGTCGAGGACCTTGCCTGATAGCACGGGCTCACCAGCTCACATTTCTCGCTCACGAATCTTTCTACATCTCCGTTTTTTGCAATGACACTTACATTTTTATATCCTTGGTCTGCAGAGTGAGGCCTTTTGTTTGATGCTCAAGGCCAGTTTTGTGCTTGTTTTACAAGCAGATTTTTAAAAATGTTCAATTTCTAAAACCTTGTTTTTTGTTTAAAATGGTGCACCGACAAAAAGTTACCTTTTCGCCCTTGTTAAGAAGACGGAGGCAGCTAGTTGCAACCTTGATCTTTTGTGTGAGATTTTTTAAAGGAATGTCACATACCGAAGCTTGAAGCTACGCATGCCAAAGGTTTTTCCCAGGTGTCATTCAGCAAACGCCTTAAAAAACAAATTGCAGTTTCACTTAGTGAGATCTTATACTCAGTCCTCTAGGCTGTCTTTGAGAGTTATGTCAGTGTAATTATAATCCATAAATTGATGGGAATAGGCTTGTAATTACATCGCCACTTCCCCTGCTGAGAAATCGTCCTCCTCTTCTTAGAAATGAAGTGACTAGTAGTGGAATTATTGCTGCTCTTTAATATTGTTCAGGCAAGTAGATCTATCATAATGGATCTGAGGACTGAAGGGATTGACTATATGGCTAGATCATATTCTACAAGGCTGGCTTTGGGGACATTGATAGAACAATAAAGATAACAGTGGCCCTTTGTGCCTCCATTGTCTTCAGATCCTTAATATTGAAGTGATATGGAAGCACAGAAGAAAAATTTGTTTGTCTTTGTCGTGTATCTAATTGCCTGTGTCATTTGAGATTATAAGAACATAAGAACATAAGAAATAGGAGCAGGAGTAGGCCAATCGGCCCCTCGAGCCTGCTCCGCCATTCAATAAGATCATGGCTGATCTGATCCTAACCTCAAATCTAAATTCATGTCCAATTTCCTGCCCGCTCCCCGTAACCCCTAATTCCCTTTACTTCTAGGAAACTGTCTATTTCTGTTTTAAATTTATTTAATGATGTAGCTTCCACAGCTTCCTGGGGCAGCAAATTCCACAGACCTACTACCCTCTGAGTGAAGAAGTTTCTCCTCATCTCAGTTTTGAAAGAGCAGCCCCTTATTCTAAGATTATGCCCCCTAGTTCTAGTTTCACCCATCCTTGGAAACATCCTCACCGCATCCACCCGATCAAGCCCCTTCATAATCTTATATGTTTCAATAAGATCGCCTCTCATTCTTCTGAACTCCAATGAGTAGAGTCCCAATCTACTCAACCTCTCCTCATATGTCCGCCCCCTCATCCCCGGGATTAACCGAGTGAACCTTCTTTGTACTGCCTCGAGAGCAAGTATGTCTTTTCTTAAGTATGGACACCAAAACTGTATGCAGTATTCCAGGTGCGGTCTCACCAATACCTTATATAACTGCAGCAATACCTCCCTGTTTTTATATTATCTAACAAATTGACTTTATTGGAATTGTTGCTGGGTTCAGCAATGCTATCAGGGATACTTTTTGCTTCCTTTCCCCTTTTAACATGGTTTAGATTGTTATACTTTATGCCCTGGTTAATGTTTTGAAGCAGGAAAAGAAACCTTTCCAAGGGCGTAATGAGCAGGCAGCCACGGTTATACCACCTCTTCACACTGTTTCAATCCAAGCAATCAGAGTTGCATGCATGTATATCGTGACACGCACGTGAAGCTCTTTTATCAACAGTCAACTGCTGGTAAAACTCAAGAAAATGTTGATGGCATTGTCAGTTCTTTTTCTATCAAGAACAACAGCAACAACTTGCACCTTTAACATACAAAAATGTCCAAAGGAGAAATTAGGAGGGATGACCAAAAGCTTGGTCAAGCAAGTGGATTTTAGAAAGGAGAGGGTGGAGGAGGGCTTTGGAGTGTTTCGAGCAGTTTCTCTCACCTGCTGCCTCCTGCGAGGCCCAGTTGCCGGTTGTTAAGGCTGAGGCTTGCTGCTCCTCTTCCTCCAAATGTTCCTTCATCCAAATAAAATTGGCAATAATATGCAGATAGAGCTTGCTGAGGGTAAGTAAGGAACAAAATGTGAGAAAGAGGCAATGTGGAAGCTGAAAAGTCTCCTGACAATCCAAACAGCACAATGGCACACAGATCCGATGATCTACTCACCTGCAGGTGAGTGCTCCTTTAAATACCGTTTCACTGGTGCTGACAGACCATTCCCACTAGGTTTTACTGGCGGGTTGGGGGCTGGACAGAACTTCCGCGATTTCGTGTTAAAGTGGCATTGGGATCCTAATTGCATCATTGGAATATCACTTGCATGTATTCATGAGGCTCCCGTCTGCCTCTGGCTATAAACTGCGCAGTAAAAATGGCGGCCCACTGGAGCACATCGGGAACTCAGCGGTAAGTCCTCTACTGTGAATTTAACCACCTGCTCACCCATTCTCATTGGGCACGGCGGATTAAAATCAGCTCATTAGAGTCTTGCTGTCATGCTTGAATGCTCACCCACAAAAATATTTCTTGTTAACTGCTTAGTTAAGGAGTATGAATGTAAAAGTGGAATTCTTCACTATTAGTTGTATGAAAGAAGGGCAATAGAAAGATTCAACTGAATACCGACCAATGTGGTGGCACATTATGAGGGCATTTAGTATCAAATCTAATGTTTTTTAATGTGCATCTTCTGTCTCTCACTTCTTAGTTCTTCTTTTGAACCAACAGTCAAAGAATAAGGTCGCGATAGGCTTTATCATAAAGTATTTCTTTAACTCCTACTTGCAAAACTGAATCTTTTGGAGGAAAGCTAACCTAAAACCAAGTGAAGAATGACTATGGAAAGACAGAAATTGTGTCTGTCACTCCTGGTCTGTGGTCCTCACTGGAGACCAAGTTCTAGTAGAGCAGTCAGTTCATTTGTTAGCTTCCAGGTGTAGCACTTTAAGGAATTTCAATGTAGCTGCATCCTAATTTAACATGACAACAATAAGGGGTAGTGTGGGGAGAAAGCTGAGCATGCATCTGCTTGTTTTCTCCTGATTGTTGTCTTGCTACCTAATGGACATGCATCAAATCCCTCTCCATTCTTTCAGCTTCCTCGTCTCTTGCCAGAGATAGCAGTTTGTCCCCAGGCACGGATATTAACATTCTCCTGGTGACTAAGAGACAAGGTGGCACAGCGCTGGAGCTCCAGTGAGATACCACAGGCGAGATGTGAGCTCGTGTCATTGGTCTGCAACTCCACTGAGTTCCTAGACTCGGCCACAGCTCTGTGGTAAAAACGCCTAAGTAGAGGCCAAGAGCTTCCCCATAGATCAAGACTGCCAAAGGTCCACCTCATTTGGTATGTGGCCTGGAGACTAGAGATATAGACGGGTTTGTATGCTCATCAAAAAGTAAAATTACTTGGAAAAGCTCCTCCAAAATCTAGGTCAGAGCAGCTTCCAGACCCCGAGTGAACATAGGATTCAAAGTTTTTAAAAAATAAACCTCAGGTGTAGTTGGCCTTTTTAAAGATGATAGTTTTGTGCGGTTTCTCATCACTGTAAGGAGAAGCGTGAGTATTTCATTTGTAGAGCATATTTCGAAGAAAGAAAGAAAAGCAATTTGAAAGTAATTTTCAGGTAATTGGGTTTGACATTCTAATCATAGCAACATAATTTGTGGCATCACTCTAAACCTCAGCTGTTGTTTTCGTTGTTTGTATTCAAATTATGTATTTCACTTTCTGAGATCATTGAGTAATTCATACTCCAATACTTTTTTAAAAAATCAAACAGAAGTAAATTTTACATTCTACAATAATTCTTACTATTTTAAAAAAGAATGTAATGAAGAACTATTTTCAGATAATGCCTTATTGATACAAAGCCAAGAATCAGAAGAATTCATCCACAGGGCATATTGTAACTGAGCATTTCTCATTTGCAAGGCAAATCAAGCTTTTTGTAGTAATAAACATTACGAGTTTAAAAAAAGTGTTTTGATTTTAATTCATAATTTTTATTTTGTTGGAGGCGTTACGCAAGGCTCAACCTGTCCGACTGATGCAAAGAGTGACAAACCATCTTGCTACTTACATCGGTATCGTACGATACAAGGTATGTGGACTGATTTCAGCCGGTGGATCATTGCGGCCGGCTGTTGCTGCACTTTGAGCTACTTAAAAAGCCCTGCTCGTCAGTACTCTCCATAAAACAGATGGGAAATGAAAAGTTTAACTCAATGTGACACTCAAACTTTCTCAGAATAGGTCATGAGTGTCTACTACAAGAAAGCAGTTCTGGGCATGGCGTCATCTAGCCAGTCAATATATCATATGTTTAGTTCTGGGAATATTGACTAATGTGCATTTGGGTACCTGAGACTGATTACATTTGTACATCCTTTACCGTTAGTGGGTTGCATTGATCCCTCAGGCAAAGCAATCATGGGTACTTGACTTTGACTGTAGGATAAATATACATGGAGGAATTTAAGTAACGTAGCTGTATTTTGGGAGCCTTTCCTTGTTTGACGTTCTTCCACATCAGCAGTGCAAGATCTGGAAAAAAAATGAGGCATGTAAATTAGTGTGTAGCTTATATTTTGAATTTAGCACTCTTCACATTGCTGAGAAAGATTTTAAAATGTCTATTGTTTGCACCGAGCAGCAGCAGCAAACAATAGTATATCAGGTAAACCACATGTTAGATTCAGAGTAAGTTGGCAAGGCCCCATTACATTTGAAGGATGGATTGCCCTACTGGTCACCTACAGAATCAGGCACTCCCCGACTGTACCTAAAGTGGGGATGTACCTCGTAAAGCAAGGTTGCATCCCCTGCTTACGTTTTCCAATTAACAATTGCACTGATGAGTCGAAGAGTTGCCCCCCAATTTCCTGATGGATCCCTGGAGGGCCAAAAGGGAGGTACTCTTCCCCAGCACCTGCAGGAGTATCCCTAAGGCCACTGACAGACAGGCATGGACAGAAGTGGCTGAGGGGGTCAGTGCCAGCAGTATCACCCCCAGGAATAAAATCAGAAAATGCTGGAGAAGCTCAGCAGCATCTGTGGAGAAAGAAACAGAGTTAACGGTTCAGGTCGAAGAACTTTTGTCAGAACTGGAAGATGTTAAAGACTTAACAGTTTTTAAGCAAGTAAGAGCCCGGGAAAGTGGGGGTGGGGGTGGGGGTTGGAGGGAGGGGAGGAAAGAACAAACGGATAGGCCTGTGATAGGGTAGAGGGCAAGAGTGATTAAATGATAAAAGCGATGATGGTAATGGGACAAGTAAAGAAACAAAAGATGAGTCTAGAGGAGCTGTAAATGGCAACAGCAGAACCATTACCAGAAGCTGCAGCCCCACACAAAAAAAAATGGGAGCAGTGGTTATGATCTGAAGTTATTGAAATCATTCTAGAGTCCAAAAGGTTGTAAAGTGCCTAAACGAAAGATGAGGTGCTGTTCCTTGATCACCTCCAGGATCTGGGTTCAATGTAGGAAAAGGTTTAATGATCTCACAAGAGCAGCAAGGGTGAGTACACTTCATTTCTCCACCTCTCTCAACACCACCTGAGAACACACTGCTCACTCCTCCCCCACCACTCTCAGCCATTCCCTCCCTGCCATCACATCCTTCTCTATACGATCACAAGGACAAACTGCAACACTTCTCTGTCTCATTCCGAACACACTCACCTCTTCCTTTCCTCTCCTAACAGCACACAGAAACACCATTCTCTTCTCACATCCTGCCACTCGCTCGACCAACAAATCATCCCAGTACTTCTTCCTCGCTGCACACACTACATGCACTTGGTTTTACATTCATCACCTTTCCATCTTCATTCCATCTTCCATCCACAAGCAATACACATCTCCACTCACCTTTTCAACAGCCACTCACTCTCACCCTCTCTTTCTATAGGACAAGACAGTACATAATACCAGCAAGAGGAATAGGATGGGTGGAGGAGTCTCCAACATCATCACCCTCACACAGCCAGAGCAAGAAGCCCTGAGGCTTGCTGACCCAGGCAGGGTCATGAGCATCGGGCTAGGAAAGACTAAAGCATATAGCTTGTCCCCTTCATTCAACTCAGCACAGAAGCAGCAAGCTTAATAACTTCAACCTGCATGGTCCGGACTGTTACCTGATCATGTGCAGCTTCTGTCTCCCATTCAAACCTCCCTCTTCTTTTTCTTCTCAACACTAACAGACCTCGGAAGAGGATAATCCCTCTGAGGTGCTCCACCCCTCCCAGGCACTAGCTCAGACACTGTCACTCCATATGGGCTCAATAGCAAGCTAGTGGCAGCTACACATTGTTACAAATTGGACAGCCAGATGGCAAAGGATCGAACACTAGAGCCTGGTCTTTAGTTGCTTCCAAGCCTTTAGTTACAGAGCTCCACATTACACACACCACATCCTAGATAAGGTCTCTTATATATGGATACAAAAAAGCCCCAATTGATACACAGCACCTGAATACATAAGAACATAAGAACATAAGAAATAGGAGCAGGAGTAGGCCAATCAGCCCCTCGAGCCTGCTCCGCCATTCAATAAGATCATGGCTGATCTGATCCTAACCTCAAATCTAAATTCATGTCCAATTTCCTGCCCGCTCCCCGTAACCCCTAATTCCCTTTACTTCCAGGAAACTGTCGATTTCCGTTTTAAATTTATTTAATGATGTAGCTTCCACAGCTTCCTGGGGCAGCAAATTCCACAGACCTACCACCCTCTGAGTGAAGGAGTTTCTCCTCATCTCAGTTTTGAAAGAGCAGCCCCTTATTCTAAGATTATGCCCCCTAGTTCTAGTTTCACCCATCCTTGGGAACATCCTTACCTGATCCACCCGATCAAGCCCCTTCACAATCTTATATGTTTCAATAAGATCGCCTCTCATTCTTCTGAACTCCAATGAGTAGAGTCTCAATCTACTCAACCTCTCCTCATATGTCCGCCCCCTCATCCCCGGGATTAACCGAGTGAACCTTTTAATACAATTAACATTAATTGATATAAATCGCATGGATGCAATTAACACATGTGGTGAGTCTCCCAGTACCAGTGGGCAGCGGCGGCAGCAGCAGCAGCAGAAAAGACCTCGCTGGAGGGTGAGACCCCTCTCCCAGCTCTACTGAGGATGACAGAGATGAGGACTTCCTTGGGCCTAGCCGTGAGAAGAAAACTGTTGGCTTGACACAAACAACTGTACGAGGTATTGGAAGGTATGCCAAGGAATTTCACCACTAAGTCTGATAGTATGGAGGGGTTTGTATCCAGCCTGTGAGCTCCCATTTCTCATGGCATCACCACTCTACAGTCTACCCTGGAGAGTGTGATCGCCTCCAGTGATGTTGCAGCTGGGACCATGCTAGCACAATTTGCACCTTTGGTGGAAGCTCAAACAGCTCCCATGCAGACTCTAGGCTCCACAATGGAGAGATTGGTGGATTGAATGGAGTGGGGCTTTGAAAGGGTCAGTCATCTTCTGCAATCTTCTCTCCCATAGTTTACTGGAAGTGTTGAGGCCCAGCCCCAAGACAGTGGCGCGATGGGAGCAGTATGTGCTGGCCTCTCTCAGGATGTTAGCACGTAAGCACATTCACTCCCCTCAGTGGCAGGATGAAAGGAGTGGGGAAGAATGTAACAATGCTTGTTATGTGGAAAGCCTCTGTGTAAGTTCTCAGGGCAGGGATGTGAGAAGCTCAGCGGAATCACTGAGCTATGAGCTGACATCTGACATCTCTGGCTGGAAGGCGCTGATGGGGCCCTCCTCCCTCTGCTGCTTCCCCCAGGGCTTCCTCATCTGATGGTACCTATTGCTGCTGCTGCTCTGCTTCCTCCAAATGCAGGCCTTCCTGCAATGCACTGTTGTGTAATATGTAGCAGACCACAATGATGCGTGATACTCTATCTGGGGCATGGTACAGGGAGCCCCCCCCCCGAACGGTCCAGGCACCTGGACCTCTGCTTGAGCAGTCCTGCTGTGCGGCCTATGAGGATCCTGGTTGTACCCGACCTGCGATTGACTCTGTGCAACTCGGATTTGCTGAGCTCGCGCAGGGGTGTCATCAGCCATGTCTGCAGGAGGTGTCCCTTGTCCCCCAGCATCCATCCTGCCATATTCCTCACAGGGCTGAATAGAGGGGGGAGTAGTACAGCATCAGAGTATACAAGCCTCATGGCAGCTCCCTGGGTACCTTGCCCCGTCCTGCGTGATGTTGTTCCTGTGATCGACCACTGTACATTGATAGAGTGGTATCCTTCACTGTTAATGAATGTTGCTGGCTCGTGTTCCAGTGTCCTGATGGCCATGTATGTACAGTCAATCACGCCCTGCACGCGAGGGAAGCCAGCCACTGCTGGAAAGTCACGAGCTCTGTCCTGTTGACTGACGAGATCAGTGGGGAAGGGGACGTGCTGCTCGGCCCTGGCAAAGAGGGCATCGGTCACCTGCTTAATGCAGCTTGGGAGATGCCGCTGATGTCCCCTGTTGCATCCTAAAAGGAGTCAGTGGCAAAGAAATACAGGGCGGTGGTGACTTTGAGGGCATGGCATGTGCCCCTGGTCCAACAGGCAGCAGGTCCTACAGCAGGAGGTTGCAGAGGGCCACAACAGCCTGCCTGGAAAAGCGCAGCTTCCTCCTGCACTGCTCTTCAGAAAGGTCCAAGAAGGTGACTCTTGGCCTATAGACCCTGTGTGCTGGCTATCGCCTCCTGCATGCAGCCTCCCTCCCCCCCCCCCCCTCACCTGTTGTCTTCTGAGAGGCCATAGCTGCTGCAGGTGGCGGTTGCTGAGGCTGCTGCTCCTCCAAGTCTTGCTTCATCCTGAAGGAAGAAGCAAGAATGGTGCCCATGATAAGTAGAGGAAGGATTGTAAGCCAACACAAGTGTAGGTTACGACCTGGAAGCTGGAAGCATTCCTGGTAATCCAGACAGAAAAAGATCTTGTGATGTAGTGAGCTGCAGCTGAGAGCCCCCTTTTATGCTGCTTCAGGAGCTCAGACACCAATCCCGCTCGGTTTTGCTGGCAGGCCTGAGACTGGGCAGGGCATCCGCAATTTGGAGTTAAAATGGATGTATATGACATCATCGGAGCGTGACTTTGACCTTTTAATATGACCCCGCTTGCCTGGGGTGGGCACCGAACAAGCAGCTAGAAACAGGTCAGTTAAAATGGTGGGGGGTGGAACGGTGAGGGAAGGTCTGGGGAGGTCCCAGATGTGGCTTTAACCCCCCCACCCCCACCCCCACCCCCGCCACCTGCACCTTTCCCGCCAGGTGGACTGGGTTAAAATTGGCCCTTAAATTCTCCCGTGATCATAATGGAGCCAATTTTATGAAATTTTGCTCCTTGTGGGAAGCTTCACTCCTCTTGAGCATATAGCAGGAAATCATGAGCAGGCATTCCATGACTTTCAGTCCATTAATGGATGGAAAACTGTGGGGAGCCTGGCCACAATTTTCTGATTTGCATCCCAGTGGGTGAGGCTCCCCTCTGAGCACACACATTGGTACAATCCATCCTATTGTCTCCTCTATTGCCTGCCAATCAACATGGTGACAGTTGTCTTTAATGAGTGAAACCATCTCCATTCTGTCACCCACTGATGCTACAAAGCAGTCTAAGGCTTGTATGATTTTGAAATGTTTTTATGCAAATAGCCATCCTAATGTACAATAAAAGTAAACTAGTTGTAGTTTTGATGCTGTAAGGCAAACTATTGACTCTTGCATTACAGAAGATACCTTGAGTGTGCATTATGAACTCAGCTCAGCATTGCTTTCAGCCATTCAATCGCTCTTGATTTCTATAACTTTCATGGGAATAGTTAACTGCTATAGGCTGTAACTGTAGCCTGTAATTACAGTCAATATTTGTATACAACAACAACTTGCACTTGTATAACCACAATGTCCCAAAGCACTTCACAGAGGCGAAAATAACCTGATACCAAGAAATCCAGGAAGAATGATTACGGGTGGTGACTGAAAATACAAGATCGAAGATGGAGGGTTTGAGGAGGTCCTAAAGAAGAGGAAAGGGGTGGTAAGGAGGAACAATTTAAGGAGAACATTAAAGTGTGGGACTGAAATGGCTGAAGACTCTGCAGCTAAGAGTGGAGTGGAGGGAGAAGGGATTGTAAAGGAAACAAGAGTTAAAAAAGTATAGAGAGTATGTACAGAAACACAGGGCTGAATGTATTGTAGGGATAGGATGGACATCTATGGAGGGATTTGTAGAAGAGGACAAGAATTTTGTAAATAATAATTAGAGGGATAGGGAGTCAATAAAGATTGGCAGAAACAGAGAGATGGATCTTAGTGTGAAAGATGTAGGTTGCAATTTGTGCAGGGCTGAACCTTGAGGGCCGAGGGAAAGCCTAGGGAGTAATAAAATCTAGAGTAACAAAGACGTGTTCCAGTTGCGTGGGCATACATGATGTTGTGGAGATGGAATTATGTGGTCTTGGTCTTGGTGTCTAGAATGTGGAGTTTGAAACTTTGCTCGGGGTTAAAGGTTGTGGAACATTGAGGTGAGACTGAGGGGATTGCCAGAGAAAGTGATGGTGCCGGGTGTTAAGATATGGAGTTTTAGGCAGGAGCTGAATACAAAATGTCTTTGATTTTGCCAATTATTGAGTTAAAGGAAGTTCTTGCTCATTCAGGAGGAGGTTATCTAAACAGTTGGACTTCACAGTGATGGTTGAGGAGTCAAGAGTGGTGGTAGAGTGATAAATCTAGCCATCATAAGCATACATATAAAAACTTACCTGATGCCTATGAATGATGTCACCAAGGAACAGCAAGTAAACAAGGTAAAAAAGAGGTCAAATGCAGAACCTTGTAGTACATGCAATCTGACCATGTGGCTGTGGGAGGAGAGGCCATTACAGGAGATGTGTGAGCTGCATTAGGACAGATAGAAGGGTAACCATGCAATGGTACAGCACAGATGGAGAGATGGTGGAGAAGGATGGAATGTTTGATTGTGCTGAACATAGCAGAGGGATTAAGGTGGATGAGGAAGGGCACTGCACTGCAGTCATAATCACAAAGGATATCTTTGATTTGCTCCAACTGGTTGTCACCCTACCCACAGCACTGCTCTGCTCAAGTCACCAAAGAGGGTGTGGTGGCATAGGTGGTTGCTGAGCTGAGTGGTGAAGACTTATTTTGGAGGATTTTACAGAGGAATAGGAGGTTGGAGATGGGGCAGTAGTTGGAGAGGTGAGAAGGAGCAGTTGTAAATAGGGCAACAGTTGGAGAGGATGGATAGATCATGGATGTCTTTTGTTGTTGAGGAAAGCAGTTTTGAAGGGTGTGGAACAGAGCCTGAAGAGAGGTAGCCATTGACTATGAGAGAAATCATTGAGCTGAGCAGGCTGAGTTGTGTGACAAAGAATTGAGAGGGTTGAGGATACAGGAAATGGATCTAGTGGAGGAGATTAACTTGGTGAGAGCCTTGGGGAGATGGGGGAAGCTGTAAAATGATGTGGGGTGAAGGCAAGATATTGGGGCTGAGGCAGCCAAATGGATGGTATTGATCTTTGAGATGATGAAATGCTTGAGCTTCTCATATTTTATGTTTGGTGAAGATGGGAGAACAAAGGGGGTCAGAGGAGGCTGTTTGAAGCCTAGAGTTCTCACCTTTTTGGATAATCTTGGGCTAGCGGGAGGATTTGAACGAGGAAAGGAAGGTGCAATATTGGACCAGAGCTGGTGGTGAACAACTAGGCCGTTTGTTCACCAGATGCACTCCAATCGGTAGCCCTCAGCTTCAAGGGCACAGAGATGAGAGTCGTACCGGGGGAATAATGGTAATGGGGAACAGTGGAGGGGACAAGAGAATTGAAAGTAGATGCAATACAACTATTGAGCAGAACAAGCACAGAGGTGTGTCAAGGTGGATGGAGTGCCAGAGGAGAGTTTAAGAGGGTATTGGAAAGGGAGCTGGAGAATTGTTTTTTCCCGGGGACATAAAAGGGGTTTGAAGTAGTTTGGGTGTTGTGGAAATTATGGGAAACATAGAATTGATCAGTGATGGATTTGTCAAACATGGGGACCTCAGAGGTGGTGAGACCTTCTGAGCTGATGAGGTTGAGGGGTGGTCATGGGTATTGGTGGGAAAATTTATTTGAGGGTGAGTATAGGACTGTAGAAAAATCAGGGGAGAGGGGACACGGGGAATTTAGGTGAAGGTTGAAATCATGGAAGATGAGGAGCTGCTCGGTGCAAAGGCGGAGTGAAGTGAGGAAATTTCTGCTAGGACGTTGCTGGGGGAGGGTGGTAGACAAGAAGGATTTTGAAAGAGAAATGGGAATGGTAGAGGGTGAGGTGCTCAAAGGAGGAGAAGGTGTTGGAGGAGGAAGGGGACGGTTATGATAGGATCTGACAATGTGAGGCACGCCTTTGCCATGACAGTTTAGCTGAGTGATGTGGTGAAATGTATAACCAGGCCTTGGTAAGATGGAAGGAGTTATGATCATGAGATAAGTTTCTGTAAGATTCAGGATATCAATGGACTCATCTGGGATGAGACTAATGTGCAAGGGAATGGACTTTGAAGGGTCATGGAGATTATATGGGTGGTAGGAGACCCGTGCATTTGGTATCTTTTTATCAACTCACGTGCAAGAGGTTCTATATTCATGTTCTTCACAGTTGCCATTAATATTAATGCTAGCAAATGAAGTATCCTGAATTTTGTAGATGAAATGCAATCATTTTCTAACCTGTTGAACCACTTGTTGCTTGAATCCCTCATCTAATTTTAAAAGCTCTATGGCTGCTTGTCTTATGTTCCTTCTGCAGTTTCTGGCAGATGCTGTAATTGTACCATAAGGGGATTGCACAAAGTTGCAGCTAGGGGATATTGCAGCAATATTGTCAGGATGAATGGCAGAAAGCCATGAACTACTAGTGAGTGTATCACTTGGGTATTTACTACAATTAAAAATTCCGGTGATGTAATGTATTTATGGATTCCGCTATGGACCAAGAGGCCTAGATTTGAATCCACCTTCCATCGTTTAAACCTAGGTTTCCAGACAGTGAGTTGTCACTTTGGGATGGGTTGGCTGGCAGGGCAGTTGATGGGCTGCATACAGGCACGTATCACTGTGTGGCTGAACTTTAAGTAGCATAGATGCTTGTGGAGATGCAGTGAAACATGAGGAGCTCTGGTCAGACTTGATTGCAGAGTGTAGGAGGCCCAAGAGGAATAAAAAATACTTAAGGGAAAGGAATCTTTTTCACATGTAAGCACCATAATCAGGCACTAACTGCAGAATTCTATCTTGCTCTGATAATTTTTTGCCGTCTTTTGTTAATTTTTTGTTCTGGCTGTACTGTCAGGAAAATATAGAGTAGAGAGACTGGAAAAGCTGGATAGTACAGTATCGAATAGATGTGAAACTTAGATGTGAGATCGACACGCCAGCTTCACAAGTGGATCGGGCGGTGGGTGGGGGGGGATCGGGCGGGGGGGGGATCGGTGGGGGGAGATTGGGCGGGGGGGGAATCGGGCGTTGGTGATCGGGCAAGTGAGTGATCGCAACCTGAAATTGATCTCACCAACGTTCATTTTAGGCCTAGGAAACACGCACAATGATGTTGAATTTCTCCCCCATTGTGTCTTGGTTATGACCTAAAATCCAGTCTGAAGAAATAAATTGCCCAAAATGCTTTGCTGTTACTTAAGCACTTTTAAATTAAATATGCACAATTTTAAATAGTGTGACCATAATATTTACGAACATACGAATTAAGAGCAGGAGTAGGCCATTCGGCCCCTCAAACCTGCTCTGCCATTTGATAAGATCATGGCTGATCCGATTGTGACCTCAACCCTACTTTCCCGTCTACCTACTATAACCTTTGACTCCCTTGTTAATCAGGAATCTATCTAACTCAGCCTTAAAAATATTCAATGACCCTGCCTCCACCGCTCTCTGGGGAAGGGAGTTCCACAAACTCACAACCCTCTGAGAGAAAAAAATTCTCCTCATCTCCGTCTTAAATGGGAGACCCCTTATTTTTAAACTGTGGCCCCTAGTTCTAGTCTCTCCCACAAGGGGAAACATCCTCTCAGCATCTACCCCTTCTCGTCCCCTCAGGATCTTATGGGCGCTAAATTGGACCATTTAGCACCCATTGTTTCGGCGCTACATGGCCTCTGCAACATCCAAGATGGCATCTTGGATGCGCACGCACGTTTCTTGCGTGATGTGCGCCAGACGCCATCTTGGTTTCGGAGTTAGCAGATAACGAATGTTGGAATCATGTAAAGTAGGGAGAAAATGGCTTCAATCAGTGTGCAACGCTGATTTAGAGTGGTAGACACCATTTTGGGATTTACCACTCAACTCAACGCACAGTCTTAACCCCGACCATCTGAACGTGTCTTAGAGTGCTTGGAGGACCCCCCCACCAGCGCTATTTAAAGGAACCATGCAGGATTTACAGGTTAGTGGCTGGATTATTGCTTCTGGCTGACGAGACATTTGTAACTGTTTTTGGTGGTCTCCTGCACTTGAATACTAGGACGCGGGGACATAGCCTAACATTTAGAGCCAGGACGTGCTGGAGTGAAGTTAGGAAATGCTTCTACACGCAAAGGGTGGGAGATGTTTGGAACGCTCGTCTACAGTCGGCAGTTGAAGCTCGCTCACTTGTGGATGTTAAATCTGAGATTGATAGATTTCTGTGAACCAAGGGTATTAAGTGATCTGGGGCTAAGGCGGGTATATGGAGTTAGGTAACAGGTCCACCAAGATCTCATTGAATGGCGAAACAGGCTCGACTGCCTAAATGCCACTGCCACTTGCTGCCTCTTGATATGTGCCACCTTCTCCTGCAAGAAAGCGGGACGTGTGTCTGGGTGATGTGCCTGTCATAGTTGAATAGCTGCCAGTGTGTGTGGCCTGTGAGTTGTGGGTGGGCAGCTTGAAATAGTGGTAATGTGTAAGGGTGAGAGGAAGAATCTGGTTGGAAGAGTTGAGTACTGATGGAAAAAGTTTATTGGTATGTGGGTGATGGGGGGTGTAGTGCGCGGTGCAGTTGGTAGGAGACGCCACTTGACAGTTGACCTCACTCACCTTGACCACTCATGTCAAAGCATTGAACTTCTTCCTGCACTGCATCCATGTTCATGATGCTGTGCGCCTGGCAGTGACCTCGTCCCCCGCTGCCTCTTGAGTATATGTCTGGAAGGCCCCCCCCCCCCCCCCCCCCCCGGCGGATATAGGATATCCCTCCTTCTGTCCACCTCTTGCACCCAAGGTCTCTAGTGCATCAGCAGAGAACCTTGGTGCATGCTCTCTCGTAGGCCTGGTACCAACTCAGATCGGCAGATTGGTGCGGTCTGGAGTGCAGATTGTAGTATGTGGGATTTAGTAGTGCGCAACCTTTATTCATTGTTTTAACATAACTCATCAGTGTGTAAACATGGGGGTGGGACCTGTGTTTTACGTGTGCGATGTCTGATCTCCGTTCAGACTCTGTGCAGACAGTAGACTGTTATTTTCAGCACATAACAGGTACCAGCTACCTTTAAGGGATTTCCAAGAAACATCCTCCCTTTAAGAGATTGAGCTCCCTCTGGTGGTGGAAAATGCAAATTGCATTGATTTCACATGCAAGGCCTGGACAGGAAGGCTGATTGCAGGTAAGTCCTTGGGTGGGTCCAAACTTACGTCCTGCTTGCATAGGGTCCATTGGGCGCGGGGTACCAACGCATCGCGCTACCCCCGTCCGAAACGGACCCTTATCCAATTTTCCCCCCTATATGTTTCAATAAGATCACCTCTCATTCTTCTAATCTCCAGTGTATACAGGCCCAACTTGTCCAACCTTTCCTCATTAGATAACCCCCTCATCCCAGGAATCAGTCGAGTGAACCTTCTCTGAACCGCCTCTAAAGCAATTATGTCCTTTCTTAAATAAGGAGACCAAAATTGCACACAGTATTCTAGATGTGGTCTCACCAATGCCCTGTACAACTGTAGCAAAACATCTCTACTTTTATATTCCATTCCCCTTGCAATAAATAACAACATTCCATTTCCCTTCCTAATCACTTGCTGTACCTGCGTACTAACTTTTTGTGATTCATGTACTAGGACACCCAGATCCCTCTGTACCTCAGAGTTCTGCAATCTCTCTCCATTTAAATAATATATTGCTTTTCTATTCCTCCTGCCAAAGTGGACAAGTTCACATTTTCCCACATTATACTCCATCTGCCAAATTTTTGCCCACTCATTAACCTATCTATATCCCTTTGCAGACTCCTTATGTTCTCTTCACAACTTACTTTCCTACCTACCTTTGTGTCATCAGCAAACTTAGCAACCATACATTCGGTCCCTTCATCCAAGTCATTGATATAGATTGTAAATAGTTGAGGCCCCAGCACTGATCCCTGTGGCACTCCACTCGTTACATCTTGCCAACCTGAAAACGACCCATTTATGCGTGCTCTCTGTTTCCTGTTAGCGAACCAATCCTTTATCCATGCTAATATGTTACCCCCTACACCATGAGCTCTTATCCAAGTACACCACATCCACAGAATCCCCTTTATCCAAGTTGCTTGTTACTTCCTCAAAGTACTCTAATAAATTAGTCAAACACGATTTCCCTTTCACAAAGCCGAGTTGACTCTGCCTGATTTCATTGAGATTTTCTAAGTGTCCTGCTGTAACCTCCTTAATAATAGATTCTAGCATTTTCCCTATGACAGATGTTAAGCTAACTGGCCTGTAGTTTCCTGCTTTCTGTCTCCCTCCTTTCTTGAATAGAGGAGTTACATTCGCTATTTTCCAATTTGATGGGACCCTTCCAGAATCTAGGGAATTTTGGAAAATTAATACCAATGCATCTACTATCTCTGCAGCCACTTCTTTTAAGACCCTAGGATGAAGTTCGACAGGACCTCGGGACTTGTCAGCTTTTAGTTCTAATATTTTTTTTCAGAACCCTTTCCCTGGTGATTGTAAATGTTTAAGTTCCTCCCTCCCTTTCACCTCAGTCCATTTTGGTTTGTGAACTCCGTACAAAGTTTCTGCTTATATCTTTCCACTGAAGATTTCTGCCAGCTCTGCAAAACTCAAACTGTAATGACGGGGAGACTCACTGAAAATTGATCTTGACATTTTTTATTGTATGTTAACATCTTTCAATCGATAATGTACTCTTCCTTCCAAGAGCAAGGACAAACGTATGACTCTCTTGTGTCTGCCAAGCTGTACCTGGCCCCAGGGGAGAAAGATGCAGACAGTCGAAGAAATTGCTGAATTAAAAGCTTTTAAAGCGGCTATTGAATTTTGAATGTGAAAGTGTACAGCTGGAATCAGTTTTGATAGTTAGTGGTGAGTTACTTATATTACTGTATAGGAAAGGTGGATTTGATAAGTCTATTTTGTTGATAACCTTCTTACTCATGCAATCTATATTGGTTACAAACATAAATTTGGCTGAGATTTCTGAAACCAAAATGGAAGTTATAGCTCATGTTTTGTGCAGTTTGCTTATGGAATTTAAACAATGGATGCAAATTAATTTTGAACCCAAACTTAGACCAGAATTATATATTGGTTTGCTTTGCTGCTCTGTGTGATCGATTTAACTTCCCATCTTAGTATTTTGTGTGTGGTTTGCAAATCAACTGAATGTGAGTTAATAGAAACATGAGTTAAGTGGTAAAGACCAAAGAACACGGGACATATTAATGGCCAAGCAGGCCTTGGGCCTGTTCCTTGCCCAAAGAGCACAGAGTGCCCTTCTGCAATCAGGTCAAGATTTAAAGCAAAGGACGATTACACTTTTTGTGCGATTCCCTTCATCAAACCCAACGAAACACCATTTTGTGTACTAGGTATGTTGACGTTATTCAGTGCCTCAGTAACATGGGTGCGGCTTTGTAGGCCCCTCCAGCCAACTCATGCTGTTAAAGTGGAAAGCTGATAGTACCTATTACAGCACTCGATATTCACTGTGTTCTTGCTTTGTACTGTTTTTGTTGCTGTTTTTGGTTGTCCCCTTGTTCTCAGTTTTGGAGTTTTTCAGTGGCTCCTTATTTTCTATTTGTGGCTTGTTGACGACAGCAATTTACGTTTGCACAACCACAGTTTTAAAGGTGGTCATCCTGCTGGATATACCTGTCTTTTGCTGGTTTTGGAGGAGGAAGAGGAAGATCTGTGGAGGCATCAGAGGGGGTGTAGTTACAGCTAAGCCAATTTTGCTGCACACAGCAACTCCATGTATAGAGATTAACATGTACCTACACTGACACGTTTGAGGAGATTTGCCTAAGCCTCACTCAGGAGGCAGTCATGGAAATATGCCATTTCCTCGAACCAGATTTTCAGACAAGTGTCACAACAAAAATACCTCTGCCATTTACAGTCAAAGTGAGCAACCTTGAATTTCTATGCTGCAGGGTCCTTCTGAAGCTACAGCAATGGATATATACCAGATTTTGCAATCAGTTGTGCACCAATGCATAAGCCGCTAACAGATGCTTTGTTTGCCAGGGCTAACTCCTTCATCTATTTCCTCAAGTGACTGATGCTCCCTAATCATAGCTCTTTTGAAGATTGGGCCCTTGAGCTCTGGATCAAGTTGAGGGTGGTTGTTTTTCCATCCATTGCACTCTCACACTTTTCCACTCTCAGGTCCTGACTTTCACTAATGCTCACTGTTTCACCCTGTGAGTGACCCACAGTGACAGCCCTTCTGGCTCACCAGCTACTTCCTCCTGAGTAAATGTCTCTGTTGTGGTGTTTGCACACGAGAGATGCCATGACTCATTTGGTGAGAAAGTAGCAGCAGTTGAGGCTGTGGGATCTGGCGACAGATTCCCCAATGGAAATATCTGGGAGGTCATCGTCTTGGCCAGCCTCCTTCTGCAAAGGGCCCCCTTATGATGTGAAACACAGAAGAACTTGTTTAGCTGGGCACGCAGTGACATTCCACCTTGAAGAAATAGTTCCTAATGTAAGGGCATTGCAATACTTTGAGAAAACACATAAAGCTGAGGCTACCTATGATGAGCATTTCCAGCTTTTACCAACTTCCCATTGCCACTTTGCCTCCAACCTTGCCCTCTCCTGCAGGTTCTCCAGTCTGTCCACAATGTGAGGTGCCTCCTTTATATATGTGCTTATGGTTTTCAGCACTGTTGCCCCTTCCCCAGTTGTATTCTTATGTCACTGATTGTAAACCAACTTTTTCTTTGGAGGGAGACAAGACAATGTTAAGGACACGTGAGTGATATGGATACTTTCCTCTAAATGAATGCATACATCTTGTGATGATGAGATATGCAGGTGCATTGTCCCTTTTAAATCAAGTATTCTCAAACTAATAGTTGCCCTTCTCACAGGCAATGTGAGTTGCCAGAGTAATTTTGAGTAAAGAAGGAGGTTGAGTGTTTGCAGAGGTTGCTCTTTGCAAAATGAGTTCCCCTGACATCCAGATGCTGAAAGAGAAATGAGACTGAGAGGCAAGGAGATGAGTAAAGGCTGTATGAGTGGTGTGTATTGCCAAGATTGCCCTGACTTACCTCGGCCATCTTTCTAAGGTCATTCAACCTCTTCCAGCACATTGTGGCAGTTATTGGCGTGGTGTTAGGTTGCACTGACTGCCTCTGCCACCTCCCTTCAGACAGCCTGCACCACCCTCTATGGGGCCTCCTGCCCTCAGTGCCCAGCCGTCTGCCTCACCTGGCCCTCACTTCAGCCAGCAGAACTTCCAGAGGTGCATTTGAAAATCCGGGGGCTCTTTCAGATGCTGCTCCCTCCACCCTCAGGACGCTACCTCTGTCGTTTCAGACAGTGCTGCCATACTTCTTCCTGCTGCTCACAAAGTGATGTGGCCCTTTAACTGGCTAAAGTCTTTTCAAGGCTGCACCAGAACCACCTTTCCTTCCCCGCAGTGGTGGTAAACTAACGGGAGCAACATTACCGCTCCTAACCCATCCTGCATAGCAAATGAGGCCCCTGAGAAGCTGCAATGGGTTAGAAGTGGAATCATGTAGGTGGGCAGTATTCCTGCTCTGCTGCTAACTTGCCAATGGAAGGATAATTCAGCCTGTGGTTACGTAGAGGTATACAATATACATAGGAATACATAGAAGTCACAATACAGAAACAGGCCATTCGGCCCAACCAGTCCATGTTAACATTTACTCTCCACACCAGCAAATAGTTCTAATTACATTTAACCACCCTGCTGACATATCATTTTGGCCCCTTTTCCTTCATCCAATCTCATCTTGTGATATGCACCAATTTCTGCCATTTGCCTGCTGTTGGACTGTCCCTTAGCTTGTCCAGTGATGTGAGGAAGCAGATTGCTGGGGAGCAATGAGGTTACTGAAGCCCTGCATTCTAGCTTCCTCAATCCTAGCGCTAGTATGTTGAAAACAGACGAGAGAGATTACTGCAGATTGGAGTCCAGGGCATCTATAGTCCAAGCATTCATTAGAGAAACTGAGGCCTGGACTTAGAATGTCTGTCACTGGTGGCCCTGTTGTAGTTGGCACCAGATTGCCGACTCTGTCAGAGGTGTTCTGCGGTCCGTTTAGGTGGACAAACATTATTACACAGATTTAGATAGTAGACTTCTCCATAGTTGCCCCCAGACTTTGCAAGGTGCCTGGCCACACTCCAGTGACTGCAAGAAACAGTCATGTTTAGATAATTGACTTTGTAGGCAGGTCTCATGAATACCCAATCCCTGGGCGCAGCAGCTAAAGGAGGATTTGAACCGTCCCTCTGGTATTTGACTGTTGGTTTTCGTGGTCGTGCATGGTGCTGAGGACAGGACAGATAGTGGCCTCTGGGGTTGTCACCTCTTGGGCATCAAAAGGAGAATATCTAATAGAATGCTGGCAGTAAGATTCCTTCAAATAGAGCTTATGTATTCAGATATTTTGTTACACACTGCTATGGTCATTTATTAAATGAATGAATAGAAAGAAGAGGAACAATAAGCTCAGTATGGTACTAGCTCTGAACGTTTGGGAGAAAAGACTTCTGTCTCCCCCACTCACTCTGTGGTCTCTGTCTCCAGAATGTGGATAGCCCTCACTTCCTTTGCAGTCAGTGGCCAATAGTTATGGGGGCTTCTTTTGATCTGCATTTGTTCCCACCTGTTTTGTATGGCTTTTTCATATAAGCAAGTACAAAATATACTTATGTTCGAAATGGGAGGAGTTAAGATGGTGTCATCCAACTGCTCAGACTACCTGCCACCTTGTGTGAGTCCATGAACATGCAGTATGCAGATAACTTCTATTGACAGCAAGCTTGGTGGTCCTAACTTGCAAAAATTATGTGTAATATTAGAAGCATTTTTTGTGCCAGCAACGGGTATGGTAGCATAGTGGTTATGTTACTGGACTAGTAATCCAGAGGCCTGGGCTAAAATCCAGAGTCATGAGTTCAAATCCCACCATGGCAGCTGGCGAATTTAAATTCAATTAATTAATTAAATAAAAATCTGGAATTAAAAATACTAGTATCAGTAATGATGGCCATGAAACTACCGGATTGTCGTAAAAACCCATCTGGTTCACTAATGTCCTTTAGGGAAGGAAACCTGCCATCCTTACCCGGTCTGGCCTATATGTGACTCCAGACCCACAGCAATGTGGTTGATTCTTAATTGCCCTCTGAAATGGCCTAGCAAGCCACTCAGTTGTAAAATCTCGCTACGAAAAGTCAAAATAAGAATAAAACCGGACGGACCACCCGGCATCGGACCACTAGGCACCGGACACGACAACGGCAAAACACCAAGCCCAGTTCGACCCTGCAAGGTCCTCCTTACTAACATCTGGGGACTTGTGCCAAAATTGGGAGAGCTGTCCCACAGACTAGTCAAGCAACAGCCTGACATAGCCATACTCACAGAATCATACCTTTCAGCCAACGTCCCAGACTCTTCCATCACCATCCCTGGGTATGTCCTGTCCCACCGGCAGGACAGACCCACCAGAGGTGACGGTACAGTGATATACAGTCAGGAGGGAGTGGCCCTGGGGGTCCTCAACATTGACTCTGGACCCCATGAAATCTCATGGCATCAGGTCAAACATGGGCAAGGAAACCTCCTGCTGATTACCACCTACCGTCCTCCCTCAGCTGATGAATCAGTCCTCCTCCATGTTGAGCACCACTTCGAGGAAGCACTAGAGGGTAGCAAGGGCACAAAATGTACTCTGGGTGGGGGACTTCAATGTCCATCACCAAGAGTGGCTCGGTAGCACCACTACTGACCGAGCTGGCCGAGTCCTGAAGGACATAGCTGCTAGACTGGGCCTGTGGCAGGTGGTGAGCGAACCAACACGAGGGAAAAACTTACTTGACCTCGTCCTCACCAATCTACCTGTCGCAAATGCATCTGTCCATGACAGTATTGGTAGGAGTGACCACCGCACAATCCTCGTGGAGATGAAGTCCCATCTTCGCACTGAGGACACCATCCAACGTGTTGTGTGGCACTACCACCATGCTAAATGGGATAGATTCAGAACAGATCTAGCAGCTCAAAACTGGGCATCCATGAGGCGCTGTGGGCCATCAGCAGCAGCAGAATTGTATTCCAGCACAATCTGTAACCTCATGGCCCGGCATATTCCTCACTCTACCATTACCAACAAGCCAGGGGATCAACCCTGGTTCAATGAGGAGTGTAGAAGAGCATGCCAGGAGCAGCACCAGGTGTACCTAAAAATGAGGTGCCGACCTGGTGAAGCTACAACTCAGGACTACATGCATGCTAAACAGTGGAAGCAACATGTTATAGACAGAGCTAAGCGATTCCACAACCATCAGATCAAAGCTCTGCAGTCCTGCCACATCCAGTCGTGAATGGTGGTGGACAATTAAACAACTAACGGGAGGAGGAGGCTCTGCAAACATCCCCATCCTCAATGATGGCGGAGTCCAGCACGTGAGTGAAAAAGACAAGGCTGAAGCGTTTGCAACCATCTTCAGCCAGAAGTGTCGAGTGGATGATCCATCTCGGCCTCCTCCCGATATCCCCACCATCACGGAAGCCAGTCTTCGGCCAATTCGATTCACTCCACGTGATATCAAGAAACGGCTAAGTGCACTGGATACAGCAAAGGCTATGGGCCCTGACAACATCCCAGCTGTAGTGCTGAAGACTTGTGCTCCAGAACTAGCTGTGCCTCTAGCCAAGCTGTTCCAGTACAGCTACAACACTGGCATCTACCCGACAATGTGGAAAATTGCCCAGGTATGTCCTGTCCACAAAAAGCAGGACAAATCCAATCCGGCCAATTACCGCCCCATCAGTCTACTCTCAATCATCAGCAAAGTGATGGAAGGTGTCATCGACAGTGCTATCAAGCGGCACTTACTCACCAATAACCTGCTCACCGATGCTCAGTTTGGGTTCCGCCAGGACCACTCGGCTCCAGACCTCATTACAGCGTTGGTCCAAACATGGACAAAAGAGCTGACTTCCAGAGGTGAGGTGAGAGTGACTGCCCTTGACATCAAGGCAGCATTTGACCGAGTGTGGCACCAAGGAGCCCTAGTAAAATTGAAGTCAATGGGAATCAGGGGGAAAACTCTCCAGTGGCTGGAGTCATACCTAGCACAAAGGAAGATGGTAGTGGTTGTTGGAGGCCAATCATCTCAGCTCCAGGTCATTGCTGCAGGAGTTCCTCAGGGCAGTGTCCTAGGCCCAACCATCTTCAGCTGCTTCATCAATGACCTTCCCTCCATCATAAGGTCAGAAATGGGGATGTTCGCTGATGACTGCACAGTGTTCAGTTCCATTCGCAACCCCTCAAATAATGGAGCAGTCCGAGCCCGCATGCAGCAAGACCTGGACAACATCCAGGCTTGGGCTCATAAGTGGCAAGTAACATTCGTGCCAGATAAGTGCCAGGCAATGACCATCTCCAACAAGAGAGAGTCTAACCACCTCCCCCTGACATTCAACGGCATTACCATCACCGAATCCCCCACCATCAACATCCTGGGGGTCACCATTGACCAGACACTTAACTGGACCAGCCACATAAATATTGTGGCTACGAGAGCAGGTCAGAGGCTGGGTATTCTGCGGCGAGTGACTCACCTCCTGACTCCCCAAAGCCTTTCCACCATCTACAAGGCACAAGTCAGGAGTGTGATGGAATACTCTCCACTTGCTTGGATGAGTGCAGCTCCAACAACACTCAAGAAGCTCGACACCGTCCAAGATAAAGCAGCCCGCTTGATTGGCACCCCATCCACCACACTAAACATTCACTCCCTTCACCACCGGCGCACCGTGGCTGCAGTGTGTACCATCCACAGGATGCACTGCAGCAACTCGCCAAGGCTTCTTCGACAGCACCTCCCAAACCCGCGACCTCTACCACCTAGAAGGACAAGAGCAGCAGGCACATGGGAACAACACCACCTGCACGTTCCCCTCCAAGTCACACACCATCCCGACTTGGAAATATATCGCCGTTCCTTCATTGTCGCTGGGTCAAAATCGAAGGCGGCTCACCACCACCTTCTCGAGGGCAATTCGGGATGGGCAATAAATGCTGGCCTCCACCACCCTCCTCCTAACAACAAAATTCACCAACTTTCACACTTACCCCGGTGTCCAGACACATGTACCTACCTTGCGGACCCCCTCAGATGTACATCTTCCGGATGGGGGTCGCCGTAGCTGCAGTCATGACCTCCTCGGAGGGCGAACAGCATCTACCTCTGACACGTGGAGCTCCACAACACAGTGCTGTGACACATCCACCTGCACAGCAGGAGGGAGGGCAACCGCAGAGAGAGATGCGTCGCAGAGGGCACTACCCTCGCCACAGGGTCCACAGACCGAGGCTCAGCTTCCTGGACCTCTCTGAGCAGCAGTGCACACGGAGGCTCGGAGTCACTCGACATGTAGTTGTGGACATCTGCAGCCTTCTTCATGCCGAGCTGCTGCCGGCTGGCCCGAGCACCATCTTCTTACCTGTCGCTGTCAAAGTCACCACTGCCCTCAACAACTTCTCCTCCGCATCCTTCCAGGGTGCCACCGGGGACATCGCCGACGTATCTCAGTCGTCTGCACAAAAGAGCCCTGCAAATACACCTACACCCACTCCGCAGTGACACAATGGGTGGCATCAGGTGTGGGTCTTCATTGTGATCCTCAGGAAAGGGCATTATTGCACAAACCAGACAAGATTCGCAAAGACGTGACAGTAGTGGTGCCAATATAATATGTGATGTGAGTTGGTCAGAAATTAAATACAAGTAAAGACAAATCCTCAAACACCCTTGTGCATCCCCTTCATGCTCACGACACGTTTGCCTTACGCTGCCTACTGCACATATGTGATGCATGCCCTGTGGCTGCAGCACAGGTAGTGGCAGGTTGAGAGAGGCTGACCGTGAAAGAGATGCATGAGAGGGTGAGTATGAGATAGAGCCATGAGATTGTATGAGGATTGGGTTGAGTGGTAGTGGCAGGATGAGTAATGGCGAGGTGAGTAAGTGCAGGTAAGATGAGGATGAGGTTTGAGTGGGTGTGAGGGGTGATGTGACAGAGTAGTGTTGGCAGTGCAGAAGGAGATGTGGGGTGGGGGCGGTGATGTGGCAGACGGAGTGTAGGGGAATGAGTAAGTGTACTCACTTTGGCTGACCTACTGAGGTCATTGGAACGCCTCCTGCACTGTATGCAGGTGCGCGATATGTTGGTGGTGCAGGTGACCTCCTCTGCCACCTCGAGCCAGGCCTTCTTGGTGGCAGAGGCAGGCCGCTTCCTCCCGCCCGCCGGGGGGAAGATCTCTGTCCTCCCCCTCCTCCTCACCCCATCCAATGATACCTGGAGTGAGGCATCATTAAACCTGGGAGCAGCCGTCCCCCTGGGCTGCTCCATGCTGTAATTTTTCCTATTTCTTGCAGCATTAGTCAGTGGAGGACTGCCCCTTTAAATAGAACTCCTCCAGCTGACAGACCTTACTGAGCATGCGCAGTCCGCCCGACGCGCAGCTCAGCAGCGGGGAACCCGGAACAAGAGAAAACTGGATCCAATTAGCCTGTGATTGCGTTCGGGGCAGTCTGATTTCACCGGGCGCGTTACCCACGTGCCCAATCTCCACCCGCCTCAAACCCGCTGCCATGGTAATATCGGGCCCACTATCTCACTTAGTGGTGGATTAACGCACGGGCCCACAGGCCCCATGACATGGGGCTTCAGTCACATAAGGGGTCCTTGCCATGTGCCCAGTGCCAATATGGGCCCCCAATAAAACGTGTTTGTGTTTTAATGGATCGAGAGAGGGTTGTGCAGGGGTACAGAGGGGTCCTCGGCCCCAAGAATTCTTAATCTGGCTGTGGCCTCAGGCTCTCCCATATCCCCGTGTGCTCTTCTGCTTCAAATATTTATCTACTTTTCTCTTAAAAAATTCAATGCTCTGTCTCAACTACTCTCTATGGCAAAGCAGCCCGTGCTCCAACTCTCTGTGTAAAGAAATTTCTTCTAACCTCTCTCCGCACTCTCTTAGTGACACATCTAAATGGATGACCCTTCATCACTGACTCCCCAATGAGAAGAACTAATCTTTACCTATTGACTCTATCAAAACCTTTCTTAATATTGTTTACTTTTGGTACGATGTGATGCTTTCGTAGTATTGGAGCTGGCACCGTTACTGCTCCAGTTCTAATGGCCCAATTTGGGGCTGAAGAATTAAGGAAGAGCTGGCTCCCTCGCTCCTGCTTCCTCTTGGAACTGTTTAACTTTTTTTTTTATTGCTGTTGCTCCAAAAGCATATGTGGAGTATTTATAAAGTATTATTATTGTGATTCTACTTCAATATGAGCCATTGTTAACATTTAAGGGGTGATTTTACAGGCCTGTACTGCTGGTGGGTGTGTGCTGCTTACAATTTAATCATGAGCGATACATTCTGCTGCAACCATGGACTCATTAAATTACTCTTTAAATATATTTTAATGGATTTGCTAGCTTAATCTGGAGTGATGTTTGGTGTAAAAATTTACTGAGGTGATTCAAATTTGAATGCCCAATGTTACATATTTTGCAGTGATGTCCATCTCACCTTAACCCAATAACTGCAGGTTACATAGAAAGAGCCATCTGACATTAATAGTATATTTTACCTTTAGACAGTGCAGGAGGCCAATTAGCTGTCTCAAATACTCTTGCACAGATATATGCTAATAAACATTTGCATTTAGATAAATGAAACATTAATAACCTCTGAGCTTTTTTACAGTATATGCTCACTTTTAAATGCTATGGTAATATATTCCAGATAAATGTCATTATAATGACCATCCTAAAAAATGTCTCTTGGTTGAGGCAACTTCAAATTCAAAGTAGATAGGGTTTTACTTGTTTCTAATGCATTGATTATAAATCTTCTGTAATTTCTTCAGATATCTTCAGATAGTCTGGTGAAATGCTGCATAAAGAAACGGTAGATTGATTCTGCATCAGATAGAAAAGCCAGTTAATTGGCTATGAATTTTAAAAGAAAGTATCAATAAAAGAGCTTTAAAGATTTCTCTCCTGTCTAGCTTTTGTAGCTCCTGCAACAATGCCAATAGAGATTTAAAGGCTTTAAACCAAACCGAAGATTCATTTTCAATCTTGGGTCTAAAATGGTTTAATAAATCTCTTTTTGAATATTTGACACATATTTTATGGGCTTTGATCAGTAAACAAAGATTTCTAGCCACTGGTTATGCATTTTATTTAAGGTGTCTAACTCCTTTTAACACCAAGGGTAAAATGTTTTGACTGAAATAATTTGTTCATGGGATGTGGGCGTCGCTGGCAAGGCCAGCATTTATTGCCCATCCCTAATTGCCCTTGAGAAGGTGGTGGTGAGCCGCCTTCTTGAGCCACTGCAGTCCGTGTAGTGAAGGTTCTCTCACAGTGCTGTTAGGAAGGGAGTTCCAGGATTTTGACCCAGCGACGATGAAGGAACGGCGATATATTTCCAAGTCAGGATGTTTTGTGATTTGGACACCAGTACTTCGCCATTTGCACCAAGATTGATGTTGAGTTTTATGGCAGTTAGGCATGGTTCACTTTAGTACAGTGTAGCTGGGGTGATGACACTTTTGTCTTGTGAGCCTTTAGTTCATGTTCCCATCAATTTGCATATATCTCAAGTTGTTGATACTGAAAGATCTTGGTGTTCTGATTTAGAATTTTTCCACCAATGAGACGACAGCGCTAAAAGCAACTCTTTGCAAGCCTCCAGGGCTACAACATTCATTCAGGGCAACCCAGCAAATTAGAAATATAAACACGAATAGGACTGAGTTGCCTGGGCTTCGAGAGCTGGGTTGCCAGGACTTGGTTGGGTGGGGGGGGGGGGGAGGGGGTGAGGGGGGATGGGGGTGTTGACCCTAAGGCTGCAGGTTGGATACCTCTGCAACTTAGCATAGTACCAATTCATTGTAACGGAGAAAATTTTTACCTTTCATAGATTAAGCGTTAAGTTAAGTGATAGGAAATATTTATTTTCATAGCTAGTCATCATGCTCTGGAACAGATTACTGAAGCATGAGGTGAGTGTGGATTCCCCTGCAGTTTTTCAAGAGGAATCTGGACAAGTTGCTGAGAGGGGAGGACATTTCCAGTTATAAAGGGTAAGTTGCAGAGTTTCTGGGAATAGTAGGATTTATGAGTTATTGTGGTCTCCCTGGAGCTTTGCTTGATTATCTTAGGGAGTTGGTCAAGAACTTCCTAGAGTTTTTCTTAAAATGACACTGGATTTTTCCCTCTTGTTTTGCCACTCCCAGGAGATTGGTTGGGAATGTGGAGGGGAGGCGGAGTAAATGGTGTACATGGCTACATCATGTCTGGATGGTGACAGGCTTCATGAACAAGATGATCTTTCCCTATCCTTCTTTCTGTATGTTTGTCTATTTCAGTTTGGTGGTTGTCTATTCCATAAGAACATTAGAAATAGGAGCAGGTGTAGGCCATATGGCCCCTCGAGCCTGCCCCTCCATTCAATAAGATCATGGCTGATGTTTGACCTCAACTCCACTTTCCTGCCCGGTTCCCATATCCCTTGATTCCCGTAAATTCCAAAAATCTATCGATCTCAGCCTTGAATATACTCAATGACTGAGCATCCACAGCCCTTTGGGGTAGAGAATTCCAAAGATTCACCACCCTGAGTGAAGAAATTCTTCCTCATCTCAGTCCTAAATGGCTGACTCCATATCCTGAGACTATGAAACGTAATTCTAGACTCTCCAGTCAGGGGAAACTGCCCCTCAGCTTCTACCATGTCAAGCCCTCTAAGAATTTTATACGTTTCAATGCGATCACCTCTCATTCTTCTAGCCTCCAGAGAATATAGGCCCATTCTACTCAATCACTCCTCATAGGACAAGCCTCTCATCCCAGGAATCAGTCTAGTTAACCTTTGTTGCACTGCCTCTAAGGCAAGTATATCCTTCCTTACGTAAGGAGACCGAAACTGTACACAGTACTCCAGGTGAAATCTCACCAAAGCCCTGTACAATTGTAGCAAGACTTCCTTACTCTGTACTCCAACCCCCTTGCAATAAAGACCAAAATACCATTTGCCTTCCTAATTGCTTGCTTGCTTCTTGCTTCATTTTATCTTGATCTTAAAGAAGGAAGCTTGCATCAGGATCATTTACAGTTCCCACCACTTATACCGTCCACACTTATCACAGGCAGATGTGTTTTGGTGGGATCATGTTGTAGGTAGCGGGAATGGCAGAAGGTGATCTGGCGAATGTGGAGGCTGATGGGGTGGAAGGTGAGGACCAGGAGGAATCTGTCACGGTTGTGAGAGGAGGGGGAGAGGGTTCAGGGCAGCAGCATAGGAAATGTGATAGACTCAATAAAGGGTCATGTTGACCACAGTTGAATGGAATCCTCAGTTAAGGAAAAAGGAGAAATTATAGAAACTCCTTCCATGTCACCCTCCAGGTTTTCATCATTCCCATGTCTCCTATTTCCCCAGGCTTCCCAATTCCTTTGTTATTTACTCATCCTTTGTTTCTTTAATGTCTTAATGTTTCTGTCCATTACTTGAATGAGATGATCTGCTGCATCAATCCACTTATGATTTCCTTTGAGTTTGTCTGTTTTATATATTCCCCCTTTTTCTGATTATATCAATATGAAACTCTGCCTCTTATGTTTCAGTTCTGAAGAAGCATCTGTGCAAGAAATGTAAACTTGTCTGTTCTCTTCACAAGTATTGACTGACCTACTGTGTGTTTCCAGCATTTGCTTTTTTTGTTTCACCAACAGGGAAGAAATATTTCTTCACTTCTGATACACCCTCGTTCTGTGTGTGTCATCTGCTCCCTTCTTTGCTCATTCACAATAATAATGGGACCTGAGACCAACTTAATGTGTGTTTTGCCACATTGACTTTATTTGGATTGTTTTGCATCAACATCAGCCTCCTGTTAATTGCAATGGCCCAGAAAGAGAGAGTGCATGGAAGAAATGTTGTACTGACAGAGTAAAAGCTTAGAGGGTGAAATTGGCCTTGGACAGTAGCACAAAATGGGTGATAGCAAACCGGCATCCCATTTTATATCCCGTTCGATTTTATTTTCCATTGACTTCAGCCCCTTAGTATCAAAACAATGCTAGGAAATATACCCTGATAAAGAGATGCTTCAGTGAAACAAATTGTGCTCACATTATTACAAAATAAAAATTCAGCCTCAAGACACTTAAACCTTGATATTTGTGATCGTGGTTCATTATTAATGAATGCTGGCATAGAATCAGTCCTTACCATCCCTTGTGCTATATTATAATCAGAAGTGTGAATGATATTGTAAATAAGAACCTATTAAACCTATATAGCCTGTAAGAAGTCTACCTCTCTAATCTTCTCCAGGTCTGCATCCTAGCTCATACCCTCTGCTCTTCCAATTTTGGCCTACTCTGCATTTTCCCTCCCTGTCTCACTCTTCCACTCCACAATTGCAGAGATTTCAGCCATCATACCCTTGTACTCGGGAACTCTCTTCAGAGCATCTTTGCCTCACTATCTCTTTTCCCACCTTCAAAAGCTTTCTCAGAACTGACCCGGGCCTTCGGTCATCTTCCTTAATTTTATTCTCTACTTTCTCTCACCGTTCGTTCCTTGGGATTTGTTACACGAGTGGTGCCACAAAAAACTGCAGATGTTGCTGTTAAAAGAGACAATGCTTCACAGAAGTCAGGTCTCTGGTATTTTAAACATCAGAGGCCATATTTTTCTGTGTTCACGAATTGTGGCAGAGAAGTAGTTCTGAGTAAGTGTTGGTGGTATGTCAGTAGAAAATGCTGTCAGACTATTTATCCGTGTTTAGCATTGCTCTGAGTATCGCTACGCCTCCAAAAATGAACATTAGCAAAAAGTTCAGAAAAAAAGCCGTCTTATGCTTGTTGGGACCTTGAAGTCATTGATGAGGACCTCATGGACTATTGCTGCAGCTGCATAGTAAAATTGTACAGTGAGTATTTTACCCTAGGTCAGACCTGGTGCCAGTGAGTTTAAAGAACAGGACGATTTTGAAGTATCACCATGAGCAGTGATGGAAATGAAAAGTACAAGCCCATGTGGTGAGGGGGATGATGGAGAGGTTCAGGTGCTTCAAAGTAAAGTAGGGAAGCAGAGGGAGTGAATGACTGGAGAGAGGAGAGGATCAGGGGCCTGAGGGTTTATTACTTCTCTTGTAATTAGTGTCTATATTTGATGCAGAGCAGTCATAAAGGGCCCAACCTGAAACTGGAGCAAAGTGGAGTGACACTTCAGAGGAGGGAGCCTCACTCTGCTTCTCTTTGGTGTCAGCTCTGGCCCACACACCCAGTTTACTGCTTTGTGCCAATACCAAACATGTAGTGTGAATGCACCATTAATGTTTCCTGTTTTGTCTTCTGCACTTTTTACATGAAGTAAAACATAGAATGCTGTTTTAAAAAAATCTAAATTTTAAAATAAATTAATATGTCTAATAACCTGAACCCACCTTCACTGCTCTGGTCACATCGTTATTTTTTTTCTACACTGGTCTGCTGTTCGTGGGACTGTAGATTTTGTGGTGAAGGTCTCTGCCACCTCCTTCCATGCCACCTTGCTAATTTTGCGAGGAGCCCTGGACCTATCATTCCCCAGCAGCCACTGACGTCTCATCTCGACTTTGCCTAACATTACCCGCAGTCACCGTCGGTAAAGTTGTGAGACCTCTTCTTCTGTCTTTTCTTGCAACGTCTTTCTTTGAAGAAATGTATATGCAAAACACTGTTAATTACTGATTCTGCTTTGTTAAAAAGGCGTAAAAAAGTTTTTTAAATTTAGTAACTTTTTAAAGTTAGTTTTAGGTCATTTCAAAAGTTACAGGTGACTCACCTCTCAGTGCCACATCTTATCTGAGTTGATGGCATCTGTTTTCGTCTATTTATAGTGCCACGTGGTTGGTCTGTTTGATAGACCAGTGGACCCAAGGTCTTAGATGCCCCGTTGACTTCACAGCGCGATTATCAATTTGCATTTCCAGCAATTTGCGGTGCAAAAATAATACGATCTAAAAGGTGAGGAAAAAAATCCAATTCACAGTGCTTGCTGCGAGATACCCCACTCCAGCAATTTCTGGGTCAATAAATTGTAATGGTGTTGGGATCTCTGAGTTGAAATGGAAGAGTTGACCTCAGGAGATACGTTACAACAGTAGTATTAAATGTAGAGAGGTGATCAGAAACTAGTTTCTTTAATTAGACTGGATTGGCCCACACCTTGGTTTGTTTCTGAAACAGTAAGAATAGCAAATTTTGATTTGACTGTATTCATTATATATTATTATTTTATTATTAGTGTCAGCTTGTCCTATGGCTTCATATTGATTTATAACTGAGAAACATTGAAAGCATGAGTTTGAGAATCTTATAAATTATCCCAATAAATTGTTAATGATAGACCTATTTAAACCAGAACATTTGATTTTCCTTTACAGTATTAATTGTTAAATGTTACAGGAAAATGATGCAATAATCAAAACTGGTTTTAAAAGTGTTATCTGTTCAATGGGGAATTTTATTTTAATTGGATTGAATAAATATTTGGATGTAACCTTTTAATAAGAAAAAAAATAGTCTGTATCTTTTCACATTTAGGAAGGGGGAAATTTTGATAGCGGGGTATGAGATATTAAATGGCCCAGAATTCGCTGTTAAAATAACAGTGAGGCTAACAGTGCTCACAGTTATTTATACGCAAATTGCACAGTAACTTCAGGTGAGGGTAGATGTGCAGTTAAACACGAAAATCCGGACGTTGCTGTCCCAGATGCGCTGCTCCGCTGTTAACTTCACGTGAATGGTATCTCGCTGTCTGCCTCACCATTCAAATACATTGAATGATGTGAAGCTCCTGTACTTGCATAGTAGATATGAAATAAACTCGTCACAGAAAGTTAGGGCTTGTCCATTTCAGTCTAAATATCCCTTTTAATGGCTTGGTAAGTGTCAATTACTGCAAAGCAACCTCTCTGGCATTGAAAATTAACGATTATAAGTGTGGAGTCTCAGTTGTTAGTGGAGATTAAAAATTAAGTTACATTTTTAAAAAACTTTTTCTTTCTCTTTTTTTCTCTCTCTCTTAATCGAATCTTTCTTTCCCTCTCTTTATTTCTCTTTGATTTGACATTGAATTCACTATTCTAGCTTACACTTCCTGGTTCAGACAACGCTGTTCATTTAACAGTCCTTCAATCTGATTGATTAAGGAGATACACAGTTCCTTGCCCTGTTCACTCAGGTCCAAGATGCCCTGTAGAGGGCACCATGCCATTTCCATCTCACATTTCCAGCAACTTGTAGTGCAAGATCTCTTGGAAATTAAACGGGCAAGGGCAAGTATAATTAACGGCGGGAGCGACCACAAAGTGTGATATTTCCTAGACACTGAGACCAGTCAAATGAACCACAATGTCTTCGAGTCCTCTATATCCCTATGTAACAATTTTTGCTCAAATTATTGAATGACTGCACATGTTGATTATCTTGTTGTCTCTGCTAGCCTGCATTGTTTTTTTCTTCTAAACAATGAGAAATGTTTTTTTTTATGGCGACTGCAAAGTGTGTATTCTGGTGTTGCTGCACAGGTCTTGGAAGAAAGTCCTAGAACATTTGCATTGCCCCTAAGTTACAGTGTACGGTCTAGGATATGTACACGTTGATGAAGTTTGCCAATTCTATGCTCCTGCTATTTGATTTTATTAGAATCACAGAATGTTCCAACACATTAGCAGGCCATTCGACCCATCAAATCCGTGCCAATGTTTTTCTCCATATGAAAGCTAATCTAATCCCACCCTCCTCCATTCCATCTAATTTTCCTCTACTGTAAGCAGCTATCTAAATTCCCTTTTAAACAGCAGTCTGTCGCAGAGCATTCCACATTGTAATCGCACCCTGTGTAAAGAATAGTTTTGAATTCCCCCCTCTTTAATTTTTTTTGTGATTGTCTTAAATTTATGTCGTCCTGTTATTGTCTTACTGACCAATCCATCATTATTTACCATATCATAACCCTTCATAATCTTGACGACGTCTCTCCAGTCCCCCTTAACCTTCTCACCAAAGCAAAACAAAGCCTTAACTTCTCAAATCTTTTTTTTTATAACTTTAATATTGTAATGAATCTACATCGTACCTTTGCTACTGCTTTTTATCTTTCTTGATCATTTATTTTATTTGTTGTTTGTGGGACCTTACTGTGTCCAAATTGCCTGCCATGTTTGCCTACAAAACAACAGTGAGTACAGTTCAAAAAATAATGAATTGGCTGTGAAGGGCTTTGGAACGTCCTGAGGACATGAAAGATATTACATAAATGTAAGTTGTTTTTCTTTGTTCTTTTTCTCCATTTAATAGGGTGGCCAAAACTGCACACTGTATTCCATTATTAACTTTTGCTTTGACAGTATTTTGTGTATGGACCTGACAATACTGGGATGAAATCTTGTATTTCAGTTACAAAAACAAGACGCATCTGTCATTATATCTTCAGCCATAGAGGAGGATTATACACCCAGGACAATCCTTTCCATGATTAATGACTTGTTTTTCCTGTAACTGGATGCTGTCTCATGTATGGATTGTTAGTGTGATGGGCCATGCATCTGAGTGGGTTGTTCTTAAACAATCAGTGACCTTGTAGAGGACAGTAAAACCCTATGGATGATGCTTCTGCTACTATGGTTACTACTATTGGCCACAAATGAGTTTTCAGGATGTATAATTAGTCTGTAATAATTTTGTCGCTGACAGAAAACTTCTTGACACTCTGAAGAATCCTTCTCCTCCTCTGTCCTGCTGCCAGGGTTAAATTTATTGGGAAGTTTCTCCAGATGAAGTTTCTTCCTTAATAGTGTATGATGCCCCTGCTGATGACACCATTGCACCGCCTTACAATTATACCCTGGATCAAGTGTGAAATGTCACATGTTCTCCATGTTTTGACTGCTGTCCATTACGACAGTAGCGCATGCCAGGCCTCTGGCCTCCCACCTCAGAGAACCGCCGCAACGGAACATAGGCGGCGACACCAGGTTGCCCAGGAACAAGCTCCAGAGATGCAGCCAGCAGTGGTATATTACCAAGTGAAAGCTGCAATGAGATGGCCACCTCAGATCCATGACTGTTCAGAGAAGCAAGAGAGCAAGGGAGCTGTTCCGTTGGGACACTTAAACCGGGCTGGGACCAGTGTCCTGATGAATCGAATATTTAGGGCTATATACAGGGCCTTAAACTAAAAAAGGGGGGAGGAGGAGTCAGGTGAGGGGAAATTTAGAAATCTAATGAGAAAAGTCAAGGCAACAGAACAGTGTAATGATTTGGGTAAAGATAAGCAGAATGTGACAGGAAGGGACGGGGAGTTTACCAATAATAGTGCAACAGCAAATAAGATCAAAGCAGAAAAAAGGTAAAAAGTCAAAACAAAGGCTCTTTATCTGAATGCATGGAGCATTCGTATCAAGATAGACAAATTAGTTGCACAAGTAGAGATCAATGGGTTTGATCTGATAGCCATTACGGAGACATAGTCATCGATTTTCGGATGGCCGAGCGGTTGCGTTCGTGGCGGGGGGGCTGCTAAAATTCGGGTTGCCTGGGGCGGGTCCGGAGCCCGGCTCCAACCCGCCCACTTCCGGGTTCCCCAATGATGTGCTTAGCTGCGTGCGCAGCCCCCGCATGCGGGACTCCCACCGGCAATTAAAGCCGGCGGGATCCGACTTAGACCAATTAATTAGATAGTTCAGGTCATTTGCAGACCTGATTGGGAGGATATTATAGGAGGGGTGGGATTTTCATATCAACTGAGCTTGTTTCCCGTACTGGGGGATATACTTCCAGTTGAAACAGACGTGTTGCAGCCACCAGCCTGTGCAAAGGTTCATTTGAGAGGTGGGGGGGAGACCCTCACTCATTGCAGGAGGCCACTCTGTCAATTTGGACAAAGTTTGGCCTGCACCACCCTCCTCCTAACACTAAAATTCACAAACTTGGAACCTCAACTCCGGTGTGCAGACACATTTACCTACCTTGCGGACTCCCTCAAACGTACATCTTACGGATGGGGGCCGCCATAGCTGCAGTCATGACCTCCTCGGAGGACGAACAGCATCACCAGCCTCGCCATCCACCTCTGACATGTGGAGCTCCACAACACAGTGCTGTGACACATCCATCTGCACAGCAGGAGGGAGGGCAACCGCAGAGAGAGATGCGTCGCAGAAGGCACTACCCTCGCCATAGGGTCTACAGACTGAGGCTCAGCTTCCTGGACCTCTCTGAGGAGCAGTGCACACGGAGGCTCAGAGTCACTCGACGTGTAGTCGTGGACATCTGCAGTGTCCTTGATGCCGAGCTGCTCCCGGCTGGCCCGAGCACCATCTTCTTACCTGTCGCTGTCAAAGTCACCACTGCCCTCAACAACTTCTCCTCCGGATCCTTCCAGGGTGCCACCGGGGACATCGCCGGCGTCTCTCAGTCGTTTGCACAAAAGAGCCATGCAAATACACCTATACCCACTCTGCAGTGACACAATGGGTGGCATCAGGTGTGGGTCTTCATGGTGATCCTCAGGAAAGGGAATTATTGCACAAACCAGACAAGATTTGCAAAGACATGGCAGTAGTGGTGATAACAAATTTTAATGTGCTTGGCAAAACAAACAAAGCTAAATCAAAACCATGACAAACCCTCAAACACCCTTGTGCATCCCCTTTGTGCTCACAAACGTAAGGCTATGGTTTTGTGAGCACAAAGGGGATGCACAAGGGTGTTTGAGGGTTTGTCATGGTTTTGATTTAGCTTTGTTTGTTTTGCCAAGCACATTAAAATTTGTTATCACCACTACTGCCATGTCTTTGCAAATCTTGTCTGGTTTGTGCAATAATTCCCTTTCCTGAGGATCACCATGAAGACCCACACCTGATGCCACCCATTGTGTCACTGCAGAGTGGGTATAGGCGTATTTGCATGGCTCTTTTGTGCAAACGACTGAGAGACGCCGGCGATGTCCCCGGTGGCACCCTGGAAGGATCCGGAGGAGAAGTTGTTCTCAGAGATGCCTTTACGTCCCTGTGACAGTATCTTGGAGATACCCTCCTGTACCTGTGCCACCATTCCACTCATGCAGGAGTTGGACTCCTCCATCCTCTGCGCGATTGCGGAGAGTGTGCGTGGCAACTGTGCCAGTACCTCGGCAATGTGCTGCTGGCCCTCGATGACTCTCTTTTTCATGACTGGCCCCCAGGGTTTAGCATCTGGGTGCAGCTGAGCAGAGCCTGGAGAAGAGTGCTCCCACCGACGCGGACTCTCCACGGCTGCCCCTGCCGCCAGGGTCTGCTCGTGCTCACATGTGCTTGGTGACTCACCCTGTGCAAGCCCAACTAACTGAGGACGGGGACCCACCGAGGTGCGTGTGTCTGCGCTGGTGGATGGCTGGCTCAGATGTGATGATGCACCCTCAGAGGCTGGCAGGTCCTCTGAGGAATCGCCCTCCGCAGTCACGGCGGTCGCAGATGGCCCTGCAAGAGAACAGAAAGCAATATTAAGCATGTGGACAGATGTTGAGGTGCTGCAGATGCCAAGTGATGTTAAGATCATTCGCTATCATGAGTGCTGAGTGTTAGATTTCTGTCACCAGCCGCTTGTGCGCTCCTAGTCTCGGCGTCCGCCATGGACAGGCACTCCAGCGTGTGGCTTATTTTCATTGCCTGCTGCTCCGCGTCCGTTAAGACCACCTGTTGTGGCAGGCCCCCTCCGGTCCTTGCCCTCTCCCGGGCATTCTGGCATCTCTTCTCCTATCAAGGCAAAACACAGAGCGGCGTGATTGAGTGATGGTTGCATGGTGACCCGCTGCATGCATTGGTGTGGGTGGGGGTGACCGTGAGGGAGATGCATGGGAAGTTGCGTTTGAGACATATCCATGAGATTGTATGCGGATTGGGTTGTGTGGTAGTGTTCGAATGGGAACTGGGGCGGTGAGGATGATGGTTGAGTGGATGTGAGGAATGATTGGAGAGCATTGTGTGGCAGTGCAGAGGGAGTTGTGTGGTGGTGGTGGAGGTGATTTGGAAGACTGAGTGTGGGAGAATGCGTAAGTACACTCACTTTGGCTGACCTGGTTAGGTCATTAAAGCGCTTCCTGCACTGGACCCAGGTTCAGCCAATATTGCTGCTGCTGGTGACCTCCTCTGCCACCTCGAGCCAGGCCTTCTTGGTGGCAGAGGAAGGCTACCTCCTCCCATCTGATGGGAAAAACGTTTCCCTCCCACTCCTCACCCCATCGAGCAGCACCTGGAATGAGGAGTCAGAAAACCTTGGAGCAGCCTTGCCTCTGGCCTGCTCCATTCTATTATTTTGGTTCTTTGCTGCAGGAGGAGCATTGGAGGACTACCCCTTTAAGTAGGGCTCCTCCTGCTGACAGCCTGTGATGCAGGTGCGCAGTGCGCCCGCTGCACAGGTCTGCAACCTGCTGTTACCCACGCGCCCAGTTGACCCCCTGCTGCCAACCCACCTCCCTCCTAATATCGGGTCCATAGTTGCAAAGTGACCAAGGTTGGGAACTAAATATTCCAGGGTGCATGACATTTAGAAAAGACAGGCAGAATGGAAAAGGAGGGGGTGTAGCCCTAATAATAAAGGATGACATAAGGACATAAGGTGAGAAAGGACCTTGGCTCGGAAGATCAGGAAGAAGAATCTATATGGGTGGAAATTAGAAATAATAAGGGGCAGAAAACACTAGTGGGAGTGGTTTATAGGCCCCCTAATAGTAGCTATACCATTGGACAGAGTATTAATCATAATAGGAGGTTGTAACAAAGGTAATGCAGTAATCGTGGGGGACTTTACTCTTTATAATGACTGAGCAAATCAAATTGGCAAAGGTAGTCTGGAGGATGAGTTCATGGAATGCATTTGAGATGGTTTCCTGGTACAATACATCATGGAATCAACTAGGGAACAGGCTATTTTAGATCTTGTATTGTGTAATGAGACAGGGTTAATTAGTAATCTCACAGTAAAGGATCCTTTGGGGAAGAGTGATCAAAATATGATAGAATATCACATTGAGTTTCAGAGTGACGTACTTAAGTCAGAAACTAGAGTCTTAAACTTAAATAAAGCCAATTACATAGATATGATGGGCGAGTTGGCTAAAATAGATTGGGAAAATAGATTAAAGGCTATGATTTTGAGCTAAGGCCATCCCCACGCCTCCACTACTCGCCTGCAAACAGCCACCCAACCTCAAACAGACCATCGTTCGCAGCAAATTACCTAGCTTTCAGGAGAACAGCGTCCACGACACCACACAACCCTGCAACGGCAACCTCTGCAAGACATGCCAGATCATCGACACAGATACCACCATCACACGAGAGGACACCACCCACCAGGCACATGGTTCATACTCCTGTGACTCGGCCAACGTTGTCTACCTCATACGTTGCAGGAAAGGATGCCCCGGAGCATGGTACATTGGCGAGACCATGCAGACACTCTGACAACGGATGAACGGACACTGTGCAACAATCGCCAAACAGGAGGGTTCCCTCCCAGTCGGGGAACACTTCAGCAGTCAAGGACATTCAGCCACCGATCTTCGGGTAAGCGTTCTCCAAGGCGGCCTTCGAGACACAAGACAACGCAAAATCGTCAAGCAGAAATTGATAGCCAAGTTCCGCACCCATGAGGACGGCCTCAACCGGGATCTTGGGTTCATGTCGCGCTACACGTAACCCCACCAGCAAAAAAAAAAGTTATCTGTTTTTAACACAATGGGTCATTCTCTCGCTTTCTCTTCCTCCCTGTCTTTGGTTCTGGCCGTTTGTATATTCAGTAGTCCGGTATCTAATGTTGTTCTGTCTGAACACTATTCAATTCCTTTGATTGCCTTGATAACGGGCAGTTGGAAAGATTATATGTAATCACCAGGCATTGTTCTGTGACTATATATGCGGTAATTTTCAAGGAATCCGACACTCACCTGATGAAGGAGAAAGCCTCCGAAAGCTTGTGATTTTCAAATAAAACTGTTGGACTATAACCTGGTGTTGTAAGATTCCTTACATTTGTACACCCCAGTCCATCACCGGCATCTCCATATCATGGCTAATATGATTAGGCAGAGTCAGTATGGTTTTATGAAAGGGAAATCATGTTTGACAAATTTATTAGAGTTTTTTGAGAATGTAACTAGCAGGGTAGATAAAGGGGAACCAGTGGATGTAGTTTATTTGGATTTTCAAAAGGCATTCGATAAGGTGCCACATGTAAAGGTTGTTACACAAGGTAAGGGCTCATGGGGTTGGGGGTAACATATTAGCATGGATTGAGGATTGGTTAACGGACAGAAAACAGAGAGTAGGGATAAACATGTCATTTTCAGGTTGGCAGGCTGTAACTAGTGGGGTGCTGCAAGGATCAGTGCTTGGGCCTCAGCTATTTACAATCTATATTAATGACTTAGATGGAGGGACCGAGTGTAATGTATCCAAGTTTGCTAACGATACAAAGCTAGGTGGGAAAGTAAGCTGTGAGGAGGACACAAAGAGTCTGCAAAGGGACATGGACAGGTTAAGTGAGTGGGCAAGGAGGTGGCAGATGGAGTATAATGTGGGGAAAAGTGAGGTTATTCACTTTGGTAGGAAGAATAGAAGAACAGAATATTTTTTAAATGGTGAGAACCTATTAAATGTTGCTGTTCAGAGATACTTGGGTATCCTCATACAAGAAACACAAAATGTCAACATACAGGTACAGTAAGCAATTAGGAGAGCAAATGACATGTTGGCCTTTATGGAAATGGGGTTGGAGTACAAGAGTAGGGAAGTCTTACTACAATTGTACAGGGCTTTGATGAGACCTCACCTGGAGTACTGTGTACAGTTTTGGTCTCCTTATCTAAGGAAGGATAAACTTGCCTTAGAGGAGGTGCAGTGAAGGTTCACTAGATTAATTCCTGGGATGAAAGGGTTGTCCTATGAGGAGAGGTTGAGTAGAATGGGCTTATTCTCTCTGGACCTTAGATGAAGTGTCGATGAGGGTAGCACAACCCCTCAGATAATGAAGCAGATTGTGCCCGCATGCAGCAAGGCCTGGACAACATCCAGGCTTGGGCTCATAAGTGGCAAGTAACATTCGCTCCAGACAAGTGCCAGGCAATGACCATCTCCAACAAGAGAGAGTCTAACCACCTCCCCTTGATATTCAACGGCATTACCATCGCCGAATCCCCCACCATCAACATCCTGGGGGTCACCATTGACCAGAAACTTAACTGGACCAGCCACATAAATACTGCGGCTACAAGAGCAGGTCAGAGGCTGGGTATTCTGTGGCGAGTGACTCACCTCCTGACTCCCCAAAGCCTTTCCACCATCTACAAGGCACAAGTCAGGGGTGCGATGGAATACTCTCCACTTGCCTTGTTGAGTGCAGCTCCAACAACACCCAAGAAGCTGGACACCATCCAGGACAAAGCAGCCCGCTTGATTGGCACCCCATCCACCACCCTAAACATTCACTCCCTTCACCACCGGCGCACTGTGGCTGCAGTGTGTCCAATCCACAGGGTGTACTGCAGCAACTCTCTTCTTCGACAGCACCTCCCAAACCCGCGACCTCTACTACCTAGAAGGATAAGGGAAGCAGGCACATGGGAACAGCACCACCTGCACGTTCCCCTCCAAGTCACACACCATCCCGACTTGGAAATATATCGCTGTTCCTTCATCGTCGCCGGGTCAAAATCCTGGAACTCCCTACCTAACAGCACCGTGGGAGAACCTTCACCGTACGGACTGCAGCGGTTCAAGAAGGCGGCTCACCACCACCTTCTCAAGGGCAATTGGGGATGGGCAATAAATTCTGGCCTTGCCGCATCCCTTGAACGGATAAAAAAAATCGTATTTGATGTAGTCTACATGGATTTTAGCAAGGCTTTTGACAAGGTCCCACATGGCAGACTGGTCTAGAAAATAAAAGCCCATGAGATCCAAGGGAAAGTGGCAATTTGGATCCAAAATTGGCTCAGTGGCAGGAATGGTTGACGTGTGTTTTTGTGACTGGAAGGCTGTTTCCAGTGGGATTCTGCAGGGCTTAGTACTAGGTCCCTTGCTTTTTGTGTGTATATTAATGATTTAGACTTAAATGTAAGGGGCACCATTAAGAAGTTTGCAGATGATACAAAAATTGGCCGTGTGGTTGATAGTGAGGAGGAAAAATGTAGACTGCAGGAGGATATCAATGGACAGGTCAGGTGGGCAGAAAAGTGGCAAATGGAATTCAATCTGGAAAAGTTACTTTCCTTTATTAGCCGAGGCATAGAATATATGCTGGGTTCCCTCCCAGTCGGGGAACACTTCAGCAGTCATGGACATTCATCCACCGACCTTCGGGTAAGCGTACTCCAAGGCGGCCTTCGAGACACACGACAACGCAAAATCGTCGAGCAGAAATTGATAGCCAAGTTCCGCACCCATGAGGACGGCCTCAACCGGGATCTTGGGTTCATGTCACGCTACACGTTACCCCACCAGCGAACAAATGTTATCTGTTTTTAATATAATGGGTCATTTGCTGGTTCTCTCTGCCTTCCGGATGTTTCTGCCTCTCTCTGTTTTTTTTCTCTGTTTTTTTTCCCTGTTTGTTTTTTTGTTGAATGTGTATTCGGGGGTTCTGCAGGTGACACCTCTCTGTCTGAACACGGTGATTGCCTTGGCAACGGGCAGTTGCAGGGGCAGTCTGTAAACACCATGTATAAATGCGTAGGCTTCAAGGAGCTCTTGAAACATTTGCCTGAGGAAGGAGGAAATCTCCGAAAGCTTGTGAATTTAAAATAAAATTGCTGGACTATAACTTGGTGTTGTAAAATTGTTTACAATAGAATATAAGAGCAGGGAGGTTATGCTGGAACTGTATAAAACACTAGTTAGGCCACAGCTTGAGTACTGTGTACAGTTCTGGTCACCACATTACAGGAAAGATGCGATTGCACTAGAGAGAGTGCAGAGTAGATTTACGAGGATGTTGCTAGGACTGGAGAATTTTTGCAATGAGGAAAGATTGGATAGGCTGTGGTTGTTTTCTTTGGAACAGAGGAGGCTGAGGGGAGATTTAATTGAGATGTATAAAATTATGAGGGACCTAGATAGAGTGAATAGGAAGGACCTATTTCCCTTAGCAGAGACGTCAATAACCAGGGGGCATAGATTTAAAGTGATTGGTAGAAGGATTGGAGGGGAGCTGATGAGAATTTGTTTCCCCCAGAGGGTGGTGGGCGTCTGGAATTCACTACCTGAAAGGGTGGTATAGGCAGAAACCCTCATCGCGTTTAAAAAGTACTTGGATGTGCACTTGAAGTGCCGTAACCTACAAGGCTACAGACCAAGCGCTGGAAAGTGGGATTAGGCATGACAGCTCTTTTTCGGCCAGCACAGACACGGTGGGCCGAATGGCCTCCTTCTGTACCATAAATTTGTATGATTCTATGACCTTTTGGAGAACATGAACAGCCAACCACCTCTTGTGATACTGGCCCTTGGGTTACACCTGGGAGGAACATTAGAATATGTGATAGAAAGGCATGTGTAGCCACCCAGGGGAAGCACAGTGTTAGGAAAGAGGAGGTTGGGTTGTGTTTACTTTGGACTTTGTTTTATTAAAATATGTCCTTTGTTATTGATGGAGGTTAGAGTCATGCAGGAATGGGTGCACTTATTTGGTACTGACTTGTTTCATCAGATGATGATTATTTGCACGGTCACATAAAGGCAAAGAGGGCTGATATGTTGTCTTGTTCTAGGACTGTACAATTATTTTAAAGTAGGGGAGAAGGCGGTAAGATTTATGGTGTTAAGGCTAGACTGTGTTAAACAGAAAGGAAGACTTCAGTGATGAGATATGCTCTGATGTCCTTTGCAGCGGTCACTGAGGAGTCCTCTGAGTGATGGTCATCGTGATGCTCTTCTCCATGTACTTCTGCTTCCCGAGTAATGTCCTGGCCTGGACCTTTTTGTATGGCAAAGTTACGCAGGTTACTGCAGGCTACAACTATGCTTGACCATGAGCTGGGCCATACTGCAGAGCCCCTCCTGAACTGTTGAGGCAACTCCTTTAAGGCCTTGAGGGTCCTCTTAATGACAACTCATGTATGTCACTCGATGTAGTGCTCCCATGCTGCTGTTTGGGCGACTCTTAGTGGGCCATTATCCAAGGGAGAAAAGGGTAGGCTTTGTCACCCACAAGCCAGTGATTGACATGATTTTCTTCCCTGAAGAAGTCAGGAAAGGAAATCATGCAAATTGAGCAACTGAAGAAAACATTATGAATTTTGCTAAATCTCAAACAGAGGTCCACTTCAGTCCCAATCAATCCAAAGTAAAGGGACCATCCTCTATCCATGCTCTCATTCAAAATCACAAATCCAAATACTATTGAAGTAACACTTCATTCATTTCCACCACTACAAGGACAACTTGCTATAGGAATAATAGACTGCAGGCACTGTCCATAGATATAAAGGAGAAGAAACAGCGGGGGTAAAATTCAACTTCAGCGGGGGCGCAGAACGGGTGGAGGCGGATCGGCTGCCTGTTATACACCCCGCCCGATTTTCCTTTTCATTGAGTGGAATTTTTAGTTTCGGCAGGGGTGTAAAATCGGTGGTATTGGATTGGCCGCCTATTATACTTCAATGGAAAGGGAAATCGGGTGAGTGTATAATGGGCAGCCGATCTGCTATCGCCCGTTTTCCACCCCCACTGGGAATTAAATTTCACCCCCAGCATTTCTAACATTTGTGGCAGTTGCCTTCTTAGCCTTGCCATTTGGATATGTAGAATTAACCTCAAAACATCACTTTATGACAGCTTAGCTTTGTGAAATTGTGTTCGAAAGCCCTTCCATAGCTCCAACGCATTTTGAAATCACAACGCACGGCCCAATTATTTTCAGTGATAGAAATGTGCTTTCAACAAACTTAATACTTATGGAACGCTGCTAATTAAAATTCAGTAGAATAATGAAAGCAGTGAAATGTAGTGTGCATGTATGTGCATAAATAAATGAGCCAGAATTGCAGAATAAGCCCCTGATTTGAGAGTCTAATGCTATACAATTTGTCATGCAGGGTGCTGTGAATTATTAGAAAGCCTCCCCAATGTCAGGTCATGCAAATATTTATTGAAAGCATTAAATAATAAATTGGACAGTCTGCACATTTGTAAATCTGTCATGTTTGGTTTCAGTTGAAAGCATTGATGTGCTAGATTGCGGTTCACTCTGCTGCACCCTCCCTCTAGGGGGTAACATAAACCATGAAATATCAACACAGGTCACAATCATCCTTTTGTTTAGTGCTACACAGGCTCTGAGGAGAATTGTCTTGCATACAGATAAAATAATTTCATGCAAATTCGATAACGAGAGTCTTTGTCTTCCTCAAGAAAACACAAAACAGGCAATATTTCATTATTTGCATTATTTCATTTTATTCCTTAAAATTGTACTGTAATTACGTTGGTAAAAATGGCAAGATAAATTAAATTGTTAACTCAATCACTGATCTGAGGAGTTAGTACCAGTCGTATTGCTAGGTCAAGTATATTGTGCTGGTACATTGGTGAACGACTTTCAAAGTAGTCTTTCCTCTCCCTTGAGAACTGATCCGAGTTTACACACATCACTACACCAGCTGCCAGCGGTGGGATTGAAACCCACACCACAGTAATGACTTGAATCTTAATCTGGTCCCTTGGACTGTTTCACCCTACCCTCCACCACATAAAATAGGTTAATGTTGTTCAAAATGCTAGTTCAAAAGTATGTATATAGATTAAAAGCAAAATGCATTTTCAGTTCAGTTGTGATTGATTTGAGATGAATGGCACTTGTGCATCACATTAATTAAAGTGAGGGAAATTTACGCAGAATTTGCCCCTCCCGAATCTAGTGGCAAGACATGGTTGTGACGTCTGGAGATGGGGAGGGCTGCAGTGAATGGTCTGCAATTTCTGATACATCCATATCAAAGACCTAAGCTCTCTACATAACCTTGCTCCCGTGCCTGCTTAGCTTGAGAAGTTAGCATATCTGCCCGGTCCACCTAATTCTCTACTGCATTCCTCGTGTATTAGGACATGGGTGTCTTTCTATCACCCGGGTTACCCTGACCTGTTTTACCCTGTGAGCTGATGCAGTGATGCTGCCGCCATGGACAAGCAGCTACTTGGAGCCATAGGAGAGAGTTGTGTATGCAGAGAAGTCCGAAGATTGGGGACCATCTGAGGGATGTGGCCTGTCCCTAGTCAGAGGTACTACCCCTTCTGTTTAACACTACACCCCCATAATCATAATCACTATTACGATTAATACTTGGTTACCAGATGCTATAAGTTTTTGCTTCAAGCAAGCACTTTTTAGCCATTGAGATGTTTTTCTATTGTAAGAACACAGTGGTGGAGCTCTGTTGAACCTCCAAAAACTATCCAATAGGTCTTAAGAAGGCTTTACTATATCTTGTCACAAGTTATTATGAAATATGAATCCCAGTCTTATTGATTCATGTTACATTTTCATTAATGCCAAGAAGACACTGCTGCGATAAGAGCTGCATTTCTAGTGGTGTTGGAGAATTCAGTAGATCAGCGTACCTGGGATCAGGTACATATCCAGCCCTGGCTGTATCTGCAATTGTGTAAATAGCACTTTTGCAGTGTCACTATAGGAAAATTGGACCCCCAAGATTACAGCTCAAATAAAGTGCTGTCATTCAATTGTTGCACATACATGAGATCCTGCACATGAGAACTGTAGATACTGTCGCACATGCAATATCTGGGGACCATCTTGCAGATCCATCGGACCACTTGCATTATTCTTTTTCTGTTAAAACTATAAATGTGTAAATTAAGTTAAAGCCCCTGGTTTGGTGTCCTGTTGCTAGCTTATGCCAAATACATAGAATTCTTTGACAGGTAAGTTGTACTATGTTAATGGTAATCAGTATATCTCTGTGCACCTACAAGAGGATCTTGGATAACTGCTTTCTAACTTCCACTAATACAGGGATACATATACCAACATCCTGGACATAATCCATTTTCTAGGGCAACATATTGCTCAAGACAGAAAGCTTTTATTAATACCTTACAGTCCATAGTCCACTGGAGTGGTTTGTAACGAGGGACATTGTTTTTCCCGGTGTTTATAAGGTGGGTTTCAAAAAAGATTTTAAATAATTTAACATTACCATTCCCTAGTTTGAGGAGACTGTTGTGCTTTGACGATGGAATTACTAGAGCGTTTCCAAAAAGATGAGGAAATAATTAAAAATACATGAAAGTAAAAAGATATCCACAGTGTGAGCTTGTGTGTGTATATTATGATTTAAAGGCTTGGACAACTTGTATGCTTTACATTCAAGACATTTTTTGGGGATAAATGCACAATATCACATTTTTGGTTTATTAAAATGAAATCCAGGTTTTCTCAAAGTGTGCTTTATTGCTGTTTACATTTAAATTCTTAAGCACGTTTATTTTTTTGGAAAATCCTTGTAGGAGCTCAACAAAAGGTAGAATTGTTTTGTTTCCATTCTGTGAAGCACAGGAGTAATTAAGATTTCACAGATGACAATTGTGATGACAAAATTATAATGTAAACAAACTAGATGCTCCGTTCCATTGTGGATTCTGTCAGTATGACTGATCATGCATGACAAGCACACGACACCCACACTGTAATCTAGCTGTCACAGGCGGCATCCTCCATTCTTTTTTTACATAAAACTTTCCTTGCGAATATCTAAAGGTAAACAGTGTTTGCAGATCACTAACTGGTAATTTATAATGAAACCCTTGCCTGTGGATAACTGAACCTTCTTCCCTTTGTGGGCAGGTTCAGCAGAGATCACCACATAGATTGAATTTTCAATGTCACATTTAAACTTGTTTTGTGCCAATAACACTCATATGTGTAAAACCGACAACAACAATTTAAAGGGGCAACAATGAAGTTATAATAAGGTGCAATACCTCACAACCCCCACTTAAAGGGGAGTGAACATTCAGATTTTCTTTTAATACATCTACAGTTATAAGCTTTCACAATTAATGACACAGATTTTTCTCTGTTTGTTTTGATGGACTCTTGTACAGATTGAGGTGGGTAAAGGATTACTCTTCTGCTTCTATGAGATATATCCCAGCAGCATAAAGTTGGCAACTGTGAGTGAGATTTTCTGAGATCAGATACATAAACTCAAGCAGATGAACCTTCTATATAAGGTACAGTTTCACCTAAGGCTGGCAGAGCAGTTTCACCTGTGTATATGCTGATATTAAATTCATAGTCAGTCTACACTGAGATTGTGTGGGCATAAACACAAGTGAGCGGTGTGTTGAACCATTGTGCGCAAGCTTGCTGGCAGGCTGCCCAGTCCACCTAGCATTTCCTGGTGTATGCCCATTAGCCTTCTTCGGTAGCCTGGGCCCTTGAAGTCAGCATCTGAGTCCTCTGCAGTAGAGCGAGTATGTGCTCTCGCCCTCTGGTGAGCTGGCACCTGTGGTGTCCTATCCACCTGCCCTAGCTCCTGCAGACTTATAGCCAGAGATTCATCACATGAAGACCCGACCTCTAGCCCAGCCTCTAAAGTATCCTTGGTGCTAGTTTCTGAGCTGGTGCTTTCCAGGGTCAGATCGAGTGATGGTGCATCTTCAGGAAGGCTGGCCTCCTCTTCCTGAAGTGCCAGGGGATCTTCACATTTGCAGCAACTGAAATGAAAGAGAAGAACAAGGGTTAGCTTTTAGTGTGAAGGCAGAGCAGAGGAAGGAGTGGCTGATGAATGCAGCTGTAGTAGGTTGAGTGTGTAGGGTGAGATAGAAGTAAGAAGGGAAAAAGAGGATGAGGTGTGAAGAAACATCACACGACGTCTCCTGCAGGGTTGCCAGTTGCCACAGCCATGACTCTCCCCCTACCCGTGATGGCTGTCACGTTTTCTTCCGTGGTGTGCAGGCGGGCTCGGCCCCCTCCGTTGGGAGCCTCCTAACGCAGGCTGTCCGCGATCTTCTCCTGCATGAAAGAAGGAAATTTGTTAGTGACAGTCTTGTGAGGTATTTAGAGAATGTGCCAGTCATGGTCCAATAGTGTGTAAGATGTGAGGTGTGAGGAAGTGGGGGTTGCAATCGTGGTGAGTGTGTGAATCTGAGGCAAAGGAGGTGGCGTGAAGTGTGGTGCTGTGATTGTAGGAGAGTGAAGGGAAGTGGGGGAGGGAACTATTGTGAGTAGCGAGGCTAGAGGTGGTGGAAATGTGAGTAGAGCAGTATTCTTACCTTGACAACTTTGGTGAGGTCTTTGAACTCCTTTTGACATTGCAACCATGTCCCTGGGAGCTAAGCTCCTGGCATTGATCTCTTCAGCGAGGACCCACTGGCAGTAGAGGTGTTGTCTGAAGGGCTTTCTGACCCGGGATCGCTCACCTCCTGTCCACTGCCTGGACCAAGGCTTCCAATGTGGCTTCGGAGAACCTGGATGCTCTGTTTGGATCTCTTGCAGCCATTTTAGCCCCTTTAACAACATTTATTGTTGCCTGCAGCCAGAGTGCACCTCCCCTTCAAGAGCTGCTGACTGCCGTTAAGTGGTGTCAGAGATGCACGATTTCCCACCCACCCCCAAAACAGCACAAATTTAACATGGCGCATGAGGGCGTGTGACCAGGTGCGTGAAGCACGCATCTCTCCCTCTGCGTGTCTGTTTTCGGGCGTGATTGAATTTCTAGGCCACAGATGCTCCGATGTCTCCTTAATGAACAGTTGACTCCTTTAGCAAATCTTAAGCAAGGTGTCAGGCTTGGCTCAGTTGTAACACTCTCACCTCTGAGTTAGAAGGTCTTGGGTTCAAGCCCCACCCCAGAGACTTGAGCACTTAATCTAGGATGGCACTTCAATGCAGTTACTGAGGGAGTGCTGAACTGTCGGAGACGCCTTCTTTTAGATGAGATGTTAAACCCCATCTGCCTCTCAGGTGAATGTGAAAGATCCCGTGACACTATTTGGAGGAGAATAGGAGAGTTCTCCCGGTATCCTGGCCAACATCTATCCCTCAACCAACAGCTAAAAAACAGATAATCTCAACATTATCTCTTTGCTGTTTGTGGAATCTTGCTGTGTGCCAATTGGCTGCATTGTTTCCTACATTACAACAGTGATTACACTTCAAAAGTACTTCATTGGCTGTAAAGCACTTTTGGGACATTGTGAAAGGTGCAATATAAATGCAGGTACTTTCTTTTTTTAATCTCTTCTGATACATTCTGAAGGGAGTGGCATGGTCTGTAAATGCTGGTGTGGGGGTACCTCCTCTTGGTCTCCTTCTCCATTGGTGTAGCCCGTGTTTCTGTTTTTTTGTATCTTTCCTTCCACTGTCTCAAGGAAAGGAGAGATAAATTGTGGCTAGCACAGGGCATGTTTGAAACCTGTTCATTTAAGAAATGAAAGAACTATGCAGACACGGGCAGATATCTGAAACCCAGATCTCCTCTGGTGTAGGGTGAAGTCACACTGACTAATTGTGTTTAGGTGACATTATGTAAGTCTTTGATAAATTATATACATTCACAGGTTGATCACACAGGTCTTAAGGAACATTTGCTGGAGAAGTAAAGGTTCTGGTAACAGTCCCACTCGGAAATAGTGAACTCTGATACTGCAAACACCTCGTTACAACTTGCAATGGTGGGCGTTTTGTTGCAGTTGGCAGAAGAGCTCAAACCTCAAAATGATGAATCCCTGAAAGCAACTTTTACTGATGCCTGTGAGATTGTAATATTTGACTGTATGCAGCTGCAAATGTTCTATATTTGATAGTAGGGATGAATGAAAATGCCAGCCTTCAGCAGTTCCAGGCAATTTAATGCCCAACTTCAGATTCAAACTTTCTTTTAAAAGCCGTGACTCAGAAATTTGGAGTTCTGAACCGGCCATCCTGTTTCAGAGGCAGCATCAGATGTTATCTGGGCAACATCTGCGACTGTCCTTATCTGGAACAGGCAAAGGAGCTATCTGAAGTCTGAATGGATTTGAACTGGGTAAATACATTTAAAAAAGTATCAGAAGTGATCTCAAAGCTTAACATTTAAGGGAATAATAATTCAAATATACGTAATGAAAATATGTAATCACAAAATCCATCTCAGTACTGAATAATAATTAGCTGGGACATCGTAATGCATTACTCTAATCTGTTCAAACATGCGGCATGTTAAATGTACTTTTTTTGAACTATGCATTCTAAGGTAATTCATCATTCAGTAAAATAGTGTTTGATAAACGTTTGTGCAGTTTTAAGTTCTTGGACCACAATATTGAGATTTGATGACATTTATAATTTGCACATAATCAACTGAATAAAAATTTAATATTTGATACACAATCTATGTGTCACTCACTGCCAAGGCTATTGAGATCATTTTTCTTGCATTGATCAATAGGCAGAGTTAATAATTCCCATAAAAATATTGAAAATGTGCCCCCGATTGGCCTTTGCACAGTTCTTTTTGATAGTGATGGCACAAATAAGTGTTGGAAGAACATTTAAATTTAGAATTTAAATGCTTATCTGGTGCCAGTTCAAATCCTATTCACATAACTAACTAATAACTTTTAACGCTGTCAAGACTGAAAAAAGGTACTGCATGGATGCTGAAATCAGCATTAACAGCAAAAATAAAATCTTGTCCAATGCATAAATTTGCTTGAATAGACAGCAGCATATTGAGGCACACATGGTAAAATATATTACTGTATGAAGTAGATTGCCAAGTGTGATAATGGGGTTGACTTTAACCTCAGGCGGGTTTCGGGTGTGCCGAGGGGTGGGTGGGCTGGGTGAGTGTGAAATGCACTTGCTGTATAAAATTTCAGACTGCGGGCTATTTTAACCCCCAGGCCTCATTTATATCTGACAGCCGGGTTTCCCACACAATTCGTGACTGAACGGGAAACCCGCTCACGTTTTTAGCGCAATTTCCAGCAGGGGGCGACTTAGAGCGGGAATGCAACTCTTAAAGGGAGTTTGCATTCCCTTCTGCCTGATTCTGTCTGGAAATTGTCCGGAAGAATGAATCCCAGGCAAGGCCCCCAATTCTCAGAAACCTCCTTGGAGGTGCTGTTGGAAGAAATGAGGGCAAGGAGGGAGGTTCTGTATCCCAACAGTGGAAGGAGGGTTCCCGAACATGTTGTGCACTGGGCATTGAGAGAGGATTGGCAGAGGATGTAAGCTCCAGCAGTACAATCTCCAGAACCTGGATCCAGTGCAGGAAACATTTCAATGAGCTTACAAGAATAGAAAAAGTGAGCAAAGCTCTTCATCCTCTCAAGAAAACATGACAGCAGTCTTTCACCCCCCCCCTCACCCAGTACTCTGATCTAGTCCCTCCTTTTCATCACTTCCTTTGCCACCCACGACAAGGACACTTTACACCACCTACCATTCTAATTCCAAACACTCACTCACCTCTTCCTTATTCCCTTCACAGCAGCCACGAGCAACATTCTCGCAGAATCAGCAACTTCTCTCCTTCCTCACTTCGAACTCCAGCCTCTTGCTTTCCATTCAACACATTCTTGTCCTACTTGCATCTTGCTGCTTCTCCCTCTCTGCATGTGCAGTGCAAGCAGCAGCCCCACATATGTGCAGGAGATACTCACTAACTCTGGCCCTGTCTCTCTGCGGGAGAAAACAGCGAACAACACCAGGGAGAGGAGTAGGACCGAGGAAGGACTAACCAACCGCTTGGCCAAGAGCAGCAAGCTCTTGAAATAAAAACAGAAAATGCTGGAGAAGCTCAGCAAGTCAGGCAGCATCTGTGGAGAAAGAAACAGAGTTAACGTTTCAGGTCGAAGACCTTCCGTCAGAACTGGAAGATGTTAAAAGAGTTAAGGTTTTTGAACAAATACAGAGCCAGGGGAAGGGGGGAGGGAGGCGAGGGGAGGGGAGGAAAGAACAAAAGGGAAGGTCTGTGATAGGGAAGAGGGCACGAGTGATTAAATGACAAAAGGGATGATGGTGCAAGGAAGGAGGGTGGTAATAGGACAGATTAAGAAACAAAAGATTGATCAGGAGTAGCTGTAAATGGCAGCAGCAGAACCATTACCAGCATTAGCTGACAAAACATGGGAGCAGTGGTTATGATCTGAAGTTATTGAAATCAATGTTGAGTCCGGAAGGTTGTAAAGTGCCTAATCGAAAGATGAGGTGCTGTTCCTCGAGCTTCCGTTGAACTTCATTGGAACAGCGTAAGAGGCCAAGGACAGAGAGGTCAGAGTAGGAGTGGGAAGGGGAATTAAATTGGCAAACGACCGGCAGGTCAGGGTCACACTTGTGGACAGAGCGGAGGTGTTCGACAAAGTGATCACCCAGTCTGCGTTTGGTCACCCCAATGTAGAGGAGACTGCATTGTGAGCAGCGGATACAGTACACTAAATTGAAAGAAGTACAAGTAAATCGCTGTTTCACCTGGAAGGAGTGTTTGGGGCCCTGGATAGTGGGAAGGGAGGAGGTGAAGGGGCAGGTGTTGCATCTCCTGTGCTCAGACGGGAAGGTGCCTTGGGGAGGAGAGCTGGTGTTGGGGGTGATGGAAGAGTGGACTAGGGTGTCGTGGAGGGAGCGGTCCCTTCGGAATGCTGAAAGGAGAGGGGAGGGGAAGATGTGTTTGGTGGTGGGATCGCACTGGAGGTGGTGGAAATGGCGGAGGATGATACGTTGAATGTGGAGGCTGGTGGGGTGGAAAGTGAGAACAAGGGGAATCCTATCATGGTTCTGGGAGGGAGGGGAAGAGGTGAGGGCGGAAATGCGGGAAATAGAATGGACACGGTCTAGGGCCCTGTCAACTACAGTGGAGGGGAATCCTCGGTTGAGGAGAAAGGAAGATATATCGGAAGCACTGGTGCGGAAGGTAGTATTGTTAGAACAGATGCAACGGAGAGGGAGAAACTGGGAGAAGGGAATAGAGTCCTTACAGGAAGTGAGATGGGAGGAAGTGTAATCAAGGTAGCCATGGGAGTCGATGGCCTCTTGAAATAAGTGGCCCTGCAGGAGCTGTGCACATCAGAGATTTTGAGGCTGGGGACTTAGCTGAACAGGGCCTCTGACTACCATTTGTACTTCTTCACGAAGCACGGATAAATGCACATTCAGACATTGACTACATCAAGCTGCATTGTGATGCATGTCATCTGCAACTGTCCAACCCCTCAGCCATTCTAACTGTTGTCCTTTTTCTCTTTCCTTTAGGTCCTTCTGCACCACAGCAGCCAATGTGCAGCAGTCTGCAGCCGAGCCCTCAGGGCTCAAGTTCCCAGATGTTTTGTCAGCCACAAGCATCTCAAAGGTCCCCTCACAAGCAACAGCAGCCTTCTACCAGCTTTGCTGAAGCCAATGGAGGAGCACCTCGTAGGAGCAGTCAAGTTAGGAAACTTTGTTTTAATAAAAGCACTATGGGTTGACCACTTGGATGTTACATGAATTGAAGAAAATTATTATGTTTGGATCAAAGTAATCACCTTTATCTCCTTTGTCTGCAGTGTCTTTTCATTGTAGCTTCTCAGTCTGCATTGCCATTGTATCATTGATATAGAGGTTGGCTGAATGGTTTCAATGTTCTTTAATACAGGAATAAGGGAGTGGTGAATGAGGAAACAAGGACTTAACACAAAGGTGCCTTCTATAATTTTTCAGGGGAGGACAATGAGTTTATCACTGAAAGTGCTATTCTATTAACTGCGCCTAGTTCTATTAACTGCTCCTTGGTCTCTAGCTGAATGTGTTGTGCTGACTCTCCTTCTTCTTTCTTGCTTTCTTCTAATTCTTCCTCATCACTTGATGGCTCTTCCTGTTGCTCTGCCTCCTCCAACTGCAATCTTCCATACATCATCAGGTTGTGCAGAATGGAGCACACTGCGATGATGAGACCCACTTTGTCTGGGCCAAATTGTAGGGAGTTCCCAAACTGATCAAGGCACCTGAACCTTTGCTTCGATATGCCAATGGTATGCTCTATAATTTTCCTGGTTACCCCATGGCTGTGATTGTACCTGAGCTGATCAGGCATGATGGGGTTGTGGAGGGATATGTCATCAGTCATGAGTGTAGGAGGTATCACCTATCTCCTGGGGGCCATCCTCTGACATTCCTGGATGGATGGAAAAGTGAGGGGATGGATGGGTGTCACAGGATGAAGGCACTGGGGCAGCTGCCACCGAAACTGGCACACACTTGTATGATTGTTCCGCGATGATCAGACACCAGTTGTTGGAGTGAAAGCCCTTTCTTTTCACAAAAGCTCATGGCTCGTCTTCTGGTGTCTTGATAGCTACATGGATGCAGCCTATTATGTCCTAGGACACGAGGGAAGCCAGCCATTGCTGCAAATCCCAGAGCTCTCTCATTTTGGCTGTTGGTGTCCATGAGGAAGGTAATGTATTGGTTTGCTCTGGCAAAGAGGGCATTGGTGACCCGCTTGAAGTAGCCATGCCCTGCAGACTGAGAGATGCAGGTGATGTTCCCTGTAATAGCCTGGGAGGAGCTTGTGGTGAAAAGTTAAGGGTGGTGGTGACTTTGACAGCCACAGACAGAGCTGGGCCACTTGATTCAACGGCAACAGAACTGCTGCAGGAGGCTCCATAGGTCAGCAACAGCATCCTGGTAAAACGTAGCCTCCTGACACACTGCTCCTTGAAGATACCCAGGAAATGACTTGTCCTATAGACCCTTTGGGCAGGGTAGGCCCTCCATGAGCATCCCCCTCACCTGCAGTCTTCTAACAGGCCCACCTGTTGCTCCTCCTCTAACTGTTCCTCCATCCAAAGTAAAGAGACAAAAATGGCACCCATGACAAGCTGGATGAGTAAGGCAAAAGAAATCAGAAACGAACAATCTCCAAACTCAGAAATTCCTTGGAAATCAATAAACGCCACAGCACACAGGTCCCTCTGATCTGAGAGTCTGCAGCTGAGTGCTGCTTTAAATAGTACATCTAGTTATGTCAGTCCGTTTGTGAAGCCAATCCCTCGAGGTTTTACTCAGCGGGTTGGCTGCTGGGTGGGATTTCCAACTCACCCAGTTAAAATCACGTTGGGGTACTAATTACATCATAGGACCCCACTTTCTATTTATTAATGAGGCACCTGCCTGTTGCCGGCGGGTGTGTTTGCCACCAGAGTCTGCTCCCGAGTTAAAATGGCGATCTGCAGATTTCCAGTGGAAACGGGATAGTCAGTTGATTTTATGTTATTTTAACGGCTGACCTGCCGTGATTCCGCCGGCAGGTTGGGTTAAAATCGCCCCCGATATTTCACAGGGTAATGTTTACTTGTGCCAGTAGTGGTTCGTTCTGTTTTAAGCAATAAATGTAGAATGTGTAACCTTAGGTTTAATGATGCATTTAATTCTTTTAAACAAAACCTTTGGCAGCCTAATGTGTGCATTATATAGGATTAAAAGACCTGTCTTAAGCGACACTTCAAAGACACGATTAAGCTGTCAGTGCTCCCATCTCTACAGCAATTCACATATTTTCTGGGAAAATTGAGCCGTTATCAAATAACAGTAAGATATCCGGTATCACCAAACCGGCAACTTCAATGCATGGGACCCTTTATGGATGTGGCACTTGTGGAGTCTCAGGAGCAGTATCTTAATTTTTGAGTCCCCCCACTGCCTTATGGAAAGTGCTGTTGAAAGTGTCAGATGTCGGACACTCCTGCACTCCATTGTTTCTTGCATGTCCTCTTTAATGAGAAATCCTTTATTGAATGTTTTTGCAACTCCCAACTTTCTGATGCCAAACTCCTTCAGCACCATTTCCCCTGATTAAAGAACACTATACCGACTGCACTGACAATTCTTAAATGCAGACAGCGTACCAGGATGGATAAAAGAAATAAATCACTTTGATGGCATTTCAAGGTATTATTCAAACACCTAATTCACATGCACTGATGCATGTGTAGCGATGTCAAGTGACGTGAACCATACATCAAAGAACTGATCTCTATGTGAAGCCAACGTATCAAAATATCTGATGCATGTCAGTCTAGATCAATGTTAAGCAGTGATGCTAGAAAGGGCTTGTGTAATGTTTACTAAAGCAAGCAGCCGGAACATAGATCAAATAGCATGGCCATATTCGCTTCAGTTGATCAGGAAGAGGAAATAATTAAGGGAAATATATCCCTTTTTTGTTGGCCCTTTGTAATCCAATTTAACATGATCAAAATAACCGGTTGATTGAATATTGCACGAGCTTTTCAGTTTTTAAAATATACAACTCTTTCTCTTTATTTTGTCCCACATAAGCTAAGGCTCGATTTTAACTCCGGGCCAGTTTTGGGCGGGTGAGTAACAGTGTGAGTTAGAAAGCCACCTGTTGCTCCAGAAATGAGGACCCGTGTATTTTACCTCATGGGCCTCATTTAAATCCCCCCAGCTGACTCCTCACCCATTCTGGCCGGGAAGTCGGCGGGAGATGACGGAAAATGCAGGCGGCCAGGAAGCAGCCCGCCGAGACCAGGTAGGTGGTGGAATCGGCCGCAGGTGTTGTCCTGCAGAGGGAAGGGGATGGCAGTCCGCAGGAGGGGAGGCCTAAGCTTTCCTTGTGTGGCCCTGAGGAGCAATCCTGCTTCTCCTGTCCCCAGAAGAAAAGTAAAAACCCAACTTTTTGGGCTTCTTCTTGTCCTGATCCTCTTCCCCGCTGTTTTCATCAAGCGGGAAACTCACTGCGGCTTCTTGCGCAGTCTGGCGAGTTAAAATTGCAGTTGGGTCCCGATGACATCATCACAACCCGACATGCATATGTTAAAAACGACCCCACCGGCTTTGGACGGGTGTCCTTGCCACTTGCTCAGTTGACCAAGCTAAAAATAGGAACACATCAATTCCTGGCATCTCCAGGGCGCATAAGTAACCTGCGCAAACTGCCTATCTGGCCGGTTCCCGCCGGGTGGGTAGGGTTAACATTGTCTGCATAATGTTTAATTCTTTAAGACAGAATCACACGATTCAGATTTTTAAAATGACGAAAACTACCAACTAAGCAGATACTTAACTCAGACTGTGATTACAGCAATTCAAACAAGGCTAGGCATTAGAAGAAACTTTAAAAAAATATTCTCCTTTCCCTCCTGGGTGATAGAGCAGTAGGGCTTGTGGAATAGACACTTAGCAAAATTATTTAATGTCACGTTGATTAACTCCTTTAAAAAGGTGAATAAATGTTGTGTTAACATTGACACTGGATGAAAATGAGAAGCAATTTCAGTTTGTTTATGGATGTGTCACATATTAAAATGCAACCTGTATTATGCTTTGCTCTTGTTACAAGTTATTCCTTTGGGATTTCATGCTTTAGTTAATTGAACGAATGAATTAGATTACTGGGATTGATGGAGTTTCAGACCTATCTGGTATTTTGAAGGACGCTCATTCAATTGTCCTCTAGTTGCTCATGGTGAAATTCATCCTTTATTAATGTTAGTGAAAAAAATGAGCTTCAGTAAAAAATGAGATTTTCCATCTTGTGAGGACTAATAAGTAAAATTATTAACAGGAGGAATTTCATCCCTTAAATCATGTGTGGCATCATTTGTTTTCCACCCTTGAGCAGCAGCAGTACAAAAAACGACCTCTGACCTAAGGGTCAACAAGCACAGCTACATCCAGCTCTATGTGGGAAACTTAACTAGTCTTTTCAGAATAATACTGGATAATAAAAGCAAACGGGATCTTTGGCTATAAATAGAGGCATAGAGTACAAAATCAACGAAATTATACTAAACATTTATAAATCATTGGTTAGGCCTCAGCTGGAGTATTGTGTCCAATTCTGGGCACTACACTTTAGGAAGGATGTCAAGGCCTTGGTTCAGAGGAGATTTACTAGAATGATACCAGGAATGTGGCACTTCAGTTATATGGAGAGACTAGAGAAGCTGGGATTGTTCTCCTTAGAGCAGAGAAGGTTAAGGGGAGGTTTAATAGAGGTGTTCAAAATTATGAAGGGTTTAGATAGAGTAAGTAAGGAGAAACTGATTCTACTTGCAGGAGGGTCAGTAACCAGATTTAAAATAATTGGCAAAAGAACCAAATGGGAAATGAGGAGAATTTTTTTTACGCAGGGAATTGTTGTGATCTGGAATGCGCTGCCTGAAAGGGTGGTGGAAGCAGATTCAGTAGTAACTTTCAAAAGGGAATTGGATATACTTGAAAAGGAAAAAATTGTAGGGCTAAGGGGAAAGTGTTGAGGTTTGGGGCTAATTTGTTAGCTCTTCGAAAGAGCCGGCACAGGCACAATGGGCTGAATTACATCCTTCTGTGCTGTATGACTCTATGGACATTCAACCAGACGATACTGCTTGGAGACTGAACTGCTGCTCATATAGATTCACAGGCCCCCTCCAAACTAGTGTCCTATAAGCCCAAGTGAACCATAGAGGTTGACAGGGACTTTATTGAACTTGGTTCTACTCACTAAATGTTCGGGTTGGCCTCTTTTTTAAAAACAAATAACTGTCGTAATATTTCTTCAGCAAACGCGACTAGTTACTTTATTCAGAGGCTATCTGGTGAGTTAAGTGTCCTGGGATATTGTAAATTTTCTAATTGTTCTTCACATTTCAAAACGTTCCACTGACATAAGTTACACAACAGGCCATGTATTTTTAAAGCGTTTAGCACTCAAAGTGACAGCGCAAGCTTTAACAATCAATAACAGACATAACATCTGTGCCATAATAGAGTATGGTTGCACCACCAGCATTCATAAGTGCCACTAACAGTTTTAGTGATATAGCTAACCATTTTATTGATGAATATTAAAATATTTAAATGGCTTGCAGGCAATTTATATTTTGTATGCTACTACTTCTTGCCTCAGCCTCATTATTGAAATCTGCATCAACTGTCCATTAATAAGGTATTTTCCACATAGTATTGATGAAATAATTTCTCCTTGTAAATTTGTTTTATTTGGATTATAATCTGAGGACACATTTGGAGCACCACATCTAGATTCATTATAATAAAAACATCCAGAAATGTTTTGGGAGGGGGTGAGAGAAGAGGTGCAATCTGAAAATAGGCAGGGACTACAGCAAGTTAATTTTATGTGGCACAAGGGAATAATTGTTTAACAGTGCAAATATTGCATTTGTTCTACTGTAATGGAAGGGTATGAAATTTTAAAAAACATTTCAAAGGACAATTACTAAGGCACAGGATTAGATTTAATATGATCATACATTAACTGGATCATGCATTAATTGAACAACACACTAGCCTCAGTAAAAACTCTCTGGCCTGGGAGCTAAGTCTGAATCCAAACCAGGACTACAACTAGAATTCCTTTTATGGCAAATCAGCTACAGAAATGTAAGTAAACTAATTTTCAGGGCCTTGCAGGCTTCCTCATCAGAAATGTTTGTCAATATGTGTTTTAAAGAAATATTTGCTAAAGCCAATTGTGTCACAACATATCAAATATTAAATGTAGAGTTCATTGGTTTAGTTTCTTCAATTCTCTGAACTAGATTGGGGTTTCAGACCCTGTTCTAAATGAATTATTCCTGTTTTCTGACTTGCAGCTTGTATAGAAACCAATTAATGGTAATCAGAAAATACAAAATTAACCTCAAAACTGTGGGATCCAATAAATTCTGAGCACAACGGCTACTAGTGAGTCTTGAAGATCGATAATAACTTGCATTTATACAGCACTCCTAATGTAGAAAAACATTGCAAGGTGCTTCACAGAGACGTACTCAGACAAAAATGAACGCTGAGCTAAAGGAGGTATTGGGGGTGGGGGGGTGACCAAATGGTTGGTCAAAGAGCTGGGTTCTGAGGAGGGTCTCAAAGGAGGAGAAGGAGGTGAAGAGGCGGAGGGATTTAGGGAGGGAATTCCAGAGCGTGGGCATAGACGTCTGAATGCACAGCCGCCAATGGTGGGGCAAAGGGAGAGGGGGATGTACAAAAAGGCACGAGTCAGAGGAACATAGGCTTCTGAGGGGTTGTAGGGCTCGGGGAGGTTACAGAGATAGTGAGGAGTGAAGCCATAAAGAGATTTAAACACGAGATTGAGAATTTTAAGTTGGAGGTGCAGGACCTGGAACCAAGGTAGGTCAGCAAGGACAGGGGTGACAGGCAAGGAAAGATGCAGGCAACAGAGTTTTGGATGAACTGAAGTTTACAGAGGGTGGAAGCTGGTCAGGGGAGTATTGCAATAGTGGAGTCTGGAGGTGACAAAGACATGAATGAGGGTTTCAACGACATATGGGCTGAGACAGGTGCGGAGGTGGGCAATGTAACAGAGGTGGAAGTAGGTGTTCTTTGTGATGAAGTGTCTATGGGGTTGGATGCTCAACAGCAACAACTTACATTTGTACAGCATCTTTAACTTTAACGTCCCAGGAGCATTATTAAACAAAATTTAACATCGAGCTGCAAAAAGAGACATTAAGACAGGAGAGGTAGGCTTTAAGGGGCTTCTTATAGGAAGAGACAGAGGTAGAGAGGTGAAGAGGTTTAGGAAGGGAATTCCAGATCGGGTGGGGTTGAAGAGGGGGACATCGGGGGAAGATCGGGGGATGAAGAGGGGGACATCGGGGGACAATCGGGGGGGGTGAAGAGGGGGACATCAAGGGGATATCGATGGGGTGAAGAGGGGGACATTAGGGGGGTGAAGAGGGAGACATTGGGGGGACATCGGGGGGTGAAGGGGGGACATTGGTCTGGGAGACATCGGATATCGGAGCAGGGTGCAAAGGTAGGTTCATTTAGTGTTTTCACTTCCTTCCATGGTTTTTTATTTAATTTATTTAGTTTCTTGTTCCCTGATCCAGCCCTTCACACCTGGTTTCACACCAGGCGTGAATCAAAAGCGGTGGGCAAGCTGCCCAGGTAAGTTAAAAATCTTTCTAAGTACTTAACCTGTCACAGGTAAAGTGCCTTACGTACATTTGGCTCTTTAACTGTCATCCTGTCAGCTTTAATTGCCGGTGGGACTTCTGTTTTTGGGTTGCCGCGCGCACACTGGTGGGTCCCTGGGAAACTTGGAAGTTGGCGGGTTGGAGTGGGATTTCCGTGATTTTCGGAGCCCCCGCCACCCCCAATGCACCCAGAATTGCCTCCTAAAATCACCCCCCTCATATCCGCGGATGATGTCACTAAGGTGCAGCATTCATATAAGGAAGATGAGGGGACCAAGGGTAGATCCTTGAGGGACTCTAGAGATAAAGATGTGGGGCAGGAAGCTAAGCCATTGCTGGAGATGGTCCGGCTGTGTTTGAATAGGTAAGAGTGGAACCAAGCGAGGGGAATCCCACTGAGTTGGACAACAGAGGTGTTGGAGGAAGATAGTGTGGTCGACTAATGTCAAAGGTTGCAGAGGTTGAGGGGGGCGAGGAGGAAAAATGCACGAGTCACAGTCACAGAGGGCGTAGGGAGAAATTCATGGAGTTGCGGGAAAGATGCGTATAGATTTGGGGGGGCGATATCATGTTCAAGAACTTGAAAGGGAAGGGATTTTGGAGGTGGGACAGTAGTTTACAAGGACAGATGTGTATTTTTTGAGGAGGTTGGTGGTGACGATGAAAGGGAGGCAGCAGTACCTGAGAAGCATGAGCCATTAACAATGTCAGCTACCATGTTATCAGCTCACAAATGGGATCATTTCTGCACTTACCGATTTACGATCGCATATTCTATTTGTATTACAAATGTGATTAATACTAGTTTTCCAGTGGATTCAAATAAGCTCCTTGTAAGTCATAAAGTAGGAGCAGTAAATCTGTGATATTTAAAAAAGATATTTTACATTTGTGCAATCGTTACAATTCAATTTGTCATGGAATTAGGAATTGAAACAGTTCTGTAACAAATTATGAACGTATATTTGTTTATTGGAGCATTGAGGCACATCTGAAGACTTCCGAGAGTGTCAGAAAGTTAAGTGTAGCCGCAGCAGCTGAATAAATTACACAGATCGAAGCATTGGATTTGATCCAGGTTCCTGCATAAGCTGCTTTAAGAAAACTTCACGCATGTCAGTAGCACTATTGGAACACGTAAAATACTTTTACTTCTTACTAGATGTTTGTTTGCAGAAGTCTGGAATGTTACATCAATAATTATCTCTAAATGTTGAAGTGAGTCTCACCATATTCAATGAGTGAAGAAATGCAGTGACTCTGTTTCCCCATTCCTACTTGTATTTTGAACTGTGTAGCTGGTCATTGGGTAAACAAATAGGCCAAATTTTATTCATGATGAATAACATTAGGACCAAGTGTGTGATGCCACAAAAAGGAAACAATATGCAAAAGTAACATTTTTTTCTGCTCCAACAGCAAGGAGGTGGCAGGGGCAGGAATAGGAGCAAGAGCTGTGACAGAAATTTTTTTTTTTTTTTTAATTCGTTCACGGGATGTGGGCGTCGCTGGCGAGGCCAGCATTTATTGCCCATCCCTAATTGCCCTCGAGAAGGTGGTGGTGAGCCGCCTTCTTGAACCGCTGCAGTCCGTGTGGTGACGGTTCTCCCACAGTGCTGTTAGGAAGGGAGTTCCAGGATTTTGACCCAGCGACGATGAAGGAACGGCGATATATTTCCAAGTCGGGATGGTGTGTGACTTGGAGGGGAACGTGCAGGTGGTGTTGTTCCCATGCGCCTGCTGCCCTTGTCCTTCTAGGTGGTAGAGGTCGCGGGTTTGGGAGGTGCTGTCGAAGAAGCCTTGGCGAGTTGCTGCATTGCATCCTGTGGATGGTGCACACTGCAGCCACAGTGCGCCGGTGGTGAAGGGAGTGAATGTTTAGAGTGGTGGATGGGGTGCCAATCAAGCGGGCTGCTTTATCTTGGATGGTGTCGAGCTTCTTGAGTGTTGTTGGAGCTGCACTCATCCAGGCAAGTGGAGAGTATTCCATCACACTCCTGACTTGTGCCTTGTAGATGGTGGAAAGGCTTTGGGGAGTCAGGAGGTGAGTCACTCGCCGCAGAATACCCAGCCTCTGACCTGCTCTCGTAGCCACAATATTTATATGGCTGGTCCAGTTAAGTTTCTGGTCAATGGTGACCCCCAGGATGTTGATGGTGGGGGATTCGGCGATGGTAATGCCGTTGAATGTCAAGGGGAGGTGGTTAGACTCTCTCTTGTTGGAGATGGTCATTGCCTGGCACTTATCTGGCGCGAATGTTACTTGCCACTTATTAGCCCAAGCCTGGATTTTGTCCAGGTCTTGCTGTATGCAGGCTCGGACTGCTTCATTATCTGAGGGGTTGCGAATGGAACTGAACACTGTGCAGTCATCAGCGAACATCCCCATTTCTGACCTTATGATGGAGGGAAGGTCATTGATGAAGCAGCTGAAGATGGTTGGGCCGAGGACACTGCCCTGAGGAACTCCTGCAGCAATGACCTGGGGCTGAGATGATTGGCCTCCAACAACCACTACCATCTTCCTTTGTGCTAGGTATGACTCCAGCCACTGGAGAGTTTTCCCCCTGATTCCCATTGACTTCAATTTTACGAGGGCTCCTTGGTGCCACACTCGGTCAAATGCTGCCTTGATGTCAAGGGCAGTCACTCTCACCTCACCTCTGGAATTCAGCTCTTTTGTCCATGTTTGGACCAAGGCTGTAATGAGGTCTGGAGCCGAGTGGTCCTGGCGGAACCCAAACTGAGCACCGGTGAGCAGGTTATTGGTGAGTAAGTGCCGCTTGATAGCACTGTCGACGACACCTTCCATCACTTTGCTGATGATTGAGAGTAAACTGATGGGGCGGTAATTGGCCGGATTGGATTTGTCCTGCTTTATGTGGACAGGACATTCCTGGTTGTGCATTACACAGAGCAGCGGTCATAAATTAGCCGATGAACAAAGAATTGTATTTTGACAGCAATAGATATGTCAAAGTGTAAAACGCCACACGTTTCTTCAGCATGTCACACCATGATGTCTTCATTGGGAAGGGCTCATACATATAACTATGTCGTCACCAGGGGGATTCTGAAAATCCTTGCAGAAATGGTGCCACAGTTTTAGTGGCTAGAGTTAGACCAGCAGCACAGCCAAGACCAGTGAAAAACAAGTCTTTCTCCCTGCTGGCCTAACAAGCTCCAGAAGTTTTATGTTCATCTGGTTGCGAGAGACCTAGTTTACTGGAACTGGCAGCCTGAAAAACATAAAAAGCAGCTTTAAATCAGTCCAAGGTTTTTGCCTCCTCTAAATAAAGCAGTCTTATCATTTTTTAGCTTAGTAGACGTTCCTTTAATTTCATCGCTCGTCATAAGGTGTTTCTTGTAAATTTGGGTCAGCTGTAGATACCTTCTCTGGTTCAGTGGAGTCAGTCAGTCCTGTCAGTGGATCCCCTGCCCCTTACATTCTAGAGTTGACACAAACTGCCCAATGTCTATTTATACAATAGCAAAATGTAACAATGCATCTCCCTTGACATATGAACTGGATCTTGTGGGGATGAAATTGGCCTTTGGCAGTAGTGCAAAACGAGTGATAATAAATTGGCAGCCCATTTTACACCTCACCCAATTTTCTTTTCCATTGATTTTTGTGCGTAGAGGTGAGCACCGAACTTTCAAAAGCATATTGAAGGATTGAAGAATGACAAAAATGTTTCTGCGATTTAGACCCCAAGCTAGGAACCGATTCAAGCAACTGAATCTATTTTCATTTGTGTAAGGAAGATTAAGAAAGGATATGATCCAGGTCTTTAAAATGATGAGGAAAAGATAATGTTGATGGTAGTAGGTACGCTTAATTTAAATTGTGATCAGAAAATAGGAGGGCATGAATAAAAAATTGGAAAGCCTTTCAATGCCCCCCCCACCATAGTTATAAATATGTGGACCAGATATCATAGACAGTTAATAGTTAATAGTCAGTTGATTGACTCATTTTAAAAAGTTCCGGATAAACATAAAACCGGAAACCCTGGAAGTGTGAAATAAAAGCAGAAAATGGTGAAAATACATCGTAGTATCTGCAAAGATAAAAGTTTATTTTGGTTAGATTGTTCATCAGAACTTGAATTCTGCCTCAAGATCTGAATAAATATCTGATCAAGGATGGAATTGAAGGTTATAAGAGGAGACTTAAATGTTCACATTCTCCACAGGACTTAATGCTGCTGAGATCATTTGTGGGATATGACTGGTTCACAGATGTATTATGTTGGTTGAATTAATACCTGATTATTTTTGAGATTTGGGGAGAAATTTCAAGGAACTGTAACTTCTTGAAGATTTTACTTGTGGTTAAGTTGCTCCTTAGGAAGATTGAGTTCACAAGATCACAAGATGCACTCCCCTCATTACTGTATCTAGCTGTTTTGTAAATGGTTTCAGGGATTTTGTCATCACCATTCTGCCTGGAGGTCCATTCCAGTGGGTAAGAATGTACTATAAAGCATAATTTTTGGAGAAGATGGAATTGATGAGTTACATGGCTAATTCTTGGCCTTGTATTCTTATCTATGTTATACTGTATTCCAATTCCAACTCCCAATGTTACAAAACCAACACAATGTTTATAAATTGCCATGGTAATCAACTTAAAGAATATTGGCCCTTCATATGTTATACCAGAGAGTCAGACTCAAGTATTGGGCAACTAGAAGTCAAAATAATGGACTATAGGAATTGTTCTACCTCGTTGGGTTAGTATCGAACAATATTTTTCATTCAAAGTTTAAAAGCAACTGTTAAGAATATTTTGTTTTAAATGAAGAAGCCAGTGCCAGTTACATAATTGTACTTAGACTGATTTTTTTGCTGTAATCCATTTCCTCTCAAAAAACATTTGCTTTTTCCAGATTCCAATGATCAGTTAAATTATTGAAGAAATGCATTTATGATTTGCCTAAAAACTGACTGTGACATAACTTGATGAATTGTATAGTAGAACATTCCTTTGGACATTATTTTGGAAAAATAAAGCTGAAATCTAAATGCAATTCATAATTTGTTATGACATCCCATGAGATTGCTTTTCCTACACCGTGAAAGCCACTTAAGCTAACGTTAGGTTTAATTACTGTTATGTATTATGAGCATGGCAGGTAACCTGTTCTATTAATAGGATAATATATAAAATATTGGCATTTCCATATTAATTCTGCAATATCATTTTAGAACATGAACTTGACTAGTTGCTCTATTTTAACTTTGAAAAAAGAAGTTTACCCTACAGGGTTAAAAATCCAAGATATATTGTATAATAAAATGTGGAACGCTTGCCTTTTCAAGTTTAAGGATAAAATGTAATTGAAAAGTTTTTGAAACCTAACCCTACCCTAACCCTAACCCTAATTCTACCCTAACCCCAACCCTAACACTGTTTCTCCATGGGGTAATGCTCCCAATAACAGTTACATGTAAGAATGGGATCCTCCCCTCAGTCAATGGCGGAATCCGCAGTATTTATGTATCTGCTAACTTTGCTGTATTTCAGCTTAGTGTTCGCATTTCGTGCGGCCAGATCCCCAATTTGCTGACACCAAAATTTACAGATTTGCTGAAAATAAAGATGAGCTGGTAAAAGAAGCAAGGCCCACCTGCAATTGGACGAGTCCAGTTTGAGATAGGAACTTAGGTTTCAGATTATTTTTAGGAGAGGAGAAAGAGTAATATTAGTGTGGCTCCTCTCTTTTGAAAACACAGACATGTAAATGGACTTTGCAGAAGGGGATAAAGGTAGCTGAAGGGAGGATCCCATTCTAACTTGTAACTGAATGATTATTCATTTTCACCAGCCCAAAATCTGAGTGGAGATCTTTTTGTGCTGCAGATGATTTTGCACCAAACTCTACTAAAAATAGAGAGAAGTGGAAACTGTTGACTGGGTTTGTCTCAGAATTACCATCTGTTTTCATACGGATTTGGGCACCTGGAAGAAAAAAATGGGGCAGGGAAGCATGGCACCGAATTACTGTCCATAAAATTCCTTATTGCAATTTTCCTGTGTGGGTGGCCCATTGCACCTTGCAAAATACTGCCTGTCGAACGCCTCTTATTGTATATGAACCTCATGACCCAGCAATGCGTGAGAAAGCTGTGCAACCATGATGAGGCAATAGTGGAGTTGTGCCACTTGTTTGATGCAGACCTGGAGCCCACCTCTACCAGAGGCACCTCCATACCATTGGCAGTCACAATGGCACTCAATCTCTACGTTTGAACATAAGAAATAGGAGCAGAAGTAGGCCATATGGCCCCTCGAGCCTGCTCCACCATTCAATCAGATCATGGCTGATCTTCGACCTCAACTGCACTTTCTCGCCCGATCCCCATATCCCTTGATTCCCCTAGAGTCCAAAAATCTAATCCATCTCAGCCTTGAATATATTCAATGACTCAGCATCCACAGCCCTCTGGGGTAGAGAATTCAAAAGATTCACAACCCTCTGCTTGAAGAAATTCCTCCTCAATCTCAGTCTTGAATGGCCATCCCCTTATCCTGTGACTATGCTCCCTAGTTCTAGATTCTCTAGCCAGGGGAAACAATCTCTCAGCATCTACCCTGTCAAGCTTGCTAATAATCTTATATGTTTCAATGAGATCACCTCTCATTCTTCTAAACTCCAGAGAGTATAGGCCCATTCTACTTAACGTCTCCTCATGGGACAACCCTCTCATCCCAGGATATAATCTAGTGAACCTTCGTTGTACCGCCTCCAAGGCAAATATATCCTTCCTTAGATAAGGAGACCAAAACTGTACGCAGTACTCCAGGTGAGGCCTCACTAAAGCCCTGTACAACTGTAGTAAGACTTCCTTACTCTTGTACTCCAACCCCCTTGCAATAAAAGCTAACATGCCATTGCTTTCCTAATTGCCTGCATACTCATTTTTTGTGTTTCTTGTACGAGGACACCAAGGGCTCGAATTTAGCAGGCCTGCGGGTTCCCACCGGGTGGTCCTCCGGGAGCGTGGTCAACACGCTCGGCGAAATTAGTGGGTTGCCCGCGCGATCGTAGCAGGCAACACACTAATAGGAATCAATTACCTGCTCCTCCGGGGTCCACGGCGCTGGCCTGCGCGTCGGTCGGGCTGCGCATGCGCAGTACGATCTGTCAGCTGGAGGCTCTCTAGTTAAAGGGGCAGTCCTCCACTGACAGATGCTGCAACCAATGGAACAAATTGCAGCATGGAGCAGCCCAGGGGGAAGGCTGCTCCCAGTTTAATGATGCCTCACCCCAGGTATCATCAGATGGGGTGAGGAGGAGGGGGAGGACACAGATCTTCCACCCGGCGGGCGGGAGGAAGCGGCCTGCCTCTGCCACCAAGAAGGCCTGGCTCGAGGTGGCAGAGGGGGTCACCTGCGCCACCAACATATCGCCCACCTGCAATGACCGCAGTAGGTCAGCCGCAGTGAGAACACGAAGTCTTTCCCCTACACTCCATCTGCCACAACACTGCCCCCACCCCACATCTCCTTCGGCACCGCCAACACTATTCTGTAATATCACCCTTCATACCCACTCAAACCCCATCCTCATCTTACCTCCACCTACTCACCTCGCCAGTACTCATCCTGCCATTAACACGCAACCCAATCCTCATACAATCTCATTGCTCCATCCCATACTCACCCTCTCGTGCATCTCCCTCACGGCCAGCCTCACTCAACCTGCCACCACCTGTGCTGCAGCCACAGGGCATGCATCACATATGTGCAGTAGGCAGCGTAAGGCAAACGTGTCGTGAGCATGAAGGGGGTGCACAAGGGTGTCTGAGGGTTTGTCATGGGTGTTACCTATATTGAATTTCAGAGCAACAAACAGCACACATTATATTGACACCGCCACTGCCATGTCTCCGCGAATCCTGTCCGTTGTGTCCAATAATGCCCGCTCCTGGGTATCACTATGAGGACCCACCACTGATGCCACCCATCGTGTTACTGCAGAGTAGGTGCAGGTGTATTTGCAGGGCTCGTCCGCGCAGACGACTGAGAGACATCGGCGGTGTAGCCGGCTGCACCCTGGACGATGCGGAGGAGAAGGTGTGGAGGGCAGTGGTGACTTTGCCAGCGACAGGTAAGCAGTTGGTGCTGGGGCCAGCCAGGAGCAGCTCGGCATGAAAGAGGCTGCAGATCTCCACGACTACATGTCGAGCGAATCTGCGCCTCCCTGTGCACTGCTGCTCGGAGAGGTCCGGGGAGCTGCGCCTCGGTCTGTGGACCCTGTGGCGAGGGTAGTGCCCTCTGCGATGCGTCTCTCTCTGCGGTAGCCCTCCCTCCTGCTGTGCAGGTGGGCGTGCAACAAAACTGTGTTGGGGGGATCCACGTCTCTGCGGCGGACAGCGTGGACTGCGAGGCTGCTGGGGCTGGTCATGCTCTTCGTCCTCCGAGGGTGTCCACACACCACCCATCTGGCAGGTGTTGGTCTGAGGGGTTGTGCAGGGTAGGTGGGTGGTTCCTCGGACTGGGGCTGCGGTTTCGTGTCGGTCTGTCCTCTGGCTTGGCGGGGGGTGGTGGGGGGCAGGGGTTGCCCTATGTGACGCGGTGGCCTCCTGCGTGGGTGAGGGCTGTCCCCCGTGGAGTGAACCTTGGCACCTGCCACAGGCTGCTGGCTGCAACACGCCTGGTTGGAGAGAGACTGTTTCCCCCAGTGTGTGAAGCTCACTGCCTTGAACCTAAAATCCCACACTTCCTCTTTTGACAGCTGATTCAGCTCATTAACTGACCTCAACAAGCAAGGTAAGTACTCTCAAGTGGAACCCCGCTGGTTTTAATTGCCTGCGGGATTCCCACCAGCGGGGCTTGCGCGCGCAGCCCCGCACGTCAGCGCGGTACCCGGAAGTGGCCGGGATTTCGTCGTGATCCGGTCACGTGACCGGATATCGGGATTTTCCGGGCCCCCCCGCTGGAAACCCGACGGAAACCTGACGCCAAAATCGAGCCCCAAGTCTCTCTGAACACCAACATTTAATAGTTTCTCATCATTTAAAAAATATTCGGTTTTTCTATTCTTCCTACCAAAGTGAATAACCTCACATTTCCCCACATTATACTCCATCTGCCACCTTCTTGCCTTAGTCTGTCTATATCCCTTTGCAGTCTCTTTGTGTCTTCCTCGCAGCTTACTTTCCCACCTAGCTTTGTATTGTCAGCAAACTTGGATATATTACACTTGGTCCTTTCATCTAAGTCATTAATATAGATTGTAAATCGTTGAGGTCCAAGCACCGATCCTTGTGACACCCCACTAGTTACAGCCTGCCAACCTGAGAATAACACATTTATCCCTACTCTCTGTTTCCTGTCCTTTAACCAATCCTCCATCCATGCTAGTATGTTACCCCCAACCCTATAAGCCCTTATCTTGTGTAACAACCTTTTATGTGCCACCTTATCGAATGCCTTTTGAAAATCCAAATATACTACATCCACTGGTTCCCCCTTTATCTACCCTGCTAGTTACATCCTCAAAAAACTTGAATAAATTTGTCAAACATGATTTCCCTTTCATAGAACCATGTTAACTCTGCCTAATCATATTATGATTTTCTAAGTGCCCTGTTACCACTTCCTTAATAATGGATTCCAGCATTTTCCCGATGACCGACGTCAGGCTAACTGGCCTGTAGCTCCCTGTTTTCTCTCTCCCTCCCTTCTTGAATAGCGGGGTAACAATTGCTACCTTCCAGTCCACTGGGACTGTTCCAGCAACTAGAGAATTGTGGAAGATCATGACCAATGCATCTGCTATCTCTGCAGTCACCTCTTTTAGAACCCTTGGATGTAGGCCATCAGATCCAGAGGATTTGATGGCTTTTAGTCCCAGTAGTTTGTCCAGTACTTTTTCTCTAGTAATATTAATTATTTTAAGTTCCTCACTCTCATTTACCCCTTGGTTCCCCACTATTTTTGATATGCTTTTTGTGTCTTCTACTCTGAAGACAGATACAAAATATTTGTTTAACGTTTCTGCCATTTCCTGATTCCCCATTATAATTTCTCCTGTCTCAGCTTCTAAGGGACAAACATTTACTTTTGTTACTCTCTTCCTTTATACATACTTATAGAAGCTCTTACAATCCATTTTTATATTTCTTGCTAGTTTACTTTCATATTCTATTTTCTCCCTTTTTTCAATTTATTTGGTCGTCCTTTGTTGGTTTCTGAAACTCTTCTAATCCCCAGGCTTATCATTCTTCTTGGCCACATTATAAGCCTTTTCTTTCAATCTAATACTCTCCTAACTTCTTTAGTTCGCCACGGGTGGATCACTTTTCCCGTGAAATTTTTATTTCTCAATGGAATGCATACTTGTTGAGAATATTGAAATATTTCTTTGTTTGCCATTGCTTTTGAACTGTCAAATCCTTTAATTTAATTTCCCAATCTACCTTACCCAACTCTTCCCTCATACCAATGTAATTGGCTTTATTTAAGTTCAAGACTCTAGTTTCTGTCTTTAGTACATTACTTTCAAACTGAATGCAAAATTCTATCATACTATGATCACTCTTCCCCGGAGGTTCTTTTACTGCAAGATTATTAATTAACCCTATCTCATTGCATAATACAAGATCTAAAATAGCTTGTTCCCTGGTTGGTTCCATGACGTATTGCTCTAGGAAACCGTCTTGAATACATTCCATGAACTTGTCTTCTAAACTACCTTTGCCAATTTGATTTGCCCAGTCTATATGCAGGTTCCTTTGCTGGTTCCTTTCAGGCAGCATCGGAGCACATTTGCAATATCAGATAATTCACTGTCCGCTGATGCACCAAGCAAGTAACTAATGAATTGCTTATGCAACAAGTCTGGTTCACCTCTTTCTTTATGGGCCTCATGCATCAACATAAGAGAGCTGTCAACTTTTCAACTCACTGCTTCCCCCACATGGCTGCCCAAGAGTCTCAAAAGGGATGGGAGATCTTAGGGTTCCATCACATGTGGCAGTTCTTTATTTTTGGTTGTGGGCCAGTTGCCACATTTTTCTTGCCGAGGCCATCTTCTTCCGTTGGGTCTGTACCATGCTTTTGTTCTTAAACGTAATGGCCTAGAAATTGGATCAAGTGCACGCTGCGCACACGTCTGAAGTGGCAGGACCATGGGAGATTGGACCGCTGGCCTCGTTTGTTTATTACCAGCGAGCTTCAGGCGCCAGTCACAGGCCCAGAGGCAATCTGGAGGAGGGGGAGCGGTGGCCGGCAGCAGCCCATTGATTGAATGTGGAGCTGGGAAAAGTCCTCCCGCTCCTCCCGGCTCCACCATACGCTAAGTAAAAAAAAAATTAAAACTTTCCTTTCTGGCGGCATGCCTCCAGCGGTCTCTTTAAGGACCACTCGTTTAGCTGCCAAGCACTTTAGACTGCGGTCAGTCACAAATGAGTTTTGCAGTGGGGACGTCAAACAAATGTTAGCCTCCCCCACTATTTGAACATGCAAAGGGCCCAACGCCTATTTCAGGCACGTGTCCTAAACATCTTTGCTTTTACCAATATGGCAGGTGGTGAATTCTGGCGAGGAATGAACACGCTCAAAACTGGCCACCACATTGGACTGTTAGGCGCCCATTTTATGCCTGTAAAACGGGCGTGGCGCTATCCAATTTTTAGGCCATTCATTTCGGTAATACGTGGCAATTGGATCAGTTTCACTTGAATGTCACCCCTAATTGTAACTGAAGGGAAACACGGTACTCCCAGTTCAGCCTCAAAAACATTGCATTATCTCAACATTCTCCTTATCAAAACTGTTGTAAGCCAAGGAGAGGCCCAGCATCTATATTTGAAAATGATTGAATTTAAGACACAGGGGCTGAATTGCTTCCATGTTGCTTTATCAACTGGTGGCCTCCATCCCTTGGTACCAAATATCTGCTACCTCCATTGCCTTATTTCAGACAATAAAACAGATGAGTCGGAAAACTTGGAGGCTGTGGACTTTGCTGTAGCGCCCTCAGATTTGCTTCCTTCTTTTCCCCCTAGAACCCCACTTTGTTGCTCCTAGTTAATGACTGGCCTGCGCCTTTAAGCTGTTGCAGGCACTTCAACACTGCAGCAACACCAGATTCCCCCTCCCTCACTTCAAAGGTGAACTTTGAATAGAGGATGCAAATAGTGCTCGGAGACCACCTTTAATATGAAAATTAAGCTGAGTCAGGAAAGTGCAACAGGGTAAGAGTATAGTAACACTACTGGGTGGAAGTGTAGATCTGATGCCTTCCTGTTCGATAAATTGCCACAGAGGAAATTCAACCCCTTGTGTTTTAAAGTCAATGGTTTTCAAATGTTCATGCTAAAGCTGGGCTTCTCCTTAGCTTACAGTAGTGTTAATAAGGAAGCTATTCGGATGATGCAAAGCTTTTAAGCCTGAACTGAGAATAGCGTGCTTCCCTTCAGTTATAATTGAGGATGACAACCTGCCTCACCATTGGAATGCATTGAATGGCGTGAAGTTGCTGTATTTGCATGGTAGATACAAAATAAACTCGTCACAGAAAGTTAAGTCTTGTCATTTCAAGTGTAAGTACCCTTTAAACAATGTGATAAGTGTTAACTACTGCCAATCAACCTCTCTGGCACTGAAAATTAACTATTACGGAAGTCATGATGAACCTTTATAAAACACTGGTTCGACCACGACTGGAGTATTGTTTCCACTTCTGGGCACTGCACTTTGGGAGGGATGTGAAGGCCTTGGAAGGGGCGCAGAAGAGGTTTACTGGAATGATTCCAGGGATGAGGGACTTTAGTTTTGTGGATAGTCTGGAGAGACTGTGGTTGTTCTCCTTGGAACAGAGAAGGTTGAGAGGGGATTTGATAGAGGTATTTGAAATAATGAAGGGTCTAGACTAAATAGATGGAAAGAGATTGTTCCCGTTGGCGGAAGGGTCAAGAATCAGAGGACATAGATTTAAGGTGATTGGCAAAAGAACCAAAGGTGACATGAGGAAAAACTTTTTTATGCACTGGAATGCACTGCCTGAGGGGGTGGTGGAGGCAGATTCAATCATGGCTTTCAAAGGGGAACTGGATAAGTACTTGAAAGGAAAAAAAATGCAGGGCTATGGGGAGGGGATAGGGCAGGGGAGTGGGACTAGCTGGATTGCTCTTGCATAGAGCCGGCACGGATTCGATGGGCCGAATGGCCTCCTTCTGTGCTGTAACCTTTCTATGATTCTATTACAAGTGTGAAATCCCTTTCCTTCGGTATTAATTTGTTGTTGGAGATTTTAAAAATGTCAAATTTAGATTTTTTTTTAACTTTTCCTTTCTGTCTCTTTTTTTTCTCTTTCTCTCTTAATCCAATTTTTCTTTCCCTCTCTTTATTTCTCTTTCTGTACTCTAACTTACACTTCCTTCTCAGTCCTTCCTCTGTTTATTTCACAATCCTTCAATCTGATTGATTATGGAGATACCCAGTTGCTTGCCCTGTACACTCAGGTCCCAGATGCCTTGTTTCCCTCACTGCGATGTTATCAGCTCGCACTTTCAGCAACTTGCGACACAAAAAATTAAAAAACTTAAAAGTGCAAGGGCAAGATTAACTAATGGCAGATGCCATTAGCTGCCCTACTACAGAAAAATCTGGACCATTATATTTAAGGTGAGAGGTGTAAAGTACGTCAAAAATACCAATCTACTTTATTTCTGTGAAACATATAAGTTGATGGGCTCGGTGGGCCAAATGGCCTCCTTCTGTGCTGTAACCATTCTATGATTCTATGTAGATTTTTGTTTTATTTTAAACGCACAAAGTTTATGGGGGAGAATTTCTGCGGGGGTTCTCCCGATCTACTGCTGTAACTTTGGCAGAGGATCAGCGGAAACCTTGGAAAAATGGCACAGGGAGCAGCTTTTAGCCATTTACGCTGTTTCTCTCGGGGCTCTGCCGATCTTCTGCCAAAGTTACGGCAATAGAGCGTGAGAACCCCCATGGAAATTCCAGGTGTTGGTCTTTCTATTAATATGGTTTAAGCAGCACTCAGTGACTTGACTCCACAGAAAATGTGATTAATTGGTTCACCCTGTTAATATCAATAAAATTTCAATATCTGCTGCAAGAGTCAGCCTTGGCTTAATGGTGGCACTCTTGTCTCTGAGACAGAAGGTCATGGGTTCAAGCCACACTCATGATGCTTGAGCATATAACCTAGCTTTACACTTCAGTGCAGTACTGAGGGACTACTGTATTATCGGAGGTGCTGACTTTCAGATGAGATGTTAAACCAAGGCCATGTCTGCCCTCTCAGGTGGACATAAAAGAAGCTATGGCTCGATTCAAAGAAGAGTAGGGGAGTTTGCATGATGTCGTGGCCAATATATATCCCTCAACCAACACAACTGAAATAGATTATCTGGTCATTTATCTCATTGCTGTTTGTGGGACCTTGCTGTGTGCGAATTGGTGCCATATTTTCCTACATTACAATAGTGACTACGCTTCAAAAATCTTTCCTTGGTTGTGAAACACTTTGGGACAGCCTGAGGATATGAAAGCTCTTTCTTCCTTTATCGTTGTATCTAGTAATTACTAAGATGGAATTGGGAATTTTAAATATTTTTAAACCAAGAAGATGGAAGTAATGTTTTATTTAAATGGGATATAAAGACATTCAGGATGTTTGAATAATAACTGTCTAGATCTTAGAAAAGCAATTTACCCAATTTTGAATTTGCTGGCAATAAAGCCTAACCGTTATATTTAAGCATCTATATTGTTGTAAGAAGACCTTTGATGGAAACTAATGCTGGGTACAGAATTTCCAAAGAAATAGTCTAGATTCAATACTGAACCTCCTGCAGTTTTCAGATCTTTGAATTCCTGCTTGAACTTGATGTAACATCTAGTGACTTCAAAGTTTTCCAACAAGAACTAATTGCTTGCAATCTCACAGCGTATACATTTCCATCAAATCAATGTATCAGATCCTTTCATTATTGCCATGTCTCTTCATGATTCATCTTTGTGTCTCCTTGATAAATGATGTTAGCTGGTCTGCAACATAGTTTTGGAGTCCTTTCATTATCTTGAGCAGTGTCGTTGGGAGATCTGCCTTTGTTGGAATATATAACAGCAAATCATCTGTCAGATGTTGAAACCTGTAATTTAACATTAAAATAATCTGACAGCAACACTGAATAAATACTTTGATGCATATAAAAAGGAAGAAGACAAGGTGACTTTCAAAATCATTGACTTTTCCACCAAATAAACCTTTTATTGTAAGGATCGGCTACTGACACCAAATTTCCTTTTCAAATCTTTTTTAGATGTTTATTAATCCAAAGTCAAAATGCTAGAATCTTTGTATCGTGATAAAGCAAATATTTAATTTTGTTCAAGTCTGAGAAATAGTCTTGTGAAATTAATTAACTTGTCTTTTCAGTTGGACAGGTTTTCCCCAGTGACAGCGCCTGTGAGCATTGTTTTATACAGTAAGATCACTACGTATAATGGATGGGGACAAAAAACTACTATAGGTATCAAGAAACGTGGCTTATTCCGTTTTCACCCACCTTCCTCTGAAACTCAGAACACCACTGAATGTGCTTAGTCATGGGTTAAATATGCGAAATACTGCCTCAAGAGTTTCAGATGAAACCAGAATGATCCATGCGTGCGACAAGTATAACCTGACTGGCACACATCATGCTTTCTCTGAACAGAAGAACATAAGAAATAGGAGCAGGAGTAGACCATACGGCCCCTCGAGCCTGCACCTCCATTCAATAAGATCATGGCTGTTCTTCGACCTCAACTGCACTTTCCTGCCCGATCCCTATATCCCTTGATTCCCTTAGAGTCCAAAAATCTATCGCTCTCAGTCTTGAATGTACTCAATGATTGAGCATCCACAGCCCTCTGAGTGAGAATTCCAAAGATTCACAACCCTCTGAGTGAAGAAATTTCACCTCATAGGAACATAGGAACAGGAGTAGGCCATTCAGCCCCTCGTGCCTGCTCCGCCATTTGATAAGATCATGGCTGATCTGTGATCTAACTCCATATACCTGCCTTTGGCCCATATCCCTTAATACCTTTGGTTGCCAAAAAGCTATCTATCTCACATTTAAATTTAACAATTGAGCTAGTATCAATTGCTGTTTGCGGAAGAGAGTTCCAAACTTCTACCACCCTTTGTGTGTAGAAATGTTTTCTAATCTCGCTCCTGAAAGGTCTGGCTCTAATTTTTAGACTGTGCCCCCTACTCCTAGAATCCCCGACCAGCGGAAATAGTTTCTCTCTATCCACCCTATCCGTTCCCCTTAATATCTTTTAAACTCATCTCAGTCCGAAATGGCCGACCCCTTATCCTGAGACTGTGCCCCTTAGTTCTAGACTCTCCAGCCAGGGGCAACAGCCTTTCAGCATCTAGCCCTCTCAAAATGTTATAAGTTTCAATGAACCTGAAATAACACTGCTGTATTACCATCTTGGATGGGTCTCAGTGGAGGCACGCAGTTGGGCCTGCTTGGATTTGGCACGTCTGTCTTTTGCATTGCTGCTAGAATCAGAAATAAAGTCCCCCATCCTTTGTGCATTAACATCTGGACCCCTAAGACCAGGAGAGTCGGTAGCCAGAGGACACAGATTTAAGATAATTGGCATAAGAACCAGGGGGAGATGAAAAGAATTATTTTTATGCAGCAAGTTTTTATGGTCTGGAATACACTGCCTGAAAGGATGGTGCAAGTTAATTAACGGTTAACAGAAACTGCAAGTCAGTGGCAGTTAACAGTTAACAGCTGTAAGTGATTGCTTGAATAGAGGGTAATTACTGTGAGCTGGGAGCTGATTGAACAGTTGTAACAGCTATTCTCAAAAGGTGCATAAAGTAGAAGATTATCTACTACAGCACAGAGTGGATTGTGAACTGATCTGGGGGGAAAAGAGGGGAGTAGATTGGGGAAAGGATAGATGGGGTGGGGAAGGGTGGGGAAGATCTGGGGGACATTGGTGGGGGTGAAGAGGAGGATATCAGAGAGGGAGATGTTGGACATTGGAGCAGGGTGCAAAGGTAGATTTGTTTTGCCTTTTAACTTCCTTCTATGGTGTTTTAATTTATTTAGTTTTTTTTTCTGATCTGGCCCAGGCATGAATCAGAAGTGATAGGCAAGCTGCCCAGGTAAGTTTAAAAATTGTTACAATTGCTTAATCTGTCACAGGTAAAGTGCCTTAACTACCTCATTGAGGTACATTTGGCTCTTTAACTGTCATCCTGCTGGCGGGACTTCTGGTTTTTGGGTTGCCCATGCGCGTACAGGTGGATCCCTGGGAAACTTGGAAGTCAGCGGGTTGGAGCTGGCTTCCAAACCCGAATGGGATTGCCGTGATTTTCGGAGTCCCCTGCCCCCAACATTGCCCCTAAAATTGAGCCCTATGTCTTAGAACCAACAGAGGGGCAGGCTATATTAGATTTAATAATGAATGATGAGCCAGATTTAGTAAACAACCTAATGGTGTGTGAACATTTATCTAATAGCGATCGTAATATGATTGAGTTAAACGTTGTATTTGAAAGGGAGAAACCTGTATCAGCTACGAAGATTTTAAAATTTAGGTAAGGCTAATTTCAATGGGATGAGCCAGAGATTGTCCACAGTAAACTGGGCATATCTGTTAATGGGTAAAATGAAGATCATGTTCATATAAGAATTTAATGTGATACAGAACTAGTTCATACCCCTAAAGGGGAAGAGCTCTACTTGCCAAAAAAAAACAGCCATGGATGTAATGAGGTAAGGGACAACATAAAACTTAAAGAAAAAGCATACAAAAATGCAAAGAATGGAACCGATCCTGGCAACTGGGAGCGATAAAGAACAGTGAAGGGTGATGCAACAGATAGTAAAAGCTACAAAAAGGAGTATGAAAAGAAATTTTGCAAGGGATATCAAAATCAACACCAAAAATGTTTACAATTATGTTAGGAAAAAGAGGGTGGTCAAGACTGATGTGGGCCTTTTTAAAAACTGATAATGGTGATATTGTAAATGGAAAATAAGAAAATGGTAGAGTAATTATTTGACATATCCATCAGTACTTACAGGAGAGGAAGAGGCTAGCATGTCAGACACCTCGAAAGAAACTAATTTTGAATTGGGGATGGGGACTTGTCATAATTAACATAAGCAAATTAACAGTAATGAAGAAAATAATGGCACCAAAGAGTGACAAATCCCCTGGACCAGATGGTTTTTATCCCAGGGTTTTAAAAGAAGTAGGTGAGAACATTGCAGAAGCCCTACTATAATCTTCCAAAGCTCTCTATTCAGGGACCGTTCCTTTTAGATTGGAAAATTGCACATGTCACTCAGTTATTTAAGAAGGATGAGGGAAACCAGGGAATTATAGACCAGTTAGCCTAACATCTGTTGTTGGGGAATTACTAGAGTCTATAATTAAGGATCGAGTGACTGAACACCTTGAAAAATTTTCAGCTGATCAGAGAGAGCCAGCATGGATTTGCAAAGGGTTGGTCATGCCTGACGAACCTAATTGAATTTTTTGAAGAGGTGACTAAAGTAGTGGAGACGGAAATGTCTTTGGATGTTGTTTACATGGACTTCCAGAAGGCATTCGATAAAGTCCCTCATAAGGTACTGTTAACTAAAGTTGAAACTCATGGAATTGAGGGCAAATTATTGACCCGGTTAGGAAATTGGCTTAGCAGCAGGAGATAGAGTAGGGATAATTGACAGGATGTGACTAGTGGTGTCCCACAGGGATCTGTGTTGGGGCCTCAACTATTCACTGTATTTGTTAATGACTTAGATGACGGGATAGAGAGCCACATATGCAAGTTTGCCAATGACAGATAGGCAGCACTGTAGATGGAAACATAAAATTAGAGATATTAATAGATCAAGTGACTTGGCAAAACTGTGGCAAATGGATTTCAATGTAGGCAAGTGTGAGGTCATCCACTTTGGATCTAAAAAGGATAGATCAGAGTGCTTTCTAAATGGCAAAGTTTAAAACAACAGTGGAGATCCAAAGAGACTTAGGGGTCCATGTACATAGATCACTAAAATGTCATGGACAGGTATGGAAAATAATCAAAAAGGTTAATGGGATGCTGGCCTTTATATCTAGAGGACTAGGATACAAGCGGGTAGAATTTATGCTACAGCTATACAAAGCGAGACTGCACCTGGAGTAGTGTGTTCAGTTCTGGGTACCGCACCTTAGGAAGGATATTGTGGGGAGATTATCCCGTTAAGCTCGTGACCCTAGAATTATGGTGAGTATGACTAGGTTCAACACCCAACAGAACAACACGAATGCACGATTTTAAAAGTCAACTCACTCTTTATTGAACAGTTCCCACTTTACTTCCAACTTACAGTAAGCTTACACTCAGATGCATGTGTGATCCATATGAGCAGACAGTCCCTAGACTATCCCCCTCTTAGTTAGCTATTCCCAAAGCTCCTAGTACATTGCTTACAATCATCCCTCGGTTGGTCTTCCGACGGCGATGTAGGTCCCAGTAGAGCTGACTGGACTCTACCTGCTTCCTGTGACTGGCTGTGGTTCCAGTCCTACACTGCAGATCTCCGTTCCTATTTATACAGTCTTCTGCACGCAATGTTGATTTCCACATTCAGCCTTTAAGCTGGCAGCTGACTTGGCTGATCTCGTTAACTTATGCCTTCATTCCTTTTAAACAGGTTTCAATCTTTCTGTAAGAGGCACACAGGCCATCTATATCTGCTGATGGCTGACCGCACACGGTTTTATCTCGCCCCATTGTCTGATATTAAGGTTCGCAGTCGACAAACATGTTTTCCTATGCTCAGGTGTTAATGGTCACTTTAAACAGTTCCTTTTTCTAGACCACATCCTTGTTCTTGCAGCGAGGTCCCTTCATACTGTGGTTTGGCTCTCAGCAAGCAAAGTCTCACACCAGAAATTAATTCATTGTTGTCCTTCAATATATTGGCCTTGGGAGTGTAGCTTAGATATACTAGAATGATACCTGGACTCCAGGGGTTAAATTACAATAAGCAATTACACAAACTAGGGTTGTATTCCCTGGAATTTAGATGATGAAGGGGTGATTTGTTTGAAGATTTCAAGATATTAAAGGGAACTGATAGTTTCTCTCTATCCACCCTATTTCCACTGGCTTGGGAGACTAGGACTAGGGGACATAGCCTAAAATAAGAGCCAGGAGTGAAGTTAGGAAACACTTCTTCACGCAAAGGGTGGTAGACATTTGGGAAAACTCTTCCACAAACAAAAGTTGATGCTAGCTCAGTTGTTAATTTTAAATCTGAGACTGATAATACCTTTTGGTTAACAAAAATCTAAGGGATATGGGACTAAGGTGGGTATATGGAGTTGGGTCACAGATCAGCCATGATCTCATTGAATGGCAGAACAGGTTCGAGGGGCTAAATAGCCTACGCCCGTTCCTATATTCCTAAGGAAGCAGATTCAATCGTCCATTTCAAAAGGGAATTGGATATATGCTTGAAAAGGAAACATTTGCAGAGCTATGGGGAAAGAACAGGGGAGTGGGACTAATTGGAATCCTCTTTCAAATAGCAGGCACAGGCACAATGGGTTGAATGGCCTCCATCTGAGCTGTATGATTCTATGAACACCTTAAGCTTAAAATTCTTCTTTGTCTTTAAGTCCTTACATTGGCCTTGCACCTCCCTCTTGCTTTGACCTCCTTCAGCCATACATCTCACCCCCTCCAATCTTTCTGATCCTTTGATTCTAGGCTCTTGTGCATCCTCCATCCCTTCACCCCACCTACTGTGCCTTCACCTGCTCTGGAATTCCTCTCCCAAACTCTTATTCCTCACCACCTCCATCTTTTTTTTAGGACCCTCTTTAAAGCCCACCTCTTTCTCCAAGCTTTTGGTCACCTTTCTATCTCCTTCTTCTATGACTCAGTGTCCATCTACTTGATTACCAATGCCAGCAGCTGGGCCTCATCTTCCTGACCCTGCAGCCAGCACTAAGCCCTACAAGTGGGGTGGGTGTGTACTGGGGTTGCCCCTGGGCTGTGTAAATGGCCTGGGACAGGAAATCCTCTTTAAAATAGCCAACTGTAAATCTATATTTTGGAAGTTGATGCTACTGTAACCTTTTGCCCTGTTCTAAAGTTAACAATACTGTGAAGACTTGCTCCTTTAATTTGCTGTGGCTCTAAAATTTGAACTCACAAAGTCACAAAGGCAGGAGACTTGAGTGAAAAGCAAATTCTATTTTTGACTCTGTCTCCAATTTCCCAAGACTGGAATTTGGATTTGTGCTTAGCTTACAATTTACGAACTGTCCTCATTTGAAATGTTCGACATTTTCTGCACTAAGCATATGACACACAACCCCTCTTGTTTCCTTTACAGAAGTGCATATGGAACATGTTTTACTAAAGATGGAAATTTGAGTTCAATTCAATTATTTGCATGTTAGCCATTTTGCTACAATGTAGTGCCCCTAAGTTTCACCCCATACACTTCATGTTTTTTTCACATTGTGCCGTTTTATAAGACGAGGACTTGCGACCAGTGTGATTCTCCAGGGTCAGCATATCTTAAAGAAACTGTGGCATTCAGGCAATGTAATTCAATGTACCTTGGGGTATAGTGCTTTTAAACACACTCATACACAAACACACATTACATTATGTATGTACAGCCATGATCTTGTTGAGTGGCGGAGCAGGCTCGAGGGGCCCTATCGCCTACTCCTGCTCCTATTTCTTATGTTCTTTTATAAAAAAATTACATTCAAATAGTTGGGGAGTATGGCTGCTTCTGTTTCTTTAAGCTACCTGGAGTGACTATGTGATGGTAAGGCTGCCACTGTACTGTATAATGTCTGGGGAAGTAGGGTCAGGCAGAATGTGAGGAGGAAGTTACAGCTGCTTACCTCATGCACAAAATGGTGGCCAGGAGGAGGGGGCAGATTTTCAGGATTTAAAAAAAATGCTGAGATTACTTCCCCCCCCCCCCCCCCCCCCGATTTGAACGTGTATTAGAGACGAGTTAGACCTCTTAAATTATATGGGCTGCCTCTATTCCATCCTTTCCATCTCTAAGTCATTAACATAAGTTGGAAAATGATTTAATGTAGTAATCACTGTAACCACAAGTATTGTTTTAAATGTCAGTATCATCGATTTGAAAACCATGCTACTGCTATGTTAACCCCAGAAGAAAAGGAATAATGAACCACTATCATTTGCTGTTTTCTATATGTCTTTATTTGTCTTGCTCCACACTTTTTTCCATGGGGAAATTTTTATATTTGTATGAGTTTCATGGCTTTTTCTAGTTCTGCCTAAGTAGCAAATCTGTAGTGTCTTCAGAATGTACCCTCTTTGTGCAATCCTGTTTAATTTAATTTGACAGATTTACTCAGCAATAACTGAGACTTAAATTGTCACGGGCCATAAACTACAAACTTGGTCCTTTATAGCCATGTCTCCATGAAAGGTCTGCACACGTGCTTACCATGTTGATGACATTAGCTGGTAATTAAAAGCTTAGTCAGGCTAAATGTGGGCAGATGACTTTATTAGTGCAATGTCGCTGAAGCTTATGTATCTCAAATTCATGCTGCATACAACTAAGAAAATAGCTAAAGAATGATTTTTTAAAAATCATGCATAAGAAATAGGAGCAGGTGTAGGCCATATGGCCCCTCAAGCCTGCTCCACCATTCAATAAGATCGTGGCTGATCTTCAAACTCAACTCCACTTTCCTGCCCGATCCCCATATCCCTTGATTTCCCCTAGAGTCCAAAAATCTATCCAGTTCAGCCTTGAAGACACTCAATGACTCAACAGCCACAGCCCTCTGAGGTAGAGAATTCCAAAGATTCACAACTCCCTGAGTGAAGAAATTCCTCCTCATCTCAGTCTGAAATGGCTGACCCCTTGTCCTGTGACTATGCCCCTCTAGTTCTAGACTCTCCAGTCAGGGGAAACAGCTTCTCAGCATTTACCCTGTCAAGCCCCCTCAGAATCTTATGTTTCAATGAGATCACCTCCCATTCTTCTAAACTCCAGAGAGTATAGGCCCATTCTACTTGATCTCTCCTCATAGGACAACCCTTTCATCCCAAGAGTCAATCCAGGTCCAGGGGATTTTTGGGCTTTTAGTCCCATTAGTTTCTCCAGTACTTTCTCTACTGATAATTGTTTTAAGTTCCTCACTCTCATTAGCCCCTTGGTTCCCCACTATTTCTGGTATGCTTTTTGTCTTCTACTGTGAAGACAGATACAAAATATTGTTTAATGTCTCTGCCATTTCCTGATTCCCCATTATAATTTCTCCTGTCTCAGCCTCTAAGGGACCAATGTTTACTTTTGCTACACTCTTTTTTTTTTACATACTTGTGGAAGCTCTTACAATCTGTTTTTATATTTCTTGCTAGTTTACACTCATTCTATTTTCTCCATTTGTATCAATTTTTTGGTCATCCTTTGGTTTCTAAAACTCTCCCAATCCTCAGGCTTACTACTCTTCCTGGCAACATTATAGGCCTCTTCTTTTAATATAATACTATCCTTACTACTTTAAGCCACGGATGAATCATTTTTCCTGTGGAGCTTTTATTTCTCAGTGGAATGTATATTTGTTGAGAATATTGAAATATTTCTTTAAATGTTTGCCATTGCTTATCTACTGTCATACCCTATAATCTAATTTCCCAATCTACCTTACCCAACTTGCCCCTCATACCGATGTAATTGGCTTTATTTAAGTTTAAGACTCTAGTTTCTAACTTAAGTACATCATTCTCAAACTCAATATGAAATTCATCATATTATGATCACTCTTCCCCAGTGGATCCTTTACTGTGAGATTACTAATTATCCCTATCTCATTACACAATACAAGATCTAAAATAACCTGTCCCCTGGTTGGTTCCATGATGTATTGTTCTAGGAAATCTTCTTTCTACATTAACTGTTTTAGTCACTTTGCAACCAGTTTCAAACCTTTACTGTAAATATTTTGGAGGTCACAAATCAATTAATAAAATTCCAATATGCTCCAGTGCCTGGCTAGACTTTACTGGCTATCCAAACACTCTATAATATGGCACTATTGCCCACTTAAATGTATTTGAGAAGCAGTAAACCAATGTAACATTTTGGAACACAATTGAGTTTCAGATTTTTAAGCACAAATATGATCACTTTACAGCAATCGGTAATATATGGGCCACTTAAGATCAACATAAAAGCCACATTTTTGTTATAATTAGCCATATACCACATACAAAACCATTTTCATTCATTACATTGTAAAGCACCAGGGATAAAAATAACCTCTATTGCACAATTGGGTGCAGCTGCACCAACAATCAAGAAGCTCAACACCATCTAAGATAAAGCTGCCAGCTTGATCGGCAGCTCATCCACCACCTTAAACGTCCACTCCCAACACTACCGGTGCACTGTGGCTGCACTGTATACTATTTATAGGATGCATTGCAGTAACTCACTGAGGCTTCTTCGACAGCACCTCCCAAAAGTGCAACCTCCATCACCCAGGAGGACAAGGGCAGAAGGTATATGGGAACACTAAGAATGTTGGGAATAGGGATAAGTTGACATCATTTTCTTAATGCTATTAACCATCATGTGCTGCTTATTTTGCTGAATTGTAAAACACTGACCTTTGACTAATGACTGAACCTTGTCACCCTCATTGTGAGGCAAGGCAGCTATGTGATAGAAAGAGGAACAATGATCTAAAGATAACAATAAGAATGGGACAATGGCGAGTCAACTAGATGAGTAAGGCTAAAACAAGCTGACCATCTTGTGTTCTGTGAAAAAGAATCTTGTAAATCTATAAGGGTCTTGTGAATAACAACTCTGAATATGGTGAGGATCCAGCCATGGAGCCATAAAAACCCAACGTCTCCTGAGCTCAGAGCAGAGGATCCAAAGAAGGCTATCCAGCTGTTAGCAGAACACCTAGCTGCTAGAAAACTCAACGACCATGCTGCCAACTTAATTACGAACTCTGCCCAGAGATCATACGGGGTAATATTGTTTTACTCTCTTATTACTGTCTTTAATATTGGGTATTTTTACATGTTTGATTTATTTATTAATAAATGAGACATTGATTACAGTTTGGTGTCACGCCTGAATCTGTTACAACACCATCACTTCAAAGTTCCTCTCCAAGTCACACGCCATCCTGACTTGGGCATATATTGCCATTCCTTCATTGTCACTGGGTCAAAATCTTGGAACTTCCTACCTAACAGCATTGTGGGAATACCTGCACCACATGGACTGCAGCTGTTCAAGAAGCGGGCTCGTCAACATCTTCCCAAGGGCAACTAGGGCTAGGCAATAAATACTGGCCGAGAATGAATAAAGAAACACAATTGTGCATTTCTACTTCAGGTCAGCCATCCTTGTGGCCGTTCTGAATAGACTGCCAATTTAGTTCCAGATTGATTCATATGATCTCAAACTATTTAAGCTTCTCTTATGGTTTATGAATTTTTTTTCTGAACACCCCACTGTATTGCAGCCTTGTAACACACTCTAATGCAAATATATGCATTTTTAAGTTGCAAATAATCTCCCTTTAAACCTCTAACAGGTATATCCAATAACCAAATTTGTCATGAGTTTTGTCAGTTTGCAATATGTTCATTGTGGGAGGTATCCCATGCAAACATGTATGTCTGTAGTCACATCTCTCCTAATGGTGTAAAGATCCAGACTGGCAAATTTTAAACAATAAGCTTCATGGAATATTAATTTATTTTCTTTGTGGAATATCTGGTTCATTATTAAAATAATTTTGATGAATAAAGTAACATTTCCCATCACTTTGCATTCCAACAGGAATTGTAATTACAAACTTTTATATAATGCATCTTCAATACCTTGTATTTGGCTGGCCACCCATTTGGAATACAATCTAGATTTGTAACAATAAATATTTGCTTGACAGACGAGAATCCAACTGAAAAATAGAATTATTTCTTTAGGCTTTGACAAGTTATAGTGGCATGTTTTGCTGTAACCAGTGGATTCATGTTGTATGCTTTTATTGGAACAATTTCTTGACAAAATTGAGCACTTATTTTGTAGAGGGGGGTAAAAGCTGCATAGACCGTGGTGAACTTTGATATCAGTTTTAATAAAATGATATTTAAAATTTACATTTAAAAAGATTTATAAATTATTTAGTGACATTCTGCTGATCCACGAAATATTTTAGTGGTTGTAATGATCATTTACTGCTTTTATTTCATTCTATGATGCTGCCCTTTTTATATTTGTGGTCAAGGGTCCAAAGTCCTGTAATCCAAATCCAATTTCATTTTTAATTCACACTGATATGTAAAAAAAAAATGCACAACTGACAGGCTGAATTGTTAAATTTATAAAATGCCTCTGGATGAAATAGTAATGCATTAAAACGGCACTCAACAAAATTGCTATCTTTCGGATACTGTTTGATGCTTTCACATGTGAATGAAGTGTGACTTGCAACGAAGGAAAATATACCAAGATATGCAGATGGCATTTTCATGAAAGCCATTCATTTTTGTTTAACACACCATTTTAAAAATAAAGTATTCAGCTGGTTTGTAATATAAACAGCATACCACTCCTTGCTAGCTCCAACTGAATAGAAACAGAAACATTCGATTATTTATTGGCCCAGAAATTGCTCTGAGTGGCACTCGCCGCTCCGTAGATTTATTCTCACCTACAAACTTAGTCTTTACTGCATGAAGTTCCTCGAATTCAAAACTGAAGAGTCCAGTGTTAATCGAGCAGAGCTGGGACCAGGCGAGCGACAAGAGGATCGCTCTTCACCCCACCCCGGCCACGGCCAATCAGATTGCTGCATTTTTGACACGCCATAAAGAGTCTGAGTCAAAACCAGGAAGTGAAAGGTAAAAAATTAAAAACCTTGTAAAAAGAGTTAGAGACTGCAAAATAGAGAGGGTAACAAATAGTGAATTAGAAGGTAGAGATAAGAGACAAAGTTAAAAAAAATTTTAAAAAATTTGTTCATGGGATGTGGGCGTTGCTGGCGAGGCCGGCATTTATTGCCCATCCCTAATTAATTGCCCTTGAGAAGGTGGTGGTGAGCTGCCTTCTTGAACCGCTGCAGTCTGTGTGGTGAAGGTTCTCCCACAGTGCTGTTAGGTAGGGAGTTCCAGGATTTTGACCCAGCGACGATGAAGGGACGGCGATATATTTCCAAGTCGGGATGGCGTGTGACTTGGAGGGGAATGTGCAGGTGGTGTTGTTCCCATGTGCCTGCTGCCCTTGTCCTTCTAGGTGGTAGAGGTCGTGGGTTTGGGAGGTGCTGTCGAAGAAGCCTTAGCGATTTGGCTGCAGTGCATCCTGTGGATGGTACACACTGCAGCCACTGTGCGCCGGTGGTGAAGGGAGTGAATGTTTAAGGTGGTGGATGGGGTTCCAATCAAGCGGGCTGCTTTGTCCTGGATGGTGTCGAGCTTCTTGAGTGTTGTTGGAGCTGCACTCATCCAAGCATCACACTCCTGACTTGTGCCATGTAGATGTTGGAAAGGCTTTGGGGAGTCAGGAGATGAGTCACTCGCTGCAGAATACCCTGCTCTTGTAGCCATAGTATTTATATGGCTGTTCCAGTTAAGTTTCTGGTCAATGATGACCCCCCAGGATGTTGATGGTGGGGGATTCGGCGATGGTAATGCCGTTGAATGTCAAGAGGAGGTGGTTAGACTCTCTTGTTGGAGATGGTCATTGCCTGGCGCGAATGTTACTTGCCACTTATGAGCCCAAGCCTGGATGTTGTCCAGGTCTTGCTGCATGCGGACTCTGACTGCTTCATTATTTGAGGGGTTGCGAATGGACCTGAACACTGTGCAATCATTAGCGAACATCCCCATTTCTGACCTTATGATGGACGGAAGGTCATTGATGAAGCAGCTGAAGATGGTTGGGCCTAGGACACTGCCCTGAGGAACTCCTGCAGCAATGCCCAGGGGCTGAGATGATTGGCCTCCAACAGCCACTACCATCTTCCTTTGTGCTAGGTATGACTCCAGCCACTGGAGAGTTTTCCCCCTGATTCCCATTGACTTCAATTTTACTAGGGCTCCTTGGTGCCACACAGTCAAATGCTGCCTTGATGTCAAGGGCCGTCACTCTCCCCTCACCTCTGGAATTCAGCTCTTTTTTTTCCATGTTTGGACCAAGGCTGTAATGAGGTCTGGACATTGTTGACTCTTAAAATCACAATGAGACACCACATTTTAAAAATTTAATTGTTTGTCAGTCATTAAGACTTACCATGCTGTTAAATGTTAATTTATAGTTGATATTTTTGAGCGTACCTTTTTTGTGGCGATATTACTTAGTTTCCAGCTGGGCAGGAGAGCAAGTTGGCGCTGGTCCATTGATTTTAGTGATTCCAGCTGGCGAGGTCCCTTTATCGTGAGTCTGTCATATTGCTGGTGAACCAGGAAGAGCAAGTTCTGGATTTCCACATTTAACTACACATGTGCGGACAGAGGAACTCGCTGTTATTTTATAGGCGACATCTGGGCCAATATCTTAAAAACCTGGAGCTTGACACTACTTCATTCATTTAAAAAAAACCTGATTTCCATTTGCTGGCAATATCACCATATTTTTTTTTTAAAAAGGATTCTCAGAATGTCGACGTCACTGGCAAGGGTTAGGCCAGCCTTAGTTGGCCTTGAGAAGGTGGTAGTGAGCCTTCTTCTTGACCTTCTGCAGTCCATGTCGTGAAGGTTCTCCCACAGTGCTGTTAGGTAGGGAGTTCCAGGATTTTGACCCAGTGACGACGAAGGAACGGCGATATATGTCCAAGTCGGAATGGTGTGTGACTACGCACCTTCTGCCCTTGGCCTTCCAGGTGGTGGAGTTCAAGGGTTTGGGAGGTGCTGTAGAAGAATCCTTGGTGAGGTGGCTACAGGATGCACTGCAGCAAAGTACGCCAGTGGTGGAGGGAATAGATGTTTAAGCTGGCGGATGGGGTGCCGATCAAGCAGATTGCTTTGTCCTGGATGGTGTCGAGTTTCTTGAATGTTGTTTATAGATTCCTATGTGACGCCAGAGAAATATAAACTCATAAGCAGCAATGGAAAACGTAGCAGTCAATCAATGCCCCTATAATATGACTTTTTTCATATTTTTGAAGCAGCTAAAGGCCGCATAACTCCTACCAATGTTTGAGATGTCCGAGTATCTAGCAGTGGATTGTGGACTAGGAGTAGAAAGGGGTTCAATAGGATGGGCAGCAGAGTCAAAATCCGTTTCAGCAAGGATGCTCTGCAGGTGCTGGTGAACATAGCTCTGTAGAGACAGGAACATATTTTTGCAGCTCTTTATCATACAACACCACCAAGGTTGCACAATTTTACTCATGGCATCAGTAATCCTGAGAGAATATTACTGCAAAATGCAACAGGGCATATATGAACATGAGAAAAACTTGTTGTAAAAGATAATCAAGTAAGATATTAAAGTGAAAAAGGCAAAGTTATACAATTTGGAAAGAAAAGAAAGAGAGAATTTGCATTTACATAGCACTTTTCACAACCTCAGGATGCCCAAAAACGCTTCACAACCATTGAAATATTTTTAAAGTGTAGTCACTGTTGTCACGTCAGGAAATGCTTGGACCCATAACTTTCTGATTCAGAAGGGAGACTTCTTCGTTGAGCCAAGGCAGACACATGTAACGTTATGGGAGAGTGAATGTAACACAGGAAAGAATCTCCAAGGGCCAAATCATTGGGGAAGAAGGAACGATGCGTCTTGCACATTTTCAGGATCCAAAGCAGGTACGATGAAGTCGAATACAGCAGCGTGACATTCCGTGGAAATGCGCACGGTCCCACGTTGGTCCAGGTGCTTGATAGGCGTCCACAGCAACTGCCTGCAACAAGTGCAGGCATCATTTAAATATGATGATAAAGGTGCTGCACCTGAATCAGGGCCCTTTTGTTAAATTGGAGTTCGTGCACACCTGAAACATCACTTCCTGAACCTGCCCAGCTAATCGTGGCGGGAGCAGTTTTCACAAGCAGTAATTAAAGGGATCCTCACCTCCATCAAGGTTAGTCTCTGGTTAATAAAAACAGAAAATGCTGGAAATATTTTTTTTATATTTCAGATTTCCAGCATCTGCAGTATTTTGCTTTTGATTCAGTCTCTGGTTAGTCGTTTTAGGCTGCTAAGGTGCTTTTGCGCCAGGTTATTGGCTATTTTTGTGTTTCTCTGTTTAATACTTTTGCAGGATGAGTTTGTGGAGGGCAAGAACTGTGTCACTGAATTTGCTTGTTCTGAATCACTGAACTTGGGAATGCGGCTAACTTTATTTAATTGTATTGGTATTGAGTCTGCTTTCAAAAAGAGGCTATTACAGTAGCAGGAGCTTATTGAGGAGTCACCATCCTTGCACATGACGTTGGTAGATGGTCTGGGTAGTTTGGAAGAGTCTGAGCAAGTTTGGAAAAATCCAGCACACAGATGCATTGCTAGTTCCCATGAGTGATGCCATGGAGCAGTAGTTGTCTGCACTGCTATCTGCCATTGAGTATATGGTTATACAAGTGGACATCTGACTTATGGAGGCAACATGTGCAGTTGGAGCACCTTTCATGAATTAGTCAATGTTCCTTAGCTGTGCCCACAGAGGATACAAGATCGTGTAACTGGCATCCTGTTAAAGCCACCCACTCTGGTCCTGTGCACTCCATTGTCTGCTGCTACAGTGTTGTCACTACCCTGCGCCACTCCCGGTGTTCAGCCGCCCCAGTAGACCTTTGCCGTGAGCCTATTACGTGGAGCCCTGTCGCTGCCCAGCTTACACATACTGCGCTGCCACCTGCAATATCATCCACGCGCTGCCTATTGAGTAAAATATTGGGCCAGAAATTGCCCCTCAAGTAATGGAGAAGCTCAACAGTGCGCTCTCCGTTTTTAATGAAGAATCGAAGGAGCAAGTTCCTGCATTTGCCCATGCGCACTAAAACGTGGAAATTGTGAACTTGCTCCTATTGGTTTGCCGGGGATTTGATAGCTGCGAATTAAAGGGCCATCGCACGCTACAATTGTTGAAATCATTAAAAAATCGCAAACTTGCTCACCTGCGCAGCTGGAGAGTAATTAATTATGCCACCAAGAGGTACGCTTAAAAATAAAAGGTCTAAACTAAGTTTTAAAAGCATGGTTAGTCTTATTGACTGCAAAACAACTAAAAAAAAACTTTAAAAAATCTGGAGTCTCATATTACTCCTTACTTTTAATGTTTGGTCATTAAAAGAAAAATTTTAAAAATTAAAAACTTTTTTTTTACTTTTCCCTTCTGTCTCTTTAATTTTATTCAGTTATTTCTTTGGTTTTTTACAAAATTTTTTCTTACAATGACTTCCAGAATACTAACTTTAAATGAATGAAGTCTGCTTGCCTACTTATGGGCGTGGCTTCTCTTCCTGACAGATTTTGTGGGCATAGCTTATGCTTCTCAGAGGCTGGGTTGATAGCGCACAATTCTTTAACAGTTCGAAATCAGACAAGTCGACGCCACAGAGTCCGCAGTAAGTACATTCGTAAATTTAATTTGCAGGAATTGCAGTGATCATTGCCACACTGCTCTGTGCAAGTTCTGGCCCATTAAAGTGTAAATCAATAGAATAAAATATTGAAATGATGATTAATAGAAACTATTGAGGAAAATATCAAAATCCTGACTTATCTAATTAAATTCAGTATTTAAATATTTTGAAAAATCAATGTTTAAAGGATTAAAAGAAATTAAGAGCAATGGAGAGGAGACAGCCACAGCGAGCAGAGAACTGGCCTTGGAGGTCTTTATCTTTAACTATCATATTTAGGAGCAAGCTCAGTGCAGGCCTGGATACAGATCTCTCCTATAAGTTAGAAACTGAAATATTATGGATGTGAAACCTGCAGGATTCACTCCAGGAGCTGTGGGCTCAGCACCAATTCCGCACTGAATAATTACAGTGTAAATACTTTCCTAATGGACCTTTTGGAATACCTATCTCATCAGCTCCAGAGTCCGTCTAATCCCTTTAGTAGCTTCTGGCATTCACTTAAATTAGAAGAAATTAAACTGCTCCCCAATAAATAAACAATTCCCACAGGATCCCACTATGCTTATCTTTGACTGTCTGGAGAGTGACCGCCTGCAAGGTGGATGTAAATGAAAAACAAGAAGTAATAGAGTTCCATCTCTAACCTAGTCTCATCACCACACTTATACCCTTACCCTGCAGTTAGCTAAGACACTGGTCAGGCTTATCCCATATACAGCACATAGGAAATAGTACATGTCACAAGTCAAATCCTACCTGGCTTAGTCCAATGATGCCTAAGAATCATATCACCTATATTGATCATTTGTTTAGTCAACAACTCATCGCATTACATTTAAATAAATTAACTTCAACATTTAACGATTCTGTTGAATAAATAATACATATCAAGTATGTCCTGTTGAATTCTGTGAGAAATGTCCTTTTATATATTGTTTAGCTTGAAAAGCTGGAGACTCCTACACTTTTTCCATCAGTGTCATAATAAATATGTAAATACTATTTGCTAATCTGAAAAGTTAGTTATTCAGCATATGAACCAATGAGCTCAATGTAACCTTTTTTTCTGAGCTGCACAGAATTTTTTTGCTGATAACATGTTTTTGTGTTGACTTTATCAAGGAGGAGATGGTACAGGCCAGACTTAGTAAGAAATCATGAATGTAGGAATGAGAAATAATTGTTTTCTATTTAGCTCACACAATTATTTAAACTTTTTCTGTTTTTTAACTGACCATTTTTCTTATCTCCTTCCACCAATCCTGTATCCTTCCGCTTCCTGAGCACTATATCGTAAGATATGGAGAGAAAACAGGAGACAATGTGCAATGTCTGTGGATACTCTTGACCGTCTGGCATTGTAAACCGGGCTCAGTGATACATTCAAACAGGCCAAATGTGGGGGAAGATGTCCTATGTGCATTATGTCCAACAAAATTGTAAGCCTATTCTTTACAAATTATTACACCTGACACACACAGGAAATTACACACTCCCCTGTCATTTTTCTCTCTTTTCCTCCCTCCCTCCCTCTCCTTTTTTTCCCTGAATCAGGAATCATCAGTACATTTCTCTTTTGAATCAGTATTTGGTATGCCAGATAGCAATCTACACAAGTTATCAACTTTAATTTTAATTGTAAAGCAGTTCAATTGCCTGCAGCTTGCTATTTCTTTGCTTTTACTCATGACTCCTAATTTTTCTATTCTCTTTCTGCACAAAATGCCTCAAACGATACTGTGAAGATTCAAAAACAGAACTTTTGCGCCTGCAGGAACAAGCGCTCTGACTGAATGCACCTGTACTTCTGTCAATTATTACAATTGCTGATGGACATTGGACCCTTAGATATTCATACAATATTACTGAGTTTAAACCTGGGTTCATTACTACTTTTAGAGGAGCATGTAACAGGGTAAGGCAATAATTGTGGGATAATTTAGCCTTCATATAGGCTGGGCAAACCAAATTGGTAAAAATATTTTGGAGGACAAGTTCATGGATTGCATTCGAGACAGTTTTCTAAAACAATATGTTGATAAACCAACTAGGGAACAGGCTATCTTAGATTGTGTAATGGGACAGAATTAATTTAGTAATCTTATAGTTAAGGATCCTCTGGGGAGGACTGATCATAATGTGATAGAATTTCATATTGAGTTTGAGAGTGATGTAGTTAAGTCCGAAACTAGGGTCTTAAATTTAAACAAAGCCAATTTCGTAGATATGAAGGGCGAATTTTCTAAGGTAGATTGGGAAATAAGATTAAAAGATATGATGGTAGATAAGCAATGGTGAACGTTTAAAGAAATAATTTATAATTTGCAATGAATATACTTTCCCTTGAGGAATAAAAACTCCACAGGAAAAGTGATATAACCGTGGCTAACTAGAGAAATTAAGGATAGTATTAGATTAAAAGAAGAGGCTTACAATGTTACCAAAAAGCCTGTGGATTGAGAAGGTTTTAGAAATCAGCAAAGGATGACCAAGAAATTGATTAAGAGGGAGAAAATTGAATATGAGAGTAAACTAGCAAGAAATATAAAAACAGATTGTAAGAGCTTCTTCAAGTATGTGAAAAGGGAGAGATTAGTGAAAGTAAACATGGATCCCTTGGAGGCAGAGACCAGGCGAAATTATAATGGGGAATAAGGAAATGGCAGAGATGTTAAATATTTTATATCTGTCTTCACAGTAGAAGGCACAAAAAACGTATTGGAAATAATGGGGAACCAAGGGTCCAATGAGAGTGAGGAACTTAAAGTAATTAAGATTAGTAAAGAAAAAGTACTAGAGAAATTAATGGGACTAAAAGCTGACAAATCCCCTGGACCTGATGGCCTACATTCTAGGGATTTAAAAGAGTTGGCTGCAGAGATAGTGGATGCATTGGTTTTGATCTTCCAGAATTCCCTAGATTCTAGAACGGTCCCCATAGATTGGAAGATAGCAAATATAACCCTGCTATTCAAGAAAGGAGGTAGAGAGAAAACAGGGAACTATAGGCCAGTTAGCCTGACATCAGTAGTCGGGAAAATGCTAGAATCTATTATTAAGGACATAGTAACAGGGCACTTAAATCATAATATGATTAGGCAGAGTCAACATGGTTTTATGAAGGGGAAATCATGTTTGTCAAATCTATTAGTGTTTTGAGGGTGTAACTAGCAGGGTCGATTAAGGGGGAACCAGTGGATGTAGTATATTTGGATTTTCAAAAGGCATTCGATAAGGTGCCACACAAGAGGTTGTTACACAAGGTAAGGGCTCATGGGATTGGGGGTAATATACTTGCATGGATCGAGGATTGGTTAACGGATAGAAAACAGAGTAGGAATAAACGGGTCATTTTCGGGTTGGCAGGTTGTAATTAGTGGGGTGTCGTGAGGATCAGTACTTGGGCCTCAGCTATTTACAATATATATCAATGACTCAGATGAGGGGACCAAGTGTAATGTATCCAAGTTTGCTGATGATACAAAGCTAGGTGGGAAAGTAATCTATAAGGAGGACGCAAAGAGGTTGCAAAGGGATATAGACAGGTTCAGTGAGTGGGTGAGAAGGTGGCAGAGTATAATGTGGGGAAATGTGAAATTATCCACTTTGGTAGGAAGAATAGAAAAGCAGAATATTTTTTAAAAGATGAGAGACTAAGAAATGTTGGCAGTCAGAGGGATTTGGGTGTCCTCGTACACAAATTACAGAAATTTAACATGCAGGTACAGCAAGCAATTAGGAAGGCAAATGGTATGTTAGCCTTTATTGCAAAGGGGTTGGAATACAAGAGTAGGGAGGTCTTGCTGCAATTATACAGGACTTCGGTGAGACCACACCTGGAGTACTGTGTACAGTTTTGGTCTCCGTACCTAGGAAGGATATACTTGCATTAAGAGGGGGTGCAATGAAGGTTCATTAGATTGATTCCTGGGATGAGAGGGTTGTCCTATGGGGAGAGATTGAGTAGAATGGGCCTATATTCTCTAGAGGTTAGAAGAATGAGAGGTGATCGGTTGTTTTTCGGACTGGAGAGACAGTGGTGCTCCCCAGGGGTCAGTGCTGGGACCGCTGCTTTTCTTGATATATATATTAATGACTTGGACTTGGGTGTATAGGGCACAATTTCAAAATCTGCAGATGACACAAAACTTGGAAGGGTAGTAAACAGTGAGGAGGATAGTGATCAACTTCAAGAGGCTATAGACAGGCTGGTGGCATGGGCAGACATATGGCAGATGAAATTTAATGCAGAAAAATGCAAAGTGATATATTTCGGTAGGAAGCATGAGGAGAGGCAATATAAATTAAAGGGCACAACTCTAAAAGAGGTACTGGAACAGAGAGATCTGGGGGTATATATGCACAAATCATTGAAGTGGCAGGGCAGGTTGAGAAAGTGGTTAAAGCATATGGGATCCTGGGCTTTATAAATAGAGGCATAGAGTACAAAAGTATGTAAATCACGATGAACCTTTATAAAACACTGGTTCGGCCACAACTGGAATATTGTGTCCAGTTCTGGGCACCACGCTTCAGGAAAGATGTGAAGGCTTTAGAGAGTGCAGAAGAGATTTACTAGAATGATTCCAGGGTTGAGGGACTTTAGTTACGTGGATAGACTGGAGAAGCTGGGGTTGTTCTCCTTGGAACAGAGACGGTTGTGAGGAGATTTGATAGAGGTATTCAAAATCATGAAGGGTCTAGACAGAGTAGATAGAGAGAAACTGTTCCCATTGGTGGAAAGGTCAAGAGCCAGAGGACATAGATTTAAGGTGATTGGCAAAAGAACCAAAGGTGACATGAGGAAAAACTTTTTTACACAGCGAGTGGTTAGGATCTGGAATGCACTGCCCGAGGGGGTGGTGGAGGCAGATTCAATCATGGCCTTCAAAAGGGAACTGGATAAGTACTTGAAAGAAAAAGATTTGCAGGGGAAAGGGAGGGGAGTGGGACTAGCTGGATTGCTCTTGCGTAGAGCCGGCATGGACTCGATAGGCTGAATGGCCTCCTTCCATGCTGTAACCTTTCTATGATTCTATCTCGTTGAAATGTATAAAATTCTTAGAGGGTTTGACATGGTAGATGCTGAGAGGTTGTTTCCCCTGGCTGGAGAGTCTAGAACTAGGGGTCATAGTCTCGAGATAATGGGTCAGCCATTTAGGACTGAGATGAGGAAAAATTTCTTCACTCAGAGGGTTGTGAATCTTCGGAATTCTCTACGCCAGAGGGCTGTGGATGGTCAGTCATTGAGTATATTCAAGACTGAGATCGATAGATTTTTGGACATTAAGGGATTTGGGGATCGGGTGGAAAAGTGGAATTGAGGTAGACGATCAACCATGATCTTATTGAATGGCGGAGCAGGCTCGAGGGGCTGTCTGGTCTACTTCTGCTCCTATTTCTTATGTTTCTTATGTTTAGAATGCTCTTTGGAATTGATAAGTTATGTGTTCAGTTATTAACATGCTGGAATCTATAAGTACTTTCTTACTTTGTTTACCAATTTTTCCCCTCTTTCTCTAAAAGTGTTAACTGCATGCTGCACAGGGGTCAAAAGATGCCAGATGTCCGCCATTACCTCACCCAAATGGCTATTATTCTAATGTCTTTACTATGACTGTTGAAAGACTCCACCTCCTTGCAGGAATACTGCAATGCTGACTTATGGGAATGGTGCTATTGAGTGACATAGAGGACACTCAGCTTGCGGCCACCTCATGCAACACCCCTTCACTTCAGCAGTTGACAAATAGTGGGTTGGGTGCTGGGTTGTTCAGTCACTTGCCTGCGCAGTAATCCCTGCACTTTGGGTTTCCTCTCCCTCTTAGTCTCCTCCCCCTTCGGCATTAGCAAATGGGATGAGATGCTGTCAGCCTTTCGAAAGCTTTCAGAATTTTTTGTCCTCCTATTCTGAAACTTCCCTTTAATACACTTACATGCAGATTTCCACTCCCACCACTAAGGGGTAATTTTGACTGTGCGATGGTGTAAAACAGGTGATAGCAAATCGGCAGCCCAATTTTTATTTCCAAAATTATCACCTGTTTTACACCAACACACAAAGTTAAAATGACACTCCCCTCGCCCCCCACCAATGAGCTGCCTGCACCCATCCAAATCTGCACCTGAATTTACGCAAATGAGCTCATTATGGAATGGGTGCGAACATCACATTTCCATTTTAATTTGTCTAAAACCCATTAGCCATTCGGGTCTAAACTATCCCAGTAGTGGATGCTGTAAGCTTCTTTGTCAGATCCTAAGGGAGGAATTGGGTAATGCTTGTAAATGTTTAAGGAAGTGCAGATTCTGGGTTACTTCTACATTTTCACCACAGTCCTGCATCAGAAAAAGTATAGAGTAACCTGGGTTCTCGGCCATTCTAATACAAATAAATAGACCTGTGAGAGAGTGTGTCCATCACTAATGTCTCAAAATACAGCTGAATCAAAGTCAAAAAGCAAATTGTTTTTGTTAGGTGATTGAGGTAAAATCATTCATCACATTTTTGGATCTTAGCCTAATTAACTCTAACAAGGAAAACATTTTGTTCTGGTTTGTATTTCGACTTTGCATTTATTGTACAGAACTAAAAATACAAAAAGGTGTGTTTTAAGACAGCAATGCAGCCCAGGGGTTCAGATAATGATAAACTGCTGGTTCTTTCTATCACTCATCTGTATGTGCCAGTGTCTTGTAACGCATGTGTATGTATATATATGTGTGTGCGTGCGCGTGTGTGTGGCCTTCATATTCATCCATGAAATTTGAACTTTCGTATACAAAGCGATAAGCTATTATCTTAATAGAGCTCTCTCAGTCCAGACATGGATGCAGTCAGGAGCTGCTGCCTCCTTGCAGTTATTATCCTCAAATACATGCTGCTAATGGTACTTGGCAGTAGAAGCCATTGGTCTATGCATAAAGCTTACTGGTCAAAGCTCATATTTTGTTACATCAAAACTGCTTCAACTTTTTTGCCCAAAGTGATGGATATTGTAGCCCAAAGCCAAACGGAATGTGATTACACACTCAAATAAACCTACTCCACAAATAGTTCTGAGCTGAGGATGCAACATCAGAGAAGGGATAATGGAACTGGGTTCTTTTTCCACTAGTGCAGTCACATTCTGATAAACACATATCTAGTTCTCGGAGAAATATTATGCTTGGATCAGGATTTATATACATAGCTTTCAGATGGCCCACTTTAATATTTTTATATATCTCCATCTCTGCCCATTTAATGACTCGTGCTGCCACTGAATTTAAACTCCAAACATTTTTTTATGCCACAAGTGTGAGGTACAGATCATTGAACATGTTTTTGTTATTCAACAGTCTCCCAGTTGCATCATTTATTTAGCTGCAAAGATGGACTATTTCCTTATTTACTACTTCATTCATTTTTCGAAACTAACTTAGTTGAAGCTCTGAAAAGAGAATATTTTAATGATTTGCTTCAGGGCTAGTTTGAAATTTTAGCTCTGATTTATTGACATTGTAAATCCTGAAACTGTACAAATACCTTTTACAACTGGCAGATCACAGAAGGAAGTAAAGCAGGGAGTGCATCCCTGTTACTGACACTTACATTTCACTAACAAAATCTGCTGGAGAGAGGTGAAGGTTGTTTATAGTATCTCCAGACTAAATCAGGTTTCTCCAGTCAGTGACTTTAATCATCCCCTTACATTATTTCAACCAGGCAGCTTTATATAATTATTAGTTTTATTTATGGTTCTGATATCTGGATCTGCTTTCCTGACCATTCAGATGTTATATTTATCTGTAACGTAGGAATAGGCTTTTCCACCTGGCTCACTATAATAGGTTTTGATGTTTCCACTTTAAAGTCTGTAGATTTTGTTAGTTCCTAACCTGTTCCATTCAGGCCCTCTTTCATACTCATTTGAGCTCTGCTTTGCTGATTCAATCTTCTTACTTATTGTCCTTCAGAGGTTTTCTCTGTTGATTTTAGAGCTTTATTTTTAACGTTTTGCTTCTCCTTACTTCTTTTTCTTCATCCTCTTTCACATCAACTCAGGTCTGTTACAGCAGAGCAAAGGCATTTGGGGTGAGGATTGCTCTGTTGTCACGAATCATGCTGTCATCCTGGGACAGTAGCTAACCCAATTGTCATTTCCCTCTGTCTTTTTCAGCCACTATGCAGGATTAGTGTCTTGGAAGGCTATTTTAACAGCCTCCTCTATAGAAACCCTTCCATGTCACTAGAAACATGAGCAGACACTGGAGCCCTGATTTTAACTTGGGGCAGGTTTGGGGTGGGCGGCAAACCCCCGCTGAGGGTTGAGGTGAAAAACGGTTTCCTAAGGGTGCAACATACGCGTGCTCATACCATGCCGGAATTGTGCTGCATTCCATTTTGGATCGGGCTCCTCCATTAGTGTCCAGAGGCGCGCTGGAAGTATTAAAAAGTCTCTTTACAATATTTAAATAAGAGTCCTATGCTTTGTTGTAGGACCGTTTTGTGATATTGGTCTGTCCCAGTGCCTGACTCATGTGATAAACTCACTCAGCAGCTTGTGGTGTTAGTAGGCAGGAAGGACCCTTCAGCAGTGCTATTTAAAGGGCTCATCCACTACATTCAGGTAGGTTGCTGGTTTGTCCTCTAGGGTTGCTGGTTAACTTTTGGATGTTTTTGTGGCCTATATTTTACCTTCTACAACTGGTTTATGACTATGCTAACAACTTGTTGCTGTTGCTGGACTGTATTTGTCTGCCTTTAAATGAGTTTTATTGCTGTCATGAGTGGTCTGGTAGGTCTGCCTTTTTGAGGCTGGAGAACGAGGGAGAGCAGCGAAGAAAACAGAAGGGAGAGGAGGGTGGGGGGGCACTGTGCAGGAGGCCATACCCACAGCCGTATGGAGCACTTCTCATACCTTAACTTCACCGAGGAGCAATATCAGGCACCTTTGCTTCACCAAGGAGGCTGTCACTGAGCTATATAACCCTTATACACCCTTCTGAAGTGTTTAGAAAATGTGCTTTTCATGGTTGAATAGTTTGTATGTTGTCCGTAAGATGTGAGGTGTGAGGAAATTAGGGTTGTAATAGTGGTGAGAGTAGGAGGTGCAGAGTTTGTAGGTAGGAGGAGAAGGAGGTGGAGTGAACTGCGGTGCAGTGATTGTAGGAGAGTGAAGGGAAGTGGGGGAGGGGAGTATTATGAGTAGTGTGGCTGGAGGTGTGAGGAGAGAGTATGAAAGCGGGATTATTACCTTGACAACTCTGGTGAGGTTATTGAACTTTTTCCTGCATTGCAGCCATGTCTTGATAGCTATGCTTCTGACATTAATCTCCTCTGCAACATCTTCCCATTGGTGACAGAGGTGTTACCAGGAGGGTTTTCTGCACCCCGAGGTGAACAGGATCTCCCTCCTCCTGTTCATCACCTGGACCAGAGCCTCCAAAGTGGCATTGGAGAACCTGAGGGCCCATTCTGCAGGCCTTGCAGCCATTTCTTTCTTTAGAAGCATTTCCTGCTGTCCACAGCCAGAATGCACCTCCCCTTTAAGTGGTGTCAGTGAAGCCCAATTTCTCACCCCCTCCAAACAGGTGCGCAGCCAAGGAGTGGCGCTGGCTGCACGTCGGACTCATCATAATGAGCTGGCTGCACCAATTTAACGTGATCCCTGCAACCACGTGAATAGGCTTGTACAGCACGCACTCCATTCCCTGCGCACTTGTTTTTGGGCACGATTGAATTTCCAGGCTTATGTACCTTGCTTACACTGTAATGGTGCATTAAAGGAAGCAAGTGTTTCAATATGCCAAACATCCATGAACATTAGACAATCCACATTGTAAATACACATTAGACTTAAAACACCAAGACAGGCTTGACAAGGAAACTGTAGTTGCGTTTGGTTCAATGAAGTGCAAAGGTCATCAATGGTGCATACAGATAATGCAGTTTATTAAAAATATGTTTTCATATACTAGTAAGTCATGCAAAAATGTATTTTTTAATATACATAATGTATGACCACTAATGGGAAAACTCCTTTATCTGTAATAAAACAGATCAAGTGCTGTAGCTTATCAGAACTATAAAAGGACTGTTAAAAAATAAAGTAAAAGGAACAACTATTAAAGATGAATTAAACTGTCAATGTGCATAGCATCCAAAATAAAACAGAGGAACTGGAGGCAATAATCCATAGCAAGGAACTAGATGTAGTAGGAATAACTGAAACATGGCTACATAAAGATCAAGACTGGCAACTAAATATTGTAGGCTATAACACAATCAGAAAGGCTAGGGAAGGACGAAGGGTGTGGGGTGGAGTAGCTGTACTAATTAGAGATAACATTATGGCAGTACAAAAAAGGGACATAACTAACAGAAGGATGGAAACAGAATCCATATGGATTGAAATAAAAGACAAGGGATTGATTACACTAAAGGGAATATACCACAGACCAATAGTGGAAAGGAGATGAAAGAAGAAATATGTAAGCAAATATGTGAAATGAGTAAAGGACATAGAATAATAATCATTGGAGATTTTAACTATCCCCAAATAAACTGGCAAGAAGAGATAGGTAAAGGGGTACAAGGAATGGAATTTTTACAATGTGTACAGGATTCCTTTCTTACCCAGTATGTAAAAAGCCCAACCAGAGAGGAAGCACTGCTGCATCTAATAGGGAAACATCTAGGCAATAGCGATCACAACATAATATAATGTTAAAAGATTGAGAAGGACATAAATAAGACAAAGACCAAAATAATAAATTAGGAAAAAGCTGATTTTCAGGGGATGAGAATGGAACTGGGGAAAATAAACTAGAAAAATTTACTGATAAACAAAGAAATAGAACAGCAGTGGGAAACATTTAAAACGGTGATTAGTAGGGTCCAGGAGAAATATAGCCCACCATAAAGCAAGAACATTAGCCAGTAATGATACACCATGGATGAATAAAGAAATAAGGGCAAAATTGAAACTAAAGAAAAAGGCACACACTAAGTACATAGACAACAAAGGAGAGGATGACAAAAGGGAATATGAAGAGGTTAAGAAAGAAGTTTTTAAAAAAAACAATTAGGAAGGCAAAGAGAAAACACAAAAAATTAAATTATCAAGGAACATAAAAAGAAATAGTCAAATATTCTACAGACACATAAATAACAAGAAAAATTAGGGTAGGGATATGGCCACTAAGGGATGCGCAGGATAAACTCACAGGTAATGACAGCGAAATGGCAGAAATATTAAATAATCACTTTGCCTCAGTATTTACCAGGGAGACTAATAGGGTGGGCATGATATTAGAAGAAGAGTCCAAAAAAGATATAAAGACATTTAAGATAGAAACAGGGGACATAATTGATAAAGTAATCAGACTTAGAGTGGATAAAATCCCTGGCCCGGATGGATTGCATCCACGCATATTAAAAGAAGTTAGGGAAGAGATGGCAGAGGCACTATTGCATATATAGAAAAATTCATTAGAAAAGGGAATATTGCCAGATGATTAATGGATGGCTAATGTTATTCTTATATTTAAAAAGGGAGATAGAACCAGTCCAGGGAACTATAGACCAATTAGCTTAATGTCGGTGGTAGGAAAGATAATGGAATCTTTACTCAAAGATGCAATAGAAAAACATACAGAAGCCGAAAATATAATAAAGAACAGTCAGCAATGATTTCAAAAGGGAAGGCTATGCTGTCAGCCGTGGTTCAGTGGGTAGCACTCTCACCTCTCAGTCAGAAGGTTGTGGATTCAAATCCTACTCCAGAGACTTCAGCACATAATCCAGGCTGATACTACAATGGAGTACTGAGGGAGTGCTGCACTGACAGAGGTGCCATCTTTCAGATGAGATGTTAAACCTAGGCCTTGTCTGCCCTTTCAGGTGTACGTAAAAGATCCCACGGCACTATTTTGAAGAAGAGCATGTAAGTTTCCCCCCAGTGTCCTAGCCAATATTTATCCCTCAACCAACATCACTAAAAAAACATACGATCTTGTGATTACCACATTGCTGTTTGTGGGATCTCGCTGTGTGCAATTTGGCTGCCGCATTTCCTACATTACAACAGTGACTACACTTAAAAAAAAAGTACTTCATTGGCTGTAAAGCACTTTGGGATGTCATGAAAGGCTATATAAATGCAAGTCTTCCTCTCAAGTCTTTTTTGACCAATCTTATTGAATTCTTTGAAGAAGTAACAGAAAGGGTAGACGAGGCTAATGCAGGAACGTGTCACACACCCTCCGACTGCCATTTTAACTACCTGGGCTGGCTGGGTTAACGTTTCAGGACTAATGTTTGATACTTGCTTAAAAACGTTAACTCTTTAACACCTTCCAGTTCTGATGAAAGGTCTTCGACTTGAAATGTTACCTCTGTTTGTTTCTTTCTCCACAGATGCTGCCTCACTTGCTGAGCTTTTCCTGCATTTTCTGAAGTTACGTTAAACTTGTATATAACCTTGGTTAGACCACACTTGGAGTACTGTGAACAGTTTTGGTCTCCATATTATAGAAAGAATATAGAGGCATTGGTGATGTTGCAATAAAGATTCACAAGAATGATATGAGAAAGGAGAGGATATACTTATCAGGAAAGATTAAACAGGTTGGGCTCTTTTCTCGAGAAAAGATAAGGCTGAGGGGTGACCAGATAGAGATCTTTAAGATAATGAAAGCGTTTAATAGGGTCGACGTAGAGAAAATGTTTCCACTTGTGGGAGAGTCCAAAACTAGAGGTCGTCACTATAATATAGTCACTAATAAATCCAATTGGGATTTCAGGAGAAACTTCTTTACCCAAAGAGTGGCAAGAATATGGAAAGAGCTACCACAAGGAGTAGTTGAGGCAAATAACATAGATGCATTTAAGGGGAAGCTAGATAAACATACGAAGGAGCAAGGAATAGGGGTAGATGAAATAGGGAGGCAGGAGGCTCATTTGGCGCGTAAACGCCAGCATAGGTCAGGTGGGTCGAATGGACTGTTTCTGTGCTGTAGACTCAATGTAACCTCCAAATCGTCCCAATCCAGACCCTCCCATCAATAATTACTTGCTTAACTGTTTCTAATCTTAGTCCCTCGTCTAAGATTCCCTAATTAAATGTAAGGTAATGCAAATCAGAAGAGGAAATATGAAGTCCTGGATTTCAAAGGAGAGGACTGGGTTCCATTTAGGCACTATCCCTAAATCTCTGCTTTTATAACTTCTCATTTGAGATTAAGTTTAAATTGTGATATAATAGAATAAAAAACATTTACAGGAATTGTATTCTGTGGTTGACCAAAGTTAGAAGTCCAAACTAAAATAAGGGCATTTTTGGAGGTCACTGGTCTCTTTCCACAGCCATATTTCTGTTAATAAATCAGATTAATATGAACAGTTTTAAAAGCGAAATTTATACAATAAAAATATAAGATTTCCCATAGTCCATTTCCACACACTCTCTTAAATTAGTCAAGTTCTCATATTGGCATTATTACCAAGTAATCAAGAAACTAATCTATGGAACCCTGCCAGCAGTGAGTGACAGTCATTTAAACCACTAGTTGATTAAATTTTAAAGTCGTACAGTTGAATCGCTATAGAAATATATTCTCAATATAGCTCCAAATCAAGGCTGATTTGTGGGAAGAAATGAACTTACAGCTGAAATAAATGGGTAGTCCTGTTATCTACTGGACTGAAATATATATTCCATAGACAATCAGTTGTGATTAATCTACTCAAATCAGCAATGCCTTTCACCATAGATAATTACTGAAAGGGAATTCAGTTCACTTGAGATCAGGAATATGGTTTGGTGGCCAGGAGAATTTATTTACTTGACCGACATTTCATAAATATTAATTTATTACGCAATTGTTCTCAGAATTATTCAGCAATTGCCTCTTTTTTCCATTTTAGATACAAGTGAGTGCAGTTTTCACACATAGTGGTCAAACATAACTAATGGATACATGGGAAGATCCAAACATTAAAAGGTTGGAATGAGAGACTGATCAGCTGACCTAGCTCACTCGAACAGCTGTTCATGATCTGCTGAAGCCATTTTTGTCTCTCCCTTGCCTTCATCTGTCCAACTCCTGTTGAATTGAGAATTTATCTTTTTTGAGCCAAGTTCTGTAACCTGCAAATGACACTCCCTGTCAGATTTTTCTCTCTGAATCCACTCAGGTGATGCTTTAATGTCCAAGCTGTAAAAACAAAAATCTACCCCGATGATATTGTTCCCATAGCCTGGTGTTCTTTTTCAAGGTCCAAACATCTTACACATTGCCTCCCTGTCCTCAAGTTGGCCTGGTTGATGGTACCCTGCAAACCTCTGTGTGTGGTGCAGGTTTGTGGGCTGTCTCTACCCCTTCTCCTGTGTTTACTGAAAGTTCAGTTCCTTTTATAAGCATGCTGTCAGTCAGAAGATCAGTGTCCTTATGATGAAGGCAGAGCTCTATTTTGCTTTAAAGCATAAAATGGGAGATTTTCTACTTGTGAAACTGAGCAAACCCAGCCCGTCATATTCCGTCCATAACGGATGGCAAATCACAGGCTGGGGGATGCGCAAATTCCCGATATACGCTCCTGGTACATGCAGGAAATCTTTCCAGAAATCTCATGGGCTAGAAATTGGGCCGTGTAGCGCCCATTGTTTCGGCGCTACGCGGCCTCCTAAAGTTCCAAAATGGCGTCTGGAATGCGTGCGCATGCTTCTAGCGTTATGTGCGCTGGACGCCATCTTAGTAAAGGGTTTTGCGCACGCTCAGATAACAAATGCCGGCAGCATGTAAAGTAGGGAGAATATGCGTTCGATCAGTGTGCAATGCTGATTTAAAGTGATAGACACCATTTTGGCACTTAATGCTCCAATCAACACATTGCCTTATCCACAAAAACCCAAACATGTCTTAGTGCCTGGAGGACCCCCCCACCAGTGCTATTTAAAGGGATCATGCAGGTTAGTTGCTGGATTATTGCTTCTGGCTGCTGGTAGAATAGGACGTGTATGCTGAAGCTTCCTGTACTTAGAGAGTTGCTATAGTATATTTGAGTGGTTTGGCAGTTACTGCCTTACGGTTGGTGTAATTTACAACAGTGTTTGAACAAGATTCCTGGCAACCATGGGTGATCTGCTATGGCTCCCGCTGGGCATAGAACACAAGTGGGAGCATGCAGAGAGGCCACGCAGAGCAAGTTAAGCTGCGAAGAGAGGGAGGAGGAGGAGGCACAGGGCATTGAGTAGGAGGCCATATCCCATGAAGGCCTTCAGGGAACACCACTCTTACCTCCAGATGAGCGAGGATCAGTGCATCCGATAGCTGAGGTTCACCAAAGAGGTTGTGACGGAGCTATGTCACCTGCTGCAGCCACAACTACAGCCTCAGAGCAGGGCAAGGACAGCATTGCCTGTGGCTGTGAAGGTAATTGTGGCGCTGAACTTCTATGGCTCTGGATCCTTTCAGGCCTCTGCTGGTGAGCTGTGGAACATCTCGCAGTGAACTGCTGCTTAAGGGAGGTCATGGAGGCACTGCACAAGATGCACAACAGGTTCACCACATTCCCCCTTGACGGAGAGAAGCAGAACCAGCGAGCATGAGGGTTTGATCGCATTGCCGGCTTCCCCATGGTGCAGGGTGCTATTGACTGCACCCATATTGCCATGCGTGCTCCACATCTCAACTCTGCCATCTTCATGAACCGAAAGGGGTTCCACTCTCTGAATGTGCAGCTGGTGTGCGACCACAAACAGCGCATCCCGCAGGTCAATGCCCACTACCCCGGGAACAGTCACGACGCCTTCACTATGCGGCAGCCCAACGTCCCAACTATCTTTGAACCTGCTCGGCAAGTGAAAGGCTGCCTACTGTGAGACAAAGGCTATACCCTCATGAGGTGGCTCGTGACCCTGGTCAGGAACGCACGTGCCTGTGCAGAGCAGGCCTACAATGAGATCCATGCTGCCACACGCAATGTCATTGAGCATACCATAGGCATCCTAAAGCTTCCCCTTCTGGACTGATAGATTAGGTGAATGGGCAAAACTGTGGCAAATGGAATTCAATGTAGACAAATGTGAGGTCATCCACTTTGGATCAAAAAAGGATAGAACAGGGTACTTTCTAAATGGTAAAAAGTTAAAAACAGTGGATGTCCAAAGGGACTTAGGGGTTCAGGTACATCGATCATTGAAGTGTCATGAACAGGTGCAGAAAATAATCAAGAAGGCAAATGGAATACTGGCCTTTATATCTAGAGGACTAGAGTACAAGGGGGCAGAAGTTATGATGCAGCTATACAAAACCCTGGTTAGACCACACCTGGAGTACTGTGAGCAGTTCTGGGCACCGCACCTTCGGAAGGACATATTGGCCTTGGAGGGAGTGCAGCATAGGTTTACTAGAATGATATCCAGACTTCAAGGGTTAAATTACGAGGAGAGATTACACAAATTGGGGTTGTATTCTCTGGAGTTTTGAAGGTTAAGGGGTGATCTGATTGAAGTTCATAAGATATTAAGGGGAACAGATAGGGTGGATAAAGAGAAACTATTTCCGCTGGTTGGGGATTTTAGGAGTAGGGGACACAGTCTAAAAATTAGAGCCAGACCTTTCAGGAGTGAGATTAGAAAACATTTCTACACACAAAGGGTTGTAGAAGTTTGGAACTCTCTTCCGTAAACGGCAATTGATACTAGCTCAATTGCTAAATTTAAATCTGAGATAGATAGCTTTTTGGCAAGCAAAAGTATTAAGGGATATGGGCCAAAGGCAGGTATATGGAGTTAGATCACAGATCAGCCATGATCTTATCAAATGGCGGAGCAGGCACGAGGGGCTGAATGGCCTACTCCTGTTCCTATGACTGTTCTGTTAGAGCCCTGCAGTACTCCGCTGAGCGGGTGTCAAGAATCATCCTGGTATGCTGCATGATGCACAACCCCACCATTATGAGGGAACAGCCCTTGCCACCGATTATCTGGCAAGACCCTGAGCCAGAGGAAGAGGAGAAAGAGGCTGAGGAAGAGGAGGAGGAAGAAGCTGGGATGAGGGGGAGGAAAAGATAAGGGGCAACAAGGAACACTGGCCCTGTCCGCCAGGGCTGTGCATGCTCACCTGATCCGTGAGCGATGTCAATAACGTGAACAACATCTCCCAGGTCACCAATAGCCTACACTCCCCACCCGTCCTCTCTCTCATGACCATCAAATTGCCCTCCATATGATCACACATTGCTTCCTCCCTCAGCTCATCGCAGAAATAAAAACCACCACCAAATGCAAATTCAAATTCATATTTATAAATTAACACATAAAATGATGCAAACAAAATGAGACTATTTACCCTTGTGCATTCACTCAGTGCCTCTCGTTCGTGTGCCTTTATCTTTCCTAGTGCTGCTACAAGGTGCATCCCCAGTAGCTGGAGCATGGGTGGTGGAAGGCTGCTGACCTTCAATTGAGGAGTGTGCAGATGGCCTTGGAGGATGACCTTGAGCAGGAGTGGCTGGGGTGGGAGCAGGAATGCTGTCGTTCGGTTTGACTGCCATGGCGCCACTGCCACTCGCACGGGGCGGTGCCTCAGCAATCCTGGTGATCAGCTGGAGAACGGATTGCTGGAGTGCTGTGATGTCCTGGAAGCCCCGTTCCACGGTGGTGCCCAGAGCCACAATAGCAGCAGTCTGAGCAGCAACTGAAGCATGCAGCCCTTTAATCACATCGATCTGTGCTGCAATGGCAGCTGTTTGCGCTGCAAGGAAAGCCGCGACATCGGCCACCAGACGCTGCATCATGGTGGGTTCCACAGGTGCGCTGATGGAGGTGACCACTCGTTCCACGTGGGTAAGGATGGGCTCCAAGTTCTGCGCAAAGCCCTGTGCCAAGTTCAAGGTGGACTCCTCCTTGCCCCTTGTCATTGTGAGCAGGCTTTCCAGTGCACCAAGCATTTGGTGGTGTACGTCCATCAGCCGTCTTCTGTAGCCTGGCCCACCGAAGTCATCATCTAACCCCGTGGCAGCAGAACCATTGTGTGACCTCGCCCTCCGGTGAGCTGGCACCTGCAGTATCCATTCCCCCCGCCCCGGCTCCTGCACATTTGTGCCCGGTGTCTCACCACATGGAGATCCCTCCTCCAACTCAGCCCCTACAGTACTCGCAGTGTTAGTATCTGAGCTGGTGGATGCGAGTGTCAGATCAAGCGATGGTGTGGCTTCATTGTTTGTGTCTTCCTCCTCCTCCACCTCAGATAGTGCCGGCTCCAGTTCTTGGGTATCTGCAATGACAAAGGAAGACAGATTAAGTTGTGGAGTGGGGAGAGGAGCAAGTAAGATGTGCGTGCTGACACCATCTGCAGCACGTGCGTCAGAAAAGATTGTGGGATGAGGGAGATGTGGGAAACCAGAAGGAGGATTAGATATGCAGAGATTCCCCCCCATCGTCGGGACCTCTTCCACCTCCAGCGCTGCCGGTGGCTGCGGCCGCAGCAACGGCCCGCCCAACAATGCGCAGCACTGTCTCCTTCGGCGGGGGGGGTGAGGACATGTAGGCGTGCCTGTCCTCCCTTAGGTCTCTCCTGCTGTCGGCTGTTATGCGCCACCTTCTCCTGCAAGACATTGGGAAGTGTGTCAATTAGTATCCTGCAAGGTGTCTGGGTGATGTGCCTGTCATAGTCGAATAGCTGCCAGTGTGTGATTTATGAGTGGTGGTTGTGTAGCCTGCATGTGGTACTATGTGAGGGTGAGATGCAGCATGCGAAGTGTAGCGTTGCATATGGATGGGCAGCGTTTTTTGGTCGGGGGGTGTTGTACATGGAGAAGTGCTGTGGTTGGTAGGATATGCCACTTGACACTTGCATTCACTCAACTTGACCACTCGTGTCATATCATTGAACTTTTTTGGCACTGCACCCACGTGCTCCTGGCATTCACCTCCTGGGCCACTCCCTCCCACTGCCTGCACAGCTGGTGTCTGGAGGGTCTCCTACCACCCTGCAGGTACAGGATGGACCTCTTTCCGTCCGCTCCCTCCACCAGGGCCTCCAGTACGTCATCCGAGAACTTTGGTGCAAGCTCTCTTGCCGTTCCAACAATCTTGCCTGCCATCCTGCACTGCGCCTCCCCTTTAAAGGTGCAGGCTGCCTCTGATTAGTGCTTGCCATGCTCCATTTCAGGCCTCCTGCTTGTGTGCGCAGCCTCTCAACAGCACTGGTAACGCTGGCCGCACGTCGAAATCATGTTAATGACTAGGCAGCACGAATCTCACATGCTGCCTGCATCGGAAGCACTGGGCGTAGGTTAATCGTGGACCTTGATGCCTGTGCCCGGATTCGGGGGTTATCGAATTTAACCCCCCAAATTCTTTCAAATGAATTTTAGAAAGACCAATATTTTGTGAAGTTTAAATGAAACTGATTTCTTTACTCTAAAAAGAATTATTTTGCTTTTGTATCGGGGAAGTGAAACAAATACACAAAGGTCCTGAAATTCCGCAGGGATTCTCCCGGTCTTCCCACATAACTTCAGCAGAAGACTGGCAGAATCCATGGTGAAATTGTGTAAACAACTGTTTTTAACCATACTCCCTACTCTACTGTGCCCAACTTCATATTTGCCAGCCAATTTAGAATTCTCCCCCACCCCCAAATTCAACCAGTCCTTTCCTCATTTGCCATCTGATGACACTATAATCAGCTAACCCCACAAACAACATCAATAAATGGTGTGAAGAGCAGTGCACGCAGAACAGAATCCTATGGAACTCCACCAACCATCGGTTTCCATTCCTAGCTCCTTGCGTGCAATACTACCTTCTGCTCTCCACTGCCAAGCCAGTTCCCAATCCAACCAGCCATCAATTCCATGAAATTCATTCCTCGTATTCTCCCACCCTCCCTCACACTATATCTCGCATACTCATTTATACACTTCCTGACAAACTACCACATACACTGTGTGAGGGAAAGAATTGTATGATGAGATTGAATGTGTCTATCAGGAGTAAATAAAGAGCAAGTGATATGCTACAGTTTAGCACAGCTCTTGTTCTCATAGTCATACACCAATTTCCTCACCCATCTCCCCCAACATTTACACCCCCTCTTAATACTGCCTGACTGCACCGGTCACAAAATATGGAATATAAATAAATATATAACTCTGAGACGGATGAAATATTTTTGATATTCATTTTGTTTCTTATTTTGTTTTCCTTTTGCACATCAACATCTGATATCTTTAACTCTTGCTTCTTTGGCATGCACAGAATGTCATTTTTAAAAAATGGTTTTGACTGCTTATTCATTTTGACTTTCAATTTTTATCACAGCATGTGGAAATGAATAATAGGAAATGTAATTGGAAATAGGAGCTCCATTAAACTGTGCCACAACTCCCAGCACTCCAGCTCTTCTTTCATTGTACTGTATAAGAACATAAGAACATAAGAAATAGGAGCAGGAGTAGACCATATGGCCCCTCAAGCCTGCTCCGCCATTCAATAAGATAATGGCTGATCTTCGAACTTAACTCCATTTTCCCGCCTGATCCCTATATCCCTTGATTCCCCAAGAGTTCAAAAATCTATCGATCTCAGCCTTGAATATACTTAACGACGGAGAAGCGTTAGCCCTCTGGGGTACAGAATCCCGAAGATTCACAACCCTCTGAGTGAAGAAGTTTCTCCTCATCTCAGTCTTAAATGTCCAACCGCTTAACCTGAGACTGTGTACCCTAGTTCTAGACTCTACAGCCAGGAGAAATAGCTTCTCAGCATCTACCCTTTCAAGCCCTCTCAGAATCGTATAAGTTTCAAGGAGATCACTTCTCATTCTTCTGAACTCCAGAGAGTATGGGCCCATCCTACCTGATCTCTCCTCATAGGACAACTCTCTCATCCTAGGAATCAATCTATTGAACCTTTGTAGCACCCCATCGAAGGCAAGTATATCCTTCCTTGGGTCAAGAGACCAAAACTGTACACAGTGCTCCAGGTGTGGTCTCACCAAAGCCCTGTTCAATTGCAGCAAGGTTTCCTTACTCTTGTACTCCGACCCCCTTGCAATAAATGCCAACGTACCATTTGCCTTCCTAATTGCTTGCTGTGCCTGCATGTTAACTTTCTGTGTTTCATGTACAAGGACATCTAAATCTCTCTGAACACCAACATTTAATAGTTTCTCACCATTTGAAAATATTCTGTTTCTCTATTCTTCCTACCAAGTGAATAACCTCACATTTCCCCACATTATACTCCATCTGCCATCTTCTTGCCCACTCACTTAACCTGTCTATATCCCTTTGCAGACTCTTTGTGTCCTCCTCACAGCTTACTTTCCCACCTAGCTTAGTATCGTCAGCAAACTTGGATACATTACACACGGTCCCTTCATCTAAGTCATTAATATAGATTGTAAATAGCTGAGGCACAAGCACTAATCCTTGCGGCACCCCACTAGTTACTGCCTGCCAACTGAAAATGACCCGTTTTCTGTCTGTTAACCAATCATCTATCCATGCTAATATGATTTTCTGTGTGCCCTGTTACCACGTCCTTAATAATGGATTCTAGCATTGTCCCGACTACTGATGTCAGGCTAACTGCTTCCAGAATAGTGGTGTTACATTTGTTACCTTTAAATCCACTGGGACCGTTCAAGAATCTAGGGAATTTTGGAAGATCACAACCAATGCATCCATTATCTCTGCAGCCAACTCTTTTAGAATCCTAGGATGTCGGCCATCAGGTCCTGGGGATTTGTCGGCTTTTAGTCCCATTAATTTCTCCAGTACTTTTTCTTTACTAATATTAATTACTTTAAGTTCTTCACTCTCATTAGACCCTTGGTTCCCCACTATTTCCAGTATGTTTTTTGTGTCTTCTACTCTGAAGACAGAAACAAAATATTTGTTTAATATTTCTGCCATTTCCTTATTCCCCATTATAATTTCTCGTCTCTCAGCCTCTAAGGGACCCATGTTTAATTTTGCTACTCTCTTCCTTTTTATGTACTTGTAGAAGCTCTTATAATCTGTTTTTATATTTCTTGCTAGTTTACGCTCATATTCTATTTTCTCCCTCTTTATTAATTTTTTGGTCATCCTTTGCTGGTTTCTAAAACTCTCCCAATCTTCAGGCTTACTACGCTTCTTGGCAACATTATAGGCCTCTTCTTTTAATCTAATACCGTTCTTAACTTCTTTAGTTAGCCACGGATGGATCACTTTTCTCATGGAGTTTTTATTCCTCAGTGGAAGGTAGGGTTACCCGCGTGGTCTTTTAAACCCAAAAGTGGATATGGTATTTTCACTACTTCTTGTCAATGCTCTCAATGGACTTTGAGATAGATTGAACCAGATTCTTACAGCTCATGAACTTCACCAATTGATGATATGCCATGGGTCTGTGTAGTGGGCTTTGAGGAACTTAATCCAGGAGGGTAATAAAGTAATTCCTTGAGCTAAACAAAGTGAAGAGTTAAATAGGCGTAAAATAGTACATTGGTAGCTCATGAAAACATATTTTCAGACGCCCTTTGTTAAGTGAAGTCCAAAGGATATAAATTCTTCTAAGATAGTCTGGCAGTTTGGCTTTTTATTGGCTATTCTATTCAATATAAGCAAAGGATGAGCACAGGAATTGTATAAATTATTATCTCTGTCTGTCACATTGGTTTGCTTCGTCACTATCATTTGCACTATTTTCCTATGGCATCAGACATCGAAGCCCTACATTGAAATGGGGGAGTCCAAAACTAGAGGTCATAATATAAGATATTCACCAATAAATCCAATAGGGAATTTAGGAGAAACTTCTTTACTCAAAGAGTGGTAAAAATGCAGAATGTGCTACCACAAGGAGTAGTTGAGGCAAATAACATAGATGCATTTAAGGGGACGTTAGATAAACACATAAGGGAGAAAGGAATAGAAGGTTATGCCGAGAGGGGTGGGAAGAGGCTCGTGTGGAGCATTAACGCCATCATAGACAAGTTGGGCTGAATGGCCTGGTTCTGTGCTGTAGATTCTATGTAACTATGTAAAATGGTGATCCAATTTAGTCAATTTTTTAAAAAGCACATTTAAGCAAAAGTAACTTCCATTTCCAAATCAGTTTCACATAAGTTGTTTATGATCAGACGATGGCCAGCTGCAGTATGTGACAAGGACAGCTACACGCTGTTTTCAAATGTTGTGACGACGTGGATATTGCCTGCTATTTATTTGGTTCTCTCCTCCTCCCATCTCATTGTGAGCTCTAAGAAGTACTAAAGGAAATTGCAAGAATTTGTTACAAGTCAGGCAGATTTAGATCTTTTAGCAAATATATCCTTCCCTTGCTCTATTCCTCAGATATGGGTCCCCATTGCCGCCAGGAAATCTCCTAATACCAAATATTTAGGATAAATTGTAAGTTTTGTTTTTTTAAAAAAAAATGCACTCAGATATAAACTTGGATGTATATACAAAAAACTGAAGAATGTAATTATTCCATGAGTTAAGGAGATACATTCCACATGTGAGTCCTACAGTTCTTTGTGAGTGGAAGTGCCACAGCTGGCTTGGTGTTCCGAAGGGTGCTTGTGAATGTTGAATGGAAATATGAGGGTCCTTGACTGGTGCACTCCCATCTGTGCTGATTGAGCCTACTTTTTTAAAATCCTGACAACATAGGAAGTTCAGTATCAATTATTAAGTGTAGTGGATACAACTGGTGCTCACTCCTGCTGAATTCCAGCACACAACTGAATATTTTAATTTCACCTATTGGTGGCTCATGAGAAAATAGCTCTGGATGTAGAACAATTCCCACATTCCATGTGATGACATTGGCTACATGTATTAGTAAAAACCACTTTCATTTTTGGTTCTATTTTTTTTGAATGCTTTTAAATGTGTTTTCACTTTCTTTTTGTTATCTTGAGTTTGGTGTCACGGTAATTAGATTAGGAGGTGAACTTGTGAGGGATGTCTCCCTTTTACTTATTTTTTATCTGTGTCAAGTGAACTTACAACACAATGTTGCCATGTCACAAGTGCTAATATAATAGTCTTTATTTTTAGCTATTTTAGGAATAATTAAAAATGGGCAAAACTAATACCAAATTTTAATTTTGCATTAGCTATATTGAGGTAAATTTCTGATCCCAGGCAATTCTTTACTTCTGAATTCATGCTTTCTACTCTGGTAATGAAACTTGGTTTATTGGGTAATAGAATAAGGATTTTTATTTCATATTAATAAAGCCTGCCCATCCTAAAAACAATACCACATCCTGCAAAGGGTCAAGTGTCATTTAATACAAGCAGGACTTCAGATTAAAGGTTAGTACTTTGAGATTTATCAGTTTCGGCTTGAGCATCTGTTGAAGAGTTACGATTGATTGTGCCATTTTCTAAACTTCTTGAACATTTCTTGATAGGGCACCCAAGGAAAGGGATGCTATTGATAGTGTCCATGGGCTCTCATCCTTCTTGACCAAAGAAAATGGATGGATGAATATGAAACAGCTTGGGAAAGGAGGGAGAGATAAAGTGAGAGGAATGGTTTTATAGTTTTTTCAGACTGTGGTTTTCTGGAAGGCATTAAGGGGAAAAGAAGCTTTGTTCAATTTTCCTGGTAGTCTAACGGAAAGGCACGTTAGTGCGGTTGCAGCTTGTAGCACAGAGTTCTTCACATGCAAGTTTTTTCTTCCATTAGGCTATCAGCGTGAAGCACAGTACTTTCCCACAGGCTGGGAGGGAAGAACCACAATATAAGTCAAACTGAGTTTGCTCTCTAAATCTCCTAATGGCTAATTCACAGAGCACCCTTGGCAAAGAACTGGGAACACGCTGCCCTGACTATACTTTCATTCAGGAAACGCCTTGGAAAATCTAAAAGAGACAACATAATTTGTAAAATTGGACTGAGTTGGGGGAGGAAAGCAGCACTATTCAATATAAAGGCAATTTTAACAAAGTGTGTGATTACTGTAGTGAAAGATACTGCCTGATGCGGAATTTAATGGGTTTTGAATTTAGCCTTATTACCGGCTAAAGCTTTTTTTCATGGTGTTGTGTACATGGTCCTGAAGTTTCACACCATTTTGGGTGGATCTGCAGCAGCAAATCAGGGCAAGTACATTTTCTGGGCAGCAAGTTGGACTGGAAGCTGTTCCTCTCCTTTTCCACAGATAAATCGATCCCCCTGAATTTGCTCGTGCGATTTGGCCCTTCTGCAACTTACCCGCTGAGTCCCCATGTACCCAATTTAAATATATTTAAATGAGGGCCAGTGGCACTGCAGCCCCGAATTTCCAGGTTTTACACTCACAACGCACCAGAGATAAGTTAAAATGAGAAATATAAGACGCAGCCGTTGCTAAGATTGGCTGAGACTGGTGCAAATAAGAAGTCATTGAGCCTGAAAGGGTGAAGAGAGAAAAATAATCTTATAGTATTTTTAGATCTTGTGGCTTTTTGGAAGGCATTATTAAATGGTATGAGCTGATAAGAAAAGAAGCTTTGTTCAATATTCCTGGCAGCCTAATGGAAAAGCACATGAGCGCTGAACGTTTGAGTCACGATTACAGCAGCTGGGAAGAACTTTTTGGAGTATTTTTTTTATTTTGGCATTCAGCCTAGACAACCTTGCTTCTAGCAGCCTGTGGGAGTGTGAAACTACCGGAAGATTTTGACCACTAGACCCTCGCCTCCATGCACAGTGAGGGCTTTTCAGGAGCAGGTATGGTATTCCTCATGGGCATACCTTTGTATACTGTTGGAAATATGTTATTATTAATGCTACCAAGAGTTGTTAATCCTTCTTGATAATAACTTCCACGATGATTCAGGCCCGAATGTGACCAAACATGCAAGCTTTATTATAGACACAAGAACAACCTTCTAATGCAGTTATACCAAACAACAAGTATTTATATAACAATGTTCTAATATAGTTATATCAAATAAACAAGGATTGTACAACCTACTTGTCCCTAGGTGATGTCAGGCTGATCAGACCTGGTTTGTTGGGTATCTGGACCTCTGCCATCCTGAGAAGCTTCTAACTTTTAGTGGGATAATGCTCCAGTTCATATATCTTTCTGCAGCATATTTGCTTCAATTAGCTTAACAACATTAGCCCCATGGTATCATCTGTCCTGGATATCTTCTCCCCAGGGTGCCCATTGTTCCAGACGTCATTCGGTTATCTATTCTATGGTGTTAACTATTTGTTAGACACCTTTTCTATGGGGTTAACTGTTGTCAATTCTATCTAGGTTATGGGGGAGGGACATGCCCTTAACTTTCTGTGTAGGCATGCCCACAACCTTAATTTGGATTGTTCGGATGCGGACATTTAAGATGTCTCATTCTGTGTATGCCAATCACAAAGGTTACCTAATTATCTGAACAAAGCTCCTACAATTAACATAACAGGATTAGTCTGTGTTGATGTCCTGAGCCTTTGATGATGCCTTGGGACTTCTTGTTATCTGTTTCTGACAATTGGTCTTCAATGTTTCTGTTTCACACTTCTATTGTCTCTGCAATCTTCCCAATCACTGATGTCAGACTTATCATTCCCTGTGGAATGCTGGCTCCCTTTGTTTTACAGACACAGGGTCTGTGCTTCACACTGCATCGCTTTTTAGCCAAGCGCCTGAAGCTTTGCATGATGGGATAGATGATTATGATTTTGTCTAGAAATCATATTTCTTACATATACCAATATCGTGGCGAAGGAGAGGGAGCAGGAGAGGATGGGGGATAAAAGAGTCAGGCAGCATTTAAGTAGGATGCATCCCACCAGATATTTGCTCCGCCTCACAGAATATACAGGCTGCATAGTTGTTGGAATAAGCACTGCATAGCAGTTAAGTAAAGATCCTCCTTAAACAAATTTCTGGGATTGCACAAACAGCTTTCCTCTTCTCACAAGTCAGGCAAAAAAGATAAAAGGATGACATTTCTTGACCATTGGCCCTGGGAATGTCCAGTTCAATGAGCACAGGGGTCAGTAAAAAGAGACGGAAACTCAGGTTCCTGGCTCTTTACTTCTTTTTTGCAACCCCTGGATTTCCAGGGCTTCCCGGAGGAGGGAGGAGGGGGGAGGGAGAAGGGAAGGGGAGGGAGAAGGGAAGGGGAGGGGAGGGAGGGAGGAGAAGGGAGAAGGGAGAAGGGGAGGGAGAAGGGAGAAGGGGAGGGAGAAGGGAGAAGGGGAGGGGAGGGGGGGAGAGAGGGAGGGAGAGAGAAGGGGAGGGAGGGGGAGGGGGGATGTCAGTATTTGGCTTGCACCTGCAGTAGACACAGGTCCAACTGAAGTATTCAAATGAGGCAGGTGGTGGCATTCTGCCTGATTTTACGGTTCAGTGGCTGGCTGGGCACCTCAGGGCAACGGTGCATGAAGAACATGGTGCTGTGACTTGCCCCGGACTCCTACCGACTGAACAGCCCACTGGGGTTCCAGTGAAGGGCAATATCTTCAATTTTCCAACCTCACTACCGCCCTCCCCACCCCCCACAATCTATAGATCAAACCAACGCTTTCTGACTAACCATCTCCATGGGCAGCCATAATATCCCACCCACCAAGGGTAGACATGCTGCCACAGGCTTGGGCTGGTGCTGACATTCCTGGTCCTTTTAGGTCCTGCTAGGGAGTGGACCTATGCTGGGGATGCCTCTAGACCATGTAAATAGCTTGGGGCAAGAAATCCTGGCACTCTTGGGGCTGGTCAGAAGCAGTGCACTTCAGGTATGCTGCTTCTGTCTAGCGCCAGAGGAGAGAGGTGGAAAATCTGCCTTATTAACTACCACTCGAATAGACAAGGTGTGAATGGCTCTCTGTTCCCTTTTGAGTCATTTGCTCTTGTCACTTGGCCTCTAGAGAAAGCACCAAGAGTGCCTGATGTGGATCTGCAAATTTGCACCAATTAATACTTCAAATACCTGAGGTAATTTCTGAACACAGGCAACAATGTCAATGTGGAGAACAGGTTAGGCCTAATGGCCCCCTTGCCAATATAAATGTTTCTAGGCAATTTTGCACAATTATTTTCTCCCCTGACTGACACCATGACAAAAGAGCTCCGACTTGTTCATAGTTAACTGAGGTCCATTTCAGAACTCTGTGCCACCTAAAGCAATATAAAAATGACACAGTGAAGAAATGTTCCTGTTTGAAGCATAACAGAGTTCTGATTCTGTTGCACTGAAAGTTGGCAGGTGATCCTCACAGGGCACTCTTCCATCGTTGCTGCCTCTTTCCAAAAAGGAATTTAAAAAAATTGTGTTCATTTTTGTGGGATTGTAATATCTCCTTGGAGTTAGTCTTCTAATAAGAGTGACCTTTTTGGGCAGGGATGATTCTTGCCTGCACTGTCCATGAGCTGTGGATTGTCATGATATTATCTACAGATGAATTTGTACATGCCATTTCATAGATGCAATCTGCTGACAGGCAGGTATTAAGATGAGAAGAAAGGGTTTGGTCCAAATGCTTATAGTATCACGATTGCAATTTAACTAGAAATCGGCTGAGCTTGAGGAACGGAAGAAAAATAGGTCAGCACAGCGTCCTCTCTTATTAAAAATACACAGGCACAGGCTAGCTACATCATGACATGCTTCTTACATAGTTTGTTTGACAACAGAAATTCAATTTAAGCTGAAAGGGTACAGTTTGATCACCAAAACCAAACATTTAAAGCTTGCTTTCAAAGATTGCACAAGAAATAAAGATTAAAAAAATCATAAAATGGTTACTAAGTGTGCAGCAGAGTGGTTTTAAAAGCCTATGAAAATGAATTGTTTCCATATATTGTGGGTACATAAAAATCTCTTGACTTGTTTATGTGACTAATATTACTTGATAGACAAACTCTTGAAGAGGATTTATTACTAATGGAGGGAAAGATGCTTTTAATATAGTGAAGTATTGGGCCAGATTTTGCTGTCAAAATAATGGTGAGGTTAATGGCGCTCACTGTTATTTATGCGTAAATGGTACAGCTACTTCAGGCAAGGAGCAGATACGCGGTTAAATGCCAATATCCAAAAGTTGCTGTCGGAGTTGCGCCACTCTGCCGATAGCTTTTCGAAAACTTTATCTCGCTGTCTGACTCACCATTGACTGTCATGAAGTTGCTGTATTTGCGCAGTAGATACGAATTAAACTCGGCACAGAAAGTTAAGTCTTGTCATTTCAAGTGTAAGTACCCGTTTAATGATGTGATAATTGTTAATTACTGCCAATCAACCTCTCGCACTGAAAATTAACTATTACATGTGTAGAGACTCATTCCTTTAGGTATTAATTTTTGTTGGAGATTTTAAAAATGACAAATTTAAAAATGTTTAAGTTTTTTAAAACTTTTCCTTTCTGTCTCTTTTTTCTCTCTCTCTCTTAACCCAACCTTCCTCACCCTCTTTATTTCTCTTTCTGTACCTGATTTGACATTGAATTCACACACTCTAATTTACACTTCCCTCTCAGTCTTTGGGCTGTTAATTTCACAATCCTTCAATCTGATTGGTTAAGGAGATACCCAGTTGCTTGCCCTGTTCACTCAGGTCTCAGATGCCCTGTTTCCCTCGCTGTGGTGTTATAAGCTCGGACTTTCAGTGGGCAAAAGTGTTTTGAGCTGAAAGGTGCAGGGGCAAGTCTAACTAATGGCAGGTGCCGTTAGATGCCCTACTACAGCAAAGTCTGGCCCATAATGATTAATACTGGAATGGATTGTATTGATGGTCCATTTCTCCGTGTATCATCCTGTTTTGTAATAACCATAAGATTTCTTCCCCATCTCATTGGAGCAGACATCTTGGGCTCGAATTTAGCAGGCCTGCGGGTTCCCAGCGGGTGGTCCTCCGGGAGCGTCGAAAACGCGAACGGCGAAATTAGTGGGTTGCCCACGCGATCGTAGCAGGCAATCCACTAATAGGATCCAATTACCTGCTCCTCCGGGGTCCACGGCGCTGGCCTGCGCGTCGGGCGGGCTGCGCATGCGCAGTACGATCTGTCAGCTGGAGGCTCTCGAGTTAAAGGGGCAGTCCTCCACTGACAGATGCTGCAACCAATGGGACAAATTGCAGCATGGAGCAGCCCAGGGGGAAGGCTGCTCCCAGTTTAATGATGCCTCACCCCAGATATCATCAGATGGGGTGAGGAGGAGGGGGAGGACACAGATCTTCCCCCCGGCGGGCGGGAGGAAGCGGCCTGCCTCTGCCACCAAGAAGGCCTGGCTCGAGGTGGCAGAGGGGGTCACCTGCGCCACCAACATATCGCCCACCTGCATACAGTGCAGGAGGCGCTGCAATGACCGCAGTAGGTCAGCCACAGTGAGAACACGAAGTCTTTCCCCTACACTCCGTCTGCCACAACACTGCCCCCACCCCAAATCTCCTTCAGCACCGCCAACACTATTCTGTCACATCACCCTTCATGCCCACTCACACCCCATCCTCATCTTACCTCCACCTACTCACCTCGCCAGTACTCATCCTGCCACTAACACGCGACCCAATCCTCATACAATCTCATGGCTCCATCCCATACTCACCCTCTCGTGCATCTCCCTCACGGCCAGCCTCACTCAACCTGCCACCACCTGTGCTGCAGCCACAGGGCATGCATCACATATGTGCAGTAGGCAGGGTAAGGCAATCGTCTCGTCAGCATGAAGGGGGTGCACAAGGGTGTCTGAGGGTTTGTCATGGGTGTTACCCATATTGAATTTCAGAGCCACAAACAGCACACATTATATTGACACCACCACTGCCATGTCTCCGCGAATCCTGTCCATTGTGTCCAATAATGCCCGCTCCTGGGTATCACTATGAGGACCCACCACTGATGCCACCCATCGTGTTACTGCAGAGTAGGTGCAGGTGTATTTGCAGGGCTCGTCCGCGCAGACAACTGAGAGACATCGGCGGTGTTGCCGGCTGCACCCTGGAAGGATGCGGAGGAGAAGTTGTGGAGGACAGTGGTGACTTTGCCAGCGACAGGTAAGCAGTTGGTGCTGGGGCCAGCCAGGAGCAGCTCGGCATGAAAGAGGCTGCAGATCTCCACGACTACATGCCGAGCGAATCTGCGCCTCCCTGTGCACTGCTGCTGGGAGAGGTCCGGGGAGCTGCGCCTCGGTCTGTGGACCCTGTGGCGAGGGTAGTGCCCTCTGCGACGCGTCTCTCTCTGCGGTAGCCCTCCCTCCTGCTGTGCAGGTGGGCGTGCAACCACACCGTGTTGGGGGGATCCACGTCTCTGCGGCGGACGGCGTGGACTGCGAGGCTGCTGGTGGTGGTCATGCTCTTCGTCCTCCGAGGGTGTCCACACACCACCCAACTGGCAGGTGTTGGTCTGAGGGGTTGTGCAGGGTAGGTGTGTGGGTCCTCGGACTGGGGCTGCGGTTTCGTGTCGGTCTGTCCTCTGGCTTGGCCGGGGGGTGGTGGGGGGCAGGGGTTGCCCTATGTGACGCGGTGGCCTCCTGCGTGGGTGAGGGCGCTCCCCCGTGGAGCGCACCTTGGCACCTGCCACAGGCTGCTGGCTGCAACACGCCTGGTTTGAAGGGTCCTGTTTCCCCCAGTGTGGGAAACTGACTGCTTTGAACGTAAAATCCCACACTTCCTCTTTTGACAGCTGCTTCAGCTCATTAACTGACCACAACGAGCAAGTTAAGTGCTCTCAAGTGGAACCCCGCTGGCTTTAATTGCCTGCGGGATTCCCACCAGCGGGGCTTGCGCGCGCAGCCCCGCACGTCAGCGCGGTACCCGGAAGTGGCCGGGATTTCGTCCGAATCCGGTCACGTGATCGGAGATCGGGATTTTCGGGGCCCCCCCGCTGGAAACCCGCAGGTAACCCGACCCTAAAATCGAGCCCAAGTGTCCCTGAGTGTTATTAAACTCACCAGAAAATTGCTTGACAAATTGCTAAGAGTCAACTTACACAGTAAATGCCATTGCCTGCTAAGGGCAAGATCAGGAAACATGAGATGTGCCATCAACCAGCAAAGCTGAGAAAGATCTGCTGCACACAACTGACAGAGAAACAAATGCAATAAATATTGAGTACAATCACTGATAGTTAAATATGTAATTGGTTCACAATTTATTTAGTGCTCTTATAACAGCCTAGGAATAAACCCGTTAGCAAGTGAAAAGTCTATTGAGTCATTGTAAGTAAAGGGGTCCAGAAGTAACCATGCTTGATGTTTATTGAACTGTATTTGTTAGCTCAGGATAAATATATAACAATGGGTATTGATGTAAATGTTTTTTTTCCCCAAGATACATATAATAGATGTGAACTCAGAAAATGATCGAGAAACTCAGGCAGATTTGGGCAGCCGACTGGCGGAGCAGGCCGACCTCTCTCCTGTTCCGCCAACCGGAGCCATTTTGAGGTCTGGGTCTCATTTAAATGGAATTGTTGAGCTGCGGGCATCAAACAGGGGTCCTGATGCAGCTCCCTGGTTTCGGGCCTGAGAAATTCCCACTGGCTTCTACACCGAGCTGGCCCACTGGTCATTCCAAGGGGGAGGAAGGGAGGGAGGGGGAGGCGAAGTGAAGTTGGGGCAGGGGAGCCCAGCCCCCAGTATTTTTGTGGAATCAGGAGGAGGTCTGAGACTATCCATGCAAGTGCTCCACAGACAGCCACTTCCAAGTCCCTCACTCATTCTAACTCTGACCCTTTGTATCACTTTGCACCTTCTTTCCCAACTTCCCACCCCAAACCATCTCCAGGCTCATCTCTTCTATGAGTCCTACACCATCCCATTCATCTCCTCTCCACTCAATTCCTGACTCACTTAGCTACCTTTCCTGGCCCCAGTGGTTGTTGACATTGTTAAGGGCTCCATCTTGTTCAGGCACGATCCTTCTTCCTTTCAGAATCGCCATCATCATCACCCTGCTCAAAAAACCCGACCTTGACTCATCCATCCTCTCCAGTTACCATCTATTCTCCCCTAATCTCCCCTTCTTTTCGAAGATCTTTTAATGAGTTGTCATCTGGTAACAGAGTCTGGCCAATTAAAGGTGCTGTATAAATAGTGGTGGTGATTGTTGCTACTGTTAGGAATCTCCTCTCTGCCAAGACTGATAATAGATACCTCGCTGTACAGGGTATCATTTATCTAAGTGTTTGGTACATATTAATATTTTAGTGTCCAGCTCTGGAAGAGGATCCTGCATTTGCAGAGAACATGGGTTGGAGAATTGGGCCTACAATATCATAGTGCTATCTCCAACCTCCATTCTTTACAATTGTAAACAATTTTACAACACCAAGTTATAGTCCAGCAATTTTATTTTAAATTCGCAAGCTTTCGGAGGCTACCTCCTTCCTCAGGTGAACGATGTGGAAATGAAATCCTCGAAAATGAAATTCATTTCCACATCGTTCACCTGAGGAAGGAGGTAGCCTCCGAAAGCTTGTGAATTTAAAATAAAATTGCTGGACTATAACTTGGTGTTGTAAAATTGTTTACAATTGTCAACCCCAGTCCATCACCGGCATCTCCACATCATTCTTTACAAGTGCAGCTCCCCACTGGGAGTGTGGAATTACTGAATTACCCATTTGATGGCAAGTTATTGAATATAAATACAACACAGTGAGTGAGTGACTCAATAATACATGAGCACTGCAGGTAAAGGCAGACATGAATTCTATAGGCCCTACTCATCAGTACCCAAAATTTCAGATTTGACAGTTTGATATTGAGTTCTCTAGTTCAATAAGTGTGATAAGTTTTACTTTACTAGTTGATCTGTGCTCAGACAAGTGTAAAATAAAATCTATCTCTTCCAATAACTAACTTAGCTTGTCTCCCACTTTCTAATTCTCATGTTCCTTTCTCTATTTTTGTTTGTCTTCCCCTCTCTCTGTCTCGCACGCACGATTTCTAACATTGTCATCTTTACTTGCCTCCTGCTCTTCTTCATTCTTGCATGTGCCAACAAAGAAAGCTAACAAAAGCTGACCAACAGCCGCCAAAAAGCTGCCAACTCAAGTACGATCCTGACTATAAACCAATGATGTGAAAACAAATAGTAACACGGGCTTTGTAACTTAATCTGTAGATATACACAACATTCCTTCACTTGTATAAGTCGGGGTGGGGGGGGGAATAAACGAGTAATTTAAAGTCTAGTGGGGGAAATACAAATGTTGAAGGTGTAAAATTGGTGGTGCATTTCTAAGGGGTGGGGGGGAGGGTGATCTGGGTGTGCGCTCTCCTAGAAAAGTGTGAAATTGTACATTAAAAGCAAAGTTTTCTGGTTCATTTTAAGCACTTTTGTACTTCACAATTGAATTTTAATCTTAAAAAAAGGAAAAAATTAGGCTGGATTTTCACCTTTGGCATCTGGGTGTAAAGCATTGGTTGGGTGCAGTGTGTTGAGAAAAGTCGCCAGGGAGGATCACACGCTGGTGAAGGAGTCTGGCTAATTTTTCTTCTACTAGTTTAAACGGGAGGAAAATCCGACAGTCTCCAAACTGGCGTGTAATCCTCCTCACCCGATTTTCCTCTCTGTGCTGTACCAGGTGCCAATTTACACTCGGGCACTAAAGACAAAAATCGATCCCAGTGACATTTTGGATTTTTAACAGGGATTGATTCCTGCGCCCAGTTTCACGCATAGAGTCTTTCTCAGCCTCTATCTCCTCTGGACCCAGTTAACAGAGATGTGACCGCACTCCACTGCCCACCCTTACACAGAAACACCGAGTCATCCTCCAACCCTCCCAGTTCAAACTGATTCTCTTCATCCAACCCCCCTACCCCCTGCCATTCAAGCTGGCACTCTCCCCCCCCAGATATAATGCTGGCACCCTCTCTTCCCTTTATCTCTTAATTAATGTTGGCACCCTCCCTCCCCCATGCTAAAGTATCACTCCTTTGCTTTCTATTTTCTCTGCTTTCTCCCCTTCATTGCCACCCATTTCCCCTTTCCCTCTCTCTTTGTGGTGTACTTTGTAATGCTGTATCATATTATCTCAATGAAATGGAATGATAAAATAGTTCTTTAAGCAGTTATTTTTCCCTCTGTCTGTCTGTAAGCTAAATCACAAATACCAAGTGCCTGGATTGTTAGGGTGAAGCTGGAGAAACAATGGGCCCGATATTAGGAGAGTGGTGTGGGTAACGCGCCCAGTGAAATTGGGGTGCTCCGCACACAATCGCAGCTTGATTGAAGGTACTTACCTTTGCTTCCAGGTTTCGCGCTGGAAAGCTGCGCAGCGGGCGGACTGCGCATGCGCAGCAAAGGCTGTCAGCTGGAGGAGCCCTATTTAAAGGGGCAGTCCTCCACTGACTGATGCTGCAGAAAATTGGCAAAATTACAGCATGGAGCAGCCCAGGGGAAAGGCTGCTCCCAGGTTTAATGATGCCTCACTCCAGATCTTATTGGATGGGGTGAGGAGGAGGGGGAGGTCAGAGATCTTCCCCCCGGCGGGCGGGAGGAAGCGGCCTGCCTCTGCCACCAACAAGGCCTGGCTTGAGGTGAGAGAGGAGGTCACCAGCACCACCAACATATCGCGCACCTGCATACAGTGCAGGAGGTGCTTCAATGACCTAAGTAGGTCAGTCGAAGTGAGTACAATTACTCATTCCCCTACACTCCGTCTGCCACATCACCGCCCCCACCCCACATCTCCTTCTGCACAGCCAACACTACTCTATCACATCACTCCTCACACCCACTTAAAGCTCATCCTCATCTTACCGGCATTTACTCACCTCGCCAGTACTCATCCCGCCACTACCACTCAACCCAATCCTCATACAATCTCATGGCTCTATCTCATACTCACCCTCTCGTGCATCTCTTTCACGGTCAGCCTCACTCAACCTGCCACTATCTGTGCTGCAGCCACAGGGCATGCATCACATATGTGCAGTAGGAAGCGTAAGGCAAACGTGTCGTGAGCATGAAGGGGATGCACAAGGGTGTTTGAGGGTTTGTCATGGTTTTTACTTATGTTTAATTTCTGATCAACTCACATTACATATTCTATTGGCACCACTACTGCCACGTCTTTGCAAATCTTGTCTGGTTTGTGCAATAATGCCCTTTCCTGAGGATCACTATGAAGACCCACAACTGATGCCACCCATTGTGTCACTGCAGAGTGGGTGTAGGTGTATTTGCAGGGCTCTTTTGTACAGACGACTGAGATACGTCGGCGATGTCCCTGGTGACACCCTGGAAGGATGCGAAGGAGAAGTTGTTGAGGGCAGTGGTGACTTTGACAGCGACAGGTAAGCAGATGGTGCTCGGGCCAGCCGGGAGCAGCTCGGCATGAAGGAGGCTGCAGATGTCCACGACTACATGTCGAGTGACTCTGAGCCTCCATGTGCACTGCTGCTTAGAGAGGTCCAGGAAGCTGAGCCTCGGTCTGTAGACCCTGTGGCGAGGGTAGTGCCTTCTGCGACGCATCTCTCTCTGCGGTTGCCCTCCCTCCTGCTGTGCAGGTGGATGTGTCACAGCACTGTGTTGTGGAGCTCCACATGTCAGAGGTGGCCGGCGAGGCTGGTGATGCTGTTCGTCCTCCGAGGAGGTCATGACTGCAGCTACGGCGGCCCCCATCCGGAAGATGTACGTTTTAGGGGGTCCGCAAGGTAGATAAATGTATCTGCACATCGTGGTAAGTGTGCAAGTTTGTGAATTTTATTGTGAGGAGGGTGGTGGAGGCCAAACTTTGTCCAAAGTGACAGAGTGGCCTCCTGCAATGAGTGAGTGTCTCCCCCTACCACCTGTCAAATGGACCTTTGCAGCAGCCACAGGCTGATGGCTGCAACACGTCCATTTCAACTGGGAGAGTTTCCCCCAGTACGGGAAACAGTCTCAGTTGACTTGAAAATCCCACCCCTCCTAAAATATCAGGTCTGTAAACGACCTGAAGTACCTAGTTAATTACTTTAAGTGGCATCAGCCGGTGGGAGTCCCACATGCGGGGGCTGCGCGCGCATGTCAGTGCGTCACTGGGGAACCCGGAAGTGGGCGGGTTGGAGCCGGGCTCCGGACCCGCCCCGGGAATCCCCGATTTTCGGAGCCCCCCGTCACGAACGCACCCGCTCAGGGATGCGAAAATCGAGCCCAATAACCTTTAGGACAGGAAGGCGAGGAAGTGCTAGTCGTAAGCACTCTGCTACCAATAGCAGTTTACTGCATATCAATATGAGGAGATTTCACAATTTTGCTGTGTTGGTCTAATAAGTGGTTTTCCATCAAGTTTAGTCAAAGCTGCAGTGTTTTTCTAATAAGGTGGTTTCAGCCATTGCCTATCGCAGTCAGAGTAATTTATAGAAAAGTAATTATACCTCCTGTGGTAGTTCACTGCTGCCATTTCCAGCCGGCAATGACAGGTCGACTGTCAGTCTTTTTGCCTTTCAGTTGAATGTCTTCTGTGATTCCATGTGAATAGGAGAAATTAAAATAATGAAATTATTCATGAATAATGCAACCCATGAATATTAGCTTCTACGATAATGTGCTTTGAATATAGATGTGATTAATATTTTATGTGCTACTCGCTGGAATTTTACAAACAAATTTGCATTTTTGTTTTTAGCTTTTAGTTTTATGTCTGATAATGAGATATATGTGGACCTCCCAAGGCATTTTTCGTGTTGAGTTGGAGGTTATACTTTTGCAAAGAGATGGGGAAAGGTGCACGTGCAGGTATGGGGGAGGGATGCGTATGCTTACTGGAATGGTTTTGGAAAGGCATTTAAGTGACATGCTCAGGGACAGGGAAATAAGTGTGGGATGTTAACATGCTAGATGCAACATTATATATACATATTAAATTTAATATAATCTCCTATAGCATTGCTAATGGATGAAAAATAGTGCTCTACTTACCCATTGCAGTTATATTTGTTACCATCGTATGCTGTCGTTAAATAAATAATGATGTGGAGATGCCGGTGATGGACTGGGGTGGACAAATGTAAGGAATCTTACAACACCAGGTTATAGTCCAACAAATTTATCTAAATTTGTTGGACTATAACCTGGTGTTGTAAGATTCCTTACAGTTAAATAAATAAAACTGTATGTAAAATGCTGCAGTTACATAAATAAACTTTTATATACAATAAACTACACGATTCTTTGTCGAAGTTACCTCTTAAAGTTCAACAGACCATGTTTTACCTTGTTTGTATGTTTTTATTGCAAAAAATTGAATTCACAGTTGCATTTAAGGTATTCGCTTGTCCTAATAATGGCATTCTGGCTTTAGTATCTTTTCCTCAGGTCTTTCAATTGCTGGTCAAGGAGAAGGTGGCAGGACTTCCAAACAGCAAGTCCTGGCAGCTCTGTTAATAGCATCTGTGGAACAACTCCCAGAATGCAGCAACATCACTTTCTGCAAGCCACCTGTGCTATACAACTTCCAGAATGCAAATAAGGCCGCCCTTCTGAATCTAATGAACACCACCACATTTTGGTGTGTGTGAGGGGGAGGGAAGATAGCGTAACATGTTAGAAATTTTTATGATTGACAGCAAGAATGGCCATTCATAGAGCATGCCAAGACTTGCTGATTGAAGGCACTGACCTCCTCCTAGTTTAGCAATGGAAAAGGTAAGTGATGACATAACTAATAGCTAGGAAACCATCAGTATAATTGTATAAAAGCACTACACAGAGCTAAGCTTGAACTTTGTATGTGTGGTAAAATTATGTAATTATTTTCAGTTGGTGATTTGTTTATGCAAGTACAGTATAATACATGCCCTGTTTTACTTATGTAACTGTGCTGTATGAGGAGAGTACATTTGCTTCTTTATCTATTTACAGTGGCTAATGAAACACTATTTATTTTACAGTAACCAATGAAAAAACACTTACTTCACCTTCTCTGAGCACATCTCTTGTCTAGGGTAGGTTGATCTGCATCTTAATACCATCCCAAACCAATATTGTTTGCTGCAGCCTCCATTTCCTGCAGGATGATTGAATGCAATGTTAACTATGTTAGTCACATTGTCCTTCTTTCTTTTCCACATAGTTCCATGCTGTGGCATTTAACTTAGAATGCACATTCTCCGGTGGACGTTCCAGAGGATGATTCCTCCTCCTAATGTCTAATTGTCTCAGTCATAGAAAGTCATGGGTTTAAGCCCCACTGCAGGACTTGAGCATGAAATCTTGGCTGATATTACAGTGCAGCACTGAGAGAAAGTCAGATGAATTGTTAAACTGAGGTCCCAACTACCTGTTCAGATGGATGTAAAAAATCCCTTTGCTCTATTTGAAGAAGAGCAAGCGCGTGCTCCCAGTATCCTAGCCAACACTCATCCTGCAACCAGCATCTCTAATACAGATTAACTGGTCATTTATCTCGTTGTTGTTTGTGGGACCTTGCTATGCACAAATTGACTGCCACGTTTGCTGACAAAACAAGAGTGACTAGATTTATAAAATAATTCATTGGTTGTGCCACACTTAAGGATGCCCTGGGGACATGAAAGGTTCTATTTAAATGCAAGTTCTTTCTTTCCTAATGGGTAGCTGCAATGTCTTCTCTTGCACCACAGGTATCATGTAAAGAGTGATGGTATATTGAGGTGTTGGTGGCAATATCATCAACATTTCAGCCCCCTTCTCATCCAAAATATAACGCTGGATTCCTTGTGGATATTTGCATGTGAGATTTGTAGTTGGGACTGTATCAATGGAGCCCTCGAGGACTGAGGTGGCACCCATCTCAGCGATGCCAATGTGCTTGCAGGACCTGCTTCTGATGTTATGCCACCTGCCATATAGTGCCTACCGAACCCAGACCAAAAACTCCCTCCTGTACTGACATCGGAGAGGGCTGCATTAACACAGGTGCAATATCATTAAGAGAAGCAGTGACATCTGTGACCACGCCTTGAAGCTGATTAATGCTAGGTCAGTTGAGCTACTAGTCTGTACGAGGTTAGGGTATTTCGTCTCAATTATGTAGAATGCTTTCCAGGCCATCTATGGAAGCATTCGTTGCTGCCACTCTAGGGCCTTGATAGCGGGGAGGCGGGATGGCAGCGGGGGGGGGGGGGGGGGGGGCGGCGATTGGGCACGTGGCAAACCCGCATGAACCAAACTTACCATTTCCGATGCGATCGCAACTTGACTGATTGTGGCTAACGTCCTCTCCGGGTTTCTCGCCCGGCAGCGAGCCTGATTGACAGGCTGGCAGCCATCAGGAGCTGCAACGCGATGGTGGCGGGGGGAGGGGGGGGCGGGAAAGAGAGAGAGCCAGTCGTCATCCGGCGCTGGAACGGAAGACCGGGGCGGGGGGGGGAGGGAAAGAGGGGAGAGTGAAAGATCGGGTGCTGGACTGGAACAGAGGGGAAGATCGGGGGAGGGGACATCGGAGCGGGAGACATCGGAGCAGGTTTCAAAAGGTAGGTGCATTTAGTGTTTTCACTTCCTTACATGGTTTTTTATTTAATTTATTTAGTTTCTTTTTGCGTGAATCAGAAGCGATGGGCAAGCCGCCCAGGTAAGTTAAAAATCTTTCTAACTACTTAAACTGTCACAGGTAAAGTGCCTTAAGTACCTCAATGAGGTACATTTGGCTCTTTAACTGTCATCCCGCCGGCTTTAATTGCCCGCGGGACTTCCGTTTTCGGGTCGCCCGTGTACACACAGGTGGGTCCCTGGAAAACTCAGAAGTCGGTGGGGTGGAGCATGCTTCTGAACCCGAACGGGATTTCCGCGATTTTTGGAGCTGCCCCCGCTCCCAACGCACCCGCAATTGCCTCCTAAAATCACCCCCTAGAAGTGACAACTGTCCTTAGGGCCTCTTCTTAAAATCTTAAAGGTTCATTGACTTCCTGGGCTGATACGGCCAGCAGCTGTCTCTCCTCTCACTCCCTTTCTTATTCACCATGCCAATTTCAGCTGTAGCAGCCTTTAAATTACTGCAGCAACCTCAATTTGAGGTTGCTGCAGTAATTTAGGAAAGTCAGGAAATGCGTCAATGCCAGATTCATCAGCCGCACTCAGAAGACAGTCCAGAATGTCACCCGAGCTCAACGCAACGCCATCAACGCTCTCAAGACCAACCGCAACATCGTCATCAAACCAGTGGACAAAGGAGGAGCCATCGTCATACAGAACAGAACGGACTATTGCAAAGAAGCATACCGACAACTGGACAACCAGGAACACTACAGACGGTTACCCGCAGATCCGACCAAAGAACACACCCACCAGCTCAACAATCTGATCAAGACCTTCGATCCAGACCTTCAAAGCATCCTACGCACTCTCATCCCACGTACTCCCCGCGTGGGAGACTTCTACTGCCTCCCAAAGATACACAAAGCCAACACACCCGGACGTCCTATCGTATCAGGCAACGGAACCCTGTGTGAGAACCTCTCTGGATACATCGAGGGCATCCAGAAACCCATCGTACAGGGAACCCCCAGCTTCTGTCGCGACACTACAGACTTCCTACAAAAACTCAGTACCCACGGACCAGTTGAACCAGGAACACTTCTCACCACGATGGACGTCTCGGCACTCTACACCAGTATCCCCCACGATGACGGCATCGCTGCGACAGCATCAATACTCAACACCAACAACAGCCAATCTCCAGACGCCATCCTACAACTCATCCGCTTCATCCTGGATCACAATGTCTTCACCTTCGATAACCAGTTCTTTACCCAAACACACGGAACAGCCATGGGGACCAAATTCGCACCCCAATACGCCAACATTTTCATGCACAAGTTCGAGCAGGACTTCTTCACTGCACAGGACCTCCAACCAACACTATACACCAGATACATCGACGACATTTTCTTTCTATGGACCCACGGCGAGGAATCACTAAAGAGACTACACGATAACATCAACAAGTTCCATCCCACCATCAAGCTCACCATGGACTACTCCTCAGAATCAGTTTCTTTCTTGGACACACGAATCTCCATCAAAGATGGGCACCTCAGCACCTCACTCTACCGCAAGCCCACGGACAACCTCACGATGCTCCACTTTTCCAGCTTCCACCCTAACCACGTCAAAGAGGCCATCCCCTATGGACAGGCCCTGCGAATACACAGGGTCTGCTCAGACGAGGAGGAACGCGATGGACACCTACAGATGCTGAAAGACGCCCTAGTAAGAACGGGATATGACGCTCGACTCATCGATCGACAGTTCCGACGGGCCACAGCGAAAAATCGCATAGACCTCCTCAGGAGACTAACACGGGACGCAACCAACAGAGTACCCTTTGTCGTCCAGTACTTCCCCGGAGCGGAGAAACTACGCCATGTTCTCCGCAGCCTTCAACATGTCATCAATGACGACGAACACCTCGCTATGGCCATCCCCACACCTCCACTACTCGCCTTTAAACAGCCACCCAACCTCAAACAGACCATCGTTCGCAGCAAATTACCTAGCTTTCAAGAGAACAGTGTCCACGACACCACACAACCCTGCCACGGTAACCTCTGCAAGACATGCCAGATCATCGACACAGATACCACCATCACACGAGAGGACACCACCCACCAGGTGCATGGTTCATACTCCTGTGACTCGGCCAACGTTGTCTACCTCATACGTTGCAGGAAAGGATGCCCCAGAGCATGGTACATTGGCGAGACCATGCAGACGCTGCGACAACGGATGAACGGACACCGCGCAACAATCACCAAACAGGAGGGTTCCCTCCCAGTCGGGGAACACTTCAGCAGTCAAGGACATTCATCCACCGACCTTCGGGTAAGCGTACTCCAAGGCGGCATTCGAGACACACGACAACGCAAAATCGTCGAGCAGAAATTGATAGCCAAGTTCCGCACCCATGAGGACGGCCTCAACTGGGATCTTGGGTTCATGTCACACTACACGTTACCCCACCAGCGAACAAATGTTATCTGTTTTTAATATAACGGGTCAGTTGCTGTCTTTTCTATGTTTCTACCTCTCTATCTCTTTTTTTTGGTGATTTGTATATTCTGAGACCTTGCAGGTAACACCTGTCTGTCTGCACACTGATTGCCTTGGCAACGGGCAGTTGAAAAAACTGTCTGTAATCACCAAGCATTGTTCTGTGAATTATAAATGCGATTTCATTTCGAGGATTTCATTTCCAACAACGTTCACCTGAGGAAGGAGGAAGCCTCCGAAAGCTTGTGAATTTAAAATAAAATTGCTGGACTATAACTTGGTGTTGTAAAATTGTTTACAATTACTCTCTTCCAGCAGCAGAGACCCAAACAGGAGCAGAATTGCCACTGCAATCCCATCCTGTATACTCAATGAGGCCGTGCCCCCCCACACCCCAAGGAAAACGCAATCAGGTACCGTGGGATCAATGGGCAGGCAGATGTCATCTCCCCTCATTCTTCCAATGACCTCGGAAAAATCCAGTCATTGGTGTCCAAGTTACATGTTGAAAGATTGGACTTTCATGTGCAAAATATTAAATGGAATGCCTTATAAATCTGTAACAAAGATGTTTTTCATTTGAGCAGCTTTATAATCTGTGCACATACTGCAAGTTTAAACAGCAGATTAATTGTACCAACTCCACCTTTGCAAACACTAATTTGTGAATTGTTCATCTACACAGGTCAGTTTAACACCTCATTATTCATGATTAGAGTCTAGACAGTGTAAACATCTTCGATCAGTCATAACTAGGGACGTGATTTGTGGTTCCTCCCAATGCCCATGTTACTGCAGGTTAGTATCAGCTGATGCCATTACTGCAGATGTAGAGTGTGGCAGGTGAAGTGGTCGTGTGTTGTGAATGTTTACATTTTCCCAAATTGTTCTATTGCTGTAAGTGTAAATTAAGATTTTTATGAGCTGGGTGGTTCATTGAGTTAGACACTGGCCTTTCTGGGGAACTGGGTGATGCAGTGGTTTAGTCACTGACCTTTGGGGATTTGGGTTTAAATCCAGCCTAGATCGGTTGGATGGACGTGTCCTCTGTCTGCTGGCCGAAAGAATCTTATGTAAAAAGAGGTTGACCAGCCTCAGTCCAGTTCATAGTGTGCATGGGCCTTGAGCACAAAATTGCCCTTTAATTTGGCATTAATTGTCATCGTCACTCAAGAGAGGCTTAAGGATGTTTGGTGTGGGAAATAAAAAACATGTCACCCTCGTGCAGTAGGGGTGCTCTTCTGACATTGGGGTTAAAGCATATCATTGAGGTAGAGTAGCAGGAGTTGTGCTCTGCATCTGGCTGTGTAGTAACTGATCCCTGAGTGCTTAATGCTGATACTGTGCGCCTGAAATAGAAAATGTTCCATTCTTCAGTACTGACATCTTAATAAGCGCAAAAAAAATACATTATCTTGCATATAATTAAATAGGGGTAATTTTATGAGGCTGCATTCCAGTGTGGAGTCTTGTGAGATAAGAACACTGGACAGAAATAGGTTTATAACATTATAGGCTGATTCTACAGGCCGTGCTCCCATCTAACAAGACCTCCCTTCTCATTCTACTTCACTCTGTATAACCCATCAGGAGATTGATTTCCTCCTGAGGTCAGGAGACTTATGTTTCCTTTTGGGCTGGGAGCTCCATTCCCTTATTAAATTCTTAATAAGATAGAAATTGTGGTGTGTTCAGGTGCAATGTACTGCACCTTCTTGACAGTTTTGATGAACTAATCACAGAGCAGGAATACATGCCTTACAACAATGACATTGCCACATTAGTTATTTTTGAAAAAAAATCTATCGATTTATTTAAGTTCCAGATCTACTAGAAATAGATATAATATTAGTCGATCTCCTGTGGCATTGCACATGGGCAGTCAACAGCAAGTGTAGTGTTCAGGTGAAGCACTTAGAGGGTCAGGGATAATTGGCCCAGGGTGTACAGACATAATTCAGTCCCCCTTTTAAAGTCATACATTCTGTCCTTATTTTTATATAATATTTTAATTTTATATTATTATTTTTGGTTAAATAGCAAAACATATAGCAATTTTGAAAGCAGAGAAGTAGTGTTGTTTGGAGCATAGAGTTTCTCTGCAGTACAGGCTCAGGATGCAGGAGATGCAAAACAGACATGCTACAGTGCTATGACTGTATATGTGGCCATACAATTGCAGGGCAGGCTGCCCAAGCAGCAGTGCAAAAGGTCCAGCCTGCCGCAGGTCCATCTCAGGACTTAGCTGTTGCGAGACGAGGACCACCTCTATGCCAAGGGCCTCCTATTGGAATGCAGCAGCAGCCAGCACTTTCCATACTCCTGCCACTCAAGAGTATCTGTGTGAAGCACGGGTTTAGGCTTAAGCAAGGGAAAACACGATTGTAAGAAGCACAAGGCACATACACAGTATGGGCTTTCATTAAAATTCTGGTAGCACTAAAGTTATTGTGTGTGCAGACATTGTTCTTGGCAAGGTTTGAAAGATGCTTTCATCAGGTGACATGAATTGAAGCTGTGTGAGTTTATGTGCACAGAAAATGGTCTAAAGATATGGAAGAGGAAAGAAAATATCCCTTGGAGTAGCACAAATGTGTTTTGCAGCTGGCAAAAAGATTTGCATCCTTCCAGGCTTCTGCTCCTCTTGCTGCCCATGATCTGAAATGCCCATGAGGTGGCCTCTTTGTAAGGTTACATGCAGCACACTGTCACAATCCTCAAGTTCCTGGCCAGACTATATTATAAGACACTCCCAGATCAATTCAAGTATCTCAACTGCTCTTTCAACACACTAATAGTGTGCTCAGTAATTGTTCTAGTGGCTGAATGGGCCTCACTATAGCTGATGTCCTGGGAAAGTGCAGAGGTTTCATCAGCCATGGCTGCTATCAAGGGCTTATAATCATCTTTGCTAATGGAGCTGCTGGATTTCTTCCTTCTCTTATCACTCTGAAAGTGTAAGAGTGGGGAATAATGTGCCACACATTATTCTTGCACCAGGGAAAGTAAGTAGTCACGAACTGGGCCCATAATTGCTGCCCAGTCAACCCAAACTGCGAATAGCTCCTTTGTGACTAAGATCTATTCGTCAAGCATCCCATCAGATTTAGCTACCTTCTCAGAGACCTAAGAATGTCCAAAATCTCAAGGAGACACTCCACACTTCCAGTTCAACAGGAACCTTCTGGAGGTTTGCTAACCCATGAAATCCGCAATCCTATCTCGGGGCGTCATTCAGACAAGATGATAGTAATAGCCTCTCTTGTGTGGCTATTTGAAGCAATCCACATACCTTTACCAAACACTACCTTACGAGAGATGCAAGTTCTTTTGGAAATGTTGTCCCTGAAGTGGAACTCCCCTCCTGCCTCCCGAAGCCTTCATCTTCCTAGTCTAACACACACTTGGGCATTTTCCAGCAGTGTGTGGTGGGTACATGATGAGGATGAAAGAGAGATTACATATCTCTGTTAGAGTCTTCATTTTTCTTCTACGAAAGCATTCTCCACACATGGTATTCCCTCCCCATAGTACTTGCACCCCATTCTCTTCTACTTATCCTCATCCGTCAAACAGCAAGCCAAAAGCATTGGGTGGGGCTTGCCTTATATGAAGTATGAATGCAAGAAGAGGCCACATGGGGATGCCTCTATATCACGATGCCATGGTAGCACAATGGGATTTTTAAAGGGAAAATTATCCCTCATGTATTTTTTCCCCCCCCCAGCAACGTAATCCCGTGCTGGCTCACTCTGGTGTTGTATGGAGGATGCATTGTTAGAAGAAAGATCAATCTCTCCTCTTTTTTATTGTTGTGAAATAATATAGATATTGAAATTACCAATCATACCAATGGAATGAAATAACCCAGGTTAAGTTATTGTCTAAGTAGCTTCTATTGGTGTGGAATGAGTTGCTTAAAGTTTTGACACCACCATTTTGATAGTATCAGTGCATTTGTATGTTTCATAGTCTTCATAAGCTTCAGTTCAACTTAAATTACTCCAATTACCATCTGTTTGTACAATAAGGTAAAAGTCTACTGAATAATTCAACCTTAAGTTGAAGTGATGGCCTCTTTTTGTTGCTGTCATTTTTCAACAGAACGTATGAATGACTAACTGCCTTTTGTCCTAGCCTTATACACTGACCTTCCTGTAATGACAAAAAGGTTCCTTTCTTCTTAGACAATAACCTTTTCAAAACGATCACTTCTGTCATGAAATATTAATGAGTAGACAATGAATAATAAATGCTTCCTAACACTGTCTGCTTGTTTGAATTACATCACTGAATCCTTGAAGAGTAACTGTCATATTTTGTCAGTGAACTAAAGAGAACCCACTAGTCAAGCTCAACGCAGATGTAGATGTAGATTCAATTATTCAAGAAGTCTGCCAATTAAATGGAGATTTGGGGATATATTTTACTCCTTTTGTTAACGTTAGTGGAAATGCTACAATGAGGATGATGTGAATGGAGAAAAATATATCCTCACATGGTACACAGGGATACAGGCATTTTATAACAATGGTGGAGGTACAATGAGTTTTCCTTAATAAGATATTCAAGAAGCCAGTTGTTTCCAGAAATCAGTCATTACAAATAAACCAATTACAAATGGAAACAGGAAAACGTCCCAACATTTAGCAAGCAACTATCACGATGTAAAAATTGTTGCAATTTTTTCTGTAAAATTGTACACTGGTTTTCACATTGATATAACAATGGTATATATCCTTAATAGGGCATTTAAAGGTGGGCACATTAATGGCATAGTCGTGCATGTTTGTACAGTAGTTTAATATGCTTCAGGGTCAGGGATTTCTTTGAGTCACAAATGACAGAAATAAACCATGAATGTACTTTCTCCTGGGGCCCTTGGCAATGTGGTCCTGATATAAAGAAATAGAGATTAGCATTAAAAAAAAAACCTCACAGATGTGATTTATAGTTCAATGTGATACTTCTATATTTGCTAAAATGTACAAAATTTTGGTTTGACCACCAGCATAATTCTTTTTTATAATCTCATAATTTACAATGGCCGTAGAGAGGCGATCTGATTTCCCAAATGATGTTTTTATGAACTTCAGCCCTTTCTCATGCAATTCGGATAATCACAAATAGTTTTAGTTTGTCTGCTCTTGCACTTATTGAGGTAATCAATTAGAACTTGTTTTTTTTCTTTTTTTTAAATGTTTGGATAAAAAGTTGGAGAAATAGCAACATTAATGTAACTTATCTGTGCGTTTGGATGTGAAACTCTTCTTGTTTCGCAGCAGCTTCCAGTTGTCAGTTCTAGTGGTATTGGGGCGTTCTATCCCATTTGTTAACCTTTTTATATTGGAGTGTAGGATTGCTCTTCACCGAACTGATTTCGACCAACCGAATTGTTTCTCAGTGCAGCCTAACCATCAAGATCACACGAGCTGACTCTGATCAGGTTATGATATCTTTGCAATTTGAATCAGCTCCAAGCAGTGTTGCTTTGGTCTGACCTACAACACCTCTACTTAAGAAGAAAGATGACTAAAGGCCCAATTATTCTGTCTAGAACAAGCCTATCTCTGCCTGTCTGGAACAAACCAGTCTCTCCCTGCCAATGCCATGGTTCACTTTTTCCAGTTGACTTTTCTTCATGAGATTCCACAGCCTTTCACCTTACTAGGTCAGTAAACTAGCTGACTAACTATTCTCCTGCTCATCTTCCCGGCTCGGAGGAAATCGGGGTTGCGCAAGAGGGCAAAGAGAGCACCAGAGATGAAGCAACAGGAGTGATTTTCCTGTGATGTGCTCAGAAAGCATCACCCATGCATTTTCCACCCCCACCATCCGGTGTGTAAGCCTGACCGCCTGAGTCAAGAGGAAGAAAATGTTTGCAGAGGCCACACAAGGATGCCAATGGTTCCATGGTAGACTGTAGTTTCTCCAATTCATCTTGCAAGACTGCATAGATGTTATAAGAACATAAGAAATAGGAGCAAGGGTAGGCCATACGGCCCCTCGAGCCTGCTCCGGCATTCAATCAGATCATGGCTGATCTTCAACCTCAACTCCACTTTCCTGCCTGATCCCCATATCCCTTGATTCCCCTAGAATCCAAAAATCTATCTATCTCAGGCTTGAATAAATGACTCAGCATCCACAGCCCTCTGGGGTAGAGCATTCCAAAGATTCACAACCCTCTGAATGAAGAAATTCCTCCTCATTTCAGTCTTAAATGGCTGACCCCTTATCCTGCGATTATGCCCTCTAGTTTTAGACTCTCCAGCCAGGGGAAACAACCTCTCAGCATCTACCCTGTCAAGCCCCCTGAGAATCTTATGTTTCAATGAGATCACCTCTCATTCTTCTAAACTCCAGAGAGTATAGGCCCATTCTACTCAATTTCTCCTCATAGGACAACCCTCTCATCCCAGGAATTAATCTAGTGAACCTCCGTTGCACTGTCTCTAAGGCAAGTATATCCTTCCTTAGATAAGGAGACCAAAACTGTACGCAGTACTCCAGGTGAGATCTCACCAAAGCCCTGTACAATTGTAGTAAGACTTCCATAATCTTGTACTCCAACCCCCTTGCAATAAAGGCTAACATGCCATTTGCTTTCCTAATTGCCTGCTGTACCTGCATTCTAACTTTTTGTGTTTCTTGTGCCAGGACACTCAAGTCTCTCTGGACATCAATATTTAATAGTCTCTCACCATTTAAAAATATTTTGTCTTTCTATTCTTTCTACCAAAGTAAATAACCTCACATTTCCCCACATTATACTCCATCTGCCACCTTCTTGCCCACTCACTTAACCTGTCTATATCCTTATGCAGGCTCTTTGTGTCCTCCTCAATGCTTACTTTCCCACCTAGCTTTGCATGGTTAGCTAACTTGGATACTTTACACTCTGTCCCATCATCCAAGTCATTAATATAGATGGTAAATAGCTGAGGCTTAAGCACTGATCCTTGCGGCACCCCACTAGTTACAGCCTGCCAACCTGAAATGACCCGTTTGTCCCTACTCTCTGTTTTCTGTCCGTTAACCAATCCTCTATCCATGCTAATATGTTACCCCCATCCCCATGAACCCTTATCTTGCATAACAACCTTTTATGTGGCACCTTATCGAATGCCTTTTGAAAATCCAAATATACTACATCCACTGGTCCCCTTTATCTACCCTGCTAGTTACATCCTTAAAAAACTCTAATAAATTTGTCAAACACGATTTCCCTTTCTTAAAACCACGTTGACTCTGCCTAATCATATTATGATGTTTTAAGTATCCTGTTACTACATCCTAAATAATGGATTCCAGCATTTTCCCAACAACTGATGTCAGGCTAACTGGCCTGTAGTTCCGTGTTTTCTCTCTCCCTCATTTCTTGAATAGCAGGGTTACATTTGCTACCTTCCAGTCCACTGGGATCGATCTAGAATCTAGGGAACTTCGGAAGATCATAACCAATGCATTAACTATCTCTGCAGCCACCTCTTTTAGAACCCTCGGATGTAGGCCATCAGGTCCAGGGGATTTACCGGCTTTTAGTCTCATTAGTTTCTCATGTACTTTTTCTCTACTGATAACAATTACTTTAAGTTCCTCACTCTCATTAGCCTCTTGGTTCCACACTATTTCTGGTATGCTTTTTGTCTTCTACTGTGAAGACAGATACAAAATATTTGTTTAACGCATCTGCCATTTCCTGATTCCCCATTATAATTTCTCCTGCCTGAGCCTTTAGGGGACCAGTGTTTACTTTTGCTACTCTCTTCCTTTTTACATACTTGTAGAATCTCTTACAATCCGTTTTTATATTTCTTGCTAGTTTACATTCATATTCTATTTTCTCCCTTTTTTGGTCATCCATTGCTGGTTTTAAAACTCTCCCAATCCTCAGGCTTACTACTTTTCTTGGCAGCATTATAGGCCTCTTCTTTTAATCTAATATTATCCTTAACTTCTTTAGTTAGCCATGGGTGGATCACTTTTCCCGTGGAGTTTTTATTTCTCAATGGAATGTATATTTGTTGAGAATATTGAAATATTTCTTTAAATGTTTGCCATTGCTTTTCAACCGTCATACCCTTTAATTTAATTTCCCAATCTACCTTAGCCAATTCGCCCCCTCATATCTATGTAATTGGCTTTATTTAAGTGTAAGACTCTAGTTTCTGATTTAAGTACGTCACTCTCAAAATCAATGTGATATTCTATCATATTATGATCACTCTTCCCCAGAGGATCCTTTACTGTGAGATTACTAATTAATCCTGTCTCATTACACAATACAAGATCTAAAATAGCCTGTTCCCTAGTTAATTCCATGATGTATTGTACCAGGAAACCATCTCGAATGCATTCCATGAACATGTCCTCCAAACTACCTTTGCCAATTTGATTTGCCCAGTCTATATGAAGATTAAAGTCCTCCATGATTGCTGCAATACCTTTGTTATTATTACCTCTATTATTTTATGATTAATACTCTGTTCAACAGTATAGCTACTATTAGGGGGCCTATAAACTACTCCCACCAATGTTTTCTGCCCCTTGTTATTTCTTATTTCCACCCATACTGATTCTACTTCCTGATCTTCTGAGCCAAGATCCTTTCTCATCACTGTCCTTATGTCATCCTTTATTATTCGAGCTACAGCCCCTCCTTTTCCATTCTGCCTCTCTTTTCTAAACATCATGTACTCTGAAATATTTAGTTCCCAACCTTGGTCACTTTGCAACCATGGGCTCGATTTTCGCACCCTCGATCGGGTGCGTTCGTGGCGGGGAACTGCGAAAATCGGGGATTCCCGGGGCGGGTCTGGAGCCCGGCTCCAACCCGCCCACTTCCGGGTTCCCGAGTGACGCGCTGACATGCGCGCGTAGCCCCCGCATGTGGGACTCCCGCTGGCAATTCAAGCCGGCGGGGTGCCACAAAGTATTTATTTAGGTATTTCAGGTCATTTACAGACCTGATTAACATGATATTTTAGGAGGGGTGGGATTTTGCAAACAACTGGGACTGTTTCCCGTACTGGGGGAAACACTCCCAGTTCAAATGGACGTGTTGCAGCCATCAGCCTGTGGCAGCTGCAAAGGTCCATTTGACAGGTGGGGGGAGACCCTCACTCATTGCAGGAGGCCACTCTGTCACTTTGGACAAAGTTTGGCCTCCACCACCCTCCTCCTAACAATCTCATTCACCAAATTGCACACTTACCCCGGTGTCCAGACACATGTACCTACCTTGCGGACCCCCTCAAATGTACATGTTCCGGATGGGGACTGCTGTAGCTGCAGTCATGACCTCCTCGGAGGACGAACAGCATCACCAGCCTCGCCGTCCACGCTGTCGACCTCTGACACGTGGAGCCCCACTACACAGTGCTGTGACACATCCACCTGCACAGCAGGAGGGAGGGCAACGGCAGAGAGAGATGCGTCGCAGAAGGCACTACCCTCGCCACAGGGTCCACAGACCGAGGCTCAGCTTCCTGGACCTCTCTGAGCAGCAGTGCACACGGAGGCTCAGAGTCACTCGACATGTAGTCGTGGACATCTGCAGCCTCCTTCATGCCGAGCTGCTCCCGGCTGGCCCGAGCACCATCTTCTTACCTGTCGCTGTCAAAGTCTCCACTGCCCTCAACAACTTCTGCTCCGCATCCTTCCAGGGTGCCACCGGGGACATCGCCGACGTCTCCCAGTCGTCTGCACAAAAGAGCCCTGCAAATACACCTACACCCACTCTGCAGTGACACAATGGGTGCCATCAGTTGTGGGTCTTCATAGTGATCCTCAGGAAAGGGCATTATTGCACAAACCAGACAAGATTCGCAAAGACGTGGCAGTAGTGGTGCCAATATAATATGTAATGTGAGTTGCTCAGAAATTAAATATAATTAAAAACCATGACAAACCCTCAAACACCTTTGTGCATCCCCTTCATGCTCACGACACGTTTGCCTTACACTTCCTGCTGCACATATGTGATGCATGCCCTGTGGCTGCAGCACAGGTAGTGGCAGGTTGAGTGAGGCTGACCGTGAAAGAGATGCATGAGATTGTATGAGGATTGGGTTGAGTGGTAGTGGTGGGATGAGTACTGGCGAGGTGAGTAATTGCAGGTAAGATGAGGATGAGGGTTCAGTGGGTGTGAGGGGTGATGTGACAGAGTAGTGTTGGCAGTGCAAAAGTAGATGTGGGGTGGGGGCGGTGATGTGGCAGACGGAGTGTAGGGGAATGAGTAAGTGTACTCACTTTAGCTGACTTACTTAGGTCATTGAAGCGCCTCCTGCACTGTATAAAGGTGCATGATATGTTGGTGGTGCTGGTGACCTCCTCTGCCACCTTGAGCCAGGCCTTCTTGGTGGCAGAGGCAGGCCGCTTCCTCCCGCCCGCCGGGGGGGAGATCTCTGTCCTCCCCCTCCTCGTCACCCCATTCAATAAGACCTGGAGTGAGGCATCATTAAACCTGGGAGCAGCCTTTCCCCTGGGCTGCTCCATGCTGTAATTTTGCCTATTTTCTGCAGCATCAGTCAGTGGAAGACTGCCCCTTTAAATAGGGCTCCTCCAGCTGACAGCCTATGTAGCCCGCCTGCCTGTGCAGCTTACCAGCGGGAAACCCGGAAGCCAAGGTAAGTGGCTCCAATTAGCCTGCGATTCCATGCGGAGCACCCCGATTTCACTGGGCGCGTTACCCACACGCCCAGTCGACCCCCCGCTGCAAACCCGCCGCCCTGCTAATATCGGGCCCCATATCTCTGTAATGGCTATTAGATCAAACCCATTTATCTCTGTTTGTGCAACTAATTCATCTATCTTGTTATGACTGCTCCGTGCATCCACATAAAGTGCCTTTAATTTTGACTTTCTACCATTTTTTCCTGCTCTGACCTTACTTGTTGATGCTGTATTATTGGTAAACTCTCTGTCACATTCTGCTTATCTTTAACCAAACCACTACACTGCCCTGTTGCCTTGACTTTTCTCATTAGATTTCTAAATTTCCCCTCCCCTAACCTTTCCCCCGCTTTTTAGTTTAAAGCCCTATCTACAGCCCTAGTTATTCGATTTGCCAGGACGCTGGTCCCAGCCCAGTTTAAGTGGAGCCCGTCCCAGTGGTGCAGCTCCCTCTTTCCCCAGTACTGGTACCAGTGCCCCATGAATCTAAAACCCTTGTCTCCCACACCACTCTTTGAGCCATGCATTTAACTTGCTGATCTGTTTGTCCCTATGCCAATTTGCATGTGGCTCAGGTAGTAATCCAAAGATCATTACCTTTGAGGTTCTGCTTATTAATTTAGACCCCTAACTCCTCAAACTTTCTCAGCTGAACCCCATTCTATGTCATTGGTTCCTATGTGGACCACGACAACTGGATCCTCCCCCTTGAAGCAGAGTCTCCAGTAAGCCATGCAGGGAGCTGTGAGCAGTCTCAAAGGACTGCTTCAGCTCATTAATCAATTCTCCTCTATAGGCAGCCCTTGTAAGGGAGGATTGGCAAGACTCCATTATTGAAGCACTGCACAAACAGCAATGTTTAAAAAAAGCAGCAGTCCTTTTAAGAGCTGCCGCTCTCCTGATTCCCCACCCAATTTCAGACCTAGGGTTCCCCGTGCTCGTGGAAAATGTGCAGGGAACACGTGCTGATTATTTAAATGAGCTGACCTTACTGAATCCAGCGAGGTCAGGTTCCCACTCCCCATGAACACACAATATTCCTGTGTGTGCTGCAATTCAAGGCCCATATTTCCTGGGATCACGGAATTGGTGCTAATCATATGATTTGAGGTACAATTTTCAATTACTAGATATCAGTAGAATGCTTTGCAAATATTACACTGTACATATTAAAAGATTATGCCAAAGCTATCAAGTGGCAGATAACGAGTACAGTGCATTTTTTAGGCTGTTGTCTGAATTGGAATTTTCGTTGATTGCACATTCAGAGGCTGAAATTCCAATTGGGCTTATGTTTGTTTGGTCAGCTGTGTGGCCTGGAATTTGGGACAGAACCCAATTCTGCTGGAATTCCACCCCATTCCAAGCCCCCCTTTAAATTCCAGTGAAGGGGAATGTGTGTGAGTCTTGTGCCCGCCCCCCCCACGTTAAGGAAGCATGTTTGAGGGAGATCTTGGGCCACCCCAAGAAGTCTGCCCACTACGCCATTATAAGGCCTCAATGGAACCCTTGTCAGTGAAGAGTTAGCATGAATTCCTTTCATGTTTTTGGAAAGCCCCAGAAGGCTCACACACAAAACCAATTGATCACAGAGAGGATCGATTATCTTTACCCACCGCACTTATGACTCTTTTAGGATGTGAATAAGGTAAAACCAGCCAAAATGCTTCAGATCTCAGGGCATCCCTAACAGAACAGCAGTGGGCTACTGGGCCATACAGTGGCAAATCACGGTGAGCACCTCTGAAGAGCCCTTACAGGTGCGAGTGACCTACCCGAACTGTGAATATGATCTCACCCCCGGGATTTGGGATGGGGTCTGTGGCCATTGATTTGGGTGGCTGTGACGTCCACGCTGCCACACCTGCACTGGTGTAGCAGGTCCATCGGAATTTCAGCCCCTCATTGTATGAAGCTCTTAGGAACTTTTGCTGTGTTAAAGGCGCTATAAAAATGTAAGTTATTGTTATTGTATAGGATCGTTACTGATCTAACAACAAAAAACAGTTAACATGTACTACCTTTCTGTTAATGTTTAGGTGAGTGAAAGGGCGTGCAATCAAAATGAATCCATTATAATAAACTTATGCCTCATATTTCTCAATTTATGTACAAGGGCATTCTGATCTCTAAGTTTGGCTTGGCTGCTAGACTCAAACTCTGCCGTGGACCAATCTCAGCTCAACCGTGAAAATATCTGACTTGCTGCCCTGTACTCATGGCAGCTCGAGCTTGATCTAATATCCAGCAGCTGTATTGACAGTTTAAACCATCCAGGTCACAGTTATATCCAATTATACTGGCATGAGGCCTTCTTTCCCAGTTATGCTGAAAATTATTTTATCTTAATATTTTTAAAAGACAAAAACAAGGATTTAACCTTTTGCTGGCTCTGTCTTCAAGACTCGTTTGGCTGTAATCAATCGAGATTGAAACTGGCCTGTAGAATTTCTATTTGTCATTATAGCAGATAAATGAATGCAAAGTTTGTGTACCAATAGTGGAAATATGAATACAATTCCTTATGACTGTCATGCATTTATATTTCCTACAGACTCAGATGTATGTACTTACAAAGTAAATATAAAATTATTTAAACAGAAACCCATTTAATTGTACATCAACCATAATGAGGTATTTTACAGTCGTTAAAGAAAATCCATTACAGATGTGTTTAGAAGGATGGAAAGGCAACATATGTAGGCTTTCCAAAAAGAGGTAATCAAGATTTTGATAGCTAAGAATTCTCAGCAGGATAATGCCAATCCCTCCACAACAAATATCAAATCCTGTTAACAGAATGAGGATGAGTGCTGGTAGAATGTGGTGCTCTCATTAACAACTTTAATATTTCAGTCAAGAAACAGAACAGACAGTTTTATAATTTATTGGCTGTTTTTCTGGACGTCAAACAGTCTTCCTTATAAAAATAAGTGACTGTCACTCTGTAGTTTTAATTTGCAACAGATGAATGGTCTAATTCTCAATAGCATCCTGTGATGAAAAATCAGAATGGATGTCACAACCGCGAGCAAAATAAGTCTGTTTTTAGGACAAATGTACCCGTCACTCCTAACAGGTTATTCCCAAAGTTCATTTTTCATAACTCGCTTAAGAATTCAGATGTTGTGTTCAGTGCTCATTTTGAATTCCTCCGAGACATGGGTCTGATAGTGTCCGGTATCAATTGCACTGTGATAAACAATACTGAAATGACAGATTTATGGCCTAAATGAAATTGTGTTCTATAAACTGTGAAACAAAGACTCATGACTCACCTCAGCTCCATACATTTTAACCAGAGTTATCTTTCATGCTCTGATCTACACTGTATCATTTTGCTGAGTGGCCTCATGCGTGATATCAATCAAAGCTCTCGTTGCAAGATGTAAAAAAAAAAGGGCCATATAAAATCTTGGTACACAAACTGTGCATTCATTTATCTGCTATAATGACAAATAGAAATCATTCCACAGGCCAGTTTCAATCTCGATTGATTACAGCCAAATGAGTCTTGAAAACTCTGGAGGATACAGTTATATTATGATAAAGACAGGTTTCATAGTAAGTCATGCTGAATATTTCCACCTTCAGCAATTTGCCAAAATATTACAGAGGTTTACATAAATTTGTAAAATATTTTTGACTGAACAAAGATTCCATTTGAATACTAATAAGGCACTGTAGTATTCCTCAACACACTTTACTTATGAAATAATGCTTTACTGCTACTGGATGCAAAATTTATACCAAGTACTTCCAAAGTTCAACTCCATAGTATTTGTGGTTGTGGATAGCGTGAAGGATGGTTTGTTATTCTGAAATATGTGCATGCTGATGTACATCGCACATGTGCAGCACGGAATTTAGAGTTCAGAAGAAGGATGTTGAAAAAAATTATGCCAAAATTTCAGTACAATAACAAGTTAATGATTATAGTGTTGTGTAGGTTAATATAGTCTCCGTATTATGTGTCAAAAATTATCATTAGATTGTTTGACATTTTGGATACCCACCTTTGATTTTATGTGAGGATACCATGGACTGATGATAATTCAAGTTAATTGGATCTGAACAGATATGATTACCAATGAGAAACTTCAAATCAACATTACTCATAGAATTAAAACAGGATGGTCACTCAGTATACTGGTATACCGTAAAGGCTTTAGCTGCTGTCCTGGCTGGAGAGATGCTCAGTGCAAGCTGACAATCATCAGCAGAGCCTGGAAGTATTATGATTGTTAAAGGAAAATATTTGCAGAGCTAATAATTTAAAATAAAATTCCAGCAACATATTAGAAAGTCTTTAAGTATTTCTTTATGACATGGCAGATTCAGAACCCTCAGGCACTATAGATCATCAGCCTTATCCACTGCATGGCTCCATAGCACAAAAATTGTGATCTCCTGCCTCCACCTTTGGACCACAATCTAGAGTGTGTATGCACAGTGAAATGCATATTTCTCTTATATTCCTCTTGTAGTTGATAAAAACAATGGGCTGGATTTTGCTGTGAACGGCGAACGAATGGCGCCTGCTGTTCGTTAGACTTGCACTTGCCCATAGACTTTCTATGGGGTTGTGCACGGCAAATTAGAGAGCCACAAAGAACAGTGCCCGCACCTCGAGCCTGTGCGAACAGGGCAAGCAGCTGTGTATCCCCTTAACCATTCAGATTGAAGCCACACAGAGGCTGAACCAAGAAGTGTAAGTTAGAATAGTAAATTCAATGTCAAATCAGGCACAAGAAAGCTAAATAAAGAGAGGGTAAGAGAGGTTGAATTAAAAGATAGCGATAAAAGAGACAGAAAGAAAATGTAAAAAAATTAAAATGTATTTACATTTTTTTTAACTGTCCAACAACAATTACAATCTGAAGGAATGAGACTCCAGGCTTGTTAAAGTTAATTTTTAGTGCCAGAGAGGTTGTTTGGCAGTTATTAAGACTTACCATGCAGTTAAAAGGTACTTACATCAGAATGGAAAAGCCCTAACTTTTTCTGGCTAGGTTAGTCTGTATGTACGGCGTCAGTGCAGGAACTTTATGCTGTTCCATTCATTTGACTGGGGAGCCAGCCGATGAGATACCGTTCTCGCGAAGCTTACAGAGGAGCTGCGTATCTAATTCAGCAACTTCCGGATTTCCGCGTTTAACTGCGCATGTGCGGTCGCTGGAAGTTGCTGACCGATTTGCACAGAAATAACGATAAGCACTGTTAGCCTCATCATCGGCCCTCTATGTGGTATGGTATTGAGCCCCACAAAAGAGGAAAGTTCCAAATTTAATCCTGATCTGTGTTGACATCGCTGATCTCAGTTAAGTTGGCAGTTGGGTTCTACAATTGGCATCGGTGTCCCCAGATCAGGGACCGTGGGCATTACAGAAGTGATTAGCAGGTCTGAAGAGCAACTTATGTGTGCTTTACAAAAAGGGATAATCAAGCTTTTAATGGCTAAAGAGGCTCACCAGAATTAGGCCAATGCCCTCCCCAACTAACATCAAATCCTTCTGAGCAGTGAGCATTGCTGCTGCTTCTTGCTATCCAGTGGCCCTTGCTAGAAGTGCAAGTGTGTGGCTGTTGGGTCAGGACAGGGTCAGGCTCAGCTGTGATAACCACAATAATTGAATAACTTTCTGACATTCTGTACTGGTTGACATGTGAAAGATGACCACTTGACAGAGGTATAAAAGAGCTGCTGGAATTACTCCCTGGCCTGAGTCATTGCCTTCGGGATATGAGGGTTAAGGAAAGAAAATGAAGGAAATAAAAAAACAACACAGCAACTAAATTGGAAAATAACTGATCCTAATCAGACCAGAGAGTAGTACCTTCCTCTGCATCTCTTCATTCTCCACCAAGCAATGGCCCATGCTCTACCTATCTCACAAACTGACAGCTCATATCTGATCTGCCATTGTACGCCCTCAGGTTCAGAGGAAAGGGAACTCAAATGTCCACAACAGAGATTTAATACTAAAAGTATTGATTGAGTTGTGAAACAATATATTACATAGCTTCACCTCTACACCTGTATATGTGTCAAAAATCATCAGCTGTATCATAGGAGCAGCTGATGGTTTTTTTCCCCACTATTGTTGATTGATTACTGGTCTTAGGTAGGAGTAGTGCAGCCTGTGTGTGGGGAAAATGAGGACATGCAACAGCAGCAGATGAGACATGAGTTATCACTCAGCCTTCTAGGTGCTTCCAGATGGTATTTGACACAATGGTAAATGGCAGATAGAGGAATGCAAAGAAAAATATTACAGTCTGGATTGACTGGGACCAGCTATCCTTTTCTAGTTATTTGCAATCCACTGAAGAAAGTTGATGTCAAATTGCAGGCAGGAATTCGCATTGTGAGGTACTGATGTGAAGGTGCTTTACCTTCACCTTCTACATCGTGTCTAGGACATTCCTCCTTTCTAATTCCTCTAATTAGCCAGGAACTTTTACATAGTTAGATATTCCATGTTTTGTAACTGATAAAGTCAGCTGGGAGATTGACAGAAGGAAGAGTGCAGAATCAGTGTGAGCTGAGAACAGGTGTCCTGGATTCACTATAGAAATCTACAGGGTTTTGCATTTTTTTGTTTGTTAAATATCTCATTTTTCAAAACCCTTTCAAGTACTATTTATCCTTTCTAGCTTTTCAAACACAATCAATTTCAAATATACAAATACTTATTTAACGCAGCAGGTTGGAAGGAATTTTACTGGGTTAGATGTCATTTTCTGTGAGCTATTGACGTGTTTAGACATCTGATCGCAGCCTTTCATGTTTTCATTTGTTTTTGTGTGTCAGAGATTGAAATGTGACCATGTCAGTTTTGTTTTTGGGGCTTTTTTTGGGCTGTAAATCCAAGTAGAAAGAATTAATGTATTTTTTAATGTTTCTTTAAAATTGCATTTTAAATGTTAATATTGATTGTATAGGATTAATATTATTAGTAATAAAGCTACTCCTGATATACTCTGATGGTGTCTTTCAGTGTCACAAAGACTAGCTGTAGGTGGCAGCCATTTACCTAAACTTCCCAAATGTCAGAGGATTAAAACTTTCACCTCTGCAACATCACCCACCTGTCCTCGTATCTCAGCTCCTCCACTGTGGAAACTTACATTTGCCTTTATCACCTCCAGACTTGACTATACTAACATTTTCCTTGCTGGTCGCTCGTCCCCCACCTTTCATAAATTCCAACTTGTCCAAAACTCTGCAGCACATATCCGGTCCCGCACTAAGTCCATCATTCTCATCACCGACCCCTGATTTACACTAGCTTCCCATCCCCCAATGCATCAAGTTTCAAATCCATGTCCTTGTCTATAAATCTCTTCATGATTTTGCCCCACTTTGAAATCTCCTCCAGCTGTATCTCCTTGCTCAAATGCTGCTTCTTTTGACTCTGGTCTTTTTTGATTCTTGGCCCCGCCAATGGTTGCAGAACATTCAGGCGCCTCGGTACTACTTTCTGGAATTCCCTCCCTAAACTCCTTCACCTCCCCCATCTCTAAAAGCCTGCTTAAAACCCATCTCTTTGACCAAGCTTGCAGTCACCCCTCCTAATCTCTACCTTCCTGACTCGGTATCCATTTCCTTCTGCCTATTGTGAGGTGCTTTGGTACATTTCTTTACATTAAAGGTGCTATATGTAAAGACAAGTTGTTGTTGCTCTTGTTGCTGTTGTTGTGTTGAGCAGTGATTGAAATATCCCTCTGCCTCTAGAGCAGGACCGACTGTAACAATCAGGATTCAGACGTAGGTGTCCTTCCTGGGAGTCGAACCGTGTCATTATTGGACCACAATATATTCAATTTCACTGTATTAATGCCACCTTTATATTGCATTATTACTATTTCTATCATAAAATTTAGTTTTTACAGCATCAGCAATGTTTGAGTAACTGCAGAAGTGGCATCATGAACAGGTGCTTGAGTGAGAAATTCTTCATTCCTTTAAATTTGTCATGGATTATTAATTTCTATTTTTGAGAACTTCAAAATGTGTTAAGGTGACAAGCTGTGATTGTCACAGCTCAGTTTTGATTGGATGATTAAAATTCCTATAAGAATGGTATGACATTGCTTTTGACTAGAAAGTGCTGTGTTTGTGCATTTTGGTAGTTTTGTGACTTGCACAAAAAATTCTTCCGTTTAAGGCCCTAAGAAATGCCTGGGAACACACGATTATTATCTTCAATAGTTCTGATATAACTATTGCAACATTGTTTGATTGGATTGTAGACTTGTCTCCGGTAACATTTCTAAATGAAGGGTAAGAAATCGGCAGCTGATTTTGTTCTTATTTCCATACATTTTTCCATGATTATTTAATAAATTGTCACCAGGCATATTATATGTACAAATAATACTTAGCCAGATGTAACTGACAATATTCAGTAAATCTTTTTAGATTTCTAACGTAGGAATTAAATGCAAATTGTAACTGAATTAAAGATGACTTGCTGATAGGGTTACAGTGACTTTTATTCACTATTTTACATAGCGGAAATTAGATTCAGACAATTACTTTTTATTTGCTTATCCAGAATTAGGGCATCTATATTGGGGATAAGGTGGGAAAGTGGAGATGAGGTAGAAGATCAGCCATGATCTTATTGAATGGCGGAGCAGGCTCGAGGGGCCGTATGGCCTACTCTTGCTCCTATTTCTTATGTTCTGATGTGATGTGTAGTTTCTGATATGTGATTATGGTTTGTGTTATGAAATAGAGAAGGTTTTATTATAGGAGGTTTATCAGCCAGATTTAGATTGTTTCAGATACTCTGGAGCAAGGTCATTGGTAAAATTATTAATACTTAAATTTCAAACTTGCTGTTATTGAAACTACAATACTATCATTCAAGATTTATGAAAGCTATTACTTTGGAATAAAGCAGAATGGAATAGATTATTAGTGATCAGAATCTTGGAATTTGGTCTGTCGAAAACAGGGTTAAACCTAGTTTGTTTACAGTAATTGGAAAGAAAGAACTTGATTTATATAGTGCGTTTGGTGACATCAGGATGTCCCAAAGCTCCTCACAGCCAATTAAGTAATTTTGAAGTGTAGTCATTGTTGTAATGTAGGGAAACGTGACAGCCAATTTGTGCAAAGCAAGGTCCTACAAACAGCAATGAGATAAATGATCAGATAAGTTGTTTCAGTGATGTCAGTTGAGGGATAAGTGTTGGCCAGGACACCGGGAGAACTCTTCTGCTGTTGTTTGAATAGTGCGCTGGGATCTTTTATGTCCGCCTGAGAGGGCAGACGGGGCCTCAGTTTAAAGAAAGACGGCATCGCCGACAGTGCAGGACTCCCTCAGCACTGCATTGAAGTATCAGCCTAGGTTTTAGTACTGACTGTAACTTTCAAAATGTAAACAAGGTTAACTATCTTATAACATCTGCAAAAAGAATTTTCCACATTTTGGTGCTAAATATTAGAATGTAGAAATAGAAAAATGTACTGAAATTTGGGATGTGAGAATTTTGTTCCTGTTCTTACAAAGGGGCTGCAAAATTAATCTGAAAGCATTGGTTAATAATTTCTTACAAGGCTAACTTTTCTCACAAGATTTACTTCACCATTACTTCTTAGCTTTATCTATTTAAGATTTAGCAATGCTGCTGGTCTTTACAATATATATTTATCTGAATATATGGGCATGCTCTAGCTGTTGAACTATGGTGTTAAGGTACATGTTAACATGGGGTAATATCAGGGATGACATCAGGTACCATGACAAATATGTAATATGTAGAATTGTAAACAATTTTACAACACCAAGTTATAGTCCAACAATTTTATTTTAAAATTCACAAGCTTTCGGAGGCTTCCTCCTTCCTCAGGTGAATGTCAAGAAATCCTCGAACCTCTCGCATTTATAAATCACAGAACAATACCTGGTGATTACAGATAGTCTTTTCAACTGCCCGTTGCCAAGGCAACCAAAGTGTTCAGACAGTTAGGTGTTACCTACAGGGCCACCGAATATACAAACGGCCAGAACAAAAAAAAACAGAGAGAGAGAGAGGCAGAAACATAGAAACATCCGAAAGGAAAAGACAGCAATTGACCCGTTATATTAAAAACAGAAAATTTTTGTTCGCTGGTGGGGTTACGTGTAGCGTGACATGAACCCAAGATCCCGGTTGAGGCCGTCCTCATGGGTGCGGAACTTAGCTATCAATTTCTGCTCGACGATTTTGCGTTGTCGTGTGTCTCGAAGGCCGCCTTGGAGTACGCTTACCTGAAGGTCGGTGGCTGAATGTCCTTGACTGCTGAAGTGTTCCCCGACTGGGAGGGAACCCTCCTGTCTGGCGATTGTTGCGCGGTGTCTGTTCATCCGTTGTCGCAGCGTCTGCATGGTCTCGCCAATGTACCATGCTCTGGGGCATCCTTTCCTGCAACGTATGAGGTAGACAACGTTGGCCGAGTCACAGGAGTATGAACCATGCACCTGGTGGGTGGTGTCCTCTCGTGTGATGGTGGTATCTGTGTCGATGATCTGGCATGTCTTGCAGAGGTTGCCGTGGCAGGGTTGTGTGGTGTCGTGGATGCTGTTCTCCTGAAAACTGGGTAATTTGCTGCGAACGATGGTCTGTTTGAGGTTGGGTGGCTGTTTAAAGGCGAGTAGTGGAGGTGTGGGGATGGCCATAGCGAGGTGTTCGTCGTCATTGATGACATGTTGAAGGCTGTGGAGAACATGGTGTAGTTTCTCCGCTCCGGGGAAGTACTGGATGACGAAGGGTACTCTGTTGGTTGCGTCCCGTGTTAGTCTTCTGAGGAGGTCTATGCGATTTTTCGCTGTGACCCGTCGGAACTGTCGATCGATGAGTCGAGCGTCATATCCCGTTCTTACTAGGGCGCCTTTCAGCGTCTGTAGGTGTCCATCGCGTTCCTCCTCGTCTGAGCAGACCCTGTGTATTCGCAGGGCCTGTCGTGGTTAAGGTGGAAGCTGGAAAAGTGGAGCATCGTGAGGTTGTCCGTGGGCTTGCGGTAGAGTGAGGTGCTGAGGTGCCCGTCTTTGATGGAGATTCGTGTGTCCAAGAAAGAAACTGATTCTGAGGAGTAGTCCATGGTGAGCTTGATGGTGGGATGGAACTTGTTGATGTTATCATGTAGTCTCTTTAGTGATTCTTCGCCGTGGGTCCATAGAAAGAAAATGTCGTCGATGTATCTGGTGTATAGCGTTGGTTGGAGGTCCTGTGCAGTGAAGAAGTCCTGCTCGAACTTGTGCATGAAAATGTTGGCGTATTGGGGTGCGAATTTGGTCCCCATGGCTGTTCCGTGTGTTTGGGTAAAGAACTGGTTATCGAAGGTGAAGACATTGTGATCCAGGATGAAGCAGATGAGTTGTAGGATGGCGTCTGGAGATTGGCTGTTGTTGGTGTTGAGTATTGATGCTGTCGCAGCGATGCCGTCATCATGGGGGATACTGGTGTAGAGTGCCGAGACGTCCATCGTGGTGAGAAGTGTTCCTGGTTCAACTGTAAGCGTACTCCAAGGCGGCCTTCGAGTCACACGACAACGCAAAATCGTCGAGCAGAAATTGATGGCCAAGTTCCGCACCCATGAGGACGGCCTCAACCGGGATCTTGGGTTCATGTCACACTACACGTAACCCCACCAGCGAACAAAAATTTTCTGTTTTTAATATAACGGGTCAATTGCTGTCTTTTCCTTCCGGATGTTTCTATGTTTCTGCCTCTCTCTCTCTGTTTGTTTTTTGTTCTGGCCGTTTGTATATTCGGTGGCCCTGTAGGTAACACCTATCTGTCTGAACACTTTGGTTGCCTTGGCAACGGGCAGTTGAAAAGACTATCTGTAATCACCAGGTATTGTTCTGTGATTTATAAATGCGAGAGGTTCGAGGATTTCTTGACATTCACCTGAGGAAGGAGGAAGCCTCCGAAAGCTTGTGAATTTTAAAATAAAATTGTTGGACTATAACTTGGTGTTGTAAAATTGTTTACAATTGTCAACCCCAGTCCATCACCGGCATCTCCACATCGTAATATGTAGAAATATTATTATCTTAACCACATTTGCCATAGTTATTGGAGTTGAGATGTCATTTAATAAATAAATACATTTAAAATGTGAAATCGTGCCATCGGTATAAAAACAATCAACAGCATACTTTTCAATATAGAGAAACAACAGGAGGTTCTTCATTCCATGAGGTCGTTCTAAAATTTGGTTTATTAATTCAAAATAATATAAAGATGAGGCTGTTACCTTCAGTTGCATCCTGTTCAAAAAATTTCTACCAGCATAAACTGCATTCTCAAATCACTTTGCTATGTTAGGGACAAAGAAGTTGTAGAATTTGTTAACACTTTAAATCCAGAGAGCATTTCAAACACTTGATTCTGCACATGCTTCTTTTACTTATTTATTCTCTTACTCTTTTTTGTAAATTAGTCAATTCCACCCCATTCTTTTCAGTCCTTTCCCCTGGTGTTAGTCCCCTGGAGTTCCCACTCCAGGGACTTGAGCACAAAATCTAAGCTGACACTCCAGTGCAGTACTGAGGGAGTGCTGCAATATTCGAGGAGCCATCTTTTGGATGAGACGTTAAACCGAGGTCCCGTTTGCCCACTCAGGTGGACGTAAAAGATCCCCTGGCAGTATTTCAAAGAAGAGCAGGGGAGTTCTTCCTGGTGACTGGGCTAATATTTATCCCCCAATCAACATCACTAAAACAGATTATCTGGTCATTGGAACATTGCTATTTGTGGGAGCTTGCTGTGCGCAAATTGGTTGCTACACTTCAAAAGTACTTAATTGTCTGTAAAACACTTTGGGATGTCCTGAGGTCGTGAAAGGCGCTATATAAATGCAAGTCTTTAGTTTTTCTTTTTTTCCTCTGCGGAAGAGGTGCGATCCCTGAGCTAGTGGACATTCCTTGGCCATTCTAAGCCAACAGGGACACAAAACTGCTGAAGGATGGCTCATTCTCTGCTTTATCACTTTATCCCTTTGTCCCAGTGAGAAAATAATTCCCGACCGATCAGCCACAGGTCGCCAATTAGCCAGTCTGAGAATAATCGAGAAACCAGTGTCCTGGAAGTTGCGGCGGTGAGCCAATGTTCCACAGCTCAGTATACTAACTTCTAGAACATAGTATCATAGTATGCTACAGCACAGAAGGAGGCCATTTGGCCCATCGTGACTATGCTGGCTCTTTGAAAGAGCTATCCAATTAGCTCTTTAATCATGTCAGTAGGCAGCCATCCATTCTTTTACTTTCCATCTAGAAATAGGATATTGTGTAAATTTCCAGTGACAAATATTTTACAAAGTAGAAGAGAAATTCAGAGAGCAACAAGACCTCTTCCTAAGTAGTAGTATTTGTGGAATAAGAGAAAACATTTGTGGTTGTAATGCTTTTCTAATTTGGGTACAGAAACATCGCTGGAGTTCTCAAAGGGCAGTAGGGAAAGGACTGCATGCACTATGCACAGAGACATTGAAATTATGTAAACTGATCATAGCATGTTTTGAATGTATTTTAGTCAAAGAGGATCTCAAGCAAAATCTGAACACATAAAATCTCGTTCCAGTATTTCAATGCTGCAGGTTTCATGTTCTAAGTCTGTTCCAGCCTTTGCTTTTAAAATGAAATTAGATTTTCTCTCTTTCTAGAATTTTTTAAAAACCTGCTAATTCTCAATTTATAAAATCAGTGTAAAATCCATATTTATGTTCTATTTCAAGGCACCTTCTTTGCATTTTTCAAATTACTTTTGCAGTTTTCAGGAAATCCTACTTCAATGATGATTATGTTTTACTCAGTTGTTTTTACCACCTCTCACATTTATAATACCATAATTTCATTTTGAATCAAACTTAAAACAAACTGATTTCAATTAAAAATCAGAATATTCAACAATCATTTTGAAGTATTGCTTTCAACTTCGGCTAAATTTATATGGTAGATATACAAAACCGTAAAATACTGATCTTAATATTACTGAGTCTTGAATGTTGGACCTTTCATGTTTAGCACACAATCAGAGCAACGCATGTGGTCATCGATCATTTGGAAACCATTCATCTGTAATGTGCTGATTGTTAAAAATTGATCTTCACTAAAAATTACTCATTGTAAATCTAAAACCAGCAGCCCAACTAAGGATGATTGGTTGAAATGTTCTTTAAAAGGTTATTGCTGCAGCATATTTATTAGCAGCATAGTTTCCAAATCCTTTCCTGTTGCTTTACTGGTTGATTTTTGAATTAATGAAATTAAATGGCAATCTATTATTAACTCTAAACTAAATCAATGAAAGAAGCTATTGGAACTCAGAAGAGATACTACAGAATTAATAAGAACTTGAGCACTGTCCTTAATGATGTCATCTGCTAATCCCAGTCTGCTAATAAAATGTTAGAAATTTTGCACTATGGTTTAATTTCTAACAGATTAAAAAAAATCATTGTATTAAAAAGGATTAATCTCAGCTTCCTTAGAAAATATAAGTCTAATGATGTTGATGGAAAAGTAAAAAAGAATCAATATAGTTTTTTGAATAGAGTAAAGCATAAACATTTTGTTTAAATTTCCAGTTTTTATATATAAATTATTACAGATAATGTTGATCGTATGCAGTACATTGGGGTAAGAATTGAAGTACAGTTTAAACACTGCTCTATAGTATGTGTCTTTGGTACATGAACTATGAAGTTATAAATCCAGGATGTTGTGCATAACAAATGATGGAGGCTCCAAAATAAGGGAGTCATTATTCAGTATATATTACTGTCCAGTGATGTAGCTGCAGCTATTTACATGGAATTCTACCAGAGCAGCATGCAAGTTATTAAATAAATAAAAGTCTCAGTGATGGATTTTCTTTTGACAAGTTTTAGAACTTGTCACAATGTACTGATAATAAATGTTACCAGCCACCTCAATGGCTAGATGGATAAATGTACCAGACAGTGTGATACTGAGTTCATTTCTTCAATTTGACATTGTTGGCAGTAGAATTCCAAACATTGCAATTCTTTACTTACCAACTCGCTAAGCAAAAATGTGTATTTGATCATTTATCTTTTAATTAAATGAGGAGTCACACTTCAGCTAACCCAGCAGGATCACCATTCTCAATATAGGCAGGATGAGGGAACTGCAACCCCCACCCTCTTGTCTCCAGTGCATTATATAGTCACTGATGAAATAGGCTCACTGTTCTGTCACTGCACCTGACCCAGCGACATAGCTGGGCTGACCCACTAGAAGAAAATTTAGGAACAAATGAAACTTTCAGAAGGGATGGGAGTATGTTAAAACACTATTAAAAAGTAAGTCTAAAGCTTTAAAAAGCTACTGGAATCTATCAACAGAGGCAGAGTAACTGAACACTTGTACAAGTATGAGTTAATCAAAGAGATTTGTGGATTTGTGACAGGAGATCATATTTGACTAATCCAGTAACATTTTTGAGGGGGTCACTAGGATAGGGATGTTGTCTGTATGGACTTCCAGACGGCATTTGATAAATTCCACTTAAGAGATTACATAGAATTACAGAGAATTTACAGCATAGAAACAGACCATTCGGCCCAACTGGTCTGTGAGTACTAGATATGATTTACTTGCTCTGCATTCAGAGATGTCTGGAACTTCCAATTTATAGATGAAATCCCACTCTCAAGTAGCAACTTCCTGCTTGAGGCAATTTCAATTGACCTTCTCATTCAGGTGAATCTGGTACTTGGTATTCCTTTTAAGAGACCAATGAAAGCTGCTTGGATACAAATGGAGTTGCAGGCAGACATGCCAACTGCTAATTTCTCAAGTATTTTAAGGCAATTAGGGTATGTGGTCAATGCTGAAACTAGTAGGTATTCTTAGTTCTGACAAAGGGTCTTTAACTGAAACATTTCCCTGACTTTTCATACTTTTGGATTCTGATGGATCTGCTTTGTGTTTCCAGTATTTCCTGTTTTTGTTTCAGATTTCTAGTATTTGAAGTTTCTATTTTTTTACATGGAATTATGTAGAATTAACAGCACAGAAACAGACCGTTGGGCTCAACTGGTCTATGCTGGTGTTTATGCTCCATACGAGCCTCCTCCCACCCTACTTCATTTCACCCCATCAACATGTCCTTCTATTCCTTTCTCCCTCATGTAATTATCTAGCATCCTCTTAAATGCATCTATGCCATTCACCTCAACCACCCCATGTGGTAGCAAGTTCCACATTCTAATCACTCTCTGGGTAAAGAAGTTTCTCTGAATTATTAGCAAAAATGAAAGCACACGGAATTGATGGTTAGCTTGTGGAATGCGTTGGTAATTGGTTGGGAGGTAGGAGACAGAGAGTAGCGATAAAGGGAATGTTCTCTGATTGGCGGGATGTGATGAGGGTAATTTTAACTTTTATCGCCGAGTGAAAAATCGGTGATAGCGAATCGGCAGCTCATTTTAATCCTCGCCCGATTTTCTTTTCCGTGAGTCATAATAATTTCCTTGAATTGGAAATGGTGGACTTACAGAACAAATGCTTTGGAATGTTTTGGGTCAGTAGAAGTGGGGTGAGTGTTCTGTGTGCCCTGTCCATTATTAGATTTACTTTGTTGTTGAGGTCCTTGAAATTATGTAGTGACCTCTGGATAAAGGGGATCAGCATAATTTTTACGGGCTTTATGTTGATGCTAAAGATGTGAATATTGTTGTAACTTGGTTGTCATGGTCTTCTATTTTTTACCCTTACCTTATGGACTCTTCCCTAGTATTGGGACACTTGGGTTGTTAATGAAGCTACACTACTGTCATCTGAAGCAAATAAAAGCCTCTGGTTCCTTCAGGTGGTGCTCAGTTTGATGTTTGCAGCACAGAGTTTACAGAGGTCTACACATGTAACATGATATGGATTGTATTCAGAACGATAACACTGAATTTGCAGATCTTGGTCTGTAGATGTGTGTCATTCACTGGGTGCTGTTCAGGGTCCGTCCCAAATCTGTTTGTCTTGTTGTGGGCTCAAAAAGGGGTGTAATGTGTTGTTCCCAGCATTGGGCATATGTTGGGCTGGGCATCCATTGGGATCTTGGGGGCTCAAGAAGGGCTCTGGATGTTTTGGGGCTGCAGTTAGGTTGACAATTAGTATTTTCTGGGTGGGTCTTGTGTTGCGTCTAAGATGCTATCACTGGGGGAACTTGGAACTTTGGGAGTTGTTGCTTTCTGAGTGAGGCAGCCCCTTTCTTGTGGTTGGGAGGGTTTTAATGCAGACTCCACCTATGATTTAAACACAATTTAAAAGTGCTTGGGGGTTGACTGAATCATAACAATCTCTTCAAAGATAAATAAGGATACGGAATAGGAAAACAACATGGCAGGAATTTTAAATGATCCTCTCTCATTGTATTAAATCACTTACAATATCTGAAGGAAGTAGTAAGTTAGATCTTATACTGGCAAAATAATGGGAAAGAGAGGGCAATGATTGGAGGTAATAATTCCAGTTGCACAGCTGTGAGCATTGGAATATTGTAGAGATCCCATGCTGTTAATAAATTTAAACAGATCTTTATGCAGTAATTAAAAGTGAATATCTAATTTTGTAGATGATATAAAGTTTTCAGGGAAGGAAGGATGGAAAAGGAATAAAATTCATAGATCTACCATGGCTTAAAAACTGAACAATTGTATCTCAACCAAGACTTTACTGCATTAAGAAATATTAAAACAGACACTAAAATGGAAAGCATGATTACAAACTTAAAGGGTATCTCATTAATTAATGTGATTCAGGAATAAAATTTAACTGTAGTAGTTAACTAAGCATTGAAAGCATTATAGTGTTTGGTAGCAGTTACAAATGCAAATGAAATGTGGAGGTGTACACGTGGGTCCATTGGTTAGAAGTGCAAGGAAATGACATTGACCGTCTTTAAAGCAATGGTGATACCAAGGGATAAATGTCCCAAACCTGCGCCCTTGACAAAGAGCTGTACTGGCAGGGTCTCATAGTGTGTAATTGTGGGGATTGCATCCCCAATTTTGAGATACACCTTTCCAATGGGCTGGACTGCACTCTGGGAGCGTGCATTTGAAAAATATACCTGCATATGTGAAGTACCGAGTGCAGTTGGAGAGACGAGCAGCAGAGGTGGTTCCACATTTATATCATCAAGTTATGAATAAAGGATCAAGACACTAAATACATTCTTGTTAGGAAATGAAAACCGATTTAGTAGATGAGGAAGAGCAGAACACAATACAAGTTTTTAGAAGCATAAAGGGAACCAATAAAGTGCATATAAAGAAGCATTTTTGTGCAAAAACAATATAGAAGAAGCAAAGGAAACCATAAGAAATCATAAGCAGTACTTAATTTAGAGTAAATTGTATACATTTAGTTTCCAGGTAGATAGTTACTAGTCAAGCAGGGGCATTAGATGATATTTCCATTTGGTTGGTAAATAAACTTTCAAGCCTCAGCCTAATCTGATTTAGATTCTTTTGTACTTTTGATAAATTCCATTTATATCATTTCAAAGCTGGCAGTTAAAATGCTTTACTTAGTCCAAGATTATACCGCTAACGCGATTTGATGTTCACAGATGCTTGTGTTTCAAATTGAGACTGGGCTATCACACATACCCAGTGTACGAATAACATTAGCACCAACTCTGTGATGTCAGTTTTTCTTGATCATTGAGCCTGAATCAGAACCAGGGAACTGAGGTCAGTATTGCTGGCATATACCAGATAGGGGTCACGTGGGATTAATGCATTTCATGATCTCAGCAACAGAGGCAAAGTTTGGTGAGCAATACATTTTCTAATTAACTTAAAAATGTAATGAATGAATTTACAGGGCTTTGCAGCTTTGATGCATTTAGAATTTATGATATCTCTCACAGGATTTCTTAACCCTCAGGACTGTGACATTTTAAAATGTTGGAAATAGTCCTGTAAGAGAACCTGCCTTTATAGCCCAATCAGGAAAGTGTCTTTTGAGGATTTAATCGTTGTTTATACTGATGGAAGTACGATATCTATCCATTCTGATACAATTACCATAACATCTATTATCTGTAGATTATCAAGTCTAATTTTGTTTTGGCTATAAATTAACACACCAATTGGTAGGCTGTGATGGGGCCATAACCTACAGCTGCTGTCCTTCTTGAAATAACAAGATGGCTGTTTCATATGTAGCTTCAGTAGAAGAATTTCACTGAGAGTTTTGTGACTGTCAGTGGTTTCAGGGAAAGTTGCAGATTGATGTCACCTCAGAACCAGCACACACAAGTTGACAGGTTAGGACAGTGATGATATTCCACGAGGATTATGCAGCTTTGCTTCAGTTCCTCCTTACTTTCCTTACGGTTATCTTAAATCTTTCATTGCTGTCTCAAGGATCCTCCACTATTTAAGATAGTGTTAGGGTTGCCAATCCTCCCGGATTGTCCACGAGTCTCCTGGAATGGAAGATTAATCTCCCCGGTACTGCTGCTAACAACCTGGGAGAACTGTAAACTTCACATTCGCAGTTCATACCTGTGGTTTGTGCCTGTGTACTTTCTTCACCTGCGTGCAGGCGGCCTCCTGCTTCTCAGGTATTCTCAAATGACAGCTGCTGGCATGAAACTGCAAGCAAAGATACTCAATGACAAAGGACCCCACCTTTATAAGGTAAATCCAGTAACATTTGCAAACTGCGGGCAAGCCTCACACGAGCAAACCTCCAGGAATACCTCCAACTGGAGATGGCAACCTAGATAGTATGGAGTGGAGAGTAAACGTAACTGCTCCAACAGGACTTCAGTAACTCACCACAGGGAGGATAGGCTGAATACAGTGATAGCAGAAGACTGGTGAAACACTGAATTGCACTTTGGTTTGTGAGTTTGAATGTTAGTCTGCATAAAGACTCAACTAGACAACCACAGAACTGTGAAACCAACACTTAATGGCTACACTACCAGGTCCCTGTGAGTAACTGTAGATTTAGAACAAACCAACAGTAACCTGGTGTTATAGAAATAAGCAAAGCCAATTGTGCCAGAGGAGGACGTACGTGCATTTATTATAAAATATGCTGGAGCTCAAGGATTATGGTTTGAGTCAGAGGCTGCCAACTTACTTTTATTTGCCTCGGCTATAATGAGTTTTGTTAGTTCTTAATATAATCCTGTTCTACCTGAGGTAGAGGGGCAAGGGAAAGGAAGATCAGTAAATACTGCCCATCTATCCTCACTGCATGTGTGCATCAGCTGCCACTAGACAAACATTGTGGATGCAATTTGTTATTTCATTGCAATTAAATAACTACAGAGAAAGAATTTGTATTCATGTAGTGCCTTGCCATGTCCTCAGGTCATCCCAAAGTGCTTGACAACAGGACTTAGATTTACTCCAAAATTATACACAGCTGATTGTTGCCTTAATCTGAACATATTCCTCCTGCAGGTTTCAAAAAGTAATTTAACATTTAATTTTGCTGTTTAGCTATGAAAACGATATACATCTGTTGACCCATAGATCCTTTTATAGTGTCAGTTACTTTGAACTTTTGACAGAAACAACCCCTATCTTATACCACACACAGAAGATAAATATTACTCGCGTAAATATTGAAAAACAATTTAGTAGTTTAGAATGGACACTTGTAGAGAGAATTAAAGCTATGTCTTGATGAGGTTTTCAACTCCCTGGGTAACAGACAATCTTTATCGTGTAACAGTTTAATAGCAGCATGGTTTTCTAATGAAGATGAAAGGATGATGCCACATTTCTTCAAGCTTCTAAAACAAATGTCCTTCAATTTATTATCTAAAAGTAATAATTCCCTTTATTTATATGTTGGAAAAGTTTGCTAGGAAAGAATTTGCATGACAAGCTTTTCTTGTGTGAGAGTAACCTTTCATAGGTTGATCATATTATTCTTGAAGCATCTGAAATTGATACTCGATCCTTTTAGAGAGCCATACAAATACCATGCATATAGCCACTGTTTTATAGGCTATTAGAATGAGCAGCCAAAGTAATGTTTGTGATATCTGAGGTTACAGTTTAAAGTATTCTATTAAAGGATAAGTGCACTTACTGCACCTGTCATAATCATATTATGTATAATATTACACAGAGACTCAGTAACTGCACCCAACAGGGCAACAATGCATTTATTTATATTTTTTAAAACAAAAAGTTTTTTGTTTCAAAAAAAATCTTGTGACATTTGCACTTGTTAGAAAAGTATTCTGCAACATTTCTGATCAAATTCCATTCAAAGTTGTGAAGATTGTCTGGTAACTATCTTTATAGCAGTTTTTTGCAGTTAACTTTACAGAGTATTCTCCACTTGACCTACGGTTCACCTTGTACCCATATTCTATCAGTAATGTCTTCCTTGCTGAAATAATTTATTTCCATCACCATTAGTCAAATCCAGCCATCACATCATTAATATCACAACTTGTGGATCTCATCTTTTTCTACTTCAGTGCAACAAATCCGTGTCACTTAGTCAATATTTTAAGACATATTTATAGCTGTGCACCAATCCATGCATGCTGACATACATCTGGTAATGATTTGACTGGCTTTCTCATGAATACATGGCAATAGTTCACAAAATGGAGTCTTAAAAATGGTACAGAAGTGCAGGTAATGTCAGATGGAACCATTTTCTTCTTCTAAGGAGGAGTAAGGGCAGAGGGAAGAGTTCATAGTTCATGGCTCCTTGAAGGAATAGTGTCTGAGTGTAATGAGTTCCACCTGATGCTAACAAATTGGAGACTTAAAAGACCAGCAGTTTATTTCATATACGGCTCTTGATGACATTGACTGAGAGATGGTGTGACCCACTCCAAAGTTAATTTCAAGTCAGTGCTCAACGGGACAACAACAACCCTAACCCTAACCCTAATGCAACAACTTGCATTTATATTTATATTAACATAGTAAAGGCGGACATCTTTGCTTACAACATGAGAAATGTTGCCTTTTACTGCCTGCTGCCTAATACAAGTGCTTTGAGTGGATTTTTAAAAAACTACCATTGTATGCCTCAATTACTTTCATCTGTACTTTCAGCTCATAATGTATGTTTCTACCAGAAAGTGTGTAGAATACTAATAGTTATAAACCTTGGGCAGATTGTTAAATGTATCATAGATTTGAGACTTATATATTCTTTCGTCCCTCTAGTAACATCCCAAGAACCACAGTTCACTTTATTCAGGCAGCACCATATTATAGTGTGATGGATGGTTGAATTTGATAGGCACCTTAAAATCAGCAGACAGTCCTGTTGACCTTTTGGAGATCTCCGAGCTAATTTGATTGCCCAGCTAATTGGAGAGCTGCTGAAGCAAACCCAAGGCAGGCTTTTTATGTAGCTTAAGTACAGGTGGAATCATACTAACATATTGAATAGGTTTCAAAGTGGGAGCCTCCCTAGCTCCACAGGGAGACCCTGCAGCTGAATCATTACATGCTCCACAAGACAACTATCCAAGCTGAGGATACTGGGCTATCCTGGCTTAGAGCAACCAGGTACTTCAGATAAAGTCCATGTGTGCCTCAAATGTGTATGCCAAGACAGAGTTGGTTAGTTGTGTGTGAATGGTGGAGGACGTCAGAATTAATAACTGCTGTAGGAATCACACACTCTGCATTACAGACTGCCTATATAAGTTTAGAACAAAAATGCTTTCTGTATCAAAATATTGCTTAATTTGTCAGGTGGTGAGAGAACCACACATATTCAATTGATTGATTGATCGCCAGACACTAGAAAAGCCTGCTGTTTGGAAAAACTGCAGCTGTGAGGCTGTCCTCAGAGAACAAATGTAATGACCTGTTCTCCTGACAACAGTAGCCGTTACCTGAGACACAGGCTTTGCAGATCAATAACTTACTGGTACCAGCAATATTTCCCATAAGGGTCTGAAAGAAACTTGATACATAAAGGACTACTGCAGCTCTGACCTTAACATGGACTTGGAGATCATGATTTTTGGCAGTGCTGAACTCCTTTGAGTCCATTACAGGGCTCCTGCACTGTTTGTCTATTCAGCCTATATATCATGGTAAACTGCATTTCATTCTGGTCCAGAAAAGTAACCCAGGGCCTGAATATATTCTGGCGTGTTATATGACATTTTCTGATTTGCAATTCTCACTCGGTATTTTTTTGAAAATCATGTTGTCACAAAGGAACATGTTGTCTGGCAATGCAGAGTAATGTCTGCAGTCTTTGCAGATGGTTAACAGCAGCTGGGGCCCATACTCTTATTTCCTTCTGATTGCTGATTTGTATGCTTTCAGAATATTATCAATATCATGTGCATGCTAATTTGCACTGGCATATCTCCATATTAATGTGAAACAAAAGTGCTGCAAAAATTCCCTAGCTGGAAAAAATATTTTACAGAATTCCTGTTGGTAAATAGCAATTATTCAAAAAATTCTGCATGTGTATAACTGGAGAAAGGTCATTTTAATATCTTTGTTCACATCCAACTTTGGAAATACTTTGCAAAACTATTTAATATAACTTGCCATGAAAGGTATTAAGAGGCATTTAATTTCATTCCTCAAAATCAGTATTAATGTGTGTTTTTGTACTCATCCTTCCCGCTTTATGATGATGCTCAATTCTTCCTTAACTTCTCCACTGCTTTTGATATACTTGAGCATTCCACAACCTCTCTATTGCCTTTCCTCTGTGGCCCACTTCTGTGGCACCACCCTCACCTGGTTCCAGACCTCTCTGTTTCGAATGCAGTCAATTCATCATCTTCTCCTGTGTCCACATGATCAACTCAAATGTTTCCCAAGGCTCTATCTTTGGGTCCTTCTTATTCCTTGTCTATTACTGGCCCTCAGCCAGTAAAAGGACGTCAACTTCAGTGTGTATGCCGATGATAGCCAATTCTCCATCACAATCCCCGACTCCATGACTGTCCCCAACTGTCTGATGTCATGGGCACGATTTTAAAAGGGAAAAACGGGTGGGTTGGGGACAGGCAATCAATATCGCTGTTTATGGGAGCAAGCAGACATCCCGGCTGGAACCCGTACATTTTTGAATGAGACTCAGGCAAATCTGTGTGCGTGTGTACAGCAGTCACCAGGAAGTCCCGCCCCCACTTAAATCCAGCGGGCTGATAATTAAAGGAGCAAATGTACCTAACTGAGGTACTTAAGGTAGTTTATTCTTTGTGTATTGGATAGTTAAAAAGATTTTAACGTTGTCTGGGCAGCTTTCCCACAGCTTCTGATTCACGCCTGGTGAAACCAGACGGGAAGGCCGGATCAGTGAAAAATAAACTAAATGAATTAAATAAAATTATATTTCCCATTGCAAACAAATTAAATAAACATACCTTAAAAAATAATGTTGCCTGGACCTCCCCCACTCTGATCCTGATGTCCGATGTCTGCCCTCTGATCCCGATGTCCGATGTCTCCACTCTAATCTTTGTTCCTCCCCCCCCCACCCCCCCAATTTCTATCCTAACTGCCGATGAGGTCTCTCTTTCTCTCTGCCCCTCCTCAGATGTGCAGCTCCTGTCGGCAGCCAGCCTGATTGACAGTCTGGCTGCCGGAAGAGGCTTTGATTGGCCTCATTAGGGTTGTGATCGCAACTTGTCCACTTCCCTTCCGGGTTTGGCACCCGCAAATCAACCCCCCCTCCGACTCTTCCCGCCGGCATATTAAAATTGTGCCCCACATCTTAGAATAGACAGAACTTTCTTCATTTCAACATCATCAACACTGAAGACATTGGCCTAGGTTCTCTGATTATAGCACTGATGATAACCCTTTAAAATGAATGGGCTTCCATCAGCATCACGATCAGAATACCAAGACCACCCTCCTTGGTTCTTACCAGAAACTTCACACCTCAATCACCTGTTCCATTTCCTTTTCAAGCTACTTTCTCAAACTGAGCCCTTAGGTGTGAAAACCTTGATGAAGCCTTGGAACGCTTTACTACGTTAAAGGCTGTATATAAAATGCAAGTTGTTCTTTTTGATCCTGAGCAGCGATTCAACTCCCACATCTGGTCCACGTAAGACCACTTACTTCTACCACTGGAACATTGCATTCCCATGCCCCTATTTCACCCCCACCATTGAAACCCTCATCCATGCCTTTGTCATCTCGAGGCTTGCATTTTCTGGTGCTCTCCTTTTAGCTGCACTCTGTATAAACTGTAACTCACCCAGATCTCTACACTCCACATCTTGTCCTGGGCAAAGTCTTGCGCCACTATTAGCCCTGTACTTGCCGACATTCAGTGGCTCCTTGTCCTCCAGTGCATCAACTTCACAAAATCCTCATCTTCAAATCCTTTCAAGGCCTTGTTCCACTCCACCTCTGCATTCTTCTCCAGCCCTACACCCTAGCATGCACCTTCCACTCTCCCAAGATTGGCCTACTGTTTGTGCCCTCGTTTGCTCTGCTCTACCATCAGTGGCAAAGCCTTCAGCCTCAAGGGCCTTGTATTTGGAACTCTCTCTGTAAACCGCTTCACCTTGCTACCTCTCTCTTTACCTTCAAAAGCCCTTTTACTATGGCTCCAGTCACATCTCCTAACTTTCTCCCTTACTTCCTACTCAGTATCCAACACTCCTCCTGTAAATTGCCTTGTAATTTTTATTCTAGATAGATAGAAATAGTTGTTGTTGAAGATTATCTTTCTTTTAGGTTTTTTTATAACATCTTGATTTTGATTTTCAAAACTCAGCATGTTTACTTCATCCATAAAAAGCAAAATACTGCAAATGCTGGAAATATGAAACAATTGCTAACTGGCCTGCCGTGTGTTTCCAGCTTTTTGTTTTTGTTTCGTGTTTACTTTATTATTCATTCAAAGAGGTACAATTTCCGTAGGGGCACTCCTGATTTGCCGCTGTAACTTCGGCAGAAGATCCGACAGAAACCCCGAACACAAAGGGTGCAAGAAGCGAATTATTCCATTTCTCCAGGGTTACTGCTGATCTTCCGTCAAGGTTACCGCAGGAAGTTGGGAGAAGTCCAGTGAAAATTTTACCCCATATACTTTACACTTGATAATTGAAATGTTTCCCATCCTGTAAATACTTTTTTTGATGCAAAACAGACTTTAGGAAGTTGTGTTGAGTTTCTTTTTATTAATTTTATTATCCAAATTGGGCTGATCATGAATTCAACGTTCCATTATTGTACTTCATCTCAAAATCGATTTGCATTAATTGCACTTAAATAATTTGCTTTTAAGTATATTGACTAGCGAATGTGGCATGATAAATGTAAGAAGCTGAAGCAAATTATTGGCTGGTCAAGTGGGATTTGCCCCACGAAGTGACATGACTCGGGCATGGGCTTGTGTGATCAATTTTGCACACCAGCAATTTTGGACACCAGCTGGAGAGAAGGAGAGGTTCAATGGACGTGTTGTATCATCCTTGCACATCCCATTCTGACTGATAACAGAGCAGCACCTGTGGAACCTGGGGCAGGTTAACCCTGCCACACTCAGGTGCGTGGATAACGAAATGGGAATGGAAACAGTGGGAAGAGAAAAGATACTTGGAATAAAAATGTCTGCAAAGACTTATAAAAGGCAAACAAAACAGAGATGATTATACTTTACTGAGAAGCATCAGTTAGTATTGTTATATGTTAGTAACCAATTGGTGATTACACCACTGTAGCCGCACCAAAACCAAAAATGTAACAGAATCTCACAGTTTGGGAATTTATTTCAAGAATACACCATGGGGAGAAATTGGCCTGCGTCACGCACAATTTCTGGGCACTATATTGGTGCTCCGGGGATGAACTTTGAGCGGCGATATTCCATAGAAGTTCATTGGCTGCGATATTGGTTTGGGCAACTTTAAGTCGTCCCTGGTGGTCGCCTGTGTGGATTACTGAAGCCATTGCTCTCTTCATACCCTTGTCACTGTCGTCCTATTATACCTGTGGAACACCACACAGTCACAACCTTCCAACCCCTTTTTTGTCTCCTTAATCCCAAGGGGGTAATTAATGACCACCCATTCTTAACTTCAACCCTTCTTTCCTGCAGATGCACCACAGCAACGGGAGACATAGGAGGAGGAAGATTATGATGATGATGGTGAAGAGGATGATGAGGATCAAGCTACCCAGGAGTTGCAGCTGCATGCTATTGCCATGTCTCAGGACAGCAGCACACTCCAGGCCTTGACCATCCCCCTCACAGTGCTACGCCATTGGAACGTGGGAGGTGACACCAAACTGCCCAGGAGCAAGCTGACATAAGACGAGGGTTCTATGACCCTTCTGTACAGTTTGAGGAGTCAACCACGTGCCGTGAACCTGGACCTCAATTATGATAGGCAGTGTTTTGAGGGAATGTCCCTTTATTTGCAAGCGGGGGAGAAAGAGGTCAAGGGTCCTTTTTTACACATGCAGTTTGGGCTCTGTTGACATCATCAGGGCCCGACTGCAATTTTAACCAGAGGCCGAGCAACAGGAGGAGCAGGGGCCAGAAGAGGCCAATAAAAGTAAGTGGATTTTTTTTTAGTTTCCTTGCAGCCAAAGGGAGCAGGAGTGCTCCTCCGGACCCCACAAGGAAACCTTGAGCCTACCCTGCCCGGACTTCCCTCCTCCTCCCCTGACCACAAGGCCCTCCCGACACCCCTTCCAACACCTGAGTGCTGGGTCCATTCCTTTGGGTCCCTGGCAGCGGCCCTTTAATGTTTGTTAGTAAGCCCTCCGATAATGGAGTACAGGTATAGCTCAGATAGCTCCCATGATGAACATGCAAAATCAGTGATGGTAACTAGTCACATTTTGGACCCTCCCCCTCATCATTAACTTTTATTAACTTGCTGTGCAAAATAATGAAGAGTGGTAAACTTGCTCATTATCGAATTGCTTCCTAAGATCCCATTTTACATTGCATGGTAAATCCATACAAATGCCAATACACTTTGCAAAACCCAATACCAATTTTGCGGATCAAATATGTATTTCCTTATTTCCAAATGTTATATCTTTGGGTTATGTAATGCTTAAAATGGATAAATGGATACTCAATCAGTGTACATTAAGTACAATGAACGGACACTCAGACTTAGCTTGATGAACAAGTCCAGAGATCGATACAACTTTCTGTTTGCATTGCCAGGTTTACTTGTTGGGAAGGTCGGGAGTTATTAGATTTAATACCGCAATTCTTTCTCTAAAGTCAGGCCTTTTTTTCTGGATGAGAAAAGCAGCTATTGGAAATCAATGTCAGACTCTGCAAAATATGAACAGTATTGAAGGCTGAAAATAGGTGATTTCATTCTGCCTTGGTCTCATGGGACAACAATTACTCTGCTCTTCAGCTAAAGACTTCCTGAAAACATGACTGTGGCCTTATGCTCTTTATAGCTGTTGTTCGCATTTTTAGAAATTCTATTTTTTTTAAACATAAACTAACAACACTGAAACAACATTCTGAACAAAGTAATGTTGCAACTTGTTCGTGGGTTCAGCACCCTCAAAAAAGGTGAATCGGGGGAAAAAAACACGATCGTCTCGATTTTCCGCTTGGGTTACACCAACTGCCAGACATGAGTTGAGCGGATGGAGGCGGTAACTTCATCGGGAGATTTTTCTCCCAGTTTGCCGCGCTCCCCGGCTGCGTTCTGGATTTCCCATGGGTGGGGGTGTTGTAATGGAATGCAAATGATGGACATACATCATCCATAGTAAAGATGAGCTTGAACTCCTGCCCCACAAAAATAAAAGCTTAAAGGAAACTTTGGCCATTTTATCCAACGGTCTCTTTAAGGACTGTTGGTTACACTGCACAATGCCGGTACAAATAGGCAGAGCATTTGCAATGCACGGTCCACCCATTTGTAGCTCAAAATTGCAATCGGGGTCCTATATATATTGTAGGACCCGGATTTGCATATTACAGTAGCCTCCTGCCTGAAGCAGGCAGGCTCTCCAGCTCCCAGGACCCTACCCAAGCTGGTGGCGACAGAGTGCCAGCATAAACGGGGCAGTAAGTGACCCAACAACATTTTCAGACAGCTACCACCCCATTTACACCAGGCAGGGGTCGTTAAGATCACCCCCACTGTCTTTACCTGATGCTCTCACCTCATTTCTGTCCCTTCCCTCAATTGCAGCTCCAACAAAATCCCAGAGCTGGCAGACTGTGAATTCGAGCCCCAAAGATACGTGGAGCAGCCAACCTGCTGAGGGCCTCGGTGAGGGGGAGGTTAGTTATAAATAACCCTCTGTTATACTCTCACTGCCTATATTGCAGTGTTTCCATGTTACCTCACAATTGTGTCAGAACTGATCATTGTCTTGTTGAGATGTTATATTGCAGCCCATTTCCCTCATGAACAACAAAAGTTTTGAAAACCCTGTCATCAATCATCTTTGCAACAGTCTACAAACTCCACCGTTTCAAAAGACAATTGTTTTTAACTATCTTTCAAATAATCTGCAGCAATACATTTCTACGGACCTTTAGTTAAGCAGCTAACGGTCTTTTATCAGACTTAGCCAGTGCTGTGGTCCACATTTAATTTAAAAACAAAAAGTATCTGGAGTGGACTGCAGAGCTTTTACTGTGTGACATATGATATATTACCTGATAATCTGCTGGTGAAATACATCATGTGCTGCCATTTACCTTCAGGTCTCAAGTCACTAACAACCTTTAATTCCACCTCATTGCCTCTGCTATGCTTTAAATGCCCACTTGATATTGGTTTGAATATGAGTATGAATTGGTATTAAGTAAACATTAGACTTGTATAATATAAAGCATGACCGTGATTAAGGGTGGTAATCCAATTCTGCAATTATGCAAATATTTCTTTGGTAGAATTTTAGAGCACAGAAACTGGAGATTCAGCCAATCAAGCCTGCACCAATGTATTTCTCCATGAGCCACCTGGTCGAATCCCACTCTCCTGCTTGCTTCCCATCCCTTTAATATTCCTCTTTCTCAATCTGCTGTCAAATTAACTTTTAAAAGAACTTGCGGACTCTGCTTCAACAGTTTGTGGTGAAGAATTCCACGTTCTAACTGTCTCCTGGGGAATGTAGGCATTTTTTTCTAACCTCCCTTTAAGTTTTTTGTGCTTAGCTTAAATTTGTATCCTCTTTTGACCACCTTGATGAACAGTTGGAATGATCTATAACTATTTACCTGATCATAACCCGATACAAACTTGAAGACAACTATCAGATCATCTCATAATCTTCTCAGCTCTGCTGAAAAAGCCTTAGCTTCTCAAGTCTCTCTTCATAACTGGAACCGCACATCGTTGGTAACATCCTCGTAAGTGTCTTTTCAATTTGTTTACATCCCTCTTATAATGGGTGCCCACAACTATACACAATATTAAAGTTCAATGTTATCTCTTTGACTTTGTACTATATGCCTTTAAATACAAAACCAAGAATTTTGTTTGCCTTTTTTAAAGTCTTATCTACTTGGCATTTATCATGAACTGTGTATTTGCACACCAAAGCCTCTCTGCTGCTCTGCTCCATTTAAAATCTTACAATTTAAGGTGTATTTCCATTCCCTATTCTTACTCCCAAAATGCATTATTTTACATTTTTCTACATTGAATTGGATTTGCCACCTATCTGCCCACACTGCTAGCTTGTGTATATTCTCCTGCAGTCTTTCACTATCTTTGTCATAAATTTCCATAATCCGCCAATATTGTTCCCTCAATTCCTAAGTCCAGACCAATCCACTTTTAACTTACATTCATCCAAATCACTTTGCATTGAAGTTCTAGCTCATGGTCAGCCATCTGTTATACCAATACTTTTTTCTAAGTAAACCGAGGCATAGGAAGTATGTAACTTTTACAATTGCGTATTTATTTCAGTGTCGTCTTTGCATGGGTGGGGTAGAATTTGGAGCATTTTTTGTAGAAAGTGGCACGTATGGCAATAATTGCAAGGTTGCCGTGTGTCCTTGAGTCCCAGAGATGCGATGGGGGAGGGACGGGGTGGGTGTATACAAACTTCAAATTGCTAGCTCTACCCCTCTGGCTGTAAATGTAAATATGGGCCAATATCAGGGATGTGCTAAGAATTGGCAATCATTTGTTTGGCATTTTCTTCTCCCTTCATCTTTGCAATCAATATTTGTCCATAAGTCAGCACATTGTTACTATCACTTGTTACTTTTATGTAGTCTGCTTGTTGATGGATGGCTACATGTTGATGTAGGATCAGCCCAGGAATATACACTGCAAGGTGAAGAGAAGATAGAATCTGTTGTCATATTTAAAAGTCCAGTTATCAGTGATAATTGTGAGCTGTTGAATGGAGCAAGACTCAGTGCTACACACACAGTTCAGCCCAGGGGAGAGATGGTGCGTCCAATAGTCTGCACAGAAAGTAAAAGAAACTGAGCAGTGAAGTATTAATTGGCAGTTTTAAAGCACAGGAACTGTTAACTGCAACAACTCCACTTTGTAATTATTCTCTGACAGCAACAAAAGGCTAGCAGTTCTGAAATACCATCGCTGCAGGAATAAATCGATAGCTGAGATTTATGGGTTGTTAATTATTAGTTCAGGGCAGATAATTAGAATTTGTCTAACTAAAGGAAGGAAGCTCGTGGTGAAAGCTTCACACTGAAGAACCAAGAATTAAAAAATCAATTTTCTAACAAACATAATGCAACCTTTGGATGCTGATTAGATTCAGGAAAGGGCAGAGTGCGTAATATAAATCATACTGAGCACTTATTAAAATATTTTAATGGTGTATATTTGTAATTGATAATGTCCAATTTCACAGTGGTGAAGAAAAAGTCCATGCTGCACTTTCAGGACAGACGAACGTGTTTTGGGTGGTTCCTTTTAAGAGGAGAAAATGTAGAGGAAAATCAAATCTAAATTAAAATCAGCAGGGAATTAAAAAGAGCAGGAGAGTAAGGGAGAATCACAAAAATTTGCTTTCAGAATTCATGTATATTAGGATGTAGAAATTCCTGATTCCCAATCCTGGAATTTGCTACACTTTTTGGTATCTCAGGGCACTGGTTTCTCTTCACTAATTTTATAGCTCTGTTGCACTCTGTATTTCTGACCGTAGTTATGTTTCATAGACTGAAATGTTCAATAATGCCTGGTAATTTCACACAGGTCAATAATAGTACAGTTAGCCTCTAGGGACATTTTGTCTCACTCACTGCACCCACTAAACAGCGAGCTATCGTGGGAGTGAATAGACTCTAAATATTAATTGGCATAGAATAACTTAGCTGAAAGTAACTGTTATGAGAACAGATGTCTTATAAATGTGACTCAGGAGATTGCTGAAGAAAAATTGGAAAAGTTATATTAGGGTATCAATTGGAAGATCGTTGATTTCTCATTATCTAATGCCTAAAAACTTCCATAACATTGGTTCAGCAAATGATGGTTAACTTTCTATTTGAACTTCTGTATACAAGGGAGAGAGTTACAGATAATGATTGATTGGGAGAGAGCTTGACTGACATGAGAAGTGGTCTGTGAAGTTTCACCAGTGGTATTCTACTAGAGAAATGTAAATCTGGCACTCATTTGTTTTCATTGCTGTTCAAATTTATCAAGATTATATGACTTGGGGGTGCACTCGGGTCACATAGGCTAGTTTGGTCTGAGGATTCACAGAATGATATTCCCACTGTAGGTAGAGGAATTCCTGTACAATATTATTGTTACTATTTGCAATGTGAGACTAATATCCTAGACAAGAGCAGGTCAGAGGCTGGGTGTTCTGTGGTGAGTGACTCACCTCCTGACTCCCCAGAGCCTTTCCACCATCTACAAGGCACAAGTCAGGAGTGTGATGGAGTACTGTCCACTTGCCTGGATGAGTGCAGCTCCAACAACACTTAAGAAGCTCAACGCCATCCAGGATAAAGCAGCCCGCTTGATTGGCACCCCGTCCACTACCTTAAACATTCAGTCCATCCACCATCGGCACACCGTGGCTGCAGTGTGTACCATCTACAGGATGCACTGCAGCAACTCGCCAAGGCTTCTTCAACAGCACCTCCCAAACCCGCAACCTCTACCACCTAGAAGGATAAGGGAAGCAGGTACATGGGAACAACACCACCTGCACATTCCCCTCCAAGTCACACACCATCCCGACTTGAAAATATATCGCCATTCCTTCATCGTCGTTGGGTCAAAATCCTGGAACTCCCTACCTAACGGCACTGTGGGAGAACCTTCACCACATGGACTGCAGCGGTTCAAGAAGGCAGCTCACCACTACCTTCTCAAGGGCAATTAGGGATGGGCAATAAATGCTGGCCTTGCCAGCGATGCCCACATCCCATGAACGAATAAAAAAAAAATCATTCGCATTAGAATTACTGATAGGTCTTGAATCATTATAGTGGGTTCTGAATGAATGGTCAGAGTCTTCTGCAAGGTTTGCAGGAGAAGTGGTGAAGAATGAATAGCTTCATGCACCTCCTATGTGAGGGTGACATTGATGTTGCTGCTCTGGCATGCTGTTGGCTCCAGACTATTCCCTGTCATGAATTATCCTTAGGCTACTTAGCATTTAATGGGTTCCTCATGTAAAATAAGAACTTGCCTGTTGGAATTTTTGACTTATTTTACAGAGCTGGAAGAGCATAATAATTACCTTCTATTGTGGGACGCATGTGAACTCTTATATTGATGGACATCTCATGTTCCTCATCGACCAATGCATTTCTGTTTCTTGGTTGATGACTTAGTGCGTCTTCCATTATAGCAGAGTTACAAGACGATGCCCATATACAGCTGGTTGAATGGGATTTTTAAATATTAATTCTTGACAAGGCCAGCATTTATTGCCCACCCCTAGTTGCCCTTGAGAAGGTGGTGGTGGGCCTTACAGTACTAGATATGATTTGCTTGCTCTGCACTCAGAGATGTCTTGGTGTTCTAACTTATAGATGAAATCCCACTCTCAAGTAGCAACTTCCTGCTTGAGGCAATTTCAATTGACCTTCTCATTCAGGTGAATCTGGTACTTGGTATTCCATTTAAGAGACCAATGAAAGCTGCTTGGATATAAATGGAGTTGCAGGCAGACGTGCCAACTGCTAATTTCTCAAGTATTTTAAGACAATTAGGGTATGTGGTCAATGCTGAAACTAGTAGGTATTCTTAGTTCTGACAAAGGGTCTTTAACTGAAACATTCCTCTGACTTTTCTTTCTTTTGGATGTTGATGGATCTGCGTTGTGCTTCCAGTACTTTCTGTTTTTGTTTCAGATTTCCAGTTCTTGAAGCTTCTTTTCTTTAATATAGAATTACATAGAAATTACAGCACAGAAACAGGCCATTGGACCCAACTGGTCTATGCTGGTGTTTATGCTCCACATGAGCCTCCTCCTACTCTACTTCCCTATCAACGTATCCTTCTATTCCTTTCTCCCTCATGTACTTATCTAACTTCCCCTTAAATGCGTCTATGCTATTCGCCTCAAGTGCTCCATGTGGTAGCAAGTTCCACATTCTAACCACTTCTCTGGGTAACCAAATTTCTCCTGACTTCCTTATTGGATTTATTAGTGACTATCTTACATTTATCACCCCTAGTTTTTGTCTCTAAGTAGGTATTATATGTTAGATAATAAAATGATTTTATAATGTAATATTGCAATAATTGTACAATATAATTTATAATAATATGATAATTTTACTGCTGCCTTGCCAATTGTCTTGGTGGCAAACTGATACCTACATGAAAACAAAATCACCATTAAACTGTTGCTAATAGGACCTTTCTATTCTTGAGGAGCACTTCAATACAAAACACTTTAATAGTAATACTAATAATAATAAGTAGGTATTATCTGTTTCTGGAGAGCAAACCAGCTCTGTGAATCCATCAGTCATTGCAAAAGAGAGCACAGTTCAACCATGGTGATATGTTTTGCTGCTTCCTTGCTAAGCCTCTTGGTGGCAATCTAAAACCTACATGAAAAGAAAATCCCCATTTAACTGTTGCTCTTCTTGTGGTACAAAGCACTTCTTGATTCCAAAACTTGCCCGTCTGAGCTTGCCAAAAAAAGGACATAAAGGGACGCTGTCTGCTTCACTCAAAACATCATAGCTTTTGTGAGAAAACCTTAAAAGCGGAGCAGTGACAATATGTGGGTAAGTGTGCTTATTTATTACTCATTGAAAACATTATGATGGAAAATTATCAGTGCATTTTTAAGATCAACATTTCTCTGAACATTAGCAAAAAAAAAGCCTGCTGTGAGTTAAGTGCAGTAGAATGTCAAAAAATGTGTCAACAGATTAATTGTCCTTGTTTCTCAGCATGTTCTCAACATTCTACCTCACAAAAACAGGAGTGAAAAAGGCTTTTTTTAAAAAAGCCAACTTGCCAATTGCTGTTAATGGTAACTAATAGGAACCTGTGCAGGATTCCACAGCTGTAGAGCTACATCCAAAGGTGAATATTTAATTCTGGGTCAGGCCTGGTGATACTGAGGATAATTAAGATGAAGAGATGTAAATATCAGAAGAGCATTGAAGCCTATGAATACTGAAGAGTTTTCCGATGGAGAGCATCTGTGTAACAGCCACAGCCAAGCGTATTGTGGTGGAGGAGAAGAAGGAGGGTGATTGGGAAATGCAGAGGGCTTTGCAGACTCACAAGTTGCAGCAGATACTACCTCAGGTCTACTGCAGTAAAGTCAGAGCGGTGATCCCGAGGAAGTTCAAGCTCACCAAGAAGGTTGTGGCTGATATTGCTACCTTAACCACAAAGACCTACATTAACGGCCAACCTTCTGCACTGCACTGCACTATAGGTGGCAGTCAAGGTCACCACTGCCCTCATTGTTTCTTAATGAACAAGGCTGTTACAAGGCTCTCACCCTGAACTGGAAAATTTCATCAACTTTGCTTCCAATTTCCACCCCTCCCTCGCCTTCCCATAGTCCATCCACGGCTCTTCCCTTCACTTCCTCGACTTATTTTGCTCCATTTCTGGGGATAGGCTGTCAACCAATATCTACTATAAGTCCACTGATTCCCACAGCTACCTTGATTACAATTCCTCCCACCCCGCTTCCTGTAAGGACTCTATTCCATTCTCCCAGTTTCTCTGTCTCCATCGCATCTGTCCCGACAATGCCACCTTCCACACCAGTGCTGCTGATATGTCTTCCTTTTTTCTCAACCGAGGATTCCCCTCCACTGCAGTTGACAGGGCGTTCGACCGTGTCCGTCCTATTTCCCGCACTTCTGCCCTCACCCCTTCCCCTCCCTCCCAGAATCACGATAGAGTTTCCTTTGTCCTCACCTTCCACCCCACCAGCCTCCACATTCAACGTATCATCCTCCGCCATTTCCGCCACCTCCAGCGCGATGCCACCACCAAACACATCTTCCCCTCCCCTTTCAACATTCCGAAGGGACTGTTCCCTCTGCAAAATCCTAGTCCACTTTTCCATCGCTCCCCTTTCCAATGCACCTTCCCATGCAGGCACAGGAGATGCAACACCTGCCCTTTCACCTCCTCCCTTCCCACTGTCCAGGGCCTCAAACACTCCATCCAGGTGAAACAGCGATTTACTTGTACTTCTTTCAATCTAGTACACTGTATTCGCTGCTCACGATGCGGTCTCCTCTACACTGGGGAGAGATGCTGATTGAGTGATTGTTTTGCTGACCACCTCAATTGAGTCCGCAAGCCCTGATCTTTGGGTCGTTTGCCATTTTAATTCTCCTTCCCACTCTGACCTCTCTGTCCTCTGCCTCCTACACTGTCCCAATGAATCTCAACGTAAGCTCGAGGAACAGCACCTCATCTTTTAATTAGGCACTTTACAACAATCCGGACTCAACATTGATTTCAATAACTTCAGACCATAATCACTGCTTCCATTTTTTCGGAGAACAGCTGCTGGTAATGGTTCTGCTGTAGCCATTTACAGCTCCTCTAGACCCATCTTTTGTTTCTTTACTTGTCCCATTCCCACACTCCTTGCCTTGCACCATCATCCCTTTTGTCTTTCAATCACTCATGCCCTCCACCCTATCACAGACCTCCCCTCTCCTCACCCACCCTTTCCCTGGCTCTGTACTTGCATAAAAACTGTTAAAATCTTTAATCACTCCTGCCTTCCACCCTATCACAGTCCTTCCCTTTTCATAGAATCATTGAAAGGTTACAGCAGGGAAGGAAGCCATTCGGCCCATCGAGTCCGCGCCGGCTCTATGCAAGAGCAATCCAGCTAGTCCCACTCCCCCGCCCTTTCCCCGTAGCCCTGCAAATTTTTTCCTTTCAAGTACTTATCCCTTTTGAAGGCCATGATTGAATCTGCCTCCAGCACCCCCTCGGGCAGTGCATTCCAGATCCTAACCACTCGCTGTGTAAAAAAGTTTTTCCTCATGTCACCTTTGATTCTTTTGCTAATCACCTTAAATCTATGTCCTCTGGTTCTTGACCCTTCCGCCAACAGGAACAGTTTCTCTCTATCTATTCTGACTAGACCCTTCATGACTTTGAATTCCTCTATCAAATCTCCTCGCAACTGTCTCTGTTCCAAGAAGAACAACCCCAGCTTCTCAGTCTATGCACGTAACTAAAGTCCCTCATCCCTGGAATCGTTCTAATAAATTTCATTCCTCTTTTGTTCTTTCCTCCCCTCCCCTTTCTCTCCCCCACCCTTTGCCTGGCTCTATATTTGCTTAAAAACTGTTGAACCTTTAACTTCTTCCAATTCTGATGAAAGGTCATCGACCTGAAACGTTAACTGTGTTTCTTTCTCCTGAGGTGCTGCCTGACTTGCTGAGTAATTCCAGCATTTTCTGTTTTTATTTTATCTCAGTGCCTGTATTTAAACTTGTGTGAATATACTTTACTTTAAAGCACAACTCTTAAATGTAGCTCTTTTTTCCAAATCCTTTCAGTGGAAAATGGTCAAATAATCCCAAAGTGTGACAAAGGCCTTAACAAGCACCAATAATAATTCCTAACTTTAAACTAATGTTCATTAACTGAGTTTTGGAAGGATAGAAATTCTCAGCGATGCTAAACATGGATGATTAGTCTATTAGTGTTTCCCACCAGTATTACACCATTGTTTACATACATCTACACATATAAATGCAAGTTGTTATTATCTACCTATTTTTGCTAATTTATGCTCCGAGGAAAACATGGAATTAGAAACTTATCTGTGGCCTAAGTGTCACTTTTACAGTTTGACCCTGTGACGAAATCTTCCAGTGAATTTCATCTAATTTACAAAATTAGCCTCTAAAAGTGAAGTAAACTATGTTCTTTTAATTACTTAAAATATTTAACGCGTTTTCCTTGTTTCACTGCAAACTTGTCAGATACAATGTTTTAGAAAAAATTCTCTCAATCTTCTGCCTGTTAATCAACAACAACAACTTGCATTTATATAGCGCCTTTAACTTAGTTAAACATCCCAAGGTGCTTCACAAGAGCATTATCAAACAAAATTTGACAACAAGGTACATAGAATATATTAGGACAGGTGACCAAAAGCTTGGTCAAAGATCTAGGTTTTAAGGAGCGTCTTAAAGGAGGAGAGAGAGGTAGGGAGGTGGAAAGGTTTAGGGAGGGAATTCAAGCGCTTAGGGCCTAGGCAACTGAAGGCACGGCCGCCAATGGTGGAGCGATTAAAATTGGGGATGCGCAAGAGGCCAGAATTGGAGGAGCGCAGCGACCTCAAAGGGTTGTAGGGCTGGAAGAGTTTACAGAGATAGGGAGGGGCGAGGCCATGGAGGAATTTGACAACAAGGACAAGAATTTTAAAATTGAGGTGTCGCTGGACCGGGAGCCAATGTGGGTCAGTGAGCACAGGGGTGATGGGTGAAAGGGACTTGGTGCAAATTAGGATATGGGCAGCAGAGTTTTGGATGTGCTCAAGTTCACGGAGGGTGCAAGGTGGGAGGCCGACCAGGAGGGCATTGGAATAGTTGTGTCTAGAGGTAACAAAGGCATGGACGAGGGTTACAGCAGCAGATGAGCTGAGACAGCAGTGAAGACGGGCGATGTTACGGGGGTGGAAGTGGGCAGTCTTGGTGATGGAGAGGATATATCGCTTGCATTAAAACAATAGTGCATAATCGACGTATTGTTAACATATTGTCCACGCTGAACCAAACTTTCTCTTTAATGTTCTGACTGACATCCTGTATGTTTCTGGAATGTTCTGTTTTTATTTCAGTATTCCAGTATCCTCAGTTCTTTTGTTGTTGTCACTTCTCTAACCAGGTTTGATGCTTCTGCTGACAGAATGTTAGTCCATAAAACAGTTAGGTACGTAAAGAATACAAAATAAGGCTGTTCCCTGACCATTAGCCTGTCTCACACCTGACAAATATGACAACGTGATCAAGATCCACAGTGAAGAAAGATATTAATCCTTAGAGAAATTAGGTTGCCTGATCAGTTTCAGTAATGAGAAAACGAGTTTATTGCTTGTGATTCCACGTATCAGTAATCTATCTTCACAAGTGCTGACTGTGTTTCATTCAGCAGTCCAGGGACCATTGACAGTTTAAACAATCAGCTTTTGCAAATAGGAAGGATTTAATAATTAAACAATGTGGAGTACAACAGCTATGGTTTGCCAGTCTAAGCAGAAAAGCTTGTTAGTGGAGCTCCTTGAAATAATTGCTGTTCTAAATTGGTTTCCATTTTGTGGTTTTGTTCATGTTTTGTCCAAATCTACCTCTTCTATTTAATCAACAAAGTACTGTAGGCCGAATCTGTTTTCACTGGAAGCAAAGTGGTAGGTGCTATTACTGGATGAGAAACTTCAGCAGTATTTGGATAATAAGAGATAGCATGAAGTGATTACAAGGCTGTAATCGTACAGGCAATGTTATAAACTGTACAATGTTATAATCCTCAGATTAGATTACGGCCTTGAGTTCAATCCTTGATATTTAGGGGGAAATTCTCCTCCATGATCCCACCTGGCTCACCACCCTGACCAAGATTTCCCTCCCCCATCCTCGTTGGGACTTTAGCTGGCCATTCCTTTCCTGCCTTCCGCATGCAAATGATCAATGCGGGGTGGGGCCTGGGTCCCTGGTCAATTTCCCCTCCCGTCCACTCCACTTACAACTGATTCTCAGGGTCGCCGTGTTAAAGGTGGCGGTAAGTCCCAAGAAGCGATGGTAAAGTCCCCCAGTTTCCCCCAATCGAGGGGGAGGACATTCCAGCAGCCTCCTCTCCTTCCAGTTGGCCCCAAACACTTGCTGCCTGAACACCTCAGTCTCGGCCGAGACCTTCAGTCAGAGGTTTCACTCCCATCTTAGAGGTGCTTCTGGGCCCTTGCTGCCTATTCTGGACTTTCCTCGGTTGTATTGGCAGGCTGCCTCTTGAAGCTGGGAGCTCACCGAGCATATGGTTTAGCCCCGATCCAGGAAAATGAATCGGAGTTGGGGCGAATGGAGATGGAAGTCCACCCCATAGAGGAGAATCCCCCAGACTATCTTACATGCAGAATTATGTTTGTAATTTACGAGTTTGTGCTCGCAGTGGATGTCCATGTAACCCATGCCTTTACCTGCAAAGCCGCTCACAAAAGGTTACTAATGGCATATGATGCTATTACAAGTTTAGCCTACAGTTACAGTGAACTTTGCACACATTTGATATAGATGTATATAACATGCGCTTTACATAGAAAGTTCTTGTAATGCGCTATGAGTTATTTAAATAATGGGTATCGGAGAGTAGAGTAGGTTGCAGTTTAATTGATGCATTAAAAGGTAAGTCAAGTCTTGTCAAGTAAACTTCTGTCTTCAATTACAGATTATGAGACAACCATAAGTCCATTAGTGTGATTCAAATCCTTTCAAATTTCGGTGCTTTTTCCCCCCTTTTTTGGTGCTTATATCGTTCATTTTTTTTCAGTTTCGCTATTTTTGTTTAATTTTGGTACATTGTCAAAAAGATTTAAAAATCTGAGCGCATATTTTAATTTCACTCAGTTCACTGTGTTCAGTGTAAACGCACGTGGATAGACAGCTATTAATTTTGGTGCAAATAATGATCCCATACTATAATTTACTTTGGAAGAAGTTCAAACATTATTTGATGTTGTTAAAATGAAATTGTGAAAATTATTTTAAATTTAAAGATTTTTTTTGGGTTTTAACAAAAAAATTTGAGCAGGGATGGTGGGGGTGGGAGATTTATCAGATTTTATTGCCTTGATCTAAAATCTGGAAAGCCGCAATAAAGATAAAATATTGACATTTTCTTGCACCATTTTCCCTTTTAAGCTTCTTTAATGTCAGTGGACTCCTGGAGGGTCAGTGGTAGCTATGTAAAGCTACAGCTTTAATATCGCTGCCTGTAACTACCTTGTTAAATTTTTCATATCGAGTTATATTCAGAATATCTAGTGACAGAGATCCTGACAGCGTTATTAAATATATCATTTACTTTCCTCTCTCTGAACCTGCTGAACTGCTATAGACAGCACAGCATAATCGTGCGTCCTTAATTTCGATGTGTGAATCTCAAATTTGGTCATCTGGCTGGTACGATGGGTTACTATCCCGTCCTTCAACCTTTCAGACCCTTCCTGAGTGAAATGATTTCAATAAGTATTCCAAAAAATTCACCCAAGAAAATATGTTTGGCAGATTTTTAATTTTTTTGTTTTTCTATAGAGAAGAGCTGTACACCATTATTGCCACGATCATATCATACACGAGTGATGTGCAATGCATTTTGATGAACCCAATTAATCTATCACTACCATAAGTTGTGCGACATGTGAGCAAGGCAAAGACCATACAACCCTTCCAGCAATCAATGCCAGATAGAATTGGCGGTGCAAGGCTGTTGGAAGGGCAGTGCTAATCTGGCAACACGCATGGTTCTTGCCACATAGTGCCCAAGACACAAAACAAACACAATGTGCAGGAGGTGTTAGATGCAGGGAAAGTGTGTCTTGTAAGCAGGAGTCTGAGTCCCGCGGAATGCTGCAAGATTTGTCAGCAGTGCCCCTGAGCAAGGCTGACTTTATGAATGCCGCTAGTAACAGGTATTTTCTCCCACCAGTAGGGCTCATTTGTAAAATCAAACGATATGAGGACGATAGTAAGAAATAGCACCAGGGAATAGTCTCACCTGGGGAAAAGTTGAGACAGACCCAAGAGTCTATCTTGCTTGAGATTATTAATGTTTATTTCTCTTTATCTATTATTTATTAAAATTGCTTAGTGGGTTGCAACATTCAATTTCAAAATGCATTGAAATCTCTTACATTAGGCGGTCTCTATGAGAAAACCCATTTTGAAAGTGTCCAGAATAGCTGCAAAGATGTTGTGAAAGACGCTATATAAACATAATTTATTTATTCTATTTCCAATGTATATCTCAATGGTAAAGGGTTCATTGTTTGCCCAGAGGCTATCCTAAATACTTTGCATGCAAGGTCAAGTTTATGTTCATTCGAAACATGCTTGCCTGTAGAAGCAGACTTTTGTGTTGAACATAAATATGAAGTAGCTGGAAATAGCCTGAATTGTGACAGAAGCCAGTTAACAAATGTTTATCACTCCCAAAACTTCAGCATACAAATCTCCAAGTTTCATGTAGCAATATTGTCTGGAAGGAGAGAATTGCACAGATGATAAATAGATTGTGGATCATTACTGATGATACTGTGCCCTTTTTGTTTTGATAGACTACTGAGGTACAGTTGCACGGCTTTGTGTTCCTGGCACAAATATATAGCACTAACAATTCTTGTGATATTGCTCGGGTTGTGCTTTTATAGAAGGCTGGCAGTTCAAACACATCTCTCCATAGTTATACAGTATGGATTTTGTCATGGAGTAGATCATTCTCCATTATAAGGTCAGAAGTGAGGATGTTCGCTGATGATTGCAGAGTGTTCAGTTCCATTCGCAACCCCTCAGATAATGAAGTAGTCCGTGCCCGACTGCAGCAAGACTTGGGCTGATAAGTGGCAAGTAACATTCACGCCAGACAAGTGCCAGGCAATAACCATCTCCAACAAGAGAGTCTAACCACCTCCCCTTGACATTCAACGACATTACCATCGCCCACCATCAACATCCTGGGCTCACCATTGACCAGAAACTAAACTGGACCAGCCACATAAATGCTGTGGCTACAAGAGCAGGTCAGAGGCGTGGTATTCTGCGACGAGTGACTCACCTCCTGAATCTCCAAAGCCATTCCACCATCTACAAGGAGGGTGATGGAATACTCTCCACTTGCCTGGATCTGTGCAGCTCCAACAGCACTCAAGAAGCTCAACACCATCCAGGTTAAAGCAGCCCGCTTGATTGGCACCCCATCCACCACCTTAACATTCAGTCCCTCCACCAACGGCACACCATGGCTGCAGTGTGTACAATCCACAGGATTCACTGCAGCAACTCGTCAAGACTTCTTCAATAGCACCTCCCAAACCCACGACCTCTACCACCTAGAAGGACAAGGGCAACAGGTACATGGGAACAACACCACCTGCACGTTCCCCTCCAAGTCACACACCATCCTAACTTGGAAATATATCGCCGTTCCTTCATCGTCGTTGGGTCAAAATTCTGGAACTCCCTACCTAACAGCACTGTGGGAGAACCTTCACCATACGGACTGCAGCGGTTCAAGAAGGCAGCTCACCACCACCTTCTCAAGGGCAATTAGGGATGGGCAATAAATGCTGGCCTTGCCAGCGACGCCCACATCCCAAGAATGAATAAACAAAAATTCTCATCTAGCCAATTGATTTGCACAGATTTGGACTGCACTAAGTCCAGAAGGAAGATATGGATTTTCTTTGTAGCCTGTTAGGCTAGGCTACAATATTCCATTGCTGTGTAGATGTTAGAGCACTGAAGCCGCTGAAGGAGACAAGCACGGCAGAGCTTTCTTGAGGATTTCTACTCATCAGGCAGTTTTTCAAACCACTTTTGCCACACGTTTCCTCCAGCATAGTTCGGATGTAATCACAAAGCTGAGGAATGGAATGGTTTTGGCTTAAGACTGCATCATTCATGGCTGTAGGCAGCAAATTTAAAATTGTACACAATCCTTCCTGTGGGTGATGCCACAAGCATTCCTATAGTGGTCCAGGGTCTCACCCATGGAAAATGTCAGAATTTTACATTCACTTTCGTGTATTCTGATTAATTTTAGAACATTGTTTTACCTCAGTTTGCTTGAACAATAAAATGTGAAAACTATTCAAAGGATGATGGTCTTTTAAATTAAAACCCTCGGAGTGCTATTTTCAACAGATAAAAAAATGAATTACAATAGGGATACCATGCACTGATGCTGATAGTACATTGGCAATATAAAAATGCAGAAAGGTGAAAGAACTGGAGAAATTGGGCAACAAAAGAGAGGAAGAGAGAGAGAGGATGATTAATTTTCTGCTATATTAAAGGCAGATAAGGAATTCAAACCCTTGGATGCCCTTTAAGTTTGAATCTCTGATTTGCTATTACGGGATTTAGAAAAAAACAAATAAAATGAAATATGTTACAAGATTTACAGTGTTTCTTTTCTGCTTTCTAAATTATGAATGGGGAAAGAATATTTAGAACTGGAAAAATAGTAAACAGCAGCGTACTTCATTAAAAGAAATCTCAACAGTAAATTGAGATGCATCAAGGGCTCCAAATGCATTTTTCTCTTTAGTTTTTTAAATGTCTTTCCCTCAGTAGCAGAAGATGGGAGAAAGAGTTTTTTAAATTAAAAATCCTTATATGGCAAATGAAGGAGTTGGACTATGGACTTTGTGTCTATAGGGCTCCAGTCCTTTATTAGCTTTTATTTAATACAAGTTTTAAAAAACACTGAATTGATTCTAATTTAAAAAAAAATAGAATTTGAAGAGAAGGGTGTTTTAGTGTTTTTTGCTTGTAATAACTTTGCTCTGAAAAATGACTATCGAATTCTACTGGATATTTGCCTGTAATTCTTCTCCCCACTGTTTTGGTGGCGGTGTTAACTTGTTTAAAATAAATTGATTAATGGCTCCAATAGATTAGTGGAGAGTGGAACTTCAGACAAACCAGCTAGGTGCTCTGGACCAGTATCACAAGGTGCAATTTCAGATCATTGTGTAAAAAAAAATCCTGGGGGAGAATTTCCAATCCATTATCAGCAGAATTTCAGTGCAGATTTGAAGCAAATAACTTTTGGGGCAGAAACCATTTGCACAAAAACTGAATTCTGTCAAATTTACTCTTCCTTTTTGGCCCTTCCCCACGATCCGCCTCCTGAGTCCAAGTGACCTAATTTAAACATCTGATAATGAGGACTAGTGATGCTGCAGCTCTGAGTTTCCTTTTTACACTCACAAAGTGCTCGGGGTAACTGAGACTGAGAATTTTTAGATGTAAACGAAGTGTCAGCAAGACATAAATCGTTCCCATGCAGTCAAGCTAGCTGACAGTTAAATGGATGAGCCAAGGCCTATTCCTTACTCACCTGCTGCCCCCCTAGCCTGCTGCAATCTTCAGCCAGAATTTGCTTTTTAAAGGCTGCACTCTAATTTCCATGTAGATTACACCCATTTTACACTTTTTATACCAATCTTTACCCCAATGGATGTGCAAATGAGCTGATCCAGGAAATCCCTGTGTAAGTACCTCTCCAGATCATCATCGGGTGCAACTCCTTCTGCACTGATGTAAAAGTAATGCAACACACCGTGTGGAAATTCTCCCCCCCCACATTCCCCACCCAGTCTGAAATTAAGGAATTTTAACACATGACGAATGGAACTCTGGGGGAATCTTAACTTGGATCAGGATTCAACAGGTGGGACGCAGGGTGAGCACCAAACCCCCCTGACCTCAGCAGTGTGAGGCCTGGGTGATTTTAACTCCCAGGCCTTGTCCGCATGCTGCTGGTCAGCTGCCCGCCCAAAATGGGCAGGAAGTGGAAACTGGCCAGCTGGCGGGTGTGGAAGTTCGGGTGGCAGCTGGCTGGCATCAAAGGGAGGTTCACTGGCAAGATGGTAAGTCGCGGAGAGTAGGTTTCAGGGAGGAAGGGGAGGAGCTCGGGTCAAGGGTGGCGTAAATTTTCCTTGTGGGGCCTGGAGGGACACATCTCCTCATCCAGGCCCCACACGGTAAGTTTAAAAAAAAAACCTTACCTTCTGGTCCCGAATCCTCTTCCCACCCTCTTCATCGGGAGAGAAAGCTGCAACAGCTTTCCTGCTCAGGCCAGAGTTAAAATTGTAGTCGGGGCCCAATGACCCCTATAAGCTTATTTAAAGAAGGACCCTACTGGCTTTAGGTGGGTGTCCTTGCCGCCTGCTCAGAACAGTAGTGTAAAATTGAAGACAGCGGGATCGGTGAGGAACATCGGCGAGCGAGTCACCGATTTTAACTGCCCACTCACCCGATTTCCACCAAGTGGTTAGGGTTAAAAATTGCCCCTTATTTTGTTTTTAAATGATCTACTGGTTCTGTTCTAATGAAGCAGTTTTGGCCTGGGGAAGAGCCAGCAGCCACTGGGGAGACCCAGCCTGAGAGTTAAATATTGACTGCAGCTGAGGTTTGAAGCTGTAACTCTTTGACTTGAGATTTCTAGAAGTGGGTAAGAGTGTGCTACAGTGGCCAAAGCTGGTGGTAAATAGTTTACTGTTAAAGGCGAAAGATTGGTTAGCTCCACTCTGTGTGCCAGATCATTACGCTGCTGAAAGAATAAAGATCAAGACAATGTCTGCTCCTCACCACCCTTATGCCGCCAAGATCCCTCGGGGAAGCAAATGAACTATCGGAGTGGAAACTGATTTGCTGTTCCAGGGGATAAAAAAGTACACCTCTATGTGCAGTGTATATGCAGGCCTATACTGGAGGCTTGATTTCCTCAGAGACGAGAGATGTATGGGTAACAATACAGTAAATCTTTGTTTTAACAGAATATTGTCTTTGTCTTCTCATTGCTGAAGATAACATACCATTTGTCTGCCTACTGTCCAATTTTGACTTTGTCTGCCTGCTGTAAGTCAATTGCTGCTTGCCATTCAGATGAGGAGTGAAGCATCCTGTAGAGGGTTGTGTCATCAGTTGAGAAAACAGTCTTACTTTTCACCTCACAGACAAGGCCATTACTGAAAGTAAGAAAGAGAAGGGCTGATTTTAACTTTCGGCAGTGGTGGGAAGCTGGCGGTAACGGATTGGCCGCCTGTTATACACCCCGCATGAGGTCAATGGAAAGGAAAATCTGACGGAGCGAATGATGGGGCAGCTGATCCGCTGGCCCCCATTATCCACCACTGCCAAAAGTTATAATTAGAGTGAGATAATTCGTACTTCCCAGAGAGACTGTTGTCTAGATATTGAAATAAGATGACAATGTCCATCTATTGTTACCCTGATGTTTAACAAATCTAATTCATCACTAAAAGCCAGCTTCTCTGCACTTAAGCATATATATACTTTGCATTGGCACAAAGCACGGATTAAAACTGATGAAAATGTTTGATTATTTAAAATAGATCTGGCGTAATGATGTAGCTACCACCTGCTGTTCTGTTGGAGGGAAGATTAGATTTAAATCAGTGATTCCCATTTTGTGAGTTCCCAATTGTGGCCAGTTCATTGGAAGGAAACACTGAGTGGAGCTAATCAATCTGTCGTCGTTAGCAATAAATTATTTAGCCCCCAGCATCGACCATTGTCACACACTCATACTTCTAGGAGTCTCAAGTCAATGAATTATAACTTTACACCTCGGCTGTAGCCAATATTTGCAATATTTAACTTGCAGCCCAAACTGGGAAACTTAATCTTCTGCTTGTAACTCATTGCACGTTTAACGGATACTTTTAACACAGTGAACTGGCAGCATTAATGAGGTAATTCGTGTCAAAGTTCTGATGCTTACCCCTGCCTCTATCTAATTATTTTAAAAATAATCAGGGAATTTATGGTGTCTTGAAAAATGACAGGATCTTGGTGACAAAGATAACAACCAAGTCACCCAGAACCATTCCGTTGACTAAATCGATAAGTTAGTTATTTAAGTAGTAAAATTAGACAAGAAAATTTGTTGGTTGTAGCACTTTATAATTCAGAAGGTTCTAATTTATGATATGAGATTTCAAATGCTGATACAGGACCAATAATTTTTTCTTCTACATTGGTATTAGTTTTGAAAATATGTACTGCTCAGCTAATGTATACAAATAAAGTGGAACTTTGAGAGATTACTGACATGCAGCTTATTTTATCTCAAATTTGGAACATTATTTCCTACCTGCTGTAATTTAAATTCCAGGGGAAAAAAGTAATACAAGAGCAAAAACAGAAGAAGCAATTTATTCAAGAATTTTTAAAGCCCTGTAGGAAAATTACTATAAAAGCACATTTATAATAATTTAGTATAATTACTTAGTCTGCCATTTTGTATTCCATTCTGCCTCCCTCACTAGATGCCTGTAGGATATTCCACTGCACTCGATTATATTCCCTATATAAGGGATGAATTCTTTAAATAATACATGCATCACATATGGCCACTGAATTAGATATTGTTCCTTGAACATCACTGTAGATTTATGCCTCGGTCCTAACTGCCTGTGTTCTTGGATATTGCTATTGTAAAAAATAACCTTACATTCCAAAACTGAGATCAAATAATGACGCTGAATTTGATAAATCATCATTATTTAACAAATACAACATTTAATTTGTGACAAAGATTTGGTACACTATCTAACAAAATGACTTATCATCTCTTTTAATTTTACAGTTGTCTACAATGTCTTTTTATATTTTCAGCAAATTCTAGGGTATCCAAAGCAATGGCATTCTCTCATCTTGTGAAATTTTTCTGTCAGTTTCTTTTAAATAGCATGAAAAAGAAACTCCTGTATAATTTTATGGTGTAACATTGCCAGTTTCAATTCATGAGGTGGTCATTAATTGCACGACTAAGTGCCCACATATTGCATAGATTAGAAAATATTTAAAATAAACCATGGGAAAAAATGACAAAGGATCTCCCTTTTGGGTGCCTGTGAAAAAATATTATGGTGGCTACATGCACTCAGCCTGGAAGAACAGCAACTGTAACAGAGCAGAGCTCAGCCCCGCCTCAAATCATAAGTTTGGTGTCTTTAAATGTTTTAGTTTTCTTTATGGCTTTAGTTGTATATGGGTGTTCTTGAAATAACTAGTGATAAGCTGGATATTGTGCCTTTCCCTTCCCTTCCCCCACCCCCCAGCTTCAAATTGAGGATTGGTGTCTGGAAGTCTGAAGCACGCAGGCCCAGACCTTTGATTTGAAGAAGAGACAGGATGCAGAGTCCTTTTTCTAGGGCTAATCTAATCATGCCTCATCAGAACATTGATTGGACATGTGAGGCCTTGACCAGGTGTAAATTACAAATCTTCCTGCTGTTTCATGCGCCATTATGGCTTTGATCTGGATTGACTGACACCCTCTATCCAGGGTCATAATGTCGGGTGAGTAAATATGATGTGGAGATGCCGGTGATGGACTGGGGTTGACAATTGTAAACAATTTTACAACACCAAGTTATAGTCCAGCAATTTTATTTTAAATTCACAAGCTTTCGGAGATTTTCTCCTTCCTCAGGCAAATGTTTCAAGATCTCGGGTGAGTAAATATGGCAGTTATTCCTGTAATCTGCGGTTCATGTTTTGGTTATGTTTAACATGACATTTGAGGTCCATGCCTCACCCTTGCGCAAACATCATATCAGGGAGCTTACAAAAGTCCTTGACCTCCACAAGCCCTACTGCTTACTAGACTGAGAAACATGCTTTAAAGTAGAACATTTTAAACTGTGGTGGACTGATGCAGTCATTGCTGCTTTATAAATATTCAAATTATCAGTATCTGGCTGTGTTCTTTTGCTTCTGTGTAACCCTGATCTTAATATAAAGAAATTTGGTGATAGGTTTTAGCTTGAATGTTGTAGCCTGATAATGTCATGTTTTTCATCTTTCTGACTGGACTATAGTGTGTGGTGAGCAATCCTCTCAAGAATATCCCTGTGAAATGGTAATTGTTGATCCTGTGGCACACAGCTTCATTCACAGCACACGTTAAGGTTCAATTCTCTGACCATAGAAGGCGTGCGTCTTCCCGTGGCAACTGCGGAGTTGGGAGAGAGTCCAAATTCTAACAATAACCAAAAAAATTAATATCATGAAGCTGAAAAATTTCCTGACGTTTGACACCCTCTTAATCTTGTAGATCTGTTTACTCTGGAATACATTTGAGTGCAGCTACCATTCTGAGACCAGTCGTGGCATTATTCGTTCCAGCCAGAGAGTCGTTTGTACTGCCTGTCTCTGACTGGAATTCTACCCCCAAGAGATAGTTCTGCACATGCAGAGGTCCCTTACCCGGCTATTGAATTTTAAATATTTAGAGAGCACTGGCAGGAGCATTCACATTCTCACATTTAAATCAACTCTGAATAAGTTGAATCCAGGTTTGGACTCCACATTGGCAGTTATACTCCATGTGATTTCAAATCCAAGCGAGATGAGACTGAGTTTGCGACTCCAAGCCCTCCCTCCCCCTGAGTTTCGTAGGTAAATGTCTAGAAGTGCGAGGATCAATTGACGATTCACCATTTCCCTGACATACCCACTACTCTGCAGCAGGTTCTCCATCTGATAAAGTACAATATTTTACTCAGCATTTTCATTTTTCTTTAATTGTTCAACTGTGATATGATGGCATCATTGTTTTCACTAGAGTTATAAATGGAGAAAGATTACTTGGATAATCTTTCAACAAGATGACAAGGCTCCTTTTATAAAAGCTTTTGAAGGTATCTTATCCAATTTCTAACCTGTGAATACAATAGGAATGTGTACATATTAAATATTTTTGAGTATATGCTGACACAGGCATGATGGGCCAAATGGCCTCATAAGAACATAATAAATAGGAGCAGGAGTAGGCCATACGACCCCTTGAGCCTGTTCTGACGATCCGGATTCTTTCCCCTCAGTCTGGTTCAGTAAAAACTGAAGTCGAATACATTTTAAAGTTCAACACATCTTTAATAGCAGGGTTCTTAGTCTGCAGCATTGATTTGGACTCCTGATAGAGTCCCTCTATGCTGGCAGAGCAAGAACAAAAACATACAGAAATCCACACGTATTTACACAGATGAATAGGGCTGGAACATACTTAACGAGGGTCAACACCAATCATAAGCCGGGCATAGGTTGCCATGCGAGGTTACATTATTTCCGACCAATCATAAATCGTCCATGTGCTGATCATGCTGCTGTTAGACATCAAAGGGGATAACTTCCTCACTTTCCAACTTGGAATGTTCTTCCCTGTTCCTTCTGTTCCTTATCTCCCAACCTGGAATGTCTTTCAACTTTGGCTAAGCTCGTTACCTATATTGATCTGCCATAAACATGGAGACATTCAGACCAGTCCTTGACTCACATCAAAGACCTATCATTGATAAGACAATGCAGGCCTGCTGACTAAGCAAACATATGGCCCAGCAGGAGGGCCAGGCCACTTGTATCAATCTCAGTTACTAACTAATTAACCCTTTCTAACCATTTTGCATTCTGCTTCTTTGCCACGTAGGCATTTTAATATTTTACTGAAAACTGACCACGTAGGGATTCTCAGTTCCACCCATTCAATAAGATCATGGCTGACCTTCGACCTCAACTCCACTTTCTCGCCCGATCTCCACATCCCTAGATTCTAGAGTCCAAAAATCTATCTATCTCGGCCTTGAACATACTCAACGACTCAGCAGCCACAGCCCTCTGGGGTAGAGAATTCCAAAGATTCACAACCCTCTGAGTGAAGAAATTTCTCCTCATCTCAGTCTTAAATGGCTGACCCTTTATCCTGAGACTATGCCCCCTTGTTCTAGACTTTCCAGCTAGGGGAAACAACCTCTCAGCATCTACCCTGTTAAGCCCCCTCAGAATTATGTCTGTTTCAATGAGATCAGCTCTTATTCTTCTAAACTCCAGAGAGTATAGGCCCATTCTACTCAATCTCTCCTCATAGGACAACCCTCTCATCTCAGGAATTAATCTAGTGAACCTTCGGTGCACCCCCTCTAAAGCAAGTATATCCTTCCTTAGGTAAAGAGACGTAAACTGTACACAGTATTCCAGGTGAGGTCTTACCAAAGCCCTATACAATTGTAGTAAGACTTCCTTACTCTTGTACTCCAACCTCCTTGCTAAAGGCCAACATTTCATTTGCCTTCCTAATTGCTTGCTGTACCTGCATGCTAACCTTTTGTGTTTCTTGGACGAGGACACCCAAATCTCTCTGAACACCGAACATTTAGTAGCTTCTCACCATTTAAAAAATATTCTGTTTTCCTAGTCTTCCTACCAAAGTGAATAACCTTACATTTCCCCACATTATACTCCATCTGTCGCCTTCTTACCCGCTCATATAACCTGTCTATATCCCTTTGCAGACCCTTTGGGCACAATTTTAGCCCCCAAGGTCGGGTGGGTTGGGAGCTGGGGGGTAATCAAAATCAGAGAATTCTGGAGCGGGAGCAAATCCCGGCTCCAAGCCACCAAAATCCGCGTTTGACAAAGATGCATTTGGGTGCGTGCACACTTCACAAAGCCAGAAGCCTCGCCGGCAATTAAAGCCTGCGGGCCAATAATTAAAGCAGTGATTAAGATAGTTAAACTTGTTGAACTGGTTAATTTTTTGCGTATTGAGACAGGGAAAGGATTTTAACTCTGCCTCAACGTGTTTCCCGTGGCCTCTGAAATGCGCCATGGAAACGGAGGCTAGTTGCAGCCAGCAGCCATTTGGACATTTAAATCAGTGTTTGACAGATGGGGATAAAAGGTGAGTTTTTGCAGGTAGGGCACTCAGTTCTCTCAGGCAAACTTTTGGCTGGGAGATCTTTGTGTTTAGACTCAGATTTCTTTGTTCACACTCATAATTCTTGTGATGTGGAGATGCCGGTGATGGACTGGGGTGGACAAATGTAAGGAATCTTACAACACCAGGTTATAGTCCAACAGTTTTATTTGAAAATCACAAGCTTTCGGAGGCTTTCTCCTTTCTCACCACTGTCCTTATGTCATCCTTTATTATCAGGGTTGCACCCCCTTCTTTTCCATTCTGCCTGTCTTTTCTAAACGTCGAATGTGCTGGAATATTTAGTTCCCAACCTTGGTCACCTTGCAACCCTGTCTCTGTAATGGCTATTAGATCAAACCCATTTATCTCTATTTGTGCCACTAATTCATTTATCTTGTTATGAATGCTTCGTGCATTCAGATAAAGAGCCTTTAATTTTAACTTTTTACCATTTTTCCCTGCTTTGACCTTATTTGCTGATGCACTCCTCCTGTGCTGTAAGATTTCACGATTCTCTGATTATTGATTTTGTTTCAACTAGTTTACTAGTTTTTTGTTTGAAGATCAAGAATCCATATTGTCAATCATTGCTTTCTCAGCCAGAATATCTTACATCCATATTCCACAGCAGACAGTTCAAACTATGCTCAACAACACTGTTTCATTGCTGTTTTCCATTGGGTAATGTGATGCCAAAATTTATCACAAACTAACTTTTGCACTATTGCCTTATATCAATATCTAAATTTAGCTCTGCGGAAAGGAGATGCTGGTGGTGAGAAGTTTTATTCATTTACAAAAACTTAAAATTTGGCAATTCTAAACTTGCTGTATAGGGCTTGTGAAAATTCAATAATTAAACGAATGAACATTCCCTCCTCCCCATAGAATCTTTACTTCTGCCATTACACATGCCCATATACCCAGGTGCAGCATTCGGGATTGGACAAGTACCTGTTTTTCTACCAGACTCCCTTAGAAACACTATTATAAGACTGTTTGAAGCACCTTTGTGAAAATACCAGCAGACACCTGAGAAAAGATGCACATCAAGTTGGTGTTCTGACTCCCACTGGCAAATCACCAAATCTACTTGTGTAAATTTCAGAGTTTTGAATATCTTCAGAAATTAGATTAGATCTGAGAAATAACCCTTATATCTAAAGTACTGTGCCTCCAAAATGATATAGTTGTTCCTGAATCTTCGATATATGAGCAAGTTCTACATTTATTGTAAAGTTTTGATTATTTCCCACAAGAATTTATCACATTGAGATCCCCTTGCCTTAGGTGAAAGACCACAATAACTAGGATTCATTTATGTGGAGACAGAATTGGGAGATTAGTTTCCATAGTAACCTGAGAAGTATTTTGCTGCGCTGCCTGGCATAATATGAAAAAAAAAGGACTGAAAAATTAAGCTTGTAACTTAGTCACACACGATATCTATCTCAATGAGTAACACAAAGATCACAGTCTGGGAGTTAGCAGAGAATCATTAATAATATTCACTCCAGATTTTCGTAATATCATTTTTAGAAGCATGAATGGAAAATGGTTGATATAGAGGATATATGACAGGAAGCAGCAATTTAGAAAAGTACTGATTAAGATAGTTCAGACTAATAACTGCTGTCAAGTTGCATATTCTGTTTACACTCTGTATTGTTTGGTTTGTTAGTTATTGGGGAAATGATTATATCTTAAAAATCTCCTTTTAATATATAGATACTGGCTATTATTTTTCTGGTAACTGACTGTAGATTATCATTTGATAAACCAGTAATAATTATGTCACAGTTATTAATCCAGCACACATCAGTGGCACAATGTGTTCTGCATGTCAATGGCCTTCATTTTGGCCACCAACAACAAAAGAAACTGGTTGGAAACGGAATACAATTACCTCCCCCAACTCCAAATTATATGTAATTAAAAACAATAGGCCAGAAGTTCTGCAAATCCACCGAGGGTGGTGGAAGAATGGCAAGAGAGGGGTAGATTTTTGCCTGTTGATATGGCCTCCCCATGACCCCGTCCAAAATCCTGGGGATGGGGTCACTTAGATATTCGTGCTGAGGCCTTTATCTGGCTGAAGTTCAAGTTGCTAAAAGCAATTTTTTCCTTTGTTGATTTACGTCTTTGGGGACCTCTTAAAAGCCCAGAAAGAGACTCCAGAACCCACGCTTACTGGACAGAATTCCTGGGGTAAAGAATGAAAGAACTAGCATTTATATACTGCCTTTAACATCCTTGGACTATCTCAAAGTGCTTTACAGCCAATTAAGTACTTTTGAAATGTAGTCATCATTATCATGTAGGCAAACGCAGCAGGCATTTTGTACACAAGATCCCGCTAACAGCAATGAAATAAATGACCAGTTAATCTGTTTTTTTGGTGATATTGGTTCAGGGATAACTGTTGGCTAGGCCACTGGGAGAACTTCACTGTTCTTTTTGGAAGAGTGTCATGGAATCTTTTATGTCCATCTGTACATTTGGACAGGGCCTCAGTTTAACATCTCATCTGAAAAACAATGCAGCAGTCACTCAGTGCTGCACTGAATTGCCAGCCTAGATTATTTGCGCAAGTCCTGGAGAAGGCCTTGAACCCACAACCTTCTAACTCGGGCAAGAATGCTCGCCAAGTTTGGTATTGGGCTGTGTCTTGGGGCATTCCAGGGTAGCCCAGGAACGCCCTCCGACATGGCCCCAAACTACTGCAAGGATGTAGAGGATGGGGTGCAAAAGAAGTGGCCAACCCCCAGGCTGGGATTTTCAACTCAACATAAATGGGGTAGAAACCCATTGGGATCCAGGTTCTGTCCCAAGCTGTGATCCTCCTGCCATAACTACGCTGTAATTGTCTGGCCCTCCCCCCACCCCCCCCCCCCACCCCAATCGCAGATCGGAATTTTAAGCGTGACATAAACTTATTTATATAATAATGATAAACGATGAATTTCAATGATACAAAGCCATAGCCTAATAGAGAAGTTCAGATTATGTTGTTTGAGCAGTTTATAATTATCGTCTGAAATCAAGACTGAAATTATTGGGATAAATTTTCATCTTCAATGCCATGGCGGTAATCTGACGGAGCAGATAACCTGCCCTTTATACATCCCACCTGATTTTTATTCTGAGTGAAAATTGGGCAAGTTCTACAGACAGCGATTCACTCTACCCAGGCGGTGAAATCAAAAATTTACCCCGGTTTTGTAATCACTTCCTTTTATCCATTATTGTCCATACAAATTGCGTATTGAAATTTACAATCACTTTCTTCTTCCACTCCCATTTTTAAAAATGGTTGCTCCTTTCGGTTCACCACACATAAGAACATAAGAAATAGGAGCAGGACTAGGTCATCCAGTCCCTCGAGCCTGCTCCGCCATTCAACATCGTAGCTGATCTCACAATTTTGTTCACCATCATTGACTAGGCGGAAGAGCAGGGAACCAACTTCCCTGGAGTCAGGCAATGCTGCTGTCAAGCCAACTGCTAAGAGGTACATTATCAGCTTGCACCACTCTGCTGCACCATCAAATTTCACCAATGTGCTGCACCATCAGATTGTGCCAATGTGCTGCACCATCAAACTTCACCAATGTGCTGCACCATAAGATTGTGCCAATGTGCTGCACCATAAGATTGTGCCAATGTGCTGCACCATCAGATTGTGCCAATGTGTTGCACCATCAGATTGTACCAACGAGCTGCACCATCAGATTGTACCAACGAGCTGCACCATCAGATTGTACCAACGAGCTGCACCATCTAACTTCACCAATGTTCTGCACCATCAGATTGTACCAATGTGCTGCACCATCAGATTGTGCTAATGTGCTGCACCATCAGATTGTGCCAATGTGCTGCACTATAAGATTGTGCCAATGTGCTGCACCATCAAACTTCACCAATGTGCTGCACCATAAGATTGTGCCAATGTGCTGCACCATCAGATTGTGCCAATGTGCTGCACCATCAAACTTCACCAACGGTGCTGCACCATCATTCTTCACCAATGTGCTGCACCATAAGATTGTTCCAATGTGCTGCACCATCAGATTGTGCCAATGTGCTGCACCATCAAACTTCACCAACGGTGCTGCACCATAAGATTGTTCCAATGTGCTGTACCATCAGATTGTGCCAATGTGCTGCACCATCATTCTTCACCAATGTGCTGCACCCATCAGATTGTGCCAATGTGCTGCACCATTAGATTGGCTGTAAACTTTTATTTTTAAAATTATTTTTCTTAGGAATGATTCCTGGTCCGAATTCCTGTGTTTCAGGGCTTGCTAACTAAACTTCCAATGCTGAACCTTGGTGATAGTGGGTATCATGCTGTGCAATTTGGGGAAATCCTGGCTCGTTGATTTTTTTTTGTGGGGAGGGAACAGAAGTAATGGAATTGCACCTGGGCAGAAATAACAATAATATTCCTCAGGACACTTCAGCACAATTTTGTATTGATATTTAAACAATCTGCACCTTCAATGATATCTTTCTATTTGCACTATTCATATTTTACTACAGTTATACTATTAAAACATGACTTCCAATTTTTCCCTTCTGTTTTCTTCCCTCTGGTCTCTCCAGGCCACCCACAACCTGTGGTCAAGAGGGCATGCAGGCGAACGACACACTGAATTATCTGCCAAGAGGAAGGCGCAGTTGCCCAGGAGTAGCTGCTGATGTATGGAGCATGACTCCTGGCTGATGCCAGTTCACAGCGATGTGACTGAGCTCAAAAGTGAAATTGGAGATTGAATTTGCAAGCCACACCATGCTGGCACCAGATTTGCTTGACAACATAATTTTCAGAAGCATTGAAAACTTACAGAAAATAATTTTTGAGTATGCCAAACAATAGATCAGATGTGTACAGTACTTTAACAAAGCATGAAAGAAATTCAGTAGACGTGGAAGGTTAAAAAGTATGTACCCTCTTCCCATTCTTTCTTGTGCCTCCTACCTTAGTGTTTAAAATAACAATGGGCTAGAAATCGCTCACCTCCAGACGCTGTTCCATAACGGCGTCCTCTCTCTTCGCCGGTGAATCCAGGAAGCAAGTTCACCAATGAGCACATGCGCACTAAAACCCGGAAATCGTAAACTTGCTCCCATTGGTTCGCCGGTAGTTTGCCAGCTGTCAATTAAAGGGGCATGGTACGCTGCAATCACTGAAATCATTCAAAAATGGTAAACTTACCCATCTGCCCAGATGGAATGAAAATATTTACGCCATCAAAAGGTATGCTGAAAAAACCAGCTCAACACTACTTCTTAAAAGTGTGATGACTCCTAATGACTGCGAAAAAACTAAAAATTAAATTTAAAAAATGTGGAATGTTATATTACTCTTATTTTAATATTTTTTGATCATTATATATTTTTTTAAAAATTACAAATTAATTTTTTTAAATTTTTAAGTTCTGTCTGTTTCATTACACTTCCTTGGCTTTTTATAAGAAGATATTTAAAATTTTATTTACACTGACATATAGGGCTCGATATTACCAGGGCTGCGGGTTCGCGGCAGGTGGTCTATTGGGCGCGTGGGTAACGTGCCCGGTGAAATCAGTCTGCCCCGAGCGCAATCGCAGGCTAATTGGTTCCACTTACCTGGTCTTCCGGGTTCCCCGCTGCTGATCTGTGCGTCGGGCGGACTGCGCATGCTCAGTAATGTCTGTCAGCTGGAGGAGCTCTATTTAAAGGGGCAGTCCTCCACTGACTAATGCTGCAAGAAATAGGAAAAATTATAGCATGGAGCAGCCCAGGGGGAAGGCTGCTCCCAGGTTTAATGATGCCTCACTCCAGGTATCATTAGATGGGGTGAGGAGGAGGGGGAGGACAGAGATCATCCCCCCCCCCCGGCGGGCGGGAGGAAGCGGCCTGCCTCTGCCACCAAGAAGGCCTGGCTCAAGGTGGCAGAGGAGGTGACCTGCACCACCAACATATCATGCACCTTTATACAGTGCGGGAGGCGCTGCAAAGACCTAAGTAGATCAGCTAAAGTGAGTACACTTACTCATTCCCCTACACTCCGTCTGCCACATCACCGCCCCCACCCCACACCTCCTTCTGCACTGCTAACACTACTCTGTCACATCACCCCTCATACCCACTCAAACCTCATCCTCATCTTACCTGCACTTACTCACCTCGCCAGTACTCACCCCGCCACTACCACTCAACCCAATCCTCATACAATCTCATGGCTCTATCTCATACTCACCCTCTCATGCATCTCTTTCACAGTCAGCCTCACTCAACCTGCCACTACCTGTGCTGCAGCCACAGGGCATGCATCACATATGTGCAGTAGGCAGCGTAAGGCAAACGTGTCGTGAGCATGAAGGGGATGCACAAGGGTGTTTGAGGGTTTGTCATGGTTTTTACTTGTATTTAATTTCTGACCAACTCACATTACATATTATATTGGCACCACTACTGCCACGTCTTTGCGAATCCTGTCTGGTTTGTGCAATAATGTCCTTTCCTGAGGATCACAATGAAGACCCACCCATTGTGTGACTGCAGAGTAGGTGCAGGTGTATTTGCAGGGCTCTTTTGTGCAGACGACTGAGAGACGTCAGCGATGTCCCCGGTGGCACCCTGGAAGGATGCGGAGGAGAAGTGGTTGAGGGCAGTGGTGACTTTGACAGCGACAGGTAAGAAGATGGTGCTCGGGCCAGCCGGGAGCAGCTCGGCATGAAGGAGGCTGCAGATGTCCACGACTACATGTCGAGTGACTCTGAGCCTCCATGTGCACTGCTGCTCAGAGAGGTCCAGGAAGCTGAGCCTCGGTCTGTAGACCCTGTGGCGAGGGTAGTGCCCCCTGCGACGCATCTCTCTCTGCGGTTGCCCTCCCTCCTGCTGTGCAGGTGGATGTGTCACAGCACTGTGTTGTGGAGCTCCACGTGTCAGAGGTGGATGGCGTGGCCGGTGAGGCTGGTGAAGCTGTTCGCCCTCCGAGGAGGTCATGACTGCAGCTACAGCGGCCCCCATCCTGAAGATGTTCATCTGAGGGGGTCCGCAAGTTAGGTACATGTGTCTGGACACCGGGGTAAGTGTGCAAGTTGGTGAATTTTATTGTTAGGGGGAGGGTGGTGGAGGCCAAACTTTGTCCAAAGTGACAGAGTGGCCTCCTGCAATGAGTGAGGGTCTCCCCCCCCACACCTGTCAAATGGACCTTTGCAGCTGCCACAGGCTGATGGCTGCAACACGTCCATTTGAACTGGGAGTGTTTCCCCCAGTATGGGAAACAGTCCCAGTTGTTTGCAAAATCCCATCCCTCCTAAAATATCATGTTAATCAGGTCTCTAAATGACCTGAAATACCTAAATAAATAGCTTAAGTAGCACCCCGCCGGCTTTAATTGCCTGCGGGAGTCCCACATGCAGGGGCTGCGCGCGCATGTCAGCGCGTCTGTGGGAAACCCGGAAATGGGGCGGGTTGGAGCCGGGCTCCCGCCCCGCCCCGGGAATCCCCGATTTTCAGAGCCCCCCCTGCCAGGAACGCACCCGATAGCGGGTGCTAAAATCGACCCCATAGAGTTTACTTTAGATGAATGATTTCTACTTGCCTGTGGGCGGGCCTTCCATTCCCAGAGACATTTCCCAAGCGAATCAACCCAGGCTGTTCAGAGGCTGGGCTGATGCTGCGATTTTTTCCAAAGCTTCAAAATCACGCAAGTCTATGCCACGGATCTGCGGAGACCTATTCACAGGTACACTGTTGAATGCTTCAGCGTTGGTTTGCAGTTTAGATCAGGAAACCAGACCTCTGTTTGTCTGCTGCTTTATTTATATGTAACTCATAGCCGAGGTGTTAAGACTCACATACTTGACTTCTTTTCTTGTTGGATTACAAATACCAGACTTGTCTGGAACAGCCACCTTCGTGAGTACAATATTAATGGCACCCTTCACAGCCAGGTTCCAAAAGCAAAATAAATGAAAATAGATATTTACTTCTATTCATGGAGTGGTATAATGCTGATGGTTAGAGAACTAGCTCTGTATTAAATGACCTTGACATATTTGAAGGATCTGCCAGTCGGGAGCTCAGTTTGATCTGTGTGACTTACTGCAGGGAACATGGGAGCTGGTTCCTGACACATCATTTGAAACAACACTGTACTTCAGGTATCAGAGAAGATAATAAACAGCAGACAGGTGTCTAGAGTGAGCCAAGTGTCAGCAAATGACACATTTTCCATTTCACTTACTGAGAGTATACTTTATACTTAGATGAAGCCGATGCGAATGCATATACGTTAGCAAATATATAGAAGAATTTACAGTAGTTTAAATAGGTATTTAACAAGGTAATCTGGTTCACACTTGAATCTTAGATATATGTTACCGCAATCTATCTCCTGTCCAGCTTCCCTTTTTTAAGGTGATCAGAAAGAGCAGGAGTCGGCCATACGGCCCCTTGAGCCTGCTCCGCCAATCAATAAGATCATGGCTCATCATTGACCTCAACTCCACTTTCTCGCCCAATCCCCATATCCCTTGATTTCTTCAGAGTCCAAAAATCTATCTATCTCAGCCTTGAATATACTTAACAACTGAGTATCCACAGCCCTCTGGGGTAGAGAATTCCAAATATTCACGACCCTCTGAATGAAGAAATTCCTCCTCATCTCAGTCCTAAATGTCTGACCCCCTTATCCCGAGACTATGTCCCCTAGTTCCAGACTTTCCAGTCAGGGGACCCATCCTCTCAGCATCTATCCTGTCAAACCTTCTTAGAATCTTATATGTTTTAAAGAGATCACTTCTCATTCTTCTAAACTCCAGAGAATATAGGCCCATTCTACTCAATCTTTCCTCATAGGACAACCCTCTCACCTCAGGAATCCATCTAGTGAACCTTCATTGCACCACCTCAAAGGCAAGTATAGCCTTCCTTACGTAAGGAGACCAAAACTGCACACAGTGCTCCAGGTGTGGTCTCACCAGAGCCCTGTACAATTGCAGCAAGACTTCCCTACTATTATACTCCAACCCCCTTGCTATAATGGCTAACATACTGTTTGCCTTCCTAATTGTTTGCAATACCTGTGTGTTAACTTTCTGTGTTTCGAGTACAGGGACACCCAAATCCCTCTGAACACCAACATTTAACAGTTTCTCACCATTTAAAAAATATTCTGTTTTTCTATTTTTCCTACCAAAGTGAATAATCACACATTTCCCCACATTATATTCCGTCTGCCACCTTCTTGCCCACTCACTTAACCTGTCGATATGCCTTTGCAGACTTTGCGTTCTCCTCACAGCTTACTTTCCCACCTGGCTTTGTATCATCAGCAAACTTGGATACATTACACTCAGTCCCTTCGTCTAAATCATTAATATAGATTGTAAATAGCTGAGGCCCAAGCACAGATCTCTGCGGCACCCCACTAGTTACAGCCTGCCAACCTGAAAATGACCCGTTTATCCCTACTCTCTGTTTTCTGTCCGTTAACCAATCCGCAATTCATGCTAATATATTACCCCCAATCCCATGAGCCCTAATCTTGTGTAACAACCTCTTGTGTGGCACCTTATTGAATGCCTTTTTGAAAATCCAAATATACTACATCCACTGGTTCCCCCATATCCACTGGTTCCCCCTGCTAGTTACACCCTCAAAAAACTCTAATAGATTTGTCAAACATGATTCCCCTTTCATAAAACCCTGTTGACTATGCCTAATTATGATTTACTAAGTGCCCTGTTATTACGTTCTTAATAATAGATACTAGCATTTTCACTGCATCCACTATCTCTGCAACCACCTCTTTTAAAACCCTAGGATGTAGGCCATCAGGTCCAGGGAATTTGTTGGCTTTTAGACCCATTAATTTCTCTAGTACTTTTTCTTTACTAATTTTAATTACTTTAAGTTCCTCACTCTTATTAGGCCCTCAGCTCCCAATTATTTCCAGTATGTTTTTTGTGTCTTCTACTGTGAAGTCAGATATAAAATATTTGTTTAACGTCTCTGCCATTTCCTTATTCCCCATTATAATTTCTCCTGTCTCTGCCTCTAAGGGATCCACATTTACTTTCGCTAATCTCTTCCTTTTTACATACTTGTAGAAGCTCTTACAATCTGTTTTTACAATTCTTGCTAGTTTACTCTCATTCAATTTTCTCCCCCTTTATCAATTTCTTGGTTATTCTTTGCTGATTTCTAAAACCCTCCCAATCCTCAGGCTTACTACTCTTTTTGGCAACATTGTAAGCCTCTTCTTTTAATCTAATGCTATCCTTAACTTCTCTAGTTAGCCACGGTGGGATCACTTTTCCTGTGGAGTTTTTATTCCTCAAGGGTATGTATATTCTTTGGGAATTATGAATTATTTCTTTAAACATTCACCCATGCTTATCTGCCGTCATATCTTTTAATCTAATTTCCCAATCTACCTTAGCCAACTCGCCCCTCATACCTACATAATTGGCCTTGTTTAAATTTAAGACCTGAGTTTCGGACTTAACTACATCATTCTCAAACTCAATATGAAATTCTATCATATTATGATCACTCTTCCCCAGAGGATCCTTTATTATAAGATTACTAATTAATCCTGTCTCATTATACATTACTAGATCTAAAATAGCCTGACCCCTTGTTGGTTCCTCGACATATTAGTCTAGAAAACTGTTTTGGATGCATGCCATGACCTGGTCCTCCAAACTATTTTTGCCAATTTGGTTTGCCCAGTCTATATGAAGATTAAAGTCCCCCATGATTATTGCATTACCCTTGTTACATGCTCCTCCAATTTTCTGATTTATACTCTGTCCAACACTATAACTACTGTAAACTACTCCCACCAATGTTTTCTCCACCTTGTTATTTCTTAGCTCCACCCATACTGATTCTACATCCTGATTTTCTGAGCTAAGATCCTTTCTCATTACTGTCCTTATTTCATCCTTTATCGGGGCTACCCCCCCTCCTTTTCTATTTTGCCGACCTTTTCTAAAAGTCAAGTACCATGGAATATTTAGTTCCCAAGCTTGGTCACCCAGCAACTATGTCTTAGAGATGTTTATATCTAGTTCAAAGGGGTGGAACCCGAGGCTGGCCCTAATTTGGGCCTCGGGCCTCATTTCAATAATTCAGGCAAGCTGCCCGTCGCATCTCCAGAGGCAGCTGGCCTATTTGAAACAAATGAATTAATATTATACCCTAAGGTAAGTCCTGCTACTCGTGGCTCCATATCAACTGTGAAAAAATATTACCTACCTTTTTGGTGGCGGTTGCTTGCTAGGCCGCATCCATGCCCAGAAAACCTGAGCGGAGCAGCCCAATTTCTTGGAGGTGGCCTGATACAGATGCTACGCCCCTCTTTAGCATATGCAAGGGGCGTAACACCTGTTTAAGGCTGTCACCCTGGACTACCGGAAATGGTCCGAGTCCAATATTTCAGACATTTATCAGGTGTCCTTGGGACACAGGGCATAGCCCTGCGAAATTGGTCGTCTGTCCAGAAAACAGGTGTAACAATGTCCAATTTATACCTCATAATAGGCTCAGATTTCACTGTGGATGGGCAGGCCTGGGTTTCTGCTGTTGGTAATCATGCTCTTCTCTCACCCTTTTTTAGGACTTTCAATGACTGCGGTCAACGAACATATCTAAATATTTAAATGCTCACCAGGCAGACATTGAGAGTTGCAGTGGCCATGTTATCTCAGCTGCCGAGCAAAGAGGACAGGTACTCTGACTGAATGATAAATGGGGACCGATTGTAAGTTTAAAAACCTTTAACTGAAATCACAGCTTGAACACACAGCATACAGCCTTGCTCCAACTAAAGTATGACTCATGCATTATATGATTCCTACACTTTTATGTAAATGGTGAAGGTATAAAGCTAACCTAACTGGACTTCTCTTTGGCATCGTCATATGAATATAGGTTATAGGTTGGTAGCTCTGCCAACTTCTGCCTTAATTCCTGGTCAGAAACCCCCTCTTCCTCACCCCCATTCTAAAGTATAGTACTTCCCACACTGCCAGCACTAAAAGGGGAAAGGGAATCTAAAAACTTGATTGAAAATAACCAAACATTTGGTACTAACATAACTCACAACTACTGCCAGAAGTCTAAGCCATAGTGTATGATAGAAAATGTACACTCATATTACTATTGATGGGTCTGAGGAGCAGTTAACAGCACAGTGCTGATGAACTGAGCAGATGGTGGAGTCTTCTTGGATTGAAAGCTTGCCTTTATGAAACAGTTACGCTGATAAAAACTGAATATGGCATTACTGGAATACCAATAAAATACAGGCAAAAGATTATAGTAGTGGACACTTTGAACAAAATTTAAAGTAACTTTTTTTTTGAAGTGTTGCACTGGATCTACGAAGTAGAACACAAAAGAAAAGAAAGGAAATGCTGATTATACCCTGCAGAAACAATCCTTCAAAATCAGCAGTTATTAAAAATAACTGTACTATTGTTACACAGCTTGAGGTTAAAACTCCTTTTCCGTTAAATTCATACTGTAGTAAGGCAGTGGTGTGCAGTTAGTGAGTCATACATACATGAAAAGAATGTAAAATAACAATCTCATGAAATGCTATGACATAGTGTAAAGACTTTGCTAATTCCAGTAGCCCAGCAGCAGATGGTCAAAAAATGTAAAACTAAAGCAAATGTATCCCTAACCATTAGTTTCATTAAGTCACTAGATGGATGACATTTAGAAGATGGCAAAAAATTTCACGTGGAACAAAACTGCATTCAATAACATATTGATTTACACTTACATCATATATGGCAACTCTGTCTATTAGTCTTTCATAAAATTTTATCCCTGAATAGTCTCATTGGCACTTTAAAAATATTCTGCCGTATTTGTAAGCACATTTTACTGTGCACTGTTGCACATTAAAACCACAGTGTTTGCTTGTTCAATTAGGGAGCTGTGCAGCACTGAATCCTATAGCAGATGTTGCACTGTAGTTACTCAGTGTAATATAATAAATAAATTCCTTTATTGGGCCCAGCAGGCAGCAGAAAGCCCACTGTTAACAGATGGTGAATGATTAAACTGGCATTGCAATGACATCTCCACTGACTAACTCAGCTGGACACATCCCAGCTCCAACCACAACAGGAGTCAAATGCACACACAATGCAGCAGCAGGCAGTAGTCAGGGCTACTTTTATATGGAAGCGAACGGAGCTTTTAGGCTAATTAGTGTGTGGTAATTGCAGCATTTTTCCTAGATGCATGGTGTGAAACAAGTGATCTTTACAGAGCCACCTGTTGCAAGAGTGACTTTGAAATCTCTCTCTGATCCATTTTACTATTGGGATAACCTTTTGGTAACCAGCAGGTGTGTACTCCTATTCTGTAATGTAGCGTGTTTCATCTCATGCATTCCCTCTGCTGTAAGCAGGGGTCTTTTGTGTTGAACATGCATTGCAAATGCACTTCACGGGAGTTGATCGCTGTCTTCTCTGAGGGGGCAGAGACATGAGAGTGTTTGGAGAAACATGAGGGTTCCTGTTCCTAATATCCACAATATCTCAGACACTGTGGGATTGATTCCTTATAGCAGTTTCTCTTAAACGCAACTGCCAAAGGTGATTTATTTCTTTAAAAGGTTGCACACTATTTTAAATATCAAACTGCTGTGTACATCATTATGGAGTATCACATTTAGTGAACCAAGAACACTGAGCTGTCTTGATTGTACAAAGGTCACAAAGATAGTAGAGATGACAGAGGCTTCTTGTTTCCAAAGAAAACAGCCCAGCCTACTCAAACATTCTTGATGGTTGCATTCTCTCAGTTCTGGTAACACCCTTGTAAACCTTTTCTACACCAATGCTTCTATATCTTTTTTGTAGTATGGAGACCAATTATGCACAGTACTCCAAGTGTGGTCTAACCATGGTTCGATATAAATTTAACATTACTTCCCCGCTTCTGTATTCTATTTCTCTAGAACCCCAACACTCTTTTCACCCTTTATGGCCATATCAACTTGTGTTGCTGCTTTTAGTGATTTATGTGTCTGCATTTGCAGGTATTTTGCTCCTATATCCCATTTAGTTTCTTACCTCTTGACCTCTTTATTCCTCCTACCAAAATCAACCACCTCACACTTTGCTAGATTTAATTTAATTTACCATTTATCCACCCACTCTGCAAATTTGTTTATATTTTCCTGTATTTTGGTGCAGTCCTCCACATTATCAGCTATATCCCCAATTTCATATCATCTGCAAATTTCAACACCATGGGCTCGATTTTAGCGTCGGGGCGGGCTCCAAAATGTAAATTTCCACGTGCGGGAGCGGATCGCGCCGAGATCCCGGCCACTTCCGGGTGCCGCGCTGACGTGCGGGGCTGCGCGCGCAAGCCCCGCTGGTGGCAATCCCGCAGGCAATCAAAGCCAGCGGGGTTCCACTTGAGAGTACTTACCTTGCTTGTTGAGGTCATTAAATGAGCTGAATCAGCTGTCAAAACAGGAAGTGTGGGATTTTAGCTTCAACGCAGAGTGTTTCACACACTGGGGGAAACAGTCTCCCTTCAACCGGTCGTATTCCAGCCAGCAGCCTGTGGCAGCTGCCAAGGTGCAATCCACAGCGGGTGGGAGAGCCCTCACCCACGCAGGAGGCCACCGCGTCACGTAGGGCATCCCCTGCCCTCCACCACCCCCCGCCAAGCCAGAGGACAGACTGACGTGAAACCGCAGCCCCGGTGCGAGGAACCACCCACCTACCCTGCACAACCCCTCAGACCAACACCTGCCAGATGGGTGCTGCGTTGACATCCTCGGAGGACGAACAGCATGACCAGCCCCAGCAGCCTCGCAGTCCACGCCGTCCGCCTCGGAGACGTGGAGCCCCCCAACACGGTGCTGTGGCACACCCACCTGCACAGCAGGAGGGAGGGCAACCACAGAGAGAGATGCGTCGCAGGAGGCACTACCCTCCGCACAGGGTGTACATACCGAGGCTCAGCTTCATGGACCTCTCCGAGAAGCAGTGCATACGTCGGCTCAGAGTCATTCGCCAGGTAGTCGCCGACATCTGCAGCCTCCTTAACGACGAGCTGCTCCCTGATGGACCAAGCAGCATCTTCTTACCTGTCGCCGTCAAAGTCACCACTGCCCTCAACTTCTTTGCATCCGGATCCTTCCAGGGTGCCACCGGGGACATCACCGGGGTCTCTCAGTCGTCTGCACACAAGTGCATAAGGCAGGTCACCGATGGGTTGTTCCGCATGGCCTCGCACTACATCAACTTCGCCATGGACGAGCGCAGCCAGATGGAGAGGGCGGTTGGATTCCATGCCATGGCTAGCTTCCCACGGGTACAGGGTGTAATCGACTGCACCCACATCGCAATACGGGCACCTCCGCATGAGCCAGGGCTGTTCATCAACAGGAAGGGGTATCACTCCATGAATGCCCAGCTCATCTGTGACCACCGCCAGAGATTCCTACACGTGTGCGCCAGATACCCCGGCAGCTGCCACGATGCCTTCGTCCTCAGGGAGTCCACCGTCCCACCCATCCTCCAGGCACCCAACGCCGGCAACGGCTGGCTCCTCGGCGACAAGGGGTATCCCCTACACACGTGGCTCATGACGCCTCTGAGGAACCCCATCACCGAGCCGGAGCGTCGGTACAATGACAGCCACACTGCTACCAGGTCTACAATTGAGCAGACCATAGGGCTGCTCAAGATGCGCTTCAGGTGCCTTGATCGTTCTGGGGGAGCGCTCCAATACACGCCATTCAGAGTGGGACGAATCATAGTTGTCTGCTGTGCCCTGCATAACATGGCACTACAGAGAGGGGTGCCGCTGGAGGAGGCCCAATCCACACCCGCCACCCACAATGAGGACGGCGATGAGGAGGAGGAAGAGGAGGAGGAGGAGGAGGACGCGGACGCGCCAGAGGATGGTGGACGACCCATGCGCCGAACCACGACTCACCGGGATGCTCGCCGGGCCAGGGAGGCACTCATACGTCAACGGTTCTCCTAGAGTCAGACAGTGCGAGGCGCTCGCATCTCCTCACCTGCACATGCGAGGGGCCATACCAGCCCCCTCCACTGAAGACTGTTGCCAGTACTCCTGCACCCACAGCAGTGTGCCCAATGGGCGGCAGCAGGTGTTCGCCGTCACGATGGGCTGCACGGAACGCACCTATTGCACAGGCCGCGGAAGAATGGACGAGAGGTGGCAGGAGTGGTGAGAATATAGTGTTTAATATGTACAATGTGAGATAATATAAACAAAAAGTGTACAAATTAACAGACACCCTGGTGCATTCCCTTTGTGCTTATAATGCCTTTGGATTTCTTTTCCGGGTACCCCTACGTGGTGCTACCCCTGTGGCTCCAGCAGAGGTAGTGGCAGGTTGCTCCTGTTCGTGCCCTGACCGGGTAGATGCTTTGGGCGGACGGCCCCTGGGTTTCGGTGCCCATGAGGGCACCTCCACAGACTGCTCCTCCTGCAGGGGCAGACTCGGCCACCTGGAGAGGAGGCACCATTGCGGGTACTGGTTGAGAGGGGGGCAACGGGTGGGACGTGGGGACGCCTTGAGAAGCGTCCCCGCTTCCATGTCCCCGGTCACCAACATCCCTCTCGTGGCCTCGGCCCACATCACCCCTTCCACCCTGCTGGACGGCAGTTTGGATCGCATGTGTGAGGCCTTGCAAGGCCACCCCTAGTGTATCCGTCAGCCTGTTTATGGCGGCGGAATGTTGCTCACCCTGAATCCGTACAGCCGTTGTCAGGGCCTGCACGGACCCGATGTGGAGCTGTGCGTGACGCTCGAGGGAGGCCAGCCTGTCCTCCACCGCAGGCGCTCCCGCACCTACCCGCGACACTGTGTCGCCGGTACCCTCCTGTGCCTGCGCCACCAATGCCCTCATGCAGGAGTTGGACTCCTCCATCGCCTGCGCTATTGTGGACAATGCGCGCGGCACCTCTGCCAGTACCTCAGCAATTAGTTGGTGCCCCTCGACGACTCTCCTTTTCACTGGTGGCCCCCTGGGTTCAGCATCTGGGTCCGGCTGAGCAGAGCCTGGAGAAGAGTGCTCCCACCGACGCGGACCCTCCGCGGCTGCCCCTGCCACCAGGGTCTGCTCATGCTCACTCGTGCGCGGTGAATCACCAAGTGCTACCCCAACTAGTTGGCGAGGGGGACCCGCCGAGGTGCGTGTCTCTGCGCTGGTGGATGGTTGGCTCAGATGTGACGATGCACCCTCAGAGACCGCCATGTCCTCTGAGGAATCGCCCTCAATCGCAGCGCTCGCAGACGGCCCTGCAAGAGAACAGAGGGCACTATGAGGCATGTGCACCAACGTTACGGTGCGCCTGATGGCAGGTGATGATATGGTCACTCGCGATCATGGGTGTTGAGTGTCAGCTTTCCCTTACCGGCCGTTTCTGCAGCGACAGACTCGCCACCTGCGACCGACAGGCAATGTGGCGTGCGGGCGAGGTCGAGCGCCTCCACCTCTGCGTCGGTGAGGTCTACCAGGTGCGGCGGGCCCCCTCCGGTGCGTGCCCTTTCCCTGTTGTTCTTGCTTCTCTTCTCCTGTCAAGGCAAAACACAGATGCGTGAGTGGGTGCGTATTGCATAGTGAGACGCATCGAGCATCGGTGTGGGTGGGTTGAGCGTGGGGCAGATGGATGGGAGGATGCGTGTGCCACATGCCCATCCCATTGCATGGGGATTGGGGTGTGTGGTAGTGTTCGGGTGGGGACAGGGACGGTGGGTACTTGCGGGCACGGCGAGGATGGTGAGTGAGTGGCTGTGAGGATTGCTGCGGGAGCGCTGTGGTGGCTCTGCAGGAGGGGTTGTGATCTGTTTGGCGTGATGGTGGGGACGGGCTGTGGGAGGGTGCGTTGGTGTACTCACCTTGCCAGACCTAGTGAGGTCATTGAAGCGCTTGCGGCACTGCTCCCATGTCCTTGGGGTGTTGGCCCTGCTGCTGACCTCCACTGCCACCTCTGCCCATGCCTTCCTGGTGGCGGCGGCAGGGCATTTGCGTCCATCCGCAGGGAAGAGCGTGTCCCTCCTCCTCCTCACGCCCTCCAGCATCAGCTGCAGCACAAGGTCCGAAAAACGTGGCGCAGCCTTTCCCCTGGGGTGAGCCATCATCTCTAGCCTACTGATTGCAGCAGGAGGGGCTTTGGGAGACTGCCCCTTTAACTGGAGCTCCTACATCGCGTCGACGGTACTGCGCATGCGCAGCCGGCCGGCACGCAGCTGGGGAGCGGAGAACCCGGAAGCAGGGCTTAAGCAGTTCAATTATCCCGCGATCGCACGCAATTAGCCGTCCGCGTTTTCCACGCTCCCGGAGGACCACCCGCTGGGAACCCGCAGGCCTGCTAAAATCGAGCCCCATACCTCCAATTTCTGAGTCCAAATCATTTATGTATATGGTGAACAACAGTGATCCTAGTACGGATCCCTGCAAGACACCAATTCCCACTTTCTGCCAGTCGGAGAAACTTCCCTTAACTCCTACCCTCTGATTCCTGTTTTTGTAGCCATCTTACAATCCATTCTTCTACCTCACCCCTGACTCTATGCACCCTGACCTTTGTCATGAGGGTTTCATGAGGCACCTTATCAAAGGCCTTCCGAAAGGCCTTCACTGCATTGCCTTTTTAAAAATTCGTTCATGGGATGTGGGCGTCGCTGGCAAGGCCAGCATTTATTGCCCATCCCTAATTGCCCTTGAGAAGGTGGTGGTGAGCCGCCTTCTTGAACCGCTGCAGTCCGTGTGGTGAAAGTTCTCCCACAGTGCTGCTAGGTAGGGAGTTCCAGGATTTTGACCCAGTGACGATGAAGGAACGGCAATATATTTCCATGATGTGGAGATGCCGGTGATTGACTGGGGTTGACAATTGTAAACAATTTTACAACACCAAGTTATAGTCCAGCAATTTTATTTTAAATTCACAAGCTTTCGGAGGCTTCCTCCTTCCTCAGGTAAATGTTTACCTGAGGAAGGAGGAAGCCTCCGAAAGCTTGTGAATTTAAAATAAAATTGCTGGACTATAACTTGGTGTTGTAAAATTGTTTACAATATATTTCCAAGTCAGGATGGTGTGTGACTTGGTGGGGAACGTGCAGGTGGTGTTGTTCCCATGTGCCTGCTGCCCTTGTCCTTCAAGGTGATAGAGGTCGTGGGTTTGGGAGGTGCTGTCAAAGAAGCCTTAGCGAGTTGCTGCAGTGCATCCTGTGGATGGTACACACTGCAGCCAAAGTGCGCCAGTGGTGAAGGGAGTGAATGTTTAGGGTAGTGGATGGGGTGCCAATCAAGCGGGCTGCTTTGTCCTGGATGATGTCGAGCGTCTTGAGTGTTGTTGGAGCTGCACTCATCCAGGCAAGTGGGGAGTATTCCATCACACTCCTGACTTGTGCCTTAAAGATGGTGGAAAGGCTTTGGGGAGTCAAGAGGTGAGTCACTCGCCGCAGAATACCCAGCCTCTGAACTGTTCTTGTAGCCACAATATTTATATGGCTGGTCCAGTTAAGTTTTTGGTCAATGGTGACCCCCAGGATGTTGATGGTGGGGGATTCGGCGATGGTAATGCCATTGAATGTCAAGGGGAGGCGGTTAGATTCTCTCTTGTTGGAGATGGTCATTGCCTGGCACTTGTTTGGCGCGAATGTTACTTGCCACTTATCAGCCCAAGCCTGGATGTTGTCCAGGTCTTGCTGCATGTGGGCATGGACTACTTCATTATCTGTGCAGCGAACATCCCCATTTCTGACCTAATGAAGGAGGGAAAGTCATTGATGAAGCAGCTGAAGATGGTTGGGCCTAGGACACTGCGCTGAGGAACTCCTGCAGCAATGTCCTGGGCTGAGATGATTGACCTCCAACTACCACCAGCATCTTCCTTTGTGCTAGGTATGACTCCAGTCACTGGAGAGTTTTCCCTCTGATTCCCATTGACTTCAATTTGTCTACTTGTTCTGTTACATTTTTAAAGAATTCAATTAGGTTAGTTAAACATTACCTTCTTTTTAGAAATCCATGCTGACTTTTTTTTTATTATATTCTCCATCTTTAGATGTTTGATTATCTGATCTTTTAGTAAATATTCTCGTATTTTTCCTACCTCTGACATTAAGGTAACTGGCCTATAGTTCCCTAGATTAGTTCTATCTCCCTTTTTGAAGATAGGACTTATATTTGCTGTTCGCTAATCCTCTGGCACTATTCTTTTTTCTATTGAATTTTTATATATGGATACTAGTGCTTCCCTAGTTTGTTTGAGCAGGTGCAATCCAACTGGACCCATGGTTTTATCCTTAAGTTTGGCTGGTTTGTAGAGTATCTCTTTCTAGCTTAACTGTTGTTAGATCTCTCTTGACTTCTTCTACTGTTCTACTTCTACTGTTGTCACTTTCTTTTTGGTAACATCTTCAGTGAAAACTGAGGCAAAGTATCTATTCAGTATCCCTGCAATTTTAGTATCACCTCATGTGAGTTTTATCTTGCTCATTCCTTAGTGGGCCTATCTTAGTTCTCCTTTTATTACTTTAATGAAGATTTGTGAGGCATTGACAAACATTATGATAGAATCACTGGGCACTGGGGAGGTACCAGTAGATTGGAAACCAGTCAGTGTGGTGCTCATACTCGACAAGGGCGACAAATCAGACAAAGACAACTACAAACTCATTAGTCTTATTTCAATCCAATAAAGTAATGGAATCAGGTGCAAACCTGAAGATTACATGTCCATTAATAACTTAGTTAAGAACAATCAACATGGATTGAGAAGGGAAAGATCCTCTTTAACTTCTTTGAGATAGACTGTGGTAAGCCCTATGATATGTTGGGGGTCAAATTGGTCTACGCTTGGTTTTAGACCACTCGTGATTTTTTTCTTCTTTGAGGTAGCTCAGAAATTACAGAGTGAGTTGGACAAAATATGTAAGTGGGCAGAACAATATCAGATTAAATTTAATACAGACAAGTGTAAAGTACTGCACATAGGAGGGAAAAGCGGACAACAGAAGTACAGCATGAATGTTATTAAATTAGCTAAGGATAAAGTTTTTACTCGATGGGGTGGATTTTTGTCTGCACTATCTGGGCAGTAATCCGGCTGAGTGGATCACTGACAATCAGGTAAGTTTTCTAAAGGTTGGTTGACCCGATATCTCAGATTACAGCCGGGCGGTGAAGACAAAAATCTACGCCAACATGTCCAACCAATGCAGAGCAGCAATCAACAAAACCAACAGAATGTTGAACTAGGTAGACAAACAGTAGAATATAGGGAATGGGGCAAGTGTGAGGACCTCCTGCCCTGCTCCCACTAGTTTCAAGCCTTCTGTCATTTTAACTGTGCACTTCTCTTAGGCGTCCGAGGCACCTGTTGGAAACGGGCGGGTACCCCATGAATTCATGCAAAGCGGGGACCTCTGAAGTCATTAGGACCCCAATGCTATTTTAATTTATAAAAATTGAAAGTTCGCCCAGTGCTAGCCTCACTGAGTAAAACCTAGCAACATTGGTTTCTAAGGGTGGTCGCAAGAAATATTTAAAGGGGCACTCACCTACAAGCACTCAGATTGTGGGGATGCTATTCTGGTTTTGGATCTCCATAGAAGAGTTGAGCTTGGAGATTGTTGTCTTCTGAATAAGTACGCAGTGTTTATGATGGGTGTCATTATTGCAACATTGTTTTGGTTGCATGAAGAGGAGGGGGACAAGGAGCAGTAATAATAGCAATAGCAGGCTGCCCAACCAGACAAAGCAGCAGTGGGACCTGTTAGAAGACGATAGCTGAGGGGGGTGCTGCTCGTAGATGACCTTATTCAGTCCATAGTGTCTACATGACCAGAATGAGTTTCCTGGATCGGTTTGAGGAGCAGGCATGAGGTGGCTGCGCTTCTCCAGGCAGGCTGCATTGACCTCAGCAGCCTCCTGCAAGAAGATCTACTGGGTCAGGTGGCTATGCTTTTCCAGTGGCTGTGAAAGTCATCACCATCCTTAACTTCTTTGCTGCAGGCTTGTTCCAGGCTGCTAAAAGGGACATTTCCCACATCTCGCATTCTGCAGTTCATAAATGCATCAAGCAGATCAACAAAGCCCTCTTTGCCAGGGCTGACAATGCCTTCCCAATGGATGGCAGCAGTCATAATGAAAGAGCTCTGAGATTTTTTGTACTAGCTGGCTTCCCTCAAGTGCAGGGGGTCATAGGCTACACACATGTAGCCACTAAGGCACCAGAAGACCAGCCAGGAGCATTCGTAAACAGGAAAGGATTTCATTGCATCATTGCGCAGCTGGTCAGTGTTCACCAAAACTGGATCACAAAGGTCTGTGCCAGGACTCCGGCAGCTATCATGATTCCTTTTATCATGTTCCGATCAACTATTCCCCGTCCAGGAAGGTTAGATGATGGGTGCTTGGGGGCAAGTGTTAACCCCTCCAAGCATGGCTGATGACACCACTCCACAACCCCAACGCACTTTAATAGCTGAGATACAACTGGAGCCATAGGACCACCAGAATAATCATTCAGCACACTATGGGGCTCCTATAGTTTAGATGCCTAGATAGGGGGGGTCACTTCAATATACCCCAGAGAAAGTCTCACGCATCATAGTGATGTGCTGAATCTTGCACAACCATGTAATCCAAAGAGGACTGTACATGGAGGGAGCAGAGCAAGAAGAACATTCGTTGTCTGATGAGGAAGACTTGGGTGAAGGTATAGGAGGAGCAGAAGAGGGAGGGCCACGACAATACCTTGCAGTCAGAGATGTCAGGAATGAGTTAATTGAGCAGCACTTCAGTTGACCTGGTCATCCCCCTGAAAAGTTACACAATCTGTTCTGCATTAACCGTCTTTGTTACTTCCTTCACCACTCCCTTAACTGTGAAATAAAGAACATTGAAACCATTCAACCAACTAACATTTGTATCATATTCTGACATTGCAGACTCATAATCTGCTATGAAAACATGCAGCAAATGTGAAAAGGTGAATTATTTAATGGCAAGCACAATAATTGCCTTGAATTCATTTCTTATCCAAGTGTCAACCCATAGTGCCTTTCTCAAATGATGGTTTCCTAAATCTACTACTCCTACTAGGTGCTCCCCAGTGGCTTCAGCATAGCTAGTAGAAGGCTGCTGTTGCTCAAGTGAGGACCTTTGAGATGCTCATGGTCAGCGACCTCCGGGAGCTCGGTCCTGAGAGGTCCCGGAAGCAGACTGTAGAATTTCGGCAGATGCTGGGACAGTCTGGCCCAGCTATCTTTCTGGTACCAGGGAAAATATTGGTTGAGTGTGTGGCAAGGGAGCAGATATGCTGACATCTTGAGAGAGAGGGCAACATGTGCCACTCCCGTTGCGCCATTGCCACTCCCCTGGGGCTACGGCTCATCATTCCCACAGATCTGCGAGAGAGCAGACCATAGGAGATGAATGATGCCTTGAAAGCCCCTATCCGTGTGGTCCACAAGTCTCTGCAAGGTGGAGCATATGTTGGAGCACAGAGTCTGGATGGCAGTCATTTAAGCTTCCATCAAAGCTGCAAAAGCTGATGACACAGACTCCTGGTGTGATGGCCCAGTTGCAGCGTCCATGGAGATAATCAAACACTCTATGATAGACCGCAGAGCCTTGCGACAGGATGTCATACAGGCTGGAAGCGGACTCCTCTGTAATTTCAGACATGATGTGGCAACTCCTTGGCAGGCCTTCCAATAAATTGTACATTTGCACGTGCGCCAAAAGGAGATTGCTTTTGAAGGCTGGACCCCAAAGTTCGCATCTCTGGGCTGCTCAGCAGAGGATGGAGACAGACTTACTCTCTTGCGTTCTCCTGGGCTTTGCATCCACCATTACCTGCTCCTGCTCACTTGTGCTTCACCAAGTACAGACCCCTCTAATTCACTGTCTAACCCACCCAGGCCGCCAGTCTCTGTGCTGATGCTTGGGAAGGATGGTGCATCTTCTAAAGGATTATCCTCCTCCTCCAAAGTGTCTTCGAAAGATTCCAGGTACTGAGAAGCGTCTAGAGAAAATTGAAAGGGAAAAGGGACAAGAGTGAGAAGGGCATTGACAGGCAAGACAGTAGCAGATGACAGGCTTCACAATGCAGTGCAAAGTTGTCAAGCTGGTTGAATGTGCGATTTAAGAGGTAAATCAAGGGCTACAAGTAATAGGCAAACATCCTGCTCAATAAAGCCCTTTGCCTTCTATCTCCACGGCTTCTTGCTTTGGAAGGCCACTGATCTTGAGGGCTGCCTGCTCCATTTGAGTGAGGCCCAGGAGTTCCTCCCCCGGTCTTGCTCCTCTTTCTTTTGCTGGGAGTCATTTTCTCCTGCAAACAGAGAGGGAGAGAGTTAGAGAGTGGCTAATGAAAATGAAAATGCACATAGTATCACAGTAGGTACAGCACATCGTGCCTGTGTCAGTTCTTTGAACAAGCTATCTAATCAGTCCCACTCCCCTGCTCTTTCCCCATAGCCCTGTAAATTTTTTCCCTTCAAGTATTTATCCAATTCCTTTTGAAAGTTACTATTGAATCTGCTTCCACCACCCTTTCGGGCAGTGCATTCCAGATCATTATAACTCGCTGTGTAAAAAAATGTTTCCTCATGTTGCCTCTGGCTCTTTTGCCGATCACCTTAAATCTGTATCCTCTGGTTACCGACCCTTCTGTGACTGGAAACAGTTTCTCCTTATTTACTCTGTCAAAACCATTCATGATCTTGAACACCTCTATCAAATCTCCCCTTAACCTTCCCTGTTCTAAGGAGAACAATCCCAGCTTCTCCAGTCTCTCCACATAACTGAAGTCCCTCATCCCTCATTCTAGTAAATCTCTTCTGCACCCTCTCTAAGGCCTTGACATCCTTCCTTAAGTGAGGTGCCCAGAATTGAATACAATACTCCACCTGAGGCCTAACCAGTGTTTTATAAAGGTTTAGCATAACCTCCTTGCTTTTGTACTCTATGCCTCTATTAATAAAGCCCAGGATCCCATATGCTTTTTCAACAGCCTTCTCAACTTGTCCTGTCACCTTCAAATATTTGTGTATGTGCACCCCCAGGTCTCTCTGTTCCTTCACCCCCTTTAAAATTGTACCATTTAGTTTATATTGCCTCTCCTCATTCTTCCCACCAAAATGCGTCACTTCACACTTCTCTGTGTTAAATTTCATCTGCCATTTCACTGGTCTCTCTATGTCCTCCTGAAGTCTGTTACTATCCTCCACATTGTTTACTACATTTCTGAGTTTTGTGTCATCTGTAAACTTTGAAATTATATCCTCTGTACCCAAGTCCAGGTCATTAATATATATCAAAAAGAGCAGTGGTCCTAATACTGACCCCTGGGGAACACCACTGTATACTTCCCGCCAGTCTGAAAAACAACCGTTCACCACTACTCACTACTCTCTGCTTTCTGTCCCTTAGCCAATTTTGTATCCACGCTGCCACTGTCCCTTTAATCCCATGGGCTTTAATTTTGCTAACAAGTCTATTATGTGGTACTTTATTAAATGCCTTTTGAAAGTTCATATACACAACATCAACCACACTACCCTGATCAACCCTCTGTTACTTCATCAAAGAACTCAATCAAGTTAGTCAAACATGATTTTCCTTTAACAAATCCGTGCTAACTTTCATTTATTAGCCTATACTTTTCCAAGTGCCAATTAATTTTGTCCCGGATTATTGTCTCTAAAAGTTTCCCCACCACCAACGTTAGGTTGACTGGCCTGTAATTATCGGGTTTATCCCTCTCCCCTTTTTTGGACAGGGGTGTAACATTTGCAATCCTCCAGTCCTCCAACACCATCCCCATATCTAAGGAGGATTGGAAGATTGTGGCCAGAGCCTCCGCAATTTCCATCTTTACTTTCCTCAGTAACCTAGGATGCATCCTGTCTGGACCGGGTGACTTTTCTACTTTGAGTATTGCCAACCCTTTAAGTACCTTCTCTTTATCTATTTTTATCCTATCCAATATCACTATTACCTCCTCCTTTACTGCTACAATGGCAGTATCCTCTTCTCTAGCGAAGTAGTCATTTAGTATCTCAGCCATGTCCTCTGCCTCCACAAGGAGATCTTTTTGTCTCTAATCGGACCCACCCTTCCTTTGACTACTCTTTTACTATTTATATGTTTATAAAAGACCTCTGGAAAAGAGCAGGAGAATGGGACTAATTGGATAACGCTTTCGAAGAGCCGGCACAGGCACGATGGGCCGCATGGCCTCCTCCTGTGCTATACCTACTATGATACCATGATCCATGCCCATCTTTCCCATAACTCCATGTTTCAATCACTCCAATCAGGTTTCCGCCCCGCCTCAGTACTGAAACGGCCCTTATCAAAGTCACAAATGACATCCTCTGTGACTGTGACGATGGTAAACTATCCCTCCTCATCCTTCTCGACCTGTTTGCAGCTTTTGACATGGTTGACTCATTCTCCTCCAATGCCCCTTCTCTGTCTGGGTGGGACTGCGCTCACCTGGTTCCATTCTTATCTATCCAGTCATTGTCAGAGAATCACCTGCAATATCTTCTCTTCCCACTCCCACACCGTCACCTCTGGAATCCCCCAAGGATCGATCCTTGGGCCCCTCCTATTTCTCATCGACATGTTGCCTCTCGGCGACATCGTCCGAAAACACAATGTTAGATTCCACATGTACGCTGACGACACCCAGCTCTACCTCACCACCACCTCCCTCGACCCCTCCACTGTCTTTCATTTGCCACGCTGCTTGTTCGTCATCCCGGATGAGCAAAAATTTCCTCCAACTGAATAGTGGGAAGACTGAAGCCATTGTCTTTGGTCCCTGCCGCAAGCTCTGTTCTTTAGCCATCGACTCCATCCCTCTCCCTGGCCACTGTCTGAGGCTGAACCAGACCGTTTGCTACCTTGGCATCCTATGAGATGAGCTTCCGATCACATATCCGGTCCACGGCCCATCACCGAGACCGCCTACTTCCACCTCCATAACATCGCTCGTTTCCGCCCCTGCCTCAGCTCATCTGTTGCAGAAACCCTCATCCATGCCTTTGTTACCTCTAGACTCGACTATTCCAATGCTCTCCTGGCTGGCACCCTGGCATCTTCCACCCTCCATAAACTTGAGCTCATCCAAAACTCTGCTGCCTGTTACCTAACTTGCACCAAGTCCCGTTCACCCATCACCCCTGTGTTCATTGACTTACATTGGCTCCCGGTTGGGGAATGCCTCGATTTTAAAATTCTCATATTTGTTTTCAAATCCCTCCATGGCCTCACTGCTCCCTATCTCTGTTACCTCCTTCCGCCCTACAACCCTCCGAGGTTTCTGCGCTCCTCCAATTCTTGCCTCTTGTGCATCCCCGATTTTATTCGCTCCGCCATTGGCCGTTGTGCCTTTAGCTGCCTAGGTCCTAAGCTCTAGAATTCCCTCCCTAAACCTCTCCGCCTCTCTACCTTTCTCTCCTCCTTTAAGACACTCCTTAAAACCTATCTCTTTGACCAAGCTTCTGGTCTCCTGTCCTAATTTTTTTTTTATTCGTTCATGGGATGTGGGCTTCGCTGGCAAGGCTGGCATTTATTGCCCATCCCTAATTGCCCTCGAGAAGGTGGTAGTGAGCCGCCTTCCTGAACCGCTGCAGTCCGTGTGGTGACGGTTCTCCCACAGTGCTATTAGGTAGGGAGTTCCAGGATTTTGACCCAGCGACGATGAAGGAACGGTGATATATTTCCAAGTCAGGATAGTGCATAAGTTGGAGGGGAACGTACAAGTGGTGTTGTTCCCATGTGCCTGCTGCCCTTGCCCTTCTAGGTGGTAGAAATTGCGGGTTTGGGAGATGCTGTCAAAGAAGCCTTGGCCAGTTGCTGCAATGCATCCTGTGGATGGTACACACTGCAGCCACAGTGTGCTAGTGGTGAAGGGAGTGAATGGTTAGGGTCGTGGATGGGGTGCCAATCAAGTGGGCTGCTTTGTCCTGGATGATGTCGAACTTCTTGAATGCTGTTGGAGGTGCATTCATCCGGGCAAGTAGAGAGTATTCCATCCCTTGTGCCTTGTAGATAGTAGAAAGGCTTTGTGGAGTCAGATGGTGAATCACTTGCCGCAGAATACCCAGCCTCTGACCTGCTCTTGTAGCCACAGTATTTATGTGGTTGGTCCAGTTATGTTTCTGGTCAAAGGTGACCCCCAGGATGTTGATGGCGGGGGATTCGGCGATGGTAATGCCATTGAATGTCAAGGCGAGGTGGTTAGACTCTCTCTTGTTGGAGATGGTCATTGCCTGGCACTTGTCTTGTGCGAATGGTACTTGCCTCTTATCAGCCCAAGCCTGGATGTTGTCCGGGTCTTGCTGCATGCGGGCACGGACTGCTTCATTATCTGAGGGGTTGCGAATGGAACTGAACACTGCAATTGTCAGCGAACATCCTCATTTCTGACCTTATGATGGAGGGAAGGTCATTGATGAAGCAGCTGAAGATGGTTGGGCCTAGAACACTGCCCTGAGGAACTCCTGCAGCAATATCCTGGGGCTGAGATGATTGGCCTCCAACAACCATTACCACCTGCCTTTGTGCTAGGTATGACTCCACCACCAGAGAGTTTTCTCCCTGATTCCCATTGATTTCAATTTTGCTAGGGCTGCTTGGTGCCACATTCGGTCAAATGCTGCCTTGATGTCAAGGGCAGTCATTCTCACCTCACCTTTGGAATTCAGCTCTTTTGTCTATGTTTGGACCAAGGTTGTAATGAGGTCTGGAGCCGAGTGGTCCTGGCGGAACCCAAACTGAGCATCAGTGAGCAGGTTATTGGTGAATAAGTGCTGCTTTATAACACTATCGATGACACCTTCCATCACTTTGCTGATGATTGAGAGTAGACTGATGGGGCGGTAATTGGCCGGATTGGATTTGTCCTGTTTTTTGTGGACAGGACATACCTGGGCAATTTTAACATCACCTTATGTGGCTGTGTCAAATTTTGTTTGGTAAGGCTTCTGTAAAGCACCTTTGGACGTTTTACGTTAAATTCCCTTTTATGTTAGCTGCTAATCTATTCTCATACTCTCTCTTTGCCCCTCTTATTCCCTTTTTTTGATCTCCTCTGTAATTTCTGTATTTAGCCTGGCTCTCTATGAACCTTTCATTTATCATAAACCTCCTTTTTCTGTTTCATTTTAATCTCTATATCTTTAGTCATCCGGGAGCTCTAGCTTTGGGTGTCCTTCCTTTCCCCCTCATGGGAATGTGTCTACTCTGTACCCAAACCAACTCCTTCTTGAAGGCCCCGATTGTTCAATTACTGTATTGCCTGATTCCAATCCACCTGGGCAAGATCTCTATTTAACTCAGTGGAATTAGCCCTCCTTCAGTTAAGTATTTTCATATTTGACTGTCCCTTATCCTTTTCTATAACTATTCTAAACCTAATGATATTATGATCACTGTTGTCCAAATGCTCCCCCACTGAAACACTTGCCACCACTTCATTCTCCAGAACTAGATCCAGGACCATTTCCTTCCTGGTTGGGCTAGAAACATACTGTTCCATAAAATTGCCTTGTACACATTTCAGGAATTCCTCCATGTCTTTGTCATTTGCATTGTAACTTTGGGATACATGAAGTCCCCCATTATCACTACTCTATAATTCTTGCATCTTTATATAATTTGCCTGCAAATTTGTTCCTCTGTCTCCTTCCCACTATTTGGTGGCCTATAGTATACACCCAGTAGCATAATAGCTCCTGTATTATTCCTTAATTCTGAACAAATAGATCCTCATAGAGTCATAGAGTTATACAGCACGGATAGAGGCCCTTCGGCCCATCGTGTCCGCGCCGGCCATCAAGCCCTGTCTACTCTAATCCCATATTCCAGCATTTGGTCCGTAGCCTTGTATGCTATGGCATTTCAAGTGCTCATCCAAATGCTTCTTGAATGTTGTGAGGGTTCCTGCCTCCACAACCCTTTCAGGCAGTGAGTTCCAGACTCCAACCACCCTCTGGGTGAAAAAGTTCTTTCTCAAATCCCCTCTAAACCTCCCGCCTTTTACCTTGAATCTATGTCCCCTTGTTATAGAACCCTCAACGAAGGGAAAAAGCTCCTTAGTATCCATCCTATCTGTGCCCCTCATAATTTTGTACACCTCAATCATGTCCCCCCTCAGCCTCCTCTGCTCCAAGGAAAACAAACCCAATCTTCCCAGTCTCTCTTCATAGCTGAAGCGCTCCAGCCCTGATAACATCCTGGTGAATCTCCTCTGCACCCTCTCCAAAGCGATCACATCCTTCCTGTAGTGTGGCGACCAGAACTGCACACAGTACTCCAGCTGTGGCCTAACCAGTGTTTTATACAGCTCCATCATAACCTCCTTGCTCTTATATTCTATGCCTCGGCTAATAAAGGCAAGTATCCCATATACCTTCTTTACCACCTTATCTACCTGTTCCGCCGCCTTCAGGGATCTGTGAACTTGCACACCAAGATCCCTCTGACCCTCTGTCTTGCCTAGGGTCCTCCCATTCATTGTGTATTCCCTTGCCTTGTTAGTCCCTCCAAAGTGCATCACCTCGCACTTTTCCGGGTTAAATTCCATTTGCCACTGTTCCGCCCATCTGACCAACCCATCTATATCGTCCTGCAGACTGAGACTATCCTCCTCGCTATTTACCACCCTACCAATTTTTGTATCATCAGCGAACTTACTGATCATACCTTTTACATTCATATCCAAGTCATTAATGTAGACCACAAACAGCAAGGGACCCAGCACCGATCCCTGTGGTACCCCACTGGCCACAGGCTTCCAGTCACACAAACAACCTTCGACCATCACCCTCTGCCTTCTGCCACTAAGCCAGTTTTGTATCCAAAGTGCCAAGGCACCCTGGATTCCATTGGCTCGTACCTTCTTGACCAGTCTCCTGTGGGGGACTTTATCGAAGGCCTTACTGAAATCCATGTATACCACATCCACTGCGTTACCCTCATCCACACGCCTAGTCACCCCCTCAAAAAATTCAATCAAATTAGTCAGACATGATCTTCCCTTGACAAAGCCATGTTGACTATCCCTGATTAATCCTTGCTTCTCCAAGTGGAGACTAATTTTGTCCTTCAGAATTTTTTCCAATAATTTTCCTACCACTGATGTTAGGCTCACTGGCCTGTAGTTCCCCGGTTTTTCCCTACTCCCCTTCTTGAATAATGGTACTACATTAGCGGTTCTCCAGTCCTCTGGCACATCCCCTGTGCCCAGAGAGGTTCTGAATATATGTGTTAGAGCCCCCGCAATCTCCTCCTTTGCCTCACACAGTAGCCTGGGATACATTTCGTCCGGGCCTGGGGATTTATCCATTTTTAGGCCTGCTAAAACTGCCAATACCTCCTCCCGCTCGATGTTAATATGTTCGAGTATATCACAGTCCCCCTGCCGTATTTCTATGTCTACATCGTCCTTCTCCATAGTGAAAACAGATGCAAAAAATTCATTTAGAACCCCTCCTACATCTGCCGGTTCCACACACAGATTGCCATTTTTGTCCCTAATGGGCCCTATTTTTTCCCTAGTCATCCTCTTACCCTTAATATACTTATAAAACATCTTAGGATTTTCCTTTATTTTGCTCGCCAGTGTTATTTCATGGCCCCTCCTTGATCTCCTAATTTCTTTTTTAAGTATCCCCCTGCACTTTTTGTACTCCTCTAGGGCTTCCTCCGTCTTTAGCCTTTTGTATCTGCCAAAAGCCCTCCTTTTTTTCCTAATCCATTCTCGTATATCCCCTGACATCCAAGGTTCCCTGGAGTTCTTGGAACCACCCTTGACCTTTACGGGAACATGTTGCCATTGTATGGTCTCAATCTCCCTTCTGAAAGACTCCCATTGCTCCGATGCGGATTTTCCTACAAGCAGCTGATCCCAGTCCATTTTAGCCAGATCCTGCCTTATCCTATTAAAATCGGCCTTCCCCCAATTTAGAACCTTTATTTCCGGCCCCTCCCTATCCTTTTCCATGACCACCTTAAATCTCACCGAATTATGGTCACTGTCACCAAAGTGCTCACCTACTAGCACTTCTTCCACTTGGCCGGCCACATTCCCTAGAATTAGGTCCAGTACCGCCCCCTCTCTTGTAGGACTTTCTACATGCTGGCTCAAAAAGCTCTCCTGGATGCATGTTAAGAATTTTGTACCCTCTACGCCTTTTACACTCTGAGTATCCCAGTTAATATTGGGGAAGTTGAAATCCCCCACTATTATTACCCTATTATTTGCACAATTTTCTGAGATTTGCCTACATATCTGTTCCTCTATCTCCCCCTGACTGTTTGGGGGCCTATAGTACACTCCCATCAAAGTGCTTGCCCCCTTTTTGTTTTTAAGCTCCACCCATATGGCCTCATTGGAGGAACCTGCTAGTATATCATCCCTCCTTATGGCAGTAATTGATTCTTCAATTAATATTGCGACCCCCCCTCCTCTTATACCTCCCCCTCTGTCTCGCCTGAAGATTCTGTACCCCGGAATATTGAGCTGCCAGTCTTGCCCCTCCCTCAACCATGTCTCTGTGACAGCAACAATATCATACTCCCATGTGTTTATCAATACCTTCAGTTCATCCACCTTATTCGCAAGACTCCTTGCATTAAAATAGATGCCATCCAGCCTTGCCCTCACATATTTGCCCTGTCTTCCAAGCTGACTTGTTTCTTTCTCTATATTTGGCTGCACATCACCCCCTATTGTAGATCCACTCTGTATCCCATCCCCCTGCCAAGTTAGTTTAAACCCCCCCCAACAGTGCTAGCAAACCTCCCCGCAAGGATATTTGTCCCGCTCTGGTTCAGGTGCAACCCGTCCGACTTGTACAAGTCCCACCTTCCCCAGAAGCAGGCCCAGTGATCCAGGAAACTGAAACCCTCCCTCCTGCACCAACTCTTTAGCCACGCAGTCATCTGTTCTATCCTCCTATTTCTATACTCACTAGCCCGTGGCACTGGGAGTAATCCAGAGATTACAACCTTTGAGGTCCTGCTCTTTAATCTGCTACCTAGCTCCCTAAATTCTTGATGCAGGACCTCATCTCCCTTCCTACCTATGTCGTTGGTCCCAATGTGGACCACGACCTCTGCCTGCTCCCCCTCCCCCTTGAGAATGCCCTGTAGCCGCTCAGTGACATCCATGACCCTGGCACCAGGGAGGCAACAAACCATCCTGGAGTCACATTTACGGCCACAGAAACGCCTGTCTGTTCCCCTTACGATAGAATCCCCTACCACTATAGCTCTTCCACTCTTTTTCCTCCCAGCCTGTGCAGCAGAGCTACCCCTGGTGCCAGGAAGTTGGCTGCTGCTGCCTTCCCCTGATAAGTCATCCCCCTCAACAATATCCAAAGCGGTATATTTGTTTGAGAGGGGGACGGCCACAGGGGACCCCTGCACTGCCTGCCTGCTCCTCTTACTCTGCCTGGTTGTCACCCAATTACTTCCTGCCTGTACAACCTTTACCTGCGGTGTGACCATCTCACTAAACGTGCTATCCACGACGTTCTCAGCATCACGAATGCTCCTTAATGAATCCATCTGCAGCTCCAGTGCCGCAATGCGGTTTGTCAGTAGCTGCAGCTGGATACATTTCCCGCACACATGGTCGTCAGGGACACCGGAAGGGTCCCTGATTTCCCACATAGAGCAGGAAGAGCATAACATGGGGCTGGGCTGTCCTGACTTGACTTACCCTTTAACTAATTAATTCAAATTAAATGAATCCCACCAATTTCACTTCAATTAAAAGGTATACTCAAGGGCCCTTGCTGAACAGCAGTCCCCCACTACACAACAGAGACCCGAGAATCCACAAACTCCAACCTTAGACAAATTCAGCAGGAAAATACTCACCAGCCAATCACTTACCTCTTCCTTGGTGACGTCCCACTTGGATTACTTTTTGCTTCTTATTTATCTTAGGTCCAGGAGTTAAGTCCCTGTGATGTCGCACAGTAGTTGTCTCTTGGTGCAGGTCTGCTGCTGCTTTTATTCCACAATCTCAGTCTTCTACTCTCAGGTCCACTACCGCTCTGCAGGAAAAGTTTGGAAAAGGAAGGCAAAGCAGCACCTCCTTTCCCCACTTCACCAAACTCCCACACTTACCAAACTCTCAGCACACTGTGTATATCCGCACACCATCTGTCTTTGACCCCTGAACTACATCATCCCTTTCCAGTGCAATAATAGTTTCTTTGATCAATACTGCCGCCCTCTCTCCTTTCTTTCCTTCCCTATCTTTCTTGAATACCTGGTAGCCAGGAATATTAAGTACCCATTCATCCCCTTTTTTGTACCAGGTCTCAGTTATTACCACTATATCATAGTCCCATTTGGCGACTTGAGCCTGCAGCTCGCAAACCTTATTCACCACGCTATGTGCATTTACATGCATGCACTCCAAACTCATCTTAGACTGCCTCATATTTGCTGCCTGTCTGGTCCCTCTTGTTTCTGAACTATTCTTTATTCTAGTGTTACTTGCTCCTCCCAGTCCTCTGTGCACCTTGTTTCTCCTCTCCACTGTTTCATCCTGGTGCCCAGCTCCCTGCCAAATCAGTTTAAACCCTCCCCCACGGCACTAGTGAACTTCCCCGTGAGGACATTGATCCCAGCTCTGTTGAGGTGCAACCCATCCATCTTGAACAGATTCCTCCTGCCCCTGAACTGGTCCCAATGCCCCAGGAATCTCAAGCCCACCCTCCTGCACTATTGCTCCAGCCATGCATTATCCTGTCTTATCCTACTATTCCTATACTCACTAGCACCTGGCACTGGGAGTAATCCAGAGATTACTACCTTTGAGGTCCTGCTTTTTAACTTCCTCCATAGCTCCTGAAACTCTGATGAAGGACCTCACCCCTTTTCCTTCCCATATCATTGGTTCCCACATGGACCACGACTCTGGCTGTTCCCCTTCCCCCCTCAAAATGTTCTGCATCCTCTCAGTGATGTCCTTTACCCTGGCACCAGGGAGGCAACACACCATGCAGGACTCAGGTCGGTGGCTGCAGAAACGCCTGTATGTCCCCCTGACTATCGAATCCCCTATAACAACCGTATTTATTTTGCCCCCCGTGCAGCCGAGTCTCCCATGGTGCTGTGGTGTCAACGCCTTCATTGGTACCGGTTTGTGGGTGCTACACTCCCAGGGGACTCCTGCACTGCCTGCCCGTTCGTCCTAATCTGCCTGCTGGTCACCCACTCCCTCTCCACCTGAACTCTGTGTAGCTGCGGGGTGACCACCTCCTGAAAGGTGCTATTCATGAAACTCTCAGCTTCCCTTATGCACTGTAGTGACGCCAGCCGCTCCTCAAGCTCAGAAACTTTGAGCTCGAGCTCGAGCAGTTGCTGGCACTTCCTGCACGTGTGGTTTTTCAGGACACACGGTTTTGGAGTTCCTACATGGTACAGGATATGCATGCGATGGGCCCCAGCTGTCCTATCATGTTAGGTACAGTTATTTAAACTGTTTGTTTAGCTTTAAGACAATTTACCGTTTATTTAACACTAAAACACTAACCACTAAAAAGCACTAACCAACCACTAAAGACACTAATCACTAAAAACAATAAGCACTAAAAACACTAACCAATGAACTAAATACTTACTAACTTACCCTTGGCGCTCCTCCTTGTCTTGTGACGTCACTTTTGTCTTTTTCTTGATTTTTTGATTCTTCGCTGGGCTCCCTTTATGCTCTGCTCAGCCTTCGTCCTAGTCTTTTAAAAATTTTATGTACTTTTTTATAGTTTTAAAAGTTGATAGATTAGTTTATAGTTCCTTGATTTAAATCACTTAGCACCTCCTCCCCCCGCACCGAATTCCCACACTCACCAAATTCCCAGTTGAATGTCCTCACTCTGTTAACAATTCGTTCCATTAGAGGTTCACTCTCTGCCTCTCCCAACCTCTGTGCTCAAGCTCACGCATGTGGTTTCTCCATTTGGTCCTTATGCTGAGAGAAAGAAGAAGCAAGTTGCAGCGAGCTGTGGAGGTGTTCAATGGAAAGAAAGTGGCTGAACTGTGAAGTGAGAAAGGAGTCAGGGGAGGAGTGGATTGTTTTGCTGTTGGTAACAGGTGAGAGCATTGTACTATTAATGCCTGCTGTGAAAGTGCAAGCAACGGGTGAGTGTGTGTTTAGAATAAGGAGAGGTGGTGCAGTGTCCTCTTATAAATGATAGAGAAGGATGTGATGCAGGGAAGGGAAGTGTTCATAGTGCTGGGGAATGGGATGAGGAAAGGGCTATTACCAGGTGAAATGCAGAGACATGAAGAGATAAAGACCTGTACTCACCCTTGCTGCCCTGATCAGTTCGTTGAATCTTTTCTTACATTGTATCCAGGTTCTGGGGGTGATGCTCCTTGGTTTTATGACCTCTACCATCTCTCTCCATGCCTGCTGAATCTCCAGTCTCGCTATCTTCCTCCCATCACTTGGAAGGAGGCCGTCCCTCTTTGCCTTCACCTCCTCAACTAGAACCTCCACAGAAGTATCTGAAAAGCTGGAGGCTTTCTTTTCACTCAATTTGAAGTCCACCTCTTTCCAGCAATGGCACACAACAATTTCATGGAAGTGGATGCATCCCCCTCCCACCCCCTTTAAGAGTTGCGCCCATGCTGCACATACCCCTCTGCAGGCCGTCCCCGCCCTGAAAGCAGGAGGTGTGCCCATCACCGATGCAATCAGATAGGAAGTGCGCTGCCCACCTGAAGCCCGCTCCCAGTTAAAATCTACGCTTATATGTCAAAGGGAGTTATGGTTAAACTGTACTGTTCACTGGTCTGACAGCACCTTGAGTACTTTGTCCAGTTCTGGTCACCAAGGCAGAAGATTCAAGTTTTGAAGGTGATGCAAAGTAAAACCACAAGACTGATTCCCAATCTTAGAGGACTTAGTTATGAGGAAAAACTGGAAAACTTGGAAGGTAAAATTGGATAAGCCCCGAAAATGGGTGCTGGGATTGTGGCCTGCGATTAACCCGTGCCCGTTCGTTGCGATGCAGACAGCACATAACATTAGCTGCACGTAACATTGGCTGCACGTATCAGCAGGGGGCCCCGATATCACGAGTGGCTAGTGCTACTTAAAGGCAGCCTGCAGCTTTTAAAGGGGAGGTGCACTGTGGCTGTTTGAGAAGTGATTCCTGGGCTGTGATACTTTGAAGAATGACTGTGCCTGTGAGAGAGTGACCAGCAAGGTTCTCTGATGATGCACTAGAGGCCTTGGAGCAAGAGGTGGAGAGAAGGAGGGGCATCCTGTATCCACAGGGGTGCAAGGGGACCTCCAGACATATGCTCAAGAGACAGTGGGAGGAAGTAGCGGACAAGGTAAATGCCAGGAGCATGGCGTCAAGAACATTGGATGCAGTGCAGGAAGAAGTTCAATGATTTAACATCAGTTGTCAAGGTGAGTGAGTTCATTTTCCAACTGCACCACCAGCCTCATCCACTACTCAATGCACTGCACCCTCCCCATCACCCATCTACCAACAAACTCTTTCAATCAGTACTCAACCGTTCAAATCAGATGCTTCATCTCACCTTCTTTACACATTTCCACTTTTGCAAGCTGCACACTCACAACTCACAGATCTCACACACACTGGCAGCTATTCAACCATGATAGCCACATCACCCAAACACCTTGCAGGACACTCACTGACACATTTCCCTCTTTCTTGCAGGAGAAGGTGGCGCATAACAGTAGGCAGCAGGAAAGAACTGGAGGAGGACAAGTGCGCCTAGAAGTCTTAACTCCCATGGAGGAGTCAGTGTTGGCCATCATTGGAAGGGCCATCACTGAGGCCATGGCCACTGGCAGTGCTGGAGGGATCGATGATGAGGGTCTCTGCATACCGAATCCTCCTTCTCTCTTCCCAGTTCTCCCTCAGCCCACAATCTTTTCTGACTCATGTGCTGCAGATGGTGTTAGAATGCACATCTTACTTTCTCCTCCCCCCCCCACCACAACTCAATCCATGTCCTTTTGTCATTTCAGATACCCAAGAACTGGAACCTGCCCAGTCAGAGGAGGCAAAGGAAGATCACAGTGATGATGAAAACACAATGTCACTCAATCTTACACTCGCAGCCACCAGCTCAGAGACTGACACTGCGCGTACTTTATAGGCTAGGATAGCGGAGGGATTTGCAAGTGGAGAGACACCGGGCACAAGTTTGCAGGAGCCAGGGAGGGGGGGACGGATACTGTAGGTGCCAGCTTGCCGGAGGGTGAGGTCACACACTAGTCCTGCTGCAGAGGTGTCATATGATGACTTCAATGGGCCAGGCTACAGAAGAAGGCTGATGGGCGTACACAACCAAATGCTTGGTGCACTGGAAAGCATGCCAGAAAGCCTGCGTACAATGTCAGTGAGCATGGAGGCGTCCAGCTCCAACTTGGCACAGGGCTTTGCGCAGAGCTTAGAGCCCATCCTTTCCCACATGGAATGGGTGGTCACCTCCATCAGCACACCTGTGCAATCCACCATGATACAGTATCTGATGACCGATGTCACAACTTCTATTGCAGCACATACATCTGTCATCAAAGGTCTGACTGCTGCATTTGGAGCTCAGACTGCTGCTATCATGGCCCTGGATACCACTGTTGAAAGAGGCTTCCAGGGTGTCACAGCAGTCCATCAATCTGCTCTCCAACAGATCACCAGGATGCTGAGGCGCTGCCCCGGGAGACTGGCAGTGGTGCCATGGAAGATGAACCTGCTGTCCTCTCTCAGGATGATAGCTTTCCTGCTCCCATCCTTGCCACACCACCAGTGCCCTTGCTGTTGCCTGTCAGTCAGCCAGCCCAGACTGCTGCAGTCCGTGCCGAGATGGTGCAGTCTGAAGCCAGGCCCTCTCGACCCACAGCTGCTTGAGGTCGTCCTCCAAGGCCATTGGCACTCTCCTCAATTGAAGGTCTGCAGACTTCCACCACCCATACTCCAGTTACTGGGAATGCATCTCGTAGGAACACTAGGAAAGGTGAATGACAGGCACTGAGGGAATGCACAAGGGTGAATAGTCTCATTTTCTTTGTATAAGTTCATGTGTTAATTTATAAATGTGCATTTAAATTTGCATTTGGTGGTGGTTTTGATTTCTGGGGGAGATTTCTATGAGCTGAGGGAGGAAACAATATGAAATCATAAGGAGGATGATTTGATGGTCATATGGGAGAGTAAAGGTGAGGAGTGTAGGACTGCTGGGAGATGTCGTTGAGGTTACTGATATCGCTCATTAATAATCTGATCACGCAGAGCCCTGGCAGACAGGACCTGTCTACCTTGTAGCCTCCCCGCCTCTTCCTCCACTTCCTGCTGCACTTCCTCCTCCTCCTCCTCTGCTTCTTCCTCCTCTTCTTTTGCCTCTTCCTCTTGCTCAGGTTCTCGCCTGATGGGTGGTGGCAGGGGCTGTTCCCTCATAATGGCGAGGTTGTGCAGCATACAGCGTACAACGACAAATCTTGATACCCGCTGTAAGATTTTCAAAATTCACAGATCCCCCAAAACTCGGAGAAAAACCCTAAAGAAAAGGACTTTGGACTCTTTTCTAACCATTTCAGGGTGACTCACACACACGCCGCACCAGGAAGCATCAACCAGGGAAAAGTACTTTTCGAGGAATCCACGTCCTTTAAGGGACTCGCTTCCTCGTAGGGGCGACTGTAAGAATTCTGGGAATTCACCTTTTCCCTAAGTATGGAAAAACTTTGGCCATTGACTGAAATCCTAAGATGGAAGGATAGGTGAGAGGTCACCAGACGAATCCACAACACACACATGGAATGTGGGAGAATTACTGCTTCAGCCATGTCTCTGTTTTAATGCAAAACCGACAGCAGGGGGTCGACACTCAGCACTAATTCGAAAGGCAATAGGCCATTGAAAGAGGTAACTGCTCCAGACATGGTGGGGCCATGCCTTTGTTTTAAAGCAAAACCCATCAACACCTAGGACGTTGGATACAAAAGGAAGCCTTGTGTGACAAGCTCTAAAAATCGGAATTAACAATGACCCATCGGGAGAAGCAATTGCAACATGATGAGGGACCATCTAAAAGCCATCAAAGATTCTTAAGGACTTTGTAAAAACTGTTTAAACAGACATGAAGTGTTTTTTTTAAGTGACGAAGACCATTGTAAGAGAGGGTTATTAGAAGTGGAAACTCAAAACCCCCCTCTCTCTCTCGCTCTCTCTGGTTCTTGCTGGCGCTTGTGTGCTGCTGGTCTTGTTCTGCCTGTCTCTGGAAGGAAGAGCAGCTTCCAGCGAACAACAAGGAAAGCAGTTCGACAGGGAAGGTCAGCAGCTCTAGAAGCACGCCGACACACAAGAAGAAACCAGAGCAACAGTCCCAGTGACCATCAGACACCTTGCGGCAACAAGGGCCTTACGAAACAACCAACCGAATATTACCACCAACCAACCGGGTAATACTGAGCCACCGCGACCAAAGAAAACCAACTCGGGAGAAAACCGAAGATCCGCAAAGTTTCCACTCTACAATCTATTTCTGACTTACCTCTGGGTGAATTACTGTCAAGGTTTCGTTTGGTGAGCATTATCTCTGGCCCTTTAGAGTCCAACTTAGCTAGTACAGTGGGATTGGGAGAGGTGAGGTATCTTTCTACTGTAATTTCCCTCGTGTGTACCGAAGTGTTCCCCATTTTATTAGAGTGTTAAGATTGTTGTGTTGCATTTTCTCTCTTGAATAAAGGTCAAAGTTTCTTGCACCAAAACCAGTTGTCTGCTGCACTGTGTCACAACCCCCAAATAAGTCCAAGGTCTAGAACCCAGGGAGTGGGAGCGATTCGGACCGCTCAGAAGTCAGAGGTGAAGCTGACACACACCACCACCCCTACACCGCTAAGCTGAGTACTGCAGGGCTCCTCCAGAGCAGTCCAGGCAGCGGAAGCGTTGCTTGAGGATGGCTATGGTGTGCTCTATGATGTTCCGTATGGCAGCATGGCCCTCGTTGTAGGCCTGCTGTGCACGTGTGCATGCGTTCTGGACCAGAGTCATGAGCTATTTCATGAGGGGATAACCCTTGTCGCTCAGTAGCCAGCCTTTGACTTGCTGTGCTGGTTGAAATATGGGTGGAATAGAGGACTGCCGCAGGATGAAGGAATCATGACTGCTACCAGGATAGCGGGCATTGACCTGCATGATGCGCTGCCTGTGGTCGCACACCAGCTGCACATTGAGGAAGTGGAATCCTTTCTAGCACTGTGGGAGAACCTTCACCACACGGACTGCAGCGGTTCAAGAAGGCGGCTCACCACCACCTTCTCAAGGGCAATTAGGGATGGGCAATAAATGCCGGCCTTGCTTGTGACGCCCACATCCCATGAACGAGTAAAAAGAAAATAATTCTGTGCGTGAATATGGCCGAGTTCAGATGTGGAACACGCAAGGCAATACATGTGCAATCAATGGCACCCTGCACCATTGGGAAGTCTGCAATACAAGCAAAACCTCATGCTCGCTCCTTCTGCTTGTCTCTGGCAAGAGGAAATGAGATGATTCTGTTTCTTAGTGCGTACAGAGATCCCTAATACAGCAGTGCACTGTAAACTGCGAGATGTTGCTTATATCTCCAGCAGCAGCCTGAAAGGAGCCAGAGCTGTAAAAATTAAGCACCACGGTTACCTTGACAACCACAGGCAATGCTGTCCTTGCCCTGCTTTCAGGCTGTGGTTGTGGCTGCAGCAATTGACAAATTTCAGTCACGACCTCTTCAGTGAACCGCAGACGTCTGATGCACTGGTCGTCGCTGAAGTTGAGGTAAGAGAATTGGTCCTTGAAGACCCTCCTTGGATATGGCCACCTGCTGAGTGCCCTGTTCCTTCTCCTCCTCCTCCCTCTTCCAGCAGCTTGTCCTTCTCTGCGTGGCCTTTCTTCATTCTCCCAGTCATGTTCAATTCCCAGAGGAAGCCCTGACAGGTCATTCATGTCTGGAAGCAACGGTTTTCAGCACTATATTTATAAAAGCCACTAAAAGTACTGCACGACCAGCCAGACCACCCTCAATAGAATATTGAAACTTTAGCCAAGTATAGGAAATGTCCAAAGACACATACAATTGCACCAGCAGCTGAGGGAATAAACCAGCAACTAACCTGTAAGTACTTCAAGATATCTTTAAATAGCGCTGGTGGGGGGGTCCTTGATGCTGTTTAAGTCCCGTTCAGTGTGTGGTTAAGACAGGGCGTTGGCTGGAGCGTGGAGTTCCAAAATTTCACTGGCTGCTTCAAATCAGCGTTGCACACTGATTCGCGTCATCATCTCCCTGCTCTACATGCTGCCAGCAGTCGTTAGGTGTGTGCGCGAGCACCTTTAGCAAGATGGCGTCCTGCGCACTTCACGTCGCATGTGCATCTCGGACGCCATTTTCGGAACTTAGGTGTCCATGTAACGCCTACAAAACGGCCGCAAATGGCCCAATTTCACCCCTTAGGGCTTTTCAGCCTTGAAAGGGGGCATCAAAGAGATGATCTCATAGTGATATATAAGATTGTAAAGTGTATTGAAAAGAAATCAAGTAAAATATTTTAAATTAAAGTTGAAACTAGTGAATAGGCAAGTTTAGAATTGATATCGGCAAGTTCACATAAAGAGTAATCAATACATGGAATGAACTCTCAGATAGATTAGTGGAGACAAAAACCTTAGAATCATTTAAGAACCGATTAGATGCTGCATTGGGAGTACTTTAGGGTTATTCTGGATGTGCCAAATAGCTTTCCTTATCTGTAATTATCTTGTGAATGCATTTTGGCTCATTCGCATATCTAATCCAGTCACAGTAGAAGATTGTCACAAAAACAACTAAAAGAATATCAAGAGAAATAATGGATTATTGCTATTGACAAAATGTGGTAAAAACAATTATTCTCCAAGTGTTTTTATTACATTGTTTATTCCATCCCCTACTCTTACAAGTAACTATATCTAAAAAGAGTGAACATATCTGACCCAGTCAACTACTGGTCCATACATGCCAACTTAGAAAACTAGCAAAAGTTGACCAACTGCACCCAAAAAACTGACAACTCAAGGCCCTGACCACAAGCCAATCACTTATGAAAGCAAATAGTTACACAGGCTTTGTAATTTAAGCTGTAAATATGCACAACCAAGTATACACAACCATAAGTGAAGTTTCTTTACTTGTATTGGAGGGAAAGAAAATTCTGTAAATACATGAAAACTTAAAAATGGAAAATGTTGAAGGGACAAAGTTGATGGTCCATTTCTAGAGGATGCTCCCTTGGAAATTTTTGAACTTCTTACATTAAAAATGACATATTCTGGTTAATTTTAAGTACATTTACACTCTGCAATTGATTAATTTTTCATCTAAAAGAAATAAAAACAACAGGAAAATCAAAAGTTATAGTCACCCTCCCACATCCAATCACCCCACCCAAGTTCACAGAGGCAGTCTACTTCCTCCAAGCCCAGTTCAGAGGGGTACTGTTCCCCATTCAACCCCCCACCCTTTCACAGAGACACTCTCTTCTCCATCAATCCTTCCAGTTTATACAGACATTATTTGCCCTCTCCCTCTTCAGTTCAACCTAACGCTCTTTTTGACCCTGCCATTCAAGCTGACACTCCTTCCCCTTCCTCCTCCACCTCAATTCAAGCTGATATTCTTTTTTTCACACCCCTCCCCCATTCAAGCGAGCATTTTTCTCCCTTCCAACCTCTTAGTTTCAAGCTGCCACTCTTTATTTTCCTCCCCCTGCCCCCCCCAAGTTCAAGCTGGAATTCTTTCAACCCTTTAGTTTATGCTAGCAGACTTCTCCTCCCTCCTCACTCTCCCCCACCCCAAAGTTCTGCTTCTACTTCTTCCCCCTACAAGCCACCATTCCTGGCCCCCTTTCCTTTCATTGCCATCAATTTTCCCCTTTCCTTTTCCCCTTCGTTGCTATCAATTTCCATTTTCACTGAAAGCAAACACGCAGGTGCAGCAAGCAGTTAGGAAGGCAAATGGTATGTTGGCCTTCATTGCAGGGAGATTTGAGTGCAGGAGCAAGGACGTCTTACTGCAGTTATACAGGGCCTTGGTGAGACCACACCTGGAGTATTGTGTGCAGTTTTGGACTCCTTATCTAAGAAAGGATATACTTGCCATAGAGGGAGTGCAGCGAAGGTTCACCAGACTGATTCCTGGGATGGCAGGACTGTCATATGATGAGAGATTGGATCGACTCAGCCCGTATTCACTCGAGTTTAGAAGAATGAGAGGAGATCTCATTGAAACATATCAAATTCTGACAGGGCTGGACAGACTGGATGCGGGGAGGATGTTTCCCCTGGCTGGGGGGTCCAGAACGAGGGGTCACAGTCTCAGGATACAGGGTAGGACATTTAGGACTGAGATGAGAAGAGATTTCTTCATTCAGAGGGTGGTGAACCTGTGGAATTCTCTATCACAGAAGGCTGTGGAGACCAAGGCACTGAATATATTTAAGAAGGAGCTAGATAGATTTCTAGACAAAAAAGGCATCAAGGGGTATGGGGAGAGAGTGGGAATATGGTATTGCGATAGAGGATCAGCCATGATCATACTCCTGTGGTACATGGTTCATACTCCTGTGACTCGGCCAACGTTGTCTACCTCATACGTTGCAGGAAAGGATGCCCCGGAGCATGGTACATTGGCGAGACCATGCAGACACTGCGACAACGGATGAACGGACACCGCGCAACAATCGCCAGACAGGAGGGTTCCCTCCCAGTCGGGGAACACTTCAGCAGTCAAGGACATTCAGCCACCGACCTTCGGGTAAGCGTACTCCAAGGCGGCCTTCGAGACACACGACAACGCAAAATCGTCGAGCAGAAATTGATAGCCAAGTTCTGCACCCATGAGGACGGCCTCAACCAGGATCTTCGGTTCATATCACACTTGAAGGGGTGTAAATTCAGAACTAACCTGCTGCAACAATGGCCTTGCTATTTACGGGGAGGGAGTGGGGGTTCGTGTTTGCTGGGGGGGGGGGGGGTGGGGGGGTGGTGGGGGGAACCCGGAAATGCCAGGAACACAGAGGTCCTGCCAAATTTAATGGCAGGATGTCATTATCATTTCCTTACTCCATTTCCCGCCTGACAGCTGCTCAGATTGAGAGGGTGGTTGGCTGCCGGGTGGGAAAACCAGTGGTGGAAGGGAGCGATCGCGTGTTTGGTGAGGGGGGTCAGTCAATCGTGGCAGAAGATTTGCTTGAGGGGCCGGGGTGAAGCGTTTACATATTATAATGACGGACCCGTCTCTCCAGAGCGGGTTACTTGGACGTCCCCAAACCCACCGCTGTTAAAAAGCCAGGTTGGGGACGGGTCTCGCATATTTGCCGACTTAATCCACCCCCCGCCCTCCCCCACCTTTCATGGGGTGGGGGGGTTAAAATTCCCCCCAATATTTCAGTGCACGAGTGGTGAATCTATGGAACAGGTTCCCTAGGGAGACGTTGGAAACAGTTAGTATTGATTCATGCAAGTGCAAATTAGACAGATTTCTTCCAGAAAATAAGATTTTGGGATACAGTATGAATAATTTCAGATCTGTTACTTGGTAAGTGTAGGATGCTTGGGAGGAAAAGGGTATCTTTGGACTTGTGGTTCGCAAAGCTCTCCACCACTGGGGGTTTCCTCACGTCATTTCTGGGCCAATTGTAGCCAAAATGATAGAGATTGATTGCTATGATTAGTCAACAATTCCATTATCATTGAATCATGCAACTACCATGATGGTAGAAGGCGAACGAGATGGACCTTAGTCTTCATTCGTCTACATTCCACATTCCTACAATCCACATTCACCTGAGGAAGGAGGAAGCCTCCGAAAGCTTGTGAATTTCAAATAAAATTGTTGGACTATAACTTGGTGTTGTAAAATTGTTTACAATTTATTCATCTAGCAATTCCTATGTTTCCTTTAATGATGTGCTATGGGTGATGGCTTTCTGGTACATTTCATTAAGCTACTGATCAAAATAGAAATGGCTTTGAAAACTATAAACACTAATGATAGTCTACTTCATAAAAGTGTTGTGCAAGTAAAGGATCTGTTCACCATCAAAATTATTCTATTGTTATTCCTAAAAGCTACATGTAATATGAGTAACAGAAAATGTCATGATGCTGATTGTAATTAATGAACCAAGTGAAGAAGCGTTTCAACTCATAAATGATGCAAATGAAATAAGTTAAGCCAACTGTCAGCTTGACTCAGCAGCATTTTGCTTCTGAGCCAAATGTTTGAAGGTTCAAGCCCCACTCAAGGATTTTAGCATATGATGTGATTTAGTTTTGTGTTCTGATGCAGTACTAAGGCCGTTCTGTATTGTTGGAAAAGCTGTCTTTTGGATAAAACCAATGTTCTGTCTGCCTGTTCCTGTGAGTATTAAATGATCTGTGGCACTATTTGAGGAAGAGTTGGGAGTTTCTCCTGATGACCTGGACAACAATCCTTCCTCCACCAAGAACAGATTAGCTGCTTATTCATCTCATTGCTATTTGTGGGATCCTTCTATTTGCAAAAAAGTTCCTGTGTTAGCCTACGTAAGGACAATCCAAACGCGTTTATTGTGTGTAAAGTGCTTTGAGATGTTTCTAAGAGATGTATAAGTGCAAATCTTTCTCTTTATTGCTTTGTGGTTAATTCTTTTATCACATAAGAAGTTCTTCTCACGGCTTCTGTTAAAATTGAGAAACCCAAATGAAGGTCCCAGCCCCACAATACATGTCAGCACTATGTTTGAACAGACTAAGAGAGAAGATGAATGCACCAGCCAGTATGGTAGTGAACCAAAGAAAGCAGGAAGATCCCAGGTTTGCACCTTGGTCTATGCTGAATTAGTGTGTCTCAGGCAGAGCAGCAGTTGTGATGTTGCATTTAGTCTCTGCACCCCATGGGCTGGGAAAGCGAAACAAATCAGCTGAAAGTCTTGCTACTGACCGCTAATCTCTGAACCCTACCGGAACTGCACGTCAGGTTGTCAGATGAAGGTACGAATGACTTCAGCTGTGATGTCCTTTCTGGATGAATATCCTATCAACATTCACGATCTGGACTCATGCAGGAAGAATGGCCATTTGGGTAACTGTGTCCCATCATGAATCTTGGCCTTCGGGTGAGGTATAGAGAAAATTAGGGGAAAAAATGTGATCTCAATGCTGCCTTTAATGTAAAGACAGTTGAAAATGGTGGAACTATGTTAGAAATATTCTCAAAGGCACGAGTTGGCAGGTAGAATTCAACAAACATGGTAGCAAACCAAATGTACAGGCAGGTCTAGAGCAATTCATGTCATACCTGGACACCCCCTCTTCCCCATTAACAAAAGTATATTCTATTTCACATATTAACTATTCATATAAATTTATTGAAAGCTCAGTAGAAAATCAGTCTCCTAAACATAGTGCACCTTGACATTGTTTGCTGTTAAACCTTTTTTAATCTGCCCTATAGGCATGTGGAAATAATATTCCTTGTAAGGATCGCAAAAACAGATGATGTGTCAGTTGAGTAATTTGAACCATGAATCTACAGTTGCTTAAAGATGAACTTGTTTCGGAGAAAAATGAGAAAAACACTAGTGATAGACAAGTACAGCCCTGGGAAAAAGATGCATCAATTTCCACTCCTGGCAGATCTACTGCATATAATAAAAGCAAACTGTTGAGGTCAGCATCAGATTGAAACCACAGATCTCATTTTTACAAACACATTCATGCACTGGTAATGATATCTATTAGCAGGAGTGACACAGCTCATCTGCTGAATAGAGAAATGAGCTTTCCCACACTGCAAGACAAGCAAAGTGTAGATCGATAAATCATAAAATTAGTTGAGACATCATTTATCTTTCATCTCACTATTTTATTCTTGCTCTGTCCCCCAGGACAGTGATTTATTTATTGCATATTAACATTGGACAAACATGTCAAGTTGGAGGACACGTACTGTATGAGCAGCTCAAGGAAGCTATCTCAAGAAACCAAATCACGACATAATACAGAGAACTGAAGATTTCAGCAACTGGCAGTTCACCAAAACAGTTCCAGGGAGGAATTGTTTAACTTAATTTATTTTATGCTGACGCAACCACCTGAGGAAAAGCCAACCTCATCTGATGCCAACATGAGACTGAATTCTAAAGTGATCTGATCTCAACTGGGCTACATGGCATTAAAAATCTTAAACGGATTTGAGAAATGAATGAAAATTTACAGAACAGATTGCTCTTTTTGTTGGTATAAACTGTAATTTCAAAACTCAACAATTGGATCTATTATAATCCATTTACTGTTGTACAATGTAAAGAAAAATAAGAATTTTTATTCACCTGTATATTCCAACCCGTTTCAAGTTATAACATCAATTTAAGAAACATAGGTGGAATTTTAACCCCCAAGGACGGTTGGGAGAGAGGCGGGGGGGCATGTTAAAATTTCAAAAAATCAGAAACCTGACCCCAACCCGCCTCCACTTCCAGTTTTAATGGAGGTGGGTTGGGAGGAGGGCGACTAACCTGCTCTCCAGAGGTGCGTCCCTTTAATTTAAATATATTAATGAGGCTGCATGCCTCAATTTTTACCACAGTTTTAAATTTAGTGGCTGCACGTTGTTTCCCAGGACTCGGGAAACCCAGCAGCTGAAGGGAGGCGAGAACGGCCGATTCCAGCAGGTAAGTGCTTTTCCAGCGCTGCCAGGTGGAGCAGGAGTGCTTTCCCCCGACACCTCAAGCTAACCTGCTTCCCCCCACCCCCGCGATCCGCCGACACCTCCCGCGATTGGAACATTCCCCCCACCCTCCCCCCGCGATCGGAATCCCCCAGGATCGAACCTCCCTGCAATCGGCCTCTCTCCCCACGATCCGATGCCCCCCCGAACTCCTTCTGACCTCTGATCTCCCCCCTCGGCCTTTCGGATCTCCCCCCAACCTCCAGTCTCCCCCCCCTGACCTTTCCGATTTCCCCCCAATCTTTCCGATCTCACCTCTGACCTTTCTTCTCAATCTGGCTGGCAGCTGGCTGGGAAATGGAGATTTTCTTTTAAATGAGATCCTGTCGTTAAATTCGGCATGACCTCCGGTTTAACTGCGTTTCCGGGTTTCCCGGCCACTACGACCTCCCCCTGCGCCCTCCCCACCTCCCTGTGAATATCGGGGCTGCGAACTGTAACTGGGATGGCTCATGTTTAATCCCTGGTTATATAACAGGAGAGGAGAGATAACCCATATTCCCTGGTAGTATGGTTCTGAGTGATGGCACCCTTCAATACCAGGAGCTACAAGGTCTCCTTACATGTCGCTGATATTTTTCTTCCTTCTCTGCCCACTCAAAACAGTGCCGCACTTTTTGGTATGTAATTCAAAAAATATGTGCATAGACTAATTTGGGCAAATTTCAAGCTTCAGTGATAACGAATTGTCTGCCATGTAACAATAATTTAAGAAATTGATTGTTCTGCATGTATGCATTGCTATTTTATTTGAGTATTAGGTATGGATTTTCCTGACATCATTGGTAAAATGGTGTGGGTGGCATTTCCACCAGTTCACCTGGCACCTGACTGCATTTTCCTTGGAAGGCATCGTGGAGTATGCAGGGTAGGATTTCAGCGAGAATCCCGCTCTCAACTGGGTCTCCACTCCTGGGGGGGGGGGGGCGGGGAAACAAGGCAGGCTGTAGCAGTTAAAAGGCCGCTGCAGTTGAACTGGATGGACATACAGCAGATGGCACCAAAGGGGGAGGGTGATAGGGGTCTGAGGGGCCTGTGATGATCAAGGCCCCAAGATTCTCAGAAACTGCGGTGGAGAAAATGCTGGCAGAGACAAGGCCCAGAAGATGAAGGCTCTTTGGTATCCAGGGAGTTAGGCCTCAGAAAAAAGTATGTGCAGGCAGAGCAAGGTGGCACTGGTGGTCAGTGCCGATTCTCCAACCCCATGGACAGTTATTCAATGCCAGAACATGTTAATAACCTTACTAGGCTGGCCAAGGCAAGTGAAGGCACCACTGCCCATGCAGATTCTGAGACACTGCTGGAAGCATCACTCACCTCCACACTATCCAGGACCACATATGCCAATGAAGAATTGAATAAGACCCTTCATAGGCACAGGAGACCCCCATCATCCCCTTCATGGGTACATCTTCTCATCTACCATTCCACTATCCCATATCACATTTTCTGCAATGTTGGACTGAGAAATGAAGAGACTGCTGTATTGCCTGCTCCTGATAGTGTGTTCACAAGGGAATGTCGGCAGAAACCTGAGTGAAAACACATTGTAAATTAGTCTGTTCTATGTCTAAATCTTTGGGCTCTGTGCAAAGGTTCCTTGCACAGTTAGAGGCAAAGGACTGTCACAGGTGGAAAAATGGCTCACATCAGGCCCTTCAGTAAGCATGAAGAGTAAGCGCTGCAACTCTTGGGTAGACACATGGGATACCTGTGGGAGATGGAGAAGCTATAGGAGCTGTCAGGTTCATGTTGGTAATGGGATGGAGTACTTACACAACTGTGAGTTATTGCTGTCACATCTTCTAATTCACAAGTCAGAGAGCACCTTCCTAAAATGAATGCTCTTTGTGTCTCTCACGGGTGCTAAATATTTCTAGAAAGAAGCATTTGATGAGCAGCATGGCACCTCCAGATGGATCCTTCCTCCAACTCATTCACCCACTTCATCATGGAACCTTACTTATTCAAGCATCAGCCCAGATACACCCACTCGGGATGAGAGCATTACTGGATGAATCACAGTGCACCAGTGATCAGGAGGAGCTGGGAGGGTATGATAAGGAAATGGTCATCTCTCCTTGGAGGGGGCAGAAATAACTGCCCTAGGCTGAGGAGCCCAAGGACCAAGATCTCAGGGGCCCAGTCTTTTAAAGATCTCTGATTCAGGAGCATAGATCTCATTTGAAGGCAGTGGCGACAGTCTTGTCTCATATGGTGCAGATGATGTAAAGGTTGGAAGAGTCCAAAATCTGCAGCTGCAATACAATGCAGGAGATATGGAATAACATGAAGAACACCCTGCTGACTGTGGTAATCCAGGAGATCAGAGCAACTCAAGTCATCAGTTGGAGGCTCTAAGGGCAGTTGTCACTTCCATTTTGACAATAATTATTGCTTCTACAGATGCTTTGAAGAGGCCTCTGCCTAGAACTAGTGGGCTGCAAGGAGAGGTGCAGATGTTGCTGTTTCTTAAGGCACTGTATGCCTGCATCAATGCAGTTCCCTCCAAAGTCAGCACATGAAGGTGCTCTGGTCTGGGCCTGTTATGTTTCGGACATGCAAGCGACATGACACTGGAAGGAGGTCCTTTGCTGTGATGGGTGCCACCTCACTCTTCGAGCGGTCCGTCGGTGCAGTCCCAGCCACAAACCTCAAAACCTCCTGACACTCAGGGAGCACCACATAGGTTAGGACCACAAGGTAGTCATGGAGATGAGAGGTAGCAATAACAGTACAGCACAATGAAGGGACAAGATGGCAGTGAACTTGTACATCTATGGCAATTCAGCATGTTCACGTACTTTTTTCCAGGGAGGTCTCCTGCAATCACTCATGCGTGGTGATTAATGTTTGTAACTATCCGCTCCTAGAGAGGATGTTAGATATACTATAGATGAGCTAAATGTTAGTCTGAGAGCCAGGCAGGAGATCATGAAGGGCTTTATTATGCAGATGGATGCACTCTCTGTATTGGAAGAAGTTTGTGATGATCTCCTGCACGGTGACGTGCTGCTGGCAGTGAGGTGTCAAGGCTCACCTCATCTCTTTCCTGGGTGTCTTTGCTGTGAACGGGTAATTGTTTTCCACCACCTTCTTCCTCTTCATCTTCTGTGTTTGGAAGGCCCAATCCCTTTGTAATGGCCAAATTATGGAGGATGCAACAAGCCACTACAATTCTGGAAACCCTGCCTGGACAGTATGACAGGATTCCCCCTGAATTGTCCAGGTGTTGGAAACAGGACTTGAGAACTCCGATGCTCTGCTCCACAATGATCCTGATAAAACCCAGAGGCTCATTGAACCTATTTTTGGCTTCCATCCTTGAATCCAAAAAGATGTCATCAGTCAAGGCTGAAGTGGGTCCCCCTATTCTCTATCAGCCACCTGTCATGTTGCTCTGGCTGAGAGCAGTGCAGGTATCCTGGATTTATGGAGACTAAATGAATCATGGCTACTCCCCAGGTAGCATCCACTGACATGCAGAATGGGGAGTCTTGATCGCTCACTGTCTGGACATTCAGGGAATGAAATGTTTCTGTTGATGAAGTTGATGGGGCTTTCAGACAGGACCTTTACAGCCAAATGAATGGCACCCTGCACTTGTGGGAATCCAGCAACTTGGAAGACGCTGATGGCTCTTTCTCCCTCTCTACTTTGTTGGGTCCATGTGGAAATGAATATACTCAGAGGCATGCCTGAACAGGACATCCATGATATGTCTAATGTAGTAATGAACTGTTGATTGACTGATGTTGTTAATGTCACCAGAGGCCGCCCGGGGGCATAAAGATTAAGTGCTGTTGTCACCTTCACAGCCACAGACAAGGCATGTCCCTGGTGGAAAGAGGGTACAAATCAAGATCCAACAACTGACATATCTCTAACAGGGTCTCAGACACCACCTATATGAAAAATACTTCCGTGGTTTGTAGAGACTGTGGTGCGGGTTGGGTGTTGTCTGCATGCATGCATGCTGTCTCACTCTCCTGGCTTCCATCTTTTCCTCCTCCATGTCTTTATCATCCTGCTCCTGGTACGTTTCTGTCAGTGGGAAAGAGCAGCCTTTTCAGACTCTGCCATCGGAAAAATTCAGACAGGACCTCCGTGGACCCTAAACGCTGTGGCACTGATACCTGAGGGCCGAGTGATTCCTGCATGCTTGCTACTGCAGACTCCTGGCTTCCATCTTTTTGTCCTCCATGTCCTCATCATAGAAACATAGAAAATAGGAGCAAGAGTAGGCGATTCGGCCCTTCGGGCCTGCTCTGCCATTCAAAATGACATTCAAATCTTACTCCTCAAAGCACTGGAACAATGGAGATCCATTATTTCACATTGCAGAAGTCCCCATAAATTCTCAGCAAGTTTCACAAGGTACTTTTAAATGCTCAGGAACTATAGGTTCAAAGTAAGGGAAGTGACTCCCAGAAGAAAAAAACGTTGCAGAATTGCATTCCTGTGTGACCTTTCACCTTCCCGATTTCTTCCCACCTGAAGGCCACCGTACAGGCGCTGCTCTGCCACCTTCAGAGTGGGGGCAAGTGGGCCGAAATGCAGGGAAATCTCAGAGGGCACGTGGCTGTAACCCCTGCTTTATTTATATGTGGCAGGCCATATCAGGGTCACAGCAGGGTCTTTGGATGGAAATCGCGGTGGCCGATTTCTAGGGGTACAGTTTTAGTGAAAGGCCTGTCCACTCATTTTACTTGTCAGACCACCTGTACAATACTCAAATGGAAAATCCTGCTTTAACCGTCTGCTATCACGGGGAACAGCTGCCATTCATGACTAGAACCACTTCACCAAAGTAAGCATGTGAGGGACATTGGATAAGGACATGGTTGGGCTCAGATCTGATACCCCACAGTTGAATAGTCTGCGACTCTCACTGTCAAGGTTCACACGTGGATAATGGGCAATTAGTCGAGGAAGCAGCAGGTGAGCACTGTACCCCAGCGAAGAGGAGAGAGAGGAGGAGGAAAGAAAATCGCTGAGTAAAAAGAATATATTTTTAAGTTTAATAGCCGCTACCATAAGTTTCATAACATTTTGAAAAGCTCTTACGGTATCCTACAAAACATAATGAAATTCTTTTAATAAGTGACTTGTAGTGTCACTCTATGCTATCTAGGGATTTAAATTTTGAATTAGATTGGTAAGAAATCTTGACAATAGTAATCATGCTTTAGGAAAAAAAATAGATAGTTATTATCTGTAAAATAGCTGATTTTCACAAGCGGTTAGTCCAGCTAATCTCGAAAGGATATTCTTTCCTTAACAATCACAGTGAAGCTGATACATTTTTTCGTCTTTAGCTATCTCAGCAAGGTTGCCTGATTGTAGCAGAGAATAGGACATTGAAAAACCTGCACAATGTCATCTTATCATACACAAAAGTCAGGGCAGCCAAAAAAAATACATTCATGCAACATAATACCTACACCAGTACTGGTTCCAAAAAACAACTTGCACATTGTAAAGATTTTGTTATATCAGTTATGAATATATGTGGATTTAACAGTATCAGTATTTAATTCTGCATGTGGGATCTAATCCTGTCTTAATTTAAGCCAGTGGATCAATTCTACCATCTCACGAAAGACAATTTCTATTAAGTTTATATTGGTTTTCTTTGAATGATCAAATAAAGGTCAATATACTGTCACCCCTCATTATTCTGGGACCAACAAAAAAGATGTTATTAGCAGTTTACTTTATTGAGACTTGAGATCCTGTTGATTTTAATGGTCTTTGAGTCAGGACCAGGGGTTGTTATAACATGAAGTTTGTAACAACATTGTTTGCCTGCAATGAGGTTAAACATTATATAAAATTGGAATCGTGCCAAGAAATACTATTCTTTTCTGACTTAAGTAAATTGTGGTTTTAGTGGAAAACTAGTGTTTCAAACAGAGACAGAGGCCCTAGTATTTACAGTGAGGAGGGGAGGGTGTGGGTGAGGCCAAAATCGGCCAAAGAACCCAGCAAGGCCGGGGAGGCGGAGGTCCTGCCGATCTCAATGGCAGGACCTCATTAACATTTTTTTGTTCCAATTCCCGCCTGGCAGCCGGCCAAATGGAGAACCTGGCGGGCAGTCGGGAGGGAAACCAGCAGTAGGAGGCCGCAGCAGGGGACCCTTGGAGGAAGAGAGGGGCCGTGATTGGTTGTGGGGCGGGGGGGGGGGGGGGGAAGAGGTGCCACAATAGGCAGGAGGGGGGAGAGAGAGGCCCGACCGGCAGGAGAGGGGAGAGAGAGAGGCCGTGATTAGCAGGGAGGGGGGAGAGAGAGGCCGTGATCGGCAAGGAGAGGGGAGAGAGGGGCCACGACCGGCAGGAGAGGGGAGAGAGAGGCCACGACCAGCAGGAGAGGGGAGAGAGAGGCCATGATCGGCAGGGAGGGGGGAGAGAGGGGTCACGATCGGCAGGAGAGGGGAGAGAGAGGCCGTGATCGGCAGGGAGGGTGGAGAGAGGGGTCACGACAAGCAGGAGGGGGGAGAGAGAGGCCGTGATCGGCAGGGAGGGGGGAGAGAGGGGCTATGACTGGCAGGAGGGGGGAGAGATAGACCGTGATCAGCAAGGATGGGGGAGAGAGGGGCCACGATCGGCAGGAGGAGAGAGAGAGGCCACGATCGGCCAGGGGAGGGAGAAAGGCTGTGATCGGCAGGGAGGGGAGAGAGAGGGAAAACGATCGACGAAGGTGGGGAGGGGGAAGAGAGGCCATGATCAGCACTGGGGGGAGGCCAAAAGCTTCCTTGAGGAACCGGGGGGAGGACTCCTGCTCTTCCTGGTCTACAAGGAGTGCTGAAAATGGAACTTACCTTGTGGAGCTGGCAGCTCCCATCTCCCTTTCACTGCCGGGTTTCCCTGGGAAATCCGAGCAGTAGCAGTGAATTGTAAATCAGGCTCCCAATTGCACTTTAACCCTTTAACTCTTTAATCCACCCCCTTCCCCAACCCTCTCCCGCCCATTGTGGGGGGTTAATATCGAGGCCTGAGTTTGCTTTTGTTATCACAATTGTTAACTCACAACTGGACTTGTGATTTGCAGTAAAGCCAGAGATTCTCATTGACATAAGTTTCTGCAAGCCATTCCTGGTGGGCATGCAAATCTTAGGAAAATAACTATCGATCATGTGATCTGAATGCTGTGGGAAAAGTTCATCAGGCGGGTCGTAGTGCTTGCGGAGAAAATTGTCAAATAAAACATCTCTGAATGATGAGTAACACAATGTGTATGCTGAGGTGGGCCTTCTTATTGAAGAGCCATTTAAAATGTAAAAGTTGGTAACGGAGCAGAGAGTCATGTAGTACAGCCTGGTACATGAAGAGTGGCCGGCTGGACCTTTTCCTAACTTGGTACAGCATTGTACTCTACACTGCATGACTTCTTTTGAAGTTTGTACTTGTACATTTATAAAGTAAAGATATCCAAGGGTACCATGAGAAACACTGCGAACGAAAGGATGGCGTTCTCAACCAAAGCTCTAACATTAGAATCATTGCGTGTCTAGAGCAATATCAAAGAAACACTGGTATCACTCAGCAGGACAAGCAACATCTGTGGAAAGAACACACAAGACATTTCAGCTGTGGGACCTTCCTCACAATTGGAACTGAGATATAGAAAACAATATTCAATTCTGGATTAAGAAAAATAACTTCTTTTTTTCACAAAAAAGAAAATAATATGAAGTGTTAAAGGATCTAGGTGAAGTTGAGGTGAATAATGTGATTAACTGTTTCTATCAATGGTTGCTGAATGTGTTAAATTTGGAAGAAACTCTTGATTGGAAGTAAAGGACACGCTATCTAGAGACTGGAGATGGTTTCAATGTTAAGCCAGACCTCAGGTGTTGAAATGTAGACTTTTTATTGCAAAGGCAAAAAGGATATTCTCTAGAGGACAAGAGAAAGAAAAGGAGATTAATCACAAGGGTCAGAGAATCATTTTTGTTCAAGATTTTTCAGTAGAAGTGCACTACGATAATAACACATTGAATGATATTAAGAATCATTTAAAAAAAAAATTGCCTGGAATTCCAACTGAGATCCCAACCTTGGAGAGTGGGTAAAAATGCTTGATTGAAAATGGCAGAGAAAATTAACACAGCCTCACAGGTCAAGTGGGTAGGAAGCAAACTACCAGAAGCGTGTTAGTGGTGTCTGGGAACAGACTGATGAGAGGCTGACTGAACGAAGACTATTGGTGTCAGAACTCCCAAGAACTCTCCCATTAAAGGAAAACCACAGATTTGCTGTCGACAGAAACTGAAGATGGAAGGATGTTACTGGCGGCCCCTGTTGCTAAGTAACCTTACAGCGAGCCTTGTATTTGTAGGAGGGAACAGAAGAAGCGTGTGTGTAACTGATATTTGATTTATTGTTGCACAAAGAAAGAACTTGCATTCATATAGCGCCTTTCACGACCTCAGGATTGGGTGTTTTACAGCCAATGTAGCCACTGATGAATTGTAGGAAATGCAGAGCCAATTTGCACACAGCAAGGTCGCACAAACAGCAGTGAGAAGTGACCAGATAATCTGTTTTAGTGATGTTGGTTGAGGGATAAATATTGGCCTGGACACTAGGAGAACTCCTCTGCTCTTCTTCGAAATAATGCCATGGGATCGTTTACATCCTCCTGAGGGGGCAGGCATTCACAGCAACGAAAAAACTCTAACTGAAGCTACTCTCAGGTCTATAATTGAGTGAGCTGGTTACACTGGTAAAGGAACTAACCTTAATTCTGGATCACTGAAAAAGAACAATTTAGAGAGCAACAAGATAGCAGCACTTATAACTACATCAGAAATAAATAATTTACTGTAATATCACGTACGCCGTTGAATCCAAGATAATCATTTGATTTTGTTTCTCCACATATGGAGTGTCAACACGTACATTCCCAGCACAAACCTTGGCCGCTGCACCAAACAGCCCTAAGGGCAGTTAAAAGACTAAATACACACAAAAACATTAAATACACAGTCACTATTCTTCCAACTGAGCTGTAGGCAGAACTTACAGAGAGGAGCACAGAATGTAATATGCCGATGTATTGGGACTTATCAGTGAGAACAGCAGTGTTAAGTGTCGAGATCATGTTGCGGAATTATAGAGAATATATATATTTTTTAAAAAGCTTCTCATGCAGCTTTTGAGAAGTTTCACAATATGTCACTTTTAATCCCCTGGTCCTGTATTATAATTAACTTTTTAAAAATCCCCTTTCTGTCAAACTGCACCGGAGCAGAGTGATCTGGGCTGCTATCAATGCCATCTTTGTGATTGATCACGAGATGATGTTCTTTAAGAAAGGTGAGTCAGATTTCAGCTTCCTCTTCATGTGCTCCCCAACCCCAGGACAGAATATATCCCTTCTGCTGCTCAGTCTGGCAGCCTTGTCCATGACATGTCAAAACTCATCCAGCTGAGGAGAAGGCATGCAAGTGACAGGCAGTACTGGGATTCAAACTCCCCACCTTCTGTGGAGGAGTCAAAGGCTCAATCACTAGAGCTACTGAGCTGCATACAGCCATAGATTCCTCTCCCTAAATTACAATAACCGTGCAGATAAACACTTCAACAAAGTTGTTAGGGTGGACTTTTTAATTGAATGATTGTATGTTAGTACAAATTGTTTTACAAAGTATAAATAGTGTAGGTGGAATGTTCCCTGACCTTGTAATTGGATTTTTTTTCCCTAGATGTTTAAAAAAAGGCCTTTCTTATTAATTAGCTTCTCTTCCCGTGATACCTTATGTCCTCAGTAGAAGAAAAGACAGAGGCAACCTGTAGAAATGTCAAAACATTTACACTGAGGTCCATGGAAATAAGACAAGCCGAATCTTCCGAATTCTAATTAAGCTAGCTTGAAATGCTAAGACTCTTCTTGTCAAGTATTCGCATGTGTGATTCTTTCATTATGTTCAAAGAGCTCTAAATCATAATCGCTGAGGTATAAACTTGTATATTAAAGCTGTATGCATGCAATTTGCATGGATAAAGAACATTGATTTTTCAATTTCATATCTCATTACCTGTACAAAAATCCGTAGGTGTGCACTGATATTGAGCAATGCTGCGATGAAAATATGTTGTACATCCAGATGTTGCACCACAAACAGGCAACTAAATAAACACAAACTAATCCACCTGTGTGATGATTTTCAGTTTAAATAAAATACTGTAGAAGTTTATAATCCTGTTATGTGGTTGGAGATGAAGCTAAACCCATTTTCTATCTAGGTATGGAGGATATAAAATGGAGATGTTATATTCGTGTGGAGGATATAAAATGGAGATGTTATATTTGCGTGGAGGATATATAATGGAGATGTTATATTTGCGTGGAGGATATATAATGGAGATGTTATATTTGTGTGGAGGATATATAATGGAGATGTTATATTTGCGTGGAGGATATATAATGGAGATGTTATATTCGTGTGGAGGATATAAAATGGAGATGTTATATTTGCGTGGAGGATATAAAATGGAGATGTTATATTTGCGTGGAGGATATATAATGGAGATGTTATATTTGTGTGGAGGATATATAATGGAGATTTTATATTTGTGTGGAGGATATATAATGGAGATGTTATATTCGTGTACGGGAAACAGTCTCAGTTCATTGCACCCACCCCTCCTAAAATGTTATGTTAATCAGGTCTGCAAACGACCTGAAATACCTTAATGAGTACTTTAAGTGGCACCCCGCCGGCTTTAATTGCCAGCGGGAGTCCCACATGCGGGGGCTGCGCGCGCATGTCAGTGCGTCACTGGGGAACTCGGAAGTGGGAGGGTTGGAGCCGGGCTCCAGACCCGCCCCGGGAATCCCCGATTTTCGCAGCCCCCCTGCCACGAACGCACCCGCTCGGGGGTGCGAAATTCGAGCCCGTTATATTTGTGTGGAGGTTATAAAATGGAGATGTTATATTCATGTGGAGGATATAAAATGGAGATGTTATATTTGTGTGGAGGTTATATAATGGAGATATTATATTTGTGTGGAGGATATATAATGGAGATATTATATTCGTATGGAGGATATATAATGGAGATATATTCGTATGGAGGATATATAATGGAGATATTATATTTGTGTGATTTCCATGAGTATGGCCGACCACACGGTTCACGAGTTATAATGAACCAACTTTACAGTGGCATGTGGAGAGAGGTGTCTCAGGTCTGATACCTGATAATGTGTCTCAGAAGACCATAAGGTTTCAGTTGAATAATTTGATGGCTGTGGAAGGAATCAAACAATAGGAAACGAAAGGACTTGCATTTATACAGCACCTTTCACGACTTCAGGAAGCCCCAAAGAGCTTTATAGCCAATGAAGTGCTTTTAAACTATAGTTATTGTTATAATGTAGTGAAACAAGACAGCCAATTAGCACGATCACAAAGAGCAATGAGATACATGACCCGATAATCTTTTTTTAGTGATGTTGGTTGAGGGATACATATTGGCCAGGAGAACTCCCCTGCTTTTCTTCAAATAGGGCCATGGGATCAATTACGTCCACCAGAGAGCAGACAGGGTCTCAATTTAATGTCTGATCCGAAAGACAGCATCTCCAACTGCACCGAAATGTTAGCCTGGATTATGTGCTCAAGCCTCTGGAGTGGGATTCGAGCCCACAACCTCAAAGGCGAGAGTGATACCAGTGAGCCAAGGTGGATACTTTAATGCATCCATTAGTCCAACTGACATTTCTGATTTTATATAACATTTTATTGCTTTTTTAATGGATTCTCCATCCAGTTACTACTTTAAAATCCTTGATTTTTATCATTAGTATTGAGACCATATCTGTGGGTAACTAGACACCAAAATGTGCAGCTGTTTCTATGGAAGCTGAACATTTAATTTTTCGAGACTCTTGATTTAGATGCAAGTCTCATATACTTGCAGATGGCACCCCTGGTTATTCAGGAATATTGGAGACATTTCTATATCTTTCATAACGGAGACAAAGGGCAGGATTTTAATATGCTGGCGGGGTGTCAGCAGACGGGGAGTCAATCAGCGCGTGGGAAACCCGAAAAAAAATTCCTACCTTTCTCCGCGCAATCGCAACCTAATTGATGGCCCTTAACGTGGCTTCCGGGTTTGCCATCTGAAAGCTGCACAACGGGCGGACTGCGCACCTGCATGACGTGCTGTCAGCTGGAGTAGTTGTATTTTAAGGGCCACTGATGCAATGTCTTTTGTTGGAGAAACGAGCAGTTCTGAAGACAATAGAGCGGGTGAGGAGCACGCCTGCCCCAAAATTTAGTGATGCTTCACTTGAGGTGTTGCTGGCCTGGGTGAGGAGGAGGAGGGAAATATTCTACCCGGTGGACAGGAGAAAGCGCCTTGCCTCTACCACTAAGAAGGCCTGGCTCGAGGTGGCAGAGGAGGTGGCCAGCAGGAGCAACATCTCCCGCACTTGGGTGCACTGTAGGAAGCCCTTCAATGACCTAACCAGGTCAGGAAAAATGATTAGACTTACTGATTCACCTGCATTCTGTGGTGCACATCACCCCCCTCCCCCCTCATATTCTGCCCTGCGACGCCTGCACTATCACATCACTCCTCACACCCACTTGCGTCTCTTCATCAACTTACCTTCACTTTCTGAGCACTTCCTCACCTCCCCATTTGTGACCCCACCACTACCACTCACCCCAACTCTGATCCAATGTGATGTCTCTGTCTGATACTCACCCTCTGATGCATCTCTTTCACGGTCAGCCTCACCCAAAGCAATGCATTCATCGGCTGACCACTCCACCCTCACTCACTCACACATCTGTACTTTATCCTCTTACAGCTCAGAATGCGCGGGAGAGGGCGAGGACTGGAGGGGGGCCACAACAAATAATGGCCCTCACAGACATGGAGAAGGAGGCCCTGGAAATCAGCCGCACAGTCGAGAGCCTGTCCCTCAGGAATGCCGAGACTGACACCCCACAAACGTCTGGTGACAGAACTTTAACATTCATCACATACAACATGAATTGATGTTATTAATGTTTGACATGTTGAACACCTCAATATGCTCATCGCAACATTACATCTGTGATGATTCTTAATATTGCCTTCCAGGCCCTTCAACCACTGAAGTGACAGGAGAGGACGATTCCTCAAAGAAGCTCCTGGCCTCTGAGGGTGCACCGTCACATCTTAGCGAGCCATCCACCAACGCAAATACTCACACCTTGGTGGGTCCTAATAGTCAGTTAGTTGCGTTGGCACCTGGTGAGTCACCACACACAAGTGAACATGAGCAGACTCTGGTGGCAGGGGCGGCTGTGGAGAGTCCATGTCGGTGGGCGCACTCCTCTCCAGGCTCTGCTCAGCAGATGCTGAACCCCCGGGGGCCATCATTGAAAAGGAGAATGATCGAGGGACAGCAGCACATTTGCGAAGTACTGGAAGACGTGCCACGGACAATAGCGGAGAGGATGGAGGAGTCCACCTCCAGCATTAGTGGACTGGTGGCACAGTTAAATGCGGGGATGTCTGTGATGGAGAGAATGGCTGCCTCCATTGAGCTTCAAGCACGGCTCACAAATGAGTCCATCCAGGCCCTGACAATGGCTGTGTGGACTCAGGGCGAACTACCTTCTGCTGCCTTAAACAGGCTGACAGAGACATTAGAAGTGGCTTTACAAGGCATCACACATGTCCTCCAAGTTGTTGTCCAGCAGAGTGGTAGGAGTGATGTGGCCCTGGTCCAGGGGAGGGATGATGGCGAAAGGGGACACGGAAGTGGGACTCCACTCAAAGCGCTCCCACGTCTCACCCGTTGCCCCCCACCTCAACCAATACCTGCAATGCTGCCTCCTCTCCAGGTGGTCGAGTCTGCCCCTGCACAGGTGCAGGTGGAGCAGTCTTTGGAGGGGCCCTCACAGGCTCCAAAACCCAGAGGGCATAGGCCCAAAGCACCTGAGCAGTCAGGGCATGAACATGAGCAACCTGCCACTACCTCTGCTACAGTCACAGGGGATGCACCACATAGGAGTATAGGGAGTGAAAGGCTAAGGATGTGAGATCATAAAGGGTATGAACAAGGGTGTTTGACAGAATCTTATGTTTTTCATTTATATTTGATTTTTGTTCCATGCACATTAAATGTTATAATTGTCACCACCACTGCCATGTCTTGTCCATTCTTGAGTCCCTTTTGTGAAACTGCCCTTTCCTGTGTTTCATAATGGATGGCGAGCCTTGATGCCACCAAGTGGGTGCGTTTACAGTGGGTGTATTTGTGGTTGTAGGAATGTTTTGTGCAGGGTTGGTGGAGGGGAGTCGGGGTTGCTGGTGTTGGTGGTGCTCGTTCCAGGTGGTCTGAGAACTTGACTATCTTCACTTTGCAGATCTCCTTATGACAATTTATCACATATGAGTGACTCCCTGGCATCATGAGCAGCCAGGTGAGCCGCTGATCTAGCGATGGGTTGCCCATCGTCATCGTCGTCCTCTTCCTCCTTCTCCTCTTCCTCCTCCTCCTCAATATTGATGGCAGATGTGGATGCTGCATGAGGGCATGGAGTCTCATCTATCAGTAACCCTCTCTGTTGAGCAGTGTTGTGCAGGACGCAACAGACGACTATAATTCTACCCACTCTCGCTGATGCGTATTGAAGGGCTCCCCAGATAGATCCAGGCACCGAAACCGCATCTTGAGCAGTCCTATCGCATGTGGTGGTGGGAGGTAAAATTCCTCGTCTTTGGCTTATAATGCCTATTTTTTAAATTTAAGAATGTAGATTAAATTGGCTGTGAAAAGAGAGTATACCATCTGGTGACATTACTGCATTGTGATTTCACAAATATACATAAATGATCTGGACTTAAGAATTCAGATAACAATATTGACGTTCACCGATGATGCCAAATTGAGGAATATGGCAAATTGTGATGAGGATTGTGAAAGACTGCAGGAGTGTAGCAGATGGGCATACATACATTTTGAAGTAAGAACAGGGTAAAATGGTGAGGAGTAGAGGAGCAGAGGGACCTTAGTGTGCGGACACACAGATCATTCAAGGTGACAGCGCAGTTAGATAAGCCTATAAAAAAGGCAAACAAAATCCTTGGTTTTGTATCTACAGGGACTGTTAAACTTGTTCAAATCCTTAGGCTGCGGTTTGAGTGTTGCAAACAGTTTTGGGCACTCTATTAAAGGAACAGCAACTCGCATTTATACAGCACTCAACATTAAAAAAGTCCCAAAATACTTCAAGGAGGTGGGTTTTGAGGAGAGCATTATAAGAGGAGAAGGAGGTAGAGATGCAAAGCGATTTAGGGAGGGAATTCCAGATGTGAGGCCCAGGCAGCTGATAGTAAGGCCACCAGTGGTGGGGTGAAGGGAGAGGGGATGCGCAAGAGGCCAGAGTCAGAGGAACAGAGTTTCTGAGGGTCTGTCGCAGGGCTGTAGGAGTGAGAACATGACGGTATTTAACCATGAGGAATTTTAAAGTTGTGGTGTTGGCGGGCCAGGAGCCAATGTAGGTCAGCGAGAACGGGCTGTCAGTCATCGGGGGGGTCAGTCATCGGGGGGGTCAGTCATCGGGGGGCTCAGTCATCGGGGGGCTCAGTCATCACTAGAAAAGAAAATTGTGCGAGGTGTAAAACGGGGGGCCAATTTGCTGCTACCTGTTTTGCGGTACCGTCCAGGACCAAATTCACCCCCTTGATGTTCAACACATCCAACCGCTATAGAGCAGCAATCAATAAAACAAACACAATGCTAAATTATATAGCCAAAACAGCAGGGTACAAGCTGGAGGAAGTTATGTTTAAACTGTATAGAGCTCTGGTCAGACCACATCTTGAGCACTGTCTTCAGTTCTGGTCACCGAGACACACGGGTCACAAGACTGTCCCTTGAGTCGGAGGACTGAATTATGAGAAGACACTGGAGAAACTTGATCTTTCCAGTATTGAAAATATGTGATTTGAAAAGTGACAACATAGAAGTACATAAGACAATAAATGGTACAGAAAAGGTGCATCTTACGGTCTAAACTGTAACACTCGGACAGGTTTGCACGTACAAACCAATAAAAGACAAATTTAAGACTGATATCAGGAAGTCCTCCTTCACACAAAGAGTAATCAATACATGGAATTGACTTTTGGATAGGGTAGTGGAGATGAAAACACTGGAATCATTTAAGAAGTAGTTGGATGCCATAATGGAAGAACTGTATAGCCTTTTTGGGCGAATGAGCTAAGATGGGTTTAATGGTCTTCCTTATCGGTTTTTAATTTGTGATCATAAGCACACAGTACAGCAATCATGTGCCATCACCAATGATACATTAGCAGGATACAAAATAGCGCATTCACTATTTCTGCTTAACAGCAGCATGTTGGTATCTAATGTAACATAATATTTCAGGCAATTATTTAACTATGAATTTATGAACATAAGGCATACTTTCCTACTTAGTGTTACAATCTTGTACTTAAAACTTAAAATTAACCAAATGCGTTTCTTGTATTGAGATTCAGCAATTCCGATGGTAATCACCAAGAGATAAGTACAGAAAATGCTTTATTATACGATAGAATAGTAGATTATTAACATTTGTTAGTACCATCTCTAGGGCCCATAGCCCTATATCAAAGTAATGTTGTATTTTCTTCCTAATTGATTTTAATTCCCAGGACTCATTCTCATTTAGCCCTTTCTTCTGAAAGGTCTTATTGTTAAGCCTTGCCTGTTTCAAACAAATCTGGAGATAGTCAAACAGGGTAGAGCTTTTAAGATTAATGCTACTTCCTCCCTCCTCAACAGTTGTTTGTAGTCAGTAATCTGTAGCATCTCCTCAATCTAAGTTGGCAAGATGGGGCCAATTTCATTCTCATAGCACAAGATTTATGTTGCCCAATTTTCTTGGTTTTGCTTCAGACCATCGCTGGGCTCCTGAGAACATACAGGGTTGGTATGAAAGAAATATGCTTCTTGAGAGTAGTTTAAGGAACGACGTACAACAACAACTGGTTGCACTTTTATATTACCTTTCATATTAACAAAATGTCTCAAGGAACAGCAAGAGGGAAAGAAATTAGGGAAGCTGACCGAAGGCAGGGAGAAAAGAGATGGGATTTGAGAAGGTTTTCGAAAGTGGTAACAAGGTGGAGGGGTTTAGGCAGAGAATTGCGGAGGTATGATGGTTTAAGACTCCATTATCGTTGGTGAAGTGAAGGATGGAAGGTGTGAAGCACATTAGAACAGTCAGAAGAGCGGCGAACACCAGCAGGAATGTAGGGGCAGAGAAGCATAGGTAGTTTGGAGCAAGACTGTGAGTGGGTTTAGAATCAAGGATGAGGATTTTAAAGTCAATGCAATACTAGGGAAAAGAAAGCCATTAGAGTTTGATGAGAATGGAGGTGATGGGGTAGGGGATAGGATACAAGCAGTAGAGTTCTTTACAAATTGGAATTTGTGTAGGATACAAGATGTCTAGCAGAGCACAGTACTATAGAATTTGAGCCTGGAGGTGGATTGAGAGTTTGATGAGGGAGAGGTAGAACATACGAACATACATACGAATTAAGAGCAGGAGTAGGCCATACGGCCCCTCGAGCCTGCTCTGCCATTTGATAAGATCATGGCTGATCTGATTGTGACCTTAACCCTACTTTCCTGTCTACCTACTGTAACCTTTGACTCCCTTGTTAATCAGGAATCTATTTAACTCAGCCTTAAAAATATTCAATACCCTGCCTCCACCGCTCTATAGGGAAGGGAGTTCCACAGACTCATGACCCTCTGAGAGAAAAAAATTCTCCTCATCTCCGTCTTAAATGGGAGACCCGTTATTTTTAAACTGTGTTCCCTAGTTCTAGTCTCTCCCACAAGGGGAAACATCCTCTCAGCATCTGCCCCTTCAAGTCCCCTCAGGATCTTATATGTTTCAATAAGGTCACCTCTCAATCTTCTAAACTCCAATGTATACAGGCCCAACTTGTCCAACCTTTCCTCATAATATAACCCCCTCATCCCAGGAATCAGTCGAGTGAACCTTCTCTGAACCGCCTCTAAAGCAATTATGTCCTTTCTTAAATAAGGAGACCAAAACTGCACACAGTTTTCTAGATGTGGTCTCACCAATGTCCTGTATAACTGTAGCAAAACATCTCTACTTTTATGTTCCATTCCCCTTGCAATAAATGACAACATTCTATTTGCCTTCCTAATCACTTGCTGTACCTGCATACAAACATTTTGTGATTCATGTACTAGGACACCCAGATCCCTCTGTACCTCAGAATTCTGCAATCTCTCTCTATTTAAATAATATATTGCTTTTTCTATTCTTCCTGCCAAAGTGGACAAGTTCACATTTTCCCACATTATATTCTATCTGCCAAATTTTTGCCCACTCACTTAACCTATCTATATCCTTTTACAGACTCCTTATGTCTTCTTCACAACTTACTTTCCTACCTACCTTTGTGTCATCAGCAAATTTAGCAACCATATATTCGGTCCCAGGTGGAAGTAGGCAGTCTTGGTGTTGGACTGGATGTGGGGTTTGAAGTCTAAGCATACCGAAATTGCATACCTTAGGCTCAGCCTGAGGAAGCAAGCGGGAAGGGGAATGGAACTGGTACCTGAGGCATGCAATTTCTGAAAAGAGTTGAATAACATGAGCTCAGTCTTATGGTGTCGGAGCTGGAGAAAGTTCTGGCTCATCCACTGGATTGCACACCAACAGTCATGCTGGACAGCACGGCAGCAATCATGATGTAGCAGAAAGGTGAAGTTGGGTGTTATCAACAAACTGACCCCATCCTTGTAGATAAGGGGCAGCAAGGTAAATGACAAATGGGGACCAAGGATGGAGCTTGCAAACTATCACCCCATCTCCAACCTCCCTCTCCTTTCCAAAGTCCTTGAACAAGTTGTCGCCTCCCAAATCTGTGCCCATCTTTCCCGCAACTCCTTGTTTGAATCTCTTCAATCAGATTTCTGCCCAGGCCACAGCACTGAAACAGCCCTAATCAAAGTCACAAAAGACATCCTCTGTGACTGTGACCATTGTGCACTATCCCTCCTCACCTTTCTGTCTGTAGCTTTTAACATGGTTGACCAGGGCATCCTCCTCCAACGCCACTCCTCTGTTGCCCTTGCCTTTCCACTCTTACCTATCTCTCAGCTCCCAGCTTTGATTCATTCCTTGGGTGTGTAAAAGCCGCATTTATTACTCATTCGCTAGTTAGCTTGAAGTGGTGATAGGATACCTTCTAGTAATTGTTTTTACAACTGAATGGTTTGTAGGACTGGAGTCATGTGTAGGCCAGGCCAGGTCAAGGTGGCAGCTTCTCTTCCTTGAACCATTTGGGTTTTTATGACAATCTGACAGCTTTCATGGTCATTTTTTTTCTTCACAATGATCAGACTTATTGAATTCAAGTTCACAACTTGATATGATTCACTCATGACCTCTGGGTTGGTAGTCTAATACCTCAACCACTACACTACTATACCTGTATTAAAGAGGCAGCAGACTATGAACCTCCTGATTTTCCATATCTCTAAAATTGTTGAAAAGTTTGCTAGATGATGAAGATGGCTAGGAGTGTGCTAAATAAAAACTATATTTGAAAGAATGTAAATTATCTGCATATTTGAATTGTGTAAAGCTCTCTTTAAACCTTTGCATACAGGGGAAACAAAACATTAACTTAAAAAATTCTGGGTGAAACCTTTCAGTTCTTTATCGACAATTTTTTATGAAGCTGTGGCCCTAGAGTTTTCACCGTTGGTCACAAGACAATGAAGGTTTCAGGAAATATTGCACCAAAAAATAGCTCAAAGATGATGAATATTTAAGATTTCTTTTTAAAATAATAGACACATTGGGCATGATTTTGACCCCAGGCCTGGAAGGGGGCGGGGGGATCAAATTGTGGACGGGAAACCCAGAAGTACGGGTTTCCCGGACGACTTTACGATTTTGACGTAAGGACGTGTTTTTTTTTGTCGGTTTGCCGTCCGACTGGCCGGACTGATTGACAGGCTGGTCTCAATCGGACGAGAGAGCAGCCAGGGAGACGACGTGAAAAGGTAAGTCTTCAGGTAAGTCTTTGATTGTATGGATAGGAGGGGCACCGATGGGCATGGGTGGGCATGGGGGGAGTCAGTCATGGGGAGAGGGATCGGGGGTCATCGCGGGGGTCCGTGATCATTGGCGGGGGCGGGGGGGGGGGGGGGGGAGTCCACGATCGTTGGGAGTCATGGCAGGAAGGCTTCTTGGGTCTGGGGGAAGCACTGCTGCTCCTCCGGGCTCACAAGCTGCGCCAGAAAGGCACTTACCTGCAGTTTCGGGCCTTCTCGCCTCCTCTCACGTGGCGTGAAGGAGAAGGCCCAGGAATCCCGGGGAGTGGGTCTGAAATGGTTGCAATTTTCAATGGTCCCCCACCTCCAACCCACCCGTTTTTCAATGTTAAAGTCGTGTCCATTGAGTCTATACCACAACGTGTATGACGAAAACAAGCGGCAATGATTAGCTGTAGGATTCAGTACTTACTCCTTCAAATTCACTGAAAGCTAGAATTTCCTGCAACAATTTCTGTGCCAGACTGGTTGGTAAATAACCTACAACTTGAGCATTATCGAAAGGGTCACCAGTTATTTAAATGTTCTATTTTCTGTAAATCTGCTTGCTGAAGTGTGTTTAACCTGTCTGCTCTTTATTGTTACATTATAATTTATTCAACACTCTGGAGAGATTCCAGCAAACAGATTTTATGAAAAATGGTTTGCCTTCGTGCCCCTGTTAATATCACGGCCACAGTAATACGCTCTTTTGATTACGCTGTACTTTGAGAAATAGTGTAACCGTGCAATGCATCAGTGTTAACGATTCATATCTATAATTATTCAGCTTCAGTTCCTGATCTCACCCATGCCATCCTGGTGAATGTAAAGTTTAGAGAGACACATAGCATGCAGATTGTAGCTGTAGGGTTAGCTAGTTTTGATAAGCTTATACTGTATCTGCATGTGTAAGGCCAGTAGAGGGAGTGCTGAGTTATTGTAAAGATAGGGGAAAGTAGAATAAGCCAGTTTTGGACAGTGGGATTTTGGGCGATATTATAAAACAGGAGATATCGGATCAGCCACCTGCTATAGATCATTCCCGATTTTCATTTCCATTGACGTCAACGCCTGTTCTAGGCCCCCTCCCGGAAATTGGTCAAAAATTAGATGGAGGGAGAGCTGCACTGTTGGCAGTACCATCTTTTGAACAGACATTAAGCTTTCTGAGGTAAATATGAAAAAAATGGCTCTATCTGAAGAAGAGCTGGGGAGTTCTCCTGGTATTCTGGCCAACATTTCTCCCTCAACCAACAGTATTTTGGACCGCTGTCGGCCTGCTCTCGGCCCTCCGTCCCATTGTCCTCCACCCCCCTCCCAATAACAAAGTGGGAATGCTCGAGTGGCCTGGAGTCTGAATTGGTAAATGTAATGTATGATTACTTCATGACAGTACATCAGCAAAACCACGAAAGGACTTTCTCAGCTTGGTTTAGAAATGCTAAATGACAGTGCCAACACACAGAAAATGGAAATCATACCACCACTGGGTGATGGTGGCCATAATATGATCAGGTTTAACATGATTTGGGATTTAATATTGCTGTGGTCCAGCTTCCAGATGCACACATTTTAAAAATGCCTACTACAAAGATATAAAGATATCAAGAGCTAAAACAGGTGGAATCAGCTAAAAGAGGTGATAACCTTGCAGGATGCCAATGGGGATAAAACCGTGCGCGAGCAAAGAATATTTATTTGGCTGTGAAGTGCTTGGACACCTCAATTAAATACTTTTGTATTGTAGTCAGTGTTGTATTGCAGGCAAACACAGCGGTCAATTTGTGCACAGCAAGGTCCCACAAACTGCAATGAGATAAATGACCAGTTAATCTGTTTTAGAGATGTTGGTTGTGGGATAAGTATTGGCTAGGATACTAGAGCATCCCTGCTCTTCTTCAAATAGTGCCATGGGAGTTTTTACATCCAGCTGAACAGGCAGATGGGACCTCGGTTTAACATTTCATCTAAAAGATGACACTCTTTCTCAGTGCTGCACTGTAGTATCAGCCTAGATTTCATGCTCAAGTCTTACAGTGGGGCTTAAACCCATGACTTTCTGCAACTGAGACAAGCAGACATTAGGAGGAGGAATCATCCTCTGGATCAGTTAATCTGTTTTCACAACCACACTCCATTTTAATGCATCGTGGTCATTTCAGACTATCACTGGGCACTGTTTGCTTGAGCATCACAGTTCATTTACTTCTCCATAGTGAACTGACGACAGTATTAGAGGGCTCTGCAATTTTACAAGGTGGCAGTATTTCCAAAAGTGCAGAAGGCTATCACACCCATGGGGCACCAATGAGATCAGCAAAGCTCTACCTCAGGGTTCTCTACCCAATCCCCAAGCCTGTCAAAGTCAGAATAGATAGCTGTGTGGCATGAAGTACTATAAGGCCTCGCTCTCCTTCCTCCGGCAGCTCTAGAGGAAAGAAAGAGGAAAAGAGGTCATTGATGAGTGGACTTTGGGGTAGAGTTTCCACCTGTTTCTGTTAGCTTTGCTCCCAGATTCCAACACAATCGGCCGAACCAGCGCAAATGATCGGGGAATTTTAAACAGAAGTGAGTTATGCCCCAAACCACTTACATTCGTGTTTTCCGTGATCATTTACACTGGTTCAAGATTCAATTCGCCCAGATCAGGCCCCGCCCACAAAACCGGCCACACCCCCAAGTCAAAATTGAGACATTCTGCCGATTGCACTGGTTCAGGAAGGCTTTACAAATTGCCTTCATTTTCTTAGGCGCACAGACACTAGTTTTAAAAGTTTATCAAACAAAAAATATTTAATTTACTAAGAAACTGACAAGCGTACACCAATGAAACTAATCGCCCAGAATCTGCTGTAGTCGGTCAATGAATGGCGCCCCCCATTAGTTAGACTTGCCTTTGCCTGTTTAATCTCCATATTTTGCACTGCAAGTTGCTGGAAGTGGGAGATGGAAACGGCACAGCGCCCACTACAGGGCATCTGGAACCTGAGTGAACAGGGCAAGGAACTGGGTATCTCCTTAACCAATCAGATTGAAGGATTGTGAAATCAACAGCGCAAGGACTGAGAAAGAAGTGTAAATTAGAGTGGGTGATTTCAATGTCAAATCAAGTACAAAAAGAGAAATAAAGAGAGGGAAAGAAAGATTGGGTTAAAAGAGAGAGCAAAAAGAGAAAGAAAAAGTAAAAAAAAAATTAAAATTTTTTGGAAAAAATCGCCAACAATTAAAACCTGAATGAATGGGACTTCACACTTGTAATAGTTAATTTTCAGTGCCAGTAATTAACACTTATCACGCTGTTAAAAAGGTACTTAGACTTAAATGGACAAGCCCTAACTTTCTGTGGTGAGTTCAGTTCATATCTACCGCGCAAATACTGCAACTTCAAACCGCTCAATGCATTTGAACGGTGAGTCAGAAAGCAAGATCCCGTTTTCATGAAACTAATGGCATCTCAGACAGCAACTTTTGGATTTCCTCATTTAACCACGCATCTGCCCTTGCCTTAATTTACTGTGCGATTTGCGCATAAATAACAGTGAGCACCATTCGGCTCACGGTTATTTTGACAGCAAATTCTGGGCCATAAAATGGTTTAGTATTGTTTTTTGTAAGTCATTTTCAGTGATTTTAAATCAGGTCACGCACAGGTGGAGGACTGGACACCCTCATAAAAATTTCCTTATTTTTGCTGATAGATGCATTTTCAGCTGTATTAATAAAACTGCACCAGTTTACCACTCTTAAATACATCAAGGACTAATTTTTAGTAGAAAGGAGAAAAGAAACAATTACGTTCTATTACGCTGCCCAACTGCACTGCTTCATGGAAGATTTTACGTTTGTGGTTATGCTGTAACCTAACCAGCGCAATTTCAATGCATTTTGGGTGCAATTTCCCGATTGCACCCAAAGGGGAAACTCTACTCCTTATATTTAACTTACAGTATAAGAAGTCATGATGTGGAGATGCCGGTGATGGACTGGGGTGTACAAATGTAAGGAATCTTACAACACCAGGTTATAGTCCAATAGTTTTATTTGAAAATCACAAGCTTTCGGAGACCATCTCCTTCGTCAGGTGAGCGAGTCACTCGCTCACCTGACGAAGGAGATGGTCTCCGAAAGCTTGTGATTTTCAAATAAAACTATTGGACTATAACTTGGTGTTGTAAGATTCCTTACAAGTATAAGAAGCGACATGGTTCAAGGTTTCATGCTATGCTTTGCTAACTTGTAATAAGGGATAGAATGCAAAAGGAGGTTATCAAAAGTTCCTCACAAACCCAGAGCTGGCTTCTGCCCTCTACTTGCCCATTTCTGGCACCCCTTGATGGACTCCCTCACCAGGATTTCCGCATCCTCATTATCTGGAGTAAGAGATCGCAGGTTTGCTGAGCCATCACCTGTCACTAGTTTCTTTCTGTTGTAATGGGCTGTCGTCGTCTTCAAAAAGAGTTCAAAAAATTTGAAGTAACCATTGTTACAGTGACGTGCAGTAATTCAGAAGTGTCAGCATGTCAATGACACATGCATACAACCGACAGCTACATTACATGGGAAGCTTCAAGGGCACTGCATGCATGTAAGAATGTGAGTGAAGGAACAGTTCCAGGTGAAGGCTGGGATTGCAATGGAAACCCCACTGCCACATGAGCACTCACGGTAAGCATTTAAAGTACCTTCAAGAGAGTGTGAGGAGAGGTAATTGTATGTGGCAGATGCACTTAGTACCATACACTAATGGAGGTTTATAATTACCTTCCCTGACATAGTAAGCTCAGTGAACTTGCGGCAATTATGAGGAAGGGTTTTGATAGAGTGAATAGGGAAAGACTATTTCCTCTGGTTGGGGATTCAGTGATGAAGGGTCATCAATTTAAAATTGTCATGAAGAATGTGAGGAGAAAGGTTAGGAGAATTTTTTTATGCAAAGGGTTGTTGGAGCATGGAATGCTTTCCCATAGGGAGTGGCTGAGGCAAAGACCATTGCATTTTTTAAGGGAAAATTGGATAAATATTTGAAGCAGGGGAAGAACACAGGGCAGTAGGATTAGTTTTGGATTGTTCCAGCAAAGAACTGGTACAGACATGTTGGGCTGAATGGCCTCCTTCTGTGCTATAAACTTCTATGATTCTATGGTTTCGTGATGTTGAATGAGTGATGAATGTTGACCAGGACACCAAGAAAATTTCCCTGCTCTTCGTCAAATAGTACTATGGGATCTTTTACATCTACCTGAGAGGATAGGCAGGGACCTTCATACTACATCTAATCTGGAAGATGGTACCTCCGACAGTACTGCATTGAAGTGTCAACCTAGATTTTGTGCTCAAAAAAAAAACAGAAAAAAATGGAAATACTCTGTAATTTCAGTCAATAAGTCAGTCAATCAACTTTTCAGGCCTAAGGCCCTTCCCCGTGTCCATTCTTCAAGTCTCTGGAGTGGGGCTTGAACATTTAACCATCCAATTCAGAAGCTACTATCACTGAGCCAAGGCTGCCATCTACGCCACACGTAACATTAATCCAGAGGGCTACTTCAAGGGTACTGGAACAAGGGAACATAGGTTAGGACTGGCAAAAGAAAAAGTTTAGAACAGATTTCAGAAAGAGCTTTTTCATGCAGAGAGTGAGTAACACCTGGACTAATCTTCCTGATGGAGTAATGGAGGTGAAAACCTTAGACTCATTGAAAAGTCAGTTAGATGATTGACTTAGGAGGGAACATAGATCTTTTGCCTGGATGGATGAGCTAATCTGGGCTCAGTGCCTTTCACATACATATCTAGCTTGTAATCTTGAGATATATGAAGCCAGTTATTAGAGGTTGCTGTGCTGAAAGACGCTGAACTTGAGCCAAGTCGTTTCAGCTGCAGTAACTCAAGATAGCTTCCCTAATAACTGTCACAATGTGTTATTTATTTGTTGACTATTAAATAGTTGAGGGAGCTTCACCGTTAGTTCTCCTTTGAAAATGAAACACTTAAGGGTTGAAATTGCATTGCGCAATATTATTAATAACATATTAATGCATTTGTATGAAATTATTTTGTCTATTTTAATGAAGGGTTTATTTTAAATGGGCGAACATCACCATTAAAATTCTGGGCAGAGAATTTCATGTTCATTTATTTGCTATTTATACTGTCCACCACAATTTCAATGCCATAGTCAGAATTGTAATTATCTCCTATTGTGTTTTCTTTAAAATAATTTTGCTTCAACGCAGACATGTTGGGCTGACCAGCTTGGAGGAGTCACTGAACCTGGCTAGGTGAAAATGTGAAAATATCAGTCGATATACAGGGGCTCAATTTGCCCACAGAGTTGCCCCATGTACGGATGAACATATTGACCAGGAATTTCCTCAGAGCTGCTCCCGCTCAGCCGTTGACATTTTGCCGGAAGTGCAGCAGAAACCCAGTTTATCCGGCGCACTTCCGGCAAAGTTACGGCAGCGGAGTGGGAGTGGTATCGAGGAAACTCCGAAGCCATTGTAATGATGGCAGGAATATGACATATTTGTGGTCATTTGTGTGGTGGGAACATTGGATGCTAAGAGTGCCATGCACTCCTGGTGTACAGTTTTACTATGGCATGCAGAGGGGACGAGGGGAGTCCAAATTTAAATGCCGTGAGGAAGTGCAATCAATTACACTCCCTCTGCACCAATTGTTTTAAAAAACGGTTGTACAACAAAAACAAATTTTCTTTGGCCCTTCTGGAATCAGCAGTCAATCCATGCTGATGTAAGCTCTGGAGGCCTGCAGTAGAGATTCCCCTTCCTTCCCTGAGGTAGGCTCCCCTTGGGAGCCCCACCATGCTTACATGACCCACTAATGAATTTTTGCTGGTGTAGGGGGCGGGAGGAAAATTGACCATACAGTCACTAGGCCAGAGTGCGTCATAAAACATGCTATTTTAACGGTAGGTGTTTATTTAGCTGATTTGCGCCCTGCTAAGTTTTTATACACCCAGCAATATTGTGAAGTATGGCTGGTATGTGGAAGGGGATCGTTTGGCCTGCATGTGGGAAGCAATAAAGTGTCGATTTGTCCTGGAGATTGTCCTGGTTACCAGGGGATGAGAGAAAAGGTGGAGAGCTTATCGTAGTGCATGGAGGTGTTACTGGGCAGAACATGGAGGGGCTTTGTTTCTTCCATGGATAATGTCACCTGACCGATAATGCTAAAAAAAAATCATGAAGTGTGTCTCGATTGTAAGGTTCTTCTTGCAACATACATCTGAGTGGATCTCAGAAAACATGTAAGCCTACAATCTACTGCTCACGTACAAATTCCCCTGCACAGTATGTTAATGCACGTTGCCTGAGGCCAAAACTGACATCCAGGATGAGGCGAGTGAAAACTGCACTTTCTTTCATGTCAGTTGGTACTCTCATTTAAAAAAATCTAATTTCTATTGTCCAAGTTTACATAGCTACCTGTGGCATCACAGAAGAAGGAAAAAAAGCTTAAGGAGATGTGGCCTAGAAATTCGACCATGCAAGTACCCGTTTTTTGGGCACTAAATGGCCTGCTAAGCATCCAATATGGCGAGCAGGAAGCATGCGCTTATTACAAGCCGGGAGTGCGCTGCCCACCATATTGGTAAGACAAATAAATCAATGTTCAGTGCCCATGCCTGAAACAGGCATAAGGCTATTTGCATATTCAAATTAGGGGCCTAACACCTGTTTGAGGCCCCCTCTGCAATATTGGCTTGGCCTGAATGCATCTGATGCTGGGCTGGTTGCGTTCAGGAAAACAAGGTCTGTCTGGGCCTAACAAACGGTCCTTAAAGGGACCGCTGCAGGCCGCCACCAACAGTGTAAGTGTTTAAAATATACTTATCTGAATGTGGAGCCGGGTAATTCAAACCAGCCACCACTACCCCCCCAACCCCCCGATCACCACCTCTACCCTCCCCCTGATCCCTGCCTCTGCCCGCCACCCACTCTTCCCGATCACAGCTATCTGCCCCGTCCAGTCCAGCGCTACCCTCCTGTCCCATTTGCCTCCTGTCCCGATCGCCCCGCCCCTTTACCGACTTACCTGAGGGCCACCGCTGGCGTCGTGGCAACCTGATCTTCGATTTATCTTCACCGGCTAGCCACCTGGGGACGCCTATTGGGCGTCGCAGCTCGCTGGCTCGATGATAATGGGGCTTGAGGACCGATATCACGTGTGACTCGGGCCTGAAGCTCGCCAATGTTAGTTACTTATCTCTGAATCCAAAATTTCTTTTGCATTGTTATCACTACTTTTGATTACTTCATATGACTAGAAATGACTGTAAAATTGTATTGTAGCGGTTGATCTCCTGTGATGCTGGTCACAGTGAGCCAGACAAATTAGTCTGGAAATCACTCTTGGCAATATTAGTGAGAACATGATTAAACATACTCATATGACATTCCTCTGTCCACTATTTCAATACAGATATTTAGGATTGACAGAGGAATATTGTACAAATGCATTAATTATTCATCCATTAATATCGCTGACAATAATTTCTAGGCTACAATGTTTTATGACAGGAGTGCGGCATGACTTGCAGTAATAATGATGAGTACGCAGCCGGCACTGGGCTGGGTTCTGGGATTCCTTCTCCGCTAACCTGCCAGAAAATGTTTTCCTCTTGTTGATTGTCCTGCCAGTTCCTTCATTGACTTTGTTTTGTCTGCTGTCCTCACCTTTGCCTTCCTCCTGCTTTGTCCTTTCGCAGTTTATATTTGCCACCTCTCCTGGTTTTTTTTTTTGCGCTGGTTGATTTGCGTTTTTGTTGCTAGGGAAGAGATGTTCGGGAGTGCTGGTGGGCAGGGAAGCAACAAATTGGGAGCCTGGGTGGATGGTTAGGGAAGAGGCAAATTGGTGAAAAGTATGGAGGGGGTTTTGAAACATTGTACATGCACTGACAATATGCATCACAGACAGTACATGGGGGCAATTTTGATGTTGGGTGATGGAGTTAAACGGGCATCGATATAGAGTTGTTCATCTCTCCCGATTTTCATTTCCACCGGGTGAGATGCATAACGGGTGGCTAAATTGCTAATGCCCGTTTTACGTTATCACCCAAAGTTAAAATTACCCCCATGTGTGATTTCACCACATTGTAAGGGGATAAACATGTAAGAAAGCCCAGATTTAAAACCAAGGTCACAGGCAAGGAGAAAAAGCAAGTCCCAGGCCCTTGAGACTCAGGCAGGCCCCTGGGAGAGAAAGGCTAGTGCAGGAATGTGGAATATGATACAGGAACAGTCGGGGTGAGTTTAATGATTTAACAGGGGATTACGCCATTTTTATGTGATGTTCTAAAATGCTTTTAAACAGCTTTATATTCAGCTGGAATCATTTTGAAAAATTGAATTTAGCAAGATGATTGATTGAAATTCCAGCCTTTCAAAATGGAGTGAGTTACTGTAAGATTTACATTTCGGAGAATTGATGTGGAGAAGTTGCTTATTTCAGTCAACGAGAAAAGCTTGACACTTGAATTTTTTCTCTAGATTTGATGTGTGATTGCAAGACTTTTAATTATGGAGATCTAAAACAAAGCAAAAACAGAACGCAAGAATATTTTTAAATCTTCATTTTCACAAATACGCCAGTATTTTTCAATGGTGTAAAATGCTGCCATTGCCCTCAAACGTTCACATCTTCAGCTGTTAAGTGTCCAATTAGTTTCTACAATTTTTCGATTCACCAGTCAGGGATATGCGATTAAAACCAACTCTGCTCCCGCAATATATTTTCAGCTCTGACAGCCAAATGGATACCTCGTTAAAACTAAATAAGCAAGGTTTTAAATCCCTTCAATTTCCCTGCCAAATTTGTGTGGTTCTCAATGGCCAGTTTCACTGTTTATCATGGGTTTAATGTCAATCATATACGTTGCAGCCTAGAAATTGCAATTGGCCCAAGTCTTAAAGCCGGCAGAAGGAGTGTGACACTGGCCAATGGTGTTGTACTCACTTACCATTGGTTTGTGCCTGGTCTGAAATTGCTGTGGTGGTGCTCAGGTTGTCGTGTGTTACTGCACTTACTCTGTGTGTTAGCCATGTTGTGATACTTGTTACAGGCATAATTACTCATTTAAAGGCCTAACGCATCAAATTAAAGTCTTTAGGCATCACATGTGCAATGCACTTCTTTTGCCCAGAGGAAACAGGTATTGCAGCTAAGCCATGTTCTCGACTGTCAGGATTGCGAAGGTGACTGCTGTTTCACTGAGCTTCTGCTAACAGATAGTTCATTACAATTGAGATTGCTTTCAGTGCTCTCTGGTACTTGGCTGAGTAAGGGAGGATTAGAATGAGCAGAGAAGGATTTCCAAAGATACCAGGTGTCACCAAAGACCTGCCACCCATGGCAACCGCAGGCCTGGGCACAGCTTTCTGGCAATGACAGAAGAGCATTGGCTCTGGAGGTGGGGAGGGGTGTCTTAGTGGGGAGGCAGTTACAGAACTGTACCAACCGCTTCAGAAAGACCTGTAGACAACCTTGATCGAGGGATTGCACTGCCATCAGGATGACCACAGCCCTCAATTTATATGCCTTGGGCTCTTTCCAGGTCGTGCAGGGGATATCAGCAGTATCAACCAATTTACTCTCAGATGGTGACTGATGCTTTACTCAGCAGGGCCAATACGTTCAACTCCTTTCCCACTAACGAGCAATAGTAGCATGATAAGACTGTCCAACTCCAACTGGAGCTTGGTTTCTTAAACTATAGACGTGATTGATGGCACTTATGTCACTATCTGGGCCTCTATCTATAATGCAATGACCTACATGATCAAAAAGGACTTCAGCTCCATTTAGAGCGCAACTGGTCTGCGATCACCAGCACCATGTACCGCAGATCAGTGCCTGCTTCCCAGCCAAACACATGATGCTTCCATTTTGCACCAATCGCCTGTGCAGGTTTTATTTGAGGGTGAATGGATAGAATTACATAGAATTTACATCACAGAAACAGGCCATTTGGCCCAAACAGTTTATGCCAGTGTTTATGCTCCACACGAGCCTTCTCCAACTCTATTTACTTCATCTCACCCTATTGACATAACCTTCAATTCCTTTCTCCCTCAAGTACTTATCTAGCTTCCCCTCAAATGTATCTATGATACTGGAAGGATGGCATCCAGCAGATGAAAACTACCCTGATTAATTATACCATTATAGCTGCTGTGGCAGAACTTAAGCTTTGACACAGCGAGACGCACGCAACTACTAGGATAGTTACCAAGCATCAGTGGCATCTTGAAGCAGTGCTTCAGATATCTGGAAAGATCAGGGGGCACATTACACTGGAGACAACCTTAGATACCCAGGTTCATAGTCATCTACTGCATGCTTCATAACTTTGCTATACAAAGATGTCAAGGAGGAGAACGAGAAGACCGATCTAGCAACAGTACCAGACAAGGAAGCAGTCGGTAAGTATGAGGGTGCAGCTCCTGAAACACTGGTGGTGATCTTGAAAGACCAGGAAGATGAGTGTACCGGATGTCCGCGAAGGCAGATGGGAGGGGGAGGGAGAAAGGAAGAAAGAGAGATAGAAAGAGAGAGAGAGAGAGGGGAGCAGAGGTGGATGGAGAGCAGGGTGGGAAGAGGGAAAGGGGGAGGGGGGAAGGGGAAAGAGCAGCAGAACAGGGCAGAAGTGAGGGTGGAGGTGAGAAAGCAACAGAGGACCATGAAGGGGTATGTTCAAAGCACCACCTACAGGCACCGTATGTTTGGAGACCTGAGATCAGGCACCTACAAGACATATTTGTGTGTATTTTGAAATTAAATTAGAAAATAAATAATGATGAATAAATGTGAACAAGGTGGAAACATGAAGACAGAAATGAAGTGTTATGTGAAGTAAAGTTTTTATTTTTATTTAGTGGCTTTCAGTGGTACAGTTTTAAAATTACAGCAATATAAAACCACCACTGGTATGAGCAGGTTTTATTGCAGCTGGGATTGTTTCAGTATCAGTATGTGTGAGCTAAAAACAAAAACACCAAGATGGAATGATTCCTGTGTTGCTGATGCTTGGAAGGAAGGGGGATGTTGTCTGGAGGACAGTGGGCCAGAGCTGAAAAGTGGTGATATGAAAATACATGAATATTCTGGGATTTTGCTTCATTACTTTTGCATTAAGGGAATACTGCCTAAAACTCTCCCCACAGAGATTAAGGGGGTGATTTTAAACCCCAAGAACGGGTGGGTTGGGGGCGGGTGGGAGTTGAAAATAGTTGTTATTTTGGTTTTTTAGTCCACAGAGCCAGTCATTTCACTGGGCCTGCAAGCAATCAAAGGGTTAATCTCCATCAATTGCTCACACTGCCATCTGAACACTCCCAGAGAAAAGTACCGATTTATTACCAAACATGCTTAATTCTATATGTATATCATTTCCATATAACATATGAAAAACCACAAGGCCTGATTTAAAGTTCTGATTGTAAGAAATCAAGCCTTCTCTGAGTCAGAATTTTGCATTTAAATAGTCTTGTCAAACATGGACCATTATTAATTCCTTGTTTCATGTTATAATTTGTTCCGTTAAAGGGTCCTGTTATAATTTCAGGCCTTATTCCTTTTTTTATGGTCTAATAGGATTTGTAATAGCTTGTCTGAAGTGAATATGTGTTATACAGAAAAACGCAATAAATAAATCTGCCCTTGAGGAGCAGCAAAGTCCACCAGAAGGGTATCGATTTTTGTAGTTCTACTGAGAACCTAATTACCCAGGGATGTAGGCTAGCTGTAAAGATTACAGGTCAATTCAGTGGCTTTAATGTACAAACATAACAAAATACGGGTTGCAAATACTTTGAAGCTAGTTGATAGACTGTAAAACCATTATTAATATAATCATATCTCATTGGAGGGGGAAAAACAACTTTATTCATCACTGCAAAAAAAAAATCCAATTTTAGTCGCAATATATTAACATATTATTAGGCGCATACTGTGAGCTGAATGGTTTTTTGCACTGGTGCACACAAACCTGTTTTTTTAAGCATTTAAAAGGATGAATATTTATGCAAATATTGCAATAGCTTTTTAGTTCATAATCCCAGCATTGTTAGACACTCCATTCCCACCCTCTCCCCCCGGATCATCTCTAATGTGGTTTATATATTAATGATTTGGCCTTGAATGTGGGGGTCTTGATCAAGAAGTTTGCAGATGATACAAAAATTGGCCGTGTGGTCGATAGTGAGGAGGAAAGCTGTAGACTGCAGGAAGATATCAATGGACTGGTCAGGTGGGCAGAAAAGTGGCAAATGGAATTCAGTCCAGAGAAGTGTGAGGTAATGCATTTGAGGAGAGAAAACAAGGCAAGGGAGTACACAATAAATGGGAGGATACTGAGAGGTGTAGAGGAACAAAGGGACCTTGGAGTGCATGTCCACAGATCCCTGAAGGTAGCAGGACAGGTAGACAAGGTCGTTAAAAAGGCATACGGGATACTTTCCTTTCTTAGCCGAGGCATAGAATATAAGAGCATGGAGGTTATGGTAGAACTGTATAAAACATTGGTTAGGCCACAGCTTGAGTACTGCGTGCAGATCTGGTCACCACATTACAGGAAAGATGTGATTGCACTAGAGAGGGTACAGAGGAGATTTATGAGGATGGTGCCAGGGCTGGAGAATTTTAGCTATGAGAAAAGATTGGATAGGCTGGAGTTGCTTTCTTTGGAACAAAGGAGGCTGAAAGGAGATTTAATTGAGGTATATAAAATTATGACGGGACTAAATAGAGTGGATAGGAAGGACCTATTTCCCTTAGCAGAGAGGTCAATAACCAGGGGGCATAGATTTAAAGTGATTGGTAGAAGGATTAGAGGGGAGCTGAGGAGAAATTTTTTCACCCAGAGTGTGGTGGGGGTCTGGAACTCACTGCTTGAAAGGGTGGTAGAGGCAGAAACTCTCAACTCATTTAAAAAGTACTTGGATGTGCACTTGAAATGCCATAACCTACAGGGCTACGAACCAAGTGCTGGAAAGTGGGATTAAGCTGGATGGCTCTTTTTCGGCCTGCATGGACACGATGGGCCGAATGGCCTCCTTCTGTGCCGTAACTTTCTATGATTCTATGATCCTATGATAATGACTAAATAAGTTTTAAGTTTACAATCTTTTGGTTCTCTTGGTCAAACTTACTGGTCCTGAAAACCTGCAATGTTTTCGGGCCATCTGAGGTGCAAAGCCAACAGATGGAGTTGAATTCTGGGGCAGGACCAATTTCTGCAGGGTCTCTACCAGGGGACACCAGTGATTCCTGAGTCTGCTCCCCTTAGACATTGATGTCATGGATGCAGGCGGGTCTGATGTCATCTGCCTCCGCCTCTGGTGCCCCCAGTGTACAGGACTTCAAAGAAGACAGAATTGGGATACACAATATTGTCAAAAGCCTGTATTCTTACCATAAAGTGGCCTTTGTGGAATAGGGCCATGTTTCTCTCTACTTTCCTTGCTGTTCCACAATAGTCCCGAGGATGGGCCCGCTGGTCTCTGGCAACATTCCTGGGGCTGAAAAGCGGCGTGCCCCATCAGGACCCTTGTTGGCGTCCGCAGCTCGCCTGCCAAATTCAAACATGGCTGGGCCTCAAAATCGCAGCTGTCTCTTGGCTGTCATAAGTCAAAATCGACTCATGTTTGCCAAACTTGGGCCCATTCCCCTAAGCACCAAAAGATCTGTTTGCAGCAGGTTAGCATCCTCTACAGTCCCAATGCTCCCACATAGCTTCGTATCATTCGCAAACTTGTGGAGCATTCCCCCAACAGTTGCATCGAGGTCATTAATGAAGATAGTAAAGAGCAAAGTTCCTAACACTGACCCCTGGTAACTGGTCTCCAAGCAGATCCAAATCTAGTGACAACTTTCTGCCAATTCAGCCAATTCTCAATCCATCACAGCGGATTACCACTGATTCCATAAGATTCTATCTTGTAGAGAAATCTTTTGTGAGGTGCCTCATCAAAGGCTTCTAAAAGTCCAGGTAGTCAACGTCTGCCAGGTTGTCCTCATCCACTAACTTAGTAACTTCAGAAAATTCAATCAGATTTGTAACACACGCCCTTCTCCAGAAGCCATATTGAGTGTCCCTGGTGATGCCTTCACCATCTAAGTGGTCATGTCGGGCATCTCTAATGATACCTCTGAACATCTTACCTAGCACCAAAATAAATCTAATGGGCCTATAGTTACCCCACTTTGCTTTATCACCCTTTTTAAAAATTGGAACTATATTAGCATCCTTCCAGTCTGAGGGAAGAGTGCCCGACTCTAGCGAGCTATTAAAGTTATGGGCATAGGGCTCACATAGCATTTGTCCCATTCCTTGAGTGTGTCTTCCATAACAGAACAATGTTACACCCAACCCCTTCAAATAAATTATGAACTCCTTCCTTTCAATCAAAGTCCTCATCCTTTGACTTTCCAAAGATCACGTTAAATTGCAATTTTTTTTATTGTGCTCTCTCCAATCATCAAATCTTTCCAGTGCGATGAAATGGTTCTGGAATCTGGTTAATTTTTCAGTTTGGCACTGTTGGCATTCAATATGGTACTCCACCACTGACACAGGTGGAAAACAAAATAAAAATAATGAGTCTTAATTTAATGTGAAGAACCAATTTACCAATTTAAGATTTCATTGTCCCTCAATCAGCCCTTTTGTTTGCTTTTTTCCCTGCACTGATCAGTTCCTGCTGCATCCATCTCAAGGTCCTTTTAAATTCAAAGACACAAAGCCTCAAATCCCAACCTTAATCTTGGAAAATAACAAATTTAAATACCGACCCTTACTTGGGCCCTTAAGCAGTTCTCACACACCTGAAAATAAATTGGAAAATTGTTAACTGCAGAGATTGCCTGTGTGAATGTCCTCCATTTTATCCAGTAAAATGTAACTACTTAAACCGTATTTACATTTCTATAGCAGCTTCTTATTTCAAGACAAATCACTTCACACATTGAATTACTTTTGAAGTGACTATTACATTGATAAATGTGGCAGCCATTTTACATCAGCAAATACCCACAAAAAGCAGTAGAATGAACGATAGGCGAGTCGACCTCTGGTGATATTGGTTAAGGGAGAATATTGAGCAAAACACCATTTCCCTTCTTCAAATAGTATTATGGGGTCATTACTGTCCACCTGAACCACCAAAACAGGCATTTAGGGACTGTAATATTTAATCTGAAGGTCTTTTTATTTTTCTTTAATAACAAAACGAAAGGAAACTATTAGTAGTCCTGGTGTCCACAAAACACTCCTTGTGGCGCCCCACCAGTTGTGGAAGGCCTCAAGTGTACCGGCGGACACCGCGTACTCCTTCTCCAGAGCCACCCGGGCGCGGACAAGACCGCAGAAGAGAGGCAGGCAGCTAAAGCGTTTCCACCCCCCCCCCCCCCCGCCCCCGCCCCCATCGTGGGCCGTGTCTGTCCTGGACCTGTGGATGGCCACCTTGGTCAGGCCCATGACCAGACCCACAAGAAGTCAATGCTGTCTGTGAAGCATGGAAACTGAAAACTGTCTGTACAGTAGAGTGATCAAACACCAACATGTATAATTCTTAATAATTACACATAAATATGTATTTGCTGACAACTTCTCAACAAAGCAGCACTTTTTTCTGGAATGTTCCTTTATGCTGCAGCGCCACTAAATTCCTGCTGGTGGAGTTGCTAATCTATTAGAAATTGTACTCTGCAGCACCACCTGTAGGCATATACTTGAACTGCATACCTTCAACAACAACAATTTGCATTTATATAGCGCCTTTAACGTAGTAAAACATCGCAAGGCGTTTCACAGGAGTGCAATCAAACAAATATCGACATCAAGCCAAAGAAGAAGACATTAGGACAGGTGACCAAATGCTTGGTCAAAGAGGTAGGTTTTAAGCAGCATTTTAAAGGAGGAGAGAGAGGTGGAGAGCTGAGGAGATTTGGGAAGGGAATTCCAGAGCTTAGGGCCTAGACGGCTGAAGGCACTGCCGCCATTGATGATTGCGAATTAATTGGACATAATTGTGTAGTCATCGTACCACATTATTCTGCCAGTTGCTATTGGAGCAAATTTCAGTTCTCCGTTAGGCACCAAATAAAAATTTACAATCTCCCTCCGCTGTGAGTGTATCTTCAGATTATAGCGAGATGCTGACTTTTCTAAGCTTTAAGATTTTTGAATATTGCCAAGATTACATTAACAAGCTTGAATAAAAGACAGATGGCTGTGATAGTTAATGTGAGAGGGAGATTAGTCTTACTGGAATTCCCTCTCTAAACCTCTCTGCCTCTCTACCACCCTCTACTCATTTAAGACGCTCCTTGAAACCTACCTCTTTGACCAAGCTTTTGGCCACCTATTTTTGGTTGCAGTTAAGGCGGTAAAAGTTTCTCTTTCAGATTCCCATCACATGGTTGAGTCTATGGAGCTCCTGTGCTGTCTCCACATTCCAGTGTTCAGTAGAAGTATATTGAAGCTAAGTCTTCCCTGTAGTCTTCTCTGCTATACCCACGTAAGCTATTAAACTAAATTTTGCTCCCTCGTACAGCACTGATTTCATTCTTTTCCAAAGGTTGAATTAAAGAACAGCACAAATTAAAATTAACCGGTAAGAAATTTACTGATTAAAGTTTATTCATGTATTTAGAGATTAATACAATCAATAACATGTTAATACAAGTTAAATTAGTCTTGCTAGGTGCCGTCAATCAATAGAATTTTAATGTTGGCTTATAGTAATTCCTTCAAAGAGTTGATATTTAATGTGCAATAAATTATGGTGGGGCGATGATTAATTGGGGACTATGTTAAGACTTCCTTACAATTTTAATTAACTGTCTACAGAGTTTATGGTTAGAAAATTTAACCTTTTAGAAATTAATCAATAAAAATGCATATTTACATTTCCAAAAGCATTTACGTAACTTTTCTTTTAGCCCCACAACATTTCTTATTCCATCATCATGATGAACTCTAACCTCAAATAAAAGTAATATTATAGTGCTTAATTTATTTAATCATCAAATAACCCAACAATCTTCAATTTACAATTGCCTTCACTTGATCAGAATTTTCTGTTTGGTTTTAGACACCAAAGCCTGGATTCTCCTTACAAGAACTGCCTGTTGACAGGTGGTGTAGAGAGGTTCTGGCCAATAAAATGGGGCAGAGATACCTCTGTCAATACTCCACCCCTAAAATGGCCATTGCAATTTCCCTCCAGTGACCCTGCTGTGACCCTGATCCGTCCTCTGGAAACAAGGCCGTCACATTTAAATAAAATCTGGCCAAGTGCCCCATGAGACGTCCCTGTATTTCCACCCAGTTACCACTCCTGTAAACCGCCACCCCAGTGGTAGTGCTGAGTCTGTATGGTGGCCTGCAGGCAGGAAGGGATTGGGAAAGTGAACGGTCATACAGGAGTGTGATTCTACATCACTGCTTTGGCTGGGAGATACTTCCATTATTTTGAAGCTGCAGTTTCCAAACATTTAAAAGTACTTTGTGAAACTTACTGAGAATTTAAAGGGATTCTGGGGATTTCATTGTTCCTGTGCTTTGAGGAGCAGGATGGTAAAGACATGGAGGAGAAAAGGATAGAAGCCAGCAGAGTGTGACAGCATGCATGCCTGCAGGCAACACCCGACCCATACCACAAGGTCTACAGACCACGGAGGTCCTAAGCGTATTTTTCCTATAGGCAGTGTCTGAGAAGACTGCAATTGTCCCCTGACACCCTGTCAGAGATATGTCAGCCATTGGATCCTGACTAGTAGCCTGTTTCCACCAGGGGCATCCATTGTCTGTGGCTGTGAAGGTGACAACTGCACTTAACTTTATGCATCCGCATGCTTCCAGGCAATCTCTGGTGATATTAGTCATGTCAGTCAGCAGTTCATCACTGCATTAGATGAATGTCCTGTTCAGGCATGCCTCTGAGTACATTCATTTCCACTTGGACCCAACAAAGCAGAGAGATAGAAAGAGAGCCATCAACTTCTTCCAAGTGGCTGGGTTCCCATAAGTGCAGGATGCTTTTCATGCTACTCATGCCCTGTCTGAAAGCCCCGTCAACTTCATCAACAGGAAAGGGTTTAATTCCCTGAATGTTCAGATAGTGAGTGATGCAAGACTCCTTTTTTTTTATTCATTCATTGGATGTGGGCATCGCTGGCGAGGCCAACATTTATTGCCCATCCCAAATTATCCTTGAGAAGGTGGTGGTGAGCCGCCTTCTTGAACCGCTGCAGTCTGTGTGGTGAAGGTTCTCCCACAGTGCTGTTAGGTAAGGAGTTCCAGGATTTTGACCCAGCGACGATGAAGGAACGGCAATATATTTCCAAGCCAGGATGGTGTGTGACTTGGAAGGGAACATGCAGGTGGTGTTGTTCCCATGTACCTGCTGCCCTTGTCCTTCTAGGTGATAGAGGTTGCGGGTTTGGGAGGTGTTGTCGAAGAAGCCTTAGCAAGTTGCTGCAGTGCATCCTGTAGATGGTACACACTACAGCCACAGTGTGCCGGTGGTGAAGGGAGTGAATGTTTAGGGTGGTGGATGGGGTGCCAATCAAGCGGGCTGCTTTGTCCTGGATGGTGTCGAGCATCTTAAGTGTTGTTGCAACTGCACCCATCCAGGCAAGTGGAGAGTATTCCATCACACTCCTGACTTGTGCCTTGTAGATGGTGGAAAGGCTTTGGGGAATCACTCGCTGCAGAATACCCAGCCTCTGACCTGCTCTTGTAGCCACAGTATTTACGTAGCTGGTCCAGTTAAGTTTCTGGTCAATGGTGATCCCCAGGATGTTGATGGTGGGGGATTTGGCGATGGTAATTTCAATGAATGTCATGGGGAGGTGGTTAGACTCTCTCTTGTTGGAGATGGTCATTGCCTGGCACATGTCTGGCACGAATGTTACTTGCCACTTATCAGCCCAAGCCTGGATGTTGTCCAGGTCTTGCTGCATGCGGGCACGGTCTGCTTCATTATCTGAGGGGTTGCGAATGGAACTGAACACTGTGCAATCATCAGCGAACATCCCCATTTCTAACCTTATGATGGAGGGAAGGTCATTGATGAAGCAGCTGAAGATGGTTAGGCCTAGGACACTGCCCTGAGGAACTCCTGCAGCAATGCCCTGGGGCTGAGATGATTGGCCTCCAACAACCACTACCATCTTCCTTTGTGCTAGGTATGACTCCAGCCACTGGAGAGTTTTCCCCCTGATTCCCATTGACTTCAATTTTACTAGGGCTCCTTGGTGTCACACTTGGTCAAATGCTGTCTTGATGTTAAGGGCAGTCACTCTCACCTCACCTCTGGAATTCGGCTCTTTTGTCCATGTTTGGACCAAGGCTGTAATGAGGTCTGGGGCCGAGTGGTCCTGGCGGAACTCAAACTGAGCATCGGTGAGCAGGTTATTGGTGAGTACGTGCCGCTTGATAGCACTGTCGACAACACCTTCCATCACTTCACTGATGATTGAGAGTAGCTGATGGGGCAGTAATTGGCCGGATTGGATTTGTCCTGCTTTTTATGGACAGGACATACCTGGGCAATTTTCCACATTGTTGGGTAGATGCCATTGTTATAGCTGTACTGGAGCAGTTTGGCTAGAGGCGTGGCTAGATCTGGAGCACAAGTCTTCAGCAGTACAGCCGGGATGTTGTCGGGGCCCATAGCCTTTGTTGTATCCATTGCACTCAGCCGTTTCTTGCTACCATGTGGAGTGAATTGAATTGGCTGAAGACTGGCTTCTGTGATGGTGGGGATATCGGGAGGAGGCTGAGATGAATCATCCACTCGGCACTTCTGGCTGATGATGGTTGCAAACGCTTCAGCCTTGTCTTTTGCACTCACGTACAGGACTCTGCTATCATTAAGGATGGGGTTGTTCACAGAGCCTCCTCCTCCCGTTAGTTGTTTAATTGTCCACCACCATTCACGACTGGATGTGGCAGGACTGCAGAGTTTTGATCTGTTTTGTTGGTTGTGGAATCGCTTAGCTCTGTCTATAGCATGTTGCTTCTGCTGTTTAACATGCATGTAGTCCTGTGTTGTAGCTTCACCAGGTTGGCACCTCATTTTTAGGTACGCCTGGTGCTGCTCCTGGCATGCTCTTCTACACTCATTCTGCAGTTCGTCAGTTTGTGCTACTTGGGGAGTAGCCATGATTCATTTATTCTCCATCAATCCAGGATACCAGCGCTGCTCAGCCAAAGCAACATGACAGGTGGCAGATAGAGAATAGGGGACCCACTTCAGCCTTGACTGAAGACGTCTTTTCAGAGTCCAAGGACAATGGCTGAAAAATGGTTCCGTGAGTCCTTGGGATCTACCAGGACAATTGTGGGAGTGACTGTTGAAATTCTTAAATCCTGTTTCTGATGCCTGGACAGTTCGGAGGAAGCCTGGAACAGGCTAATTCACAATGTCTTTTCACCCAGGTGTCTGCAGACATTCCGTCGTGAATACACTATCAGTCGCAGGCAATACAGCAGAACTGAACTGAACATATTGAGAGAAATCTCCAGTGTGTATTACAGACTAAGTGACCCTGGGGACAGAGCTGTCAATCGGTGTAATGTGTAAAAATAAGTAAACACAAAACAAGAACGCAGCACTGAAACGTAACACGAGCAACTTAGTGAAATGCTGGTATCCAACATTCTAATTACCAGCAGAGAGCTTGCTAGGAAAGTTCATAACTGGTCCTGCAATGTCAAGTGTTCAGAGGTCATGTGTTTTCCCAGGTCCTGTTGGTATTTTGATCTTTGGTGGGTGTGGGCATGGGCTTCAGAATTCCTGATAAGCTGTAGTAAAGGTTGGATGCAGGGAGACTGGTCAGAAGAACATGAGAGAAGTTAATTCTTGAGATAATGAAAGCATAAGTTAGGGCTTCTGCAGCAATGTAGGAGATTTAGGGGTGCAAGAGAGAGAAGTTCCAGAAGTGAAAGAAAGCAATCTTGGAAATGGTTAGGTACAGTACTACAGAATTTAGACCCATCAACGATGAAGGAATGGCAATACATGTCCAAGTTAGGATGGTGTATGACTTTAAAAGTAATGATGCTCCCATGACATTGTTGATTTTGTCCTTCTTGGTGGTAGAGGTTGTGGGATTGGGAATTGCCATTGAAGTAAGTTTGGTGGGTATCCGCAGACTTCATTGACTGTGAAGGACTTTGGGATGTCCTGAGGTTGTGAAAGATGCTATATAAATGCAAGTTCTTTCTTTCTTAGCGAGATGTCTTCATTCCTAAGTCTCACAAACTCCGCATTTCCACTTGTCTCAGCTGATCCTGCCGACAGCTGCGCCTTGTAATTCTCAGCTTAAATTACCCAAGTGCTGTGCTGGTGGAAAAGCAGAAAACTTGGAGCTCCAACACAACTGGCCCTCATTATCATATATTTAAATGAGCTAGTTGGGCAGGGTCAAAAAGCACTTTGCTGCCAGAAATGTTACCTGCCCTGATTCTGGGCTGAAATGATACCAGGAATGGCATGGAAATTCTCCCCCACTAATGTGCCTTTGTGTTTCAGCAGCATGAGAGGTAAAAGCATTGATTTTGCAAGATAGTTCACAGAGACTGTTAACTAGCACTTCCCAGTGGAGCTAATCCTTTTGAAGGCAGGCATTTATCTTCTTTAATTCCATCATTATTTCAGCAATGCAAAGGGTAAGAGATCTCACAGGAAGATCACTAGGTCCGCTCTCTATCAGCAGTGGATTTGTGCCTGAGTTGGGAAAATTCCCAAGCTTGCCAGACATTATTCTGCCACACATAAGAGCTGGTTGATAAGAGTATTAATAAAGGCTTAATAGCAGGTTACCCACCTGTCCTCTCAACTGAAACATCATGCAGATGATAGCCAGAGATTAAATCTGGGTTGGATCACGTGCAGTAACACATGGACACACAGGTGGAAGATACGTCACCCTTACCAGCTAACATTAAACTGAAGAACACCATTTACAGGGACCAGTCACAAAGCAAATGTATAAATTTTCCAGCAATCATCTTCCTGTCTCCTTTGGTTGTACAATGGAGCATGTTGTAAGGGAACACAGGAGGGTGAAAACATTTGGAAATAGAAGACATATAAATATAGATATTGGAAGACCTGGCTGCGGGAATGGGACCTCACTTACATCGGGTGAAGCCCGACCTTGCATGCCTGATTCTGAGGGGTGATTTTGGGGGCACTCACAATCTCATTTGTTCAAAGGATGTGGACCACAATGGCAAGGCCTCATTTATTGCCCATCCCTAATTGCCCCGAGAAGGTGGTGGTAGTGGGGTGCTGCGTCCTTGAATCACTGCAGTTCTTGTTGTGTTGGCACTCCCACAATGGTGTTAGGTAGGGAATTCCAAGACTTTACCAGGGACAATGTAGGAAGGAAAATATATGTCCAAGTCAGGATGGTGAGTGTCTCGGAGAGAAACCCAGAGGTGATGGTGGTTCTCATAAAATTGGTGCTATATTTTGATATGTAAATCATCTGGTTAAATTCCCAGACTGAATTTCACATCTATGATCACCCACAGCTCAAGCTTTGCCCATAGAAATTGAGCACATGAAGATTCCTGGGGCCTGTACTGTTTTAGAAGGCTTCTTAAAGGGAATTAGGGATTTCCATCGCAGGCAATTCTTTGCATTTATATAGCGTCTTTCACAACCTCAGGAAGTCCCAAAGCGCTTTACAACCAACAAAGTACTTTTGAAGTGTAGTCACTGTTGTAATGTAGGAAACGGACAATCAATTTGCACACAGCCAGGTCCCACAAACAGCAATGAAATAAATGACCAGATCATCTGTTTTAGGTGTTGGTTTAGGGATAAATGTTGTCCAGGGAGACCAGGAGAACTTCCCTCGGTTTAACATCTCATCTGAAAGATGGCGCCTCCAGCAGTGCAGCAGTCCCTCAATAGTGCACTGAAGTGCCGGCCTAGATTATGTGCTCATGTCTCTGGAGTGGGGCTTAAACCAACGACCTTCTGGCTCATAGATGAGGGTGCTACCACTGAGCCTCCTTGGTGAAGATGGATAAGGATGGGTACTTCTTTGGGGGTTCTAACTACATTGCACAATTGAGATGAGAAAGATAACTTCTTCAGGGCCCAAGGAATGCAGATGCAAGGATGTCTAAGGCATTTTGATTACACCTGTCACTATCCTATGTGTACCTCTCTAAACATGGACTTCACCAAATTGGCTGCCAGTGTTGTACAATCTGCTGCACAATGATCTGTAGACAACATTTGGATCGGCTCTTCTTGCAGGCGTGAAGGTTACCACAACATGAAACTTTCATGCTATTGGATCCGTTCAAGCCAGCCCGGAAAACATCAGGCTGTCTGCAGTGTACACAAGTATTGAGCAATTGATAAACACTATGTTTGCAAGGGCCAATACTTTCATCGCATTTCCTATGGAAAAGAGCCATCAACTGGACAAGGCACAGAACTGTCACCGGATGCCAGGGTCCCATTCAGTCCATAGCATCATACATGGTACCCAAGGTACATGGTCCTAGTAACCTCATGACCTTCCTGAATGGAGAGGATTTGCACTAGTTATTACGCACATGGTATTTAACCACAGAAACATTATTATTCATGTCAGTGACTGTGTGCAGTATTTTGCAGTGTCTACATTATTTGAAGGAGAGGGAACACCAGTTAGATGGTTCTTAGGAAAACAGGGCTACTCTTTACATTCATGGCTGCTGACCACACTGAAAAAGCTGCTAACAGCAGAGGAGCACTTCTTCCTGGGATGCTTCACCATCTATTTGCTGTTCTGTGGCTATCACCTCCATGTTCAAGTTTGCGTGTAGCTTTTGCATGTACAAAAAGGTAATGGTAGTGCACAGAGGGTACCTGCTGCAGGGTGTGGCAGTCCCAATTGATGTTTGTAACGTTATTGATGAGCCCTACAAAAATGTGAGCAAAAGTGAGGAGCACATTTACCTCTGCCTTGCTCGTGATATGACTAATCTCATTTGTAGCCAGCAGTGTGACTGCACTGGCTTGTGTGTGACCCCCCCTCAATATAACTGGCACTGTCTTTACATTGAAAGTTAGCCATCAGCCCCAAATAGGACCACCCTCCTTTGCTGCACCTGAAGTAGCATCTCCAACTTTATAGCATCAAAGTGAGCAATTTCGATGCACGTCTGAGCTATGCTATTGTAAACAATTAGTCCACATTTGTGCAAGCAGCAGAAATTCCCCTTTTATGGCAACCTGCAGCTCCTTAAGAGTTGCAACCTTGCCTGATTTCCTCAACCAAGTTCTCTGTTACAGCACCAAGCTCTCTAGGCAATCCTTTCATGTGCCAGTAACCTATTCAAATTAGGGGGATAGACTCCTGTCGTAAAATGTGGCACAACCCCGCCCCTGAGTGCTGGTGTGGGTAGCTTGTGTAATAGGCCAGCACAAGCCCATCTTTGCTCAGACTGCAAAACCAGGGCTATAAACATAAAGGCATTGTACTGAGCACTCGCACTGCAGACTAGTTATGTATAGAATACGAGTCAAATTAGATGCAGTTTCTGGATTCAGTTTTATTTAAAGAATATATTTTAGTGGTGGTGGGAGGGATGGTGTGAAGGGGAGAGGGTAATTATTCAACATTTTCCCCTTTATCAATTTTTAAAAAAAAATCCAAACCTGAAGTCAGCCTTGATAATTCAAAATGAATCACATAGTGACCGCATCTAAAATGTAATTATTTAGGAGATAGAGAGGGTGAAAAAAAACGCCTGCTAAAATGTTACAAATTCTGATTTCTTAACAGTACAGATTTAATAAAAACAGACTTGGGATTTAGTATTTTATAAAAATATCTCTGTTTATTTTTAGGCAATCTGCTTTTCATCACTAAAAATCCAGTCACGAATGTTCTCTTGTCTGAGTACTGCTAAAACCTGTCAGTGTCGTCATATCTCCTGACTGTCACCCAGATCTGATAAGACATTTTTGACAGCGAGTTCTTTTTGAATTGTTCCCAAATGACTAGCAGACCCTTTAGGTTATATGAATTTTCATGCTTCTATGTTTTTGTTGCCTAGAATTTGTTGTGCCTTTAGCCTGATATGAAAATTGAATCACTCTCTTTACCTAATGGACAATAATACTAACCATATGTGATTTAGCAGAGTAGATCCAGTTTGGGAAACCTTCTCCATGCAGTATAATTCATGTGCAATTGATTATTCTTAAAAGTAAGTGCAATTGCAAAAAAGAAATAACAGACATCGGAAAAGACAAGCTGGCTCACTCATACACCTTGCCATCCTGACTCTGTGACCAAGACTCATCTGTTTCCTATTCTAAATCCATAACCTGTGAACAAAAAACACCCCCAAAAATTGTAAATGGTGGAAATCTGAAAACCAAAAAATGCTGGAAACACTCAGCAGGTCAGTTGGCATCTGTGGAGAGAATGATGAGTTAACCTTTCAGGCGTGCATCCTTTAGGGCTTTGATAAAGGCTCTATAACTGAAGCGTTAACTTATCTGCTATCTCCACAGATGCTGTGTGACCTGTTGAGTGTGTCCAGCACTTTCTGTTTTTGTTTTCTATCTTCCTTTGCTGAGTCAGAAATTGATTTAATTCTCTTTGGAATGTTTCAACTGAGATGGCATTTATTTGGCCAAGTTGCAATCTATTCCATAAATTGATAGCCAATTGTGGAAAAAGTTCTTTCTTAAGATAATGTAAAGGTTCTCCTATCCTGATTTCGCTCACAATACCTCAGCTGCATTGATACCTAGGACCATTTCATTACTCAATTCATTTGCAATGGCACACGTCACTTCGGTTAGCTATATATATGTGGGCATTTCGCACTAAAACTGTCTCTTGTTTTTGGGCAGCTCTGACACTATCTATTTTAGAATGGAGCCACAGGGCTGATTTTCCTGAGTGAACATTGTCCAGGGGCTCAGTGAGTCCATGGCAATGGAAGTATGCTGTGCCCAGGAAGTTTTGGAGTGCCTGGATTTCTTCATGGCCCTTTTAACAGAGAGGACGGACTTCAAATGCCTGTGGAGGTGCACAATTGGAGCAGACCACTCAGGTGACAGGGGGTTTGGGCGCAACTCAGGCCTTAAAGGCTCAAAGCTGATTAAAGGGGCATGGAGCTAAAGGACGCAACTGCGAAGTCCTGCTGCTGGATAATCATTTTTTTTACTGGACCTAAGGTTATTGCAAGAAGGCAAATTACTGTTTCGGCTGGTTCTGATTCTTGTGAAGGGTGCGGAACCTTCTAATTTTATATCTTAATTTCAAAAGGAAGTCTCTCGATGTGTACTTAACTAATCGGGGCGACACATGTGTTAAAAGGTTTTGCCCCCCTACCCTTCTCAAAATGATTCTACATACCCAAAGCCAAAAACCCAAAGCACCCAACCCAGTGTGAAAATATTCCTATTTTTTGAATATGCCAGTCATGATATCTGACACTGCCACCATTGGTGCAATATATGTTACAAATGCTGCTAAGACGTTATTCTTAGCTCTCCAGTGGTTAAATTTGCAGTACAACAGTGCTGAGAGATGTGGATCAGAACTCAAATGGGGTGTTTGAAGTCTGGTTCAGGCAACAAAAGTTTGCTTGGACACTTCAAAGACTGTTCACACTGGTTGAGATGACTCAGTTCATTCGAGCTCAGCAAGGGTAGTTGTTAGGATAGTCTGGTGAGATTCTGCGTCCCAGGGTCAGAATGAAGAAAAACGAGAGAAAAACCCATGTTCAGGGTTAGGCCAAGAAAGACTGCCAGAAGGCAGGTCTTAGCCTGAAGTGGGATTTTATGAGATAGCATGTCGGTTTTCCCAGCTAGGAACTGACCCCAAAGGAAATACAACAAATGTTGAATATTCTGCCCACTCTTTGGAATTTGATATTATAGTCTGTTTTATGTTGTTTCATGTTGTTATGGGAAGCTTTGTAGGAGTTGGGAGATGTGGATCAGAAATCAGATGGGGTGTCCGAAGCTTGGACATTTCAACGATTGTTCATACTGGTTCTTGATTTGTCTCCAACCTCATCTTGTCAGGATCTTCAGTTTTACCTCTCAAGAGATTGGAGAAGTGCATATGGGGGGTATGTGCAGGTTTATGGTATATAGTTTGGCTGTCAAGGGAAATACATTGTTACAATCCATGGATTACACTATCTTATAAGTAGATTCAGGGCATGTGAGTCAACTTCGGAACATATGGAATGTGGGATTCACTTACGGGAATGACTGACGCCACTGAACCCGAGATGGTATCTATGGCAGATGCTGAATTTGTAACAGCCAAAATGTTCAATATCAATTCATCAGCCCATCTTACAATTCCAGAAATGTATTTCTTCAAACTTGAATGGAGCTTTTCAGTAGCTTGTTACTAAGTCAGACTTCATTTGTATGTGGAAAGAGGAAGGTCAAACTAATGGGGGATTTCAACCAACCTAATATAAATTGGGAATGCCCAAGTGGTTTAAAGTCTGGGTTAATAAATATAATGCACAATTGCTTAATGATGCAATGCATCAAGAAAACCACCAGAGGCAGTTCTCAGTTCAACTTGACAGTGGTAGGTGACCCTGATAGCATACAGGGGATAGCAGCCAAGATGCTCCTGGGTGATAGCTACCATAACATAATTATTTTTGTTGTGATCTGGAATTCAGCACTGTCAAAGCCCAAAACACAGATATTCAATTTTAGGAAGGTTAATGGTGCGAGGGGAGAGATAAACAGCTTGACTGGAAACTGTTTACTAATCCCCTCAGTTGAGGACAAATGGAACACCTTCAAGAGCATGCAGAACAAATATATATCCAAGACCAGCAAGTACAGGCTAAAACAAATGTGGTTCTACATGGATAAGCAAGACACTCCAAAGTGAAATAAGAAAGAAAATGAACTCTACAAAACTTGTAGAGAGAAAGCTAAGGGATCTGCTGGGAAGAATACACGAACCTTTAGAAACATGTTAAAAGGTGATCAGACATGCAGAGGATCCAACAAATGAGCATAGCTATACACACTAACCACAATAACAAGAAATTGTTCCATTACTGTAACAGTAAGTGGACGTTGGCGGAGAGGGAAAAGCATGATTAAAAGGTTGAAACCGAGGATGAAATTAAAATAGTTAAAATATTGAAGAATGACTTAATTAAATCATTTAATATAGAAAATTGTAGCACCATGGCCTTCACAAATGAAGATAGTCCAAATAAACTTAAATTAACATGGGAGATTTCTGCAGCATCATGATATCAGGAAGTAGTAGCTACCAGAGCTTCAATAGATGTCTTGAGGGTCAGCCTGAACGCCACACTTGCACAGGGTTGCCAAGATTTGGTTGGGACTATTCAGTCTGTACTGACAGCGATCAGTAGCTCCTCTGAACCTGTGCTCAGCACCAGTGGACTGCAAAGAGTGAGAACAGATGTCACTGTCTGTCTAGAGAGTGGCACTGAGCCAATGGCCTTAAGACCCCTCTAATGCCTGACTATGAGAGAGCTTCAGACATGAGGTTGGTATCCCTTGCCATTGCAAGAGAAAGGCTGCAACAACTGGTCCCTTTGAGACAGCTTCTTCACTGAGATGAGAGTCACCTCAGGCCTCTAAGGCTCCAGGTGGACCACCGCAACTGCCAACTCCTCAAACCCATCTTACTCAGGGAGCACCTTGTAGGAGTAGTAGATTAGGAGCATGAGCAAGTAAATTGGCTGGCACAAGGGGTAGGCATGGTGTTAATGAAGTAGTAGTAGAAAGGGTGATTGAAATTGTTAACACATTGTGGAGATTTGGAGAACATGTGTGAAGTAAACACAGATTACGCACATCAAGTTCTGTGGTCATTTGTGTGCATTCTTTCAGCTTTTGCAGGTTGGGATAATGGCAGGGGAAATGTAGACTTTTGTCTTATGAAGGAACATGGCAGAAGTCTTTGTCAGTGAGGGACTTTATGAGGGTTTGGGGGAGAATGGGCAGGAGTGACAGTGCTTTCAGGAGAGAAAGGGAGAAGATTGGAAGGGAAACTGAATGGTGATAAGGTGAGGAACCATTTTGTTAATTTTAAAAGTTTACATTTTTTCTTAGTGGGCTCCACACATTTAAACAAAATACTACAGCTAGTGCCTTCCTGGTGCCAAAACAATAACTTTACTACACAGTCAATGTTAGGTTGGTGCACCAGCACCAAAAGTGCTGTAATAAAGGAGTATGATGGCTATCAACAACAACTTGCATTTATATAGCGCCTTTAACATGGTAAACTGTCCCAGGGTGCTTCACAGGTGCATTATCAAACAAAATTTGACACCAAGCCACCTAAGGGGATATTAGGACAGGAAAGCAATAGGTTTTAAGAAACATCTTAAAGGAGGAGAAAGGGATAGTGAGGCAGAGAGGTTTAGAAAGGGAATTCCAGAACTTAGGGCCTAGGCAGCTGAAGGCACGGCCACCAATGGTGGGGTAAGGGAAATTGGGATGCGCAAGAGGCTAGAATTGGAGGAGCGCAGAGGTCTCGCAGGATTGTAGGGCTGGAGGGGGTTACAGAGATAAGAAGGGGTGAAGCCATGGAAAGATTCGAACATAAGAATGAGAATTTTAAATCCAAGGCATTGCTGGACCAGGAACCAATGTAGGTCAGTAAGCACAGGGGTGATGAGTGAGTGGGATTTGGTGCGAGTTAGTATACGAGTGGCAGAGTTTTGGATGAGCTCAAGGTGGATGGTGGGAGGCCAGCCAAGAGAGCATTGGAATAGTGAAATCTGGAGGGAACAAAGGCATGGATGAAGTTTTCAGCAGCCAATGGGCTGAGGCAGGGTCGGAGATGGGTGATGTTACAGAGGTTGAAGTTGACAGTGATGGAGAGCATATGGGGTCGGAAACTCAGTTCAGGGTCAAATAGAAGGCTGAGGTTGCAAACAGTATGATTAATCCTCAGACAGTGGCCAGGGAGGGGGATGGAGTCAGTGGCTAGGGAACGGAATTCGTGGCTATGGTATACACAACCTCACAATTGTAGTACAACTGCTCAGAACTATTCTTGTCTAGGGGATGAGTTAATTATAGCCAGGGAAAGGACAATGACAACCTTTAGGGTTTCCCAGCAAGAGGGGACAATACAAAACTGCCACTGATCAAACATGGGCGGAACAAGATAATTTATTTATTTGCTGTCTTCACGAAAAATGATGATTTGACGAAAAGGGTCCACAGCTGACTATCTGTGTTATTTATAGGTAATTCATATTCCTACTGGACACATGCAATATTCTCTGTGATGAGGGAAGAACTCATCAAGGATAGTCCAGGGTTGATCAACCATTGTAATGGCAAATCCCATGAGCACCAGATACGGTTGATATAAAATTTGAATGCTGGTGGGAAAAATTCAGTCAGGGTTGTCTATTAATTGAGACTTTTTCAGCATCTTCCATGCTTTCATTTGTCAGTGTGGGCATCGCAAATGGCCTGTGTGATTAATCCCACAGTGAAAGCTCTTCAGAGACAGGTTTCCATCTGACAGAAACCTGTAGGTAGATCCATCAAACAAAAGACAGTAACACTGCAGAGCCCTTTGGCTATGTTCACTGTACAACACACTGGGGAGGTACAACATAAGGTAGCCGGGCAATTATTTAGAAACCTGACTTTATCCAAGGGTACTGAAGAACACTTTGAATTCATTGCCAAGTAGGACGCGAGCAATGTGCCGGAGAAAAATGATTTGTTGAAACACCTAAGTGAGTTCTCCACTCCAATGTCTCAAGTGGATGGTTCTTTAGACTTTCTGTCAAAAGTCAAGTATACTAGTCCACTAGACTTGACCTCTGGATATTGTTAAGTGGTTGTACATCCTGACAGCAGGTCCTGGATGGCAATTCACTCCAGACTGGGTTGTTCTAATTCAAGATAATAATATTTGAGCTGTACAGTGCCCTACTGTGTTTCAGTGCCCTATGACTTTTGTGCTGGCTGATGTAACTTACAGTTGTTTTATAGTGTACGCAGATGACATTATTGTGGTGTCACCCATGACAGTGAACCACCTAAAGGATCTACAGCAAGTGTTCTCCTGATTGCATAAAGCAGGACTGACCGTAAAACAAAAAGAAAATGTCAATTTTTGCGAAAGAAATTAACACTCTTTGGACACGTTGCAACCTAAATTTTCTGATATAGCTACAATTTAGATGTTAACAGTTAGAAACAAAGAACTTGCATTTATATAGCAGCTTATCATGTCCTCAAGACATCTCAACATGCATTACAACTGGTGCATTACCATCACCAAATTCCCCATTATCAACATCCTAGGGATCGCCATTGACCAGAAATTCAACTGGACCAGCCACATAAATGCTGTGGCTACTAGAGCAGGTCAGAGGCTGGGTATTCCGTGGCGAGTGGCTCACCTCCTGACTCCCCAAGGCCTCTCCACCACCGACAAGGCACAAGTCAAGAGCATGATGGTATACTCTCCACTTGCCTGGACGGTTGCAGCTGCAACAACACTCATGAAACTCAACACCACCCAGGATAAAGCAGTCAGCTTGATTGACACTCCATCCATTAGCTTAAACATCCTCTCCCTCCACAACTGGCGAATTGTGGCTGAAGCATGTACTAGCTACAGGATGCACTGCAGCAACTCACCAAGGCTTCTTCAACAGCAGCTGCCAAACCCGTGACCTCCACCACCTTTGATATAAATGGTTTGGTGAATGTAAGGACCCATTACTAGATTGATGACAGTTCAACATACCATGGCTAAGCTAACACCAATCTGCGGGTTACTTGGAAAAATATCAGACACAAATCATAGACTTTTGGAGTACCAAACGGTGTCTTCCATATGTGCGACGTGCTTCCATACTGGACATGGGAAAAAAATTCATGGAAGACTATTCAAGAAGGTGCTAGAAAATCCTAAGGTTACTCCAAAAGGGGAACAGTTCTCATCTTTGTCCTCATTGGCCTCACCTTCTGTGTCTCTTCTTTAGCACTTTGTGATGTTCAGTTAACAGTGACTTGGGGTTGAGATGAAATCTGAAGAATGGATCTGACGAAACATAATGGGATGAGGCATTGTCTACACTGAGCTTGTGGTGGAATGTCACAGACTGGGGTCATATGATGTGACTTTTATTGGCTTCAGATCGGAGGAGATTGATAAAGCCTTGTGATTGAGAAAAATTTCAATGATTGTGGCACTTTGTCTTTAAATATCTTGGTCCCCGAGAAAGAAGAGGATACACTGTTTACTCTTGTAGCTCAGTTATTGTACCGGTTGCAACCTTGGTTAACCTCTAAGACTACTCAAGAGGGAAGAATTGGATAGATTACATTCAAAAAGACTGACGTTCTCAGGTTAACTGCCAAGCAATCACCATGGAATTGGCTATAATTGTAATATTTTATGTATATATATTTTTTCAATGTATTAGGGTTAAATCGTTTATTTGACTGAATCGTTATGTGGATATCTGATCTGTTAACACTGATGGGACTTTAGAGACTAAGTGTGTCGGGGGGGGGGGGGGGGTGGTGGGGAGGGGGGAGGGATGTAATGATCCTGAGGGACTAGGCTGTGGAAAGGTGGAGTTCCAGATCCTCTCACCTCCAGGGAAGGGAGAGGGTGTTCAGTATATAAGGCAAAATCCAAAAGGTTTTGTGGAGGAGAGAGGGAAAGATGAAAGGTGGAGTGCTGTTGTTGGTGATGACTTGTGTTATTGTTACTGGTTATTACTAAATACACTGTATTCTATAAACATAACCATATTTGGAGTTTTACCAGAAAGAAGTTGCAACACTGTTATCCAATGTTTGTTTGGGCCTTCACAGTAGACATCAGGAAATGGAATGCACTGGGAACTATAGAGTCCTCAAGCAAGCAGAAACACTGCTTTGTTGGAGGACCAGGTAGATCTAACTCAAAACAATACACTTCTTCATCGTGGATGTACATGTTGCACCAGCCTAAAATATCAACCAATGGATAAGAAAGCTTAATTAATATTTTGCCTTGACCAAATGATATCCTCATCTCATCACAGTAAACCTTACCTTAGAGGAAGGTTCAATACACACAACAATGTGTTGATATCAATTCCATAGCAGCACCATTTTATCCAATATGTGGCCTTTCTTAACTCAGTTTGCCAACATTATTATTCCCCAGTTCTGAGGTTTCACTGTTATTTATGGTTTGACTCTAATTTAATTTCCTCCCATTGTAACAGATAAGAATCATCAGGCATCTAAATTAAAGTGGACACACAAATCCTTCAAAAGCACCAATTCCCAATTTTGAAAAACTTTGGATGATCTGCAGTTTGTGTGGAAGTGATAAATGCATAAGAGATTTAGCCTTGATAAACTGGCACTCTTGAACTCCAGCTCTCCTACCTTCATCATGGTGACAGACTCCCAGATTGTAGCGTGCCCCTTATTGTTTGTAACATCATTGGTCTTCATTGCCATTCCACCAGCCATCTCTTTATTTGTCTAAAGTTGCATTTATAAATGAAGGAAATTAAATATTTATTTATTTTAGAAGATCATACATAAATAAAAACTCTGCAACGTCTCAGTACTAATGTAATATTTGTTGATTTGCTGGATTATAAACGTAGACAGATTAATAAAATACTTTTATATATTTGCGGACCTTGCTGGAAATTACACTGATTTGCTGGCTAAAAAAACCCCAAAGGTTTATACAGCCTGGTTGCCTTTTTGGGCAGAAATCCATGTAGATACTGAACCACTCCAATCTTATTCCCATGAATTTGAACACTTTTGTCCTTATTTCCTATTGACATCCATAATCCAGTTTTACAGGAATGAAACCTTTCCATCCCCTGATACCATTTATAAAGAGAACACCGTTAATCCTATCATTTCTTTGACATCAGTTTAAGGACACAGTTAATGAAGAGCGAATTTAAAGCTCATAATTTAGTGGCACCTCGCGTGTCTCTGCTGATAATATTTAATTAGCATGAAATAATTGGTTAGATTTAGTGTGTTGGGATTGGTGTAGTAAATGTTCATCCATGATAATCATAACTCTGTCTGTCTCCATTCAGTTGTACGGTATAAATAGATTACTGCCACAAAGGACCAACTTACATTTATCAATTCTTCCAGTGTGTGTTTTATAAACTTTAAACTTGCATTTAATGAAGTAGAAGTCTTTTAAGATGTCCCTAACTACTCTATAGCAAAGTACAGTGGCCTTGAAATGTTATCACACCCAAAAATGGGCATGCAGGTGGCGGGATGCCCACTGCTCACAGCTGTTCACGTGGGTGCAGCAACCACGCGAAATTCATGATGGCGGCTCATTATCACTTGTCAGACATGCGGCCAGAGCTGCTTATTGGTGGCACATTTATCGCCTGTTTTGGGGAGGGGGGTTGATAAATTCGGCATCTCTGACGCTACTTAAAGGCAGTCCGCACCTCTTAAAGGGGAGGTGCACTATGGCTGCAGACAACAAAGAATCTTTGTAAGTTGAATAATGGCTGCAAGAGGTTCAGAGAGAGCACCCAGGTTCTCAGATGCACTGTTGGAGGCCCTGGTCGAGGTGGCAGACAGGAGGAGGGAGATCCTATTTTCCCTCCGGGGAGGGCGGAAAATTCCCCAGGCAACTGCCAGTGGGAAGAGGTGGCTGAGGAGTTCACTGTGAGGAGCATAGCTCCAAGGACGTGCCTTCAATGCAGGAAAAGGTTTAATAATCTCATCAGATTTGCCAAAGTAAGAATCTTACCTCTCACCTCAACTTCTTTCTCCTCACACCTGCACCACCTGCAGCCACCTTACTCACAACACTCCACTCTCCTCCCCCTCTTCCCTTCACTCTCCTACAATCACTGCACCACACTACACTCCACCTCCTTCTCCTCACACTCACACACTCTGCTTCTACTCTCATCACTATTGCAACCCTCACTTCCTCACACCTCATATCTTGCACACAACATCTGCACTATTCGACCATAACATTCATATTCTCAAAACAGCTCACAAGGCTGTCACTAACACACTCCCTACCTTTTCACAGGGGAAGGTCGCGCACAACATGAAGCAGTTGGCAGGGACTGGAGGAGCTGAGTCCGACTGTACACTCTTTCCCCGCTCGAAGAAGATGTACTGGCCATCTCAGGCAGGAGGTGAATCATGGCCATGGCAAGTGACAATGTACAGGGGTTCGTCACACCTTATCCTCTATATCCCTTCTTACTTCCATCTCAACCTACATACTCTGCATGACAAACTGCAGCTCAAGACCCAGAGCTGCTCGAGGTCACCCATCACGGCCATCTGAAGTGTCCTCAGTGGAAGCTCAGCAGCCTCACACCTCCCAAGCTGTAGTAACTGGGAAAACACCTCGTTAGGAGCACTAGAATAGGTAATCAAGCACACAAGACAGGCACTAGAGAGTTGATCATGGATGATGCTTAATTATTCCTGTTAACTATTATACACATAAGGAATGGAGTTGTTGGATTAATTTTTTTTCTGGATTTGGTGTTTGTGTTAATATTTGTGGTGAGGGCAAGACCCATGAGGCTGAACGGAAGGAAGGTAATCAGACGATGGTTGTAAGAATGGTGGTGATAAGGATTGTGAGACGATGGGCTCAATTTTAAAATGGAAAGTCCAGGTGTATTGGGGGGCAAAGAAAATCGTGTTTTTTTGGAGCGGGCAGAAATCCCGGCTCCATCACACTGAGAAACACGCACGACCCAGAGTCATCTGGGTGTGCTCACCGTTCCTGAGCCCAGAAGTCCCGCTGGCAATTACAGATATTTAAACCAACAATTCAAGTACTTAAAGAACTTGAAATGTGCATGAATGTAATTAATTATGCTGGCAAGCGATTTCAACGCTGTCTCAGCGTGTTTCCCGTGCTGTGAAAAACACGCCATGGTGAAGAAGTCGTGTTTCAGCCGGCAGCCATTTGGACATTTAAATGCCTGTTGACAGATGGGGATAAAAGATGAGTTATTGCAGCAGGGAACTCAGATCTCTCAGACAAACTTTTGGCTGGGAGATCTTTGTGTTTAGACCGAAAATTCTTGGTTTCCATTCAGAATTGTTCTGTTTATACATATTTACCAACTTTTTAGACCCTCTCAAATTGACACCATCAGAATGGGGCGGGGGGGGGGAGGGGGTGGGCGCGATGGCTGCATTCACCACTACATCCGAGGACGAGGAACATCACCATCCTCGCCAGGCATGGCATGCACTTCTGCCACTTGGAGCTCTACAACACAGTGCTGCGCCACAGGGACCTGCACAAGAGCACAGAGGGGAACAACAGAGGGAGCGACGTCACAGGAGGCACTACCCTCGTCAGAGAGTCTACAAACCGAGGCTCAGCTTCCTGGACCTCTCTGAGGAGCAGTGCATACGGAGGCTGAGGGTGAGTCGCCAGATGGTCACGGACATCTGCAGCCTCCTTCCTGCCGAGCTGCTCCCGGCTTGATCTGGCGGCATCTCAATACTCATTGCAGTTAAAGTCACCACTGCCCTCAACTTCTTCGCCTCTGGATCATTCCAGGGTGCCACCAGTGACATCGCCGGGGTCTCTCAGTCATCTGCACACAACTGCATAAGGCAGGTCACCGATGGCTTGTTTCACAGAGCCTCGCTATATATCAACTCCCCCATGGATGACCTCAGCCAGACGGAGAGGGCAGTGGGATTCCACTCTGTGGCTGGCTTTCCACATGTACAAGGTGCAATCGATTGCACACATATAGCAATCTGAGCACCTCCACTCGAACCAGGACTGTTCATCAACAGAAAGGGCTATCACTCCCTCATAGCTCAGCTCGTTAGTGACCACCGCAAAAGATTTCGTCACATGTGCGCCAGATTCCCTTGCAGTTGCCATGATTCATTCATTCTGCGGGAATCCAACATCCAGGACCTCTTCCACGCACCGAACACCCTTAAGAGCTGGCTCCTCGGGGACAAGGGATACCCCCTGCACACGTGGCTGATGACACCTCTGAGGAACCCCATCACTGAGCAACAATGTCGATACAACGACAGCCACATCGCCACCAGGTCTATAATTAAACATGCAATAGGGTAGCTCAAGATGTGATTTTGGTGCCTCGATCGCTCTGGGGGAGCGCTTCAATACGTACCAGCGAGAGTGGGTCGCATTATAGTAGTGAGATGCGTCCTGTACAACATGGTGCAACGGAGAGGGATACCGGTTGAGGAGGCCCCATCCCCTCATCCACTATCCACATCTGCGATGCACATTGAGGAGGAGCAGGAGCAGGAGGAGGAGGACGAGGAGGACGAATCCATGGGCAGAGCAGCGGCTCACCTGGCTGCCCGTGAGGCCAGGGAGTCACTCATATGTGAACGGTTCTCGTAAGATCAGAAAGTGAGAAAGGTCTAGTCCTTGCATCACCTGGAAAGACCGGCGCCAACACCAGCGCCACGTCCCCCCCGCACAAAACAGTCCTGCAACTACACATGCACCCACTGTAAAGTGACCCATTGGATGGCATCAAGTGTCGCCATTTATGGTGAAGCATAGGAAAGGGCGTTATCACAAAAGCCAGTCAAGAATGGGCGAGACGTGGCAGTGGTGGTGAGAATAACATTTAATGTGACTTTAACATAAACCAAATACAAATGAAAAACATGGCACTCTGTCAAATACCCTTGCGCATACTCTTCATGATCACAAATCTTTAGCCTTTCTCTTCCTGGCGCTTTTATGTGGTGCATCCCCTGTGGCTGCAGCAGAGGTAGTGGCAGGTTGCTGATGTCCATGCCCTGACTGCATAGATGCTTTCGGCCTACGCTCTCTGGGTTTTGGAGCCCGTGAGGGCCCCTCCAAAGACTGCTCCACCTGCACCTGTGCGGGGGCAGACTCAGCCACCTGAAGAGGAGGCAGCATTGTGGGTACTGGATGAGAGGGGGGCAATGGGTGAGACGTGGGAGCGCTTTGAGTGGTGTCCCCACTTCCTTGTCCCCTTTTGCCATCATCCCTCTCCTGGATCAGGCCCACATCACTCCTACCACCCTGCTGCTCAACAAAAGGACATGTGTGATGCCTTGTAAGGCCACTTCTAAAGTATCTGTCAACCTGTTTCAGGTGGCAGAATGTTGTTTATCTTGAGTCTAAATGGCCATTGTCAGGGCCTGAATGGACTCATTTGTGAGCCGTGCTTGTAGCTCAATGGAGGCTAGCTTTCTCTCCATTCGCATTCCCGCACTTACCTGTGACACTATCTCAGACATTTCAGCAGTTTCGTGCGACACTACCTCAAACAGTTGCTCACGTCCCTGCAACACTATCTCAGAGATTCCCTCCCATACCTGTGCCACCATTCCACTAATGCAGGAGTTGGACTCCTCCATCCTTTGGGTTAATGTGGAGAATGTGTGTGGCACCTGTTCCAGTACCTCCCAAATGTGCTGCCGTCCTTCGATCATTCTCCTTTTAAAGGATGGCCGCCCGGGGTTCAGTACCTGTGTCCAGCTGAGCAGAGCCTGGAGAGGAGTGCGCCCACCAACACGGACATTCCACAGCTGCCCCTGCCACCAGTGTTTGCTCATGCTCACTTGTGTGTGGTGACTCACCAGGTGCCAACCCAACTAACTGAGGTCCAGGACCCACCGAGGTGTGAGTATCTGCGCTGGTGGATGGCTCACTAAGATGTGACGGTGCGCCCTCTGCCGTCACTGCGGTCATTGAAGGGCCTGTAAGAGAACAGAAGGCAATATTAAGCATCATCACAGATGTGTCATGTTGCGATGAGCATACTGAGGTGTTCAACATGCCAAGCATTGTTAACATCAATTCATGTTGTATGTGATGAATATTAAAGTTGTGTCACCAGACGTTTGTGGGGTGCCAGTCTCGGTGTCCCCGATGGACAGGCACTCGAAGGTGCGGCTGATATTCAGGGCCTCCTCCTCCGCATCTGTGAGGATCACTATTTGTGGAGGTGCTCCCCCCCCCCCCCTCCCCTCCAGTCCTCACCCTCTCGCATGCATTTTGCGCTCTCTTCTCATAGAAGGGGAGAAAGTACAGACGTGTGAGTGAGTGATGGTGAAGTGGCCAACCGATGTATGCACTGCTTTGGGTGAGGCTGACCGTGAAAGAGGTGCATCAGTGGGTGAGTATGAGACAGAGACATCACATTGGATGAGGATTGGGGTGAGTGGTAGTGGTGGGGTCACAAATGGGGAGGTGAGGAAGGGCTGAGGAAGTGAAGGCAAGTTGAGGATGAGCCTTAAGTGGGTGTAAGGAGTGATGTGATGGAATAGTCTTGGGAGTGCAGAATGAGTTGGGGGGGGGGTGGGTCGGGTGATGTGGAACACGGAATGCAGGAGAATCAGTAAGTGCACTCACTTTTGCTGACCTAGTTAGGTCATTGAAACACTTCCTGCACTGTATCCAGGTGCGGGATATGTTGCTGCTTCTGGTCACCTCCTCTGCCACCTCAAACCAGGCCTCCTTGGTGGCAGAGGCAGGCACTTCCTCCTGTTGGTCAGGTAAAATAGTTCCCTCCTCCTCCTTAACCCGGCCAGTAGCAACTGAAGTGAGGCATCACTGAATCTTGGAGCAGCCTTGCTTCTGAGTTGCTCCATTGGGTCTTCTGGCTCTTTGCTCCAACAAAATCCATTGGAGGAATGGCCCTTTAAATCTAGACGCTCCAGCTGACAGCCTGTCACGCAGGTGCGTAGTCCGCCCACTGCGTAGCTTTCGGACGGCAAACCCGGAAACAAGATTAATGGCCATCAATTAAGTTGCAATCATGTGAGGAAAGGTAAGTTTTTATTATCTGGGTTTACTGCGTGCCCATTGACTCCCCCCCGCTGCAATCCCACCACTATTTTATAATTGAGCCTTTTATGTTTATAGGGGATGGGAGGGATGGTTCAGATGATGTGCTCTTGAATGAATTGCTCTCTGACAGCTCTGGCAGTTAGGGGCACTGGTGGTCGATGTTGCTCCTGCTCTTGCTCCTCCTCCTTCACCTCTTGCTGCCCAGGTGGCGATAATGGCTGGTCCATCACTATCACGATGTTTTGCAGTATGCAACGCACATCCACAAATCTGGAAGCACGGTCAGGGCTGTACTGCAGAGCTCCTCCCGAACAGTCCAGGCAGCAGAACCATTGCTTGAGAACGCCAACCGTTTGTTCAATTATATTTCTGGTGGCAGCATGGCTCTCATTATAGGCCAGCACCGCGACTGTGCCCGAGTTTCTGACAGAAGTCATGAGCCATGTCTGGTGGGGATAGCCCTGATCACCAATTGGCAACCTGTGACCTGATGGCCTGGTTGAAATAAAATCAGCACAGAGAACTGGCATAGAATGATTCATGACTGATGCCAGGATTGCAGGCACAGACCCGCATGATGCACTGCCTGTGGTCGCAAACAGGCTGGATATTCAGGGAGCGGTAGTTCTTTCTATTCAGAAAGATGCCAGGCTGATGATGGGGAGCGCACAAGGCAATGTAGGTGCAGACCTTGGACTCTGGGGAAGCCTGCAATGCTGGGGAAGCCCAGAGCTCTCTCTCATCCTGCTTCACTCTGTCCATTGGGAATGTGATGTTCCTCCTGGCACAGAGAGCCTCGGTGACCTCCCTGATAAAATGATGGACTTCAAACTGGGAGATGTCACTTACGTCACTAGTGGCAGCCTTAAAGGAGCCTATGGCATAAATGTTAAGGGCCACAGGCAGTGCTGTCCATTCCCTGGTTCAAGGCACCAGTTGTGGCTGCAGAGAGTGACATAGCTCGGTGACAGACTCCTTGGTGAAGTGAAGGCACCTCACACATCGCTCGTCGGCAAAGTTAAGGTATGAGAAGTGTTCCCTGTGGGTACGGTCTCCTATGCAGTGACCTCTTCCTCCCTCTTCTCCCAGCTGCTTTTGCTTTCTCCTGTCTTCTTTGCTGCTGCCTCTCCTCCTCCTCCAGCCCCAAAGGCAACCCTACCAAACCACCAATGTCCGGAATAAAACTCTCTCCAAAGCAGACAAAAGCAGTCCAGCACCAGCACAGAATTGTTCTCAGAAGTCAGAATTCACTCATGGAATGCAGAAAATAGCCAAAAAGTAAAGGCCCAGAAATTAACTAGCAGCCCGAGGTCAACCCCTAGCAACTAACCTGTATGGAGGGATGAGCTCTTTAAAAAGCGCTCCTGCAGGGTCCTTCCTTTCTGTTAGCGCCATGATTTGCTGGGTGAGTTTATCACATGGCGAGTCAGGCCAATTTCACAAAAGGTTAATTCCGGTGCCTGGCTGCCTATTGAGCAGCCTGATCCAATAAGGCAGGTGGTGCACTACCAGCGCAGGACGATTGCGCACCCACCATATTGGACCTTTGGGCACCTGTTTTACACCTGTAAAACGGGTGCAATGCAGTCGAATTTCTAGGCCAGTGAGTCAAAAGTGGGCCAAGATAAAGTGGGCCAGCAATGATTTCTACCCAATTTCAGATGCTTCCACTGCATGGAAATTTCTAATAACTTTGATGATGCAATCCTAAATGACATTCCATAATTAAATGGAAATTGGAATTTGGGATTAGGTGATGTGAGCGTTAGTGGCTAGCACATGATACAGCTCACTGCACATTACTATTACAGTCAAACCCTATTAAGGTTACCCATGTTCAGCTCTCATGAAAAAGATAAACATTTTTAGAAGTCCCTGTTTATTACTTTGCACCTTCATTATAACATGCTGCTTGATGTGTCCCAGTCTCATAATATAGTGAACATTGCATAAAGATACCCTAAAAAGTGACCTGAAAATGATTGGTACCAAATGCTTTCTATTACAATGAGATATGTATAATAAATGTTCTATATGTATAACATAGCATAAACAGGAGCTTAAAAGTTGAGGGCTTAAAGTTCAGTCAGCTTATAGCAGAGATTGTGTCATTTATAAGTGACAACCTTATAAGGAGATTTGATGAACCATTATCATTATTCATTTGACAAGTTTGGTTATTCATATCTGAAAAATAGAATATACTTTGCAATTCAGGTATAGTAAAAACAGTAAAAAATAGTTGAATTTCTTTGGCCAGCACAAAATATTTGACAGTTAGTGGAGTATATGTGGTAATAAATGTATTCTGAACTGTTAAATGTTGAGATTTTTGTTCTGAGAAATTTGAACGGATGACACAAAATTTATCCCAAAATTTATCCCACCTGTAGTTAGCATCATTAATAGTGCGATACATAGAGTATAACTAATTCTTTCATCAGTCCAGATTTTGCTGAAAAAATAATGGCATGTGCACCCCGTTATTAATGTGCAAATCGTCCAGCAACTTGAAGCGAGGAAGAGATACCCCGTGAATTGCAAATCACCACAAGTTGCTGGCTGATTTGTGGCACTCCGCTGTTAGCTTCACGAAAATGGCACCTCGCCCTTAACCTCCCTGTGAGTTTCATGAAGTTGTTACATTTGCACATTAATTGCCCATTAAACTCACCACAGAAAGTTAAGTCTAGTAATTAATAGCACTGAGATAAATAGCTAGTTACCCTATTCGTTGAGGGAGATATATTGGCTAAGACATCAGGAGAACTCTTATCACATCCTTAGGACAAAGCACTTCACAACCAATGAATTATAACCAATGAATTACTTTTTTAATGTGCTATCATTGTTATTATGTAGGCAAATGCAGCAGCCAATTTGTGCACAGCAATGTCCCACACACAGCATAGAACCAGAGTGCTTATAGTATGTGGGCAGAAGGAGGCCATTTGGCCCATTGTGTCTGTGCCAACTCTTTGCTAGAGTAATGCAAAACTAATCCCACTCTCTTTCCTTAGCCCTGTGTCTTCCTCTGCTTCAGATGTGTATCCAAATTTCCCTCAAATGATGCAATTGGCTCTACCTCAATCATTCCCTGATAGATTCCTGGTCTGTGGGGTTTAGGTGGTGCATTTACTTACTGAGCCACTGATAGCATGTTTTCCCTTTGCATTAGTCAGTTTGCTTTTATAAATGTACATAATGTGGTGAGCTTGGGTATGACAAAAGGCTGCCATTATACTGCAAACGTGGACAAACTTATCTTCTCCATTTTTACCTGTGATGTCTAAAAACTTGGATTAGGGTGCAATCCGTATTTTGTAGAAAGGATGACTTGCATTTATATAATGTCTCTCATGACCTCAGGACGTCCCAAAGCGATTTACAGCCAATTAAGTAATTCTGAAATCGAGTCACTGTAGCAAATGTGGCAGCCAATTAGCGCACAGCAAGGTCCCACAAACAACAATGTGATAATGACCAGATAATCTGTTTTAGTGATGTTGGTTGAGGGATAAATATTGACCAGGACACTGGGAAGAACTCTCCAGCTCTTCTTCGAAATAGTGCCATGGGATCTTTTACATCCACTTCAGAGGACACATGGGGTCTCGGTTTAAGCTCTCATCTGAAAGACGGCACCTCCGACAGTGCAGCATTCCCTCAGTATTGCACTGAACTGTCAGCCTGGATTTTGTGCTCAAGTAGCTTCATGCACGTATGTTACTATGTGATTCATGTGCTGCAACTAGCCAGTGACCAGTTTATGGAGCGTTCCCGTTTCAGTAAATAACCTCAGTTATAGACACCCACTCCATGTTATGTGACTATCAGCAGACCAGCAGGAGAAATTGCTATCTTTTCTTGCTGCAGGTATTTTTTTAATATTCTCTCCTCAAGATCAAAATACTTCAAAGATTTACAATAAAATGAATAAAACAAATCACTGTGTTTATTGTCCAGTTCCAGAGTATCTTTTTACAGCTGCCACTTCCATGCTAAAAATAGCTGACCTGCTGCACCCACACCAATAAATGCAACAAAATGGCTGTTGAATCACCTGAAGCATCCATCTAATCTACCAACTTGAGGTGATCTGCATCTCACAGTCACCTCTTTGTGTCCATTTTTTTAAAGCATTAGTAGTTATTTTCCTCACCTCTCCTGAAGTGGGTCTTTGTGCTGCAGAGTGCAACAATTCTTAATTAACATTTCCTCCAGTGACCATCTCGCACAACCCCCCGTCCCCCCCAATGAGAGACCCAAGCCTCCATTGCCAACTAGCAATTTTATCTGACTTGGAGAATTGGGGGCCTTTATACAATCACTGTGTAATCCTGCCAGCAATTGTCTCCCCCCTCCCCCTCTATACAGCCACCACTGTTGCTTTGACAGTTGGTAATACAGCAGAGGCTCCCCAGGCAAATCCTCTTCTGCTTGATAAAGCTCCGAATCCAGCTGAGCTTCACAGGCCTCCTTATTGTGGTTTGACCTGGTTTGAATCCATGAGTACTCAATCTTCTGGGTTTAGATATGGCTGGCCCCTGTAAAAAACATTGCATTAATTTATTAATTTTGCTTATCATCTTTGCTGCATTTTATGCAAATTTGTTGTCTATTCAGGGGGTCAAATTTCATATCATTAACTCTGTGTTTTTTGCTTAACTTATAATCATTATTGAGTTGTTGTACCTTCATTGAGTCTCGATTTGCATTCATTTGTAGGAGATTGTTTCAGGGGACCATATTAATTTATTTTTTAATTAATGGCTTTACTTCACATTAGTATTCATTACTCTGAACTGTAGCATTAATTGCCTGACAGCCATTATTATTCGACATTAAGTTAATCATACACTGTCTGGGAGGACAAGTGGTGGCAAGTGGAAGAGTACAAGATTTAGCTCAAGGGAAGGGCCAATGAAAATTGTTTGGGTGTATTTCCTATGCTGTCTCATTAGATTAATGTAACATAACTAGATGGTGGGAATGTTAAAGAACATATGATGGGGGGTTTGGTAGTCTCGCATTCCCCCCCGAAATCTACCGGATAATAATTTAAAATGCTACCAAATGGATCACTGGCCCACAACAACAACAACTTGCATTTATATAGGGTCTTTAGCGTGGTAAAACGTCCCAAAGGCGCTTCACAGGAGCATTATCAAACAAAAGTTGACACCGAGCCACATAAGGAGATATTAAGACAGGTGACCAAAAGCTTTTTTAAAAAGGTGGGTTTTTAAAGGAAGAGAGAGCGGTGGAGAGGTGGAAAGATTTAGGGAGGGAATTCCAGAGCTTAGGGCCTAGACAGCTGAAGGCACGGCCACCAATGGTGGTGCGATTAAAATCAGAGATGCGCAAGAAGCAAGAATTTGAGGAACGTAGTGATCTTGGAGGGTTGTAGGGCTGGAAGAGGTTACAGAGATAGGGAGGGGGAGGCCATGGAGGATTTGAAAACAAGGATGAGAATTTTTAAATCAAGGCGTTCCCGGACCTGGAGCCAATGTAGGTCAGCAAACTCAGAAGTGATGGGTGAATGGGTCTTGGTACGAATTAGGGTACAGGCAGCACAATTTTGGATGAGCTTAAGTTTATGCAGGGCGAAAGATGGGAGGCCGGCCAGGAGAGCATTGGAATAGTCGAGTCTAGAGGTAATAAAGGCATGGATGAGGGTTTCAGCAGCAAATGAGCTGAAGCAGGGGTGGAGATGGGTGATGTTACGGAGGTGGAAGTAGGCGGTCTTTGCTGACGGAGCGGATATGTGGTCGGAAGCTCATCTCAGGGTCAAATAGGATGCCAAGGTTGTGAACTGGTTCAGCCTCAGACAGCGGCCAGGGAGAGTTTGTGGCAGGGACCAAAGACAATGGTCTTCCCAATATTCAGTTGATACCACAAGTTGATCATTTTTTGATGAAAGTTCCAATTGCTTGTCTTTCTCCTACACCCTCAACCGTGTCATCTCTTGTGTGCTTCCTTAAATGCTATTTAAATAGGTAAATACTATAATATTAGGTGCAGTTAGTAGGCAGCTTTAATTGGTATGGCCTAAGGGATAGCCCCACAGAAGGGACTCATTTTCTGTTTTCAGCTACAATTTAGGACCTGTTCCTATTTTGTTGTGAGGACCACGCGGTCAGTCTGAGATACTGTAGGAGATATTTTCTACTCTACGCGTATCAATCCTGAATTTTATGCTAGTGGGTTGTGCCTTTTCCATGATTTGAGAAGTAATCCTTTGTATTTGAACAATATTCTGCTACCAGTGTGTTAACTGTAACCATCGTAATCAATTGCTGTAAATGTTTGCTACTTGCTGTAAGCTTAACTCTGGTATCTTCAGAGTATATTTTCTAGTCATTATGGTACTGGAGCAGAACAGTTACTGGACAACTGGAAAAGCTCATTCAAATTCATATAGCTGGATCTGTACCACCTTCGCGCCAAGCACAGACTTGCAGCAGACTTTTCCGGCTGGCTTGAAGTGGGCTTGACAAAAATAAGCCATCGCTTCATTTAAATATTACATTGCATTTAGATGATGCCTAGTGTGATTTTCCATCTGTTTGAGATCGGATCCTGCTGGCCGTTCCCTTCCCCGATCTGGAGTAGGCCTAAGGGAAGCTGCATGGACAGTGGAGGCTTTTAAAGATCTGAGGTTTCTTAGCATTTTTAAAATTATTTTCCATTGTTACAATATGTTTTTAGTACTGAATTTTGTTATTAATTTTTGTTGGCATTTTTATGAAAATATATTCATTTTAAAAAAGAAATGTTGATATTTTGTTTTTCTCCTGAGAGTATGTAATGTTTATTTGGGATCTAAAAATTGCCGAATTGTCAAAAAGCCGACTGTAATTGAAGCATTTACAAGACTTCAGTGAACAGGAACAGCTGAAAAAAAATAGGGAACATTAAAACAAGGACATTTATTGGAGCCGAGGGAGCAATAAGTCATGTAAGTGAAGAGTCCTGTGGAAGTTGGCAAGTCAAGTTAAAATTAATGATAGGAGTTGGATTTTGAAGTACCTTGAATACAGTTGGCCCTGAAATTCGGTGGGCATTCTAGCGGTCTCCCGTGGTAACTCCAGTGGGAGACTGGCGGAATGCTCAGAGTAATGAGTACTAATGTGAAGCAAAGCCATTTACTCTGTACCACTGGGGGATCCACTGGATTTGCAATGGGAGACTGGTAGAACCTCCATGGAATTTTAGGGCCAATATCTCATGGTTTAACTGGTACAAGATGAAATAAGGCATGCAAGGAAAATGATGAGGTACCAGATCCAGACTGCTCGCACCCGCCAAATGTATCTGCAGGCGCTACCACGCCTACCTCATAATGACTGTGAAGAACTGACTCCATTGGCTCCAGCTTAGCACAAAGCTAGTTGGTGATTTGTGCCATCAGCTAGAAGGATACCTGCAGTCAACCTGTACCATGGGACTGTACTGCCAGTCAAAGTCACATCCTCCTTCAACTTGTTTGCATCTGCCTCCTTTCAGTCTAGCACAGCTGCATCATCTAGCACATCATCAGTTAATGTGCAGCGCACACATGTATTAAACTGGTGATTGATGCAGATATTAGTGTGGCCTGCGCTTTTGTATCCTATCTGTCTGAATAGCAGCAGGAGCATTGCACAGCTCATTTCCCAAACTGTAGGGGTCATTGGTGTTGGAATTGTGGCTATACTGCAGCTTATCCTACGTGTCAGTAAGTGATCGTGCATCATGCAGGTAGCTTTTGTTTTTATTCCTTCATGAGATGTGGGTGACGCTGGCAAGGCCAGCATTTATTGCCCATCCCTAATTGCCCTTGAGAAGGTGGTGGTGAGCCGCCACCTTGAACCGCTGCAGTCTGTGTGGTGAAGGTTCTCCCAAAGTGCTGTTAGGTAGGGAGTTCCAGGATTTTGACCCAGCGACGATGAAGGAACGGCGATATATTTCCAAGTCGGGATGGTGTGTGACTTGGAGGGGATCATGCAGGTGGCGTTGTTCCCATGTGCCTGCTGCCCTTGTCCTTCTAGGTGGTAGAGGTCGTGGTTTGGGAGGCGCTGTCGAAGAAGCCTTAGTGAGTTGCTGCAGTCCATTCTGTAGATGCTTTTGTGAAGTTCCTTGAAGGTGTGAGTGTACCAATTGTAAGTTACAGCTTGAATATGTGCTCTGATGGAGAACAGCTGTAAGGTTGTGTGAGTGCTTAACATGGGCCAGCAGTAAATGTGGAACAGGTTGATAGGCAAAACCTTGTGGCATGTACACTTGGGCCATCTACCTGGTAATTAGTACTGTTGGGTATTCTTACCGTGGCAGCTTCCTGAGGGTGTGCCATCTTCTACATCTGTTTCCAGACACACAGATACTGAACGGTATTTCACCCTGGTTGCCACCTCCTGCCAGGCATGTTGCTCTGTTGTCCTCTGGGGAGGGAGCCTTAGAATGCCAAATGTGTCTTACACTTACCTCTAGCAGAAGAACCTTCACTTTGCCAATCATTAAACAAGAGACCATTTCATCATTTGGCCATATAATCCATTTCCTGCCTCCATATTTATTTCAACTTCCCATGGGTTTAGCCAGTCACTTCCTTTGCCCCATGGAGTCTTTGGAAAGGCTGAAGTATACATTTAAAATATTTGCAGGTTTTGAAAAATCTGAAATAATTTTATCCCCTGTGCAGTCATCCAACTATAAGTGTTCGCGCCTTTTAAAATTTTGATTGCAGTCCTTCCAGGATTGTTGACGCTGCAATTCCTCCTGCATCTCCTTGGTGAGCTCCCAACACCAGGCTCAATATGGGCCAGGAGATCACCAGCAATAACCAAATAGGGCTGACCTCAGGAAACCTGGTCAGGTTATGTCAGTGTGATATTGTTGCTTCAGCTCCTGTCACTCTCTTTGGTCTACCAACTGGATGGCCTAGAAATTCGTTCACACCCAAATTTGGGCGTGCAGGGGGCGGGACTTGCATTGCACGCACCTGTTCATGTGGTCACAGGGACCTTGTTAAGTTAGTGCTGCCAGCTCATTATAATGTGTCAGCCATGCAGTCAGTACTACCTGTACTATTCATTGGCTGCGTGGCTGTTTTGAAGGGGGGGGGGGCAAATCGGGCTTCACTGACACCACTTAAAGGCATCCAGCATCTCTTAAAGGGGAGGTGCACTCTGCAAGTAATGTGTCTGAAGAAACAAATTGCAGCAAGACTTGCAGAGCGGTTCCCGAGGTTCTCTGATGCCGCTTTGGAAGACCTGCTCCAGGCAATGGACAGGAGGAGGGAGGTCCTGTTCCCCCCCCGGGGGGCAGAAATATCTCCAGGCAACGCCTCTGCCACCAGTGGGAAGAGGTTGCAGAAGAGATTAATGCCAGGAGCTTAACTCCCAGGACATGGCTGCAATGTAGAAAAAAGTTCAATGAACTCACCAGAGTTGTCAAGGTAAGAATCCTGTTCTTTTACTCTCTGCTCACACCTCCATCACCACTACTCTCAATACGGACCTCCCCATTTCTCTTCACTCTCCTACAATCACTGCACCCCACTTCACCCCACCTCCTTTTCCTCCTACTTACACACTCTGCATTTCCTACTCTCACCACCTTCACTACCCCACCCAATATTGGGCCTCGGGTATACCCGTTCCAGTGCAGGGATTGTTTCCTGCACCCAGTTTGTGGCGGCCTGCCGGTTGAAACTCCACAATTAAACATCATTTTGCCAATCCATTTATAACAATAAAACTTGAGAGCATATATAGCTAGTTCATAACATTTCTGGAAGTAAACTTAAAAAAAACTGTTGTTCTGTTTGTATTTTAGTACAGGATTTGAAGGATTGGGACCATTATCTATGAAAAGGTTTCTAAAGATGCCCCAGACTCGTTAGAAATAAATAAACATTTCAACAAACTCTTCCAAACATGGACTATTGTAGGACATTGTCAAAATTCATGAATTAAGATCCACCTGCTCCCCTACCCTTGTAGTATTTCTATTCAGTTCTGAGACCATTCTCAGCAATTTGTAAGAGTTGGATTCTGTCTGTTGCAGTCAATAGCAGCTGGGGTCTGGTCCTGGAAGATACGCAACAATCACTTTGTGTCAATCTGAAAGTAGAACACATCAGCAAAGAGGGATTTGCTTAAACAGCCATGCTATTTAGATAGCGAATGCTGCAATGAACTGATCCTTAAAGAGAGTTCACATTTTGCAGAATGTAATGCAATAAATCAGACCTATTACATTTTAAAATGTTGTAAGCAACAGGTTTAAACAATGTTTACCAGGTTCCCTTCCTACAGTCTTACCACCTAAGGTTCAATCATTTTATGCCAAGACTGTGGGAAATCCCCCCTCTTTTCCAGGTTTCCTGGCTAAAAATTTTAAACGACCGAAGCAGAAAACAGTTACACCTCCTCTGGATCCATGTTTTGTTTCTATACTTGTCCCATTATCACCCCCTTTTGCCCTGTACTATCATCCCTTTTGTCATCTAATCACTCCTGCCCCCCACCCTATCGCAGACCTTTCCCTTTTGTTCTCCCCCCTCCCTTTTCCCTGGCTCTGCATTCGCTTAAAAGCTGTTCATCTCTAACATCTTCCAATTCTGATGAAAGGTCATCGACCTTAAATGTTCACTCTGGTTCTCTCTCCACAGATGCTGCCTGACCTGCTAAGTGTTTCCAGCATTTTACTGTTTTTATTTTAGAAAACAATTAAAGCCTGGGTTATAAACATTACAAGGGGAATTACAAGAAGGCCTTGGTCAGCTGAAATAACAAACTGCAGTGCATCTAATTGTATATCGCATGAAACATACTGCAGGCAATATTAGGCCAGATGATTAAATCTGTAATTCTATCAATTATTTACTTGGATAGTCTAATAACATCAGATGGCTGAAACAACAAAGAAGTTAAATGAAGGATAGTAATTGCAAAAGAGGTTTTTAACAACATGAAGCAGCTTCTGTGCAACCATAAAATGAAGCTGCTGAGCCAAGATAGAATTCTTAACTGTTACAATTTGGGCTCTCCCAACATTTTTAATTTACTAGTCGATCTCCTGTGGTGTTGCACAGAGGGATTCAATGCTATGTGTAGTTTTTAGGTCAAGTGGATGTAGAGGGGGTCATTGGAGGAGGAGGGAGGAGAGAAGAGGGAGGGAGGAAGGGAGAGGGGAGGGGAAAAGATGAGAAGAGAAGGGGAGGAAAGGGGAAAGGAGTGGAAGGTGACAAGGAAAAGCATGGAGGGGAGGGAGAGGAGAGGAGATTAGAGATGAGGATGAGGAGCGGAAAGGAGGCAAAGAGAGGTGGGGAGAGAGAGGAGAGGTGAGGAGGGGAGGGAGAGTACTGCTGGGAGTCCTCAACATTGATTCCGGACCCCATGAAGTCTCATGGCATCAGATCAAACATGGGCAAGGAAACGTCCTGCTGATTACTACCTACCGCCCTCCCTCAGCTGATAAATCAATACTCCTCCATGTTGAACACCACTTGGAGGAAGGATTGCGGGTAGCAATGGCACAGAATGTACTCGGGTGGGGGACTTCAATATCCATCACCAAGAGTGGCTTGTAGTACCACCACTGACCAAGCTGGCCGAGTCCTGAAGGACATAATTGCCAGACTGGGCTTGCAGCAGATGGTGAGAGAACCAGATTGACCTCATTCTCATCAATCTACCTGTTGCAGATGCATCTGTCTATGACAGCATTGGTAGGAGTGACCACCGCACGGTCCTTGTGGAGACCCTCCATTGTGTCGATGGATCTACCTCCGTGCTATGGGAATAGATTAAGAACAAATCTAGCAGCTCAAAACTGGGTATCCACGAGGGGCTGGGGGCCATCAACAGCAACAGTATTGTATACAACCACAATCTGTAACCTCATGGCCCGGCATATCCCTCACTCCACCATTACCATCAACTCTGGTTCAATGAGGAGTGTAGAGGAGCATGCCAGGAGCAACACCAGGTGTACCTGAAAATGAGGTGCCAACCTGATGAAGCTACAACACAGAGCAACATGAATGCTAACCATCAGAAACAGAATGCTAAGCGATCCCACAACCAATGGATCAGGTCAAAGCTCTGCAGTCCTGCCATACCAATCGCGAATGGTGGTGGACAAGTAAGCAACTAATGGGAGAAGGAGGCTCCATGAAGATCCCCATCCTCATTGATGGCGAAGCCCAGCATGTGAGTGCAAAGCACAAGGCTGAAGTGGACACAACCACCTTCAGCCTGAAGTGCCGAGTAGATGATTCTTCTCGGTCTCCTCCTTAGTTCCCACCATCACAGATGCCAGTCTTCAGCCAATTTGATTCACTCCTTGTACAAGTCTTTGGTCAGGCCTCAGCTGGAATATTGTGTCTTTTGGTTTCCTCACATGACGGGTGATAATGAGGCTTTGGAAAGGGTGCAGAGGAGGGCCACTAGACTAATTCCCAGCTTAAAGCATCTTAGTTATCACGATAGGCTAAAAGAGCTGGGACTCTACATTTTAGAAGCTCAGACTTAGGGGTGGACTGATCGAGGTTTATAAGATGATGAAGGGAATAGATTGTGTTCGAATTGACAGTTTGTTCCAATAAAATAGGTTAGGGAGGACCAGGGGTCACAATTTTAAGCCGTATAAGGCCCGATCTAGATTCGATGCGAGGAGGTGGTTCTTTTCCCAGAGAATAGTGAACCTCTGGAACAGGCTGCCAGCTCGTGCAGTGGACGCTGATTCGCTGAATTCCTTAAAGCAAGAGCTGGACCTGTTTCTGGCTGGGGCGGTGATCACCGTGAACAAAAGGTAGGTAATGTAATGCATAGAATTATCAGGGCCAGAGTGATCTCCTGGACTAGTTTTGATAGCCTAAGGGGGTCGAAGAGGAATGTCCCAGATTTTAATTCCCCAAATTATCTGGTTTCTCGCCTCTCCCAGGAGATCATATGGTTTTGGGTGGGGTGGGGAGTGTATATATTGTAATACACAAGGTATCACAATTGAGTGGGATAGGCTGGATGTACCAGAGGGTCTTTTCCTATCAGTCACTGTTCATATATTCGTACTCCACATAACATCAAGAAACAGCTGGATGCACTGGACACCCAGCCACTTACCGCTCCATCAACCTACTCCCAATCATCAGTGATTGAAGGCATCTTCAACAGTGCTATCAAGCAGCACTTACTCACCTGCTCACTATTCCCCAGTTTGGATTCCACCAGAACCACTCAGTTCCAGACCTCATTACAGCCTTGGGTCCAAACATGGATAAAAAAAGGCTGAATTCTGGCTATTAAAATTAATGGTGGGAAAATCACAGACAGGGCAGAATTTTCCAGTATGCACCAATAATGTTAAAGAGGCAAATCTGGCCTATGTGTCTGTTTCACAGCGCTTCACAGTTCTGGGTACCAGGCAATGGTACTAATGTACTGAACAACATGTACTACATAATGACATTTGCCTATCCCAACGAATTGAATTGCTGTAGTGAGCACGCTTGGAGGTAGATTGTGACTTTGTGCGATAGTGTAAAATGGGTGGTAGTGAATCAATAGCCTGTTTAACATCTCTCACGATTTTTATTTCCATTGGCTTCAGAGATGTAAAAACAGGCTGCCGACTCGCTATCACCCGTTTCACACGATCGCACAAAGTCAAGATCTACCCCTTGGAACAGAAAATCAAGAAAGGGCAACCAAAAATAGTATCAATTAAGATTATAAGATATTTAACAATCAGTGATTCGTTAAATTGATTGTAAGTATTAAAATGCTTGGCTGTTCAGCGCTTTTTCTTAAAACCTCCAGCGACAGAAACAGATGACTATTTTGCATTCATTTGAGTTCATTTAAACTCAGCAAGCCTGAAGTAAATTTCATTGCTTTTCATTTTAACTGTAGTGCATAGCCAAACATGAACACTGATAATTGTGTGTTCGTTATTATCATGTTATAATTAATTCAGTATTGATTTATAATTTTAGGAGCATGGGAACTTAGGAGGGGAGTAGACCATTCAGCCCCTCGAGCCTATTCTGATATTCAATTAGATCATAGCTGATCTGTACCTCAACTCCATTGTGGTACATCTGTCTTTTCTCCATATCCCTTGATACTATTACCTAACAAAAATCTGTTGATCTCAGTCTTGAAAATTTCAATTAGCCCAGCATCCACAGCCTTTTGGGGGAGAGAGAGCTAGCTTTCCAGTACCTTTTGTGCGAAAAAACGCTTCCTAATTTCAGTCCTGAATGTCCCAGTTCTAGTTTTAAGATGATGTCCTCTCCTTCTTGATTCCACCATCAGAGGAAACTGTTTATCTGGACCTACCCTACTGAATTCTTTTATCATTTTAAACATCTCGCTTAGATCACCCCTCAACCTTCTAAACTCAAGTGAACACAAAACAAGATTTTGCAGAGTAAGATCATTTAGCATTCATAAATACAAGGTTATATATTTAAGGGGAGATTTTTACCCTGCCCGCCTGGTGGAAACTTGGTGGATGGGCAGTTAAAACTGACCATGAGATTCACTCGCTGACATCCCGCAGGCTACGATTTTAACCTGCTCTTCTGAGCGGACGGAGAAGAACACCCACCGTAAACTGGCGGGGTCCTTCTTAAATATGCAGATTGGGCCCTGATGATGTAATCGGGACCTGACTGCTATTTTACCGTGGTCCTGAGCGGGGAAGCGGGGTAGTGGCTTTCCTGCCAGGCCAACCTCGTGGGAAGAGGAGCTGGGGCCAGAAGAGGCCAAAAAAGGTAATTCTTTTTAAATTCCTCATGGGGCCAGGAGCAGCAGAAGCGGCCGTGCTCTTTCAATGCTCCTCTCAGCTCCACATTCAGGTAATTATGGGGGGCCTTCCTACTGGTTAGCGCCATGTTCATTGAATTATAGAATCATAGAAAATTTACGGCACAGAAGGAGGCCATTCGGCCCATTGTGTCCCCACCGGCTGAGAAACGAGCCACCCAGCCTAATCCCACTTTCCTGCATTTGGTCCATAGCCCTGCAGGTCACAGCTCTTCAGGTGCACATCCAGGTATTTTTTAAATGAGTTGAGGGTTTCTGCCTCTACCACCCTCTCAGGCAGTGAGTTCCAGACCCCTACCACCCTCTGGGTGAAATTTGTTTTCCTAATTTCTGCTCTAATCCTTCTACCAATCATTTTAAATCTACGCCCCCTGGTCATTGACCCCTCTGCTAAGGGAAATAGATCCTTCCTATCCACTCTATCTAGGCCCCTCATAATTTTATGCACCTCAATCAAATCACCCCTCAGCCTCTTCTGTTCCCCAGCCTATCCAATCTGTCATCATAGCTAAAATTCTCCAGTCCTGGCAACATCCTCGTAAATCTCCTCTGCACCATCTCTAGTGCAATTACATCCTTCTTGTAATGTGGTGACCAGAACTGTACGCAGTACTCAAGTTGTGGCCTAACTAGTGTTTTATACAGTTCTAGCATAACCTCCCTGCTTTTATATTCTATGCCTCAGCTAATAAAGAAAAACATTCCCTACGCCTTCTTAACCACCATATCTACCTCTCCTGCTACCTTCAGGGATCTGTGGGCATGCACTCCAAGGTCCCTCACTTCCTCTACACTTTTCAGTATCCTCCCATTTACTCCCTGTATGTACTGTCTCTCTGTCTGATTGCCTTGACAACGGGCAGTTGGAAAGATTATCTGTAATCACCAGGCATTGTTCTCTGACTATATATGCGGTAATCTTCAAGGAATCCCACACTCACCTGACGAAGGAGAAAGCCTCCGAAAGCTTGTGATTTTCAAATAAAACTGTTGGACTATAACCTGGTGTTGTAAGATTCCTTACAATTCTCCCATTTATTGTGTATTCCTTTGATTTGTTTGCTCTCCCCAATTGCATTACCTCACACTTCTCCGGATTGAACTTGCGAGTTCAGCATGTGATGACTGAAGCGGAGGGGCGTTCGAAAATGGGTCCTGCAAGATGCACAGGACCCTAATTTGAATAAATGATTCTGCAATTTAAATGTTGCTGACATGTGCCCTGCCGTCAGTGCATCAACCTTTTCCAAAATGGCAGGCTACGTGCTTCCGGCTGCATGGCTGAATTTCTAGGCTTTAATCTTCCTTCTCCTCCTTTACGACTATCTTTAAAACCCATCTTCTTGATCAAGTTTTTAGTCTAATATCTCTGTGGCTTGTTGTTGATTTTTGTCTGAGTAAGTTTCTGGGAGGCACCTTGGGATGTTTTTCTACATTAAAGGCACTGTAGAAATGCAAGTTATGATTCTTGTATTTTTTTCTAATTCTATTCATTTTAAATAAAACCAGAAAAATGAATTTAAACATTGTATTACCAGAGAAAGAGAATAAACAAATAAATATGAAGGTTTTGTCTAGTGTTACGTTTTTCCGTTTTTTCAACTGGAAAATTCATTTGCATCTCTCCAGTTATTTCACCATAGTTTAACAAAAAACTGAAATTGCTGGGAATTAGACAAAATCTGGGAAGAATCTGCCAATTGATTAAGAGCTGGCTGCAGATATTAGGTGAATAGAGAAATCATTAAAGCACCATATCTTTACATTATATTTCATCTAATTAGCTGCACCTCCGCAGACTTTAAAGGAGAAAATAATCAACCATCTGTTGACCGCCACTTGTTTATTGTTTTCGCATCTTTTCAGTTTGTTAAATGGGGTTCCGACAATCAATTAGGCAGTAAATCAGATGAAACAGTACCTCAGAGATTACTGCAAAGCCCATCAATCACCATGTGACCCATTCACATCTGATCAGCAAACAGCTTTGTCACACTAAAATTCTATGAACTCGCTAAGTGGAGATTCATCAGTCTCAATGTGATAAAACAGACAAGAGTACCGTATGCCCCTAACCGTAGTCCAGTTTTGTTGAAATGTATATGGACCGATTTTAACCCTTTCCACCCAACGGAAACTAGGAGGGCAGTTAAGATGATCCTTGAGATCTACCTGCACCCCCGATCCAACCCATCAATCTGGTCTAGGTCACAGTCAAGGTTTAAACTTAGGTGCCTCAAAGTTAAAAGGTCAATGTTGTATTGCGTCCATTAATAATCTTAGTAATGTAATGGTGTGCTTGTAGTTCAAGTGGACATTCAAAAGGCGTTTGATAAAGTGCCACATAATAGGCTTGTCAGCAAAATTGAAGCCCATGGAATAAAAGGGGCAGTGGCAGCATGGATACGAAATTGGCTAAGTGACAGGAAGCAGAGAGTAGTGGTGAACGATTGTTTTTCGGACTGGAGGAAGGTATACAGTGGTACTCCCCAGGGGTCGATACTAGGATCACTGCTTTTTTTGATATATATTAATGACTTGGGTGTACAGGGCATAATTTCAATATTTGCAAATGACACAAAACTTGGAAGAGTGAGGGGGATAGTCATAGACTTCAAGAGAACATAGACAGGCTGGTGGAATGGGCGGACACATGGGAGGTGAAATTTAACGCAGAGAAGTGCAAAGTGAAACATTTTGGTAGGAAGAATGAGGAGAGGCAATATAAACTAAATGGTACAATTCTAAAGGGGGTGCAGGAACAGAGACCCGGGGATATATATTCATAAATCTTTGAAGGTGGCAGAACAGGTTGAGAAAGCGGTTAAAAAAGCATACGGGATCCTGGGCTTTATAAATAGAGGCATAAAGTACAAAAGCAAGAAAGTTAAGTTGAACCTTTATAAAACACTGGTTTGGCCACAACTGGAGTATTGTGTCCAATTCTGCGCATCACACTTTAGGAAAAATGTGAAGGCTTTAGAGAGGGTGCAGAAAAGATTTACTAGAATTGTTCCAGAGATGAGGGACTTCAGGAGAAGCTGGATGAGGGACTTCTGGAGATGCTGGAGAAGCTCCTTAGCAGAGAAAGTTGAGAGGAGATTTGATCGAAATGTTCAAAATCATGAAGAGTTTAGATAAACTAAATAAAGAGAAATTGTTCCCATTGACAGAAGGGTCGAGAACCAGAGGCCACAGATTTAAGGTGATTGGCAAGGAACCTAAAGACGACATGAAGAAAAACTTTTTTACGCAGCGAGTAGTTATGACCTGGAATGCGCTGCCTGAAAGGGTGGTGAGGCAGATTCAATCATGGCTTTCAAAAAGGAATTGGATAAATACTTGAAGGGAAAAAATTCGCAGGGCTACAGGGAAGAGCGGGAGAATGGGACTAACTGGATTGCTGTTACAAACAGCCGGCATGGGCTCGATGGGCTGAATGGCCTCCTTCTGCGCTGTAGCTGAAGGGATTCGCAAAATTTCACATGTTCCCCCCACCCCGAAGATTTATTGGAGTTATTAAAGAAACCCTGGTGTGACTGTTTTAAAAAATCCAAGGTCTCTCAAAATGGCTGCAGTCAGACACATGGCCGAGGACCGGCAGATTTGAAATTGCATTCTCAACAACTTGGCAGGTTTCGTGTCTCAGACAGGTTTCTTTAAACAATGCAGCTGCATTCTAGCCCTGAGGCAAGCTATCAACATGGCCGGCCAACACATCAAAATTTGAGCAGGAAGTGATCGCAGGACAAAAGGTGAACCATCAAGGTACATTCGGAACAATGGTAAAGCAGTTAGCATACAGATCGATACAGGAAACGGCCATAATGTAAATGGGCCAGAGATGGGGTCCTTTGTCTTACGTTTCGTGCTTAAATCAAACAATGAAGCAAGCTGATAAGGTATGAAAAAACCTGTTACCAAGAGGGTATAACTGAAGCTGCCCAGTATATTTCTCTTGGCTGCTCTCTTCGCCTCTTGGCCCTGTCCTGTCTGTCTGCTAGCAACTAAGAAGGAAGCCATCCAGTAAACCTCGCAACCACATGTCGACGGCAGCAGCAGGCACAGGGGCCAGGCCTTTTTCATCTGTTTCACCGGTGAGCATTAATTTTCTGGCCGCCACAAGACAAC